>NC_064630.1:311305972-314252639 GCF_023864275.1 Schistocerca cancellata | reverse complement strand
CCTGAAAGTACACAGAGATTTATAAACAAATCTAGTTATAGGCATCACAGCATTTAACTGCATAATTTTCGTTTTATCTACCTTATTTGCATGAGCTGTTGCAAGTGCTGCAGCACTTACTAGTGCACTTGAACTGGATAAACCAGAACCCCAGGGAATATTACCAGTAACTGCAACATTCATTCCAACTGAAGTCTTGTCTGGCAGAATATCCATAATTCCTTTCACACCACACAGGAAGTAATTGTACCATTCTGGAGGTTTACCCTTTTCTACTTCAATTCTAGAGGGAAAAAATGGACTTTGAACAGCATAAACATAAATTCCATGACAAAGGCAAGAAAATAACACATAAAAACATTAATTTCTAAAATTTTAATCCTGAAAACAGCGTAATGCATTTGTTCAAAACAGCAAACAAATAAGTTATGTTTATTACTGTTCAGCAGTATTTCTGAAGTGAGAATAATGCTGTATTTTTAAAAGTCAGATAATTTGCTTTTTCAAATTAATCAAGTGATTAATAAAATCAAACAATGAGAAATCCAGGTTGGAAGAAAATCATTTTTCATGTGAAGAGACCAAAATACACTCCTGGAAATTGAAATAAGAACACCGTGAATTCATTGTCCCAGGAAGGGGAAACTTTATTGACACATTCCTGGGGTCAGATACATCACATGATCACACTGACAGAACCACAGGCACATAGACACAGACAACAGAGCATGCACAATGTCGGCACTAGTACAGTGTATATCCACCTTTCGCAGCAATGCAGGCTGCTATTCTCCCATGGAGACGATCGTAGAGATGCTGGATGTAGTCCTGTGGAACGGCTTGCCATGCCATTTCCACCTGGCGCCTCAGTTGGACCAGCGTTCGTGCTGGACGTGCAGACCGCGTGAGACGACGCTTCATCCAGTCCCAAACATGCTCAATGGGGGACAGATCCGGAGATCTTGCTGGCCAGGGTAGTTGACTTACACCTTCTAGAGCACGTTGGGTGGCACGGGATACATGCGGACGTGCATTGTCCTGTTGGAACAGCAAGTTCCCTTGCCGGTCTAGGAATGGTAGAACGGTGGGTTCGATGACGGTTTGGATGTACCGTGCACTATTCAGTGTCCCCTCGACGATCACCAGTGGTGTACGGCCAGTGTAGGAGATCGCTCCCCACACCATGATGCCGGGTGTTGGCCCTGTGTGCCTCGGTCGTATGCAGTCCTGATTGTGGCGCTCACCTGCACGGCGCCAAACACGCATACAACCATCATTGGCACCAAGGCAGAAGCGACTCTCATCGCTGAAGACGACACGTCTCCATTCGTCCCTCCATTCATGCCTGTCGCAACACCACTGGAGGCGGGCTGCACGATGTTGGGGCATGAGCGGAAGACGGCCTAACGGTGTGCGGGACCGTAGCCCAGCTTCATGGAGACGGTTGCGAATGGTCCTCGCCGATACCCCAGGAGCAACAGTGTCCCTAATTTGCTGGGAAGTGGCGGTGCGGTCCCCTACGGCACTGCGTAGGATCCTACGGTCTTGGCGTGCATCCGTGCGTCACTGCGGTCCGGTCCCAGGTCGACGGGCACGTGCACCTTCCGCCGACCACTGGCGACAACATCGATGTACTGTGGAGACCTCACGCCCCACGTGTTGAGCAATTCGGCGGTACGTCCACCCGGCCTCCCGCATGCCCACTATACGCCCTCGCTCAAAGTCCGTCAGCTGCACATACGGTTCACGTCCACGCTGTCGCGGCATGCTACCAGTGTTAAAGACTGCGATGGAGCTCCGTATGCCACGGCAAACTGGCTGACACTGACGGCGGCGGTGCACAAATTCTGCGCAGCTAGCGCCATTCGACGGCCAACACCGCGGTTCCTGGTGTGTCAGCTGTGCCGTGCGTGTGATCATTGCTTGTACAGCCCTCTCGCAGTGTCCGGAGTGAGTATGGTGGGTCTGACACACCGGTGTCAATGTGTTCTTTTTTCCATTTCCAGGAGTGTAAGTCTTATAAATATTTATGCATGTCCACAATAAGCCATTTCAATAATCATTCATCATGTTGCTATGAAATCATGTTAACAGTCTTTTCATGCCTTCCTGTAATAAATTATAGATATACAAATCTATTGCAACAAACATGTTCTTACAATTACTCATTCTCAGATTATCCATTATGCAACATTAGTTCTACTGCTTGAATGCTTACTTGATATTGTCAATAGAGCAGGTTAAATCTTCACATTTGGAGTCAGTATTACACAGCTGCAGCATCTTGCTTTCTGATGGACTAACAGCCATTAAAATATCCCTCTGAATTGCCATGGGACACACAGAGTAGCCGCAGTAATCTATGTGTTCTCCAATGATATTAACTCTGAAGCAAAATGTAAATTTAATTAAGTGTTTTTTTTAACTGAATTCTTTTACACACACACACACACACACACACACACACACACACAAAGAAGGTTTATATAAACAAAGATTCCATGACTTAGCAAACGGGAATGCGCTGGTAGACAGACACAATAAAAAACACACAAACACACACACACAGAATTTCAAGCTTTCGCAACCAACGGTTGCTTCGTCAGGAAAGAGGGAAGGAGAGAGAAAGACAAAAGGATGTGGGTTTTAAGGGAGAGGGTAAGGAGCCATTCCAATCCCGGGAGCGGAAAGACTTACCTTAGGGGGAAAAAAAGGACAGGTATACACTCGCGCGCACACACACACACACACACACACACACACACACACACACACACACATATACAGACACATGCACACATATTAAAAGGCAAAGAGTTTGGGCAGAGATGTCAGTCGAGGCGGAAGTGCAGAGGCAAAGATGTTGTTGAATGACAGGTGAGGTATGAGTGGCGGCAACTTGAAATTAGAGGAGGTTGAGGCCTGGTGGATAACGGGAAGAGAGGATATACTGAAGGGCAAGTTCCCATCTCCAGAGTTCGGATAGGTTGGTGTTAGTGGGAAGTATCCAGATAACCCGGACGGTGTAACACTGTGCCAAGATGTGCTGGCCGTTCACCAAGGCATGTTTAGCCACAGGGTGATCCTCATTACCAACAAACACTGTCTGCCTGTGTCCATTCATGCGAATGGACAGTTTGTTGCTGGTCATTCCCACATAGAAAGCATCACAGTGTAGGCAGGTCAGTTGGTAAATCACATGGGTGCTTTCACACGTGGCTCTGCCTTTGATCGTGCACACCTTCTGGGTTACAGGACTGGAGTAGGTGGTGTTGGGAGGGTGCATGGGACAGGTTTTACACCGGGGGCGGTTACAAGGGTAGGAGCCAGAGGGTAGGGAAGGTGCTTTGGGGATTTCATAGGGATGAACCAAGAGGTTACGAAGGTTAGGTGGACGGCAGAAAGACACTCTTGGTGAAGTGGGGAGGATTTCATGAAGGATGGATCTCATTTCAGGGCAGGATGTGAGGAAGTCGTATCCCTGCTGGAGAGCCACATTCAGAGTCTGATACAGTCCTGGGAAGTATCCTGTCACAAGTGGGGCACTTTTGGGTTTCTTCTGTGAGAGGTTCTGGGTTTGAGGGGATGAGGAAGTGGCTCTGGTTATTTGCTTCTGTACCAGGTCGGGAGGGTAGTTGCGGGATGCGAAAGCTGTTTTCAGGTTGTTGGTGTAATGGTTCAGAGATTCAGGACTGGAGCAGATTCGTTTGCCACAAAGGCCTAGGCTGTAGGAAAGGGACCGTTTGATATGTGTCTGTATATGTGTGGATGGTTATGTGTGTGTGTGCGCGCGAGTGTATACCTGTCCTTTTTTCCCCCTAAGGTAAGTCTTTCCACTCCCGGGATTGGAATGACTCCTTACCCTCTCCCTTAAAACCCACATCCTTTCGTCTTTCCCTCTCCTTCCCTCTTTCCTGACGAAGCAACCGTTGGTTGCGAAAGCTTGAAATTCTGTGTGTGTGTTTGTGTGTTTTTTATTGTGTCTGTCTACCAGCGCTTTCCCATTTGGTAAGTCATGGAATCTTTGTTTTTAATATATTTTTCCCATGTGGAATGTTTCTTTCTATTTTATTTATATCATTAATTTGAACCCAACAATTACGTTTGTTATTGTCACTGTTGCATTTCGAAATCTTTTCTGTCATCTTACTTTCTCTTTTTGTTTGTACAAGTAGTTTCACTTTGTATTCATCTTCCCTTTTTTCCGTAATCTACCATACATTTTATCCTGCCTAAATATACTCAATAATACGTAATTTACTTCCAAACCATAACCTAAAAATTTATAACGCTTTCAACATTACCGCTGCGATAAAATCCACTGTTCCCAGTTTACAAACATTTCGTGTAACCTCGTGAATACTATTTCACAGCTTCAGTTCCTTTCACCCATTAAACAACCATTTCAGCTATTTCCAACAACTTTCGTTTTATTTCCATTCCCGTTTTTTTCCCCACATAACCGAACATTTTTTAGCAGCTTCCCACAGGTTTAAACGTTATTATTTCTTTGTCAGACAATTACTAGCCTCATTTTCATAATCTGCCAGTACATAACTAGTCCATTGAATACATTTACACACAGTTTTTTCGAAATTTTCCAGAATTTCTCCACCCTTTAACGTGTTTTGGAGGCTACACAATTACCTAACCTTGGTACCCATCGTTGTTCACCAACCTTAGTTCAGCACAGGATCAACATAGCTCATCTCAAACTAACACTTTTTCGACTTTTTTCACATCTTTATTTCTCCCTATATATTTTATTTTCACTTTAGCCTCATGTTACCCTTTCCACTTTCTAATACCATGTCACCCTCACAACATATTTACAACGACCCAATTAAATTTTATTTACATTCCCTCCGCAAACATGCCTTCACCCTAGCCAGATTATGCTCCCATATTTTATTTACTCAGGCTTGTCTGACATTTCGCATTACCCCCAAAGGCCTCACACTTAAAGTTCCCATCTCTGGCTGTAATCCTTCTTTCCATCAGTCCCTATACCAGTTCCAAACTGCACAATCCATAGCCCTCACCTGCCTAATCCTTCACCTACACATCGACTCAGCCAATGAACACATCCGTCAACTCCTATCCCTAATCAAAGTCCTCAATCTTTCCTCTCCCACATCCACACCGGCTGTTCAGAGCATCCTCCTACAGGCCAACTGCAAATTAGAACAGCATGCCACCCTCCACCTCAAAAAACTATCCAATCTCCTGGTTTCCCACCTCCGGAAAGGCAACTCACTCACCCTCCACAACCTTACCAACAAACCTCAACCTCCTCTCATTGCACACAGACCCAGTCTCTCCCATCTACTCAATCTCCCACTTCCAGCTCCACTCCCCCCCCCCCCCCCCCCCCAACACCTCAAAATTCTAGTCAACACAATCTGGAACCACAACACCTCAATTCAGTAGTTAACCTTTCCTCCAAACCTCTCTCCCAATCCGAAACCTCTGTCCTACCCAAAGGCCTCACCTTCAGCCCCACTCCCAGATTCAACCAAACTGCCCTTGTCAAAGATTTAGTGTTCTACACTCGTACTCTCTGCTGGAAATATCACTTTGCCACGAAGAAAAATAATCCTGATCCCACTCCCCAAGACACTATCCAAATTGAACCCTGCCTGGAACAGTTCCGTCCTCCATCACAGCGGGACCCACCTCCTCTTCCTAAAAATCACCCTCTCCAAACCTTCCAGGAATTTCTCACTTCCAGCCTTGCCTCTCAACCTTTCTTGAAAAACTTTAATCCTACTCCCAACATCACCACAGCCGAAGCCCAGGCTATCCGTGATCTGAAAGCTGACCGATCCATCATCATTCTTCCGGCTGACAAGGGTTCCACGACCGTGGTACTTGATCGTCGGGAGTATGTGACTGAGGGACTGCAGTAGCTTTCAAACAACACTACATACAAAGTTTGCCAAAGTAATCCCATTCCTGATGTCCAGGTGAAGCTTCAAGGAATCCTCAGAACCTTAGGCCCCCTACAAAACCTTTCACCTGACTCCATCAACCTCCTGACCGCACCAACACCTCGCACTCCTACCTTCTACCTACTTCCTAAAATTCACAAACCCAAACATCCCGGCCGCCCCATTGTAGCTGGCTACCAAGCTCCCACAGAACGTATCTCTGCCTAAGTAGATCAACACCTTCAACCCATTACATACAGTCTCCCATCCTTCATCAAAGACACCAACCACTTTCTCGAATGCCTGGAATCCTTACCCAGTCTGTTACCCCCGGAAACCATCCTTGTAACCATTGATTCCACTTCCCTATACACAAATATCCTGCACATTCCTTTCACGCCGATCACCTGCCACCCTACCTAAAACCTCTTTCCTCATCACCTTAGCCAGCTTCATCCTGACTCACAACTTCTTCACTTTTGAAGGCCAGACATACCAACAATTAAACGGAACAGCCATGGGTACCAGGATGGCCCCCTCGTACGCCAACCTATTTATGGGCCGCTTAGAGGAAACCTTCTTGGTTACCCAGGCCTGCCAACCCAAAGTTTGGTACAGATTTATTGATGACATCTTCATGATATGGACTCACAGTGAAGAAGAACTCCAGAATTTCCTCTCCAACCTCAACTCCTTTGGTTCCATCAGATTCACCTTGTCCTACTCCAAATCCCATGCCACTTTCCTTGACGTTGACCTCCATCTGTCCAATGGCCAGCTTCACACATCCGTCCACATCAAACCCACCAACAAGCAATAGTACTTCCATTATGACAGCTGCCACCCATTCCATATCAAACGGTCCCTTCCCTACAGCCTAGGCCTTCGTGGCAAACAAATCTGCTCCAGTCCTGAATCCCTGAACCATTACACCAACAACTTAAAAACACCTTTCGCATCCCGCAACTACCCTCCCGACCTGGTACAGAAGCAAATAACCAGAGCCACTTCCTCATCCCCTCAAACCCAGAACCTCTCACAGAAGAACCCCAAACGTGCCCCACTTGTGACAGGATACTTCCCAGGACTGGATCAGACTCTGAATGTGGCTCTCCAGCAGGGATACGACTTCCTCACATCCTGCCCTGAAATGAGATCCATCCTTCATGAAATCCTCCCCACTCCACCAAGAGTGTCTTTCCGCCGTCCACCTAACCTTTGTAACCTCTTGGTTCATTCCTATGAAATCCCCAAACCACCTTCCCTACCCTCTGGCTCCTACCCTTGTAACCGCCCCCGGTGTAAAACCTGTCCCATGCACCCTCCCACCACCACCTACTCCAGTCCTGTAACCTAGAAGGTGTACGATCAAAGGCAGAGCCACGTGTGAAAGCACCCATGTGATTTACCAACTGACCTGCCTACACTGTGACGCTTTCTATGTGGGAATGACCAGCAACAAACTGTCCATTCGCATGAATGGACACAGGCAGACAGTGTTTGTTGGTAATGAGGATCACCCTGTGGCTAAACATGCCTTGGTGAACGGCCAGCACATCTTGGCACAGTGTTACACCGTCCGGGTTATCTGGATACTTCCCACTAACACCAACCTATCCGAACTCTGGAGATGGGAACTTGCCCTTCAGTATATCCTCTCTTCCCGTTATCCACCAGGCCTCAACCTCCTCTAATTTCAAGTTGCCGCCACTCATACCTAACCTGTCATTCAACAACATCTTTGCCTCTGCACTTCCGCCTCGACTGACATCTCTGCCCAAACTCTTTGCCTTTTAATATGTCTGCTTGTGTGTGTGTGTGTGTGTGTGTGTGTGTGTGTGTGTGTGTGTGCGCGCACGCGCGCGCGCGAGTGTATACCTGTCCTTTTTTCCCCCTAAGGTAAGTCTTTCCGCTCCCGGGATTGGAATGACTCCTTACCCTCTCCCTTAAAACCCACATCCTTTCGAAAAGTGCCTGCAACCTCCCCCTGTAATAGTGCAAAAGCGAGGTGCCCTGCATCGTTACCCTCGGGCTTGATGACATTTCAAACAACGAAATGTGAACAGATGCAGAAAAGTTCATGCGAGGTGTAAGGTGGGTCAATGATGTCACACTGCCACCAAATTTCACCACAACTCTGACCTACGCCACTGTGGGGATGTCACATGATGAGAAGATTGTCACACCCTCTCTTACCCACATTTATCCCTTTTTTGATGCCCCTGTGGTGGCGGCCAGAAGCACAATGTCCAGCATTGTAATCATGTAGTTTTCTTATGAGTGGCTGAGGAAAACATTTCCGATATACTGCTGCTCAATACTGACATGAAATGGTGTCACATGGCAGTATGAAAGGTGTCAATGAAACCACATATTCCCTTGGGATGTTGATTCCCACACATTTTGATGATGATGATGATGATGATGATGATGATGATGATGATAATGATGATGTTGTCTGGTTTGTGGGGCACTCAACTGCACCGCGGTCATCAGCACCTGTACAAAGTTCCAAACTTTACACAGTCCAATTTAGCCATTTTCCAAACGATGATAATGAAATGATGAGGACAACACAAACACCCAGTCCCCGAGCAGAGAAAATTCCATACCTGGACGGGAATCAAACCCAAGACCCCATGATCCAGAGATAAAAATGCTAGCCGCTAGACCACGAGCTACGGACTCACACATTTCAAAGTCAAAAATGACAGTTCATAGTGCAATCAGCAATAGGGCGGCATTCTTAACCAAGTTCAACATTGCTGACATTTGATGTATTTGAAGTCTGGTGTACTTCCTCTCAAATTTAGTTCTGGGGACATTATACATTTTTGTCGAAAGAAACACTTTTAGAGTCTTGCGTCTCTTGGATAAATTTCTACAGATTCCCACAATACTGTGTAGTCCATTGCAAGACATGTCCTTTGCTGCTCCAATCACAAGTGGAGTGAGGAGAAAATAATTTCCTGTATGCCTTAGTACAAGCTGGAACACTCTTAATTTCTCCTTTTAGTCCTTACCCTAAAAGAACATTAGAAGCAGTAGAACTGTTCTACAGTCAGTCAACAACACTTCCTCAAAAGCTTCCTGTAGTACGTCTCTATTGTATGAGTTCCAATTCCATTGCTGTCCTCATTTTCATTTGTATTCTCTTAGTTTATTTTCCATCCTAGCCTTTAAATCTGTATCACAAGTCACAATCTGTTCATTTGTTTGTCTTATGATATTCATTACTGTCCTTCAATTTTCAATCCTACACAATGCTTAAATTGTCGAGGATTTTTGTGAAAACTGAATAAAATTACTGGCAGTTCCAAACTTTGGTCTAAACTGTCTGATTTTTAGAGCATAATCTCTAACATGTTCAATAGTTTTCAGGTTAGACAGCAAGTGGTATTTTGCAAAATAATCTTTACCTGAAACATGCAGAATAGTTCTCTTGCTAGGCACTAAGTGATTGATATCACTTAGAACAGATACTTGAGAGATTAAGTTTTTCTGAATAAAAATATTATAGATTTGCTTACTAGTATGCATCCAAAAAAAACTGTTAAGTTACACAACTTCAATCCTGACTTGTGAAATATCTTGAAGCCATACTATATAACATGTTTTCTAAGTTTCGAGGCAGTTTTATAATGTCATGTTCGTGCACGTAAGTATTATGAACAGCCACAACCATCAAGCCTAGGATATTCAAAGTGTTACATGATACCCATTAACCACAGTGAAAACATTCTGGGATTTTTGAATTTCTTGATATGGCATAAGTCAGCAGAAAATGCTCTTTCCAGAGCTATATCCAAAACTTTTGTCAGGATACCACTATTTTAACTATTTATCAACATACTGTTCTTGCCAGCTTGAAAAATGGAATGACTGCTTCTTTCCTCAGGAATATGGAAAATATGGTTGAAATTTGCATTTTGTGATAACATAGTGAGACATCTAGGGATGCCAATGTAGTGTCACCATCTCCCTCCAAAAAATTCAAAGCGACACTCTCAGCAGGCAGGTAATATTCACTGTCTTTTTTGAGGCCCAAGGACCACTACTCACCGAATTCCTTGAGCACAGACAAGCCATTGACAGTGACTTGTACTGTGAGTCACTCGGGAGCCTACACAAGTCCACCAAGAGCAAACAGTTAGAGCTACACACAGAGTGAGTGATTCTACTTCATGATAATGTATGTCCACATATCTCCAAGGTCACACAAAGTTTAATGGCCAAGGTCTTCAAGTGGGGGTAGCTTGAACATCCCCTCACATCCCCTCTATACCCCAGACATGTAACCCTGCAACTTCCAAGAGTTTGGTCTCCTAAAAAAACATCAGAGAGAAGTGCTAGGACTCTGACGGCAAACTAAAGGACGCAGTGGAGAACTGGGCTACTGTCACAGAAACAAGAATTCTGGGAAGAGGGGATCTTTTGGCTTGTGAAACAGTGGGATAGTTGTACACAGGCCTCTGATAATTACTTCTGAATAAAGACTTAAATTATACCTACAATGTGGTTCCATACTTTTACCTTTGAACATCCCCTCATACAACGAGGTGACAATTAAGTCATGGGATACCTCCGATATTGTGTTGGACCTCCTTTTGCCTAATGTAGTGCAGCAACTCGATGTGGTGTGGACTCAAGTCAATGAGTGTCCCCTGCAGAAATACTGAGCCATACTGCCTCTACAGCCATCCATCATTGTGAAAGTGTTGCCGGTGTAGAATTTTGTGCACAAACTGACCTTTTGATTATGTCCCGTATATGTTCAATGGGATCATGTTGGGCAAACTAGGTGGCCAAATCATTCACTCAAATTGTCCAGAATGTTTTTCAAACCAACAGCTAACTGCTGTTGGCTGGTGACAGGGCACACCGCCATCCATAAAACTTCCATCAGTGTTTGGGAAGATGAAGTTCTTGAATGGCTGCAAATGGTCTCCATTTGGCTGAACATAACCATTTCCAGCTAATGATCAGTTCATTTGGACCAGAGGATCCAGGCCATTCCACATAAACATAGTACACACCATTACGGAGCCACCACCAGCTTGCACCGTGTCTTGTTGACAACCTGGGTCCGTGTTTCATGGAGTCTGTGCCACACTCGAACCCAGTCCATGGCTTCGTGAGGTCTACAAAACACTCGAACTCTACAATCAGCTCTTACTAACTGAAATCAGGACTCATCTGGCCAAAATACGGTTTTTCAGTCATCTAGGGTGCAACCAATATGATCACGAGCCCAGGAGAAGTGCTGCAGGTGATGTTGTGCTATTAGCAAAGTCACTCGTGTGCTGCCATAGCCCATTAACACCAGACTACACTGTATTGTTCTAATGGATGTGTTTGTCATACGTCCCACTTTGATTTCTGCAGTTATTTCACTCAGTGCTGCTTGTCTGTTAGCACTGACAACTATACACAAACACTGATGCTTTGGTCATTAAGTGAAGGCTGTCAGCAACTACAGTGTGCATGGTGAGAGGTAATGCCTGAAATCTGGTATTCTCAGCACCATTTTGACACTGTAGACCTCGGAATATTGAATTCCCTAATGTTTTCCAAAATGCAATCAATGTCCATGAGTCTAGCTCAAACTACCATTTCACGTTCAAAGTCTCTTAATTCCTGCCATGCAGTCATAATCATGTCAAAGACCTTTTCACATGAATCACCTGAGTACAAGTGACAGCTCCACCAATGTGTTGCCTTTCCACACCTCTTGTGCATGATACTACAGCATCTGTATATGTGTATATCGCTATCCCATGAGTTTTGTCACCTCAGTGTATACCTAAAAACATCTGGAAAGTGATTTCAGAATTAGGAGTAAAATATTGTTGGTATACGGTACTAAACAGTAATGACTGTAGAACAACGAATACATGATAATGCATAATCAGTCTTCCACGTTCAGAAAGTGTAGCTGTGACCTTCCTGACTGATTGAGACAAGAGTTAGTCTCCAATTACCTTCATTCTTTCATGCATTGGGTCATTTCTGACAATATCTGTAGTATCAAAGAAGTGTTCAGCCACAATCTCAGTACAGTAACCAACATCAGGATCACATCACGATAGCATGAGAGTGGCAATCAGCCATAGAGTCAGAGTCTGCAAGTTTTACCTAGAGGTAGGGACACAGGATACCACATGAACATTTCCTTGCTGAGATACATGAAGCATGGGAACATGGTTGAAACTGATGTAAAAACTACTTTTGTCAGTATATAATTTATTTTCAAAGTGGAAATAGCCCCCAACTGAGACACTTGCAAAACATCCTGGACACTTCACCTATTATCGGTATACAGTGTCTCCCAGGGGACTGGTCAATATTTAGGGATATGACATGAACGATCAATTGAAGCAACAATTATAGTAAACTTGGAGTCTAAAATGCATACCATAAGAGCATGGACACTACATGATCTTCGATAGTGTGAAACAAATCTCTTTTTCTGCAAGCTCTTTGATTTTCATATTTTGAGAGATTGTAATGTGGGCCAAAATATACAGTAAACATGGGCTCTAAAGTGCATATCTTAAGAGTTGTAAACACTTTTTCATCTTCACTACTATGACACACGTCTTCTTATGAACAAGTGTTCATAGGTCTTGTGGTATGCATTCCAGAGCCCATGTTTACTAATCTTTCTTGCTTCAAATAACTGTTCCTCTTGTATCCCTGAATAGTCATCATTCCTCCTGGGATGCCTTGTATCTGTCATAGTACATCAATTATTAACAGCCATTTTTAGGTATACAATTGAGTATGCACTATAGCTATAGAAAACTGCATGCTGAAGTAAATTAGACTCTTTAGATCTCAATTTAGCCAGTTCTCTGTAGCAGGGTGATAGTTTTTTCATGTAACAATGTTTTAACTGTTTAAATTCAGGCAGCAATAAGGTCTCAATGAAGGCACTTCGTTACAACAGCGTCACTTGAAGGAATGTTGTGCTTTGGGGAGGGGAATGTTGTGCCTGTGACAAGTTTTGGGTGCATCTTATCAGTAAAGTTACAGAAAGAATGAAGATGGAGAGTCCCAGTGTATAAGCTCTCAGTTATTTTCAAACAAAATGAGATATTCAATGAAGCTCAGGCATACCATTCACGAATGATTCTAGTCTCAAATTCACAGTAAACCAGGATAGGCAGAGGAAAGTTATGCAACAGTACTAAATCTCACTAACAATGACAAGATTGTGGAACACCAACCTAAACATCAGCAATTATCTCTGCCATGGCAGCTTACGTGCAATAAGAGCCATGATGTGTGTGTGTTAACAACAGTTTCAAACATCAAATTTCACAAGACAATATCTTCTGTGTGAATGAAGACAGAAATTTGGGTTGAGTTTTAACTTATGCATAGGGCTATGCAGGTTTTGTTTTGAAAAGAACCAATCAGTTTTTAAGGGCATATCATTTCAATGCATGCAGATGCGACCCTGGAGTAATTTTTACAATTGCACCTAGGATCAAATTTTTCACTTACCTTTCACAAATGCTCACTGTGCCCTCCACCAAACACATCACAAACATTCAGATAATAGTCAAACTTGCGTTATGATTTTATGAGTGTATTTAGACAATTTTATGAGTGTATTTAGACATACTGCAATCACTACTACTGCTATTCTGTGCCACATTTCACCCAATGTTATTGGCAGGGGATGTACATGGAATCTTTAACAAACCCCCACAAAAATTTTCAAAAAACTGTGGATCACGTACCGTAGGTGGCCAACCGTGCAATCTGAGGCCCAAATTCCCTTTATGGTCGATTCATCTTTGAGGCAGCTCGCTGCACCAGTAGGATAGTGTTCCGCCATGTTGAAATATGAAACTTTTGGCATGTTCTCCTAACAGTGGAAAACTCCACATCACCATGACATGCAGGAATGTGACTCCTGATGTGTCTTTTCCACAAGAAAAGAATGGTCCACATTTGTTATCTTGGAAGATGAAAAACACATGAAGCTTTTGAGAGTCAGTCTTGTGCTCAACCACAGCAGGGGGCTGCTGTGTTACCCATATTCTTACATTGTGGTAGTCCATTTTTCCACTTCAATGGAATCTAGCCTGATCACTGAACATTAAATGTAGAAGGAAATTGTTATCTTCTATCCCCACGTTAAGAACAAATTCACAAAACCATATACACTATGCTGTTTATCATCATGAAGGGCTTTTAGCAGTCAAATCCTGTACCTGTACAGTCTGAAACACGAATGTCACTACTAAATATGGTGAACAGACACAAAGGAATGACTAGTCTTGATTGGCTCGACAGGTAGACTTCTGTGGGTTATGTGTAACACTGATGAATGGCTCAGTGTCTTGATCAAGCACATGGGGCCACCTGTCAATTTTCCCTTGCCTAAAAAAGTGTCTTGAAACTGCTGGTGTCACCAATTACTGCAATGAGCTGTGCTGTACTCCCAATGGAAATCACACTACATTGTTGCAACTGGAATTTACCTGTTAACAGCAAACTCAAAATGACTTTTGCTGCTACATTAACATGATCTCACTCTGACATACACTGACTAATGAATGAGTGAGCTGGCTGAAACAGGGGAATTTTTACTGACAAGCACATGAACTGGCAACTTACAACTGCCGCGAAGGTGCACTGTCAGTTTCAATGCCCAAGTTAAAATTTACTTCAAGTTTCTATATTCATCCAGGTACAGGATAATATAACCTTGTGAAATTTGATTAATATTTTTAAAAATAGTTCTGTATTATGGTACCTATGAAACTTGGCTGAAAGAACACCATAGACTGGAACACACCAAAGGGGAATGAGCATTGTTCGCTAACAAGTCATTAACTATATTGTTGGGTTTGGTAAGCAACATATTTGCATATGGAATCATTGTAACTTGAACAGTTCTTCTGTTGGTCCATGTCTGTGTAAAAACAATCTGGGCTTGTGGATCCGCCTTGTTTGCATCAAAAGGAAGGAAGATTAGAGTTTAAATGATTAATGGAAAATCTCATATAAAGATGTGAAACAAATACTAACAAAGAGATAGAGGGGCTGGCCAGTACTTACCTCAGCTCAGTACAGCCGATAGACACACAAAAAACAGAACCGAAAACTTACGTTCCTAGCTTTCGGAACAAATGTTCCTTCATCAGGGAGGAGAGAGGGGAAAGAAAGGGAAGAAGGGAAAGGAGATTCAGTTACTCACAACCCAGGTTATGAAGCAACAGGGAAAGGAAAATAGGGAGGGTAGCAAGGATGGAGGCATGGTTGTCAGAGGAAAGCCAAAGATATTCTACTGTAAGTACTGTGCCAGCTTCAAACCAAAGAGGATGCATACAGAAGTAAATAGGTATATAGTATAAATATAAACACAACTATGTAGGATGAAAAGATGCGTGAATGGCTAAAGAGGAAAGGGAAAGAGGAGAAGACTGAAGAGTAAATGGGAGTGGGGTTGTTCAACGTAGGTTCAGTCCAGGAGGATGGCGGGATGAAAGGATGTGTTGGAGTGCATGTTCCCATCTCCGCAGTTCAGAGGGACTGGTGTTGGGTGGGAGAAGCCAAATGGCACATACGGTGTAGCAGGTTCCTAGGAACCTAGAATTATGCTGGAGGGCATGCTCTGCTACTGGGTATTGGGCATCTCCTAGGCAGACAGTTCATCTGTGTCCGTTCATGCGCTCAGCCAGTTTCGTTGTTGTCATACCGATGTAAAAGGCTGTGCAGTGCAGGCATGTCAGTTGATAAATGACATGTGTAGTTTCACACGTGGCCCTGCCTTGAATTGTGTATGTTTTACCAGTAGCGGGGCTGGAGTAGGTGGTTGTGGGGGGATGCATGGGGCAGGTTTTGCAGCGGGGTCGGTTACAGGGGTAGGAACCGCTGGGTAGAGAAGGTAGTCTGGGAATATTGTAGAGTTTAACAAGGATGTTACGGAGGTTAGGGGGGCGACGAAAGGCAACTCTGGGTGGTGTGGGGAGAATTTTGTCAAGGGATGATCTCATTTCAGGGGTTGACTTGAGAAAGTCATATCCCTGATGGA
Source organism: Schistocerca cancellata (assembly GCF_023864275.1). NCBI lineage: Eukaryota > Metazoa > Arthropoda > Insecta > Orthoptera > Acrididae > Schistocerca > Schistocerca cancellata. Next base: position 314,236,658 of record NC_064630.1, on the reverse strand, counting down.
GTAATTTGTTGATGTTTTCGAGGCCAGGATAATATTGGGTGACAAGGGGGATGCTTCTGTGTGGTCTGCGGGTAGGAACATTGTTGTTGGACGGGGAGGAATGTATTGCTCGGGAGATCTGTTTGTGGACAAGGTCTGCAGGATAGTTGCGGGAGAGGAAAGCACTGGTCAGGTTATTGGTGTAATTGTTGAGGGATTCGTCATTGGAGCAGATACGTTTACCACGAATACCTAGGCTGTAGGGAAGGGAGCGTTTGATGTGGAATGGATGGCAGCTATCAAAGTGAAGGTACTGTTGTTTGTTTGTGGGTTTGATATGGACAGAGGTGTGGATGTAAGCTTCAACAAGATGAAGGTCAACATCCAGGAAGGTGGCTTGGGTTTTGGAGAAGGACGAGGTGAAATTCAGATTCGAAAAGGAGTTGAGGTTATGGAGGAAATTAAGGAGTGTTTCTTCACCATGAGTCCAGACCACAAAGATGTCATCTATAAACCTATACCAGGCCAGGGGAAGCAGCTGTTGGGTCTTCAGGAAAGCCTCCTCCATGGGGCCCATGAAGAGGTTGGCATAGGACGGAGCCATCCTAGTTCCCATGGCCGTTCCCCTGATTTGTTTGTAGGTCTGGCCTTCAAAAGTGAAGTAATTATGGGTGAGGATGAAGTTTGTAAGTGTGATAAGGAACGAGGTTTTTGGAAGATCTTCGGGTGGGCGATGGGCCTAGGAGATGCCCAATACCCAGTAGCGGAGCATGCCCTCCAGCATAATTCTAGGGACCTAGGAACCTGCTACAACGTATGTGCCATTTGACTTCTCCCACCCAACACCAGTCCCTCTGAACTGCGGAGATGGGAACATGCACTCCAACACATCCTTTCATCCCGCCATCCCCCTGGACTGAATCTACGTTAAACAACATCACTCCCATTTACTCTTCAGTCTTCTCCTCTTTCCCTTTCCTCTTTAGCCATTTACGCATCTTTTCATCCTACATAGTTGTGTTTATCTTTATACTATATACCTATTTACTTCTGTATGCATCCTCTTTGGTTTGAAGCTGGCACAGTACTTACAGTAGAATATCTTTGGCTTTCCTCTGACAACCATGCCTCCATCCTTGCTACCCTCCCTATTTTCCTTTCCCTGTTGCTTCATAACCTGGGTTGTGAGTAACTGAATCTCCTTTCCCTTCTTTCCTTTCTTTCCCCTCTCTCCTCCCTGATGAAGGAACATTTGTTCCGAAAGCTAGGAACGTAAATTTTCGGTTCTGTTTTTTGTGTATCTATCGGCTGTACTGAGCTGAGGTAAGTACTGGCCAGCCCATCTATCTCTTTGTTAGAAGATTAGAGTTTAACAGTCTGTTGACAGGACGGTCATTAGAGGCAGAGCACAAGTTTAGATTGCAAAAGGATGGGGAAGGAAACTGGCCATGCCCTTTTCTAACTATCCCAGCATATACCTGGAGCAATTTAAGGAAATCAGGAAAACGTAAATCTGGATGGCTGGACAGGGATTTGAATTGTTGTCCTCCAGAATGCAAATCCACATTTGCATCAAGACAGGCCCACAATGCCATATAGTTTACATATGGAGGGAACAACAACATAGTTTTGCAAGAAACATCATAACATTGTGGTAGCAGGTTGATTGTGTGGGCAGATGTCATTACAGATGGATTTAAGTATCTTCTCTAAATGCAACCAGATCAAGAAGGCTCAAAAGTCAAGGGACAGAACACCTCTGAGCCTTCATTGTGTGATATGCTGGAGCTTTTTAGTATCATACTGAACAACTTGCTCAAAGATGAGGATTCTTTGTTAATGCCTTGGTCAACCATGCTCTCGGGAGTTAAATTATATTAAACATATCCGCTATTCAGCAGTGGAGGAAGACAGACACTTTGTATATGACAAAAATGGGTTCTTTCATATCTGCAAGTCATGTGATAACAGACTACGAACATGGTACTGCATAAAATTTTGTCAGACTGGAACTGTCATAAAATCTGATTGTAACAATATTATGAAAAGGAAAGCTGCTACTCACCATATAGTGGAGATGCTGACTCGCAGATAGGCACAACAAAAAGATTATCACAAATCTGATTAAGCATAGATTTCCCAAGTAGCATAATACAATAACAGTAAATGATTTAGGGTGGTTCCAATGGTATATGAAATTACTAACTAAAGTGGTACAGAATGAAAATGAGACAGAGAGAATCACAGACAACCAATGTAGGTCGCAGTACATTAACAGCAGCAGATATTCTGTTTTAAATGATGGTGAAATTTAAAGCCTGGTCTAAACATAATGCTTTGTCATCAGCTTAGCATGATCATACCAGATTTGTCAAATAAAGCATTTATGTGGACAGAAGTTTGACAGTCTTGCATAAACTGAATGAAGTTGCAGAAGACTGATGGACTGGAGCTTTGTGTACATGCAAGACTGCTGACAAATCTGTGTATGTACACACACATGAGCCTTATCGCTCAAACTTAGCTTTGCTGCCAGTCTACTCTCAGTGATGCTAGAGAATCCAACTGTCATTTTAGTGGATATAGAGGCAAAAGAAAATGATAGACATATGGCACTGGACTCACAAATTTTTCGCAGAGTTCATACAGTGTACCAAAGTTTTCCTTGTCTCTGGCAAGTGAAATCTAAGAATTATAGCAACAAAGGCAAGAAAAACCAGGCATATATCACTTTGGTTAATAAGTACAAGAAAGTGGATCTTGACACAACAGTAGAGTTGGTCACCAAAATGGGCAACTTCTTTTGAACAGTTTGCCACATTCATCAGGAACTGTCATAAATTTAAGAACATAGACATTCATACATTTTGCCTAGAACAGCATATGGAATCATGTGCTACAGAAGTAGAATTTCACAAAAAATCCTTCATAATATTAAGTGTACATCAAGCACCTGCAGGTAACTTCAATCTCTTCGTAAACCATCTTTAAGTTGTACTGGGCCATTTAACTACCAAAAACAAAGAAATAGTGGTTGCTGGTGATTTCAATGTAGATTCCATTAAAGACTCTCCCACTAAGAAGTTATTTGAGTTAGTAACACTATCAATCAACTTAATTCCTACTGTAAAGTTCCCCACTAGGATAGCCAATTGCTCACAAACAGCCATTGATGATATCTTTATAGAAAAATCCAATGAACAAAATTATATTACAAAACCAATAGTCAATGACCTCTCAGATCATGACATGCATTTCCTTCTGTTAAATGTTAACACTGAACAGGATATAAAATCTGTTAAATCTGAGCTCAAGGGGGTAATCAATAAGCCAAAAATTGATTATTTTAGGACACTCCTCAGAGAAATTCACTGGACTGATGTTTACAGTGCTCATGGTATGAATGAAAAATATAACACTTTTGCTAATAAAGTGCTTACCTTACCCGAACACTGTTTTCCCCAAAAATTTACCTAGGTTAGAGCAAAGTCTACAAAGAAGCCATGGATTACTCAAGGAATAGGGGTATCTTGTAAAACAAAAAGAAAACTGTATCTGTGAATCTGAAACAGTTCCGATGTTGATGCTACAGCACATTACAAGAAATACTGCAAAATATTAAAGACTGTAATACGAACATCAAAGCAAATATATTACAAGGAAAAGATAGTCATATCAGATAACAAAATAAAGACAATATGGAATATAGTGAAGGAGGAGACTGGTAGAACCAGACATGAAGAGGGACAAATAGCATTAAGAGTAAATGATACATTGGTGACAGATGTGTATAGTGTTGCAGAACTTTTTAACAAACATTTCATAACTTTTACTGAAAAGACGGAGTTGTCAGGTTCTGTAGATGCTGCTATGGAATACCTCAGACCAGAGATTTCAAGTAACTTCCATAATATGAATTTGACCTTCACTACCCCAGCAGAAATAATGTCTATCATAAAATCTTTAAAATCAAATACATCTACTGGGTATGATGAAATATCAACAAAGCTAATTAAAGAATGTGATTCTGAGTTAAGTAACATATTAAGCTATCTGTGTAACCAGTCGTTTATCAGTGGAATATTTCCTGAATGGTTAAAATATGCTGAAGTTAAGCCACTGTTTAAGAAGGGAGATAAAGAAATAGCACCAAATTTCCGTCCAATTTCACTTTTGCCAGCATTCTCAAAAATTTTAGAAAAAGTAATGTACAGTCGGCTTTATAACCATCTTGTCTCAAATAACATACTGTCAAAGTCACAGTTCGGATTTCTAAAGGGTTCTGATATGGAGAAGGCTATCTACGCTTACAGTGAGAATGTACTTAATTCATTAGATAAAAAATTGCAGGCAACTGGAATATTTTGTGATCCGTCAAAGACATTTGAATGTGTAAATCACAATATCCTTTTAAGTAAATTAGAATATTATAGTGTAACAGGAAATGCTGCAAAATGGTTCAAATCTTATACCTCTGGCAGGAAACAAAGGGTGTTATTAGGAAAGAGACATGTATCAAGCATCATCCAATTGGGAACTAATTACATGTGGGGGTCCCACAAGGTTCAATTTTAGGGCCCTTACTTTTTCTTGTGTATATCAATGACCTTTCATCAGTAACATTACCAGATGCCAGGTTCGTTTTGTTTGCCGATGATACAAACATTGCAATAAATAGCAAATCAAATGTAGTCTTAGAAAGATCAGCTAATGAAATATTTTTGGACATTAATCACTGGTTCCTAGCCAATTCCTTGTCACTGAACTTTGAAAAAACACACTACATGCAGTCCAGAACTTGTAAGGGGTGTCCCACGAGTATATGCCTAACATATGATGACAAACAGATAGAAGAAGTGGACAGTGTTAAATTCTTGGGATTACAGCTTGATAATAAATTCAACTGGGAAAAGCACACCACAGAACTGCTGTAGCATCTTAACAAATCTCTACTTACAATGCAAATTGTGTCAGACATAGGGGATATGAAAATGAAAAAGCTGGCATACTATGCTACTTTCATTCCATAATGTCATATGGGATTATTTTTTGGGGTAATTCATCAAGCCAAGCTAAAGTTTACCGGGCACAAAAACATGCATTAAGAGTTATATGTGGTGTGAACTCAAGAACATCCTGCAGAAGCCTGTTTAGGGAATTAGGGATACTAACTACTGCTTCCCAATATATTTATTCTTTAATGAAATTTGTCATTAAAAATATATCACTTTTTCAAACCAACAGCTCAATTCATGGAATCAATACTAGAAATAAGAATAATCTTCACAAGGATTTAAAGTCACTTAGTCCTGTACAAAAAGGTGTGCATTATTCAAGAACACAATTTTCAATAACTTGCCAGCAGCCATAAAAAGCTTAACAACCAATGAAATTCAGTTTAAGAGAAGCCTAAAGGATTTATTGGTGGCCAACTCCTTCTACTCCATTGATGAATTTCTCAGTAGAACCAACTGATTTGTGTGTGTGTGTGTGTGTGTGTGTGTGTGTGTGTGTGTGTGTGTGTGTGTGTGTGTGATAACTTCTGCACCATTTCAGTGCAGTAATGTGTTCATTGTAAATAAGTGTTATAGTAGTTGTATTACACGTTTATTACCTTATAAACAAATAAAAAACTGTTTTATTTTAAATTCAGTGCATTAGCATTTGTAAAATGATTCTTTCATATAGTGTTCATTAAAAAAATGATGATCATTCCACTTGGCACCCGTGGAATGGTACATTAGCTTATTTGTTTGAGATGTAAATATTTGTCATATATTGTTGTTTTTCAGACATGTTCCACATCCTGGAGGACCTCCTTACTACAGATCAATTGGAATGAAAGCAAATCTAATCTAATCTAGAGTGCAAAAATTATAGGGTATATGAGGTCTGGAGCTGGTACAGAAGAAGTTTATAAACATTCATTGTGGTACTTTGATTTACTTCCCTCCTTGAATGTCAAATATCATTGTCAGACATAGAAGAGTCTGAAAATGAGTTAAGTAATAAAAATCTACTTGTAATTTTCATGGGCAAAAATTATTATTTATTATGTACCTGACACAAAATTATTCAATTCAAGGTCCTTGTGCCTGTCAATTACTAAAACCAGAATGACCCAGTGGAAGCTTATAGCTGCCTTCATGACATTATCTTCCTTTTCAATTTCTGGAGTTACAAGCATTAACAGTTTACTGTACATGTCAGTGTCCATAAGTACATAATTGCTCCAATTTTCTAGTTCCTGCTGTAGTTCTCAGAGGAAGTTCACACGAGGGAATGCCCCTCTCTTCAATAACCAACTTCGGCACCATTGTGAACAACATGTAGGCTTTGTATTCTCAGAGCACAAAGTGCAGCTGCCATTGATGGCAGTTCTTCTTCCACGACTATTTCGGAAAAACTGGGCAAAAGTTTGAATAGTGTAGCTGTGCGGTTTGTGTCATTCTTGTCATCAGTCTTGCATGATCATATAAGAATGATGACAAGAGTTACATGTAGGGCAGGCTTGATGGGACCACAAACCTTTGAAAAGAGATGCATTAAGGTAATTCTGGTGAGAAGAGATTTAATAGTCCCATGGCAGAAACAACTACAAAAGTGCTGGCACACTAAATAACGAGCCAAATATCTTGCTTTTGGAACTACAATGAATGTCTCCTCACTGACAAGGAAAGGCAAATAGAAACTGGTAAAAGATGGATAAAAGAAAAAGTCAATAAACCCCAAATCAAGAGAGATGGAAGGCACAGATAAAGTATTTGAAGAGATAATTCACAACTGACTGATTAGATATACATACAGTACAATCATGAATGTAGGGGCCATTGTTCAACTGGAAATTATGAAAATTAAAGTGACTGTAGTCACAGTTAACATTTATTAAATGCTGTCAAAAATCTCTACACAACATTGTCTGATCTTTTTTTACTTCACTATCTGAAACTTCGCCTATATTAACAAGAGAGGTAGGTAAATAAATAAGAGTCTGGTTTCCTTGCTTCTTGTACATTTAGTTTTGAGCAGTTGAGACAATTAAGTAGGTAGGTATTAAGGATTTTCTGTGAGAATATATAGCTGAAAAGCAACATAAATGGAAAAAAGTGTATGCCACATACTAAACATCAAATGTTATAACTGAATACATTATGGAAGTCCATATGTACTAGCTACCAAGCAGCAGTTGACACACAGACATTCAATAAACCACACAAGAACTCACAGTATTAAGAGTTTCTCCACAAATGGAAAATTCCAAAAGCATTACACACCATCTGACATTTCACGACACATTCGCACCAATGGTGATATACTTCGGTATTTAAATTAGCAGTCGCTGTGCATCATAACTACCTTCCTGGAACGCGGACGTAGAATGATGGCTTCTCCATGAACTTTGCTTCGAATAATTGTGTGACAGAGAGAAATCTGCCTTCTTCCACATCATCTTTTCTCATTTGAATGACCTGAATGTTATCATTATTACTAGCTGGCAAGTCCATGTGTTTCTTCCTATAAAAATATTTTATGTGAGTAAATTTGCAACATAGTACATATAAATTACATGCATGAATGTTTAAAAAAGATAAAACAAAGATAGGAAGAAAATATCTTCAAAATGCATTAAAAATGGCTCTGTATGGAAATGAGAGGAAAAAAAGCACACAACTGGAGCCAACCAATCTGAGTTTTAGAAACAAATTAAATTAGTCAAATATATATATTCAGTGTTACAAGGATCTGGCTCAAACTACTGTTCCTATTACAATATTTGGTAAGTAGGTAATTTTCATCAGAATGTACTGAATACAAACAATATGATATGGGTAAACTATCACCAAATAGAGAAGGCACTAAGTGGCAGACAGGCATACTAAAAAAAGACTGCTAGATATTATCAGCTATTGGGCAAGTCCTTCATCAGATGTAGGAAAAACAAAAATGTGCTCTTTAGCAATTCTGTACATAGGAAAGCACACTTTTCTATGTACCAAACTGACAAAGTTCTGGTATATTGAAACCGGAGAATGGTAATCCTTAAGAAAATATTAATATAAACCCTACAGTTGGCACAAGCAGTCAGTTACAGTGTTTATTTATGGAATATTTTTTTCAGTTCTCTGTTCCTCTATCAGCCCTGTGATGACTTCCTACCAGCTGCAATACATGACTAGAAAGTTTGACGATGAACAAATATGTATGAGCAGTAACACAACCAGAGATTGAACTGTCAGATTATTATCCCTTCAGACTGTTTTGATGTGCAAGATTGTGTGCGTTAGATGCTATCTTTGTAAGAATGTCTGACACTTAATCACATCCAGTATTTACTTCCTTTATCATCGATATTCTCTGTTAAAAATAATGGAACAATAATGAAACACTTTCCCCCCGCAAAGCAATGAGCAATAGCAGGCACTGCAGACAACTGGCCATTTACACAAAATGAAAACCCCTACGTGGTGACTGGCACCTGATCCCTGTAGAAGAAGCCCTTTGAGATCTCTGGAGTATGAAGTGTTCAGAAATGGACAGATGCCAAGAGCCCAGTTGCGAAAAGGTTTTTGATAGAACTGCTATTTCTGGTATGACAAGAAGTGAAATAAATTATGATTGCTTCCTGATACTTTTAACTTGTAAACAAAATGAAGTAAAAGAAAAATTATTCATCAAAAATGCCTTCCATCAACAGGCTGTTCGTAACCATGCCCTTGTGGAGGAAGGTAGTTAGACAGCACCTGTGTCTGGGGCATTTCTGAGCACACAGCACAACGGTGGATAAGATATACTAAAAAAGTTTCTCAATGCTTTTCTTCTTTGCATGTATTACAACATACATCGCCTCATCATTATGTCATAGGCTGAAACTGACATCCAGTATCAGTAGGTTAAGTAGCCAGAAAATACAACTGCATTTCCTGGTTCAGTAAACATGGTTTGGAACCCACATTAAACAGCAAACTTTCAACCAACGTGCCATTAATACCAATTCTTTCAGTTAGCATTTACAGAAGACAACATTGTGACAGGCACAATATGATATTTTCTGACTAATCACCCTTTCCTCTGCAAATCAAGGTCCAATACATTTATATATGTCACAAGCATATATATATAATCCACGATTCATCTCAGCATGGCTGTGTGTCCATCAGTTTGAAGCTGTATGTGGTCCTGTGGGTCTTACAATGCTTCACAAGATAGATGGCCAGCATGATGCTGCCCAGTGTAACCTATATTATGATTCCATAAGTATGACATCTCCACTAATAAATCAAAAGTATACAGGCACCTATTAGTGGACATTAATATGTGATGTGTTCATTCTTCGCCTTTGTGATGGCTTCAACTCTGCAGGGGACACTTTCAAGGAGCAGCCTGAATACTTGTGAGTAATAGAACAGAAACCAGAAAAGTTAGTGATGTTGGACGCTGGAGCAAATTCAACATTCTAACTCATCTCAAAGGCTTTCCCTTGGATTCAGGTCAGGACTCCAGTCAGGCCAAACCATTTCAGGAATGTTACTGTTCACAAACCACTGCTGCACAGATGTGGTGTCATGCCAATACAATCAATCATCATCTTAAAATTGTTCCCCTAACATACGCAATACACAAAGCTGTAAAATATGTCCATATTCTACCCAAATTAATGTTTTCTCAAGGACAATAAGAGGACCACACAATAACCACAAAAATCACTCCCATGCCGTAACACCACCTCTTCCACAATTCAATGTTGGCACTACACATGATGACAGGTAATGTGCTCCGTGCATTTGTCAAACCCAAACCCTTTCATCAGATTACCACAGGGTACAGGATTATTTAGAACACCAAACTATGCATTTTCAGTCATCTACTGCCCAGTGACATTGCTCTTTACACCAACTCAAGCATCGGTTAGCAGTGGCTACAGAAATGTACATGGCTTATGAGGAGCTGCTTGAGCATTGTATCCCATTCTTTTTACTTATTTATTGCTTCTCTAGCCAGACCAGACTAGGGCCTTAAGGCACTGTCTTACAACTGACCAGGAGCAACACATACTATAAATACTACATAACAATCACAATAATTTGTGTATATGTTGTGTTTGTTCTTTTGGACATGTCCATAAGATCAGATTCCTTATATGATCCTTATTCAAAGGTTTTGGATATTGGAATGATTCAATGGCAACAGGTGAAAATTTGTGCCAGAGCGGAACACAAACCTGCATTTCCAATTTAGTGGGAGCTGTCACCTCACACTACTAGCAAAGCATTAGCAAAGCAAAGCATTTAGGATTTCTGCAAGGGATCTGGTTTGGTGTGCATCCACAATGGAAGAGCAGATCTTTAAAGAACAGACATCTTACATGATCCAGCACCCATACAAATACTACTGCATTTGGGCACTGAAATGAATTATATATACAAGGCCGACAACCAAAGATCTATTTTTTCAATACAAATGCACACCAATCAAGATCTCTTGCAGGAATCTGAAATGGTCAGTAAGGGGTTCATGGTTAGGTGATGGTATGCCAACACTAATAATTATTATTATTATAATTATAATAATAAAAGAATGGTGACATCAAGAATGATATTAATTAGTTTATCATTTTTGAAGCCTTGTTTGGTATCAGAAGAAGTGAAAGGTGTAATGACAGAGGACAAGATTGAAATGAAAATGCTAACGGCTTAGGGAACAAGTGAATTTCAATAGAGAATTCTGTTCATAATGGTAAGGAAAAGTGGTTTGGGAGGGAGGGTTGACGAGAATCAGTTGCAGACAAGTATATGGAAGAGATAGTTACAGTGACAGAAGGTAGACCATTAGATGTCTTTTGAAGTTTGAAAGGATTTTAATTTCTATAATATCTTGAGAAAGATTGTTCCAAAGTCAGATTCCTGATACAGAAAATGATTTAGAGAACATGTCAGTATTGTACAGTGGTACAGATCAGATTTTACTTCGTTGAAAACAAGTATTTCGGCTGTGTTGTTCAGACAACAGTATACGAGTTGAAGAGAAGTAAGGAGTGTAATGATCAAGACGACAACAGAGCAAACACAGGGTGTGATAATCTCTACACTTATAAGCATGTAGCCATGATGAAAGTTCATAGGCAGGAATGATATGGTCAAAATAGTGTACATCACAAATGTATTGCACACAAGAATTCATCGCCATTTACAGTGCCACTCTCATACGAAAGTCTTTGGAGAGTATGATCACCATAACCAAGAATTATACACAGTCACTGTGCTATGTGGACTGCTGGTAGCATTCTCGGAATCATTAGTGATTCCTTCCACTAATTTCATGCAGTTTTTTTACAGTCACTCCCTGCAATATTCGATGGACCTTGTCCATTAGTATATGATGTCTGACTGGTCTTGGTTTAGCTGTGACTATTGCTTCGCATTTTCACTTCACAATCACATCAACAACACTCAACTTAGGAAGCTTTACAAGAGTTGAAATGTCCCTGATAGATTTCTTACTCAGGTGACATCCGATATATAATCCACACTTGAAGTCAGCTACTTCTCCTGATGAATCCATTCTGCTGTCACTGCCTCTCTACTGACAACATAATACTCCCTGCCTACTTTTATACTGGCGGGTCCACTTTTCATGACACCTAGTGGTCAATTACATATTACATAGACATGTCCAGATATTTTTGATCAGAAAATGTACATCTTGAGGGATTAGTCAGTTTCAGCAGGGTCAGTCTCTGGTATCCCTATTAGGAATTGCTCAGCAGTGGTTTTCAGAATGGAATGTGATTTCACCTGGTTGCCTTCTGAATGAAACCTAAGCCTCATTGATGATATATGTACAAAGACAAAATGTACCATACGAGAAAAGTCGCCTTACTCTGCACCAGGAAACCACAATGACTACTGAAGCTTCAGAGTAGGTGCCAGAAAAGAAATATAGATAAAGATAGTTATTGAAGTCACAGGTGTTTGGCTGAACCATCAAGCTCTGCCTTTTTGAGGACTATAAATGACTTATTAAGTACTCTGAACCATTTATTTTGTTAATGTCTTCTATTTTCTACAAATTTAAAAAAAATAATGCCATAATATGAACTTAAATTCCACATGTGGGACACAAACTGACACTAGCATCATGTTGCTGCTTTCCAGTCCACTGATTATGCCACAGAACTGTGAAGCCATTACACTAATTACTGTTACATTGAGGTATTTCTTATTGCTTTTCCACCCTTGACTACACTGTATGACAACAACTGTGTCATATAAAAAGCACATTAAGAATTCTTGTGGGTTTTCATAATGTGTATTGTTTTGCACTACACAGCTGCAGTTCCAATTATTCTTTAGTGAGCAGTTATTTACACTGACTAATGTGATTCAATCTTGTATAGCATGGCTTGTAATTTCATGCTCTAGCCATTTTCTGCGATCTCAAGGGTAAAATGTCTAGTTTGCTCTGTTACCCAGAAAAAGAAAGACAAAAACTGTTGCCAATGTTCTGTTCTCTTGCTGTTTGCACATATCATATCACATCATTATGTCACAGGAAAAAGTCAACATCGAGTATTGGTAGGGTCAGTTGAGCACATTTCTCTACTTGTATGTGAAAGCACTTCACCAAGTTTTGAATAGTAGGTTATGTCTAAGAGAGAGGAATCCAGCTATTATGCATTTTGGAAAAAAAAAAAAAGAAAAAAAAGATGGAGACCTAAATATGATTATAAAAGTGGCTGTTTCTTCTAGGTTTGTGTTCAGCTTTCTCATTAGTCCTTCACATCAGTGAAATCTTTCCCTTTTCATTCTTTTCTGTGCTCCAGCAGGACTAAACTCATCTAAAGAGTGTATCATAACAGGAGAGTCTCCTAGTAACCTGGTAGTATCTAGTAGTGCAGCCCGTGGCAAAATGTCAACTTCTTTATTAACATTGTCCTGCTAAGATTCTCCAGATTTAAGAGATCCTGCAATATACTTTGAGCCTTTCTTATTTTAAATGGATGATATTCTTTCTAAGGTGCTTTCCTTTTCATAAACAGACACATTATCTGAAACATTATGTTGTTTGTTAATTATTTCCACTGGTGAAACCACAAGTAAAGTAAACTTGTATGACATGATTGGCTAGGACACACTCAGGGGGGATGGTCAGTGAGCTGTTCACAAGTTTGTTCAGTTGGATACCACTTCGGTGATTTGTGTGTTCTTAACGTAATACAGTAATTCTATCAGAGAAAGGCGACCTACAGTTTAATGTAACACCTGAACTACGTGTCATTCCTGGCAAATCTTCACATCACTGTGAGGTGAAAGTTAGCATCAAGTCAGACTGAAAAATTTCTATGGTGGGACTGGGATTTGATTCTGCGACCTCTCGGTTTCCAGTCAAGTGCATTACCACTAGACCAAAAGGCCTGATGACATAACCACAGATAGTTTAAAGGAAAATGATCTCTCTCATGGAAAATTGTCACTACTCTTCATTTTGTAATTTATAGAGCTGCTTGCTCTGGAGGAATTTTAGCAAACATAGTACTCAACATGTGTTATCACATAAAGAGTATGCCTTTACTGACATTTATCATAGATGGTCCAGTCTGTTAGTGTCCTTTGACCATTTTTGTGGTGACTTAACATATTTCTGACAAGTAAAATACTACCACTTCAAAATTTACCCTCTTTCTTCTACAAATACTATTTAGGAACCTTCCAAGTTGTTGTACCACACTCTAAAATGAGTATGTGCATGGTTTCTGTGCATAACTTCCTCCACAAAGACGTTATGGGTTAAAGATACATACTGGCCGCTCTGACGTCTTGGTTGTGATGACAGACTGATCTGTAGACCAGCTCGAGGTCTAGGTTAATCTGGAAGGTGACAACTGGTTGTGACATGGCAAAGACACCAAATGTGAAAGCAGAAAATGTGGTTGTGTAACTAACTGGCATAGTGAAGCCTTACGTTTCCATCCATGCCATGCTGAAAAATGCAGGGATGAGGGATCCAATATGTAACTTTTTCCCACCTACCGCCTAGGAGGTGGAGTTTAGTTTTTCCTTTCCACATTGCTCACTCAAAAAATCATAATTCAACACAGTATTGCATGAGATAGACACATTTTAATATTTGGTCATTGTGATGATTACTGATGCAGAAAGAAAAAAGGGTATTTGCAACTGGTTCCACACATTACAATAGCATTAGAAGCAATTGTTATAACCTAGCACTCATATATTTTTGCAGATAGCTGTTAATAACAGTGAAGAAATTAAGATTTTGAGCTGAGTAATCCAATAACATTGATGTCATTACTGAACGAGCAAAAGCTCGGATTGGACACTCGAAGGGAAGAACGAAGCATGGGCTCCAAAAATAATTACTATAGCAATTTAAGTGATTTACAGAACTACAGGAAAACTAAACCAGCATGACCACTGCTATTGAATTTGGGTCTAATGTGTTAATCATTGTGTCGTAACCTCACTCAGTTATGATAAAGTTCACTGAATTACTTATGTAATACAAGTAGTATAAGTGACATGGTTTTCTGAATATCTAAGGCAATTTCATGGAGTTACAGCGGAAGACTCTCACTTTTACAACATATTTTCCCATGAACATGCGTCTGTATCTCTCATGAATCTGGTTCTTGGTGAAAACCACAGAAAAGGCGCTGTCATTTACATGCTTCCGTATGTCTGCAACCTACAACATTTTCGTATCTGTTTGATATACGAGACTTAAACAATAAATACGAAATAACACAAATGATGCAAGAGTTTATTGCATACTTTTATGGCGATTCCCGGTTCACATTCTAATATTTTGCGCCATAGCTGGGCCACGGCGTCAACACCCGGCTTTTGATCGCTAAGCTGACATCTCTGTGGAGCAGCCAGAAACTACACTAAGCACAAGCTGTGTTGAGAAAAACATTTCGACTTATAGTTTTACATAAATTTTAACTCAACGACTGCATTTTCGTGGATGGCACTAATACAAATTTTGTGACACACTGCTATAAATATAATTTCAGCGGCTGATAAGTCCAAACAGACGGATCCCATCGTTAAAATGACATAAACTTAAAACGCGAGGCGTCCGTACCTTCTTTCTTGCAACGACAGCCAACAGGTTGAGACGTAAAGTAAACAGTGTGCGCTGTCACTGTACAGCAATGATAAAGTGCCTACGAAATGGGCCAAACTTTATCTTATCCAAACTTGCTCTCAATAAACCACAGTCACAGAGATAGCAGTTTCTCTACATTAATTTTAAAACAAATAAAATGGTTTACATAATGAAAACAAACGATAACAGTTGAGTAAATGTCAATGCAAACACACGTTATCTCTCACAAGCCTTTTCCGGCTACACGTAAACAGCGCTTCAGTTTGAGTTTGTTGATACGCTGCAGACGAAACGATTGTAACCAATGAGATGTCAGCGTCCAAGTCAGAGATAAAATTTTCAATATCCATTTTTTTTTAATATAGCATTGCAGTTAGTTTATAGCTTCGCATAAGTTCGGCGCCTAAAAAGGATGACTGCAATTATATCTCACACTTTTCTCTTGTTTACATTTCTCCAGCGCCTTCTGGTACAGGTTCATTCCATGACCTGCTTTTTTCACCGTCGGTATTTTAGCACATCTTGACGCAATTGTTTGCAATCACGCGAATCACCCAATGATTCCAAACTTCCTATTGCGTTTGCTTTGTCGTTACAACCAGAGTGTAAAATTACTATGTTACAACTGCTCCAACTAACACAGCCATTTCCAAATTTTTATAACTGGTCATAAATTCTACAAGTAATAAAAAAAGTTGAATTTTAGCCTGTTAGATCTACGTAAGGTGTTCGGTGTCGCTGATCATAATTTTCTGCTCACGAAATTATACTTCCATGGGATTTGTAGCGACTATATGTCGTTACATAGCGATATGTCGCACGCGCCGTGTGCGTGTGTTGACAAACATTGTGCTGTCAAACATTTCGCACCAGACACCAGCGGCACTGTATTGTATGCATGTTTTTGGTTTCGTTTACTCTTTGAATTATGCTTTTTAAGGTTTTATGTCTTCTGTGTCTGATTATTAGTTCATAGCTACGGCATAACTTGAATGTCATGTTCCCGGCGAATTTACGTTAAGTTGTGAATCGCATTCTCAGAAGCCGTTATATTTTTTCACCGTTTCCCCTGTGGCCGCATTCAGTAAAATTTGTCACATTGCATGAGTAAGTTTTTCATGTAGTACTTCAGTTTCACTGTGTTGAGATAAATACACAGGATTAAATCGTCGAGCCGGCCGCGGTGGCAGTGCGGTTAAGGCGTTGCAGTCCGGACCCGCGGGACTACTACGGTCGCAGGTTCGAATCCTGCCTCGGGCATGGGTGTGTGTGATGTCCTTAGGTTAGTTAGGTTTAAGTAGTTCTAAGTTCTAGGGGACTTATGACCTAAGATGTTGAGTTCCATAGTGCTCAGAGCCATTTTTGATTAAATCGTCGAACAAAGCCTATCTGGCTTGTACCGACAAACTGGCGCCGCAGACGTGATCGCCTGCATAGTATCACTGAATTAACGAGTGCTCGTGGAAGAGATTTGCAAAATGACTGACTCACCGGCTACGACTACCCTGTCGGTACTGGCTGTATGTCTGCTACCGTTATGGCCACACAATTTGGCTTTGTGGTGTGTGCAGGTGGAGCCCAGTTTTTCTATTCCGAAATTTCAGCAGATACTACTAAGTTTGCGGCAGTAGTAAGTCAATTAGGTTACCAGTACACCGCTGCAGTACAAGAAGAATCGATCTGGCAAGTGTCAGCATCGCAGGAAGAACGAATCCGACAGGTGCTCACCCAAATTATACCAGAGACAGACAGCCTTTGTAGTACATGCGGCACCTACGAAGCAAAATGGACGCGGAAACGGTACCAGACAACTTACTGCGCACTATGTGGAGCAGTCCTTTACCACCGCCCATCGAAGTAATCATAGCATCCTAGACTGACACATCGTTGAACGCGATAGAGGGTTTGGCAGATAAAATCCAAGACGCAATTATGCTACTGCCTGTCAGCGCATTCACCACGTAGTGTGCTAGCCCGATGACAATTGCTTCGCGCGCACATTACGACGTCTTGGCAGCCGAGGTAGATCTAGTGACGCAGTAGATGGGCGAATTATTATCTCGTCGCGACTGAAGAAACGACAGAGGCCGGAATCGAAACCGTTGACACTCGTGCAGCAGATCATCGACTTCTTCTGTAACTGGGCCTGAGCAGCAAGGTATCTGTTGGTATTCGCGAGTAGGCACCCAAATACACAAATCCCCGTGTTCGACTTAAAAGCAAATTCCGCTACATTGTGTGGGAGTGCCCAGAAGACACATTAAGTGATGGACCGGCTACGCAGTTACGGAGTTCTCACAAGAGGACAGTATACGCTTAATGGAGATGCTACATATTTCTGCATTGGTCGACTCAAACGAAACGTCATTCTCCTGTTTAAAAGAGCAACGCTGATTGGTGGAATATTTCTGACGCAAAGAGCCAGAGGAGTGAGGGAAGACAGCGAATGATATACCCTTGCAAACTTTTCCAGAAAAAGGGACCGTTCCTTTGTTGCTCTTGGAACAGGAACATGTAATGAGAGCGAGTGCGCTCATACGTGTACGTAAAGAGCAAGGAACAAAGTCTCTCCTCAGTACTTCACTGGGAGAGCACCCCTGTCATTAGCGAATTGGAGTGATACTCTATATTGAGTCGCTCATGATTAAGCTTTGTTCACTGTGTTGGCCGCCACACTTATTGTGCGGTGTGAACACAGACAGAGTACTAGTTAAATGCCTGTGAGCGAATATTGAGTGGCATCGCGGTGGACTGGTTATCTGACTGGTGTACCATGCCAATAGTTAGACTAGGGGTGGATAGGAGTCCTTGACTTCATCAAGGTGTAGGGAGAGTTTGATTGGCGAAGGTCAATCCAGATTGAAAGAGATAGTTGTGTTATTTGTCAGCAGCGAGTGACGCAGGCAGCAGTCGCCGCAGCTCACGATATTGTGCGTTGCAGCGTATGCTAGCCCCATGTGTCCTCCATAATAGTACACTCCATTACATTTCTCATGTGAGAGCCTTGACCGTACCTAGAAAAGTTATTCAAGTTGTGTAGGCGCAGCTCTCAGCCATTCTGCTGAGTAAATAACATTCTTAAAGAAAAGGGAGAAAAGAACCTTTCCATACTTTGTAAAATAACACAACATTCCTACCCATAAGAGGCAATCTATTGTTCTGAAAAGAACCCCGAAATTTATTATTTTTCACTTGATTTCTCAGAATTTTTTTGCAATAAATAATATTTTTCGTTCGTTTAATGTTTTTCTGACACTATTGCTAATACTCCAGTACCCAAGTATTCCACTAGTTACATAAGAATATAGAATATTTTGTTTCTTTTCCTTGCAGTGGACGACTCCAGAAGATATTTGTTGCTGATGTTTTGCAAGCAGTTTTTGTTGGTTCATTAGGAGCGTCTGTCTGACTTCTGTAGTAGGGTGAGGTGGAGATTGTTTCCTGCTGGAGCCAAAGGGTACTGGTTGGATCAATCCATTGTGAAATGTGACAAAATAAAACCCTCACACTCACAGAATATTCCGACCCTGCCAGGATAGGTAAAACTGCCAGGATAGGTAAAATAGGTACGTTACCAAGATAGAAATGTGTCAGAACAGATGATACATGATAGTTAGGTACGGCAGGTCGCAGCATTATCACTTTGAAAAATTTTCTTTCGTGTATTAAAGAGATATTTCCAAATATTTAGGGTTAGAATAGATACCAGTGCGAGGAAAGTAGAATTGTAGGGACAAGGTCTTGTGGTATTGTGTCGGAAAATTTTGGATTTTTACGATTTTTGAGTAGCTGTTAGGGCATAGGAGTTTCAGGTGATAGGCACAGACGCTGAGTGACGCAGAGAGGCAGAGTGGCGCAGCAACAAATAAGTTAGAATTAAGAAATAACATTTTTCTCCCTTTGCAAGCGCACAGGTGGAGACTGGAGACTGTAGCAGAGCAGACAGAACAGCCGAGTCACGACGTTGTTGTTGGTTCAACCGACTGGTAAGTGATCGTCCAGTTTTGTAGATAGGGTTGTGGTGTGTTGAAAGAACTTCCATGTTAACAATTGCACAAGCCAAAAGGTTACGGGTTAGACAGCAAGTAGATAAGACGGGGGAGAATCAATCAGATAAACAGCAGGTAAACGAGCTTGTTGAGAATAGGACAGACGGTGAACCTGAGAATAGGACAAACGGTGAATCAGAGAATAGGACAGTCGCTGAGCTGCAGAATCAGCAGGCTCAGTTAGATTGGGATAGAACTGAGACAGATCAGACAGATGGGAATCGAAGGGACGAGAGCATCGAATTTCCAGAATACGAAATTCCGTGTAGGGCACATTCTGTGCCAGAAATAGACAAAACACGCAGGAAATGGCAAAGATTAGCAGCGAAACGACCTAAAGAAACGCGTTTGTATGGCGCATGTTCAGAGACAGAATACGCGTCAATACAGTCAATGAATCGGTAGTTAGCTGACGTCGAAAGAGAAGTAGACAGTGAGGAAGAGGGGGAATATTTAGAATACGTCGAACCTCTCGTACACATTCTCAATATGCCTCAGCATCAGGCACAGAATCTTGTGGAGTTACAAGCGCCACGAAAAGGTTCCGTAACAAACGCAACTGTACCTGCAAACACAAGACATACACAACAGAGAATGCAGTGGGCGGAGTTGTTTGCGCCACGTAATGGTTCAATGGCATACGCAACTAGTCCTCAACACAAAGAACAACACAGGGAGAAGGGAAGACAGCACGGATTGTTGCAGTTATCAAGCTTAGAAACGCCACAGCATAGCCCACTAAACGACGTAACTGACCGAGTAGAAAACAATAGACCGAGAACACACAGTTCAGCAGAAGGCAGTGTTACAGGACAGGACACGATCATGGAGACGTTGTAAAAAATGAACGATAGTATAACGAAACAGAATACACAGATGACGGAACAGCATCAGCAATTGAAACAGGATAATCAGAACCTGAGACAAGATATAGAGACACAGATTCAACAGGTTAAAATCCAGATGGAAGAAGGGATCGCTAGAATTGATAGTCAGATCACACAGATAAACAAAGACGCGAAAGAATCCAGAGAAAGAATTCAGGTACTAACACAAAGTCGGCAGCAATTACGCACTGACGTGGACAAGGTCCAATTGGACATCGTAAACGTGACAAAAAGGTGGAACGTTTTACGAAAAAAGCCACTCGAACAGCAATATAAGTTTCGGAAGAACAAGCAATTCAAGCAAGGTCGCAAAAGTTGCACTGAAAAAATATGATCAGCGGATCACTAAGATAGAACTTAAAAACAAAGATCAGCTTGAAAAGCTTCGAACAGAATTGATACAAACTATCGAAGAAAGGATCGAGACCGATTACACCTGTAGCGAAACAACTGATACATCAAGCATTAGTTCAGTACACGAACACGCGCCGTCTAAGAAAGTTCAAGTAGAACCAAGGCCAGACATAACACTCGTGCAGAAATCGAAACAGAAAACCCCTATTAAAGTAATACATGACATACCACAGAACCAGGCACAGTATCTAGAAAAACAGGACACATTCAGTCAGCCGATACAATAGAAAGACAGGCGACTGAACCAGTATATCCAATGACACAAGCAGTGGCAGATTGAGTCCATGAATCAGCCACAAACCGGATTTATGAGTAGATATGAGACAGACCACTTCCAAACAGTTAGAAAATTTCAACATTTCAAGGAAGAAGGCGGTAGCTTGCATGCACACACATTCATCGATCAGTTCCAAGAAGGCTTGCCAAACCATTGGAGCGTGGCTCACAAACTTGACTCATTTGTGCACACATGTCAGGAACAGTAGCGGAGGTGATGCAAAAGGTCGCTGCTACCTGTACGTCTTACCTACAGTTCAGAACAGCATTTCTCGAAAGATATTGGTCTAAGGAGGCGCAAAACAAAATTAAATGCCAGTTACTTCAGATGACACCATATGAAAACTCAGGGGAGAAAAGCGTGGTAAAATTATCTGACACAATGGTAAAAAGGAATCAATGCATAGACAAACCATACACTAACGGAGAACTGATACCTCTATGTAGAATAAAGTTACCGGTAAAATATCAACAGGCGACAATAGAAAAAATGAAAATACTGAAGGATTCAAAGAGGTCTTAAGGGAACTTGAATTCATGTTTATAGGAGACGAGGTGAAAGAAAAGGGAAAGGAGAGGGAACAGCAAAAGGAGAGGACTAGGAACGAATATTCCAATAATAATAATGGTAATCCTAATACCAATAATTTCAGGCAATTTATCAGACCA
Source organism: Schistocerca cancellata (assembly GCF_023864275.1). NCBI lineage: Eukaryota > Metazoa > Arthropoda > Insecta > Orthoptera > Acrididae > Schistocerca > Schistocerca cancellata. The sequence continues at coordinate 314,215,255 of NC_064630.1, read as the reverse complement.
GGACAGTGGCATAATGAAGGTAATTGGCATTAAACGAGAACCAGAATAATTGGTACCGAAATAGGAACGGTAATGGACACTCATACAGTGGTGGATATAGATTTAGGAATCAAAATGCCAATGGTAAAGGGTACTTTGAAAGAGGTCACGATGACAGAAACAGCAACTGGCGAGACTAAGGCGCAAATAACTACACAGGAAATTATGGTCCACAGAGACAAGAACAACACAACAAAGAAAACCCAGAAGTAGAAGTTAAGCCACCGAATACTGCAAAACGTAAAGACTGACGCAAAAAATGCGGAAGAGGTTAGGCAAACTAACGTCCGCCCTATCTTATACTAACCACCAAATAAAAATTCAATTAATAGATCAACAGAACAATATAATTAAAAGAAAAAAAGGCACACAAAACAGACTAACAATTTCTTGTAGTATTGAGTATCATGCAAAATGCACACAAATAAGAAATGACACACACCCCATAAAAGGATGAAGAAGTGGTACGACATAATTAGAATAAAGAAAAGAAATTATATGTATATATATATTGCCACTATCAGAAAATTTTTGCATTATATAAAATCAGAGTTTTTTCGTAAATAACAATAACAAATATATGCAAAACAAAAATTGTAAATATTTCTACGCATCAGACACACATCGCCACCAACATCAATCGCCAACTCCCTCAACACCAGATGCTTCGAGATGAGACATTATCGTTCATATTTTTTAAAAATTTTTTGTAAATATTTTATTGAAACTGTTAAAGCAGAAGTAGAGGCATCCTGCTTGAAGCGAAATCGATACTGAAACTCTTTGATAAGATTAAAATGAATGTACATATTAAGAAAAAGGGTGTAATATTTACTTTTAAATATTGTAAAGATATCTATTTGTTATAATTATTTAATTAAAAAGGTGCTATAATGTAATTATGTATGTAATAGTCACTGGCACTAACTTAGGGCTGTATGAGATATGTGTAGTATAAAAGATGGAGTAGTTCCGTCAGGAATGGAAAGCTGTGTAAGCGTAGGAAAAGGTGGGAGCGGAAACGTTTGGCGCGCTTTGGCGGGCGCGAACAAAGTCAGTCGGTGGCCAGTGATCTTAAGAAGCAGCACGTACAGCGCCAGCATAGTGTGGAGTGCGCCGTATTGTTGCATCTTGCCTCGGTTGGAAACTGCAGTTTCTCACGGCCTGGTATGGGGAGAAAAACGGGCTAATGATTATAAGATGGATCATCGCTATGAAGAGGAAATAAGTCCGACATGGATAACTGCTCTTGGCCGTTCTGATATTAATGCAGTTGTTGCCACCAACGCCACGTCGCTGATCACAGCTTACAGGGTACGACATTTTAGCTATGTATTATAGTGTGTACCAGGAAGTTGAAATGTGCTTTAAGAATAATAACCATCATCCAAATTATCAATTGTGTCCACCTGGTAATTTATCCCACTTATAAACCAAGCAGGATCCTAACCTCGTAAATGAAAATTCCGAGTGACCTGTATTCAGCCAAGACTGTGAAATCTTTAATATATTGTTGGCAAATCAGTGATTAATCAGTGAAATAATTGGTGGAAAGAATAACTGAGAATTTCATAATTAACATTGCTATTATTTTCTGTGTTAAAATGATTACATAAGTTTATGCCAAATTCAGAGACCGCATTAGATAACTTGTTTGCTGCTTTCACATTACTTATTAATGAAAGGAAATACTAAGTTGATGACTAATGGTGATAAATAGCAACGTTAAACAGTTATAGTGAATCAATGAAATTTTGAGTAGCAAATATGTTGATGTAGGAACCCCCCCTGTCCAAATTTACTTTTGTTTTCATGAAATCAGTCTGTTTGGTTAAGCAGTTGGGTGCTGTAGTTTTGTTTCAAGCGCCTAAACTTTTCTTGTATTGCTGAATCATCTTTATCTACATCTAAAGTGAAGTCTGTTAGGTAAGTAGGGAGTTGCAATCTTTTCTGCTGTCCTACTTAGCTTCATTACATGTGCCTAATTAGACTGGCGAATAATAGTGTACCGCCAACCACATATATTGTTATCGATGCAGAATAGTAGTCTAACTACTGTTATTTGCCATACCTCTGAACTAATGACTTATTTGAAGAAATGAGTTGAAGTCTGATTTTTATTCCTTAGGTTAAAACACACGTTTATTACACTTGTTTTTGTGGTTTTGCTGTCCGGATAGGTTACTGTATTTCTGTTTGTTACATTGCTTATTATTAACAGTATAGTATAAGAATATTACAGTTGGCTTTGCATGACAGTACGTTTTGTAAACCAATTCAGAGAATACAAAATACACGCAAGTATTACATCTGGTTTTACATATCAGGATAGTAAATAACACACACAAGTCAAAAGGTGGAATATTACACTTGGCGCCGCGTGGCAGGACTATTGAGAGAGGTACAGAAAGTTAAGGGGCACGGATCTGTTACAGTCATTAGGAACAATACATGTCGTTTAAGAAGTTGTTAAAGATGGATAAAGATAAGGCAATGCAATACAGGGAAGTGAGGCAGGATAGTGAGGATAGTGAAACAAGCTCTGTACACAGTGATAGTGAAAAAAACATAAATGAATCTCTCTCACTGGTAGAAAAACAAGTACAGCAGGTATATCTGGAAGATGAGACTTTTATGTTGTTAAGTCCATACCAGATAAAGAAAGAAAAGTTAGATTCTGAAGAGAAAGACAGGGATCAGGGAAATGACACAGAACAAAAAGCACAATCACAAGTAGATTGGTATGTTTTGTTGAACAGCATTAATATGCACATACAGACACAGACCAAAACTTTGAGTGAACAAATCAAATCCCAAAGTGAACAGCTTAAAATTCAAACAAAACAACAGCTTCAAAGGAAAACTGAGCAGATTAAATCTAAGAATGAACAGCTTAAAGAACACACAAAACAACAATTTAAAGAACACACAAAACATGTAGATGCACAGCTTAAAAAATAAACTGAACAGATAGAAAAGGTAGATAATAAAATAGGACTTCTTACTGAGGAATTAATAAATATGAAAAGTGACATTAAGGATTTAAAGGAAGATGTTAGTAACATTCAAACTGAAATCGTTGAAATAAATGCTAGGTTTGAAACAGAAGTAGAGAAAATACAAGAGCAAGTCGAACCTGTGGTTAACGCTGAAGTGAAAAAGGAGGTTTCACAAGCGAAGGAAACCATCATTGAGACGAATAAAGAACAGATATCTCAACTGAGAAATACTGTTCAAGAAACTGAAAACGGGCTAAAGAAACAGGTGGAACTTTGCCAGGCAAAATGCTGTAATAACAAGACTTGCATTCAGGAGAAGGTTAGCAACCTTGAAAATCAAATTGAGAACAACATCTCTTACGTAGTAAAGGGAGTAAATCATAGCAAAGTATTGGAGGGCGAAGAAAAATTCGACCCTTACAAGAAACACAGCGGATTATCCCCTGTGGATTTCATAAAAAATTGTGAGAGGCTTTTTCCTGAAAATAGCACCGATCAGCAAAAGATCAACATTGTAATTAGTGGATTAGCAGGAGATGCTAAAAGATGGAGCATAAACCTGAGTACTGAAGAAATGTCCTTCAGTACGTTTAGGCAACAATTTTTGGACGAATACTGGTCCGAAAATGTACAAAATAGCCTATGGAGTGAGTTTGTAATGGTCAAAATGTTCGAAAGCAGGAATCGAATGACCATGAAAGAGTTTTGTGGGTCTTGGTATAGGAAGTTAGCTCATTTACGGAATCGTAGATCAGATTGCGAAATTATTTGGGAACTCTGGCAGAAGTTGCCAGAAGATTCTAAGAGGTATGTGGGTAGCAACCAGAGATCGTTTTCAGCGTTTCTGGAAAAGGTCAGTGATGAGGACCATTGGCGCGAAAACAATAATTACCGCCAGAATAGAAATAACTGGAATAGGAACCAAAGATTGCATGATGAAGACAAAAGAGATAACCAACATTATCAAATCAATATGATGCGAAGAGGAAGAGGTAATTTTAATAGACGCGGTAGAGGAAATGGACCGCGCAATTATTCCGCACTGGATTGTTCGGAAAACTAGATTCCGTGAATGTTAAGGGTCGGACGGACTCGGTAAAGAAACACAGTAAATGGCCCAGACACAAGAAAGCTTTTCAACATCATGAGCGCAGTGCAGAAGTACCGCAGTGCTGTGTGTGTGCTAAAGCGAGCTGGAGCAGTCGCCGCGCAGTGACACATGGTGCGGAGAGCGTGCCGCAATTTGACAGGCGAGAGCGCAGTGACGGCGCTACGGCGCGTTTACAAGTAGTCCAGTGAAACTGTCAGAAAAAAAGCCTGTACCTTGCAAAAGGTGGGGTAGAAGATTTTATTTTTTTAAGTCGTTCATATTGTTGGAAAGGTTAGAAAACGAAGTTTTGCCAACAAAATTTCTCTTGGGAAAACTTTCTGCAGTCAAAAAACTTCGAAAATTTTGGACTTTTTTCAGTTTTTTTCAAAATATCTCAGTTTCATTTGCTCCTATTGCTTTGACGACTATTTTCTTTTTTAAAGAGCACAAAATTCTCTACAAATTTGATTTTTACCATTTGTTTCTACTCCCAATATCTAACGCGCTACAGCACGTCAAAAAATACCAATTTTTCAAATTTCGAGAAAAGTGGCAAATTACCTAATTTTTGAACACTGTTATTCCATTTTCTATTTTTGTGGTATATACATATTACTCATCATGTTATTCATTGGAATTTACCATCTCACTCTGCTGCAGGGCCGGGCCAAACAGCATCATATTCAGTAACTACGAACACATTCACGTCGGATTGCGTGAAGTTTATTTGTGTAACAATATGTAATATGATTGCATGCAGGTGCCGTACATTTTCTACAGTTGATTGACGTTAATGATCAGTTATAAGAAAAAGAATGTAGGAATTGTTCTTTAGCGGACAAAAGTGTAGTTATTCTTTGGCGGGCAGAAGCAATTATCTCTAGTGATTGTTCACAGCGCGCTGACAGCTATTAGCACACAACAATAAGGGTCCTACAGTTTGGAGTCGCTTCTATTCAGTATATGTTGTGGTGCTGAAAATGAGTATGTCTGACATGAATTTGTGTTTCATTTGCGAAAAAACTGTGGTGAGTGGTGGATGCAATGTGAAAAAGAAAGGACTGAGCACACTTAACGATTGTAGTTCTAAACACAGGGAGTCTGCTCACACCCGTTTTTTTGAAAACGCTCAGTGAAGCGATGGTGCATGAAGCATGCTACAAGAAGTACATTAATGAGAGAATGATAGCAGCTAGCCTTCGACATCCTCAGGAACCAACAGGCGTGCTACGTCGGTCGCAGGAAAAATGTCAGTTCAAGTTCAAAGAGAAATGCTTCCTATGTGCAAAAGGGAATTCTGATGACTTTTTAACCAAGCAGTTAAGACTGCCATATGCCAAACGAAATTCTGATGGAGGGTACCTTATCCACAAAGTGACTTGGACTCGAAATGTTTGCTTCAAGTCAATAGCACAAAGCTATGTTTCTTACCTGCAACGTCAATTTGGATCTCAATTTGCTATTGTATTTGATGGGTATCCATGTGAGGGAGACAAATGTAGCACAAAGAGTGTTGAGAGGATTCGTAGGTCCAAAAAACATTCTTCGGTTGACGTTGTGGTTGAATCAGAGATGGTGAACTAAGTCCCTCAGGACAAGTTCTTGTACAACGAACGAAACAAGATGCGTTTGATCAAACTTCTTAAAAATGAATTTCTGGAGTGTAGCGTTGAAGTGCACCAGGCACAAGAAGATGCTGACGTTATGATTGTAACATCTGTCATTTCAAGAACCAAAGATTTTGGAAGTGTTGTCATTGTAGGAGAAGATGTTGACCTGCTTGTGCTCATGACCGGTTTGGGGCAAGGCATTGAAAACTTATTTTTCTTAAAGCCAGGAAGAGGAAATGCAGAAGACAAGTGGTTTTCCACTGCATCTTACAGGTTTGACAGTGAATATATTCTGTTCACTCACGCCTTTAGCGGATGTGATACAACATCCGCTTTTTTTGGTCAAGGAAAAATTAAGTGCTGCAATATTGTTGCGAAAAATGAACACCTAATCTCAGCGCTTTGCACGTTCAATAAACCACATGCTACCCGTGAAGAAATAATAACAGCAACAAAACAGGTTATTATCGCATTGTATAGTGGAGGTGTCAGCAGTTCCCACACACTAGACCATTTGCGGTACCAGCTATTCGCCAAGTCTGCCACAAAAAGCAAACTGAATCTTGCACGGTTGCCACCTACACCAGATGCTGCACAACATCATTCGTTGCGGACTTACCAACAAGTCCAAAGTTGGATGGGAAACTTGAAACCTCCTGAGAAATGGGGCTGGAATCACAGTGACCACTGTCCAATAGCCGTTATAATGAGCCAAGATGCAGCACCTGAAGCACTTCTTCACGTTGTTTCATGCTCATGCAAGCTGAACTGTGGCGGAGCGTCCTCCTGCAGAAAAGCGGTTTTGAAATGTTCTTCAATTTGCAAGAAATGTATTGGGGTCAACTTTGAAAACGTGCCAAAATTTTTATATGAAGACAGTGAAGAAGATGTTATGGAGGATGTTGAGGAAACCGCTGACGAAATCAATGAACTTGCTGAGGCTGACTCGCTGTTTAAAGAAGAGGTCAATCTGGGATCAACTCTTGGTACAGACCCTGAATCCGTAACTCAAGGTATTTTTGGTGACACTGAGGAACCTGGCCCATCAAAACGTTGGAAGTGATGCTCATATCTGTCTCAAGTGCGCTAATTTTCGATATTGAAAGTATTACACACCCAGAACTGTCAACATTTTTTAGTAACTGGCAATGCATTTTAATTGTAATAAAGCTACTTATTATTAATGTCAACCATGTGGCTTTTATACACAAGAATAATTACCTACCTAATTAGGTTGCGTATTGCGGCTAATAATAGTTCAGTTTCCTGAGACAATTTATTTTGTGTGTGTGTGTGTGTGTGTGTGTGTGTGTGTGTGTGTGTATGTGTGTGTGTGTGTGTGTGTGTGTGTGTGTGTGTGTGTGTGTGTCTTAATGATGTATTTTTATATTTATAGTTTTACAAATACCAGGGCTGAGGTGGCCCATAGTGAACTTCAGGTAGTGATGTAAGAATCACAATAGTTGGGTGCCCAGCAATCCTCATGTTGCATACAGAGAAATTGAATACTTGAAAGTGGGGTGGTACATTCCAACATATAACATGATGTATAATGTATTTATACTACACAAACAGAAACTGAAAACATAGTGTTCAAACATAAGGTATCTTGCCACCTCGCTCAAAATTTGAAAAATTGGTATTTTTTGAGGCGCTGTAGCGCCTTAGATATTGGGAGCAGAAAAAAATGACAAGAACCAAATTTGTAGAGAATTTTGTGCTCTTTAAAAACGAAAATAGACGTTAAAGCGATAGGAGCAAATGAAACTGAGATATTTTGAAAAAACGGAAAAAAGGCCGAAATTTTCCAAGTTTTTTGACTGCAGAAAGTTTTCCCAAGCGAAATTTTGTTGGCAAAACTCGGTTTTCTAATATTTCCAACCATATGAACGAGTTGAAAAAATAAACTCTTCTACCCCACCTTTTGCAAAGTATTTCTGCAATTTGACTGGACTAAAGTAGCCACGGCAGAATGCAAGTTGTCTCAAGCAGTTCGGACGGCAGATGACGCAATAGAGTCGGTCAGTAACCTGGCGAGGCAATCAGCTGAAGTAGTAGACCAGCAGGTGGAAGGAGTTTCGCTCGCAGTAGGAATGTCTCAGGCAGGTGGTAGACAATGGGAGGCAAAGGAAACGGAGAATTGGTCCGAAGGAATAGGCAAATGGCGTATACAAATGAGCAATTTCTATGACGGCCTGAAGCAGTGTAAAGATACACAAAGTAGCGCTAAAACGGCGAACTCAGCAGGAAGGGAGGAAAGTAGTAGAGCTGCGCAGAGTTTGCGAGCTGACAATTTAAACGAAACAAAAACCACCGTGCAAAGAACACGAGTGGCTGAAAAGGATGAAGCCGTACTTAGTCGCACCACGAAAGATGGAATCTTACACGTTGCTGATGAGTCATTCCGCGGCCATGAAACGAAGGAAAGTGTTTCTGTTAGTCATAAGCCTGAATTAAAAGGCAATGAATGCGTGCGATTAATTGAACTCCACAAGGATTACAGTGTATTTGAAGTGCAAGCTGATGTCATTGCCGAAGATTCAGGAAGTAGTTCGGATGAAAACAATCTCTGTGTTAGTAAAGACCTGAGAACTGCAAAGGATAATAAGGAGGAAGATCTTACTACTCTCGAAAGAATCCAACAATGCATGGATTACGAAACTAATAATGACTTGGAATTTATCAAGAAGTTACGACAATCATTCTTGCTAGAGCCTGGATGCGATATAGAAAGTGCTCCCTCGGAAGAAGACGAAGAAAGTAATTATTCGAGTGACTCTGAAATCGAAGTAAGAGAACTATCAAAAAAACTTTGTTGTATAAAAGCAGTAGAAACGGAAAACGAAAACCTTTCATGCGGAAAATTGTCGAAAACTGATGCTAACGTAGAGCAGAAAGAATTTACAGGCGAAGGAACCGAAAACGACAAGAGAGAACTGAACGATGGAATGTGTCAGGTATTGCAGAAGGAGATCGTGAAGGAATTTGCGATCAAAAGGAAGAAAGAGGCGCCAGACGTACAATCAAAAGAAACGAACAGTATTTCGTGGGAAGATGCAATGGTGGATGAGGACTTATTATGGGAAGGACATGGCGATACGGAAGAGAACTCTAAGAAACAGACTATTATACCGATTGAGAAGTATGGTTATAAATTAAGAGCATTATTAGACACAGGATCGCAGGTTAGCGCGTTATCTAAGTCGTTTTATGAATACATAGAGAACAAACCTGATAGTAGTAATGACTGTCCAAGGAATACGTATTATATGTGCTACTGGGAAAAGGAGCTAACCGGTAAAGAACCAAATCTTGATCGACTTTAAAATTAAAGGACAAACGTTTTCACATGACTTTCTAGAAATTGAAGAACTTAGTACTGAAGTAATCCTAGGTGTGGATTGGCTGCACAAACAAAAGGCGAGTATCAATTGTGCTAACGAGACAGTTAACATAACAAACGAGGACGTAAATTTGGATATCGGTTTTGAGGAAACGACGAGAAGTTAGAAGCGGACTTTACATCTATGATGATTGAGGTAGAAACAGTTAACGAAGGGTTATCTGAACTGTTTGAAGCTTACCACATGAGAAGCATGAAGAGTACAGAACAGATGTTGGGAGAAATTAAGAACCTAGTAAACAGTATACCTGAGTTAAATCAAAGTCAAAAGGAGGAACTGCTACAAAATTTGGAAAAAAAAATTGTACAATATTTTCGGACAAACCAGACAGAATACAAGTATTTGAATACAGAATGGAAATTCTAGCACACAAACCGTTTTTTGTTCATCCTTATCCAGTGCCTGCAGCAAAGAAACAGGCAGTTCAAGCAGAAATCGACAAAATGTTAGAATGGGGAATTATTGAGCGTAGTAATAGCGAATACAGTAACCCGCTTTTTATTTTTGCCAAACGGGACTGTGGAGTGAGGATAGTCATTGATGCAAGGACACTGAATAAAATAGTGAAAAAGGAAACTGATCGTCCTGAATCTCTCGACGATATGCTACAGATATTCTATAATGTAAGGAATTTATCTAGCCTTGACATGACTTCTAGCTACTGGCAGGTGCAGCTCAGTGTCGAATCGAGTAAGTATACCACTTTTCTCTTCGCCGGAAGGTGTTACCACTATAAAGTGTTACTATTCGGACTGAACACATCAGTGTCAGTATTTACTCGTGCTTTGCCGGCCGATGTGGCTGAGCGGTTTTAGGCGCTTCAGTCTGGAACCGCGCGACCGCTACGGTCGCAGGTTCGAATCATGCCTCGGGCATGGATGTGTGTGACGTCCTTAGGTTAGTTAGGTTTAAGTACTTCTAAGTTCTAGGGGACTGATGACCTCAGATGTTAAGTCCCATAGTGCTCAGAGCCATTTGAACAATTTTTTTTATTCTTGCTTTGGATTGGGTACTTGGGAGAACTTTGAGTACTAGACTTACAATATACGTAGACGATTTGTTAATAGCTACCCAAGAGTGGCAGGAACACTTTGAACTGATGGAACAAGTGTTGATGGCTTTACAGAAGGGAGGAATGGCTCTGAAATTTAAAAAATGTGAACTTGTAAGAAAAGAAGTACAATTTTTAGGCCATATTATTACGACAACTGGTATTGTAAAGGTGTCCTCCTCCCAATAATAAGAAACAATTAAAGGCATACTTAGGGTTATGCGGATTTTACAGGAGGTCCGTAAAAGGACATGCGTTTAACAGTGAAGCATTGAACAATTTGTTACGTAAAAACAGTGCGTTTATTTGGACGGAGGAATGTCAGAAGGATTTTGAAGAAATTAAGACTGAATAACTAAAGAACAACCTGTTACACCATCCAGATTTGTCACTGCCATTTCACATGAGTACTGACAGTAGTAACCATGGGGCAGGAGTAGAAATATTTCAAGACATAGAGCAAGAAGGCAGCATTGTGCACAAAAAAATTGCTTTTCCAAGCAGAACACTCAATAGGTATGAACAGAATTACACAATTTCAGAAAAGGAAGCATTAGCTATAATTTGGGGACTGAAAAAATTTCGTAATTATTTATGGGGATATAACTTAATTATACACACAGATCATAAAGCACTTACATTTTTAAAGGACTGTTGGTTGTTAAACCAAAGGTTAGCTCGTTGGGCTCTTTATCTGCAACAATTTGATTACGAAATTCAGTATGTAAAGGGAACAGAAAACAATGTAGCAGACACTTTGTCTAGATTACCAGATGGTAAAGGATTTAATGTGCAAGGTAATTATGACAAAGGGACATTCAAAATATTGTATTTAAAGGATGTAGTGGGCAGCAAGAAGATAGTTTCTATTTGCAAAAAGATGAGGAGATTGCAAAATGATGAAGAAATATGGAAATCAGTAAAGGTCAAATTTGACAGTACAGATTGTCCAGAGATACCTAAGTTTTATAAAATGTTTAAAGGAATATTGTATGTGAGAAAAAGTAAGGACAGCGAGGAATGGCAAATTTGCTGGCCGTCACAATTCGAAACCGAATTGATAGACTATTTTCATTTGGATTATGGGCACTGTGGTGCAAAGAAGTGCTATGAGAAGTTAGCGAGCGTAGCCAAAATTGGTATCAACGCTTCAAAGAAAGTAACTAGTCAGTTAAAATCCTGTGATGTTTCTCAGAGGGCAGAGGTTACTAACAATACAAGTAGAGGGGCAATGCAAAGTATAAAACCGAACGATAGTTTAGAATTAGTATCAGTGGATTTATTTGGATCTCTGCCGAGAACGTGTGGTAATTTCACATATACCAGGTGATCAAAAAGTCAGTATAAATTTGAAAACTTAATAAACCACAGAATAATGTAGATAGAGAGGTAAAAATTGACACACATGCTTGAAATGACATGGGGTTTTATTAGCACCAAAAAAAAGCTCACAAAATGACCGACAGATGGCGCTGGACAGCAAAACGTCAGTGACTGCACATGACAATTGTGTATAAAAGGAGCTGTAATGAGAGAGAGAATCAGATTCACCAGCAGTCGCAGCATGTTGACGTTACCTGCAAAGGCGCTTTTAGTGAAGCTGTATAATCAGAATGGGGAATGTGTTAGTTCAGCGTTACGATCCTATCACCATAGGAAGGGGATTCGAATGGGTAAAGGTCCGTTGACAAATGCAGCTGTGGCGGGAATGATTTCGAAGTTCGAAGCCACGGGTTGTTTAGACGATAGACCCCATACTGGCCGACCGAGCACAAGGCGTAATGCTGCTGAGACAGTTCAGGAAGGAATGGAGACTGTAGCAGGTTCGTCTATGCACGGGGAAGTCAGCGCTCGTGCAGTCGCATGTCGCACTGGCATCCCATACAGTACTGTTTGGTTGGCACTTAGGCATACCCTCTGATGCTATCCATACAAAATCCATCTGCATCATGAACTGTTAACTGGCGATTTAGTGAAGCTGTGGGTATTTGCGGTGTGGGCGTTTCAAAACATGGCGGATGATGACGATTGGTTGAGTAACGTGTTGTGGACCGACGAAGCTCATTTCACGCTCCGAGGGTCTGTCAACGCCCACAACTACAGAATTTGGGCTACCGAACATCCTAGAACTGTCGTGGAAACTCCATTGCACGACGAGAAAGTCACGGTATGGGTTGGATTTACCACATCAACCGTTATCAGACCTTTTTTCTTCGAGGAAATGCGTGATTCTCGTTTTGTAACTGCTACAGTGACGGGTGAGAGGTACGCCGATATGTTACAGAATTGCATCATCTCCAGCCTGGCTGATAAACACCTGCTTGAACATACGACGTTTATGCAGGATGGCGCTCCATCCCATATTGCTAGACACATGAAAAATCTCTTGCGCGCGTCGTTTGGTGATGATCGCGTGCTCAGCTGCCACTTTCGTCATGCTGGCCTCCCAGGTCCCCAGACCTCAGTCCGTGCGATTATTGGCTTTGGGTTACCTGAAGACACAAGTGCATCGTCATCGACTGACATCTCTAGGGATGCTGAAAGACAACATCCGACGCCAATGCCTCACCATAACTCCGGACATGCGTTACAGTGCTGTTCACAAGATTATTCCTCGACTACAGCTATTGTTGAGGAATGATGGTGGACATATTGAGCATTTCCTGTAAAGAACATCATCTTTGCTTTGTCTTACTTTGTTATGCTAATTATTCCTATTCTGATCAGATGAAGCGCCATGTGTCGGACTTTTATTGAACTTTTGTATTTTTTGGTTATAATAAAACCCCATGTCATTTCAAGCATGCGTGTCAATTTGTACCTCTCTATCTACATTATTCCGTGATTTATTCAGTTTTCTAATTTATATTGACTTTTTGATCACCCAGTATATTTGTAGTTTTGGACGTCTTTTCAAAATTCATAAGACTTTATCCTCTTACGAAAGTTACAGCACACACTGTGTTCAGCAAAATGGAAGAATACTTGAAGACGGTAGGAAGACCAAAATGAATCTTGTCAGATAATGGTTCGCAATTTATTGTAAAACTATGGGTAGAAGGTATGGAACAGAGGAACATACAAGTAACACATGTATCAGCATAACATCCCCAGAGCAATCCTGTAGAACGATACATGGGTGAATTAGGTAGACTATACAGAACATATTGTCACCAAAACCACCATACATGGGGAAAATTTATTCCAAATTTTGAGAAAATTATGAATTCATTACAACACGACACATCTGGTTTTACCCCTAAAGAGATCATGTTGAGTTACAAAAGTAAGACTTTAATTGAAGAAACAGAGTTTCCTCCAAACCAAGGCTTAAGTTTCGAGAAAAGGAAGGAGTTGGTAAGGTAAGGGTTGAGAAGGAAAACAGAAATGCGAGCTAAAAGACACGATGAGAGATCAAAATTTGTAAAGTTCAATATACGTGAACTGGTACTCGTAAAAACACACGAGAAGTCAAGTGAGGAAAGACATGAAATATCTAAATTGAAATATGTTTACCAAGGGCCTTTCGAAACAAAAGCGATACCACACCCAAATGCTTACTACCTAATATACGTGAAGATGAAGAAACCGTTAGGTACTAGAAATATTATAGATCTTAAAAGATATGTGGTCAGAAATGGGTAAACAATTCTTAAGTAATAATTAATGCTAGACACCTGAAAAAAGTGTAAAATTTATGTAATGTGTTTTATATGTACTACAACTATGTCAGATTCAGATTCTGAGACAAATTGGATGTATATAAAGTTGTTGAGCCTGATGATATGGAGCAAACAAGAAAGTGTCACCAATAAAGGACTGCAAATCAGGTATACAGCAGATGTGACACGAAATTGTTTGGTCAGCTGAAATGTGAGGAGTAAAATGTTAAAAGGAATTGCCAGTATATTGAAACACAGAGGTAGCCAAAAGGCGTGAAAGAGCAATTTGTTGAAATAATGGACTGCCATAGTAACCCATAGCTAAAGTAATGTTATACTGTACTAGGTGTATTTGCAATGTGACTATGTATTTTTTTGTGTAATTATGTATATTTTCTTATATGACAGAAGGTGTGTTTTTTCATGTAATCGTAGGTATTTCTTGTGTGGATATGTAGGTACAGTATTTGTATGAAACCATTTCCATTTTTCATGAGATTATGTGTATTTATTATGTGACTATAAAGTATATGATGTTTAGTATAAGAGATTTATTGCTTATGTAGGGTACATAAGAAATTTGAGGTCTTAAAGTTAAACAATTATGAACAACTGTAACTTTGGTTGTTTCAATAATGCTTAACAGTAGTACACAATACTGAAACAGGGGCATGTGTGACATTATTGCTCATATTTTTAACAATTTTTTGTAAATATTTTATTGAAACTGTTAAAGAAGAAGTAGAGACATCTTGTTTGGAGCGAAATCGATACTGAAACTCTTTGATAAGATTAAAATGAATGTACATACTAAGAAAAAGGGAGTAATATTTACATTTAAATATTGTAAAGATATGTATTTGTTATAATTATTAAATTAAAAAGGTGCTATACTGTAATTATGTATGTAATAGTTACTTACAGCTGTATATGTGTAGTATAAAAGATGGAGTAGTTCCATCAGGAATGGAAAGCTGTGTAAGCGTAGGAAAAGGTGGGAGTGGAAACGTTGTAACCTCCCCACAAAAAATAAAAAATGAAAATGAGCCAAGTGTAACCTCCCTACAGAAAAATTTATAATTGAAAATGAATTTTTAATATTGTGACCTCTGAACAAAATTGGCTCCCATTTATAGTCTGTGTGCAGAAATGCGTTCACATTTAATGTTCCCACAAAATTCTTTTCTCATTTAATGTCGAGTTCGAAACAGAAAAATTCCTAAACACCAAAATAATAAAAAAGTTTAGTAACCTGATAAATTTTATGAGGACAGCAGCGCTGCCCTTCGGCCCTGTATTCTGAATGAAAAAAAGCAAAAATTCTTACCTCAATAAAAACTGCAATTATATCTGCTCTTAAGTTGGAATTTTTCGACACAGCTTCGTGCAATGCTGGCATATTCTTTTTTTTTTTTTAATTATTGGAAGGAATGATCATGCATTAAAATATTCTTTAAATTGCAATGAATGCTTTTCTTTAAAAGAGTTGCTTTATATTATAAAAATTATTATTGGGCATTTTGGAACAAATTAAATTACAATTAACATACATTATTAAATATACGCAAGGCTGCTTCTTTACCTTCTACAACAATACTCATCCTCCAGAATCCTGACCAGAATCGCGAGCAGAGCACACAGCCGACACATGCCGACTCCACCAGACTACACCAGACTACTGTTGACTTGCGCAGTCAAGCGCAGACTAGCGACAAGCAACAACTAACGACAAACTACTCTCTGGTCAGAGATTCTGTCATGCCTCGCCCATCGCCGGCAAAGCATACGTCTTACAACGTATGGCGCACTTTGGTGGGCACGAACAGTCAGTGGCCAGTACAGCGCCAGCTTTGTAGACAGAGACATTATTGCCTACCGTACCTATCATATGGCAGAACTTGCAAATAAAGACTTTGGTAAATCAGCATATATGTCTACCTCTGCATTGTCATTGTATACACGTAACAAAAGAAAAATATCTGTAAATGAATCTGTATTTATTTGGATTAAAGGTAAAGGAGCATGTGAATATGTAAAGTTTGTTGGTGACTGTACTTTGTATTTTCATAAATAAACTGCAGTTTCCAACCAAGGTAAGCCTAGCTGAAAACCGGACAAGGGTACATCTAGAATCTGTCGGCATAGAGTATGTAACAGCATGTTACGTCATCACATTGACCAGTTGACCTTTGACCCCGCGCCGATAAGGCTGGCCGACGTCATCTTGGCAGCGCGCCACTGGCGGACTTAGCGCACATTGTTGCATCTTACCTTGGTTGGAAACTGCAGTTTATCACGGCCTGGTACGGGGAGAAAAACGGGCTATTGATTATAAAATGGATCATCGCTATGAAGAGGAAATGAGTCCGACATGGATAACTGCTTTTGGCTGTTCTGATATTAATGCAGTTGTTCCCACCAACGCCACCGTCGCTGATCACAGCTTACAGGGTACGACATTTTACCTATGTATTATAGTGTGTACCAGGAAGTTGAAATGTGTTTTAAGAATAATATCCATCATCCAAATTAACAATTGTGTTCAAGCAGGATCCTAACCTGCTAAATGAAAATTCTGAGTGACCTGTATTCAGCCAAGACTGTGAAAACTTTAATATATTGTTGGCAAATCAGTGATTAATCAGTGAAATAATTGATGGAAAGAAAAGAATAACTGAGAATTTCATAATTAACATTGCTATTATTTTCTGTGTTAAAATGATTACATAAGTTTATGCCAGATTCAGAGACCACATTAGATAACGTGTTTGCTGTTTTCACATTACTTATTAATGAAAGGAAATACTAAGTTGATGATTAATGGTGATAAATAGTAACGTTAAACAGTTTATAGCGAATCAATGAAATTTTGAGTAGCAAATATGTTGATGTAGGAACCCCCCCCCCCCTGTCCAAATTTACTTTTGTTTTCATGAAATCAGTCTGTTTGGTTAAGCAGTTGGGTGCTGTAGTTTTGTTTCAAGCGCCTAAACTTTTCTTGTATTGCTGAATCATCTTTATCTACACCTAAAGTGAAGTCTGTTAGGTAAGTAGGGAGTTGCAATGTTTTCTGCTGTCCTACTCAGCTTCATTATGTGTGCCTAATTAGACTGGCGAATAATAGTGTAATACCAACCACATATATTGTTATTGATGAAGAATAGTAGTCTAACTACTGTTATTTGCCGTATCTCTGAACTAATGACTTATTTGAAGAAACGAGTTAAAGTCTGATGGTTATTCCTTAGGTTAACACACACGGTTATTACACTTGTTTTTGTAGTTTTGCTGTCCGGATAGGTAAACTGTATTTCTGTTAGTTACATTGCTTATTATTAACAGTATAGCATAAGAATATTACAGTTGGTTTTGCATGATAGTATGTTTTGTAAACCAATGTAGAGATTACAAAATACATGCATGTATTACATCTGGTTTTACATATTAGGATAGTAAATAACACCCACAAGTCAACAGGAGGAATATTAAAGAGAGAGCGACGGAGAGGGTACTGACATGTTGAGAAAGCACTTAGGGCAAGACCAATGCCTCACTGGAAATGCAGGTTGCAACCAGGTTGGACTTCAGAAGAACATCGTGCAGCATGGACATGTCATATGCCACGATGCTGCTACTTTATGGACAAGTGTGGTGAGAATCATGATACAATGAGACTCCAAAGAAGGTACAAGAAATAAACTCATCAACATATATTTGGAAAAGCAGTCAGATCCTACAAATCCTATATCTCCCCTACATTAAAATTCACATATTCATAGCCCAAGAAGAACAGAAGAATGCAAGAAAGAAGAGAAGAACAGAAGATGCAAGACAAAGAAGGGTAGAAGACAGCAAGATACCTTTCTCTCTTATCCTACAAAGAAAATTGTTACAAACCTCTTTCCATGAACTTTGAGGCATGATAACTACTACAACCACCACTCCAAAAATAAACCTGGAATAGTCAAACAAATATAAACGAATGGCAAACAGAATATTAAGTGCTACCAACAAACATTATCCAGAAATGGATTCTGCAACCGCGCACTGAGGTTGAAAAAGTCGAGGCTGGCGTACACAACATGATGGCCACAGGAATTTTCATTCTAGGGAGGCGGGCGACCTGCTGGGAGGCCAGTCTCTTCAGAGGGGTAGGCACACACCTACTTCAGCCGAAGCAACCACCCACAGAGACGACAGCTTTTGCCAGAGCGAAGGGATAACGACCCCCATGTTCGACTTAAAAGCAAATTCCGCTACACTGTGTGGGAGCACCCAGAAGACACATTAAGTGATGGACCGGCGGTGCAGTTACCGAGTTCTCACAGGAGGACAGTATACGCCTAACGAAGATGCTACATATTTCCGCACTGGTCGACTCAAACGAAACGTCATCCTCCCGTTTAAAAGAGCAACGCTGATTGGTGAAATATTTCTGGCGGAAAGAGCCAGAGGAGTGAGGGAAGACAGTGAATGATATAGCCTTGCAAACTTTTCCAGAAAAAGGGGCCATACCGTTGTCGCTCTTGGAACAGGAAAACGTAACGAGAGCGAGTGCGCTCGTACGTGTACGTTAAGAGCAAGGAACAAAGTCTCTCCTCAGTACTTCACTGGGAGAGCACCTCTGTTGTTAGCGAATCGTAGTGATACTCTATATTCAGTTACTCGCGATTAAGTGTTGTTCACTGTGTTGGCCACCACACTTAATGCGCGGTGTGAACACAGAGTACTAATTAAATGCCTGTGAGCGAATATTGAGTGGCATCACGGTGGACTGTTTATCTGACTTGTGTTCAAGTGGTTCAAATGGCTCTGAGCACTATGGGACTTAACATCTGAGGTCATCAGTCCCCTAGAACTTAGAACTGCTTAAACCTAACTAACCTAAGGACATCACACACATCCATTCCCGAGGCAGGATTCGAACCTGCGACCGTAGCGGTCGCGCTGTTCCAGACTGAAGCGCCTTTAACTGCGTGGCCACACTGGCTAGCTGACTGGAGTACCACGCCAATAGTTAGACTAGGGGTGGATTGGAGTCCTTGACTTCATTAGGGTGTAGAGAGAGTTTGATTGGTGAAGGTCAATCCAGATTGAAAGAGATAGTTGTGTTATTTGACAGCAGCAAGTGCGCAGGCAGCAGTCGTCGTAGCTCACGATATTGTGCGCTACAGTGTATGTGAGCCCCATCTTTCCTCCCTAACAGTACACTCCATTACATTTCTCACGCGACAGCCTCGACCATACCTAGAAAAGTTATTCAAGTTGTGTAGGCGCAGCTCTCAGCCATTCTGCCAAGTAAATAACATTCTTAAACAAAAGGGAGAAAAGATCCTTTCCATACTTTGTAAAATAACAGCATTCCCATCCATAAGAGGCAATTTACTGTTCCAAAAAGAACCCGGAAATTGATTATTTTTCATTTGATTTCTCAGAATTTTTTTTGCAATAAATAATATTTTTCGTTTGTTTAATGTTTTTCTTACACTAACTAGCAATACTCCAGTATCCAAGTATTCCACTAGTTACGTAAGAATATAGAATATTTTTGTGTCTTTTCCTTACAGCGGACGACTCCAGAAGATATTTGTTGCTCAATTTTTTTCAAGCAGTTCTTGTTGGTACATTAGGAGCGTCTATCTGACTTCTGTAGTAGTGTGACGTGGAAATTGTTTCTTGCAGGAACCAAAGGGTACTGGTTGGATTAATCCATTGTGCAATGTGACAAAATAAAAGCCACACACACACAATACCAAAACTATTCCAGGAAGATACCTTGTACTGTTGTTGCATGACCACAATTACGCATTGAATGGTGCCAATATCTTCAGTGTACTATATTGTGCTAAGACACAAATGCAGATACCCATATCCAAACAGGATATCCCAAAGATAGTTATAGGCAAAAATTTATAGATTCAGCTCTACATTGTCTGTCCTTTTGCTTTGCCTATATTGACGACATTCTGATTTTTTTGCCTCATCAGAGCAACATCATCAACATTCAATAGAAGTGTTCAAACATTTGGTGTAGTCCTCAATAGAATTAAATCTATCTTAGGCCAAATACACGTGGATTTCCCAGGATACAGAATATCATCAGTGTGATTGCTACTGCCAACCGAGAAGGTGGAAACTATCTTGTGAGTCCCATGGCCAAGCACCGCCAAGAAATTGCACCAATTTCTGGGCACCTTGAATTTCTACTGCCGCCATCTGCCACACTTGGCTGAGCTCCAATAGCCATTAATTTGACCTGAAGAGTAAAGGCATCTCACACATAGCACAGACTGGTGGTATGAACTTGGCATTTGAAGGAGCTAAAAGAGTATCACACACACTGCATTGCTTGCATGCCGCAAGCCTAGTGTGCGCTTGGTAATGGTAATTGATGCTAATCACTCAGCAATTGGTGCGGTGCTACAGCAATGGTGCAATGGCATGTGTCAACTATTAGCATTCTTCTCACACAAGCTGTCATCTTTGCAGCGCATGATTGAGAATTTGTAGTCATGTTCAAGGCCATTAAATACTTCAGGCCTCAGCTGGAAGCCAAAGTCTTTATAATCTATACAGATCACAAACTGTTGTGTATGCCTTTCCTCAGAACAACATGAACTGTTTGCCAAGGCGGCACAATGAGCTCATAGTCATCTCACAGTTCAGCACCTATGTTAAACACATACCTGAAATTAACAGTGTGGTGGTGAATTGTCTCTTTTTGGTCAGCGGCATCCACAGCATGATCGATTACACTAAGCTTGCCACAGTGCAACCAACAGGCCATGTACTGTGTGAACTACTAACAGCAGCATCATCAGCATTATACCTCCAGCTAACTGACATTTCTGAAACTGATATTAAACTGTATTGCGACATGTCATCTTGAAACCTCATCCTTTCCTACAAGTCACATTCAGAAGAGATGAATTCGCTACTTTACACGATTTGTACCACGCTGGCATACGATCAAGGACTCTTCTGATGACAACTCGTCATATATGGCCAGAAATGGAAAACAATTACTATGAATGTCGCATTAAATGTCACCAACAAATGCACACACTTACAGGGAATTTTCCAAACATAACCACCCACTTTGCCCATGTCCACATCAACTTTGCCGGGCCATTACCATTGTCCAATGACCAATGCTATCTACGCACGAAACTGTTTCACACATTGTGATTCTTCAGTTTCTCCCGGCGTATTTGTTGCTCGAACAGTCCAATGGTATACTGCCAGTTCATAGTGTCCAACACACTTTGGTCAGAAGCTGCACTGATGGACAATATTTCAGCAGAAATGTAGCCTTCACTTTTGTATCACACTGGGTGTCACAACTTAGCTGTCTGCTACACACCATAATGGACCGTGCGAAGCAATCTGAGTCTGATGTGTCTGCGCAACTCGACAAATTTTGCCGAAACGACGAGCTACCATCTGGCCAGCAACATGATGATTGAGAGATGGCACCACTCATTTAAAGCAGAACTGACATTCTATGACACCAAGTGAACTAAGGCCCTTCCCATGGTGCTATTAAGCTCTCAGCACTACTTATAAATCAGACACTTCATAGGCTTAACTAGTGTACAGCGAAGCATTGCATATATCAGGTGAATTTGTGGACTCGAACACTCTGCCATGGCTGGATCAAGATCAGCCCAACATTGTCCATCAACTCAGAGACCACAAAAAACAAGCCTTCCAAACATGGAACATCCTGTACCTTTGTGCATCAGGACCTCAGTACCTGTTCCCATGTCATGCTACACATGATGAACATCAAACTGTCTCTACAGCATAAGTACAGAGGCCCATATAGTGTGCTAGTAAGGGTAAAATAAACACTTGACATTTCGATTAATGGGAAATCCACCATGATTCCCATCAACAGAGTCTAGCTGGACTACATATGTCAAGAAGCACTCCCATCAGAAGTTCTATGGCTCCAGCCTCATCCCTCAGCTGTACCAACACCACCATCACCAGTAAAGACTCCAGCACTAGCGAATCCACCAGCAGAACACACATAACGATTAAACCGTCATGATAGTTTTCCTGCGCACTTTTTTGATAGCATTCCACTTCTGTTGAGGGGACTGATGTAGTGACTGTCTTCCATTATGTAGTGTTGTGTCGTTTACGTCGAGTGCATCTGCTTACAAACATTTCACTGTCACTTATTTCGTGCCAGCCACCAGAGGCACAGTGTTTCACATGTGTGTTTTGGTTTTGTTTAGTCTTTGAGTTATGTTTTAATATTTACCATTCCTAATTATTAGTGCATCTTTATGGAATTAGTTGAATGTACTGTTCCCATTGGATTCCTTGCCGTTTCTGCTATGAACACATTCAATAAAGTTTTCCACTGGTTGCACAAGGGAGTTTTTCGTGTAGCAGTCCAGTTTCAGCACATTGAGATATAAGCATGATTTAATTACTGAACAACAATTTACCCTTTTGTACTGATATATCATTAGTTGAAATCCCATCCTCCTAACAGCCATCAAAGAGTAGAGATACGACATCCATATTTATTCTTAGCATACTTCAGAGTTTAAACTGACGGCACAGAGCTTTGCACTGGCACCACTACTGCTCTTATTACTTATGAGTGACATACCAAGCCATATATCAGCAGCAGATAAAATATTGTTTCTCAATGATGCTACTGTTTGTTAATTTAGTCAATGCAGATGACATGCTGTACAAAGTCACAGTGACAACAGAAGAAGAACATATAATGTAGTCATAAAGGACTAAATGTGTATGATGAAAAGGAATTTTTATTAACTTTACCCAAAAAACAAACAAATTAGAAACGAACCTAACAGTAGAACTGTGGCAGCATAAAACAGAGCAGATACCACATACTAAATATTAGGAGTATGGCTGGATGAACGTTTAAGATGGGTAAAACGTACAGAATCGACAAACAAAAAAATTAAATCAGTAATATTATGTACTAAGATTACTTAAAAACTCCTTTAGAATTGAAAAGTGTTATGTACTTACTGTACACTCAAATGTAACATTTTAAGGTATTGTAAGTTAGCTTGCCTCATGGTCACTATATGTAAGTTGCGGAAAAAAATTGGCATTATGTGTAAGTTGTGTGAAGCTCACTTTGAATAAGAAAATGCTATCTGACATTGAAATCAATGTAAAAGATTGGGTCGCCACCAACTCTAGCCACATGACAAATAAAGGGTTTGGCTGAATCAGAAAATTAATTATTTTAATCATGAGAAAAAGATTCATAAGAGAAGATTCATTGTCTTATTACTCGTAAAGAATGGGATGTAATTACTAGTTTGGTCCAGGCATTGTTCACATGAATCAAATATTAAAATAAAGTAAATAATGTGTGAACACTGTGCATAAGAGCAACTTGCAGCAGCACTCCTGAAAACAACATCGATAATAAAGAATTTGTTTTAAATAAAAAGGGAACACTAATTATTGGGCCTGTGCACATGGAAACACTATGGATGGGCTAACAAGGAAACTACAAGGTAAACGGCGTAGGTAATAGAGACATAACATCGGTACACAGGATAAGATTGGTGGCAAAACTATTTATTCCTTAAAACATTGATGTAATGCATCTACTAAACTGCTGTTGCCTGGTAACTAAGTTCAATTGCTTGTGAAACGGTACACGATTCACAACACACTTGTATGCCCACGTGGTTTGCGGAGACACAGTTTCTACATACTATGGCCAAGTTTTAACCACATTAAACCACGCAGCCGCGAACAATTAACATTTTTCAGAAGGCACATTTTCTGGATAAAGGGTGATGGCAGTGGGCCAACAAGCTCCAATGTTAAACCACGTGGATGGCTTCCAACCGACAGTAGGTAAATGAGACAAAGAAAATAAATGAAGAGGTAAAATTATTAAGGTTCAGGAAAGATTAGAGCGCATACAGACGCAGTTGGCGGCAGACAAACATTCACACTGAACCGAGGGCGCACTTCTTACTTATTCAACACTTTTTTGCTATGTTCTTCTTACGGATCAAAGTCTGCATTAGGAATCAAATTGAAAGTCTGCAGAAGCCTTGCATTCCTTGCTGCGACAAGCTTAAAGAATCTTTATTAGATGAAATAATAATAAAATGGACACCCTAGCTGCAAACAGGCGTTGATGTACTTCATTGGGGACATGTTGAAAATGTGTGCCCCGACCAGGACTCGAACCCGCGACCTCCTGCTTGCATGGCACAGACACTCTATCCATCTGAGCCACCGTGGGCACAGAGGATAGTGCGTCTGCAGGGACTTATCCCTTGCACGCTGCCCGTGAGATCCACATTCCCAACATGTCCACACCACTACATTCGTAGTGCGCCTAATAGATGTTTGCCCATCATACTCATTACTCGTGGCAGATTAATCTACCAAGTCCCGTACGAGCTCGGGCATAGCGTGTGCGTTCGCACAAGAAGGTCAATGGCCGGGAAGCCATATTTTAACTATATATGACGGTAGTATCTGTTCCCGAAAGAACAGTTACCGTGGATGACCATGCAGCTTTGCTAGAAATGAAATGATAATTAAATGGACACCCTAGCTGCAAACAGGCGTTGATGTACTTCATTGGGGACGTGTTGAAAATGTGTGCCCCGATCGGGACTCGAACCCGGGACCTCCTGCTTACATGGCAGACTCTCTATCCATCTGAGCCACTGTGGGCACAGAGGATACTGCGTCTGCAGGGACTTATCCCTTGCACGCTTCCTGTAAGATCCACATTCCCAACATGTCCACACCACTACATTCGTAGTGCGCCTAATAGATGTTTGCCCATCATACTCATTACTCGTGGCAGATTAACCTACCAAGTCCCGTACGAGTTCGGGCTTAGCGTGTAAGGGATAAGTCCCTGCAGACGCACTATCCTCTGCGCCCGCGGTGGCTCAGATGGATAGAGCGTCTGTCATGTAAGCAGGAGGTCGCGGGTTCGAGTCCCGATCGGGGCACACATTTTCAACACGTCCCCAATGAAGTACATCAACGCCTGTTTGCAGCTAGGGTGTCCATTTAATTATCATATCATTTCTAGCAAAGCTGCATGGTCATCCACGGTAACCGTTCTTTCGGGAACAGATACTACCGTCATATATAGTTTATTAGATGAGACCATTTCTCCAACTTCCACGGTTTTGCCGGGAACCTTTGCCGTTTCTATTCCGCCAGTCTTGGTCCCGTGACAGTTGCCTCTCGCGCTCTCTCGACACCTCTCTCCTACGCCCGCAATTGGTATCGCGCGCCACCGCGCTATACTGCTCTGCCGCGTGATTCTGTGCGTATGACCCGGCTTCATATACTAGATGTTGTAGAATGGCTTCGAAGCCGTCCATATCATGCTTGAACTCTGCAGCCAGTACGATGTGACGCACGTGCGATGGCGTGGATGGCTTCCAACGGGCATAAGGTAAATGAGACAAAGAAAATTCACGGAGAGGCAAAATTATTAAGGTTCAGGAAAGATTAGAACGTAAACAGGCGCAGTTGCCGGCGGACAAACGTTCACATTGAACCGAAGGCGCACTTCTTACATATGCAACACCTTTGTGTTATATTCTTCTTACAGATCAAAGTCTGCATTAGGAATCAAACTGAAAGTCTGCAGAAGCCTTGCATTCCTTGCTGCGACAAGGTTAAAGAATCTTTATAAGACGAGATGCGAGATCAAAAGCTAAAAGCTCCCCTCTCGCTACGGGACAACGCACCACGCAGTTAAACCAACTCACCGTCTTTCGAAGAAAGCTCAGCTGCAGACGCCGGCTGGAGTGGCCCAGCGGTTCTAGGCGCTACAGTCTGGAACCGGGCGACCGCTAAGTGCGCAGGTTCGAATCCTGCCTCGGGCATGGGTGTGTGGATGTCCTTAGATTAGTTAGGTTTAATTAGTTCTAAGTTCTAGGTGAATGATGACCTCAGAAGCTAAGTCGCATAGTGCTCAGAGCCATTTAAACCATTTTGAATCAGCTGCAGACCCTCGGCGCGCTGGAAGCAGACTGACCGTCTCGCACACTCCAACGTCTCCTACGCGATTCCGTAGCCAGGAAAACCCAGAGATGAGGCTTCCGCCACCAACCTAACACCGGTAACTTTCAAGCAAGGAGAGCAAACCCTTGTGCCTACCTGAAAATTAGAGGGGTTGGCCATTCTGTACGACTACTGTTGATTCTCTGCAGCAGACTAAACCACCGTATAGCAACATGAAACACACCCACGTTGATTCACTCACGCCTGCCAGAGAGTTTTGTATCACCAGAAGGTAAATAAAATGATAATGTAAGGGGACAACAGGACCCTTTCAATATGTCATAGTGTTTTGGCGAATACCAGTCTGATTAAATGATCATTTATACACATTTATCAAAAGCAACAATATGAGCCATTAAAGGAGTCATATATAGAGAATCAAGCACCCTCTACTTTCAAGAAATATAAAATCCCGACCCTATCATCCACCTACATTCATGAAAGTATATGTTTTCTGGAGGCACTCTTGGATTTCTCAGTGTTATTGAGTCAAATCCATAGCTATGAGACAAGAAATAGTGACAATTTTCAAAGAGAAATACACACAAAATACAAGCATGAAAAAGTGTTCTTTATCTGCCAAACATTATGTTCAGTCTGTTACCAAAGAAAATAACAAGATGATTATTCAAATTCCATAGCCAGGTTCTTAACTGCAAGCAGAATAAGTTCAAAAATAGGTTGTGTGTGTGTGTGTGTGTGTGTGTGTGTGTGTGTGTGTGTGTGTGTGTCTAGAGGAGGAGAGGAGGGGGGTGGATGTTCTGTGCCTAGGTGGGTGTTAGGGTAAAAATTCAAGGATCTGGGGTTCAAGAATTTCTTTTACTTCTGACAATGATTTCTATATGTGTAAAATACATAGTTGTAGCATGATTCTGAGTCCATGTTAGACAGTAGGTCAATTAAAAGGTTAGAGGCAAAGGCATATCACCTACAACAGAAAACCAATCGAACGTTCAAGCCAACCTTACACTGATAACGGCTTCAATGGCTGTTTTTGGTGATGTTATATCAATCTGATGTATCATTGTAAGCAGACTGTTGGACTCTCAATGAAGAACTGAATTCTGTGAGTTCTCAGTACTTTGTCTAAAACATTTAGTTATCTTTGGCCATGTAGTACTGGTTGTACGTTAGATTACTATTTAGTAAGAAAAAGATTAATTTTTAAACTTAGGTTGTTTTAGTGATAACTAGTTTACCTGGAAAGAATGTAACGAGCGTATGCATAATCCTGTGCATTATTTAAACAATTTAATTAGAGCACTAGTGTCATCAGTGTTCCTTTAGTTAATTGCTTATAGCTTGAAAGGTCTCTGCTGGATTCCTTTCATGTTAATTTCTTAAATCTGTTGTCATTTACGGCATAAATTCCTCTTCTAAATTTACTGTGGTGTTTCTGACTATCTGGGAGGAGACTGAGCAGTGGAACGTGTTACTTTTACACATAAACAAGAACGATCTGTCACACTACTACACTTTAAAACACAGTTTATATGTACGAGGGCAGTTCAATAAGTAATGCAAAACATTTTTTTTCTGAAACAGGGGTTGTTTAATTCAGCATTGAAATACACCAGGTTATTCCCCAATCTTTTAGCTACACAACACTATTTTTCAACGTAATCTCCATTCAATGCTACGGCCTTACGCCACCTTGAAATGAGGGCCTGTATGCCTGCACGGTACCATTCCACTGGTCGATGTCGGAGCCAACGTCGTACTGCATCAATAACTTCTTCATCATCCGCGTAGTGCCTCCCACGGATTGCGTCCTTCATTGGGCCAAACATATGGAAATCCGACGGTGCGAGACCGGAGCTGTAGGGTGCATGAGGAAGAACAGTCCACTGAAGTTTTGTGAGCTCCTCTCGGGTGCGAAGACTTGTGTGAGGTCTTGCGTTGTCATGAAGAAGGAGAAGTTCGTTCAGATTTTTGTGCCTACGAACACGCTGAAGTCGTTTCTTCAATTTCTGAAGAGTAGCACAATACACTTCAGAGTTGATCGTTTGACCATGGGGAAGGACATCGAACAGAATAACCCCTTCAGCGTCCCAGAAGACTGTAACCATGACTTTACTGGCTGAGGGTATGGCTTTAAACTTTTTCGTGGTAGGGGAGTGGGTGTGGCGCCACTCCATTGATTGCCGTTTTGTTTCAGGTTCCAAGTGATGAACCCATGTTTCATCGCCTGTAACAATCTTTGACAAGAAATTGTCACCCTCAGCCACATGACGAGCAAGCAATTCCGCACAGATGGTTCTCCTTTGCTCTTTATGGTGTTCGGTTAGACAACGAGGGACCCAGCGGGAACAAACCTTTGAATATCCCAAATGGTGAACAATTGTGACAGCACTACCAACAGAGATGTCAAGTTGAGCACTGAGTTGTTTGATAGTGATCCGTCGATCATCTCGAACGAGTGTGTTCGCACGCTCCACCATTGCAGGAGTCACAGCTGTGCACGGCCGGCCCGCACGCGGGAGATCAGACAGTCTTGCTTGACCTTGCGGCGATGATCACACACGCTTTGCCCAACGAATCACCGTGCTTTTGTCCACTGCCAGATCACCGTAGACATTCTGCAAGCGCCTATGAATATCTGAGATGCCCTGGTTTTCCGCCAAAAGAAACTCGATCACTGCCCGTTGTTTGCAACGCACTTCCGTTACAGACGCCATTTTAACAGCTCCGTACAGCGCTGCCACCTGTCGGAAGTCAATGAAACTATACGAGACGAAGCGGGAATGTTTGAAAATATTCCACAAGAAATTTCCGGTTTTTTCAACCAAAATTGGCCGAGAAAAAAAATGTGTTGCATTACTTATTGAACTGCCCTCATATTTATATGTAATTCATGTCACACAGTCTCATACGGAACCTACATCCGCTTTCTTTTATATATTGTATATGATAAGATACTGTCATCTCCTTTACCTTCTGTGTGAGAGGATGAATGAGCAAATGTATTTCTAGTTGCATGCTTGAGGGTAGCAGACAAGCCTGTCTGCTAGAGAACAGTAGGACCAACGTCAGAACAGGTAGCTACGCTTTCTAAAAGCAGAGAGGTTTCTATTCTTAGTATAGTCCTGTCCGTCCCTTGTCATGTTGGTATAGGGAGCTGCCTCTCTGGTCACTTCCGTTTGTATTTGTGAAGCACGCTCGGTAGGAGCCCACCAGGTCAGTCTGTCTGCGGCGAGCGTCTGAAGTGGTAAGATCTCCAGCTAAGCGCATGCCTGCTAAGTCCGTAGGACAATGGATTTCTTAAGATCAGCCTAACTGAAAATTTAATCAACTTTATTTCAGGTTTATCTTTAAAATATCTAATGTTATCTTAAATTGCAACGCAGTGCAGTATAATTCGAGTGTGAAGTTCAGAATATATTCCGGTAGTTGCTTTGTCACTACTTTGTGAGTAAAGTGGAACCACGTGTTGATCAGTAACTCTAACTGAGATCATCAATCTTAAATGCTAATGTGCGTGAGATTATAACGTCTCATCTTGACAATATTTATCAATATAGCAACTTTTCTTTATGTTCAACCCATGTGGGGTGTACTTTGTGAGACCAGTACCACGTGCTTATACAATTGTTTGACCCATCAGGTTAATAGGAAGACGATAGTAACCAGTTCGAGGTTTTTCTTTTGTAAATTGCTTTTCGATCTAATTTATTTTAATTATCAACATTATTGTGGAGTACACTCTTTGTGTAAACCAAGTTGACCACGTGAAGCATGTGGTGTAATCATCAAAGTAGCCCTCAGCAATTCTTTTTGGGAAGATTTCACAGAGAGTTAGTTTGAATTTAGTATACCAGTGTGTGGTAATTACATGACGGACAGGATTGTGCTACGAACGTAACTTCTTTGGGTGAAAATTGAATCGGATGGTTGTGGTTAATTTCCTCTTGCTCATGTTTCAACGTTCTTCGTGTGTTATTTTATGAATGCAGTGTTGTATGCAGTCTCCCAATCTTGGCTCCATGTTTGATGTGTTCCGTAAGATTACAATCTCACATTTTCACAATCATAAATAAGGCACCAGTTTAGTTATGAATCAAGTTTAATATGCTGAAATTTCAATGATCAATGTTAAAATAAATTTCCAAATATAAACTGATTTATTTCTTTTTATTTATATTCTCTTTTATATACACTCCTGGAAATGGAAAAAAGAACACATTGACACCGGTGTGTCAGACCCACCATACTTGCTCCGGACACTGCGAGAGGGCTGTACAAGCAATGATCACACGCACGGCACAGCGGACACACCAGGAACCGCGGTGTTGGCCGTCGAATGGCGCTAGCTGCGCAGCATTTGTGCACCGCCGCCGTCAGTGTCAGCCAGTTTGCCGTGGCATACGGAGCTCCATCGCAGTCTTTAACACTGGTAGCATGCCGCGACAGCGTGGACGTGAACCGTATGTGCAGTTGACGGACTTTGAGCGAGGGTGTATAGTGGGCATGCGGGAGGCCGGGTGGACGTACCGCCGAATTGCTCAACACGTGGGGCGTGAGGTCTCCACAGTACATCGATGTTGTCGCCAGTGGTCGGCGGAAGGTGCACGTGCCCGTCGACCTGGGACCGGACCGCAGCGACGCACGGATGCACGCCAAGACCGTAGGATCCTACGCAGTGCCGTAGGGGACCGCACCGCCACTTCCCAGCAAATTAGGGACACTGTTGCTCCTGGGGTATCGGCGAGGACCATTCGCAACCGTCTCCATGAAGCTGGGCTACGGTCCCGCACACCGTTAGGCCGTCTTCCGCTCACGCCCCAACATCGTGCAGCCCGCCTCCAGTGGTGTCGCGACAGGCGTGAATGGAGGGACGAATGGAGACGTGTCGTCTTCAGCGATGAGAGTCGCTTCTGCGTTGGTGCCAATGATGGTCGTATGCGTGTTTGGCGCCGTGCAGGTGAGCGCCACAATCAGGACTGCATACGACCGAGGCACACAGGGCCAACACCCGGCATCATGGTGTGGGGAGCGATCTCCTACACTGGCCGTACACCACTGGTGATCGTCGAGGGGACACTGAATAGTGCACGGTACATCCAAACCGTCATCGAACCCATCGTTCCACCATTCCTAGACCGGCAAGGGAACTTGCTGTTCCAACAGGACAATGCACGTCCGCATGTATCCCGTGCCACCCAACGTGCTCTAGAAGGTGTAAGTCAACTACCCTGGCCAGCAAGATCTCCGGATCTGTCCCCCATTGAACATGTTTGGGACTGGATGAAGCGTCGTCTCACGCGGTCTGCACGTCCAGCACGAACGCTGGTCCAACTGAGGCGCCAGGTGGAAATGGCATGGCAAGCCGTTCCACAGGACTACATCCAGCATCTCTACGATCGTCTCCATGGGAGAATAGCAGCCTGCATTGCTGCGAAAGGTGGATATACACTGTACTAGTGCCGACATTGTGCATGCTCTGTTGCCTGTGTCTATGTGCCTGTGGTTCTGTCAGTGTGATCATGTGATGTATCTGACCCCAGGAATGTGTCAATAAAGTTTCCCCTTCCTGGGCCAATGAATTCACGGTGTTCTTATTTCAATTTCCAGGAGTGTATATATATATTACCGGTTGTTGTATGACTATTAAAAGATTATAATTAATGTTAGTCTGGTTGGGAATTTGGTAAGCTACACTGGATACCTGGTGAAACAGTTGCGCAGTAATGCAAGGTTAACTTTATCAGACAGCTCACAGCTTTTAACCCGGTTTTATTATCTATCAGCACCGCTTTCATAGCAAATTAAAGTAACAACATTACAAGCTCAGCTCAGATGAACTTGCACATTCTCAAACAAATGTTTAACTATTTGTCTTATCCCTTGCACTCAGAAGTATATGCATATTGTTAAAATAAATAATATGAGCACCAGAGCAGTTTCACTATGTAAGGGTGGACGCTGGAAATGTTATTTGTAGTCATTCAAACTACAAGTAAAGGTGGATTCACACACGTCAGTGATGCAACAGTGATGTGACCGGTCCGTGATTCCACTGACGTGGTTGAAAATATTGTTATAGGAATATAAAGGGCGTCATGTACACTCGACCATTGCGGGGCCATGACAGTGTAAATCATGCTCTTGCTACCTCGTACTGTAACTGCTGCATTCCTTGCAGCCAGTATTTTCTCACTTCATATGCGCAAAACAGCTAGACTCTGAGTTGACATTCATTATTTTATCACAAGCATGAATGACTTATTGAATTAGTGCAAAATTATATTGTATTGTAAGAGTTCTCCACCCTAAATATAAAGATAACAAGCTCAAGAGCACACTCTGGAATAAAATAGGAGCAGAAATAAAAACAGTGGCAAGTAGATACATGTATATTCCTGATTTTATGTCAAAGAATACAACCAGTCTAAGTGAAATATTAATTTTTTGAGAGTGTTGGCTACTGATATGACGTTTTCTTATATCTGGGTGTCTGATAACCAAGGTAGAGAGTCAGCTTCAGAATGGAAGTATTTAGTGAATATTTCTCTTACACAAATTATATCTGTCACTTTGTTCCCTCCTTGTAAATGTAAATTTTGTAATGTGTGACCCCTCACTGTTCATGTACAGGGTTATTACAAATGATTGAAGCGATTTTACAGCTCTACAATAACTTTATTATTTGAGATATTTTCACAATGCTTTGCACACACATACAAAAACTCAAAAAGTTTTTTCAGGCATTCACAAATGTTCGATATGTGCCCCTTTAGTGATTCGGGAGACCGCGCCGAAAATTCAAAGCGTTTGACTTTGTCATCGGTGTCAGGGCTTGTAGCAATTGTAAACGGTACGGCTTCTGCTTTAGCCTTTTCCGTAAGATTTTCCAAACCGTCGACTGTGGTACGTTTAGCTCCCTGCTTGCTTCATTCGTCGACTTCCGCGGGCAACGCGTGAAACTTGCCCGCACGCGTTCAACCGTTTCTTCGCTCACTGCAGGCTGACTCGTTGATTTCCCCTTACAGAGGCATCCAGAAGCTTTAAACTGCGCATACCATCGCCGAATGGAGTTAGCAGTTGGTGGATCTTTGTTGAACTTCGTCCTGAAGTGTCGTAACACTGTTATAACTGACTGATGTGAGTGCATTTCAAGCACGACATACGCTTTCTCGGCTCCTGTCGCTATTTTGTCTCACTGCGGTCTCGAGCGCTCTGACGGCAGAAACCTGAAGTGCGGCTTCAGCCGAACAAAACTTTATGAGTTTTTTACGTATCTGTAGTGTGTCGTGACCATATGTCAATGAATGGAGCTACAGTGAATTTATGAAATCGCTTCAATCATTTGTAATAGCCCTGTATAATGCAAATTGATGTAATTATGTGTATTTCTTTCATACTTTTTAGCAAAATTGTGCTGTAGGCAAATGGCCATAATTATGTAATCTACATACTTTGGAGTGGCTTGAGTCCACATATTGTAAAGTGTTAGTGATGCAATGTTAACATTATTTTAAGGTTGCTTCTTTTGATTTATGTTAACTTTCATTCTCAGTAGCTTTTTTATTTTATTTATACCCTGTGTGCACATTATTGTCATCCACCATTGAGTTGAAAGCTATTACATATTCAAATAAATTGTGTACAAACTTATTATCAAGCTTCATATACTGCACAAGATAACAGGTTGTGGGCCCAGGTGCATAAGTTTCTTTTTCAGATATTGGCAGAGTTATTTTGGGGGTATCAAGAGCAACAGAAAATTTGACATTACGGTATGGGTGTTGGAATGGAACAACCTATGCATGAATGCTTGAAGTTATCTGGAGAGAACAATTCGGCAGTATGGAAATTCCAAATGGAAGTGATATCCAGAGGAAAAGCCTTTTTAGATATTGTCAGTGGCACAGCTATTAAGCTTCTGAAGGAGAAAGAAGCGGAGGATAAACATGGCTGGAAAAGGATGCAAAATCACAGTAACTTATTGTGATATGGATGACATTAGCTGGCATGTGGGCCGAACTGAAGACCATGTACGAGAAGGAGGCCACAGTGAGCATTCATCTTCCTCAGCAAAAGTTTTTTCACTCCAGTTTGGTGATGACTTGGTAGTTATAGTTATATCGAAAATAGAAGAATTAACACTAAATTGAAGCAAGTCGGTGAAACACTCTCAGAGAAAATTATTATAACAAAGGTGTTGGTGTCATTGCCCGAGAGGAGCAAACATTTCCGTTCAGCATGGGAGTTCGTCCATTTTGAGAAGCAAACTCTTAATGAGTCAGCTGCAAGACTGCTCACTGAGGGAGAGAGAAACCATAGGCTGGAAGTAGCTTTGGCCAGTGTAAGACGGTAGCAAGAAATTACTTGTTATGCTTGTAATAAAGAGAGCTGTCTTGCAAAAGACTGTAAAAATAAAACGCAGGAAGAAACGAGAAGCTGCAGTTATTGTAAGAAAAGAGGTCATTTGAAGACAGACTGCAGAGCATTGAAGTACAAGGAAGGCAAAAAGACTCAGGATGTAAATGCCTTTACGTGTATGAGTCAAGGAGTTGACCAAGATTAATGGCTCATGAATGCAGTTACCAGTGAGCATATGTGCAATAAGGGAATTTGTTTCAGAAACTGGACAGTGTCGAAGCTCAATGAAAGTTGCTGTCGATGATCGTAAGCTTCATGATGGACTGGGTGTCGTACTGTGAAACTTTATGCATGGAACAGGGCAAAATTTATCAAAACACTACTTAGTGAGAGCTTTTTGTGTCTGAACTAAACTTCAGTCTGTTTCTGTTAGGAACTGTGTTGGACGTAGGTATGTGCTTAGTATCAAAAAAGGAACAACGCTAATTCTGGAGATTGAAGGTGAAGTATGTGAGTCATCCAGATGTGTCAACAAAACGTAATGTAGACTGTTTTCCTTAAATGGAACACAGAATCGTCAATGGTTACTTTGATGTTTGTCAATGGTTACTTTGTTGTGTCCAGATAAAACACGCCCTGTGGTTGACAGTAATGACAGTAGTAATTTTTCATTGGCCAATATCGATAGTGCAAGCGAGTTAACGAAATTTGGTCTGGTAAATTTGTCGAAACATGTTGAAAACTTGAGTGTTTTAAATAAAAATTTGTATATATTTTCTGGATAAGTGGCAGCATGGGTCGTAAATATTGAAATTCTTTATTGTTCAAAATAACGGATTTCACTATTTACACCTGATGCTGCCATTTATCCAAAATATATTGACAATAATATGGTCGTGGTGCACATGGTTCGCGATAAAAAATTGTGCCATCAGATAGTTACACATGTGAGAGAGGTACTGGTTTGTAAAGGAATGAACTTCACTGACGGTTGTGTCACTTGTGGAGAGTGTTTGGTGAGTAAACAACATCGCTTATCTTCCCCCATCAGTTCATCGAGCACTTTTTAGGAATTCGCCATATACGCATTTGTTGCAGAAGTACACGAAAGGTTACTTCAAACAACAATTTATTTGCGTCTCGCAAACTCACATTACAAAGGAAAACATAAGGGAGCAAACACGAGTTCCTTTGCTGACAGCAGCAAAGATAATCCTTTTACATTCCAGAGAGAACACTAGCCACTTGTTGTGACGCATCGTCTGATTGATGTCACCACATAGGTCCCCCTTTTCCTTAAAACCATGCGTTCCTGGTATGTAAGGGAACTTCCACTTACTTGATGGCCGGTCCTCGTACAAATAGTGGGCGCAGCAGTAGGTTGCTCTCATGTGGAGACTGAAGTGTTGAGTTCGATGTCTGTTTTTGCTTGTTCCGTGGAACTGTCGATTCGCTTGTCAGTTTGCTCCTCAGAAAGTGATGTCTTCGGCTGAGTAAGAAGGGTACCATCTTCGATGTATGATGGTTTGAGCCTCTCACCTCTCGATGGAGACCATTCCTTTTCTCCTGTGTTTATCGAATTTGACAGTGTGCCTTCCCCTTTTCATCACTTTGTAACGACCAGCATATGGCGCAATGAGTGGGGAACGAACCGCCATCGTACTGAAGCCACACATGGGATGTTTGCAAGAACACTTTCACTTGCTGTGTCTGGTGGTGTTAGTTGGTTCTATGTTCCTCTTTCGAACACTAAGCTGTTCTACAAACTGTGTGCAAATCTGTGGTTCCGTTTGCTGTGTCGAATCTGGCAAGATTAATTTCCCTGGAAATCAGAATTTTTCACCGTAAACTAATTGTGTTGGAGAGCATTGAATATCTTCCGTTATTGAAAAACGTAATCTCAATAAGATGAGTGTTTCTGTCCACTCTGACAGATAATAGATTAGCGATTTCTTGAGTGTGCTATGGAAACGTTACACCATGCCATTTTACTGGCAGGACTGTAGTTTATTGTGCACAGATGGTTCCAACCATATAAAAACATGAGCTCGTCGACTACTTGGCTCTCCATTTGCCTTCCACTATTTGTGGTAATATTTTGAGTCACTGTGACATCTCGATTCAGATTGATTATACACTTCTGTTGAGAAAGCAAAACTGGAAAAAAAGACTAAGTCGGTTCCAGAGATTTTAGCGTTCGAAGTTCTGCTGTAAGGGGAATGAACCAGTTAAGTTAATTTTTCATGGGAAGGAAACTGCCCAAGTCTAAGTCAGTGGTGACTCATTCGGCAACGAGAGGGCACAGCAAACAGAATTCTGATGCAGTCTCTCCCCCTTCCCCACCTCTCCATAAATTGGAGGCAAGGAAAAACAATAAGAAAATGGCTACCTGCATAAACATTGCAAAAAATATAGCCCTTGCCTAAATCCATGCTATGTCAATGGGCTAATTCTCCTTTATTTTTATCTTGAAAGCATTGTGAAAAACAGAGCAAATGAAGTAACGTCATTCCCTTTTCACTTCGGCATTCATGCCGTGGATGAGGTACTGAAGATTGTATACAGGGTGTCCTAGGAGGAGTGGTCAATATTCCGGGATTCGACAGGAACGATCATTCGAACCAAAACGTATAGGACTCTAAAATGCATACCTAACGAGCTACGGCCACATCCTCAGTAAAATAAATGTGTTTCACATAGCGAAGGCGAATAAGTGATCATAGCAGTTAAGTTATGCACTTTAGAGCCCATGGTTACCAGGCTTTTTGGCTTCGACTGATCGTCCCGGTCATATCCTTGAATACTGACACTTCCCCGTGGGACATCCTCCACATTTTGTGATTACTCTGATGGTCGAAATAAAAACTTCACCGTCTACCGCTTCATTTATTCTGTAACTCTCAGTCACGTTAGTGACCTGACGAAGATAAAAATGACATTCTCTGTGCATGGGCAATCGTTCTCAGAATGCGATAAATTATTGGATTATGGAATGCGATGGCACTAATGGAAACACCTGAAGATTTCAAGGAATTGATCAAAGTTTCCAGATGTAAGCCATCCCCTCTGACTGTGGTCTAAGTTAATCAAGAAATGGAAAACACCATTGGACTCAAAGCAAGCTGCACAATGCTCTTTCAAATGTTAATATGTGTGAATTCCTAAGGGACCAAACTGCTTATGTCATCTGCCCTTAGACTTACACACTACTTAAATTAACTTGAACTAACTTATGCTAAGATCAACACGCACACCCATGCCCGAGGGAGGAATCGAAACTTCGGCGGGGGGGTCCGCGCAGTCCGTGACATGATGCCTCAAACCATACGGTCACGCCACGCGGCACTCTTTCAAAACTCAGCGTATTCACATGAGATCATATGAATCCAACCATTGCCTTATGCTGAAATACACGACTTATATACATTTGCATGTTTACTCAGCAAAAAGGCAAATAAATGCATGGCAGAGGGTTCATCGAACCACCTTCAAATTATTTCTCTGCCGTTCCGCTCTCAAACAGCACGCGGAAAATGTTTTCGAGTGAGTTCTCATTTCTTTTATTTTATTATGATATTTGTTTCTCACTATGTATTAAATCTTGGTAACCTTCATTGAAGCAGCAGTAACCAATCTAACAACTGCGACAGACACTTGTGTTACACAGGCGTTACCGACCGCACCGCCGTATTCTACCTGTTTACATATCTCTGTATTTGAATACGCATGCCTACGCCCGTTCGTGTACCTGCGACTTAGAGAATGAACGGGGAGTGAAGGGAGCCCACAAAATCATCTGCTTGGGGGTTGAGCCTAACCAAAAGAGATTAGTACTGTACTCGCTCATAGTATTTGTCATTTGTTATATTTTCGCCATACGTGACTGCAACTTGACGCTTGCACTAATTAGTAAAAATTCATTGAGCTCCGTCAAAAGAGACGTATTTATTTACAGGTGCGATCCCCATTACCACGAGCATGTAAACTGCTCCAGACCACCTCCTCAAAATCATTCGCTGTAGCGTACCAGAGAATGTAGCGAGGGGGCCACAGCCGCAAATGAGCCACACTCCAGTGCTCTGCCATCTGCAAAAATTGTGTTGGTATCACAGGCGAAAATCTCCCAGAAGCAGACTTCAATGAAGAAGACACTGACGCTGAATGCGAAGAACAGGCCAACCTATTCGATGTAGTTAAAGCTTGGGAGAAAGACGACAACGACGACGACATGGAATCAGCGCCAGACGTTTATTTTAAGTGAATGATGTTCTCTGTATTATTTTAATATTTTATTCTTCAGATGAATGATGCTTTATTGTTAGGTTAATGATGTTTTATTTAATTAGGTGATGTCTTACATGCATCGTAGATATTTGTATACATTTACGTCCCATCGTTGGGCATTTTTTGTACTTCATAAATATTCATTTTTCGTATTTTTCAGTCATTTTACTTAAATTTTCCATGGTAGGCCACTGAAATTTGAAGTAAATTCTGGTCAGGAATCTGTTCAGACATGACCACAGGGCAGCTTCTCATGTCATCCATGAAGCATTATGGTGGGCTCACTTGTAGCCATAGTGTCAGTAACAGTGTGCTATATCGATGGATTGTTTCTAAACGCCGAAGTTTATGGGCGCATAACATAATGTAAACAGGTATGTTAGCAAACGGAAATTGTAAGGCAAAAACCTGCGTTTTGCTTCTGTTTTTGAATCACTGTACTCGGTAATTATTGGGTCATAAATAATTTTGACCAGTGAAATCTGCAAGAAATATATAACTGAGGTAATGAAAAAAGGACGGAAATTTCAAGATGTTTCTCCCCTCCCCCAAGTTGACAGAGGGTCTTCGAGGTCGAAAACTCAGATCCTACTCCACAAAATACCCACGAACGACATACCAAAATATCATTAATTTCGAAACACTTTTCAGGTGGAAATACCTGATTTTTGGACTTTAGAGTTGAACGAGGAATTTTACGCGTAAACAAACTGTGTGGTTTGCGAGCCTGATACAGCTGACAGTTGGCTGCTGGATAGAGTTACAGTCGCAAATCACGTTAACTAGCACGTCCCATGTGTTGCTGGCGCTGCGAATCGTGAGGTTGGATTTCCCATCTGCGCCCACGTCAACGTTAGCTGCTTCGTCCGGTGCGAGGACGGCTATACTACAGCTCGCGGCATTATGATTAATAGTGTTACCTCGGTGTTACTGACAAGTGCCTGTTGGCATATTTTCCCTGGAGTTTTTGCCGATATTTTCGATTTTGATGGTATCGTTCCAATCCAGTTCTACTTTCAATGTGTTTCACATAATGTTCAGTGTCAATGAACAACGTCAGTTCGTTTCTCATTAAGAACAAAATGTTTGTTTGATTCAGAAATTTGTTACCACATTCTGTTTCATCGCCCAAAAGTACCCTAGAGTGATATTCAATGTACTGATATGTGTTAACGGGGCAGCAAAACACAAACAACAACCGGTGCACTAGCAGCGACTGACGAGAGTAGTACTCGAAGATCGAACAGCTGAAACCTAATAAAATGATTTTAACGCATTACCATACATCATGGTCATTTATATGCAAAACTGCAGTTGCTAAAACTGATGTTTGATTTTTACCGGAGCCAAAGTATAATGAACCGCAAGTTGCTAAAGAAGCTAAAACATGTTACAGACAAATATGACCGGCAGATTGAAAAGCGTCACAAATGAGGAGTTACATTCCAAAAAAAGAAAAAAGAAATAGCGTTTACTTGAAACGGTATGTGTTAACATATGCAGTACTCGGACACTTTTTTCCAAGTTAGGATTTATTGTATTGTAATATTTTCTTCCCTAATTTGCCATTGAAGTGAAAATGAAGGGTCGGATGAAACTCGAGAAAAAGTGATGTTTGAACTGATATAACATCAACATATTATAAAAAATGCAATACTTCTTATTTCACAATTTAAATATTTTAGGTGCATCAAATGTGGCATTCGCCGTGGTCGACGAATTACGTAATTTTCCAAAAACACAGTCAAAGCTCACTCTGTAAAGGGAAAGAAACAGGTAAATCAAGCCAAACATACGAAATAATTCCACAGTAATCGCGACTAAGCGAAATAATGGTACTGATACTACAGTGATAGTACTCAAATCATGTATAATTAGCTGGGGGACAGCTAACTGAAGAACTTTATAGCACCAGGACGGAAAAACTCACCAATCTTTGCAATACTTGATATTTAGCCTGGAAATTGGAAGGAGGTTTAGAACAGAGAACGGAATTGCTCGAGGTAGATTACACCGAGGCGACAAAAGTCGTGGGATAGGGATATGCATCTATACAGATGGCAGTAGTATTGCGTACACAAGGTATAAAAGAGCAATGCATTGGAGGAGCTTCCATTCGTACTCAGGTGATTTGTGTGAAACGGTTTCCCACATGGTTACAGCCACGCGTGGGAGTTAACGGACTTTGAATGCGGAATGGTAGTTGGAGCTAAAAGCATGGCACATTCCATTTCGTAAATTATTAGGGAATTCAAGATTTCGTGATACACAGTGTCAAGAATGTGCCGAGAATACCAGATTTCAGGGAATACCTGGTACTAGTGACAATTCAGTGGCCGACAACCTTCGTTAACGACCGAGAGCAGCAGCATTGGGTAAGCTGTCAGTGCTAAGAGACAAGCCATACTGCGTGAAATAACCGTAGAAAGCAATGTGGAAAGTACCACTAACGCATCCGTCAGAACAGAGCGGTGAAATCTGTCGTTAATGGCCTATGACAGCAGGCGACGTATGTGGGTACCTTTGTTAACAGCACGGCATCGCCTGCAGCGCCTCTCATGGGCTTGTGACCAAATCAGTTGGACTGCAGACGACTGGAAATCCATGGCCTGGTCAGATGAGCCCCCATTTTAGTTGATAAGAGCTGATGGTAGGGTTCGAGTGTGGCACAGACCCTACAGAGGCCTGGACCCAAGTTATCAACATGGAATTGTGCAAATTGGTGGTGACTCCATAACCGTGTTGGCTGTGTTTGCATGGAATGGACTTGGTCCTCTGGTCCAACTGAGCCGATCATTGATTGGAAATTGTTATAATCGGCTACTTGGAGACCATTTGCAGGTACGCATGGACCTCATGTTCCCAAGAAACAATGGAATTTTATGGAGCACAGTTTGCAATGTCACTGGGCCACAATTGTTTTGGACAGTTCGTACGTTTGATTTGGCCACCCAGATAGCCCGCCACGAATCCCATCAAATAGTTATGGGTCATAACAGGGAGGTCGGTTTGTGAACAAAATTCTACACTGGCAGCACCTTCGCAACTATTAACGGCTCTAGAGGTAACAAGGCTCAGTATTTCTGCAGGAGAATTCCAAAGACTTGTTGAGTCCATGCCACTTCTAGTTGACGCGCTATGCCAGGCAAAAGAACGTCCGACACAATATTAGGAAGCATGCCATGACATTTGTCACCTCAGTGTATACTGAACAGAAGACAACTGAAAGGTATTGTGCACTAGACAAGCAAGAAATTCTGAACTAAAACTTAGCATTATCAGCAGATATGGCCAGATCAAACAGCCCATCCACTGTTGACAATGTTTTGATGTCTTTATGATGGCAATTTGCATTCTTCAACGAAAGACATCTAGTAAAACAGAAGTAATATCTACCGTTCCCAGAGGAAGTGCTATAGGCCCTCTGCTGTTCCTGATCTACATAAACGATGTAGGAGGCAATCCGAGCAGTCCTCTTAGATTGATTGCAGATGATGCTGTCATTTACCGTCTCGTTAAGTCACCAAATGAATAAATCAAATTGGAAAAAGATTTAGACATGATATCTGTATAGTGCGAAAAGTGGCAATTGACTCCAAATAACGAAAAGTGTGAACTCATCCACATGAGTACCAAAAGGAATCCGCTAATTATCTGTTAGACGATAAAGCACAAAAATCTAAAGGCTGTAAACTGAAATAAATCTTAGCAATTGTAATTACGGATAAACTGGAACTATCACATAGACAATGTTGGGGGGAAAGTGAACCAAAGACAGCGATTTTATTGGCAGAACACTTAGAAAATGCAACAGGTCTACAATACACTTGTCCACCCTCTTCTGGAATGCTGTGCGCAGTATGGGATCCGCAAAACATAGGATTGTCGGAGGACATCGAAAAAGTTCCAAGAAGGGCGACTCTTTTTGTGTTATCGCGAAATAGCGATTAGAGTGCCACGGATATAATACACGAATTGAGGTGGCAATCTTTGAAAAAAACCTCATTTTTCGTTGCTTTTAAAATTTTAATCATAAACTATGTCCTCAAAAATTCAAAATATTTTGTTGGCTCCGGTCTAGATAGTGAGAAAGTATCACCATAATAAAATAAGAGAAATCAGAGCTCGCTCGGGTAGATTTAAGCGTTCGTTATTCCCGCTTGCTGTTCGCGAGAGTAAAAGCAGAGAAATAGTTTGAATGTGGTTCGACGAACCCACTGCCAGGCCCTTAACTTCGTTTTGCAGAGTAATCATGTAGATTTAGATAAGTCGTTTGATATTTCAGCATACGGCAATGGTTGGATTCAGATGATATCATACTAATACGCTGAGTTCTGAAAGAGCGTTTTGTAGTGTACTTTGAGTCCCACGGTGCTTTCCATTTCTTGATTAACTTTGACCAGAGACTAAGGTGGCTCACATCTGAAATCTTTGATTATTTTCTTGAAATCTTCAGATGTTTCCATCAGTGCCTTCGCGCTCCATAATCCAGTATTTTTATCGCATTCTAAGTACGAATAGCCATACACAGGAAATATAATTTTTATTTTCTGCGGGTCAGTAATGTGATTGAGGGTTACAGAATAAGTAAAGGGGGAGATGGTGTAGCTTTTATTTGGAACCTCAGCATAATCATAAAATGTGGAGGATGTCTCAGGGTGGATTGTCAACATTCAGTCATATGACAGGAACGATCATTCGGGCCAAAAAGTCTAGTAAACATGGGCTCTAAACGGCATACATAAACTACTATGAGCACTTGTTCTCCTTCCCTATGTGGAAGACATTTCTTTTTCTGAGGAATTGGTCGTAGCTCTTTAGGTATGCACTTTA
Source organism: Schistocerca cancellata (assembly GCF_023864275.1). Taxonomy (NCBI): domain Eukaryota; kingdom Metazoa; phylum Arthropoda; class Insecta; order Orthoptera; family Acrididae; genus Schistocerca; species Schistocerca cancellata. The sequence continues at coordinate 314,171,898 of NC_064630.1, read as the reverse complement.
AGCCCATGTTTACTACACGTTGTGGTTCGAATGATCGTTCCTGTCGTATCCCGGAATATTGACCACCATGTCTGCAAGGACATCCTGTATACAACTCTTTAGTGTCTTCATCCACGGGAAGAGTGCTGAAGTGAAAAAGGAATGAAATCACTTTATTTGCGCCGTTTTTCACAATCCGTTCAGGATAAACATAAAAAAGAATTAGCCCGTTGATAAAGCGTGGATGTTGGCAGGGAGACACTTTTTGCCAAGTTATGCAGGTAGCCATTTTTTTCTTGCTTTTGCTTGTCTCCACTTTATGGGGAGGAAGGGGGGGGGGGGGGGAGAGAGACTACATCACAACTCTATTTGCACTGCTCTGTCGTGGCCGAATGAGTCACCCCTGACTTGGACTTGCCAGATGCTTTGCCCTGGAAAATTGACATAGCTGGTTCAATCCCCTTACAGCAGAACTTTGAATACTAATATCTCTGGAACCCGCTTAGCGTTTTTCTTTTTTTTATGTTTTTCTCTCTCAACAGATGGGTACGATCAGTCTGAATCGAGATGTCACAGCAACTAAGTTTCGACAAAAAAAAGTAACCTAGGCCTTACCTGGTTTTGTCCATGAACCTTAAAATGCCGAGTTCCAATGAAGTGGCCAAAACACAGTGCAATGGAACGCTGTAATCATATGACAAGAGTAGGATGTGGGCCTGCTAAATCATCCTCTTCTGTATAGCTGTAGTCCAATATCAACAGCTACCAGCTATAATGATAACATTATATAGATCTCTGGCACAATCTTTAACATTCCGCTGTATCTCAGTGATCAGAAACGCACAGGGAAGGATTTCCCAGCAAGTGAATCATCAGTGACCACATAAAACTTAGGCACTCGTGACAACCGTTTCCAGTTTAACGCCCAGCCTGCATTATACTAAGATAGTTGTCGAGTACGAAACTAAATCTTTCCACACTTTCATCTGTGACATGACGGTTTCGGAGACAAGGGATCCCATTATCTACTACAAAAATACAGGGGAGTACAGCCTAAGTAAGCGATCTACACCAATCATCACGTTCCCAGTACGATACTGCGCCATATAAAAGTTAGGACTGACTCGTAACTGGGAAGACGGTGGTTCACATCCCCGTCTAGCTATCCTAATTTAGGTTTCCCGTGATCTCCCTAAAGTCTTAAGGTGAACCCCAGAATAGTACATTTGCAAGGTCACGGTCGATTTTCTTCCCCAATTCGAGATTGTACGTCTTGTACAAGGAGCGTTTTTCTGAAAGTAGGTATTTCAAAGATTTACTGACCTTCAGAGTTGTCACCAGCTTTGTGTATAACCCGTTGCCAGCGATGTGGAAGTCGTAGGATACTCTTAGCAGTGCCAGTTGTGTTGACAGTTCGAGCGGCGCGGTCTATTGCCAGACGAATTTGTAGCAGTTCTCAAGCGAATGTCGTGAAGTGTTTCCTTCAGTTTAGAAATCGAGTTGAACTGACGAGGGTTTAAGTCAGGGGAGTACAGTAGATGGTATAGCACTTAGCATCCCCATCAGTCAAACCAATCAGTAACAGCTTGCACTGTACGTGCTTGAGCATTGTCCTGCAAAATGAAGGTCAGGTCCTGCAGAAAGTGTCTTAACGTCTGTCTCTAAGATGATCGTAGGTTGTGTTCCAAAAATGAGCAGCATAGAGACAGAAGTGATGACACTTTCTGCAGGACCTGACCATCATTTTGCAGGACAGTGCTCAAGCACGTACAGTGCAAGCTGTTACTGATTTGTTTGACTGATGGGGCTGCTAAGTGCTATACCACCTACTGTACTCCCCTGACTTAAACCTTTTTCAGTTCAACTCGATTTCTAAACCGAAGGAAATACTTCACGGCATTCGCTTGAGAACTACTACAAATTAGTCGGGGAGTAAACCGCGCCGCTCGAACTGTCAACACATTTGGCACTGCTAAGAGTATCCTACGACTTCCACATCGCTGACAACTGGTTATACACAATGCTGGTGACTACTCTGAAAGTCATTAAAACTTTGAAACACGCAACTATTTTGTACAAGCTATAAACAAATAGTTGCCACAATTAAAGTTCCAACCCTATATATATATATATATATATATAAACCCTGTTTTTCAACATAATCTCAGTTCAATGGGACGCCCTTGCACCACCTTAGTGGAAGGTTCTGTATGCCCGCATGGTATCACTATACTGTGTGCGGCCGACCGGCACGTTGGAGATCGGACTGCTTTTCTCGAACCTGTTGGTATAATGACAGACGTCTTGCCAAGCGATTCACCATGCTGTTGTTCGCTACCAGCTCTCCGTAGACCTTCTGCAAGCGCCTATGATTACCTACGATTCTCTGTTTTTTTTTTTTTTTTTTTTTTTTTTTTTTTTTTTTTTTTTTTTTTTTTTTTTTTTTTTTTACAAAGGAAGTTCAATGGCAGCTCTCTGGTTGGAACGCACTTCTGTTATAGATGCCATTTTGAAGGGTACGTATAGTGCTGTCACCTGTCGGAACTTCATGAAACTGTAAGACTAAGGGGGGAACGTTACATAATGTCCCACAGCAAATACCGAATTTTTTTTTAACCGAAACTGTCCGGAACGAAAATATGTTACAGTCCTTGTTGAACGACATCGTCATTGACGGGACTTTAGACCTCAATCTTCCTTCTTCCTTTTGATATGGCAACGTAGGAGAATATTCTTGTAGAATATTCTAAATCGATAAGAGGCCTACAAATAGGTTTCAGGACAGTACTAGCGCCTGATGAGTTTCAGAAAATTCCTGAAAATCGGAAGTTCATAAACTTACATTATATATTTTAATCAGTATCAGTAATGTGTGGCAAAAATCTTGTAGGCTTCTTGTGTCTCTTTCATAGCAACTACTATACTGAAACTGATTTGCCATCACGGATCTATCCAAAACTAACTTAAAATGCAACACTCGTAAGTAACATTAATTAAATTTACTAACATCGCACCCCAACCTCTGAGTATGCTATTCTGATATCGGCCGGATCACTTCAGTGGGTGGTTGTAGCTCACACGCACACACAACATTACTATACATGACTGCCACGTTCATTACACAGTAGAGTCTTACGTGTGATACGTGAGATTGATGGCCTTCGGTGACCGAGCGGTTCTAGGCGCTTCAGTCTGGAACCGCGCGACCGCTACGGTCACAGGTTCGAATCCTGCCTCGAGCATAGATGTGTGTGATGTCCTTAGGTTAGTTAGGTTTAAGCAGTTCTAAGTTCTAGTTTCGATTTGACATCTGTCATTAATTTTACTACTCGGGTAGTAAACGACAGCAGCACATTGATGGATAACACTTTTATAGACCAAGATAAGCTTAAAAACATAAATTCTTGTCCTGTTGAGAATGGCTTTTCTGATCATGGTGCTCAGCTAGTTAAAGTATATGACATAGCTCCATTCAGTAATTCAAAACTACCCTACAAAGTTGTGCGTTCAATTAATGACTCAACAATTGGAAATTTCAGAGAAAATCTTCAGCAGTTAGACTGGGATGAGGTGTACAAGGAACCTGATGCTAATTTAAAGTATAACTTATTTCATGATACACGTGTAAGAGAATTTGAAAACTGCCCAAATACATCCACTCCGGTGAGTTCTAGCATGTTCTTTGGTATAATGCTTTGCATGAAACCTCTGTGTTTTATTTATAGTTTTAAATCTTTGACATCTATCAAAAGAAGCTAAGCGTTTCCTTACTGTCCTACTAATGCTGTTAAAATAGACATTTTCCTGGATTTTGTAAATATGTTTCATAGTGCCACAGTGTCAAAAAATCTGGTGTACATATTTAATATGGGTGTCAATATGCAAGGTACAACCATTGGAAACGTAAATGTGAACAATAACCCACTGATTGAGCCCAATAAAATAATTTTGCCTCCCTTCATATCAAGCTTTGCCTTATAAAGAACTTAGCAAACGCTCTGGATAAAGAATGTGAGGCCTTCAACCACTTAAAAGAAAAAAATCCCAAATTAAGTGAGGCGAAGTTGAAAGAAGGTATATTTGTTGGACCACAAATAAGAAAATTTCTGAAAGACCCAACCTTCGATACCAGACTCACAGATATCCCATTAGCTGCTTGATCTTCTTTTAAAGCAATGTGAAAGGCTTTTTCGGTCACAGAAACGCAAAAACCTCTGTTAACACTGTGAATAGCTTGTTGGACAATTATAAGAACATGGGGTGTAGAATGTCATTTAAAATGTACTTTTTACATTCTCACCTTGACTTCTTCCTAGAAAATCTGGGAGCCATAAGCGGTGAGCATGGTTGAACACTTTCACCAATACATTCTTAGCATGGAACACCGTAACGAAGGCTTGTCAGGGAGAGTGATGAAACAGCAAACAAAAGAAGGGCTCTGTCGACGCATTTTCAAAAATCAAAGATGATTAAAGGCGAAAATATCTTCTGAACTGATTTGGACCATTCATCAGCATCATGCCCATATACACAAACAAAATACTATTGATTTCAAGCCGGCCGAAGTGGCCGAGCAGTACTAGGCGCTACATTCTGGAACTGCACGACTGCTACGAGCGCAGGTTCGAATACTGCCTTGGGCATGGACGTGTGTGATGTCCTTAGGTTAGTTAGGTTTAAGTAGTTCTAAGTTCGAAGGGACTGATGACCTCAGAACTTAAGTCCCATAGTGTTCAGAGCCATTTGGACCATATTGATACTTAATTGTATCAATTTTCGCTATTACCATTTTTTATTCTGCTGTGTATCTAGGAAATGTGACATCATAGAGAAAAACACATTTTACCACTGTATTCGGCACCTCAAAGTTAGGTACATCCACCCTTTTACAAACCAGATGCAGAAAAAAAGTTTGAATTTGTTAACTAGTCCAATGATAAGCTTTTCGCCATTACAGAATTCCCAAAGCCAAAATCAAAAAAGGAACACAGATCCATTTCTGGTTTATGTAATTCTTGTAGAAAGTCTGCCAAAACATGAGCACTTAATGCATGTTGTTTGCGTAACTTATTAAAGAAAAATAGTACCTAGGAGTGGGCGACTGATTTTCTAGCTGCATTTGATGAAGCTAAACACAAGTTATGCAACAGTGTGATATTATACAGACCAAATTGTTCTTTACAATTTTATTTAATGACAGATAACATCGATTACAAGCTGGGAGCTCATTTATTTCGAGAAGTTAACTAACAGGAAAATTTAACACCATTCTATACGTTTTGCTAGCAGAACCTTACAAAACTATGGAAGAAATTGTCATTACAGAAAGGATCTATAGAATGGGGATTCAATTAGGCACAAAGTAATTGTATACACAGACACATAGCCTTATGTCATATTCAAGAAACCAAATGATATCACCACAGAAATATGAAATGGGCAGTATATCTAACAGTTTGATTACACAGTATAGTTTATCAAAGGAGTACAGAATTAACTGTGGATGCATTGTCTAGACCAGTGGTTCCAAACAGGTGGTACGCGGACCCCCAGGGGTCCGCGAGCTATGCCAGAGGAGTCCGCAAGATGCTATTAGAATAAAAAAAAATTAAATATATTTCATATGATACCAGATGTTTTATTTTAGCCACTCAATTTTTTCCAATAATGAATATGGCTAAGTTTTTTTTACGTGCCAAAAACAGAAAACGTTTAAAAAGACTCTTAATTTGGATTTTTTAGGTACTTGATGCTGTGATATGACAAGGTACCGATCATGCTCGATGAGGGGGTCCTCGAGAAAATTTAGCTGGGAATCGCTGGTCTAGACTATCGATGGGGGGATGGGGGCAGAAATCGGAGTGACAATGACGATAGCAATAGAAATTTCAGAATTATGTACACTCTTTGACATAAAACTCGACCGGCGGCCGGCCGCTTCAGAGGCTAAGTCCGCGCCGATCGCGACATGGGACAAAAAAACTGGCCAACTCGCTAATTCTCTAAGTCCGGTTATCTGCACAATCTGGCAACACTGTAGACTGCGGCACTTCCTGGAGGGAAACTTGTCCCAAGATAGATACACTCTAGGCTGATTACGCCTGTGGTCTAGTGGTAGCGTGCATTGTTTCTGTTCATAATGTCAGTGGATCGAGAACAGCTGGCATAAAATATTTTTATAGCCACTTCTGTCTGAATGCTGAAGACGTGAATGTAATGGTAGCGCAGATTCAATCTATTTCGCTTTGTGACACACCGGTATCAAAATTTTATGTAGTAACGATTTTGCGGCAGATTTCCTGCAGACTGTCCTCCTCTGGACGCCGTATGCGGCAAAGCTCCGGGATCCATTTGCTGGCTACTGGCAGAGGCCGTGGCGACAGCAGCGGCGCTGCACTCCCCCCGTTCTTCATCGAAAGCGCCTGCTACCGCTCATCGCTTTTGATGATTTAAAACGCTTTATTATTAAATGTTGCTCCACAGAAAATTTCTACAATTTCCATTCACGCTCAAAAGCAACGGAGACAGACGCCCTGATTAGTAGGCGGGTAATCGGCAAGAGTTGAGTATGGCCCGAAATTAATTTTATAGACTGGAACGAAATTAAACCACCTCACTACATTCGATGAATTTATAAATGCTTCATACCTCGTTTCTTTTCCTTTCAAACTTAATTATTTGTGCAACTTTTGGTCAATGTTTGGATGTTTTCGTCAAGCCAGAGTGAGCGTCTGTGGTGTAAAGTGTATTACAGTTCTTGTTTCATTCCTTATGGTAAGTCTATGCGATAAACTGTGTGAATACCTTGCAATGCATGCTCTGTAGCAGTGCAGGCACACTGCACATTTGGAGTTCCATGTATGGGTTCATGAAGTATTTATTGTTGATCGGAAGTGATAGTTAAGGTCATCAGATTTAAACCAGAAAAATTTGTCGTTTTGAAGGTTTCAGAGAACGGAAAGGAATTGCTAACGCCGGTGTTAGAAAACGTCTACAGTTAAATGCTATTGCAAAAATTTAGAAGATGGGAACTATATTAATGAACATGTGCACTTCATAAACAACCTTCCGACATGTTAGACCTATATGACGAACAAAGCTCAAATTTATATCGTTGACAGTCGGTTTGAATCTTTTCAGGACCTATTTTACAGTGAAGCACCTTGGAATTTGCAAAGCAGAAATCCATGATATTAACTTAATTTACTAAGTCGAAATCGGACGAAGATTGATGTTTAAAGGCATTCTTCAGATTTCGCATAAGAAATTTTTACTAGCAGTTTGCAACTCCATTATTTAAAATGGAAAATAAAAGGTTGTAGTCAGCGGCTTCTACCGTGATTCGAACTTATAGTACAAGCACTGCAACGCACAAGGGAACCTCTGAGCTAACGACACACTGGCGGCCAGAGGCGGACTATAGTCACTGCGATGTTGCCTGAGCCTCAAAACGCAACCTTAAACACACAAACAGAGGAGGTGGAGATTACTGTTTTAACGTCCCGTCGACAACGATGTCATTAGAGACGGAGCACAAGCTCGGATTAGGGAAGGATGGGGAAGGAAATCGGCCGTGCCCTTCCTAAGGAACCATCCCGGCATTTGCCTGAAGCGATTTAGGGAAATCATTGAAAACCTAAATCAGGATGGCCGGACGCGGGATTGTATCGTCGTCCTCCCGAATGCACACACAAACAGGTGTTACTTATGTGAAGAACGCCGTTCTTGGAGTCCAGAAATTAAATATACTTTCTAATTGTGTCATCTTGCAGTGGATTATATCGTACGAGTCTTCGATGTGGAAAACGAATGTCAAGTGAATTTAGCGGGGTAACGCCGACCTACACCCGGAAGTAAATGCACTATCAGAGTGTTGACAAATACTTGCTACGACGCTGCCATTTCTCTGCTCTCTGACGAGGCAGCTCTTCAGCGAAATGCTTGCCGTGATTCTCCGATACGGTTCTTCAGAGTGGAGACGCGCGTGCACGTTTGGTTTTTATGCGGCGTTCTCCCCTGATGGTTTCTGACGTCGCCTTGTGGGCTATGTATACATATGAGACATTCAATTATCATTAATCCAGAATGATACAAGTTTCAGCTTCCGGCGTGGAAGAAGGCTGTTGACGCCGACATTATATCATTTCAACGTAGGGAAAGCAAAACGGATCATTCAATGTTTCTCATTCAACATAAAGCATGTGAGATGAATTTCCGTAACGTTCATAATCATCTAAAAATACAAACGAAGTAAAAATACACCGGAAGCTTATTCGAATTGAATATAATGTAAGATACCAAACGCTTTGCACCTCGATGTCGAATTTGTCCACTTGCAATCGTTTGCAGCATGCACATAGAATGTCATGATTACCACGAGAATGAAGAAATATGTTGGTAAGGATGGAAGCAAGAAGAGACGCAGTCAACAAATATTCTATTCCTCATGGCATTCATTTCATTTGACACGTAAGAAGAAGTAAAGCGGGAATTTACTTTCGTTAACACGAAAGATATGCCGCACATATTGATAACGAGGAAGTCTGCGTCTTCATACGTTTCCTCCTTGAAATCTGTATGCTCTATTATATACTAAGTAGCCCGATCATTGTTTCAGTAATGTTACCCTCTTGTTTGATCCCGTAACGATGAACAGATTCCAAATGCATGTCTCTGCGTGAAAGTAGCTGTTCGAACCCTTCCTGGGTTGTTTTTTGTGTTTTATTGCTTGGAATTCCTGAAGCAGACCACTGTGCCTTCCTCCCTCGTGGGTTAGGTCTCAAAACTAAACCGCTTTGTATCCAATGGCATAATTTATTCATACAGCATCAGCATAAGACTCTTGCGAGTGAGAGAATGACAATAACAATCGTAACAAGAACAAGCAAATAATGAATGATGTTTATTCCAACGCAGAACGAGAATGGCTTTAAATATAAAAATCTATATCTATATCCATATCTATTGATCTTTGAGTTGACACAATGCAAATATATTCTTAGCATTTAGTTACTGAATTTAGTTCTGGATGTTTGCAGAGAAAAGGAAAAGTCGGTACTTCTCGCTAGTGTAATATAATGTGAACCAGCAACTACCCTTTCCTTAGAACACGACTCAAGCAGGTCCTCAAGTAGGCACTGCTGCATTCTGTTCCCTGACATTGCTCTGATGACGGTTAATGCAGATAGTTCCGATTATGAAATACAAAACGTATTGCAGGTTAGTTCCTAGGATAGTAACATTAAATTTGCGTTGTAGACGGCACATGAACGTGACGACTATCCATATTACTCATCAATATAAAAAGACAATATTTTGGGAATTTAGCAGGATTACTCAGAATGAATTCTGAAATTGGGTGACTGACCGCACAGGTGCTAAACGTCGTCAAGAGTATACGATGTCCTAATCGCATTAGGAATATGAAGATCGTCTTCGACAGCTCGCAACTTTCACATTGCTATCTCCACCCTACTCCAGACAGCTCTCGGTGGAGTTGCACTACGTTGCCGATGTTATGGAAGGCCTTCAAACCGACAACAGACCACATATTGAAAAATACAAGCGAATTCTCTTGCAGCGTAAGCTTATTGTAACTAATCTAAAAATTATTGGAGAGGAACATTGTCCTATTCAAAAAAAGTAAAACGTTACACACTGTTGACGTCAAACGGACATTATCTATGTCCTGTCTTGTGTCCTACTCATCTTTAATACCAAGTGTACTATGAAAATGATTATATATAATGGATTATAAGGTAATGCATTGATACCAGATGGTGGGGGCCGGCCGATGTGGCCGTGCGGTTCTAGGCGCTTCAGTCTGGAACCGCGTGACCGCTACGGTCGCAGGTTCGAATCCTGCCTCGGGCATGGATGCGTGTGATGTCCTTAGGTTAGTTAGGTTTAAGTAGTTCTAAGTTCTAGGGGACTGATGACCTTAAAAGTTAAGTCCCATAGTGCTCAGAGCCATTTGAACCATTTGAACTATTTAACACAAAATGACATTAAAAATTTAAGTTATTCACGAGCAGCTAGTTGAGAATATGTATGAACATTAAATGACACGACGAACCGTCTTGTTCTGCATATGGATTCAAACCCAGCTCATGCAGACTAAGCAAAGGTTTCGTGACTGACGGAAACTAACAGTCATTCCTGATTAGGCATACAGAGAGTGATATACCTCGATTTTAGACAGTATCAGTTAGCAAATATCAACTTTAAATTGCATAACGCAAACATTTTTAACAGACGCGAATTCCTACCCAGCATCTATTGTCCCTGTTAACGAACTACGAGAGATGTTAAATATTGCTTCTTCACAAGTAACTTACTGGAAATGCCGTGAGGTAAAGCTGTGTGTTGGACACGGATTCGAACCCGGAACCTAATCGGATTGCTATCGAAGCACAGTGAAATGTGACATATCGGAATTTCGCGGCAGTAACTAGATGTTTTAACTGAAATGACGAGACGAAACATTAATTTTTTCCTTCCCAGGACTCCAACCCGGCACCTATCGCTGTTATATTCTAGAGAAAACTAACGTTAAATATGGGTTTGTTGCACCAGCAGTGACATGTGAGCATGTTTGAACTGAAATAATATGACGAAGAGTTCAGCGCTCACTGGGAATAGAGCCCCACACATATCGTTGTTGACTACACACAAAGAGACGTCAGCTACCGAATTTTGCTCCACCAGCTGCTCCACCAGCTGCTCAGAATAGCATCTTGAACTTACAGTCATCTCGCAAATAGTTCTGTGTCTCACTGGGAGTTAAAAACGTCGGATATTTAGTGTTGACAGCGAATGAAAATACATTAAAAATCAAAATTATTATCCACCAGCAGATAGGTGTTCTCATGCTAGAGCTTGATAATACATAATTAAATCTTTAGTGCCGGGCCAGGATTCAATCCCATTCACGCATAATATGTGAAGGTGTTGAGGAATCTGCAGTTTTGAACAAACAACAAATTGTAGCCGAGCTGTATTGCCACGAAGGGATCAAATTCCGCGTTAAGGGCGGTCTGAGTTGCATTCCCAGTTCAGAACCAATTTTATCGACATACAGAAGCTCAAATAAAAGATGGAATAAGTGTCCTGTGACCATACATAGCGTTTGTGTCGTCACTTGAAATAAATAACTAGTATAAGAAAGGTTACTGGTGATAGAGTTTCTACATGTCGCCACTCCAGACTTTATTGTGGTTCAACCTACCGTCTACTTGGTAAAGAAGGAATATCATCTTTAATGTGAATTTTCAGACGACGCAGCCATTATATCTCCTTCACTTGGTGTAGCCAGGAGAGAATGGAATCTGTCTCTCCCTATCTAAAATCATTGACAGAAGTGGGAATCGAACCCAGACCATAGGTATAACAACCTACCATCCGTCCAACAGACCACGAAATCCTCTTCTCTGCGAGTCATTTTTCTGTCGTAACGCAGTTGCGCCACACTGGATGAGAATTCTGACACACAGGCTCCCTGTAGTAATTTGCAGCATGTTCAGTAAATTCATTTACTTGGTTGACCGAATCACCATGAACTAGCTGCCTCGGCTACCCAGTGCATACATTCGACTATTTTGTAATCACAGAAATAAAATCACGTTACTGCCAGCTACACACAACTGCCAACATTGTAGGATGCAGAAGTTTAAATAGGAAGTGTTCCTTTCCACTTGAGCTATTCTATTGCGCTATCTGTTACTAGAAAACGTCGTTCAGTCCAGAAGAAAAGCTGTAACTGTTTGTCTCTCAGAAGTCAAGACCTGGCCATATGCATAATCTCACAGTGCTGTGGAATCCGAAAGTTCTGGAGGAATAGTTGCCGAGCTCTGGAGCTGTTGTAGGTAGCTACGTGTCAGCTTGTAGCATAGATAAGATGTCGCGAGTTCGAATACATTCAGTGCTACATTTTTTAAAACGCAATTCTGCTCTCTGCTGAAGTTATCAATCTAATGGAACTTTGAACATAATTCCCTTCACTTCTCAACCCAAAGTAGTCGCATGTGGAAAAAGCACTAACTACTGTGACATTTTGTTCTATTCAGGTTTAATAGACAGCAGGCAGCAGATGCATCTCGAAGATGTGCAGGGAGAGCGCATCGTGCCATAATATGTCAGAAAAGTATTTTCTACATTAGCCGTCGTGTGGTAGTGATATTTTATTCTTCTTCAAACTTTGATTGACAGCTTTAACTCAGAACAAATTTTCTACATGCATGTAATCAATAAACTGCATGTGCATTGTCAGACTGTCATAGGTAACATCAGAGAATTCGCATATATCGTTGATGATTAATTTCTCTCTCATGTTTACTATTGTTTTAACAACACTAAAGGAAACCTTACGAAAATTGTGCACTGTATTATAAGAAATGAAATAAAACTAACCATGATAACCTTACGACGAAAGTATCTGTACACAAGCATGCCTCTATCGACACGAATTAGTAAAATACTACTCACTTAGATTTTGATTGGGTCTGTGTTTAATTGGTATGCTGTGTCATACTCAAGAGGTATGCAAATGTGGCATTTCATAAATATAGTTACGTATTCCTAGAAACCCAAAATTCGCTTGTCAGCAGCGGAAAGAGGCGTTACCTGTTGTGCAGCATTGTAAGTTTTTCAACATTGCACTATGAGCTGAAAGCATTTTCTTGCGATTTCCTTATTGATGTTTGATCTGACTGCTTGTAGCTCTTTCACAGAAGGGATAAAAACGTTTCAGTCAGTGAGACTGGAACTGCAAACCGTAACAGACGCTATTTCACAGGTCAGCACGTTACCACAGAGCTGGCGAGGAGGTATGGGTCTCAGCTTTAGTCCTTTTTCCACATGCGACTACTTTGGGTTGAGAAGTGAAGGGAATTATGTTCAAAGTTCCATTAGATTGATAACTTCAGCAGAGAGCAGAATTGCGTTTTAAAAAATGTAGCACTGAATGTATTCGAACTCGCGACATCTTATCTATGCTACAAGCTGACACGTAGCTACCTACAACAGCTCCAGAGCTCGGCAACTATTCCTCCAGAACTTTCGGATTCCACAGCACTGTGAGATTATGCATATGGCCAGGTCTTGACTTCTGAGAGACAAACAGTTACAGCTTTTCTTCTGGACTGAACGACGTTTTCTAGTAACAGATAGCGCAATAGAATAGCTCAAGTGGAAAGGAACACTTCCTATTTAAACTTCTGCATCCTACAATGTTGGCAGTTGTGTGTAGCTGGCAGTAACGTGATTTTATTTCTGTGATTACAAAATAGTCGAATGTATGCACTGGGTAGCCGAGGCAGCTAGTTCATGGTGATTCGGTCAACCAAGTAAATGAATTTACTGAACATGCTGCAAATTACTACAGGGAGCCTGTGTGTCAGAATTCTCATCCAGTGTGGCGCAACTGCGTTACGACAGAAAAATGACTCGCAGAGAAGAGGATTTCGTGGTCTGTTGGACGGATGGTAGGTTGTTATACCTATGGTCTGGGTTCGATTCCCACTTCTGTCAATGATTTTAGATAGGGAGAGACAGATTCCATTCTCTCCTGGCTACACCAAGTGAAGGAGATATAATGGCTGCGTCGTCTGAAAATTCACATTAAAGATGATATTCCTTCTTTACCAAGTAGACGGTAGGTTGAACCACAATAAAGTCTGGAGTGGCGACATGTAGAAACTCTATCACCAGTAACCTTTCTTATACTAGTTATTTATTTCAAGTGACGACACAAACGCTATGTATGGTCACAGGACACTTATTCCATCTTTTATTTGAGCTTCTGTATGTCGATAAAATTGGTTCTGAACTGGGAATGCAACTCAGACCGCCCTTAACGCGGAATTTGATCCCTTCGTGGCAATACAGCTCGGCTACAATTTGTTGTTTGTTCAAAACTGCAGATTCCTCAACACCTTCACATATTATGCGTGAATGGGATTGAATCCTGGCCCGGCACTAAAGATTTAATTATGTATTATCAAGCTCTAGCATGAGAACACCTATCTGCTGGTGGATAATAATTTTGATTTTTAATGTATTTTCATTCGCTGTCAACACTAAATATCCGACGTTTTTAACTCCCAGTGAGACACAGAACTATTTGCGAGATGACTGTAAGTTCAAGATGCTATTCTGAGCAGCTGGTGGAGCAGCTGGTGGAGCAAAATTCGGTAGCTGACGTCTCTTTGTGTGTAGTCAACAACGATATGTGTGGGGCTCTATTCCCAGTGAGCGCTGAACTCTTCGTCATATTATTTCAGTTCAAACATGCTCACATGTCACTGCTGGTGCAACAAACCCATATTTAACGTTAGTTTTCTCTAGAATATAACAGCGATAGGTGCCGGGTTGGAGTCCTGGGAAGGAAAAAATTAATGTTTCGTCTCGTCATTTCAGTTAAAACATCTAGTTACTGCCGCGAAATTCCGATATGTCACATTTCACTGTGCTTCGATAGCAATCCGATTAGGTTCCGGGTTCGAATCCGTGTCCAACACACAGCTTTACCTCACGGCATTTCCAGTAAGTTACTTGTGAAGAAGCAATATTTAACATCTCTCGTAGTTCGTTAACAGGGACAATAGATGCTGGGTAGGAATTCGCGTCTGTTAAAAATGTTTGCGTTATGCAATTTAAAGTTGATATTTGCTAACTGATACTGTCTAAAATCGAGGTATATCACTCTCTGTATGCCTAATCAGGAATGACTGTTAGTTTCCGTCAGTCACGAAACCTTTGCTTAGTCTGCATGAGCTGGGTTTGAATCCATATGCAGAACAAGACGGTTCGTCGTGTCATTTAATGTTCATACATATTCTCAACTAGCTGCTCGTGAATAACTTAAATTTTTAATGTCATTTTGTGTTAAATAGTTCAAATGGTTCAAATGGCTCTGAGCACTATGGGACTTAACTTTTAAGGTCATCAGTCCCCTAGAACTTAGAACTACTTAAACCTAACTAACCTAAGGACATCACACGCATCCATGCCCGAGGCAGGATTCGAACCTGCGACCGTAGCGGTCACGCGGTTCCAGACTGAAGCGCCTAGAACCGCACGGCCACATCGGCCGGCCCCCACCATCTGGTATCAATGCATTACCTTATAATCCATTATATATAATCATTTTCATAGTACACTTGGTATTAAAGATGAGTAGGACACAAGACAGGACATAGATAATGTCCGTTTGACGTCAACAGTGTGTAACGTTTTACTTTTTTTGAATAGGACAATGTTCCTCTCCAATAATTTTTAGATTAGTTACAATAAGCTTACGCTGCAAGAGAATTCGCTTGTATTTTTCAATATGTGGTCTGTTGTCGGTTTGAAGGCCTTCCATAACATCGGCAACGTAGTGCAACTCCACCGAGAGCTGTCTGGAGTAGGGTGGAGATAGCAATGTGAAAGTTGCGAGCTGTCGAAGACGATCTTCATATTCCTAATGCGATTAGGACATCGTATACTCTTGACGACGTTTAGCACCTGTGCGGTCAGTCACCCAATTTCAGAATTCATTCTGAGTAATCCTGCTAAATTCCCAAAATATTGTCTTTTTATATTGATGAGTAATATGGATAGTCGTCACGTTCATGTGCCGTCTACAACGCAAATTTAATGTTACTATCCTAGGAACTAACCTGCAATACGTTTTGTATTTCATAATCGGAACTATCTGCATTAACCGTCATCAGAGCAATGTCAGGGAACAGAATGCAGCAGTGCCTACTTGAGGACCTGCTTGAGTCGTGTTCTAAGGAAAGGGTAGTTGCTGGTTCACATTATATTACACTAGCGAGAAATACCGACTTTTCCTTTTCTCTGCAAACATCCAGAACTAAATTCAGTAACTAAATGCTAAGAATATATTTGCATTGTGTCAACTCAAAGATCAATAGATATGGATATAGATATAGATTTTTATATTTAAAGCCATTCTCGTTCTGCGTTGGAATAAACATCATTCATTATTTGCTTGTTCTTGTTACGATTGTTATTGTCATTCTCTCACTCGCAAGAGTCTTATGCTGATGCTGTATGAATAAATTATGCCATTGGATACAAAGCGGTTTAGTTTTGAGACCTAACCCACGAGGGAGGAAGGCACAGTGGTCTGCTTCAGGAATTCCAAGCAATAAAACACAAAAAACAACCCAGGAAGGGTTCGAACAGCTACTTTCACGCAGAGACATGCATTTGGAATCTGTTCATCGTTACGGGATCAAACAAGAGGGTAACATTACTGAAACAATGATCGGGCTACTTAGTATATAATAGAGCATACAGATTTCAAGGAGGAAACGTATGAAGACGCAGACTTCCTCGTTATCAATATGTGCGGCATATCTTTCGTGTTAACGAAAGTAAATTCCCGCTTTACTTCTTCTTACGTGTCAAATGAAATGAATGCCATGAGGAATAGAATATTTGTTGACTGCGTCTCTTCTTGCTTCCATCCTTACCAACATATTTCTTCATTCTCGTGGTAATCATGACATTCTATGTGCATGCTGCAAACGATTGCAAGTGGACAAATTCGACATCGAGGTGCAAAGCGTTTGGTATCTTACATTATATTCAATTCGAATAAGCTTCCGGTGTATTTTTACTTCGTTTGTATTTTTAGATGATTATGAACGTTACGGAAATTCATCTCACATGCTTTATGTTGAATGAGAAACATTGAATGATCCGTTTTGCTTTCCCTACGTTGAAATGATATAATGTCGGCGTCAACAGCCTTCTTCCACGCCGGAAGCTGAAACTTGTATCATTCTGGATTAATGATAATTGAATGTCTCATATGTATACATAGCCCACAAGGCGACGTCAGAAACCATCAGGGGAGAACGCCGCATAAAAACCAAACGTGCACGCGCGTCTCCACTCTGAAGAACCGTATCGGAGAATCACGGCAAGCATTTCGCTGAAGAGCTGCCTCGTCAGAGAGCAGAGAAATGGCAGCGTCGTAGCAAGTATTTGTCAACACTCTGATAGTGCATTTACTTCCGGGTGTAGGTCGGCGTTACCTCGCTAAATTCACTTGACATTCGTTTTCCACATCGAAGACTCGTACGATATAATCCACTGCAAGATGACACAATTAGAAAGTATATTTAATTTCTGGACTCCAAGAACGGCGTTCTTCACATAAGTAACACCTGTTTGTGTGTGCATTCGGGAGGACGACGGTACAATCCCGCGTCCGGCCATCCTGATTTAGGTTTTCAATGATTTCCCTAAATCGCTTCAGGCAAATGCCGGGATGGTTCCTTAGGAAGGGCACGGCCGATTTCCTTCCCCATCCTTCCCTAATCCGAGCTTGTGCTCCGTCTCTAATGACATCGTTGTCAACGGGACGTTAAAACAGTAATCTCCACCTCCTCTGTTTGTGTGTTTAAGGTTGCGTTTTGAGGCTCAGGCAACATCGCAGTGACTATAGTCCGCCTCTGGCCGCCAGTGTGTCGTTAGCTCAGAGGTTCCCTTGTGCGTTGCAGTGCTTGTACTATAAGTTCGAATCACGGTAGAAGCCGCTGACTACAACCTTTTATTTTCCATTTTAATTAATGGAGTTGCAAACTGCTAGTAAAAATTTCTTATGCGAAATCTGAAGAATGCCTTTAAACATCAATCTTCGTCCGATTTCGACTTAGTAAATTAAGTTAATATCATGGATTTCTGCTTTGCAAATTCCAAGGTGCTTCACTGTAAAATAGGTCCTGAAAAGATTCAAACCGACTGTCAACGATATAAATTTGAGCTTTGTTCGTCATATAGGTCTAACATGTCGGAAGGTTGTTTATGAAGTGCACATGTTCATTAATATAGTTCCCATCTTCTAAATTTTTGCAATAGCATTTAACTGTAGACGTTTTCTAACACCGGCGTTAGCAATTCCTTTCCGTTCTCTGAAACCTTCAAAACGACAAATTTTTCTGGTTTAAATCTGATGACCTTAACTATCACTTCCGATCAACAATAAATACTTCATGAACCCATACATGGAACTCCAAATGTGCAGTGTGCCTGCACTGCTACAGAGCATGCATTGCAAGGTATTCACACAGTTTATCGCATAGACTTACCATAAGGAATGAAACAAGAACTGTAATACACTTTACACCACAGACGCTCACTCTGGCTTGACGAAAACATCCAAACATTGACCAAAAGTTGCACAAATAATTAAGTTTGAAAGGAAAAGAAACGAGGTATGAAGCATTTATAAATTCATCGAATGAAGTGAGGTGGTTTAATTTCGTTCCAGTCTATAAAATTAATTTCGGGCCATACTCAACTCTTGCCGATTACCCGCCTACTAATCAGGGCGTCTGTCTCCGTTGCTTTTGAGCGTGAATGGAAATTGTAGAAATTTTCTGTGGAGCAACATTTAATAATAAAGCGTTTTAAATCATCAAAAGCGATGAGCGGTAGCAGGCGCTTTCGATAAAGAACGGGGGGAGTGCAGCGCCGCTGCTGTCGCCACGGCCTCTGCCAGTAGCCAGCAAATGGATCCCGGAGCTTTGCCGCATACGGCGTCCAGAGGAGGACAGTCTGCAGGAAATCTGCCGCAAAATCGTTACTAGATAAAATTTTGATACTGGTGTGTCACAAAGCGAAATAGATTGAATCTGCGCTACCATTACATTCACGTCTTCAGCATTCAGACAGAAGTGGCTATAAAAATATTTTATGCCAGCTGCTCTCGATCCACTGACATTATGAACAGAAACAACGCACGCTACCGCTAGACCACAGGCGTAATCAGCCTAGAGTGTCTCTAACTTGGGACAAGTTTTCCTCCAGGAAGTGCCGCAGTCTACAGTGTTTCCAGATTGTGCAGATAACCGGACTTAGAGAATTAGCGAGTTGGCCAGTTTTTTTGTCCCATGTCGTGATCGGCGCGGACTTAGCCTCTGAAGCGGCCGGCCGCCGGTCGAGTTTTATGTCAAAGAGTGTACATTCATGATATTAAAGAAGAGAAAGAGATTCCTAAGATTTGTGAACAGCTCACGTAAGGAGAAATCAGAATGATAATGGTGAATGGAAGTAGATAAAAAGTTATTTGGGTAACAGGGTTACGATAAAGTCAAACAGTACTATCATGTATATAAAAGAATTTTGTTTAGAAGGCAAAATGTAGCATCAGATAGCTGGAAAATCTGCTGACCAGAGCAACATGTTGACACCCATATTAAATATACAGGGTGATTCAAAAAGAATACCACAAATTTAGGAATTTAAAACTCTGCAACGACAAAAGGCAGAGCTAAGCACTATCTGTCGGCGAATTAAGGGAGCTATAAAGTTTCATTTAGTTGTACATTTGTTCGCTTGAGGCGCTGTTGACTAGGCGTCAGCGTCAGTTGATGCTAAAATGGCGACCGCTCAACAGAAAGCTTTTTGTGTTATTGAGTACGGCAGAAGTGAATCGACGAGAATCCGCGGGAAACAACTCAGTATGAACGTGACTCGCCTAAGGTGAACGTTTTCTGTGCCATTTCAGCCAATAAAGTTTTTGGTCCCTTTTTCTTCGAAGGTGCTACTGTAACTGGACTACAGTATCTGGAGATGTTAGAGAATTGGCTGTTCCCTCAGCTCGAACAAGAAGCACAACAATTCATATTTCAGCAGGATGGAGCGCCACCACATTGGCACTTATCTGTCCATAACTACCTGAACGTCAACTACCTGAGGCGATGGATCGGCCGCCAGGCAGCCTGTGACAGAGCACTTCATCACTGGCCTCCAAGAAGCCCTGATCTTACCCCCTGCGATTTTTTCTTATGGGAGTATGTTAAGGATATGGTGTTTCGGCCACCTCTCCCAGCCCTCATTGATGATTTGAAACGAGAAATAACAGCAGCTATCCAAACTGTTACGCCTGATATTCTACAGAGAGTGTGGAACGAGTTGGAGTATCGGGTTGATATTGCTCGAGTGTCTGGAGGGGGCCATATTGAACATCTCTGAACTTGTTTTTGAGTGAAAAAAAAACTTTTTTAAATACTCTTTGTAATGATGTATAATAGAAGGTTGTATTATGTTTCTTTCATTAAATACACATTTTTAAAGTTGTGGTATTCTTTTTGACTCACCCTGTATACACCAGATTTTTTGACACTGACACTATGACACTGACACTATGAAACATATTCACAAAATCCAGGAAAATGTTTATTTTAACAACATTAGTAGAACAGTAAGGAAATGCTTAGCTTCTTATGATAGATGTCGAAGACTGCAAATAAAACACAGAGGTTTCATGCAAAGCATTATACCAAAGAACATGCTAGAACTCACCGGAGTGGATTTATTTGGGCAACTACCTTGTCAATGGGTTATTCTTCACATTTACGTTTCCAGGAACATATGACATCCTTATAGGTCATTCCTTGACTGTATAATAGTTGTTGGTGTCATGGCTATCCCAAAGGCACAAAAAGCAGCAGTATTTCGTAAATCTAGCCTGTAAACCTGTAAAGAGCGCAACAACTTTTAAATCACAGTAGAGTTGCCATTCATGATCCTTATATTTGATAGCCTCTAGCTGAAAAGCCATGGTTTCATAAGTTCCTTTCATGTCTACTGCGTAAACCAAAGGTAGCGATGGAAATCCATTGCCATTAAGCAGTAGTACTGCTATGAAACTGGTTTTACTGGAGTCAAAAAAATAATCGCCGCTCCTGTAGATTATGTTGTACAGCTAGCTGCATTATCAGACCGTTGACATCTCTACTTACACACACTGAATTCTGCATATCGAAATATTGAGCGAAGGAAGCACCTCTTGATCTGAAACAGGAAGATAGAAATAACAGTTTGAATAATGGTCATTATGCTCACACCACTCCAGGGAATGGCATGAATCTGCGTTTTCCTTTCAACCACTCGGTTAAGGTTGTAGGACAGGTTATGCAGACAATATGAGGTGCAAAATTTTTATCTTGATCACCAATAGGACAATGAAAATACAATTCAAGTGCCTTCACAACCAAATCAGTAATTGGTTTTTCTTTGGGCTTTTCGGTTGAATTTCCCACACACGTAACAAAAGTTGTCAGGGCGATTTAGACAGAAACGAGATTTACTAGTTGCCATGTTTCTTAATGTAAGTTTCAAACAAAAAAATTTGCACCATCTTTCACAGGAAACACTCACTGAGGATCTCTTTCAAACCACTGGATTACTACACCAACCATTTGCTGATGATTTTTAGATCTTCTAGCTCTCCTCTGCAAATTAAAAACAAATAATTAAACATCAAAACAGAAGAACAGCAAAAAAGTGAAATAGTGAACACGAAAAATAAAAAAACCTTTAAAAACTAACAAATGGTCCATGCTAGAACATTCTGAAAGGTATATTCGGATTCTACACACCAAAATACACTCCTGGAAATGGAAAAAAGAACACATTGACACCGGTGTGTCAGACCCACCATACTTGCTCCGGACACTGCGAGAGAGCTGTACAAGCAATGATCACACGCACAGCACAGCGGACACACCAGGAACCGCGGTGTTGGCCGTCGAATGGCGCTAGCTGCGCAGCATTTGTGCACCGCCGCCGTCGGTGTCAGCCAGTTTGCCGTGGCATACGGAGCTCCATCGCAGTCTTTAACACTGGTAGCATGCCGCGACAGCGTGGACGTGAACCGTATGTGCAGTTGACGGACTTTGAGCGAGGGCGTATAGTGTGCATGCGGGAGGCGGGGTGGACGTACCGCCGAATTGCTCAACACGTGGGGCGTGAGGTCTCCACAGTACATCGATGTTGTCGCCAGTGGTCGGCGGAAGGTGCACGTGCCCGTCGACCTGGGACCGGACCGCAGCGACGCACGGATGCACGCCAAGACCGTAGGATCCTACGCAGTGCCGTAGGGGACCGCACCGCCACTTCCCAGCAAATTAGGGACACTGTTGCTCCTGGGGTATCGGCGAGGACCATTCGCAACCGTCTCCATGAAGCTGGGCTACGGTCCCGCACACCGTTAGGCCGTCTTCCGCTCACGCCCCAACATCGTGCAGCCCGCCTCCAGTGGTGTCGCGACAGGCGTGAATGGAGGGACGAATGGAGACGTGTCGTCTTCAGCGATGAGAGTCGCTTCTGCCTTGGTGCCAATGATGGTCGTAAGCGTGTTTGGCGCCGTGCAGGTGAGCGCCACAATCAGGACTGCATACGACCGAGGCACACAGGGCCAACACCCGGCATCATGGTGTGAGGAGCGATCTCCTACACTGGCCGTACACCACTGGTGATCGTCGAGGGGACACTGAATAGTGCACGGTACATCCAAACCGTCATCGAACCCATCGTTCTACCATTCCTAGACCGGCAAGGGAACTTGCTGTTCCAACAGGACAATGCACGTCCGCATGTATCCCGTGCCACCCAACGTGCTCTAGAAGGTGTAAGTCAACTACCCTGGCCAGCAAGATCTCCGGATCTATCCCCCATTGAGCATGTTTGGGACTGGATGAAGTGTCGTCTCACGCGGTCTGCACGTCCAGCACGAACGCTGGTCCAACTGAGGCGCCAGGTGGAAATGGCATGGCAAGCCGTTCCACAGGACTACATCCAGCATCTCTACGATCGTCTCCATGGGAGAATAGCAGCCTGCATTGCTGCGAAAGGTGGATATACACTGTACTAGTGCCGACATTGTGCATGCTCTGTTGCCTGTGTCTATGTGCCTGTGGTTCTGTCAGTGTGATCATGTGATGTATCTGACCCCAGGAATGTGTCAATAAAGTTTCCCCTTCCTGGGACAATGAATTCATGGTTTTCTTATTTCAATTTCCAGGAGTGTATACACTAGTTGCTGTATCACATCCCAGATGCAAAATCGCTGTTGACTAGTGTTATCAGGCAGAATCCCCTCCTCAATTTTAATGTTTCACAACAAATCTACATTTTCCCAGCTTCAAAGTCATACTTCCTCCTCTAAATTGTTTGCTACTTCTCTCAGTGGTTCTAAATGTTCTTCCCATATTTTACTGGTTATTAGAATATCATCAACATAAGAGGCTAATTTTGATAGTAGCCCACTTCCCAAGACTTAGTCCAAAGCTCTTATAAACTCAGCAACAGAAATGTTAAGACCCAAAGGTGCAACACTACTAAAATGACTTGCCATTATAAAGAAATACAGTATATTTTATAGACTCCAGTTCAAATGTAATCTGATGAAAACCTGAAGTCAAGTCTAAACTGGTAAAAAATCTATTATTATCAAGTTTATTTAACAACTCTACCTTGCTTCCTGGATGATCATTCTCTCTTTCTATAACTTTATTTAAATACCCAGAGTTCAGTACTAGCCTGGCACCTCCATCTGTCTTGGATACAACAACCAACGGAGTATTCTACAGGTTGCTGCCCCTTTCTACTATCCTCCTCTTTTGGAATTCCTGTAGCTCCATTTCCATTATTTTTCTTTTGCAAATTGGTATACTATATGGTCTTATAAAGAATGGTTCATAATTTATTAGTTTCAGTTTGCATTGGTAATGCTTCACTATACCTGGCTTTTCACTAAAAATCTCACGAAATTCCCACAAAAATCTTTCTAAGTCACCTTTCTTTCTACACTTAACTTAATGGCTGTATAATTTTTTTCATTGACAAGATGTGCATATATGTCATTTAAAATATTATCAACACAAAAACCCTCATACTCATCAATATAACTGCTATCATCCATAATTCCTACTCCTCCTATTTGATTACTATAATTTTAATTAAACATCATATACAATTTTGTTTGTTTAATTTTATCCCCCTTACTTCAACCAATAATAATTTCATCTTTTCCCAACTAAAACTAGCATCTGCTTTCACAATTCAATCCATACCTAACAATATGTGTGTCATTTACCTGTTCAATGCAAAACGTTACCAAAGCTTGTCTGTTAATTATCCTGCTACGTTTGCCTTTTGCTCCTTTGATTCTAACACCTGTTATTACAAATTCAGTATAATTCTCTGTATGTTTTATTTTGTCTCTCACTTTACCTGAAATACTACATACTGAACTACCTGCATCAATCAAACAAAACTCATTTCCAGTTACCAATCTGAATGTCAATACGGAGATTACCTAACATGTCTTCCTTATAAATAATTACATTCTCAGCTAATAAATCATCCTCAACTTCTATAAATTTTAATTCTGTTTCTATAGGTGATTCAGTAGATGTGGTTGGGATTTACAGCCCCTAATGGTGCCTTACAACTGATTGCAATATTGACAAAACAGTTCACAGGTGAACAGCCAGATGTTAGTGTCCAATGGGCACAATAATTCAGTAAGCAACCCCATTGCCATCATAAGGTGCACTGACAAACTGTACAGTTAGTTTATGAAATAAACAATTTAGAAAAGTGAAACAAGATAATACATTGAAATTAACAATGCGATTTACATTTGATTAATTAATAAGCACTCCTGCCATAAATTGGAGTTACAATTAAACATGCTGCCATGTAATAGTAGCCACATACTTAAAAATGACTGCTAGGACTGAAGATCAGTATATGTTTACATTTGTAATAAAGAACTGCATAATTTCTGTCTAATTACAAATGATGTTGCAAGTAGTTTTATTATACTCCAAACTTCGATGAAATAATGCGTACAATGCGAACAGAATATGAGGCAAATGCAAATTCTAGTGAACATTGGTAGTCATTAAAGAATTTAGCTAATTAGTGGTTTCAGCATTAGCAAAAATATTAAGTCTACCTGAATTTGACATAGTCATGAGCTTTCTATTTGGCTTCTACCTAGAACGTTATTAACTGTTGTGTAATTCACATAGTAATTACTATCAATTTGCAATATTCAACCATTTTTGGCGATATTTTATGTGCATATCTGAGGCATAAATGGCTCTTTGGAGGGCCTTCTGTAACATGTACCAGTGCACTATTATGCTGATCATGAACAGCATTTAAATGATCTGTATCTCTGTACATGAATTCTGCTTTCATGGAAACGAACCAAGGGTTAAAGTGTCTACACTGAGGGGCTTGTTCTCCTCCTGTAGCCCCACATTCCATGATAGTCTTTGTGGGGGCCGGGCTTGTTGCCTCCACTCTGCACAACCCTCTCTAGCAGCAGTCAACTTACAGTTAACAAACTGTTATGTCTTTCTGCCCCGATTCCACAGAGGACTTACTGTTTTCTTATCAGTCCACTCAATTAATTTTCAAAACACATTTGTAACATCTCAGATGTTTTGATTCTCTTCTTTTTTCGTTTTCCCACATAAGGTACAGTTTGACAGTAGAGAATCCTCGGAAGATGAACATTAATAATGACGCAGACATAAAAATACTGAAGCTGTGGTACTGATAGTCATGGTTCACTCAGACAAACAAAAATTAACGATGTCGGAATAAATATAATTGCACTTTGTTCACACACTGGCTTATTATATTAACAACCATTGTCAGTGAAACATCACCATCATAAATTAGCGATAGTAATACAAATGTACACTATCATATTCTGCCTGGCCATTTATATTCTGTGCAGTTAAAATAGGAACATGTTGAACTACTGAGATATATTGTAAGGAAACGAGTACCGATTTTTAAAAAGGAAGAATGAGAGTATTGTAACGGATTCCTGTTTCTGGTGCTATTGTCTGGGACATTATATGAACTTGAATGTTAGCGATGAAGAAAATATGAGTTACTTGCTTCCAGTGAGAAACAGTTGTATTTGCTGCAGCAATGTCCATCAGCCCATCTGTCGCGTTCCATTAAGAACGTAACGAAAATACTGATGGATTTTGTGAAGTACAGACAATGCGATTTACATTTGATTAATTAATAAGCACTCCTGCCATAAATTGGAGTTACAATAAAGGAAACCAGGGAAACATAATACTAGATGAGATAAAAGTACTTACAATGAAGAATCAATTGTGTTTTGCAATGCAATTGGGAGCAGGAATGAACCTAGTGTTGGGTTCTAGGAAATGGGGGACGAGAGGGTGGAGAACACTGTTTGTTATCCAGATGGGGTCTCTCTGCCAACAATGCTATACGACCATTTCATTTCTACACACACCCTACCCCAAATGTAACTTTTTCTCACCCCCACTTTTAATGATGTATGTGCTATGAGATCCTGGTATCACGCTGGGGAAAATTTCATTGCTCTAGTCTTGTCTTGTAAGTTCTGTCTTCTTCTCGACAAATAAGGTCTCGAACGAGATTATTTAGTTCTGCTTGACCCTGTGTGGTCCATCATCCTTTTAGTCAAGATCAGGTTCATGAGGCGTGGAACGCTTGTTGGGTTCTTCTTCTTCCAACCCATCTTGATTTGCTACTTCAAGCACATAATTTTGCAGTGGAGCAGGAAGCGGTAAATTATCTGAACGTGGAATACGCTGAATAACAGACGGAAGATTAGGGTGTTAAACTGTTCCTCTTTTCTTCATCGACAATACTGTCTTTGTAGCTGGAGTCGAGAAGTAGAAGTTTTCTACATGGTTTGCAGGCTCCTGTCAAACGACACGCACAGTAAAAACTATAGTCTTTTTGTTGTTCAACCATTCTCGTAGCATACTTAAATAAGTGATGGAACACATATGTGGAGCCCATGTCTCAATCTGATGCGCTACCATCATACCAAAATACTGCAGAAACGCAGTTTTCACAAGAGATGTGACCTAGCGTTCTTGCGATGAAAATGTTATTTGACCACGAATGTAGCAAAACATATTCATTCAGTTTATAATTTTCGTGACATTGTGCTTTGACCACTAAAAGCAATCGAGAATCAAAAACTGTGCACTAACAACGACCGAATGAAGCTCACAGTCGCAGCAACAGTAGTAATGTCTCTAACTTTAGGATGTGTAATTCATGAACGAACTAGTTCAGATGAACTATCCCGGGAAAGGAACTGTTCGGAGCGGTCTTTCTTTTAGCGAGATATAGATCTTTTACTCTTCACTTCTCCTACCTTTTGGGAGTGGGAAAGCTCTTGAACAAATTTCTCTCCCTTGATACTAAGTATGATCCACTACCGGGACCTAAATGTCCGTAGTTCTCAACTCCTGACGGTGAACTCTGCGATCTGCGTCAAATCGGAAAATCGAAATCGTTCCGTAAGTTCACTTAGTTCATTTAAGTCTCCAGTATCTGTGTCCTAATATTTGTTCCCAATCCTAATAATTAATTTTTGCGAACTATTAAATGAGAACAAGTTTTTCCTTTTTCCACAGCGTATCAAATAAGAAAAAGAAGTAGGAAACAGATAAACGCTCTTGGTAACAACTAACCGGTTTACAAGGGCTCCCAAAACCGGATGTCGTAAACCGATTTCCCAATATATCTTCTGGGTGGTCATGTAAGCACTTCAAAATCGATTCAGGAAATCCGCTTCTGTTTGCCGGTTTTCCAATTCCACAATTTATTTTCGATCCTGTGTAAACGCAACTGGTTTTGAAATATGCTTGGGCTGTCAGGTTTCGTCTTGTTTAAAAAATTTTCTGCTGATACGGACAGAGTGGTTTTTTGTATAGTGAAGGATAAGTAGAAATATTACACTGAAGCGGTTAACACCTCGTCTAATCGAAGAGAAATAATGATTGTGCTGACTAAATCATAAACTGTATCAGCTTTTTTCAAGGCGCCGTGGTCAACTGGGCTATCAAATCCGCTTCAGACATTAACATGTAAACATGACAGCGGTTTCCAAAATTCGGTTTTCGTGTTCTGGAAGATGTGTCGCGTGTAAACGTAGTGAATTTGAATACTTTAAATCTTTAGTGGTTCTCACGTAAAGGCCTGAATTAAAACTGAAAGTGCTCAGTTCATTTTGATAAACAGATTGAAAGTTTGTGTTGTAGGCAATACAATTATTAAATTTTGCTTTCTAATTTATTAGTTTAAGGATTTTTCCTAGTGCTTTTATTTAGTGATACTTTAACATTGAACATGAACTACGCAGTTAATTGGAACTACTGTAGTTCAATAATATCTCAAAGAGAATAGTTACATAAACAGAATTGCGTTGTTTTGAAAATCTGCCTTATGCAAACACAATTAGGTTGTTTTTTCTGTTTACTCAGACATGTTTAGACACCTATGTCTCATTTTCTGTGGGTCAAATTTTTATTTCTGTATAGTACAACATCAAATTTATAATAATATAACTGTTGTAGGGCTAAGAATTATAATAAATGCAATTTACTTTGTATTGTTTAGACACTCACTTTAAAATTACATCGCTAAATCAACTGCATTATTATACAACGTTTTTTGTGTTCTTTTTCGTGGTTTTTTGACAGTGTCTCATCTGCATGGCTAATTTTTAGATGACATGCTGTCAAAAAAACTACGAAAAAGAGCACAAAAAACGATGTATAATAATGTAGTTCATTTAGCGATGTGATTTTAAAGTGAGTGTGTAAACAAAAGAAAGCAAATTGAACATATTGTAATTCTTAGGCCTAAAATAGTTAAATCATTATAAATTTGATTTTGTACTTTACAGAAGTAAAATTTGACCCACAGAAGATGACACATAGGTGTCGAAACATGTCTGGATAAATATAAAAAGTAAACTAATTGTGCTTGCATAAGGCTGATTTTCAAAACAACCCAATTTTTAAATCGCATACACGGGAGAACATCAAGAGGAGCTTCAAACCTTAGTAAAATCTGTATAAACAGAATTACTTCGCCCATCACTAGACTGTAACTTGCAAACAGCTGTAGAACGCTGTGTTTTCTCATTTAACAGATGTGTTAACTCCGAAAACAAAAATACCCCAAACTAAAAATGTAGATGGAGAAAAAATTATATGATACTGTATCTCCAAAACCAGAGTTAATCGGTCATTTGTATGGTCAGTTTTGAATTCAGCACGTTTATATATACAAGAATAAGCTATTTTTAACCCGAAACATTATCATTGCTGGGCAGCGGTAAATATCAGAAAAAAAATGCGACACAGTGCTGCACTTACCACGACTATAGAGTGAAAAAGGAAAACGTTCTAAGCGCCAAATCTGCCATACTGTAGGTCAGTAGAATAGAAAAATACTTATGTTTTCACAGAAATTATTTGTATCCAAAAAAGTAAGCGAGAAGATATTTGTTACCACCGAACCATCCTCTCGCTGCATCAGCGTAAAAAATAAAATTGTAAACAAATTAGAAGATAAATATTTTATTACGAACATTCTCATAAATCTCTGACGTCGATCTGCTGTAGAATTTTAGAACATGTTTTTTGCTCGCGTATCATGTCGTTTTTGGAAACCCAGAATCTACTCTTTAGGAATCAACATGGATTCCGGAAACAACGATCGTGTGAGACCCAACTCGCTTTATTTGTTCATGAGACCCAGAAAATATTAGATACAGGCTCCCAGGTAGATGCTATTTTCCTTGACTTCCGGAAGGCGTTCGATGCAGTTCCGCACTGTCGCCTGATAAACAATGTAAGAGCCTACGGAATATCAGACCAGCTGTGTGGCTGGATTGAAGAGTTTTTAGCAAACAGAACACAGCATATTGTTTATCAATGGAGAGACGTCTACAGACGTTAAGGTAACCTCTGGCGTGCCACAGTGGAGTGTTATGGGACCATTGCTTTTCACAGTATATACAGGGTGTTTCAAAAATGACCGGTATATTTGAAACGGCAATAAAAACTAAACGAGCAGCGAGAGAAATACACCGTTTGTTGCAATATGCTTGGGACAACAGTACATTTTCAGGCAGACAAACTTTCGAAATTACAATTTTCAACAACAGATGACGCTGCGGTCTGGGAAACTCTATAGTACGATATTTTCCACATATCCACCATGCGTAGCAATAATATGGCGTAGTCTCTGAATGAAATTACCCGAAACCTTTGACAACGTGTCTGGCGGAATGGCTTCACATGCAGATGAGATGTACTGCTTCAGCTGTTCAATTGTTTCTGGATTCTGGCGGTACACCTGGTCTTTCAAGTGTCCCCACAGAAAGAAGTCACAGGGGTTCATGTCTGGCGAAAAGGGAGGCCAATCCACGCCGTCTCCTGTATGTTTCGGATAGCCCAAAGCAATCACACGATCATCGAAATATTCATTCAGGAAATTAAAGACGTCGGTCGTGCGATGTGGCCGGGCACCACCTTGCATATACCACGAGGTGTTCGCAGTGTCGTCTAAGGCAGTTTGTACCGCCACAAATTCACGAAGAATGTCCAGATAGCGTGATGCAGTAATCGTTTCGGATCTGAAAAATGGGCCAATGATTCCTTTGGAAGAAATGTCGGCCCAGACCAGTACTTTTTGAGGATGCAGGGACGATGGGACTGCAACATGGGGCTTTTCGGTTCCCCATATGCGCCAGTTCTGTTTATTGACGAAGCCGTCCAGGTAAAAATAAGCTTCGTCAGTAAACCAAATGCTGCCCACATGCATATCGCCGTCATCAATCCTGTGCACTATATCGTTAGCGAATGTCTCTCGTGCAGCAATGGTAGCGGCGCTGAGGGGTTGCCGCGTTTGAATTTTGTATGGATAGAGGTGTAAACTCTGGCGCATGAGACGATACGTGGACGTTGGCGTCATTTGGACCGCAGCTGCAACACGGCGAACGGAAACCCGAGGCCGCTGTTGGATCACCTGCTGCACTAGCTGCGCGTTGCCCTCTGTGGTTGCCGTACGCGGTCGCCGTACCTTTCCAGCACGTTCATCCGTCACGTTCCCAGTCCGTTGAAATTTTTCAAACAGATCCTTTATTGTCTCGCTTTTCGGTCCTTTGGTTACATTAAACCTCCATTGAAAACTTCGTCTTGTTGCAACAACACTGTGTTCTAGGCGGTGGAATTCCAACACCAGAAAAATCCTCTGTTCTAAGGAATAAACCATGTCTACAGCACACTTGCACGTTGTGAACAGCACACACTTACAGCAGAAAGACGACGTACAGAATGGCGCACCCACAGACTGCGTTGTCTTCTATATCGTTCACATCACTTGCAGCGCCATCTGTTGTTGAAAATTGTAACTACTGTAATTTCGAAAGTTTGTCCGCCTGAAAACGTACTGTTGTCCCAAGCATATTGCAACAAACGGTGTATTTCTATCGCTGCTCGTTTAGTTTTTATTGCCGTTTCAAATATACCGGTCATTTTTGAAACACCCTGTATAAATGACCTAATAGATAGTGTCGGATGTTCCATGCGGCTTTTCGCGGAAAATTGTAGCGCAATGCAGGAAGATCTGCAGCGGATAGGCGCTTGGTGCAGGGAGTGGCAACTGACCCTTAACATAGGTAAATGTAATGTATTGCGAATACATAGAAAGAAGGATCCTTTATTGTATGATTATTTGATACCAGAACAAACACTGGTAGCAGTTACTTCCGTAAAATATCTGGGAGTATGCGTGCGGAACGATTTGAAGTGGAATGATCACATAAAATTAATTGTTGGTAAGGCGGGTACCAGGTTGAGATTCATTGGGAGAGTCCTTAGAAAATGTAGTCCATCAACAAAGGAGGTGGCTTACAAAACACTCGTTCGACCTATACTCGAGTATTGCTCATCAGTGTGGGATCCGTACCAGATCGGGTTGACGGAGGAGATACAGAAGATCCAAAGAAGAGCGGCGCGTTTCGTCACAGGGTTATTTGGTAAGCGTGATAGCGTTACGGAGATGTTTAGAAACTCAAGAGGCAGACTCTGCAAGAGAGGCGCTCTGCATCGCGGTGTGGCTTGCTCGCCAGGTTTCGAGAGGGTGCGTTTCTGGATGAGGTATCGAATATATTGCTTCCCCCTACTTATACCTCCCGAGGAGATCACGAATGTAAAATTAGAGAGATTCGAGCGCGCACGGAGGCTTTCAGGCAGTCGTTCTTCCCACGAACCATACGCGACTGGAACAGAAAAGGGAGGTAATGACAGTGGCACGTAAAGTGCCCTCCGCCACACACCGTTGGGTGGCTTGCGGAGTATAAATGTAGATGTAGATGTAGATGCCGTGACAGGAAACTGACTAGTTCTAGGAGCCAATAGGAAAACTTTTACAAGTTTGATTTTGCAAAGAAGGAAACCGCAGCTAGCCACTATTTGTTTACACAACAGCGCCGTTATCTTTTTCGAACCGACAGATTCATCTTCTGACGTCCTGCTCGCGATCATGTTATATTTGTTGTTGGCTGTATTTTTTTCCAACAGCTAATGTAAACAACAACAAATGCAGTGTAATGTGAACAACCCTTTGGAGAACAACCTGTCGGTTCGAAACGGCTAACGGTGCTACATATGTAAACAATGGCTGGCTGCAGCTTTCTTCTTCCCAAAAATCATCTTGTGTTTCGTACATAGCTACAGCGAGAGAAATGTGAGTTTTCGAAGAAATAGCAGAAGAAAATTTTTGTTCAAGTGCTATTAATACAGAGACACTGCATTTTATTTGTGATAATGTAAGTGCAGAAATACACGAGTAAGTTTTTAACTGTCAGAATTGTAGTAAAAAGAATTCTTCAAATATCTTTCAAATTTTGGAACTTCAGAGGGAAGCACAGCTTGCCACAAATACCATGCACCATCTACGAACGCATGTTTGGAAGCTTTTCTCCATGGTTTTGTACCTGTATCATGCAAAAGACAGACATGCAACAGAATACCGTGAACACAATAGCACTGAAAACGCATTTGTTGAAAATACGAGACTTTGACATTTTGAACGTTTTCCATATCCACTTTAAGTATTTCGTCTTATAAGCATCGAAGGACTGACGGCCTAAATGTGTATCTCGTTTCTTTGTAGCATCTTGAAGTGATAAGATCAGTGAATTGTTCTGACGTCATTCTCAGATGGCTGGAATAATTCCTGGAATAATCTATCAAAATTTCATCACTGAGCGCATCTTCTCTTCTGCAATCACGAATTCAAATACGTCCGTTCCATTTCTTTTGCACTGGTTTCAAGCAGTCAAGCTTGAACAACATCACTGCCAATATAACTACCACAATTTTCATTTCAGAGACGAAAGTGATGGATGGTGCTCGGTACTCATAAAACATCAAAACTGAAGTGAACATTGACGTCGATGCCGCCGTGTAGACAGCCATTTAAGAAATTTGCGCAACCCTGGTTTGAAGAAACGCGTTTCACAACATAGTGTCTCTGTGTAAACAAGGCTTTACTCAGGTTCCTGTGCCTTGTCGGTTGTAGCTGTGGATGCATGAACTGTGTCGATTTTGTTGATTGGAACATTACCAACCAGGTTGCAAGCCCATCCACGTGAGCACGCCCTCTTGCAAGTAGCAGAAAAGCTTCTTCTGTCAAATATAGCTTGTATTTTACTAGAATTCCTTAGGGGTATTTTTTCTCCGAAAGACAGCTGTGACGTTTATAAGTCGACGTATGCAAAAATATAACCCTTCAACCCCATCCCTGCACCCCCCCTCCCCCTCCCCCCCCCCCCCCCCTCCTTGATTCGCGCCTGATCATGAGCAGCTTATTCCTTTCTCTTCGGCATTTCCACAGGAATTCGTGAAAATTGTGCAGCGTGGCTTTTGTGCAGAGATGGTATGTGTTGACGTTTGTACAGAGCACAAGACACTTCAGGTAATGGACCTCGGAACAGGCTGTTCCAGAGGTGGGGTACAGTGTCCTGTCCCCGACTATCTATGGCACACTGCTGGTGGAGTTGAAGTGGAAGGCATCATCGCACTAACAACATCCGTGAAGGATAAAGCCGAAGGATAACTCTATTAATACCAAAAGATCATCGAAATTTTCACTCATTATCAATAAAAACTCGAGAAGACGCAAAGTACCACGGCCAGTCTAACTGACTAATTTTAAATTCCGACGGGAAAAGAAGAAAGAAATCAGCAATTAAGATTGACAAGACCACTGAAAAGGCTTTAAAAAGACTCCAAACTGACGGAAAATCAAAATCATCTCTACTTGCGTGGGTTATGCACAAAAATAACAGTGAGAAAGAAAATATTGCCAGCACTGGAAATTATGTAAATACTGAAAAGAAGTTTAATGCACGTGATACACATTGATAATCTTGTAAATACCCCATTTTAAATAAGTGTAATGTTGTATGAAAAGAAATAACTTCTTCATCGCGTTCTCTAGAAACCACACGAAGTCGACTAAATTTGCAAAATATTTGACAGTTAAGCCCAGCAATACGAGCTCAAAGTCGACACCTTTTCTGGAAAATCATCACAGCAGTCCCTTAAGGCTTAAGAGATTCTTGGAATCAAAATCTGTGTGGATGGACACCAAATACAAAATAGTTGCAGCGAATACGCAAGCAAATTATGTGCAGCTACATCCATTCATTCTCCTTTCATAAATTCATGTGGTTTTAACAAATAAAACACATATATTAAACATTATTTTATTCGTGTTGGATGTTAGGTCTTCCTCCAGGGACTCACATCTAGTGCGTACGTGGCTGGTGACCACCGAGTCCTAAGCTGACTCTGGAAATGCTTCCACTTACTTATACCAGGCTCCTCTGTTTTTATCTTTCCTATCTGGCCATCCTAGGATTCCTCTTGTTGTTTCCCGACTCCGACGCTATTAGGTCTCGACGGCTAGGTTGTCTTTCCATTTTCCAACCTCTGCTTCTCAGGCTGGATGGTCAACGGCTTGGAAAACGGATGAGGATAGTTTGAAATTCAAGTGGCTCTGAGCACTATGAGACTTAACATCTGAGGCCATCAGTCCCCTAGACTTAGAACTACTTAAACCTAACTAACCTACGGACATCATCACACACATCCATGCCCGAGGCAGGATGCGAACCTGCGACCGTGGCAGTCGCGTGGTTCCAGACTGAAGTGCCCAGAACTGCTCGGCGACAGCGGCCGGCTGAGGATAGTTTGTAACGCCTCAATGATGGAAAGGGCGGATGAAACATCTTTCACCAAAAAGAAGTCCTAAATGGCAACTACAACGGATATGGAGACCATCGGTATGGTGCAGATGGCAGATAACTCATAAAAAGAAAAAAGAAGAGCGTCTGTTCTACAGACGAGCGGCTACTCAAGGTGTCAGTTTTCCATGTCAGGAGCGGCCTAACTTCATACTTGCAATAGTTTCTAAATTGCTTGGTGACAAGGTTTGTGTCAAGCCAGTCGTAAAACCACTGTCACATCCTTATGGAAACGCTGTTCCAAGGATTCGGTACCACGGTCAGTGCAACCCCCGAAAGCGACGCAAACTGACAAGGATGAGTCAGAGTAGGAAGTACGCGGGGTTAACGTCGCAAGAGCGGCGACGGCTAAACAAGCGAGCCCATAGATTTAGTCTCGCATCACGGAACGTCGGGGCTGTCGACGATGCAGCGAACCAGCTAAGACCGTCGAAAAGAGGAGTATCGACATCTGTGCAGTGTAAGAAAGAAGGTGGAGTGGGCACGAGTCATATCATATTGGTTGTGGCTACAAACTGATATACAACGTACTCGCAGAACAACTAATGGCGTCGGCATTGTCATATCAGCGAAAATCGATGGTTCCGTCTCCGAGGTGCAGCGTTACGACGATCACTTTATGAAAATTGTTTACATTGCAGACTGCCTGTGCTCCACAAACCGGTCTGAGTGCAGAGACCAAAGATGCCTTCTGGACACTGCTTTACGAGAAGACAGCTCAAGACTACCTCATCGTCGCTGGTGACCTGAATGGTCGTGTCGGACAAAGAAACGATCATGACACCTGTAGTGGACATGGGTATGGAGAGAAGAACGATGACGGCCAGCAAATCCTCGATAATTTAGAAACTCATGATCTGGTCATCACGAACGCTCGATTCAAAAAACGTGAAACTCACCTAATCACGTACTACACTGGACCAAAAGCAACTCGGATTGACTATGTCCTAGTGAGACGTCCGAACTTCAAAGAGGTGTTAGACACGAAAGTTGTTCCGTATGAAATTGTAGCAATGTGACATCAACCAGTTACGTGTAAGCTAAGAATAAACCCACAAACATCTGTGTACTCTCCCAGAACCGACTGTCAAATATCAAATGGCGGCACTTCGAGGAGAAGGTGGCTGAGATAATGACAGAAATTTCAGTGCCACCAATTTCCAAAGTCGAAGATAGCTGCAGTAAATCGAAGATCTTTGTTCATGACGCCACACGCTCTTTTCTCGGAACTACAAAACCAGAACAATGAAGGAACAGCAAAGACTTGTAGCTTTGGAATGACGATGTTAAGGTTGCTGTAGTAAGCAAGAATAAAAATTTGCTCACAAGTTTCTTGCAGACAAAACACTATCCCATTGGATTGCCTACAAGCAAGAGCATAGAGGTTGAAACGTCCTCTTAGAAAAATTTATACAAGACTGTGCTTAAACTGACACACAATATTTTTTAGCGCAACGCAATCTGACTTTCAGAAATCCCTACAAAGGAATGGCCCTGACTAACATTAACCTGTACCTTTCACAAATCACTTACCTCACAAAAATCTTCGTTACTCAAGCTACTGCAATACAGTGAGCGCCACTACTGCCAGCTAAATAAAAGATTCAAACTACGGAAGGCACTAACTACTGATAGGCATAGTTAGCAAATGAAAGATTTTAATAGAGAACAAACAATGTATTTACCTTAATAGTCATAATATATATAGCAGTTCATGACATCCATTCTGTACTCAAAAATCCGCCATCTCATTTCCCACATCCACCACTGCTGGCGGCTCACCTCCAACTGCGCAACGCTAGGCGCTGTTCACATCCAGCTGCCCAACACTACAATGGCTAACAACAATGCAAACTGCCCACAGACTGCACACAGCACAGCCAGTGATTTTCATACAGAGTGCTACGTAACGTTGCCAATAAGAAAACATAAACAGCCTACTTACAAGGTACGAAGAAGATCATTGCAATAACAAAATCACGTAAGTATTCAGATCTCTACACGAAACTAGACACACGAAGGAGAGCGTGATATTTATAGACTAGGCAAATCAAAACATAGGAAAGGAAAAGATATCCAACATTTTTACTCCTTTGATGACAAAGCAGATGAACTGCTAGTCAACTGGAAGAAATCATAGGAATGCTGTCGGTGCTATTTTGAGAGAATTTCGCCTGAGGAATTTCTCCTGAGGAATTTGGCCATACAACAATAGCAATCATTTCAGCTGTTGAAGGAGCAATCAAGGAAATTAACATTGCCAAAGTCAAGGCTGCTGGCCTCGATGACCTCCCAGAAAAGCTATGGTGTTCTCAACGGTGGAATACAGCAAGCTGCCTAACAGATACTTTCAACTAGACCTGCAGAGCAGGTAGAATGTCAATAACTGATAGCAGAGCATTACTGTACCAACCTTAAAAAAAAGAAGCCCTACTGAGTGTTCTAATTGCCACCCAGTCAGATTACTCAGCGACAGGACGAATATCCTAGCACACATTCTTGACAAAAGGATCCTTGATATGCCTCAGATCACAGGAACCAAGCCGGATAGGTGAAAAATTGTGGCACAACTGACGCAATCCATGCTACGTGGCTGATGGTTGAAAAATATCGAGAAAAGGACAAACCACTGCTTTTCTAGACATGGAAACCGCTTACGATCAGGTACCACATGACCTTATCCAGTTAGCACTTCGAGACCATGGCAATGCAGAGTACTTTGTTAACTGGGTATGGCTTCTGCATGTAAACCCTAGGAGCTATGTCCAAGTGGCTGCAGGAGTGTCAATTGACTTTTGCATCACAGTAGGAGTCCACCAACGTTCGGCCTTATCAACAGTGCAGTTTCTTCTTGTGAAGGACACTGGCATGTCAGAGCTGCACACGACATTACCAATGACACTTCTCAACGCTGATGATATCATGTTGGCTGCAGAGAATAAGTTTGATCTCCAGCCCCAAACACAAGAGTGGAACGGCCGACTCGCGCGATATGGCCTTCGCCTCAACAAAAAGAAAACTGAGTGCATGACATCAAATCCGACGGAAGTTGGGAACATCAGTGCTGATGGAGAAGATCTACCTAGAGTAGAAACATTTATGTACTTCAGTTCTACAATCTCTAGCGATGGCCAAGTTACAGACAGGTGAACGCAAGGACGCAGGCAGCGTGGAATAAGTGGCGAACGACAACAGGTGTCACCTGCGATCTGCGGATTAAGGATCATCTGAAGTCAAAGATCTACTGGACTGTCATCCGTCCTGTTGCTCTCTATGGCACCAAGCGCAGGCCAGCTACAAAAGAGGCAGAATGACGATTGTGCATCATGGAGACTAAGATGCTTGGATGGACAGCGTTTCGAACGACACTATCAGGAAACGTTTCGGGGCCGCATAGATCCTGGAGAAAATGCGAGAGAGCCATCTGCGATAGTCTGGACATGGGTTGTGCACAGAGAGTGGTACCACTAGAAAGGCAGCATACATAGCGGAAGTCATGGGAAAGAGACCCAAGGGACGACCTAGACAGTGATGGACCAAAGTCCACAACGACCTGAAGGCTGTAAATCTTCATCAAGACATGGCCCACGATCGAACAAAATGGAGACAGCGAATCCACTCAGTGGACCTTGCCAACTGGCAGAACAAGCGCAAAAGAAAAAGGAGAAAAAGCTGGATGTCAGAACTCCTTGATTGTTGAGTGCTGATACAGGGTGGTTATAATTACAGTACAGCTACTCACAGAGGTCAGGTGTGGGTTATAATTATCGTATGGCAGGGAAACATGGTACATACACTCCTGGAAATTGAAATAAGAACATCGTGAATTCATTGTCCCAGGAAGGGGAAACTTTATTGACACATTCCTGGGGTCAGATACATCACATGATCACACTGACAGAACCACAGGCACATAGACACAGGCAACAGACCATGCACAATGTCGGCACTAGTACAGTGTATATCCACCTTTCGCAGCAATGCAGGCTGCTATTCTCCCATGGAGACGATCGTAGAGATGCTGGATGTAGTCCTGTGGAACGGCTTGCCATTCCATTTCCACCTGGCGCCTCAGTTGGACCAGCGTTCGTGCTGGACGTGCAGACCGTGTGAGACGACGCTTCATCCAGTCCCAAACATGCTCAATGGGGGACAGATCCGGAGATCTTGCTGGCCAGGGTAGTTGACTTACACCTTCTAGAGCACGTTGGGTGGCACGGGATACATGCGGACGTGCATTGTCCTGTTGGAACAGCAAGTTCCCTTGCCGGTCTAGGAATGGTGGAACGATGGGTTCGATGACGGTTTGGATGTACCGTGCGCTATTCAGTGTCCCCTCGACGATCACCAGT
Source organism: Schistocerca cancellata (assembly GCF_023864275.1). Classification (NCBI taxonomy): domain Eukaryota; kingdom Metazoa; phylum Arthropoda; class Insecta; order Orthoptera; family Acrididae; genus Schistocerca; species Schistocerca cancellata. The sequence continues at coordinate 314,132,610 of NC_064630.1, read as the reverse complement.
GGTGTACGGCCAGTGTAGGAGATCGCTCCCCACACCATGATGCCGGGTGTTGGCCCTATGTGCCTCGGTCGTATGCAGTCCTGATTGTGGCGCTCACCTGCACGGCGCCAAACACGCATACGACCATCATTGGCACCAAGGCAAAAGCGACTCTCATCGCTGAAGACGACACGTCTCCATTCGTCCCTCCATTCACGCCTGTCGCGACACCACTGGAAGCGGGCTGCACGATGTTGGGGCGTGAGCGGAAGACGGCCTAACGGTGTGCGGGACCGTAGCCCAGCTTCATGGAGACGGTTGCGAATGGTCCTCGCCGATACCCCAGGAGCAACAGTGTTCCTAATTTGCTGGGAAGTGGCGGTGCGGTCCCCTACGGCACTGCGTAGGATCCTACGGTCTTGGCGTGCATCCGTGCGTCGCTGCGGTCCGGTCCCAGGTCGACGGGCACGTGCACCTTCCGCCGACCACTGGCGACAACATCGATGTACTGTGGAGACCTCACGCCCCACGTGTTGAGCAATTCGGCGGTACGTCCACCCGGCCTCCCGCATGCCCACTATACGCCCTCACTCAATGTCCGTCAACTGCACATACGGTTCACGTCCACGCTGTCGCGGCATGCTACCAGTGTTAAAGACTGCGATGGAGCTCCGTATGTCGCGGCAAACTGGCTGACACTGACGGCGGCGGTGCACAAATGCTGCGCAGCTAGCGCCATTCGACGGCCAACACCGCGGTTCCTGGTGTGTCCGCTGTGCCGTGCGTGTGATCATTGCTTGTACAGCCCTCTCGCAGTGTCCGGAGCAAGTATGGTGGGTCTGACACACCGGTGTCAATGTGTTCTTTTTTCCATTTCCAGGAGTGTATTCTAAAGTATTAGTGCTGAACCAATGTACGCTGAAAAAAAAATTAGTTCCAGTTTGGGTGGCCACCAGGTGCAAATCTGAGGCTGTGACTGCAGAAAAGGCATATCCATATGATCCATATGTAACGAATTCGCAACGGGATGTGAATGGAAAAGGTCAAACCAGTGAGAAATGCATAATATTGATTTTATTATTAACTGCTACTTTCACCAATTGTTCGATATGAGCACCAGAGAAGTCGAGAGATGCTGTACGGCGCCAGATTTGCGCCTGATGCCCGAAATTGGATTTAATTTTTCCAGTATAAATCGGTTCCGCATTAACGCATTGGTATGTCTACCAAGTTCCGCTATCATACGATAATTACGGCTCGTACTGAACCTCAATGAGTGGCTGCAGTTTAAACATGACCGCCCGGTATAATGATGCACTAAAAACTGCGACTATTCACTTGTTTACAATTATTTATTTTGCCGCTAGCATTACGAACATTGTTGCTGCATCCTGGAAACAAAAATTTATGCAAAACTGATGTCCTTGTAGATGTACTTCTGGAACCGGCGTCTGCAGATGGGCAGATCAACCTGAAACTGCTGAAGGCAAAAATAAATTATCATAAAAAGTTTCCGGTGGGAGGTTTTTCAACATTTTAACATATATTTAAATTAATTCCCAACTATATGTGTCGTACACTACGGCACGCTGTGCTAAAGTGCTAGACGAGAAACAAATTCATTATGCTTCCTGTGAAAAGCCGCTTATCTCAGCAACAGCTGTAGGATCCGCGGAAATGTCTCTCCGCAAAAGTGCCTCCACCGCATGTGTTCCAACTCCGTTCTATAGTTTGTGCGATTGACTAAGAAACACACAATATCTAAAATATTAAAGCAACGCTGTGTTTTTGTAATGAAGATCGGATAGTGAGAGATCGTGATGTTCTGTCTTAAACACGTTCTTGAGCTGAACTCGTGGAAAACTCCTTTGCTTCGAATTTTGTGCCTTATTCTAATTAGCCCAATTCTTATGGATTAAAAAGACAACACGAATGACTGTTCGCTTTCTGTCTTGCGTGACTGGTATTACAAAATTCCCAAATCATTAAAAAAGCGCATCCAATGATCTCTCGATAATTAGCGGAGTCTGATATAAATGAATAAGGAGGTACAAATCGAATCGATGTTATCTCCGCAGCAGTCAGGTAACCAGGTGTATTGCTGTTATACCATATCTGTCATTTTCAACGATGGGAGCATAAAAGTAATCAAGCGGCTGTAATCTTATCACAAATCGGGTGATGCAAGAACTTAGATAACAAATGGCTGCATTAACAGGTTCACGGGCTTCTCAGGTTGATGATATTCTGAGACGTACAATGAAACCACTTTAAATACTTTTTCTTCGTACTTCTTTTTCCATCCTATAAACGGAACACACAGCACTTTTTTTTTTTTTTCAGGTATGTGTACATGGTTCCGTTCAGCAGTAAGTGAAATGCTCGCACAGTTTAATAAATCAGAACAGGGAACATAATTAAAAAAGAAGGAAGGAAGGAAGTTGAGAGTTTAACGTCCCATCAACAGCAAGGTAATTAGAAATGGGGCACAAGATCGGATGAGCGAAGGATGACGAAAGAATTGGCTATAACCTTTCACGGGAACCACCCAGTGATTTACCTTAAAGGATTTAGGTAAATCACGGCAAACCTAAATCCGGACGGGGATTTGAACCGACGTCCTCCCGGATGCGAGTCCAGCGTGCCAAGTACTGAATTACCTCGCTCGGTAAAGATAATTATACACACGTCTTGCAGTGTTATTTGCTGGGTATAAATCAGATGTAATGGAACGTCCGAGGCAATAATCGTTCTTTGAACCAACATGTTCCACGCCATTACCTTTTCCAGTCACTTATGGTAATTTTCTGTGTGTACTCTCATAAAAGCGTTTATTTATGAGGATTATTCAAAAAGTAACAGATCTTCTTGCTCTATCGCCGTGGTGGGCGGGGCTACAGGCGCCATCTTGATGCCATAACGTTCCTGCAGAAAGTAGTGGAAGTAGCGTGTGACCCGTGTCTGTTACGTATTAATACTTTTTGGGACGTATTAAAATATGCGCCGCAGCTGAAAAACACACCGTTTGTGAACTGCGTTCTACGACTAGGTTTTTGTTGGCAAAAACTACAAACCAGCAGAAATTTAACGCGACTTTTGTGACATGTACAGAAAAGGAATAATGAGTGAAAGCCGAATCAGCGAACGGTGCATTGGTTTTGAAAGTTTTCGGACCAGTGGTCAGGATAAAGACCACAGCAGCAGGCCAAGCCTTGCAATGGCGATAAAAATCAACCACAAACTTCTTGAAAATCTTCATTTCACGATTACGGAACTTTCAAAGCATTGTCCCCAAATTTCACTGAGTTTGGCGCATAAAACTGTGGCGGAGACGCTTGGTTACCACTAATTTTATGACAGGTGGGTTCCCAAAACCCTAACAGAAGACCACAAAAAACAGAGACTGACTGCAGCAAAGACCTTCCTTGAAGATTACGAGAAAAATGGTAACAAAGTAATCGATTGTATGGTAACTGGGGACGAAACTTGATTGAAGCATGTCAGTTGTGAATCAAAAAGGCAGTCGATGGAATGAGCGTCCAAGAAACCAAGGAAGTGTTTGCAAACTCTGTCAGCAAGAGCGACAGCGACTACTGTCTTTTGGGCTTCTAAGGGAGTGATTTTCGTCGATTTCCTTGAACGTGGCACAACTTTCAACTGAGGGAGCTACTATCGAATACCGGCAAAGACAAGGCAGGCAGATACAAAACCAGTGTCGGGGGAAACTTACTGCAAAAGCTTTTTTTTGTCCACGACAACGCATGGCCACACATAGCCAATCGTACCCGAGGGCTCCTGCGGGTTTTTGGATGGGAGATGTTTGATCGTCTACCATATAGCCCAGATTTGGCGCCGTGCGACTACCACCTATTCCCAGCAATGAAGACATTGCTCGCTACACAATGCTTTGGTACTGACTCCAGATTGCATGCCGGTATAAACCAGTTGTTGCAACAACAGGTGGCAGTTTTCTACAGAAACGGTATTGAAAAACTTGTGCCACTTTATAAGGGCCTCAGTTTGAATGGTGATCATGTAAAAAAAAATACCTTAAGAGTGCACCTTTAAAATGTATATAATGAAATCTCTTTTTTTTTCATATTGTTATTTTTTTATTTCAAAATGTCTGTTACTTTATGGATAGCCCTCGCATATTTACTTTAATGCAAAGTTTCAAAATTTCTTTTAGTGCCCAACCGGTACCATGAACTTCGAAAGTTTGCAGCGTTTCTTTTTTTTTCCAAAATAGTTAGTCTTTGTGTTGTCAATAATTTCGTGCGCCTCAACGGCCTGGTCAACGTCTTTCAATTGGATGCAGATTCGCTGACTTGTATGTCCCTAATCTATCCCAGTAATCCTTCCAGGGAAAGAAGGCCTACAGTTTAACGTAGAATCCGAAACACGTGTCGTTCCTCGCGAAAGTTCACACCACTGAGACGTGGCGGCTAACCTTCCTCCCTTTCAACTCTCGCTAGCGCTCACCAATATTTTCCTTCTCGGCGTGGCTTCAAACGCCATTACACAAAATTTTGTTACCGTCAAGAAAACGAATTCGTCTCTGCTTGATTGTCAGGTAGAGAAATCGCAACAACTATGAATACTTGCGTCTTCATAAAAACGTGATTGCTTCTTGATTAAATAAACAATTGCGTCTTCAGTTAATCAAGTGCCCATAATTAAAGAAATCCTTCTTTTTTAAAGATAATTACATCTTCATAAAGAGTGACTTCTTTCGTTTGTGTTTTTTTAAAAAGAATAAGAAAATAAATAACATAATTTATTCGATTCTGCACTATACTATTATGTTACTCATAGCAAAAATAAAGAAATTATATGTAAGTAACTTGCTTTTTGTAAGACCTTAATATGCTGTTGAACTCACGCAAATTAAATAAGTGTCAATACACCCGCTTTAAGCAGTTTAACCAAAGCTGAAAGCAAATGTAAAATATGTAATGCATATTGTTGATGGATTCTGATAACATTCTTTACACATATGACGTTACACAGTTACTAAGTGGGGAGTTCATATTTGTTCAATATTTTTAGTCCTGTTTCAATTTTAACCTACTCCTTGCCTACGAAATACTAGTTTTAACATATTGGATTCATTAGGATTCAAATCCAGTACAACATTTGTATTTGTCAGTTGAGTTCGATCCTATTTACTCTTCCGACCTCCGTGACCGAGCGGCTCTAGGCGCTTCGGTCTGCAACCGCGCGACCGCTATGGTCGCAGGTTCGAATCCTGCCTCGGGCATGGATATGTGTGATGTCCTTAGGTTAGATAGGTTTCAGTAGTTCTAAGTTCTAGAGGACTGATGACCTCAGATGTTAAGTCCCATAGTGCTCAGAGCAATTTGAACCTATTTACTCTGAATTTTAAAAAGATAAGACCGCTTTAGCTGTAATCCTTTATTTACAGGCACAATCGCAGCATTTCAGCTGCGTCATCAGGTGCAATACGTACAAACTAGTAAAAAAAATCTCATGTAAGGTAGCAAGAAAACCTAACTAAAATGAACATACTCACAAAATCAAATCATGCTCAGATCGAATAAAAAGAGAATGGGATGAGCTAGCGTTCATAATCAGCAAATTTTCGATAGTTAATGGACGTCAAGGTAAAATAGAAAGGCCCCGTGATGACTAGCAAGGAGGAAAGTGATAAAAAGAAGCCTCGCGGTTTGAAGCGCCATGTGACGGATTGTGCAGCCCCTCCCACCGGAGGTTCGAGTCCTTGGGCATGAGTGTGTGTGTTGTTCTTAGCATAAGTTAGTTTAAGCAAGTTTAAGTAGCGTGTAAGTCTAGGAACCGATGACCTCAGCAGTTTGGCCCCTTAGGAGTTCACACACATTTGAACATTTTTTGATAAAAAGAAATTACTAATAATGGACTACCAGTTCGGTAAAATACTAATAACTTTCACTCACTGCGAGTAAGAGTGTCTGGTGAGCTAGCAGAGTCGCCATATGCCGTTGTGGTTATCAAAGCACAGACAGCATATTATGATCGTCTTCGGCAGTGTTTTTCAACCTCTGGGTCGCAAAGCCTTGTTCAGGAGGTCGCGGTCGGAGGAGAAGCAGTTGCAGCATGGCTGGTAAGGTATGTTTCATGACGATCATCTGCTGTGGTATAAGCGTCACACGGAAGTGACAAGATTTTGTGAAAGCACCTTGCAAATTTGCTCACGTTCGGATCTGGTACTTATTTATAATAATGAATACGAATTTAATTTAACCTGTTGAGTTCAAATACGCAAACACTTGCAGCAGTGAGAAGCAACACGATGTCCATCAATCTCTTCCCTCTTCTGCAGAATGGAAGTAGAACGGCAAGAGTCACTAAGTCTTGTACAGATAGCATTTAACTCCGAGAGGTTTACAGGGAGAGGGGAACGACCACATGAACGTCCGTACTGGATCGACGGTGCAGTGGCAGCGTCTTGTGTATTACTGACAACATAGTTTTTAAAAAAATGGTTCAAATGGCTCTGTGCACTATGGGAGTTAACATCTATGGTCATCAGTCCCCTAGAACTTAGAACTACTCAAACCTAACTAACCTAAGGACATCACACAACACCCAGTCATCACGAGGCAGAGAAAATCCTTGACCCCGCCGGGAATCGAACCCGGGAACCCGGGCGCGGGAAGCGAGAACGCTACCACACGACCACGAGCTGCGGACAACATGGTTTATGTGCCAATCATCTGCTGTGATAAAAATACCACACACAATGAGGACAAATTATGAAAGTGTATTTAAAAGATGCTCACGTTCAAATGTGATACAAAATGGCTGCAACAACAGGCACACAGCTCACATGCAAGATTTGGCACCACACTTACTGGAATGCATTTCAGTAACAAGCTTCGAAACTAACAATAAATCACTAGGGTTGGCAGCAGTGAGACAAGGCAAGAAGTACAGCAATTACTAAAGAGCGGATCTAGGATGCCTAAGCTCAGCTCAGACTTTAATTCACACACTGCATGTTGACATTGTTTCTATTTTCCTAGTTCTATGGCTTAATCGGGTTTCCCATGAAATCGTCGTTGCTGGACACCTGGTTAATTTCTCATTCTTTCGTGTAGTTAATTGTAGTGATTGTCGTGAAGTGAATCATTATTTTTTTTTGATAGTGCTTCATAAAAGACATGAAAAATATCTGCCGGCCGGAATGGCCGTGCGGGTCTAGGCGCTACAGTCTGGAGCCGAGCGGCCGCTACGGTCGCAGGTTCGAATCCTGCCTTGGGCATGGATGTGTGTGATGTCCTTAGGTTAGTTAGGTTTAATTAGTTCTAAGTTCTAGGCGACTGATGACCTAAGGAGTTAAGTCGCATAGTGCTCAGAGCCATTTTTTTTTAATGTCTAACAGAAACTAGTACCACCATTTGTAAAAATATATACTACATATACTCGCAATTCATTAAAAAGAAATGTCTTCTTTTGACACTGAATGAAAGTAAATGAAATAACCATCCTGCTACATGTCTCAAAACTAGGGGTCCTGCAATACAAAAACATAGGCCTATGGAAAATGGGATTCATTTTTTATTAAAATTACGTAATTCCTTGTTTAACATTAATTCTGAATTGAGCATAATGTAGATTGTTTTATAATAAATACATCGTGTTAACGATAAATAAACGGAAAACTGTTTTCAGGAACCGATCGATAACTAAATAAAGAGGATCCAATACGTAACTGTGAGAAATTCGAAAACATCTTCTTGTTTACTAATTGACTGTACAGTGGGACCTTCTTTAATGCAGATAATTCACTTCTGAGTCTTACCTGCATTGCGAAACATTTTTCCGTTGGAGTACAAGTAAAAAGAGAATAATCGATTACATTCCGAAGAAATACTACAACAGTTTATAAAATGTACATCCTTTCTTACAGGAAGTCGTCTAAAGACATTTGTTTTTCCTTCTCTTCAAAATGAGTCATAAACACAGAAGACGACTATATGAATGAAACATCTGCCTACGTATTGGTAAATGCGATGCTTTATTGAATTGGCTGGTTAACGATGACATATTTAAAATGGAACTCATATAGAGGTATTTCAAGGCCATGAAGTAACATGAGTCTTGCTTGCAACACCGTCACAGAGAAATTGGCAACATGCTAACAGTACAGCTGTATACTGCATTGTTGGTGGCGTTGTCTTTGTCGGTGCTACTAATGTACTTTGTTGGCCGTAATATTAAAAATAACACTGATGAAAACATTACACTCTTTTTCCCTCCGCGTTTTCTGTTATTTCATTGCCATTTCTTTATTCTGCAGCATAAGCCCTACCGTCAAGGGTACAGTTAATAACAGTAATACACTCCTGGAAATTGAAATAAGAACACCGTTAATTCATTGTCCCAGGAAGGGGAAACTTTATTGACACATTCCTGGGGTCAGATACATCACATGATCACACTGACAGAACCACAGGCACATAGACACAGGCAACAGACCATGCACAATGTCGGCACTAGTACAGTGTATATCCACCTTTCGCAGCAATGCAGGCTCCTATTCTCCCATGGAGACGATCGTAGAGATGCTGGATGTAGTCCTGTGGAACGGCTTGCCATGCCATTTCCACCTGGCGCCTCAGTTGGACCAGCGTTCGTGCTGGACGTGCAGACCGCGTGAGACGACGCTTCATCCTGTCCCAAACATGCTCAATGGGGGACAGATCCGGAGATCTTGCTGGCCAGGGTAGTTGACTTACACCTTCTAGAGCACGTTGGGTGGCACGGGATACATGCGGAAGTGCATTGTCCTGTTGGAACAGTAAGTTCCCTTGCCGGTCTAGGAATGGTAGAACGATGGGTTCGATGACGGTTTGGATGTACCGTGCACTATTCAGTGTCCCCTCGACGATCACCAGTGGTGTACGGCCAGTGTAGGAGATCGCTCCCCACACCATGATGCCGGGTGTTGGCCCTGTGTGCCTCGGTCGTATGCAGTCCTGATTGTGGCGCTCACCTGCACGGCGCCAAACACGCATATGACCATGATTGGCACCAAGGCAGAAGCGACTCTCATCGCTGAAGACGACACGTCTCCATTCGTCCCTTCATTCACGCCTGTCGCGACACCACTGGAAGCGGGGCTGCACGATGTTGGGGCGTGAGCGGAAGACGGCCTAACGGTGTGCGGGACCGTAGCCCAGCTTCATGGAGACGGTTGCCACAGGTCCTCGCCGATACCCCAGGAGCAACAGTGTCCCTAATTTGCTGGGAAGTGGCGGTGCGGTCCCCTACGGCACTGCGTATGATCGTACGGTCTTGGCGTGCATCCGTGCGTCGCTGCGGTCCGGTCCCAGGTCGACGGGCACGTGCACCTTCCGCCGACCACTGGCGACAACATCGATGTACTGTGGAGACCTCACGCCCCACGTGTTGAGCAATTCGGCGGTACGTCCACCCGGCCTCCCGCATGCCCACTATACGCACTCGCTCAAAGTCCGTCAACTGCACATACGGTTCACGTCCACGCTGTCGCGGCATGCTACCAGTGACTGCGATGGAGCTCCGTATGCCACGGCAAACTGGCTGACACTGACGGCGGCGGTGCACAAATGCTGCGTAGCTAGCGCCATTCGACGGCCAACACCGCGGTTCCTGGTGTGTCCGCTGTGCCGTGCGTGTGATCATTGCTTGTACAGCCCTCTCGCAGTGTCCGGAGCAAGTATGGTGGGACTGACACACCGGTGTCAATGTGTTCTTTTTTCCATTTCCAGCAGTGTAGTACGATCCAGCGATTATACGCAAATGCACAGCGCTTAACTGGGACAACTCCAATTAGATCCCTCATGACTAATGTCTCTCTTTTGTATAACTGAAAAGCATACTTGACAATTTTTAAGATTTTATTGTTTTGAACAGCTTTTATTCATAGGGCGACAATAGCGATATCTGCCACGGATGCCACTTAACCAGATGAAAGTAATCAAGGGTTATAGGTCCTAGACTACAATAAAAATACAACAGTTTCAATGAGAAGGCTGTGCCTGATTATTTATTAAAAATGTGTCAAATCGTGGTTCTATTTTAGAGACACAAGCCACCAAATCATTTTCTAGTTAAAGTCTATTTCTCTTCGTAGTTTTTATGTTCATCACTGAAGAGAACGCTGTTTCACAAAGGTAGGAAGTGGCGAATGGCACTAATAATTTCAAAGCTTCCTTTGCCACCTGTGGATACTCTTCTCTTCTCTGCATCCAGAAGGCGTCAATCTTTTGCGAATTAAATTTCATTTTAGGCATCCCGTCAACTGCTAAATCTATAAGAGTTTCTATCATCATCGTGCTCCGATCAGCCAATCTATGACCGTTGTCAGCGTCAGAGTTCAGCTTGGAAAGTAACTTAACAGTTTCTCTTCCAAATTATGCAAGCTCTGTATCATGCAAAGAATGTGAGAACTTAGTGCCACCGACTGGTCCATTGCAAATTTTTTCGACAATCGTCTGAATACTAGGGAAAGACGCAAACATCATCTTTTGTAAAAACGTGGACCACAATCTAAGTTTTGCGAGGAATCCCTTGGGTTTATCCTTAGCTGTCACAGTTTTCTCTTCTTTTCCTTGGAGGCTCTTGTTTAAAATATTTAGGAGGTTAAAAAAATCCCCGAGAAATGCTAATTTTAATAGCCAAACAGGGTCACAAAAGTAATTCGCATATCCAGATTTAGAATCTTGTAAGAACATTAACAATTCACCTTTTAGTTCCAGAACTCGTGTCAATACCTTATCTTTGGAACGCCACCTGACCTCTGTGTGATAAAGGATATTTTCATGGAGCGAATCCATGTCTTGACAAGTGATCCTAAACAGCCGAGTTTGCAACGCTTTACCTTTAATAGAGTTTACAACTTTTGTCACCTCTTTAAGAACATCATTTAAATCAGAAGCTAAAATCATGGCTGCCAGAACTTGTCGGTGAAGTAAGCAGTGTGTCCACAAAAAATATTGGCATTATTGAATTTAATTTCGCGACAAGGCCTGGTTTTACTGCCAGTCATAGCTTTAGCACCATTACTACAAATGGTGATATATTTTGTCCAGTCAATCTCGTAGTTGTGGCCCGCCTGAGTGGCCGAGCGGTTATAGGCGCTACAGTCTGAAACCACGCGACCACTGCGGTCGCAGGTTCGAATCCTGCCTCGGGCATGGATGCGTGTGATATCCTCAGGTTAGTTGGGTTTAAGTAGTTCTAAGTTCTAGGAGACTGGTGACCTCAGAAGTCTCATAGGCTCAGAGCCATTTGAACTATTTTTCGTAGTTGCGAGTGCTTGCTAAAAACATGTCATACAAACACTGGCCAGTAGTGTTCGCAGGGGGTGCTTTGCAAAATGAAAGGTCTTCCATGATACTTTCATCTGCTTCAAAGCGCACAGATACTATAAACCGAGCACAATCTGAAACTTCAGAATATTCATCAAACTGCAAAGCAAAATGTGGCCTCTTCTTTAATTTTTCGCCTAACTTTCCCGAATTCACGGGCCATATCGTTTATTCTGTGTTCAGTGGCATTATCAGAAAGTGGTATGCTTTTTCGGTTGTTTGCCTCTTGCTTACCTAACATAATTTCAGCCACATCCGGGGCAGCTGGCAAAATAAGATTCTCTGCATATGTACGCTGCTTCCCTACTTTAGCGACTCGGAATGCGACTCGGTAGCTAGCTAGTAACGCCTTCTCGTTGACGCTGGATAAATAAAACCAGTTAAAAATGTTTTTAAATCAGAAAAACGAATAAAATACAGAAACATTAAAACAATATTAAATCAACAAATAACATTAGTTTCATTACCTGAATCATAGTGGTTTGCTGCTGGTTAAGTGTTATCAGTTTCGTTTCGAAGAAATCCAACGGTTTATCAGCTTCCAGGGAATGTTTAGTTGAGAGGTGACGCAGAAGCTTTGATAGTTCCATACTCTCACGTGACAATACTTCCCCGCAAATTACACATTGAGGTTTATTTTTCATGACAGTAAAACCATACTTCAGATAACTGCCATCATAAAGTCTATTTTTTATCGATTTTTATTCGCTTCCGCACTGTCACTTGTACCAGAGTTGGAGGGCTGCACAGATCTTTTAAGAAACTTGTCCCTTATATGCTCGCTCAGAGCGAAGCGCGAAGACAATAATCATGTCCGTACTCGCTGACGTACTCGGACAACTGATTGCAGTGATCTGAAACGCACGACTATGCCCCCGCTGACCCATTTCCGCCCCAACGCCTCTACCGCGGCAAATAATATACCTCGGCTCGCAGAGCACTACGACCTCTTTTCACATTGCACTTGATTTCCCGATCAGTATAGTATCAACAGAAAGAAAATTACACTACTGGCCATTAAAATTGCTACACCAAGAAGAAATCCACATGATAAACGGGTATTCATTGAACAAATACACTCCAGGAAATGGAAAAAAGAACACATTGACACCGGTGTGTCAGACCCACCATACTTGCTCCGGACACTGCGAGAGGGCTGTACAAGCAATGATCACACGCACGGCACAGCGGACACACCAGGAACCGCGGTGTTGGCCGTCGAATGGCGCTAGCTGCGCAGCATTTGTGCACCGCCGCCGTCAGTGTCAGCCAGTTTGCCGTGGCATACGGAGCTCCATCGCAGTCTTTAACACTGGTAGCATGCCGCGACAGCGTGGACGTGAACCGTATGTGCAGTTGACGGACTTTGAGCGAGGGCGTATAGTGGGCATGCGGGAGGCCGGGTGGACGTACCGCCGAATTGCTCAACACGTGGGGCGTGAGGTCTCCACAGTACATCGATGTTGTCGCCAGTGGTCGGCGGAAGGTGCACGTGCCCGTCGACCTGGGACCGGACCGCAGCGACGCACGGATGCACGCCAAGACCGTAGGATCCTACGCAGTGCCGTAGGGGACCGCACCGCCACTTCCCAGCAAATTAGGGACACTGTTGCTCCTGGGGTATCGGCGAGGACCATTCGCAACCGTCTCCATGAAGCTGGGCTACGGTCCCGCACACCGTTAGGCCGTCTTCCGCTCACGCCCCAACATCGTGCAGCCCGCCTCCAGTGGTGTCGCGACAGGCGTGAATGGAGGGACGAATGGAGACGTGTCGTCTTCAGCGATGAGAGTCGCTTTTGCCTTGGTGCTAATGATGGTCGTATGCGTGTTTGGCGCCGTGCAGGTGAGCGCCACAATCAGGACTGCATACGACCGAGGCACACAGGGCCAACACCCGGCATCATGGTGTGGGGAGCGATCTCCTACACTGGCCGTACACCACTGGTAATCGTCGAGGGGACACTGAATAGTGCACGGTACATCCAAACCGTCATCGAACCCATCGTTCTACCATTCCTAGACCGACAAGGGAACTTGCTGTTCCAACAGGACAATGCACGTCCGCATGTATCCCGTGCCACCCAACGTGCTCTAGAAGGTGTAAGTCAACTACCCTGGCCAGCAAGATCTCCGGATCTGTCCCCCATTGAGCATGTTTGGGACTGGATGAAGCGTCGTCTCACGCGGTCTGCACGTCCAGCACGAACGCTGGTCCAACTGAGGCGCCAGGTGGAAATGGCATGGCAAGCCGTTCCACAGGACTACATCCAGCATCTCTACGATCGTCTCCATGGGAGAATAGGAGCCTGCATTGCTGCGAAAGGTGGATATACACTGTACTAGTGCCGACATTGTGCATGCTCTGTTGCCTGTGTCTATGTGCCTGTGGTTCTGTCAGTGTGATCATGTGATGTATCTGACCCCAGGAATGTGTCAATAAAGTTTCCCCTTCCTGGGACAATGAATTCACGGTGTTCTTATTTCAATTTCCAGGAGTGTATATTATACTACAACTGACATGTGATTACATTTTCACGCAATTTGGGTGCATAGATCCTGAGAAATCATTACCCAGAACAACCACCTCTGGCCGTAATAACGGCCTTGATACGCCTGGGCATTGAGTCAAACAGAGCTTGGATGGCGTGTACAGCTTCAACACGATACCACAGTTCATCAAGAGTAGTGACTGGCGTATTGTGACGAGCCAGTTGCTCGGCCACCATTGACCAGATGTTTTCAATTGGTGAGAGATCTGGAGAATGTGCTGGCCAGGGCAGTAGTCAAACATTTTCTGTATCCAGAAAGGCCCGTACAGGACCTGCAACATGCGGCCGTGCATTATCCTGCTGAAATGTTGGGTTTCGCAGGGATCGAATGAAGGGTAGAGCCATGGGTCGTAACACATCTGAAGTGTAACGTCCACTGTTCAAAGTGCCGTCAATACGAACAAGAGGTGACCGAGACGTGTAACCACCCCATACCATCACGTTTGATGATACGACCGTATGGCGATGACGAATACAAGCTTCCAATGTGCTGTCACCGCGTTGTCGCCAAACACGGATGAGACCATCATGATGCTGTAAACAGAACCTGGGTTCATCTGAAAAAGTGACGTTTTGCCATTCGTGCATCCAGGTTCGTCGTTGAGTACACCATCGCAGGCGCTCCCGTCTCTGATGCAGCGTCAAGGGTAACCGCAGCCATGGTCTCCGAGCTGATAGTCCATGCTGTTGCCAACGTCGTCGAACTGTTCGAGCAGATGGTTGTCTTGCAAACGTCCCGATCTGTTGACTCAGGGATCGAGACGTGGCTGCACGATCCGTTGCAGCCATGCGGATAAGATTCCTGCCATCTCGACTGCTAGTGATACGAGGCCGTTGGGATCCAGCACGGCGTTCCGTATTACCCTCCTGAACCCACCGATTCCATATTCTGCTAACAGTCATTGGATCTCGACCAACGCGAGCAGCAATGTCGCGATACGATAAACCGCAATCGCGATAGGCTACAATCCGACCTTTATCAAAGTCGGAAACGTGATGGTACGCATTTCTCCTCCTTACACGAGGCATCACAACAACGTTTCACCAGGCAACGCCGGTCAACTGCTGTTTGTGTATGAGAAATGGGTTGGAAACTTTCCTCATTTCAGCACGTTGTAGGTGTCGCCACCGGCGCCAACCTTGTGTGAATGCTCTGAAAAGCCGATCATTTTCATATCACAGCATCTTCTTCCTGTCGGTTAAATTTCGCATCTGTACCACGTCATCTTCGTAGTGTAGCAATTTTAATGGACAGTAGTGTAAATACATTGCCTTTGAAATCGTTGAAATACTTTTATTATGCTTCTGGGGATCACCAAAATATTTTTACTTGGAAAGGGGTCGCGTATTCAAAAAGGTTCAGATCGCTGGTCAACGGAATAGTGTAAGAATTTAGCAGTTAAAGGTTCCCCACTTCCCTAAAGTGGACTAAATGGATTTAATTTATCATACAGTTGAAAAACTTATCAAAAGCCACCTTTAATATTTCAAAATGCTTGGTATCTAAACAAATTGGGGTCAGTTCCTCCTGCACTACAGCAATACTACATATTTCCAAGAATTTTTTCCTTAGTGCTTATCATCGCTTTCAGCGCAGGTCAACATCTGCAGTGATTCGTTGGAACTCGATGCCAGATTTTGTTCGTCGGATGCCGTTTCAGTGGTACAGTCCGATGTACTTAATGTTTTTTATCTTCATTTCTTTCTTCAAATTTCGTTCTTTTTACAGTGAGACCGTTGGTTGCCGGACCTTCAACGATCTTCGTTCTTTTACCTGGGCTGAGAGAGGGGTTGCTTCCATTGTCTTCTTTGTCCTGACTGGCGTTGGAATTATCATCTGCACTTAATACACACTCACAGGACCAAGGTGGAGGAGTCATTTTCCTCTCCTGTGCCACTCGCAAACAGAGTGAGCGGAAACGACTATCTATAAGTCTCTGTGTAAGCTTGCTCTAATTGCTCTCATCTTGTCTTCGTGTTCTTTACGCGAAATATACGGTGACGGCGGTAGAATCGATCTGCAGTCAGTCTCAAATGACGGTTCTCTAAACTTCGGCAATAGTATCTCGTGAAAACAGAATCGTCTTCCCTCCAGGGATTCCCATTTGCGTTTACGAAGCATTTCCGTAGCACTTGCATGCTCATCGACCCTACCTGTAACAAGTACGAGTGTTCTATGCGTCCGTCTTCTTTATAAATGAACTACACCTTCCCAAAATTCTCCCAATAAAACAAAGTCGAGCATTCGCCTTCCCAGAGAAAAACCGAAATAGACGAAGACGGCGAAGCACATTTACGTTCTCAAAGAACGACAATGAGCACCGAGAGAAGCAGAAAAACCAAATAACAACGAAATGAACAGGAGAACCTAACAAATGAAGCATTCCACTAAGACCCGACAGAAGAATATAACAAATACAAACACGTCGTTACCGGAAAAATGGATAACATCTGGCAGTTTTGCAACGCAAAAAAATTCATTACAGAAACACCATGATCCTGCTGTATGAATGGAAAAATTCGATTACCGCCACTGGAAGCGCGTCCGCGGGGACTTTTACATTACATGACCGGGGAAAACTCCAGAATCAAAACACTTTCTTCAAAATATAGAAGTGTACAACGCCTGCTTCCAAATGATTTCTTACGGTGTCACTTCGATTAAGACTAACAGAGATGAAATCAATTATGGTTTCTCCATCCAAAGACAAATCTATCGCAACGTGGGATCATAATTACCAGTACCCAACGAAGCATATTTCATCGGAAAAGAAGAAACACAAACTGATCAACGAACAATGATACTTTCAACATTCGCCATTTAGTTCAACA
Organism: Schistocerca cancellata; assembly: GCF_023864275.1. Classification (NCBI taxonomy): domain Eukaryota; kingdom Metazoa; phylum Arthropoda; class Insecta; order Orthoptera; family Acrididae; genus Schistocerca; species Schistocerca cancellata. The sequence continues at coordinate 314,115,896 of NC_064630.1, read as the reverse complement.
ATTCCTGTTAGATACGTATGCAAAAATAGAAGCGGAACTGATGCTTTACATAAGGATGAATCAGAAGAAACTACGCACGGAAGAATACACCCAACCTTCTAGACGACATCATAAATACGGAAACATTGACAACATTGTAACAATGGTAATCTTACCCTCATCATACATAGGAAGTCCGAGACACATGCAAGGGTACACTCAAGATGCCATGAATTACATAAGAATGTGTGGACGACCTGACCTCTTGATAACACTCACAAGTAACTCGTCGTGGCCAGAAAAACTAAGGTACGGACAAGCCTCCATTCATCGACACGACACAATAGCAGGAGTTCTCCGACAGAAGCAAATGAGATTCGTTGAAATCATCAGAAAATACCACACCTTTGGAACCGTTATATGCTGGATACACACAATCGAATGGCAAGAATGTGGACTGCCCCACTCACACGATCTCATATAGGTACACGACAGAATACATCCTATGGATAACGACAAAAATCAGCTGCACGGGATTAGCCGAGCGGTTAAGGCGCTGCAGTCATAGACTGTGCGGCTGGTCCCGGGGAGGTTCGAGTCCTCCTTCGGGCATGGGTGTGTGTGTTTGTCCTTAGGATAATTTGGGTTAAGTAGTGTGTAAGCTTAGGAACTGATGAACTTAGCAGTTGAGTCCCATAAGATTTCACCGACATTGGAACATTTTTTTGACAAAAATCATCCACGCTAAATTTCCCGTTCCACAAGAAGATCCGGAACTGTACGACATAGTAGTGAAAAACATGATTCACGGACCATACGGGCCATTAAACCGCAATTCGCCATGTATGAGTGATGAAAAATGTACAAAAGAAAAGAAAAACCCAAAACCACACTTGGACGACACACAACCCGGAGATGACGGCTATCACAAATACAGAAGACTATCGCAGAAAAACGGTGCCTTCATAGCAAAAATACTAATACGAGGCAGCGACGAATTAGGAATTGATAATCAATGGGTACTACCATTTAACACACTAATTCCCAAAATGTTCCAAACACACATAAACGTAATACCTATCAAATATATCTTTAAGTATGCGAACAAAGGCAGTGACATGGCAGTATTTCGAATAGCCAAAGATAGCGAATAACAAAACAGAAACGACGAGATCCTCATGAACCAAATGGGAAGGTACATCAAGAGGACGTCGTTATCAGGAGAAAGAAAACTGGCATTCTGCGGATCGGAGCGTGGAATGTCAGATTCCTTAATCAGGCAGGTAGGTTAGAAAATTTAAAAAGGGAAATGGATAGGTTAAAGTTAGATATAGTGGGAATTAGTGAAGTTCGGTGGCAGGAGGAACAAGACTTCTGGTCAGGTGAATACAGGATTATAAACACAAAATCAAATAGGGGTAAAGCAGGAGCAGGTTTAATAATGAATAGGAAAATAGGAATGCGGGTAAGCTATTACAAACAGCATAGTGAACGCATTATTGTGGCCAAGATAGATACGAAGCCCTCGCCTACAACAGTAGTACAAGTTTATATGCCAACTAGCTCTGCAGATGACGAAGAAATTGATGAAATGTATGATGAGATAAAACAAATTATTCAGGTAGTGAAGGGAGACGAAAATTTAATAGTCATGGGTGACTGGAATTCGAGAGTAGAAAAAGGGAGAGAAGGAAACATAGTAGGTGAATATGGATTGGGGGAAAGAAATGAAAGAGGAATCCGTCTGGTAGAATTTTGCACAGAGCATAACTTAATCATAGCTAACATTTGGTTCAAGAATCATAAAAGAAGGTTGTACACATGGAAGAATCCTGGAGATACTAAAAGGTATCAGATAGATTATATAATGGTAAACAGAGATTTAGGAACCAGGTATTAAATTATAAGACATTTCCAGGAGCAGATGTGGACTTTGACCACAATCTATTGGTTATGAACTGTAGATTAAAACTGAGGAAACTGCAAAAAGGTGGGAATTTAAGGAGATGGGACCTGGAAAAACTGATTAAACCAGTGGTTGTACAGAGTTTCAGGGAGAGCATAAGGGAACAATTGTCACAAATGGGGGAAAGAAGTACAGTAGAAGAAGAATGGGTAGCCTTGAGGGATGAAGTAGTGAAGGCAGCAGATGATCAAGTAGGTAAAAAGACGAGGGCTAGTAGAAATCCTTGGGTTACAGAAGAAATACTGAATTTAATTGATGAAAGGAGAAAATATAAAAATGCAGTAAATGAAGCAGGCAAAAAGGAATACAAACGTCTCAAAAATGAGATCAAACGGAAGTGCAAAATGGTTAAGCAGGGATGGCTAGAGGACAAATGTAAGGATGTAGAGGCTTATCCCACTAGGGGCAAGATAGATACTGCATACAGGAAAATTAAAGAGACCTTTGGAGAAAAGAGAACCACTTGTACGAATATCAAGAGCTCAGATGGAAACCCAGTTCTAAGCAAAGAAAGGAAAGCAGAAAGGTGGAAGGAGTATGTAGAGGGTCTATACAAGGGCGACGTACTTGAGGACAGTATTCTGGAAATGGAAGAGAATGTAGATGAAGACGAAATGGGAGATACAATACTGCGTGAAGAGTTTGACAGAGCACTGAAAGACCTGAGTCGAAACAAGGCCCCGGGAGTAGACAACATTCCATTAGAACTACTGGCGGCCTTGGGAGAGCCAGTCCTGACAAAACTCTACCATCTGGTGAGCAAGATGTACGAGACAGGCGAAATTCCCTCATACTTCAAGAAGAATATAATAATTCCAATCCCAAAGAAAGCAGGTGTTGACAGATGTGAAAATTACCGAACTATCAGTTTAATAAGCCACAGCTGCAAAAAACTAACGCGAATTCTTTACAGACGTATGGAAAAACTAATAGAAGCCGACTCTGGGAAAGATCAGTTTGGATTCCGTAGAAATATTGGAACACGTGAGGCAATACTGACCTTACGACTTATCTTAGAAGAAAGATTAAGGAAAGGCAAACCTACGTTTCTAGCATTTGTAGACTTAGAGGAAGCTTTTGACAATGATGACTGGAATACCCTCTTTCAAATTCTAAATGTGGCAGTGGTAAAATACAGGGAGCGAAAGGCTATTTGCAATTTGTACAGAAACCAGATGGCAGTTATAAGGGTTGAGGGACATGAATGGGAAGCAGTGGTTGGGAAGGGAGTGAGACAGGGTTGTAGCCTCTCCCCGATGTTGTTCAATCTGTATCTTGAGCAAGCAATAAAGGAAACAAAAGAAAAGTTCGGAGTAGGTATTAAAATCCATGGAGAAGAAATAAAAACTTTGAGGTTCGCCGATGACATTGTAATTCTGTCAGAGACAGCAAAGAACTTGGAAGAGCAGTTGAACGGAATGGACAGTGTTTTGAAAGGAGGGTATAAGATGAACATCAACAGAAGCAAAGCGAGGATAATGCAATGTAGTCGAATTAAGTCGGGTGATGCTGACGGAATTAGATTAGGAAATGAGACACTTAAAGTAGTAAAGGAGTTTTGCTGCTTGGGGAGCAAAATAACTGATGAAGGTCGAAGTAGAGAGGATATAAAATGCAGACTGGCAATGGCAAGAAAAGCGTTTCTGAAGAAGAAAAATTTGTTAACATCGAGTATAGATTTAAAAGTCAGGGCCGGCTGGCGTGGCCGTGCGGTTCTAGGCGCTTCAGTCTGGATCCGCGTGAAAGCTACGGTCGCAGGTTCGAATCCTGCCTCAGGCATGGATGTGTGTGATGTCCTTAGGTTAGTTAGGTTTAAGCAGTTATAAGTTCTAGGGGACTCATTGCCATTTGAACCACTGTTCTTAAAAGTCAGGAAGTAGTTTCTGAAAATATTTGTATGCAGTGTAGCCATGTATGGAAGTGAAACATGGACGATACATAGTTTGGACAGGAAGAGAATAAAAGCTTTCGAAATGTGGTGCTACAGAAGAATGCTGAAGATTAGATGGGTAGATCACATAACTAATGAGGAGGTATTGAATAGAACTGGGGAGAAGAGGAGTTTGTGGCACAACTTGACCAGGAGGGACCGGTTGGTAGAACATGTTCTGAGGCATCAAGGGATCACCAATTTAGTATTGGAGGGCAGCGTGGAGGGTAAATATCGTAGAAGGGGACCAAGAGATGAATACACTAAGCAGATTCAGAAGGATGTAGGCTGCAGTAGGTACTGGGAGATGAAGAAGCTTGCACAGGATAGAGCAGCATGGTGAGCTGCATCAAACCACTTTCAGAACTGAAGACCACAACACCACTCACAGCCTCAACTGAACAAATAAGAGACGTATTCGTCATAAACAACATGAAACCAATCGAATCCAAAACAGCCACGGAACTCCTTCAAAGAGAGTATAAGTGATGATATAGTGTGTCAAAACCGGCAAGCTCATACTGAACTGACCTTCGAATTCGGCGAGGACATCTTCATGAAACACTCATTGGCCTAGAAGATAAATGTTTAGCATAAACAACCAAACCTTAGTACAACTTCTGATGGAAGTACCACGAAGAGATGCTATCAGTGTGTTAAACTTCTGAATAGAAAGGAAAAAAGCTGCAACATCAACGAACTACTTCAATATATTGCTCACAACAAACCACTCCTCAAAGACAATCAAAAGGAAGTTTACAACATTATATCGGACCGAATCGACAACAAAACTGACGGAATTATTTACTTGGACACACCAAGCGGCACCGGAAAATGTTTCTAATAAATCTATTGCTGGCGGAAATACGTGCTAAATAACACATCGCACTTGCACTGCCATCATCCGGCGTTGCAGTCACACTGACGGAAGGAGTGCAAACCGTCAATTCCGCCGTACAACTGCCGTTGAATATAGCCGAAGGACAATTCCCTGTGTGTAAAATCTCAAGAGCATCTGGACGGGGCGAACTTCTAAAGCAAGCTAAAATTATCTTCGGGGCGAATGCACAATAGCACATAATAAGTCACTCGAAGTCATGGACAGAATATTACAAGACTTGCGAGGAAACTCTGAAATGATGGGAGGAGCTCTACTCATACTCTCAGGAGATTTTCGAAAACACAACCAGTTATCCCCAAGTCAAAATCAGCAGACGAGATCACTGCGACTAACAAAAAATATGAGAGTCGAACTATCGAAAGACGAAACAACAACACATTTCGCTCAACAACTTTTTCAAATACGCGAAGGCACATATGCTACAGACCAGACGCCTCAGTAAACTCAACAGTGATTCGTGCAACATGGCCACTATTGACAACGCACTCATCGACTCAATTTATCCAAACATTGTTCACAACTATACCGATCCTAATTGGCTATTTGAAACGGCAGTTTTGGAAACTAAAAATAATATTGTCGACCATACAACTTTAGTATTCAAAAGAAAATTCCTGATGAAGAGAGATTATACAAATCAGTCGACATGAAGGTAAACGTTGAGGAAAGTGTGAACTTCCATACAGAATTTATAAACTCTTAGCAAGTACCAGGAATGCCATTACACTGCTTCCAGCTTAAAATTGGATCTCCGATCGTGCTACTCAGAATCTCAACTCACCAAAGCTATCTAACGGGGAAAGGATGATCATCTAGCCGCTTTTGAATAACATCATAAGCCGAAAGTACGACGGACGCACACTATTTATCCCCAAAATACCACTGATCTCTACTGAACTGCCATTCCACTTTAGAAGACTGCAAATTCTAGTCAAATTAGCCAACAGTTTTACAAATAACAAGGCGCAAGGACAAACTTTAAAATTATTGTGGCATCAACTTCAAAGACTCAAAGACTCCTGCTTCTCTCACGGTCAACTATACGTAGCTTGCTCTAAAGGAGGAATTTCGAAAAAATTTTACAAATACACCCCAGATAACAAAATGAAAAATCTGCTTTATAAACAAGCATTGTAAACAGTTCGAGTATCTTCCAGTTAAATTTCTTTATTTCTTATACTTTAACAAGTATTGTAAATAGTTAGAATATGTTTTTAACAATTTTTTGCCTCTTATACCTTAAAATTTATCCTGTTATTCCAACTACACACAATCTCATATGGACTCCCTGAGTGAAGGCGGGTACCCCAGCTACTTTCTCTTTAATTACTGATGATGTTGCAAGTATTTTACATTGTTGACCTATTATACTACTAACTTTGATGAAATTATCCATACAGTGCGAACAAAATATGAGGCAAATATAAGTTCTAGTGAAAATGGTAGAATTTAGCAAATTAGTAGCTTCCATGCTAACAAAAAACATTCCTACCAATTACAGAGTCTGGCTATTAAATATTCTTGAATCTCACGTAATCATGAGCTTTCTATTTGGCTTCTAACCAGAATATCCTGATTAATCGCTGTGTAATTCGCATAGTAATTACTATCGAATTGCAATATTCGAATTTTTGACAGTATTTTATATGCCTATCTGAGGCTTAAATGGTTCTTCAGGTGGTGTTCTGTGACACTGTTATGCCCATAAACGTTCGATGGAATTCATATCGGGCGATCCTGGTGGTCAAATCATTCGCTCGGATTGTTCACAATCTTGTTCAAACCAATCTCGAACAATTATGGCCCGGTAACATGGCGCACATTATAAAAATTCCATCGTTCTTTGGGGACCTGAAGTCCATGAATAGTTGCAAATGGTCTCCAAGTACTCGCACATAACCATTTACAGCCAATGATCTTTTCAATAGGACCAGAGAACCCAGGCCATTCCATGTGAACACGCCGACATCATTATGGGGCCACCACTAGCTTGCACAGTGCCTTGTTGACAATTTAGGCTCATGGCTTCGTGGGGTCTACACCACACTCGAACCCTAACGATCGGCTCTTACCTACTGAAATCGGAACTCATCCGACCAGACCCCGGTTTGCCAGTCGTCTAGCATCCAACAGATGTGATCACGAGCCCAGGAGAGTTCCTGCAGGCGATGTGCTGTTAGCAAAGGCACTCGCGTCGGCCGTTTGCTAGCACAGCCCATTAAAGCCAAATTTCGTTGTACTGTCCTCTTGAATACGTTCGTCGTATGTCCCACTCTGATTTTGCGGTTATTTGTTTGTTACAGTGACTCTAGGCTAACGCAGCTGCTCTCGGTCACTAAAGCCGTCGGCACACGGACCGTGCATCCGAACGTTGAGCGTTGGGCGTGCCGAGTTTCTGACGTCATAGCGTGGAATAGCACGCTCGGGAGTCTTTCCGAATGTTCAGAACAATATCTGGCAAGTTAGATATTCTGAGCGTGCGTTTGAGCGTTGACCAATGAGATGGCACAACACCACCTACGTCAGAAGCACGCCGTCTCCCGTCAGTACAGGGTTGTGAGGCGTCATATTGACATTCATTTCAAGCCTATATCTATATATGCCGTTCCTAGCACCAGCAAATTGAGAATCACTGCAAAACCCGTTGTTAACTGTGTGATTCGTTCCAATAAAATAATGAGAAACATCATATTCGTGGCAAAAGAATTATTGTCACTTGCGTATAATGAGAGTAGGCTATTTTAAAGCAGCGTCACACTGAAGATCCACCCAAAACACATTGTTCTTGGTACAATTTGCTATAATTAAATTTCAGTTAATAACATATCTACGATTAAGGTTTTTAGCAAGCGGTAAGATACTATGATTACACAAATAAAGTGTGATGTTGGTTTAGCGTAATGAATAGCGTCACTGTACAAAAACGAGTTTTTTTGTTGGGGTGGTGGTTCGCGTACTGACAACCAAATTTTTTCCCTAACATTCGCGTTTTTACCCCACGGTCAGTCTTACTTGATCACTGTTCCTACCCAGTAGCAGAATCTTTGCAACACGTGAATTACGAAGCGTAAAAGAAGAAGGAGCAAAATATCTTTATACAAGTAGCGCAAGCTGTCCTTTAGATTAAGCAAATCGAACAAAGTCACCCCTCAAAAAAGGATGAACTTGTATTTACATAACATCAAATATTATAGTCTATACTTATATTAAACTAATAATAAAGTATCAAAACGTAACAAAAGGCGAATGTTAGGAAAAAAAATTGGTTGTGTCAGGATGCAAACCACCGCCCCAACAAAAGAACTCACAATGGGACAGGGACGCTATTCATTACAATACACAAACATCTCATCTCTCATATCTAATCATAGTATCTTACCGCTTGCTAAAAACCTTAATCGTAGATATGTTGCTAACTGAAATTTAATTATAAGAAATTGTACCAAGAACAATGCGTTTTGGGTGGATCTTGAGTGTGTAGCCTTCAAATAGCCTACTCTCATTATACGCAAGTTACAATAATTCTTTTGCCACGAATTGATGTTTCTCATTATTTTATTGGAACGAATCACACAGTTAACAACGGGTTTTGCATTGATTCTCAATTTGCTGGTGCTCGGAACGGCATATATACATATAGGCTTGAAATGAATGCCAATATGGCGCCTCACAAGTCTGTACTGAAGGGAGACGGCGTGCGTGTGACGTAGGTGGCGTTGTGCCATCTCATTGATCAACGCTCAGGCGCACACGCTCAGAATATCTGACATGACAGACATTGCTCTGCACGTTCGGAAAGACTCCCGACCGTGCTATTCCATGTGTGGCTTCAGAAACTCGGCAGTTCGGCACGCTCAACGCTCAGCGTTCGGATGCACGGTCCGTGTGCCGACGGCTTAACGGTTTTCGAAATGGAATGTTCCATGCGTCCAGTTCCAATTACCATCCCGCGTTTACAGTCTATTAATTCCCGTCGTGCGGCCGTAATGACGTCGGAAACTTTTCATATGAATCACCTGAGTACAAATCACAGCTCCGCCATTGCACTGCCCTTTTGTACCTTGTGTACGCGATACTACCGCCGTCTGTACAAGTGCATATCGTTATCAAATGTTCAAATGTGTGTGAAATCTTATGGGACTTAACTGCTAAGGTCATCAGTCCCTAAGCTTACACACTGCTTAACCTAAATTATCCTAAGGACAAGCACACACACCCATGCCCGAGGGAGGACTCGAACCTCTGCCGGGAACAGCCGCCACAGTCCGTGACTGCAGTGCCCTAGACCGCTCGGCTAATCCCGCGCGGCCATATCGTTATCCCAAGACTTTTATCACCACAGTGTATCTCTCGTTTTGAGAACCTCAGCTTCAGCTGCTTGATGAATTATTCTTTTTTCTTATTCTTACGGGGCGTTGAACACGATCTTCAAATGGATTGCTGCCTGTCTCCACGTTATTTATGTCATCCAATATGGATTTCGTTGGGAGAACTGCAGAGTTTTCCGTTGCCTATAACTGGTATGCTCTGGCTCAGCGGTCATTTGTAAATGTTCAGCCTGTGAGACGTTCTCGCTTTCCGGTGCCGGTATAGTTTTTGTCATCGGAGGCGGGGGTTGCGCTGTGACGCCGGCCTCGGCCGCATACCAGCGGCTTGATAGCGTCAGCCGTACACTCAACTGCCTCTCTGGTCCGTAGCTGGGCCACTCGACGCCGTGAGAACTCGACAGGCACGTGCTCGCTAGCCACAATACATCCGCTAGCATGTGTAAATGTCGTAGCGCCTCCTGACCCCTCAATTACACGACTGGAAACCCGGGAGTCTCTGAATCTCACATAAGAAACAGTAACGAAATGCGAAAGGTGCACACCAATAATATTATATAAATAAAGTGTTTCTTAGCAACAAAACGATGAAACTCAAATGCGCTAGTCTTCATACAATCACGATCAAAACCAAACTTCAGACAATCTCTTCTTGAAATCAGTTAAATCTTCAAATAAAACACATTAACAAAAATAACTTTGTAATAGCCAAATACTCAGCGACCAACGCAGCAAACTCGTCTTTCTTTTTGCAGAGCACAGCTCAGTACCTCTAGACCACCAGACCCGACTGTGACATTGCTTGAAAATGTCACCGGGCACCAATAGAGACGAATTCCTGCTGTTGATATACAGCTCCCTAAACTCACGTGACTTGGGGAGTAGAAATTTACAGAAAAGTGAGACATTTATCTTACGAGGGCAATTGAACTCCTGTGCTCCATTGATGAATACTGGAAGTCAAGCGTTAAGATAACGTTTAGCATCCTTAAACCTACGATGATTAGCTGTTACACCACTCCATGTTCGACTTTTGAAAGCAGAATCCAAGCGAATCCATTCAAGAGTACTGTGGTGTCACCGCCAGACACCACACTTGCTAGGTGGTAGCCTTTAAATCGGCCGCGGTCCGTTAGTATACGTCGGACCCGCGTGTCGCCACTGTCAGTGATTGCAGACCGAGCGCCGCCACATGGCAGATCTAGAGACACTTCCTAGCACTCGCCCCAGTTGTACAGCCGACTTTGCTAGCGAAGCTACACTGACAAATACGCTCTCATTTGCCGAGACGATAGTTAGCATAGCCTTCAGCTACGTCATTTGCTACGACCTAGCAAGGCACCATTACCAGTGTATATTGAGATTGCACTTATGTATCAACAAGAGCGATTTTCACCAATTATGGAATAAAGTTAAGTATTACATCAACTACGTACTTTATTTGCTATATTAACTACTTTACACTATTCCAGACCTCACGCAAGCCTGCGTGAGCTAAGCGCGTGCATTTCGGCATCCTCGCATAGTGACTTGGCTGTCTTGCCAAGTCACAACAAGTACCACCATTGATTTTAACGCGCTTTGCAGGTGGTCCACCCATTATTTATAATTATATAGGGAAGACCGGGCTGGAACGGCCCGCCTAACATTTGGAGCAAATTTTTGAGGTCTCAGCGACGAAAAAAGTTTTTAGAAAAATAGGAACCCATTCAGTCAAATCTTTTTGTAAAACAATTTGTAAATGAAGATAACGTAAGTTAATATACTTCGTTTGTTATATCAATACACAAAGAAAGTGTCTTTAAGTTCATTCCGTCCTGTAAACGGAGCGGAAAGGACTCTATTTTTTTTTGTTTTTTTTCGACGATATATCCACAAATAAGCTAGACTCCATCGTCCTCACTATCTATGCCAGCACGTGAGTTATGACACCACAGCGTGGACTTCTGACATGCAATAAAAACCTCACTTGAAGTTGAAAGTTATTCCTTGCAATATGTACATGCCGCATCTATGTCGTCTTCGGATGTTTCGTTTTTTCATTTTCTGTAGAGTCAAATTATTTTACTTTTGTCTTTCTCTTCTTTGATTCGCGAACTTTTCCGTTTCCTTTCACTTTCTCCTTCTCGTCTAGATCTAGTAGCCTGATCTTTACCCTGTTCGCTTTAGCTTCTTTAGCTCCCAGGGATTTTTTGACCGCTTCCTTCAACCATTCATGTAGACCAGTGGTTCCCAACAAGTGGTCCGCGGACCCCCAGGGGTCCGTGAGCTATGCCAGAGGGGTCCGGAAGATGCTATTAGAATAAAAAATATACTAAACATATTTCGTATGATAACAGATTTTTTGTTTTGGCCGCTTCCCGCATGAGCAGACCTTTAGCGAACGCTAACTTCGGCGTCTAGCGTCTTCCTAGAGCCAACTGACACTAGAAAATATAACTCTGATTACCTGGAAATCGGTTTTACGTTCACTGGACCTGAGCAACAGCCTAAACCTCAATGTGTAATTTGCTATGAAAGCCTTTCAAATGAATGTCTACTCAATGCAATCTCAAGTGTAGTACACTTAAAAGACCAATACACTCAGTTTTAATTTTTTCCTGTCAATACTCAATTTTCATTTTTTAATGAGTTTTTATACTAAACACCCAGATTTGAAGACAAAGATTTTGAGCAATAATCAAAAATTTAACAATAACAATGATGGCTAAATTGAAAAAGTTTTAAGCTCAATATTTTTTCAATAATGAATATGTCAATGTTTTTTCTAAGTACCAAAAATAGAAGACGTGTAAAAAGACTCTTAATTTGGTTTTTTCAGGTACTTGATACTGTGATATGACAAGGTACCAATCATGCTCGATGAGGGGATCCTCGAGAAAATTTTGTTGGGAACCCCTGATGTAGAGAGGTGATGTGAGAATAGCGGTTTTACCTCTCTTTCTTGTCACTCGCTTCTGCCCTGATATAACTCTAGGTATTGGTTTACCATTTTCCGGGCTGAAACGGGGAAGCTTGACTCAGTGGAATTACCCATGAATGCCTGTTTTTCGTGCACCGATTTTGTCTGCTCTTCGTTTTCCGACACACTGACGTACCATCTGGAAGCGAGAAAGAATAGACAGTAAAAATCCGTCAAATGAAGAACAAAAGGCGACAGAGGTGGAACGGGCTATATACCAGTAGACCACTCTGCCCCAAAATCTTATCTATTGAGAAAACATTCAGTAACACTATTGAGAAAACATTCAGTAACTGCCATAAACAATTTTTCCCCAACTCCACTGTATACAAAGACAGCTAAGAACATGCTGGTTTAAGCGGACTAAACGTTGGTTGTGAAGAAAACACAATGTCAGACTTACCTTAGTTTGAAACTGTCCGTTAAGTTATATCGGACCAGCGAATTTCCTCACTTTTTATCGGCAGACCTACGTAACAGGTTCGTGACAACAGTAGCGACCATACTAAACGGTAAGAGATATTGGTTTGGCAAAAGCTTGTAAGTGTGAGCGCACTCTAGAACCTCTAGACGAAATTAGAGCACCGGTAGTCGATTCTGCCCCAGACTCCCCTGCTAGTAAACTATTTCGCTGCGACTGATTGCGGGGTTATCACGGCGAACGGATGCTCGAAACACGCACTGCGCCATGTACGCTTGCCGGTGAAGGCAATGTTACTGCTCTGGGGGACGTTCTCTCGAGCTCGCATGGGACTGAGGCACAATGAAAGATGTGAACTACGGTATGTGAGCATTCTTGCAAACCACGTGCATCGCTTCGTGCTTGATGGCTTCCCAGACGGCGATGGTATCTTCCAGCTAAGTCTGGGTGGTAGTACGCAGGTTTGAACCATCGTCTTCCCGAATGAGAGTCCAGTGTGCTAACCACTGCGACACCTCGCTCGGCGTCACAATTCCAGCATCGTGCTACAGTAGTTTGAAGAGCGTGATACTGAACGCACTTCGTTTTCTTGGCCCTCAATTTCGTCTGATCTCAACCCGATGAAACGCATGTGCGACGCTGTCGGGCTTCAGCTCCGCGCCTACAAACCAGCTATCCGTAATTTATGGGAACTGCGTGACCTGTGCGAAAACATCTGGTATCACATACCTCAGCAAGCCTACCAAGGACCTGTCGAATAGTGTGCCACGCATAATCTCCGCTGTATTGAGTTTCAAAGGTGGACCAAATGCTATTAAGCAGGCTGTCATAATGTTTTGGCTCATCAGTAACTTGCATATGTGAATGTAATATACTTACCTGTTAGGTATCAAAGTCACGAGAGCAACTCAAAAAGTAACAGCAAACCATCAGCATCAAATGCCATTAACAGGTCAGGCATTTGAAACTGCCTGGAAGTGAAGATGCATGCTTTGAAAAAGTTCCGGCATATATCGATAGATGGCATGTGAAGCTGAATAGGCAGTTGAAACAAAATGGCAGCGTCCGTAGCTGTGTGCACCGTAGAACAGCGAGTAAGTAATACGATTTCTGTGGTCGGAGGGCATAAAACAGCGACAAATCGATAGAGGGGTGTTGGAAAGATGTGGAGATAGCTGGATTAGTCAGGGAAGAGTGTGCAAGTGGGTATATGCTTTAAAAGTGGACGTATGTCAGTCAGAGATGGGGCAACGCTCTGTTCGTCCCGGCACAGCCGTTACTGATAAGAATGCCGGACGCGCTGACGCCATGATTCGTGGGAACCGGCGTATTTCCATCGAAGTTTTAGTCAGGGAACGTAGTATCAATGTCGGATCCGATCATACCATTATTAGTGAGGTTCTCAAGTACCGTTTTTTGTGTGCACGATGGGTGCCTAGGATGCTCACGGCCGAACATGAGATGATGCGTGCTCACACTGCCACATCATTTCTGGCGCGATATAACGCTGAAGGACAAGACTTCCTGACATCCCCCTCCCGGATGACGAACTTCGCCGTGACATCTACCCTTCCTTCCAACTATAACCTGGCCTTGTTCCCCCCCCCCCTCCCCAGGGCCCCCTTTCCTCTTTCCTCCTTCTCCCAGAGCGGATTTCCCACCGTCCCCCCCTCTCCTGAGACCCTGCACCCCATACTTGCCTCTCTCCTTCCCACCCTACCTGGCCCTCTCCCGTGCGCCCCCTGCTCACCTCCCCCATCTCTTCCACTCCCTCCCTTCTTCAGGTCTCCCTCATCTCCTAGCGCCTGGCAGATCCTCTGTATTGCTCATCATCAGTGTGCCACATCAGTGTTGTGTTTAGTGCTGTTACTCGTGTGCGTCAAGAGATGTGATTTTAATTGTGTCCTGCCTTGAGGTTCGCCGTCAGTGTTACGTTATGTGCTATACCATCCGTCGCTACTTTTATGCTCCAGTCATACTGTGCCTTGTGTTCTTTTAACCGTCGCAGTGTGTGGCTTTTTATATGTGCTACTTTTAAACAGTTTTTTATCTCCATTTTACAGTCACCCCGTTTTTTTTTGTTTTTTTTTTTGTCTTCCATGCTGTTCCCCCTTTTTTATATCTATGTTCACCTTATTCTCTCCTTTGCTGTTTTTCAATGTCTTCTATTGTTTTGTTCTGTCTTTCGGCTGAAGAGCAGCGCCTATGCTGCTGCTGCCAGCCCGCCCCGATGGGGAATTGAAACACAATAAAGGAAAAAAAAAGAAAAAAAGACTTCCTGACACGTCACAGAAGATGAAATCTGAGTGCATCACTATGAGCCAGACAGCAAAAGACAGTCTTCAGAATGGCGACACACACCTTCCCCAGCCAAGAAGAAATTCAAGTCTCAGCCCGCTGCCGGAAAAGTCTTTTTCAACCTCTGCTGGGATATGAGTGGACTGATTCTGGGCCACAGTTAACAAAGAGGTGAAGCAGTGAACAGTGCCCAGCACAGCGCCGTGTTGGAGAATGAGCTAAAGCCTGGAATACAGAGCCGTCGTAAAGGACTTGTATTTAGAGGCGTTCTTCTCCTTCACAAGAACGGGCGCCTCCATACCGCCGCTGCAACTCTTGCTGTCACTCGGAGACCGAAAACTCAGGTCATACTGCATTACCCATACAGTACTGATCTCGCTCCTTCAGACTACCATATGTTTAGACCCCTGAACGACGCTCTCAGACGACGGCGATTTTTAACCGAACACGTTAAACAAGCGACGCACTCTTGGTTGCGGGCAAAACCGAAAACCTTTTATTAGAATGGGATGGAAAAACTGATGCAGCGCTATAACAAGTGTATCGAAAAGATGGGTAGTTATGTTGGATAATAGCTTGTTTGTTTCCGTAAGTGAAATATATGCTTCGCAAAAAATAGTCTGCTATTTCCAAGTATAAGTGTAGATATTTTTATACGTAGTATCTTAATATACAGGGTGTTACAAAAAGGTACCGCCAAACTTTCAGGAAACATTCCTCACATACAAAGAAAGAAAATATGTTATGTGGACATGTGTCCGGAAACGCTTACTTTCCATGTTAGAGCTCATTTTATTACTTCTCTTCAAATCACATTAATCATGGAATGGAAACACACAGCAACAGAACGTACCAGCGTGACTTCAAACACTTTGTTACAGGAAATGTTCAAAATGTCATCCGTTAGCGAGGATACATGCATCCACCCTCTGTCGCATGGAATCCCTGATGCGCTGATGCAGCCCTGGAGAATGGCGTATTGTATCACAGCCGTCCACAATACGAGCAAGAAGAGTCTCTACATTTGGTACCGGGGTTGCGTAGACAAGAGCTTTCAAAGGCCCCCATAAATGAAAGTCAAGAGGGTTGAGGTCAGGAGAGCGTGGAGGCCACGGAATTGGTCCGCTTCTACCAATCCATCGGTCACCGAATCTGTTGTTGAGAAGCGTACGAACTCTTCGACTGAAATGTGCAGGAGCTCCATCGAGCATGAACCACATGTTGTGTCGTACTTGTAAAGGCACATGTTCTAGCAGCACGGGTAGAGTGTCCCGTATGAAATCATGATAACGTGCTCCATTGAGCGTAGGTGGAAGAACTTGGAGCCCAATCAAGACATCACCAACAATGCCTGCCCAAACATTCACAGAAAATCTGTGTTGATGACGTGATTGCACAATTGCGTGCGGATTCTCGTCAGCCCACACATGTTGATTGTGAAAATTTACAATTTGATCACGTTGGAATGAAGCCTCATCCGTAAAGAGAACATTTGCACTGAAATAAGGATTGACACATTGTTGAATGAACCATTCGCAGAAGTGTACCTGTGGAGGCCAATCAGCTGCTGATAGTGCCTGCACTCGCTGTACATGGTACTGGTTCTCCCGTAGCACTCTCCATACAGTGACTTGGTCAACGTTACCTTGTACAGCAGCAACTTCTCTGACGCTGACATTAGGGTTATCGTCAACTGCACGAAGAATTGCCTGGTCCATTGTAGGTGTCCTCGTCGTTCTAGGTCTTCCCCAGGCTGGCATGTTCCGTGCTCCCTAAGACGCCGATCAATTGCTTCGAACGTCTTCCTGTCGGGACACCTTCGTTCTGGAAATCTGTCTCGATACAAACATACCGCGCCACGGTTATTGCCCCGTACTAATCCATACATCAAATGGGCATCTGCCAACTCCGCATTTGTAAACATTGCACTGACTGCAAAACCACGTTCGTGACGAACACTAACCTGTTGATGCTACGTACTGATGTGCTTGATGCTAGTACTGTAGAGCAATGAGTCGCATGTCAACACAAGCACCGAAGTCAACATTACCTTCCTTCAATTGGGCCAACTGGCGGAGAATCGAGGAAGTACAGTACATACTGACGAAACTAAAATCTACATCTACATCTACATTTCTACTCCGCAAGCCACCCAACGGTGTGTGGCGGAGGGCACTTTACGTGCCACTGTCATTACCTCCCTTTCCTGTTCCAGTCGCGTATGGTTCGCGGGAAGAACGACTGTCTGAAAGCCTCTGTGCGCGCTCTAATCTCTCTAATTTTACATTCGTGATCTCCTCGGGAGGTATAAGTAGGGGGAAGCAATATATTCGATACATCATCCAGAAACGCACCCTCTCGAAACGTGGCGAGCAAGCTACACCGCGAAGCAGAGCGCCTCTCTTGCAGAGTCCGCCACTTGAGTTTGTTAAACATCTCCGTAACGCTATCACGGTTACCAAATAACCCTGTGACGAAACGCGCCGCTCTTCTTTGAATCTTCTCTATCTCCTCCGTCAACCCGATCTGGTACGGATCCCACACTGATGAGCAATACTCAAGTATAGGTCGAACGAGTGTTTTGTAAGCCACCTCCTTTGT
This sequence comes from Schistocerca cancellata, assembly GCF_023864275.1. NCBI lineage: Eukaryota > Metazoa > Arthropoda > Insecta > Orthoptera > Acrididae > Schistocerca > Schistocerca cancellata. Next base: position 314,098,513 of record NC_064630.1, on the reverse strand, counting down.
TGATGGACTACATTTTCTAAGGACTCTCCCAATGAATCTCAACCTGGTACCCGCCTTACCAACAATTAATTTTATATGATCATTCCACTTCAAATCGTCCCGCACGCATACTCCCAGATATTTTACAGAAGTAACTGCTACCAGTGTTTGTTCCGCTATCATATAATCATACAATAAAGGATCCTTCTTTCTATGTATTCGCAATACATTACATTTGTCTATGTTAAGGGTCAGTTGCCACTCCCTGCACCAAGTGCCTATCCGCTGCAGATCTTCCTGCATTTCGCTACAATTTTCTAATGCTGCAACTTCTCTGTATACTACAGCATCATCCGCGAAAAGCCGCATGGAACTTCCGACACTATCTACTAGGTCATTTATATATATTGTGAAAAGCAATGGTCCCATAACACTCCCCTGTGGCACACCAGAGGTTACTTTAACGTCTGTAGACGTCTCTCCGTTGATAACAACATGCTGCGTTCTGTTTGCTAAAAACTCTTCAATCCAGCCACACAGCTGGTCTGATATTCCGTAGGCTCTTACTTTGTTTATCAGGCGACAGTGCGGAACTGTATCGAACGCCTTCCGGAAGTCAAGAAAAATAGCATCTACCTGGGAGCCTGTATCTAATATTTTCTGGGTCTCATGAACAAATAAAGCGAGTTGGGTCTCACACGATCGCTGTTTCCGGAATCCATGTTGATTCCTACATAGTACATTCTGAGTTTCCAAAAACGACATGATATTTGAGCAAAAAACATGTTCTAAAATTCTACAACAGATCGACGTCAGAGATATAGGTCTATAGTTTTGCGCATCTGCTCGACGACCCTTCTTGAAGACTGGGACTACCTGTGCTCTTTTCCAATCATTTGGAACCTTCCGTTCCTCTAGAGACTTGCGGTACACGGCTGTTAGAAGGGGGGCAAGTTCTTTCGCGTACTCTGTGTAGAATCGAATTGGTATCCCGTCAGGTCCAGTGGACTTTCCTCTGTTGAGTGATTCCAGTTGCTTTTCTATTCCTTGGACATTTATTTCGATGTCAGCTCTAACATGGAAATTAAGCGTTTCCGGACACATGTCCATGTAACATTTTTCTTTATTTGTGTGTGAGGAATGTTTCCTGAAAGTTGGGCCATACCTTTTTGTAACACCCTTGTAACCTCCCCGCAGAAATATTAAAAAGTCAATGATTATAAAAAATGTGGCAAATGTTATCTTCCCACAAAAGTGAATAATAAAAATGAGCCACGCGTTACCTCCTTGCAAAATTAAAGAATAATAATGGCCCAAAATGTAAACTCCCCACAAAATTAACGTTAAGAAATGAAGATTGATCACAAACCCACACAATAATATTAATTAAATAATGAAGCATGAACTGAATGTAACATCTGAACAGAAATAATTAAACCTGACAAATTTTATAAGGGCAGCTGCGCTGACCTACGGCCCTGTGAAATAATTAAACCTGATAAATTCTTACCTCAATAAAACTGCATCTATATCTGCTCTTATTTTTTGGCATAGCTTCGTGCATTGCTGGCGTATATTTAATTTTGATTCTTGAAGGGAATGCATAGGAAATATTATTTAACTTGAAATGAATCTTTTTCTTTAAAAAAGTTACTTTATAGAAAAATTATTATTGGGGCATCATTTTGAACATACTAATTACAATTAACATACGTTATTAGCTGAGCGCAATGCTGCTTCATTACCTTCTACAATAATACACATCGTCCACCACAATCCTGACCAGACTCGTGGGCAGAGCACACCGCGGACGCATGACGACTCGCTACTACAACTGCCGACTAACTACTACTGCAGACAGAGTGCAACTCGCAACTGTTCCTGTCGACTCGGTCTCGCGCGGTCAAGCGCAGACTAGCCACGATAAATAACTCTCTGGTCAGAGATTCTGTCATGCCTCGCCATCGCTGGTAATGAATACATATGAAACGTACGCGTTTCACCCTGTATACAGAGAGACTTGTGTTAGAGGCGTTCTTCCCCTTCACGACAACGGGCACCTCAACACTGCCGCTGCAACTCTTGCAGTCACTCGGAAACTGAGGTTTCAGGTCGTACTGCATCCCCCATACAGTCCTGATCTCGCTTCTTCAAACTACCATGTGTTTGGACCCCTGAAGGACGTTCTCAGATGACGGCGATTTTTAAGTGCTGACGTTAAAGAAGCGGTGCGCTCTTGGTTACGGGCACAACCGAAAACCTTTTATTACAATGGAATAGAAAAGTTGATGCAGTGCTATGAAAGTGTTATCGAAAAGATGGATAGTTATGTTGAAAAATAGCTTGTTTGTATCTGTAAGTGAAATATATACTTCGCAAAAAATAGTCTGCTACTTCCAGGTGTAAGTGTAGATATTTTTATATGTAGTATCTTAATATATACACACATCATTTTGTTGGTTGTTTTCTCTCTGGATCCAACAGTTTTCCTATAAACACGTTACAGGCTTTATGACCTGTTGTTTTCTGCGTGCTCGTAACTGCATCATTAAGTTGACTCCACTTGTCAGTACAGACTATTTAGTCGAAGAGGTTACACGTGTTTTCGAGTGTTCGGCGAATTTTGTTTTCGAAAAAGATGGATCAAAGATTTTTATTAAATTTTATGTGAAAAATGGAATAAAGTTTAACAACGAATTCGAAATGTTGACTTCGGTTTTTGGCGACTCTGCTATGAGTACGACAATGGTTTATGAGTGGTATGAACGTTCCAAAGAGGGTCGGAAAGACGTTGAAGACGACGATCGCCCTGAACGCCCTAGCATATCAGTTACTGATGATAATGTGGAAGAAGTAAAAAAAATGGTTCTGGAAAATCGCCATCAGAAAGGTTGCTCACGACATCAGTGTATCTTTTGGCTCTCGCTAAGCAATTTTTTCGGATGTTTTGGGCATGAAACGTGTAGCAGCGAAGTTTGTTCCGAAATTGATGAATTTAGACCAAAAACTACGTCGAGTATACACTGTTAAGCAGTTGCTGTATGAAGTCGACATCGATCCATAACTTCTGAAGAAGATTATCACAGGTTACGAAGAAACCAGGGCCCTGTCGTCCCAATGGAAATTGCCTGAAGAACCAAGAAAGAAAAAAAGTTGGATAACATGTGAAGGTTCTTCTCGCCGTTTTCTAGTGTGTAAGAGGTCCGAGCAGATGTAATTTCGATGTATTGCTCATGCGCTGCCTGGGATATGCAAGGTATAAGAGAGTCGCTGACCAGAGAGCAGTGTTGACTGAGTAGGAACTGTGTAGCTGTAGCAGTAAGTTGTTGCTAGTGGCTAGTCTGCAGTCTGCTCTGGTCTGGTATGGTGCATCGTGTTGGCTGGCCAGTCGCGGTGCAGCGATGCCGGAGCCTGAGTACTATTGTATAAGGTAAAAAGCAGCGTCGCGCATATCTACACTCCTGGAAATGGAAAAAAGAACACATTGACACCGGTGTGCCAGACCCACCATACTTGCTCCGGACACTGCGAGAGGGCTGTACAAGCAATGATCACACGCACGGCACAGCGGACACACCAGGAACCACGGTGTTGGCCGTCGAATGGCGCTAGCTGCGCAGCATTTGTGCACCGCCGCCGTCAGTGTCAGCCAGTTTGCCGTGGCATACGGAGCTCCATCGCAGTCTTTAACACTGGTAGCATGCCGCGACAGCGTGGACGTGAACCGTATGTGCACTTGACGGACTTTGAGCGAGGGCGTATAGTGGGCATGCGGGAGGCCGGGTGGACGTACCGCCGAATTGCTCAACACGTGGGGCGTGAGGTCTCCACAGTACATCGATGTTGTCGCCAGTGGTCGGCGGAAGGTGCACGTGCCCGTCGACCTGGGACCGGACCGCAGCGACGCACAGATGCACGCCAAGACTGTAGGATCCTACGCAGTGCCGTAGGGGACCGCACCGCCACTTCCCAGCAAATTGGGGACACTGTTGCTCCTGGGGTATCGGCGAGGACCATTCGCAACCGTCTCCATGAAGCTGGGCTACGGTCCCGCACACCGTTAGGCCGTCTTCCGCTCACGCCCCAACATCGTGCAGCCCGCCTCCAGTGGTGTCGCGACAGGCGTGAATGGAGGGACGAATGGAGACGTGTCGTCTTCAGCGATGAGAGTCGCTTCTGCCTTGGTGCCAATGATGGTCGTATGCGTGTTTGGCGCCGTGCAGGTGAGCTCCACAATCAGGACTGCATACGACCGAGGCACACAGGGCCAACACCCGGCCTCATGGTGTGGGGACGATTCCTACACTGGCCGTACACCACTGGTGATCGTCGAGGGGACACTGAATAGTGCACGGTACATCCAAACCGTCATCGAACCCATCGTTCTACCATTCCTAGACCGGCAAGGGAACTTGCTGTTCCAACAGGACAATGCACGTCCGCATGTATCCCGTGCCACCCAACGCTCTCTAGAAGGTGTAAGTCAACTACCCTGGCCAGCAAGATCTCCGGATCTGTCCCCCATTGAGCATGTTTGGGACTGGATGAAGCGACGTCTCACGCGGTCTGCACGTCCAGCACGAACGCTGGTCCAACTGAGGCGCCAGGTGGAAATGGCATGGCAAGCCGTTCCACAGGACTACATCCAGCATCTCTACGATCGTCTCCATGGGAGAATAGCAGCCTGCATTGCTGCGAAAGGTGGATATACACTGTACTAGTGCCGACATTGTGCATGCTCTGTTGCCTGTGTCTATGTGCCTGTGGTTCTGTCAGTGTGATCATGTGATGTATCTGACCCCAGGAATGTGTCAATAAAGTTTCCCCTTCCTGGGACAATGAATTCACGGTGTTCTTATTTCAATTTCCAGGAGTGTAGTAATGTTACCTGAACTCCCATGTAAATGTTTTAAAAATGTCCTAATAATAATCTTTGTCATATAAAGTAATTTTTTAACAAGCATTCATTTCAATTTAAAGAATTTACTAATTTCTCCAATCCATGATCATTCCGATTGTTGCAAAAGAAAAATCAGTTGCTTCCTTTCATAAATGACAAATCTATCGGCCAGCATTGCACAGAGCTGTGCCGGAAAAATTTATTGTAAGAGCAGATATATTCGGCAATTTTATTGAGGTAAGAATTTTTGCCTTTTTTATTCAGAATGATCTTACAGGGCCATGACGCAGCACTGCTGTCGTCCAAAATTTACCAGGTTAAATTCACAGTGAATTATTGAAAAGTCATAAGTGAGCGACAATTTAATTGAGAGGTTAGTTACATTGTTTTATTACCAGGTTACTGAAATTTTTTTTTTTTATTACAAGGTTTAGGAATTTTTCTGTTTCGAGCTTACATTAAATGAGAAAAGAATTTTGCGGTTCATTAAATGTGAATGAATTTTTGTGTGGAGGTCAAATGTGAAAGAACGAATTTTGTAGGGAGGTTACAAATGAGAAAGAATGAATTTTGTGGGGAGGTTACAAGTGCATAGTGCATGTGGGATAGTGCATCGTGAGTTCCTGCCTTATCGTTGTACGGTCCGTTTGCGAGAAGCAATCCGAAGAAAACAACCAGAATTGTCGCAAGACCACTAGTGAAAATTGCATCACGATAATGGCTCCACTCAAACCTCAATGTTTGTACGTGATTATTTGAAAAAAAAAACCGTTATGTTGCCTCAGCCACCGTATTGGCCGGACGTGTACCACTGCGACTTCTTTTATTCCAGAAACTGAAGACAGCAGTGAAAGGATTTTCCACTACTGATGAGGAGAAAACAGTCACTGAAGGAGCTGAACAATATAACGAAAACTGAGTTCCAGAAGTGGTTCCATGATTGGAAAAAGTGCTAGCTTAAGTCTGTTGTATCTGAGGAAGGATTACTTTGAAGAGGACTAAGTTGATTTTGATGAATAAATTAAGATTCTTTACGGAAAAGAAAAATTTCTATTACTTTTTGAGCACACCTCGTGTTTACAGGACGATTCAAAAAACGTTTACAAACTGACTTGGCACATCGGGCATACAACATCGAAACAAAAACACCGCCTTCAAGGCCCAACTTTACCAACCGGCAGCCGAGTCGTCCTCAGATCTTAGGCGTCACCGGATGCGTAGACGGAGCACACCGCTCTCCCGTCCGTTGTCAGTTTTCGTGAATAGTGTCGCTACTTCTCAGTCAAATAGAGCACAGAGACAGTCGCCATTTACGCCACGGAAGTGTTGGGGATAAAATGGCTACTTACACGTACCGCGAAATGACTGAGATGCTTTTGATATATGGCCCGGCCAACTGCATTGGGGGTGGCCGAACGGTTCTAGGCGCTACAGTCTGGAACCGCGCGACCGCAACGGTCGCAGGTTCGAATACTGCCTCGGGCATGGATGTGTGTGATGTCCTTAGGTTAGTTAGGTTTAATTAGTTCTAAGTTCTAGGCGACTGATGTCCTCAGAAGTTGAGTCGCATAGTGCTCAGAGCCATTTGAACCACACGTTATTCACCACCCTGCATCACTGATTGCGCGAAACCGGCTCGTTCCATGTGCACAAGCCGCCAATGCATTGGTCCCCAATCAACGACATGTACAGTTGCGGCGGAAGGAAGCGTTCTCAAAAGGGTGAAGCGTAGGCTGTCAACAATAACACGGTGTGTATCCCGTGCTACTAACATCCCCCCAACCCTCCTTCTGGCGCATTGTACACGAGGAAGGACAGCATTCGTTTCATTTCCAATGCGTCCTGGCATTGGAAAGCGCATGGGGTTGCGCGGTGGTATTTTTTGCAGGAATCCACTGCAGACCGGAGGTTCACAGTGAGTGTCCTCTACACCTCTGAAGCTGTTTCTCTTTCCAGGGTGCGATGGACGTTGACAATCTGCATACGAGGTCGGATGTGAACCCACAAGCTACAAGTACACATGCCTCACAACGCAAATTTATGCTTAAGCTACGTTCTGCTAGATGCGGGAAATTGCCGCAACGTGCTGCACAAAACGCGTGCGAGACTGCGCTCTCCATTCGCACAATGCAAACATACCAGACCGTTTTCCTAGGGTGCGGGCAAAGCAAGGACGCTGCGGGCTCTACCTGCGGGAAACACTTGTGTGCTTAGGGAGTTGTCTGGCCCGCATGTCGCAGCGATTTGGTTGGTAGGAGAAGTAGGGGAAATCTAACTGAGCATCAGCAAACTACTAGGCGAAAACTGCAGTATTTCTTCCGCGAGCACGGTCAGCAACAGCGAAGCTAATTCTTCAGAGGAGGAGGAGGAGGAGGAGAAGGACGTTAGTTTTTAACGTCCTGTCGACAACGAGGTCAGTAGAGATGGAACACAAACTCCGATTAGGGAAGGATGGAGAAAGAAAGCGGCCGTGCCCTTTGAAAGGAACCACTTGGGCTTTTGCGATAAGCGACTTAGGAAAATCACGGAAAATCACAATCAGGGTTGACGGACGCGGGTTTAAACAGTTGTCCTCCCAAATGCGAGACCAGTATGCTATATCGCTCGGCAAATTCTTCCGATTTAATTATTGAAACACGCGCCAGATATGTCGGATGATCGCTTGTTTCCTTCAGTGGATGAGTAGCTTATCGAGATGGTATCCGTACAACATATTCTGCGGAACATGGCTGACGCCGAGTTGAAAAATCAAATGCAAAAGGAGTTAATCTGTGCATAAATATGTAGAAAAATAAATGAAACTTGTAAGAAGAAATGTCTTCGGTTATGTCCAGTGTAATACATTTCTCAATATATTTGCACTGAACGTTTAAACAGTTAAATAAAATGTCGTATGACTAGGCCTCCCGTCGGGTAGACCGTTTGCCGGCTGCAAGTCTTTAGATTTGACGCCACTTCGGCGACTTGCACATCGATAGGGATGAAATGATGATAATTAGGACAACACAACACCCAGTTCCTGAGCGAAGAAAACCTCCGACCCAGCCGGTAATGGAACCCGGTCCCTTAGGATTGACATTCTGTCGCGCTGGACACTCAGCTACCGGTGGCGGACGTTTAAACAGTTACAATGAGTTGAATGTTATTGCGAACGTCGATTACAATACGGCCCGTTGAAGTAATCAGTAAATCCGCTCCTCATTGTGAATCCCTCAGCTTTGGCGTAACAGCAGACACCTACCAAGGGTATCATGTTGTCCTTGGACAGTTCATTAATTTCTGATTTGTCTGCGTTATAAGGCAGAGGGCATCTTCGAGCAACTGTTTTGTTACTAAAATGTTATACGCTCACTCTTTTTCACGATGTAAGAACATCTGTGTAATTGCTTTGCGCTTCCTGAGCACCCTTCCCAATAATATAGCCTTCCTTCTCTTCCCTAACTTACATGTACTTTCAGAGTGCCAACATAATTTAATAGGTTTTTAGATCGATCACTGTGCTGCGAGTTTTACCTTTCCTGTCTCCACTACTACTGTCGCGCCGCACTGCACCGAGTTTCTTTATTTTTATTACTTATTTATTTATTTATTTATTTTCAGTCAGCAGTCTCCTTGCTGGTTTCATACGACCCGTCACGAATTCTTCTCTTGCGGCATCTCTTCATTTCAGAGTAGCACTCTCAATCCACGTCCTCTGTCTTCCTCTACAATCTTCGCCCTCTACAGCTGCCTCTAATACGATGGAGGTTATTTTGTGATGTCTTAGCAGATGTCGTATCATCCTGTTCCTTCTCCTTGTCAGTGTTTTCAAATAGTCCTTTCCTCGCCGATTCTCTGGAGAACCTTCTCATTCCTTACCCTATCAGCCCACTTAATTTTCGACGTTCATCTCTAACACCACATCTCAAATGCTTCAATAGTCTTCTGTTCCGGTTTTCCCACAGTCCATGTTTCATTACTATACAGTGCTGTGCTCCAAACGTACATTCTCAGAAATTTCGTACTTAAGGCCTATGATTGATACTAGGAGACTTCTCTTGGCCAGGAATGCCCTGTTTGCCAATGCCAGTCTGCTTTTTATATCTTCCCCACCCAGTCCATAATAGGTTATTTTACTGCGTAAGTAGCAGAATGCTTAAACTTCATCTACTTCGTGATCATCAATCTTCATGTTAAATTTCTCACAGTTCTCGTTTTCGCTACCTCTCATTACTTTTGTCTTTCATCGATTTACTCTCAATCTATATTCTGTACTAATTAGACTGTTCATTTCATTCAGCACATCCTGTAATTCTTCTTCACTTTCACTGGGGACAGCAATGTCATCGCCGGCCGGAGTGGCCGTGCGGTTCTAGGCGCTATAGTCTGGAGCCGAGCGACCGCTACGGTCGCAGGTTCGAATCCTGCATCGGGCATGGATGTGTGTGATGTCCTCAGGTTAGTTAGGTTTAATTAGTTCTAAGTTCTAGGCGACTGATGACCTCAGAAGTTAAGTCGTATAATGCTCAGGGCCATTTGAACCAAGCAATGTCATCAGCGATTCGTATCATTAATATCCCTTCACCTTGAATTTTGATTCCACTCCTGAACCTTTCTTTTATTTCCATCATTGCTTCTTCGATGTACAGATTGAACAGTAGGGGCGAAAGATTACTTCGCTGTCTTACACCCTTTTTAATCTGAGCACTTGGTATTTCACTCTTATTGTATATTACCAGTCTTTCCCTACAGCTTACCCCTGTTTCCTTAGGACCGATGACCGTCGCAGTCTGGTCCCTTTAATCCCCCCAAACCAACCAACCAACCTGTTTCCTTAGAATTTCGAATATCTAGCACCATTTGACACTGTCGAACATTTTTTCAAAGTCAGGCTGGCCGGAGTGGTCGAGCGGTTCTAGGCGATACAGTCTGGAACCGCGCAACCTCTACAGTCGCAGGTTCGAATCCTGCCTCGGGCATGGATGTGTGTGATGTCCTTAGGTTAGTTAGGTTTAAGTAGTTCTAAGTTCTAGGGGACTGATGACCTCAGAAGTTAAGTCCCGTAGTGCTCACAGTCATTTGAACCATTTTTTCAAAGTCAATAAATCCTATGAACGTATATTGATTTTTCTTTAGTCTTGCTTTCATCATCAACCGCAACATCAGAACTGCCTCTCTCCTACTCCCGTTATTCCATTTTCTGCTGCTTTGGTACTAACCTGCACTCATCTGTCCAGAAAGCCTTATCTTACTTCCATTTCAGTTCAATGACCCTCACTATATCTAGATTGTGTCTTAGCATTTCCCTTTTCAGATTTTCTAGCTTCCCTACCATGTTCAAACTTTTGACATTGCACGACCCGACTCGTAGAACGTTATTCTTTCGTTGGTTATTCAATCTTTTTTCTCGTGGTCACGTCTCCGTTGGCAGTCACCTAACGGTGATCTGAAAGGGGGACTAGTCGGGAATCATTTGCCTATGGCGAGAGCGTTATGACACTTTCCAATTGAGACCACGGCCCTTTGTATACACATTACGTGTCTTTAGTTCAGTGGTTTCCGTTGCCTTCTGCATCCTTTGCCATTAATCATGGCTGATTGTTCCTCCTTTAGGGACGTTTAGTAGGTATGGCGTAGTAAATCTTGAATAGCGCGAAAAATCAACTTTTGTTAAAAGTTTAAGTATTTCTCTATTTCAACAGCACAACATGTTCATTGAATTTAAAAAAAAAAGTGTGAGAAGGTAGTTCTCGTATCACTCTATTATGTACAGGTGCCAATTATAAAAGCACCACTATCCTTTTATACATTCTGACGTGCAACGCCTCTCGCCTAGGAAAACGTTTCACGCAGCGTCTTGCGGCCCTCATCAGTAGCGGAAGAGGCAGGCTTATTCCACAACACCCTGCAATAACTTTCCGCATCTAGGAAATCGTAACTTTGAACGTGTGAGCTGACATCGTCGGAGATTGTTTAACTGGGCCGTACATTCTCCCGGACCGACTCGACGGTTGCACGTATCTTGTATTCCTGCGGGAGGTTTTGCCGGGCGTGCTGAATGATGTTTCCCTTGTCTATTTGACTTCGCATTCGGTTCCAACATGACGGAGTCCGAGCGCATTTCAGCAGACAAGTGAAGGGACTTCTACAGGCAACTTTCCCTGCCAGTGGATTGATGGCGGTGTGCCAGTCACATGGCCACCACGATCATCCGATCTGCCCCAATCGATTTTTCCTATGGGGGTATCTAGAGGGCCTTGGGTATGAAACACCTTTTACATCGCCGGAGGACCTAGTGTGAAGGATTGTTGCGGCAACAGGATGTCGTCGAGATATACCGGATATGTTTGAGAGGGTGTCCGCCGTCCAATGTCAGCCGTGTCTCGATGCATTTGAACAAAACTTGTCCTCCTTCGTTCCGAATTACTTTCCCTCTCTTATGACATTGATGTTAACGAGATACTTCCCACAATTACTCTGTTTTTTCACCCGAAGATAATTTTCTGTTTTGTATGTAGGAAAGAGTGGGAGGTAAAACGAGTGGCCAACGTTGCATCCATTAGCGATGGGCACCAAATCATATTGGACGGTAATGTGGGCGGACAACGGGAGTGGCCATGTGACGGAAACATTCCGGTTTTGGTATGTTCTTCGTGAAAGTTTTGTAAACATTTCTCATACTGGTTTTATTTAAAATCGTATTGAGCTTGGGTATACTGTACTTACGCAAATCTAATGCGCAATCGAATGTAATGTACTCCCAAATTTTAAAAATTAAATTAATAAAAAAAGGAATTTTGGTACATCGTTGGTGGGGTATTTTTATACTGTTGAAATTTATTTTACAATGATAACTTTATTTCAAACAATAGTGAATGTATACATAAACTATAAAAACAATATTAGTTTAAGTTACTCATTACAGTAATAAGTGACATTTTCATTATTAAAAAAAGAACGCCTAACTTGATTACCTACATGACAATCAAAGAAACATACTGTAAATTACAGGCGTTACTCACCGTTATTCTTTAATGTCGTCATTACTGGAATCCTCGGAAGAGTCTACATCAGAAATAGATTAATTTCCTCCTTCCCCCGCCATCCTCGGTGTCGTTCAAGAGCACATCATCTTCACTGCCATCCAGAGTATTTGAAATACAGCATTTCTAGAATGACTTTACGATCACTGGTGCTTCGATGCGTTTCCAGGCAGCCGAAACCCACTGCGCAATAATGTATGTAGCGAGTCAGTTCGGCTGGCCGCTGTGGCCGAACGGTTCTAGGCGCTTCAGTCCGGAACCACGCGACTGCGACGGTCGCAGGTTCGAATCCTGCCTCGAGCATGGATGTATGTTATGTCCTTAGGTTAGTTAGGTTTACTGACTGAGTGGACAGCCGGCACGGCAACTCAACGTGTTTGGTCAGAGGGCTAGCTGCCGTCTGTAATAAAAAGAAAAAACTGAGTTAATGGATCAACAACGAACTGACATGGGTGTCTTTCGACGTCCGCCCCGAGCAGATACAACGAACGAAAACGAACAAAATGAGATTTAAAATAAAAAAAAAAGTGGACAGCACGACGGACTGTCAATCCTTAGGGCCCGGGTTCGATTCCCGGCTGGGTCGGAGATTTTCTCCGCTCAGGCACTGGGTCTTGTGTTGTCCTAATCATCATCATTTCATCCCCATCGACACGCAAGTCGCCGAAGTGGCGTCAAATCGAAAGACTTGCACCAGGCGAGCGGTCTACCCGACGGGAGGCTCTCGTCACACGCCATTATTATTTATTATAGTTAAGTTTACTTAGTTTTAAGTCTAGGGATTGGTGACCTCAGATGTTAAGTCCCATAGTGCTTAGAGCCATTTGAACCATTTTGGAGTCAATTCACAATTTGGTTCGCAAAACCATTTATCGTACTGTTCCTGAACGTAAGCTTTGAAAGGTTTATTTATAATAACGTCCAGGAATAATAAGGTAACTGGGTAGGCTGTGGAACTTCTTTTTTACGTCCTCAGTGAGATGACCACGAAATGCACGAAGAAAAATAATTGATGGTTGCCTGGAAAGCTCACCAGGACGGATTTGCCAAACATTTCGGAGCCAGTCAAGCATCAAAGTTTCAGTCATCTATCCCTTCTCTTGATTCCGAACAATGACGTCATCAGGGAATAGCTTTTCATTTTTTGGAGTCTTTGGGCTTGTTTTTCGTTTGAAGATTAAAAAGGGGGAAAGTTTATTCCCATATGCTGTGATTGCCAACATTACTGTTACGCGCTGTTTTTCACACCCAGATGTTTTGATGGTAACTGTTTTTGTACCCTTCTCGTCAATCGTGTAATTACGTGGCATATCAGACCATATTGGAGTCTTATCAGCGTTGCCTATCTGGCCCATCGGAAAATTCTTCTCTTTCCGAAGTGTGATAACATACCGCTGAAATTCTTCAAGTTTCTTCTCAAAATCCTGTGGAAGCTTTTGGCATATTGTTGTACGGCGTCGTAGATATAAGCCCGCTCGTTTCATAAAGCGATCAACCCATTCCCAGCTAGCCTTAAACTCTTGCTTCGGTATATTCAGAGCAGCAGCCACCTATTTTGCTTTTTTTATTATGGTGTCACTGGTCACAGGTTGCCCATTCTTCCTCCTTTCTCGGACGAATTCCAAAACATTTACTTCAACGTCTGGATGTCTTCCTTTGAGAGATCCAGTGAATTTCTTTCTGGTAACGGTAGTTGCAAATAATCTCAATTTCTTCTTCTTCCATAAGCGAACGTTACTCTCAGCTATACTGGACTCTCTTCCTGCCCTTCTGTTACCATATTTTTCAGCATAAAGAATTATTATCTTAATACGATATTCTTCTCTGCTTGCGTTCCGTTTCGTGACTACCTAATGCAAAAACAATGCGAAGCACTGTAGTAAGCCAACAACAATGACACGAGGTTGAGAAGTACAACAATGCGTTGTAATGTACGGGACAGTACATAAATTTCAACGATCAAATAAAAATCAAACAAAAATATACACGTCCTATTTGAACCGACGACTAAAGAAAATTTCCACTCTTGGTAATAATGGATTTTGTTCTGACGCCTGTGAACAGAATTCAGAACGGGAAATATATACGAGCTCTTTTAACTCAATAACCTCTAACCCGATTTACGTCTTCCTTTCGTTAGTTCACAGATACCGTACCTATATTTTATTGCTAGAGTTTAATAAACGTTTGCTACTTCAGATCACATAGGGTAAGAAATACCGGTGAACGATTCAAGTTTGTACTCGAATCTAATGCGCCATGGAATCTTATACGCACCCCAATTTTAGATACTTCGTATGGTAAAAAAAGTGCACACTAGATTCGTGTAAATACGGTAGATAAGTGAGCATAACTCGTATTTTCTCATAGCATTTCTTATAGCTCCAAAAGAAACAATGGCAACAGTAAATCGTAAACAATTTTATGGCCTGTTTTACTATTGAAACAATGAGGTTCAACAAAACCATTTTTGTCGAGTACCATTTAATTTATTTTTAATACATTTACAACTATTATTGTTTTGGAAGTTTGCATGCAACGTATTCTGCAGATTTGGAATTTCTCCTTACCTTAGGAGGAATGCCATGTTGTTAGCACTCTCATTCTGGAATGTAACTTTCGAAATCGTTCGTTCCACCGCTTTTGTTTCATCTTTCTTATTACAAGGTTAAATGTTTGAACAGTATTCATTATTTTTTGTTTCAGATCATAAAATTCGGTAACAGGGCTCCTACTTTTGGAACGCTATGTGTACTGATACTTTTCATTTTAATAATGTTTAGATTTATTTTACCAGATGTGAAGTTCTTCATTACGTATCTCAAGCTGCAAAATTATTGGATCATTGTTTCTCCTATTGGATGAAAAGCAGACCTGTCACATAAATTTCGGGTCTTGTCCGACTGTACCACTCGTCTGATTCATCTTGATACATTACAGACCTCTGGAACCGATGTGAATGAATGAGTCGCTTTGTCCTGCGGTTGCTTCTGCGCAGATAGTTCATTAGATGCTGCATTTGAATCGTTCGTTCCGATTTCTGAAAAGAAGTGTTACACAGGACGCCGAAGTGCGTTTGTAGTATTTCTTTCTCAAACAATGATTACAGCTTTTTTCCAAAACATAAGGGTGATTAAACATTTTCCTATCCGCTGCACTTCGTTACAGAACGATGACAGATTCAGAGGGAAATCCTGAGAAAAGAAACGTCCACTGAATGAGACAGAGGACGGGACCAAGAAGAGGGGGGAAGAGCTATCTTCCGGTATATGCTGTGAGGTGGCAACGCTGCTACGAGAAGTGGACGTCACGTGTGGTACAGAGGGC
This sequence comes from Schistocerca cancellata, assembly GCF_023864275.1. Lineage (NCBI taxonomy): Eukaryota > Metazoa > Arthropoda > Insecta > Orthoptera > Acrididae > Schistocerca > Schistocerca cancellata. Next base: position 314,083,285 of record NC_064630.1, on the reverse strand, counting down.
GAGGAGAAAGGAACAAGCAGGTAGTCCGCCTTTGTGCAAATTATCCGGTTTCTAGACTTCCACAGCCACCACCCCACGCTGTCGCTTTCTGTGTAGTACTACTCACGAGCCTGTCGAAAGAGCGGAACCATGCCATGCTATACTTACTCGTATATGTAACTACCAGATTCAATATAATTCACAAATCTCATATATGGAATATGATGGTGGAATATATTCGCTATTTCTTTATGACTAACGTCGCCTTAACTATTGTACTTGCAGCCTACACGTCTCGTCAGTAATTCCTGAATAACGTGACAACAAATAGGATAGTTCATATTGCAACCATTAGATTTCAGATTATTCATCATGCAGTACAGAAACTGTGTTGCAATGTAATTTTCCGTCAAGATCCTAGGAAGCTCCTCCAAATACTTGCCAGTAAATCCTTAAACGATTGCATAAGGCCAAAAAAATTCCGCATTAGGATACATGATCTCGTGAGCCGGTTATCATCCCAAAACAATAAAATTAAAAGCGATCGGTCTCTGCTGGCTACATTTGCAACTCCTATAAAAATTACTTTTAGTGTCGACGCAGAAAACCTTCTCAATTTCGTGGAATATTAATTAGTACAGATTCCACCCCAAAATGCAAGTTGCCTGGTAACAATCTTTTAAGTTCTTTCTTAGATCAGAGGAAATTAAGAACATTGCCGCCAACAAGACAATGTATGTTCACCGAAAGTGGAATATTTTATGTCGTAGTACTTTCACAAGTACGAAGTATTCTCTTCTTATTCGCTGGAGAGTGATCACTGGGATGAACCCCTGTAACAAAACGTATGTCATAATATTTCAATCAGCGTTATCCTGAATCAAATCGCTGTCTCGCTCTCTTGAATGCCGTAAGCTCTTTGTGACGAACATGATCTGTCTTTCGCGGAGGCTTCAGAATAAAGTTCGCTCTTTAGTGTCGTTCTACATATCTGCTACTTTTTCAGACGTATCAAAAATATTTATCAGGATTCAACATAAGATTGTGAGGCAGTCATCTTCTACTCTGGTATTCTTCCTCTACAAGTAATTTCTTTCACGAAAATCCTGTAGTGTCGAATTTCGCAATTCTGGAAGGTTAAAGCTGAGTCAGGTCATGCTGAGGAAAGCATTGTTCATGATAATAAATTACTACATTCGTGATAATGTATGGTACACAGAGGTAATCTAGCAGATATCTGTATTGTAAAATTAATATTGCTTTGGTATTTTTAGTTTTATGGGCATTAGGCCGCGCTCTAATGCATGTTGCTTCTCGACACTGAAGGCCTTCTTAATGTGTTTAATCTTTTCTGAATTTGTACATTCATTCACACATCATGTGCCAGCATAAAGGTGAAACGAGTTAGAATATGTTACCAAAGAGATGGAACTGCAATGAACCGAACATGTGAGCAATGTAAGCAACTATCACTGATAATCGATAGTTCGTTGTTGGCCAAAGGCATTTGCCATTCTCTTTGCTCTTAGTGTCTTACGTGATCAGCCGAGAAGCCATACTACTTTGAAATTTGTACTATTCAACTGTTGCTCGTTAACAACATGCTTAACATTTATGTGAGCGTAATTATACGAAGCCTTGTGTACTGCGCTGTAGGTAATTCATGAATGGCCGCTGCACAAACCCACAATAATGTGGCGTTATATTGTCGACGTGAGGAGCCATAATTTTTTAGGGCAGCGAGAAGCGACGCTAACTACGAACTCGAACTAGGTGTAGAAACATACTGAACGTTCCGTGGACCACGATGGATCTACTTCGAGACGATGTGCAGCTTAACAGGGCGAGCCATAACCAGCACTTACCTCGAATTAAATGTTCCACCGGTCATCTTGGATGACCTCTTTAAGTAATATGTAGCGGACCTTGCAATTCAGCGTATTATTCTTTTCTCAGGATACCTCAAAGTTAATGTTACACGCGTCTCTCAGTAAGTGTAAAATAACTGAGAGAAACAGAACGACAAAGTTTCTTTACTTTGCTTGTAAAACCTCGGAAGATCCTCGAATGACAACGATAATTTTTCATTTTTATAAAAGAAGTATTGTGTCTTTTATGTTATTTGAGCTTTGTCGTCTTGCAAAATCCGAAAAATGCGGGGTTTTCTTCAATCAGCTGGTAGAAAAATGGATGAGCGATGCCTTCTTAAATTTTATTGTAACCAAAACGATTTTTTTGGCTGTAGGAACTGAATCAAGTGAAATTTGGTGACGTTCATGAACCATAAAATCGTTTATCTGAATCAATTACCCAGTTTTCGCAGAGAGACACGTATTGAGCGTACAGTTCTCAACCTTATCATCGTGGCATATAGCTGCTTTTATCCCTATACTTGCGGCCTTAACGTTGTGGATGTTACATTGAGAATTTTTAGTTTTCACGTTCTGCTTCGAAATACGAATGTGAAGAGAATTGCAAAATCTGTACCACTTCAGGAATTACCTAGTAACATATTATAAAAACCCATTTAACGTGTTGATCAGTTTGGTCCTCATTTCCGTGCGTAAGTTAATCATTCCATTTATTTTTGCGTTATTATTCAGTAGAAACTTATGACGAAAATTTATAGCACTTGCGTTTTTCTTTACAATTTTAAGTCTAACTTATATACTTATGGACTTCCTGAGGTTTAAGACTTGTCATTTGGTTTTACGGAAATTTCGTTGATATTACGATTTTCTGTAAACACCTACAGTTGCTCTACTGAAAGACTGTGTCTCTTGTATCGCCACAAAAAATCCTACCTTCTCAGAGCTCACATACCTGCACCCAAGTGTAGTTTTGTACAACGCAACACACGGTTTGGCAGATGTTTGTACGTACGACTCTGGTACTCTTTACGTTCTATCTAACCTGAAAACATTCCTCCTCAGGCCAATATATGGCGAAATCTGTGAATGTTGCAGCATATATTGTGATGCTGTGATTCACACAAATTTGAGGTTGACAACGACGACCAATGGCAGTACGAGAAGCACCGCTAATTTACGAATAAAACTCAACAATGCAGAAACAATTTATAATTTTGAACAACGAGACTATGTTGTTGCACGAAGGAATATGGGCAGAGAACTTTTCACTTTAAAAAATAAAAATATTTCGGCCACCGAACTGTCTAGCTGTTAAACAGGCTGCACAAAAAACAATTTGCTCTTCCTTTGTGAGAAAGATGCAAAACTCAGTAAGAAATGTATACTGCTGTCTGAATGTTGGCTCAGAATGAAAAAATTTATTTCTCATTCAATGAAATTGCTGCTAGTTGTTCTTCTTTCTCTTCGTTATAGTCCTGTCTAATAAATAATGTGTTTTACGTGGTCATGCAGCTTTTAGGAGCTAAGTGCCTAAGACTAAAATTATCGCCGGTTTCTCACATTATCTTATAGTGGCCATACGCGTAATTGCTGTCTTGAGAAGCATACGTAATGAACCACTGTAGCCGCGCGGTTCTGGCGCTGCATTCTGGAACCGCGAGACCGCTACGGTCGCAGGTTCGAATCCTGCCTCGGGCATGGATGTGTGTGATGTCCTTAGGTTAGGTTTAACTAGTTCTAAGTTCTAGGGGATTAATGACCTCAGCAGTTGAGTCCCATAGTGCTCAGAGCCATTTTTGAACCACTGTAGGCCAGCGTTCTTGCACGTACGTAGGGCAACTTTGTGTAATCATTTTGACTGTCCGAACTGCTTGAGGCATGATCGATTTTCAGCTATGCAAGCTTGCTTCAAGTATACAAAACTGCAGTTCGTTGAGCGTGTGTATCGACAATATGCAGGCTTGTATAAGCGAACATCACTTTGAGGTAATGTTCATTGCGCCACTAGCGCGAGTGATATGAAGCACATCACTTGTAAATTGCTGGAAAAGTTTATTCGATTATACGAAAGTCAGCCTTGTTTTAGGAGCGTTATATCACGGTAAGACAAGGAGGTATGTAGTATATATTAAACTTTTTACAACAAAGCACAGAGAGACAAGTCTTTATTAAAAAGATAAATCCTTCTGGCAGCAACTACAAGAGAGACAAAATTGGAAGGTGTGTGTTAACCTGGGGGAGGAAGAGTGAAGGTATGTAAGTCAACACTTGCGTATTACAGATGTGTATAAATGCGATATTGAAGGCTATATAGTCCCTACAGTTCGCGAGAAATAGCATTATTTTCAAGAGTGTTTTGTGTGTTCTTAATAGCTTCTCTCGTGGTTGTATCCTGCTTTTCTATTAAAAATTCCTGATTAACAAATGAAAGGAGCTTCAAATGTTTTTTATCCATTGACGCTGGAATAATTATACCCGTCATGTTGTATCTTCATTTCACAGACTAAATTAATCTGAGAATAAGTTGATCGTTTTATTAACCCGTCTTTATACAACGTATAAAGCTTCCTCTTTCTTTTTCTTCACTCAACGGCAAAGCAGACCAAAAGCAGCGAATCATGTCGGCTGAGCTCCACGTGTCCAAGTCACAAACTCACGCTGGTACAATCACGCTTGGGCTCGGAGACGAAGGGGATTGCTTGTATGTGCTTGTAAAGCGTGTAGTTACGTATGTAGCCGCCTTTTGATACAATCTCTAATAGGTAAGAAACTCAAAATCCCTTCTGTAGTAATAGAGATGTCTGGGATGGAAACCGTTCTGTACTAGAAGAAGCGTCCAGCGGACTGCGTGACAGCGCTGGACACCCCTGCCAGCTGTGGGCTAACACGACACAACGGCTGGCGCGGCAGGTAGCAGTCCCTTACACAGCTGATACGATAACAACAGCCGTCTGTTGCGGACTGCCGCCATCCCTCACGGTCGCTCGCTGCAGCTTCCTGCTGAAAGCAAACGGCTTCGTTACGGAATCTTCCGCTAGTTCTCCTGCCTATCAGTCAACGGATGCTGGCGACTACACGATGCATCTGTATTCTATGAACCGGAGTATGAAGTACTTCTACATCTACATCTACATGGATACTCTGCAAATCACATTTAAGTGCCTGGCAGAGGGTTCATCGAGCCACCTTCACAATTCTCTATCATTCCAATCTCGTGTAGCGCGCGGAAAGAATGAACAGCTATACCTTTCCGTACGAGCTCTGATTGCCCTTATTTTATCGTGGTGATCGTTCCTCCCTATGTAGGTCGGTGTCAACAAAATATTTTCGCATTCGGAGGAGAAAGTTGGTGATTGGAATTTCGTGAGAAGATTCCGTCGCAACGAAAAACGCCTTTGTTTTAATGATTTCCAGCCCAAATCCTGCATCATTTCTGTGACACTCTCTCCCATATTTCGCGATAATACAAAACGTGCTGCCTTTCTTTGAACTTTTTCGACGTACTCCGTCAGTCCTACCTGGAAGGATCCCACACCGCGCAGCAGTATTCTAAAAGAGGACGGGCAAGCGTAGTGTAGGCAGTCTCCTTAGTAGGTCTGTTACATTTTCTAAGTGTCCTGCCAATAAAACGCAGCCTTTGGTTAGCCTTCCACACAACATTTTCTATGTGTTCTTTCCAATTTAAGTTGTTCGTAATTTTAATACCTAGGTATTTAGTTGAGTCTACAGCTTTTAAAGTAGACTGATTTATCGTGTAACAGAAGTTTAACGAGTTCCTTTTCGCACTCATGTGGATGACCTCACACTTTTCGTTATTTAGGGTCAACTGTCACTTTTCGCACCATTCAGATATTTTTTCTAAACCGTTTTGCAGTTTGTTTTGATCTTCTGATGATTTTATTAGTCGATAAACGACAACGTCGTCTGCAAACAACCGAAGACGGCTGCTCAGATTGTCTACCAAATCGTTTATATAGATAAGGAACAGCAAGGGGTCTATAACACTGCCTTGGGGAACGCCAGAAATCCCTTCTGTTTTACTCGATGACTTTCCGTCAATACTACGAATTGTGACCTCTCTGACAGGAAATCGCAAATCCAGTCACTGAGACGATATTCCATAAGCACGCAATTTTTCCACGAGCCGCTTGTGTGGTACAGTGTCAAAAGCCTTCCGGAAATCCAGAATTACGGAATCGATCTGAACTCCCTTGTCAATAGCACTCAACACTTCATGTGAATAAAGAGCTAGTTGTGTTTCACAGGAACGATGTTTTCAAAACCCATGTTGACTGTGTGTCAATAGACCGTTTTCTTCAAAGTAATTCATAATGTTAGAAAACAATATATGTTCTAAAATCCTGCTGCATATCGACGTTAGCGAAATGGGCCTGTAATTTAGTGGATTACTCCTACTACCTTTCTTGAATATTGGTGTGACCTGTGCAACTTTTCAGTCTTTGGGTAGGGATCTTTTGTCGAGCAAACGGTTGTGTATGTTTGTTAAGTATGGAGCTAATGCATCAGCATACTCCGAAAGGAACTTAATTGGTATCTAGTCTGGACCAGAAGACTTGCTTTTATTAAGTGATTTGAGCTGCTTCACTACTCCGAGGATATTTACTTCTACGTTACTCTTGTTGGCAGCTGTTCTCGATTCGAATTCTGGAATATTTACTTCGTCTTCTTTTGTGAAGGCATTTCGGGAGGTTGTGTTTTGTAACTCTGCTTTGGTAGTACTGTCTTCTTTAGTATCTCCATTGTTATTGCGCAGAGAAGGCACTGATTGTTTCTTGCCGCGAGCATACTTCACATACGACCAGAATCTCATTGGATTTCCTGCTAGGTTTCGGGACAAAGTTTCGTTGTGGAAACTGTTATAGGCGTCTCGCATTGAACTCCGCGATGAGTTTCGAGCTGCTGTAAAGGATCGCCAATCTTGGGGATTTTGCGTCTGTTTAAATTTGGCATGTTTGTTTCGTTGTTTCTGCAACAGTGTTCTAACCCGTTTTGATCTGCAGTTGGTAATCCTGTCCACTGTTTTATTATCTAACCAAGATCTTCTTCGCCATTTTTTTCATTTACCCTCGATCTTCCATTATCAACGCTAGAAGAGTATACTCCGTGTTCCGCAAGAAATGTCGTACGTTTGCAGATTTTCTTCTTTTAAACATTACTAACACTAATTTTCTCATTGTTTGTGTTTATTACAGTATTTTAAGCATTCTGCGGTAAATCCACAGTTCAGAGCCCTCGATCTTCTTTGGTGTTGGCATATTTAGTGTCCATCCTTCTGAGCCGGGTAGAAGCAATAGTTAGCAGGGGAAGGGGTGGAGCTAGGCCTGGTATATGGAATATTTCTGATATTTTGGAAAACGAATGGACTTGTAAGTAACGTCAAAAAACTTTCAGTCCTGACTCTGTTAAAAACGTGCGTAATACCGACATTTATCGTTTTCTTGAAAGAAAAACACCTGACTACAGTATGATTTTTCCTTTCCCTGAGAACTGGGGGTAGGGGGAAGGGGGGAATTGCCCTTGGATATGGGCGCCCTTGTATGGAAGTATAGACCAGATGCATCTAGGAATCCAACTCTTTAACGTTTAGCTCGAGGTTTGTACTTCAGAGAATTTTTTTGAGTTTCATGAAAGCATTACGGGCGTTCTCTAGGCGACAATTTATATCCTTGTCTGATCTCTAGTCTCCATCGAGTCACCTTCTAAGGTACTTAAACTTCTCTACTCATTATATTACGGAGCCACTGAACCGTAGATTTCGATTTATATAAGAGTTGGGCTATCGTGTGACGCGATCTACATAACTGCTGTCATCTACATAACTGCTGTCATCCCCTATTAAGTTGAGTGCTGAAGGTTATCAAAATTATCGGCAGCGAATATCTTAATATCAGCATACTGAATGTTGTTGATGAAGACTGCATTAACTTTTATGTCTTTTTCTGTCTCATCGAGTCTCTCATAAGTCCAATATTTATTGCATAATAATGAGTATCGTACAGTAATATTGACCGTCTGAAATAAGACTACCATATAGTTTTAAAGATACTGACGTTCGTTCAACGTATTACGCTTTATGTAAGGGTAGTATTGCGCAATATATCGCCGTCGCCGCCAAGACCGAGTGAAACTCAATTCGCTCCGAACGAATCTTCACAAAGAACTGAAAAAAATGAATGTCAAGAGATCAGGAAGTGGGCTGTATGATTTATGAAATCATCATGAGGTACTTTGAAGAAATGAAGTTCTTGATTGCTCAGGAAACGTCAAATGCCTCGTTGTCCGCAACACCGGAGGAATCTAAAGATCATGATTTTATGGCAGTAAGTGGAAACGTTCAACTTCTTTGTAGCGGTTCTCAGAATTAACTAGTAAGCTTGTATGTTTATTTTTCTAGCAGCAGCTGTCACAATAGACACATAATGTTATGTTAGCTTTCAGTCAACATAATTGTTTTATTTCGTTTGCAATTGTTGCAGTAGAGAAAGACATACAACACGCCCCATGTGCTTGATAAGTTACACAGTTTACTTATTTCATCTGTAATTAGTTGTAATTCACGAATGTGTGTGGCCATTGAAATAACCACAAAAAGCTCGTCTGACTTGTTCGTCCGTTCTGCATAATTTCTGCTTGGATTTTACAAGGCAAGCAATTCAAACGGAATATATTGTCGAAGTCCGACTTGTTCGCTATGAAGGCAGAGTTCCGTCCCGTTCTTCGCTTCGCACTAACTCAAAGCTAGACACTAAGGCAGTGCAGACAACTTTTCAGTATCGTATTTCTTAGTGTGAATAGATTTGTTGATAAATTTCAAAATATACTGTGACACTGTACTAGCTCCAGCCAAGGGTGCCCGTACGCTGGCTTGTAACGGTGGCGGGGGGAGAGGGAGAGCAAGACCTGGAGGTATGGAGTATTTTTAATATTTTGGAAGACGAATGCCGACTTGCAAGCAGCTATAAAAAATCTCAGTTCCGAAACTGCTAAAAACCTGCATATTACCGACTTTTAGATAATTTTCTTCGAAGAGAAACACTTGACGACACTATATTTTTTCCTTTCCCTGAGAACTGGGAGTGGCAGCCCCGCCCCCCCTCCTCGCCCTCCCCTTGCCCTGGGTACGGGCTGCTTAAACAGATACTACTTTCTATTGCACAATAAATACACTTGCGCATGAGGCTAGCTACCCCAAAGTATTATGTCGTAAGGCATCACTGAAAGAAAGTATGTATACTAACTGATTTCTGTACCCCCGAACTTAACTATTTTTCTATGTTTTTTAAATTGTTCTTTTAGTTTCAAACTTTCAAATTTTTCAGTTTTTTATTCGTTGTTCGTACGCTGCATTAATCAAAGAAGGAGTGATCGGTATGCCGCGAGCACTGAGGTTATCATCCCACCGACGCACCAGGTTGAAGATCCCGTTTGGTAAAAAACCTTGTCCTGCTGCATTAAGAAGTCCGTAACTGCCCTGCTACACATCCTCGTCCGACACGAATCGTCGACCCTTCAAGGCTTTTTTTAAGATACCGAAAGCGTGGTGATCGCTTGGGGAGAGATCAGGACTATAAGGTGGGACATTTGCGATTTGGTGACGAGAGTTATCATGATGCAGCAGTTGTCACTGTAGTCTCGAACGTTTGTCCTTAACTGCACGTCTTAATGTCTCCTGCGCTGCCCAGGACCGTTCCCCAGTGATGTAGATTCCAGGCGCATTGAAATCAATGAGTAATGGGTGTCGGAAATCAAAGAATCACCTTTTCTGCATATGGCTGGCTCTTGAATTTCTTGGGACGAGGGGACATGCTGTTCTACACACATTTTTCATTCTCCAGTGTCTACCGGTGTTCGCCAGCCAAGAAAAGGGTAACTGTAAGTTTGTCTTATTTGGACGTGTCTAGTAATTGGGGTGGCGGTAGTTAAAACCAAGTGTTAAAACCGCTCAAAATAATCCGTTTAGTAAACTATTTTCGGTTCTTTATTCCTATTACTTGCTGTAATAAACGTAGAAATTCGAACAAGGATTGAAAAATTCTGACTGTCTCACTTTTAAGATAGACAGAATCAAAATATTAAATCAAATAGGCAAATAAAAGAAAACTTAGCCCGGCCACCGTTCTCAGCTTTTCTCAAAATTGATAAGTGGCTGAATGCTACAAAAACATCACGAGTGTTCTCTTGTTGCCTCTAATTTGCTGAAAAACCGTTTTGCAATCGAGAATCATACCACTATTTTGGCATCACGAATAGTCAGTACTAAATGGTGAAAACTCGGTTGCAGGACTTCTTCTGTTAATTTGTACGTAGTCAAGGGCTAGAAGCAGATAAAAGCATACTATGTAGACACTGGTAACAAACAGATGTGCTACTTTCTACTTTTATTGTAAACTGTAATGTCATGTTGAATTTAAGTTTTCTCCTTACAAAATGTCGCTAGTTTGTTGCGGCTCCTCCCGTTCTGAACCTATTAAAGCAAACGGAGCATTGTACTTCACTGATACTGCACTCCATAAAATACTTCCAGACAAGGGATGGTGACATTCCGCAATAAAACTAACGTCCGACGACGACAGCGAGAAACTATCTCATACAACAGACGGGACAAGTCTTACACACTTACGGTTGCCATATCTAGCTCGGACTTCGTCGGGACGCTCTGAGATGGGATTGTAGAAATGAGATAAAAATTTTATTGAATTTATTTTTATTTAGAATACAATTACGCGGAACTTGTTGCGGCAGAAGTAGTTGGTAACCATGTTTTCCGGAAGATTTCATCTTCTTCAGCAAGTCTTTTTCCCCCTTTGCGTATTTATAGAACTCCATGCAAATTAGCTTGTAGTTAAACTGGCACTGAGTCCACAGTCCCCGGTAGCAGTCGATTTCTTTCATGAGTCTACTGGGCCGACATCAGCGAAAATACTTTTTCCACAGTAGTGTTGTGTAAGGGAATAGCATTTTAGCATTTGGCATTTCCGTTCTGGATTTTCTGTTTCAAGCTCTTCAGATACATATATTCCCGGAAAAAATTGTCGGCTGAAACCTTCATGCCATTTTTAGTCAGGTATATAATAGTGTTTTCATTCATCACCAAATCTGGGCTTTCTGATAGCGTCATCCAATCAAATACTTCACATTTATTAAAAGAAATAGCCCATTTCTCTACGTAATCAAATACTATGGCACAGAAAGCCATTGTCTTTTCCTCAGATTTCGAAATCAAATTAATTATTTTTGGTTAGGGTTATCATTCTTTAATTTGTTTAAATTCGTCTTGGTTTGCATGCCTACGAAAGTGGCAGTCTTCCTTTCACTCAGACATATTTGAGTGTCGATTAATATATGTTTCTTATTTCAACTATCAAGACTTTATTCTTCTCCATCCTTTTTATTTATTTATTTATTTTTAAACGGAGCTAAGCTTGACTGCAAGGACATGCAGTAAATTTCACTGATCGGACCACTGAAAAAAACTGAAATTATTTAAGATGACCTGTTTAGGCGTCAAAAAATCGTTTTAATGGAATCCAGAGCTTAATAATTCTCTCATCTGCGAGCATTAAGGACAGTCATCTTGTTTTTGAGCGAGATAGAAGAGTCTGATGTTTGACATCAGTTCATAAGCAGAACTCTTTCAGCTTCTCTGTCCTTACCGTGTATATATAAAATAATTAAATATTTTCACGACAATTATTTCAATGTCGACAGTTAAGACTCCTGCAGCGTTTGATATAGTACTGTGGAGAATATGGGCAGGGCATCCAATTCCATCTACATTTTTCGTAGTTCTTTAATTTGGTGAAACATATTCCGGTGGCCGTGTCAGTGAAGCCCTCCGAAGTTGGTTTTGATATTGTCTCCACAAAAAGCGATTGATTTATCTAATGGAATTTGCAGTTGCCTCAATGTATCTAGACAAAACTTTGCAATTTTCTCCGATGTTTCGTTATTCAGCGAATTAAACTTCAACAGCTTCTGTTGGATTTCGTCAGTTTCAATACAGTCTTGAACAACTAAGGGAAACATCGGTGCCTATGCCGTAAAATGAAACTTCTTGCAACTATTTTATGCATTCGGACGCTGGGTGTGGTGCGAGGATATTTTTAACAATCGCTATAGCTTTGGTCCTGGCTGTAGACTGCTTTGCGGTGACTTTGGAGTAAGGATATATTGCGGCATTTAGTTTCACGGTACAGTCAAGAGAACTGAGGGACTGATGAAGCTTGACAACTTTATAAGCTGTTGTTAATTCTGCAGCAGCAACAGGCAATTTTTCGTGGGTACCTTCTTTAATTATGAATGTAGAAATAAGCTTTGATGTCGATGCTACCGCAAATGTATTTGTCTGCTTCTTCAAATCTATTTGTCTGATTCTTCGTAGGAATGTGAGTTACTGAGATGAAACAGCTACAAATTTTACATGACGCTTGCTGATCCGTACGTCGTTTCTTGAAAAAAGACAACTCTTCTGTGTAATCGTCTGAAAAGCGACACCTCTTTCCATAGTTAGGCATTTTCGAAATAATTTATTAGACGGTAAAAAAGTCGACAATAACATTTTAGTGATCGAAGTACACGTCACTATACATTTCACGTCCTATAGCCCGTAGTAAACACTTAAGACATGACTAAATTGCACTCGTTCGTATCACGTTTAGAAAGAATCGTCGTATCAGGTCGCTATTCATATACAATTTGTCCGTTTCTTCTGCGTGCTGCTGTTAAAATAGTTCCAGCCCCTTACTACTGGAGAAGTCCGGCATTTTCTCAAATTATGGCGCCTGATCTACAACGAGCTTGCTTCATCGATACAGTACCGCATCTGTGAGACGACCTTGTCAATATAAGCTTGTTGACATAAATAAAACTTACGGAGGCTATATTTACATGGTGGTGGTGGTGGTTAGTGTTTAACGTCCCGTCGACAACGAGGTCATTAGAGACGGAGCGCAAGCTCGGGTTAGGGAAGGATTGATAAGGAAATCGGCCGTGCCCTTTCAAAGGAACCATCCCGGCATTTGCCTGAAACGACTTAGGGAAATCACGGAAAACCTAAATCAGGATGGCTTGAGACGGGATTGAACTGTCGTCCACCCGAATACGAGTCCAGTGTGCTAACCACTGCGCCACCTCGCTCGGTTATATTTACATGGTGCTCTAACAGATGGTATTATTTCAATACCTGAGTCAAGCTCGTAACAGTATTTTGCAAAATCGAGAGAAAATTGGGTCTTGTCGGGATGTCGTGACAAAAGGTCCAAATGGTGACGGTCCCGATATATCGGGACGGATGACATCTTATCCACACTGCATGTACACACGTCACATGTACCAACCAATAGGCCACGCCACATGGCAACAGGTACATTATTGTCTCAGCAATACTGTACCAATTGTTGTGCCAGGTGTGTGTTGCTGCTTTGCGTCGGCATTGTTATTAAAATCGCAGTGATCCCTTTTCTCTTTTTCTATAATAAGGCAATATTTCAAAGCAATGGAAATTTTAGGAATAAAAGTTACTTGTTTTTTTTTCAAAAAGTTTACCTAAAAATTAAATATCTTAGCACTGCTGCTATGGGTAACTGTATTTCGGTTTTTGGCTGGTTATTAGAAAAAAACAAAAATCTCCTGTTATAACCGAGACCAAACGATCCGGTTATTCAGAACTAAAACACTGGTATCAGTTTTAACCGGTCGGTTTTTACCATCCCTATCAGGTAATAAAGTCGCCCTAGTTCACGTTTCGGCATTTACCGCACGCACCTCAGGAGAGAGACAGGAATGCCACCCTAATTCCTTGCCTACATGCCGGTGCTCAACTGCGAACATCGGAGTCGCACTACGTTGCATATACGCTGCAGCAACGCCCTCAAACTTACACAATGAGTAATTAGGTTCTATTTAATGTTGTTGTGGTGGTGTGTACATGTTATTGTGAAACGTATGAAAAAGAAGTAGCAAGAATAACAGTATTATTCGAAAGAAATAAATAACCTCTGATAACTCTTATTTATGTGCTGCTGGGCCCGACTATAGTTTCACTAATTCTTTACTTGACATTGAAATGTAGGCACAAAATAATATATCACACCATAACCTCTACCCGTAACAACACTGGTGTCGTAAATACTTTTATTTCAATTCACTGATAAATTAGTCTGGGAAAAATTAATCTTACGCACCAGCCATAAAATTATTTCATTTACGTAAAGGAAGATTGTTCTAATGAATGTTATTTTCACTTTTACAATAGAAAAATAACAAATTCCTTTGCGTTCTTGTCCTCGGAGTTCAAATATTGTAATAACGATCGAAAGAATTAGTGTCTGATTATTTCTGCAGTTTAAAGTTGCCGCACCATACGCTCACGTAAAGGAGGAAACAAGGCTCAGTCTGGAATGCAGGGGACACAAAACATTCGTAGTTGGTTATTTCGTTACGAATAAAAGTCCGTACACTAGAATTCCATTTAATAAATTTTACGTTATATTTTTCCTTTGATCACTTACAATACTTAAAAGAACAGACCTCGGCTTATCTTCGATCTCATCTGCTTCATACATCATAGAGAAGAAGAACAGAAGGAAAAATTCCACAGACAATACAATGCCAGTACAGTTTTTTAGTCGTATTATCTTTTGTAATATGATTATTCTTTTTAAGAAACGGGTTATAAAATATACTACTGGACATTAAAATTGCTACACCACGAAGATGACTTGCTGCAGGCGCGAAATTTAACCGACAGGAAGCAGATGCTGTGATATGCAAATGATTAGCTTCCTACAAGGTGCTGACATGAGGAAAGTTTCCAACTGATTTCTCATACACAAACAGGAGTTCACCGGCGTGGCTGGTGAAACGTTGTTGTGATGCCTCGTGTAAGGAGGAGAAATGCGTACCATCACGTTTCCGACTTTGATAAAAGGCGGATTGTCGCCTATCACGATTGCGGTTTATCGTATCGCGACATTGCTGCTCGCGTTGGCCGAGATCCAATGACTGTTAGCAGAATATGGAATCGGTGGGTTCAGGAGGGTAATACGGAACGCCGTGCTGGATCCCAACGGCCTCGTATCACTAGCAATCGAGATAACATGCATCTTATCCGCATGGCGTATGGATCGTGCAACCACGTCTCGATCCCTGAGTCAAAAGATGGGGACGTTTGCAAGGCAACAACATCTGCACAAACAATTCGACGACGTTTGCAGCAGCATGGACTAGCAGCTCGGAGACCATGGCTGCGGTTAGCCTTGACGCTGCATCAGAGACAGGAGCGCCTGCGATGGTGTACTGAACGACGAACCTGGGTGCACGAATGGCAAGACGTAATTTTTTCTAATGAATCCAGGTTCTGTTTACAGCATCATGATGGTCGCATCCGTGTTTGCCGACATCGCGGTGAACGCACATTGGAAACGTGTATTCGTCATTGTCATACTGGCGTATCACCTGGCGTGATGGTATGGGGTGCCATTTGTTACACGTCTCGGTCACCTCTTGTTCGCATTGACGGCACTTTGAACAGTAGATGTTACATTTCAGATGTGTTACGACCCGTGGCTCTACCCTTCATTCGATACCTGCGAAACCCTACATTTCAGCAGGATAATGCACTACCTCATGTTGCAGGACCTGTACGGGAAATTCTGGATACAGAAAACGTTCGACTGCTGCACTGGCCAGCACATTCTCCAGATCTCTCACCAATTGAAAACGTCTGGTCAATGGTGGCCGAGCAACTGGCTCGTCACGATACGCCAGTCACTACTCTTGATGAACTGTGGTATCGTGTTGAAGCTGCATGGTGTAACGGAACATATTAAAGGTTTTACTGTACCGAAGTATGCGATACCCTCCAAATTCAACCAGTTTAACGAGTATTTATGATTATAGCAAAGGTATTGTGTATGTTAACAATGATTGCATAACATGTCTCCATAAACGGTCAACCCATTAAATTATACTGAGTAACTGACCCACACAAAAGTTTATATTACTTGATCACTGATACAGCAAATGTCATCATGTGAAAACACTGAGTTCATCTTAAATAATTAATATGAAGTACGAAAATTAGTGGCCAACTTAGGTATTTTGGATCTCCTTAAATAAAAATCACCCAGTGAAACCTATTTGTTCACTAGGAGCGTTTTCACTCAGTATTCACGAAATCAATCCTATATTAGACGAAAACCAATGTAATTCTTAATAATTCATGTTATTTACTTATTTATGCAAATTAGAGAAGTCAATTGACAAACTTCTAAAAAACGGCCTTTTTGTAACAAAGAATTATTCTGTCAAGTCAACAAATCTGTCTGTCATTTTAATAACATGTTAACTTATGTCACTCGATGCAAATTAATAACCTTTCTGCACAAATTATGATAACAGATGTACATGTGACTTATAAACTATATCTCTTTTTAGTAGTTCTTTGACAATGTTATAAATACGAGCAGCAAGAAGGGTCGAGAGGCAGTCGGAATGTCACTTTGGTAGAGTGTGTTTGTGTGTTATTGTTTGAGGTGGATAAACAATGCAAAGAACATGTAACGGAAATACTACTTTGTCTTGTGTCATGGTCTTTGGTGGACAGTGGAATTAAGATGGCCACCAGAGTAATAAATATTTGAGGTTTACATATTTGTTGGTTTCGCTCGTTCTTTATCATCAAAAGCATATATAAAACACGGGATCTCATGTTTTTAACCCTAGACAACCAGATTTAGAGCCAGCATCAGCATCGAGAGACAGCAGCGATCCAGCAAGTAGCAGCGATTACCACAACACAATGCATTTTAATGTCGCCAACCTAACATCAAATGCTAACAAGCTCCGTAAATGGGAGTGAAATAGTGCGATTATAGCAATTAGCTATATCTACGACCAGGCGACCATTGCAAAAGTGGGGGCTCGTCCGGGATCTTTAAGTGCATCGATGATAATAGTGCAGCGATAAATTTCGTAAGTGCTTAGCATTCCAAAAAAGTTTATTTGTGCAGTGTGGCAACAGTGAAAATATGTCAAAAATAAATAAATAAATAAATAAAGTGTGTTTGTGCAACTACCAAAAACCATCATCACACCGCTCGGAAGATTAACGTCTGGATTATGTCAATGGAATTCATCAGTGAAGACTTCAGCTTCGATAAAACCGAATATAAGTGAAGAAAGCCAGCAAGAACACCGATCACGACATCATAGCATATAAAGCAAGGTATTTTGTTGTTGTCATTTAAAATAATTAATAGTTAACATGTCTCTACCTGAGAGTGATGAGATCGTAGGAAATGTAAAAATTGAACCAGGGGATGGTGAACAATTAAACTTAACAGAGTGGCTAGCAGGGTTTGCAACTCAAATAAGCTCGCAACTTAAACAGTCAATTGAACAAGTAAGTTTGGATTTTAAACAATCAAGAGAACAAGTACGTTTGGATGTTAAACAATCAAGTGAACAAGTAAGCTTGAAACTCACAGATAGACTGGATAAGTTAAGTTTGGATTTTGATCTATTAAGTACTCATCTCAATGAGAAGTGTGAGGAAATTAAAACTACCCTCAGTAAGGACACTAGAGAACAGTTGATACACTTCAGAAAAGAATTTCAAGTTAAAGTTGAAAGTTTAAATGAAAACATACAAGCTAACACAGACAGCATTGCTGTCATCTACAACAGAGTGGATACTGAAGTTGAAAGATTAGATCAGAGAATAGACAAAACTTCAGAAAACCTTAAACAAGAATACAACCTGTATACCACTAATGTAGATACAAAAGTAGAAAATATACACACTAAATGTACACAATTGGAGGACGCATTGATGCCCAAACAAACGATTTACAATCAAAATACAATGTATGGGCACATCCAAGTGAAATGCTTTCCTGGTGAAAATCTGCACCCTATTGACTTTATTCACCAGTGTAAGGATATGTTTGTTGTAGGAATGTCAGATAAGATAAAAATTAAGTTAGTAAAACGGTTTCTAGAAGGGGAGGGCCTATCCTGGGCAAATGAGAATAATGATTCTTGGAATACTTTTGAAGAGTTTGAAGCTAAGTTTATTTGCAAATTTTGGTCACAATCTATACAAGCCAGATTAAAGTCTGAATTTCTAAATGGACCAGTGTATAGAGGGAAAGTAGGGGGAATGCAAAAATTTTGCAGAGATCAATTGAAAAAACTTGCTCACTTGAATAACTCCTTTGATATTATGACACAAATTGAGGTTTTAAAAAGAAGGTTACCAGAGAGACTGCAGTGGGAATTGGTCCATGGACCAGACAATTCAGTGGAAGAGTTCCTGAAATTTGTAGATAGATTAGATAGGGCCTTGGAAAGAGAAAATAACCAAAGTTTTGGCTCTGGCAATAACCAGTATGGGGGGTGGAACAGGAATGTAAATAGAGATTATTATGGGAGGAGAGACTTTGAAAATTCTGGAAATAATGCTCCAAATAGGGGAGATAGGAGATATGAAAATGATTTCAGAAACAATACACAGGAGGGAGGATGGAGGAGAGATAACTGGAATGATAGAAGTAGGTATTGGGGAAGAGAGCAAGATAGAAGGGGGTTTGCTGAAACTAGTGAACAAAACGACAACTACAAACGGACAGACCGAGGGAACCAGCCGGGAAACGGTGGACAGTCCCACTAGATGTCCGTAGTTTTGGGGCTAGACAATATTATGATAGGACAACACATAACCGAAACTGGAAAAGGAGAGGATACAATGTAAAGAGTAAGTACCATGAAAACACTGATGTTGTTAGAATGAATAAACTAGAATTTAATAAAAGGTTTTGGGATACTAAGAGTAAAAGTGATACAGTTCATAAAAACAGTGTTCAAGCACAGGTAGTTAGTGAAAGTGCAGAAGTTGAAGGTATTGCAGAGTTCCATAGTTGGGCTGAAAAAGATACTGGTGTTAATATCAAGTCAGACACACCACAAATAGAATCTATTTTGGGGGGTTTATTTGATAAGAAGGGGGATGACGAAGTGTTTAATGGAGCCAAAGACTCAATTGCTGAGATTCAGATACATAGGGGGGAAACAGAAGATGGGGTTGTTGTGGAGGAGGAGGAAGAAGTAATAGAGGGACATTTAAATAATGATCCTAAATCAAGTGATGTTATTGATGAGAGTGTGGAGGAAGAAATAAAAGTATTTGTAGAACTGAAAAGTGATTATGTGGTAAAGGTAAGTGATGTGACAAACATGGGTAATAATGAGGTTAATTTAAGTGAAATGTAGACTAGGGAATGTGTATATGAGGACAAGTTATTGCCTATTGGGAACTATGAAACACTAATCTATGAGAATGGTAATAATAATAATATTAAAGAAAATATAAAGGGATGGAATGTAAATGTGTGTTTTCAAGAAAAAGGGGAAAAGTTTTTAGAAGTTTTGTGGAACAACTATGGAAACTGTATAAACAAAGGTGCCTTTTGGAAAGAATTAGCAAAGGTAAGTGCAACCCTGTATCCTACATGGTGGACAAGAATCCGTAGTGGACTTTATAAAAAAGGGGCTGAAAACAGTAGTTTGTTAAGTGACAACACAGTGTTAAAAGGAACAGGTGAAAACAAAGGTTTATGTTTAATTCTCAATGCTTTGCAAACAGAGAGGGGTGTGTCTAAGTGTAGGAAAGAGACATTAGACTTAGGAACTAAAGAAATTGAAAATGATCTATTGTTTGAAAATACTGAAATAGACAAAGATGTTGAGCTAGGTTGTCCATATGTTAAAGTAAACATTGACATTTGTCCATTTGAAATAAAAGAAAGCCCACATCCTAATGCGTATAGACTTATCTTTCCCAGATCAAGAAGGTTATTTGGATTAAGAAACATCACTGAATTGAAACCATATAAACATGATTAAGCACATTTCCCTGTTTGAATACAGTTACTTACCCATTTTCCATAAAGCATGTTATCAGCAAAGTTTTTACTGGGTGTGTCAAATAGCAACTACCACTCATCCTACAGACCCTGCAAAAGTTCCAGATCTCTGAGAGAATGTTTTTATATTTTTATTGTCACTATTGAATATTAAATTTTGAGACATCTTCTTTACTTGCAATGGGCAAGTTTAACCATGCACCCAAAGAGGTGACAAACATTTATTACTTTCCTTTTTGTATTATTGAATATGGGACATACTTGCACTAAATAAAAGACAATGTAAAAATTGTTGTGCAAGACCCATCATTTTGATACTATTGTGTTCTTAGGCATAAGATTTGTATACAATTTTCTACAGCTAATCAGATGTTCACCAAGTTTGACGTTTGTGTTATGTTGTGACCAATTTAAGTGTCCAATTTTAGTATTAATATGTTCTTGTACTGTCTTGACTATGCCTCTCAATGGGAGACAAGTTTTTAAATAATTCCTTTTTTTTTGCATATTATATTCATACATGTGACTTCTCAAGTGTTTGCGTTTATATATCATGTCGATACTTATAATTATGTTCTTTGTTTTCATTTCTTTTATGTGGCTCAAAAAGAACAGACAGTTGCAATATTTTCCTATGGACATATGACCTGTCCATCTATGTAATATATTTATGTTCCTTCTATTATCTTGATTAATCTGTGACACAATGAGAACTGACTTTGAAATAATTTACATATATTTTTTTATATGTCTTAAAATCGCATGTGATATATTTGTGTCTGTTTTTGATCATTTTCCATGTGGCTCACTGGGAGCAAAGATTAACATTTTTTTACTTTCATATATTACTAAATATTTTTATTATGCTATCATACTGAATGACATAACACAAAGTGCATTTGAAACAACACAACTAAAATATTGGCAGGAAAAAGTCATTTTGAAACGGTGTAACGGTCATTGCATACATACACATTATGCATAGTAAAACAAAAAAGTTATTAAAGTAGTACTTTTCCAAATTTTAACCATTTGACACATTTGTCCTAGTCGGCTAATATCATTAACATTCTGTAAATGATATTACCCAAGGGGGGTATTGTAACGGAACATATTAAAGGCTTTACTGTACCGAAGTATGCGATACCCTCCAAATTCAACCAGTTTAACGAGTATTTATGATTATAGCAAAGGTATTGTGTATGTTAACAATGATTGCATAACATGTCTCCATAAACGGTCAACCCATTAAATTATACTGAGTAACTGACCCACACAAAAGTTTATATCACTTGATCACTGATACAGCAAATGTCATCATGTAAAAACACTGAGTTCATCTTAAATAATTAATATGAAGTACAAAAATTAGTGGCCAACTTAGGTATTTTGGATCTCCTTAAATAAAAATCACCCAGTGAAACCTATTTGTTCACTAGGAGCGTTTTCACGCAGTATTCACGAAATCAATCCTATATTAGACGAAAACCAATGTAATTCTTAATAATTCATGTTATTTACTTATTTATGCAAATTAGAGAAGTCAATTGACAAACTTCTAAAAAACGGCCTTTTTGTAACAAAGAATTATTCTGTCAAGTCAACAAATCTGTCTGTCATTTTAATAACATGTTAACTTATGTCACTCGATGCAAATTAATAACCTTTCTGCACAAATTATGATAACAGATGTACATGTGACTTATAAACTATATCTCTTTTTAGTAGTTCTTTGACAATGTTATAAATATGAGCAGCAAGAAGGGTCGAGAGGCAGTCGGAATGTCACTTTGGTAGAGTGTGTTTGTGTGTTATTGTTTGAGGTGGATAAACAATGCAAAGAACATGTAACGGAAATACTACTTTGTCTTGTGTCATGGTCTTTGGTGGACAGTGGAATTAAGATGGCCACCAGAGTAATAAATATTTGAGGTTTACATATTTGTTGGTTTCGCTCGTTCTTTATCATCAAAAGCGTATAAAAAACACGGTACCTCATGTTTTTAACCCTAGACAACCAGATTTAGAGCCAGCATCAGCATCGAGAGACAGCAGCGATCCAGCAAGTAGCAGCGATTACCACAACACAATGCATTTTAATGGCGCCAACCTAACATCAAGTGCTAACAAGCTCCATAAATGGGAGTGAAATAGTGCGATTATAGCAATTAGCTATATCTACGACCAGGCGACCATTACAATGGGCAGCTGTACCTGTACACATCATCCAAGCTCTGTTTGACTCAATGCCCAGGCGTATCAAGTCCGTTATTACGGCCAGAGGTGGTTGTTCTGGGTACTGTTTTCTCAGGATCTATGCACCCAAATTGCGTGAAAATGTAATCACTTGTCAGTTCTAGTATAATATATTTGTCCAATGAATACCTGTTTATCATCTGCATTTCTTCTTGGTGTAGCAATTTTAATGGCCAGTAGTGTAATAAAACATATTGTTCTTACTTCACAATATAATAATAAGTCTTTTCTCAGTTAAAAGCCATTTCTGGAAAAATATTCGTTAATTCATGTCTCGAGCACTGTTTCATACACTGGCGACACAGAATATTGGCGATGACATTACAAACTGAAACTTTTTTGATCTCCTCTTATATAAACATTTTTAGGGACAGCAAGAAAACTCTACTAAATCATTTGTTGTATTTATTATGTTGGTTCCTAGACTTACAGTGCTCACAGCTAAAGGCCATTTTTACTAAGAAATCGCCAACATTTACCAGTAGAAAAATGAAATTCCATTAGGACTGCAGAGAACTCTACATAGTAAACTTTCGTGTTCCCTCTCCACTTTTGTTCCGGGGTTCAGTCACATTCAAGTTCGTTCCGTCTTCTTTCTCAACGCGAGCCAATCAGTGTGTTGAAGACGTTTTGCCTTACTCTCTCGTGAAGAAAGGATTCTGTTTTTGCGAAGCTCATTGATAGCCTACCTTTGAAGAATCTTCAGTTTGTTTCGGGTTGCAACAGTACTGTAAGGAACTGCGTATGCGCCCCACACGAAAACTTAGCAGCTCGTTACCTCAACTTCATACTTTCCGAGCCCTTTGAAACTAACTAATGCTTCATACGTGCTAAGCATCAATGAGAGACTGCTTTGCAGATGCAGGTACTGGATGTTGACGAAAAGAATTAATAACTCAATGTTACATGTGACTCATCTGGAATAAGCCACGGCCTGCTGAAAAGTGATGCCGCCGAACTTTTTAAGTTAAAACTCTTAAAGCTTTTTAAATAAAACAAACGCTATTAACGCTCTACATCTTTATTCTTCATGTCCACATATTTGCAGCCAACTGCCGCTAGAGAGCTCCGAATTGTAGCGTGTAATATGGTAATTTGTAACGTAACTATAACGGTGCGTAAGAGACAGCGTGCGCCACATCTGCAAGAATCCGACGTCTCGATTTCACCGTCATCGATCTTCCTTCATACAGGCCCGACTTTCATCTGCTTACAAAACTTAAAGAACATCTCCGAGGGCTTCACTTTGATAGCGATGAAGCGGTGCAGGCCGAGGTGAGGCTGTGGTTCCCTCAACAAAATGTAACATCTATGACGACGGTTCCTACAAGGAATGTTAAGAAAGGTAGGAAGATATGCCTGCTCGGCAAGGCTGACAAGATACAAAATTCAGAATATCTCAGAAGTAGCATCAAATATTCGATGATGAGGACAAAGATGTGAAGAACAAATGGAAAAATTTCAAAGGCATCGTTCAATATGCCCTAGTCAAGTGTGTTCCGAGTAAGGTTTTAAGGAATGGGAAAGATCCACCATGGTTTAATAGCCGTGTTAGAAAAGCGCTACGTAAACAAGGAGCACTTCATCTCAGATTCAAGCGAAGTAAAAACCTAGCTGACAAACAAAAGCTGAACGAAGCGAAAATGAGTGTAACGAGAGCAATTAGAGAAGCGTTGAATAATTTTGAAAGTAAGACGTTGTCAACCGACCTTAGTAAAAATCCTATGAGATTTTGGTAGATTGTAAAATCAGTAAGTGGGTCAAAATCACCTATTCATTCTCTCAGCGACCACACTGGCACCGAAACGGAAGATAACAGAGAGAAGGCCGAAATACTGAATTCGGTCTTCTGAAGTTGTTTCACTGCGGAAGATCGTAACACTGTCCCTCCTTTCAATCGTCGTGAGAACGTCGAAATGGCAGATATTGAAATAACCGATCGCGGAACTGAAAAGCAGCTACAATCGCTTAGTTCAAATGGCTCTGAGCACTATGGAACTTAACATCTGAGGTCATCAGTCCCCTAGAGCTTAAAACTACTTAAACCTTACCTAACCTAAGGACATCAGAAACATCCATGCCCGAGGCAGGATTCGAACCTGCGACCGTAACAGTCGCGCGGTTCCAGACTGAAGTGCCTAGAACCGCTCGGCCACGCCGGCCGGCAATCGCTTAGTAGTGGAAAGGCTTCAGGACCAGATCTACATCTACATCTACATGGTTACTCTGCAATTCACACTTAAGTGCCTGGCAGAGGGTTCATCGAACCATTTTCGTACTACTTCTCTACCATTCTACTCTCGAATGGCGCGTGGGCAAAAGGAAAACCTAAGTCTTTCCATTCGAGCTCTGATTTCTCTAATGTTATTATGATGATCAGTTCTTCCTATGTAGGCAGGTGCCAACAAAATATTTTCGCATTCGGAAGAGAAAGTTGGTGATTGAAATTTCGCAAATAGATCCTGCTGCAAATTAGACCACCTTTGTTTCAGAGACTGTTTCAGTGAGGGGAGGGGGTTAGGTTAGTGGAGGTAGCCCAATTGACCTATCTTCTCACCAAAATTTGTACTTCCAGCCATGATGTCACTGTAATATTGCCATATCTATCTCTGCCATCTTGGATCCGCCATATTGAATAAATTTGGCAACGATGGAGAGTGGGTCAGTACATACTTTGCCCAACTACTTGTGGAACCATGTCGACTCCAGTGCTGTGACCAGATGGGCTAGGTTTTTCGGTTGAGGATCCATGGCACGAACAGCCAGGTCGACGTGGTCTTACAGATTCTCGACTGGATTTAAATCCGAGGAGTTTTGTGGCCAGAGGAGTACGGTAAACACATCCTCGTGCTCTTCGAACCATGCATGTACACTGCAAGCTGTGTGACACATTGCATTGTCCTGAGATAGACGCCATTGTGCGGAGGAAGAGCGGAATGCATGTACCTTGTCCTTAATGGTTAAAGCATACTTGTGATGATCCATTGTGCCTTCCAGAACAACGAGTTCATGCAGGGCCTGCCACGAAAACATTCCCCAGACTATACAGGGTGTTACAAAAAGTTACGGCCAAACTTTCAGGAAACATTCCTCACACACAAAGAAAGAAAATATGTCATGTAGACATGTGTCCGGAAACGCTTACTTTCCAGGTTAGAGCTCATTTTATTACTTCTCTTCAAATCACATTAATCATGGAATGGAAACACACAGCAACAGAACGTACCAGCGTGACTTCAAACACTTTGTTACAGGAAATGTTCAAAATGTCCTGCGTTAGGGAGGATACATGCATCCACCCTCCATCGCATGGAATCCCTGATGCGCTGATGCAGCCCTGGAGAATGGCGTATTGTATCACAGCCGTCCACAATACGAGCAGGAAGAGTCTCTACATTTGGTACCGGGGTTACGTAGACAAGAGCTTTCAAATGCCCCCATAAATGAAAGTCAAGAGGGTTGAGGTCAGGAGAGCGTGGAGGCCACGGAACTGGTCCGCCTCTACCAATCCATCGGTCACCGAATCTGTTGTTGAGAAGCGTACGAACACTTCGACTGAAATGTGCAGGAGCTCCATCGTGCATGAACCACATGTTGTGTCGTACTTGTAAAGGCACATGTTCTAGCAGCAGAGGTAGAGTATCCCGTATGAAATCATAATGACGTGCTCCATTGGGCGTAGGTGGAAGAACTTGTGGCCCAATCAAGGCATCACCAACAATGCCTGCCCAAACGTTCACAGAAAATCTGTGTTGATGACGTGATTGCACAATTGCGTGCGGATTATCGTCAGCCCACACATGTTGATTGTGAAAATTTGCAATTTGATCACGTTGGAATGAAGCCTCATCCGTAAAGAGAACATTTGCACTGAAATGAGGATTGACACATTGTTGGGTGAACCATTCGCAGAAGTGTACCCGTGGAGGCCAATCAGCTGCTGATAGTGCCTGCACACGCTGTACATGGTACTGGTTCTCCCGTAGCACTCTTCATACAGTGACGTGGTCAACGTTACCTTGTACAGCAGCAACTTCTCTGACGCTGACATTAGGGTTTTCGTCAACTGCACGAAGAATTGCCTCGTCCATTGCAGGTGTCCTCGTCGTTCTAGGTCATCCCCAGTCGCGAGTCATAGGCTGGAGTGTTCCGTGCTCCCTAAGACGCCGATCAATTGCTTCGAACGTCTTCTTGTCGGGACACCTTCGTTCTGGAAATCTGTCTCGATACAAACGTACCGCGCCACGGCTATTGCCACGTGCTAATCCATACATCAAATGGGCATCTGCCAACTCCGCATTTGTAAACATTGCACTGACTGCAAAACCACGTTCGTGATGAACACTAACCTGTTGATGCTACGTACTGATGTGCTTGATGCTAGTACTGTAGAGCAATGAGTCGCATGTCAAACAAGCACCGAAGTCAACATTGCCTTCCTTCAATTGGGCCAACTGGCGGTGAATCGAGGACGTACAGCACATACTGACGAAACTAAAATGAGCTCTAACATGGAAATTAAGCGTTTCCGGACACATGTCCACATAACATCTTTTCTTTATTTGTGTGTGAGGAATGTTTCCTGAAAGTTTGGCCGTACCTTTTTGTTGTAACACCCTGTATAATGCTCACCCCTCCGGCCTGCATTCTTCCGAAGAATGTTGCAGGGTTTTGTTCTTAGTTGTTTCACGCCGACGTAGCATAAAACGTGATTCAACCGAGAAGGCCATCTGCCGCCACTCAGTGGACGTCCAGTTGCGGTATTGGCGTGCAAATTCCAGCCTTCGTCGCTGATGAACAGCAGTCAGCATGCGTGCATGAACCAGGCGCCTGCTGGAGGCCCAAACGCAGCAACGTCCGCTAAGCAGTCGTTGAGGAGGCACTGTTGGTAGCTTTTTGATTCGTCCGGCGTGTCAGTTGCTCAAAAGTCGTACTTCTATTTGCCCGTACACCTCTCCACAGCCGTCATTCACCCCTGTCATATATGGCCCATGGTCCGTTAAGTTGCCTCGACGCTGGTCTTGGATAGCATTATTTTGCCACACTTTAACCACGGCGACACGCGAAGAGTTAACAAAATTTGCCGTTTCGGGAATGCTTCCACCATTGGCCCGAAAGCCGATATCATGCTCTTTTGAACGTCACATGAATCGCTCTGTTTTAGCATTACGACAATGACTGCATTGTTTCCCGCGTCGCCTCCACCTGATTTATGCCTGCACTACTAGTGTCGTCTGTGAGTGGTTATGAAACGTTGACGTCGAACATAGGCGGTGGTCACGTTAATATGACGGGACAATGTAATACTGCAAACATAGGCACAAAATGGTTATGCTGGAAAGAGAAGATGATATAACATGCATCTGTGCCTGTCGGCCTAGTAATGAAAATGCAGCGTGAATTTACTTGTTCAAATGTGGGTGAAATCTTATGCGACTTAACTGCTAAGGTCATCAGTCCCTAAGCTTACACACTACTTAATCTAAATTATCCTAAGGACAAACACACACAGCCATGCCCGAGGGAGGACTCGAACCTCCGCCAGGACCAGCCGCACAGTCCATGACTGCAGCGCCTGAGACCGCTCGGCTAATCCCGCGCGGAGTGAATTTACTGAAACGACAGCAAACATTTAACTCTGTTCCGCATTAACCATCAAATGCCGCTAGATATTCTCACCATTATGTCCGCGTGGACGAATAGATTGGGTCTCGCCCCAGTCTACTCTGCATTGTGCCTTCCGGAACAACGAGATCACACAGGGAATGCCACGAAAACAGTCCCCAGACCATAACGCTCACCCCTCTGACCTACACCCTTCGGAAGATTGTTGCAGGGTCTGTGTCTCCCACTGGAGTTGTCTGCAGAGTGCCGTCTGTAGTCAGAATGCCGCCGGGATGATATCTGCTTCCAGAATGAAGTCTACTACCAGAGAGAAACGAAAATGAGAAGAGCACTCATCTCTCGTGCTTGCTTCACTGAGAGTCTCCTTCGAAAAAAATTCGCCCACCAATGAGGAAAAGTTCGCTTGCAGTAGCTAGTGCCATAATTTTTGCGCTGTTATTTCTCCCACTACGTACTGTGTAAAATTCGTCCTCCAATCGTTCGTCCCCCCGCTCGCACCTTTCCGAGAATCATGGGAGAGCGACTCTCGTCACAGCCTTATGTCTTTAGCGACCCTCGCACGTTCAATAATGTTGTCGAACCGTCAATATTTTGACAGTCTGAGGGTTCGTATTCACATATTGTCACTACTAGGAATGTAGACAAGCAGTATTGATGGCCCTCAAAACATTCTCAGTATTGTCAATACATACTGAACGTGTGAGGTCAAGTATTGACAGTCTGACCATATTCTCCATTGACAGAGCTTCATGAACCAGAAACACTGCATTTAGTGTGAACTGTTTATGTTTTCAGTTCGCCTTTGTGCATATGTAGTAAACCGGGGACCTCTTTGGTTCACAACCCCACAACAGGCCACATCAGTCCACCCACCCCACCGCCGCCCCACACTGAACCCAGGGTCATTGTGCGGTTTGGCCCCCATTGCCCCCCCCCCCCCCCCCCGACCTAGACTGGGGAACTGCATGCCTTCCCGCTCGGGAAGCGGCACGTTAGACCTCGCTGCTAGCTGGGCGGGCTTATGCGTATGGTATCTGAGATTCAATTTTTCAAGTAGTCTTTTAACACAAAACAATTTTAATAGACCTATGCGAGGGTAATCATTGTATGTACCACTTTAAGAAGGTCAACGGAGGATTCTCTATGACACTGCTTACATTATTAATCTGAAAATACAGAATGGGTTGGTATATTAAATAGCAGTTTTGAAAAACGATTCGTCTTCGAAAAATACGTCATACAACTACAATAACAAGTAAGCGGTCTTGGAAATGCATATCAGTTTCACCACATTATTACAAAACGTAAAAAAAAGTTTTACGTCAATAGCCTGGACATATCCTTGGCTGGCAAATACAGTTACTTTATAGGTTGAAACACGTATGTATTCAGTACCAGCGATGGCGAGCCATGAGAGAATCTCTGACCAGAGAGTTATTTATCGTTGCTAGTCTGCGCTTGACCGCGCGAGTGTGCAGTTCCGAGTTGGACGCAGTTGTTGTACGTAGCGAGTCGCGAGAGCAAGTAGTCAGTCAGTACTGTTGTGTGTGAGGAATCGGCGGGCGTCGACATGGGTCTCTGGTCACGATTCAGAACGAGGTATATTGTTAAATAAGGTAATGAAGCAGCATTGCGCTCAGCTAATAATGTATTGTAATTGTAACTAATTTGTTCAAGAAATGCCCCAATAATAATTCTGTTTTCAAAGCAATCGTTATTAAAAAAAATCATTACAATTGAATGTTCATTTCTCAATTTTTGTGTCGAGTTTACATTGGGCCATTATTTTTCAATATTTTTGTAGCGAAGGTACAGTCGCTTTTATTTCAATTTAACGATGTTTTGTGGGAGCTCAACAACATTTGGGTCATTATTATTCAGTAATCTTGTGGGGAAATAACTTTGGGCACGTTTTCATTATCATAGGCTTTTCTTTTTATTTTTGCTGGGAAATCACACTTGGCTCTATTCACATTAAAATTTGTATTGTCTTTTCAAAATTTTGTGGGGAGGTTACACTTGGTTTCATTTATATATAATTACTTTCTTTCAATTTTGCGGGGAGGTTACACTTGGCGACATCCGGTCCAGGATCGTATTTCTTTGAGAATCTTTTGAAAAGTAGTCAGATATCTGCCCTTATTTACTTAAAGATAATTAGGATTTGGCGCAACGCTTTTACTAATTTTTGTGATTTTCTTCTACAGATCATCGGCAATTCGTTGCTCTATTGTATTTGTGTTTGTTGCTTTTTCCATTGTGCTTGTTTCATTTGTGAATAATTGTGACTATAGTAAAAATGCCGCGAAAGACTGTGAATAGCGCATCGCGAAGTATAATGAATGAAATTACCGACTTAAACAACTTCACCGATAGTACTTGTGACACGCAGTGTAATGATGACATTCCTGCGTACACTGACATACAGTGCGTTCCAACCACGAATGATGATTTATATCTTAATGATGAACAAATGAACTCAATTGTCTCCTCTGTTAATTTGACGACAATTGATGACGCGGGGCGCTCTATTGTAATGAACGCTGCCCATCTTAACACACCCGATTTGGAAAATTCACGTAACGGACAGACGAATTTTTCTAATGAAAATGAACAGTATGATCAGAGTACGACAGATTTATTTAATTCAGAGGGAGTGAGTAACAGTGCACATCCGATTGGGAAACACTTTCAAGAATCACAGAATAACCAAATGGTTACACAAGACGTGACAATTGCAGGTACGTCATCAAACAGCACAGAGAATAGAGCCGGAAATATTGACTTGGAACAAATTATGGCAAGATTGCTACAACAACAAAGTGAAAATCTCAAACAACAACTTAATGAAATTAATGAAAAACAAGACAACCTTAAAGAAGATCTCAAACAACACTTTAATAAAAAACTAAACAACAATAACGAAAATCTCAAACAACAGCTCAATGAAAAATTAGACAACAATTCCAGACAGTTAAATGAAAAATTAGACAACAATTCCAGACAGCTTAGTGAACAGATTAGAGCCGTTGCCGCGCAGTGTCATGATACTAAGGAACAGTTACGCAAGGAAATTGAGGCTTGTTCAAGGAAAAGTAACGAAGAAATTAAATCTGTTGCTCACGAATTAAGGAAAATGCAAAGAGCTACAACAGAAACACTTAGAGAGGAAATTAATGCAGTCGGTAAACAATGCTCTGAGAAGGCTATACAATTACGCGACGAGTTTAAACTAATGATAGCAGAACTTTCGCGCACAATGGATGCAAAGATAGACGCGAAATTCGACCAACAGAACACTCAGATTAACGAACGTTTTAATCACCACATACAAAACAATGATACGCGTTTCCGCAAATTTATACAGGATCAAAATAAAGTAAAACGACAAGTAATGGAAACAATCACAGCACAGAGACAAGAAGACAAACGTAAATTGTTCGCGAAGGCAAAAACATACGTGGACAGCAATATTGCTGCAGTGTCCGATGAAATTAATACCATCAAACAGTCGAACACAGAATTACGTGACGAAATTTCCGATCTTAAATCGAAAACAGACACATACACAACAAATTTTCAAACAGTGACAGACAGACTCGAACAATTAGAACTAACACAGGATTCCGATGTCGTCAAAGCTGACGTTAAAAAATTGAACGAAACCACACGTAAATTACAAAAACAGATTAATGCTTCCGACAGTAAAAATGATGATCAGGCAAAAATACTGACTGAAAAATATGATGAATTGGCCAGTCGTATTGACGTTATTGAAAGTAATAATGACAGCAAATCAGACGATACTTCACCGGTTTCATTTAATCAAACACCGGAATTTCAAAATCTACAACAATCAATGAGATCGATTCATCTAATAACACACTGCGTAGAAAATTGTCAAGTTTACAGCAAGAGGTAAGAGAGATGAAAAATGTTTCAGGGTATAACACATCACAGCAGACGCCACTTTACGAACATATTTCAGACTCACGCAGCGCGTATAATTTGGGTAATCTACAGAGAGTACGTGAGTTAGATTCAGAACAGCCACAGTCAAACAGATTCCCATACAATCCTGAACCTGTTCCGTCATACAGAGATGATAATTTTGATTACAAACATTTTCTGTCAGTGAGAAAATTTAAAGTGTTTAAAAATGACAGAACACAGATTCACCCACTGGATTGGAAACAACAATTTAGCTTTGCTTTTCCACCGACTTGGCCCGTAACGCATAAACTTGAATTTATTTGCAGTTTTTTGGAAGGCGAACCGGCAACTCGTATGAGACCGATCGCGAGACAATGCTATTCGGTAGAAGAGTTTCAGAATGCTTTTCTATCAGCGTACTGGTCGAAGACGACACAGCGCGGAATTAAAGATCAGTTAATTAGTTTACCGAATTATGAGAACTTAAATTTTCCCAATGTCACGCAATTTTTTGAGCACATGGTGCAACAAAACCAGTACCTAAGTGAACCATATAGTGAATCTGCACTCATTCAATTATGTATTTCTAAATTGCCACGATCATTAAGAGTGTCACTTCTAACGGGTCAGCAAAAGGAACATATTTCGGCATTCAGGGATCTGCTGCAGCTTTTAGAAGTGCAGCAATCAGATTATTCCTTCGTGAACAAAAATTTTTCATATAATAACCAAGGTCAACAAACTTACAGTAATTAAGATCAGTCAGGTAATTTTAATAGTAAAGGTAATAGACGCTATAGAAATGACAACCAACAGTAATTTAATAACAGACAAAATTCTAATTATCAATATCGTCAAAATTTTCAGCAACAGGAACCACATTTTAGTAACAATAGACGTTTTCCACCACAACAGCATGAAAGTCAGCCGGTTAGCATACCTAACCAACAATAGAAAGCACAAGGTCAACCAGGCTTTAATGTTTCGCCGCGTGCACGTATAGTCCCTGGTACAACAAATAGTAACGCATCGCAGCAAAGAAACAACTACGTACAGAAAACACAGTATTTCAATTCCTATCGCAATGCACCGTATAGGAATGACTATTACGACAGACGTAAAAATAATGAGGACAATTTTCAGCGTACATCTAACAACAGTCGGTCTTACCAACAGCAAAATTATCCACAAGAACATATTCTCATGAATGAACCCGACAGTAGGTATCATCCAGAGCGTAATACGTCTGGAAGAAACAATAGAGCAGTTGAAATAGTCGAAATGCCACAACATCCTCCAGAAAATAATAACATGTCAGATAGAATCTGACTAGATACAGTACAGGTCGCATCTTCCAGTAACACAAGCACTACTTTAGACACGCAGAATGTTATTCACGAAAATGTAATTACTTTTGACGACATCAGAGACACTCTTTTGCAGGAAAGACCAATTGTTCAGAAAACCATTTCACACCCTGTCATCGAAATTAAAATTGGTTCATCGAAATTTTCAGCAGTAATCGATTCCGGATCACCTATGTCAGTAATAAATGAAGAAACTTTCAACGAGTGTAATAAAGAGAATAAGTATCCTACGTTACCATTAGGCAAAACGAAAGTAAAAAAAAGCAGTATCGAGTAAAGGAGTAGATGTTAAATTACAGATACATTTATCATTTTGTATTGCAGGTCACACATTTCACTCAAATTTTTGGATTGTTCCCTTATTGACAACAGACGTTATTTTAGGTACTAATTTTCTGGTACAACACGACGCAGTTATTGATTTTCAAAATTCCTATTTAATGTTGAAGGACGAGAATGTACAATTGGCTTGGGAATTTCAGCACTCATTATCTGCAGAAGAACAGACAATTAATCGCACAGAGGTCATTTCCGTATCACGTAGCATAGACTGTAATTCCACATTGTTCACGGATACGTACGTACATAACTATAACACTCCAGACGAAGCTGACTACGACGTTATGCAGATGATTTCTGATAAAGTTAAGCAAAGCAGTGCAAATACAGACGACGAACGCACGCAACTACAGAAAATCTTTTTACAGCAAGCTCCAGTTTTCGATAACAGACACACACATACTCTCATTCCAGGATGTAATTAATTCTATACCAAATGAATCCACTATGCTATCTCCGTCTGTAATACTGAAAAATATTAAACCACATAACAAAATTAAAGAATTAGTAAACTTTCCTACGTCTCGTCGATTACGACAGCATGAAATAATTGACATTGCACTGAACAACATCAAACGTGTCGCAGAGTGCCGGAGAAGACAGCAAAGACAGGTTTGTATACGCCGTGACTTTCACGTTGGACAGAAGATATTAGTACGAACACGCTATTTATCCAACAAAATTAAAGGTAGGTGCAGTAAATTTGAACTTCTATATGCAGGTCCATATCGGATTCGCAGCATTCCTCACCCCAATGTTGTACACGTCGAAACTTTGAGAACGACAAAAAGTAAAGGCAATCACCATGTCACAAACATTAAACCTTTTATTGAGTAAACATACTTTATGATTTATCACACTGTAATGCCATTTCCTAATTTTTTTATTTATGACCACTTATGCAGTTATATTCACATGAACACTTACTGATGGTTATCGTATTTTTTCTTGGCAAGTGCCTGGCAAGGTAAGGTTAGCAGGTCGCTTTTCTTGTCGTTACACATCAGACCGTGCACATTTTCCATTTTTTTGTATGTATGATTGTTTTCCTGTTTTGTTTGTATGCATTATGAAAAAGCTGAGACATAGCAAACAGCAGTTGACTTTGACCTTTTTGATTTATGATATCTCAACATCGTGACTATTTTTACATTTTTGCTGCTGCATTATGATATTCTGTGTACATTTTTGCCTCTGAACACTATCTATGTTTTTCACATGTTACGTTGTCTGTCATGTTATGCTGTATGGTTAATTACGTTACCATAAACCAGTCATTATTTAGTGAGTATATGTTTTAAATGCAAGACATTAATCTTTGTTCATCATTTTCAGAAAGAAATGATGCGTAAAAGAAATAAATTAAACAGAAATGGGAATTTCACCTTCGGAATGAACGAAAGAAGATGCAAAAACCTTATGAGGAAGAGTAAATGGATCAGAATTAACAAGCATTAACAAGAATATACTATACACATCGTAGAATAGCAGTCTTAACTAATTTTTTCTTTCAGAATACGAGGCGATTGATGCAGACTGTCTGACAGAACTACACATCTTAGTTTTAGTGATGAAATATGATAGAAATAAGGAATAATTGTATAATGAATAATGAAGTGATTTTTTGCAGATGATAATGAGTGGTAATGAATAATGATGAAGAATATGCTACTATGAATAATGAAGTTTTTTCTTTACAGGAGATGATAATAATGGAGTTATGATAATATAGATAATGAAGTGATGGATAATGAAGTTTTTTCTTTACAGATGAGGATGATGTTGAAGTGTGTATTTATGCTATGTAGTTATTTAAGTATTTGTTGCAGTTCGTTTTGACAGTTTGTATTATATTGCATAGTAGGATGAATGAAGGTTTTGGAAGGGACAGCTATGGAACACATTTTTATACACATTTCACTACCTGTTAATTCGAAGTTCACTACTTTTCAGCATAGTATGTGTTTCTTCTTTCAGCTCAATAATCCATTTTGTATTTTTTCCAGGAGAAGCTTTTCATGATACTTACTAAAGCTGTTACTTATTAAACCTGTACTAGTACTTGCATTTTTTTTTACCCAGTTGTGTCTATCATTTATAAATGTGATCACATATACTGCCTTGTTTCATAACCTTGCTACAGCTGACTCTGACGAATGCCGTTACACATCTTCATTTGCAGCAATAACTCAAAAGCAAACAAAGTAATTACCAGTCCTAAATAATGCTACTAGTTTAAGAGAATTCTGAATAATACTGATCAGCTCTGAATAGTATGTCACTTCAGTAATGACTTCTTAATGATACAAAAAAAAATAATGGTTTGTAACTGGCCAATAAATGCCACTGTTTATTGTAATGAGACTACTTATAATGCCCATGGTTATTAATGCTATGACTGTAATTAACTGATTTTCAATAATGACTTCTTAATAATACAAAAAAATGATGCTTTGTAACTGGCCAACGAATGCCACTGTTTCTTATATTTTAAATTTGTATTATGTCACTTTTATGCTATATATATGAATACTAGTAGCTTGATGCTACACTCATTAGCTCTTGTTTTGAATAATGACTTTTGTTGGTTTGTAACTGGCCATTGATTGCCACTATTCACTGTAATCAGATGATTTATGAACATTATTCTGTAATACTACATATATGGTACAGAAATGTTCAGTAACTGGGCGATGAGTGCCACTAATTACTTAAATCAGTTGTTAGACTAGTGTAATTCTCATTGAAGACTAATATGTGACTTAATGTCCTTCACCTTCTGACCTGACTACCCTGAATTACTGCAATATCCGTTTGTCCTGTATATCCTCTTGATCATGGAGCACTATATTTGGTTTTTGCACTAATTCTACGTTGGTGTGCCTTGTAAAAGCGTGGTGTAGACACGACATGCTGTCCACCACCATGAGCGATGGAGACGTTATTATGGTCCTATTGTTTGGTGTTTGATATACTGCGAAAACGATAACATGGAATATTACTACGGCATTTCAGTGTCTTGGCTGCGCTGATAAATACTTCTGGGAAAAGAACTGCAGATTGTCTCACTTGGTGTTGTACTTCTGTGGAGAGATATGGACTTTCAGTGCAGCTGCGTGCAATCCTTCCCTTTCCTATCCTAATTCTTGTAGCATAGGGAAAAACCTTTTTTTTTTTTTTTTTTTTTTTTTTTTTTTTTTTTTTTTTTTTTTTTTTTTTTTGCTGACATGATTTGTATTCATGACCTATACCTTTTTTTTTGTTAATTTGATGATATGTTCTGAACTTCAGTGCGTGTGCACTTTTGTCATTTTATATCATGATTACTACTCATTGTATGTACATTTTGATTTACTGATATGTTCTGAACTGCAGTGCATGTGCACTCATGTCACTTGTCAACATGATTTTTTGCCATTATGTTTATTTGTTCTGAAAATGCTAAAGAGTTTTTCAGTGCGTGTGCACTTTTGTCATCTATCAATATAATTTGTATATACATTTTTCTGATTTGCTAATATGTTTTGTACTCATATTTTGTCTTTGTCTGATATGTCCTGCACTTAGTGCATGTGCACTATATTTACGATATCTGTATATATTCTGTAATTGTAAAGTTAATTAATTATGAAAAAATTTGTTGCTCATGGCAAGTCCAAATGACTCACCATCGCTGCCAAATTTTTGCCCCCCCCCCAGTGGAGGGTTATGAAACACTTATGTATTCAGTACCAGCGATGGCGAGCCATGAGAGAATCTCTGACCAGAGAGTTATTTATCGTTGCTAGTCTGCGCTTGACCGCGCGAGTGTGCAGTTCCGAGTTGGACGCAGTTGTTGTACGTAGCGAGTCGCGAGAGCAAGTAGTCAGTCAGTACTGTTGTGTGTGAGGAGTCGGCGGGCGTCGACATGGGTCTCTGGTCACGATTCAGAACGAGGTATATTGTTAAATAAGGTAAGGAAGCAGCATTGCGCTCAGCTAATAATGTATTGTAATTGTAACTAATTTGTTCAAGAAATGCCCCAATAATAATTCTGTTTTCAAAGCAATCGTTATTAAAAAAAATCATTACAATTGAATGTTCATTTCTCAATTTTTGTGTCGAGTTTACATTGGGCCATTATTTTTCAATATTTTTGTAGTGAAGGTACAGTCGCTTTTATTTCAATTTAACGATGTTTTGTGGGAGCTCAACAACATTTGGGTTATTATTATTCAGTAATCTTGTGGGGAAATAACTTTGGGCACGTTTTCATTATCATAGGCTTTTCTTTTTATTTTTGCTGGGAAATCACACTTGGCTCTATTCACATTAAAATCTGTATTGTCTTTTCAAAATTTTGTGGGGAGGTTACACTTGGTTCCACTTATATGTAATTACTTTCTTTCAATTTTGCAGGAGGTTACAAGGTCTACACAGAATTTTACTAATTTAGTTAGCTGATTTACGGAACGAATCTTCGACCATTGGAATGACCTGCCTGTCGTCAGAAAGCAGGAAGTTACTCATAATCTCTAGTCGACTACGACTGTGTTTCTCATTAACACATTTTGTTTCTCCATGTTATCTCTTAACAACTTTAATAATTTGTTGTATGACGCAGGACTCTTCGGAAAATAATTTATGACATCTGGGACCCATTTCCACTTTGTCGTTGTTTTCTGTTGCTTGCAAGAACAACTAATGTGATTGCAGCACACGCTTTTTTTGGGGGGGGGGGGTGGGTTCGACATCTTTACCTCGTAAAACCACGTTGTCACTGACAATTTTTGTCAATATTATTGATGGTGTGAGGTCGCTTCAGTATATAGAAAATCTGACAAACTAGTGTTGTCAGTAAATATAGAACGTTTGCAGGCCCCTTTTAACTACCGATCTGTGATCTCTTCACGAAAAAATTTGGAAAACGGTCAGCTGTCTCCTTCGGATCATCTACCTCGTAACTTTCACGACTGTGGGATAGAAAATTTCTTCCTTATCCCACCTGCCTTCCGCAAACTCGACGGCCAACACACAATGAATTTGCAGAAAGCGCATTGTCGGAAGGGATACATTGTAAAACACCCATTAACGTGGAAAGTTTCGCCCCAGCAATCTTTTCAGCATATTCGTTGGGGTCTACGTGTTGTTTGTTTTGTGTATTTCTCGGAAGAAGACAACAACGCGGCACCACAGGAACAATGCAGTCTCAAATACCTGTCTTGGGCAGCCAGGAGCCCATCTGCACTCGGTCCACGTCTTGCCTTTAAACTTGCCCCAAGAGTCCCCGCACCAACTGCACGGCGGGGGTCCAATGATTGTCCCTCGTGTCCTGTTCACGACCTCAGCTTGTGAGAGACACGACCGGATCTAGAGGGGGCAAACCGGGCTATCTGCCCCAGGCGTCAATTTCAGGGGGCGCCAAATTCATAGTCTTGAAGAAAAAACCTTATTTCACAGAGCTCCTACCATATAGCGCACTTTGGGCTATTGATTATTCATATGATTTTGAAATGCAGCCCTGTTGGTTTCTGAGCATATTTAAACACGCTCTAAGTTGATTTGTGAAAGACTCACAAGCTGATTGGCCGGCCGCTGCGGCCGAGCGGTTTTAGGCGCTTCAGTCCGGAACCACGGGGCTGCTACGGTCACAGGTTCGAATCCTGCCTCGGGCATGCAAGTGTGTGATGTCCTTAGGTTAGTTAGGTTTATGTAGTTCTAAGTTCCAGGGGACTGATGACCTCAGATGTTAAGTCCCATAGTGCTTAGAGCCATTTGAGCCACAAGTTGATTTTTGAATGCGTGCATAGTGTACGTCATATCTCTGCCAGGGGAATCCCTGTCGCATCTAGAAATAAAAATAAAAAAAAAAAACTTTCCCGCAGACAAAAGGGGACGGGGTATACGAGCTGAGCCGAATAAATCCGAACGGGTGAATGCCAATCATCTCTGTTGGTTTATGCCATTGATTCGGTGTGCGAATAAGCGTTGTTATAATTAGCAGAATACATAGATTCAGACTGCCAGAATGGAAATCAACGACTAATAGGAATAACAGGTAAGAGATGTTACATATTACCATCTTGGTGTATCCAAGAAAATGAAATTTTGACAGATAATTTTTGTCAGATCGCTACACTACTAAGGGCCAGTTGTACAGTCCCCAGTAGCAGCTGCTTAAGTTCTATTCTCGGAACAGCGCGGAAAACGCGTTGTACAAACACGTAATAACGCCAAAAAGGAGAATGAACGCGGGATAGCTAAACGGGTGATTCTGGCAGGGTTGGTGGTTAACCGGAGAATAAGTTTTGACAATCGCAGAAATAGTTACAGAATTAGAGATGGCAAGATTGATTGTTTGAATGAGGAAGGAGAAAAAACGGGAACATCACTCAAATTACATGAAAGAATATGGCGATTCCGAATTTATATAAAAAATTCGTACTGCTACTACTTTTGAACTCACGCTTGAGAAACTGGAATATGAGAATGAAATGTGAAGCTATTTCCTAACATGAAACTTTTTGCTTTTAGTATGCCTAATAGGCGTTTGATATTGGTACTTCATGAATTGTATTCTGTCCTGTTAATTACGTAAATGAGGTAGATAAAAATGACTATTTGCGCCAAAACAGTCTCGCTTGTTTGGCGTGTTACAACTGCTGCAGTGTTAGAAAGGCCTATTTCGTTTTATATACGTACAGTGACAAAATAGATGTAAACAAATCGAGAAACAACACCAGTCTTGGGTACTGTTCGTATTAACAGCTTTTTCAGTAATAGGCAACGACATTGTTATTTTTCATGTGGCAAAACGTTTGCCGAACTTTGATGAAGTAACAGATTCTTTCCCAGAAAGGAATGCACGCCGTGTAAAGCTGTAGCAAGATTAGAGATAAAAATTCAGTGACCTAAGGATTGAAGAAATATATTCGGTCTTACTTGTCTCTTGTGTTTGCTGATTTGGTTTTACACTACTGGCCATTGAAATTGCTACACCAAGAAGAAATGCAGATGATAAACGGGTATTCATTGGACAAATATATTATACTAGAACTGACAAGTGATTACATTTTCACGCAATTTGGGTGCATAGATCCTGAGAAGTCAGTACCCAGAAGCCCACCTCTGGCCGTAATAACGGCCTTGATACGCCTGGGCATTGAGTCAAACAGTGCTTGGATGACGTGTACAGGTACAGCTGCCCATGCAGCTTCAACACGATACCACAGTTCATCAAGAGAAGTGACTGGCGTATTGTGACGAGCCAGTTGCTCGGCCACCATTGACCAGACGTTTTCAATTGGTGAGAGATGTGTCACCGCCAGACACCACACTTGCTAGGTGGTAGCCTTTAAATCGGCCGCGGTCCGTTAGTATACGTCGGACCCGCGTGTCGCCACCGTCAGTGATTGCAGACCGAGCGACGCCACACGGCAGGTCTAGAGAGGCTTCCTAGCACTCGCCCCAGTGGTACAACCGACTTTGCTAGCGATGGTTCACTGACAAAATACGCTCTCATTTGCCGAGACGATAGTTAGCATAGCCTTCAGCTACGTCATTTGCTGCGACCTAGCAAGGCATCAATACTAGTTACTATTGATTATGAATAATGTACCGTCAAAAGCGATGTTCACAATTTATGGATTAAAGTTAAGTATTCCAGCAGCTACGTAAGTTTTTTGCTAAAGTCTAATTTCCTTGTCCTGTTC
The DNA here is from genome assembly GCF_023864275.1 of Schistocerca cancellata. Classification (NCBI taxonomy): domain Eukaryota; kingdom Metazoa; phylum Arthropoda; class Insecta; order Orthoptera; family Acrididae; genus Schistocerca; species Schistocerca cancellata. The sequence goes on along the minus strand of NC_064630.1, from coordinate 314,042,279 downwards.
CAAACCTCACGCCAGCCTGTGTGAGCTAAAACGCGTGCCTTTCGGCTTCTTCTCATACACGTATTGGCTCTCCTGCCAACGCACAACAAGAGATCTGGAGAATGTGCTGGCCAGGGCAGCAGTCGAACGTTTTCTGTATCCAGAATGGCCCGTACAGGTCCTGCAACATGAGGTAGTGCATTATCCTGCTGAAATGTAGGGTTTCGCAGGTATCGAATGAAGGGTAGAGCCACGGGTCGTAACACATCTGAAATGTAACGTCCACTGTTCAAAGTGCCGTCAATGCGAACAAGAGATGACCGAGACGTGTAACAAATGGCACCCCATACCATCGCGCCGGGTGATACGCCAGTATGGCAATGACGAATACACGCTTCCAATGTGCGTTCACCGCGATGTCGTCAAACACAGATGCGACCATCATGATGCTGTAAACAGAACCTGGATTCATTAGAAAAAATTACGTCTTGCCATTCGTGCACCCAGGTTCGTCGTTCAGTGCACCATCGCAGGCGCTCCTGTCTCTGATGCAGCGTCAAGGGTAACCGCAGCCATGGTCTCCGAGCTGCTACTCCATGCCGCTGCAAACGTCGTCGAATTGTTCGTGCAGATGGTTGTTGCCTTGCAAACGTCCCCATCTGTTGACTCAGGGATCGAGACGAGGTTGCACGATCCAAATGCCATGTGGATAAGATGCCTGTCATCTCTACTGCTAGTGATATGAGGCCATTGGGATCCAGCACGGCGTTCCGTATTACCCTCCTGAACCCACCAATTCCATATTCTGCTAACAGTCATTGGATCTCGGCCAACGCGAGCAGCAATGTCGCGATACGATAAACCGCAATCGTGATAGGCGACAATCCGACCTTTATCAAAGTCGGAAACGTGATGGTACGCATTTCTGCTCCTTACATGAGACATCACAACAGCGGTTCACCAGGCAACGCCGGTCAACTGCTGGTTGTGTATGAGAAATCGGTTGGAAACTTTCCTCATGTCAGCACGTTGTAGGTGTCGCCACCGGCGCCAACCTTGTGTGAATCCTCTGAAAAGCTAATCATATACATATCACAGCATCTTCTTCCTGTCGGTTAAATTTCGCGTCTGTAGCACGTAATCTTCGTGGTGTAGAAATTTTAATGGCCAGTAGTGTATGTTTGTTATATTTAATTTCATCTCACACAAAAGATAAAGTTATTAGCTTATAGGCAATAAAGAGTTCAAATTTTCTGAAGAGTTCTTATGCTGCCAGTCACAAATAATCCCACCCAGTATTAATTGTGAGTTTTTTTGAAGAGAGGTAAATGTTAAACCGGCCGACTGGGAGTTGGAGAGGCAGCACAGGGCAGTTTATTACCACTGTACTGAATATGGGTTTGATGACTTCCATTACAAAATATATACGTTCGAATCCAACAGGAACGCTGTGTGAAGAGACATGGCACTGAACTTTGGCACACTTAAGACCATATAGCAGTCTCACATTTCCTCAAACATATGTTGTTTATGTATCAAACTTTCAGAAAGATTTGCGCTGTAAAATGATCATATTTTTTTAAAAAAAATTTATTTTTAAAACATTTTAACGTCCTATTTCAAATGCTTGAGGGGGAGGGGAGGGGCGCTGCTGTCAAGTTTTTGTCCTGGTTCGGAAATATCGTAGATGCGGGGGTTGTGAAAGAGAATACTACGTTCATTCATTAGTTCCAAGTCACCAAACAGAAAAAAGATGAGTAGTGACAATCCCTGTCATAGTCATCATAATTCGAATCAGTAATAATGAGTTGATCGGCCTTTAATTGGTGTCAGATATGATTATCATATCGGAAAAATGAAAGGTGTCATGCTAGGAATGGCTTTTCGGATCATAAATAGATAGCGAGGCAGTTAAAATCTTCAGTGTGAGACTCATTCCGTCCTGACGGGTGTACTTCACATGGTATATATTTCGTTCTTGTTGAGTACACGTAATATTAACTCTTAGAGCAGTAAAGGAGGGCGGGGGAAATGACATTGCTGCTACATATTACTGCAAAATTTATTCAAAGGATGTCATAATTTATAGGTTAAACACCAATTAATTTTAATTAATATACACCGACAGAAAAAAACTGCAGCACCGAGAAGTATTTGTGCGACATACACGAAAGATGGTAGGCGTGTCTCTACACCTGAAAGAATCATGTTCACTAGCGCCACTGTGAGGATGCAAATCAGATTTGCTTTAAACACACCTGAGCGTTAGTTATATTTGAGATCGGAGATGATGAGTTGATGTTAATAAAGAATGTTTTTAAGGCGACCAAAACGCCATTGTCAACATCTCATAGAGTTTGAACGAGGTCGTGTAATAGGGTTGCGAGGAGCTGGATGTTTCTTGCGCGACTCTGCAGACAGACTTGGCAGGAATGTAGCCACTGTACATGATTGCTGGCAGCGGTGGTCACGAGAATGTATGGTCGCAAGAAGACACGGCTCCGGTCGGCACTATTGAGAGAGAACACCACTCAGTTCGGCGTATGGCTCTGGCGCATCACACTGCACCTGGAGCAGCAGTTTGCAGCACAGTAACACAGCGAACTGTTACAAATCACTTACTTCAAGGACGGCTCCGAGCATTGTAGCGTGCATTCCGTTGACCCCAAATCATCGCCTTTTACGAGTTCGGTCATGTCAAATGAGAGTATGGAGGTCTGTTGTGTTTTATGATGAAAGCTGCTAGTGGAGGCCGTGATTTGGTTAGGAGACCAAGTGAGGTCCTATCTGCGTGCTACAGTAGGGCTACTCCGGGAGTTATGGTCTGGGGTGGGATTTCGTATGACAGCAGAAACATTCTCGTGGTCATCCCACGCGCCCTGACTGCAAATCTGCACGCCAGTCTGGCGATTCGACCTGTTGTGCTGCCATTCATGAACAGCATTCCATGAGGTGTTTTCCAACAGGGAACACTCACCCACATACCGCTGTTGTAACATGACATGCTCTACAGAGGATGTGAAGTCAAAAACCTTTCACCCTTCTAATTTCCTGACTGTTATTGTATATGGCTACCAGTTTCGGCGATTTACTACGCCATCTTCAGGTCCCCTGACCGACCTGTAGGAAGACTCAAACCTCGATTCCGGTCAAAATAGGGACCAGCATTCAAATACTGGTGTCCGTGATTTCTGCTTGCTACAGCGATGACTTCAGCCGTCATCTGCTGACTATTAGATAATAGATAAATACATGTGACATCATCCAGCATTAACCGTCCCTGTATTGACCAAGTGCAACAGGCATAGGAGCTGGCCGATGTGGCCCAGCGGTTCTAGGCGCTTCAGTCTGGAACCGCGAGACCGCTACGGTCGCAGGTTCGAATCCTGCCTCGGGCATGGATGTGTGTGATGTCCTTAGGTTAGTTAGGTTTAAGTAGTTCTAACTTCTAGGGGACTGATGACCTCAGATGTTAAGTCCCATAGTGCTCAGAGCCATTTGAACCATTTTTGAAGGCATAGGACTCGGTTCCGCAAACTGACATCCGGCACCTGTACAACACAAAGCAAGCACGTTTGCATGCTTTCGTTGAGCATTCCCCCACTTGCACCTTTTATTATGTACCACCTTTCCACACTACAATGGCGTATCTCGACCTTATATTAACCTGTGATCTTTCAATGTTAATCACTTACATACGTTACGTAGACAAATGTATTCCCGAAATTTAATTAGTCTACATAAATTATTTTTTGGTGTTGCGATTTTTCCGTCAGTGTATCTCCAGTGATATGTTCCATACAAGGTAAGTACCAAACGTCATGTTTTAGGTAGTATAACGACAATTTTACAGCTCCAAATGTTATTGAGAAGAAGTCATTATTTACATAAAGCACTAATTAAAAACAGTCATAAATATTATAACTCCAGCAGCATTTTAGACATTATTTCATCCAGGAATTCTTCTTCCGATTCCTCGTTTTCCCCGTTTTCTACTTCAGAGCATGGGTCTACATCACTGCCATGTGTACTCACAACATAATCTTCTTCAAGAAAATCTTACTCTTTATTAAATTCTCCATTATCTGTGTCTTTATCGGATTCTTCAAGCAAGTGTCAAAATCCTGTCAAGCTCAGCACCATTCATATTCGCTGATTTCAGTAGCAAAAAAGAGATTAGCATTGAAGAGAGTTAATGTGACATAAAATAACACTCTTCTGTGACTGTTTGATATCTCATATAGGATGGCACAGTAAGGTACATTTTAAGCGATAAAAGAAATATGCCGACTATTAGAAAACAGGCACGCTATTACTAAACATTCCTAAAATTTACTACAAGAACACCAGTGTTAGCAAATCGCTGTAGTGAGGCAACACATAATTCAGCCATTGTTAACAACGGTTGCCATGAAGGTATTCAAGAGCAAGTGTTGCTCATGTGTCCAGAACGGCGGGAACTGAGAAGAAATAACAACTGCAATCTTAAGTTTTACGAAAGTTTTGAAATCTCTAGTTAAGGAATACCATGGGGAGGAAACAGTGACTCGCTATTGACTGAGTAATATCACACGGACGCTGTGGCCGAGCGGCTCTAGGCGCTTCAGTCTGGAACCACGCTGCTGTTACGGTCGCAGGTTCGAATCCTGCCTCGGGCATGGATGTATGTAATGTCCTTAGGTTAGTTAGGTTTAACTAGTTCTAAGTCTAGGGGACTGATAACCTCAGATGTTAAGTCCCATAGTGCTTAGAGCCATTTGAACTAATATCACATTGTAAACAACTGAGATCGGATTCGTTACACTCTGATGAGAAAAACAGACGTGATATTTGGCGTTTCCCAACGTAGTGTTTTATGCCTTTTGGAGGAGGAGCAGGAGGAGGAGATTAAGTGTTTAACGTCCCGTCGACAACGAGATCATTAGAGACGGGGCACAAGCTCGAATTAGGGAAAGACAGGGAAGGAAATCGGCCGTGTCCTTTCAAAGGAACCATCCCGGCATTTTCTTGAAGCGATTTACGGAAATCGCGGAAAACATAAATCAGGATGGCCGGACGCGGATTTGAACCGCCTTCCTCCCGAATGCGAGTCCAGTGTGCTAACCACTGCGCTGCCTCGCTCGGATACATGCCATCTGCTGTTCTTATTCGTAATCTGTAGTAATGATTTAGGAGACAATCCGATCTTCATCTTAAATTGTTTGCACTTGATACTGTCATTTACCCTCTAGTAAAGTCAACACAAGGTGAAAACAAATTCCAACAGGATTTAAACAATATATTTGTATGGTGAGAAAATGGGCAACTAACCCTAATTTGTAGATTTAGATTACACCTCCCGAACGAAGCTTGAGCGTTTCGGACATTTTCTCAGAGACATCACGAGCTCTGGTCAAAGATATTTGATAGTATCCAGTATCGGTCACGCATCGTTAAAGGTGAAGAAACGCCTGTGCGTAACTTTGACGTAGAGAAACAAAGACAGTCACTGGAGCGACACCACCCACGATCAGCAAAATATGAGAAATGCAACCGTAATGGGACCAAGTCACGATAACAGTGTTTTGGGATGGTGTGGGTGTCGTTCCCACGGATGTGTTGCCAAAAGGATCGACTGTTCATTCGGAGGTGTAAGCGAAAACTCTGAACAAACTCGAGAAGCGTTTTCGACTCTTATCCAGAAGTAATACTGCTCCAACATAACGGGCGTCCACGCACAAGCCTCAGAAACAGGGAGCACACCGCCAGTTTGGGTTGAACCTCATTGTCTCTACCACCTATAGCCGAGTCCTGGTGCCCTCGGCCTTTGATCTTTTTGGGCCTCTTATGGATGATCTCCGTGGGACTAACCTTGAGTATGACGAGAGCGTAATTCATGCACTGAAAATTTGGTAATGAGCACAGAACAAGAACTTTTAACCAACAGCGAGTAAGTGCTCTTACACATCGCTGGAGTAAGGCAGTATAGCATGCTAGAGCTTATGCAGAAAAAAGCACTTGACTAATATTGTCACCAAGTTCTAGCTCATTAGAATAAATATATTCTGAGAAAATAATTGTGAGGCATTACTTATGGAACGACAGTGGTATAGGTCAAATTAATCACTAAATTAAAATTACACCAAAATGTACTTATTGAGCTGTTTACTGCTCATATTACACAGCTACTAAAGGAAATAGGAAGCTAGGGATCTTTGCTGATGGATAAACTTGTGGTTGGTACATAATTTTAATTTTGACTACAGAACAAGTTGCATAATTACAAATTACAGAATCAAAAAATGGCAATACAAAAATTTAATTCGGACCTTTGTCCTTTTTTTTTTACTGGTACAACATACAAATTTATTTTTCACAGACTGAATTACATTAAATACAATTAAGATTTTAATTAAACTATTAATTTGAATACTGAACCATAATCAGCAATAGCTAAAAATGTCAATTATAACTCCCAAGCAATCATTCTTTGCATGACTACAGGATAAGATACTAATGATACAACCTTCAAGCCAAATTTAAACAGCTATAAAATTACCAAAACTTCATGGGCACAAGAGAGAATGAAAATTTAATGAAACTGAACTGACCACATAATGGTCCACAGTCCAAAAATTCTTATGCTAAAACACAAGGTGGCCAAAGAAGGACAACCCGGAGTTGAAAACCCCACCAAACAGGAATGATAGCAAGGGTTACAGCGTTTCCCAACAGTACGCAAATAAGTAAAATTTACATTAAATAACAATGACGGTTGTTATCTCAACCTCAAGTATAATGTTTAAATAACTTCCAGAAGCAATAAGATTACAAAGAGGGTAGCCTCTCTTAATTTAACAAATGGTATGACTCAAAATCGTTCTAAAATTGCAACTTAACTTCAAACAATAGCATTAAAGGCCATAGCAGCGCTTGGATAAAATAACACTGCGGCAGATAGACAGCGCGAGCTTTCGTGGCCCAAAACTTGTGTACAGTTTCGTATAAACTGGCTGATGTGTAATCCGACTGGGCCCAACATAAGTAGCCCTGACAAGGATTTGTAAACAGCACCGACCCCAGTGCACAGGTAGTCTTAACAAAATTCCCTGCAGCACAAATAAATTCCAATAAGTGCAAGCTCCAGTCACAGCCAAGATTATAATTAATAATAATTGAGTTCCCAAGAGTTAATCCAAATTCTTATGGAGTGATCCTGAAAAATTAACAGTCCTCTAAGAAGTTAGCAACAATTTGAGACACCACTTACAGTAGGCTTAAGGAAATTCCCGCATTAAATAATTATACCAAATCCTGCTGGAACAAGTGATTAAATCAACTCCGAGAAAATTGTGTTGAATTCTACGGCTGCTGGACACGTACAGAGTCCCAGCCAAGCTCAGACCGGACAGCGTGCCCTAAACAGACTAAAATTTCCAAATAAACCACTTAAAACAACACACGCTGTACATGGCCTGAAGCAGAATAAGCAGTACATTAACCTCAATGAATAAGAGACTGTGGAGCCAAGTTCAGAACTATCCTTAACTAAACTTCGGAAGATGTGTGGGGACCTCGGTCGAGAAATATACGAACAAATAGGCAAGACTCGAATAACTATAATCTTTAATGCTCGTCTGGGCAAAACTGAATAAGTGACCTGAATGAAAGTACAATCTTCCTGATTTTGCGAAAATCCCTTGGAGGGAGGTACACGTCTACGTGTGAACGCGAGTAGAGCCAGAGAGAATACTACAAGTCCAGGCCCCGGACCTGACCTGCATAGATGCTCCTCCTGGACAGCAATCTGAACTCAACTCTCTTTCGGACGCCACTGCCTTCGCCTTTATAGTGTGTAGTGGGCCACATCGCGCCTTCCACGATGGCGCTTCCGGACAACGTGGTATAGGGCCCGGAGGGTGGGGGGGGGGGGGGGGTTACGACGGTAAAAGGTCACCGTCAACCCCACTCCAAGGCCTTGCAGCTTCTCCATGTGAGCTGACGTCATACCTCGTGAGTCCACGCAACATTTCTGAACAATGCCCAAACCAAGGCCCTTCGAATGCCGGACATTTACCACACCGTACATTTGCCACACTTGCCCCTTTACCAGGTAGCTTGAGTAGCGATTCCTCAGGTAAGGGACGCCCTTCCTCGTACTACTTCTGTCCACTTTCAAACCGCCGTCTCCACATCTTACTCGATACAACCAGTATGCAAGGGACCTTCTTCTTCGACATTTGACGAAATACAGGGCTTCTTTTCCGAAATCGAAATATTTATAACTTTTGGGAACGAAAGCAATTCCGACGATTATGTCAGTATGTAATTAGTTTTGCCAAGTATAAATATAGAACCCTCTGTCTGTACGGTAGCTTCCTTTCACGCTTACTGATTGCGATATAAACAGTCCATCGCCATGGGAGCAATAAGAAACGAGCGATGTAAAGAGAATGCGAATGTAAGCTAATCATTTCTTTTTGATCACTGCATTAGTACCTACGTTAATTACTACAACTGCATGCCCAAAAGACAATAAGGAAAGAAGAAATGGGTATGTGAATGTTCGAAAAGAAGAACGACATACCGCATATTAATTTATTCTCTAAAATTCAATATCCCTTGCGGCGAAACATTACTTAATAAAGTGTAGCGGGACAATGTTCAAAACATGACTGAAAGGACGTTCATAAACAGAGATAAGAACATCTATGATTGACATGTCAGTTAAATTCGACGTACAGTTTTAAAACGTTAGAAATAAGGAAATGAAGTAATACAGAATGCTATGCTTGTAACGTACGTTGTTGTTCTACATTGTCTAGCTCTGGTATTTACTGGGTCACAGAGAAAGCATCCTAGGGTTTGGAGGGAAAAGCCGTAATTGTAATGATCTCCACAACAACAGAAACAGGAAGCACAACTTAGGAAAAATAATGTAATGTGTGTTCCAGCTCACAAGTGACATTGAAGCAGGTAGTTCCTGTGACTTAGTATGGGCAGATGTTATATTAGACAACCGGGATAAATTAACAACTGGCTCCTTTTACCGAACCCGCTCAGATGAAACAGTTGCTGAACATTTCAAAGAAAACTCGAGTCTCAACGCAAATAGGTACCCTACTCATACAATTATGGTTGGCAATGTCTTGAATCTACCTTCTGTAGGTTGACAAAAATACATTTTCAGACCCTATTGTAGATAGAAAGCAACTTCTATAATTGTTCTAAATGCTTTTTTAAAAATTATTTTGAACAATTAGTTCACGAGGCCATTCAAATTGTAAATGGTTACGAAAACACACTTGACCTCTTAGCCACAAATAATCTTGAGCATCACGATGGATGCAGGGATTAGTGAACACACAGTCGTAGCGAGGCTCAATTCCGTAACAGAGAAATTCACCAAAACTAAAGGCGAAATACATCTATTTACAAAAGCAACTCAAAATTCGGTTGACTGCTTTCTAAGAGACAGTCTCCAATCCTTTCAAACTATGTAAGTGAAGACGATATGTGGCTTAAGTTCAAAGAAACAGTATCAACAGCACTCGAGAGATTCATACCAGATGAATTAATAACAGACGGAACTGATTCCCCATGGTACACAAAACACGACAGAAGGCTGCTGCAGAAGCACCGAAAAAGGCACGTATAATTTAGACGAGCGCAAAATGTCCAAGATTGGCGAAGTTTTACCGAGGCTCGAAATTTGATGCGGATTTCAATGCGAGATGCATTTAATAGTTTCCACAACGAAACTCTCTCTAGAAATGTTGTGGAAAAATCCATGGAGATACTGGTCCCATGTTAAGTAAACCAGGGGAAAGGCTCAGTAAGTACCTTTACTGCACGACAGCGATGAGGAGGAGAAGGGGGAGACAAGGGACCCAACCCTTCGAAGCAGGTAAAATCGTGGCAAATGTCCACCGTGGCAAATGTCCGGCGTGGCAAATGTCCACACACCAGCCCTTCCTGCGGCGTCTCCTTTGTACTCTTGAGTACTTTCTAGAAAACTTAGTCGTTCTGGCTACTGTTCTGACGCTTTCCATGCGTTGCATTTTTAAATATGCGACAAGGAGCTCGACAGGACCAACATCATCGAGCAGCGACCTTTTTTCTCAGGTAATTATCATCACTGTCTGAATACGAGCAGGATAAGGCGTAATTACTAAGTGCTTAGAGTATTTCCATTACATTGCGATAGAAAGGCAGAGGACTATTCTTAGCTGTCGTCCAGAAAATACACCTGATTTTCATGCACGGTGTCTATCTTTCTGTTCCTCCTTTCCTCCCTCTGTGCCACATCTCTCTCTATTTCTCTCTCTCTCTCTCTCTCTCTCTCTCTCTCTCTCTCTCTCTCTCTCCCCCTATCTATCTGTATATCTCTCCTTCTGTGTGTGTTTCTCCCTCTCTCTCTCTGTCTGTCTGTCTCTCTGTCTTACACACACACGCGCGCGCGCGCGCGCGAACACAATCACGCTCCAATATATGTGAAGGATTAAGTGCCATCCTGTCGCTCGTAGACTGTGGACTACTATACGAGCTACTCCACACACTTCATGGACTGACCCTTCATAATCGTGAATTAACAGGATGAAATAAATCAACAGTCAAAGCACTGGGATTTCCATAGTGTCGAGGAGTAGAAGGAATTCGGTGGCCTTCACAGGGGCAGCGACACCGGTCGCTTCAGGAGTTGGGATGAGGCTGGGACCCACATTCGTATAATTTTGTAACGGTACCGCGCTGAGGGTGAGCCTAGGCGCACACAAATGTATACAGACGGGAAACCTCCGTAAGTGCCCTTTGACGTGAGCTGGGGTTGTGGGCGGAGGGGTTTCAGCAGTTCCATAAGACAACGCGTAATGGGGCTGGGGTGAGAAACTGCCCAGGTAGCAGGTGGCATGTAGCAAATAGCCTCACCACCACTTCCCCTCAAACGCTGTCACAGAGTAATACGTGAAGTTCGACGGCATCCCTGGCCTTGTCACAACTCGGCACCTTAGCAGGTACTGTGACACTGGAACTCTTAGCATCAGCAAGCCAGTTGTTCTACGATGTTTAGACGCCACTGACTGATAGGCTGTTGCCACAAAGTATTTTCTGGAAATGTTTTTCAGAATCTGAGAGGTGTCATATCAGGAAGAAATTGTGTATATAACATGTGCGAATCCACCCGGAAAACAAAGCTATGAAATTATTTTCTTTTCTTGTGAAAGACAAAGGAAAGGTATCGTGAAAGCAAATGTATTACTTTAGTTCTTTATGCATTAGGCATAAACTACCTTTCTTGTACTACCTCAGTGGGTATCCAACCTTTAGAATCTTTATACTTTTTTCTCGTCTTTTTACTAGCTGTCGTTCGAATATTTCAATAGGCGCGTGTTGACACTGTGGCGAAATAAATAAAAAAACAATTGTCAAATTATTGTGTTTTTTAACTTTAGAATTTTTGAAAGGCTTTTTTACGGATTGTATTGACTGGCTTGAATGCGGACAAATACAGTGCTGCGTGAAATATGCCTGTAATATAATTTACCATTCCGATTAATTACATTTTGAATTCTATGTCATTGTTGATTTAATCAGAGTTCTCATCTTAGACGTAGAATTAGTCCTTCTGCCACAATATTAATTCATCAGTCGCCATCGAAGTTCTTCTCTTTGTTGACAGTGTGTATCTTCCTAAGTCGGCATCGGTTCACTTCGCGAAGACGGTGGAAACCAAGGAATACAATGCTACGTTGCTTTAAATAATTTTCGTAACACTTCAATACTTCTCACTATTTTTTATTCACAAGACAATAAGACTTGCTCTGCTTGTCGCACAAACCATAATTACTAACAATATGGCTGCCTTTCCGCAGACACCAAAAATTACGTCCATCCTCCACGAGGCAACAATCGAAAGTGTCCCTTAGCTCCTTCTTGGAGTATGAAACAAAAGAGAATCCAATGTGAACATTACAAAGATTATAACCTACATGCCTCTAAATTTAATCTTTGGCGCAGCCTTTAAGGTATTGTATGTCTCTGCGTCGGAATGTGTCATTACAACTGCCCCCCTACTGTATACTGTCACTAGAAAATTTTATTTGGTTGACAGGATACAGTAGTCAACCTTGCAATTGATAGGTTTGGGGTTCTTTTATTTCCAAACTTCATTTCTATTGTCTCATTTTCATGGCACTGTGAATTCTTTGGTATTACTGAGTGTGTGTCAGTTTTTTGGTATACTTATGCTAATATTTACAAACCTTAATCCTAATATACAAAGTTTTGGTTAACACTGAGAAATCAACATCATGTGGTAAAGTTTGTACAATAAAATATACAATGAATACAACGTTATTGACAAATGTTTCCTTCCTCATCAGAGGTGAAAATTAAGTCCTTGTATTGCTTTCTGTATTTATTCTGGGGCGACGAGCTTTGTTCGCTAGACCCAGTGTTGAATATGGGCGAGTGATACTCGCGCCTGATTGTTTGGTCGTCCGTTAGCTGGCGACGTTGGTTGAATGCACGCGCCAGTGCACTGAATATACACCGACGTGCGGGTACCGTCGAGGCTTCCGAACCTCAGTATGCGTGTGCTTTTTGTGGCTCCTTCTAGTACTTAGACTTCATACAACGAGGTGCATTGGAATATGTGCCCCTAAGAACACACCACACTATGTGCGAGGCGGAGGACGATCCCGTCGATGCAGCTCCAGGTAAGAAGCGTACCATGTCAAACTTGTTTGGCATTGTCCTTTCCTATTGTGACGCCATGGGTCGTTTGACGATACAAGCTTCAATTTTCGATGTCACTTGTTTAGGCTCGCTGACACTTGCAACGTAGCACTACTTTGCACAATTTTAATTTCTACACACACCACTTTAACCGCGAGTATTGCGATCGAAACTTTCTTTTTCACAACACTTTTTTTTCGCATTAACCCCTTTTACCTATTGTACCGAGATTCATTCCCCTCAATATTTCTGGTCAATGTACATAAATATTCACAAATTTGTAAGTCACGGGACTTGGCATGAAATACAAAATACATCACATACAATGGAATAACATAAAACACATACAATACATTGGTTACATTAATTACAGGAAAAAACTATCGACGAAAATTGAAAATTTTTTTGACCACTCGTAGTGGCTGCTTCGTCTTGGATTTTACTGACACACACACCTTTTTCCATTAATCTGTTAGAAGGAACAAGTCCTTTGTTTTCTTTCTTGAACTCGAGTGTAAGTTAAGGTTTACCTTCGTTACGTATTCTTCATACGCAACGACATGCAGAGAATACACCTGTAGCCACTCCACTGCACCTTGGGAAGGGAATTTTCTACCTTCTACTTAGGGTAATGGCAACGACTACGTGTATGCTACGGTTTTTTTACCTATAAACTCTGAAAATGCACGAAATAATCATTTATATGCAGTATAACCCTAATATGTACAGTGTTTTGTGCTTAAGCACGTTCTGGTGTGCTTGTAAATCATTACCTCTAATAAAATTTCCTACATTAACATAGACATATAAACATAAAATCTTGAAGTTCAGGGTGTAGCCACTATTAATATGTACAGTGTTTCATAATAGCGGCACGCCCTTGTGTGCGTGTATCATCTTCAATTAAAGTGCGCTTATAGGCGTCTTGTGTTATCATGGGAGAAAAAATACAGACATTTTAATATATCGGTTGTCATGAAAATCTATGTACACAAATAATCCGACTTTCATAGCTGCAGTGCAGCATGAAATTCTGTATGACGTTTTTTTTTTTCATAGTTTATTTTACAGACGATTCCTTTGCTTACAGGTCATCGATCACACTACTTACCTGTTTCTCGTATAGCGGCGATATCATTTTCATTCTTTGTGACTGTAAATCGTTATATGTATGAAAGATATAATTTTAACATGATTTATCCTTTCATGTTTCAAGTGGGTAAAGTAATTCATACCTTCCTTCTGCATACATGAGTGAAGCATCGCTAATGTTGCACTTTGTATCAGGTTTTTCGTGTTTTCTCGTAAACTCGTAGAGTCTTACGGTTTTAATTAAGTTGTTTCTTGACGTTAGGTATACCTGTTAATACGAGGTTGTCTTAAGAGTTTAATTTTCCTTATACACTTCTACGTTGTTTAAGTTCCGTACATGTACAGAGCTGCTTTCGCCTTTCACACATTCATACATACGTTTATACACACAAAAAATATCTACCACTTAATATACACATTGCTGGTGGGGCCCTTTTTCGGTACCCTGCACCATTCCTTCAATATTCCAAAATAATTCAGGGTGTGCTGAGCATCGTCCCCTCATACTAATAATACTTACAACTAAATATTTCTTCTTACATACATAACAGCCTTACGGTCCATTAATGCGCAATCATTCCATATTTTCCTCCTTTACACTTTAGCTTTCGTACATGTAACCTCGTGTATAGCTTATATATTCTACAAAGTTGTTTGCTGAGTGCTTTAGGTGTTTCTCTCTCTATAAATCCTAGGTATTTATTTTGAGAGCGATTCAGTTCATTACTCACGCTGCATACATCTGTTTATTATTTTCCTATTTTAAAGCTTGTGTCGTTCTTTTGCTTAGTCACAAAAATTCACACGTTTACCTTGTTGTTCATTCTGAAAATCGCTAGCTACTGTGTAATGGAAATGTATGCGTTATCTCTTTGCTTTCCTCTTTGCTGCTTTCTCCCTATATGTAATGGTGTGTTGTTCTCGTGTACATAGCCTTTCTTCCGGTTATCTATCTGCATTATTTATTTATTTTTTTTCTATTTTCTTTCTCCTTTCGTACAAGCTAAGATTTTTACTCAGTATAATATAATATTACAATACCGTCCATGACCAGTATGTACTTGTATGTTCACTTTTATTACGTAGTACCAGCTTATAATTAAATTTTCTAAACTACTATTTACAAGACTTGTGTACCATTTTCTTTCTTGTTTTTGAATGGCTTTCATCACTGTGTCTCATAGTAAGAGTGGTCTCAAAACTTTTAAACGTTCCGCGCAAGCGCACTTATTTACCACGACTGGACTGTAGGCGCGGGGAAAACTCTGCATTGTTGGTGAACATTATTCGTGATAGCCACCATCGTGTAATAGAGTCACGTGACGCCTGGACTCGACCGCGCATGCGCCTTCGCGCTTTGTATACACTCAGCTGATCGGACAGGGAAGGGGGAAGATTTCTCCCCGGCTCGCTGCCTACAGCGCGGCCAATGACCTCGTCTTGACATGCAGCTATCGCGTGCTCATGAGCTGAGCGTTGGATTGCAACTTGGACGCGTGGTTTGTTGCTCGTCTGAAGCGAACAAACTCTGACCTTCGCGCTAATTTGTCTTCGTTCCTCTCTCTTAAATAACTGAGTTAGACTAAAAAAGTACTGTATGGTTTATTTTATAGTGTTAAAGACTCGCAGTAACACATGTTTCATTAGGTGTGGTTAACTATGCGTTGTTCAGCTGGCATATGCCCCCAGTTGATTACTAGTTTCGATGTTTAACTGAAATATCAGTTATGTTTTCTAGTTTAATGCATGTTTTTCACTAACTGACTGTCTTTTTCAATGTACTTTTTAAACTACGAACATCGGACTTAAAGAAGTTTTTTTTTTGTGTTCACAAGTTTCTTAGGTTAATGACAGCAATTTTACTATGTGATCCAAGGTTCTATAATTTCAATTTTGTTAAAATAATATATAACCTTTAATGAAAAAATTCCTTGATATCCTTGTGGGGGTATAACCCTTTCATCTTGCCCGTTCGTATGTTACCTAACAGATAACATCCTGGGTGGAGTTTGTCTATTATAATGAAAGGGCCATCATACAACAACTGCCACTTTTTGTTTAA
Source organism: Schistocerca cancellata (assembly GCF_023864275.1). Lineage (NCBI taxonomy): Eukaryota > Metazoa > Arthropoda > Insecta > Orthoptera > Acrididae > Schistocerca > Schistocerca cancellata. Next base: position 314,026,432 of record NC_064630.1, on the reverse strand, counting down.
TGCCTTAATTTTAGAGGATTTTGGGTGGGTACGTAATAGTACTTCCTGTCCAATGTTAAATTCTGTAACCTTTCTTATCTTTTTGTTGAATTGTTTTTTCCTTATTTCTGCTTGTTCTTCCATCTGTAGTAATGCTTGACGTACCTTTTCGTCTAGTGTTATTTCCTTTGTGGCTAATTTAGGTAAAGGTTTAGCCCATTCGTCAAGTTATGTGCCTTGAAACATTAACTCTGTAGGTGTAAGGCCTGTTGAAGTATGAATTAAATTATTTACAATATGCTGAAAGGGGGCTATGTATTCCACCCACTTTGTCTGTTTATTTGGTATATAAGTTCTTATAAAGCAATTAAATTCTTTAAAATTTCTCTCAACCGGTTCTCGATTCTGGGTGAAATTTGGATACCAATATATGTTTTATGTTTTGAGATTCGAGAAATGTTTTCCATTTATTACTAGTGAAGTTTGTTGCATTATCAGTTAATATAATTTTCGGTTTTCCCACTAGTGGTATGTAGTCTTCTATCATGCGTTTGATTATTGATCCCGACAGTACTGCTTTTATAGCATACATTTTAAGTACTTTGTGAAGACATCATAAAATGCGATCACATATCTAACTCCTCCCCTAGCTCGTGGGTATGGTCCTGCTGCGTCCACGGAAACTACTTCTCTTGGTCTAGTTGGAATGATAGGGTGTAATACGTCGAAACAATTTCTATTAAGATGTTTAACCTTCTGACATATTGTGCACTTTTTTATTATTTGTTCAATCCTGCGTCTGAGGTTCGGGAAGTAACAATACGTTGATATTTTCGCTGTACATTTTGATACCCCATAGTGTCCCCATACTCTATGTGTGTGTCTTATCAAATTGTCTATGTATTCTTCTGGGATTCAGACACACCGGGTGTTGGATTGTGTAATATTGTTTCACTGAGTTGTAATGTTGTTTCAGTGTACTATTGTCATCTGCCTGCAGTTTTTGTATAACTTGTCTCCATATATTGTCTTCCTTTTGTAGTTTGCTCATGTCTTTACACATCCTTCTGTAATATGGTTGAAATGTGCCATCATGCATCAGAAAAACTCTAAAATCGGAAGTCTGTTCGATCAATTCATTGAACTCGCTCAAACCTTGTGGCAAGCGCGATAATGCGTCGGCAATTACATTCTGTTCACCCTTGATATAAACTATCTGGAAATCAAATTCCTGGAGGAATAATCACCAACGTGCAATCCGTTTGTGCAATAATTTGCATGTGAGTAAAAACGATAATGCTTGATGGTCACAAAACACTCGTGTATGCCTTCCCCAAAGATAGTGTTGGAACTTGCAGAAAGCCCACACTACAGCTAAAGCTTCAAGTTCAGTTGCCGAATAGGTTCTTTCACATTCCGTTAACGTTCTACTGGCAAAACTAATTATGTTTACTTTCTGTTCTCCATTATCATTTACTAATTGGAACAGACAAGAGCCTAATCCCTGACATGAGGCGTCCGTGCTCAAACAAAAGTTGTAGTTCATGTTAGGATGCTTCAGAATGGGTGCGTTTATGAGTGCCTGTTTGATTTTTACGAAATGTTCCTCACATTTTTCTGTCCACAACCATGTGTGGTTTTTCCTTAAAAGGTTGAGTAGGGAATCACTATTCAGTAACTGTTTGGGCACGAATTTTCGAAAAAATGACGTGAGCCCTAGAAAAGCTTTCAATTCTTTACGTGTTTGTGGTGAGGGGAAATATTTTATGGCATCAAGCTTTTTTTTATCTGGTAAAATTCCGCCTGGTGAAATAAGGTGGCCTAAAAATTTTATTCGATCCCTTCCGAATTCAGACTTCTTAAAATTTGCTGTGACGTCATATTCTCGGAACCTTTGGAACACTTTGTGTACCAATTCTACATGCTCTTGCCAGGTCTCCGTGGCTATCAAGAGATCGTCTACATACAACGTCACTTTGCTAATCAGTTCTGGACCCAATACTCTGTCTAAAGCCTCTATAAACACCCCAGCACTCACGTTGAGTCCAAATGGCAGTACTTGGAATTGATAGCTTCTGCCAGCATGAATGAACGCAGTATATTTTCTGCTATCACTATGTAGGGCTATTTGCCAATACGAAGCCTTCATGTCAACGGATGTTAAATACTTCACTCCATGAAATTTAAGCAATTGCTCATCTAAGTTCTCCGGCCTAGTGCGTATTGGTACGATGATCTTATTAATTTCCCGCGCATCAAGTACTAATCTGACTGACCCGTCAGGTTTGCTGACAGCTAGGATGGGACTACAGTACGGTGAATGCGAAGGTTCTATCACCTTCCACAGAACCATTCTATCTATTTCTTTGCGAACCGCTTCCTTCTTTGCCCATGGTATCGCTTATGATTTATGGCAGTACGTTTTATGTGGGTAGACATCCATTTTGTATTCATACTTTTTGATTATTGTCGGCTGTTTTCTAAAAATGTCTCGGTATTCATAAATAAGATCTGCCAGTTCATTTTGTTGAGTTTCTGAAAGACAAGTGGATTTTCCTACCTTCTCTTGGGCGGCCTGTTCGTTAATTATTTCCGTGTCTAATTGTTCGGGGAAAGGAATATCTATCAATAAAACTTGTGGGTAAACTAATTTTACTTCAGCTTGTTTCTGTAATTGGCCATTACGATCTATTGTTGACTTTACAAGATTAACCTTCACACTACGACTGCCCACTCGGAAATAGCAAACTCCACTGCCTATGTCGATGTTTACTTTATGCTGCCGGAAAACTTCCATACCTAAAAGACAATTGACGATTAACTTGTCAACGATTAAGAATGTACAGTTTATCGTGACATCGCTAATGGTAACAGGTATTTGCGTCTGCCACTTAATACTTTTTGACTTGTTACTTACAGCTGTCAAGATTTTACAATTTTCCGTTGGCAACACTGGTACTTTTAATGCTTTCGTAACTTCTTTAAATAAACTGTTAGAAATAATATTCGTAGATGCGCCTGTATCTAAAATTACGTTGGTAATTATAGTTCCTATCTTTGCTGTTATTACAGCCTGCGCGAGGTCACTTACCTTGTCTGGTGCTCTCCTCTCTTTTTCACATAGATCATCTTCTACGGTAGCATCCTGATCATATCTTAAAAATAATTGTTCAAGATGTAATGTGTGCTTGTTTGTGCCCCCTGTTGTCAAATCGGTCGGCCGGTGGGGGCTCATTACGACCGATTGTTGTTTACCGGGGGAGACAACGGCGTTGCTTCAGTACTGTCCGTCACCTCTACAAAGTGTACTGAGTCGTTATTCTGTCGCCAATTAGTTTCCGGACCGCTGCGTGCAACATTTTCTTGCGACCGGCCGTCGCTATTCCTCCTTGGTCTGTCATTTCTATTACTGTAACTATTGTAATTTTCATTTGTGTGCCACCTTTCATCACGCGGGCCTGACCAATCATTCACGTGATTTCTATCACTTCCATACCGGCGTGGACCGTAGTCTGTACTATACCTTCGGTCTTCACGTCTCTGTGGCACCGAATTCCTCCGATTTCCGTAATTCCAGGTTCCATTATTTGGCCTTGTCGCATACGGATGCCAACTGTGTGGATTTTGTCCACTGCCATTAAAATGATATCCGTTACCGTTGTTTTGATTAGTTCCGGAATATTCATTCCGATTACTTGTGCTCGGCTCTTCTTCGTATATTAGATCAATTGAGTCAAGCACGGAAAGAAAGTATTGAAGGTCGTTCTCCGGTATGGTTACCAATTTTTCGCGTAAGTTCGCGGGTAGTCTGTTTTTCAGAATTTTGAGAACATCTACGTGCGGTATTGGATTATTCCAATAGCGCGTCTTATTCAAGTACTTTTCGAAATACTTTCTCAACCCGCCGTTTTTGAGGTTGAACGGTTGTGGGTTGAATACCTCACGTCGCAGTCTTTCTTGGACCCCAGCAGACCAATATTTCTCCAAGAAAGCCCGTTCAAATTGTTCGTAGGTGACGCACTGTTCAGCCATGTCTGTGGCCCACAAAAGTGCGTCGCCTCGTGTGAAGCCTACTACATATCTAATCTTCTGTGCCTCAGTCCAGTTTCTTGGTAAGACATTTTTAAATGCTCTTACAAATACGACTGGATGAGTTTTTCTGGATTCTGTGGAGAAAACTGGAAACTGTCTATGTTTCAACAGGCTCTCATCGACTAGAATCGTCGAGATGCAAGGCGACACGCCTACTGCCTGTTGCAGCACCGCGTTTGGCGAATAGCCATTGTTTGCCTGTGCCGGTGCGTGCACATACGCCGGACTGGGCGCGTAATGTTCTGCGTTATTGACATCGTAATCTGGCACGGGCGAATAAGTGTCGCGCTGCCTGTTGCTTGACGTAGGCAAGTCATTTGAAACATTCAGTCTACCAGCAATTTCCTTGCGTATTCTGTCCTCGGCTACTTTGATTTCATTACCTAATTTTTCAAAAAGTTTTGTTTCCCGGTCAGTTATTGATTCATTTACATTACCGTTTTCTAAAGTTTCTTTATTTTGATAATGTCCACGTTGATACGTCGTGTCTCCTGCTTCAGAAAACCGACTTCTTCGTTAACTTTATTAACTTGATCAGGTATTTCTTCACATGCGGACTGTACTCTTGTTAAATTTAATTGAATAGCCTGTACGTTTTCATGTATTTCTTTTTGTACGGTTTGTGTTTGATTGTGTGTTTCTACTATTTCTGACAGTTCCTGTTTGTTTGTAAGATATGACAATTTCGTTTGTAAGTCATTTGCCAATACATTGTATACACTATTGACGGTTTTGATGACTTTGTCTTCGATCTTTTGATCGATTTCATTGGTGAGCTTATTTAAGCGTTGATCGAAATGTCTGTGTATGTTTTCAAATTGCGTGTTTACACTTGAAAACTGCTGTTGGAACCCAATTTCCATGTTTGACAATTTTGAGTTTGTCATGTTGTGGCTGATTTCTAGATTCGACAGTTTTGTGTTGGTTGTGTTGTGGCTGACTTCTAGATTCGCCAGTTTTGTGTTCGTTGTGTTGTGGCTGATTTCTAGATTCGCCAGTTTTGTGTTTGTTGTGTTGTGACTGATCTTTAAATCAGATAATTGCTTGCTCACGTTTGACATCAGACTATATAATGCCTCAAGCGTAACTGACGAAGCTTGTGTGTTTGTATTTATGCCATTATTTGTTGCCATTGTTTCTCTGCCACGGTCTCATTGAATCGAAACCGGGCTAGGTTCACTGATTTCACGCGAAATATTTTCATTTGATCAGGTAATCGATGCTTCATCGACTGTGCACAAAGTTTCATTTGCAAGTGGTTCGTTGTTGTTAATCCCTGTGGAGTGCAATTGAATTGTATTTATTTCTACATTATGTTGTGCTGAAAAACTAATTGCGTCATCATTTACGTCACTATTGTCAGAATCGGTGACGTGTCCATGAACATTTGTCAAATTAAAGTTCTCCGATTCCATTGTGGAGATATTATTTTTATCTGTGCTTTACTGTTAATCTAAATCTTTAAATTCTCTCGCAGTTGAATTAATAAAAATATCTCGCGATTGTTATTTGTCGGGCGTCGGAAATTTACGAGATGGCGCACTACGTCTTCTAATTCTGCGATTGTTGAACATAAAAAAGTAATTATCAAAGTGTAATTGTGTGTTGCCACAAACACTACCAGGATTTTAATTTGGAAAGGAAAAGGTTCTGCTTTAAGTGGAGCTAAGCCAAGGTGCAGCCACTGCATGCGTTTGCGCTTTCCTACCTTAATTCCGGCTGAGCTGCGTCACTCACGATTACGTTAGTTTTGTAAATCCTTGTCCTTGTTCCTTCTGGTTATTGTGCCATCCGTTTATACAGTTAATATTGTTTCACCTTATTCGTCATTTTCCATGTGCGTCATGTAACAGAGAATCAGTAATTAGTACAAGTACATTTGTTGCACAACAATGAAGTACTTACTCTTTGTTCCACCAGAACTGTCCCTGTCAGCGGTCGCCAGTGTGGCGAAATAAATAAAAAACATTTGATTTTATAGTGTTTTTTAACTTTAGAATTTTTGAAAGGCTTTTTTACGGATTGTATTGACCGGCTTGAATGCGGACAAATACAGTGCTGCGTGAAATATGCCTGTAATATAATTTACCATTCCGATTAATTACATTTTGAATTCTACGTCATTGTTGATTTAATCAGACTTCTCATCTTAGACGTAGAATTAGTCCTTCTGCCACAATATTAATTCATCAGTCGCCATCGAAGTTCTTCTCATTGTTGACCGTGTGTATCTTCCTAAGTCGGCATCAGTTCACTTCACGAAGACGGTGGAAACCAAGGAATACAATGCTACGTTGCTTTAAATAATTTTCGTAACACTTCAATACTTCTCACTATTTTTTATTCACAAGACAATAAGACTTGCTCTGCTTGTCGCACAAACCATAATTACTAACAATATGGCTGCCTTTCCGCAGACACCAAAAATTACGTCCATCCTCCACGAGGCAACAATCGAAAGTGTCCCTTAGCTCCTTCTTGGAGTATGAAACAAAAGAGAATCCAATGTGAACATTACAAAGATTATAACCTACATGCCTCTCAATTTAATCTTTGGCGCAGCCTTTAAGGTATTGTATGTCTCTTCGTCGGAATGTGTCATTACAACACACATTCGGTCGTCTTCATCATCATCATTCCATCCTCATCGACGCGCAAGTCTCCGAAGTGGCGTCACCTCGAAAGACTTGCTCCAAGCAATCGGATCTACCCGCCAGGAACCCCTCGCCACACGACATTTCATTTCACGTTCTCTATTGGCTTAGTCTGTTACTATGAATTTAGTTTCTTGTGTTGAGATAGTACTCCTGTTACCAGTTACTGTTGTACTCGTTTGTAATGGATTCACCAGTTAGGCTTTATCTTATGTTATTTAATTTGATTCAGTCTGTCGTTCCCAAGGTCAAAACTAAGGGGGGGGGGGGGTCAAAGAAGGCGCTTGTAACTGATTAAGAATGTTTGTTGATAATAGTGCGAGCCCTAGAGTTGTCAACATCGAAAGTTTACATATAAAAGGAGGTCACTAGATTAGAAACGAAGCAGTAGTTTTTTGTAACATTACCATTTAGCCCTTTATCTTAGACACGGAATTTCCTCGTTGTTGTTGTTGTGGTCTTCTGTCCAGAGACTTGTTTGATTCAGCTCTCCTTTCTAATCTATCCTGTGCAAGCTTCTTCATCTCCCGGTACCTACTGCAACCTACATCCTTCTGAATCTGCTTAGTGTATTCATGTCTTGGTCTTCTTCTACGATTTTTACCCTCCACGCTGCCCTCCAGTACTAAATTGGTGATCCTTTGATGCCTCAGGACATGTCCTACCAACCGATCCCTTCCTCTAGTCAAGTTGGGTCACAAATTTCTCTTACCCCAGTAAGATGTCTTAACGTACCTCTGTGGGTATGTGTACCTCGGTTATAGACCACTGCTTTAGTTCAACCAATGAAAATACTACAGACTGTTTTCAGTGAGAATAATGAATGAATAACTCAGTCAGTTAAAACACTTAAGAGTGGTTCCTGTTGAAATAACGAATACATGATTCAACCGACAGAAAGAGTACAGACTGGTTTCACTTGAAAAGGAAGATTAAATAATTCAGTCAATATGCAAATCTACAACGGACTGTACAGACTGTTTTCATTCTGTTGCTCCCACGGACCAGTTTCACTCGAAGGAAATGAGTGAATAACAATCCAACCGATATTAAAACTGCAACAGATTATATCGATTGTTTTCATGTGGTTGTTTCCGTAGACTGGTTTCACTGAGAAGAAAGAATGAATGAAACTACATCCGAATGACTCGATTTTTCCATCCGATTGAATCGATTGTTTTCATTCGGTTGTTTCCATCGCTACGTGTAAGACTGCTCCCATTCTTTCCGCAAATGACTTCTGACGTATCAATGAGTGGGACAAACTACTGCAAGATAGTATTATAGTTAGAATTGGCTGCATAAGATATTAAAACTCATGTCCAAGACAGCGTGCCCATAGGTCTAGGATCATTTGATTACGAACGTATATAATGTACAGCCTTAATTATATGTGCACAACTATTTGGATAGCGCAGAGTTCCAGAGCTTAGCTATCCATTATCCATGATCTTACCTTTTTTCTTCATTTTACAAATAGACATGCAGCTGAGGAACAGCTCATTCTGGTGTTAGTTATATAAAAGCTTAACTCTGGCTCATCTATATTTCGTTTCATTATGAAAAGCAGATTTCCGTATAGGTCATATGCCTCGATTTCTTATCGAGCAAAAAAAAAATTGAGTATCAAGGTTTGCCGTTGATTTTCTAGCAGCGAAGCTAGTCATGGTTCACTCTGTAATTAACCGTATTATGAATTTCTAAACGATACACGACCAGATGTTGGATGCTGTCATTTTATCATTCCACGCTTATCGCAGAAGAGCTTATCGTATTGCAATGATAACCTCGTTATGGTCCGACCCGTTTATAGAGAAGAACGTATCTGACAAACACCTGAGAGGCTGTTGCGTATTGGTTTTTTCAACACTGTCTCGCTACCTCTCCTTCCCTTCTCTACCGCTTAATGTACTCGTGGGCAGTTAACGACAACTTCTGTTCCACATACCTACATCTGCATGATTACTCTGCCACTCGCAATTAAGTACATGGCAGAGGGTTCATCGAACTACCTTCAAGCTATTGCTCTACCGTTCCACCCTCAAACAGAAGGAAAAACAAACATTTAAATCTTTCTGTGAGAGCTGTGCTTCCTCTTATTTTATTACAATGATCATTTCTCTCTATGTAGGTGGGCGCCAACGATATATTGTCACACTCTGAGGAAAAAGTTGGCAACTGGAATTTCAAGAGAAGAACCTGGCACAACGAAAAACGCCTTTGTTTTAATGACTGCCAGCCCAATTCATATCCGTGGCACTCCCTCCCCTATTCGCGATAATACAAAACAGGTTGTCTTTGTTGTTGTTGTGGTCTTCAGTCCTGAGACTGGTTTGATGCAGCTCTCCATGCTAATGTATCCTGTGCAAGCTCCTTCATCTCCCAGTACCTACTGCAACCTACATCCTTCTGAATCTGCTTAGTGTATTCATCTCTTGGTCTCCCTCTACGATTTTTACCCTCCACGCTGCCCTCCAATGCTAAATTTGTGATCCCTTGATGCCTCAGGACATGTCCTACCAACCGATCCCTTCTTCTAGTCAAGTTGTGCCACAAAATTCTCTTCTCCCCAATCCTATTCAATACCTCCTCATTAGTTACGTGATCTACCCACCTAATCTTCAACATTTTTCTGTAGCACCACATTTCGAAAGCTTATATTCTCTTCTTGTCCAAACTATTTATTGTCCATGTTTCACTTCCATACATGGCTACACTCCATACAAATACTTTCAGAAACGACTTCCTGACACTTAAATCTATACTCGATGTTAACAAATTTCTCTTCTTCAGAAACGCTTTCCTTGCCATTGCCAGTCTACATTTTATATCCTCTCTACTTCGACCATCGTCAGTTATTTAGCTCCCCAAATAGCAAAACTCCTTTACTACTTTAAGTGTCTCATTTCCTAATCTAATTCCCTCAGCATCAACCGACTTAATTCGACTACATTCCATTATCCTCGCTTTACTTTTGTTGATGTTCATTTTATATCCTCCTTATATCCTGTCGATTCCGTTCAACTGCTCTTCCAAGTCCTTTGCTGTCTCTGACAGAATTACAATGTCATCGGCGAACCTCCAAGTTTTTATTTCTTCTCCATGGATTTTAACCTACTCGAAATTTTTCTTTTGTTTCCTTTACTGCTTGCTCAATATACAGATTGAATAACATCAGGGAGAGGCTATAACCCTGTCTCACTCCCTTCCCAACCACTGCTTCCCTTTCATGCCCCTCGACTCTTATAACTGCCATCTGGTTTCTGTACAAATTGTAAATGACCCTTCGATCCCTGTATTTTACCCCTGCCACCTTTAGAATTTGAAAGAGAGTATTCCAATCAACATTGTCGAAAGCTTTCTCTAAGTCTACAAATGCTAGAAACGTAGGTTTGCCTTTCCTTAATCTTTCTTCTAAGATAAGTCGTAGGGTCAGTATTGCCTCACGTGTTCCAACATTTCTACGGAATCCAAACTGATCTTCCCCGAGGTTGGCTTCTACCATTTTTCCATTCATCTGTTAATAATTCGCGTTAGTATTTTGCAGCTGTGACTTATTAAACTGATAGTTTGGTAATTTTCACATCTATCAACACCTGCTTTCTTTGGGATTGGAGTTATTATATTCTTCTTGAAGTCTGAGGGTATTTCGCCTGTTTCATACATCTTGCTCACCAGATGGTAGAGTTTTGTCAGGACTGGCTCTCCCAAGGCCGTCAGTAGTTCCAATGGAATGTTGTCTACTCCAGGTCCTTGTTTCGACTCAGGTCTTTCAGTGCTCTGTCAAACTCTTCACGCAGTATCGTATCTCCCATTTCATCTTCATCTACATCCTCTTCCATTTCCATAATATTGTCCTCAAGTACATCGCCCTTGTATAGACCCTCTATATACTCCTTCCACCTTTCTGCTTTCCCTTCTTTGCTTAGAACTGGGTTTCCGTCTGAGCTCTTGATGTTCATACAAGTGGCTCTCTTTTCTCCAAAGGTCTCTTTAATTTTCCTGTATGCATTATCTATCTTACCCCTAGTGAGATAAGCCTCTACATCCTTACATTTGTCCTGCTTAGCCATTTTGCACTTCCTGTCGATCTCATTTTTGAGACGTTTGTATTCCCTTTTGCCTGCTTCTTTACTGCATTTTTATATTTTCTCCTTTCATCAATTAAATTCAATATTTCTTCTGTTACCCGAGCATTTCTACTAGCCCTCGTCTTTTTACCTACTCGATCCTCTGCTTCCTTCACTACTTCATCCCTCAGAGCTACCCATTCGTCTTCTACTGTATTTCTTTCCCCCATTCCTGTCAATTGTTCCCTTATGCTGTCCCTGAAACCCTGTACAACCTCTGGTTTAGTCAGTTTATCCAGGTCCCATCTCCTTAAATTCCCACCTTTTTGCAATTTCTTCAGTTTTAATCTACAGTTCATAACCAACAGATTGTGGTCAGAGTCCACATCTGCCCCTGGAAATGTCCTACAATTTAAAACCTGGTTCCTAAATCTCTGTTTACCATTATAGAATCTATCTGATACCTTTTAGTATCTCCAGGATTTTTCCATGTATACAACCTTCTCTTATGATTCTTGAACCAAGTGTTAGCTATGATTAAGTTATGCTCTGTGCAAAATTCTACCAGACGGCTTCCTCTTTCATTTCTTAGCCCCAATCCAATTCACCTACTATGTTTCCTTCTCTCCCTTTTCCTACTGTTGAATTCCAGTCACCCATGACTATTAAATTTTCGTCTCCCTTCACTACCTGAATAATATCTTTTATCTCATCATACATTTCTTCAATTTTTTCGTCATCTGCAGAGCTAGTTGGCATATAAACTTTACTACTGTAGTAGGCATGGGCTTCGTGTCTATCTTGGCCACTATAATACGTTCACTATGCTGTTTGTAGTAGCTTACCTGTATTCCTATTTTTTTTATTCATTATTAAGCCTACTCCTGCATTACCCCCATTTGATTTTGTATTTGTAACCCTGTATTCACCTGACCAGAAGTCTTGTTCCTCCTGCCACCGAACTTCACTAATTCCCACTATATCTAACTTTAACCTATCCATTTTCCTTTTTAAATTTTCTAACCTACCTGCCCGATTAAGGGTTCTGACATTCCACACTGCGATCCGTAGAATGCCAGTTTTCTTTCTCCTGATAACGACGTCCTCTTGAGTAGTCCCCGCCCGGAGATCCGAATGGGGGATTATTTTACCTCCGGAATATTTTACCCAAGAGGACGCCATCATCATTTAACCATACAGTAAAGTAGCATGCCCTCGGGAAAAATTACGGCTGTAGTTTCCCCTTGCTTTCAGCCATTCGCAGTACCACAACAGCAAGGCCGTTTTGGTTATTGTTACAAGGTCAGATCAGTCAATCATCCAGACTGTTGCCCCTGCAATACTGAAAAGGCTACTGGCCCTCTTCAGGAACCACAAGTTTGTCTGGCCTCTCAACAGATACCCCTCCGTTGTCGTTGCACCTACGGTACGGCTATCTGTATCGTTGAGGCACGCAAGCCTCCCCACCAACGGCAAGGTCCATGGTTCATGGGGGGAGGAGGTTGTCCTTAATCGAATTTTTTCGATGTCCTCCGTCAGTCCTATCTGACGCAGATCCCAGACTGCACAGCAATACTCCAGAAGAGGACGGACAAGTGTAGTGTAGCCAGTTCCTATAGTAGATCTGTTACATATTCTAAGTGTTCTGTCAATAAATCGTAGTCTTCGGTTTGCTTTCACCACAACTTTATCTATGTGATCGTTTCATTTGAAGTTATTCGTAATTGTAATCCCTAGGTATTTAGTTGAGTTTACAGCCTTTATATTTGTGTGTTTTATTGTGGATCGAGATTTAGAGGATTCCTTTTGGTACTCATGTGGACGACTTCACAATATTTATTATTTAGAATCAATTAGGCTACCACTTTTTGCACGATACAGGTATCTTGTCTAAATCATTTTGCATTTCTTTTTTGGTCATTTGATGACTTTACAAGACAGTTGATGACGGCTTCAAGTAAACAGTCTAAGAGGGATACGCAGATTGTCTCCTAAAACTTTTATGTAGCTCAAGAACAGCAGAGGGCCCCTAACACCTCCTTGGGGAACGCCAAATATCTTTCCTGTTTTACTCGATGACTTTCTGTCAGTTATTGCGAACTGAGACCTTTCTGACAGCAAATCACGAATCCATAGGCACTCAGTTTGATTAGAAATCGCCTGTGAGGAATGGTGTCATAAGCCTTCTGGAAATCTAAAAATAGAGAATCAATTTGACGTTCCCTGTCTATAACACTCATTACCCCATGAAAACAAAGAGCTAGTTGTGCTTCAGAAGAAAGATATTTTCTAAATCCCTATTGGCTGTTTGTCAATAAATCACCTCACTCCCGTCACCATGGGAAGAGGAATCATACGGCATCTCACGTGACTGGAATGTCGTCATTCTTGTGCTGCCGAATTTACTGTAGAAATGTTCATAACGAGCACTGTAGCAATATAATCACATTGGAAAAAAATTAGTTTCCTCCAAGAGACATGTCGCCCCCATACTTGATAACGTCCACTGTTGGGTGAGATCACAAATTTCTTCAGATATGCCTTATCCAGCTGAAGCCCTTCATTGATGAATAGATTCCGTAGGATTCGCGAGGATAACGATTAATAAGTTTCACCTGCTGTTCCAGATAGTCCCATTTCATGGACTGATTTAGCGGGCTAGTAGAGCAGCAGTAGGGCGACTGAGTATTCGTCAAACCAGGAACGTATTCTTGCAGCCCTGTGAACATCTTGGAAGATGAGAGTGTCCACAGCGTACTCGTCATGAAGATGTTGAACAAAGGAGAACATTTAGTCACCCAGAATGTTCAAATAAATATACTGGTTCATGTTCATACTAATTTGAAAGAGTGGTTCCAAGTCATGATACGAAAAACTCCTCCCAAAACATCACAGAACCACCTCCACCCTAAACTACACCCTCCACACACTTAAGGTAATTGGAAAACTGTCAGCGGACCTTCAAAGCAAAGTATGGATAAAAGTCGCCTGGACTGATGAAATGTGGTTCACATCGCTACCTGCCGATTACTGAGTGTACATTCTGCAGATGGTAGTAGTGGGACAAAGCTCGTATGGCCCCACTATCCATTGTTACCAAATTTATTGAAGATGGCTGATCCAAGGTAACGGCAATAGATATGGCAAAGTTGCAATGATGTCATGGTGGGAAGTTCAAATTTTGGCAGGAAGGTAGGTCAATTGGGATACCTCGACTAACCTAACCCCCTCCCCTCCCCTCCCCCCCCCCCCCCTCCACTAGAAAATGGTGGGAAGTTCAAATTTTGGAGGAAAAAAGGTCAGTTGGGCTACCTCCACTAACCTAAGGAAATGGCGGGAAAATAGGTCACTTGGCCTACCTCCACTAACCTAAGTCGTTCAATCGCCAGCTCTTCCTGGGAATTGGTGGGGAAAGGACTCAACCTGTGCTGGACTGCTGGATAGGAATGGTGTAATTCTTTATTTTGCAGGCAGTCTTTATTTAAACAATTTGAGGCAGTAACTCCATCCAGTGTGTTCTCCATAAGGTCCAGAGTCAAACTGACCTAGTACACAGTACCAGCACCAGAGGGCACTGTTGTCCCACCTGTGACGTAATCCAAGATGGCTGCTTGGGGAGAAAATGGTGGGAAAAGCACTCAGGCGGTTCTGGGCTGCTGAAGAGAGGAAGGAGTGTACTTTATTTATTTCCGAACAATTTATTTAGGTGTGGATTTGACACAGTATATTTATTACACTGATACAAAACACTCGCTCTGACATGCTTGAGGTCACAGTAAATAGTCTACAGACCTGCAAACTACTCGTAGCTAATGCAGTACACTGCTGTGCAGAGACTTAAACAACTTGTAAATTACCGAAATAATGCAGTACACAGCGTACAGACCTGCAAACTACGCGTAAATCACCAAAACAATGCAGTACACTGTTGTACAGACACGAAAACATCTCCTAAATTGTCGAAATAATGCATGTATCATGCTCTGCAAACACTCTTGCTAATTGTAAACTGTCGAAAAAATGCCTTGCACAGCCTACATACACGAAAACAACTCGTAAATTGTCAAAATAATGCATGTATAACGCTCTGCAAGCAGGCTTGCTAGTTGTAAACTGTCAAAATAATGCACTGCACAGCCTACAGACAAGCAAACAACTCGTAAATTGTCAAAATAATGCTTGTAAAACGCTCTGCAGACACTCTCACTAATTATAAACTGTCAAAATAATGCAGTACACTGATGTACAGACACACAAACAACTCGTAAATTAGTGAAATAATGCATAGCACAGCCTACGGACCTGCTCGTAAAATAATGCAACAGACACACAAACAACTCGTGAATTGGCAAAATAGTGCACGTAAAAGGCTCTGAAAACAAGCCCACAACGCTTAAACATTCGAAAATAATGCTGTGCATGAACACTCAGTGCATGTAAAAAAACGCTTTCAAACTATCGTCAACCGCGAATACTTCCAACACACGCACATGCCGACGCCATCGACAGCACACTGGCGCTTTGCGGGCCGCAGCCAGCAGGTGAAAGTCGCATCTATTTTCGGGTATACAGTTAGAGTTGTTATTGTCCGCACTTTTGTGTCTGCACAGTGAGTGTAGTAGTATGTGCAAATTTAGCTTACCACTTAGTGCACAAGTGTAAAAAAAAGTCTGAACTGTCTTCTCAAGCCCAGGGTGTTAAACAGACATTGTAATTAAATATGAACCTGGCCCTGTAAGGGAGCTAATATTAGGTGTGGATCATAACAAAAATCATTAGAAATGCTGCTGTCACTTAACTAGAATGCATGAATTAATAAAAGTGAAAGTATGGGATCTATTCTAGAAAGACAAAACAGCTATTCCATTTTTTATTCTACATATAATTTATCAACTGTGCTTTCAGGGGTCAAGTGATACACAGCAATCATATTCAGTTACTTTTGACACTCAATAACAAAATATTTAACTCTTGGACATATTGAACTGACGATTATTAAAATCGTTATCTCTACATATGGAAAAATTTTACCACAGGAAAGCATGATTAAAAATCTTCATCAGCTCATTTACATCTACATTATCATAGCTGGTCAATGCACTGAGTTGGTGGAGAATAAATTTACCTTTTTCAAACCAATAAAAAAACTCTCATGTTTGCAAGGTGAGGGTAGGTTAGTATTCCAGTTTCTGATATTCAATCGTCAAAGCGTACACCAGTTGGAGTGAGCAACATCTCGACTCAACATTTACTGTGGCCTAATGTGTGATGGTACTTTACCAAGTGGTATCTTGGTATCTGCAACAGTGCTGTCTCTGTGCTGGATCTGAAACGCTAATTCCCTATTCTGGCCTTGATTGCATTCACTCAGTCTCAACTTTCCTGCGTTCCGTAGAATGTGAATCCTTCCCTAGTCGAAATAAAGACTATTGCACACTCGCTTTGGGTTGGAGTGATGTGCACAATTTCTTTGCCAGCAAAAATTACCACAGCAATAATTAGCTACCTCATTGCTATCTGTCGCCATGATACATGAAGCGTGCCGTCCACACTTTGCAGAAAGCAAAGCTCTCAATGCACTCGCTATTTTCCACAAACTTGTGTGGTCCTCTGTGAGACGAGAGACACATCTAGCAATTTTAGTCCTCAAAATGCTTTTATATAATGGGGATCTTCCCATCGCGTTGCGTCTGCGTCGCCCAGTTAATGTATCATTCTGGTCTTATGTCTTTCTGCACTGAAGCTCGCTGTTATCTTGTTAAGTGGCGTTTTCCGATGTCATTAACCACCTGCTCAGTTTGTCTCCAAAATGCGTTTCACTTTAACTTGTTTATTCATGCCCCTGTCCATATATTGGTAGATAGTGTTTTGTTAGTTTTTGGTACATGAGATTACTGCAATTGCCTTTTGTTGATATAATAATTTTTCTCAGAATCTCATACTGTATACTACTGTCATTATGGATCAAGTTCATGTAAGGTCCGTAAAATCCGTATGCCTTACAGAGTGATTTGAGTGTTATACTGACATCACATGTCTATGTAAATAAGAGCCAAGTCACCTTCTGGGCTGTGCACACGTCTTCACCTAACCACTGTGGTTCAGGCATACCTGCCAGTTCAGAGCCGAGAGAGATGTTTGCATAGCGACTCACCCTCACATACACAGCTAAATGGTTCTCAATGTTATGCTGATGTCAGGTCGTGCTATAGAAATCTGTGCCAATGCTTCCCAGAATAGCACAGGATGCATTGTTACTAGTGATCCTAATTTGACATGCAAGGTGTATCTAGCCATACAAGGCATTTACCTGCCCAGTATGGTTGATGCATCGCTGCGAAATGTTCGCATAGTGACTCACCATCGCAGGTGCAACTAAATGGTTATAACGTTGTTGCTTTATTTTGTGGTGTTAGCGGAACTGATAGACAATAAAAGCGGTTTAAAAGCTGTGAGCTGTCTGGGGATCTTAACCTTGCATTACTGCGCAACTGTTTCACCAGGTATCCAGTCTAGCTTACCAAATCCCAACCAGACTAACATTAATTATAATCTTTTAATAGTCATACGACAACCGGTGATATATATATATATATATATATATATATATATATATATATAAGATAATTTAAATAAAAAGAAATAAATCAGTTTATATTTGGAAATTTATTTTAACATTGATCATTGAAATTTCAGCATATTAAACTTGATTCATAACTAAACTGGTGCCTTATTTAGGATTGTGAAAATGTGAGATTGTAATCTTACAGAACACATCAAATATGGAGCCAAGATTGGGAGACTGCATACAACACTGCATTCATAAAACAACACACAAAGAACATTGAAACATATGCAAGAGAAAATTAACCACTACCAACCGATTCAATTTTCACCCAAAGAAGTTACGTTCGTAGCACAATCCTGTCCGTCATGTAATTACCACACACTGGTATACTAAATTCATATAAACTTTTTGTGAAATCTTCGCGAAAAGAATAGCTGAGGGCTACTTTGATGATTACACCACATGCCTCACGTGGTCAACTTGGTTTACACAAAGAGTGTAACTCCACAATAATTTTGATAATTAAAATAAATTAGATCGAAAAGCAATTTACAAAAGAAAAACCTCGAACTGTTTACTATCGTCTTACTATTAACCTGATGGGTCAAACAATTGTATAAGCACGTGGTACTGGTTTCACAAAGTACACCCCACGTGGGTTGAACATAAAGAAAAGTTGCTATATTGAAAAATATTGTCAAGACGAGACGTTATAATCTCACCACATTCGCATTTAAGATTGATGAACTTAGTTAGAGTTACTGATCAACACGTGGTTCCACTTTACTCACAAAGTAGTGACAAAGCAACTACCGGAATATATTCTGAACTTCACATGAGAATTACACTGCGCTGCAATTTAAGATAACATTAGATACACTCCTGGAAATGGAAAAAAGAACACATTGACACCGGTGTGTCAGACCCACCATACTTGCTCCGGACACTGCGAGAGGGCTGTACAAGCAATGATCACACGCACGGCACAGCGGACACACCAGGAACCGCGGTGTTGGCCGTCGAATGGCGCTAGCTGCGCAGCATTTGTGCACCGCCGCCGTCAGTGTCAGCCAGTTTGCCGTGGCATACGGAGCTCCATCGCAGTCTTTAACACTGGTAGCATGCCGCGACAGCGTGGACGTGAACCGTATGTGCAGTTGACGGACTTTGAGCGAGGGCGTATAGTGGGCATGCGGGAGGCCGGGTGGACGTACCGCCGAATTGCTCAACACGTGGGGCGTGAGGTCTCCACAGTACATCGATGTTGTCGCCAGTGGTCGGCGGAAGGTGCACGTGCCCGTCGACCTGGGACCGGACCGCAGCGACGCACGGATGCACGCCAAGACCGTAGGATCCTACGCAGTGCCGTAGGGGACCGCACCGCCACTTCCCAGCAAATTAGGGACACTGTTGCTCCTGGGGTATCGGCGAGGACCATTCGCAACCGTCTCCATGAAGCTGGGCTACGGTCCCGCACACCGTTAGGCCGTCTTCCGCTCACGCCCCAACATCGTGCAGCCCGCCTCCAGTGGTGTCGCGACAGGCGTGAATGGAGGGACGAATGGAGACGTGTCGTCTTCAGCGATGAGAGTCGCTTCTGCCTTGGTGCCAATGATGGTCGTATGCGTGTTTGGCGCCGTGCAGGTGAGCGCCACAATCAGGACTGCATACGACCGAGGCACACAGGGCCAACACCCGGCATCATGGTGTGGGGAGCGATCTCCTACACTGGCCGTACACCACTGGTGATCGTCGAGGGGACACTGAATAGTGCACGGTACATCCAAACCGTCATCGAACCCATCGTTCTACCATTCCTAGACCGGCAAGGGAACTTGCTGTTCCAACAGGACAATGCACGTCCGCATGTATCCCGTGCCACCCAACGTGCTCTAGAAGGTGTAAGTCAACTACCCTGGCCAGCAAGATCTCCGGATCTGTCCCCCATTGAGCATGTTTGGGACTGGATGAAGCGTCGTCTCACGCGGTCTGCACGTCCAGCACGAACGCTGGTCCAACTGAGGCGCCAGGTGGAAATGGCATGGCATGCCGTTCCACAGGACTACATCCAGCATCTCTACGATCGTCTCCATGGGAGAATAGCAGCCTGCATTGCTGCGAAAGGTGGATATACACTGTACTAGTGCCGACATTGTGCATGCTCTGTTGCCTGTGTCTATGTGCCTGTGGTTCTGTCAGTGTGATCATGTGATGTATCTGACCCCAGGAATGTGTCAATAAAGTTTCCCCTTCCTGGGACAATGAATTCACGGTGTTCTTATTTCAATTTCCAGGAGTGTATTTTAGAGCTAAACCTGAAATAAAAGTGATTAAATTTTCAGTTAGGCTGAACTTAAAAAATCCATTGTCCTACGGACATAGCAGACCCGCGCTTAGCTGGAGATCTTACCACTTCAGACGCTCGCCAAGGACCCACTGAAGTGGTCCCTTCCTGAGGGGTGGCTCACAAATACAAACGGAAGTGGCCAGAGGGGCAGCTTCCTATACCAACATGACAAGGGACAGACAGGACCATACTAAGGATAGAAACCTCTTTGGTTTTAGAAAGCGTAGCTACCTGTTCCGACGTTGATCCTACTGTTCTCTAGCAGAAAGGCTTGTCTGCTACCCTGAGTCATGCAACTAGAAATACATTTGCTCATTCATCCTCTCACACAGAAGGGAAGGGGGTTGACAGTATCTTATCATATACAGTATATAAAAGAAAGCGGATGTAGGTTCCGTATGAGACTGTGTGACATGAATTACATATAAACTGTGTTTTAAAGTGTAGTAGTGTGACAGATCGTTCTTGTTTATGTGTAAAAGTAACACATTCCACTACTCAGTCTCCTCCCAGATAGTCAGAAACGCCACAGTAAATTTAGAAGAGGAATTTATGTCGTAAATGACAACAGATTTAAGAAATTAACATGAAAGGAATCCAACAGAGACCTTTCAAGGTTCTCAGTGTAATAGTGACATGACATGGCTGTGTAAATAAGAGCCAAGTCTACACATCGGAAATAGTAAAGTGTTGCAGAAATAGTTAACGATCGCTTTTGTAGGAGCTTTCGTGGTGTCTCAGGTTGTCCATACGGAAGTTCTTGTCCTAACAGAACCTGTTTGCGATAATAGCCCAGAATAATGTCGAATGCATTCCTCCTGATGGTCCTAACGTGGCACCCCGTCCATCACGTGTTACCCTTTCTGGAAATCATTAAGTCTTGCTTACAACAAGATGCACGCACCACATTCGATGTCCCCTCAACTAAATAAAACAGAAAATAGAGCAAACGCACAGCAAATGTGGAATATGTGGGGAGGAGGCGACTGGATGCAGTCGAGTACAGTGCTATACTACGGATTCCAATCAGAAAAATAGTGCATTTGCGCTAGATGTTGGCAGCTGTACTACATTTACAAGCAATTTTAGAACATGGAACGAGAAGTGATGTCATGATCACATGGGTAGAACTGACGTAAAATCCATAGAATTGCGAGAAATGATGGAAAATATGTATAAATTGAGGGAATATACATCGAAATGCTGGGAAATTGAGGAAATACTTGTGTGTCTTCTGGTAGGTGCAGAAAAATTTGTACATGGGAACAAGTATGTGACAGCAATACGATTCCGAGAAAATGTCGACATGGAAGCGAAGGGAACCAGGGCAGCATTCTACTGTATGTCTATTGAGGTAACAGCGATACACGCGAGTTGTCTACTGTATTTGTCGCTTTTCAGGAAAACAGAGAACCATCTGCCTCTAAACTTACATGCATCTTCATTGAAGGACAACAGTGGATGGAGTGATCGATTGAGATAGAGCTGTAATGAGGTACGATTTAATGGTAGACTGATGATGCATTCTAGAGAGAGACATGTTGGTGCAGGTCGTTTGACAATTTTTTCCACTGTTCTGTCAGGCTGCATCAGTCGCGTGACAGCCTGTGTTTGACTCGTATAAAACCACATGTCCTGTATGTTATGACGCTGAGCACTGTCTACTTGTGATCATTAACAGAAAACCTCTTGGTCATCAGAGGACTTCCAATTCATGTGTGATGAAACGTGACCATCCTGCTTTGACACATTCCTCTAACCGAACGAAGACTTACGTGATGTATGCCATTCCACTATCGTATCTTGGGTATAAAATCGAGGCTTTAGTTTCATAACTGAGACGATTCTAAGTTAGCAATGGGTGTGTGACAATGGGTGTGAGACACTACAATCCCCATGTACACATCTGCTTGACAGATGTGTTGTTTACAGTGTTAGTGGGGGCATGACGCGTAATTTCACATGTCGGACACCACTGCTATGCGTTTATCTGTTTCCTTGCAAGAGGTATTCTCCATTACTAACGATTGTTTTATATAGGACTGATGCAGCCACAGTAAAATATCTGAACTGTGATCGACTGTGATCAGATGTGAACAGTGGACGCTACACACCTCTGGAAAGCTATATTGTGCACATATCACACAGAATCGATATTTTAAGGAAGTAGTTTTGTCATTTTACAGTTTGTTGCCAGAATAGCTTTTGTGATCACGTGGAAATTTTAGAAGATTCAATATGGACGTGTGTTTCTGCTGGACCATTATTCCCTCCCAGGTAAATTGTCAGGTAGACTGCTTCTACACATTTCGCGCCTTTATTTAGTTGAGGAGACATCGAATGTGGTGTATGCATTTAGCAGGTGAAAGACAGGTGGAGGACAAATTTGAAGGTTCTCTAGAGATGATAATCGCCTTCGTTGACTTTGTAAATTATAGGGATGATTTGGAATCTGTTCCATCACCGACATTGGTATTTGCAAGTGGAAATATTTCCTCTATTTCTTTCGAGTTTTGACGTAAAGGTCTTTGCAGATGGGATAAGTTTCTGGTTAGTGGTTTACAGCATTCTCCACGTCGCTAAAGTTTCGAGTTTCTACAGAAATAATTTCGAGTCTATATCTTCAGAATTATATTGTGTTGGCGATACTGTTATGCAAGCGATGTTGTTGTGTTTTTGATATCGAGAAATATGGCGTAAGTGGTATAATATTCTGGCAAACCATGTGAAAATACATGTGTTCTTTTACTCCCAGAGTCTGTAGAGCGGTGTAGAAAGCAAGCAAGCAAGCAGATTGGGGCCAGAAACAGCAACGCCTTTGTGCCAAGGGGAACGAGCCCGAATTTGTACAACAGTTCTGAGAGTGATTTCAGTCTGCTGAGGGCGCTCTGGTCACGCGTCAGGAGCAGATGACTTGTGACCATCGGCTACACTGGATGACTGCCCCACCTCGGAGAACATATCTAGTGCTGCGAGGAGTATACCTATGAACAGTGGGGCTAGAGGGGTGCCACCCTGGTTTACGATTATTCAAGATGGCGGCCGTGACATCAGCTGATGACGCAAGTATGTGACACCACATGGCATCAGCTGATGATGTCATCCTAGATGGCAGCCGTGATGTCAGCTGATGACGCAAGTACCATTATCCAAGATGGCGGCTTTTGGTGGGAAGTTTGAATTTTGGTGGGAAGATAGGTCAATTTGGCTTCCACTAACCTAAGCCCCTCCCCTTCCCCAGAAACTGGTGGGAACTTAAAATTCCATCAGAACAATGCAACACACCATGGCTATCTCCACTAATCTATGTCACCCGACCTCAGCCTCTTACTAGGAATTGGTGGGAAAAGGACTCAGCCTGTGCTGGAGATAAGTCTTTATTTTGCATGCATTCTTTATTTAAGCAATTAGAGGCAGTACCACCATCAAGTGTGTTCACCAAGAGGTAAGAGGTCTCGAGTCCAACTGACGTAGTGCACAGTACCACCACCAGAGGGTGCTGTCATCCCTCCAGTGACGTAATCATAAATGGTGGTCTGGGTGGAAAAATGATTTAGCCTGTGTTGGGCTGCTGGAGAGAGGAAGGAGTATACTTTATTTATTTTCGAGCAATTTATGTAGCTACGGATTTCACATAGATTATTTATTACACTGATACAAAACACGTGGTTGGGCTCACGCCACACAGACTACAGACCTGCAAACTACTCGTAAATAACTGAAATAATTCATACATAACTCTCTGCCAACATGCTCACAACGCTTAAACAGCTGGAAATAATGTAGTGCACAAACAGTCATTGCATGTAAAAACGCTTTTGAACTACTGTCAACATATCAGAGGCTCCAAGGGCGTCCATGCTTCGACGCCGCCGGGAGCCACCACCCTACACAAGCCAGCGCGAGTCATCACTCTCACGCCTCTGCCACCTACAGCAAGCACGTGAAAGCCGCGTCTATTTTCGGGTGTATAGTTAAGAGTTCTTCGAGTGTTATGCTGACGTCACAGAACTCCAAGGCGCTCTCATACTGGTCCCGTATGGGAAACGCCTCTGGGCAGCACATGTGTTTACTGTTGCTGACGCTATACTTGTGGATACTGACGTCGCAGATGGCGCCATAGAAATCTGTTCCAGAATAGCACAGGCTGCTTTCTCCCTAGCGATCCTAACAGGACATACAAGCTGCGTACATGATAGTTCTACATGGCGACTTACCGTCTAAAATGTTCTCAATGTTATACTGATGTCACATGGCTATGTAAAAGAAGAGCCAAGTCGACCTCTCGGAAATTGTATAGTATCCTATAAATAGTTAATGTTCGGTTTTGTACGAGCTTTCGTGATGTCTCAGTTTGTCTGCATGAAAATTCTTGCCCTATCAGAACCTGTTTACGAAAATAGCCCAGAATTTCATTTTTTCCGCTGTACACCATTCCTAAATACTAAAATTCTCCGTTTTATGATCTCAAGACTTTCTCAATCATTTGCTTCAGCATTTACAAAGCTAAGCTAAATGTAAGAAACACTAGTCTTGATATGCGATCTGAAGTTTTCACGGTGTATTTCCAATTTCAACAGTTCTCGGGTATCCGACTGGGTAGCGTCGTAATTTCTCCACAATATTTCGGCAGACGTACATGCTGCCATCTTGAGGCAGATGGCAGCGTGTACATCTGACGAAATATTGTGGAGAAATTACGACGCTACCCGGTCGGAGTTAAAGGCGCTACAGTCTGGAACCGCACGACCGCTACGGTCGCAGGTTCGAATCCTGCCTCGGGCATGGATGTGTGTGATGTCCTTAGGTTAGTTAGGTTTAAGTAGTTCTAAGTTCCAGGGGACTTATGACCACAGCAGTTGAGTCCCATAGTGCTCAGAGCCATTTGAACCATTTTACCTGGTCGGATACCCGAGAACACTAGTCTTAATACCTGCAACTAGAATTTCTCGTATCATTAAGCTTGCAGACTTTGAGTGAGATGCAATAAAAATACCTCGCCGGCCGATGTGGCCGAGAGGTTCTAGGCGCTTCAGTCTGGCACCGCGTGTGGAACCGCGTGACTGCTATGGTCGCAGGTTCGAATCCTGCCTCAGGGCATGGATGTGTGTGATGTCCTTAGGTTAGCTAACCTAAGGACTTAACATCTGAGGTCATCAGTCCCCCTAGAACTTATAACTACTTAAACCTAACTAACCTAAGGACACCACACACATCCATGCCCAAGGCAAGATTCGAACCTGCGACCGTAGCGTGTGTCTCTGTATTCTTACACCATGAAGAGTAGCAGAAATGGTCTTGCTCACGGTTCTAATGAGGTCAAACGCGTCTGCTCATTCGAGAGCCCCGGAAGTTATGCATATCTTTTTTTTTTCTGTGCGATCAATCTTCAGCACGTGGAACTGGAAGTTGTTTCAGTTCTTGTGTGTTTGTGTCACGGAAATTTTATTTCTCTCTCTCTCTCTCTCTCTCTCTCTCTCTCTCCTACACTATATTCACTTGTTTCATTTCAGCATTCGGACTAGATATGTTGACAAAAATAAATCCAAAGTTTGCGGAGCAGATGAGAGAGCAACAGTAGTCTTCCTCACTTCAAAGAATTTATCTTGTAATATTGTGGTTCTGTTTGTAGATCCAACTTTAGAGTAAATGCACAGACATCAGATGGAGATCATATTACCTTGCGCAGTTATGCTTTAGGGCATGTTTGTTTAACGAAGTTCCTTTGCTGAATTTATGTGCTTCACATAACAGAGACTACTGATGAGCATACGTCTGTAGATTCGCATCCATCCACCCAGTGCCCGAGTGGGTACATCAAATGGTCGAGGAGTGGGGATACACAGCTCCAAACTGGATGCAAGTCATCCTCCTGGAAGCAGATATTTGGGAGGAGATGCAGTCCTGGCAGCAGGGTGAATCAGGTAATTAGCATTATTATTATTATTATTGCTATTATATGAACATATGTTCTCTTACTCATATAATGTGGTTGTGTGTACTTATTGCTTCCATCCTATCTTTACAGAACCACCTTCTCAGCACACTGTGTGTGCTCCTGCAGCCTCCACAGACTTATGTGGGGCTGTGAAAGCGACAGGTTCCCGCCGGCATGCATCGACAGCTCTCACCCCTTTGTCGGCTGCTCGACAGAGGTTGCATGTTGCTGCAGGCGCCTCTGCAATTGGTTGCAGGCTAAGTGACACTGGGGCGAGTCAACAGAAACAGAACTCACTGGGGGGAGGACACAGCCGCTGTCCCTGACACTGCCACCGCCACTGCCTCTGGCACCAACCCTGCCCCGGCTGCAGCCTCCACAGCATTGCTCTGGTGTCCATGGGCCACCATCTCTCAGGTCAGCAGGTTAGGTCTGCAGCAACAAGACTATCACAGCAGTCCGATTCTGCAGCATCTCCTCCTCCATTGTTACATCCTCGCCAATCATGTTAGGTACAGCACATACTTCTGTCCACCTTGCCAACTCCATCAACTAGTTGTAGTTATAGTATTAGTAATTGAGAAGATGCTATGGCGAGTGGCAGTTCCCTCTCCTGTCCTTTTAGTGAAGGGCATCAGGTCAGTGATACCCTACCGCAATTAGAGTACTCGGTGATGGAAGATGCTTTTGAGGAGCAGACCACGTTCACCAGGATCGAGCACCTGGCAGGCGGGTACTGCGACACTGTTGGATTTCTAAGGGCGTGCCTTCCTGTCGTGGAAACGGTGCTCCTCAACGTAGTCAATGATCTGCGGTATCCCGCCATTAAATGCAATGCAGTGCTATGCATCGATTTATCGCATCCCCCCCCCCCCCAAAGTTGAGTCAACTGTTAAAGAGTCTTCATTATCTTTGGAGGGTAATAGCGTGATAGGCGTGAAAACGTGGAGCACATCAATCACCGAGTGGTTTCGTAAATCCGCCTTGAGTGCGATTTTGGGCTGGTTTTCCAAGATGGAATTGAGAGGCTCAGCCAAAGCACTCAGCAGAATTCTGCACCTGGACATTCACACATGTCTAGAATCTGGTAAATGGAGGGTCTAGCTGCATCAAGCTCCCTAAAGATATAGCTAATAAGCGGGCATGTATTAATGTCGAAAATAGATATGATCAGGCTTGTTTTGTATGGTCAATCCTGGCTAGTGAAAGGAAGTACAATTACAGAGATCATCCTGAGCATCCAAATTTATATGATTTAGGTGATAATGTTCGTGGGTGTTATAGAGTGGCATAGAGTTCCCTGTCAAGATCCAGGACATTCCTAAATTTGAGGCGCAGAATACTGCTACATCAGTTCATGTTGAAGGCCTGGAGAAGGAAAGCAAGTCAGATGAGCAATACAAGCATATCGTTGTCAGCCCCCTCCATTCCTCAAAATTTTCCGGTGAGCGTGAGCTGCTTGTGATCAACGACATGTCCCGACTTCTTTACAGCCAATTGAATAACTATAAATGTAAAAAGCATATTTCTTAAGATGCCTGAATTATTTCTCCGCAGACAAGTTATTAGGTGCGTATCTAGTAGACTGCACTTCCAAGGATCTGGTACGTGTTATTATGCCTAATGAGGGCAACAAATTCATAAGGTTCAAGAATGCTCACCACCAGGAGGGATGCACGATTGTATTGTATGCCGACTTTGAATGTGTCCTTGCTCCTGTGACCCACTGTGAAGGGGACCCTACAGCCTCACTTACCACCTTTACAGAAAAACACGTACCATATGTGACAGGGTACCAAATTGTATTGTCATATGATTCCAGTCTTAAAGGCTCCAAATCTTAAGTCAGGGACAGCCTTGCAGTTTGGCTGCTCACTGAGCTTGAAAAATTTTCACGGTAGATTGATACACTTTACAGCGGCAACGTGCCCATGACCAATCGAAGGAGAATGAAAATTTGTATAGTAACGTCGTTGATTGTCATATTTATGGGCTGCCGTTAGATGAAAAGTGAAAACTCCTTGTAGAGACCACTGTCATCTTAAGGGGGGAGTTCCATAGTGCAGCTCACAACACAAGCATTTTGAAGTACCAGCTACCTAGACACCCGTTTTCTTCCACAATTTAAGTGGGTATGACGCTCACTTTCTAGTTGAGAACTTGTCTGATTTCGGTTTGGAGAAAGATCAGGTTAGTGTCCTACCTGAGAGCATCGAGAAAAACATTTCGTTCTCCAGACGAATGACGCCAAGAATTACGCTCCCCTTTCTTAACACGCTATGTTTTATGTAGGCGCCACTCCAGAAACTCGTTGAAACTCTACCTTGTGGGGATATGCATGTCACTCGCGCTGCATTTCCAATTGAGGAGAAGTTTCAACTTGTGAACATGAAGGGGTTTTCCCATATGAGTATGTGGATAGTATGGTGAAACTCAATGAAACCAGGCTGCCCGACATAACTGCATTCTCCAGCAACCTTACAGGCGATGCCATATCGGATGCTGTGAATGTCTGGTAGGAATTCAGTATTTCCACTTTAGGAGAGTACACATGGCTTAACATTGAGACAGAAGTGCACTTGCTTGCGGACGTTTTCGAGAAATTCCAGAGTCTATGCATGACCACGTATTCTCTGGATCCCACCTTTTATTACACGGCACCTGGGTTGTCATGGGACGCAATGCTCAAGAAAATGAAGGCCAGCATTGAATTATTGACCGATAGAGACATGCTTCTTTTCTTTGAGCGAGGGATCCTTGGGGGTCTTTGCCAATGTTGAAACGTCCCCTTAGAACAAATTATACATGACTGTGCTTAAACTGACACACAATATTTTTAGCGCAACGCAATCTGACTTTCAAAAATCGCTGCAAAAGACTGGCCCTGACTAACATTAATCTATACCTTTCACAAATCACTTACCTCACCAAAAATCTCCATTACTCGAACTACTACAATACAGCGAGCGCCACTACTGCGAGCTAAGTAACAGATTCAAACTACGGAAGGCACTAACTACTGATAGGGATAGTTAGCAATTGAAAGATGTTAATAGAGAACAAACAATGTATTTACCTTAACAGTCATAATATATATATAGCAGTTCATGACAAATTACAAAACTCCGCCATCTCTCTCCTCACATCCACCACTGCTGGCGGCTCACCTCCAACTGCGCAACGCTACGCGCTGTTCACATCCAGCTGCCGCTGCCCAACACTACAATGGCAGACAACAATGCAAACTAGCCACAGGCTGCACACAGCACAGCCAGTGATTTTCATACAGAGCGCTACGTAACGTTGCCATAAGAAAATATAAACAGCCTACTTACATAGCCCCCATGCTCCCCACAAAAAAATTTTACAAATTGTTTTGGCCAGTGACCAATAATGATTTGATAAAATTTTTCATAATTACAATAACAAAGATATCAAATGCACACACTTATTTATACAATGTTGGTCAAAAGCTAAAATTTTCTCACAGTCCATAAAGACAGTCCTGATCATTCATCACAGTAAAATTGCAGAGTTTTTCTCAAAGTCTGAGCAGTAGAAGAAAATGCACATGGAAGTAGTGGATTTCCCTGCAGTCTTGAAGATGTAGTGTTGGCCTTCCAACGAAAAGTGCTGACTCTTGACATGCAGACAGGTAATGGGCCACAACAGAGCAAACCCACCGCAGAGTCAGTCAAAGTTTTGAAGAATATTGGTACGTAGGTCATCACAGAGTAGAACCACTGTAGTCCTGGTAGAGATTACGATATTGGTGGGCCATCAAAGGTGCAGACCCCCTGCAGTCCTTGTAGAGATAATGGTATTGGTGGGTCATCAAAGGTGTAGACCCACTGTAGTCCTTGTAGAGATGATGGTCACCAGCCATCTGCTGCGACTGTGCAGGTGCACAATCACCATCGAAGAGTCTTGCAGAGAAGATAGCAAGTCCATAAACCACCACTTGTCCACTCACAAAGTTTTTGGAATTGTCCTTAGAACCAGCAATGCTGTTATCCAGTCCCTTGCTGAATTTGTAACACACGTGCAAACACTAACAGTCCCAACTTCTTACATATTGTGCATTACTATGACCAACAGAAATGTGTGCAGTGAAATGAATGCTTACACGTTACTTAATTTGATAAACTGGTGTCAATTACAATATTATAACATGAGAATACAATTACAAAGGTACAAAATACATCATTAAAAACATAACAATACAGGTAACATTTGTAGTAATACAGGCTTTACAAAAGAATAGAAATAAACATATACATCAATGTTACAGGAATTATGAGATAAGTAGATACATAAACGATCAGAATAACTTTTGAAACATCAACTTTACACATGAGCATTAAAACAAAACAGAATAAATAATGTCTAAGCATATTTACAAAGTAAATAACATAGTATTAGAAAAATAACAACATCAGCTAAACACATAAAGACAGGAAAAACACAAATTCACAATGGTACACAAACACATAGAGGGATAAGACAAAAGGAAAGGACAGGGTTTGTTTTACTGCAGTATTTTGCATGGAGATCTCCCTTCGTTCATCATTATTCACAAAAAGTCCTATCTAAGCCTGCTTTCTGTATTCTGTTCACATCCTCATTCAAAAATAGTTTTTCTCCATTGTACAGTATCCTTTTTTTTGCCAAACCATTTTCTGATAGCGTCTCAATGCATTTCTGATAAATTCATCATAGTTAGTTTCTTATATAGTCTTCCCCCTCTTAAGCTAACTTAAATCTACTGAGCTCAGATATATATACCAAGGGACGAGGCAATGCAGCATCACATAAAACAATTAACACAAACATCAAGGACAAAAATTTTAAATAGGCAAAGCAATTGCAGTACTACAACTAATATAAGGCACTGTGCAGCAAACAAGAAAAATAAAACAGTAGTAAAACTAGCTTAGAAGAGTAACACAAAGTCAAATTCAGTAACACTATGCCTGGCAAACAGCAGCAGCAATTATAAAAAATATAATACTTATATCTATACATGACAAAGCTCAAGCAGAAAAAATATTACAGTAAAAATGGCCATGTTTAATACCTATGTCACATCTTAACACTAGAGTGATGCATCACAAAAACTTACTGTACCAAAAAAAATTACCAAGTAGTTGAAAAGAAAATTATGTATGCAGTTCCTGTGAAGGGAAATGTCTTTGTGCTCCCCCATTTTTGGGAAATGTATTACAAAATTAGTATTTACTGGATCTGTAGACAGAAAATATTTATATTAGTACATCTATAAAATTCTATTTTATCCAATGCTGCAGGGCAGCTAGAAACTAGATATTAAACAAAATGTGTAAATAAATACATAAAGCAAGCCATATGGCATTTTTCTCAACTAGCAAGACAATAGCCGTGAAATGTTTCTCATCGTTTCATTAGGCATTTCAGTAAAAATCATAAATTACGAGCTCCACAGTATGCTTTCAACAAGGAAATGTCAATAGCGAGGAGAATGGCATCCCTTTTTTGTTCTACCTGTGCTTCCGAAAGGCACTAATGGCTTTTTTCCAGGCGACGCACAGCTGGCCGCTCAAGACACATTACGTCAAGGTCACTTGGCTTTCCTACCGAAATATTTACGACACCAGTTTGCTACAGTGACAGTCTCATATAAAAATATTTCACAGGTCAAGAATTTGGGTTACAAATCTGTAGAAACAAAATCCTATTGATATGACAGTGCCCAAAAAATTTTCGTCGGCATTGTAATACATTGACGCATTTAGATACATTTCATAACTCTTAAAGTACGATTCTTGGTTTCCAACATCCTTATTCACAAACCAGAGTCCCTAACCACTACTCATTATTCCTTACCTTATTTGTCGACACTTCTTCAATATTTCATCATAACATACGTAGCATAATCAAATAACTCATATAGCATCAGCTTATTGATCATAATAACATCATAACACCTCAGTCAACTCTCAAAATCGTCGTAGCTTCCTCCAATAATTTCAAACCATAAAAAAATTCTCTGCTCATGTCAAAAGTGTCATCTGCCTCAAACGTACTTTAAAAATCATGATCCAATACCAAATATATCATTCAAAGCTCTCATAATATCACAATGGGTCCGAAAAAATATGAACAGTTCACAAAGTACAGACAAAATACAATTTCGTAAGTGTGAAGTTATCCAACGGTGCAATTGAGTAAACATGTGTCACTGATGTAGTAAAAAAAAATGTTTATCTCTCAGTTAAATGATCAGATAGCTGTGTAATTTGTGTGTTAGAGAAATATGGTACCGATGTGTAAAGTTGTATAAGCAAATACCATATTAGCTAGGGCTCCTTGTGCTTGCCAAACACATGGTACACAAAGTAAGCGTGTACCCCTCTGAGGATTAATGTAATTATACCCTCAGGTGTTACAGATTACAGCAATGGAATGAAATGTATCACGGAAAACCTTTGTATCATTGTACTTCAAATATCTTTAAAAATAAATGTTTTAAGTACAAAATTAATCACTCAAATACGTGTCTTGTAGCGCTAAATGTGCGTCTTGCTGTAGGATAATCTCTGTGGAAGTGTCGTAGTTATTGTCCTCCGAAAGCTAAGTTCTGCAGAAGTCAATGTACTTACCTCATGATAAACAAAAGTGAAATGCTTTGCGTATAGATATCTTAGTTATTACGCTTATTGTTGTGATGAGGAAATTACTGTGCTGTAACGTATTGTTGTGCTACGGAAAAGGCTGTCTCATTGTAGCTATACTACAAAAGTTACTACTAAAACATGTTTTACTTTCCAGAATAATTCAGAAAAACTGTGCAGATATAAAACAGATACACCGCAAAAGCAACATTGTAAATTGTCACTCATTAGTAGCGTCGTGATAACATCGTGTAGCTGTCACATAAACTAACCACTGTGTCATCTGGTATCTCACAGAAAGTACTTTAATTCAGAATGTATTTTCAAGTAAACCAAAATGTTGCATTAAAATCTCATTAGCAGTACTGGTAAATGTTCTAATCGTGCAACTAACAAGCAAGAATGTACACACACAATTACACTGTGTCGTCTGTTCGCAATAACAATGCATTCGTAATTTCTGTTTAAATAAGTTCTCTTGGTTCTTGACTGGATATTTAACTTCAAACATTGTTGCATGGTAACAGTTTCTAAAGCATACTAGTAACGTGAAGTGAAACGTTTTATGGCAAAGACAAAGTTAAAAAGCAGATTATCTTTCAATAAACGGTTTTACATGTGAAATGTGGTGTAAACCTTTACTCTTCCTAGTACGCAGAGTTTCAACTTCAACGCAATTATCATGTGGTATACGTCGGATTCTGTAAGGTCCATTGTAAACTAGAAAGAATTTGTGACTCAAGTGTTTCTTCTTATGTGACAATGAATGAGCTTTAATGAGAACTTTCTGACCAATATACAATACCTTTGCATTTGCTTTACCGTGTAGTTTTCTCCTTTTGTCTGCTGCAGATTTTATATTTTTAAGAGCCAAATCAATTATGTCTTTGTGTCGAAGTTTACGTGTATTCGGGAAAGGTAGAAGCTCTCTGATTCTGTTCGGTGGTTCTTCATTCTTTAGTACAAGAGTAGGTGGTAAAGCAGTGGAGTCATGAGGCATTTCATTCAGCACGTTTTGAAATAAGTGTAAATATCTGTCCCAATGCTGATGCTTTCTGTGACAATAAAGTCTGCAAAACTTATTGATTTCTTTCATAATCCGTTCAGACGGGTTACAATGTGGTGAGTACAATGAAATAAAAACAGGTTTGGTTTTATGATTCCGAAGCATGCGGGACCAAACAGCAGATCTGAATTGCGGTCCGTTATCTGAAATTACTTTAGCTACGTGGCCAACTTCACGTAAGAAATTTTTAACAAAGGCGTTGGATACAGACCGTCCAGTGGCTTTACGTAACGGAGTGAAAGAAACAAATTTTGAAGTAAGTTCAACAGAGACTAGAACGTACGAAAATCCATTTGATGTTCTGACAAGGGGTCCCAAGAGATCAACAGCAGCAAATTCTTTTAATTTAGAAGGAATAATAGGAAACAACGAAGCACGATGTAAGATAGATGGTTTCGCCTTTTGACAAAGTTTACAAATAGACAAGACTCTTCGAATTCGCTTTTCCATATTGTTAAAATAACAAGTCGTTCGAAGAATATGATAACATTTTCGTGGACCAAAATGTGCGTAGCTGAGATGAATGTACCAAATGAGCTTATTAACAAAATCGTCTGGAATGCAAAGTACCCATAGCTTGTCATCAACAGTGCAGCGTTTGAAGAGTATGTTGTTTCTAACCAAGTAATAATGCCGAATCTGAGTGTGTGTCTTTTCCTGCCATTTACTTTTGTTGTCTTTCCAAATCGGATCTTTATCTTGTTCATGAGCAATGTCCTTTAAAGATGTGCTGATGAAGTTTTCAAAGGCGACTTTCTGAATGTAAAGAATACTGAAATTTTTCTCGAGGTTGCGTTCTGTGTTACTTTTCTCAAGCCCAGCCGGTGCGCGTGACAGCGCGTCCGCAACAATGTTCTCCTTGCCGGGAATGTAGACTATTGTAAAGTGGAATTCTTGCAGAAACAATGCCCAACGTTTTAACCTGTCATGATTTAATTTTGAAGACATAAGAAATTGTAATGCACGATGATCACTGTATACTTTTACGTGCTTACCAGAAAGAAAGAAACGGAATTCGTTAAATGCCCAAACGATCGCTAAAGCTTCTAATTCAGTAACGGAATAATTTTTTTCATATATTGTTAGCACTCGGCTAGCCAAAGCAACGGTTTTCTGAATGGTAGTGTCATTTTCAATGGCTTCTTGAAATAAATGGGCACCAAGACCGACTTTAGAAGAATCCGTGGTAAGGCAGAAATCTTGTGACAGATCTGGATGAGCTAGTATTGGCGCGTTAAGTAGCGATTCTTTCAAAGAATTGAATTCCAACTGTGCTTGTTCGTCCCAGTTCCAAATAGTATTTTTTCCAGTGAGAGAACAAAGTTTTGGTGTAACAAGAATTTGCATATTCAGAAAACGACGGTAAAAATTTACGAGACCTAGAAAACTGCGGACTTGTTTTTTTGTCGATGGAACTGGAATGGCTCTGATTGCTTCTAACTTTTCAGGATCCGGCTGAATGCCTTCAGAAGAAATAATATGTACCAAAAACGTCACCTTTGTCCTACCGAATTCAGACTTTTCCAAGTTAACTGTAATTCCAGAATCTGCAAAAATACGTAACAAACTGTTGAGGATGCGATTATGTTGTTCCCATGAAGCTTCTGCTATTAGAATATCGTCCACATATAAGGTGATGTGACGTTTTAAGAACTCAGGTAATATGGAATTTAGCCCGCGAATGAATGCTGCTGAAGAAATGTTCAAACCAAAAGGAAGTTTCCGAAACTGATAACAAACGCCGAAACAAAGGAAAGCTGTTTATTTTCTACATTCTGGATGAAGTTCGATCTGATAAAAGCTGGATCTGAGATCAATGGAAGACAACACTTTTAAACCATTAAAATTTTGAAGAAGTTCTTCCATCGTCTGCGGCCTGTCTGTTTCAGGAATGATGATAGTATTGATTTGTCTCGAATCTAAAACAAGCGTGATCGATCCATTTTTCTTCTCAACAACATGTAATGGGTTGTTGTATGAGCTTACTGCAGGCTCAATAATGCCCTCATTAAGCATAGATTGTATTTCTGTTCTAACACGGTCCCTATAATGCGCCGGAATTACGTATGGTCTAACACAAAATTTAGTATGCTCACGAACACGAAATTGGTATTGAAATCCCTTGATTGTTCCTGTTTTGTGAGTAAAAACTGTGGAATGTGCTTGTAAAATCTCAAAAAGGTCCTGCCTATCAGTATCATTACAATTCTCAATTGTTTGAATTTTATTCTGAATTAACTCATTAATTTCAAATATGCCGTCGATGTCATCCCTGTCAGTACTTGCAGAGTGATTGTTAGTATCTAGTTCCGTAGAAAATTCCGAACTGTTGTCTAACAGAAGGTAAAACCGATTAATTTCCTCGTCATGGATTGAGAGCCAATCTTCAAATTTCAAAGCTATTAACTTACCTTCTTTCTCTAAACTTATTTCAGCATCATGAAAGCTTAAGATTGCTTTGTATTCATTCAAAAAGTCTACTCCCGGTATAATTTCCGTCGACAATAATGGAACAATAAGGAAGTTCATAGAGAAGCTGTGGCTTTGACAAAAGAATTCTAAGTTGGTTTGTTGGCGTACATCTACACTTTTTCCAAAGATTGCACCTTGTAATTTAATCTTACGTAACGGAAGTGTGGGGCAATCGTTCGATTTGTTGCACTTGCTAAAAGCTGTTTCACTAATTACTGAAATGGGACTGCCAGAGTCAAGTACTGCCGTAAATTTTACGTCATTTACTGTAATGTGAATCACAGGATATGCAATGTTGTTATGTTTTACGTCGTGATCCTGGAGTAAGATGTCTCTAATTCTTACGTAATTACTAGCTACGGCAGCTGCGTCGTCAGTTTCATAAGTACGTTTTGTGGCTGCCAGCGGTGTGAGTCATTGCCTATTGTCTCTTTGTTGGCATGCGTCGTTATTGGGATTTGGAGACCTAACTTCTACAAATTCACCGTGACGAGAAGACCCGCCAGTTCTGATGCAGTTCAGGTCTGTCGTTATGATCATATCGTCTGTCGTCATGTCGATAGATTCCATAGTTTCTTTCTTGTCAGTCACGTGGTGGAGAATTTCTCCCTGAGTCATAACTGCGCGCTGGACCATTGCGTCTAAAGTTATTCTGTCTCCCTTGATAATAATTGTTTTAGTTCCCATATTGTCTGTTTCTCTGATTGTCTCTGTGATAGTGATTACCGTGGAGAGGTGATCTTTCCCTGTAATTATTACTGCTCTGCCAACGGTTGTCATATGGGTGGTGTCTGTTTTGGTCACGATTTGTGTTGTGAGAATAGCCTTGTCGTGTCCAGTTAGTATTTCTTTCATCGCGGTTTGCGACGGATGTGACCTGTAGTTGTTGTGTTCCTGTTTTCGCGTTACGCGATTGTCAGTGTCAATTTCTAGTTCTTGTAACAGTCCCTGAAAAGCGTCAATGTCGTCTTTGCAACGCCCTGCTAAAATAATATGTCGTAAATGTTCAGGCAGTTTGATTAAGCAAATGCGGATGAGTTCTGAGGGGCTGTATGGGTTTGAAAGATACTGATTCTTATGCAACATGTCTTCAAAATATTTCATAAGACTGGAAAATTCAGATTGTTCGAAACGTTTCATCATTATGATGGCATGTTTTACTCGGTCTTGTGTAGCTTGAGACCAATATGCTGAGAGGAAGGCATGATAAAATTCTCCTTCACTGTGACAATCGTGAATGACCGATCGCATTCTTACAGCTGGTTCATTCTCCAAGTAGCCACACATAAATTCTAATCTGTGTTCTAATGACCAGTTGGGAGGAAAACAATGAGAGAATTGATGGAGCCACGCTTGTGGATGAATGTCGTTGGCAGAATTCTTAAATGTTTTGAATTTACGTGTAGTAATGAACAGCTTATAGTCAAAGTCATTGTGTCGGCGAGTAGCATATCGGTCATTGTTACGTCGTGTCGGCGGTTCCATCTCAAAATTCGGTCCACCTTGCCAATTCCTTTCATAATTACCGAAATGCCCTGTGTTATTATTTTGTGGCTTTTCCGTATTTCTAAGTTCCTCTTCCCGTGTTGGAGTGCGAGTGTCCTCTGAAATATGTAATTCTTGTATCACCTGCGTCAACTGATCTTGTACTTCCCGGATTTCTCTTTTGTACTGTGTATTGATTTGATTTTGATTTTGTTTGAATTTTCTTATTTGTTCATACTCTTCTGTGTCAGTGAAGGCTACTGGTCTTGTGTCATTCAGATCATCATCTACCTTTGTAGATAAGTTAGTGACCTGATCCGAAAGTTCGGCTACTTTCTCCGATAGTGAACACATTTCCTCAGTGTGTTTTTCTGAACCAAGTTTCAAAGTGTCCATTTGTGTTGAAATCGAATCTACTGTGTCCTTTAAGTTTTCCTGGGTTTTTGCAAGTTGCGTAACCGAATCGGTAGATGCAACTGAGTCAATTTTAGCCCACAAGGTCTCATGATTTTCATGAACAATGGTTTGCAGTTCTTTTATGGCTGCTTCGTGATTCTGTAATGCATTTTCATGCCGCGAAAAAATAGGTTGAAAATGCTCACAAATTTGTGTTTTTACGTCATTACAGACTTTTTGACATTTCGATTCAATGTTATGTAACTCAGTAGTTAAATCTTCACGTGTTTGTTCAAGTGTGGTGTGAAGATTTTGTTCCATTGCGTCTAACTGTTGCTGTGTTTGTCTCTGGTGTTGTTCCATTGTGTCTAACTTTTGAAGATTTTGTCCCATTTGTTTCTGATTTTGTTCAAGCGTTGTGTCTAACTTTTGTAGCCTTTGTCCCATTTGTTGCATTAACTGTAATAACAGTGCACTGGTGTCTGAAACATGTTCCTCAGTGCTATTCGGCAACGCATTTGAACCGGCAATATTCGCAGTTTGAATAGCAGAAAATGTGTCTTGACTTATTTGAGAAAAGGGTGAGGACGCAAAACCTGAATCTACAGTATTTGCAAGATTGTGTCCTGTCATTTCGGATTCCTGAGGCGAGCTGTTGCCGACCGATCGATCGATAATGCTTCCCTGTTCACTAATTGTTTCACTGTCTACACCATTGTTTGCAGCCCGCTCCATTTCCCTATGTACAATTACCAAATTACTACTTTGAACATTAGTTAATTCATTACTCGGTGGCTCTAACACACTGCTTTCGTCTTCACTGTCATTTCTCAGTTTACTTTGGACCCTAGTATTACGTTTTTCACACGCCATTATTGTCACAATATTTCACACGACAACACAGAAAAGCACAATTTTAAGAGCAAAAATAAGAGAACACATTAACATAGAACTGAAAATAATATCTAGTTAATTGCAAGCGCAGCTGTGCGAAATACTTGGTGCAAATCTACATGCATGCCACAACTGTTTTACTGTGCAACAATGAAAAACCACAACTACCAAGGAAATTCTCTCTACATTTATGCGCTAGCAATAAACAAAAGCTACACTAATTACACAAACTACAAGAAAAAATCATAAGATTCCAGTTAGGTATCCTGGCAGGGTCGCCATATGAAACGTCCCCTTAGAACAAATTATACATGACTGTGCTTAAACTGACACACAATATTTTTAGTGCATCGCAATCTGACTTTCAAAAATCCCTGCAAAAGAATGGCCCTGACTAACATTAATCTATACCTTTCACAAATCACTTACCTCACCAAAAATCTCCGTTACTCGAACTACTACAATACAGCGAGCGCCACTACTGCCAGCTAAATAACAAATTCAAACTACGGAAGGCACTAACTACTGATAGGGATAGTTAGCAATTGAAAGATGTTAATAGAGAACAAACAATGTATTTACCTTAACAGTCATAATATATATAGCAGTTCATGACAAATTACAAAACTCCGCCATCTCTCTCCTCACATCCACCACTGCTGGCGGCTCACCTCCAACTGCACAACGCTACGCGCTGTTCACATCCAGCTGCTGCTGCCCAACACTACAATGGCAGACAACAATGCAAACTAGCCACAGGCTGCACACAGCACAGCCAGTGATTTTCATACAGAGCGCTACGTAACGTTGCCAATAAGAAAATATAAACAGCCTACTTACAATGTGTTCATAGGCACACGAAGGCAAATAACCCACAGATGGGTGACAGGTTCAATGCATACCTGGATGTAAGTAACTTATACGGGCATGCCATAAAGGAATCACTGCCAATTGGTGAGTTTAGATGGGTGCCTGAAGACGAATGCAAGGGATTAGGCGGAAAAATTAAGGGGATATGGCAGCTGATTATGATGTAGGGTATGTGGTGGAGGCAGAACTCACATACCCTATTAGTTTGCCTGATGCGCACGCCGATTTGCTGCTGTGACCACAGCAACTAGTTCCACGAGGAGGCCCCATGCCAAAACTTATGATAACGCTGGGGGATAAGCGGAGGTACATCATTCATTATCTTAATCTCCAGCAGTGTCTCAGAATGGGGAAGGAGCTGGTTAGAATCACCTGGGCTATCTCCTTCAAGCAGTCCCCTTGGCTGAAGGAGTATATTGATTTGAATATGAGACAGAGAGCTTCCACGACGTGTTACTTTGAGAAAGATTTTTATAAATTAATGGATAATTCAATTTTCGGTAAAACAATGGAGAATTTGAGGGAACGACGTGAAATTTTGATTAGAACCGAATGGGATGAGCGTTGTGGCGTAAGAAAATGCATTGCCAGACCAAATGTTGAGTGGGTCTCCATATTCAATAAGAACTTTGTTGCTATGGAGATGGCAAAGACTGCAGTAGAGTTTACGAAATCTATTTATGTGGGAATGTGCATACTAGACCTATGTACCGCTTTCATTGTAAGTTTGCGAAAACTCATTTCACAGATCCTAAATTACTTTATATAGATACAGATACCTTCATCTATTGGGTGAAGAACTGTGATCCGTATGAAGTAATTACGTGCCATGGTAATGACTTCGACACATCCTCATACACAGCCGATAATCCTCATGGTATTATTCCACAGAACGAGAAGGTTATCGGTCTTATGAAAGACGAGGCAAATGGATTGCTCATTGTGGGATTTGTAGGTCTACACTCAAAAATGTATGCATATCGCACATTGGAATGTGCCACCCAGAGGAGGGCTAAGGGTGTGTGTGTCGTATGGCATCTAGAGCCCTCTGTATTGAAGACAATTTGCAGTCGTGTTTGCAGTGCTGCACCACAGCCACTACATGTGGTACAGCAGACCAGTATTCGATCGAGAGGACATGAGGTGAAAAATGTGCTGCAACCTAAAATCGGTCTGTCGCCTCATAACGATAAAAGGGTCATTTGGGATGATGGGATTGAAACTCTCCAGTACTTACTCTTATTGGGTGACAGTGAGAGAGAGAGAGAGAGAGAGATTCTGCAGAGTAGTAATATGACCCTTTAATCATAGTGTGTGTGTGTGTTCCGTGTAAATATTTTTGTGTACTATGTACATGTGTATATACATACATAGAAAGAATGTGTGGAAAAGAAGGGATAAAAAGAAAATGAACAAAATTTATTAAAAAAGAAAAAAATAGTAAAAATATTTATATATTGATATATTTGTTCATACATTTTTTCTTTTTTAATAAATATATATTCTGGATATATATATATATATATATATATATATATATATATATATATATATATATATATATATATATATGTATATAATGTATATCTGTGTGTGTACCATGTGCATGTAAATAGAATAGCCTTTAAGTTTTCCAGCTGCCACTACCCATCCAAGTCAGAATAGTTTTTAAGTGTATATAGCTCACAGTCCATCAGAATTGTTATTGTAAAAACCTTTGCTATTGTGGACTGTTGAAATTAGATTCTAAGCATGCACAGTCCATCAGAATTATTGTAAAGGCTATGATACTTGGGCTGTGGAGTTTAGTTGTAGTAGTGAAGAAAGTATCTCCAAATTAGTTTTTAGTGTAGATTTATAAAAAAAAATTCCTACCAGTGTTAGTGTTATAGCATACAAGTTAAAAGTATTTCTGCATTGGAATAGCAGAGTCAATTTGTACCTCAAGAGTACTATATTGTACCTCAAATAAAAACTTCATCGTACCTCAAGAATTATATTGTACCTCAAGAACTATATTGTATTTGTGTGAACTGAATAAACCAAGAAAAAAATTAGTCACCATTCATCTTTTCTGTTGTTATTTACAAAAGCCCTATCACCTATTGCATTATATATATATATATATATATATATATATATATATATATATAAAGGGAGTGCATGTCCCAAATGATATTGGTTTTGCTGAAGATGAGTGTTATTAAGGAGTGAAGTTAAAGATGGAAAATAACGAAATATATATAATGGTTAATGGAATTACACCTATCATGCAGCACGAGATGGTTTAGGGGAGCAGGAGGCATGTGACTATGACCGTGTCTGCTTCCAAAGATATGTAGCTGACATGTCTAAAATTATATCTACTGTGCTTGAAGAAAACCACAGACATAGCATGTGGTGAAAAAACTGTTCACTGTCACAGCGGGAACAGGGTTGAGAAAAAAGAACACAGAGGTTGTGAGGTAAAATTTCATTTATTTCTCGTCCAATTTAAAAGTAATTTTACATTTTCATAAGCAGATACAGCAACACTTTTTTCATACATGTTCTTGAGTCAATGGAGAGAGCGCACCTGTAGAATTCCAGGTCTTGAATAGCAGCAAACTTAAAGATTCGACGCATCCGTGAGATCTTCTCCTTCCCTTTCACACAGACGATGGTGTCCGCATGATCGAATAATTTAATCATAGTCACCATATCTTTATAGGGTATGCCAGGATCATACCAGTGAATTCCATGGTAGAAATGTGTTAACCACTTTGCACTCTTCCATGTCTTAGCACACTGCATATACTTGAAAGACCTCGGTGATGCAATGTTTGCTGAGAATGTCTCTATTATTCCATCATCTTGTGTGTACGCTACAAACACAACATCTTTAAATATGAACTGTCTACACTCACTATCATAGAAACCCTGAGCATCCACAATGATTTCACACCTTGAGACGCCATTGCGAAATGCTCTAGGTATGGTGCAGCACCTATTCATTTATACAGCTCGTTGCACAACACCAGTGTGCACAGGTCCAGACTCAAGTACCTAGTTCTGTTTTGAGCAGTCTGTTATGATGATCAGTGAAAGCTCCTTGAACTTACATGGACTGAGTAGTGTCATGATCACACGGTCATGTAGAACTAGAGCATGTGTATCAGTGTGTTCTGGGAAATTTATCGAAGATTCAAATTCAATTCAGACGTCTATAGGTCCAGACTCAAGTACCTAGTTCTGTTTTGAGCAGTCTGTTATGATGATCAGTGAAAGCTCCTTGAACTTACATGGACTGAGTAGACACCCTCCTCCCTCTCCTTTGGCAGTTTCATAGTAAGAAGCACGAAACCTGGCATACATGTCATAAGCTAGACTTATACATTTTGATTCTACTGCAGATGTAAACTGTCATATGGGTAGAATTCTGCATTGAGGTAGACTTTGGCATTAGTTAACTTGCAGTTGTCGAACACAGTGGAATCATTTGCTATATTACCTCTTTTACCTGTCTGAAACGCAAGTTTGATGAATCTAGGTGTCTCTATCTGCGAAGAGGTTTTAATAGCCCATGTTTGTCTGCTCGCAGTCAGTAACACTGGGTACTCAAAAACCTCCCACAAGCGAAATGTCAGTGACAGAAATCTACCAGAATTCAGGACTTTTAAAAGCTTCAAACACTCCTTGTCGGATACACTGATGTGAGGCACTTTCCATATTATCTTGCTGATTGTGATCATATTCTCCTCTTGAGCACCTTGAATGTATGAGTTATTGCCCGTAGCACTCCGCACAAGAATGAGTTCCTGTTTAACGTCCATAATAATCTGTCTCTTGTCCTCAAGGTACCCCGTAAGCATTTTTAGATTTATGCATGCAGTAAATCGCTTGTACTCTACAACTGTTCTATCCTCTGGATCGTCTATGAACCATCCCGCAATTTCAAAACCATGCAAATCTGCAGGTGATGCAGAGACATTTGTTTTAAGGGTTGATGTTATGCCAACATTGTGTGTGCTGTCGATCTCAGACTACTGAGTTCATAGTGTAACTCTTGGAACAGGAATGCTAAAGCATTACGTGTAAGCTTGGATCCCACTGTATCGCTGCCGTCGGTTTTCATGAATGACCCCTCTAGATATATGAAACTTTTGCATCGAAGCGTGAGTGCGTCTGGGTGCTGGATGACAATCCTGATTTCATCGTTCTTGTTAAATGTTGCGCAAGCGTAACGTTTATGAGAGAAATATTCCTGACGTATAATGCTCTCATCATACTCCATCGGACTGGTTATACTGAGTGAGGACGTCATTGCGAGGTTTCAAGCCAACTGATTTAAGAAACTCGTAGTTCGCGCATGATACCACTTTGCTGTTCGGTAGCGAAGTGACATGCTGTGGATTGCGTGCACTTGTTTTATACCGTACACCCATCCTGCCTTAGATGTTATCGTACAATGATTTCC
The DNA here is from genome assembly GCF_023864275.1 of Schistocerca cancellata. Lineage (NCBI taxonomy): Eukaryota > Metazoa > Arthropoda > Insecta > Orthoptera > Acrididae > Schistocerca > Schistocerca cancellata. The sequence continues at coordinate 313,982,495 of NC_064630.1, read as the reverse complement.
TCACCATGAAAGTCAACACGTTGGTTATTCTTTTCCACAATACGCAGCTCCAAATAATCCAATGTCTGAGCTATCACTGGAAGGTATATTGCATTTCAGGGGTCTCAACCATCTTATACCCAGTTGCAACTGAGGGGAAGAATCCGTAAATAGTATGAATCAGACTATCGTTGAGATAGGAGTTCATTGCCATGTGACAATCGACTCGGATCGTGCTGACGGGAAGTATTTCCACGGTCTGATTTGACTTGTAAAATTTACTTGGATCCTTCTTCATAACCTGCCCTTTTGTGAAACCCCGCAAGCGCCCTATTGAACCTTTCTAGTTAAAGTCAATCGTCCATTTACAGTCCTTATTTCAGACTTACGTGTACTGATGTTTGCACGTAGTTCAATACCTTTTCCAGGCTGTTTTAAGACTTCATTTAAATCGTCAATATCATATGCATCCGGTTCTATTTCCACAATGTCTTTTTGACCATTAATATCCAGATGCAGTTTGTTGTTAGTCTCAGTGATATTTGGGATGCTGTTGTACATCTCCAGTCCAATAAATGCAATACTCCATTCACCAACGCTCAAATCAATTAGCGGTAAGTAATTTGCACGCAATACAGATGATCGTTCTTTTAATGTCAAAGTGTACGACATTGCATCTGAACCTCAACTGATGAAGGAATGTTTAAAGCTCTTCCCTATGTAGCTTGCTCCTTCTTCTTTGCAAACGTCAAGATAAACATGATGCATAGATGTCCACAGAGGTATGTATTTAAGTCCTGATAGCGCCATAATTGTAGAACACACGTCTTCTGTGAGTGAAGTATCGTTGTAATTCTTCTGGCGGTTTCAGATCACCAAATGAGTCGAAATAGTAGACGGTATCCGCATTTTTCATAACATATGATACCCAGTCCAGCAGCATCTAAATTCACAATGTCACATTCACCAGTTTTTCACATAGTCTTCGGTAATGTATCCTGCATAAACACACCACGGAATCTTGGTATGTTGAATTTGTTTCTAACAAACTTAAGATCAGTATTTGTGAGTGGTCGATCTGGTAGGATCGCTAATGAGCTTATTTTTATTTATGAACAGACCAAGCCCTTTGCTGTACTGTTTCAAGTATAGTCCTTTTCCGATAGCTGTGGCAACCATCATGCGGTTACGTCTTCTTGCCTCTTCCAACTGCGCTTGGGAGTTTTGAGCGTTCTTCACCGTTCGAGCGATAGCTGCAGCACCACCAGCGAGGGACCCTACTGCCGAGAGCGCGGAATGAGAAATGGAAGAAAACCGCCAACTGTCTTGGGTATTGGTAGAACTAGAGGTACTTTAACCGATCTTCTTCTTCTTCTTCCCGCATCTTTGTGCTTCAGTGCGTTTTTAGCTGCATACATCGCTGTCAGGATACAGGTCTTCCAACAGCTCTGCTTCCCGCCTTGTCCTTCTTCTTGGTCAGTGCACAACGTGGAGCATTCATAACTCGCTTGAAATTCATCACTCTTAAACCCAACTTAATTTTTCCTCGCATGGTTTTATCAAATGCAAATGCTGCGATGCGTTGACCTATACCAATATCCTTTCTCCTCCGTATCGCCTTAGCCTTATCAGCTAAAATTCTTTCTGCAATGTGACGACTTGACGGATCTTTCTTCGCAAGGTATGCAATTTCATGTTCCACACACGCTTCGTCGAGCAGATTAACCCCCTTATCACCTTGTGCCAAGCGTTTCTGAAGCTTTGTTCCAGGTCCACAGTAGCTACACTACTGGCCATTAAAATTGCTACACCAAGAAGAAATGCAGATGATAAACGGGTATTCATTGGACAAATATATTATACTAGAACTGACATGTGATTACATTTTCACGCAATTTGGGTGCATAGATCCTGAGAAATCAGGACCCAGAACAACCACTTCTGGCCGCAATAACGGCCTTGTTACGCCTGAGCATTGAGTAAGAGCTTGTATGGTGTGTACAGGTACAGCTGCGCATGCAGCTTCCACACAATACCACAGTTCATCAAGAGTAGTGACTGGCGTATTGTGACGAGCCAGTTGCTCGGCCACCATTGACCAGACGTTTTCAATTGGTGAGAGATCTGTAGAATGTGCTGGCCAGGGCAGCAGTCGACCATTTTCTGTATCCAGAAAGGCCCGTACAGGACTTGCAACATGCGGTCGTGCATTATACTGCTGAAATGTCGGGTTTCACAGGAATCGAATGAAGGGTAGAGCCACGGGTCATAACACATCTGAAATGTAACGTTGTAACCTCTCCGCAAAGAAAAATAAATAAATGAAAATATGAGCCCAGTGTAACCTCCCAATACAATTATTAAATTAAATGAATTTTTAAATATTGTAACCTCTGAACAAAATTGATTTTAATGTAACCTATGAACAAAATTGGCTCCCATTTATAGTCTCTGTGCAAAGAATGCATTCACACTTAATATTCCCACAAAATTCTTTTCTCTGTTAATATCAAGTTCGGAATAGAAAAATTCCTAAACACCAAAAATAATAAAAAAGTTTAGTAACCTGATAAATTTTATGAGGACAGCAGCGCTGCCCTTCGACCCTGCATTCTGAATAAAAAAGCAAAAATTCTTTCCTCAATAATAACCGCAATTATATCTGCTCTTAAGTTGGAATTTTTCGACACAGCTTCGTGCAATGCTGGCGTTAATTTTTTTTTATTATTGGAAGGAATGATCATGCATTTGAAATATTCTTTAAATTGAAATGAATGCTTTTCTTTAAAAGAGTTGCTTTATATTATAAAAATTAGTATTGGGGCATTTCTTTGAACAAATTAAATTACAATTAACATACATTATTAAATATGCGCAAGGCTGCCTCTTTACCTTCTACAACAATACTCATCCTCCAGAGTCCTGACCAGAGTCGCGAGCAGAGCACACAGCTGACGCATGCCGACTCCCGCCGACTAGCACGGACTAGCACGGACTGACAACTACTGTCGACTCACTACTACTGTCGACTCGCGCGGTCAAGCGCAGACTAGCAACAGCTAACGATATACTACTCTCAGGTCAGAGATTATGTCATGCCTCGCCCATCGCCGGCAATGTATACGTCTTTCATAACCCTCCACTGGGGGGGCAAAAATTTGGCAGCGATGGTGAGTCAATTGGATTTGCCATGAGCAACAAATTTTTCTTAATTATCTAACTTTACAATCACAGAATATATACAGATATATAGGTGCAGAACATAAAGTAAAATATAGTGCACATCCACTGAGTACAGAATATATCAGTCAATGACAAAATGTATACACAATGAATACAAAACATATTAACAAATGGCAAAAATGCACACACACTGTAAAACTCTTTAGCACTTTTACAACAAATAAACAAAATGAGTACAAATCATATTGACAAATGACAAAAGTGCACATGCACTGTAGTTCAGAACATATCAGCAAATCACAAAATGTATATGTAATGAATATAAATCATGTTAACAAAATGACGAAAGTGCACACGCACTGTAGTACAGAACATATCTGGGAATTACAAAATGTATACGTAATGAGTACAAATGGCATAAAGTGCACACGCACTGTAAAACTCTTTAGCATTTTTACAACAAATAAACATATCAAGGAGTGAAATAAAGTGCACATGCACTGTAGAAGTCTTTAGCATTTTTACATAACATATCATGGAATGAAATAAAGTGCACACGCACTGTAGTACTCTTTAGCATTTTTACAACAAATAAACATATCAAGGAGTGAAAGAAAGTGCACACGCACTGTAGAAGTCTTTAGCATTTTTATATAACATATCATGGAATGAAATAAAGTGCACACGCACTGTAGTACTCTTTAGCATTTTTACAACAAATAAACATATCAAGGAGTGAAAGAAAGTGCACACGCACTGTATAAGTCTTTATCATTTTACAATAATTTAAACGCATTGTATAAGTGTTTACCATTTTACAAGAACTAGGAAAGGAATGGGAAGGATTGCGTCATGGTTGTAGCACTTTAAGTTGCACGCAGCTGCACTGAAAGACCATATCTTTCTATAGAAGCACAACACCAAGTGAGACAATCTGAAGTTCTTTTCCTTGAAGTATTAATCAGTGTAACCAAGACACTGAAATGTCGTAGTAATATTCATGTTGTCATTTCGGTAGTACATTAGGTACACCAAACAATGGGACCATAATAACATCTCCATCGCTCAAGGTGGTGGACAGCATGTCGTGTCAACACCACATTCTTGTAAAGTACACCAACGTAGAATTAGTGCAAGAACCAAATATAGTGCTCCATGAGCATGAGGATAGACAGGACAAATGGATATTGCAGTAATTCCAGGTAATTGGGTTAGAAGGTGAAGGACATTACGTCAGATACTAATCTTCATTGAGAGTTACACTAGTAGTTTGCGACATTCATTGCCCAGTTATTGAACATTTCTGTACCATGTATGTAGTATTACAGAATAATGTTCATAAATCGTTTGTTTACAGAGAACATTGGCACTCATTGCCCAGCTACAAACCATCAGAAGTCATGATTCAAAACAGGAGCTAATAAATAGCATAGTATTAACATAATTCACTTAATTATAGTAATCATTGGCATCATAGGTCATCTTATTACAGTAATCAGTGGCATTCATTGGCCAGTTACAAAGCATTTTTATGGTGTATTATTCAGAAGTGATAATTCAAAATGAGTTAATTATTGGCATAGCATTTATACATAATTAATCTAATTATAGTAAACATTGGCATCATAGGTCATCTTATTACAGTAATCAATGGCATTCATCGACCAGTTACAAAGCATTTTTTTTGTGCTATTATTCAGAAGTGATCCTTCAAAATGAGTTAATTATTGGCATAGCATTTATACATAATTAATCTAACTATAGTAAACATTGGCATCATAGGTCATCTTATTACAGTAATCAGTGGCATTCATTGGCCAGTTACAAAGCATTTTTTTGTGTATTATTCAGAAGTGATCCTTCAAAATGAGTTAATTATTGGCATAGCATTTATGCATAATTAATCTAATTATAGTAAACATTGGCATCATAGGTCATCTTATTACAGTAATCAGTGGCATTCATTGGCCAGTTACAAAGCATTTTTGTTTTTGTGCTAGCAATGCATTGCGTTGGGATTGATAATTAATAACAATATTTGCTTTTGAGTTACTGCTGCAAATGAAGATGTGTAACGTCATTCGTCATGAGTCAGTTGTAGCAAGGTTATGAAACAAGTAGAGTATATGTGATCACATTCATAAATGACATAGGTTTAATGAACAATTGCTTATAGCACATTAATTTCATGAATAATTTCTCCTGCAAAATATACAAAAATGGATTATTAAACTGAAACAAGAAACGCATATTATGCTGAAAAGTAGTGAACTTCGAATTAACAGGTAGTGAAATGTGTATAAAAAATATATGTGTTCTCTAGCTGTCCTTTCCAAAACCTTCAGTCATCATACTATGCGATATAAGACATACCGTCAAAACGAACTGCAACAAATACTTAAATAATTACATAGCATAAATACATAAACTTCAACATTATCCTCATCTGTAAAGAATAAACTTCATTATCCATATTATCAGAACTCCATTATTATCATCATCTGTAAAGAAAAACTTCATTATCCATTTCATCATAACTCTATCATCTAAACTTCAACATTATCCTCATCTGCAAAGAAAAACTTCATTAACCATAGTAGCATACTCTTCATCACTATTCATCATCATTCATTATCATCTGCAAAAAAGTCACTTCATTATTCGTTATACAACTATTCCTTATTTCTAGCATATTTCATCACTAAATCTAAGATGTGTAGTTCTGTCTGACAGCCTGAATCAGTCGCCTCGTATTCTGAAAGAAAAAATTAGTTAAGACTGCTACTCTACGATGTGTATAGTATATTCTTATTAATTCTGATACATTTACTCTTCCTCACAAGGTATTGCATCTTCTTTCGTTCATTCCGAAGGTGAAATTCCCATGTCTGTTTAATTTTTTTTTTTACACGATATTGCTTTCTGAAAATGATGAACAAAGATTAATGTCTTGCATTTAAATCATATACCCACTAAATAAAAACTGGTTTATAGTAACATAATTGAGCATACAGCATAGCATGACAGAAAACGTAATATGTCAAAAACATAGACAGTGTTCAGAGGCAAAAATGTACACAGTGTATCACAATGTAGCAGCAAAAAAAAAAAAAAATGTAAAATACTCACGATGTTGAGATATCATAGGGCAAAATGTTAAAGTCAACTGGTGTTTGTTATATCTTGAATATTTCATAGCGCATACAAACAAAACAGGAAAACAATCATACATACATAAAAAATGATGACAAGAAATTTGACCTTCTTTGTGTTCAGCTTGTATGTTGTGTAGTTAATAGACGCGAGAATTGAAGACTTTAATGGAGAGAGAATTTAATAAAATTAATATGTCACTAGATAAAACTGCATAATTATTCATAAGATACGTAAGTTTATCTGGAAAAATGTGCACGGTCTGATGTGTAACGACAAGAAAAGCGACCTGCTAACCTCACCTTGCCGGGCACTTGCCAAGAAAAAATACGACAATCATCATTAAGTAGTCACATAAATATAATTGCATAAGTGGTCATAAAATGTGTAAGTTCATCTGGAAAAATATGCACGGTCTGATGTGTAACGACACGAAGAGCGACCTGCTAACCTTACCTTGCCGGGCACTTGCCAAGAAAAAATACGATAATCATCATTAAGTGTTTATATGAATATAATTGCATAAGTGGTCATAAAAAAATTAGGAAATGGCATTACAGTATGATAAATCATAAAGTATGTTCATTCAATAAAAGGTTTGATGTTGGAGACATGGTGGTTCCCTTTGGTTTTTCTGGTTCTCAAAGTTTCGACGTGTACTACATTGGGGTGAGGAATGCTGCGAATCCGATATGGACCTGCGTATAGAAGCTCAAATTTACTGCATCTACTCTTTCCTCTGTTGGATAAATAGTGTGTACGTGCTAATATCTTCTGTCCAATGTGAAAGTCACGGCGTGTACAAACTTGTTTTTGCTGTCTTCTCCGGCGCTCTGCGGCACGTTTGATGTTGTTCAGCGCAATGTCAATTATTTCATGGTGTCGTAGTCGACGCGATATAGGAAAGGTTACAAATTCTTTAATTTTGTTATGTGGTTCAACATTTTTCAGTATAACAGACGGAGATAGCATAGTAGATTCATTTGGTATGGAATTAATTACATCCTGGAATGAGAGTATGTATGTGTCCCAATCAATATGTCTTTTATGGCAGTATATTCTACACAGTTTGCCAATTTCTTTCATTAATCGTTCACAAGGGTTCGAAGAAGCATGGTACCTGGATATATAGATCGGAGAAATGTTTGTAGCTCGTAACATAGTATCCATATAGCAGATCGAAGCTGTGATCCATTGTCGGAAATTACTTTCAACACATGCCCTACTTGAAATAGAAAATGTTTTACAAATGCTTTTGAAACAGTTTTAGCAGTAGCTTTGCGTAACGGAGTGAAGGTAACAAATTTTGAAGTGAGTTCGACAGCGACAAAGATGTAGCAAAAACCTCTATTAGTTCTGGGAATCGGACCAAAAATGTCTACAGCGGCCATATGTCTCAATTTAATAGGTACAATGGGATGTAATGGAGGAATATGTGAAGTCGTGTCTGACTTAGCTTTCTGGCAGATTTTACATGACGCTAAAACCCGTCTTATACGTTTCTCCATGTTGGTAAAATAACAGTTCTGTCTCAGTATAAGAAAACATTTTCTGGCTCCGTAATGTGCGTAACTTAAATGAGTATACCAGATTAATTTGTTAACAAGTTCGTCAGGAATGCATAATAACCAATTGATGCTGTCAGGGTGAGAGCGGCGAAACAGAATGTTATTGCGTACAGTGTAATGGTTTCTAATGGTAACATTATTCCTATCTTGCCAAAGGTGTTTGATCTCTTTCCATACGTTGTCTTTACTGTGCTCCTGTGCTATGTCTTGTAATGACGACGAAATGAAATTTTCAAATGCATCATGTTGAATGTACATGACGCTGAAATTTACTTTGCAGAAGTTGGTTGCGATGTCTTGCTGATTGTTGCTGAGAGAACGAGATAGTGCGTCTGCTACAATATTTTGTGTGCCGGTAATGTGAACAATGGTAAAATTAAATTCCTGTAAATAAAGTTTCCATATACTTAATCTGTCGTGTGTAAATTTAGCCGAAAGTAAAAATTGTATCGCTCTATGATCTGTGTAAACGGTAGTGTGTCTTCCATAAAGAAGTGCCAAAATTTGGTAAAAGCCCATACAACACATAATGTTTCCAGTTCTGTAACAGAATAATTTCGTTCAGCAGGTGACAGAATGCGACTTGCAAAAGCGATGTTTTTAATTACTGTACAAACATCTTCTTCAATTTCCTGAAAAATATGTACGCCTAAAGCGGTGTTAGAACTGTCGGTGGCAATGGAAAAATTTCTGGTAAGATCCGGATGCGATAAAAGTGGTGCATTCAACAAAGCATGTTTCAAATAACATTCTCGTGAATAAGATTCTGCGTGTCACAATTATTGCTTGCGTTACTGGAATATGCAACCTGTACTGTATCTAGTCAAATTGTTTCTGACGTGCTATTATTTTCAGGAGGATGCTGCGGCATTTCAACTATTTGTACTGTTCTGTTATTTCTTCCTGACGTATTACGTGCTGGATGATACCTACTGTCTGGTTCATTCATGATAATATGTTGTTGCTGATGTTCTTACTGTTGATAAGATCGACTGTTATTAAATGTACGCTGAAAATTGTGCTCATTATTTTTACGTCTGTCATGATAGTCATTTCTATACGGTGCATTGCGATAGGAATTGAAATAGTGTGTTTTCTGTACGTACTGATTTCCTTGTTGCTGTGCGTTACTATTTGCTGGGGCCGACGCTATACGCGTACGCGGCGAAACATTAAAGCTCGGTTGACCTTGTACATTACATTGTTGGTTAGGTATGCTAACCGGTTGGTTTTGTTGCTATTGCGGTGAAAAACGTCTATTGTTACCAAAATGTGGTTGCTGTTGCTGATAATTTCACACATACTGATGATTAAATTTTTGTCTGTTATTAAAATTACGCTGGTAGTTCTAGTCGCTTCGGGAGTGTCTAAAGGAAACTGTCACTTTCGGTAAAATTTGTCACATCGGGTTTTCATTACTCATTCTTAATCCTAGATAGAGCGATAGTTAAAGAGCTGTTTTGATAGATATAAAGGATAGTAGAAGACAAGCCAGCAGTGCAGAAAACTAAAGATGAAACAGCACTACTACGGCTCAGGGCCCTGTGCACGCTACGCCACATATTCATCGAAGAGTAATGAATCCCCTGAGGTCAATTACGCGCTGCAAATAAATTTTAGCTTTTGCGTTACAGGCAATGCCGGTGAAAATTCAAAAACAAATTGTCGTATCCAGTCCAATTCTAGTTTCTGCATTACACGAAATGCCGCTGAAAATTCAAAAGCAAATTGTCGTATCCAGTCTAATTCTAGTTTCTGCATTACAGGCAATGGCAATGAAAGTACAAAAATAAATTGTCGTATCCAGTTCAAAGCGTGTACCTGTGCTCTGTCATTTTTAAATACCTTAGATTTCTTTACACATACAAATTGCTTATAATCAACGTTATCGTCACTGAACGTGTGAACAGGTTCACGATTGCATAGGAATCTGTTTGTCTGTGTCTTTTCGGATTTTAAGTCACGTAGTCTCTGTAAATTACTTAAGTTACACTGGCTGTGTGAGTGTAAGAAATGTTCGGAATGTGGCGTATGCTGTGACGTGTTAGTGAGTGAAACAATTTTCATTTTTGTCACTTTAAAACACTCGTCAATTTGGCTATTCTGTTGTTCAAATTTCTTATCGACTTCCGTATCCAGAGTGTGTGAAAGTTCTGGTGACTTTAAATTAAACTCGTCGCGTATCTGTGTTGCGTTTTCTGAACATTGTTCAGTGACTGCATTAATTTCATTTCTAAATGATTCTGTTGTGCCTGCTTGTCTATTCTTTAATTCAATTGTGTCGTTTGTTAATTTAACGACAATTGATGACGCGGGACGTTCTGTTACAATGAACGCTGCCCAGTTCGACACGCCCGATTTGCAAAATTTACGTAATGAACAGATTATTATTTCAAACGAAAATGAACAATGTACTCGAAGTACGACAGATTTCTTTGATTCCGATTTAGTGACCAACAGTGCATATTCGTTTGGCAAACCTTTTCAAGAATCACAGAATATCCAAATGGATACACAAAGCGTGACAATTGCAGGTACGCCATCAAACAGCACAGAGAATAGAATAGGTAATATTGGGTTGGATCAAGTTATGGCATTAATACTATTAATCAATGAAAAACAGGAAAACCATTTCAAACAACTTAATGAACTAATTAATGAAAGTTTCAAACAGTCGAATGAAAAACAAGACAACTTTAATGAAAATTTCAAACAACTTAGTGAACAGAATAAACAGCTTAATGAACAGATTACAGCCATTGCCGCGCAATGTCATGATACTAAAGAACAATTACGTGAGGAAATTAAGGCTTGTGCTAGTAACAGTAATGAAGAAATTACAGATGTAATTTCTTCATTACTGAAGAAATTACAGATGTAATTTCTTCATTACTGTTACTAGCACAAGCCTTAATTTCCTCACGTAATTGTTCTTTAGTATCATGACATTGCGCGGCAATGGCTGTAATCTGTTCATTAAGCTGTTTATTCTGTTCACTAAGTTGTTTGAAATTTTCATTAAAGTTGTCTTGTTTTTCATTCGACTGTTTGAAACTTTCATTAATTACAGATGTAATTTCTTCATTACTGAAGAAATTACAGATGTAATTTCTTCATTACTGTTACTAGCACAAGCCTTAATTTCCTCACGTAATTGTTCTTTAGTATCATGACATTGCGCGGCAATGGCTGTAATCTGTTCATTAAGCTGTTTATTCTGTTCACTAAGTTGTTTGAAATTTTCATTAAAGTTGTCTTGTTTTTCATTCGACTGTTTGAAACTTTCATTAATTAGTTCATTAAGTTGTTTGAAATGGTTTTCCTGTTTTTCATTGATTAATAGTATTAATGCCATAACTTGATCCAACCCAATATTACCTATTCTATTCTCTGTGCTGTTTGATGGCGTACCTGCAATTGTCACGCTTTGTGTATCCATTTGGATATTCTGTGATTCTTGAAAAGGTTTGCCAAACGAATATGCACTGTTGGTCACAGATGTAATTTCTTCATTACTGAAGAAATTACAGATGTAATTTCTTCATTACTGTTACTAGCACAAGCCTTAATTTCCTCACGTAATTGTTCTTTAGTATCATGACATTGCGCGGCAATGGCTGTAATCTGTTCATTAAGCTGTTTATTCTGTTCACTAAGTTGTTTGAAATTTTCATTAAAGTTGTCTTGTTTTTCATTCGACTGTTTGAAACTTTCATTAATTAGTTCATTAAGTTGTTTGAAATGGTTTTCCTGTTTTTCATTGATTAATAGTATTAATGCCATAACTTGATCCAACCCAATATTACCTATTCTATTCTCTGTGCTGTTTGATGGCGTACCTGCAATTGTCACGCTTTGTGTATCCATTTGGATATTCTGTGATTCTTGAAAAGGTTTGCCAAACGAATATGCACTGTTGGTCACTAAATCGGAATCAAAGAAATCTGTCGTACTTCGAGTACATTGTTCATTTTCGTTTGAAATAATAATCTGTTCATTACGTAAATTTTGCAAATCGGGCGTGTCGAACTGGGCAGCGTTCATTGTAACAGAACGTCCCGCGTCATCAATTGTCGTTAAATTAACAAACGACACAATTGAATTCGTTTGTTCATCATTAGGATAAAAATCATTACAAGTGGTCGGTACGCACTGATTGTCTGTAAATGGAAGATTGTCATCATTACACTAAGTGTCGCAAGTACTATCGGTCAAATTATTCGAGTCGGTTATTTCACTCATTACACATCGCGATGTACTATTAACAGTTTTTCGCGGCATTTTTCACAAATCAGAATTAAGCACAAACGAAACAAGGACAATGCAAATTGCAACAAACACAAATACAACAAAGAGCAACAAATTGCCGATTATCTGTGAAAGAAAGAGTGACAAATTAGTAAATGCGTTGCGCCAGATGCAAACTACGTTTAAGTAAATAAGAGCAGATATATGACTACTTATCAGAAGATTCACAAAGAAATACGATCCTTGCCGGATGTCGCCAAGTGTAACCTCCGCGCAAAGAATTAATGATAATGAAAATGTGTGCCAAGTGTAACCTCCCAATACAATTATTAAATTAAATGAATTTTTAAGTATTGTAACCTCTGAACAAAATTGATTTTAATGTAACCTCTGAACGAAATTGGCTCCCATTTATAGTCTCTGTGCAAAGAATGCATTCACACGTAATATTCTCACAAAATTCTTTTCTCATTTAATGTCAAGTTCAGAATAGAAAAATTCCTAAACACCAAAAATAATAAAAAAGTTTAGTAACCTGATAAATTTTATGAGGACAGCAGCGCTGCCCTTCGGCCCTGCATTCTGAATAAAAAAGCTAAAATTCTTACCTCAATAATAACCGCAATTATATCTGCTCGTTGGAATTTTTCGACACAGCTTCGTGCAATGCTGGCGTATATTTTTTTTATTATTGGAAGGAATGATCATGCATTTGAAATATTCTTTAAATTGAAATGAATGCTTTTCTTTAAAAGAGTTGCTTTATATTATAAAAATTATTATTGGGGCATTTCTTTGAACAAATTAAATTACAATTAACATACATTATTAAATATGCGCAAGGCTGCTTCTTTACCTTCTACAACAATACTCATCCTCCAGAGTCCTGACCAGAGTCGCGAGCAGAGCACACAGCCGACGCATGCCGACTCCCGCCGACTAGCACGGACTGACGATTACTGTCGACTCACTACTACTGTCGACTCGCGCGGTCAAGCGCAGACTAGCAACAGCTAACGATAAACTACTCTCTGGTCAGAGATTCTGTCATGCCTCGCCCATCGCTGGCAACGTATACGTCTTTCAACGTCCACGGTTCAAAGTGCCGTCAATGCGAACAAGAGGTGACCGAGACGTGTAACCAATGGCACCCCATACCATCACGCCGGGTGATACGCCATTATCGCGATGACGAATACACGCTTCCAATGAGCGTTCACCGCGATGTCGGCAAACACGGATGAGACCATCATGATGCTGTAAACAGAACCTGGATTCACCCGAAAAAATGACGTTTTGACATTTGTGCACCCAGGTTCGTCGTTGAGTACACCATCGCCGTCGGTCCTGTCTGTGATGCAGCGTCAAGGGTAACCGCAGTCATGGTCTCCGAGCTGCTAGTCCATGCTGCTGCAAACGTCGTCGAACTGTTCGTGCAGATGGTTGTTGTCTTGCAAACGTCCTCCACTGTTGACTCAGGGATCGAGACGTGGCTGCATGATGCGTTACAGCCAGGTGGATAAGATGCCTGTCATCTCGACTGCTAGTGATACGAGGCCGTTGGGATCCATCACGGCGTTCCGTATTACCCTCCTGAACCCACCAATTCCATATTCTGCTAACAGTCATTAGATCTCGACCAACACGAGCAGCAATGTCGCGATACAATAAACCGCATTCGTGATAGGCTACAAACTGACGTTTATCAAAGTCGGAAACTTGATGGTACGCATTTCTCCTCCTTACACGAGGGATCACAACGTTTCACCAGGCAACGCTGGTCAACTGCTGTTTGTGTATGAGAAATCGGTTGTAAACTTTCCTCATGTCAGCAAGTTGCAGGTGACGCCACCGGCGCCTACCTTGTGTGAATGCTCTGAAAAGCTAATGATTTGCATATCACAGCATCTTCTTCCTATCGGTTAAATTTCGCGTCGGTAGCATGTCATCTTCGTGGTGTAGCAATTTTAATGGCCAGTAGTGTATATGCAGGGGTGTGTAATTCCACTAGCAGTTTGTCTAGAATACCACCACTTCCTCTAATGCATCTCCTAGCGCACAAGTTATGCTGCTGCAGTGGTTCTGGACTATGCGCGCCCATTACATAGGAAATCATCGGCACCAATCCAACTGTTTTGTGTGGCAAAAAAACCAAGCCATTTGACTAGTGCTTTATTTCCACGATGCTTTATGCCTCTCTCCACGAGAAAAACATCCTGTTCTGAGCTTTTCCGCAAGTCCTCGGTGTAGAAGCAGCCTGCAATTTCTTCACCTTTACTATCCTTCAATATACCTAAGTCCTAGGATTCGTTCTTTGCACCTCTGTTGACCTGTTCGGTAGGTATGATTTCTCAAATGCCATCTTGTGTTTTGAGATACGTGCCGAATCACCTACATTAAATTTCTGTCAGCGTGGATCCCGCATTTTAATGCGATAGTACACCGTATCCATGAGTCCATCATCACCAACATCGAATGGTTTCATTCTTGTTGTGGTATGTTTAGTTCGATTATACTAAACAATTATTTCTGGGAGGATATCTGTCCATTTGTATGAGCCACGAAGGCTAAAACGCATCCACATTCGACCTTTTACTGTTCTGTTCAGACGCTCCATGATACTTGCCTTCAGGTGAATGAATGTTGAGTAGTGATGTATTCCATACCGCTGCATCACGGTCCTGAAATACCTATTGTAAAACTCTTCGCTGTGATCGGTTTGGAGGTTGTCTGGGCATCGATTCGTCCCTGTCTGTAGCAAACGCGCAAAAACATCCGCGACATTTCTACCCGTTTTTGTTATAACAGGTAAGGCCAAAGCAAATATGGAGTATGTATCAATAACCATTAAAATATATTTGAATCCATTTCTCTCATGTGAATATTCCCTCATATCTACAACATCAGTTTGCCATAAGTCATCCAAACCTTTAATCATAACATACCTACGAGGGTATGTTTTGCATGCTGGTTTGTGCAGTTCTCGAACTACTGTCTCCATACTTATTCGATGATACCTCTCTCTCTAAGTTCAGAGATTACTAAAACAACCTCATTCGAATGAGCTGTATTACCTGCAGAGGCGGATGCCATGAGCAGCCGCAGTCCATCTATTAGCTCGTTGGGGTCGTCATAATATATACAGGGTGTCCCAACTATCTTGTCCACCCAAAATATCTCTGGAACAATAACAGCTATTGGAAAACAACTTTCACCGGTATCAATGTAGGGCTGGGGCACATGAATGTACATATTTGGAAATATTCTAAAACGAAAGCATATGTGTTTTTTAACACAAACTTATGTTTTTTTAAATGGACCTCCTATATTTTTTCTTCAACAATCCATAGCATGACAAAGCACATACACAATGGCGTTGATTGCATCGCAATATTCCCATTACATCCCGAGATATTGAGACGCGAAGTTGACGCTTGAAACACCCGACATGCGCTGCTAGCGCACGTCCTGAGGTTCAAATGGTTCAAATGGCTCTGAGCACTGTGGGACTCAACTGCTGTGGTCATTAGTCCCCTAGAACTTACAAGGGAATGGTCAGACTTGTCATGCCGAAACATGTATTGCTTTTTTTAGCACTGTTACTTAACTGTGCAAAAGGTCCGTATGCAAAATTGTAGCTGCTGACATGAACTGGAAGTCACCTAACAAAAATCACGAACATGGCTGTTTTTCCTGCTTGGCGCTTGCAGTGACAGCTGGCCACCCCTGGCAATGGCGAATCGCAAGCGTTGTGCGCATGGTCGGGAAGTGCGGCCGTCTTAACGCGGTGTTCATTAAAGAGGAATATCGCTGCACGGTTTTGGTGGAAAGGGGAAACGAATATTCTTTTCTGTGGCATGCACGTCCTTTTAATTTCTGGTACGTATTTCGAAACATACCGTCCTGAAACTGGTTAGGGATGTGAAAGATGTTCTGTACATGTTCATCTACACTCCGCAAGCCACTTTACGATGAACATTCAATCTCCCCTCACAGGTGATGGCGAACCCTGTAAATGTTTTGGTGCTTGCCATGGAGATATACCACAGACGCCAAATGAAGCAATCAACAGAAAACACGCGTGAAGACTATGTGTTGTGCGACATGGTTGTTAAACTTCTAGACGAGCATGTAAATGGCGCAGACATGTGGCTATAAACAACTGAAACACTCGATATTGCAGACTGTGAATCTACAGACGACGAAGACACCGATGAAAGTTGCACTCATGAAGACTCTTCGAGTGATGGTGCCACGTTCCATCATCAATTATCTCGGAAAGTAACACCAGCAACTACAATTACCTTATCAGACAAAGAAAAAGCTGTGACGTATTGGTTGAACGGAAGTGGTAAGAAACGCCTACGTGTCAGTACTGTTCAAAATAAGTATCGCTTTGTCCGTTCTGAACGTGAATTGTATAGATGGAAAAAGGAAGTCGCTGGACGACGTAAGAGTCGACTGGAAATTGCGACGGAAATAAATGCGCGACTTTTTGAGCTATTTACCGACGCCAGACAACAGTCATTTAGTGTCAGCGATACAACTTTGCGTGATTGGGCGTTAGAGATTGCCAACGCAATAGGCGCTAAAGAATTTACAGCTTCTCGAAGTTGATTAGTCGCTTCAAAAGATCACATAAAATTGTGGTAAGAAAAATAACAAAATTTGTATGGAGCTTTTCTTACGAATGCAAAAAATGAGATCGCTAGTTTTAGTGAATCGTACGTGAACAACACAGGTCAGTCAGGTTTTCAAAAAGAAACGCGTGCGGAAGGAACACTGTCATTCAAAGGGGAAAAACATATTGAGGCGATTACGCAGTCCACGACTGGACTCACCCATTCATATACTACAATGCCCATAATTAGTCTGGATGGTTCATTGCTGCCTAAACTATATGTGTGTCTTCAAGAACCAACTGGACGTTTTGGACCACGTGTCAAAAGAACAATGTTCTACGCAAACAATCTTGTGGTAGACGCATCAAAGTCTGGAAAAATGGGAAATGAAAATGTTACACTTTTCATGCGTCATGCTTTTCTTCCGTTCTGCGGGAACAAATCTCTTCTTCTAGATTCGTGGTCAGGTCATAAAAGGTCTGATTCATTAAAAGCTGTATTTCGAGCCCACCCTGACAAAGAAGTAGAGATACTTCAGATACCACCCGGCACGACGAACGTAATTCAACCTTTAGACAGAGAATTTTTCCGTCAGTGGAAGGCATTTTGCAGAGAACTAACAGAAAATTATTGTGTGCAGATCATTGCAATTTCCTGTCTATCACCGTGACAATATTCTCAAGCTGCAGTCAGTAGTACATTATCAATTTTCCTCCCCACGGGCCGGCCGCGGTGGTCTCGCGGTTCTAGGCGCTCAGTCTGGAGCCGCGCGACTGCTACGGTCGCAGGTTCGAATCCTGCCTCGGGCATGGATGTGTGTGATGTCCTTAGGTTAGTTAGGTTTAAGTAGTTCTAAGTTCTAGGGGACTTATGACCACAGATGTTAAGTCCCATAGTGCTCAGAGCCATTTGAACCATTTGAACCTCCCCCACGGTTTCAGAATTTGATTAAATATGTGTGGCACTCGTCGAAATATACTGATACTAGGCCTGATTCATTCCTAACACGAGCCCAGTTTTGTCTACGGACATCTAACAACGTCTGTGATTCGCAGGGCTGCCATATGTCGTCTTCGCTTGTATGTTCTTGGTGCACAAAAAACCTACGTTTTGAACATTGTATCAATATTTCGCATTTTTGCGGTAATTACAAGAAATAAAATTTGGACGTGCTCTAAACCGTATATTTATTTGTGCCTATTTCATAGCTATTTGGAAAGAATGTTGTAGATAACATATCAACCATATTTGTCAACGAATGTTTCATTATCATACGATCGCTTTCACTGGGGGAATCAGCTCTCTCACTGCTGTGGCGAGAGAGCGGCGCGTAGCTAACGCCACCTTGTCCCTAGATGGCGTTGGTATAACGTAGCGAGAGACGTCAGGGTTGTACAAGAGGCAGTTATAAGCGCGGAAACCATGCGACAATAATGTCTTACTTCATAAAATTGTTTACAGACTTCCAGGTCATGTCAGCAGCTAAAATTCTGCATACAGACTTCTTGCAATGTTAACTCACAGTGGTAAAAAAAGCAACACAGGTTTCGACATGACAAGTCTGACCATTCCCTTGTTAGAACTACTTAAACCTAACTAACCTAAGGATATCACACACACCCATGCCCGAGGCAGGATTCGAACCTGCGACCGTAGCAGCAGCGCGGCTCCGGACTGGAGCGCCTAGAACCGCACGGCCACCACGGCCGGCGCACGTCCTGCGGCTCAGGCGTGAACCCCATGCTGCCCGTAATCGCGATGTGATTGACATGCGTAATCACACTTCCATACTTATCAAGAGGTCCGAAACGAATAATACGGTCTGCTGCCATCCTGCATGAACGTCGTACATTCCAGCAGGTATTTATCCCATAGGCTAGGGGTGATGCAGTTCTGTAACATATCTGTGTACCGCATCGTTAGTCACAAAGTTAACTTCGCTTATCGTTAATCCGTTACTAAAAAGGTAATGCTGTTCAACGTTAAAACTTTACTTTACTGTAGATCTAGCGCAAGTGACAGTTAATCATTCACTCGTAATAGTAAAATTCATGTTGATGGTTTTAGTGAAACGAGCAAGTGGACTAAAAGTTTTACCGTTGTTTAGGTAAAAATGTTTTGATTTGGGAAGTTCAGGTAGGACATAGACGATGAATGTAAACATGTTTAACCAATTAGTTTTATTATCACATAATTATCAATGTTATGTTTATCTAATGCGTTAAATGACAAATTGTTGCAAACAAATGTTTCTTAACATCACTGGGTAAAACGGCCCTTTATAGAAACTTCCACTGTGATACCAGCACTACATACTAAACATAGCGTTCACATCTCATGCTCAAAGTGATGCCCATTGGCTTACATACATAGGGTCAATCTGCGGATGAGGGATGCCCTACTTCGTGCTACTGTTTCCTCTTTGATGGCTGTACAAGCATCAATAATGCGTTGCTTCATGTCCTCTGGTGTTGTTGGTTCATGTTGGTAAACAGCATCCTTCACTGCTCCCCAAAGAAAATAATCCAGCGGTGTACGGTCCGGAGATCGGGCAGGCCACCTAACTGGGCCACCTCGTCCAATCCACCTACCAGGGAACTTACAGTTCAGAAGTCGTCGTGCTCGTAAGGCGTTATGTGCAGGGCATCCGTCATGCTGATACCACATGACCATTATCCGGTTCAGAGGTACGGTGTCCAAGAGAACAGGAAGATTGTGTCGTATAAATCTGGAGTATTGTCTGCCATTTTGGAAGCCATTTATAAAGAAAGGTCCGATAATGGTACGTCCAATAATCCCACACCAAACATTAACTTTCCACGGACGTTGATGCTCTACCTGACGGAGCCATTTTGGATTGTCTGCGGACCAATAATGCATATTCCTCATATTGACAATTCCTTTGTTGGAGAATGATGCCTCGTCGGTAAAGAGAACATCTGCAAAAAAATTTGGATTAGTCAGAAGTTTTTGCTGAGCCCACCGACAAAATGTTACCCTATTGCGGAAGTCATTTCCATGAAGATCCTGGTGTAAATGAACATGGTAAGGATGAAATTTATGACGTTTAAGAATACTCTGTGCACTTGATTTCGACACACCAACTTCACGTTCAATTTGACGTGTGCTGATTTGAGGATTCACAGCTATGGAAGCGAGCACAGCAACTTCAGCACGTTCATCTGTGCGTGTTCTAGGACGATGTCGAGGTCTTAGATTTAAGCTTCCCGTTTCACGTAGACGAGATGTGAGACGACCAAACATCCGGCGCGAAGGCGATAGCTTGTCAGGGAATCGTCTTCTGTACAGTCGTTCTGCCTGAACAGCATTTCGTCCACCTACAACAGGGTACAGTACAGGTATGTAGAGAAGGGTAGAAAACAGATATATTAACTTAATAATCATAATGTTCGCTAACAGTACTATCAACAAACAAGCAATCTCATAACGTATTTCCCGTCAACGTACATTCTCCATAGATCAGCAGCATTTCTACCATATCTTCATGTGTTTACATTATACTGTACAGTATAAGTTCCACAACACAACCTTTATTCACAATGTGTACTACCTCCGTGCCGTCACTAGATTACTCTGATGCACGACTACACTGGCAAGCGGTGTACTGCATGCCAAAGCAACAACAAATGGGATGCTCGGAGGGTGGTGGAGTACAGGAGTTTGCATGGGTCGCAAATCATAAACAAGGCGAAGTGGTAACTGTGGCAGCAGTGGGAACTACGTTGGACACTTGACTAGGTAGAGCCAGGCCCTGCGCGACAGGCACAATGGGTTATATAACGCATTAGATAAACCTTATTTTGGGTGTGCAGGATAAATAAGACAACCTGACGGGTGTACACCGATCGGTACTGGTTCATATTGTGTACGTAGATACGTAAAACGTGCGAGAGGGAAACCATTATGTGCTTATGAGAGTTGATGGCAGCAGACCGTGTTATTCGTTTCGGACCTCTTGATAAGTATGGAGGTGTGATTACACATGTCAATCACATCGCGATTACGGGCAGCATAGGGTTCACGCCTGAGCCTCAGGACGTGCGCTAGCAGCGCATGTCGGGTGTTTCAAGCGTCAACTTCGCGTCTCAATATCTCGGGATGTAATGGGAATATTGGGATGCAATCAACGCCATTGTGTATGTGCTTTGTCATGCTATGCATTTGCTGAAGAAAAAATATAGGAGGTCCATTTAAAAAAAACATAAGTTTGTGTTAAAAACACATATCCTTTCGTTTTAGAATGTTTCCAAATATGTACATTCATGGGCCCCAGCCCTACATTGATACCGGTGAAAGTCGTTTTCCAATAGCTGTTATTGTTCCAGAGATATTTTGGGTGGGCAAGATAGCTGGGACACCCTGTATATAGGGAGTTTCGATTGTTCACTACCGAGCGAGGTGGCGCAGTGGTTAGCACACTGGACTCGCATTCGGGAGGACGACGGTTCAATCCCGTCTCCGGCCATCCTGATTTAGGTTTTCCGTGATTTCCCTCAATCGCTTCAGGCAAATGCCGGGATGGTTCCTTTGAAAGGGCACGGCCGATTTCCTTCCCCATCCTTCCCTCACCCGAGCTTGCGCTCCGTCTCTAATGACCTCGTTGTCGACGGGACGTTAAACACTAATATCCTCCTCCTCCTCCTCGATAGTTCACTGCTTTATGCTCAATGTCAATACCATCACCGCTGCTGCTGCTGTTGTTGTTGCTGTTTTCGCCATCAAGTATTGGTTTTATAATGATTTTATATTTGTTGTTGCTGAGGCTTTTCGCGATCTTATGTACATCAGACATGTGCAGTATTCACGGTGCGTTTCCCTATCATTAACTGAATTATTTATAGGTTTTTTGGTAGGTCTTAGGAAAAGAAGATTCATTAAGCCAGGTGTTCTCTCAAACCGCCTATTACCAGTCTGTATTGTGTCATCAGTTACAGTTATAGGATGCATACCCAACATGTACGGTCTTCCCCTGCTATGGACGAATGTTCTATCTGACCAGGGGCCTGACGGATAATGAATTCGTCAATGGTGTTTTTGTTTTTGCTGAGAGCTGTTGAAGAGATTCAGTAACCGGCTTAAAGGTCTCTCTTAGTGTTTGCAGTCGATCCACATGCCCTAAACTCAGCAACCGTAATTTCTCACGAACTACTTCCCGCGCTTGAATCACTTTCCGCTTCGTTGACATATCGGTGTATACCAATCAGACATCTCTGCAGCGTGAGGCTTTATATATCCGCTCATTTTCTTCCTCTTACTCTGTACCTGCTCTCCCTTCTCAACAACAAGGAACTCTACATCTATTTTCCCCTCAACAGCCTCGACCTTTAAAGTTAAGTTACTTTCTTACCGACTTTATTAACTAACTCATTCAACGCATTCACCATTCTCAGAAGAGTCTGGTAATAAGTCTCTAGTTCCATGCGCGTACCTTAACTTTATGCACAATAGCCTGAATTTTCGCATTCATGTACAGGCGAATATCCTGTCTGTGTACATCCATTCTCTCGGGTTGAGAGCTAAACATGCCCTCGAATTTGTCCAAGGTGCAGCTTATACTGATGTACTATCCTCTCTTACCGTGCTATAGTCCGCGGCTCGTGGTCTTGCGGTAGCGTTCTCGCTCCCCGCGCACGGAGTCCCGGGTTCGATTCCCGGTGGGGTCAGGGTTTTTCTCTACCTCGACATGACTGGGTGTTGTGTGTCTTTCATCATCATTTCATCCTCATTCACTTGCAAGTCGCCATAGGGGCGTCAAAGAGCTTGTGGAGCGGCGGCCGAACCGCCCCGCGAGGGGTATCCCGGCCACCAATGCCATACGCTCATTGTTACTACCGTGCTATGTATGCAGAAGATCTTCAAAGATTCGCCTTTACCTACCATCACTCAGTTTTCTTGTTTCATCAATAACGAGGAACTCATACTGTGAGTGAATAATTCCAGCAATCAGCACATATCTTTACAAAATCATTGAACGACATGTCAGTTCCGACATGTGCCTTGTAAATGTGTTTTAAATTCAGATTGTCTTGTTTGAAGGCAATAATGAGGTTTGCATTATCCCTAACCAAATGTTTTGGGATTCTGGAAGATGTTTAGCTTAGATAAAATACATCACCACTCATACAACGACCGAAACAGAAATATTTTCGAATTTGGTCTTGGTTTTCCATAGCAACATTGTCAAATATGAAAACAGTGTTTGGCTTTGCTTTTTCAGGTGGAGGGATATCACCGCTTTCACTGAATGTCGACTATGTAACACCATCTACACCGCACAATATCTCCTCCAATAGCAAATAGTTGAGTTGAAACAGTGTTTTTGAGAATACACAAACATGTTCAAATCATACTTCATCTACATGTCTTAGCAGCGTCAGAAGGACATTATTCTTCCTGCAATTCGATGGACCTACAATAATTGTTTGTATATTATCAGGAAGGAGAATTCCATTCTTCTTCTTCTTCAGGTCTTCATTTGCATCTTCACAGGACCAGTCACCGACAACAAAGTCCTTGTGATAAGGATGTTTCACCCACCCTGTCATGTCACTAACTATGCCACATACTGACAAGTAGTTGGCATGTATAGATAGATACATTTGAAGGGACGGTAATACAATGTGTAGCCACTATAGCTCCATCACTTAACCAACTGAGCTATATTGGCTACACAGAGAAATCATATATATATATATATATTATATTTAAATATCATACATAGGATGCAGTATTTCAAGACAATCATCAGACTTCATTATGAGGCGAAATTTTTCAATGCCATACCCATCAGTTCCACACAGATCTTCCAGGCTTTATCTGTTACTTTTGTTAACAACAGTTTAAAATAAGAGACTGATGAAGGCTTTCAATTCAATAACATCTATTGATTTCACCCCACTCTCACGCTCTCTCTCTTTGACGCTCTCAAAATGCTGATTTGAATACAGAACTACAATAGACAAAGTATCGTCATCTATGAGACAATTACAGCTCACAAAGGCGCCTGTTGGTCCAGGTAAATTTCGTATACTATTATCCTCTTCGAACAATGTGCTTTGCATTTCTTCAACATGATCTAGTACATCTCATTTAAAATAATAAAATTCCTATAAAATAACACAAACAGGCGCAGTGTATTAATTTCATATTTGACATTCAGACAGTGGACACTGACGATTAAACAGTTCAAAAAGAGTTTAAGTGCATTTTACATTCTGGATTAGCTTTATACTACTTACTACGATGATAAACAAATAAATTAATTGTTGAAATGAAATACGTAATGGTGCAGTGGATAAAAATGAGCAATCAGCTCATATCTCATCAACAGAGCACTAGCATCGATACTGAATCATACAACAACGAAAAGCATACAGAGGAAGGAAGCTATAACGAGAAGGTGACAGTGCTGCCAATTGTTGACAAGTAAACTACATAAAATTTCGACGTATATCAATCTGAACAGCTGTGCCCGATGGAAGGATAATAAAAACCATGATGTCTCCCTGAGACCTCTCAAGACCAAATAATAATAAACAAAGCACAGCAACAATGCAAAGCACTACATCTGCAAACAATGAACACGTGAACTGCCGCTTTTAAACACTCGGCAAGTGACGCCAGCGTAGCAGTTACAATAGTAGTAGCATCAAAGCTTCTCGCTGTAGCATCAAAGCCAATGACCCATTCTTCTGTACTTATTGGCTGAAAGATCAAAGTCAGTTGTACGAATATTGTCATCAAATCAATAGCGGTATACAATTCAGTAGATGCTACAGGTGGCGTTGCATTTCGAGTTATTTCACGATTCGGGGATCTGTCAAACAGAGCTGACTGTTTGGAAATTAAGTTAAAGTACATATACCTGTATCAGTACATGTGCATCTGCGAAGTAAACGTCACTAGTAAAGATCAAAATATCGTCAATCGATCATCAATCAGTTGCCCAACTTACCAGATGATATGCTTTAGGCATGACGTATCATTCTTGTCATTTTTCTTTATAGAAATCGTCAGATCTGGAGCTCCCAGACCAAAAATCATGGTAACTGATTTTCGTGTGGCGTTATTGGTTGCCATTTCTAGAGCAATAGCCAATTGCTCGGACTTAACAGATTATTTGAATAGGTGTTACATTGTTTTACAGGAAAGAGTAATTCTACCCTCGTGTTGTTTGAGAATAGATTTAAACCATTTTATGGTCATGATATCGAGGTGGAAATACTTCTCAAGACTAAATCACAAGTCAAACAACTTTATCTTCGCATTTTGGCCCATATTTACATGATGACAGATTTTTGTAATATCGAAAGTGCTTTGTGCTCACTTTTGGTTGTTGCATTGAGTGAATATCTTGATATTGATGAGTGCAGTCAAGAATATTCATCAATGGAACATCAGTGCCACCGTGATAATATTATCGGAGGTGGTCCACGTCATTCATATATTGACGAAAAGGAAGATGATGACAAGTAAACTGATGACGTTGAAAACAATGATGACAGTCTTTTGGAATCAATTTTGAAGTCTTAGGAACCTGCTGCAATCGCGTTGACTGATAGGGCAAAACGTATCTAAAATGAAGCTGAAGTCGTCGTGAATCAGACTAAGGATGGCAATCTCTTTGATGTGAATCCGTACAACATTCTAATGCTGCAGAGATGCTGAAAGAATTGATGAACTATATACCACTGTGGACAGTGTGGCGAAATAAATAAAAAAACATTTGTCAAATTATTGTATTTTTTAACTTTAGAATTTTTGAAAGGCTTTTTTACGGATTGTATTGACCGGCTTGAATGCGGACAAATACAGTGCTGCATGAAATATGCCTGTAATATAATTTACCATTCCGATTAATTACATTTTGAATTCTACGTCATTGTTGATTTAATCAGAGTTCTCACCTTAGACATAGAATTAGTCCTTCTGCCACAATATTAATTCATCAGTCGCCATCGAAGTTCTTCTCTTTGTTGACCATGTGTATCTTCCTAAGTCGGCATCGGTTCACTTCACGAAGACGGTGGAAACCAAGGAATACAATGCTACGTTGCTTTAAATAATTTTCGTAACACTTCGATACTTTTCACTATTTTTTATTCACAAGACAATAAGACTTGCTCTGCTCGTCGCACAAACCATAATTCCTAACAATATGGCTGCCTTTCCGCAGACACCAAAAATTACGTCCATCCTCCACGAGGCAACAATCAAAAGTGTCCCTTAGCTCCTTCTTGGAGTATGAAACAAAAGAGAATCCAATGTGAACATTACAAAGATTATAACCTACATGCCTCTCAATTTAATCTTTGGCGCATTTGTCTACGTCTAAGGTGAGAACTCTGATTAAATCAACAATGACGTAGAATTCAAAATGTAATTAATCGGAATGGTAAATTATATTACAGGCATATTTCACGCAGCAGTGTATTTGTCCGCATTCAAGCCGGTCAATACAATCCGTAAAAAAGCCTTTCAAAAATTCTGAAGTTAAAAAACACTATAAAATCAAAAGTTTTTTATTTATTTCGCCACACTGGCGACCGCTGACAGGGACAGTGCTGGTGGAACAAAGAGTAAGTACTTCATTGTTGTGCTACAAATGTACTTGTACTAATTACTGTTTCTCTGTTACATGACGCACATGGAAAATGACGAATAAGGTGAAACAATATTAACTGTATAAGCGGATGGCACAATAACCAGAAGGAACAAGGACAAGGATTTACAAAACTAACGTAATCGTGAGTGACGCAGCTCAGCCGGAATTAAGGTAGGAAAGCACAAACGCATGCAGTGGCTGCACCTTGGCTTAGCTCCACTTAAAGCAGAACCTTTTCCTTTCCATATTAAAATCCTGGTAGTGTTTGTGGCAACACACAATTACACTTTGATAATTCCTTTTTTATGTTCAACAATCGCAGAATTAGAAGACGTAGTGCGCCATCTCGTAAATTTCCGACGCGCAACAAATAACAATCGCGAGATATTTTTATTAATTCAACTGCGAGTTGTTCATGGACACGTCACCGATTCTGACAATAGTGACGTAAATGATGACGCAATTAGTTTTTCAGCACAACATAATGTAGAAGTAAATACAATTCAATTGCACTCCACAGGGATTAACAATAACGAACCACTTGCAAATGAAACCTTGTGCACAGTCGATGAAGCATCGATTACCAGATCAGATGAATATATTTCGCGTGACATCAGTGAACCTAGCCCGGTTTCGATTCAATCAGACCGTGGCAGAGAAACAATGGCAACAAATAATGGCATAAATACAAACACACAATATTCGTCAGTTACGCTTGAGGCATTATATAGTCTGATGTCAAACGTGAGCGAGCAATTATCTGATTTAAAGATGAGTCACAACACAACGAACACAAAACTGGCGAATCTAGAAGTCAGTCACAACACAACGAACACAAAACTGGCGAATCTAGAAATCAGCCACAACACAACGAACACAAAACTGGCGAATCTAGAAATCAGCCACAACACAACGAACACAAAACTGGCGAACATGCACAGACATTTCGATCAACGCTTAAATAAACTCACCAATGAAATCGATCAAAAGATCGAAGACAAAGTCATCAAAACCGTCAATAGTGTATACAATGTATTGGCAAATGACTTAGAAAAGAAATTGTCAGATCTTACAAACTTGGCAAATGACTTAGAAAAGAAATTGTCAGATCTTACAAACAAACAGGAACAGGAACTGTCAGAAATAGTAGAAACACACAATCAAACACAAACCGTACAAAAAGAAATACACGAAAACGTACAGGCTATTCAATTAAATTTAACAAGAGTACAGTCCGCATGTGAAGAAATACCTGACCAAGTTAATAAAGTTAACGAAGAAGTCGGTTTTCTGAAACAGGAGACTCGACGTATCAACGCGGACATTATCAAAATAAATGAAACTTTAGAAAACGGTAATGTAAATGAATCAATAACTGACCGGGAAACAAAACTTTTTGAAAAATTAGGTAATGAAATCAAAGTAGCCGAGGACAGAATACGCAAGGAAATTGCTGGTAGACTGAATGTTTCAAATGACTTGCCTACGTCAAGCAACAGGCAGCGCGACACTTATTCGCCCGTGCCAGATTACGATGTCAATAACGCAGAACATCACGCGCCCAGTCCGGCGTATGTGCACGCACCAGCACAGGCAAACAATGGCTATTCGCCAAACGCGGTGCTGCAACAGGCAGTAGGCGTGTCGCCTTGCATCTCGACGATTCTAGTCGATGAGAGCCTGTTGAAACATAGACAGTTTCCAGTTTTCTCCACAGAATCCAGATAAACTCATCGAGTCGTATTTGTAAGAGCATTTAAAATGTCTTACCAAGAAACTGGACTGAGGCACAGAAGATTAGATATGTAGTAGGCTTCACACAAGGCGACGCACTTTTGTGGGCCACAGACATGGCTGAACAGTGCGTCACCTACGAACAATTTGAACGGGCTTTCTTGGAGAAATATTGGTCCAAGAAAGACTGCGACGTGAAGTATTCAACCCACAACCGTTCAACCTCAAAACCGGCGGGTTGAGAAAGTATTTCGAAAAGTACTTGAATAAGACGCGCTATTGGAACAATCCAATACCGCACGTAGACGTTCTCAAAATTCTGAAAAACAGACTACCCGCGAACTTACGCGAAAAATTGGTAACCATAAAGGAGAACGACCTTCAATACTTTCTTTCCATGCTTGACTCAATTGATCTAATATACGAAGAAGAGCCGAGCACAAGTAACCGGAATGAAAATTCCGGAACCAATCAAAACAGTGGTAACGGATATCATTTTAATGGCAGTGGACAAAACCCACATAGTTGGCATCCGTATGCGACAAGGCCAAATAATGGAACCTGGAATTACGGGAATCGGAGGAATTCGGCGCCGCAGAGACGTGAAGACCGAAGGTATAGTACAGATTACGGTCCACGCCGGTATGGAAATGATAGAAATCACGTGAATGATTGGTCAGGCCCGCGTGATGAAAGGCGGCACACAAATGAAAATTACAATAGTTACAGTAATAGAAATGACAGACCAAGGAGGAATAGCGACGGCCGGACGCAAGAAAATGTTGCACGTAACGGTCCGGAAACTAATTGGCGACAGAATAACCACTCAGTACACTTCGTAGAGGAAACGGACAGTAATGAAGCAACGCCGTTGTCTCCCCCGGTAAACAATAAACAACAATCGGTCGCAATGAGCCCCCACCGGCCGAACGATTTGACAACAGGGGGCACAAACAAGCACACATTACATCTTAGACAATTATTTTTAAGATATGACCAGGATGCGACCGTAGAAGATGATCTGTGTGAAGAAGAGATGAAAGCACCGGACAAGGTAAGTAACCTCGTGCAGGCTGTAATAACAGCAAAGATAGGAACTATAATTACCAACGTAATTTTAGATACAGGCGCATCTACGAATATTATTTCTAACAGTTTATTTAAAGAAGTTTCGAAAGCATTAAAA
This sequence comes from Schistocerca cancellata, assembly GCF_023864275.1. Classification (NCBI taxonomy): domain Eukaryota; kingdom Metazoa; phylum Arthropoda; class Insecta; order Orthoptera; family Acrididae; genus Schistocerca; species Schistocerca cancellata. The sequence continues at coordinate 313,953,197 of NC_064630.1, read as the reverse complement.
GTACCAGTGTTGCCAACGGAAAATTGTAAAATCTTGACAGCTGTAGGTAACAAGTCAAAAAGTATTAAGTGGCAGACGCAAATACCTGTTACCATTAGCGATGTCACGATAAACTGTACATTCTTAATCGTTGACAAATTAATCGTCAACTGTATTTTAGGTATGGAAGTTTTCCGGCAGCATAAAGTAAACATCGAAAGTAGTAACAAACTGGGGGCATATGCCAGCTGAACAACGCATAGTTAACCACACCTAATGAAACATGTGTTACTGTGAGTCTTAACACTATAAAATAAACCACACGGTACTTTTGTAGTCTAACTCAGTTATTTAAGAGAGAGGAACGAAGACAAATTAGCGCGAAGGCCAGAGTTTGTTCGCTTGAGACGAGCAACAAGCCACGCGTCGTAGTTGCAATCCAACACTCAGCTGATGAGCACGCGATAGCTGCATGGCAAGACGAGGTCATTGGCCGCGCTGTAGGCAGCGAGCCGGGGAGAAATCTTCCCCCTTCCCTGTCCGATCAGCTGAGTGTATACAAAGCGCGAAGGCGCATGCGCGGTCGAGTCCAGGCGTCACGTGACTCTATTACACGATGGTGGCTATCACGAATAATGTTCACCAACAATGCAGAGTTTTCCCCGCGCCTACAGTCCAGTCGTGGTACATAAGTGCGCTTGTGCGGAACGTTTAAAAGTTTTGAGACCACTCTTACTATGAGACACAGTGATGAAAGCCATTCAAAAACAAGAAAGAAAATGGTACACAAGTCTTGTAAATAGTAGTTTAGAAAATTTAATTATAAGCTGGTACTACATAATAAAAGTGAACATACAAGTACATACTGGTCATGGACGGTATTGTAATATTATATTATACAGAGTAAAAAATCTTAGCTTGTACGGAAGGAGAAAGAAAATAGAAAAAAAAAATAATGCAGATAGATAACCGGATGAAAGGCTATGTACACGAGAACAACACACCATTACATATAGGGAAAAAGCAGCAAAGAGGAAAGCAAAGAGATAACGCATACATTTACATTACACAGTAGCTAGCGATTTTCAGAATGAACAACAAGGTAAACGTGAGAATTTTTGTGACTAAGGAAAAGAATGACACAAGCCTTAAAATAGGAAAATAATAAACAGATCTATGCAGCGTGAGTAATGAACTGAATCGCTCTCAAAACAAATACCTAGGATCTATAGAGAGAGAACCACATTAACGTTAGGAAACACCTAAAGCACTCAGCAAACAACTTTGTAGAATATATAAGCTATACACGAGGTTACATGTACGAAAGCTAAAGTGTAAAGGAGGAAAATATGGAATGATTGCGCATTAATGGACCGTAAGGCAGTTATGTATGTAAGAAGAAATATTTAGTTGTAAGTATTACTTGTATAAGGGACGATGCTCAGCACACCCTGAATTATTTTGGAATATTGAGGGAATGGTGCAGGGTACCGGAAAAAGGGCCCCACCAGCAATGTGTACATTAAGTGGTAGATATTTTTTGTGTGTATAAACGTATGTATGAATGTGTGAAAGGCGAAAGCAGCTCTGTACATGTACGGAACTTAAACAACGTAGAAGTGTATAAGGAAAATTAAACTCTAAGACAACCTCGTATAAACAGGCATACCTAACGTCAAGAAACAACTTAATTAAAACCGTAAGACTCTACGAGTTTACGAGAAAACACGAAAAACCTGATACAAAGTGCAACATTAGCGATGCTTCACTCATGTATGCAGAAGGAAGGTATGAATTACTTTACCCACTTGAAACATGAAAGGACTTGTAGTCCGGGGTGATATGTTACAATACAGCATCACCGGTCTATTGCGGTCTAACTGTGTTGGTGAGGCAGTAAATTTCCACAGGGCAGTGACTGCGTCGCTGCAATTCACTTTGGAGGTGTGGCGGGGGGACTTGTAGTCCCGTACCACCCTCTGACGGTGATAGTACTACATGAGTCAGGCAGAAAATTTTGCCTAACATGGGCAGGTGAAGATGTGGCGGTGGGACTAGTAGTCCTGTACCGTGTGACATGAAAGGATAAATCATGTTAAAATTATATCTTTCGTATATATAACGTTTTACGGTCACAAAGAATGAAAATGACATCGCCGCTATACGAGAAACAGGTAAGTACAGGGCTATTACAAATGATTGAAGCGATTTCATAAATTCACTGTAGCTCCATTTATTGACATATGGTCACGACACACTACAGATACGTAGAAAAACTCATGAAGTTTTGTTCGGCTGAAGTCGCACTTCAGGTTTCTGCCGTCAGAGCGCTCGAGAGTGCAGTGAGACAAAATGGCGACAGGAGCCGAAAAAGCGTATGTCATGCTTGAAATGCACTCAGATCAGTCAGTCATAACAGTGCAACGACACTTCAGGACGAAGTTCAACAAAGATCCATCAACTGCTAACTCCATTCGGCGATGGTATGCGCAGTTTAAAGCTTCTGGATGCCTCTGTAAGGGGAAATCAACGGGTCGGCCTGCAGTGAGCGAAGAAACGGTTGAACGCGTGCGGGCAAGTTTCACGCGTAGCCCGCGGAAAATTGGCTCATGCCACAACTGGAGACCGACAGCGCCGACTTCATCATTCAACAGGATTGTGCCCCACCGCATTTCCATCATGATGTTCGGCATTTCTTAAACAGGAGATCGGTCGTGGTGGAGATCATGATCAGCAATTCACGTCATGGTCTTCACGCTCTCCCGACTTAGCCCCATGCGATTTCTTTCTGTGGCGCCAGAACTGCGAGCTCGCATCAACGATGCTTTCGAACTCATTGATGGGGACATGCTGCGCCGAGTGTGGGAGGAACTTGATTTTCGGCTTGATGTCTGCCGAATCACTAAAGGGGCACATATCGAACATTTGTGAATGCCTAAAAAGAACTTTTTGAGTTTTTGTATGTGTGTGCAAAGCATTGTGAAAATATCTCAAATAATAAAGTTACTGTAGAGCTGTGAAATCGCTTCAATCATTTGTAATAACCCTGTAGTGTGATCGACGACCTGTAAGCAAAGGAATCGTCTATAAAATAAACTATGAAAAAAAAAACGTCATACAGAATTTCATGCTCCACTGAAGCTATGAGAGTCTGATTATTCGCGTACATAGATTTTCATGACAACCGATGCATTAAAATGTCTGTATTTTTTCTCCCATGATAACACAAGACGCCTATAAGCGCACTTTAATTGAAATGATACACGCACACAAGGGCGTGCCGCTATTATGAAACACTGTACATATTAATAGTAGCTACACTCTGAACTTCAAGATTTTATGTTTATATGTCTATGTTAATGTAGGAAATTTTATTAGAGGTAATGATTTACAAGCACACCAGAACGTGCTTAAGCACAAAACACTGTACATATTAGGGTTATGCTGCATATAAATGATTATTTCGTGCATTTTCAGAGTTTATAGGTAAAAACCGTAGCATACACGTAGTCGTTGCCATTACCCTAAGTAGAAGGTAGAAAATTCCCTTCCCAAGCTGCAGTGGAGCGGCTACAGGTGTGTTCTCTGCATGCTGAGGCATGTCGTTGCGTAGGAAGAATACGTAACGAAGGTAAACCGTAACTTACACTCTAGTTCAAGAAGGAAAACAAAAGACTTGTTCCTTCTAACAGATTAATGAAAAAAGGTGTGTGTGTCAGTAAAATCCAAGACGAAGAAGCCACTATGAGTGGTCAAAAATTTTTTCAGTTTTCGTCGATAGCTTTTTCCTGTAATTAATGTAACCAATGTATTGTATGTGTTTTATGTTATTCCATTGTATGTGATGTACTTTGTATTTCATGCCAAGTCCCGTGACTTACAAATTTGTGAATATTTATGTACATTGACCAGAAGTATTGAGGGGAATGAATCTCGGTACAATAGGTAAAAGGGGTTAATACGAAGAAAAAAGTGTAGTGAAAAAGGAAGTTTCGATCGCAATACTCGCGGTTAAAGTAGCGTGTGTAGAAATTAAAGTTGTGCAAAGTAGTGCTACGTTGCAAGTGTCAGCGAGCCTAAACAAGTGACATCGAAAAATTGAAGCTAGTATCGTCAAACGACCCATGGCGTCACAATAGGAAAGGACAATGCCAAACTAGTTTGACATGGTACGCTTCTTACCTGGTGCTGCATCGACGGGATCGTCCTCCACCTCGCACATAGTGTGGTGTGTTCTTCGGGGCACATATTCCAACGTACCTCGTCGTATCCAGTCTAAGTACTGGAAGGAACTACAAAAAGCACACGCATACTGAGGTTCGGAAGCCTCGACGGTACCCGCACGTCGGTGTATACTCAGTGCACTGGCGCGCGCATTCAACCAACGTCGCCCGCTAACGGACGACCAAACAAAAAGGCACGCGTATCACCCGCCCATATTCAACACGGGCTAGCGAACAAAGCTCGTCGCCCCAGAATAAATACAGAAAGCAATACAAGGACTTAATTTTCACCTCTGATGAGGAAGGAAACATTTGTCAATAACGTTGTATTCATTGTATATTTTATTGTACAAACTTTACCACATGATGTCGTTTTCTCAGTATTGACCAAAACTTTGTATATTAGGATTAAGGTTTGTAAATATTAGCATAAGTATACCAAAAAACTGACACACACTCAGTAATACCAAAGAATTCACAATGCCATGAAAGTGAGACAATAGAAATGAAGTTTGGAAATAAAAGAACCCCAAACCTATCAATTGCAGGGTCGACTACTGTATCCTGTCAACCAAATAAAATTTTCTAATGACAGTATACAGTAGGGGGGCAGTTGTAATGACACATTCCGACGCAGAGACATACAATACCTTAAAGGCTGCGCCAAAGATTAAATTGAGACGTATGTAGGTTATAATCTTTGTAATGTTCACATTGGATTCTCTTTTGTTTCATACTCCAAGAAGGAGCTAAGGGACACTTTTGATTGTTGCCTCATGGAGGATGGACGTAATTTTTGGTGTCTGCGGAAAGGCAGCCATATTGTTAGTAATTATGGTTTGTGCGACGAGCAGAGCAAGTCTTATTGTCTTGTGAATAAAAAATAGTGAGAAGTATCGAAGTGTTACGAAAATTATTTAAAGCAACGTAGCATTGTATTCCTTGGTTTCCACCGTCTTTGGGAAGTGAACCGATGCTGACTTAGGAAGATACACACGGTCAACAAAGAGAAGAACTTCGATGGCGACTGATGAATTAATATTGTGGCAGAAGGACTAATTCTACGTCTAAGGTGAGAACTCTGATTAAATCTACAATGACGTAGAATTCAAAATGTAATTAATCCGAATGGTAAATTATATTACAGGCATATTTCACGCAGCACTGTATTTGTCCGCATTCAAGCCGGTCAATACAATCCGTAAAAAAGCATTTCAAAAATTCTCCATTAAAGTGCGCTTATAGGCGTCTTGTGTTAAAATGGGAGAAAAAATACAGACATTTTAATACATCGGTTGTCATGAAAATCTATGTACACGAATAATCCGACTTTCATAGCTTCAGTGCAGCATGAAATTCTGTATGACTTTTTTTTTTTTTTTAGTTTATTTTACAGACGATTCCTTTGCTTACAGGTCGTCGATCACACTACTTACCTGTTTCTCGTATAGCGGCGATATCATTTTCATTCTTTGTAACTGTAAATCGTTGTATGTATGAAAGATATAATTTTAACATGATTTATCCTTTCTAGTTTCAAGTGGGTAACGTAATTCATACCTTCCTTCTGCATACATGAGTGAAGCATCGCTAATGTTGCACTTTGTATCAGGTTTTTCGTGTTTTCTCGTAAACTCGTAGAGTCTTACGGTTTTAATTAAGTTGTTTCTTGACGTTAGGTATACCTGTTTATACGAGGTTGTCTTAGAGTTTAATTTTCCTTATACACTTCTACGTTGTTTAAGTTCCGTACATGTACAGAGCTGCTTTCGCCTTTCACACATTCATACATACGTTTATACACACAAAAAATATCTACCACTTAATGTACACGTTGCTGGTGGGGCCCTTTTTCGGTACCCTGCACCATTCCCTCAATATTCCAAAATAATTCGGGGTGTGCTGAGCATCGTCCCTTATACAAGTAATACTTACAACTAAATATTCCTTCTTACATACATAACTGACTTACGATCCATTAATGCGCAATCATTCCATATTTTCCTCCTTTACACTTTAGCTTTCGTACATGTAACCTCGTGTATAGCTTATATATTCTACAAAGTTGTTTGCTGAGTGCTTTAGGTGTTTCCTAACGTTAATGTGGTTCTCTCTCTATAGATCCTAGGTATTTGTTTTGAGAGCGATTCAGTTCATTACTCACGCTGCATAGATCTGTTTATTATTTTCCTATTTTAAGGCTTGTGTCATTCTTTTCCTTAGTCACAAAAATTCTCACGTTTACCTTGTTGTTCATTCTGAAAATCGCTAGCTACTGTGTAATGTAAATGTATGCGTTATCTCTTTGCTTTCCTCTTTGCTGCTTTTTCCCTATATGTAATGGTGTGTTGTTCTCGTGTACATAGCCTTTCATCCGGTTATCTATCTGCATTATTTTTTTTTCTATTTTCTTTCTCCTTCCGTACAAGCTAAGATTTTTTACTCTGTATAATATAATATTACAATACCGTCCATGACCAGTATGTACTTGTATGTTCACTTTTATTATGTAGTACCAGCTTATAATTAAATTTTCTAAACTACTATTTACAAGACTTGTGTACCATTTTCTTTCTTGTTTTTGAATGGCTTTCATCACTGTGTCTCATAGTAAGAGTGGTCTCAAAACTTTTAAACGTTCCGCGCAAGCACGCTTATGTACCACGACTGGACTGCAGGCGCGGAGAAAACTCTGCATTGTTGGTGAACTTTATTCGTGATAGCCGCCATTGTGTAATATGAGTCACGTGTCGCCTGGACTCGACCGCGCATGCGCCTTCGCTCTTTGTATACACTCAGCTGATCGGACAGGGAAGGGGGAAGATTTCTCCCCGGCTTGCTGCCTACAGCGCGGCCGATGACCTCGTCTTGCCATGCAGCTATCGCGTGCTCATCAGCTGAGTGTTGGATTGCAACTTCGACGCGTGGCTTGTTGCTCGTCTGAAGCGAACAAACTCTTACCTTCGTGCTAATTTGTCTTCGTTCCTCTCTCTTAAATAACTGAGTTAGACTACAAAAGTACCGTATGGTTTATTTTATAGTGTTAAAGACTCGCAGTAACACATGTTTCATTAGGAGTAGTTAACTATGCGTTGTTCAGCTGGCATATGCCCCCAGTTGATTACTAGTTTCGATGTTTAACTGAAATTTCAATGTTTTCTAGTTTAATGCATGTTTTTCACTAACTGACTGTTTTTTTCAATGTACTTCTTAAACTACGAACACCGCACTTAAAGTTTTTTTTTTTTGTGTTCGCAAGTTGTAATATAATTTACCATTCCGATTAATTACATTTTGAATTCTACGTCATTGTTGATTTAATCAGAGTTCTCACCTTAGACGTAGAATTAGTCCTTCTGCCACAATATTAATTCATCAGTCGCCATCGAAGTTCTTCTCTTTGTTGACTGTGTGTATCTTCCTAAGTCGGCATCGGTTCACTTCACGAAGACGGTGGAAACCAAGGAATACAATGCTACATTGCTTTAAATAATTTTCGTAACACTTCGATACTTCTCACTATTTTTTATTCACAAGACAATAAGACTTGCTCTGCTCGTCGCACAAACCATAATTCCTAACAATATGGCTGCCTTTCCGCAGACACCAAAAATTACGTCCATCCTCCACGAGGCAACAATCAAAAGTGTCCCTTAGCTCCTTCTTGGAGTATGAAACAAAAGAGAATCCAATGTGAACATTACATAGATTATAACCTACATGCCTCTCAATTTAATCTTTGGCGCAGCCTTTAAGGTATTGTATGTCTCTGCGTCGGAATGTGTGATTACAACAGCTGTGATGTATCCTTCTTTCCATATTCCTTCATCTATTCGTTCGTCAGCAGCGACTGAAGGACAATTTTCAAAATTAGAGACAATGGGCTTTTACAAGCTACCTTTACGAGTAGACAAATTCATTTTTCAGTGTCTGAACTGACTGCGTGAGGAAACAAAACTGTTAGCTCCACTTATGATGGAAAAACGAGATTCAAAGCAAGCTGTGAAGCACAAACCAACTGAAGCACCACCGCCTTGCCATGAAGAAGAAAACTGGAGAGCAAAGAATAAGAAGCTGAAGATAACAAACCCCAAACAATACCTTACGAAGTGAGACCCAACATGAACATGGCAATGAGACAGAGTTAAACAAAATTTTTGATAGTTTTGAATACGGATTTTCTCCTACTTCGTGCTCACTTGTTATGAATGCGGAGAACAACAGTCTCTTAGTCAAGAGTGACAGTGTGTATTTTCAGCGCTCTTTAGATGATAATATACTGCCGGTTTGGTCTATATAGTGATATTTCATTCCACAAAAGACCATCACGAATTATACTTTACCAGAGGTGTCACTGAAATTTAATCCTATGGTTCGAAAACAGATGAAAACCGAGAGACCTGTAACAATAAAATGGAGGAGAGTGCAATGCTGAAAAAGCTTCAAAATGAAATCATTGTCAGATCGAGCATGCAAACTAAGAGCAAGAAAAACTACTTAGATGATTGCCCAAACTGGAAATAAACAAATTCATAGACATTAATTGGCCACTTTTCCCAAATGGGTCCTCAAGCAAATTCAAATCTGCTACATACAACTCGAAGGGATCGTGCGCTTTCGATTCTTTGATGACCTTATTCATGCAAACAATATCACTCAGCGATGATTTCAAAAGTACTATTCGAATGGTGAGCCATCCATTTTTGGATCTGGCTTTGGATGTTTTGGACAAAAAAATCATAAACTTCCAGCATTTTAAGCAGAGATTTGATATTTTGTATGTGATACCGTTCCTAAAAACAGTAGAAATCTCTCGAAATATATTGTCTCTGAATGCAGAGTCGAATGTTGGGGAATTATACGAGACAATATTATCCCGATTTCCAACAAAAACATATCGTGTGTGACACGCTATGTGAAACTACATTATATTTCAGTTGATACGCATGTGCTTTTCAGACTTGGTTATAACTTCATGCAAGAGGCTGTATATGCAACAAAAGGAGGTCTAAAGACTATGATAAAATGCAAGAAATGTGAACGAGAAGCAGTCAAAGAAATGGAATTCGGATGCTACTTAATGATGGATACTAGTATAACAACTTGTTTACTAACTGAAGAGCAGTTTCCTCCGAGTCAAAGGAAGAAATATATGTTGCAAACAGTCACGAAAGAAATCATAGTCAAAAATCAAGAGTAGGCCTACAGTCTCGTTGGTGCCATTCATTATAATAGCTCCATCAAGCAGTACACGGCATGTGTCTTTGATGGAACCTCCTGGAAGCAGTACGACGACCTGTATAAAGATGTATAGAGACTTTCAAGAGAGACGATAATTTCTCCACACCTGTTCGTGTATGTCAGGACAGGAAAATTTCTACTGGCACTTTGAAATTTAATAATGCAAGACTGTCAATACATTCAGGAATGAAACTTTTATCAAACAATTAGTGTATTGTGAGCTGTAGGTGAAAAAAATTGTAAATCTGCGGAATACATTGTACTGTAAATATTGATGTTTTTCTTACATACTGAATTACATGTAATTGTTATTTTAGGTTCAATGTACTTACACACTGTTCCAAATAAAAAATTGAAAACAAATTTTGTTCTTTGAGTTATTACATTGTTGAAACAGTAAACTAGTATTATTTACCAGTTTCATATTTTGTTTATTTTTAAAAAATGTATTTGAAGAGTCAATTTTTTCTCCTAATAATTTAAGACAATAATATGACATGCTACAGCTTCAAATATTTAATCCATTGTTGAATAATGTGGTTTAGTGTGTAGACAAGCACTATATTACTGTTCATCCATAACTTTGTTGTAAGGGGTTCATTATTATTCTCTAGCGGACTTGAGTAGATGTAATTTCGATGGATTGCTCACGCACTACCTGCGATATGGAATATCTATGCTACAAAAGAATCGCAGGTCAGAGCAGTGTTGGCAGTTTAGTAGCTCACAGAGAGCAGTCGTGTTTTGTAGCTCGCACAGAGCATTTGAGTTCTGGAGTTCGGACAGGGCAGTCGAGCGGTTGACTTGTGTTGGGCCAGTCGTGCAGAACGATGGCACTGCCTGAGCAATGTAGTATAAGTTAAAAAAATTATTGTTCTTTGTTACCGTGCGCATATGTTAATTGCCACAGCTGATTTAACCACGTTTGTAATGTTAAATTCCTTGCAGAAATGTTTCAGTAATAACTTTTGTTCTGAAGAAAACTTTTGCCAGTCATTTATCTGAGTGTAAAGAGTTTACGAATTTTTCCCATGCATACTTACATTGATTAAGCAAAAGAAAATCAGTTGTTTTCCATCAAATGAAAATATAGTGGCCAGCATTGCACTGGCCTGTGCCAAAAATTTCTTATAGGAGCAGATATATAGATAGCATTATCGAGCAACATCATTGCGAGGTAAGAATTTTTCAGTTTATTCAGTATGATTTCACAGTGCCATGACACAGCACTGATGACGTCAAAACTTATTAATGTCGATATGTAGTCAGTCTGTAATGGAAGGTCACATTAAAATTTGAAATTTTATTATTGGAAATAAATTTTTCTGTTGGGAATGTAAACGAGATTTGTCTGTTGGGAGGTTATACTAAATGTGAATATTATAATTATATTTTTTTCTGTTGGGAGGTTACATTGTTTATGTATCTTTAATAGTGGATGATATACCGGTAACAATATCTCTGTATGCAAACACGTTGATTACAGATAACTGCAACTAAACATTTGTATGTCTTTTCTTATCAATCACGATATTTCAAACCATTCCTGCTCCATAATCTTGTTGATTCCTTTCGTGTCCTTTTCATTTTCTTTAGTTTTACTACTTCTCTTTGTTATACTGGCCTCCTTTTTCATGCTTTCAGCAACTTTTTCAATTCCTGGGACATGTTGCCTGTCCGCTCATAGCGCACAATTTTCATGGTGTTCCTAGTTTTGATGCCTGGTCTGCTCATTGTTTTTAGTCAGCTTTTTACTCCATCATTAAAACATATTATGACAGCCATTCCACCAATGTGATAAGCTGAAATGCCAACAAAAACATATTTCAGTTAGTGTTCCCAAATGCAATTGTTGAAATGCATTCTGATTTTGCTTTATGCCATGTAAACATTTATCCTGCTCACACGACAGTCGACAGGTTCTTCAAAGATACTACATAAACGAGTCTCTACGGAAATTGCGGCACCCAAATTAAACAAAATGACATTTAAGCACGAGAATGACGAGGTCCTGTACATGAAGTGAATATTTTTAGAATCAGGTAGAACCAGAAGAATTTTATTACGTAAAACAGTAATTTCTTTGAACTCTCAGGACATCTAGGACCCACTAACATCTAAATACACTCCTGAAAATTGAAATAAGAACACCATGAATTCATTGTCCCAGGAAGGGGAAACTTTATTGACACATTCCTGGGGTCAGATACATCACATGATCACACTGACAGAACCACAGGCACATAGACACAGGCAACAGAGCATGCACAATGTCGGCACTAGTACAGTGTATATCCACCTTTCGTAGCAGTGCAGGCTGCTATTCTCCCATGGAGACGATCGAAGAGATGCTGGATGTAGTCCTGTGGAACGGCTTGCCATGCCATTTCCACCTGGCGCCTCAGTTGGACCAGCGTTGGTGCTGGACGTGCAGACCGCGTGAGACGACGCTTCATCCAGTCCCAAACATGCTCAATGGGGGACAGATCCAGAGATCTTGCTGGCCAGGGTAGTTGACTTACACCTTCTAGAGCACGTTGGGTGGCACGGGATACATGCGGACGTGCATTGTCCTGTTGGAACAGCAAGTTCCCTTGCCGGTCTAGGAATGGTAGAACGATGGGTTCGATGACGGTTTGGATGTACCATGCACTATTCAGTGTCCCCTCGACGATCACCAGTGGTGTACGGCCAGTGTAGGAGATCGCTCCCCACACCATGATGCCGGGTGTTGGCCCTGTGTGCCTCGGTCGTATGCAGTCCTGATTGTGGCGCTCACCTGCACGGCGCCAAACACGCATATGACCATCATTGGCACCAAGGCAGAAGCGACTCTCATCGCTGAAGACGACACGTCTCCATTCGTCCCTCCATTCACGCCTGTCGCGACACCACTGGAGGCGGGCTGCACGATGTTGGGGCGTGAGCGGAAGACGGCCTAACGGTGTGCGGGACCGTAGCCCAGCTTCATGGAGACGGTTGCGAATGGTCCTCGCCGATACCCCAGGAGCAAGTGTCCCTAATTTGCTGGGAAGTGGCGGTGCGGTCCCCTACGGCACTGCGTAGGATCCTACGGTCTTGGCGTGCATCCGTGCGTCGCTGCGGTCCGGTCCCAAGTCGACGGGCACGTGCACCTTCCGCCGACCACTGGCGACAACATCGATGTACTGTGGAGACCTCACGCCCCACATGTTGAGCAATTCGGCGGTACGTCCACCCGGCCTCCCGCATGCCCACTATACGTCCTCGCTCAAAGTCCGTCAACTGCACATACGGTTCACGTCCACGCTGTCGCGGCATGCTACCAGTGTTAAAGACTGCGATGGAGCTCCGTATGCCACGGCAAACTGGCTGACACTGACGGCGGCGGTGCACAAATGCTGCGCAGCTAGCGCCATTCGACGGCCAACACCGCGGTTCCTGGTGTGTCCGCTGTGCTGTGCGTGTGATCATTGCTTGTACAGCCCTCTCGCAGTGTCCGGAGCAAGTATGGTGGGTCTGACACACCAGTGTCGATGTGTTCTTTTTTCCATTTCCAGGAGTGTATATGCCCAGAACCCTCATGGATGAAAGTTAGGAGGCAACATCAACAGACTCTAGGATACAAAAAAACATGTGCTGTGTGTAACGAGTAAATTTGAAGTTGCTATCGTTTATATTGTTGCAAACATTTGTTCTAGTTAGAAAGGAAGTATGGAAGTTTGGTGAGTTACACTACTGCGAGAGTCAAAAGTCTTTACAATGTATAGAAATATAAGTACATTTAAATGAATATATTGTACAAACGAACTAAGTAGTGTGTTAAAATCCTAATTCAGTACATGACTGATAGAGGTGTTATTATGTTGAGGGGACACAGTATTAACGTTAATAAGGAGTGCGAAATTTGTAAACAAGAACCTCGTTTATATGGTCCTCATTAATCCGGATTTCCGGTTTATCCGGATTCGTATTTTGTGTCCCTTGGTCTTTTTCTCTTTTTTTCTTTTAACACGAAGATATGTAGTCGGCGGGGTACATAGGCTGCTCATCACTAGGTCGGTAATTTAGTCTACTACCGAGTGATTAAGGAGCTCAGACTGTGTGAATGACATTGTTTCTCAAGTATTGTACATTAATACAACGGTGTATTGGGGCCTATCAAGTAAGTTGCATAGTAACCACGCCAACAGTTCTCCCACCTCATTGTACCTCTGGTGCGCTTCTCGAGAGGTGTGACAATATCTGGTTAGTGGCGTATGTGAATATATCCGCTCTCTCATCCACCTGTTTGTTTTGCACTGACGAGCCTTCTCTCTTTGAATCATCTAAGCATGCATATCCCACACTTCCACCTACAGTTACTACAGTCAGTGATAAGAAGCTGTACCGGCATTTGTACATTGCTGAACATTTAGACTTTTTGTATTTGGTAGAGTTTTTCCGGATTATACGGATTTTCGGTAATCTGGAATACATCTGGTCCCACCTAATCTGGATAAAAGAGTTTCTTTTGTACTGCACTGCACACTGTAGCACTGTTTATGTCTCACATAATTCCAAAATAAAAGTGAGAATTCACGATCTGTCCTCACAGCTGTACTTAGGCAGTACCTCATCTCCTGCGTTTCAAACTTCACAGAAGTTGCCCTACGAAAATCGCAGAAGTAGCACTCCTGGAAGAAAGGACATTGTAAAGCTATTGCTTCGTCACAGCCTGGGGTCAGAGACCCGGTCCGGCACACACTTTATATCTGCCAGCAAGTTTCACATTGGCGCACACCCACTGCAGAGTGAACAGACAACCTATTTCACAAACTATTGACACCACAAAAATGTTATGAAGGTTTTTAAAAGAACTCTTTCGGTGCTATCCAGAACTGTCAACAAAATGGTTGTGCCAATTTGTTATAATGTAGACCAAGTGGCTCTATCGTAAATGATATTATCTCATTAACTATCCCCACAAAAAATGTTATTACATTTTTCGGTAAAACTCTTAGGGTCCTATTGAGAAATGCCATCAGACCTTTTGTACGAATTTATTACTTATACTTAACAAAAAGTCAGTCCCACATTAAAGTAATTATGTCATGTAATGTTATCGTCGCAAAAAATGCTATTATAGTTTTCGGTAGAGCTCTGTGGGTGCTATTCAGAACTGTCATCAGAACTGCTCTACGAATTTTGTTTTCGTAGAGAAAGTGAGTTGTTGTTGTTGTTGTTGTTGTGGTCTTCAGTCCTGAGACTGGTTTGATGCAGCACTCCATGCTACTCTATCCTGTGCAAGCTTCTTCATCTCCCAGTACCTACTGCAGCCTACATCCTTCTGAATCTGCTTAGTGTATTCATCTCTTAGTCTCCCTCTATGATTTTTACCCTCCACGCTGCCCTCCAGTACCAAGTTGGTGATCCCCTGATGCCTCAGAACATGTCCTACCAACCGATCCCTTCTTCTTGTCAAGTTGTGCCACAAACTCCTCTTCTCCCCAGTTCTATTCAGTTTCTCCTCATTAGTTATGTGATCCACCCATCTAATCTTCAGCATTCTTTTGTAGCAACACATTCGAAAGCTTCTATTCTCTTCTTGTCTAAACGATTTATCGTCCATGTTTCACTTCTATACATGGCTACACTCCATACAAATACTTTCAGAAACGACTTCCTGACACTTAAATCAATACTCGATGTTAACAAATTTCTCTTCTTCAGAAACGCTTTCCTTGCCATTGCCAGTCTACATTTTATATCCTCTCAACTTCGACCATCATCAGTTAGTTTGCTCCCCAAATAGCAAAACTCCTTTACTACTTTAAGTGTCTCATTTCCTAATCTAATTCCCTCAGCATCACCCGATTTAATTTTACTACATTCCATTATCATCGTTTTGCTTTTGTTGATGTTCATCTTATAGCCTCCTTTCAAGACACTGTCCATTCCGTTCAACTGCTCTTCCAAGTCCTTTGCTGTATCTGACAGAATAACAATGTCATTAGCAAACCTCCAAGTTTTTATTTCTTCTCCATGGATTTTAATACTTACTCTGAACTTTTCTTTTGTTCCCTTTTCTGCTTGCTCAATATACACATTGAATAGCATCGGGGAGAGGCTACAACCCTGTCTCACTCCCTTCCAAACCACTGCTTCCCTTTCATGTCCCTCGACTCTTATAGCTGCCATCTGCTTTCTGTGCAAATTGTAAATAGCCTTTCGCTCCCTTTATTTTACCCCTGGCACCTTCAGAATTTGAAAGAGAGTATTCCAGTCAACATTGTCAAAAGCTTTCTCTAAGTCTACAATTGCTAGAAATGTAGGTTTGTCTTTCCTTAATCTTTCTTCTAAGATAAGTCGTAGGGTCAGTATTACCTCACGTGTTCCAACATTTCTATGGAATCCAAACTGATCTTCCCCGAGGTCAGCTTCTACCAGTTTTTCCATTCATCTGTAAAGAATTCGTGTTAGTATTTTGCAGCTGTGACTTATTAAACGGATAGTTGGTAATTTTCACATCTGTCAACACCTGCCTTCTTTGGGATTGGAATTACTATATTCTTCTTGAAGTCTGAGGGAATTTCGCCTGTCTCATACATCTTGCTCGCCAGATGGTAGAGTTTTGTTAGCCCTGGCTATCCCAAGGCTGTCAGTAGTTCTAATGAAATGTTGTCTACTCCTGGGGCCTTGTTTCGACTCAGGTCTTTCAGTGCTCTGTCAAACTCTTCACGCAGTATCACATCTCCCATTTCATCTTCATCTACCCCCTCTTCCATTTCCATAATATTGTCCTCAAGAACATCGCCCCTGTATAGACCCTCTATATACTCCTTCCACCTTTCTGCTTTCCCTTCTTTGCTTAGAACTGGGTTTCCATCTGAGCTCTTGATATTCATGCAAGTGGTTCTCTTTTCTCCAAAGGTCTCTTTAATTTTCCTGTAGGCAGTATCTATCTTACCCCTAGTGAGATAAGCCTCTACATCCTTACATTTGTCTTCTAGCCATCCCTGCTTAGCCATTTTGCACTTCCTGTCGATCTCATTTTTGAGACGTTTGTATTCCTTTGTTCCTGCTTCACTTAATGCATTTTTATATTTTCTCCTTTCATCAATTAAATTCAGTATCTCTTCTGTTACCCAAGGATTTCTACTAGCCCTCGTCTTTTTACCTACTTGATCCTCTGCTGCCTTCACTATTCCATTCCTCAAAGCTGCCCATTCTTCTTCTACTGTATTTCTTTCCCCAATTCCTGTCAATTGTTCCCTTATGCTCTCCCTGAAACTCTGTACAACCTCTGGTTCTTTCAGATTATCCAGGTCCTATCTCCTTAAATTCCCAGCTTTTTGCAGTTTCTTCAGTCTTAATCTACAGTTCATAACCAATAGATTGTGGTCAGAGTGCACATCTGCCCCTGTAAATGTGAGTATCAGATTAAAAGAATTATCGCATAAAGTATTAGCGCCACATAAATGTTCTTAACATTTTCAATACAACTCTTCGCGTGCTGTCCAGAACTGCCAACAGAACTGTTATACAAATTTATTTTTTTCTAAACTGCCAAATTATTTTTTACTATACCAAAATATTGCAAAGTTATTGTTTCCTTCCCGAAATTCTGCAGAACTATTCGTGTTTTGAGCAGGGAACTCTAGAACTATTGCATACATATCAAGAACGACGAAAAAATGTATATTTCTCATAAAAGGGGTGCAAACTTCACGGGAAATGCTCATAAGCATTCCTTATTAAATGCAGTTACTTTGTAAACAATTACCTCCACAAAATATATTACTAACATTCTCGATAGAACTCTCACAGTGGTATCCAGAGATGTCATTAGAACTGTTGTACGAATAGATATTTTTTTAATTCTTATAGAGTAAGTGAATCCCACAATTAATAAATTATCTTACAAACTATTATCACCACAAAAAATGTTATTATGATTATCGATAGAAGTCTTGAAGTGTTTTTCAGAACTGCTCATCAAAACTGTTGTACGAATTTCTATGGAGAAAGTGGGTCTAACATTAAAGAAATTATCGTATAAACTATCATCGCCACAAAAAGATGTTACTAGTATTTTCAATAGGGCTTGGTGTTCTGTTCAGAACTGTCCTCAGAACTGTAGTGCGAATTTGCATTTTGTGGAAATTGATGAAAAATGTTTTCGATAGGAAAATTTTTTCGAGTATTGTTGTTTTCATCGCTAAATTCTGCAGAACTACGGAAATTTTGTACAAATAAATCTAGAACAATGGCGTACCTATCAAGAACTCTGAAAAAAATTATACATTTCTGAAAAAAAGGTGCTAACTTCACAGTAAGTGAAAAGATTTTCTCCTTAAATTGCAATTATCTCGTAAACTATTAGCTGCACAAAAAATGTTATTAGGATTTTCGGTTGAACGCTTGGAGTTCTGTTCGGAACTGTCGTCAGAACTGTTGTACGAATTTGCATTTTGCAATTAAATTGCAATTATCTCGTAAACTATTAGCTGCACAAAAAATGTTATTAGGATTTTCGATTGAACTCTTGGAGTTCTGTTCAGAACTGTCGTCAGAACTTGTAACGGAACTGAAATGATGGTGGGCTGACAGTAATTTGGAGCCCGCGCGTCTGAAATGGGCGCGCTTGTGTGAGACTGTCAGGGAGTGCACCCTGATGCCATCTATTGGCGAAACTGGGAATTAGCGCTGCCTGTCAGACAATGCACAAAGCTCTCGGAGTCAAATGTATTCTTTTTCTTGGTAATTATAAGTTATTACTGTATAATTTAATGTTGTAAAGCGCTAGTAGTAAATTATTATGACTGGTATGGACTCCAGGGTAGTAAATATAAATATTCTTAAATACTAAATGATTTCGGTAAAAAGGTGGTAGGGGAACGCCCCCACTCTTGGTGACACGAGCGTAGCTAGGGGTAGCTGGAGACACAGGGACTGAACAATGGAATGGCCTGGGGAGTGTTGACGTGATCGGACATGCGTAACTGTGCTCACGCAAAAGTGATTGTGCAACAGCGAAGAGGCAAATATCGTCGCCGTGTTTGGAGTAAAACGCGACGAATGGTTGTTGAAGCCGCCTCTATGCCACTGGGGCTGATTGTAAGAGTTCCTGTGCCCAGATTTTATGGCGGACGTGCAGTAGCTTATACGAGTGCTACAGCTCATAGTTCCAGCCGCCATTAAGGGCATGAGGCGTGAAGAGCTGCGTTAGCCACATGCATCTCACCACCAGCACCGACACGTCTACCCAAGGGAAGACTGCTTGCAATTGTTAAGTCGAACTTTGTATACATGTAAAAGGAGAATACCAGTTTTCTTTTATGCAAGTGCAGAGGACAGAATATAGTAATGAGTAAAATTACGACGCATGTTGTTCATTGTAAAGTGTATTAACCTCAAACATAGTATAGTGAAATCAGAGCTGAGCTTGTGGCAGCTGTGCTGGATTCAAATATTAACTACGTGAATCCACTACTGCCTCTTACCATTGGGACTGAGCTATTTACAATTAAAATACGTAGCAGTAAGCGCAAAGGCGTGACAGCTACAAGTCCGTATTGGTTTTATACATACGGAATTGGGAAGTGGGTCATTCCGTCAGTGGAGGGGGTTAAAACAACCGAGTCAGGGGAGAACATACCCCATTTACTGATGGAAAGATTCAGCGGTTCGGTCGCAAACTGTTGTACGAATTTGCAATTTGCGGAAATTTACAAAGAATATTTTCGATGCGAAAATGTTTTCGAGTATTGTTGTTTTCTTCGTTAAATCTGCAGAACTATTCAAATTTTGTACAAAGAACTCTAGAACTATGGCACATCTATCAAGAATTATGAAAAAATGTATATTTCTCGAAAACAGGGTGTTAACTTCACACGACTTGTGGTGCTGGATGTTAGCCGAAGCAGGAGGGGTCCAGCACAACCTCGTGGCTGGGAATCCCATGGTGATGCTGTGTCAATGAAAGAGGCTTGTATGGCGAGAGTGCCAAAGATGGCGGACTTTGTGAAACCATCATGGCAGACATTTCACAGTTCGCATAGAAATTAATAGTTGCCAGATGAATCATGATACCTCAAAAAGAAACATGTACATTACTATTATTTGCACGACGATTCTGATGGTGTAAGCATTTTTTTAATATCTTTATTAGTTTAAAGTTTAGCATCTGACAGTAAATTATACAAGTAACACCGAGCAACGAATTTCCAAAATTTAAACGCTTCATCCGATTTCATAGATCTACGTTTCCTTAGAAAGCTATTAGTGTAAACCTAAATTGGTATGAATTACAGGCATGTAACTTGAATAGTACATAAGTTATTGGAGGTTAAAGTGGCCGATTACTAACGATCGCGGCAGACCATAAGTACTCCACAGTTACACGAAAAAACGGTAGCGTATGCTTATAAATATATTTATTCATCTATGGCTTTGTTTATATCCGATATATACTATTCATGAAGAAATTTGTCAAACATTTACTGTGTTTTAGAAAGTACAGAGACATTAGGCTACTGGCCTACCTTTTGTTCTATTCCTTTGATATATGCTTATTTAATTTGTTTATGTATCTAATAATGCGTGTTGGAGCGTGTTTATGGTCCAGCCGTAGGAATATTTATTTGATTTCAAGTTATTTAAATGTAAATCCAGTATTTCGAATCTGTTTCATTATGTTTGTGAATGTTTGTTGGGTTGAAGAAATGACGTGACCGCTCTAGCCAATCACATCGCTCATGAATGGAGGTGCTGGAGGTGATAGCGCGACGGACGGACGTGGGAGACTGACTTGGAGAGTGAGGAGCGATTTGCGCGTGGTCGCGGCAGATAGAAATATTTCGTAGTTCTGACTTGTGCACTTGTGAGATTTCCGTGGCTTCTACAGTGAAGACGTAGTGTGCGTTTAGAAGTGAATATCTCACGACCTATATTCTCGTTCATAACTAATTACGTGCAGTAGGAATCTATTGTTTCCCTGTTATTCAACTTATATTTTATTTAATTGCTGGACCATCGAAACCAATAAGTGTTTGCAGAAATATATGGAATTTTCAAAAGTACTTGATTTAAATTCGTTAAAATAGCACCTGCAGATTTTATTTTATTGCAATCTTTCTTTTACAAATTTCTGCACTAATTCCCAATTGCTGAGTGATAGAAACTTTCAACCATTCAATTCATGTGTGTGTTCTTATCGTATACTGTAGACTCAGCAGTATTTAACCTGTAATATGGCAACTACGTATCCTAGCCCCTCGATAACGAAACCAGCGAAAACTTTAATATCGCAACACTGAGTCGGAGGGTACGTAGTTGAAAGCCATTTCATTATTTCATTCTATTTTTATTTATAATTTTGAAATCCCGCAATTGAGGGCTCGTCCGGGATTTGAATCCGGGACCTCTCACAATACACAATATGAGATTTTTTTTTCCAAGTTGGTTTATGGAAATAGCGAAATTACGCAGTAATTTTCACAACTAACACATGTTATCGATCGAGGTCCTAATCTATCACGTTAAAGGCAATTTATGTGAGGGCTCAGAGTCTAAGTAAGTTGAGTGCAGGGAACAGTAGCGGTTAGCGCGTTTAATAGAGAGGTATCGGAGACGGTTGGAACACGCGGTAACCGTCGGCAGCTACAATTACTTCAGGCGACTTCAGTGGCGGACGCAGATCAACAGCTGTACAGTGGCACCTTCTTCGAGTACTCCAGTGCCGTCTCCAATGTCGACTTCCACTACAACCGACGGCATCACCATGGCAGAGGGAACCATCTCAAACCATATAAGTGCCTGCACAAATACTGAAACATTGTTTAACTCTGAAATTCAAGCTCCACTTACAGATGTCGCAAACAAAACAGTCACCTGAAAACGGAAGTGAGTCGATTAGTCCGGTAGGAATTCAGGCAAGGGGAGTGAATGTGGGGGAGATATGATGTTTCAGCTAAAGCAAATGATCCAGGGAGTGGCAAATAATATCAGTACTATTCGAACAGATATTGGTACAATGCGAACTGAAATAGGTTCCGCTGTGAAAGAGGAAGTTGAAAAAATTATGGGTAACCTTGAAAAAGTAATTGATGATAAATTAAAATGTGTCCGAGTGCATATGGGGAAAATTACAGACGAAGTTGTAATAGCAAAATCTTAAATCGAATCAGTGGAAAAAGATCTTGGGGGAAAAATCGATAAGATACAGACGGAACTTTTGGGACAAGGTAAGCGACTGTATAAAAGCGCAAGATGCTCATAAAAGCAATATAAATTTAGCAATTAGTGACACTACCAATCGAGTAGGCGAGGGGGAGAAAGAAGTGGGCAAAATCAAAGATAAAATAGAGTCCAGTATCACTAGTGAATATGAATTTAAAAAAAAAGCAACAGATAAAAAGTGAGTTAAATTCGTTATCCTCCTAACAGGCCACGGCGGTTAAAAATGTCCCTTGGGCAAATACCGGATCTGTGATATGTTACGCAGATGACGGAACATATCACCCAGTGAATTTCTTGGCCGTGTGTAGGGACGCTATTGTTCACGGCATGACGGACGAAGCGAAAATAAAATACGTTAAATGGCATTTGAAGGGAGACCCACAGTCTTGGGCAAATGTTAGATGTAGTTCGTGCAAATCGTGTGAAGAGTTCGAAAATTGTTTTTTGAACAAATTTTGGAGCGAGGCAAAACAGACGCGGATCCAAAATGAATTCTTAAACGGGCCGAGTTTCAGGTACGGTAATGGGACGATGAGAGATTTTTGCAAGCGCGAACTTGGCAAATTAGTGCATGTGAAAAATCCGTTGGGAGTTTTAATGGAAATCACCGCGTTAAAAAGGCGATTACCCGAAGATTTGCAGTGGGAAATGTCCATGTGATTCCTTGGACGAATTTCTAGAATTTGTAGAAAAATTAGAGGGGGCTTTGAAGTTCAAACCTCAGGGGAAACCGGGTGGTAGTTATCAAAATGAGAATC
Source organism: Schistocerca cancellata (assembly GCF_023864275.1). NCBI lineage: Eukaryota > Metazoa > Arthropoda > Insecta > Orthoptera > Acrididae > Schistocerca > Schistocerca cancellata. The sequence continues at coordinate 313,930,795 of NC_064630.1, read as the reverse complement.
CAAATAATCAGCACCAAAATACTAATCGAAAGAGAAATTAAAGCAATTCTCAGGGAGATAGTAGCTGGAATGAGCAGAATGGTCGGAGAACGAACAGGAATGATAACTTCTTTGAACGGGACCCAAGTAAAGAACGCAGATTTGACGGTGGACATTCGCGCGAAGTGCAATCGCATAACAACCGGTCGGTAAACTGATGTTCGCCACATCTCAGCCCTGGGGATGGCAATCTGAACAGACGACGGAAAGGACTGGAGATAATGGTAATGGTAGAAATGTTGATAGGTTTGGAGAAAGGCAACCAATATGTAATATGGAGTATGTTAAAGAGGAAGGCTATATAGATGGTTCTTTCAATAAAAGCAGGCACGAACGGCGTAAGCATAGATTAGTGAGAGATTTAAGTAATGGGAATAAATTTGCGGTGAATAATGTAAGTTATGAATGTGTAACGAATTCGTGTGTGGATGGTGGCGAATGGAAAGATTCAGCGGTTCAAAAAGAAGTTAAAGAGGAGATGAAATTTGTGAAAGCAAATTGTGTGAAGAGTTCTGAAGAGGTATCAGCAAACAGTAGCAATTGCAGTAAGGAAGACGTTGTCGTAGCAAGTATTTGTGAGTCGGCGAAAGGCGTCGATGTTAGTGACGGCGGCGTAGCTTTGGTCTCGCCAGCTGCAAGTGAGGATGATTGTGTTTCGGTGGAAAGTGTCAATGTTACTAAGGGAGGCTTAGCAGTGGTCTCGCCAGCAGCTGAAGTTAAAAATGTATCTGCGGTGGTAGATGATTTCTGTTTAAAGGAACAGAGTAATGGTAATTTATGTAATTCTGTAAAAGCTACTGGTATTGATACATTGGAGGAAGGAATTTACGCGTTTCTATTCACGAATGAAGGCGAAACGAAACTTATTGATGAATGTGTGGATCTAACACGTTTGTCCGAGTATGAATGTGAGAATATCTGTAACGTAAGATCGGGGGTTAATCTGGATGAAAAGTGTATAGAAATGGCAGTGCGTGCAGATTTTTGTCCGATCAAAGCGGAATGTGGCAAGTCTGGAAGTCCCAAAACCGTACGTCATAGTAGAAGCAATTTGTGTGCTGTAGCGGCGGAGGATAAAGTTGTGTACGATTCACGTAAAGTTAAACTGCCGACGGAGGAAAGTAAGGTTTATGGCGTGAATTTACGTAGTGATTTAAATGGTGAATCAGCAGATAAGGTAGCTGAGATGAATATTTATGATGTGATGGCTTATGCATCGACGTATTATTTCAGGAAGACAAAGTGTTTAACAGTGAATTGATGGGTAAGTTTGTTGAAGCTGCAAGTGTCGATATTTTGGAGGGGAAAAACAGTAAAGTTGCGCATGCTGTGGGTAGTGAAGCGGCGAAATGTGTGGAAGAACTAACAGATAATTTAGAGAAGGCTGAAGTGAATAGTATGGATGGGGATAGTTCGTGTGATGAAATTCATACAAATTGGTATGTGAAGTATCACGGTATAACTGTATATGGATGTGTGGCCTTATCAAGGGATAATTATATATTTTTATTTTTATAATTATATATTTCATGATATTAGCATGAGACTTTTAATTACCTTATACCGCGAAAACACTCGTACGGACATCAGCTGCCCCGAAGTACGTACGATATAATATGCTTTAAACGCAACGCGCGACTCACCGCCTTCTAATAAATAGTTTGCGTGAGCGCTGCTATTTAGAAAAGAAAATGTGCGTATTCTTACGCAAACTGTAATTATTAATATGGGTCTCCGGGGCTACTGGTTATTTATGTACCAAACTACACAAAGATTAACTGAAATATTGCTGAGCTTGCTGAATGGAATGATTTTCAATATTTCTTGTTCATTATTTGCAAGGCAAAACTGGAAAGAATCTCATCTGTCATTAGGTGGCCAAAATGAAACATACTGAACTCATTCATAGCTGTGAATTTTAGTAAACGATATCTCTCACTACTCTTTTTAACTTTGAAATTAATGAAAGATGAAAACTTGAGAAGTCTCTCGCATTTACATTTAATATTATGACATGAAATTTTAATTAAATAATAGAGTCAGCGTAATGGCCGACTAAATCCTGCTAGGGGAGATGAGCTCCCTGCACTACGAAATTCTGTAAAAACTTTGTTAATTATAATTTATGGTTGCGATCATGAGAGGTGACAAATAAGTCAATAGTACACTCTTTCTAATAACAATTATAAGTATATTTTACTAAATTACAACCAAACTTACGTTAAATATTATCCAGCGCTACAATAGCGGCCTACCTCTAGAGGTCTAGACGAAACAAAAACAGGAGAGAGAGTTCAATCAAAGCACTGTCTCTGATCTTCATGGCCTATGTTACACAGAGATTACACAAAAAAATGTACTTTTTTATATCGCATCACTGTTTGTGATTTTTGGTGGTATTATTTAACTTTTTTAAAAATCTTTCTTATACATCGCGTACACGTACACAGTCTCGAAATGATTTATAATTCACAAGTGACACAAGAAAAAACCTTTTTTCTTTTACTAAAATGTCAATTTATGTGACGTACCGTCACATGGGCCCCCTAGTGAGGGTGTACTTAATGTGGTTTACTACTTTATGTACAGTTTCACTATCGTCTATCATCAATGCTTAAGTGTTCATGTTTGCATAACTAAGGTAGGTACATTTGTGTTCAAGTCACAGTTACATGTATGGTTATATTCCTGCTATATCGTTCGTATGTTTTAGACATGTTTAGATCTCACTATTACAGGTGAGTTCATCAACTAGTTCCAAGTGTCCGCAGCTGCGTGAGGGTGATGGCTTGCGTCCGGCGGTGGCTCACAGCGGCGTCGACGCACGCGCGCCCTTGGAGCGTTTGATACGTTGACGATAGTTCGAAAGCTTTTTTACGTGCAATGAGTGTTTGTGGGCTACATTATTTCCGGCTTGGATTACGTCACGGAACGGACGACAGTGCCCGAATATATTTTGCTTCGATAGAATACATCAGCACCCATATGACATAGGATTGGCTCCCTGAGGGAAGTGGTGGGTTGATGGGGGGCAGGGAGTATATAAAGACCTTTCTACCCCCAGTCGTCCTCTCACGCGACGCACGCGGCACGCGCACGCACGCACTCCGCTGTTCGACTCGCTGTGGCTCACTTCGTTACCGTCGCTCGCGCACGCCAACGCCACTAGCCCAACGCCATGTCGGGACGCAGAAAGGGAAGCAAACTTGCTGCTGTGGCCAAGCTTCTGCTCACGCTGGCAGGAGATGGCCGTGGCGGCAACAAGAAGAAGCGCAGCCGACCGCAGCACAAGATGCAGTGCTACCGCTGCCAGAAGATGGGACACGTCGCCAGGATGTGTAGGGACGCAGTCGCGTGTTTGAAATGTGCCAAGGCACATGACACACGCGATTGCGACAAGTCACCACACGTCGCGCCAACGTGCGTTAACTGCGGCGGCGCGCACGCTGCAAACGCACGCAGCTGCACGTATTTGAAGCAGCGGACATCAATCGCCAAGAAAGCGGTACACGGAGAAGAGGCAGCCGTCCCGCCACTCCCGCCACTCCCGCCCAGCGCCACCACCGACGACGCCGTGGCGGCAGAGAGGGCGGCAATGCAGAAGGAGATCGTCGGTCTCCACCGGCAGCTGCAAGAGTTACGGGAAGAAGTCAGGTCGCTGCAAAAGAAGACACCCGCCCCCGATGCCACCCCCACGGTGGTACGACAAGCTGGGGTGGATGTGTCTACGCAAACGGACGTCGTCCCGGAATCTGTAGCAATACAGGAAACCGGGGAGACGCTCATGGACGCGGTGCAGCCTGTCCCGCCGCCGCCGCCGCCACCGCCGGATGTGGAGAAGAAGACGCAGCAGGACAAACAAGATGAAAAGGGAGGAGGGATGCGCTCTGAAGTCATTCCTTTCCCGGGCGTCACGAACCTGCCAGCGGTTCTCAAGAAGATCGCAACCATGGTGCGAGATGGGCGGTACGACGTCCAAAGAAAAACCTACCTTTTCGCGCAAGCGGAAGGGAAACGGAAGCCACCACTTCCACACTGGCCGTTCGAGCATCGTGGCGGATATCGGGCAATTATGCTCGAATTCGTCACGAAGAAGGACCTCGACACCATCAACTCGAACCCAATCTTCACGCCGCGCGACTTGGGCTTCATCTTGGAGGATGCGGTCGCGCGGTTGAAGAAAAAAAAAAATATTTTTGGATGCGAGGTCCGCCAGTTATGCAAAACACCGTTTTTCTCAGTACCCAAACATGTTTCGACACCACTGTGCGATCATCAGTGGGTTTTTGTTTTTATTTATTCTGCAATGTGAACCAGCCACAGCCTATACAGCAAACTGATCTTTGAGGAAAACTTCCATATACAGAAGGCAATAGCAAAAGGAAAACAGGTCTTAAACAAATACACTACACTCTGCAAGGGCACACTGTTTAACACATTACAGGAACTTCACAAATAAAAACAGCACAAACAGATGAAGTCCACACACACACACACACACACGCGCGCGCGCGCGCGCGCGAAAAATAAATACGGTACACTAAAACCTGCAAAGACGCACCATTTACACACCAAAGGAATACCATATAAAAGACAAAACACACAGCTAAGAAACACGCAGAAAACACACACACAGACGCACACATACACATACACACACAAACACGCAAAGATAAAATGCAAACAAAATTCAAATATGGTGCCAAACTCTCTGGTGAACAAATGAACACTGACTGGGCTGGGACACATACCAAACCACAATCACACTGTGTTCTGGTGTAGTGAAAAAGTGTTTTACTACGTTATCTGTGGAAAATACTTGTCATAGATACGTACGCATCACAACATCTCAGCATGATTCGGAGTATGGAAGTGCTTGCCACACGAACACGTAAGTAAATGCGAAAATAGGCCCGAAAACATCGCGAAAAACTAAATTACATTCTAGAAGATAGGTTAACTCCCAGCAAAAAACTTTCTCATCAATATCGTTTGATTGTGGATGACAAGCTAACTGCAGTAATAAACACAAATGTGACCCAGAAAATTCATGCACACCAAATGTAAAGGTATCTACAAAAAGAAATGATCTGTTGTTTGAACTAAAAGTGAACATAATTTTATAATCATTTAACAAAAATGTTCACATTGCGAAATAAATAAAAACAAAAACCCACTAACGATGGCACAGTGGTGCCGAAACATGTTTGGGTACTGAAAATAACAGTGTTTAGCATAACTGGCGGACCTCACATCCAAAATTTTTTAACTGCAAACACGGCCAATACAAGGAGCTGCAAATCAAAAAGATGAAAAAATTATGATTATATATGCACACGATGTATGTAAAAGAATGAAAAAAGCATAAACAAAAAATATTAAAAAAGCAAAAACAGAAAAAATTATATATTTATTTATTTGTTGATACACAACATATTTATATATATCTACACACCAATACGTGTTTTAAATAGAATATCTTTTAATTTTTTCACCTGCCACTAGCCATCCAAGTCAGAATAGTATTTAAGTGTATACAGAACACAGTCCATCAGAATTGTTATTGTAAAAACCCTTTGCTATTGTGGACTCTTGATATTAAATGCACAGTACATCAAATTATTGTAAAAGCTATGCCCCTGGGGGGCCGAATTTAGTTGTAGTAGTAAAGAAAGATTCTCTGCATTAGTTTTAAGCATAGATTTATAAAAAAAATTCCTACCAGTGTTACTGTTGTAGCGTGTAAGTTAAAAGTATTTCTGCATTGAAATAGCAGAGTCGATCTGTACCTCAAGAATACTATATTGTACCTCAAAAACTGCATTGTACCTCAAGAATTATATTGTATTTGTGTGAACTGAATAAACCAAGGACAAAACTATTCACCATATGTCTAAGTTGTTGTTATTTACAACAAACTCTATCCCCTATTACATTATGTATGTATATGTATATAAAGGCTGTACATCTCTCAAATGACATTAGTTATGCTGAAGATGAGTGCTATTAAGGAGGTGAAGTTTAAGCAGTCGTAATATTTAATTGTAATTACACTGGTAAATATGTTCCTGGCTCCCCATATTCTTGTGATTCTTGTGTGTATTTGATCATCTGTAGACAACTTTTGCAGTGTTTAACTGTTGGTGGAATTTAGCGATCTGTATAAAATAACTTTGCCGCTGAAAGTCTCGTCTGCAGAAAATAATGGCGGACGATGCTCCCACACCATCAGCAACAGCAATTTGATGTGTAAATTCAGTGACGAACGGATTGTCCCTTTACGATTGCTAGGTACAATTGCACTCTGTGCTATTCTGTGATGTCAGTATCCGCAGGTATAGCGTCAGCAATGGTAAACACACGTGCATCCCAGAGGCGTCTCGCACATGGAACCGGCGTGAGCGTGCCTTGAAGTTCTGTGGCGTCAGTATAACACTTGAATAACTCCAACTGTATACCCGAAAACAGACCAAACTTTCACCTGCTCGCTGTAGGCAGCAGAGGTGTGAGAGCTGACTTGAGTTTGCCGGTGGCTCACGTTGGCGTTGCTGTGCGCGCACCCCTGGAGCGTCTGTGTTCTGCAAATAGGTCTTAGCACCCGTCCGGTGGCGTCAGCAACAGTACCTAGGTGATCACGTATTTCGAGAGGAATTTCTCAGGTGTCATGTATGAAAGAGATGCTGTCACTTCACGAGGCCGCTGGTGCACCCCGACTCCAGCGTCAGGGTCGGGCATTGCGTGGTAGAATGTGTTTTTTTATTAGCGATCTTTTGTTTAAACTATATTCCATCGATTTCACCGACCAATAGGAATTAAAAAAAAAACTAGCCCATACATGTGAAGAATATCGATTAAATTAATTTGCATAATTTTTGTATATAAACATGGTGTTAACGGTACAGCAGTTAAGGGGAGGGTGTGTGTGAGTGGGTGAGATGGAGCAGAATAGCTGGTTAAGTGCAGAACAACTACGTTAGTTTGCATAACTTCTGTGTAAAACGCAGTACAATAGTTTAAAAGAGTTGGTGACAAAGAAGACTGCGCCAGAAATGGCGTTCAAAAGCATGTGAAATTCGAAAATTGTATCAGAAAATGGTGGGAGGACATAACTGATTACTTAATTTGGTATCAAAGGCGGTACAATAGTTCAAGGAAATGGGGAGACAAGGAAAACCAGTTAATAGAACAATAGGTTAAGTGCCAACAAAGGCTCAAACATTATGTTAAGACACCCAGAGTACAGAGCCTAACATTAGGTTATGCAACATGTTTGCCTCATTTAATCGCTTCTTGCAGGACCTACACGTTTGCAAATAGCAGAGAATGATGAGCAAGAGAAATCCAAGCCCACAAACTGATTTTTTTATAAATAACCAATATATCCTTGAATTTCCTGTTATGAGATCCTTCCTCTCCACCATTTTTCATATATTCCATACACTGCCTTGAAAACCCTAAAACAATATTCCATACACAGCGATCGATTTCCCTCCAAATAACCGATCAACAGAGTCTTTTCCCGCCAATTTCCGGGAGGGAGGATGGGAGGGGAGGGAGTTTACCAGAGGAAGAGAGGTTAATTAATTGAACAATTTAATTAAGCAGTGAATCAAATTGATAAGAGTGATTGGGACCTATTCCAATAACTCAGACCTGAAAGTGTACCTGTAGCAGCGAGGGGGGAGGGGGAGAGGAAGGTCCTGGGGAACAATGGGTTGAGTGCCTGACAATAGCTTAAGGACCCGTCAATCAAAGGAGAACAATAGGTTTGCCCCTGAGTGCGTATCTGCCCCTGATGTAGGCAACCTACACTAACAAAATGCGCCACAAACCACCTTGCCACACTACTTATATATATTTGTGGTTTGTGTGTGTGTGTGTGTGTGTGTGTGTAATTTGATGTGTAGTTTTAAGAATTTTGGGTTATTTCTATTTTGTGTAAAGCATTGACAAGTTTAAAATGTGTGTGATAGAGTAGAGAGGCACAACTTTGTTCAAGGAAAGTGTCGATAATGGCAGCGCAAATCTTGGTCCAAGGAGATTGGCAAAACGTAAATACGTTTCAACATTTATGAAAGAGAGAAATATGAATTGTTTGTACATAAGGTCCAGGGGGAAATTTCAAGGGGTTATTTAAATGTTACTGTAGTATTTTGGATGTGTTTCTAATCTGCTACGTCCCTATGACTATGTCGAGCAATTCATTTTAAACAGAGCCGTGCATAGCCCAACTGCCTAAGATGCAAGCAACATCAGGTAAAGTCGCAACTGTTTTGCTCATATGGGATGCTTTTTGTAAGAGCAACTACTTAGCAGAAAACAAGTAGGTAGTGTCACATGCATCGTAACCTCCCTACAACTGAACCAGTTTCTGCAGAGTCAAGCGAACAGGACTGCTTTGTAACCTATGTTTTGTGATTGCGTCAAATGACTATAAACACTCAAACAATTCAAATACAGATTCTAGGAAGAAAATCGCTGTTTTTAATATCACTAGCATGGTCTCTGAAAGAACAAACACCTCAAAATATACACATAATAAGGAACTTGTCTGCACCATCTGTCAATATTGTAAAAAATAATGAGAAGGCAGCATGAAGTATTAGTAATGCCTACCAAGACTTTATAGATGTATTGATGTTCACCCATGTTGTTATGTGGTCATGGAGTGATATTTTGTAAGTATCAGTAGGTATAAAGCTGTATTTAAGATACAAGTGTAGTCAGCTATCCATATGTTGTTTTTTGTAGTGTACATAAAAATAATGGTTTTGGTAGCCAATATTGTCTTCGTTAACATTTGGAAGAAGTACAGTTTATTGATACTCTGTCTGGATAGTGAGAATTTCAGTCCACACCAACAATAAGAGCATATACATTTACAATATAGACAGTCATTCAACGTGTGTATCAATGAACAGCGTGTGCACTTACAGAAAATATCATGACATCTTTATTCTGTAGTAATTTCGTTGACAGGGTACAGTACCGCCCGACATTGAAAATAGGTACAACATACTTCATTATTTTTGTCAGAACAACACATTTTTTTGTAAAATAACTCAATTTCAATTAATACAGCGAAGCCGGATACCAGTGTGGGAAAGAATGACAATTTATTTATTTAATTGATCACATGTGCACTCCCACAAAATAAATCCCTACGTCCAGTTTGGTGAGATCTTTTGAAATGAATGAATGTATGGTCGTCTGCTAACCGCAGATAGTGAATGTGAATATATGATCATCTTTGAGTCGATCCTTTGGCCACCTTTGGTGGGACCAAAGAGATGAAACTTACCTGAGCTTTGAGCGCCTGAAATGTGGCTGACCAATACGGTAGCAAGGTGCTCCCCCACTTCAGCAGAGGTGCGAGAGGACCTCGAGAATGGCCATGTTTCAACACTCTGCCGCTGGATCTTGTGCTGTTATGACCTGTTTTAGTTGTGCTCCGTAATGACGAAAGAGTGGAGACATGGTATGCATGTGGAATACACTCCTGGAAATTGAAATAAGAACACCGTGAATTCATTGTCCTAGGAAGGGGAAACTTTATTGACACATTCCTGGGGTCAGATACATCACATGATCACACTGACAGAACCACAGGCACATAGACACAGGCAACAGAGCATGCACAATGTCGGCACTAGTACAGTGTATATCCACCTTTCGCAGCAATGCAGGCTGCTATTCTCCCATGGAGACGATCGTAGAGATGCTGGATGTAGTCCTGTGGAACGGCTTGCCATGCCATTTCCACCTGGCGCCTCAGTTGGACCAGCGTTCGTGCTGGACGTGCAGACTGCGTGAGACGACGCTTCATCCAGTCCCAAACATGCTCAATGGGGGACAGATCCGGAGATCTTGCTGGCCAGGGTAGTTGACTTACACCTTCTAGAGCACGTTGGGTGGCACGGGATACATGCGGACGTGCATTGTCCTGTTGGAACAGCAAGTTCCCTTGCCGGTCTAGGAATGGTAGAACGATGGGTTCGAGACGGTTTGGATGTACCATGCACTATTCAGTGTCCCCTCGACGATCACCAGTGGTGTACGGCCAGTGTAGGAGATCGCTCCCCACACCATGATGCCGGGTGTTGGCCCTGTGTGCCTCGGTCATATGCAGTCCTGATTGTGGCGCTCACCTGCACGGCGCCAAACACGCATACGACCATCATTGGCACCAAGGCAGAAGCGACTCTCATCGCTGAAGACGACACGTCTCCATTCGTCCCTCCATTCACACCTGTCGCGACACCACTGGAGGCGGGCTGCACGATGTTGGGGCGTGAGCGGAAGACGGCCTAACGGTGTGCGGGACCGTAGCCCAGCTTCATGGAGACGGTTGCGAATGGTCCTCGCCGATACCCCAGGAGCAACAGTGTCCCTAATTTGCTGGGAAGTGGCGGTGCGGTCCCCTACGGCACTGCGTAGGATCCTACAGTCTTGGCGTGCATCCGTGCGTCGCTGCGGTCCGGTCCCAGGTCGACGGGCACGTGCACCTTCCGCCGACCACTGGCGACAACATCGATGTACTGTGGAGACCTCACGCCCCACATGTTGAGCAATTTGGCGGTACGTCCACCCGGCCTCCCGCATGCCCACTATACGCCCTCGCTCAAAGTCCGTCAACTGCACATACGGTTCACGTCCACGCTGTCGCGGCATGCTACCAGTGTTAAAGACTGCGATGGAGCTCCGTATGCCACGGCAAACTGGCTGACACTGACGGCGGCGGTGCACAAATGCTGCGCAGCTAGCGCCATTCGACGGCCAACACCGCGGTTCCTGGTGTGTCCGCTGTGCCGTGCGTGTGATCATTGCTTGTACAGCCCTGTCGCAGTGTCCGGAGCAAGTATGGTGGGTCTGACACACCGGTGTCAATGTGTTCTTTTTTCCATTTCCAGGAGTGTATTTAAGAGTAGTTTCAAATAATAATTTCTCTATTTCAGGAACTTTTGTGGGGAGAATTAAATGTCAGGCAGGTAATATTAATGGGATTGTTGTAATCTTCGGAAGTGACCAACGGTCACAATGAAACCACGTGTAGCAATAAGTTGAAATACTTCCGTGTGCTTAAGTTAAGCTGAATTACTAGCGTGTGTACAATAAGTTGAAATATTTAAGAAATAGTGTGTGTACCATAAGTTGAAATATTTAAGAAATGGCATGTGCAGGACTTGAAATTAGAGACGAGTACTTTCACGTGGTGAGTCTCAAACTGTGTATGAGACAAAGGATAAAGAGAAGTACTCGTCCATGGTATCAGTTGAGGACTCGCGTGTGTGATGAATATGTTCTTAATATTACTTTGCGTGATATGATTCCGTGTGGCGCTAGATTCAAACTCTGAGAGAGAAACAAGGTGAGTTGGCCGTCTATCCAGCAACGCCACTTGGCTTGCATTGCACAGGAAGACGCGCATATATCTCCAGAGTTCATAGTAGGAAAGTAGAATTACGAAGTGGGGCAGTGTCATGTCAAACTGGGATACATATTAATTGAAGTGGGAAAGCTGAAAGTGATAATGTTGTGACTATTACCTGTGTAGTATTTCATATTGTAGTGTGGAGTATGTCATGTAATTTGGGTATGTGTGGTTTGCATGGGAGAGTAGTGAGGTAGTTTCAAAAGATTAGTGGGTTATGCTTGTTGCTTCTGTACCGCTCGATCTGGAGGAAAGTTTCGTGATGATGATTGTGAGAGTCGAAGTGCGAGAAATAATAAAAGATCCACCATCCTATCCAGAAAGTGCACTGTAGCGTTAAATAATTACGAGACCATAATATAGAGATTCACCAATGTAAAGCCATGCCCACTGGGTGGAATTTTTCATGTGTTATTGTTGTAGGTTATAGAATTTGTGTGTTTAGGTTAGAGAACTTATCGGAGTAAATAAGGTAGTGAAAAGAAAAAGATTGGTGGACTTTTCCTTCGAATTGTATGTTGTCATAATGTCCCGAATTTTCAATGTGTGCGCCATTCATATTCAGTGCGGTGGCCACGTGTTGACAAAAGCCGTTAAATAAAAAAGAAAGATAATGTGGTATTGCCAGTGCGTAGTGTACAGTCAGAGTTCTGTAAATTACTGATAGTCAGATGCGTGTTTCCGTTGCATATTAATCATATAGGAGGATAACTTGTAACTTAAGTGTGAGTACTAGAGTTCATGCTACTCGATAAATAAGAATGAATCCACTCGCTTGGCAGACCACTCATCTTGCAGGCCTGACTGCTTGATGCCACAGTATGAGCAAGGCGTGTGGGTGCCTCTCACTGTGTGTTGCCCTTATCAGAATCGACAGCAAACTAACACCAACAACAATAGTTCAGGTATACATGCTGATGTCGCAAGCTGAAGATGAAGAGATAGAGAAAGTGTGTGAGGATACTGAAAAGGTAATACAGTATATAAAGAATCACAGGAGGAGGTGGTGTACTTGGAGAAAGCTGGGCGATACGGGAAGATTTCAGTTACCAGAATGAGATTTTCACTCTGCAGCGGAGTGTGCGTTGATATGATACTTCCTGGCAGATTAAAGCTGTGTGCCGGAGCGAGACTCGAACTCGTGACCTTTGCCTTTTGCGGGCAAGTGCTCTACCATCTGAGGTATTCAAGCAAGACTCATGTCCCGTCCTCACAGCTTTACTTCTGCCAATACCTCGTCTCCTACCTTCCAAGCTTGGTGGAGAAATGAGCTACTTCTCCCACATATACGTTCTTCTAGAGGAGGGCACTGAAACCGGTTTTCCATTGATAGACGTGTTTCATGACACATGAGTTGGAAGTCCTCTGATGACTGTGGTTTGGAGAGGTTTGCCGTCGAGTCTTCATTTCATATAGGTGGGAAACGACTGTTACTATGCTTTTCATGTTTGTCATATCCTAAATGAATGCAAGTGGACCATTGTGGAGAGGGCAAGTCACACACACCTGGAAATCTATATGGTGGTTGTGTTACAAAGAATCGATATTTTCTATGGTGTGGGAGGTAACAGTTTTATCTCTTTACAGTTTGTTACCATAGTTTACTGTAGAGAAACTTGCATGGAGAAGGTATGCACTGGGGATATGCTTCTTACATTGGAGTATTGACAACATTGCATTCAGCATGACTAACAGGTCAGAAGCCGCACCGCCCTAGCGTTATAGCATGTTTTAAGTGCTGAACTTTGTATGCTTAGGAATTCATGTGTGTATGTTCTCTCTTACCAATACCTCCTTAGTACTGACCTCAGTCACTAGAACAAAACTTCTGAATTGATAGTACTGTAGATTTACGTAAAGTTCTTCAAACTATGTCCGTCTGGAACTCCATTATGCATAAATCACACGTTTCTTCTTCATAAGCGTCTGTTATATCATCATAATACTTTAATATCTACTAAACACCGATAAGGGACGCTAATCTACTCAACATGCGCGCATCTGGAGAGATCTTGTGCAGTGGATGTGTTCTGTGAGTAAGATTGGGCGGAACAGCAGTTATGGACTCGGCACCTTCTACTCCTGCACGAGACGTGGAATATAGTGGTCTACTTCCGGTCAACTGTAAATTAAATAGACGATTATCCTAAGAATGAGAGAATGCTCCGTGACTCGCATCCATACAGTGGAACACGGGCAATTGTAATCGTGAATTAAGCACTGTGATCGAAGTGCTAGAAAATATGTAGATCACTGTATTGTATAACTTGGTGTATAAGTTCGAAAATTATCAATGAATGGATGTACTGCACAGTCATCTATCTACTACCACAATCTAGTATATGGTACTCGCAAAGTAATGGTAGGGCGCTTTAGCGATGATACAGAAATTGGGAAGCATGCTGCAGCATGATTGATTGGTGCAGAAATTTCGGAAAAAGTGGTAAAATTGAAAAATTGGTCACAGTATCAACTGTGAAGCTTATTACAGTACAACAACGGGGCCTTTTCCATCCCATCTGTCCACTGGTACACTGTTGATTACCACATATTGATGGACCAACATCAGTTGTCTGAGATGGAGAAAGAGTCTTAGTGGAGGGGCGATACCTTCCAGGGGTGGCTAGCACTGAAACAGTGATTGGTACATGACTGCAATTTGAGGAATCAATCGAAATGGAATATTGAGCCATCTGCTATCCTGTCACAGTGAAAGACGAGTTTGAATGTAGAGGTCGTCAGTCACCTTCGGACAGCTCTTTGGAAACGCTCTACAATGCCGCAAAACTCTCTCAGTTTCCACATGTTGTGACTGTCTTTTACTTAAAATCATCGTGTGCGCGTGTTGTGGGAGCCGCAGCATAACTTACACTGTGCAATTTCCAGCTTTCAATCAGAGCCAATGGATCAAACCTTGTTACTGCCACTTTATAACCTGTCACAGACCTAGAAGTCGTGGTGGAGAAAACAAAATGTATGGCAGTGTACAAAGCTGTTCATATGCTGCTTGGACGTTTTACAGCAGGAAAAAAACATTGTATCAAACAACAAAACAGGGACCCCTCTCTTGTGACTGTGGGATATGGCCCTCCTACAGTACAGGCGATGACACTTTACACTAGTGGTGTTTTTATAGTTCATAGTTTTTTATTCTCTGTTAAAAAACTAAACGCTGCTCAAACAATCCATGAAGGCCCAACGGCACCGACCAGGCGCCCGCCGTATCATCCTCAGCCCCCAAAAATCACTGGATGCAGTTATGCAGGGTCATGTGGTTAGTACACCACTCTCTTGATCATATTTCAGTTTACGAGACCGTTTATTCTCTGTTGCATGGTGCAAAATACCGAAGAGAGAGAGAATGTACCCTGATGGACGCAGATCTCCTTCAGACTGCAATACCTGTCTGTAGTTAGAGACACACTGCAATGCGGTAGCTAATCCTCATCCTTATTCCAGTTCCCATACTGTCTTTTCCTACTACTATTCGTGTTGCAGGAGAAAGCTTCATTCAGCGTTGGCCTTACATATCGTAAAGTGTTGCTGGAGCTACGACAACAAGTTCGCATTTCCACCAAATGTTCAGAGCATGGTTCTGTCACATTAACTCAGCTTACCCTGTTTCTACACAGGATGCAGAAGGTGGTAGATATAGCACTGTCCAGTTTCTGTTCAGTTCCGACTTAAATTGGAACGATAAAATGCACAAAGCTGCAGGGAATGTAGGACAGAAACTGAGGATGCATAGGGGCTACCTAAAAAACCGTGTTGGAGTTTTTCTGTAGCAGATAGGTTCGAAAAAGGTGACTCGATTCGAGATATGAGAGTGGCACGAATATGATTCACTAGTGGCTGTAATCATTAAGAGACATCTTCATAGGATCCAACGCAGGTGTGTGGTTGAATGGAGAGACTTGAATCCAAATTGCTGACAGCATTTCTGCAAAAAATCCTAACGCTATCAGCGACTCTTGTTTGTGCCTGTGGAACAAACACTGCATTTTATGCAGGGTGATGGTAACATAGTCGTTGTGATCGTGTTTGTAATAGTGTGGTCCTTACGTGAAATGTATGTTGCTGGCAGCATAATCCTTCTGTGGTCAGTTTCAAATGTCGGTCCTCAATAGTGTTCCTGAAAAAGAACATCATCTTCCCACCAGAGATTCCCATTTCAGCTACGTGGTGAGTGTAATCCGATTACTGATATAGAAAAATTACTCGCCATGCAAAGTGACTTTCGTGATCAATTTAATTAATTAGCCTTTCAATTTGATATCAGTGACGTGCCACCTAGTAGGTGGAGGGGATGGACAGGGCACCACAGATACAATTCTTGACTTTGCATTTTTTTTCATTTGCGGCGATATCTTTCAACAATATTTGAATCTCTCACCTACAAAAGGAGAGACGACCATCGTAATAAAATAAGATGCATTACCGAATTTATAAAGTGATATGTATTATAAATCTTATACTAACAATTTCTCTGTGCTGCTACCTTGAGAGAGAGTCCGAAAGTGAGGAGGCATCCTGTGACAGTGGTACATCTTAGCACTCCATCATCAGCCAAAAATGAGGTTAATATTCTAGTCGCATGATGCAGGACATGAGAGATAAGATATGACATTTTTCTAACTGACGAGAGAACACCTAGAAGGAATATAGCCTATGAAATAGTCCTGTATAGGATTTTCACAACAAGTAACGATACGTTAGCGATGTTAAAACATGTGAATTGCGCGATTTCTTATATCTTCGAAAATAACTCGTATAAAAGGGAGAAACTTACAATTGGCATGAGAAATTTCAGGTGTATGGTCAGCAATATCGCTGCCTTGGATTGGGTAAAGTAGATTTTTAAACTGGTGGGTCTATGTCAGAGTGGAATTTTTTAGAACTACTGTATACGTCGAGACTGCAGCTGCTTGTTTCGCACTGCACTGCAACTGGATGCAGCGGCAGTCACGAGGAGTTGACAACTGGAAGTAACGGGTTAGCTCAGCCTGGGGCGGAAACAGGGTATGCGCCGACCTGTCTGATCTTGGCCATGGCAGCAGAGGCTGGCGAACTGACCAGTGTGCTGGATAACATAGAAGCGGACGTGTGTATGTGGCGAGAGAGAAGACTCTAAATGATGGATGTTTGCACTGAATGCATTGATAACATCCGAATTCCTACCAATGCAATCATTCCTGGATGTTCTCGGTGGCTGGAGGTGGTGCACTCTGACATGCACACGTGTCCATGACTGCTGCTGTGGCCACGGCTGTAGTTTCCTCTGGTCTTAGAGCATTCGCGCTGGCGGGGTATGAGTGGAAGGTGGGCTGTGTATGGACGTCTGGGAGGTGAGTGTGCAGGATGTTTAAGTGTCTCAGCGATCTTTGACATCTACCAACGGCAGCTGCTGCTTGGACTGGGTTGTGGTTAAAGTATGTCGTGTTTAGCACTTCTCAATACATTGCACTGGACTCTCTCTTGCTGTGGTTCAAATGGCTCTGAGCACTATGGGACTCAACTGCTGTAGTCATAAGTCCCCTAGAACTCAGAACTACTTAAACCTAACTGACCTAAGGACAGCACACAACACCCAGCCATCACGAGGCAGAGAAAATCCCTGACCCCGCCGGGAATCGAACTCGCGAACCCGGGCGTGGGAAGCGAGAACGCTACCGCACGACCACGAGATGCGGGCCTTGCTGTGGTATTTGCTGTTGTTCTATGAGGCAGTAGAACCACCCTCTCTCCTTGTGAATATACCAGAGAGAACCAATGTAGGAAGTCTACTGTTCCCTTAAAAATCCAACAGCGCTGTCAAATTCCCAACTGATCAATTTATTCTTTGTGGTAGTTGTATTGCTTAGACACATGCGTTCGATGTGAGCGGGCATGGCCGGCGCGAGTGTGGGTCTCCCCCTACAGTCGGCGGACGGCGCACTTCGGGATCACGAGTTTGTGTGATCATCAGAATTTTTTTTTTCACCGGATACATTTAGTAGAAACGTTGTGGTGGAGGAGGGCGCGTACAACGTCTCAGATACATTTAGCACTACATTATATTTGTGATGGAAATTTCATTACCTGATTTACATAATGTTTGCGTGTGACATCCACACGTTGAAAATACATTTTATTATCAAGAAGTATCATTGTAAGGTGGACGCGAGCGTTTTAAGAGACCTATTTGACTCCCGTAAAAAGTTAAACAATTAATTTGAGAGGGTAGTGCAAGTGGATTATTTCACTGTATTTTTGATATCGAAATGGATAACATAAGAATGTAGGCATAGATGTACATTAGATCCTTATCTGGGGCTTTGTGCTATCTCAGACAGAGGTTACTCATTGAATTATTACTCTAACATTTTATTAAAAGCTTATAAGGTAATTTCTGCCCATGATGTAAGGTGGAAATCATATGAAATGTTACACATCTCAGCATGCAGGTATCAGATTGTCTGTCCCTGGTGAAATACTTCATGGCATATTTGATTGGTCAACACATGACAGGAATGAGTATTTTTAATTTAATTATTTATTATAATAAAATAGAAATTTTGAGGTATGTTACTGAAAGGCATGTCTTGATGTATTATTTTTGTTGATATCCAACAGAATTATATGAAATTGGTCTGATTCCTTTCTACTAAAGATTTTTAATTTTCAGAATGAATCAAACATGTTTTGTATATGAATATAAACATATTCATTTGATTAAAAACATTCTTAGTACAAATATTTTAAAACTTTTTAAAAGAAAATTGTACAGCATTTTATGTCTTGGATATCTTTTGGCAGCTTATTATATAGCTTGACTCATTATCATTTCAGTGGTAACTTTCTTGATCATTCTTTCTAATCAGGTACAAGCAACCATTATATCAGATTTGGCGATTATGTACACAACAGTTTGCTACATAATGCTCAATGGTTTTTGTATAAAAACTTCAGTTTGGAAGACATACTGATTTGCTACCTTTAAAATACCCCACTTTTTAAATAGCTCAATGTGATGGGTCCTTTTGTGGGTTCTGGTCATTATTCTGATTGCCTTTTTTGCTGTTTGAAGACATTTCCCACTGTCTGCCCATCTACATCTGAGAATGTTATGCTATAACTGATGAGCCATTATCCTAGTGCATCCAGTGAATGTAGCTGACCATGCCCAGTGCTCATTGGTTTCACACCACACTTAAGAGTGCAGTATACTAATACAGTCTGAGCAAGTGCAATGCTCATTGTTTTGACAAAATACTATCGGGAGAAACTAAGTCTTACTGATATAAGGTGACCGAGTGCAATGTTTGTGGCTTTATATACATATACATACATACACACACACACATATATATATATATATATATATATATATATATATATATATATATATATATATATATCCCCTAACTAGGACAAATTGTGGTACAAGTTAAAGAATCTTGTAGTCTAAATCAAGACTGAGATTAAAAGTAATTTATTTTGTCTAATGATTGCATAAATCACAATTTAACAATTAGGTTAACAGAGAGCAATGTTCTATAAAAATCAAATTAAATTACGAAATGACGCTAGCACAGTGGGAACTACCAAAAGCTGTGGAAGACTAAATGCAGCTAGTGCAAGAAGATATGCTTATCTGTGCAGTATGCATGATCAGAGCCATGTTACAACAAGAAGACACGAATATAAACAAAATATGCAACACAAGTTGTTTAGCAAAGTAAGCAAGTAACGATTCCACAGAATTTGGATTGTGCCACCACAAATGCTCTACTTACATCCCATTGAAATGGTAGCATGGAGTGACCAGCACCAAATAGCAGCTGGTGATGATGCTCGCTCTTTTGGCCCAGAGCAGAATGCACAGCTCTTCCCACAAAGGGCTGGAACAGAATGCACAGAATCCAAGTTTGAGGCTCCCAATTCACTACTTTCTAAAAAGCTCTACATGTAGTGAATGCAGTTGCTAAGGTGATCAGCGAGAATTGGTGCGAAGTTCATGAAAAGGCAGGGGAAAGTGAAGGTAACCTCTCTGCTTTAACATACAAGAAAAAATTTTGAACACAAAGTTGGCACTCTGCCAGAGAAGTTGCCTTAATGAATGGTCAACCTTATACACAAAGAACTCTGCCCAGAGTGGTGCAGTGCTATTGGCTGAACCAAATTTGTAGGGCAAATGCAACAGACTCTCCCACATTGGCGAGATGGTACCGCTGCATCTGAACATTCGAAATCGCACAGAAAAGAATTCATGTTTCACTAAGTTATTTTCTGAGAGCTATGGCATACACTGACCGCAAAAATTTAGGCACCAGCCCATCTTTCTACAGCCATCGATCCAGTCCTTGCCTCAGTTCAGCAAACTGCCCTTCCTCCCACTCCCTCTCACCCCCAGAAAGTATGCCTGCTCGATCCAGTGAGATTTGGCATCTGTTTCCCTGCGAACAAACATAACTTTAGAGACACCTTTGGTGGCATACTACCCACCATGGCGACTGCAGAGACGATTTCTCATACTGCTCAAGTATGCTCATGCGATACCTGTGAAATAACAGCAGAAAAATGACATACTACTACATAGTCATATGTGACAGTATCATCACATTGTGACAATAACATCATGACACAATATGTTTAATAGTCACAGGATGTTGTGCTAATTTACTATTGTATGCTTGTCCTGCATTAATTGTTGATCAACATGCATATCTAAAATTTCGCTATATCTAAATATGCTATGGTCTCATTATGTATGTAGTTTAAATCTTCTTGTATTAGATGTTTTACTTATAAAAATTCGAGTTATTAGTGTTTTTCTAAAATTGACTGTTATCATTTTGTTTGTTGACCATTTGTATATTGCCATGGGTGCCTTGTCAGCTTTTACTCCTAACATCTCTGGTACTCTATCCATTAATTAGTATATGATTGTTATGAGCTAATAAAACAGTTCCATGTTATGTGATAGTCTGTGGTAAGACTGTAGTATAGATAAGAAACGATATTGGACCTAACGTAATACTTTGAGTGAATCCAATATTTAAATATTTTGGATCCACTCAAAAGCTGGGAGATCTCTACCCACTGCTCTCTGTTTGCTAGGTAAGGGCAAAACAGTTATTTTACAAACCTCTTCCTCCCCCCCTCTTACTCACAGTGCTTCAAGTTTACATAGAGGTATTATATAATCAACTGTGTCAAGTAATTTATTGAGGGCTATGAAAAGAAGCTGTTATATACTATTTATCCAGGAATTTTAAAACTGCTTTTGAAAATTCTGCTATAGCTGCTTCTGATCCCTTTCCAGATCTGAAACCAATCTGTTCTTTAGGCACAGATCTGTATTTGTTCAAACAATCCATAAGTCTGTTTATCAAAATGGTATCTGTATTTTTGGAAAAGAAGACACTACTACAACTGCTCAGCAATTCTACATACTTTCTGTATCATCTGCTTTGTTGCTGGGAAGAACTTTAACATGCTTTGGGTAATTTGGGATGTATTTGTATTTGTTTATTGGTACTGTACATCGTGTTTAGGTACATATTTTGCACAAACGATGTAGGACAAGTCAGGTTGGTAAAGTATAGACATTATACACATTGTTATTTTGAAACGATAAATAATTAAAAACTATTCAATACATGTTGAATATTGATGACAAAATTAATATACTGAAATAAAATGATAGATTGGTTAAGAATATTTGAGCAGTTACACTATACTTTGCTGGTAATTTAAAAACTCAGAAACAGAATAGAAGCAGTGGTTAAGCAAGTACTCTTTCAGTTTCACTTTAAACTGCTTCTGTTTCAAATAGGATGGCATGTGATTGTACAGCATTATGCCAGTATGATACACTCCTCTCTTACAAATGTTTGTACTTACTGTATTGACATGCAAATAATGCTTCTGTCTAGTATCATGAGGGTGGTAATCACAGTTATACTTGAAGATATTTCCATCTTTTAAAATGATTCCTTTTGTGAAATTTAGTATTTCATACATATATAAGCAAGGAAGAGGCAGTATATTGAGATTTTTAAATATTGGTCTACAGGAGTCTCTGTATTTAATATGTTTTATTGTTATAACAATCCTATTCTGTAGCCTAAATGTTTTGTTTGTACCTACAGAGTTCCCCCAAAAAATAACACCGTACATCAACAGTGACTGAATACTGCCATGGTACCTTGTGATCACTGATGCATGGCTTCTATTTTGTGAGAGGATTCTTACTGCATATGTAAGTATGTTTAACTTTTTATATACATTATTAAGATGTGTCTGCCACTTTAGGTTTTGCTGAATATGTATACCTAAAAATTTTGTGTCACTCACATATCAGACAGTTTTTCCATCAATTTTAAAAATCGGTCTTGCAGGATGTGGTTTCTGTGAATTGTGGAAATTGACTGTCACTGTTTTTTCATTATTTATTATTACATTGTTTGTTCTGAGCCATTGTTTTAAATTTTGTATTATATCTGTAGCTGTTTTTGTAGGCTTTCCTCATCAGATGATTTCATTAGGATATTTGCGTCATCTGCAAAAAGTACTGTTGTCCCTTTAGTTATTTTTTTCTGAGAAATCATTAACATAAAGAATGAAAAGAATTGGCCCAAGGACTGATCCTCGAGGGACTCCATATGTAATGTTTTGTGCATTACTGTAAAAATTAATTTTTTTTTGTTTTTATGTCTTTGTATTTTATTTGTGTGATCTGTAGACGGTCATGAGGGTAGAAATGTATCCACTTGTTCGGCAGGCCTAATATTCCATAATTACCTAGCTTCTGCAACAGGGTGTTATGAGCAGTTACATCGAAGGCTTTACTAAGAACAAGAAATATGCCAGACACATGTTTCTTGTTATCTACTGCTGTTAGACTTTCATTTAAGAAGATATAATTAGCTGACTGTGTTGATATGCCAGTTCTGAATCCATGTTGCGCATCACTTATTATGTTTTATTTATTTAGAAAGGTTGGCAGCCTTCTAAGAAATAATTTTTCAAGAATTTTGCCAAAGACTGACAATATTGCTACAAGTCTATAGTTTGCAGCTTCATGTTTGTCCCCTTTCTTGTACAGAAGTGCCACTTTCACCATTTTCAGATTTTTTGGGAATATGCCATTCACGAATGATGAATTGAAAACATCTAAACATCCGTCAATGGTTCTACGATAGATGTTACACTTACTTTGATGATAATATCTGGTATTTCATCAGTACCTACTGAATACTTAGTGGGTAACCTTTTTATAATGACAGATAATTCCTGAGGCGGTGTAGGAGACATGAATAACGTTCTTGTAAGAATTTTTGTATCTGACTGGAGTGTATTGCTGCCTGGTTGTGAGTTGTAATGTGTGTTAATCAGGTGGTGTGCTACGTTAGAAAAGTAGTTGTTAAATTTATTGGCCACTATTGTGGGGTTGATTATTTTATTGTTGTTTCCATGAAGTTCTGTTCTTTGTGGGCTAATGATGTAGTACCTGTCTCTCTTTTTATGATACTCCAGGTTGCTTTAGTCTTATTCCTGGAATTTTTTATTTGTTTGTCATTTTCCAGTATCTTTGCTATTGTTATAACTTGTCTAAGTATTTGTTTATATTGTTTAAAGTAGTTGATAAATATAGGATTTGTGATTTGCTTTGAGTATTCATATAAGTTTATTTTTTCTGGCATGATATTTTTATTCCTGTTGTGATCCATTTATTTTGTTTGTGTACAGAATTTATAAGAGACGTTTCTTTAGGAAAAGCTATTTAAAAAAAAAACGTTTGTACATGGCCATAAATTTATCAAACTTGTCATCTGTGTTGTTTGAACTGTAAACATCAGTGCAGATTTCTCTTCTCAAGAAAGAACAAAAGTAATTTATGTTTTCATTATTTAACTTCCTGACAATAGCTCTAGTTTTCTGGGCTTTTATTTTCCTGGAATAGTGATTGTTAGTATTTGTGCATCGTGATCACTAAAACCACTGTTTGCAGCCTGTGTGTTGCAGATATATTTATCTGTATTTGCAAACACCTGATCTACGGTTGTTGCAGAAGTAGTGGTTATATGAGTTGGGTTAGTTATAGTTGGTTTCATTTTAAAGGACTTCAGTAAGTCTTTGATTTCATCTTTAAATTTACTGGGTTTGGAGAAATCAACATTGAAGTCTTCACATATGATAATATTTTTTTTGAGGGTGTTGAAATCCTCTAACAGCTCTTCCATATTATTATAAAAAACTTTTTTGTCATCATCTGGCGACCTATACACACAGATGATTAAAGAATTTCTAATTGACAGTTCTTCTATTGAGTTCTATGTCTCTTTCTTTAGATAAGCTGTCAAATTTGGCTCTGTTAATGAAGTCTGTATCTTCTTGAACATATATGCACCAATCACCATGCCCGAGCACTTCTCTAGAAAATGTGGCAGCTAGTTTAAACTGAGGTAGGTGTGCTACATCTATCATGTCTTTATTCAGCCAGTGCTCAGCAAAATATAAAACAGAAATATCACTCATATCATTTAACAAGATTTGTATTTAATTTAGTTTATTGGGAAGAGACTGAACATTCTGATGGAACAATTTAAAGTATGAAGCTGTGACTATATTGTGTCTTGCTTGACCACTTATCTCTTTTTTACAACTACTATTGTTAGCTGTAAAAAATCCTTCTTGTTTTGAGGTGTGTGTTGTGTCTTCTTGCTAGCTGGTTCGCTGGATTCTGGGCCATTATTTTCGTGTGCTGTGGTGCTTCTAATGGTAATCCACTTGTCAAATAGAATTTGTTTGATTTTAGGCACTTTATTGCACTGGTTTTCACATTGTATTTATTTTGGTGAAACACTGATGTCTTCAGGTAGACTGGTCGATTCAGAGATAAATGCATCTCATTTCTACGACTGTTAATTTTAATTAATGAAGACAGTCTTGCTCCTTCCCCTGTCTGTTCAAGTGGAATCCGTGATGTGTGAATTTATCACGAGACAGTCTTTCCATTTCAAAGTTTATGGATATTCCACCTTTGTTGCAAGATTTTCAACAGTTTACTTTTTGCACTAAATGATGATCAACCACGTTGATTTATATATCCTTTGTCGTATATCTTGGGAATTGGATGCAAAATGATATTTGTCTTGTTACTGAGTTGGAGAAAACTTGGTAAGACGTTATCAATGCTTTCCATAATGTTGTTGTAGGACTCTTCAGTATCGTTCGACCCAGCCATTAATATAAGAGTTTCACTCGCATTCAAGTCTTCTGCTAATTAGTCAATTCGATTAAAAACTTCACAGAGAGGAGCATTTGGTTTAATAAAACTTTGAATGTCATATTTTATGTCTAGTTTTGTCTCCTGAATCTTTCTGCAATACCTGCCTTGTCTGTCACTCACCATTAAAACTTTCGGATTCTGTACTGCATTCCTTAACTCGTAACTTTGTTTCATATGTTCAGGTGCTTTATCTTCTGGAACACTATTGGTATCGTTCATTACAGTTTCGTTTTTGCTGATTGCGATGTAAACACTGTATTCAGTTGCACTTACACATTGCACTGGCTTTTTACCAGCTGACATCAGAACAGTTTCTTTGTCTGAAAGTGCACTTACTTGTTAGATGCACTTTTTCTGGATACCTTTGGCGTTGCATATACATTACAACAAGAGTGCATCGGTAGTTCCGATTTTAAATTGTGAGTGGTCGACGCACTTTTTACGATACACCATTTTTCACTGCTTACATATTTGCTTAGTTCTTGTTCTAACTCACTGATTCTCGCTAACAGAACGTTTCTATCCTCTTGCAACACTTTAATTATTTCGTCTTTCGATACTGAGTCTGTTACGAGTTTGTGATCGCCATGTGGCACCAAAACACAGTTCTTCGTTTTTGTTCGTGTAAACATACCTTTACAGTTATTTAATTTTATAGCACATGAGTAGCACAGATTGTCTTTATCGCCACCATTATTTACGTATTTCGCACATAATAGTCTCGTATTTATATCAGTTTTCGTGAGCTTTGAATATGTTACAGTTTTACTCTGCGCCATCTTGTAATTGGATGTGAACAGCGTATTTATTGTAACTATTAGGGGTTCTTTTATGCTGCTAATGCATGATCCCCCTGGTTTCCTCTTCAGTGTTTCATAGCAGCAACCAGTGTTGCCAACGCTAAAAAACCTGAGTCGCTAGATTCAATATCAAAAGTCGCTAGAAAGTCGCTAAAACTGATTTTACTAGAGTTGTACTGAAAATTTGAATGGTACAATTAGCCAGTGGGGAAGGGGGGGGGGTAATAAAATATTAATAAAAATGGTCTCATACGTAATTGCTATATTGTCTTAATTAAATGATGCATCACTTGCAACAACATGCATATAAAATACACTAACGTTTAATTAAACATGTTATCATAATTGACACAACACATAAATTGTTGTTTCAATCACAGTATTCAAATATACTATAAATATACAACTATATTTGTAACAAAAGAAAGCAAGAACTCAAATTAGGTTACAAAATATATACATACCGGTATGTGAGCTATTCATCATCGTCACTCAGAAGACTGAATAACTCTTCTGTTTCATGCTCTGACAGAACTGTAGTTGATGTAGAGGGTTGAACATCGCTCAAAAGATGATGTTGGAGTTCGATTGGTTTTGTCGTAAAAGAGTAACTAGAGTAACTTTTGTTCGCACCAATAAGCTCCAATATGTCTGATGATATGTCAAAAGATGCACAATCTTTAATTTGTTTCTTCAACTGGTCTCTCAATATGATCAAAGCATTAATTGTCTTTAACGATAATCTGTTACATTGTTTAGATTTTATAATGTCCATAGAACTGAATACTCTTTCCACTTCTGCATTTGATGCGGCAGGCATAGAACAGTCATTGCTAGTTGTGAAATCAAAGAAAAAGGATTCTCACCTGCGGCATTTTTATACTGCAAAACCTCACTCCAAAATCGAACAGTATTAGTAGTGTTATTCCACCTAATGAAGTTGATATTATGCCATTCTTGCAGCATACCGTCTATGAAACTGCCACTAAAACCTAATTCTTTGGCTACATCCGCTACAGCATTATTTTTATTCACTTTCAGTGTTTCTTCAACATTCAGCATTGACATATTTTTCAGGATCGTAACATTACTTGGCAGTCTTTGTTGAATTTGTTTTGTGTGTTTCAGACTAAACTGAATGTAGCTTTTCTTCAAATAAACTTTATTTTCTTCAGACAAACTTGACTCAGACAATTTATGTTCAAGCATAAAACCAAGGTTCGGATTTGCGTTCATACATTCGCTTAGAACTGGTTTTGTCAACAAATCAACAGTTGGAAAAACTATGTTTGGTCTGAGCGACTGCATGAGAAATACAAGTGTATGTAGTAATTTAGCGGGGTCATTGTCTTCTCCTAGAAAAGCTTTTATTGCTATTTGTACGTCTTTTAAAGCATGTTTATGGTGAAACATGTAAAGATGATTTGAGTTGTCATAATACATCTTGTACAAAAGATCGGCAGTGCAACAATTGTCTTGAACCATGGCTAGTGAAAAATGTAGCTTTAGTTCTTCCCAGTGATCCAGAATTCTTCGTATTGCTGGTTCAATTGAAAGCCAACGTGTTGCACAGACCTTCAAAATTTTTAGTGGCTGTTTTCCACAATTTATTGTGTCATAAACCTTTTCATATTCTTCTTGTCTTTTGGTTGAAATGGAGAACCGATTGTAGGTTTCCCGTACAAGAAACTCTATGTTTCTAGGTATGGTATTCACTGAGGCGTGCGAAACTGCAAGCTGAAGAGAGTGAGAAATGCAACGGATCAATACCAAATGCTTGAAACCATATTCTCTCTTGAGTTGTTCGAAAAGCCTATTGTTTATTCCAACCATTGCAGAAGCATTATCTGTGCCAATTTCTACCATATTAGAGATTGGATGTTTGAGATCTTTCAAAGAATTCACAAGAACAGCAGCCAGATTTCTTGCATCTCCAGTTTCTACTACAGCGAGTTTGAGAAATGCTGATCTAATGGTTTGGTTGTCTACACTATAGTACCGTATAACGATACCTAGCATTTTGGATATTGATCTGTGGAATCATCTATTAGTACACTGTATTTTTGGTTATTTATATCCTCAACCAATGATTGTGCAAAATATGGAGCCAAAACTTCAGTTATAATTTTAGTGCACTTCGTACGATGTACTTGCATGTTTTTAGCGCCCTCAGCAGCGGAAAACACCTTCTTGCACAGTATTCCTAAATGATCTACAGCTAAAATATAACAATGTTCAACAATAAATAAAGAAAAGGCGCCTTCCGCTCTGCTTGCTATTCCAGCTGTAGTTTTCGGAACAATTTTCACAGGTAAGGTGGTTTGTGTTTTTTTTTAAATCAATTTTTTGTTTATGCTTAATAGTTTTCGAATACTTTCTAATACCACAAACTCTGTTGCACATACTTGACATCTTGCCTTGGATAAGTCTCCAACTCCGGTTTTAGCCACCCATTGAATTCAGGTTCTGCTTCCCACGCATCCGGATATTTTTGAGCGTACTGCTTCTTCTTCTGCGGTAAATCCATTATGTAAGCCACCACAACATAAGTTTCATCAATTTATAATCACTGAAAATACATCAAAACTCAGGCGAACTAGAAGTCATGCAACAATCTACTCACTTGGTAACTCGATATCAGACCTATTGTTCATTGTTTAAAACTTAATAATGTCTGAGGTAACCCCACCGAATTGTTCTTGCGTTACCACTGTCCATGTGGTAATAATTTCACTGCTAGTTATCATTTCGGAAAATTAGAGGTTGCTGGACAGAAATGTATTTTATTATACTTAACATTACATATGTCTTTTGTCAATTCGAAAAATAAAAGGAGTTCAAAATTTGAAGAACTGTAGATCGATACGCTATCGACGATAACAGGCTAGTATGTAATGAATAATGAATTGTTTTCTTACTCTGTAGACAATTCCCACATTCAGGTTTACTAAATGCTGAACAATGCTACATGATCTGCTAAGAACTTAATTTAACTTCTTAAATGTAGAACAAAGTCAGTGTAGTATCTATTCTGTAGTTAAAATCTTAGTTTTGTTAATGAAAATACTGGTCCAAAATAGTTTTGATTTGTACTTCGAAAGTCGTTAGTAGTCCTAAAGTCGCCAGATAAGCCGCTAAATAATTTTTGTCGCTAAAAAGTATTTTTGTCGCTAAAGGCCCGTCCACACACAACGATCTGTCTGCGCAAATGTCTCCGCACATCATATCTGCGCAGACAGATCGTTGCGTGTAGACAGAAGATTTGCACCAACCTGAGGTGTGTGCAAACCTGGAAGTTGCAGTTGCAGGTTTGAGCGAAACCTCTCAAATCTGTGGGTTCAAACCACATCTGCGCAGACAAGTTGGAGCGTGTGGACAGGAGATCGCCGCAAATCTGGCACGAAACAGCTGTTTGCTCAGTCTAGTGTTTGTATTTGTGCGCATAGGGCATTAAAATGGCTGATACTCGTCAGTGTTCTCGAGAGTTTGTAAGTGAATTCATTGAAATATGTAGAAACCACCCATGTTTGTGGAAGATTAAAAGTAAAGAATATAGTGACCGAGACAAAAAGACAGCAGCATACAATGCTCTAACTGAAAAATTGCGGGCAGTTGACGCCTCGGCAAACACAGAAACGGTAAAAAAAAAAAAAAAAAATATTCGTTGCGAACTGGCGAAATTATTTGCGGATGGATGTCGAAACTTATAATTATCTCTTAAAGCTTGTAACCCCTCATATTATGAGAAAAAATACTTGTATGAGAAGGGCAATTTCTCCTCATGAACGGCTGGCGGTAACATTAAGATTCCTAGCAACAGGAAGGAGCTACAAGGATTTGGAATTTTCAGCTGCAATATCGAAACAAGCGTTGAGTACCCAACACATGTGAAGCTATTTACGCTGTCCTGAAGGATGAGTTCATGAAGGCAAGCTAAGTAAATTAAGTCTGTCAGCGAACTGTTTACCGAAAAGAGTTATCCAAAGTTCAGAAATCTAGAAGATCTGGTGTAAGAGTAGATCAAATATACCAGCCAACGTTATGGTATTTTCATCTGCTTGGCTTTCTTAGTGATCAAGAAACGCCAAGACCAAGCAGGAGTACAATTGAAGATGAAATTGGAGTGTCAATGTGCCAGGAAATGGAACACGAGGTAATGTAAAACAAAACAGGTTCGCCCTGCAACTCTCGCAGTAAATGTACGTGAGAAAACTGCTTTCGCTTTAGCAACCACTGTCTACACCATTTTGACCGCCTTCTCTGTTTCCTGCGGTTGGTCTGAATGTTTTTTGCAACACAAGTTGCGAACACAGACCACAACAGAACTTCCTCCATGTCTATATTTCAAAATAACTGAATTAAATTTTTGACGTTTACGGGGAGCGTAGTCGCTTGCCACGGATTTTTCTTTTCTACAACGACAGATGGCGGGCGAGTAGTAGACTGGGGTTTGTGTCGTGTGAACACACCACATTTGCAGCGATCTTTTGCATGTACAGACATCTGCGCCAATGTCTGAGCAGACAGATCGTTGCGTGTGGACCGGGCTTAAGACGAAGGTAAAAGTCGCCATTTCTGGCGACAAAGTCGCTAAATTGGCAACACTGGCAGCAAATTTAATATTATTCATTTTTATTTGCAGCTGTGTAGTTTTTTTAGGGAACTTTTCTTGAAGTTTGGTTTCTATACTACTAAAGTAATAGGACACAAGGTTGACCAGCTCATTCGGTTATCATTAAGGCATCTTTACATCTGACTTCTGTGTTTATCTTTTACGGCTTTGTTGCTGTATTCCGAAATGCATTGTTCTCCATTTTTGAGATCGTTGTGGGACTACCACTGTACTTGCAATGTAATAAAATATAGTCCAAATTGCAACTTCTTTATTTTTGGTTCCGGTAATCAGTTTCGGTCTATAGGGCGTAAGGAGCTGTGACATGTAGCAATAGGTACTATTCAGTATCTGCACGAACCACGTCGTCTAAGACCTCGGGTCTGAAGTTGGTTTTATAGTCCTAAACTTGTCCCTGAAATTAAAAATTTAGAAATTATTGCGATCTGGACTACTTTATGTTGAAATTGCTATGCTTTTATTTTATGAGTTTCGTATTTCTTTCTTATATTGTTTCATTTTTTTCTGAGTCCTGCATAAATTTCTTGTATCGGTATATAACTTGGTGTCTTCCATCCTTTTGAATAAATTACGGCTTAAGTAGCTTATGATGACCAATTTTGGTTTTCAGAAGGAAAAAGTGAGATTATTCAAAGAGTCAGACAACTGTAAATGGAAAAAAATAAGAAGAAAATACTGCGGGTTGAACTACTATATATCTATAGTACGTGTATTTCTTTAATAACAGAATACTAATTCAAGTTAATTGTACATTGAGGTCTGCGTTCCTGAGTTTTATTCTATGGGAGAATTGCTAGTGAAGTTACGTAGTGGAATGGATTTTTGTATAGTTGAAAGTTACATCGGTTACGGTTATTTTTAACAATCGATTTTTTGTCAAGTCGCGAAAAGAAACTCGGTTTATATATGTAAACGGTATCTAAAATTTCCGCTACGTAAAATGATTACAGCTTTGTTACTAAAATCAGTGAAATTATTTTCTAGTATTTATTATTCTACTTTGTAGGATCTTCATGTCTCTGATTTTAAAGCGCGAAAAGAATGAAGTAGTACGGTTTACTGTGGCCATCTTTAGTCAGTGTTACCGCGCGGGATTACAGAGTTGTATTTTCCCTTGAGGTTGTAGGGTGGAAGTGGTTGAGGTATGTATTTGTTGAAATGTGTGTACTTTTTTTTGTATCAAACGTTATCTTGTCATTATTGTTGCTTTTATCGTCTGTCACCGATTTAGTTTCTCCACTCTAATAAACTACAATACATATATGTACATCGTGCGCCATTGTATTCTAGTGAGTTGTAAGGGAAACAGGTGGAGGTAACTGCGTAAGCGTGTATGTTGATGATTGGAAGTGATTGTAAGTGCTGTCAGAAATTCGATGTGGAATTTACATGTAAGGAAGACTGTTGTCTGTTCGTTGTGTACTTATATGTGTATAGGAACTCTCGATGTGAAAGCCGGGTGAATGTTTGGCGTGCTGTTGATGGACCCAAGGTGTGCAGCAAGATTTCAATATTTTTATTTATATTACATTTAGGGCGTAGCATACAAATGATCGTACTTGGATGGAGCTAGTTACATTTGCAAGAACAGTTTCATTACTTAGTATAGCTTATATATAAAACTAAAATAAAACTGTTGGTCTGTAATAGGTGAGTTAAAAGTTTGCAATGGCCTTTCCATTGGATTCTTCGTAAACGACTGTTAACTTCAAACATTGCAGAACTTCGAACATCGCGGGGCACACAGGATAGGTTAATAGGCTACTTGCAGATGCAGAATAGTTCCTTATGTGGCCCATAACAGCAATTTAAAAAAAAAATTGCTGTTAGTGTGTTTCCTCCTGTTACATTTACGAAAGAGATGCAGGTCTATGTGGTGGTGGTGGTTGGGTTTGTGTACTCAACAGGTACATACATACGCATACATCATACATACGTACCAGATACTTCTATTTCAAGTTAGTGTAACATGAGGTTGCCTGGGCTAACCATTTAATACCAGGATATGAACTCTGAAGGCACAGAGTACTGAAGTCCATTTAGTGTGAAATATTGCATGTACTCTATCTGTAATCATTGTTCTCATAAGTTCAAGTAACTGTGTGACTGTTTTTTATATTTTATTTATTTTTTATGTTCATTGCATTCTATGAGTTAGACTCCTGTCGTCATGTAGTGTCAGCAGAAATATGCCTGTTACTTCAAATGTCTCCAATTATTTATTTTGTTTCTGTGTAGGGGCAGATGGAAAAGCTTGACTTGCTTTTGAGTTTGCCACCAAAAACTTCTGTTGTTGGTGTCAACAATCATCAGGAGATACAGTGGAACATAACTATACTTTGTGAAGGGGGACCAGATGTTTGACATAATTTGAGCTCTTGCTTGAATGTCCGTGGGAAAATTTTACACGGGCTTGAAGACTATTGCAGTTTGTGTACTGATAAATTCATACACATACAAGCCCTGTGTCATACTGTGTGAAACAAATTAACTGCACAGTGCAGGAAAAGTTTATTCAAAATGTGTGAAAGCTAGCCTTATTGCAGGAACATTAAACTTAATGTGTGTTACGCTAAGCTAAAGAGATGCATATACCTTTTTTTAAGATACAAAGCAATTATCCCTATAGCACTTCTATTAAATTTACCCACAACCAACTAAAGGAGCCAAAATATCAAAGTTATTCACTAATCTGCCATAGGGAGAGATTGCAGATACGTATTTGAGGTTTCATAGCCGGATGAGCTTGGGAGAAATTGCAGTATAGCTTTCAGGTATTGGTGTGGTGGTACATTTTTGATGATGATGATGATGATGATGATGATGATGATATTCTGCTTATTAAACAGGAGTGTTAAAGAATGATAGGTCCAAATGTCGTCCATTAATTTGGAAATACCAATAATTATGCCAGTCATGTAGATATATCTTCAGTTCAGTTTAGTTGGATGTTTTTCCTGTCATCTACCAGTCTGTCCACCATGCACAATGCTTATTTATTGTTCCTTCCCTGCATCACAACAGAAACAAGCATATTGTCATCCTCAAGAGCACCACATATTTGAATCGCATATTAATGCATGTACAAGCAAGCTTGGATTGTGTGAAGACGAATGGGATTCATACAGGCTTGTCGAGTTTGTGGATGCCTTTAGAAATTAGAGTGGATACTAAGTTTTGCCTGTGCTGCTCATTTCTGAAGATTTTTCAAGCATTTTGTGTCAGTTGCATCTTCCTGTATAGGCCTAAGACATTTTTCGAAATCTACTGGTATGTAAACACATGCCATTGAAAGTTCCTGGACTGAGGCTTGAACCCAGGACTTGTGCCTTTTGGGTACAAGTGTTCCACCAACTGAGATTAGATTAGATTTACTTTCATTCCAATTGATCCGTAGTGAGGAGGTCCTCCAGGATGTGGAACATGTCAGAAAAACAATACATGACAAATATTTATAACTAAAACAAATAAGCTAATGTACCATTCCACAGGTCCCAATTGGAATGATCGTCATTTTTTAATGATACTAAGAGTCATTTTACAAATACTAATGCACTGAATTTAAAATAAAGTTTTTTATTTATTTATAAGGTAATAAACATGTAATACAACTACTGTAATACTTATTTACAATGAACACATTACTGCACTGAAATGGTACAGAAGTTAGATTATACTTACACAAACACACACACACACACACACACACACACACACACACAAATTTTCAGTGAACACATTACTGCACTGAAATTGTGCAGAAGTTATGTTGTACTTATATACAAATCAGTTGGTTTTACTAAGAAATTCATCAATGGAGTAGGAGTTGGCCACCAATAAATCCTTTAGGCTTCTCTTAAACTGAATTTCATTGGTTGTTAAGCTTTTTATGGCTGCTGGCAAGTTCCCCCCATGAACCATGGACCTTGCCGCTGGTGGGGAGGCTTGCGTGCCTCAGCGATACAGATGGCCGTACCGTAGGTGCAACCACAACGGAGGGGTATCTGTTGGGAGGCCAGACAAACATGTGGTTCCTGAAGAGGGGCAGCAGCCTTTTCAGTAGTTGCAGGGGCAACAGTCTGGATAATTGATTGATCTGGCCTTGTAACATCAACCAAAACGGCCTTGCTGTGCTGGTACTGCGAACGACTGAAACCAAGGGGAAACTACGGCCGTAATTTTTCCCGAGGACATGCAGCTCTACTGTATGATTAAATGATGATGGCGTCCTCTTGGGTAAAATATTCCGGAGGTAAAATAGTCCCCCATTCGGATCTCCGGGCAGGGACTACTCAGGAGGACGTCGTTATCAGGAGAAAGAAAACTGGCGTTCTACGGATCGGAGCGTGGAATGTCAGATCCCTTAATCGGGCAGGTAGGTTAGAAAATTTAAAAAGGGAAATGGATAGGTTAAAGTTAGATATAGTGGGAATTAGTGAAGTTCGGTGGCAGGAGGAACAAGACTTCTGGTCAGGTGACTACAGGGTTATAAACACAAAGTCAAATAGGGGTAATGCAGGAGTAGGTTTAATAATGAATAAAAAAAATAGGAGTGGGGGGTAGCTACTACAAACAGCATAGTGAACGCATTATTGTGGCCAAGATAGACACAAAGCCCATGCCTACTACAGTAGTACAAGTTTATATGCCAACTACCTCTGCAGATGATGAAGAAATAGATGAAATGTATGACGAGATAAAAGAAATTATTCAGGTAGTGAAGGGAGACGAAAATTTAATAGTTATGGGTGACTGGAATTCGTCAGTAGGAAAAGGGAGAGAAGGAAACATAGTAGGTGAATATGGATTGGGGGGAAGGAATGAAAGAGGAAGCCGCCTTGTAGAATTTTGCACAGAGCATAACTTAATCATTGCCAACACTTGGTTCAAGAATCATAAAAGAAGGTTGTATTCCTGGAAGAATCCTGGAGATACTAAAAGGTATCGGATGGATTATATAATGGTAAGACAGAGATTTAGGAACCAGGTTTTAAATTGTAAGACATTTCCTGGGGCAGATGTGGATTCTGACCACAATCTATTGGTTATGAACTGCAGATTGAAACTGAAGAAACTGCAAAAAGGTGGGAATTTAAGGAGATGGGACCTGTATAAACTGAAAGAACCAGAGGTTGTAGAGAGTTTCAGGGAGAGCATAAGGGAACAATTGACAGGAATGGGGGAAAGAAATACAGTAGAAGAAGAATGGGTAGCTCTGAGGGATGAAGTAGTGAAGGCAGCAGAGGATCAAGTAGGTAAAAAGACGAGGGCTAATAGAAATCCTTGGGTAACAGAAGAAATATTGAATTTAATTGATGAAAGGAGAAAATATAAAAATGCAGTAAATGAAGCAGGCAAAAAGGAATACAAACGTCTCAAAAATGAGATCGACAGGAAGTGCAAAATGGCTAAGCAGGGATGGCTAGAGGACAAATGTAAGGATGTAGAGGCTTGTCTCACTAGGGGTAAGCTAGATACTGTCTACAGGAAAATTAAAGAGACCTTTGGAGAGAAGAGAACCACTTGTATGAATATCAAGAGCTCAGATGGCAACCCAGTTCTAAGCAAAGAAGGGAAAGCAGAAAGGTGGAAGGAGTATATAGAGGGTTTGTACAAGGGCGATGTACTTGAGGACAATATTATGGAAATGGAAGAGGATGTAGATGAAGACGAAATGGGAGATAAGATACTGCGTGAAGAGTTTGACAGAGCACTGAAAGACCTGAGTCGAAACAAGGCCCCGGGAGTAGACAACATTCCATTTGAACTACTGATGGCCTCGGGAGAGCCAGTCATGACAAAACTCTACCATCTGGTGAACACGATGTATGAGACAGGCGAAATACCCTCAGACTTCAAAAAGAATATAATAATTCCAATCCCAAAGAAAGCAGGTGTTGACAGATGTGAAAATTACCGAACTATCAGTTTAATAAGTCACAGCTGCAAAATACTAACGCGAATTCTTTACAGACGAATGGAAAAACTGGTAGAAGCCGACCTCGGGGAAGATCAGTTTGGATTCCGTAGAAATGTTGGAACACGTGAGGCAATACTGACCTTAAGACTTATCTTAGAAGAAAGATTAAGAAAAGGCAAACCTATGTTTCTAGCATTTGTAGACTTAGAGAAAGCTTTTGACAATGTTAACTGGAATACTCTCTTTCAAATTCTGAAGATGGCAGGGGTAAAATACAGGGAGCGAAAGGCTATTTACAGTTTGTACAGAAACCAGATGGCAGTGATAAGAGTCGAGGGACATGAAAGGGAAGCAGTGGTTGGGAAGGGAGTGAGACAGGGTTGTAGCCTCTCCCCGATGTTATTCAATCTGTATATTGAGCAAGCAGTAAAGGAAACAAAAGAATATTTCGGAGTAGGTATTAAAATTCATGGAGAAGAAGTAAAAACTTTGAGGTTCGCCGATGACATTGTAATTCTGTCAGAGACAGCAAAGGACTTGGAAGAGCAGTTGAACGGAATGGACAGTGTCTTGAAAGGAGGACATAAGATGAACATCAACAAAAGTAAAACGAGGATAATGGAATGTAGTCGAATTAAGTCGGGTGATGCTGAGGGAATTAGATTAGGAAATGAGACACTTAAAGTAGTAAAGGAGTTTTGCTATTTGGGGAGCAAAATAACTGATGATGGTCGAAGTAGAGAGGATATAAAATGTAGACTGGCAATGGCAAGGAAAGCGTTCCTCAAGAAGAGGAATTTGTTAACATGGAGTATAGATTTAAGTGTCAGGAAGTCGTTTCTGAAAGTATTTGTATGGAATGTAGCCATGTATGGAAGTGAAACATGGACGATAAATAGTTTGGACAAGAAGAGACTAGAAGCTTTCGAAATGTGGTGCTACAGAAGAATGCTGAAGATAAGGTGGGTAGATCACGTAACTAATGAGGAGGTATTGAATAGGATTGGGGAGAAGAGAAGTTTGTGGCACAACTTGACTAGAAGAAGGGATCGGTTGGTAGGACATGTTTTGAGGCATCAAGGGATCACCAATTTAGTATTGGAGGGCAGTGTGGAGGGTAAAAATCGTAGAGGGAGACCAAGAGATGAATACACTAAGCAGATTCAGAAGGATGTAGGTTGCAGTAGATACTGGGAGATGAAGAAGCTTGCACAGGATAGAGTAGCATGGAGAGCTGCATCAAACCAGTCTCAGGACTGAAGACCACAACAACAACAACAACAACAACTGGCAAGTTATTGAAAATGTGTGTTCCTGAATAATGCACACCTTTTTGTACAAGACTAAGTGACTTTAAATCCTTGTGAAGATTATTCTTATTTCTAGTATTGATTCCATGAATTGAGCTGTTGGTTTGAAAAAGTGATATATTTTTAATGACAAATTTCATTAAGGAATAAATATATTGGGAAGCTGTAGTTAGTATCCCTAGTTCCCTAAACAGGCTTCTGCAGGATGTTCCTGAGTTCACACCACATATAATTCTTACTGCACGTTTTTGTGCCCGGAAAACTTTAGCTTGGCTTGATGAATTACCCCAAAAAATAATCCCATATGACATTATGGAATGAAAGTAAGCATAGTATGCCAGCTTTTTCATTTTTATATCCCCTATGTCTGAGAAAAT
Source organism: Schistocerca cancellata (assembly GCF_023864275.1). Classification (NCBI taxonomy): domain Eukaryota; kingdom Metazoa; phylum Arthropoda; class Insecta; order Orthoptera; family Acrididae; genus Schistocerca; species Schistocerca cancellata. The sequence continues at coordinate 313,893,009 of NC_064630.1, read as the reverse complement.
TCGCATTGCAAACAGAGATTTGTTAAGACGCTTCAGCAGTTCTGTGGTGTACTCCTCCCAGTTGAATTTATTATCAAGCTGTAACCCCAAGAATTTAACACTGTCCACTTCTTCTATCTTCTTGTCATCGTATGTTAGACATATACTCTTGGGACACCCCTTACAAGTTATGGACTGCATGTAGTGTGTTTTTTCAAAGTTTAGTGACAAAGAATTGGCTAGGAACCAGTGATTAATGTCCACAAATATTTTATTGGCTGATCTTTCTAAGACTACACTTGATTTGCTATTTATTGCAATGTTTGTATAATCGGCAAACAAAACAAACTTGGCATCTGGTAATGTTACTGATGAAAGGTCATTGATATACACAAGAAAAAGTAAGGGCCCCAAAATGGAACCTTGTCGGACCCCACATGTAATTAGTTCCCAGTTGGATGATGCCTGATAGCTTGATACATGTCTCTTTCCTAATAACACCCTTTGTTTCCTGCCAGAGATATAAGATTTGAACCATTTTGCAGCATTTCCTGTTAAACTATAATATTCTAGTTTACTTAAAAGGATATTGTGATTTACACAGTCAAATGCCTTTGACAGATCACAAAATATACCAGTTGCCTGCAATTTTTTGTCTAATGAATTAAGCACATTTTCGCTGTAAGTGAAGATAGCCTTCTCAATATCAGAACCTTTTAGAAATCCAAACTGTGACTTTGACAGTATGTTATTTGAGATAAGATGGTTATAAAGATGACTGTACATTACTTTTTCGAAAATTTTTGAGAATGCTGGTAACAGTGAAATTGGACGGAAATTTGATGCTATTTCTTTATCTCCCTTCTTAAACAGTGGCTTAACTTCAGCATATTTCAGCCATTCAGGAAATATTCCACTGATAAACGACTGGTTACACAGATAGCTTAATATGTTACTTAGCTCAGAATCACATTCTTTAATTAACTTTGTTGATATTTCATCATACCCACTAGATGTTTTTGATTTTAAAGATTTTATGATGGACATTATTTCTGTTGGGGTAGTGAGGGTCAAATTCATATTATGGAAGTTACCTGAAATGTCTGGCCTAAGGTAATCCATAGCAGCATCTACCGAACCTGACAACCCCATCTTTTCAGTAACAGTTATAAAATGTTTGTTAAAAAGTTCTGCATCACTATACACATGTCACCAATGTATCATTTACTCTTAATGCTATTTGTTCCTCTTCACGTCTGGTTCTACCGGTCTCCTCCTTCACTATATCCCATATTGTCTTTATTTTGTTATCTGATATGACTATCTTTTCCTTGTAATATATTTGCTTTGACATCCATATTACAGTCTTTAATATTTTGCAGTATTTCTTATAATGTGCTATATAGCATCAACATTGGAAATGTTTCGGATTGACAGATACAGTTTTCTTTTTGTTTTACAAGATACCCCTATTCCTCGAGTAATCCATGGCTTCTTTGTAGACTTTGCTCTAGCCTTGGTAAGTTTTGGGGGAAAACAGTGTTCAAATAAGGTAAGCACTTTATTAGCAAAAGTGTTATATTTTTCGTTCATGCCATGAGCACTGTAAACATTAGTCCAGTGAATGTCTCTGAGGAGTGTCCTAAAATAATCAATTTTTGGCTTACTGATTACCCTCTTGAGCTCAGATTTAACAGATTTTATATCCTGTTCAGTGTTAACAATTAACAGAAGGAACTGCATGTCATGGTCCGAGAGGCCATTGACTATTGGTTTTGTAATATAATTTTGTTCATTGGACTTTTCTATAAAGATATTATCAATGGCTGTTCGTGAGCAAGTGGCTATCCTAGTGGGGAACTTTACTGTGGGAATTAAGTTGAATGATAGTGTTACTAACTCAAATAAGTTCTTATTGGGAGAGTCTTTAAGGAAATCTACATTGAAATCACCAGCAACCACTATTTCTTTGTTTTTGGTTGTTAAATGGGCCAGTACAGCTTCAAGGTGGTTTACAAACAGATTAAAGTTACCTGCAGGTGCTCGATATACACTTAATATTATGAAAGATTTTTTGTGAAAGTCTAATTCTGTTGCACATGCTTCCATATGCTGTTCTAGGCAAAATTTATGAATGTCTATGTTCTTAAATTTATGACAGTTCCTGATGAATGTGGCAACTCCTCCTTTCTCCATTTCTGATCTACAAAAGTGAGATGCTAACCTAAACCCTGTAACACTTAAAAGTTCTGTACCAGTGGTCACATGATGTTCAGAGAGGCAGATTGTCAGCTGGGTTTGAAGACTCTAATTCATCTATGCAGATAGTTAATTCATTAATTTTATTTCTCAGTCCTCGAATATTTTGATGCAATAAAGATAGCTGACATTTCACATTGACTGAGTTAAAATTGGGTGGAGTTAAAATATCTGCTGACAGTTGAAAATTCTTAACCAATGGCTGCTTATGCTGATGTGATAAGCTGGAATTATGTTTTTTGATTTCTTTCTCAAACTGAAGGTTTGTCTCAGTTCTAACCTCTCTTAAAATTTGCTTTCTTTCTGTCCTCCCTACCCTAAAAAAGGGTCTTTTCTGAATCCTATAACCACTGGTATTTTACCACTCATGACAGTGCCTCCCCCCTTTAACTTTCCTGCTATTTCCCCAGCCAATTTACCCTTCCCCTTCCTGTTGAGGTGAAGGCCATGCCTAGTATAATCCCACCTACTGAGAGAATCAACATGAACCACACCAATGTGTGACCCCGCACCCGACATGAGCAGCCGTTCCAGCTCCAAATTAACTCTCTTGACAGAAGAGTTCAAATGAGGTCGGTCATGGCGCCCAGGAACAGATACAAACTCAACACTAGTATGCTTCGATGCTGATGCAATCTTCGCCAGGTCACACTCTATACTGTACCCATGATCTCTGTCAATACTGTTACCTGCCCCACCCACTATAACCACGGTGTCTTCCGTAGTGAAATCTTTGCAAAGTGATCCTAAATCCTCTGTCACCTGCTCCAGACCAGCACTAGGTTTAAAAAAATTTTGGTGACCTGGTATTCTGATCCTAGTTCATCCTGCAAGAGTTGGCCAACACCTCTTCCATGGGAACTACCTAACAACAACACTTTCTTTCTCTTTTCTGATTTCCCTACATTCTTACTTTTCAATTTGCTGCTGAAAGTTTGTTGTGCCCTGTCTACACCTGCAACTGCTTGAGGCTCACCAGCTTCTAACTGAAGCAACAGGTCAAATCTATTTTCCACATTCACCATAAAGCTGTCAGACAAAGTTCTAGGCCTGTTCCGCCTGTTGCCACTTCCCACCTCTCTTTACCCTTCTCCCTCCTTAACCTGTCAAGATCTCCCCTGGCCTTGTCTAACTCAGCCTGAAGGGCAGCAATTTTCCCCTCCTGTTCCAGTATCTTCCTATCTCTACTACAAATCCTACAAAACCACTGATGAGTCTCATTTACTTCCCCTATTCCCACGCCACTACAGTCACCCACATGGAAAAAACTACAGCACCCATCACACCAAAGCCCCGACCTAACAATTCTACGGCAAGTCAAGCACTTTTCACTCATGATAAACGTAATAGTTTATTAAGAATAAGTCAGTTAAATTACAGATAAACACGAAAATATGGGTACACAAATTTGGCCTATACGCAACTGTGTGTAAACAAAAACAAAAGTGCAAAGTTTCTGAAACAACAAGTTAAACTTTAGGCTACTTTCCGGAAATGCTAGTTAGTTAATGAAGAGGTACGCTAAGTTAAATTGCTGGAGAGAGCAAGGAACAACTAAACGAAATTCTATAGATTTGCTGCAGCAGAACGTAAACAGAAAATACGACTGTACGGTCTTTTCGCGTTTTCTGCTATATTACGTAAAGAAAAATGAAACCTTTAATGGTACACTTAAACGGTACACTAATAAACTTATTTACCACGTAATCAGTACTAATCTATATGTTTTATAATCTAAAATAACTTATCTTACGAGAACACCAAAACTCGCGCTAGTCGCCTGGCTGCAGGGCTGCCAACCTCCTGAACATGACTCATGACTTCTCATAGCTTTACTTCTACCAGTACTTTATCTCCTACTTTCCAGACTTGTAAAAAAAAAACAAAAAAAAACTCTTTCGTGACTGTGTAATTTCTAACAAGGGCTTCTTGTCTGTTGAGAACTTATTGAAGTCAACCAACAAAAGGAAGACACTGATATACTCCCAGGATGATGGCTAAACATGCAATGGGTTCTGTGCCAAAAGAATGATGGGAACTTTCAATGGAAATGGAATTCTGCATGTTGGGGCCTAAAATTAGGATGTAAGCCATTCCATGCCAAGTTGTTGTGTCGGAACATTGGTAAAGTTTTACTTTGATCTACTTAATATTTGGAGGGATATAGCCTGTTGTTAAACCCCTAAACACAGTTTTCAGCAGTGCACCCTTAAGTTTTAGGCAGGTTTGAAATGTAATCTCAGGCAATACTTTCTTGAAAGGGTCGAAACAGTGCCACGCTGTAAAACTTCTTACATGTTCTGATGAGATATTTTGTGATCAGTTTTCACATGGATGATCTGAAAGTGGCCGAGAAAATAGCAGCTTAAAAAAAAATGGTGTTTAGGATTTCAATGTTCTGGAAGGAGGTGTGCGATTCCGTCACAAGGTCTTGGAATATAAACTGCTTTCCAAGAGTATACAAGCTGAGGGCAATGTTGACATTTTTGTAGAAATGTCGGACATTCTTCGCAGACTTTTACAAAAACATATTTGCTGCAAATGCTTTTCAACGATTTTCACTATTAATGCCTTGCTTTAAACCACCTAAGAAAGTAATTTTGTTTTGAATTGCGAGCATATAAGGCACTGAAAACATAAGATAAAGACGCAGCAAAAATATGACTGTTACACTGGTACTGAAAGTAAATCTAACAAATTTTATTATGTTTTAAAATTATTTAGTAATGTTAAAGGGAAAGTAAAGTCAGAAGTTTTAATGAGTAGGAAGTCAGCTGGAAGGGTCAATCTGTACCAAGTGGTCAGCACTGGTTGCTTGACCATCCCAGAAAAAATCGATATTCACTGGGTGACTTCCCCCATGTTTGTTGGACTCAACCAATAAAATTTTTTTAAAAATGTTTTTGAGCCCACTAAACATTAGGGAATCAAATATCAGAATTTTCTGAGATGGTCGAGCTGTCAATTATTTTTTTCTTGGATCACTTGGTATGGAATGATCCTGAAGTATAAAACCTGAAACACTGTAAAGAAAGTAGTAGGCCTATTTCTTCATTGAACAAGTTGGAACAAAAATTTGGAGTAGTTCAGTCCATCATTACATTGTCAAACATCAGTGTTAGTGTCTTAAAGTCTTTAAATTTGATTGAAAGGAGGATGAATTTTTATCCCAATGGATTTCATTGAAAATTATTCATTTATCTTTCAGGATGGAGAGTGAGGTTTCCACAGGTTAAATAGTCAAGCATCATTCCTTCTATATGTCATTTATTTTCTTCAGAATCAGGAGATAGAATCTGAATTTTTTCACTGTTGGTGACATGGCACAATTACTGTTGATTCTTTGATAGAATCTGAATTTTTTCATTGTTGGTGACATGGCACAATTACTGTTGATTCTTTTATTAAGGAGCTGATGAAATATATAAAAACAGCTCATACAGATTTCCCACCTGAATTATCCCTGTGATGACTCCAGTGTCCAACACCAAACTTTTCAAAAATTTTCTTGATTTATGCCTTAATAAGAGAATCTGGAATGACGACGGAACGAAATTTTTTGCTAGAAGTCAAGCGATGGGATAAAGTGATGTTCAGTACTGAAAGCATTAATGGTGGTAGAGTGGCTTTCATCTGCAAAGAAGGCATTGAAGAAAATGAAATGCCACAAGGGGAGAGATTTAAACATGTGTATAGTCCAGCAGGAACTGGAGAAAACCATTTTTGTAAACAAATGAAACAGTAATTCAGATTATGAGTTAAAATGATGCAGCATCATTTCTGGCCAAAAGTAGTGATAGTAGTAAAGGAAGTACAGGGTGTTTATAAATGAGTATCAGGGTTTTAACACTTTATTATATTTATTATATTAAACTTACAGTTATAAATGAAATGTCCAATGAAAGAGCAACTCAAACAGTTTTACCAAGAAACTTATAAATGTTCTATGTGAGCACCATTTGTCACACGGCACACATTCCTCCCAAACATTGATAAGTGTGTCTTCAGTGATTGTAGCAACAGCTGCTTCAATCTGGTTTCTTAATTCAGGGAGGTCTGCTGGTAGCAGAGGCTTGTACACGTGATCCTTGATGAAGCCCCAAAGAAAAAAATCACATGACGTTAGGTAGGGTGAACGAGGACGCCGTGCAAAGCTAGCCCTGTCATTGGGCCCCTTGTGGCCTATCCAGCGCTTGGGTACAGTGAAGTTCAACCTGTCACGTACTTTGCTATGCCAGTGAACATTTATAAGGTTCTTGGCAAAACTGTTTGCATTGCTCTTTTATTTGGCATATCATTTATAACTAAGTTTAATGTAATAAATGTTATAAAGTGTTAAAACCCTGACATTCATTTGTAAACACCTTGTATATTAACATCAGACTTTAGCAGGATGGTTTAATGTGCTTTATGAACTATTGTAACTGAACCAATTCAGATTGTTGCCCATCAAAGAGTAATTAGTGTTGGGTTCTAGAACAGCTCGTTTTTGCAGTTACTCTAGCTCCACTGGTAACACTGTCTGGCTGTCAGTATAATTTTCTGTGTGATGTTCAATAGCAAATTATTGAAAGCATTAAAAATTTCAAGTAGCTTGGAGTAAATGTAAGCTTCAGATCCTAAAAGAAAACTCTTCTAGGTTTGACATGGGACCCGTAAATAAATGTCACCAGGTTTGAGACCCCATGGAAACAAACTCTTAAGGCATAGTCCATATCAATTCATGCAGGCTAGGAAACAATGTTACTTTTATAGCCCCGAATGTTATTGAATGTAGCATATGTTAAAATGAAGGAGTAAGTAAGAAACATGTATTTCTTTTGTTTTCTCCAAAAAAAATTCTGCTCAAAGATAGCCCTCCAAAGATGACACTCTGCATACCATTTTGAAGATGTGAGATGTGGAAAAAAATTTAAAATTCAGTATCTCTGGAACAGTTCTAGATATTTTGTTGTTTTTTTGAAAGATAATTGCTTTATGGTTACAAAGAAATCCTCCATTTGGACTTTTACAGAAAAGTTCTTTTACTATAGCTTTCTGAATTTTTTTGTAATTTATGGAAAAGCATTTTTTTTTCCAAAAATGCCAATCCATAAAATTTTGAATTTTTTTCAGTTGATTAGTATCCTGTAGTTCTACATTCCCTGGAAAGGATAGTTACTACTTCAAGATTGAACAAGTTTTATTAACGATTGAAATTTTTGCCATACATAAAACCTGTTTTATTGCCACATTATCACCTAACAGGCTCATAAAAATCAAAACCTAGCCTTATTTAACATAATTTTAGCTTTAAAAGATAAGTAAGAAACTCATTTTTCAAGCATTTTAAATGGTTCCAAAATGTATGTGAAAGGACCAAAGACTTAGATTTCAATTTGTACAACTTCTGTGCACTCCGTTTTGTACTGAAATTCGCCAGTCAATGAACTAAACATGTGTTCCACTGCTTCAGTATGTTCCTATGATGTAGTGATGTCTTCCTGTTGAACCAAAAGGAACTGGAGCAGTTAAAATCTTCAAAACATTGTGAACAGGAAGTGAGCACCGATTGGGTTGTTGCTGTCCTATAGCTGGAAACCTATATCCAGCAGCTGGTCCATGTCTTAGCATAAGTTCACTACAATTTCATTTAACTCGTAACTGGTGTCTATAATCTCTGCAATCCACCATCAGTCACACACACATGCCACAAACATCCCCCTTCTCAGGTTATGAATCTGAATATTATCCAGCTGTTTCTGAGGTGTTGGCTGAATGAACAAAATTTCTTCTTTCTTGCTCTTTACAATGTGTGCAATATGAGTTCGCCCATCACTTTTGAGTCAAAAAATGTCTTTTTTACTTCCTTTCACAGTAGTAGTTTGTTTGGACCATTCTTCATTTTTCTGCTCATGGAATTCTTAGACTTCCTCTTTGGACAAAAGAATGAGGGCTGTGGAAGTGTAAGATTTCAGTAACTCTCATGAAAATCCTCGGCATTTTGAATCACAGCTGTATTTGATCTGGAAAGATTGTATTGTAGCTTGGTGCTTCACCAGGCCTCCAGTACCATCACAAGGCCCCTTCCTGTGACCAGCAGCACTGTATACTCAGTCAGTTGGCACAAGCGACGTACTCAGTTTGAACAGCTGGTAACGATTTTTAAAAATGACAAGGAGCACCGTCGGAAATAATGATGATGATCTTCACTACCCCTGTTTGCAGTTGAAAAATTTTGCGATTGCTAGCAAAGCATGGGCTGAGTCGTGTCCTATGTCATCACTTACAACTGCAACACTTGTGGTCTTGTTTTGAAAATGTGTTACTCTTGCAAAAATTGAAACCTGGTCATTACTCCAATGATACCCTTGTACTTCTTGTGGGAGAATTACATAGGAGTTCTCAGCAAAATTACAGTGAAGCACTAACATAGTTCTTCAGCCTGTGCACACCCTTTCACTTTTGCAATGTGGTGTTGTTGCAAGTTTTGCAGATGCTGGGGTGTTACTGCTTTCACTGACCATTTACCAAGTTCATCAATGAAACTGTCAAAGGCAACAGTTTTCTTAATTAGTTTATATTCCTCCCATGTCACATATGTAATTTCTGCAGAATTATCTGCCACATCTTCCAGGCCAAGTGTCTGCAAAGACAGCCCTCCATTTCCAGGGCAGTCACCACATTCTTGAAACAAACAAGTCTCTTGCTTTACATCACAGACTACTAATGAATTCACACACCCAACCAAGGTGTCATACATCATGTTGTTCAAAGTTACCACACGAAGTTGAAAATTCATGCAGGACTCGCATAGACATCTCTAGGTGGGTGTTGAACTACCCACTTCGCTCCTAGTGCATAAAATTTTGATCTTCCAATATGTGAAGTTTTACAGTTGCTCTAATAAATTGCAGAAGTTTCTTTAATACTGCAAGTCATATACCTCTTCACCTTCACAACTTTTTGACCTTCATCTGTTACACTTGGTGTCTTTTTAGTTGGCCGTCTGGCGAGAACAGTCCCATTTATCTTCCAAATAGAATGACTGCACTATATGAACTTGAGCTGCTTCTTCAGTATGACCATAGTATGGATCTGGTCTTCCCAAGACTCCTTTTACAGACCTCACATTTCTTGATATGTCCACCATGTACTTCGATACTGATGGAATGAGGTTTAAAGTTGTTTTCTTTGAAAATGTGTCTGGGGAATAATAATTAAAACTTGCACTTTTTCACTGTAGGGTGTACAATACTCAACAGCTGAATTGATATTTGGCAAAAGGAGCATCCATCTTCTGAAGATGGAATTTGTACTTTGAAGAGTGTTGTCAGTTTTGCTATAGTGTATTCCTCCATAGCTTTAGTAAATTCTCTGTGATTTCTTGATGCATGACTGGACTTCACTGACGGTTCCTTAACAGGACTAACACCTGATTCAGGGTATTTAATTCTTCCTCTATTGGTGGAAAATCTGTATCATCTCCACCACAGGAGGCTTCACCTTGTTCAGATACTATCATTGTTATTCTCTCAAAACATTTAGAAACACAAAAAGTTGTCACTGGAAACATCTTCACTTTGAAACAAGAGTCTTCTAATGAGAACACTTGTTCCCAACCTGAACAAAGTCTGTTATTTTGTTGTTTTTGTTTGATTTATGTATCACTCTTTTATGGATATGAAAATAGCTCACTTCACTCTCCTGTGGCCCCAGTCAGAAGACATGTCAAACAGTCCTTTTCACAAAACACACTGCAACTGTGCCAACTGGCAAATTCCTCACTAAAACACACAACTCACTGGATGGTCTCAGATTTCTTAGAAGCCTCTTCGGTAAACTAATTAGCACTGAACAACCACAACAAAGAAACTGACAAGCAAAGTAAGAAATATCTGGCAACAGTGAAAGTGTAAGAAATATCTGGCAACAAAGAAAGTGAAAAGAAATAACTGCAGAGACAATGGAAATAAACACTGTAACAAAGAAATTAGTAAGAAACAACTTCAGTGAAGACATAAATTATCCTTGAAAGTTAAAAAAATGATTTTTTTAAAAATAAATCATGTCCAACTTAAAAGTGCAAGCTTTGCTTTACAGAGACTACAGTACTACCTGGTACTAATCAACAGAAAAAAAATCTAAATTTTCTGGATTGGAATTTTTGGAAAAAGAAATTTCTCTAAATTACAAAAAAATTCAAAAGGTGGCAGTAAAAGAACTTTGACAGAGATGTCTAAAAGGAAGATAACATTGTAAATCATGAAGCAATTATCTTTCAAATAAAAAGACTCTAACAAAATATTGAGAACTATTAAAGAGATGCAGCATTTTAAAAAAATTTCCAAAATTTGCATCTTCAGAATGGTGTTCGCGGTGTCAATGTTGGGAGGCCTGTATCTCGGGGCAGGATTTTTTTTTTTTTTTTTTTTTTTTTTTTTTTTTTTTTTTTTTAGAAAACAAAAAAAGTGTTTCTTACTTACTCCTGAGTTTTAACATGTGCTAAATTCAATAACATCTGAGACTATGAAGGTAACCCCCTGCCCCCACCTGAAGTGATACGGATTATGTGTTAACAAGCTTGGAATCCCTGTGGTTAAGAAACCCACCCTAGGCTGCTGTTGCACACCTCTTCGGGCAGGGCCCCTATGATATTGAGATTTCTCATTTTTAAAGAAATCGATAGTGGTTAAGCTGCTATCTACCATAACAATAAATTTGTATCATTTTTAATTGGTGCACTCACGTTTCACGTAAACCATGTTGTTGTTGTGGTCTTCAGTCCTGAAACTGGTTTGATGCAGCTCTTCATGCTACTTTATCCTGTGCAAGCTTCATCATCTCCCAGTACCTACAGCAGCCTACATCCTTCTGAATCTGCTTAGTGTACTCATCTCTTGGTCTCCCTCTATGAGTTTTACCCTCCAATGCTAAATTTGTGATCCCTTGATGCCTCTTAACATGTCCTACCAACCGATTTCTTCTAGTCAAGTTGTGCCACAAACTCCTCTTCTCCCCAATTTTATTCAATACCTCCTCATTAGTTATGTGATCTACGCACATAGAAAGCTTCACAGTGTAGGCAGGTCAGTTGGTAAATAATGTGTGTGCTTTCACTTGTGGCTCTGCCTTTGATCGTGTACACCTTCCGGGTTACACGACTGGAGTAGGTGGTGGTGGGAGGGTGCATGACAGGTTTTACACCGGGGAGGAGCCAGAGGGTAGGGAAGGTGGTTTGGGGATTTCACATGGATGAACCAAGAGGTTACGAAGGTTAGGTGGATGGCAGAAAGACACTCTTGGTGGAGTGGGGAGGATTTCATGAAGGATGGATCTCATTTCAGGGCAGGATTTGAGGAAGTCTTATCCTTGCTGGAGAGCCACATTCAGTCTTATCCAGTCCCGGAAAATATCCTGTCACAAGTGGGGCACTTTTGAGGTTGGGATTCTTCTGTGGGAAGTTCTGGGTTTGAGGGGATGAGGAAGGGGCTCTGGTTATTTGCTTCTGTACCAGGTTGGGAGGATAGTTGCGGGATGCGAATGCTGTTTTCAGGTTGTTGGTGTAATGGTTCAGGGATTCAGGACTGGAGCAGATTCGTTTGCCACGAAGACCTAGGCTGTAGGGAAGGGACCGTTTGATATGGAATGGGTGGCAGCTGTGATAATGTAGGTACTGTTGCTTGTTGGTGGGTTTGATGTGGACGGATGTGTGAATCTGGGCTTTGGACAGACTGAGGTCAACGTCAAGGAAAGTGGCATGGGATTGGGAGTAGGGCCAGGTGAATCTGATGGAACCAAAGGAGTTGAGGTTGGAGAGGAAATTCTGGAGTTCTTCTTCACTGTGAGTCCAGATTATGAAGATGTCATCAATAAATCTGTACCAAACTTTGGGTTGGCAGGCCTGGGTAACCAATAAGGCTTCCTGTAAGTGACCCATAAATAGGTTGGCGTACGAGGGGGGCCATCCTGGTACCCATGGCTGTTCCCTTTAATTGTTGGTAAGTCTGGCCTTCAAAAGTGAAGAAGTTGTGAGTCAGGATGAAGCTGGCTAAGGTAATGAGGAAAGAGGTTAAAAGTAGGGTGGCAGGTGATCGGCGTGAAAGGAAGTGCTCCATCACAGGGAGGCCCTGGACGTGTGGAATATTCGTATGTAGGGAGGTGGCATCAATGGTTACAATGATGGTTTCTGGGGGTAACAGATTGAGTAAGGATTCCAGGCGTTTGAGAAAGTGGTTGGTGTCTTTGATGAAGGATGGGAGACTGCATGTAACGGGTTGAAGGTGTTGATCTACATAGGCAGAGATACGTTCTGTGGGGGGCTTGGTAACCAGCTACAATGGGGCGGCCAGGATGATTGGGTTTGTGAATTTTAGGAAGAAGGTAGGGGTGCGGGGTGTCGGTGGGGTCAGGAGGTTGATAGTAAGGTGAAAGGTTTTGTAGGGGGCCTAAGGTTCTGAGGATTCCTTGAATCAGGAATGGGATTACCTTGGCAAACTTTGTATATGTAGTGTTGTCTGAAAGCTGACGCAGTCCCTCAGCAACATACTCCCGACGATAAAGTACCACAGTCGTGGAATCCTTGTCCGCCAGAAGAATGACGATGGATCGGTCAGCCTTCAGATCACAGATAGCCTGGGCTTCAGCAGTGGTGATGTTGGGAGTAGGATTAAGGTTTTTCAAGAAGGATTGAGAGGCAATGCTGGAAGTGAGAAATTCCTGGAAGGTTTGGAGAGGGTGATTTTGAGGAAGAGGAGGTGGGTCCCGCTGTGACGGAGGACGTAACTGTTCCAGGCAGGGTTCAATTTGGGTAGTGTCATTAGAAGTGGGATTAGGATTATTTTTCTTCGTGGCAAAGTGATATTTCCAGCAGAGAGTAAGAGTGTAGGACAGTAAATCTTTGACGAGGGCTGTTTGGTTGAATCTGGGAGTAGGGCTGAAGGTGAGGCCTTTGGATAGGACAGAGGTTTCGAATTGGGAGAGAGGTTTGGAGGAAAGGTTAACTACTGAATTAGGGTGTTGTGGTTGCAGATTGTGTTGATTAGAATTTTGAGGTTTTGGGGGGAGTGGGGCTGGAAGTGGGAAATTAAGTAGATGGGAGAGACTGGGTCTGTGTGCGACGAGAGGAGGTTGAGGTTTGCTGGAAAGGTTGTGGAGGGTGAGAGAGTTGCCTTTCCGGAGGTGAGAAACCAGGAGATTGGATAGTTTTTTTGAGGTGGAGGGTGGCATGCTGTTCTAATTCGTGGTTGGCTTGTAGGCGGATGCTCTGAACAGCCGGTGTGGATGTGGGAGAGGAAAGATGGAGGACTTTTATTAAGGATAGGAGTTGACGGGTGTGTTCATTGGCTGAGTTGATGTGTAGGTGAAGGATTAGATGGGTGAGGGCAATGGATTGTTCAGTTTGGAACTGGTATAGGGACTGATGGAAAGAAGGGTTACAGCCAGAGATGGGAACTTTAAGTGTGAGGCCTTTGGGGGTAATGCCAAATGTCAGACAAGCCTGAGTAAATAAAATATGGGAGCGTAATCTGGCTAGGGCGAAGGCATGTTTGCGGAGGGAATGTAAACAAGTTAATGGGGTCGTTGTGGGGATGTTGTGAGGGTGACATGGTCTTGAGTGTAACATGAGGCTGAAATGAAAATGAAAATAAAAATATATGGGAAGAGATAAAGGTGAACTAGAGAGCAACTGAGATCTGGTGTGAAAAAAGTAGAAAAAGTGTTGGTTAAAGCTGAGCTATGTTGATCCTGTGGTGAACTTGTGTTGGTAAACAACGATGTGCACAAAGGTTAGGTGGTTGTTGCCGCCAAAACACGTTAAAGGGTGGAGAAATTTGGGAAAATTTCGAAAAAACTGCGTGTAAATGTATTAAAAGGAGAGCGGTTTTGTGGTGGCAGATTATGAAAATGAGGCTGACAATTGTCTGATGAAAAAATGACGTTAAAACCTGTGGGAGCGGCTAAAATGATCGATGATGTGGGAAAAACAGAAATGGAAATAAAGCGAAAGTTGTTAGAACTAGCCGAAATGGTTGTTTAATAGGTGAAAGGAACTGTTTGTGAACTGGGAACGGTGGATTTTATAGCAGCGGTAGTGTTGAAAGCGTAAAAAAATTTTTTGGTTATGGTTTGGAAGTGGGTTACATATTATTGAGTATATATAGGCAGGATAAAATTGTATGGTAGATTACAGTAAAAAGGAGAAGGTGAATACAAAGTAAAACTACTTGCACAAACAGAAAGAGAAAGTAAGATGACAGAAAAGATTTCGAAATGCAACAGTGACAATAACAAACGTACTTGATGGGTTCAAATTAATGATATGACTATAATAGAGGGAAACATTCCACGTGGGAAAAATATATCTAAAAACATAGATTATGTAACTTACCAAACGAAAGCGTTGGTATGTTGATAGAGACACGAACACACACACACACACACACACACACACACACACACACACACAAACACAAACAAACAAAATTCAAGCTTTGGCAACCCTGAATCCCTGAACCATTACACCAACAACCTGAAAACAGCTTTCGCATCCCGCAACTACCCTCCCGACCTGGTACAGAAGCAAATAACCAGAGCCACTTCCTCATCCCCTCAATCCCAGAACCTCCCACAGAAGAACCCCAACCCCAAAAGTGCCCCACTTGTGACAGGATACTTTCCGGGACTGGATCAGACTTCAAATGTGGCTCTCCAGCAGGGATTAAGACTTCCTCAAATCCTGCCCTGGAATGAGATCCATCTTTCATGAAATCCTCCCCACTCACCAAGAGTGTCTTTCCGCCGTCCACCTAACCTTCGTAACCTCTTGGTTCATCCCTATGAAATCCCCATACCACCTTCCCTACCCTCTGGCTCCTACCCTTGTAACCGCCCATGGTGTAAAACCTGTCCCATGCACCCTCCCACCACCACCACCACCACCACCACCACCACCACCTACTCCAGTCCTGTAACCTGGAAGGTGTACACGATCAAAGGCAGAGCCATGTGTGAAAGCACACACGTGATTTACCAACTGACCTGCCTACAATGTGAAGCTTTCTATGTGGGAATGACCAGCAACAAACTGTCCATTCGCATGAATGGGCACAGGCAGTGTTTGTTGGTAATGAGGATCACCCTTTGGCCAAACTGCCTTGGTGCACGGCCAGCACATCTTGGCACAGTGTTACACCGTCCGGGTTATCTGGATACTTCCCACTAACACCAACCTATCGGAACTCCGGAGATGGGAACTTGCCCTTCAGTATATCCTCTCTTCACGTTACCCACCAGGCCTCAACCTCCGCTAATTTCAAGTTGCCGCCGCTCATACCTCACCTGTCATTCAACAACATCTTTACCTGTGTACTTCCGCCTTGACTGACATCTGCCCAAACTCTTTGCCTTTACTATGTCTGCTTGTGTGTATATGTGCGGATGGATTGTGTGTGTGTGTGTGTGTGTGTGTGTGTGTGTGTGTGTACCTGTCCCTTTTTTCCCCCTAAGGTAAGACTTTCTACTCCCGGTATTGGAATGACTCCTTACCCTCTCCCTCAAAACCCACATCCTTTTGTCTTTCCTTCTCCTTCCCTCTTTCCTGACGAAGCAACCTTGGGTTGCGAAAGCTTGAAATTTCTGTGTGTTTTTTATTGTTTTTATTGTCTCTATCAACATACCAACGCTTTCGTTTGGTAAGTTACAGCTTCTTTGTTTTTAGATATATTTTTCCCACATGTAATGTTTCCCTGTATTGGTATCATATAAAAGTTCTGTAAAAGAGCTTTCCAATGAAGTAAATTTTATTGTTCTAGCTTAATTAGAACATGAGTTACAAAGAAAACATTGGTCCGCGAGTCAAAAATTTGTCATCTTTTCAACTTTTGAAAGTCCATTACTCTGTAACTTTTTATCAGGAAAATGTGAAAAAAAATAATTTATGGTACTATTTATGAGTACTATAGGCATTCGTAATATCATTTAAATCCAAGAGGGTAAGGTTGAAAATGATGGTTTCATTTGTTGATTTGATGTGGAATGACCCCAATGTAACAGTGGTGTAAAACTTGAAGGCTATTTACATGACGTGTGCTGCAGCTGTTAAGCAATAATTTTACCACTATGTTCGCCACAATCTTGGTAATGCAGAAATATATTGTGAAGTTTATAACCAGTTTGATTGTGAAGCTATAGCAGAAAAACAGACTGAAAAAATGTCACTGAGTTGTGACAATATACCCCCATTTCTTTTTTTAAGTTATTAGTATTTGGACTTTACCTCCCTCCTAGTCATCAAGACATTTGACATTGCCTTCCACAGGTAGTACAAAACAATTGTAGAACACAAATATGCCCACATTGCAAAACCAAATCTAGTTTCTAGGTTCTTTAGAACATAGTCTTTCTTGTGAAAAAATTTTAAAAGATTTTACAGAAGACTTTGTGTAAAAGTGGACCAGTGGTGATTTGTAGAGAATCTTCAACTTTGCCCTCAGTTTGTAAACTGTTGGAAAGCCGGTAGGAGAATGAAATTTTATATTAGTAGATTGGTTGATTTTGAGGGAGGGGATAAAACAGTGAGGTCATTGGTCCAATTGGGTTAGGGAAGGATGGGTAAGGAAACTGGCCATGTTCTTTCTAAGGAACCGTCCCAATATTTGCCTGAAGTGATTTAGGAAAGAGATGGAAAACCTAAATCAGGATGGCCGGAGGCAGGTTTGAACCATCGTCCTGCCGAACAAGAGTCCAGTGTGCTAGAAATTTTATATTGTAAGGGCTTGTATTGGTAAGTCATTACCTGCAGTGTTTCAGGTTTACCTGGCAGTTATTTCTATAGATATAAAAACCTAAACAATTTACATTTTTGGCCAACTTTGCTTCATATTATCCATTTGAAAATTGCTCGACAAAACTTCATTATTTTGATTAAGAGAGGGCTAAAAGTTGTAGAAGATAGGTTAGTTTTGTTTCTTTTAAGAAAAATTACCACAGCTATCATGTCTCAAATTTCCTGAAAACTCGAGGGTGTCCTGTTGGTAGCTGCGTTATGGTGTCTAACAAATGACTATATGTCTGAAAGTATTGAATTAGTGATTGTGAAACTTCATTTACGTTTATTGGGAACACATGCGAATGTTTGTACAAAATTTCATCAAAATCCATGATGGTCATGCAGGAATGTCGAGACCACATGGCATGGAATGGATTCCAAATATTTTAATGTGCATTTGATCTTTCTAATTTTAGTGTGTGTGTGTGTGTGTGTGTGTGTGTGTGTGTGTGTGTGGGGGGGGGGGGGGGGGCATGAGTATTTGCCACCACCTGTTGGCCAATGAACAACGTAAAAATGTTCATTGATTCAGATCCGAAGGCCAATTCGGTGAGGTTTGGGCCAAATGCATTTAAATGTTAGTTTCAATCTCACATTAGATGTTTGTAGATATAAACATTTTAACACTATATATCTGTGGACTGAAAAAGGTTTCAGTATTTTTTATGACATAGTATTGATGTCTGACAGTAATGAGTTTTTACAGTTACGTTTCATAACTGATATTTGTGTTACTTGAACATAATTTTGTGCTTAAAATAGTGAATAATATACTTTCCTCAGGATGGAAGGTACTGGGAGACGTGGAAGGGCCCGAGGAAGGGCAAGGGGCCAGATACAGCCACAAGAAGGAGGTGTAGGAAGGATGCAGCAGGCACGTGGCCCAGGTGAAGGGCCTCCACAACCAGCACCTTCTCAGCCCGGTATTGGCAGAGCGGCTAGAGCTGCCGCAACCATGCATGCTAGGCGCCCTGGGGAAGGCCCTGTGCAGCCACCTGAAACATTCACTCCCTCTGAAACTGGAGTAAGTAGAATATGGATGCCTCCGGTCTATTATTGAACTGTACTGTAAACGGTTTGATTTCAGGTGTTTGTTTTCTCTTCCTTCACGATGTATATGCCCCAGGACATTTGGTAAATCCAGTAAAATGTGGGAAATTTTTCGGCGGGGAACTTTTTAGAATTACATGAATTTTACATTGTATTGATTTTAGTCAAATTTGCGGACTAATACTGCAGCAATAAAGACATAAACGAGAGAATAACACCTAAATGAAACTTCAATTGTAAAGAAAATTGACCATGTACTGCTACAAGCCACAGTGGACATACAAGCATCTGCCAACAGCAAAGTGTGTCAAAATCTTTAGGATGAAGACCGCACAATACTTTGTAACAACAAACTGCTTTCGATGAGTAAGACATCACAGCTGTCTACATTTCTAACAGGTTGTGGGAAAATATTGTGAATGGTGGTTTAAAAAGTGTTAGTTTCAAAATAAATTTCCTTTAATGTAAGATGAATTGTTACCTGTGAAAATGTGCCATGAATTTCTCGAATAGTGGAGTGTTTGACTTTGAATGTGCCAATTGGTCCCTCCATCTGTTTCTCGGGAGGTGTGACCTGAGGTGTCGAACTTAAGGCGGTAGTACCTTCAGAGAAGGCCTCCACTAGGAAGTAGTGTGCCATCAGAGATGCCGGTAATCATGGGGGATACTTTCACAGTGGTCTCTTCTACTTCTAAAACTTATGCCCACAAAAGAAACCTAGACGAGTCTCAGCCACAGAAAATTCTTCTCTGTGTTGAAGTTCCTAGTTGTTTCTCAGTCCAACGAAGGTCAAGACTTCTCAACAGTAAACCCCTTTGATGCAATTGCAGGTCCTGTAAAGTCTAGTTCCCAGTTACAAAATGACACCGTATCATTATAAACAGACAGTGACCTCCAGGCACAAAAATTTCTTTGAACTACACTGCTACACACCATCCCTGTCTGTATGTTAAACTCACCATTGTGCGGGGTGGTTTATATCAAATCACTCGATGGATTATCAAATGAGGACATTCAAAATTACCTGTCTGATCTGGGAGTTACGGCCATACATAGAGTAATGAAAAGGGTTGAAAGGGAATTGGTACTGACCCGCACTCTCTTCTTGACGTTTGACAGAGTTCAGCTTCCATCCAGCATTAAAGTGAGATTTTAATTTCAGTTCGCTCTTGCATCCCCAAACTATGCGTTGCTATTGGTTTCGGAGGTTTAATCATGCCAGCCATTCAAAAATGTTCCAATGCAGCCAAGGATGCCCATGCGGGTGATTGTCCACCCCCATCCTCTCACTGCATCAACTGTATGGGCGACCATGCTGGTTCCTCTAGAGATTCATATTCTTGATGAGAAAAAATGTAGTTTCATGAAGTGCCTAGCATCCAGCACATGTTGGTCTATTGATTACTCATATGATTTTAATGCGCATCCCTGTTGGGTTCTGAGCACACTCTGGAAGTTGATTTCTGAATGAATCGTAAGCCACACGGGGTAACCGTGCGGTTTGGGGCGACTTGTCATGGTTCGCGTGAGTGCCACGTCGGATGTTCGAATCCTCCCTCAGGCGTGGGTATGTGTGTTGTCCTTAGCGTAACTTAGATTAAGTAGTGTGTAAGCCTAGGGACCGATGACATCAGCAATTTGGTCTGATGGTAAAAAAAAAAAAATACAATCATAAGTTGATTTTTGAATGCGAGCTTAGTGTATGTGATGCAGGCAAAAGGGTACCGGGCTATACAAGCTGAGCAGAGTAAAGCTGAATGAGTGAACACCAATCGCTGTCTGATTATGTGATTGATAGGATTTGCAAATGATCAGCATTGTTATAATTACTAGGGAAATACATAGATTCAGACTACCAGAGTGGAAATAAACGACTAGCAGGAATAACAGGTAAGGAAGATTACGTATTATCTTCTCGGTGTATCCAGGAAAATTAAATTTTGTCAAACTTTTGGCCAGATTGGCACACTAGAAAGGGCCAGTTGTACAGTCCCCGTTTAGCAGCTGTGGAAGTTCTATTCTGGAAGTAGTGCGGAAAATGGTTTGTACGAACATAAAAATGCATAATCAGGGATAACTAAACTGGTGATTCTGGCAGGGTTAGTGAAGTTAACTGGCGAATAAGTTTTGACAAAGGCAGGAATAGTTCCAGAATCAGTCATGACAAGATTGCTTGTTAGAATGAGGAAAGAGAAGAAACAGGGACATCACACAAATTAGGCTAGAATAGGACGATTCCAAATTTATATAAAAAATCTTATACTACTACTTTTAGATCTACATCTACATCCATACTCCCCCTCCCTGCGGGTCCGGGGGTTAGAATAGGCCCGAGGTATTCCTGCCTGTCGTAAGAGGCGACTAAAAGGAGTCCCTCCCCTCAAGGGGGTAGTTAGCGCCTGCGTCCGGAGACGGACGGTTCCACGACCTATATTTGTGGTCATTTTGGTTTTTCACTTCTTCTCGTTTCTTCCTTCCTTTGGTTGGTTCTTTTCTTTGTTCTTCTCCATCTCACTGTCTTCCTTACTCTTTCCCTTGCCTTCTTCTCCTTGCCTTCTCTGGTCTCCGCCTCGGCGTTTGAGACAGTCTGTCCTCTCTTCTTTTTCCTCTTCTTCCTTCCTCCCTGTGCGCGCCTGAAGGCCGACCCACGCATTTGCACGTGTAGCCGGTGACGGGGTAACGCGTAATTCCCCCCCCTGGGTAGACAAGTAAGGCACGCACGTACCCCCTGGTAAAGGCCAGGCCCAGGGAGGGGTGATTGCCTGAGCTGATACCTTCTGACCACGCCGATTGGTCCCTCCGTCTGTTTCTCCGGAGGTGTGACGTGAGGTGTAAACATTCACCTAAGGCTGGAGTGCCCTCTGAGAGGGTCCCCACAAGGAAGGAGTGCGCCATCGGAGACGCTGGCAATCATGGGGGATTCCTCCGCAATGGATTTATCTTCTTCTCTCTCGACTTCTGCCCACAAACGGAAACGTGACCAGCCACCAGTGACAAAAGTACTACCGCCTGCCCCACAGTTCCTCGTCGTTTCTCGATCTGAGGACTGAAAGGATCTTTCCTCTGTCAACCCTTTCGTTATCCAGAAGGGCGTAGATGCCATAGCCGGAACTGTTAAGTCTTCTACCAGGTTGTGTAATGGTACCTTGTTACTAGAAACTGAGAGCGCCTTTCAGGCACAAAAACTACTTCGAGCCACACTCCTGTACACGTTCCCTGTCCGGGTGGAGGCTCACCGAACTTTGAATTCGTCTCGTGGTGTGGTATATACTCGATCACTCGACAGATTGACTGACGAGGAGATTCAGCCTTTCCTCGCTGAGCGAGGCGTGACGGCTGTCCATAGGGTCATGAAAAAGGTCAACAATGACCTTGTACCGACCCGGCCACTTTTCTTGACCTTCAATAGTGTTAAGCTGCCATCGCGCATCAAGGCGGGCTAAGAGGTTATTTCTGTTCGCCCCTATGTCCCGACACCTACGCGCTGCTACCAGTGTCAGCGTTTTAATCACACTCGCCAGTCCTGTTCCAATGCAGCTAAATGTGTCACTTGTGGCAGGGATGCCCATGAGGGTGACTGTCCACCTCCGTCTCCTCGTTGTGTGAACTGTCAGGGTGACCACGCAGCGTCCTCCCGCGACTGTCCCATCTACAAGGAAGAACGCTGTATCCAAGAAATTCGGGTCAAAGGGAAAGTGTCCACCTCTGCTGCTCGCAAGCTATTTGCTAGTAGAAAGCCCACGCTGCTCCCAGCGGGAAAATACAGTACTGTCCTCGCCTCTCCTCGGACTACGAGGGAGGTGGCGACACAGACATGCGATCTGACCTTCAGCACCACGGTCGTCCGTTCGGCCAGTGCTAAGATCGCGCAGTCGACGTCTCCTCTTCCTCCCGTTACCCCACAGACACAAGCCCCTTCATCAGCTTCTGCCAAGACGAAGACCCAGAAGTCAGATGCACGGGCCTTCAAGAAGGAACCGTCCCGTGCAGACTTCCTACGTACCTCGAACTCCCAGCCATCGACCAGTACTTCCACCAAACGACCTTCCAAGAAGGCTCATAGGAAGCACAGTTCTCCTTCTCCGCCACGGCGCATTTCTTCTCCTGTGCCACCCAGCGGTTGCCGCTCCAGGCCGTCATCCGTTTCGCCTGGCCGCACCGCTGGTAGCCGAACATCTGGCCGTTCACCGGCGGAGGAAGCTCCCCCTCCCGGCCATCTTACCAAGATGGCCGATGAACCTATAGAACCAATGGACGATGACTGTCCGCCTACTGATAGCGGCGGCAGTGCTCGCTCGAAGCCGGGCCCTCAGCGGCCTTCGAGGTGACCCCTTCTTTCATCTTCCTTTTCTTCTTACGATGGCAGTTATTCACTGGAATATTCGCAGCATTCGCTCCAACCGAGAGGACTTGAAGTTGCTGCTCCGCTTGCCCCGTTCCGCTCGTCGTAGCCCTCCAGGAAACGAAGCTACGCCCATGCGATCAAATTGCCTTGGCACACTACACCTCTGTGCGTTTTGACCTACCCCCTGTGGTAGGTATTCCGGCTCATGGAGGGGTTATGTTGCTGGTCCGGGATATTATTCACTACGATCCCATCACATTGCACACCGGACTGCAGGCAGTTGCCATCCAAATCACTCTCCCCACTTTTACATTTTCCATTTGTACCGTTTACACTCCATCGTCATCTGCCGTTACCAGGGCAGACATGATGCAAATTATTGCTCAGCTATCTGCACCATTTTTGTTAACTGGAGACTTCAATGCCCACTATCCCCTTTGGGGCTCTCCAGCATCCTGCCCGAGGGGCTCCCTGTTAGCAGACCTTTTCAACCAGCTCGATCTTGTCTGCCTTAATACTGGCGCCCCTACTTTTCTTTCGGACACATCTCACACCTATTCCCATTTAGACCTCTCTATATGTACTACCCAACTTGCACGCCGGTTTGAGTGGTATGCACTTTCTGATGCATATTCGAGCGACCACTTCCCGTGTGTTATCCATCTCCTGCAGCATACCCCCTCTCCGTGCTCATCTAGTTGGAACATTTCCAAAGCAGACTGGGGGCTCTTCTCTTCCAGGGCGACCTATCAGGATCAAACCTTCACAAGCTGCGACAGTCAGGTTGCACACCTCACGGAAGTCATTCTCACTGCTTCTGAATATTGCATCCCTCACCCTACTTCTTCTCCACGTCGCGTACCGGTCCCCTGGTGGACCGCAGCATGTCGAGACGCTTTTCGTGCTCGTCGACGTGCTTTATGCACCTTTAAACGCCACCCTACAGCGGCGAATTGTATCAATTATAAACGATTACGTGCTCAGTGTCGTCGTATTATTAAAGAAAGCAAGAGAGCCAGCTGGGCTGCTTTCACAAGCACCTTCAACAGTTTTACTCCTCCTTCTGTTGTCTTGGGTAGCCTGCGCCGGCTATCTGGCACTAAGGTCCACTCACCAGTTTCTGGCTAGACGGTCGCGAATGACGGCCTTGTGGCCCCTGAGGATGTCTTCAAGGCAGAGGAGGCTAGGCCACCTAACTTCCGCTCCTCAAATCGTGAAAGTTACAATGCCCCATTCACCATGCGGGAACTCGAAAACGCACTTGGCCGATCACGGTCCTCCGCTCCAGGGCCTGATTCTATTCATATTCAGATGCTGAAGAACCTTTCTCCTGCGGGTAAAGGTTTCCTTCTTCGTACTTATAATTGCATCTGGATTGAGGGACATGTTCCTGCATGCTGGCGCGAGTCTATTGTTGTACAGATTCCTAAGCCGGGGAAGGACAAGCACTTGCCTTCCAGTTATCGACCCATCTCGCTTACCAGCTGTGTCTGTAAGGTGATGGAGCGAATGGTTAACTCTCGTTTGGTTTGGCTGCTCGAATCTCGACGCCTACTTACCAATGTACAATGTGGATTTCGTAGGCGCCGCTCTGCTGTTGACCATTTGGTTACCTTATCGACCTTCATTATGAATAACTTCTTGCGGAAGCGCCCGACCGCGGCTGTGTTCTTTGATTTGGAGAAGGCTTACGACTCCTGTTGGAGGGCGGGCATTCTCCGCACCATGCATACATGGGGCCTTCGCGGTCGCCTCCCGCTTTTTATTCGTTCCTTTTTAATGGATCGACAGTTCAGGGTACGTGTGGGTTCTGTCCTTTCAGACACCTTTCGCCAGGAGAATGGGGTGCCACAGGGCTCAGTTTTGAGCGTCGCTCTCTTCGCCATAGCGATCAATCCAATAATGGATTGTCTGCAGGAAACTTAGCTGGTCTCCACATGTCATATTTGGCTGCCCGTTGTACCCGTTCTCTCAATGTTCTCAGTGGTATGTCGTGGGGAGCGGATCGAACCGTCCTACTTCGCCTATATCGATCAATCGTCTGCTCCAAGCTGGATTATGGGAGCTTCGTATACTCCTCTGCACGGCCATCCATCTTATGCCCCCTCAACTCCATAGAACATCGAGGTTTACGTCTTGAGATCGGAGCGTTTTATACTAGTCCCGTCGAGAGTCATCATGCTGAAGCTGGTGAATTGCCGCTCACCTACCAGTGCGATATACTGCTTTGTCGGTATGCCTGTCGGCTACTGTCAATGCCCGACCACCCGTCTTATTGTTCCTTTTTTGACGACTCTCTCGACCATCAATACAGGTTGTATGTCTCTGCCCTGCTACCCCCTGGAGTTCGCTTTCGTCGCCTCCTTCAACACCTTGATTTTTCACTCCCTGCAACCTTTCGAGTGGGCGAGAGCCACACGCCACCTTGGCTCCAGGGTCAGGTTCGTGTTCACCTTGACCTCAGCTTGCTCCCAAAGCAGGTTACCCCCGGTTCGGTATACCACTCCCGTTTTGTCGAACTTCATTCGAAGTTCATTAATATGACCTTCATTTATACAGATGGCTCTAAGACCAATGACGGGGTCGGGTGTTCTTTTATTGTCGGGGCACAAAGTTTCAAATACCGGCTCCATGGCAATTGTTCGGTCTTCACAGCTGAGCTGTTTGCCCTCTACCAGGCTGTTCTTTACATCTGCCGCCACCGATATTCTGCTTATGTCATCTGCTCCGATTCCATGAGCGCAGTCCAGAGCCTCAGTGATCCATATCCGGTTCACCCTTTCGTACACCGGATCCATCGCTCTCTTCAGCAGCTGGTTGACGACGGTTCTCCGGTTAGCTTTATGTGGGTTCCTGGCCATGTGGGTATCCCTGGGAACGAAGCTGCAGATGCCGCGGCCAAGGCTGCGGTCCTCCGGTCTCGGACAGCTTCTTGTTGTGTCCCTTCATCAGATTGTAGCAGGGTCATTTGTCGGCGCATTTTATCGCTGTGGCATGCCGATTGGGCTGCACTTACGGACAACAAGCTTCGGGCCTTGAAACCTCTTCCCGCGTCTTGGACGTCTTCCTCACGCCGTTCTCGGCGGGAGGAGGTAGTTTTGGCCCGGTTACGAATTGGACACTGCCGGTTCAGCCATCGCCATCTGCTGACGGCTGTGCCGGCGCCGTTCTGCCCATGTGGGCAATTGCTGACGGTCGCCACATTTTAACATCCTGTCCGGATTTTAACACACTGCATCTTGATCTTGGCCTGCCATGTACTCTAGATGCCATTTTAGCGGATGACCCACAAGCAGCTGCTCGCGTTCTTCGTTTTATCAACTTGATAAACCTCTCTAAGGACATTTGATTATGCTGTTTTTTTTTTTTTTAATCCTATGCCTGTCAGTCTTTCGTGTTTTCCCTTTTAGTTGCTGTTTTAAACTTGTGCATCGCGGTGCATTCCTAATGTAGTCTGTGTGCTAATGACCATTGAAGTTGTGCGCCCTAAAAAAAAATATAATAATAATAATAATAATAATAATAATAATAATAATAATAATAATAATAATAATAATAATCATCCATACTCTGCAAGCCACCTGATGGTGTGTGGCGGAGAGTTCCTTGAGTACCTCTATCGGTTCTCCCTTCTATTTCAGTCTTGTATTGTTCATGGAAAGAAGGATTGTCGGTATGCCTCTGTGTGGGCTCTAATCTCTCTGATTTTATCCTCATGGTCTCTTAGCGAGATATACGTAGGAGGGAGCAATATATTACTTGACTCTTCGGTGAAGGTATGTTCTTGTAACTTCAACAAAAGCCCGTACCGAGCTACTGAGCGTCTCTCCCTCAGAGTCTCCCACTGGAGTTTATCTATCATCTCCGTAACGCTTTCGCGATTTCTAAATGATCCTGTAACGAAGCATGCTGCTCTCTGTTGGATCTTCTCTATCTCTTCTATCAACCCTATCTGGTACAGATCCCACACTGCTGAGCAGTATTCGAGCAGTGGGCGAACAAGCGTACTGTAACCTACTTCCTTTGTTTTCGGATTGCATTTCCTTAGGATTCTTCCAATGAATCTCAGCCTGGCATCTGCTTTACCGACGACCAACTTTATATGATCATTCCATTTTAAATCACTCCTAATGCGTACTCCCAGATAATGTATGGAATTAACTGCTTCCAGTTGCTGACCTGCTATATTGTAGCTAAATAATAAAGGATCTTTCTTTCTATGTATTCGCAGCACATTACACTTGTCTACATTGAGATTCAATTGCCATTCCCTGCACTATGCCTCAATTTGCTGCAGATCCTGCATTTCAGTACAATTTTCCATTGTTACAACCTCTCGATATGCCACAACATCATCCGCAAGAAGCTTCAGTGAACTTCCGATGTCATCCACAAGGTCATTTATGTATATTGTGAATAGCAACCGTCCTACGACACTCCCCTGCGGCACACCTGAAATTACTTTTACTTTGGAAGACTTTTCTCCATTGAGAATGACATGCTCTGTTCTGTTATCTGGGAACTCTTCAATTCAATCACACAATTGGTCTGATAGTACATATGCTCTTACTTTGTTCATTAAACAACTGTGGGGAAGTGTATCGAACACCTTGCGGAAGTCAAGAAACACGGCATCTACCTGGGAACCTGTGTCTATGGCCCTCTGGGTCTCGACGAATAGCGTGAGCTGGGTTTCACACGATCGTCTTTTTCGAAACCCAAGCTGATTCCTACAGAGTAGATTTCTAGTTTCCAGAAAAGTCATTATACTCGAACATAATACGTGTTCCAAATTCTACAACTGATAGACGTTAGAGACATTGGTCTATAGTTCTGCACATCTGTTAAAGTCCCTTCTTGAAAACGGGGATGACCTGTGCCCTTTTCCAATCCTTCGGAACGCTACGCTCTTCTAGAGACCTACGGTACACTGCTGCAAGGAGGGGGCAAGTTCCTTCGCGTACTCTGTGTAAAATCGAACTGGTATCCCATCAGGTCCAGCGGCCTTTCCTCTTTTGAGCGATTGTAATTGTTTCTCTATCCCTCTGTCATCTATTTCGATATCTACCATTTTGTCATCTGTGCGACAATCTGGAGAAGGAACTACAGTGCAGTCTTCCTCTGTGAAACAGCTTTGGAAAAAGACATTTAGTATTTCGGCCTTTAGTCTGTCAGCCTCTGTTTCAGTACCATTTTGGTCACAGAATGTCTGGACATTTTGTTTTGATCCACCGACCGTTTTGACACGACCAAAATTTCTTAGGATTTTCTGCCAAGTCAGTATATAGAACTTTACTTTCGAATTCATTGAACTCCTCTTGCATAGCCCTCCTCACACTACATTTCGCTACGTGTAATTTTTGTTTGTCTGCAAGGCTTTGGCTATGTTTATGTTTGCTGTGAAGTTCCCTTTGCTTCTGCAGCAGTTTTCTAACTCGGTTGTTGTACCACAGTGGCTCTTTTCCATCTCGTACGATCTTGCTTGGCACATACTTATCTAACACATATTGTACGATGGTTTTGAACTTCGTCCACTGATCCTCAACACTATCTGTACTTGAGACAAAACTTTTGTGTTGAGCCATCAGGTATGCTGAAATCTGCTTTTTGTCGCTTTTGCTAAACAGAAAAATCTTTCTACCTTTTTTAATATTTCTATTTACGGCTGAAATCATCGATGCGGTAACCGCTTTATGATCACTGATTCCCTGTTGTGCGTTAACTGTTTCAAATAGTTCGGGTCTGTTTGTTACCAGCAGGTCTAATATGTTATCGCCACGAGCCGGTTCTCTGCTTAACTGCTCAAGGTAGTTTTCAGATAAAGCCCTTAAAAAAATTTCACTGGATTCTTTGTCCCTGCCACCCGTTATGAAACGTTTGAGTCTCCCAGTCTATATCCGGCAAATTAAAATCTCCACCCAGAACTATAACATGGTGGGGAAATCTACTCGAAATATTTTCCAAATTATCCTTCAGGTGCTCACCCACAACAGCTCCTGAGCCAGGAGGCCTATAGAGACATCCAATTACCATGTCTGAGCCTGCTTTAACCGTGACCTTCACCCAAATTATTTCACATTTCGGATCTCCGTCAATTTCCTTCGATACTATTGCACTTCTTATTGCTATAAACATGCCTCCCCCCTTCACTGTCCAGCCTGTCTCTGCGGTATACATTCCAATCTGAGTTTAGAATTTCATTACTGTTTACATCTGGTTTCAGCCAACTTTCTGTCCCTAGTACTATGTGGGCATTGTGACCGTTTATTAATGAGAGCAGTTCTGGGACCTTTCTATAGACGCTCCTGCAGTTTACTATTAGCACATTAAACATTGTTATTCCCTGATGCATTTTGCCTACTCCTACCTTGCTGTGTCTCAGGAGGCGTCTTGTCGGGCCTAGGGAGGGAATTCTCTAACCTGAAAAACCCACATGTGAACTCCACACATACTTCGGTACCCTTGTAGCCACTTCCTGCATGTAGTGCATGCCTGACCTATTCAGGGGGACCCTACATTTCTCCACCCGATAGCGGAGGTTGAGAAATTTGTACCCCAGATCTCTGCAGAATTGTCTGAGCCTCTGGTTTAAGCCTTCCACTCAGCTCCAAACCAGAGGACCGCAATCGGTTCTGGGAATGATACGACAAATAGTTAGCTCAGATTCCACCCCGCCAGCAAGGCTTTCCACTATCTTAGTATTGCCCCGGTTTGGTAATATCGTAAATCCGAGGCTGATGCACAGAGCAGTCTGACTTATAGTGGGGAAGTGTGTAGTCTCCACGTGACCCGTTTTTACATTTAGTGATTTTGCTGTTTCCTCTTCGTTTTACTGTTCTCACGTCAAATGAAAACAAAATGGATTTTTGTGGCTGGGAGCTATCAAGTGAATTAAAATACATTCATATAATTACAGAAGGCTAATATACGTTATTAGTTTCAGATTTTATTTTATTTCCACTTTTCTGACAGCCAAGCATTAATCAGCTTGTAGAACAATGAAGTTATTTGTGTCGGTTTGCTAAAGAAATTTGTAATCTTTTATGCTGAATCAGTCAATGTGTTTCAAACTAAGTGTTTAGTTCCACACTATTGGCTAATTTCAACTGCTCGCTGCATTTCAAGTGCACGTTTTCATCTTCTAGCACATATGGCATTATGCCTTAATAAAGAATCAAAATGAGTTAATACAGTACTGGTACTCCAAGAAAATTTACATCCCGAAACCCACACTGAAAAGGTTAATGTCAGGCCGATGTCTACTTCATTGGGAATCTGGCTATACGAATGTGCTCTTCAAGTATGCACTTTAAATGTGCCATTTTAGTATGGTTCACAAAATTCCGATGTTGTTGGAGTATCCTCTGATGTCTCTTCTCTTTTATGACATAATATAAGATCTTTTAATGTTTTACACGTACGAACATACGAACTTCCTGTGGCATTCCTCTGGATCCCAGGGCATGTTGGTATACACGGAAATGAGGCAGCCGATGTAGTGGCAAAGGCTTCTCTCTCTCTCTCTCTCTCTCTCTCTCTCTCTCTCTCTCTCCCTCTCTCTCTCTCCCTCTCTCTCTCTCTCTCTCTATCCCCCCCCCCCCCCCCCCCCCCCCCTGCGGGTCCGGGGTTTAGAATAGGCCCGAGGTATTCCTGCCTGTCGTAAGAGGCGACTAAAAGGAGTCCATCCCCCTCCCGGTGGTAGTTAGCGCCTGCGTCCGGAGACGGACGGTTCCACGACCTATAATTGTGGTCTTTTTGGTTTTTCACTTCTCGTTTCTTCCTTCCTTTTGTTAGTTCCCTTCTTTGCTCTTCTCAACCTCACTGTCTTCCTTACTCTTTCCCTTGACTTCTCCTTGCCTTCTTCTCCTTGCCTTCTTCTCCTTGCCTTCTCCTTGCCTTCTCTGGTCTCCGCCTCGGCGTTTGAGACAGTCTGTCCTCTTTCTCCCTCTCTCTCTTCTTTTTCCTCTTCTTCCTCCCTCCCTGTGCGTGCCTGAAGGCCGACCCACGCGTTCGCACGCGTAGCCGGTGACGGGGTAACGCGTAATTCCCCGCCCTGGGTAGACATGTAAGGCACGCGCGTACCCCCTGGTAAAGGCCAGGCCCGGGGAGGGGTGATTGCCTGAGCTGATACCTTCTGACCATGCCGATTGGTCCCTCCGTCTGTTTCTCGGGAGGTGTGACCTGAGGTGTAAACATTCACCTAAGGCGGGAGTGCCCTCTGAGAGGGTCCCCACAAGGAAGGAGCGCACCATCGGAGACGCTGGCAATCATGGGGGATTCCTCCGCAATGGATTCTACTCCATCTCTCTCGACTTCTGCCCAAAAACGGAAACGTGACCAGCCACTAGTGACAAAAGTACTACCGCCTGCCCCACAGTTCCTCGTCGTTTCTCGATCTGAGGACGGAAAGGATTTTTCCTCTGTCAACCCTTTCGTTATCCAGAAGGGCGTAGATGCCATAGCCGGATCTGTCAAATCTTGTACCAGGTTGCGTAACGGTACCTTATTACTAGAAACTGAGAGTGCCTTTCAGGCACAAAAACTGCTTCGGGCCACACTCCTGTACACGTTCCCTGTCCGGGTGGAGGCCCACCGAACTTTGAATTCGTCTCGTGGTGTAGTCTATACTAGCTCCCTCGATGGATTGACTGACGAGGAGATTCAATCTTTCCTCGCTGAGCAGGGCGTGACGGCTGTCCATAGGGTCATGAAAAAGGTCAACAATGACCTTGTACCGACCCGGACACTTTTCTTGACCTTCAATAGTGTTAAGCTGCCATCGCGCATCAAGGCGGGCTAAGAGGTTATTTCTGTTCGCCCCTATGTCCCGACACCTACGCGCTGCTACCAGTGTCAGCGTTTCAATCACACTCGACAGTCTTGTTCCAATGCGGCTAAATGTGTCACTTGTGGCAGGGATGCCCATGAGGGTGACTGTCCACCTCCGTCTCCTCGTTGTGTGAACTGTCAGGGTGACCATGCCGCATCCTCCCGCGACTGTCCTGTCTATAAGGAAGAACGCTGTATCCAAGAAATTCGGGTCAAAGAGAAAGTGTCCACCTCGGCTGCTCGCAAGCTATTGGCTAGTAGGAAGCCCGCGCTGCTCCCAGCGGGGAAATACAGTACTGTCCTCGCCTCTCCTCGGACTACCAGGGAGGTAGCAACCCAGACATGCGATCTGACCTTCAGCACCACGGTCGTCCGTTCGGCCAGTGCTAAGATCGTGCGGTGGACGTCTCCTCTTCCTCCCATCACCCCACAGACACCAGCCCCTTCATCAGCTTCTGCTAAGACAAAGACCCCGAAGTCAGATGCACGGGCCTTCAAGAAGGAACCGTCCCGTGCAGACTTCCTACGTACCTCAACCTCCCAGCCTTCGACCGGTACTTCCACCAAACGTCCTTCCAAAAAGGCTCATAGGAAGCACAGTTCTCCTTCTCCGCCACGGCGCATTTCTTCTCCTGCGCCACCCAGCGGTTGCCGCCCCAGGCCGTCATCCGTTTCGCCTGGCCGCACCGCTGGTAGCCGTACATCTGGCCGTTCACCGGCGGAGGAAGCTCCCCCTCCCGGCCATCCTCCCGAGATGGCCGATGAACCTATGGACCCAATGGACGATGACTGTCCACCTACTGATGGCGGCGGCAGTGCTCGCTCGAAGCCAGGCCCTCAGCGGCCTTCGAGGTGACCCCTTCTTTCATCTTCCTTTTCTTACGATGGCACTTATTCACTGGAATATTCGCAGCATTCGCTCCAACCGAGAGGACTTGAAGTTGCTGCTCCGCTTGCACCGTCCGCTCGTCGTAGCCCTCCAGGAAACGAAGCTACGCCCATGCGATCAAATTGCCTTGGCACACTACACCTCTGTGCGTTTTGACCTACCCCCTGTGGTAGGTATCCCAGCTCATGGAGGGGTTATGTTGCTGGTCCGGGATCATATTTACTATGATCCCATACGTTGCACACCGGCCTGCAGGCAGTTGCCATCCGCATTACTCTCCCCACTTTTACGTTTTCCTTTTGTACCGTTTACGCTCCATCGTCATCTGCCGTTACCAGGGCAGACATGATGCAACTTATTGCTCAGCTACCTGCACCATTTTTGTTAACTGGAGACTTCAATGCCCACCATCCCCTTTGGGGCTCTCCAGCATCCTGCCCGAGGGGCTCCTTGTTAGCAGACCTTTTCAACCAGCTCAATCTTGTCTGCCTCAATACTGGCGCCCCTACTTTTCTTTCGGACACATCTCACACCTATTCGCATTTAGACCTCTCTATATGTACTCCCCAACTTGCACGCCGGTTTGAGTGGTATGCACTTTCCGATACATATTCGAGCGACCACTTCCCGTGTGTTATCCATCTCCTGCAGCATACCCCCTCTCCGTGCTCATCTAGTTGGAACATTTCCAAAGCAGACTGGGGGCTCTTCTCTTCCAGGGCGACCTTTCAGGATCAAACCTTCACAAGCTGCGATAGTCAGGTTGCACACCTCACGGAAGTCATTCTCACTGCTTCTGAATATTGCATCCCTCACCCTACTTCTTCTCCACGTCGCGTACCGGTCCCCTGGTGGACCGCAGCATGTAGAGACTTTTTACGTGCTCGTCGACGTGCTTTACGCACATTTAAACGCCACCCTACAGTGGCGAATTGTATCAATTATAAACGATTACGTGCTCAGTGTCGTCGTATTATTAAAGAAAGCAAGAAAGCCAGCTGGGCTGCTTTCACAAGCACCTTCAACAGTTTTACTCCTTCTTCTGTTGTCTGGGGTAGCCTGCGCCGGCTATCTGGCACTAAGGTCCACTCACCAGTTTCTGGCTTGAAGGTCGCGAATGACGTCCTTGTGGCCCATGAGGCTGTCTCCAATGCCTTCGGCGGCTTTTCCCAGAGGTTTCGAGCTCCGCTCATTACCACCCTGCCTTCCTCCCCCGCAAACAGGCAGAGGAGGCTCGGCCACCTAACTTCCGCTCCTAGAATTGTGAAAGTTATAATGCCCCATTCACCATGCGGGAACTCGAAAACGCACTTGGCCGATCACGGTCCTCCGCTCCAGGGCCTGATTCTATTCATATTCAGATGCTGAAGAACCTTTCTCCTGCGGGTAAAGGTTTTCTTCTTCGTACATACTATCGCATCTGGATTGAGGGACATGTTCCCGCATGCTGGCGCGAGTCTATTGTTGTCCCGATTCCTAAGCCGGGGAAGGACAAGCACTTGCCTTCCAGTTATCGACCTATCTCGCTTACCAGCTGTGTCTGTAAAGTGATGGAGCGAATGGTT
The DNA here is from genome assembly GCF_023864275.1 of Schistocerca cancellata. Lineage (NCBI taxonomy): Eukaryota > Metazoa > Arthropoda > Insecta > Orthoptera > Acrididae > Schistocerca > Schistocerca cancellata. Next base: position 313,859,284 of record NC_064630.1, on the reverse strand, counting down.
AACTCTCGATTGGTTTGGCTGTTCGAGTCTCGACGCCTACTTACCAATGTACAATGGGGATTTCGTAGGCGCCGCTCTGCTGTTGACCATCTGGTTACCTTGTCGACCTTCATTATGAATAACTTCTTGTGGAAGCGCCCGACCGCGGCTGTGTTCTTTGATTTGGAGAAGGCTTACGACACCTGTTGGAGGGCAGCATTCTCCGCACCATGCATACATGGGGCCTTCGCGGTCGCCTCCCTCTTTTTATTCGTTCCTTTTTAATGGATCGACAGTTCAGGGTACGTGTGGGTTCTGTCCTGTCCGACACCTTGCGCCAGGAGAATGGGGTGCCACAGGGCTCAGTTTTGAGCGTCGCCCTCTTCGCCATCGCGATCAATCCAATAATGGATTGCCTCCCAGCTGATGTATCGGGCTCCCTTTTTGTGGACAATTTTACCATCTATTGCAGCGCGCAGTGTACACGTGTCCTGGAGCGCTGTCTTCAGCGTTCTCTTGACCGTCTTTACTCCTGGAGTGTCGCCAATGGCTTCCGTTTTTCTGCCGAGAAGACGGTTTGTATTCACTTCTGGCGCTACAAAGAGTTTCTCCCACCGCCCTTACGACTCGGTCCCGTTGCTCTCCCAATCGTGGAGACAACCAAATTTTTAGGCCTTACATTTGACAGGAAACTTAGCTGGTCTCCACATATTTGGCCGCCCGTTGTACCCGTTCTTTAAATGTCCTCCGTGTTCTCAGTGGTATGTCGTGGGGAGCGGATCGAACCGTCCTACTTCGTCTATATCGGTCGATCGTCCGCTCCAAGCTGGATTATGGGAGCTTCGTATACTCCTCTGCACGGCCATCCATCTTACGCCGCCTCAACTCCATACAACATCGGGGTTTACGACTTGCGATTGGAGCATTTTATACTAGTCCCGTAGAGAGTCTTCATGCTGACGCTGGCGAATTGCCACTCACCTACCGGCGCGATATACTGCTTTGTCGGTATGCCTGTCGGCTACTGTCAATGCCCGACCATCCGTCTTATCGTTCCTTTTTTGACGACTCTCTCGACCATCAATACGGGTTGTATGTCTCTGCCCTGCTACCCCCTGGAGTCCGCTTTCGTCGCCTCCTTCAACACCTTAATTTTTCACTCCCTGCAACCTTTCGAGTGGGCGAGAGCCACACGCCACCTTGGCTCCAGGCTCAGGTCCGCGTTCACCTTGACCTCAGCTCGCTCCCAAAAGAGGTTACCCCCGGTTCGGTCTACCACTCCCGTTTTTTGGAACTTCGTTCGAAGTTCATCAACATGACTTTCATTTATACAGATGGCTCTAAGACCAATGACGGGGTCGGGTGTTCCTTTATTGTCGGGGCACAAAGTTTCAAATACCGGCTCCATGGCCATTGTTCGGTCTTCACAGCTGAGCTCTTTGCCCTCTACCAGGCTGTTCTTTACATCTGCCGCCACCGACATTCTGCTTATGTCATCTGCTCCGATTCCCTGAGCGCCATCCAGAGCCTCAGTGATCCATACCCGGTTCACCCTTTCATACACCGGATCCAACGCTCTCTTCAGCAGCTGGTGGACGTCGGTTCTCCGGTTAGCTTTATGTGGGTTCCTGGCCATGTCGGTATCCCTGGGAACGAAGCTGCAGATGCCGCGGCCAAGGCTGCGGTCCTCCAGCCTCGGACAGCTTCTTGTTGTGTCCCTTCGTCCGATTTTAGCAGGGTCATTTGTCGGCGCGTCGTGTCGCTGTGGCATGCCGATTGGGCTGCACTTACCAACAACAAGCTACGGGCCTTAAAACCTCTTCCCGTGGCTTGGACGTCCTCCTCACGCCGTTCTCGGCGGGAGGAGGTAGTTTTGGCCCGGTTAAGAATTGGACACTGCCGGTTCAGCCATCGCCATCTGCTGACGGCTGCGCCGGCGCCGTTCTGCCCATGTGGGCACTTGCTGACGGTTCGACACATTTTAATGTCCTGTCCAGATTTTAACACACTGCGTCTAGATCTTAACCTGCCAAGTACTTTCGATGCCATTTTAGCGGATGACCCACGAGCAGCTGCTCGTGTTCTTCGTTTTATCAATTTGACAAACCTCTCTAAGGACATTTGATGATGCTGTTTTTTAATCCTATGTCTGTCAGTCTGTCTTTTATCGTGTTTTCCCTTTTAGTTGTTGTTGTCAACTTGTGCCTCGCGGTGCATTCTTAGAGTAGTCAGGGCACTAATGACCATTGAAGTTGTGCGCCCCAAAACCACAAAAAAGAAAAGAAAAAAAAAGAAAAAAAAACTCTGTCTTCCCCGGCCCATTGTTCACACGGTTCCTTTTGGCGATCTGCAGAGTGTTTTATGTCATCGTGTTCGTCTTTTATGGTCTGCGCTTCCCAATAATAAATTATGGGACCTGAAACCTCTTCCCTGTGCTTGGACTTCTTCCTCTCGGCCTCGTCATGAGGAGGCAGTTTTAACTAGACTCCAGATTGGGCACTGTATTTTTAGCCATTGACATCTTTTAAGTGCCAATCCTCCCCTGCTTTGCCACCACTGCTTTCAGTTGTGAACGGTGAAACACCTTTTACTTCAGTGCACCTATTTTAATCCACTACTTGCCCATTTACAGCTGCTGCCTGATACATCTTCCCTTTTAGCAGACGACGTGCTCAGCCGATCAAGCCCTTGAGTTTACCAGTGCTCAGCCGATCAAGCCCTTGAGTTTACCAGTGTCACTGAGATGACATCGGCCACTTGAAGCTCTTTCTGGGGAAAACAACCTCCCTTCAATAGCAATTTTCTAACATTTCTTTCCACTTTTAGTTTCCGTCCTTGAGTTTCGCTCCCATTGCTGCTGATATCAATTTCGATTTTTTACCCTTCACTAAGCCACAGAATGGGTGCTTATGATCGTAGCAGTTTTGCACCCAAAAACCATAATAAAAATAAAGAAAAAACTCATGTCCTATGCTCTGAATATCTGCTGTCATTGGCTGGTGAGATGATGTGACCTTAGCTGTGATTGTCTTGCAGAAGCATATTGCTTAGCACAATCTCGATTTCAGTGCTTTGGAAACCAGTGTGCTGTATTTGGTGGAATTCATATTTATAGTTCTGTTATATGAAAATCTGTAGTGTACATGTTGCTGTGCATCAAAGATTTTTCCAAAACACAGTTTTTTTTGCTGGGTTTAGTTTCCTAAAGTGCCGGGAAGCTCTATGCTGGTATATAAAAGTTTTACCATTCAAAGGAGTAATAAGTTGCACAGCTTTGAGGGATAGTACGTTGTCACTTTCCATGCAAATAAAAGTATTTTCCCTCAGGAAAAAGTGTATTTTTAACATTCATATCTGACGAGTGTTTTTCTTGTACACAGATACACCTTGTTAAAGCAAGCTATCAGTATTGATAATCGGTTTTCGTTACTTTAATCTATTCTTAATGTTGTGTTGACCTCCAATTTCGTTCTCTCTTTGCTTTAGTTACTTAGAATTTAGTAGTCTTCTCGTCAATAGATGCATTCCTGCTTGAGAATTGTTATTCTTGATGCAGGAATAAATCTTGTGATGAGAGAAACTGACTAAATTTCGACTGGCTAAAGCAAAGAGATAAAGAAATTGGTCAGTATCTATAGACTGAAGAAAAAAATCACAACACCAAAAAATAATTAATGTAGAGCAATTAAATTTCAGGAATACATTTATCTAGGTAACATATTTAAGTGATTAACATTGCAAGATCACATATTAATGTAAGTGCATCATAAGTCATTGCAAATATGAAATGCTGATACATTAACAACTGGGGTAATTGTCAGAATGTTGAATGCAGCCATGCAAACATGCATGTACTGCATTGTAGAGGTGCCAGTTCCATGCTTGTTGCCCTTGGTTGGCCTATACAGTGATGATGAATGCTGTTTCTCTATGTCACTGGAGTTCTTGTCCAATGATGTCCTATGTGTGCTAAAGAAGACAGATCTGGTGATCAAGGAGGTCAAGTCAACATCTCGACACTGTAGCATGTTAGGTTAAAACAGCGGTATGTGGGTGAACATTGCCCTGTCGGAAAACACCCCCTGGAATGCTGTTCGTGAATGGCAGCATAACAGGTCTAATGACTAGATTGATGTACAAATTTGTACTCGGGGGTTCATGAGACAACCAAGAGACTGCTCCTGCTGTCATACGAAATTGCATCCCAGATCATAACTCGAGGTGTAGGTCAAGTGTGTTAAGCATGCCGACAAGTTTGTTGCAGTCCCTCAGCTGGTCTCCTAACTAACACAACGTAACTTCACCCTACCCTCCAGTGGGCTCTCACTTGACAGTACTGAAGTCGAAAATGCTGATGGCTTGGTGTCAGTGGAATTCATGCTACAATGCCTCTGGCTTGGAGCTGTCTGTTTAGTAACAAATTTGTAACAGTTTGTTGTGTCATTGTGGTGCCAAGTGCTGCTCAAATTGTTGCTGCAGCCATATGCCAATCACAGTGGTCTTCTCTCTTGTTAGTGCCATGTGGCCGTCCAGGGCCCGGTCTTCATGCACCCACACAATCTTGTGACCATTGCTGCCAGCTACTGTAAACAGTGACAACATTCCTCCCAAGCCTTTCTGCAATATGACAGGAGGAACATCCAGCTTTTCATAGCCCTTATTACATGACTTCATTCACAGTGAGGTATTGATAATGGTGTCTTTGTTGCCTTAGAGGCATTCTTGACAAACAAAACTCACCAAGTCCAGTCTCACATGTACTTAATGCTGACAACCATTGTGGTGTGTATTTAAAGCAAACCTGATTTGGATCCTCATAGCGGTGCTACTAGTTCCACTCTTGTGCGAGTGGCGGGAAATTTGAATAATCATAATCTTTCAGATATAGAAACATAGTTGACAACTCAAGTTGCACAATTCCGTGGTAATATGATATTTTTTCTGTCAGTGTATAAGGAAAATATGCCGTTGTAACAATAGAGAAAGAACTGTGCAATATAGACTTTGAAAGACTGGCACTATAAAGCTGAAGATGTATGAAAAAACCAGCCAAAGTAGTAGTAGTTGGAAAATTGTTCAAAGTTATCACTTCTCCTTCCTTGGTTGCTTTGTCTTTGTGTCTTGTAGCTTTGTTATGCCAGTCTCACCAAAGTCTATATTGTACCATTATTCTGTATTGTAACAACAGTGTATTTGCACTTATTTTCAAACATATTGAATAATCTTTACAACCTGAGCCACAGGAAATAAGGGGACATCTGTTTTCTTTTCTTTCTTGGAGTACTCCCTTACTAAGTGCACAGATTCGTGGAGCTGGCTGACAATGAGTAGCATGCTTTTTCTTCCTGTTTTTAATTTCAGTTGCTTGGTTTGGATTGCAGTGCGCTTGATTTGAAATGGATTGAAATGGAATAGAAGTGAATAAACACAGTGAACCACAAACTAGAGTTAAACAAAGAAAAAAAAATAGCCAAAATGACATGGCAGGAACTAACTATATTTCACACACATTAGCACATGGGTTGGAGCACGGCAATGTGACTCGAGTTGACTGCTAAAGTGCCATCTGTCATTGGTTGCCTTCCTACACTCTAGGCAGTTAAACAATGCGACTAAACTGTCTGTACCAAAGTCTTGTCTCCCGGGATATATAGGTATCTCTAACTCTTGTTTCTGCCAATCCTAATAAATTTTGTCTGTGTGCTCTACGTATTGTTTGCTCATCAGACTGTTCATTTCATTCAACAGAACCTATAATTACTCCTCACTTTCAGTGAGGATAGCAACTTAAATCAATGAATCTTATTATTAATATCCTTTCTCCCAGAAAGTGAACCTCACTTTTGGTACTTCCTTTATTGCTGTCATTACTTCTTCGATGTACAGGTTGAAAAATTAAGTATAGACTGCATCCCTGTCTTACACTATTTTTGTCAGAGCCCTTACTAAAAAGAATAAAATAAAGTTGAAGTTGCACTGGTAATCTATTATGTTGTGATTGGATGAACTTGTTGTTGAAACACAATGTTTTGTTTCCTTCTGCAGAAGATGTCTCCAACAATATTGTAACTTCGACTCCCATGCAAAGGCGTGATGTCATATGTTTTGAATAGTAGAGTGCAATTGGCTGTTGTTGGCTGCTGTCGCACGCTGTTGCTATCACTTCATGGTGGAAGTCTGGGACATATCTTCAGCATAGGAATCCAGACACCATTAAATTTCCCATTTTTCTCCTCCTCTTCCTCCTCCTCCTCCTCCTCCTCTTCCTCCTTGTGTTGAAGAAAGTACATGCTAATCTTCCACGATGGAGTGACAGCAATAGCAGACAATACCAGTGGTGCTCGAGCACTCAAAACCTGTGAAGTAACACCTTTTTGTGGGAGCACACTGAAATTGAATTTTACTTCAGTTAGTAGCGAACCTGGATTTGCATCAGACCTGTGAAGAAGCTACACCCTCCCTTGAAGATCCCCTCCACAGAAGGGGATGAAACATTGTTTCAACAAGAAATTCATCCTCTTAAAGTATAATAGCCCAGAATATTTTAGTGTGATGTGTCCACGTGTGAAAGTTTACGTTTTACATTTGTGTTCGTTGATTTATATTGTATTCTTGTAGTGTACTGCATAGTTATGGACAGTAACCCAAATACAACTAAGACTCTCGACATGTAATATGTTCTGTTTTGTTTGGCTCTCATTAACTAGGGCCGTGCGTTACTGCGTGGTGCAGCCAGTAGGCCTGGAGGTGCTGCTGCTGGGGATGGTGAAAGAGCACTGCTGGAAAAGAAGATGGAGGAATTGGCTATAGGTGAGGTATTTGAAGTATCTCCAATAAGGTTTTTTTCCAGCTGCATGTTAAAAGAAATTGAGGTTATTTTTAAGTCATTTATGAGTTCATACTTAATATGATAATGCTGTTCACTTATGTTTTAGTGAACTGTACATAACAGCAATTAGATAATTTAGTGTGAATTGGTGAATCTTCCTTCAATAACAAAAAAATTGATGTCCCTTTTAGGAGGAGACGGTAATGGTGCACAAGTTTCAGTGGGAAGAGGGGTGATGAGAGGAAGGAAGGTGGTGAGTGCAGAAGCTTTGAAACTAAGACCAGAGCATCTGCCAACAAAGAAAGGTATGCAGGATTTGTCATGCAAGAACATTTGAATTTAACATTTTGTAGTGGGTTAGCTGATGGTTAAATGTTATCCATTGCAAAATGCAGGTACATCTGGTGTTCGCGCAACGATTCAAACAAATTACTTTAAGCTCGAAACTCACACTGATTGGAGATTATTCCAGTATAGAGTTGATTTTGCCCCTGAAGAAGACAACACTTTTGTGAGGAAAGCATTGTTAAGAGTTCACAAGAAGAGACTTGGAGGATTCATTTTTGATGGGACAGTGATGTTCACATCAAGCAGATTATCTCCAGATGTGAGTATATCCTATCCTTTTTCATTATTGTGGAGTGAAAATTTCAGGTTACTTATTACACTTCATATTCATATAGCATCTGCTATTGTACTTTAGTTGTCAAGTGATTTATTGAAGTCAAAGGAAATCGAAAATCTGTATAACTTGGCTTGAATCCAAGTACACTATCTTAAATTGTGCAACTTTGCTCAGTATTTGGTTTAGGAAAAGAAACTAATATAACATATCGGACTAAAATAGCTTACATTGTGCTCAAAACCATAAACAGTTACTGGAACAAGAAAACATTATTCTTTTAAATATCAAAATGTAAACATATGAACTGTTACCAACGCCATTCATAAATTTCATTATTCATATTGGACTTTGTTGAGATGCAGAATATGCAACTGCATTTGGAAGAGAAGCAGAAACCCAGTGGCACAGACTTTCTTCTGTAAACACACATGCAGTAAAGACAGCTCACATGTTCTCAGCATACAAATATGTATGATAATTTCAGTAAGTGAGAAGTATTTTAGTGGACTAATATATTCACTTACACAAGAAATGCTCTTATTTCTGCTGTAAAACCCCTTTCTCTTTGTTCTGTTTTGTAAATAAGATTCGTACCATTTTTTTATCCCTTGAATTTCTGGAAGGCTTTAGAAAGATTTCTCCCCCTCAACACCTTTGTTATTGTGTGTGTTCACTATTTTATATTTGTAAGCCATTATTCGTTTTTCAGTACTTCTTTCAGTTCGAAAACTGTTTGTTACTATTTCGTTGCTTGCATTAAAGTATGTGGTAACTTGCTGCTTAAATAATCTGTCATTGGAGAGTGTTCAGAAGAATGTTAGTGGTTGATAGTTCTCAACTTTTGTTGTTACTACTTTCGAAACCTCTGTTATCTGGGAAAATCATCCTTCATTAAATGATTGATGAAATAAGATTGCCAATGGCTTGATTATTTTTGAAACAGTTTGATTAAAAATGACATGAATAATTCATCTATACCTATTGAGTTAAGCAGTGGGATTGCGGTTGCTACTTCAATGACATATTGCTTAACAAGAAGATAATCGCAGACAAAGTCTGGCTGCTGGCTGGCCATCACAGGCTAAGTCAGTCATTCACTTACATAGACTATAAACTTCGCTACCTTCCAAAATTCCAAGTCCGGTCATTCACGTATGAATTGGAACACTGTAGGATGCAGATGTTTGTGGATAGTGCCTTTTATTTAAGCTATATCCACATATAGCCTAATGGCAAATTTTAGGAGTGTAAAAGCAAACTCGGGAGTTCAGACCCACTCCTGTGATTTTTTTAACCTCAATTTATCTGCATGGTAAAAAAATCAGTATCGTGGAAGCACGAAGATCATTTCTCTTTCTGACTCACCAGTTGTAGCAAATCCATCCAAAAACATTTATGGAAGAACTTGTGGTAGTGTGTTCAGATTGGTACTTTGTGTTACAGTTGGCCCTTGATGCAGCAGATGCCAGATGTTCTTGGGCAGCTGTAGTGTAATCATCGTTATACGATAACACTAGACAGATATGGTAATAGACATTTTTGTGCTCAAAATTGCACATTTCATTAGAGGTGTGTCACATCAACCATGAAAGGGTTAAGCATGTTATTGTTGTGGTCTTCAGTCCAGAGACTGGTTTGATGCAGCTCTCCATGCTACTCTATCCTGTGTAAGCTGCTTCATCTCCCAGTACCTACTGCAACCTACATCCTTCTGAACCTGCTTAGTGTATTCATGTCTTGGTCTCTTGGTCTCCCTCTACGATTTTTACCCTCCACGCTGCTCTCCAGTACTAAATTGGTGAGCTCTTGGTGCCTCAGAACATGTCCTACCAACCGATCCTTTCTTCTAGAACGCCAGTTTTCTTTCTCCTGATAACGACATCCTCCTTAGTAGTCCCCACCTGGAGATCCGAATAGAGACTATTTTACCTCCAGAATATTTTACCCTGGAGGACGCCATCATCATGTAACCATACAGTAAAGCAGCATGACCTTGGGAAAAATTATGGCTGTAGTTTCCCCTTGATGTCGTAAAAAGTGTGCAAGCCCTTTCCAACTTGTCTTGCCTTTCACCAATGTATCTTTACACAATATAGGAATCGTCCGCAGTTCCTTGTGCATGTTGTTTAAAGACGAAGCAGCTTTGTAGGTATTTAGAACATGCACTCCACTCATGTTGGGTTTATGAGAAACCATATGCTGCCATTGAGACATCACATCAGCAAAGATTTCCATCAACATTTGGGCAGGTGAAGATTATCAATTGACAGGACCATATTTTCTACTTGCCCATACCTTCTTTTCCCACAACATATGTTAATGGACTTTCTGGATGATATTCCATGTGGCGAAGGTTGCTGATGTGGTTCATGCATAATGGTGCACCGCCGACTTTCATGTTGCTGTTCTGGAATATGCAGCATAATTCTTTGGCACGTCTATGAATTGTGGCTCGCCAATACCTTGCTTTGCCTTTCACTTCCCCCAACTTGAACCCATTGGATTATTGTGTAGTATATTCCAACTGTGGAGACAGTGTCTAACTGCAGGAACACATTGTGGATGGATGGCAATGCATTCGAAACAGCTTGGATTTTTGGTCTTGTACAGCCATTGATGAAAAGACATGCTCAAACTTGCTTGCGCTTGCACATTAATGGCGGCCATGTGGTACACTTGTACAGGGAAACCTCTTTATAACGTTCCTCTATATAATGTTTTCCTCTATGTTACGTCCGTTTTTTCGGTCCCGAGTGAAAGCCCATATAAACAGTGTTAAATTTTCCTCTTTACTGCGCTTCCTCTATATTGCAGTTTCCTCCATGTAACGCTCATATTTTTGGAACCCTGGTAAATTATTTACCTCTTTATAACGTTTAAGTGACTGGATGTAGATGCATCGTTTTCCGTTACGTGGTTTCACAGTTTGCACTGGCTCGGAAAGCCCGCGCTCAGCGTATTTCATATGTCAGCGGCAAAACCCGGTCACGTGACATGTGACGCACGTTCTGCTTGCGGTCTTTTTGGCGCAGTTTCAGTCGATGCTTTGTATTAGTACTTAGTAGCGTGTTGTGTGAGCTGAGCAGCAAACAGTTCGTGTGCCTAGTAAGTGTGTCTTCGATATAACGTTTTTTTTTTTAAAGCTTTCATCAGTGGTCATGGGTGAAAAGCGAAAGAATATTTCTCTGGAAGAGAAGGTTTCTATTATTAAAAAAGTGGAGGCATCTCCTGGTGTGACTCGCGTGGAGCTAGTGAAGCAATTGGGACTGGCCCCTTCAACACTCAACACTATTATGAAAAACAGATCGTCGATAATGGAAGGGTTTGAGAATTGTGGAAATTCGAAACGTATGCGTTTGAAACAATCTACTTACGACGAAATGGAGAAAGTTTTATTAACTTGGTTTCAGCAAGCACATGCTGCAAACATTCCTATAAACGGAACTATTTTGAAGGAGAAGGCACTTCAAATATCACTTCAGTTAGGAATGGACAATTTTAATGTGTCCAATGGATGGATTGATAAATTTCGACAGCGTCATGGTGTTGTGTACAAATTGAAATGTGGAGAAAGTAAAAGTGTGGACGAACCAACTGTAGCTCAGTGGATACAGACTCTCCCTAATCTGATACAGGGCTACAAACTGCATGACATTTATAACGCTGACGAAACCGGCGTGTTTTTCAATTTTATGCCGGATAAGACATTTACTTTTCGTGGGGAAAATTGCCATGGCGGTAAGAAGAGCAAGGAACGTCTTACCATTTTGTTGTGTACAAACGCTGATGGCAGTGAAAAACTGAAACCTTTGGTTATCGGGAAGCCAAAAAATCCAAGGTGCTTCAAAAACATTTCCACGTTTCCGTGCAAATATACAAACAATACCAAGGCATGGATGACCAGTGAAATATTTTTATGTTTTCTAAGAGAATTTGATGCCTAAAAGGGGAGTGCTGCAAGAAGTGCTGCTGTTTGTGGATAGATGTGTGGCACATCCACCAGACGTACCCTTTCTGAGAAATGTTAAAGTAATTTTCTTGCCACCCAACTGCACCAGCCGTCTGCAACCTTTGGACTTGGGCATAATACACACCCTTAAGGTTAAATATAGGACAGCCCTTGTAAAAAAAGGCCTTGAATTTGATGGACTAAAGAAAACCGGGAAGCCAGCAAAGCTCACAACTGAAACTGAACATTTTACAGGCAATAAATTTAATTATGTACTCGTGGAGGGAAGTAAGTGCAGAAACTATTAAAAACTGTTTCACAAAAGCGGGATTCTGTGAGAATGAGGTGGCAGCTCCTGTGGAAGAAGTTGCAAGTGATTTGCAAGAGTTTCACCAATTAATAGGCAGTGATTCTGTCACTTTTGAGGACTTTGTGGCTGTGGATGACAACGTGACAACCACAGGAGTACAAAGTATTGAGGAGCTGACTGCAGAGAGAAGCTTGGAGAGTAATAGTGGTAGTGAAAGTGACAGTGACAAGGAAGATGACCCTGTGCCCTCATATACTAAGGCAGCTGAAGCCTTTGAAACATTCAGGAGGTACACGATGGCCCATAGACTTGAGGACAGAACAGTAGTTCAACTTGCTCATTTGGAGCAAGAAATGATTGCCATAGAGTCTAGGAGAAACAGAAAACAAGCAAGCCTGCTTGAATATTTTAAAAAATCATAGGTATGTTATTTTCAGATTGCTTAGGTTCCTAGAGTTTTGTGCAAATTTAAGTTCCATTTGATAATTTAATTATTGAAGTAATTTTTTTGTAACTAATTCTTTTTTAATCTGTCCCATTTACTGTGTTTTTATGTAATATGTTCAGTATATCATAAACAAAATTTGGCTCATATTCTGTAATTGGGTCAACTGAAGAATGGGATACCACCTGTCAGCTGTGGAGAATGTCAATCTTAAGAATCTGTTATAACTTTTTACTGTACAAACTGATCCATTTACTTTCCCCCTTCCATCTACCGAGCCCCATGTTTTAATTAAAAAAAACTAATCAGTTGATACATTGATCATTTGCAATGAATATCATATGTTGTGAAAATTTAAAACATCATCTATGGCACCATTTGTCAAAGCTGATTTGTGGTATCCTGATCTTCAGTAATGCCCTATAATTATTATTTGGAAGCCTTCCTCTTTATAGTGTTTTCCTCTATACAGTGTTCAGAATTTGTGGTCCCTTGAAAAACATTATATAGAGGTTTCACTGTATTGTGTTTGTCCGAGTGCATATCTGCAGTTTCAATCCTCAGGAACTTATAACAAAAGTTTTTCATGCATAAGACTAAATACATCACACAGGGGAAACCACTCCTTTCCAGATCTATGTTAATTAGGATTATTTGTTGGTTTTGTTCTCCTCTACCTGCTCCTTGAATTTGTACCTGCAATAGTCTAACAGCTTGGATAACATGCGCACGTAGGTCTTTTGAGTCACTTTTGGACTTCTGTTAAATTTTTTTATGTAGATGTAAAAACTTGCAAGTATTTTTATTGAATGACAATATCATGTAGAATACAACCACAAACAGAAAATAACTAACAATAAGCCTGGCAATCCAGAGAGGGCATATCTGTATTGACAAAAACTCCCATGCTCAGTATGCTGAGGGTCTCAGCAAGACCTCCGCAGACAGGCACTATCCTTCAGACCTAGTCTGCAAACAGATCTTCCATGCCATTTCCCCCTCACACCCCCAATTCTCCAACCACCCCAAGAACCAACCACAACAGTGTGTCCCCTTTATCACCCAGTACCACCCCAGGCTGGTACAACCGAACCCCATTCTTCGCAAGGACTTTGATTACATATCAAGTGCTGAAATGAGGGACATCCTACCCCTCCTAAAATTGTGTTCTGTCATCCACCCAACCTCCACAACATCCTAGTCGTTTCATATGCCACCCCACATCCCGATCCTTGTGGAAGGCCAAGGAACAGAACTTGCCCAACCCACCCAACCAGCACTTGCTATTCCAGTCGTGTCACAGGTTTATTCTACTCCATCACCTGCAAAACCAGCCGTGTTATTTACCAGCTCTGCTACTATCACTGCACAGCTATTTATATTGGTATGACAACAAACTAGCTCTCCACCAGGACGAAAGGCCACCCTCAAACTGTGGCCAAGAGCAAAGTATATCATCCTGTGGCACAACATGCAGTTGAACATAGCACACTTCATTTCAGTGGCTGCTTCACTAACCGAGTCCGCAGTTCGTGGTCTCGCAGTAGCATTCTCGCTTCCCGAGCACGAGGTCCCGGGTTTGATTCCCGGCGGGGTCAGGGATCTTCGCCTGCCTCGAGATAACTGGGTGGTGTTGTTCTCTTCATCATCATTCATCCCCATTACAGTCGGAGGAAGGCAATGGCAAACCACCTCTGCTAGGACCTTGCCTAGTATAGCAGTGCAGGTCTCCCGCATTGACCCTCTGTCAAGGAGTATGGGACTTATCACCACCACCACCACCACCACCACCACCACCACCAGTTTCCATCCCTTCTACCTCTATTCTCATCTCCCACCCTGTTTATTTGCAGCCCTCTACCAACGCATCAGCCCATCTTTCCCTGCTCCTCTCCTTTTTTGCTCTTACCCCCCTCCCTGCCCCACAGCCTCCCAACGCTGCCCCTATTGGCATTCTCGTCCCTAAATGCTCCACCAGACAGAGTTCATCTCTCCCCCACCACCCATTCCCTCCTGCGCCCACTTCAGATTGCTGCTTGCATCCCACTTGATGATGTATTCCGGCCCAAGATACTGGAGTTGGCGGGTTGTGTGTGTGTGTGTGTGTGTGTGTGTGTGTGTGTGTGTGTGTGTGTGTGTGTTCGTGCACCCGCGTGATGAGCTTGCTTGCACGCACATTGTTAACAATAATTCTAGATTTTTTGCCAAAAACCTATGAACTAATGAGTTCACGAAATTAAAAACTTGAGTACACCGAAGGTTTCAAATTAATTGTCAGCACATTTATTTAAACTATTTACTGGCATTTTCTGATGTATATGCTTAACCCCCTCCCCCATGAACCATGGACCTTGCCGTTGGTGGGGAGGCTTGCGTGCCTCAGCGATACAGATAGCCATACCATAGGTGCAACCACAAGGGAGGGGTCTGTTAACAGGCCAAACAAACGTGTGGTTCCTGAAGAGGAGCAGCAGCCTTTCCAGTAGTTGCAGGGGCAACAGTCTGAATGATTGACTGACCTGGCCTTGTAACACTAACCAAAACGGCCTTGCTGTGGTGGTACTGCGAACGGTTGAAAGCAAGGGGAAACCACAGCCGTAATTTTTCCCAAGGTCATGCTGCTTTACTGTATGGTTACATGATGTTGGTGTCTTCCAGGGTAAAATATTCTGGAGGTAAAATAGTCTCTCTTCGGATCTCCAGGTGGGGACTACTCAGGAGGATGTCGTTATCAGGAGAAAGAAAACTGGCGTTCTAGAAGAAAGGATCGGTTGGTAGGACATGTTCTGAGGCACCAAGGGCTCACCAATTTAGTATTGGAGAGCAGTGTGGAGGGTAAAAGTTGTAGAGGGAGACCAAGAGACCAACCCACGTGTCTGCTGTGTGACTGCTGATTTTGATAGCATATGCCTGGGCAGATAGTGGAGATTAGGAGGTAGGGAAGGATTAACGAGTTTGGGAGGGAGTAGTGGGATAGTATGAGGCATGTCTTTAGACAGATAGCTTGGTGGCTGCACAACAAAATGAAAGGAGTTTAGAGGGCAAAGTTTATAAGAGGTAGAGACAGGGAGAGGGGGGGGGGGGGGGAGGGAAGTAAAGTAGAGAAGGGCAAAGATGAGGAGGAAGAAAGATGGAGATGGGTGGAAAAAGAGGCAGACACGGGGTTTTTAAGTGTTCGAATAGGAAGAATTCCTCCAAATGACACATAAGTTGGCACTGGATGGTGCCATGCGAGTACTTGTGGCACTGCCATAGATTTGTTTATATATGTGCCTTTTAAAAGGGAAAATATTTGTGACTCAGGGTGCGATTGTTGAGGAGGATTACTAAAGAGGTGATGAGTTTGGTATCAGAATGACAATGGGAATGGTAATGTGCCATGGCCATGGGTGTGAAGATGAAAAAGACAGTGCATCCACTGTGACCAATAAGGAGTCTGGTGGTTATGGGGCAGGGGATATGGAATGGTGGTGAAGGGAGTGAGTGAGTGAGTGAGTGAGTGAGTGAGTGAGTGAGTGAGTGAGTGCTGTCTAGATTGTAGGATTGGGAGTGGGGTTACAGACAATAGTTAAAAGTTGTTGGTCAACATAGGCAGGGGTTCATTCCGTGGGAGCATTGTACCCAGCCATGATGGGACAATGAGTAAGGAGACCTGTGGGGTTGGATTTGTGAAGTTGGAGACTAGGTAAACAGTAGGAGTGAGGTGGGAGATGGATTCAGGTATCAGGTTTTGGGATGGACCTAAGGTCTTGAGCAGCTGAAGGTCCTGATGGACTTACAGTTTAGGGTTGTGGTTGTAAGATTTGTATGCAGCTTTGTCAGAAAGTTGGGGCCTTCAGTCACAGCCACTAAGACAGGTTGTCTGTGGGAGGATGATAAAATCTGGACTCGAATAGTTATCAGGTTATGGTTAGCTATGTGTTCTATATTGAGATTTTAGGCTGCCTCAGGAGGGATTTAGGAAAGGAAGGTGAGGCCACATTAGAAGTGAGTAATTCTTGTGGGGTGTATACGCCCCAAGAAATTCGGGAAAAACCTGGGAATTTTTTATCCATGAGAAAACCAGGAAAAAACTTGAACTTTTCGTTGTCTTAGTTTTCAGTTAAATTTTTGTAGTTTTGACTGGTAACAACTGATACTCTAACAAAGAATTTTACTTTACCCTGCTACTGCAGAATAATATTACAACAATAAAACTTAAACGAGGGGGGGAAAAAACCAAAATAAAACTTAAGTTACAAAGGAAATGCACCATTTACATCATCAAAACACAGTGCGAAGAAGACTGTGCAATACTTCACAACAAAAAACAGCTTTTGATGAGTGAGTGTGACGTCGCAACGGTTTACATTAGGTTTGTATGAGCATTTGCCAGTGGGCTTAAGTGCATGTGCAGTTGAGTTGCATATGAGCAGTACCTTGTCCCACTTCTGGCTGCTTGAAGTGTGGCTGTTAGCTGTAGCGCCAGTAGCAACAAGTAGCGAGATGCTATCTGGAAAAAATTTTCTGGTGTGCTTGAGCAGCCAGATTAGCATATGCGCAGAACAATCTGAGTTGGAGGGGGGAGGGGTGTAGTCTAAACATGACCTGTGTTTATGTTTAGTGATATTGCTCCTTCCTCTTCATTTACAGCTGTCGTCAAATGAAAACAAAATTGATTTCTTTGATGGGGAGCTATCAAGTGAATTGAAATACATTTTTATAATTATGGAAGGCTAAATTTTTTTGTTAGTTTGCTTTTTGATTTTAGTTTCGGGTTTATGGCAGTCAGGCATTGATTGACTTCCAGAACAGGGAAGTTATTTTTGTCAGTTTGCTAAAGAAATTTGGGTTTTGTTAATCTTTTCTGCAGAGACAGTCTGTTTATTTGAAACACTGTTGTCTAGTGTCAACTATTTGCTGAATTTAAAGTGCACGTTTTTATCTTCTGGTATGTATATTATGCCACAATAAATAACCAAACATGAGATAATACAGTAGTGGTACTCCAAGAAAATTTGCATCCCAAGAAACGTGCTTCAAAGCTTAATATTAGGTTGGGGCCTACTTCTTTGTAAATCTGGACATACATGTGTGCAAGTGAAGCTGAATTATGCATTTTAGTATGGCGTATGAAGTTGGAGTATCTTCTGAGGTCCTATTTAGTTTATGATGTAATGTAAGATTTCTTAATCCCATATGCAGATGAACATATGAGCTTATTACGTCATCGTAGCTGCGCAAGACCTGTAACACTGTTTTATGGACTCTCTGACGACTGCTGAAAGGAATTCTAACAGGTCGCAGGAAAATATTGCAAATGGTGGTTTGAAAAGCATTACTTAAGTAAATGTCATTTTATAGAAGATAAAATATGTTACATGTGTGAATGTGCTTTAAGTTTCTTAAATCACAGAGCGTTTGATTCTCATTTAAAGCTTAACACATTGAGAACCAGCCACTTAGAAGAATTTCAATCCCAGAAGACCAGGAATTTATATAATTATTTAATAATATTGTGAAAAGGAATGATGCTACTCACCATATAGCGGACATGCCGAGTTGCAGAAAACCGCAACAAAAAGACTCTCACAATTAAAGCTTTTGGACATTAAGGCCGTAGTCAACAATAGACAAGTCACACACGCGCACACTCTCGCAAACGCAACTCAAACACACATGACTGCAGTCTCAGTCAACTGACTCCACCAATGTAATTATAAAAAAATTGAAAGCTTACCTTTTCTTCATATCACTTAACACTGATGTTGCGATTGGCTGACATCATCACGTGTTCTATGCTCTGAATACCTGCTATCATGAGCTGGCAAGATCATGTGGCATGAGGTATGACTGGCTTGCAAAAGCACATTGCAATTTTGATTTCTGTTCTTCAAAAACTGATGTGCTGTGTTTGATGGAATTGGATTATGTATGTTCCTGATACGAAAAAACACAGTGTACATGTTCATATGCATCAAAGATTTTTTCAGAACGCTGTTTTTTTTCTGGGGTTAATTTTCTAAAGTGCTGGGAAGTTTTATGCCGGTGTGTAAAACTTTAACCGTTCAAAGGATTGATAAATTTTACGGTTCTTAAAGATAATACACTGTCATGCAACACAGAAAAAGTGTGTTTCCACCTGGGAAAAAGTGTTTTTAATGGGGCAAACAGGGAATTTTTTTTCGTTGTCCACGTATACACGCTGTCCTGAAATGTTACCAGAGAATGACTGGCTGAAAGGGGAGGAGGATCATAGTTGGAGGGATTGAAATTGTTTTAAACAAGGTTCTGTATGAGGCTCTGGTTACCAGTTGTCAGTGGGATGTGTGGCATAATAATATTTCTGATGTAGAGATTGACTAAAGGAGAGAAGGTTCTTTAAGAGTCTGGTAAAGTTGAACTTAAGTTTAGGGCTAGAGATGAGGTCTTTAGAAAGTACTGAGACTTTGCAGGCGCTAGGAATTTGAAAGAAAGGTTGTCAACAATGCTACAGGATGAGTGTTTATGAATGTGTGTCTCATGGAGGGTGGAGGAAGTTGTTGGGGAGCTGGAAGATGGAGTAAGTGAAAAAGACATGGTTGGTGTGTTTTGAGGAGTTAAAGGTGTGAGAGGGCATTAGATCAGAGGAGTATGATCTTTCTTCGCTATAGGTAATCCCATGTGAGGAGTATGATCTTTCTTCGCTATAGGTAATCCCATGTGGGTGTAGGACAGGAGTAACAGAGACAGCTTTCTCGGGTGATGCTGAGAACTCTGTTCCAACTATCAAAGGGCAAGCATTTTTCTAGCATTCAGGAAGTTTCGTCACAGAATAAAAAGGATTTTGCGAAAGAAGTAGAGACAGTAAAGTATGTTGTTAGCCTGGATAGTATGGTCATGAGGAACCAGATTGGTGAGAGTGAGGTACTCACGGAATTGGGAAGGGTGAATGTTTCTAATTGTACACCTAGGTGTAGACTGTTCTCATCATGCTCTGAAGTGAAGGATATCTTACCCACATAATCCAAAGTTGTGATCTGCTGCTCACCCAACCTACAAAATATTACAATTATGTTCCCAGTCCTACACCTTGTAGGTTATTCCCTCGTGATTGACACAGGTGCAAAACCTGTCCCATAAACCATCTCCCATCACAGTCCAGTCACAAGCATTTACTGCACTATAAAAGGGCACATGTGAAAGCAGCTGTTACATATATCTGTTAAGCTGCAACTACTGGTGAGCAATCTATGTGGGCATAACAAGTAATCATTTGCTCGCAGGAATGGCCACTGTCAAACTGTGGCAAACAGCAAATTTGACCATCCAGTTTCAAACGTGCTGCACACTACACATAAAACTTAAACAGCTGCTTCTCTATGTGAGCCACTCGTTTACTTTCTTCCAGCACTAGTTCCTCTGAACTACACAGGTGGGGATTGTTTACAGCTTATATCCTGCACTCCAGCAATCCCCCTGGCCTAAACCTCTGCTAACCTGTTTCTCATTGCCCCCCTTAGCTTATCCCTTCTGTCCACACCGCTCCTTATCCGCCCTCCTCTCATGTGGACATTGACTCCCTTTTCTCCACTTCCTCTTCCCCCCCCCCCCCACCTACCTTCAATTTCTATTCCTCGTGCTTCCTCTCTTCCCTCCCTGCCTCCTTCCTTATCTCCACTTTCATCTACTTTCTGCATCGGAGTAGCTTACACAGAAGACAGTTCTTGCTCTAGAACTTCCATGTCATACAGTTTTGAGAGTTCATGCAGATTGTTGGATGTGGGATCCTGAGGGACGTTTGTTATTGTATTAAGTGAACTATTCATACTTACTCATTGTAGCGGCTAGGTTGCATGTCAAATACTTCACTGAAACAAATGTTTTATTGCCTTAATATTGCTGTTTTCTGTCCGCTTAGGATTAAATGGAGAAAACTTGCTAAATATGTTGGTGACACATTCCTTCCTTCTCTGTTTGGGCCCACATACTGCTCCTGCTTAGTCAGAAATAAGTTCCCTTCTCTTCCCTGCCTTCCTCCTAGAGTCCATTTTTGTCACTTTCTTTGCATCAACATTCCTGATTTCTCCACTCTTACACCCTCCCTTCTGTTTTCCCAACTGAAGAAACTGTGCTTCAGGTTATCTTTCTAATACTCTTTGACACGTAGACTCACAACTGTTACATCAGAAGAATTATTTTCCTAATGTGTGTCTATTTTTTTTTTTTTTTTTTTTTTTTTTTTTTTTTTTTTTTTTTTTTTTTTTTTTTTTTTTTTTAGCCGAATGCGGTTTTGGAGTTGACTTCAGAGAGAAAATCGGATGGAGCCAAAATACAAATTCATATCAAGTTTGTGGGTGACTTAGCCTTAGGAGATTATCATTATCTCCAATTTTTCAACATTCTAATGCGTAAATGTTTGGGGTCGCTCAAACTGCAGTTAGTCGGACGGAACTACTTTGATGCAGCTGCCAGAGTAAGTAGCACTATGTGGTAAGGTCAGTATTTAATCATCTGGATATAGTAGTTACAATATCCTTTCTTTCTTTCTTTTTTTAGATAAGTGTCAAGGAGTATAAATTGGAACTTTGGCCTGGTTATATCACGTCCATCCGACAGCATGAGAATAGTATTCTCATGAATTCAGAAATTAATTTCAAAGTTATGCGCCAGGATACGGTTCTCCATATTTACACTGAAATATGTGACAAAGAAAGGGATTACCAGGTTTGTATAACAAGAAAATAGAAATGTAAGTTACTGTAACTAGAGCAACTTTAAGAAAGTGAACTGGTTAAATTTTTTTTTATGATCTACATAAAGGTGAACTATAGTATATTCTTGTTTTGTCTGTAGGCAGCTTTCAAGAAAGCCATTGTTGGAGTCATTGTTATGACGCCTTATAACAATAGAACATACAGAATTGATGATGTTGATTTTACCAAGACCCCTGCACACAGGTTTGCAAAGAAAACTGGTGAAGAGATTACGTACAAAGACTATTTCAAACAAGTAAGTCTGGTAATTTAACTGTGATGTTAAACTAATGACAATATACAAAAACAGTTTTTACTGCAGTCCTTCACTACTTCTGTAGAAATATGACCTAACTATACGTGGAGACCGCCAGCCTCTGTTGGTGTCAAGATCGAAACCGCGGGAGAGAAGAGCTGGTCAAGCGGACTTAATATATCTTGTACCAGAGTTGTGCAAAATGACGGGGATCAGTGATGATATGCGTGCAAATTTCCACCTCATGCGTGCTCTTGCAGAGCACACAAGAGTAGCACCACAGGCACGTATACAGAAGCTGCTTCAGTTCAACGAGAGATTGTATAAGGAGCCAGAGGTAATATTTGTTTATTAATTATGTCTGTTAAGAAAATTTACTAAAATGAAAGCAGATTTTGAATGCTAAACACTTACCCTTTAACTGCTGCATATGTGTTGCTACTTTGTGTTAAATGGTATGTCATTGGGTCATATGAATGAAAAAGAGAATATACTCCAGAGTAGATTCTCAGAGCAAAAGAACATTGTCTGAGAATGTTCTCAATTTCGTACGTATAAAAAAATTTGAAGCATAGTTTCTGATGAGGCTATTCCTCCTCACTGCCTCCCCTCCTTTCGAGCAGGTTTCCGGTGTTACGTCTGCTGTATCCGGCACACGATGCATGCGTAATGTTACATTTCATTCTACTTGGTCAAACAGGCAAACTATTCAGTGCACAAATACTTAATTGGCATCAGTGTGTTGTGGAAGAGTTGCAGATTTACTTTTATGCGCAGCAACAAATTATTAGGAAGGTTACGGACATTTTGCAAAAATGTGTTTTCTTGCAATGTTACCAAATTTTTGATGTGAGGGGGAATTTTTTTGTTATTGAAGTTAGGAGAATACATGCAAACAAAATCTTAAAATCGCTTGACATTTTCATTTTCTACAAACTGGAACTCTGTCAGTTTTCTAAAATGAGATAATTTTTGTTAAATATGGTGCATAATCTGCTTGCATGTCAAGTACGTAAGTGGTCGCCCCTGCTGTTTAAGAGAAACAGATAGTTATGTCTGTAATAAATGTAAAAAACCGAGGTATCTGACTCGGATGCCAAGCATCCAGCGCACATTGGTCTATCAATTATTCATATGATTTTGAAACACGTCCCTGTTGGTTTCTGAGCATTTTTGAATGCATGCTAAGTTGGTTTCTGAATGAATCATAATTTGATTTTTGAATAGTGCGTAGTGTATGTGATAGCTCTGTCAGGGGAATCCTCATCACATCTACAAATATACTTTCCTGCAGACAAAAGGGGACGGGGCTATACAAGCGGAGTAAAGCAAATGGATGTTTTATGTAGTTGATTGGGTTTGCGATGCCAGCGTTACTAAAATTACTAGCGAAATCCATAGATTCTGACTACCAGAGTGAAAATAAATGACTAACAGGAATAATAGATCAGAAAGATTATGTATTATCTTCTTGGTGTGTCCAAGAAAATGAAATTTTGACAGAAAATTTTTGGCCAGATCGCTACACTAATAAGGGCGAGTTTTTCAGTGCCCGCCTAGCAGCCGCTTAAGTTCTACTCTGGAAGCAGCACGGAAAATGCGTTGCACAAACATGTAACAGCACCTAACTGGCGAATAATCCTGGGATAACCAAACTGGTGATTCTGGCAAGATTAATGAAGTTAACCGGCAAGTAAGTTTTGACAATGGCAGGAATAGTTTCAGAATTACTGATGACGAGATAGCTTGTTAGAACGAGGAAGGAGAAGAACGGGGATATCGTACAAAAATTATGGAAGAAAATGACGATTCCAAATTTAAATAAAATTTCGTACTATTACTTTTCGATCTCGTACTAGAGAAACTGGAGCATATGAATGAAATGTGAAACTATTTCCTAACATAAAGCCTTTTGCTTGTAGTAGGCTTAATAGGCATTTTATATTGGTAATTTGCAAATTATGAATCTGGTGGTATAAAAATGACCATTAGTGCCAAAACAGTCTTGTTTATTTGGTGTGTGTTAAAATTGCTGCAATATTAGAAAGGCATATTTTGTTTTATGTAGCAGACAATGACAAAATAGACGTAATCAGATTGAGAAACCACACCAGCCATGGGTACTATTTGTACTAATAGCTTTTTCAGTATTAGACAATGACATTTCGGTTTTTCATTTAGCAAAACATTTGAGGAATTTTTAAGAGGTGATAAGACTCTTCTGCCGAAAGGAAAGCAGACCATGAAAAGCTGGTGCAAGATTAGAGAGAAAGAAATGCTAGGTGCTAGGGATTGAAGAAATGTGTACTGTCTTCCTTGTCTCTTAAATAGCAAGTCATTAGCTAATAGGCAATAAAAAGTGCAAATTTCATGAAGAGTTATTGTTCTCCCGATTACAAATAATTCCATCCAGTATTCATTGCGAGTTTTCTTTTTCTTTTAAAGAAAGAGGGCAGGATGTCAGCCTAGACTGGGAGCAGGAGGGGCACGACAGGACATTTTAATTTCCACTGTTGTGAATATAGTTTGATGGCATCCATTACAAAATATACACATACACGTTTCAATTCCACAGAGCGAAATACAGTGATGTGCGTTGGAAGAATGCTGTGTAAAAAGGTGTGGCACTGCACTTTGGCACACTAAAGACCAAATATCATGTCTTATGTTCCCTCGAACACACGTTTTATGTATCAGACTGTTCAGAAAGATGTGCACTACAAAATCAACATATTTTTGAAAATTAGATTTTTTAAAAATTTAGACGTCCTGTATCAAACGCTCGAGGGAGGGGGGCGCCCCTATCTAGTATTACCCAAAGTATCGTCGATCCGGGGCTGACGCACAGAGCAGTCTGAGTTTCAGTGCGAAAGTGGGTAGTCTCCACATGACCCACGTTTAAATTTAGTGATTGTGCTGTTTCCTATTTGTTTACTGTTTTCACGTCAAATGAAAACAAAATGGATTTCTGTGGCTGGGAGCTATCAAGTGAATTAAAACACATTCACTTAATTATGTAAGGCTAAAATATGTTATTAGTTTCAGATTTTATTTTATTTTCACCTTTCTGACAGTCGAGCATTAATTGCCTTGCAGAATAATGAAGTTATTTTTGTCGATTTGTTAAAGAAGTTTGGCTTTTATTAATATTTTTTGCTGAGGAAGTCAATGTAATAAGTCCTGAAAGTCTTTTCGGGTTTGCTACTGGATCCTAAAATCAACTCTATTCAATATTTTGATTCAATTTATTTATGGAGGACTTCAAGGATATGGCACTTGAGGACTTCGACTTTGCAACCAACATGCTTCTGGAGGTATGTAGATGATAGCTTTTTCGCCTGGCCATATGGACTTCCTACTCTCCACAGATTTTTGAACCACTTGAACTGTCTTCATCCCAGCATTAAATTTACTGTGGAGTTTGAAAGTGATGGTATGCTTCCATTCTTGGACGTCACGGTTTACAATAAACCATATGGTATTCTGGGATATAGTGTTCACTGAAAGCCAATGCACACTGATCAGTATGTGCATGCTAAGTGTTTTCATCCATCACACGAATGCAGTGGCGTTCTTTGGACTTTGGTACACAGAGCATGTGCTGCTTCCAACGTGGACAGTTTAACCCTAAACCTTGCACATTTGATGGCTGTTTTTTAGGAAAATGGATACTCTGAGTGGAGTTTGGACCATCCCCGGTGGTGCATGAAGAGGAGCATAGATCGCTGGCCTTTATTCTGTATGCAGGGGGCATATTGTTTAAGACTGGAAGAATTTGAAGGAGTTTCAACATTGTGTGTTCCATCCACCTTCCAAGATTAGGTCACTAATCAGGTCTGTGAAAGATGGTTTGGGGCTTAGGAAGCCTGGCATATATAAAATTCCGTGTCAGTGTGGGAAGGCTTACATTGGCCACTAGATTCACAGGTTCAGGACAGGTGTGTGGAACATTGCTGTCATACGAGGCTGCAATGGCCAGAAAAATCAGCAGTAGCAGAACATTGCTTAAATGAGTGACACGGGATGAAATTGGACAAAACTGTGATAGTTGCTAACACTTCTGGTTTTTGGAACAGTGTCTATGAAGAGGCAATTGAAAAATTAGGTCTGCAGATCATTTGATTAATACAGACAATGCCGTTTCCTGTTAGCAGGACGGGGAACCCTGTACTATCCTGCATCAACACAAAATCTTCTTTGGTGCAACCTGTCAGAGTATTGGAAAATAGTCTGAGTGCGATATGTCTTCGCTGCAGGTGTTCTATTTATGGCGGTGTCACCTGCTACGTATTGGAGGCCAGCAACTGTGGTGAGCGGCACAGGTGCCATGTTTGGTATGGAGGCCCATATAGGACGTCAATTTGCAGCCTTGGCATCAGTTCTTGGCGGGACCCAGTGGCAGCAGCAGCAGTATCCTGAAGGTGGTGAACAGTTGGAGCTGCGAAATATTGAATTGAGTTGATTTTAGGATCCAGCAGCAAACCCGAAAAGACTTGATAGACGAAATATACCATGTTAGGTTTGCAAAGTCGACATGCCGAATGCTTGCTTTGTTTCTCTCAGCCAGTCAGCCCTTGAGCTGGCCTACAGATCGATCAGCCTGTTGCCACGAAAATTATAAAAATGTCATAGAGTAAACATGGAGATAAAAATTCTCACGGGGGAGGATCTGACATGCGGGTCACAGATTTTGATAAAGTTTTGCAGTGACATTCTATATTGAAAATAAAGAGAAATCTTTGAGCTTTTTGCTAGACAATCGATATTTTTAGAGGAAATAAAAAGTTCGAGGTCATGTTTGATAACGAAAAACAGTATTTTCATTGCTACATATTGAAAGATCCTCTAAAAACAACCATTTTTTTTATTAATACTGTAGAAATATGGTGTCCTGAGTTAAACCTTTCACGGGCCGTGGGGGATATATTTCCCACTAAATCTGCTTCTTTATAGAATTTAAAGGAATGTATTTTACCACTTCTGTACACTCCTGGCTTCTAGTGGCAGTCAGCTGCACCAGCTGTAGTTTGTTTGTTGTGAAATATAGCATTCAGGACTGTGAGAAGTATATATCCCACCAAACGATAGTG
Source organism: Schistocerca cancellata (assembly GCF_023864275.1). Taxonomy (NCBI): domain Eukaryota; kingdom Metazoa; phylum Arthropoda; class Insecta; order Orthoptera; family Acrididae; genus Schistocerca; species Schistocerca cancellata. The sequence goes on along the minus strand of NC_064630.1, from coordinate 313,833,087 downwards.
TTTAATGGTTCTTGGTATGTACGGTTACCATCAAAGTAGTTTCTGGAAGGGGCTTGGGAAGTACATTTAACACAAAATTAATCTGTCATTTATGGTCCTTGGGAATTATACTTACCACCAACTTAGGAGTATCCCAAAGCTCTTTGGAATATGTCTTACCACCTCTGTCTATGCCTGACGTCGTGTGGTAGTACACTGCACCAGGTGTATTAAATCTGCTACAACTGTTGTTGGAACACATCGCTTCGCTTCTGCAATATCCATAGTGACCTGTATCAGCGCATAATTATATTGTGTGACAAAATTTTCAGGATTGCAGAATTGTTTTCACTTTGTAGTAAGTAACTTAAATATGAGTAAAATATTTATTTTAAATAAAAAAATAAAAAAAAACTGAAAACTGTTCATTATTTTGTACATGTATGACAACACATAACAGCTCACAAAATGGAAGTCGGAAATCCATTTGCCACCATAGTTTTAATACCTCATAAAAGTGCAAAGTTTTTTGGTCCTAAATCACAAAAATGAAATTATCAAACAATAAATACTGCCGCAGAAGTAGCTGAGTAGCACAGTCACTGTGGTGTAGTGGTTATTATACTACACTGTTGAATGGAGGGTTGTGAGTTCAAAACTCAACTGAACTGTAAAATTTTAATTTCTATATTCGGTTCGAGGACATTCTGGAAGTATCCACAAATGTCAAGAATCATTGTTCTGGAATGTTCTGTAACTGTGTATATACCATATGTGTTCTGGCCGGAGGCAGTTCACTTCGCGCTCATGTATCTGCAACTGCTGAATAAACCTTCATTATGTGAAGTTAGTGTTCGCCATTCATCTAATTAAACCTACTTCTACGTGACGTTATTCTGGTGGAGACGCTGGGTAGTGGAACTTGTGATAGCACACATTGATGACACAGTGGCTCCCATCAGGCCACGACAGAGCTGCCATTTGCGTAGCGAGAAACCAGAGTTCGAGCCATATTCAACAGATCGCAATCTATCGGAGACAGAAAAAGACGTTACGATGACACCAATTGTGTGCCACCACATGAGCCATTCTTCCGATGGCCAAGATCCAAACAAGTGGCTGAAGGCATATGAGTGTGTAGCCAAATTTAACAAATGGGATGACACCGTGTGTTTGGCTAATGTATTTTTCTACTTGGAGGGCACTGCCAAGCAATGGTATGAAAACAAGGAGGAGAAGTTAACAAGCTGGGAAGTATTACAGGCAGAACTGCACAAGTATTTTGGCGACACACGACGACAGAAGTGCAAGGCTGAAGATAAAGTGCAGGGCATAGTGTCCAGGAGAAAATATAGCATCCTACATTCAAGACAGTCTTGGAGCTGTGTAAAATAGTGGATGCTAGAATGGAGGAGGAAGATAAGGGTGCACATCTCATGAAGGGTGTTGCTGAGGACATATATCAAGCCCTACTGCTGAAGGAGGTTCTGACAGCAGACGACTTCGTAAAATGGTGCCAGTATATCGAGACACTGCATCAAAAAATAACTACATGCTAGAAGTTTGAACTGCTTCAAAATGTCGTATCGGTGTCTGTGATGGAAGAAGGAACTGATTTCGTAAGTGTTCTTCGTCAGATAGTGAGAGAGGAAGTTCAGAAGGCACTTGGATTGCACGACGAGCAAAAAACAGAGATGCTTCAAGAGGTCGTAAGGGAGGAAGTGGAACAGACATTGAACCCAATCTCTCGTTCTTCATTTTCCTTTAAAACTGTGAAAAAGTCGAGACCCAGGTGGAGTCACATTCCTACAAAGCCGCATGAGGAACCTTCTTTGGGCACCAAGGAAGACTGACGTCTGGAGAAACCAGGATAACCAACCAGTATGTTTCCACTGTGAACGACCGGGACATGTGGTGCGCTATTGTCGAGAAAGGCGGCGGATATTTGACGACGCCTGCTCCAGGAGACAGCAGACCGATCTTAGCCGACGTCAACTCCGGGACGATGAAGATGAAAAAGATGATGTGGGTGCAGGATGATGTAGGGCACCAATGCCGCAAGCTAGCCGCTGGAGAGGATGCTCCCCAACACACCGATCAAGGTCCTCATCGCCGTTTAGAAGCTCCAGCCAATCACCTAGCCGCCGTAACCTGGAAAACTAAAGGGTGCGACCGTCCTTGGAAGTGAGGCCACCGAAGAGAAAAATCCTCCGCCATTGATCACTAAAAAAATGATAGGCAACCACATCGATATCCTTATGGATGGCTGACCAAGCTCTTGCAGACTCTGGGGCATCATATTCAGTCATTTCGGAGAAGTACCATTGCCAGTTGCAGAGAACTGCATTAATAGACAACAAAACATCTCTGCTGAAGGTGGCTAATGGGAAATATGTAAAACCTACAGTAAGATGTGTCATTTGTGTGAGTATAAGTGGCCATACAGAGTCCTGAGAATTCATCTTCTTGCTAGAGTGTGGTCCTGACGTCATTCTTGGATGGGACTTTTTGAAAGCATCTCAGGCAATTATAGAGTGCGATCACTTGAAGATTATGCTAGACGAAATGAGATATTGTAGACAGGAAAATGCTCATCCGAGTGTGGAGACTGTGTACTGGAGAAGCGGTCATTCCTGCAGTCAGCACTAGAAAGGTAACTGTCATCTATCTTGCCATGCATCAACACATGGATCTTGTAGTGCAATGTAAGAGAAGCATATCACTGAAGAATAGCTTGGTCATCCCAGCCTCTGTCGTCTCATTTAAGAATGGATTACGTGAATTGTGGGTAGTTAACTGTCGCCGAGAACCACAGAGCCTTCCAAGAAGCATGTGTGTAGTAAACGTAGAGCCGTTAATTGCCAAACAGGTGAGCATCATAGAAACATCCCATGTCGACTCTGTGGGCGAAATTGGGGCTACCACTAAGAGACAAGATCTTCTAGCTCGACTATCACCAGATTTCACTAAGCAACAACAGAAGCATCTGCTTGCCATTCTTCAAGAGTTCTCTGAATGCTTCAATCCACAGGTGAAGAGCAAATTAGACAAATTGACAGTGAAGCACCATCTTAGCATTGGAGACCATCAACCAATGAGCCAGAGAGCATACCATGTGTAAGCAACGGAACGTCGAATAATTTGCAACGAGGTAGAGATGATGAAGGAAATCATTCAGCCTTCACAGAGCCCATGGTCGTCACCAGTGGTTCTAGTCGGGAAGAAGGATGGCAGTTGGTGCTTTTGTGTTGATTACAGGAAGCTAAATAAGATAACTAAAAAGGACATTTACCCTCTTCCATGAATTGATGATACACTAGATTTTCTGAAGGGTGCTAAGTTTTTCTCAACCATGGACATGTACTCGGGATACTGGTAAATTGAAGTAGATGAGGCTGATCGTGAGAACTGTATTCTTTACTCCTGAGGGCCTGTTTGAGTTTAAGGTAATGCTGTTTGGTTTGTGTAATGCACAAGGAACTTTTGAACGGATGATGGATAATCTTCTAAGTCAGCTGAAGTGGACAATGTGTCTTTGTAATTTAGATGACATTATAGTGTTCTCAGAGAAATTTGATGAACATATAAGAAGACTGAGGGCTGTTCTTAAGTGTCGTCAACAAGGCGGACTGAAACTTAATCCAAGAAAGTGTCTCTTTGGAGCAAAAGAAATCAAAATACTTAGACACCTTGTGCCAAATGAAGGTGTGCGGCCAGACCCAGAAAAGGTGAGATCTGATGCTAAATTTATCTCGGGTGGTGCTCAACAAGATTCTTTAGATGTGCTGCGAAAAGCTCTGACGGCTGACCCTGTACTTGGTCTGTATGATGAGAGAACACTTACAGAACTACACACAGATGCCAGTGGGTATGGGATCAGTGCTGTTCTGGTGCAAATTTTGGATGGAAAACAGAAGGTTATAGCTATGCTTCCAAGACGCTTACAAAAGCCGAGAGAAACTACTCAACTACAGAAAGAGAATGTCTTGATGTGGTCTGGGCCATGTGCAGATTTCGACAGCATCTCTATGGAAGGCCATTCACAGTTTTCACAAACCATCATTCACTTTGTTGGTTGACAGGTGTTCAGGATTCAACAGGATGACTCGCCAGGTGGGCACTACGTCTTCATGAGTATGACATTACCATAGTGTACAAAAGTGGAAGAAAACACCAAGATGCCGACTGTCTCTCAAGAAACTCTGTGCAAGACCATCAAGACTTTGACGAAGAAGGTGACTGTCTCACTGCACTCCAGGATCTCTATGCTTAGCAGGGGGACGACGCCAAGACATCTCAAATTATGCTTACCTTAAATCGGTCAGAGGATGTGAAAGGACAGTTTAAGGTAGTTAATGGATTACTTTGCAAGAAAAACTTCGATCTGTTTGGAAAGAGGTGGCTACCAGTGATTCTTAAACACATACGTTTAGATGTTCTACAGAAATTCCATGAGACACCTGAGGCCGGACATTAGGATTTATTAAGACATACGATAGAATCTGCAAGAGATTTTTCTGGCCAGGTTTATTTAGGAGTGTCCATCACTGTGTGTCGCACTGTCGAGTGTGCCCGAGGAGAAAGGCAGTTCCTCAGAAACCACCTGGCGGACTCTTATCAATTCCACCAGCCGAAACGCCTTCCCAGTGTATTAGGATTGTCCTCCTTGTATGATTTCCAACGTCTGGTAGTGGCAATAGATGGATTATTGTTTGCACTGATTATCTGACATGCTATGCCATTACAAAAGCCGTGAAAACAGCTGAAGCGTTCGAGGTAGCCAAATTCATCGTGGAAGACATTATATTAAAACACGGTGCCCGAAGGTTATTAATTACGGATCGAGGGAAAGTTCCTCAATTGAATCTTGTGACAGAGAGAAACTGTCGGTGCAACGTTACTAATCACATGACGACTGCCTACCATCCGCAAACTAACAGGCTTACTGAACGCGTTAATAAGACCTTGGCCGATATGCTATCAATGTTCGTCAATGTTGAGCAGAGCAACTGGGATGAGGTGCTATGTTTCGTGATGTTTGCCTACAACACCGCCGAACAAGACACCACAGGATTTACGCCATTTTTCCTAGTGCATGGGCTTGAGGCGACTACAATGATGGACACTGTGTGTTAGCTCGACTCCGCATGCTGCAGGCTCAAGAAAACGATGCTAAAGGTATGACGTGATTCACCGCCCCGTTGTCTACCAGCCTGGTGACCTCGTCTGGATCTTCACTCCTTTTTGGAAGGTTGGTCTCTCTGAGATGCTCCTCAGGCGCTACTTTGGACCTTACAAGGTTGTAAAACAGTTGTCTAATGTTATTTGTTAAGTTGAAGATTTCAACCCTGACACAAGACGATGAAAGATCAGAGATAAGGTCCACGTCCTTTGAATGAAGCCGTGTAAGGATTCTGCAACCCAGGGTAAATTTGAAGCTCCAGCAACAGGCAACAAGCAGAAAGGTGATGAAGAGCGTAGCAGCAAAGGAAATTCTAAGAAGATCACTGCCAGTGCGAACATCGGTCATCAAGAGTTGGAGTATGCAGGACAGCTGACTCGTTCCCGGGCTAGGAGGACGTAACACTGAGACACTGTTCTCTTAAGGAGGGAGCAATATCGCAGAAGAAGCTGAGTAGCATCATCACTGTGGTGTAGCAGTTATGATAGGAGGCTAGAGTGTTCAAAACTCACTTGAACTGTAAAATTTTAATTTCTATATTCAGTTAGAGGACATTCTAGAAGTATCCACAAATATCAAGAATCATTGTACTGGAACGTTCTTTAACTGTTTATATACCATATGTGTTTTGGCCGGAGGCAGTTCGCTCTGCACTCTTGTGTGCAAGTGTTGAATAAACCTTCGTTAAGTCAAGTTAGTGTTTGTCATTCATCTAATTACACCTTCTTCTACGTGACAATATAGTCTGCTTGTGTCTGTGTATATGTGGATGGATATGTGTGTGTGTGTGCGAGTGTATACCTGTCCTTTTTTCCCCCTAAGGTAAGTCTTTCCGCTCCTGGGATTGGAATGACTCCTTACCCTCTGCCTTAAAACCCACATCCTTTTGTCTTTCCCTCTCCTTCCCTCTTTCCTGACGAGGCAACCGTTGGTTGCGAAAGCTAGAATTTTGTGTGTATGTTTGTGTTTGTTTGTGTGTCTATCGACCTGCCAGCGCTTTTGTTTGGTAAGTTTCATCATCTTTCTTTTTAGATATATTTTTCCCATGTGGAATGTTTCCCTCTATTATATTCATGACAATATAGTCAGTTAGTCTCGATTCTTACAGTGGTTAGCACACTGGACTCGCATTCGGGAGGACGACGGTTCAATCCCGTCTCCGGCCATCCTGATTTAGGTTTTCCGTGATTTTCCTAAATCCTTTCAGGCAAATGCCGGGATGGTTCCTTTGAAAGGGCACGGCCGATTTCCTTCCCCGTCCTTCCCTAACCCGAGCTTGCGCTCCGTCTCTAATGACCTCGTTGTCGACGGGACGTTAAACACTAATCTCCTCCTCCTCTCGATTCTTAAATGACAGCAAAAAAAAACTTCGCTGAGTTAATACAAAAAATAGGCCCGCAAAAGCATTAATGATTTCAAAGCTGTAAACATTTTTGTCATGCTGTTGCCTGGATACCTGTCATTCTACATGTCCAGCAGAGTGAGGTCTATGGCAGAGCAGTTCAGGCATATGGCTACCACACTACTGGTGTGTGTTCGATTCTTGGTCATGACTTCTCATTCTCCTTTTGTTTTTTTTTTATGGGTCTAGTAGTGTAATAACACTCCGGTAATAATCGTGTGCCATTTTTTAAGTAAAAATGGTGAGGCATAGTTAATAATCAGATATTTATACATAAGGTATTTTCAGTTATTTTCATTGTGACACTTAGTGCAAAAATAAACATAAGGTATATTATTGTGTAATCCTAACTGATTGTCTTGTTTGTGAAAGGTATCACAGTCCGCTGGGTGAAACTTAGCATTGAAACAGGCAAAACATAAATATTTCTTGCACCATCCACAGTATACAAACAAAATTGCACTGCACTGGCATATTTTCCAGTAAATTTTTTGTGGAAAACATCTGATAAGTGTTGCCTAAAAACAGATCTATCGGGTATCAAATTATGTGCGTACCAGGCTTATGAAAGCACATCTTGAAAGAGAGGCACAGACAATTCATTATGGACCAACTCATCAATTTTGATAGCATTCTGCCTATCTTGTAATTATCTGCTCTGCTCTGCTCTGATGGCACATGATTTTGAAGTTGCCTGATGAAATTCTTTATCTATCTAAAAAAAGTAAATGTCAAACAGTTGACAAAGGGAGGTAAGGTTTGGTGGCATCACTTTCACATTGCAGGGCGGTGAGGATAATCTCCGAAAGTCCTATCGTAGCGTGTCATGCAAGTTAGATGGCAGCAGGAATGAAGTATCAGGAAAAATTTGTTTTGCTGCACGTAAGGTTTCACAGTGTAATTGAAATATGATTTATATGGTTGGGACAACAACTTTCCTGATTATGAGCATATGACAAATTGTTTCCAATTCCCTCTGGAGAGCTTAAATTTCTTGAGACCTGTGGACTGAATTTTCCATTTGGTTCTGTGCACGCCTGTAACTTTATTTACGCTACCAACTACAACAAACTTGGTCATAAGTTGCAGTCGCGGCTTTGGTGTGCCATTGAAATAGCTCAGCAGTTTCAAATGCCTTTTCAATTAATGCCACTTCTTTCTTGGAAATGTCTTACGTGACACGATGTTGGTGTATTGTATCTAGATTTGAACCCCTTTGCCTGTGGTGATGCTATGAAGTGAAGTGAAAATCACTTTCCTCTGATTTATACTGCATACTTGCTATTGCCCAGTACTAAAGAGTTATTGTTGGTACACACTCCGCAAATTCTATGGCTTCAACAAATCTGTCTAATGTCCATTTATAGATAGCTTGTAAGTTGTCAACTCCATCTCTTCCATTTCGGATGTCTGCTTCCCACCTCCTCGATATGTCCTTTGTTGTTAACATTTAAGCTGGCCTTGGTCTGCAGTGTTTTAGAGTCCGATTAAGATGTTGTTTTGCCGTTATATCTGTAGTTATTTTGACATTGAATAGTACTTGCTCTAAAGCTTTACATCTCTTTTATACAGGCTCATATGCGAAATCTTCTTGTCCTTATTTCACAGGTGATTATGTTGATGCACTTGCAAGTTTTGATGATATTGCTACTTCCAACAAAATTTGGAAGAGTATCGGTTTCATTTTCATAGGCAACATCTTAGACTTCTACTAAAGTCATTTCTTGGTGCATAATTGAAAACTGTTGATACAGTTCATTGCTAATTGAAACAGATCCATAAAAAATAATGCACTCACAGCTGGTAGTGCAAAGCCGTGGCTTTGAAATAAATTTGAGAACACTTGCACAGTGTCAGTGAGTTTAGTTTGCTCTCTTCACTTGTGTTTTCACTGGCATCTGTTACATCATTGTCATTTTGAATTTCCTATTCTGCTGCTGAACTTAAAGTTGTTGATTCCCTGCCATTTTGAAAGGTCATTTACACACCCACATCGTCTATGATGTGAAATAATGTGATAAAGTTCTATTCGCTCACCAAAGAGCTCTCAATGTGGAATCTCTTGATTTGTGAACTGCACTGACAGTTTAATTGGATAGGGGACTGCTCATCTGCTGACCTTGCTTGCTAGATGTGTAGAAGACACAAGCTACAGCATGAAAGTGCAACTCGAATAGTAATTTTGGGCTCCTTATTATACAGGGTGCGGCAGAACCAACTAAGTAGTTTGCATTGATTACTGCTGGGGCTGTGGTGGGGAAGGGCAGCGGCACGTGGTTTGCCTTTGTTCAGTCGTTGACCCCATTTCAGTAGCCAGCATGGTCTGGACGAGCGCACATTATAGTGCAGATATTCTGAAGGGATGCAAATCTGTTCATAATTTTGTGGAACAGAAACTTTCAATACCAGCAGCAAATGTGGATGTTGTCAAATGTCTGGTGTTGAGATGAAATCAACACATTTTTTTGACAAACTTTCAGCATTGTTTGGCTGTAGATTTCTGCTGCACGTTAACCTACACATAAGCAGCTAAACACACACACACACACAATTTAACATCTACTTTTATGTGGTCCAAATATCTAAATCCACTCCTGATTTTTGAATGTGTAAACCTCCACACAGTTATGACGTCGGTTAAACATGCTGTTTTCTTGGACTGGTATGTACGGACTTCAGCAAATTCCATTCCAAGAACAGTAATGGTGGTTTGGGTTACACTACTAATAGCAATGTATTTTCTGAGTGACAGCACATTGTGCAAACCATAAGAATAGATCAGCAGTTCCATTTGGCTTAATGTCCCATGATTTATCTTTCAGACATAACAGTAATTTGTTAATTGCCATAAACATTACACCAATTTTGTTTATTGTTTCTACTGTAGTATTTGCTGATGTATTTAGCATAATTATAATTAGGTATAACAAAATTTGAAGTTAAGCGACAAGTTGCGTAATATGATTTAAAATATTGTTGGCAACACGAAGGATGAAGAAAATTAATGCAGCACTTCATTAACTCCAGATATCAGTAAATTTAACCAGCCACTCTGTATGGTTACTTTTGCACATAAACAATTGGCAACTTAGTATATCACTTTAATTTTTTAATATTTTTATTTTGTTTAGGTTGTTAGCAGTCTGACTGAATGGAACATGAAGCTAGGAAGGACTTTAGTTGATGTAGAAGGTAGAATTTTACCTCAAGAAAAAATAATACAGTCAGCTACTGTTAAGTATGATGCAGGGCGTGAAGCAGATTGGACGAAGATGTTACGGTGTAAGTAAACTTTCTGATCTCGCTTTTAGATTTCAAGGTACCATAGTCTGAAGACTTATATTTAAAGACACTGTAAGGTGAATAATCTCACAAGTTTGTAAGTGGCAGAACTATTTAACCGGCTGAAATTTTGGAGAAACTACATTACATCAAAGATAAGCAATTGATGTGCTGTGAATGCACATTTATTTTAGACAAAATCACATTCCAATAGCAGTCATGGAGCAACAGGACTTCCTTTGGTTTATATCCTTGGACATGATACTTTACAACAGTAAAATTAGAAAATTACTTGCATATGATTGTATTAAGTCTTTCTTCCCGAGTACCATCTACAAATGAAACAGGAAATTTGGAGGGAGGGGAGGATTCTAGTATACACTCCTGGAAATGGAAAAAAGAACACATTGACACCGGTGTGTCAGACCCACCATACTTGCTCCGGACACTGCGAGAGGGCTGTACAAGCAATGATCACACGCACGGCACAGCGGACACACCAGGAACCGCGGTGTTGGCCATCAAATGGCGCTAGCTGCGCAGCATTTGTGCACCGCCGCCGTCAGTGTCAGCCAGTTTGCCGTGGCATACGGAGCTCCGTCGCAGTCTTTAACACTGGTAGCATGCCGCGACAGCGTGGACGTGAACCGTATGTGCAGTTGACGGACTTTGAGCGAGGGCGTATAGTGGGCATGCGGGAGGCCGGGTGGACGTACCGCCGAATTGCTCAACACGTGGGGCGTGAGGTCTCCACAGTACATCGATGTTGTCGCCAGTGGTCGGCGGAAGGTGCACATGCCCGTCGACCTGGGACCGGACCGCAGCGACGCACGGATGCACGCCAAGACCGTAGGATCCTACGCAGTGCCGTAGGGGACCGCACCGCCACTTCCCAGCAAATTAGGGACACTGTTGCTCCTGGGGTATCGGCGAGGACCATTCGCAACCGTCTCCATGAAGCTGGGCTATGGTCCCGCACACCGTTAGGCCGTCTTCCGCTCACGCCCCAACATCGTGCAGCCCGCCTCCAGTGGTGTCGCGACAGGTGTGAATGGAGGGACGAATGGAGACGTGTCGTCTTCAGCGATGAGAGTCGCTTCTGCCTTGGTGCCAATGATGGTCGTATGCGTGTTTGGCGCCGTGCAGGTGAGCGCCACAATCAGGACTGCATACGACCGAGGCACACAGGGCCAACACCCGGCATCATGGTGTGGGGAGCGATCTCCTACACTGGCCGTACACCACTGGTGATCGTCGAGGGGACACTGAATAGTGCACGGTACATCCAAACCGTCATCGAACCCATCGTTCTACCATTCCTAGACCGGCAAGGGAACTTGCTGTTCCAACAGGACAATGCACGTCCGCATGTATCCCGTGCCACCCAACGTGCTCTAGAAGGTGTAAGTCAACTACCCTGGCCAGCAAGATCTCCGGATCTGTCCCCCATTGAGCATGTTTGGGACTGGATGAAGCGTCGTCTCACGCGGTCTGCACGTCCAGCACGAACGCTGGTCCAACTGAGGCGCCAGGTGGAAATGGCATGGCAAGCCGTTCCACAGGACTACATCCAGCATCTCTATGATCGTCTCCATGGGAGAATAGCAGCCTGCATTGCTGCGAAAGGTGGATATACACTGTACTAGTGCCGACATTGTGCATGCTCTGTTGCCTGTGTCTATGTGCCTGTGGTTCTGTCAGTGTGATCATGTGATGTATCTGACCCCAGGAATGTGTCGATAAAGTTTCCCCTTCCTGGGACAATGAATTCACGGTGTTCTTATTTCAATTTCCAGGAGTGTATATAAATGAAGCAAGCGAAGGGGAATATAAATACCTCAAAAATGATTCTCAGAAAGGGCGAAGTGACTTAAGTATGAATTGTTAGAGGACAAATGTGAGTCTACCAAAGCAAATATAAGGGTTGGGGGAAGGGGAGGGGAGACAGATACCACCTATTGGAAAAATGTGTGTGTTTGGAGAAAAGAGGGGCGATATGAGAGTACAGATGGGAAACCAGTATTAAGCAAAGAAAGAAAAGCTGATAGATGGAATGAATATATAGAGGGCCTAGACAACGGAAATGAACTTCCAGGCAAGATTTTAGAAAGGGAAGAGAAAGTAGTTGAAGGTGTGATGGTGCGATACTGAGAGAACAACATGGCAGAGCACTGAAAGACACAAGTCTAAACCAGGACACTGGGAATAAGACATTCCATCAGAACTACCGATACTTTTGGGAGAGCCATCTATGACAAAACTATTCCACCAGGTGGTTCAAGATGTGAGAGATGTGGGAAATAGCCTCAGATTTCAAGAATGTAATACAGTGCACTCCCAATTATTCGTGTGTAGGTTATTGGGTTTGCAAATTATTTGAGCCTCTAAAAAATACTTGTACTAGGAAAAGAGCAATAAACAACCCGCTGCTTGGCAAGTGCCATTTCCATTGTTTAAACGACTATCACATGACAAAGAACAGTTTACATTATCAGCCAGCCTGTTGCGTGTAAATCGGAAACAAACTAAGTTTTCTGATGTTAATTAGTGTGTAAGTGTCAATGAAGCAAATCTAGAGATTTGTAAGAGAGATGTCAGAGAAACAAAAGAAGCTTGTTGACATTAAAACAAAAATTAGATTTAATTAAAAGATTTTAGAATGAGGAAACTGCTGCAAGACTGTGCTGGTTATGGTATTGGAATGCAGACTGTTCAGGACATTAAAAAGAATAAGCAGAAAGTACTGGATTTTGTCGGGAGATGAGATTCTAGTTCCAGGCCATCTGTATGAAAAAGCATGGACAGATCTACATTTGACGGATGAGATGCTGCTCTTTTGCAGTGGTTTAGCCAAAAAGACTAGAATGTGTCATTATTTCGGTTAGGATGAATGCCAGAAAAGATAGATTTTTTCATGAAGCTGTAGGGTTCGAGGAAGAATTTAATGCCATCATCTGGATGGGTAACTGGATGTAAACATCACGGGATTTGCGAACCTACTGTGCAAGGAGAGTGGCTTAGTTCAAATTTTGCAGCAGCTGGTTCTACTGGAAAATGGTTCAAGATATTTGTGGAAGAAGAGAATTTTGCACCAGGTCAAATTTATGATACAGGTGAAAGTACACTCTATTGGAAGTGTCTACCAACCAGAACCTTTAATTTTAAGAGCAAAGTTCATGGTCATGCATATAGGTTGTCTAAAGAAAGCATTACAATTTTGTGCACCACTAATGCTTCTGGGAACCATAAAATGAAACTGCTAGAGATTATAAAATAAAAAAGAACATTCAAGGATATCACAGCTAAGGATCTTGTGCATTATTGCAACCAGAAAGGAGTGTGGATGGATAGTGAAATTTTCATAAACTGGTTGCACAGGCATTTTGTACCACAAGTTCGACAATTACTAGAAGAGAGACAATTGCTGCAGGATGCTGTTCTATTGCTTAATAATGCCACTTCACATACCAAAAGGATAACTTGTATCTGATGGTGGTCTCATTGTAACTAAGTTTTTACCTCGTAATATTACTGCCTTATGCAGCCAATGGACCAAGGTGTAATTGCATCGATAAAAGGGTGCTACTGGGCTGGTATACCATTCGGTGGGGATTATTTGGTGGCATTCTGGGAGAAAGTTGACAATTTTAGATTCCATACACGGGATTTCTGATACCTGGCAGGAAGTCTGGCTACAGACACAAGTTTGGTCATGGAGAAAAATTCTTAAATATACTGAAGAAAGTTATTTTCAAGGTTCAGTGATGAAGAAATAACAGCTACACAAATAATGAATCTGGTAATTGATTTGAATGGCTTTGAAGATGTTCATCAAGAAAACTTGAGTGAGAGGCAGAAGCTCGGAACAGTGAACCCTGCTTCCAGTACCTGAGTGACGCCGAAATTGTCCTGCTGCTTCACAGCAAAGCAAAGAGGACACTGAATGTGAAAGTGGAGATGAAGACAACATCACAGATTATTTTAAAAAAATAAATGTGCTTACTTTACCTATGCACAGAACTTGGATAAACTTTTTGACAAATAATACAGGTTTGAAAATTGGTAGATTATTCATGTTTTTTGATTATTTGTGGATTTTTCTCCCCCATATTAATCCAAATAATTGGGAGTACATTGCAATTCCAATTCCAAAGAAGCAGGTGCTGGCTATCATGCGCGAATATTACCCAGCTATGAGTTACATCATTTAAAATCATGGTTGCAAAATTACTGATACGAATTATTTACAGACAAATGGAAAGTCTAGTAGAAGCTGACCTTGAGGAACATCATTTTGGGTTCTGGAGAAATGTAGGAACATGCGAGGCAATATTGACCCTACAACATTAGTAGCAGACATGTTGAAGAAAGGCAAACATATGACTACAGATATTGTAGAATTAAAGAAATCTTTTGACAGTGCTGACTGGAATGGGCTCCACGAAATTTGAAAGGTAGCAGAGTAAACAACTTCAACATTAAGCAGAAAGCCGCTATAAAAGTCCCAAGTACATGCAAGAAGGCTGAGAAGGGAGTGAGATGGGGTTGTAATTTATTCCTAATGATGTTGATTGTATACATTGAGCTAGCAGTAGAGGAAACTTACGAGAAATTTGTGGAGGGAATAGAAATGCAGGGAGAAGAAATAAAAGCTTTGAGGTTTGCTGATGACATTATAATTCTGAGACTGCAAGGGACTTGCAAGAACAGTTCAGTGGAATGGACAGTTTCTCAACAGCAGGATATTAGATGAACATCAACAAAAGCAAAACAAGGGTAATGAACTGTATTCAGATTAAATTAGGCAGTGATGAGGTAATTAGATAGGAGGAAAATGACACTAAAAAGTAGATGTTTTGCTATTTTGGGCAGTAAGATAACTGATGAAGGCTGAAGTAGAGAGGATATAAAATGTAGACTGACTAGACAAGAAAAACAATTATGAAAAGGAGGAATTTCACTCACATTAGATGTGAATTTAATTTGAATTGGTCTGCTGGAGTGTAGCCGTGTATGAAAGCGAAATGACACATCAGGTGCATCAAGGAATCAATTTAATATTGGAGGGGAGAGAGAGAGAGAGAGAGAGAGAGAGAGAGAGAGAGAGAGAGAGTGTGTGTGTGTGTGTGTGTGTGTGTGTGTGTGTGTGTGAATAACAAAAAATATTTGGGTGGGATGAAACATGAATGCTTTTCACATGATGTAATAGTACATGGAATATAGTGTGAAATCTTCTAAATGTTCTGTGTATTATTGTTTGCAGCAAATCAAATGTTTGTGTGTTGCACTTTAAAGAACTGGGTTGTCATAAGTCCAGCAAGATGTATGAGGGATGCAAAATCATTTGTGCAAACACTTCAGCGAGCTGCCGGTGGTATGCGGATCAACATGCCAGACCCCCACTAGTGAGTACTTCTGTAATCTCTCTCTCTCTCTCTCTCTCTCTCTCTCTATCTATCTATCTCGTGCGCGTGCATGTAGGACACTAGTATGACCCATTATTTAGTACTGCCCAAGTGTTTGAGATCACAACTAAGTCAGATTAAATGAAGACATTAAAGCATTCCTGACTATGTGGTTTTAATGACATAATTTTTGTCATTACCTTTTTGAATACATTTTGAAGTGTTACTCTTTGTTCTATCACATTCACTGCTCTAGAATACACCTAAAAAAATCACAGAAAAAATTTACACAAATGTTTCCTCTCTCCGTGTGTGCGTGCGTGTGAGCGTGTGTGTGTGTGTGTGTGTGTGTGTGTGTGTGTGTGTGTGTGTGTGTGTGTGTGCTTCTGTAATTTTTTTGTGTGTACTCCAGAGCAGTAGAGCAGTGAATTTGATAGAACAAAGAATAACACTTAAAAATGTATTTGATAAGGTAATGGCAATTATGTCATTAAAAACACATACTCAGAAATGCTTTAAGGTCTTCATTTAATCGGACTTAGTTGTGATCTCAAACACTTTGGCAGTACTAAAGAATGGGTCATACTAGTGTTCTACATGCAGTTTCCTTTACAGATAAACTACATTTCTCCAATAAAATTCTCCCATTAAACTGAAGTTGACCATTTGCCTCCCTACAGTCCTTAATGCTCGTTCGGCTTACCAACATTATACCCAGTTATTTATTCAGTGTGACTGTCTCAAGCAGCATACTTTTAATACTGTATTCAAACACTGCAGGATTGTATTTCATACTCGTCTACATTAATTTAAGTTTTTCTACATGAATATAATAGAGGGAAACATTCCACGTGGGAAAAATGTATCTAAAAACAAAAATTGAACCCTGCCTGGAACAGTTCCGTCCTCTGTCACAGCGGGACCCACCTTCTCTTCCTCAAAATCACCCTCTCCAAACTTTCCAGGAATTTCTGACTTCCAGCCTAACCTCTCAGTCCTTCTTAAAAAACCTTAATCCTACTCCCAACATCACCACTGCTGAAGCCCAGGCTATCCGTGATCTGAAGGCTGACCGATCCATCGTCATTCTTCCGGCGGACAAGGGTTCCACGACCGTGGTACTTGATTGTCGGGAGTATGTGGCTGAGGGACTGCGTCAGCTTTCAGACAACACTACTTACAAAGTCTGCCAAGGTAATCCCATTCCTGATGTCCAGGCGGAGCTTCAAGGAATCCTCAGAACCTTAGGGCCCCTACAAAACCTTTCACCTGACTTCATCAACCTCCTGACCCCACCAACACCCCGCACCCCTACCTTCTACCTTCTTCCTAAAATTCACAAACCCAATCATCCCGGCCGTCCCATTGTAGCTGGTTACCAAGCTCCCACAGAACGTATCTCTGACTAAGTAGATCAACACCTTCAACCCATTACATGCAGTCTCCCATCCTTCATCAAAGACACCAACCACTTTCTCGAACGCCCGGAATCCTTACCCAGTCTGTTACCCCCGGAAACCATCCTTGTAACCATTGATGCCACTTCCTTATACACAAATATTCCGTACGTCCAGGGCCTCGCTGCGATGGAGCACTTCCTTTCACGCCGATCACCTGCCACCCTACCTAAAACCTCTTTCCTCATTACCTTAGCCAGCTTCATCCTGACCCACAACTTCCTGACTTTCGAAGGCCAGACATACCAACAATTAAAGGGAACAGCCATGGGTACCAGGATGGCCCCCTCGTATGCCAACCTATTCATGGGTCGCTTAGAGGAAGTCTTCTTGGTTACCCAGGCCTGCCAACCCAAAGTTTGGTACAGATTTATTGATGACACTTTCATGATCTGGACTCACAGTGAAGAAGAACTCCAGAATTTCCTCTCCAACCTAAACTCCTTTGGTTCCATCAGATTCACCTGGTCCTACTCCAAATCCCATGCCACTTTCCTTGACATTGACCTCCACCTGTCCAATGGCCAGTTTCACATGTCTGTCCACATCAAACCCACCAACAAGCAACAGTACCTCCATTATGACAGCTGCCACCCATTCCACATCAAATGGTCCCTTCCCTACAGTCTAGGTCTTCGTGGCAAACGAATCTGCTCCAGTCCTGAATCCCTGAACCATTACACCAACAACCTGAAAACAGCTTTTGCATCCTGCAACTACCCTCCCGACCTGGTACAGAAGCAAATAAACAGAGCCACTTCCTCATATCCTCAAACCCAGAACCTCCCACAGAACAACCCCAAAAGTACCCCACTTGTGACAGGATACTTTCCGGGACTGGATCAGACTCTGAATGTGGCTCTCCAGCAGGGATACGACTTCCTCAAATCCTGCCCTGAAATGAGATCCATCCTTCATGAAATCCTCCCCACTCCACCAAGAGTGTCTTTCCGCCATCCACCTAACCTTCGTAACCTCTTAGTTCATCCCTATGAAATCCCCAAACCACCTTCCCTACCCTCTGGCTCCTACCCTTGTAATCGCCCCCGGTGTAAAACCTGTCCCATGCACCCTCCCACCACCACCTACTCCAGTCCTGTAACCCGGAAGGTGTACACGATCAAAGGCAGAACCACGTGTGAAAGCACCCACGTGATTTACCAACTGACCTGCCTACACTGTGAAGCTTTCTATGTGGGAATGACCAGCAACAAACTGTCCATTCGCATGAATGGACACAGGCAGACAGTGTTTGTTGGTAATGAGGATCACCCTGTGGCTAAACATGCCTTGGTGCATGGCCAGCACACCTTGGCACAGTGTTACACCGTCCGGGTTATCTGGTTACATCCCATTAACACCAGCCTGTTAGAACTCCGGAGATGGGAACTTGCCCTTCAGCATATCTTCTCTTCTCGTTATCCGCCAGGCCTCAGTCTCCGCTAATTTCAATTTGCTGCCGCTCATACCTCACCTGTCTTTCAACAACATCTTTGCCTCTGTACTTCCGCCTCGACTGACTTCTCTGCCCAAACTCTTTGCCTTTACAAATGTCTGCTTGTGTCTGTGTATGTGCGGATGGATGTGTGTGTGTGTGTGTGTGTGTGTGTGTGTGTGTGTGTGTGCGCGTGCGAGTGTGTACCTGTTCTTTTTTCCCCCTAAGGTAACTCTTTCCGCTCCCGGGATTGGAATGACTCCTTACCCTCTCCCTTAAAACCCACATCCTTTCGTCTTTCCCTCTCCTTCCCTCTTTCCTGACGAAGCAACCGTTGGTTGCGAAAGCCTGAATTTTGTATATTTGTGTTTGTTTGTGTGTCTGTCGACCTGCCAGCACTTTAGTTTGGTAAGTCACATCATCTTTGTTTTTAGATATAAATCTTTCTACAATTAGAGCAAGCTGCCATTCATCACAACAACTAGAAATTTTGTTTCAGTCACCTTGTATCCCGTTACAGTTACTCACTGATGACATCTTCCCTTTCATCCAAGCATGATCAGTGAACAACCGCAGATTGCTGTTCACCCTGTTGATCAGTTCATTTTTATCCATTATTGGCAGTGTACCATATGAGGAAAGGACAAGCTTAATTTCACATGGGTCACGCTTTCTAAATCCTTGCTGATTTTGTGTATAAAAGCTTTTCCTTCTTAAGGAAATTTATTTTATTCAAACGGAGAATGTGTTCAAGAGCTGGCCTCTGTGCCGAGTGTTTATAGGTGCTTCAGTTAGGAACCGTGCTGTTGCTACGGTTGCAGGTTCGAATCCAGCCTTGGTCATGGATGTGTGTGATATCCTTAGGTTAGTTTGGTTTAAGTAGTTCTAAGTCTAGGGGACTGATGACCTCGGATATTAAGTCTCATAGCCCTTAGAGCCATTTGTACCATTTTTGTGTTCAAGACTTCTGCAGCAGATCAGTGTTAAAAATATTGGCCTGTAATTTGGTGGGTCCTTTGTTTTACCTGTCTTACATACAGGAGACAGTACTTGTTTTAAGTCACTTGGGCTTTGTGCTATGCAAGAGATGCATAGTAAATGCAAGGTAAGTAAGTGGCTAAAGCTGTAGAGTACTCTCTGTAAACCGAACGGGTATTCATTCTGGACCTGGCAGCTTAATTGTTTCCAACTCTTCCAGTTTCTTCTCTACACCAGGGATGTCCATTACTGTTTCCATCATACTGGAGTCCATGCAAAAGTGTGTTTCCATGATTTTCTTGCACAGATGTGAGAAACTTAAAATTTCAGGTTTCCGCTTGCTGTTTTCTGTAGCCACATCAGACTGGTCAAAGAGAGGGTGGATGGAAGCCTTCAAGCCACTTAGCGAGTTTACCTAGGACCAGAATTTTCTCAAGTTCTTGGCAAGATCTTTTGCTAAGGTATGAGAGCAGCGGTTGTCTGCTTCGTGCATTGCTCTCTTTACAGACCAGCAAATTCTGTATTAAATTTTGTCTTTTGCACTGAACTGAGTGTGCAGCAGTCTCTGCTTCCTTGACGTTTTCCGGATTTTGTTATTTAACTACAATTGGTCTTTTCTCTCCTTAATCCACTTACTCGACGCATGCAGTCTGTTTAAACTTTGCCTGTAATTCCTCTATGTTCATTTACTGGAACTAAATGATGCCAATCCATTGTCTAAGTGATTTGCTAACTACTCCTTATTTGCTCTTTCTAGCAAAACTTCTCTCCTAGCCTTCTTGAGCGATTTGTTAACTTCAGTAACCATTGTCAATATATCATGACCAGTGATCCTTATCAACTGACATCATCCATAAGGTGAGCCTGTTTGCAGCTAAAAGACTTAAAATATTTCCATTGTGCATGGGCTGTTGATATAGCTGCTCAAGACACATTACAGAAAACGTCATCAAAAATACTTCACAATCTGCCTGTCTCTACCAACTGCAAAGGATCCATAGACAGCCCAACCTGTAAGTGGTAGGTTAAAGTCACATCCAGCTAATACCGCTTGATCTGGGTGTTTATGCACTATGGAGCATAGATTTTCCTTGAATGACGATAAAAGTTTCACAGCAGAATCGGATGACTGGTAAAGACATCGAACAATTACCTTGATTTCACCTGTACCTGTTACATCTTTAGTCGGACCCTGTTTCATCCTTGATAGACAACATTTTTGCCAACTTCAATGAACAGCCCTCCCCTCCTATGGCATCTAATCAGTCTTTTCTATGCGTGTTTGTGACTTCCTTAATATATTTGAGCTTTGTACTTTGTGTTTAAGCCAGCTCTCGGTTCTGAGAGTAATTTGAATGCAGCAACTTTCCTAGAGGGCAATAAATTTAGGAACATTATTGTGAATACTTCAGCAATTTACTGTTATAGTACAGTAATGTATTTAGTCTCCACGTGGTCAGATTTCGCTATCAGTGTGTCAACTGGTGAGTGTTCATCGGAAGACCTCCGACTGTAGTGTAGCCTAAGAAATCCCCATATGCACTCCACAAGCACTCGGCTTCTCAAATAACTGCTTTTTTTGTGTACTGGGTCCCTGTGCTATCAAGGGGAATCCTGCAAATTCTCCACCCCATAATGCACGTCCAGAAATTTGCAGTCGAGATGGTCAGCTGATGAAGCCTTGAGACCTTCCACTCGACTTCAGACCAAAGGACCCTGGTCAGTTCTGGGAATGATTCTGCAAATTGTAAGATCTGCTTGCACCCGATATACGAGGCCAGCAGTCTTCACCCCTTCCGCCAGCTGCCTGTATGAACTGGCAGTGCCCTCTGAATCCAAGTGACCAGTGTTGGTGGTGCTGATGTATGCCACAACTTGCAGACAACTTCATACTGCATGCTTCATTGCCATAGAGAGGGTCACCTCCACATCTCGTATGAGGCTTCCAGTAGACAAACTGAGCGCAAATCTGCTTTCTTAATGGCTTTAGATACTATTTTCCTAAGGGGCTCCATAAGATCCCTAACATTAGAGATTGAAATAAGCCTTAATCAACATGAATGAGTTACCACTTGCCACTCTCACTGCAGTGAGGGCTGATCTAGTTCATTGGGTACACTACAAGATGCCTCGGCATCAGAGTCTGTGGGTGAAACAAGTGACACCTTAAATGTCCCATGTGATAAAATGATTCTCCATGTGATACAATGATTCTCCATTACTGCTTAACATTGAGGCAGCAGACTGGAGACAGATGATCATGGCCAAAAGTGTCAGGCTTTTTGTGAACTGGCCAACTCATCATGTTTCTGCACTCAGCATGCACGCATCCTACCCATCCTAGTATGACCAACTCAAGAAGTAAACTATAAAAGCACACCGAAAAGCTAAAAATGCATCTTGCGACCCTCCTGACGTGACACCAATTAAAGTTGATAGCTTACTGATCTGTGTGGCAGGCCATTCAAAGGAAATGACAACTGTGTTACTGATTGCATGACTACACTTTATGGTTATTAAAATATGAGATTACATCTCATAAATGCAAAAACGGAGGGAATTGAAGAATTAAACTATGAAAAAATAGTGGGAAAACTAAATACCGAACGTGATGCTCTACCATTTCATGAGACACAACAGGGTCAGTTTTTCAACCCCTCTGCATAGAAGTTCTCACTAGGGAATTGAACCAATTGACACTGGCAGTTTTAAATCTTCAGACTGTCATCCACCAAGTTGTTCAAGGTGCAGGAAGAGATATAATTGTGTGGTGTGATGTTTAGGCTGTTTGGTGAGTGGTAGAAAAGTTCCCACCAGGAGTTTTGAATTATATGCTGGGTATGGGCAGGGGAGTGTAGATGCAAATCGTTATATGTACGGGAAGCTGGCTAAAGCTGGAAATAAGTTCAGAAGAAATTTTTACAAAGGGGTTAACAGTGTTCAGATACACTGAAGTGCCAAAGAAACCTGTATAGGCATGCATATTCAAATACACACACACACACACACGTAAAGAGGCAGAATATGGTGCTGTGGTCGACAATGCTTATATAAGAAAAGTGTCTGGTGCAATTGTTAAATTGGTTACTGCTGCTAAAATGACAGGTCATAAAGATTTGAGAGTTTGAACATGGTGTTACAGTCAGCGGACGAGTGATAGGACACAGCTTCTCGGAGGTAGTGATGAAATGCGTATTTTCCCCATATGACCATTTCACAAGTGTACCGTGAATATCAGGAATCCAGGAAAACATCAAATCTCCGACATCACTGTGGTTGGAAAAAGATCCTGCAAGAACGGGACCAATGACGACTGAAGAGGATCATTCAATGTGACATGTGCAACCCTTCCACAAATTGCTGTAGATTTCAGTGCTGAGCCATCACCAAGTGTCAGCATATGAACCATTCAACGAAACATCATCAGTATGGCAGGGTGTATACGACCCGGGACATCAGGGAGATCCGGGAAAAACCTGGGAATTTTTTTCGTCCGGGAGAAAACCGGGAAAAACCCGGGAATTTTTTAGAATTCCGGGAATTTTTCATTGTTTTAGTTAACAGTTAAATTTTTGTGATTTTGACTGGTAAGAACCAACTCTCATGAAGAATATTACTGTATCCCACTTCTGCAGAATAATACTGCAGCAACAAAACATGAACGAGAGAAAAAAAGAGAAGGAAAATAAAATTTAAATCGCAAAGGAAATGCGCCATATACAACAACAAAACACAGTGCTCTTACAAGCGTCTGCCAACCAAAGTGTGTCAAAGGCTTTAGGAACAGTATGCAGTACTTACTAACAATAAATTGCCTCCGATGAGCGTGACGTGACAGCTGTTTACATTAGATTCATTTGAGCAGTTGCGGGTGGGCTCTTGCGCATGCACAGTTGGGTCTCATATGAGTAGTACCTTCTCCCGCTTCTGGCTACAGATGAGTGGCTGGACGCCACAATCTAAATTGCTCCGGTTCGGAAATACCGTAGATCCGGGGCTGATGCACAGAGCAGTCTGAGTTGTTGTGGGGAGGTGGGTAGTCTCCACGTGACCTGTGTTTACATTTAGTGATTTTGCTGTTTGCTCTTTGTTTATTGCTCTCACATTAAATGAAAACAAAATGGATTTCTGTGGCTGGGAGCTACCAAATGAATTAAAATATGTTCGCATAATTACGGAAGGCTAAAATATATTGTTAGTTTCAGGTTTTATTTCCACCTTTCCGACAGTCGAGCATTAATCGCCTTGCAGAAGAATTATGTTAATTTTGTCGCTTTGCTAAAGAGATTTGGCTTTTATTAATCTTTTGCGTTGAGGCAGTCAATTTATTTGAAAAGAAGTGTTTAATTTCACACTGTTGGCCAGTTTCAACTGTTCGCTGCATCTGAAGTGCACGTTTCCATCTTCTAGCTCATATGGCATTATGCCACAATAAAGAACCAAACATGAGATAATATGGTACTGGTACTCCAAGAAAAATTACATTCGAATCTGGACACACGATTGTGCATTTTAAGCCGAATTATGCATTTTAGTATGATTCACGAGTTTTATGACATAATGCAAGATTTTTTAATGTTTTACACGTACAAACATGCGGGCTTCCTACGTCATCGTAGCTGCGCAAGCACGGTAATGCCTGTTATCAGGCACTCTCTGGAGACTGCTGAAACCAACCAATTTCTAACAGGTCACGGGAAAATATTGCGAATGGTGGTTTGAAAAGTGTTACTTTGAAAGTAAATTTTCTTTTACGCAAGATGAACTATGTGCAAGAATGTACAATGAATTTCTTAAATCACAGAGCGTTTGACTCTCATTTAAAAATCAACTCTTTGAGGATGACCATCTTCAAGGATTTCAAGCCTAGACCAGACATATACGTCGTTATTAAAAATTTTACTGTCACATTTGTGTAACACTCGCGAAAAGATCAGCATTTTATATGTGAAAGCTTAACTACTCTCGTAGCTTATTAATCTTAGAGACCAATATTATTTGTGAAAGCTTTGTTCTTCTTGTAGCAACACTATGTATATTAATTTAAACCATTAACTTCTCTTTTTTGTGTGTTCGCGTTATTTAAGAGTGATCTTGCTATTGGTTGACATCATCACGTGTCCTATGCCGTCATGAGGTGGCGAGATCACGTGACATGAGCTATGACTGGCTTAGAAAAGCGTATCGCAATCTCAATTTCATTGCTTCGCAAAATAACATGCAGTGTTTGGCGGAATTTGAATTTATACCTCCGTAAAAAATGCAGCGTAAAGTGCCGGCAGATTCTACGTCTGTGTAGAAAACCATAGACATTCAAAAGACTGATTAAAGTTTTACAGTGCCGAGGAAAAGTATACTGTCACTTAACACGAATAAAGTGTATTTTCAACTGGGAAATCCGGGAAAAATCTGGGATTTTTTTTTCCTTGTCCATGTATACACCCTGGTATGGACTTCCAGAGCCGAAGGCCCACCCATGTACCCTTGATCACTGTAAGACACAAAGCTTTATGCCTCGCCTGGGCCTGTCAACACTGACATTGGACTGTTGATGACTGTTGCCTAGTCAGATGAGTCTCGTTTCAAATTGTGTTGAGCGGATGGATGTGTATGGGTATGGAGATGACCTCACCAATCCATGGACCCTGCATGTCAGCAGGGGACTGGCTGTTCAAGCTGGTGGAGGCTCTGTAATGGTGTGGGGCATGTGCAGTTGGAGTGATATGGGATCCCTGATATGTTTAGATACGATGGTAACAGATGACATGTTCTTAAGCATCCTGTCTGATCACCTGCATCCATTCACGTCCATTGTACATTCTGACAGACTTGGGCAATTTTAGCAGGACATTGCAACACTCCACACGTCTAGAATTGCTATAGAGTGGCTGCAGGAACATTCTTCTTAGTTTAAACACTTTTGCTGTCCTCCACACACCCAGACATGAACCAACACTTTTGCTGTCCTCCACACACCCAGACATGAACATTCTGAGCATGTCTGGGATGCCTTGCAACATGCTGTTCAGAAGAGATCTCCAACCCCTCGTAGTCTTACATATTTATGCACAGCACTGCAGGATTCATGGTGTCAGTTCCCTTCAGCACTACTTCGGACATTAGTCGTGTCCATGCCACGTCGTGTTGTAGCACTTCTGTGTGCTCGTGGGGGGTCCCTCCACGATATTAGGCAGGTGTACCAGTTTCTTTGGCACTTCGGTGTAGTTGCTGATGGAGTGTTTATTGCTTTCAGTAGTAATTTACCATGTAGTGAAATAGAAGTAGATGGTTTCTGTGACTTACTATGGGTAGATGTTATGCTTGATAACTGTAATAAATTAATTACTGGTATCTGTTACCAAACCCTTGATTAAAAAATGCATTTGACCACCTAGCAACAAATAATCCTGACCAAATAGGGAGCATCACGATAGACACGGGGATTACTAACCACAAGGTTGTTGTAACTTGACTGGATGCAGTAACATTTGAACCCACCAAAAAAAACACAAAATACGTGTATTTAAATAAGCAGATAAAAATTTGCTTGACCCTTTCATAAGAGAGCATTCACCCCTTCCAAGCCGAATATGTAAGTGTAGACCAGATGGGGTTTATATTCAAAGTACTACTGTTGACAGCAGTTGAAATATATATACCAAATAAATCAATAAGACATGGTTCTGATCCCCATTGGTACACAAAATGGATTAGAAAACTTTTGCAGAAGCAGTGAAGAAAACATGATTTAAAAGAAGGCAAAATCTCCGAGGTTGGATGCAAGTTGCTTTAAATGGTATCCTCAATGAAACTCTTACTCGAAATCTGTTGTAAAACCCAGAGAGATTCTGGCTGTATGTAAAGTATACCAGTGGGAAGACGCAATCAATACCTTCACTGCATGATAACAAAGGTGCCGTGGTTGAAGAGTGCCATTGAAGCATAGTTAATAAAAACATTTTCCAGAATTACTCCGCAAAAGAAAACAAAGTAAATATTTCAGAATTCGAATCAAATACAACTACCAACATAAGTAACATGCAAGTAGGTAGCCGCGGTATAGCGAAGCAGCTAGCCCTCGGTCCAGATTGTATACCAGTCAACCAGTCAGGTTCCTTTCAGAATATGCTAATAACAATAGTTCCATACTTGGCAATCACAGACCTATATCCCTAATGTTGATTTGCAATAGGGTTTTGGAACATACACTGTGCTTAAACATTATGAATCACCTTCAGGAAAACAATTTATTTACAAACAGACAGCACAGATTCAGAAGATAACATTCTTTTATCACGAAGTAATGAGTGCTCCATTTTTTTAGATTTACGGAAGGCTTATGACACCGTGCCTCACAAGCGATTCCTAATCAAATTGCATGCCTCCGGAGTGCCTTCTCAGTGACTTGACTGGATTCGTGATTTCCTGTCAGAAAGGTTACAGTTTATAATAATTGACTGAAAATAAAGTGAAACAGGAATGATATCTGGCATTACCCAAAGGAATTTATAGGTCATCTGCTGTTCCTGATCTATGTAAATGATTTGGAGGCAAGTGGAGTAGCCCTCTTAGATTGTTTGCATGAGGCTGTCATTTACCACTGTGCAAAATCATCAGATCATCAAATAGAAGTGCAAAATGATGCAGACAAGATATCTGTATGGTGCAAAAACTGATAATTGATGCTAACTAATGAAAATTGTTGGTCATCCACATGAGTATCTAAAGAAATTCACTAAATTTCGGTCACACAATTAACCACAACAAATCTAAATGCTGTTAAGGTTTACACTAACGAATAATTTAAACTGGAACAATTGCATAGATAAGGTTGTCGGGAAAAGCAAACCAAAGACTGTGATTTATTGGCAGAACACACACAAAATGTAACAGGCTACTAAAGACATTGGTTACAGTAAGCTTGTCTGCCCACTTCTGGAATATTGCTGTGCCCCCCAGGGGGGTCCACAACTCTTTTGTGGATACGTGCGTGGCGAGCACGGGGCCCCGAGCCATTGCAGCCTTCTTTCTCTCCAGGGCTGCATTTTCTTTCCCTTCCCCTCCTTGCTCCTTTCCCCTCGCCCTCTCCTCTCCCTGTCTTGGTGTCCTTGCTTATGTTGGCCCCCCTATCCTCCTGGTTCTGTTGGTTTTCTAATTCGGCTTTGTTGCATAATCATCTCCTCGTTTTGGCATTCCTTGGTCCCCCTCTGGGGTTTGACCTCCATTACAAAATTTCTCCTCCGTAGTGTGAGCCATTTGGGGAAGAGCACCTTACCTAGTGTCTCCGACGTGCGCCCTCCTAGTACATTCCATCTTTTCTTTCACGTCGTTGTCTGATGCTAGGGTGCATAGCCAGCACGGTAGCCAGCCCGTGTGGTGGGGTCGCTATGTACCCTTTTGGTTGAGCCCCCTGAACACACAGGGATCACACTTCTGATACCTGAGCCGTGACCTCCTCATGCATGCCTTGGAGTGGTTGCTCGTCATCCTGGAGCATCGGAACTCCCGGCAATGGCCGCCGTGCCAGACGGCCCTTGCTGTGGCTGGGTGGCGCCCGTGAGGAGAGCCCCTGATCGGAGTGGGTGGTATCAGCGTGGACGCTATGCAAATGAAACGCATACAGGTGCAGAACTCTGGCCGTTCTTCTGCAGCCGTCTCTGCGTGGAACTGATTCCTCCAAGT
This sequence comes from Schistocerca cancellata, assembly GCF_023864275.1. Classification (NCBI taxonomy): domain Eukaryota; kingdom Metazoa; phylum Arthropoda; class Insecta; order Orthoptera; family Acrididae; genus Schistocerca; species Schistocerca cancellata. Next base: position 313,805,285 of record NC_064630.1, on the reverse strand, counting down.
GCTGCTTCTCTTGCCCCTTCGGTCTTCCCTTCCATGGCTACCCCCTGGGAAGAGGGTCAGGCCCGTCGGCTAGGGGCAAAACCTTTCCCCCGTTACCTAGTTTGCACCAGGACCGATGGAGATACTTTCACCAATACCAAACCTTTATTCTTTGTGGAACACATTGAAGACAAGTTTGGCGAAGTGGACTCCCTGAGCAAGATGCGGTCGGGTTCGTTGCTGATAAAAACTGCTTCAGCTGCCCAATCTGCGGCCCTTCGTGCCTGTACCCATCTTGGCACAATACCTGTGTCAATTACCCCCCACCAGTCTCTAAATATGGTACAAGGTGTGATTTTTCACAGGGACCTCATTCTTCAAACTGATGAGGAACTTCGGGACAATCTCGGACGGCGGTGTGTTCACTTTGTTCGGCGTGTTCAGAAGGGTCCTAAAGACAATCGTATTGATACTGGTGCCTTTATCCTGGCCTTTGAAGGGGATACCCTCCCTGAGAAAGTTAAGATCATGGTCTATCGCTGTGATGTGAAGCTGTACATCCCACCTCCTATGAGGTGTTTTACGTGCTTGCGTTTTGGACACGTGTCTTCCCGCTGTTTGCAGGCCCCTCTCTGTGGTGACTGTGGACGTCCACTCCATGAGGGGAGTCCCTGTGTTCCCCCTCCTGTCTGTGTAAATTGTCATGGTAGTCATTCTCCACGTTCACCAGATTGCCCAGTATATAAGAAGGAAGAAAAGATACAGGAGTATAAGTCCCTCGATCGTTTAACCTACACAGAGGCCCGTAAGAAATATGCACGACTCCACCCTGTGTCCATGACATCTAGTTTCGCCTTGGTTACATCTTCACCCCTTCCTCCCCCCCATCCCAGACCCCTCTCCTCCCCCCCCCCCCCCCTCCCCTGCGGCTCCCACACCTTCTCCTCTGGGCGCTGCTCTCCCTCCCCAGCCGGAGAAGTGTCCCGCTTCTTCGGCGTCTGCCGGTCAAGGGCGCCTCTCCCGGGATGCCCCTTCCCGCACCTTCCAGGCCAAAGGTTTACTGCCGCGCAACGACCGCGAGAGCCGCGGTCTGTCGGCCCCCAGGTCGCCCGGTCTCTTTCTGTTCCTGATCTTGCTGCAGCTGGCTCCTTCATGCCACACAGCCCTCCTCGATCTCAGCCTGAACGGAAGAAGAAACATAAGTCCCGGGACAAAGAGCGTCTGGTGTCACCGGAGGTCCCTTCCCCGACTTCACAACCGGATTCTGACCTGTCGTTCATGGATGTCGCCCCCTCCTTGTCGGTGACGGGTGGGGACCCGGCGGTATGACTGGATTTAAAGTGTTCAGCCCCCATTTAAACCATCGTTCTGTGGTTCTACAATGGAATTGTAATGGATACTATCGCCACCTTCGGAATTGAAATCCCTTCTTTCTTCCTACTCTGTAGCTTGTGTGGTTCTCCAGGAATATCATTTTACTGATGCTCGCTCACTCACCGACCCTCCGTGGTTTCCGTGTTTTCTGTCAAAATCGGGTCGGACCCCTGCGGGCTTCTGGTGGCGTTTGTACATTGGTCCGTACAGACATTGCTAGCACTTGGATTCCTCTTCAAACTACATTGGAAGCGGTTGCTGTTAGGTTCCACTTCGACTCTGCAATCAGTTTGCAATCTTTATCTCCCTCCTGACAGAACTCTTACACCTGCTCCCTTAACCGCCCTTCTTCAGCAACTTCCTCCTCCCTTCCTCCTCCTTTCCTCCTCCTCGGGGATTTTAATGCTCATCATCCTTTGTGGGGCAGTGCCTTTCCATCTAGACGAGGTCTTCTTATAGACCAATTTATTGCGGACCACGACCTGTGTCTTCTTAATGATGGCTCCCCTACTCATTTCAGTGCCGGTCATGGTACCTTTTCTGCCATTGATCTTTCTCTTTTTTCTCCCTCTCTCCTCCCTTCATTACACTGGTCGCCACACGACGACCTTTGTGATAGTGACCATTTCCCGTTGATTATCACGCTCCCTTCCCGCTCCCCAATGGACAGGTTGCCTCGTTGGTCTTTCCAACGCCCCGATTGGCCTCTATACACTGCACAGGTTGCGTTTTCTCCCTCTTTGTCGGGTTGTATTGATGACATCCTACGTGACGTGTCCGACACGATTGTTCGTGCTGCTAGCCTTGCTGTCCCGCGCTCATCTGGACTATTTTGTCGCCGGCAAGTCCCGTGGTGGAGTACGGCTATTGCCATTGCCATCCGTGTCGCCGTCGAGCTTTGCAACACTTTAAGAGGCACCCATCCGTAGCCAGCCTTACTACCTTTAAACGCCTTCGCGCTAAAGCCCATTATTTAATCAAACAGAGCAAGCGGATATGTTGGGAACGATTCGTTTCTTCCCTTGGTTCTACTGTCCCTCTGTCACGGGTATGGGCTACACTTCGCTCTCTCCAAGGTTGCCATCGGCAGTCCACCCTCGCAGGCCTTCACCTCCCAGATGACCTTTGTACGGACCCATTAGTTCTTGCAGAACATCTAGCGACCCATTTTGCAGTGGCATCAGCGTCAGCCTCCTATCCAGCTGCTTTGCTTCATCAAAAACAGCTGACTGAAGCTTCCACCTTACGTTTCACCCCTTGTGAGTCAGAATCTTACAATGAACCTTTTACTGAATGGGAATTTCTTTCTGCTCTATCTTCTTCTCATGATACGGCCCCTGGCCCAGATTCCATTCATAACCAACTGCTTCAACATCTCAGTGCTCCACAACGGCAACATCTTCTTCAGGTGTTTAACCGTATCTGGCTCCAGGGTGACTTCCCTTCTCAGTGGAGGGATAGCATTGTGGTTCCTGTCCTTAAGCCTGGTAAGAACCCCCTATATGTTGACAGCTATCGGCCAATTAGTTTGACCAATGTTGTTTGTAAGTTACTTGAATGGATGGTAGCCTGTCGGATCAATTGGGTCCTCGAATCTCGGGATCTATTGTCCCCTTACCAGTGTGGCTTTCGAGAGGGACGGTCTCCAATCGATCATTTACTCCGCTTGGAATCCGCAGTCCGGCAGGCTTTTTCCCAGCGCCGCAATTTGGTTGCAGTGTTTTTTGACCTTCGCAAGGCCTATGACACGGCCTGGCGCCATCACATCTTACTTACCCTTCATCAGTGGGGTCTTCGGGGCCCACTCCCGATTTTTATCCGCCAGTTCCTGATCCATCGGTCATTCAGAGTCCGAGTTGGTACTGCTTTTAGTTCTCCACGGACCCAGGAGACGGGCATCCCACAGGGTTCTGTCTTGAGTGTCCTTCTTTTCCTCATTGCTATCGATGGACTTGTGGCCTCTGTCGGTCCCTTGGTCGCCCCTGCCCTGTATGTGGATGATTTCTGCATTTGGGTTAGTTCCTCCTCGATGGCATCTGCAGAATGGCAGCTCCAGGTAGCTATACGGCGCGCCTCTGCATGGACCCTCTCACACGGGTTTCAATTCTCTCCTTTAAAATCACGAGTGGTCCACTTCTGTCGCCGTACTACGATCCACACTGTTCCAGAGCTCTATCTCGCTGCACAAAGATTGCCTGTGGTCCCACAGTTTCGTTTCTTGGGTCTTCTTTTCGACAACAAGCTCACTTGGCTGCCCCATATCAGACTCCTGAAGGTAGGATGTTTCCGTAAACTCAATGTCCTTGGCTTCCTTCCCACTCCTCTTGGGGTGCGGACCGTTCCCTCCTCCTCCGTCTTTATCGTGCTCTAGTTCTGTCTCGCTTGGACTATGGTTGTCAAGTTTATGGTTCAGCTGCTCCTTCCACACTGCATGTGCTGGATCCAGTCCACCATCGTGGTATCCGTTTGGCCACCGGTGCCTTCCCTACTAGCCCTGTTGATAGTCTCCTGGTTGAAGCTGGGATCTCCCCCCCCCCCCCCACCCCCTTTCTGTTCGGTGGTCCCAGCTTCTGGTGTCTTATGCACTCAGTATCCGTTCCTCTCCCACTCATCCTTCCTATTCTATCCTGTTCCCAGACCATGGACGTCGCCCACCCGACTCCCGCCCTCGGGCGGGTTTACCGGTTGGGCTGCGCCTTGTGTCTCTTTGCCATGATTTTCAGCTTCCTTCTTTGTCCTGTCTTCCTCGCTCCCTCCCCTCTACCCCTCCTTGGTTAGTTCCTCGGCCTTGAATTCGGATGGATCTCTGGCGAGGTCCAAAAGATTCCATCCCCCCGGTGGTGTTCTGTTCCCTTTTCCGCCAAATTTTATGGGCGTTTCGGGATGCTGTTGTTTTCTACACTGATGGCTCTAAATCTGCTGATCATGTGGGGTATGCATTCACGTCCTCTGTCGGAACGGAAAATCATCTGCTGCCACCTACATGTGGGGTGTTTACTGCGGAATTGATGGCAATTTCCCAGGCCCTTACCTTTATTAAACAGTCCCAACACAACCACGTTTTGTTATGTACGGACTCGATGAGTGGCCTTCGTGCTATTGACCGGTGTTTTTCGCGCCATCCCTTGGTCTCTGCCATCCATGACCATCTCGCTGATATTCACTGTGCTGCTTGTTCCATTGACTTCCTTTGGGTCCCTGGCCATGTGGGTATCAGAGGTAATGAGCTCGCTGATCGTTTGTCTGGGGGAGAAGTCACTTACCCCCCATTTTCTGTAACCCCTCCTGCATCGGATTTACGGCTTCACATCAAATCCCACTTCGCAGTCATGGGCCACTTCTTGGGAGGCTACTCCCCTGTCTAATAAACTTCGTGCAATTAAGGTGACACCAGGCCTGTGGCGTTCTTCCTTTCGCCTCTCCCGAAAGGACTCGACCACACTGTGTCGTCTCCGCATTGGCCATACCAGGCTGACCCATGGTTTTCTTTTGCGTGATGAGCCACCCCCACTATGTGATTGTGGAGCCTTCCAGTCAGTAGCCCACATTTTGGTTGAATGCCCCCTTCTTTTGGCTCTACGTGCTAAGTACAGGCTCCCCCACACTTTACCTTTGATGTTGGCTGACGATTCCTGGATGGTCTCTCTGGTTCTTGGTTTCCTCCGGGAAAGTGGTTTTTATTCTCAGTTTTAAGGTTTTTAATCTCTCTCTGGTGTTGGGGCAGGGCGGTGAGTGTTTGGGTGTCTCCCACTGTAAGCAGTGTTCGGAAATTCCCGATTCCCCTCCCTGACCGAAATCCTCTTTTCTTCCCCTTTTACTCTGTTTTTACCCTTCTTTTTTTTTTAAGGCTTGGTTAGTCTTTCTATTCCCATACGTACTTTCTACATTCTAGTAGTTGTGCCTTTTACATCACAGGTGATCTTGACTATGCTGCTTCAGCATAGTGTTGGGTTCGTTCTCTTGCCGACTTCCCTCATTTTGTTTTTTACCAATGACGACATGACTGCCCTTTTACGTTTTTACCTTTTTCTGTTTTATTTTTCTGACTTTCCTGAGATGTCCCATTAACGGAATGGGGCCTATCTGAAACAAGGGACTGATGACCTTGTTGTTTGGTCCCTTAAACCTCAACCAACCAACCAATATTGCTGTGTGGTGTGGGAACTGCATCAGGTATGATTGACAGAGGACATCACAGAAGTTCGAACAAGGGCAGCTCGCTTTATGTGACTGTGAAATAGGGGAGACTGTGCCACAGATACAGTACACAAATTGGGTTGGCATTCATTAAAATGAAGGTGTTTTCCACTGCAGCAGGATGTTCCCACGAAATACCAATCACCAATTTTCTCCTCAGTGTGTGAAAAAGTTTTTTGGCACCGACATAGGGAAACATGATATCATAACAAAATAAATCAGAACTCGCATGGAAAGAGTTAAGTGTTTTGTTTTTCCTAGGTGCTGTTAAAGAGTGGAACGGTAGAGAAGTAGGTTGAAGGTGCTTCGATGAACTGTCTGCCACTCACTTTACTCTGAATTACAGAGTAATCAAAGATGTAGATGCTCATTGTTCAGAAGGAAAATTACCGTGGATGACATTTCCCTGTGCTGTTTATTTTAGATGGCATGTCTCAATTTGGTGAGCATTTCGCAGTACATGTTGGCAATGATTGCCAACTCACTTGGCATAAAATCAACCGAAACACTACTCTTTCCATCCCAGAAAATGGCAGGCATCATTTTATTCAAACTAAGTAAGGAGATTCATTACATATTTTTGGTTTTGGCAAAATTGAGTGGCGTCACCACATTAACTGCTGTTTGTGTTATGTTTTTATGTAGGAATTGTTGCCTTTAATGATGTTGGAAAATAAATCATCTCCGTGTTGTCGATAGCAATTGAAAATCAGTTGTCTGTTTGTCATTCATTCCCTTTTGTGTTTTTCAGTAAGCATTTAAGATAGTCAATTTGCACATAATTTGTAACAGTTGTGCAAGTAGTGGTGCACCAAACGTGAAGAAATTTTTCAGCTGGATGACCAATTGTTAGATGGCAGTCAGATTGCAGTTTTGGTCAAGTTCTGCACGATTTCATAACTGGGCCTGCCAGTCTGCTAATCATCCTCATTTTCACGGTGACCAAAAAAGTCTCGACATCATTTTCTAACCTTTCTTGCCCTATTGCTGTAGATCCACAGTAAAACATCATGCAGACAAAAGTCGAATCACGGCACATACTTTGCAACTGGTGCAGTAATGATTTATGAAGTCTTTTTCTTTCAATCACAGTTGATGGCTACTGAATCAAAGCAATGGCATGTGTGACTTTGCAATCAATCGACTGCATTTGTGCATCTTTGTTCTCAGCAGCCAACATTTATATTGCAATAAACTGCCCTTTTTTCCAAATATACAACATGCATTCTGTGAGATACATTAAGTGTGTATGGGATTCTAAAAACATTCTTTGTGAAAGAGTATGCTTATATTAATCTCTAACATTTTTATTTGTTTCCAATGTTTGTCATTGATGTAAATTTGATGAAACTGTGTAGAAGTTGCCAGTTCTTTAAAGTTTTCTCCTGTTTGTAGCTCTTGCTCATACTGAGATGTGAAAAAATTTGCAGCAGTAAAAATTATGGGATCTCAATATGTGCAATTAAAACCATTAGCTGGACCAGAGTTCAAACATATACTGCCGCCTTTTGTTGCCTAAGCTCTTACCTTCTCAACTATTATGAACCCTCTTAATTGTGGATGAGGAAAAAAACTGTTGCATAATAGTAATAGGAAGTAATGGCGAATTAACAGTTGGGATGTGTTTCATAATCTCCTGGTATCGCTTTTCTGTGCTCTTCATGAGTTTACTTACTGTTCCAAATGGTTGAAAATGGCCACTAAACTTGTGCGCTGAATACTTAATGCCGTTGTAATGAGATTTTCATAATGATTCTGAAGCCTCTGTGACAGCATCGAATTTGTGTATACTTATTTTCACGTGATTGTAGAAAATAAGGCTGAGTAATGCGGGATGAAATTCTTGTACAACACAATATAGCTAGATTGTTAAAAGTGCATTCCGTGAAGCTTACCATTTTGGTTAAACTTCGTTGGTTGGATGGCTGATTCGGGGGAGATCATCAAACATGGAGATCATGATCCCATCGGATTAGGGACAAAAATAAACAATTGAATGACAAAAGAAACAGGACGAAGTGTGTGTAAAGAAAGAAGTCCTTTACATGACAACTGCTTATTACAGTAATTAAAGTAAGTCGTAATTCAGGAGAGTATTTGAAGTAGAAAGTATGCCAGAAACTATTTGTTAGCTGTGTGAATGTATATTGTTAACTTGTGTGTCCCATTCACCTGTTGTGTTTTATAATCATGGCTGGTTCAAGAACATTTTTCCATAGAAACAGTTTATTGAAAAAGAAGAAGAAGAAGAAGAAGAAGAAGAAGAAGGAGGAGGAGGAGGAGGAGGAGGAGGAGGAGGAACACGTAGATTAAGAATTTCGTTGACTTAAAACTGAGAGATATTTCTTGCTTCTACTCGCAACCCATCCTTTTAATGGCATTTTCATTTTATGCGGCTTCAAATTACTTATGATCATTATTTATCAGAGGATAAATTTTCGTACATTTAAATATGGGGGGATGCGGGCAATATTTACAGAAATTGATAGAATTTTTGGCTTTGATGGTGGCATAATCTGTTGGCAATCAAAGGATCTGAAATATCTGGCTGCAGATTTGTCAGTTTTTAAAACAGTTTGCTTTTTATTTGAATAATCTTGTTAATATCTTCTCATTTCACCACTATGAACATATCGTAATTTTTGCAACCTGGGTTATTGCATAAGCACTACTCCGAATGCCCCAAACTTCGTTGGAATGTGTGAAGTACCTAAGAAATGCACACATGAATGAAGGTTTCTTTTTTCATATTATTGTTCACATTATCTCTGCTGATATTAGAGTAATTACTGTTGTTTGTAAATTTCTGTGAGTTAATTGATTAATAATTAATTTCCCTTTTCATTACATGCTTTTTTTTTCCTCCAGCCAAGATATACCAGATGATCGCCAGGGCACATATGTGGAAGCTCTAGAGTATGTAATAAACTCAAAAAATCCGCAGCTGATTATGTGTGTTGTAACAAATAACAGAACAGATCGTTATGGTGCAATTAAAAAAAAGTGTTGCATTGACAGAGCAGGTAAGTTTATTTACATTGTTACGTATTGGACATACTGCTTGTGGTAGTATTGAAATTCTCTCTCTCTCTCTCTCTCTCTCTCTCTCTCTCTCTCTCTCTCTGTCTCTCTCTCTCTCTCTCTCTCTCTCTCTCTCTCTCTCTCTCTCTGTATTATTATGTGCCGGGTGTATATGCCCCGGGACAACTGGGAAATCCGGGAAAAACCCGGGAATTTTATAGTCTGGGAGAAAATGGGTAAAAAATTTACTGCAGCAATAAAATATAAGAGAAAAAAACCAAAGTAAAATTTAAGTTGCAAAGGAAATGCACCATAAACAGCAACAATACTCACTATCTAGTAGTTCCCCGGTTCGGAAATATTGTAAATCCAGGGCTGACGCGCAGGGCAATCTTGAGTTGTAGTGGGGAGGTGGATAGTCTCCACCTGTCCTTTGTTTATGTTTAATAATTTTGCTGTTTCCTCCTCGTTCACTGCTCTCGCATCAAATAAAGACAGAATGTATTTCTGTGGCCAGTAGCTATCAAGTGAATTAAAATACATTCACATAATTATGGAAGGCTACAATGTGTTATTAGCATTAATCACCTTGCAGAATAATGTTTTTTGTCAGTTTGCTACAGAAATTTGGCTTTCATTAATCTTTTCCACTGAGGCAGTCAAATTATTTTAAACAAAGTGTTTAATTAGACACTATTGGCTACTTTCAACTTTAAGCCTTATCATGCATTTTGTAGTGGACTGACCCGACAGCCAATCCACAATGACTTGTAGCCGAATAGCATGCGTTTAAGCTCACGCAGACTGGCGTGAGGTCTGGAACAAGTAAAGGAGTTGAGTCTAATAAATAAAGTACGGAGTTGATGTAATACTTAACTTTAATCCATAATTGGAGAACATCGCTCTTGTTGATACATTATATAATCTCAATATAAACTGGTAATGGCGCCTTGCTAGGTCGTAGCAAATGACGTAGCTGAAGGCTATGCTAACTATCGTCTCGGCAAATGAGAGCGTATTTGTCAGTGTAGCTTCGCTAGCAAAGTCGTCCGTACAACTGGGATGAGTGCTAGGATGTCTCTCTAGACCTGCCGTGTGGCGGCGCTTGGTATGCAATCACTGACAGTGGCGACACGCGGGTCCGATGTATACTAGCGGACCGCGGCCGATTTAAAGGCTACCACCTAGCAAGTGTGGTGTCTGGCGGTGACACCACACTTTTTAGTTTGGTTCACAAAAATCAGATGCTCTTAGAGTATCTCTAATGTCTTGTTTCTTTTATGACATAATGTAAGATTGTTTAATGTTTTACATGTATGAACATATGGGCTTTCTACATCATTGTAGCTGCGCAAGCGCAGTGACGCCTATGTGCCACTCCCTGGTAACTGTTGGAACAAACATGTTTCTAACAGGTCGCTGGAAAATACTGCGAATGGCGGTTTGAAAAGCGTTACCGTATTTACTCGAATCTAAGCTGCACTTTTTTCCAGTTTTTGTAATCCAAAAAACCGCCTGGGGCTTAGAATCGAGTGCAAAGCAAGCAGAAGTTCTGAAAAATGTTGGTAGGGGCCGCCACAACTAATTTCTGCCGTCGAATATATGTAGCGCTACACAGGCATGCTTTGTAGGCACAAAGATACATACTGGGGCCAAAACCTCTGCGTCAGTAAATAAATTTAAAAAAAGATGGAAGACGAGGTTTTTTTTCTCCGCTCAGAGTTTCAATCCTACATTTTCATACATTATCCAACGAAGCAAATACAAATTCCGTATTGTTCATCTTCGAATGTAGCAGAATTTCAATGTACTACGAAAATCCGACTGGCAAGACTGTTTGGGATGTTTGTCAATATGGCCAGCTCTACGTTCTGAATTTTTTCCTACCTGTGAGAAGAGATAGTTGCTAATAGGAACCTGATGAAATGTGAATCACATACAGTATTCTCTTCGCCATAAGAATAATACGAACATAAACATTTTGCCATGTATTCTCTCGTGTTTGCTGCTATCTCATTTAAATCCTGTCTGCCTAATAAACTAAAGTGAGACAACAGCAAACGCGGAAGAATATATGTATCGTGTCATGTTTATATTCGTATTATACTTATGCCTAATAGTGATACAGTCAGAAATGAAGCACGGCAACTGACTAGATTTTTAAATCTAAGATGACTCTAATTTCTGTGAAGAATTTGATGTACTAAAGAAGCGGCCGCAAAGAATTTCAAATGGAGAAAATTTTTCGCCTAACTCTCATTCAGAACATGTTCTATCATACGCAGTCTATTATTTGGTTCTTGTTGATCATTATCAAAGAAAGCAGCAGTGTATATAACAACAAATAGCAGTCTCTTGCTGTTGTTTTGCTAATGAGACGATCTCCCCCCCCCCCCCCCCTCCCCCCCCCCTCTCTCTCTCTCTCGTAAGCGTCGGTAGCGCGCACAAAAGCAAGCGGTGCCGCGAGCGGCGACAAGCCGTAAACACACTATAAGAATGCGACAAACAATGCATGACACAGTACAGTAATGCATTTTCAGCTTAGTGACGTAAACACCTATAACAAAGAAAATGGCACTTATCAGATCAAAGCAAAATAAGCAATCGATTCAAACCAGACGAAGCACGTGAAAAAGGAAGGGTACCCGTATAAATACGGACGGAGCGCCCAACGCATTAGCAAGGGTTACCTGGTAAAGCTTAACTGCTAAGCTTAAGACTCGAACCAAAGTACTGTAGGTGTATCGTCATTCATTCGACCTAAATTGTCTCTCATATTACAATGGACCAGCTTTGTTTAGATTTGGAGGTGCGGCCTAAAACTTTTTCTCTCTCGTTGAATTTAGAGTCTCAAATTTCAGGTGCGGCTTAGATTCGGGATTTTTTTTTTTTTTTTTCCTTTATTTCGAGTGTCATTTTTTAGGTGTGGCTTACATTCGAGTGCGGCTTAGATTCGAGTAAATACGGTAATTTCAAAGTCAGTTCCCTTTTACGCAAGATGAAGTATGTGTGAGAATGTACGATGAGTTTCTTAAATCTCAGAGCGTTTGACTCTCATATAAAAATCAACTCTTTGATGGTGAGCCAGTTAGAAGAATTTTGAACTCGGAAGGTCAGACATTTATGTCATTATTAAAAATTTTACTGGCATATTTGTGTGATGTATCTTAAAGTGTAACATTTGTAATAAAGACCAACATTATATGTGAGAGCTTAGCTTCTCTTGCAGCTCATTACTCTTACAGACCAATAATATATGTGAAAGCTTTGCTGTTCTTGTAGTGACACTATGTATCTTATCTAAACCATTAACTTCCCCTGTTTATGTGTTTCCAATACTGAACAGTGATGTTGCTATTGGCTGACTACATCATGTGTCCTATGCTCTGAATGTCCACCGTTGTCGGATGCAGAGTTCACGTGACATGAGCCACGACTGGCTTACAAAGGTGCATCGCAATCTCGATTTCGATGCTTCAGAAAAGTAACTTGCTTTGTTTAGTGGAATTTGAATTTAAAAAAATACGAAAATATGCAGCGTACATGTTACTGCACATCAAAGATCTTTCCAGAACGTGTTTTTCCCAAGTTGCGTTTTCTAAAGTGCTGTGAAATTCTACATCGGTGTATAAAACCGTAAACATGCAAAGGATTGACAAGTTTTACAGTTCCGATGGAAAGTATACTGTCACTTAACATGGAAAAAGTGTATTTTCACCTGGGAGAAAGCGAATTTTAATCCGGGAAAAATCTGGGAATTTTTTTTTCCTTATCCATGTATACACCCTGTAACAGCAAAATGTGTCAAAGGATTTAGGACAAAGACTATACTATACTTCATAACAAACTGCTTCAAGTGACCGTAACATCACTACTGTTTTCATTCAGTTCCTTTGAGCATTTGCCAATGGACTCATGCATATGCGCACTTGAGTCGTATGTGGGCAGTACCTTCTCAGGTTTCCGGAGTCTCTTAGCGTCTCTTAGCTGTATCAGCAGTAGCAACAAACGGCCAGCCAGATGCTACCTGGAAAAAGTTTTCTGGTGTACCCATGCTGTCAGTCACGTGTGTGCCGAGCTGTCTGGGGAGGGAAGTAGTGGGGAGGGAAGTAGTCTACACTTGACCCATGTTTGCGTTTAGTGATTTTGCTGTTTCCTCTTCATTTACTAATCTCCCATCAAACGAAAACCAAACGGATTTCTGTGGACAGGATCTGTAAAGTATATTAACATACATAATATCTGAAAGCTAAAATATGCGCATGGATTGCACACTTGTTTACAGGACTTAAAGGAGTATATTTTTTGGGAACCTTTACATATGGAGACAAATGATGGAATAGGAACCTTTACATATGGAGACAAATGATGGTATTATGTAGGAAAATAGCAATAAATGTCATGGAATATAATTAGATAGATAAAAAAAAACTACTCACCGAAATGATGGCAGAAGGAAACCCGCATACAAGTTCAGGAAATGTGCAAGCTTTTGGAGCCAGAAGCTCCTTCTGGTTAAAAGGTTGAAGGATAAAGGAAAAGGACTGACAACAGTTACAGAAAATTTGTGCAGATTCCTAGGTCAGGGGAGGCTTGCTTGCGTGTATGAGGGGGAAAGACTGATTGTTGAAGCCCCCCTGCGGGTCCGGGGATTAGAATAGGCCCGAGGTATTCCTGCCTGTTGTAAGAGGCGACTACAAGGAGTCCATCCCCCTCACGGGGGTAGTTAGCGCCTGCGTCCGGAGACGGACGGTTTCACGACCTATAATCGTGGTCTTTTTGGTTTTTCACTTCTCGTTTCTTCCTTCCTTTTGTTGGTTCCTTTCTTTGCTCTTCTCCACTTCACTGTCTTCCTTCCTCTTTCCCTTGACTTCTCCTTGCCTTCTCATTGCCTTCTTCTCCTTGCCTTCTCTGGTCTCCGCCTCGGCGTTTGAGACAGTCTGTCCTCTTCCTCCCTCTCTCTTCTTTTTCCTCTTCTTTCTTCCTTCCTCCCTGTGCGTGTCTGAAGGCCGACCCACGCGTTCGCACGCGTAGCCGGTGACGGGGTAACGCGTAAGTCCCCGTCCTGGGTAGACATGTAAGGCACGCGCGTACCCCCTGGTAAAGGCCAGACCCGGGGAGGGGTGATTGCCTGAGCTGATACCTTCTGACCATGCCGATTGGTCCCTCCGTCTGTTTCTCGGGAGGTGTGACCTGAGGTGTAAACATTCGCCTAAGGCGGGAGTGCCCTCTGAGAGGGTCCCCACAAGGAAGGAGCGCGCCATCGGAGACGCTGGCAATCATGGGGGATTCCTCCGCAATGGATTCTACTCCATCTCTCTCGACTTCTGCCCAAAAACGGAAACGTGACCAGCCACCAGTGACAAAAGTACTACCGCCTGCCCCACAGTTCCTCGTCGTTTCTCGATCTGAGGACGGAAAGGATTTTTCCTCTGTCAACCCTTTCGTTATTCAGAAGGGCGTAGATGCCATAGCCGGATCTGTCAAATCTTGTACCAGGTTGCGTAACGGTACCTTATTACTAGAAACTGAGAGTGCCTTTCAGGCCCAAAAACTGCTTCGGGCCACACTCTTGTACACGTTCCCTGTCCGGGTGGAGGCCCACCGCACTTTGAATTCGTCTCGTGGTGTAGTCTATAGTAGCTCTCTCGACGGATTGACTGACGAGGAGCTTCAATCTTTCCTCGCTGAGCAGGGCGTGACGGCTGTCCATCGGGTCATGAAAAAGGTCAACAATGACCTTGTACCGACCCGGACACTTTTCTTAACCTTCAATAGTGTTAAGCTGCCATCGCGCATCAAGGCGGGCTACGAGGTTATTTCTGTTCGCCCCTATGTCCCGACACCTACGCGCTGCTACCAGTGTCAGCGTTTCAATCACACTCGACAGTCTTGCTCCAATGCGGCTAAATGTGTCACTTGTGGCAGGGATGCCCATGAGGGTGACTGTCCACCTCCATCTCCTCGTTGTGTGAACTGTCAGGGTGACCATGCCGCATCCTCCCGCGACTGTCCTGTCTATAAGGAAGAACGCTGTATCCAGGAAATTAGAGTCAAAGAGAAAGTGTCCACCTCGGCTGCTCGCAAGCTATTGGCTAGTAGGAAGCCCACGCTGCTCCCAGCGGGGAAATACAGTACTGTCCTCGCCTCTCCTCGGACTACCCGGGAGGTAGCAACCCAGACATGCGATCTGACCTTCAGCACCACGGTCGTCCGTTTGGCCAGTGCTAAGATCGCGCGGTCGACGTCTCCTCTTCCTCCCATCACCCCACAGACACCAGCCACTTCCTCAGCTTCTGCTACGTCGAAGACCCCGAAGTCAGATGCACGGGCCTTCAAGAAGGAACCATCCCGTGCAGACTTCCTCCGTCCCTCGACCTCCCAGCCTTCGACCGGTACTTCCACCAAACGTCCTTCTAAAAAGGCGCATAGGAAGCACAGTTCTCCTTCTCCGCCGCGGCGCCTTTCTTCTCCTGCGCCACCCAGCGGTTGCCGCCCCAGGCCGTCATCCGTTTCGCCTGGCCGCACCGCTGGTAGCCGAACATCTGGCCGTTCACCGGCGGAGGAAGCTCCCCCTCCCGGCCATTCTCCCGAGATGGCCGATGACCCTATAGACCCAATGGACGATGACTGTCCGCCTCCTGATAGCGGTGGCAGTGCTCGCTCGAAGCCAGGCCCTAAGCGGCCTTCGAGGTGACCCCTTCTCTCATCTTCCTTTTCTTACGATGGCACTTACTAACTGGAATATTCGCAGCATTCGCTCCAACCGAGAGGACTTGAAGTTGCTGCTCCGCTTGCATCGTCCGCTCGTCGTAGCCCTCCAGGAAACGAAGCTACGCCCATGCGATCAAATTGCCTTGGCACACTACACCTCTGTGCGTTTTGACCTACCCCCTGTGGTAGGTATCCCAGCTCATGGAGGGGTTATGTTGCTGGTCCGGGATGATATTTACTACGATCCCATCACGTTGCACACCGGCCTGCAGGCAGTTGCCATCCGCATTACTCTCCCCACTTTTACGTTTTCCTTTTGTACCGTTTACGCTCCATCGTCATCTGCCGTTACCAGGGCAGACATGACGCAACTTCTTGCTCAGCTACCTGCACCATTTTTGTTAACTGGAGACTTCAATGCCCACCATCCTCTTTGGGGCTCTCCAGCATCCTGCCCGAGGGGCTCCTTGTTAGCAGACCTTTTCAACCAGCTCAATCTTGTCTGCCTCAATACTGGCGCCCCTACTTTTCTTTCGGACACATCTCATACCTATTCCCATTTAGACCTCTCTATATGTACTCCCCAACTTGCACGCCGGTTTGAGTGGTATGCACTTGCTGATACATATTCGAGCGACCACTTCCCGTGTGTTATCCATCTCCTGCAGCATACTCCCTCTCCGTGCTCCTCTAGTTGGACCATCTCCAAGGCAGACTGGGGGCTCTTCTCTTCCAGGGCGACCTTTCAGGATCAAATCTTCACAAGCTGCGATCGTCAGGTCGCACACCTCACGGAAGTCATTCTCGCTGCTGCTGAATATTCCATCCCTCACCCTACTTCTTCTCCACGTCGCGTACCGGTCCCCTGGTGGACCGCAGCATGTAGAGACGCTTTACGTGCTCGTCGACGTGCTTTACGCACCTTTAAACGCCACCCTACAGTGGCGAATTGTATTAATTATAAACGATTACGTGCTCAGTGTCGTCGTATTATTAAAGAAAGCAAGAAAGCCAGCTGGGCTGCTTTCACAAGCACCTTCAACAGTTCTACTCCTTCTTCTGTTGTCTGGGGTAGCCTGCGCCGGCTATCTGGCACTAAGGTCCACTCCCCAGTTTCTGGCTTGAAGGTCGCGAATGAAGTCCTTGTGGCCCCTGAGGCTGTCTCCAATGCCTTCGGCCGCTTTTTCGCCGAGGTTTCGAGCTCCGCTCATTACCACCCTGCCTTCCTCCCCCGCAAACAGGCAGAGGAGGCTAGGCCACCTGACTTCCGCTCCTTGAATTGTGAAAGTTATAATGCCCCATTCACCATGCGGGAACTCGAAACCGCACTTGGCCGATCACGGTCCTCCGCTCCAGGGCCTGATTCTATTCATATTCAGATGCTGAAGAACCTTTCTCCTGCGGGTAAAGGTTTTCTCCTTCGTACATACAATCGCATCTGGATTGAAGGACATGTTCCCGCATGCTGGCGCGAGTCTATTGTTGTCCCGATTCCTAAGCCGGGGAAGGACAAGCACTTGCCTTCCAGTTATCGACCTATCTCGCTTACCAGCTGTGTCTGTAAAGTGATGGAGCGAATGGTTAACTCTCGATTGGTTTGGCTGCTCGAGTCTCGACGCCTACTTACCAATGTACAATGTGGATTTCGTAGGCGCCGCTCTGCTGTTGACCATCTGGTTACCTTGTCGACCTTCATTATGAATATCTTCTTGCGGAAGCGCCCGACCGCGGCTGTGTTCTTTGATTTGGAGAAGGCTTACGACACCTGTTGGAGGGCGGGCATTCTCCGCACCATGCATACATGGGGCTTTCGCGGTCGCCTCCCTCTTTTTATTTGTTCCTTTTTATTGGATCGACAGTTCAGGGTACGTGTGGGTTCTGTCCTGTCCGACACCTTTCGCCAGGAGAATGGGGTGCCACAGGGCTCAGTTTTGAGCGTCGCTCTCTTCGCCATCGCGATCAATCCAATAATGGATTGCCTCCCAGCTGATGTATCAGGCTCCCTTTTCGTGGACGATTTTACCATCTATTGCAGCGCGCAGTGTACACGTGTCCTGGAACGCTGTCTTCAGCGTTCTCTTCACCGTCTTTACTACTGGAGTGTCGCCAATGGCTTCCGTTTTTCTGCCGAGAAGACGGTCTGTATTAACTTCTGGCGCTACAAAGAGTTTCTCCCACCGTCCTTACGACTCGGTCCCGTTGCTCTCCCAATCGTGGAGACAACCAAATTTTTAGGCCTTACCTTTGACAGGAAACTTAGCTGGTCTCCACATGTGTCATATTTGGCCGCCCGTTGTACCCGTTCTTTAAATGTCCTCCGTGTTCTCAGTGGTATGTCGTGGGGAGCGGATCGAACCGTCCTACTTCGTCTATATCGGTCGATCGTCCGCTCCAAGCTGGATTATGGGAGCTTCGTATACTCCTCTGCACGGCCATCCATCTTACGCCGCCTCAACTCCATACAACATCGGGGTTTACGACTTGCGATCGGAGCATTTTATACCAGTCCCGTAGAGAGTCTTCATGCTGACGCTGGCGAATTGCCACTCACCTACCGGCGCGATATACTGCTTTGTCGGTATGCCTGTCGGCTACTTGACGACTCTCTTGACCTTCAATACGGGTTGTATGTCTCTGCCTTGCTACCCCCTGGAGTTCGCTTTCGTCGCCTCCTTCAACACCTTAATTTTTCACTCCCTGCAACCTTTCGAGTGGGCGAGAGCCGCACGCCACCTTGGCTCCAGGCTCAGGTCCGCATTCACCTTGACCTCAGCTCGCTCCCAAAAGAGGTCACCCCCGGTTCGGTCTACCACTCCCGTTTTTTGGAACTTCGTTCGAAGTTCATCAACATGACTTTCATTTATACAGATGCCTCTAAGACCAATGACGGGGTCGGGTGTTCCTTTATTGTCGGGGCACAAAGTTTCCAATACCGGCTCCATGGCCATTGTTCGGTCTTCACAGCTGAGCTCTTTGCCCTCTACCAGGCTGTTCTTTACATCTGCCGCCACCGACATTCTGCTTATGTCATATGCTCAGATTCCCTGAGCGCCATCCAGAGCCTCAGTGATCCATACCCGGTTCACCCTTTCGTACACCGGATCCAACGCTCTCTCCAGCAGCTGGTGGACGTCGGTACGCCGGTTAGCTTTATGTGGGTTCCTGGCCATGTCGGTATCCCTGGGAACGAAGCTGCAGATGCCGCGGCCAAGGCTGCGGTCCTCCAGCCTCGGACAGCTTCTTGTTGTGTCCCTTCGTCCGATTTTAGCAGGGTCATTTGTCGGCGCGTCGTGTCGCTGTGGCATGCCGATTGGGCTGCACTTACCAACAACAAGCTTCGGGCCTTAAAACCTCTTCCCGTGGCTTGGACGTCCTCCTCACGCCCTTCTCGGCGGGAGGAGGTCGTTTTAGCAAGGTTAAGAATTGGACACTGCCGGTTCAGCCATCGCCATCTGCTGACGGCTGCGCCGGCGCCGTTCTGCCCATGTGGGCACTTGCTGACGGTTCGACACATTTTAATGTCCTGTCCAGATCTTACCACACTGCGCCTCGATCTTAACCTGCCTAATACTTTCGATGCCATTTTAGCGGATGACCCACAAGCAGCTGCTCGTGTTCTTTGTTTTATCAATTTGACAAACCTCGCTAAGGACATTTGATGATGTTTTTTAATCCTCTGCCTGTCCGTCTGTCTTTTATTGTGTTTTCCCTTTTAGTTGTTGTTGTCAACTTGTGCCTCGCGGTGCATTTTTAGAGTAGTCAGGGCGCTAATGACCATTGAAATTGTGCGCCCTAAAACCACAAAAAAAAAAACTGATTGTTGAAGATGCATCAGGTAAGATTTGTAAACCTGAGAACTTCAAGGTGGAAGATACAGCAGTAAGCAAGACAAAATACTGACAAAACATCGTGGAAGTGGCTCCAAAATCTCATGCATTTGCTTAACTTTTATAAGTATGTTCTCCTGCCACCACGTAGTGAGTAGATTTTTTTTATCCATTCAGTTTTCAAAAATGGGTTATGTGTATTAAATGTCGTCCAATGCTTTTCAAGAAACTAATTTGTGGATGTTTGTCACAGTGTGCTGCATAGAATAAAAAGGAATATTTTCAGAGAGAAGATGCATTTCTGTTGTTTATATGGATGACTTGATAATTGCCATGTTTTGCAAATAAAAATTTGTGGTATTTTATTGCCCAAGTATGTTCTTCCTGGTCATGTCAGTCACTGCCCCTGGTCATGTCAGCCACTTCCAATGAATACTAGAGAAAAGTTACTGGTTTATTTTAAGTCATTAAAAAATATTGCTAAAATAAGATTGCCTTATTTCATTATTCTTTTTTTTTTTGAAGAGCACAGCTGTAGTGCCAGAAATGTGTATCTACTGTGTACTGTATTTTTCAGTTCCGACACAAGTGATACTGGCCAAAAATTTGGCAGCGAAAGGTGTGTTGTCAATTGCAACCAAAGTTGCAATTCAGATAAATTGTAAACTTGGCGGTATACCCTGGACTGTAGAGATACCTCTCAGTGTGAGTATGCATTTATTGTTCAGTAATCAAGACAGTGTGATGATGATTCAAATATGAAAGTGTAATTTCTATCCTTGATACTGTTGTTGAAGTAGCTTCATTCATTCATATTTCGGTTTCAGTTATAATGTCTGGAAATCGCTACTAAAGCAGTTGCAGAATATATAGTAGTTTTTAACAATGATCTCTTCCTTTCTGTTCAAGGAATGTAGCCTTTCTAGTCCATTTGAGCTTGTGTATTCTGATCTTGAGGAGTCGTTAACTAGTTTTTTGAATTGGCGGAGCATGCTAGTTACCTGTTTACCTTCTTACATTATTTCTATCCTATATACAAGTCTTCTTCTATTTTCTCATGTCATGTTGTGTGTTTGTGGATGTTAAAAGTTTAAACACAGCTGAGACTAACTTGTGTGTAATGTGTGGCACTTGGTGGCATTGTGGATGACTGTCACATAGAAATTCAAATATTTGGTGTTTGATCCCCACTCAAAACTTTTCATCACATTAAGAAATATTTTTTGGGTGTGAGAAATGCCAAGTTGCATAGCATTATAAATTTCATTCTAAAATGGCTGGGAAAGGTAGTTCACAAGTTATAGAAAGGCTGGGGCATAACAACTCATGTAGAATGATGTCCCATAAAGCAGTTTGGTATTAAATAAGTCAGTCTTTAAACTGAGAAAAATTCTTAGTTACCATATTCTGCAACGTATACTCCTGTGCCAGTTTTGATAGCTATGAAGAGAAGGATCTGTAGACAAGATTGTAAATTCTGCCTCCCTAAATGATTATTTCACTAGAATCACTTTCAATGCCAGCATTTTGCAGCACTACGTAGTATATGCCACAGAAGGTGTCTTCACTGTAGTGACCTCTTGGTATCTAGTAAAGGCTGTGATAAAAGGTTATCTGCCATCTAATCTCCTCCTTTGGTGGCCTAACCCTGTCAGATACAGCAGTTCATTTTGTCAGCCTTGTTCAGACTGCGAAGCTCATTTATTGGCGATTCTGTGTGCATGTCCCATTTTATGTAGTTCCTTCTGTCCTAGTGGCAATTACAAACGGAGTCATAAACATACTGTTCGAGCACGAGTGATAACGACAGATTTGATCCATCATTTACTGACCTGCCAAATTATTTCTGCTCTTACACTTGCTATCTCAAGTTTTGCAAACTTAGAAATACGTTTATTGGTAGGAACTTCAGACAGAAGTTGGCTGTTTCTCTTGTAGGATGTTGTAGAATTTTAGTTTATTATGTGTATTTGGCATGGGTAAGAATTTGTTGGGGTATTGCAATCACAGGACGTGGGAGATTGTTGCACCTAATTTTAATAATTTTCTTGCTGAAAAAGATCTAGTCACTGTTTTTGTAAGCATACACTAACGTCTTCAGATTATAAGTCCTTAGTGCATTATACACAGTGTTATCACCTGTGCTTTAATGACATTTTTTTTTAAATATCAGAGTTGTTGGTTAATTTAAAAACCTATGTGAAATCAGGTTACAATATGGTTTTGTCTTCATGTTTGTCAAATATTTTTAGGGTATGATGACTATTGGATTTGATGTTTGTCACGACACGACAAACAGATCACGCTCATATGGAGCTCTAGTGGCTTCTTTGGACAAACAAATGTCTAAATACTTCAGTGCAGTTGCACCACATGCTTCGGGTGAAGAGCTGTCAAATGAAATGACAACCAATATCATAAGTAAGTACCTGTGTTCAACTTAAATGTTTATGCAGTTGTTGAATTAGAACAACAGAGCTCATTGCAAAGGTATAAAGGCAGTAAAAATGACAATAGAAAGAATTTTTGGCGACAGAATTTGCGAGACTCCTTGCCTTTCCATTCTGCTGAACCACAAAGCATTACTGTCTGTTACAAAGCATAACAGGGTAGGAGAGACAACCCTTCCAACATACTGTCAGTTAGGAGATAACAAAAATGAATTATAATTAAAAAAACTGTTTAAGGAGAAGGTCCATTTGCTTCACCCATAAAATGTGGCAGGAAATAGGGCATCTATGAGCATCATAGCCAGTAACATCAACATTCTCTTTGATGTGCACAATTTTGTGTAACATGGTGTGCAACCCATAAATGGATGTAACTATAACATGTTAATGATTGCTTAGTGTGGGCTAGGATTCTGTACTGAAGAAGGATGAGATATGAAGCTGAAGGAGGTCCAGACAGAGTTACAGTAACTTGTTATTGTAGCTTGTTTACAATATTGGGTTGGACGGCAAGTAACGATGATGAGTGAGGTGAATACAGTGTATTCAAGTGCAATGGCCCCCCAGCTACTGACTGTACACCCCTGTTGCTGGTGGTGGTGGTGGTGGTGGTGTAGCAGCATGGCCATATTCCCACAGGGTGTATACGACCTGGGACAACCGGGAAATCGGGGAAAAACCCGGGAATTTTTTCATTCGGGAGAAAACCGGGAAAAACCTGGGAATTTTCGGAATTCCAGGAATTTTTCATTGTTTTAGCTTTCTGTTAAATTTTTGTTATTTTGACTGCAGAATTGATTCTCTAGCAAAGAATGTTATTGTATCCTGGCTACTGGAGAACTGCAGCAATAAAATATAAACGAGAGGGAAAAAAATATAACTTTAGTGGCAAAGGAAATGTGCAATTTAGGACAATAAACACCGTACACGCACAAGTGTTTGCAGATAGCAAAAATATGTCAAAGGCCGTAGGGCGCAGACTGTAATTATTCGTAACAATAAACTACTTGCTATGAGCATGACGTAACAACTGTTCACATTAGGTTCGTTTAACCAGTTGCCAGCGGTCTGTTGCGCATGCGCATTTGACTCGCGTATAAGCAGTACCTTCTCCCGCTTCCCGCTACTTGAAGTTTGGCTGTTAGCTGTATCGGTAGTAGCAGCAAGCAGCCAGATGCAAACGAGAACAATTTTTCTCGCACACCCTAGCTGCCAGATTCGCGCTTGCACAGAGTTGTCAGAGTTGTAGTGGGGAGGGGGTTAGTTCGACGTGACCCGTGTTTACATTAAATGATTTCGATGCTTCTCTTCGTGTACAGCTCCCACGTCAAATGAAAACAAAACGGATTTCTGTGGCCGGGAGCTATCAAGTGAATTAAAATACATTCACATAATTACAGAGGGCAAAAGTATATTATTAATTTCAATTTCTGATTTTATTTTCTTTCCAAGTTAGTAGCAGTCGAGCATTAATCGCCTTGCAGAAGAATAAAGTAATTTTAGCAAGTTTGCTAAAGAAATTCCGCTGAGGCAATCATTTTATTTGAAACGAAGTGTTTCATTCTACAGTATTGGCTAGTTCCAACTGTTCGCTGAGAAAAATGGTTCAAATGGCTCTGAGCACTATGCGACTTAACTTCTGAGGTCATCAGTCGCCTAGAACTTAGAACTACTTAAACCTAACTAACCTAAGGACATCAGACATCCATGCCCGAGGCAGGATTCGAACCTGCGACCGTAGCGGTCGTGCGGTTCCAGACTGTAGCGCCTAGAACCGCACGACCACTCCGGCCGGCTGTTCGCTGAATTTCAAGTGCACGTTATCATCTTCTGCCATGTATGGCATTAGGCCATAATAAAGAACCAAACATGAGATCGTAGAGTACTGGTACTCCAAGAAAATTTACATCCCAAAAACCACACTGAAAAGCTTAATATCAGATGGGACCTACTTCATTGTGAATCTGGAAAAAGCCAATTTGCACTTCAAGCCGAATTATGCATTTTAGTATGGTTTACGAATTTTCGATGCTCGTAGGAGTATCCTCTGATGCCCTGTTTCTTTTATGGTGCAATGTAAGCTCTCATAGTGCTTTATACAAACGAACATGCGGGCTTCCTACACCACTGCAGTTGCACACGCACAGTAATGCGTTTTCTGGAGCTCTCTAGCAACTGGTAAATAGAACCTATTTCTAACAGTATTGCGAACGGTGGTTAGAAAAGCGTTACTTTCAAAGGAAATTTCTTTTCACGCACGAAGAATTATGTTATGTGTGAGAAAGTGGGATGGATATCACAGAGCGTTCGAAACTGAACAGTTTGAGGACCAGCCACTTACAAGAATTTCGAGCCGAGGCATTTATGTCATAATTTTAAATTTACTGGCACATTTGTGTGATGTATCTTAAAGTATAACACACGCGAAAAAAGATCAATATTACATGTGAAAGTTTAACTTCTATTGCAGCGTGTTAATCTTAGAGACCAATATTATATGTGAAATCTTAGCTTTTCTTGTAGATATACGGTACTGTGTCCATTAATGTAAACCATTAACTTTTCCTCTTGTGTGTTCGCGCTATGTAACCAGTAATCTTGCTATTGGCTGACTATAACACGTATCCTATGCTATGAATAGCTGCTGTCATCGGCTGGCGAGATCTCGTGGCTTGAGATATGACTCGCTTACAAAAGGACATTGCAACCTCGGTTTCAACGTTCCAGAAACTAACGCGCTGTGTTTGGTGCAGTTCGAATTTATGCTTTCGTAGTACGAAAATATGCAGCGTATATGTTGCTGCAAATCAAAGGTCTCTCCAAAACTTCTCTGCTCCATCCTTCCCCCTCCCCCCCCCCTTCTTCGAGAAGTTCTACGCGATTATATAAAACGTTAACCATTCAAAGGATTGATAAGTTTTACAGTTCCGAGGGAAAATCTACGGAAAACCTACTGTCACTTAGCACAGAAAAAGTGTATTTTCGATATTTTTTAAACGGGATATCCGGGAAAAATCTGGGAATTTTTTTCCCTTGTCTCCGTATACACCCTGTCCCAGATTCCTGTTGGAGACATAGTCACCAACGGAGTTGCTGTGAGGACATCAGGCTTCGTTAGCCTCCAGTGCCCAGAGTGTTAGAGACCTTCCATTGATACTCCAGTCAGGGCAGTGATGCCCTTTTTTTTTTTCCACGCCATACTTCAGAGACAGTGACAAAGTATGGGGTGAGGGCTGCTCCAATGCCTTGGTGCTTAGGCAGTAGGCAGCAGTTTGTGGTGGGTGGTGGTGGTTGTCTCTGTGTCATTGGCACAGAGCGACAGTGTTGTGACATCACATAGTGACCCTGCTACCTGAGTGCTGATGGGCGGCTCACTGACTGGGAGGTAGCTACGGTGTTAGTGTGTCAGGACAAATTATCAGCAAAGAAGACAATGACTTGTCATCATAATTGGCAGCAGGTCAAAGTGCAGGTCTTCCTGGTAACTGCCCTGATTTTGTCACCCAGAAGGGTGTGTTGTGGAAGGTGTATGAATAAGTCCACTCAGCATGAAGGTCAATGACCGATGCTTGGCTGACTCCAGAACTGGCCTAATTACTACCCTGCCACTCCATCACTGGCTCAAATTCCTGTTATAACTTTTCCCTTTTCATAACTAACCGATCTGCAATTTTAGTTTTCCCGCAGCATTTGAAGTTGTGACACACACACACACACACACACACACACACACACACACACACACACTCACTCTTTCCTACATCTGTCATTTAGTTTCAGTGAATGGAGACAGCAATGAGACTTCCCATGCTCCAGTTATTACTTTACATTCATGATGCACTGGGATAAAATGGAATGTACATCACATGGAATTCTGTGACTTGGATCAAGGGCATTAAAATTTCGACCGTACTTAGATCTGTTGTTCACACGGGAGTGAGGTGATGAACATTTTGTGGGTTGCTAAGGTGCCAACAACTTCGGATAAGGGAGAGAGAGAAATCGGCATTAACTTGGTTTTTTGTCTTGGTTGCAGCACCAGATTAAGGTAGTCCTTGTAGTTGTGCTAAGATACAGATTCCTGATTTTTCTGATTGTCAGACGTTTGTCTAAAACAAAAGCTGCCAACCACATGGACCAGTATCACTTCTTTTTCTTTAATGTTCAACTTTCATGTTGGTTTGCAGTAGCACACCAGTTCACTCTTAATTTCTGCATATGCTGTGCATACCACATCATTCATAATCTACTGTGCGGCTGACATCTTTAGTCATCCCTGGCGATCCCCCCCCCCTTCCCCCCCCCCCCCCCCCCCCTTCCCCCCCCCCCCCCCTCAATAGCTCCTTGTGCTATTGTTCCAGTGATGGTACTGTGTCTTGCAATGTATCCTAAGCATTTCTCTTCTAGTTTAATTGTGCCTCTAGAGACATCTGGTTTCCTCTTCTTCAGCTGTTTGAGAAGTTGCTCCGTCCTGTTGGAAGTAACTGTAGGACTTTTCCTCTTCCGTTAATGCCACAAATGGTTTCAAAATGTTGACATGTAATGTGCGAAAGTCAGCATCTGGTGAAAGAAGATGGGACCACTAATGTGGCATAACCTTCTGATCGTGCAGTGGTGTTTCATGGAAGTTATGTGGCTTCCCGTGTTGCTCAGACCTCTCAGACCTGTGATAGTGAGTGTTAACACCATCACTCGCGTGAAACCAGGCTCCATCAGACGTAAAGAACAGATCCATATCCAAGCCATTGATTGTTATCTCAGTGAACAGCCATTCACAAAACTGGAGAAACTGAGGAGCATCTGCTGGTTTTAATGCATGAACAACAGACTTTGGCAAGGATACATGTGCAGGTCCAATTCGAGCATTCGTCCGTATGATTGACTTGATATGCTGGTCTCTTGTGACAGGTGTTGGTTGATTTGGTAGGACTGAAGCATTTTCTGATAAACTGCAGCGATATTTTCAGATTTTCAGGCACATTTTGGAATGTTTTTTGACTTGTTCAAAACAGATATTTTCTGACACCATTTCCGGACTAAGTGTTGTATGGCACTCTTTGCTGGCAAAGAGTGCTTGTGGTGTGCGCGTTACAGGGTGTGGTTTTGTGCATACGTTCACGTCTAATATTATCCACTTTTATTTACCCCACACTTTAATTCCCATACATTAATTCTGACAACTGAAAATTTGCCAATAGATAGTGAACCTTTACAGCAGCACCTGATGGATCCTAAACTAGCTTTTTATTAAAAATAATAATGATATTGGGACATAATACTCATGAAGCTAAAACAAGTGACAAGTCAAACCAGTATGTTTTTCTAGGTAGCGTATATACTAATTCTAACGAAAAACGGAACTCTGTGTAGCACCAATTGAATTTTGCGAAGCCACTTTTTCACAAATGTGTAGTGATTCACTTAAATTACTTATTTTCAGTTATGTCACAAAAACTAAATTTTGTATGTAAGAGTTTCCTTTGCTGAAATGTACCTCTCTGTTATGCTCTAATCTAAACAGACTTCAGCCCTGTTAGCAGTGGAAGTGGGAGATCATATGTTTCAATGGGATTCTAAACAACGGCCAAGGCTTGGTTTCTTCACTAGGCTTTGCCAAAGTAAAGGATGTCTTTTGGTATGTGTTAAAATTTGTAATTTAGTGGGGGATTGAAAATGAGACCTTCAAAATACTATGCAGTAACCAGTCCACAAAACCAACTCAACCCACAAAAATGATGTTGAGAAACAGTGACTTCTCGATGATCGACTTTGAAATTAGTCGAGACTTTGAGCCCGCTTCTTCCTTTTGTCTTAAACCACATTTTTTGTGCTCAATGTATCATTCAGATGGCACCGCAAAGATAATGTACTTCCCTTTATAACCAGCTAATAATCGAGAAACTTCCCAAAAACAGTTCTGTGTAAGATCATGAGGCTGCCTGTCTTGCTGAGAACACTTCCTGGTAAAGAGTTCTATCTCGATGCAGACAACAGCAATGAGCCACCAGTCCTGCGACAGCAACCAACATCCTCCAGGTAATTGTGATGGTTTGTGCCTTGTGTCTATGATCTACAGTGCAGCATTCACATTGACAAGTATAAAATTATTTATTATATTGGTTTGATTTTCCAACAGTAAATGTGTACTATAATTAGAGT
The DNA here is from genome assembly GCF_023864275.1 of Schistocerca cancellata. Lineage (NCBI taxonomy): Eukaryota > Metazoa > Arthropoda > Insecta > Orthoptera > Acrididae > Schistocerca > Schistocerca cancellata. The sequence continues at coordinate 313,777,564 of NC_064630.1, read as the reverse complement.
AAACACTATGCAGTAACACCTATGTGACCATATTGAACGATGTAATCTATCGTGGCCAACAAATTGTATTTGAAAGAAGTAGGTTGGTTCATTAGCTTGTGGCATTTTTGTTTGGTTAATTGTCTCACGGGTTGCTATAAGTGTATTCATCAACTGTCATTTTCATTTGGAGTTCCAGTATTTTTTATGTGGTGACATTGAATGTTGCCTATTTGTAGGTTATGGAGGGTGGCGTTGAAGCGTTAGAAAATGGAGTCTCTTAGTGTTGTAATGCCATTCTATAGCAAGTAGGCGATACCTGTTAATTATGTGACTGCGGAATAGACATTGAGAATTTTCATCCTCCTTTTCAGTAAATAGCCGTGAATCCCAAAATAATTTTAAAGACATGTGGCGATGGGTTGCTAGATTACCTTTTTTTCACAGCCAGCCACTGGACTTGTGAACATTCTTTATACTAGGAACAAAAGTTAAGGAAAAACATTGGTGCCACCAGCATTCTGCCAAACTGGAGTTGTGCTGACAAAAAATTGTAAGAGAAACGTTGTCACATTGCACTACTAAATGAAGTATTGTGCTGTACTGTAGTTCTAAGGAGGACACAGCACAGCTGAGAAGTACTGAATAGTGCCTTGACTGGCCAAGCTGTGGCGAACCAGCCCTGGAGGCTTAGTTAATGTGAAACCATCAGAAACTAATTTAAGAGCAAACAGGCTTGACTTGGTGGATCTCTTACTGTTTTCATTGATCTTTGCATGAAATATACTGCAGGTTGACAAAATCAGTATTCACATTCTAATCATACGAGTAGATGATACTGTATGGCTGCCATCTATTATGGATTGTCCATAATTGTTACGGATATAGCACCTTAATTATGGAGTTATGGGAACATATTAAGAATTACAGAAATTGACATTTTACAATTCGATGTTTTAAAAAGAATTGGAAAAAGTACTGATCACATCACTTAATCAAATGCTCTTTAAACGTAATGATTTCCTTCCTAGGTTGTAATAGTTTCCTTCTGGAGTATGTAGTATACCTGTCCATGAATGATTTCATCGCTGTTACTAAGATAGGTTATGGTACGCGACAATTTTTTCATTCTTTGTGTGTCACCTTAAAAGATGGGAATAAAGCTGCTTTTGAACTTAGTGCCATCACAAGGTTCCAGGCATTTGTCTGTAAGCTGTTGCGGTTTTTCTAACCAGATGACATCACAAGGTACACAGTTCGCCTGTTAATTCATACTTAACAATACAAGTATAGGGCAGATCCAGCAAGAAGAGCCAGTGAATGAGAATGGTTTGTGATTATTTTTATATAAAACACTAGGGGTGGTGGTTATTACCAAAACAACTGATTTTTTGTTGTAACTGAGGTTAAAGAACTCTTGTTTTTCATTGTTTTTTCATGTTAGTTTGTCTGTTTCCAAGGGCTGCAACCATTTGAAAGCATATTATGTAGACACAGACAGCTGATCAAATACTATCTGTTTTTTGTTGCATACTATGAATGAATTCGACATAAGTTTTCTGGGTACGGTACTGCATCATAACGTATAAAAATACTGCTGCTGGAGAAAAATTTGGATTTTTTCCTCCAGCAGCAGTATTTTTATACATTAGGACACGGTACCATGCCCAGAAAGCTTTTATGTCGACTTACTCTGACTGTGGAAGCCTATGCAATTATATGAATGATTTGTTGTTGAGTTTATAATTTATTATTGTTACTATAATTACCTTCCTCTTTTATTGTTTCATTAGAAATGGCAGACAAATCTTTAAGCTTTTAACACAAATGAAGCATTGTACTTCATCACTATACCGCTTCTTAAAAATACTTAGAGTAGGGTTGTCGCCACTTTGCAATGCAATGGATGCCCGGTGACGACAATGAGATACTACCATGTAGACCTGGTGGGGACAAGTCTTACACACTGCACATACACGCCTACCTTAAGCCATGACACATGGCAACAGGAACATATCATCTCAGCGATGCTGTACTTATGCCATGCATTTGTTGCTTTTTTTCTATCAGCATTGTTAGTAAGGTAGCACTGATCACTTTTCCTTTCTCCTATAATAATGCAATATTTCAAACCAACACAAAATTTATGAATATGAATTATTCCTTTTGTAAAAAGTTTATTTAAAAATGAAAACTTCAGCACTACTAGTATGGCTAATAGACGTTTCAGTGTTTTTAGTCGATTATCAGTAAAAAATTAAAAAAGCACCAGTTACAACAGAGACCAAACAAATGCCGAAATAAGTGGCTTTTTTCCATGTTTGTAATCCATGAGATATATTGCAGTACATACATGAAAACTACAGAAATGTTTCCAAAGCTCCCATGGTGTTCACTAATTAATTTTAAGCCTTCTCCACTGAACTTGATTTTTCATTTACAGTTATTTTCATTCCTGGAAAATCTTCTTTATTTAGGGTCAAAAAGTGTCTGAAATATAGCTTTTAAGTCCTAATTCAGCCTTCTAATACCTAAACTTTTGTGGGGAGGCCCCTTGGACTGTCTTCCATATTGACCATGAGATTATTGACAGCCTTTTTTCAAGGTTGGCAGCTATATTATCGTTCTTGTGATTATTGCAGATGGAATGACAGTTTTGCTTAATGACAGTTTTGCTTAATGAAGACTCATTCTACACAGTACTCCGAACATTATGTGATACTTTTTACGTGTTATTTCAACTGCTCCTCCCTTCATGTTGGCAGAGGCTGGAATCAAATTTGCTCTGGAAACACTTGCTGTTATCATTTCTTTGTGAGTTTTTGAACCCACTTCACTTTCTTGATTTCAAACTTTTTTATTCTTAGCCTCAGGATAGTGCCAATGAAAGTAGGTAAAAGAAGTATTCTTGTTATGTTCATAATTACCAAACGAACAAAAGATTCTTCATGATGATTTAATATATTATCAGCGGTGATAAAAGTCGGGCCCAAAAAAAAAGGAAAAAAAAAAAAAACTAACTTTCCCCCGTAAGTTTTCTCACTGCATTGTTTCAGTACCCTGTACATATAAAGGTGAAAATATACAGAATTTGCACGCTTCTTAATGGCTGCTTTTTTTTCTTCTTCTGACTAGATAATTTTTAGTTCATTGTTAACACACAATTGTATTGACTTTATTGTGGCACTGAGTAACGTAACTGGATTTTGTCGTTTGTCTTCCCCCATTGCTATCCTTTGTGGTAGTTCTATAATAATACTTCAGTATGACTGTGGACTGCATGTAGACATGTACTATTTTGCAGCTAAAAATGTGTAATATCTTGTTAATTCTTGAAGATATGGGTATACTTGTCTTATGGGCACTTTAAAAGAAGACCTTTGTCGTAAGATTATTGTAAGTTGTATTCATTTGTATTAGTATAGTGCAATCTTTATAGCATTTTTTTATTAGTTTATTGAATGCAGAGATAAAGAGAGAAACTATTACTCAGCAGTATAGTTTCCTCCACTGTCTAAAACAGTCTGACAATGCTCAGATATTTTTTAGACTTCTTGCCTGTAGAAACCTATTAATTTGTGGTTAAAGGTGTCATCAGTCTTAAGTTTAAAGTTTATTTTCTTGATGGTTGTTCAGGAAGGAACACAATAGATAAAAATTTGAGAAGAATGGAATAGTGCCGGCAGGTGCTAGAGTGAAGTGGGAATGAGTGTGTGTCCTTTTATAGACTGTGTTCACGGTGTAAGAACATTTTTAGCTTTCATCCACATTTGTCTCCCTTTCTTGCTGTTAATCCACACACACACACACACACACACACACACACACACACACACACACACACACACACACTTGTTTCAGTGTTGTCCTCTCCAGCTTGTGAACTTCCCTCAGAGACTCTTCATAAGTTCATAGTGGCTCTGGCGTGATTCCTTCATCTGTGAGGAGGATGACATTTTCAGAAAGGATATGAGAAACTTTGTATTGAGTGTACACATCTAAAGCATGTAACAAGTCAGAAAAGTGACAGCAAAAAATTTAAGAGTTGAAGCACTGTATAGGATGTGTAGTTACATCTGGTCACTTCACTGAAATACCTAGCAACACAGGGTCGAAACATGCAAATTAGTGACACAGTAAGGGCGACAAAGGAATTACATAGTGCTCAAGAGAGAACCACACAATGAAAGAATTTGCGTGAGACTGCCTACTTTAGTTTCTCACCATGTCAGATGTCACCTACAGAAGAAATAACTCTCGGGTTACATTGTCCCACAGCAGCAGGTAAGGGTTCACATGTATTAAAAAATGTCGTTCATATCTGGCAAAGCCAGGTGCAAAACACTGAGCTTGACTGTTGTTTGGAATCCCATTTAATTGTGATGTAACCTGCTGCTAAAATGGGGTACACTTAAAAAGGCGGAAGCACAATGTGTACTTCTTGGTGGTGCCAACTGTCCTTTGTCCCATGCCTCACAGTCCAGCCATTGCCTACCTTGATAATTGGCAACACAGGGATAACCACTACACCCAGCCATTATTTCTGCTTCTGAATGTGCATAGTGCAATTAATGTGCTTTAAAAGCTATTGCTGTTGCTACTTAGCATAGTACTTCTCATGTTTGCTTTATATCACCCATAATGAAAATTACAGTGGAGCAGTAACATCACTATACATGAACTGAGATGAAAGACAACGTTAAATGTTTCACACATGGTCTGATGCACATGCTACAGGCAAACGCAGCAGAATGTTGCTATTGGCTGGAGTGTCACATTGTACACTGCGTCTTGCCACTGTGCATTGCCTCACTATCCACTGCCTTTGTGCAAGCTGCTGTAACTGGGCTGACTTTGTTTGGATTAGAACATGACAGAGGCTTGTGTTGCACCAAATAAAAATTGCTAAACACAAAATTTAGTTTTGTGCCATTATTTAAAAATAATTTAAAAAATAGTTATCTGTTTGCAAACTCAAGACTTCAGGAGAGTCGCCCAGTGCTTGCACAGTTAAGTTTCTTTTTGTAGTATTCAGGTGCTTTCAGGGTTACAGAAAAATGGCTGTAAGTGACAACCATAATTTCTCTGTAGAGTTTGCAGTCCTTCAGTATTCTTAAAATTAAAACATGGTTGTTCTTTGTGATGGCAGAGTCAAAGTGAGCTGTATAATGAAATGCGACAAAAACTTGACAAGTGCAGGTTATGAACCAATGAAAGCCTTTGGTTTATCAGTGTTGTGTCAGCTGGTCTGTCCACAACAGATTGTCAACATGTTGAGCTTGTGGGTATTATTCTATAGGAACTGCAAACAAATACTGGGGGGAAGTTTGGCACCCTCATTTCAGAAATAAAATAAATAAATAAAAAAAATAATCTGTTATCTCGTACCTTCAGACACACTATTAAGGAAACTAATAACCACTGTAACCTGCAACTAAGTAATTTATTGTTTATTGGGGTTCTGTTAGAATTATTGTTTCCACACTGATCCCACTGCCTGGTAGTTTGTGTCGTCTATAAAGTAAATTGTCATCAACAACATCGCAGCTGTCTTACATTTGTTGCATATTTATATTGATATTTTAACTGCTATTTCTGTGTGTGCTAAAGACTAGTTGAGACGAGTATTTAGCCATCCTTGCAACAGATAGGGCTGGAAGGCAAAAACTTTCATGTGACCAATCCGAAAATGGTTTGGCCATGTGTCTTCTACTAATTCATAAAAGGTTGTAAAGCAAGTCCTGCCTTGTCTGACTGCCAACAAATATGTTTTGTTTGATCCAGCTGGTTTGTGACTTTCATTTTAATTAAGTGTTTGAGAATTGGGAAGACAAGGAAAAAGTTGTCTGTATCTTAGTAAAACTGAAAGGACTATGTTGAGACATCACTTTGTTTGCATATAGGTATAAACTCATGCTAATACCGATAAAAAAAATTATGGTTAAAATTTCTCTCTCTCTCCCTTCTCTGAAGTTATCATCAGTATCTTCGCAGCCCAATGAAGTCCATCACCTCCTGTGGGTGTGATCGAGGGTTGGCATCTCACTTTTTGTTTCCTATAATGCACACTAGACACATGAGTTGACTGTATGTTGGTCACATACCAGTTACACTGTGTAACAGCTAGGAAAGTTTTGCAGAGTGATTCAAGAAAAGGGCAGAGGTCTTGCGAATACTATGACTGACTGGCTGACTACATACAAATATCTGAAGCTTTATGAAAGGTTAAAATGATCACTGAAGATATTTTGGCGTGCAGTGTAAAAACCTACACTTGAGCTATTTTCCATTGAGGTTTCCTGTGCTTTTCCAAAATTTATCCTTGTGAAAACTGAATGACCACAGCTCATGAATTAAATCGCGTGCACAGTTGTCAGTTTCAGAAGAATAAATGTCCAAATTTTATGAATGGAAAAATTTGGTGGTGGGTTTTAGTCTGTATTATAAGTGAGAAGATCAAACATTTGGAGAACTTCGTAAATATGTAGCAGTACCAGTGAAGATACTAATACGCCAGTGCATTGTAAAAACCTCGAACAAACAACTACTAGCAGGAAATTGGGCTTTAATCCACTCAACTACACAAAAGTGGAGACAAATCAAATCCAGACAACTATAGAGGAATTTCCTTTTTCGATATCACATATAAAGTCATGTCAAGAATTTAACAGAATCTAACAGAATATCAAGGAGGTTTAGACTCTGGAGAAACAGCCCAAAACACACAGTCATTTAGAAATTGGTAATGGATCAGTCCCAAAGAAGGAGGCAAAACAAGAAGTCAGACCTCTGTGATCGTCAAAAAAGCTTATGATTGTTTCTACAGATCTTTATTGATGAAAATACTAATGATTTTGGTCTTTATTCCAAATGAATAAAAATTATCTACTTTACTTGGACAAACAACAGATGTAAAGTAAAGTTTAGAGGAAAAATATCTGAGGTGCTTACAGTTGTGCATGGAGTGCGTGATGGGGGATGTTACAAGGAAAATCGTAAAAACGTAACAATTGGAACCAAGAAAGATTAAATAAACTTAAATTGCTTGGAGTTCACAGATAACTTAGATTTACTAACTGATAACATTCAAGAAGCCAGAAATCAAATAACTAGCATACAAAATATAGCAACAAAAAATAGGAATCCAGATATCATTCGAACAGACTGAGGTAAAGGTAGCGGACCACTAGTAATTAACCACATAACAGCAAATAACAAGAAAATGAAACTACTGAAACAATTTAAATACTTCGGAGAAATTATAATATACAAATTGGACAAGAAATGTGCTTGACAAGAAATAACCAACAAAATTCTGAAGCTGAAAAATTAACATGACCTACATACAATAAAAAAATGTCCTAGCAATCAAAACTGAAAGCTGGTGGAGTGAAAATCTTTTCTGAGTTGCCCAGAAAAACAGAATTGACAAAATCCTAAAATTAGAGAGAAGAATAGCTGTAACATTCCTAAATAAGAAATGTCAGGAGGATGGACAATGGCAGATAGTGCCAAATGAAGTGGTGTGCAGTGGACTAGAGACCATAGAAACTACTACACGGGGAAAAAATGATTCTCTCCTTCTTCTTCTCCTCCTCCTCCTCCTCCTCTCTCTCTCTCTCTCTCTCTCTCTCTCTCTCTCTCTCTCCCTCTCCCTCTCCCCCCCCCCACATGAGAACACCAGAAATGTGATTAGCAAGAAAAATTATATTGAAACTTGGAATGTGAAACAAGAAGTAGAATGGATGAAGGAAATCGGGGAGTGTGTGAAAGAGCTAGACGTAACACTGGACAATTTTCAAAATAGGAAATTTTTAAAAAACTGAAAAACATAATTAGGTTTAAGTCAAAAACAGACAAACAGCAAACAATAAAGAGGATCATCTTGTGGTGTTGCAGTTATTCTTTTGTCCTTGCTTGCTATGAAAATAGCATCCTATAATAAAAAGGATATTTACAGGTGAGGAACAACAAAAAACAGAACAAATGAAAAAAAAACTCTGGAAAATTAGGTAGGAAAACCCAAGAAAATGAGTCACTCAAATGGTCCAACGAGTCTGTAAGAGGAGGAGGAGGAGCAGGAGGAGGTGATACTGTTTATTGATGTGGGTTTGATGTACATCACAAATAAGTTTGTTCCACAATTCATTGGAATGCCCACTTATTGTCCACCACATAGTATCTGAATTTCATGTGAAGCATTGCATGGAAATGTAATAATTTTTCACGGTTACGAGAGTTTACGGGAGATGTGATACAAAAGAACTTCATTGTGACCTTATTCGTGTAGCCGGGCCCCCTGTCTCTGAAGTGCGCACACATCGTTTTGTGACATTTGCAAAGTTTTGTCTTGTTTTAGTGAAAAAAAAAGCACTTGCAGATTGTTTAAACTAGCCTAATTCTGAAAAGGTGTCGTAAACTATTTAAAGTGCATGCTAATCACTGTCAAATCATGATCCAGTTAACACATGTCAATGGAAATGTAACACTGTACATAAGACATATTAACCAATTAAATTTGTGAAAGCAGTGCTCTTGCAAATGAAGTTTGGTAATTCCTTGTTTGAAAATGATACTTCACATACACAGAAATGTTATCTGTGGAATGCAAATTTCTTGAAGTTGATGTGGATTGCATTCGTAGGTAGTAAAATACTGTAGTGAAATTCTGTGCTAACATTCCATTGTAGTCAAATGATACTTCTTGTGATATTGACCTTTTTCAGTTTTTCTGGGATTCTGAAGTGCAAAATCAGACCGTCCAGTAGTGTTTACAAATATTACGTGGTTAAGTTTCTTGACACCAGTGCACTCAGTAGATATGATCTGTTTGGGACAATTAATGCTGTATATCCCACCGCTGCCAAGCTGTGCTTGATGTGGTGGCTGATTGGAGTAACTAGGTTTGTTCGAATAAAGATATCGTGACCAATTACAACACTTTCCAAACTATCTCTACTGCCCAAACACAGTTTTGTGATGGGGCATTAAGTTGACACTGTCATTCACCTTGTGTTGCTGTAACGTTTTCAGTTTAAACACAGCGCTGGTTATGTAGTTTTTTCATGCTGAGCAAAACATGTTTTGAGAATTTATTTTCGTTATCAAGTGCAGCATTTACTTACATATTTTTTGTAATGTGAGTGATAGTTTTCATGTGTGTGGGTTTCCACATACCTGAGGAGGCACAGCACTTGATAACCTCAAAAAGATGACTACAGTGGAAGGGACGCAGAATAACACACATTCAAACACCACACAAAATACGTATGTACATATTTGCACTTGACGGAAATATTCTCAAAAAACTTCGTGCTAAGCATGACAAAATACGTAACTAGTGCAGTATTTCATTATTTACATGATGTATGAAATTGAGTCAAAAGTTCCTACTTCCTAGACAGTTATCAGTTCCAGTTACATAAACTGTTCTTATTAGATAATTAACCTTTATTACATAATAAGCAAGTCCCTGATAAGTCTTTTGGTGCCTGTTATGTACACATATCATACATGAAGTGCAAAAATGCAAGGGGGTATCCTAAACACAACATTCACAGCTTAAAATGTTGTTTCTCACGTTTTACATTTTCCCCCTTTTTACACACCTTTTTTTTTTTAAAGTTCCTTGCAAAAGTAAACGCGGGGTTTCACTGTATTGCATTTAGTTAAAATACTATTCAGGTATGAAAATAGATCTAATTTGTACCAGTAAGGTAGATATGTGCATTCATGGTTGCTTTTTTCTTCTCATATGATGTTGAGAAAGTAAACATTAGTGAATCAGTGGTTTTAAATTGTCACACTTGCTTTTGTTATAGCGCTTTTCTTCCTTTGTGAATTACAGAAGCTTTGCGGAAATACCAGCAAGTGAACCAGGGTTCTCTCCCACAGCGAATATTTCTGTATCGTGATGGTGTGGGAGAAGGACAATTGCATTACGTTTTTGAACATGAGGTGGCCTTGTTGAAGCAGAGGCTGCAGGAAGTATATGGTTCTGCAGCTTTCAAGCTGTCCGTAATCATAGTGACAAAAAGAATAAATACAAGGTTGTTCCTGAAACAAGAAAATCCTCCACCAGGAACAGTTGTGGATGATGTCATAACAAATCCTAGCTGGTATGTTACATCATTTCTAAATAGTGTGTGTGTGTGTGTGTGTGTGTGTGTGTGTGTGTGTGTGAGAGAGAGAGAGAGAGAGAGAGAGAGAGAGAGAGAGAGAGGTGTGCAAGGAATTGCTTTGAAATAAGACAGTGCATGCATCTCTCTCTTTATACCTAAAAATGATACATGTCAGTGGTTAAAGAATAATACATGTCTGTTGTATAACACATTTATATTCTTTACAAGTGTATTGCACTGAATGAGCACTTCCTAACTTGTTGCACGGCAGATATGCAGGCCATATACATCTGTGATGCAGACCTTCAGTGTTCAACAGCTAAGCATCCAAGACTCACATAATATACACAGGGCTGATGCGACAGGTTCTTTGTATCTGGAAGCAAACAATTGAACTCCAATCAAATGTTTGGAGTAATAAGATTTTAACAGTGTCCAAATCTACATATTTTTTACTAGTTCTAATGTGACATGCTGACAGTGGTAATATTGTTGCAAGGAGAGGTCCCCAGCAGTGGAATCAACTTTTTGAAATAAAATATATGGTGATGAGGTTTAAGGTCCCATGTATCCCCATTCACCCTGGTGGGCCCATATTTGCAAGTAATTGACAAACGATTTTTTGAAATTTTGCATGGGACTCAGTAGATCAAAAAAGTTCCATTATGAAGACGGGTTGCGTGGCATGATGGATGGGATAAGGGTTTCACATAGAAGAGGTTGTGGGCTCAAGTCTCATCAAGTGCATGAAATCATCTTATTTTTAAATCTTTATTGAAATGATTTTTATCATTATTTGTATTAATTGGTTTAAATGTAATATTTTATTTCTAACAAAGAGATAAAGGGGCTGGCCAGTACTTAGCTCAGTACAGCCGATAGATACACACAACAGAACAGAAAATTTACATTCCTAGCTTTCGGAACTTTGTTCCTTCATCAGGGAGGAGAGAGGGGGGAAAAGGGGGAAGAAGGGAAAGTGGATTCAGTTACTCACAACCCAGGTTATGAAGCAACAGGGAAAGGTAAACAGGGAGGGTAGCAAGGATGGAGGCATGGTTGTCAGAGGGAAGCCAAAGATATTCTACTGTTAAGTACTGTGCCAGCTTCAAACCAAAGAGGATGCGTGCAGAAGTAAAGAGATATATAGTATAAAGATAAACACAACTATGTAGGATGAAAAGATGCGTGAATGGCTAAAGAGGAGAGGGAAAAAGGACGAGACTGAAGAGTAAATGGGAGTGAGGTTGGTTAACGTAGGTTCAGTCCAGGGGGATGGCGGGATGAAAGGATGTGTTGCAGTGCAAGTTCCCGTCTCCGCAGTTCCGAGGGACTGGTGTTGGTTGGGAGAAACCAAATGGCACGTACGTTGTAGCAGGTTCCTAGGTCCCTAGAATTATGCTGGAGGGCATGCTCTGCTACTGGGTATTGGACATCTCCTAGGCGGACAGTTAGTCTGTGCCTGTTCATGCGCTCAGCCAGTTTCGTTGTCGTCGTACCGATGTAAAAGGCTGTGCAGTGCAGGCATGTCAGCTGATAAATGACATGTTGTTTCACATGTGGCCCTGCTTTGAATTGTGTATGTTTTACCAGTAGCGGGGCTGGTGTAGGTGGTTGTGGGGGGGGATGCATGGGGCAGGTTTTGCAGCGGGGTCGGTTACAGGGGTAGAAACCAATGGGTAGAGGTGGTGGTCTGGGAATATTGTAGGGTTTGACAAGGATGTTACGGAGGTTAGGGGGGCGACGAAAGGCAACTCTGGGTGGTGTGGGGAGAATTTTGTCAAGGGATGATCTCATTTCTGGGCTTGACTTGAGAAAGTCATATCCCTGGCGGAGTAATTTGTTGATGTATTCGAGGCCAGGATAATATTGGGTGACGGGGGATGCTTCTGTGTGGTCTGGGGGTAGGAACATTGTTGTTGGATAGGGAGGAATGTATTGCTCGGGAGATCTGTTTGTGGACAAGGTCTGCTGGTTAGTTGGGGGAGAGGAAAGCACTGGTCAGGTTATTGGTGTAATTGCTGAGGGATTAGTCACTGGAGCAGATACGTTTGCCCAGCTCAGTCTGGATGGAGGGAATGGGATCCTGGGCAACAGCTTTGTAGGTTGAGGTGTTGGAGAGTTGACGCAGTCCTTCTGCCACATACTCCACACAGTCAAGGTCCACAGTTGTGGAGCCTTTATCTGCCGGGAGGATGACAATAGAGCGGTTCTACTCCTTTGTCACGCCACTTTAATCACCATATAACTATTTCATTTTTTCTTTATATCATTCATTCTCTTCTCTTGGAATTTTTGCTAATGTGAATTTAATACAAGATGTGCAATTATTTTGCGCGGTAATCTCACAAACATTTAAAAAGGAGTCTAAATTTCTATCGCACTATGGAAAAAATAACGCAGATAAAGATCTAAATGAAGGAAGGGTTTATAAGTAAAATGAAATTCAAGCAAAATAAGGAATAGATACAATAAGTGCATGAACTTGAAACAAATAGGATGATAAAGACAAAAGAAATTATTCCAAAATTAACACACAAAATTAATTAAAAACACATGAAAAAAGATTTCAAATGGAAGGAGAATGATAGGAAGGAAAACGAGAGCAAATGAAGAGGTTAATATTATGATTAAAATGATGTGACAGAGGAATGAAAATAAAAAGTACATTCAAATAAATTAATTGAATTTAAATAAAGACCAGTCATTTTGATCAAGATTTAAAAATAAAATAAAATTTAATGCATATGACAAGATTTGAACCTACAACCTTCTGCATGTGAAGTCCTTACCCTGTCCATTAAACCACACAACCAATCCACGTATTACAACTTTAACACTAATGAGCATCGTGCAAAACTTTGAATATTTTTATCAATGATTTTCAAACAAACGCCCATCAGGGTGAATGGTTGCAGTGTAAGATACGTGGGATTTTAACCTACGTAGCAGTATAGGTGGTTTCAAAAAGTCGATCCCACTGTTGGGGACTTCTGCTTGCAAGCAATAATCACATGTTGGTAGTGTTACCAATGTGAAGACTGATTTGATGCAGCTCTACATGCTACTCTATGCTGCACAAGCTGCTGCTTCTCTGAATAACTGCTGTAACTTAGATTCTTCATAATATGTGTACTGTATTCATCTCTTGGTCTCCGTCTACGATTTTTACCCCCGCACTTCCCTCCAGTACTAAATTAGTGATTCTCTTTAATGACTTAGAATGTGTCCTGTCAATCAATCCCTTCTTCTGGTCAGGTTGTGCCACAAATTTCTTTTCTCTTGAATTCTATGCAGTATCGCCTCATTGGTTATGTGATCTATCCGTATAATCTTCAGCAGTCTTCTGTAACACCACATTTCAAAAGCTACTATTCTCTTCTTGTCTAACTATTTGTCATCCGTGTTTTACTTTAATACATGGCCACATTGCATACAAATACTTTCAGATAAGACTTTCTAACACTTCAGTATTCGATGTTAACAAATTACTTTCCTTCAGAAACTTTCTACTTGCCATTGCCAATCTATATTTTATCTCCTCTACTTTGGCCATTGTCAGGTATTTTACTGCCCAAATAGCAAAACTCATCTACTACTTTTAGTGTCTGATTTTCTAATCTAATTCCTTCAGCATCACCTGAATTAATTCGAATAGATTCCATTATCCTTGGTTTGCTTTTGTTGACGTTCATCCTATACCTGCTTTAAAGACACTGTCCATTCTGTTCAATTGCTTTTCCTTTTCTTTTTGGTGTCTCTGACAGAATTACAGTGTCATGGACCAATCCTGCAATTTGTTTTCCTCGCATTGAACTTTAATTCCTTCTCCAAATTTTTCTTTAGTTTGCTTCACTTGCTTGCTCAGTGTACAGATTGAATAACATCGGCAGTAGGCTACAACCCTGTTTACTCCTTCTCAATCACTGCTTTCTTTTCATGCCCCAAGACTCTTATAACTGCAGTCTGGTTGTTGTACGACTTGTAAATAGCGTTTTGCTCCCTGTATTTTATCCCTGCTACTTCAGAATTTCAAAGAGTACTGTGTTTCTGTCAACATTATCAAAAGCTTTCTCTAGATCTAAAATTGCTATAAATGTAGATCTGGCTTTCCTTAACAAAACTTCTAAGACAAGTTGTAGGGTCAGTATTGCCTCGCATCTGCTCACATTTCTCCAGAATCCAAACTGATCTTCCCCAAGGTCAGCTCCTACCAGTTTTCCCGTTCTTCTGTAAGGAATTAAACTGATAGTTTGATAATATTCACACCTGTCAGCACCAGCTTTCTTTTAATTGGAATTACTGCATTCCTCTTGTCTGAAGATACTTGGCTGTCTCCTATATCTTGCACACCATATGGAAGAGTTTTGTCATGGCGAGCTCTCCCAAGGTTATCAATAGGTCTGACGGAATGTTGTCTATTCCCAGGGCCTTGTTTCAACGTAGATCTTTCACAGCTCTATCAAGTTCTTCTCGCAGTATGTCATCTCCTATCTTGTCTTCACCTACGTCCTCTTCCATTTCTATAAAATTTCCTATAATGTCTCCCTTGTGTAGACCCTCTATATACTTCTACATCCTTAGTTTTGTCCTCTACTCATTCCTGCTTAGCCATTTTGTGCATCATGTCAATCTATTTTTTAGATGTTTGTATTCTTTCACCTGCTTCATTTGCTGCATTTTTGTATTTCTCCTTTCATGAATTGAATTCAATATGTGTTATCAAAGGATTTCTACTAGGCCTTATTGTTTTACATATTTGATCCTCTGCTGTCTTCACTGTTTCATCTGTCAAAGCTACACATTCGTCTTTCACTGCATTCCTTTCCCCTGTTGTAGTCAGTTGTTGCCCAGTGCTCCGTTTGAAACCACCTCTGGTTCTTTCAGCTTACCCACATCCCATCTCCTTAAGGGGCGTAGTACGTCAAACGGGACGGCTTGGAGCACGAGAGAGACCACAGGAGTTTTTAATTTCCACTGTCTATAATTTTAAAAATAAATTCATAAAACTTTATCAGAATGACCAGAAAGGATTCAGGATTTACACTTACAGTGGCGGAAGTTCAAAAATATACGAAAATTATTATTATTTCTTTACTTTCTCAGACGTTAAGTCTGGTTAAAAATGGAAAGTGACGCTGACCTTGATCAAGCGTGACTTCCTTTTAACTGTACGGTATGTGTTATATTGTATTTAGGAACTTTCGGGTAATTGAACATGTATCAATAATTACAGATTTCTGTAGTTGTATATACGAGTTTGGATGTAGCTGTATTGCATTGATGTACTGGTGGATATTGTGTTGTATGACTCCTGTAGTTGATAGTATAATTGGTATAATGTCAACTTTATCCTGATGCCACATGTCCTTGACTTCCTCAGCCAGTTGGATGTATTTTTCAATTTTTTTCTCCTGTTTTCTTTTGTATTTTTGTTGTATTGGGTATGGATATTTCAATTAGTTGTGTTAATTTCTTCTTTTTATTGGTGAGTATGATGTCAGGTTTGTTATGTATTGTTGTTTTATCTGTTATAATGGTTCTGTTCCAGTATAATTTGTATTCACCATTCTCCAGTACATTTTGTGGTGCATACTTGTATGTGGGAACGTGTTGTTTTATAAGTTTATGTTGTAAGGCAAGCTGTTGAAGTATTATTTTTGCTACATTGTCATGTCTTCTGGGGTATTCTGTATTTGCTAGTATTGTACATCCGCTTGTTATGTGATCTACTGTTTCTATTTGTTGTTTGCAAAGTCTGCATTTATCTGTTTGTGGCGAAATAAATAAAAAAACATTTGATTTTATTGTGTTTTTTAACTTTAGAATTTTTGAAAGGCTTTTTTACGGATTGTATTGACCGGCTTGAATGCGGACAAATACAGTGCTGCGTGAAATATGCCTGTAATATAATTTACCATTCCGATCAATTACATTTTGAATTCTACGTCATTGTTGATTTAATCTGAGTTCTCACCTTAGACGTAGAATTAGTCCTTCTGCCACAATATTAATTCATCAGTCGCCATCGAAGTTCTTCTCTTTGTTGACCGTGTGTATCTTCCTAAGTCGGCATCGGTCCACTTCACGAAGACGGTGGAAACCAAGGAATACAATGCTACGTTGCTTTAAATAATTTTCGTAACACTTCGATACTTCTCACTATTTTTTTATTCACAAGACAATAAGACTTGCTCTGCTCGTCGCACAAACCATAATTACTAACAATATGGCTGCCTTTCCGCAGACACCAAAAATTACGTCCATCCTCCACGAGGCAACAATCAAAAGTATCCCTTAGCTCCTTCTTGGAGTATGAAACAAAAGAGAATCCAATGTGAACATTACAAAGATTATAACCTACATGCCTCTCAATTTAATCTTTGGCGCAGCCTTTAAGGTATTGTACGTCTCTGCGTCGGAATGTGTCATTACATGTTGTGGTATTGGGATCTTTAATAATATGCTTGCTGTAATATCTGGTGTTTATTGTTTGATCCTCTATTGCAATCATGAATCCTTCTGTCTCACTGTATATATTGCCTTTTCTTAGCCATGTGTTGGATGCGTCTTGATCGATGTGTGGCTGTGTTAGATGATACGGGTGCTTGCCATGTAGTGTTTTCTTTTTCCAATTTACTTCCTTCGTATCTGTTGATGTTATGTGATCTAAAGGGTTGTAGAAGTGGTTATGAAATTGCAGTGGTGTAGCCCATGTATTTATATGAGTGATTGCTTTGTGTATTTTGCTAATTTCTGCTCGTTCTAGAAAGAATTTTCTTAAATTGTCTACCTGTCCATAATGTAGGTTTTTTATGTCGATAAATCCCCTTCCTCCTTCCTTTCTGCTTAATGTGAATCTTTCTGTTGCTGAATGTATGTGATGTATTCTATATTAGTGGCATTGTGATCGTGTAAGTGTATTGAGTGCTTCTAGGTCTGTGTTACTCCATTTCACTACTCCAAATGAGTAGGTCAATATTGGTATAGCGTAAGTATTTATGGTTTTTGTCTTGTTTCTTGCTGTTAATTGTGTTTTCAGTATTTTTGTTAGTCTTTGTCTATATTTTTCTTTTAGTTCTTCTTTAATATTTGTATTATCTATTCCTATTTTTTGTCTGTATCCTAGATATTTATAGGCATCTGTTTTTTCCATTGCTTCTATGCAGTCGCTGTGGTTATCCATTACGAAATCTTCTTGTTTAGTGTGTTTTCCCTTGACTATGCTATTTTTCTTAAATTTGTCTGTTCCAAAAGCCATATTTATATCATTGCTGAATACTTCTGTTATCTTTAGTAATTGGTTGAGTTGTTGATTCGTTGCTGCCAGTAGTTTTAGATCATCCATGTGTAGCAAATGTGTGATTTTGTGTGGGTATGTTCCAGTAATATTGTATACATAATTTGTATTGTTTAGCATGTTGGATAGTGGGTTCAGAGCAAGGCAGAACCAGAAAGGACTTAATGAGTCTCCTTGGTATATTCCACGCTTAATCTGTATTATCAGTGATGTGATATTATTTGAATTTGTTTGGATATTAAGTGTGGTTTTCCAATTTTTCATTACTATGTTTAGGAACTGTATCAATTTAGGATCTACTTTGTATATTTCCAATATCTGTAGTAACCATTAGTGGGTTACACTATCAAAAGCTTTTTGGTAATCAATGTATGCATAGTGTAGCGACCTTTGTTTAGTTTTAGCTTGATATGTCACCTCTGCATCTATTATCAGTTGCTCTTTACATCCTCGCGCTCCTTTGCAACAGCCTTTTTGTTCTTCATTTATAATTTTGTTCTGTGTTGTATGTGTCAATAATTTCTGTGTAATGACTGAAGTTAATATTTTGTATATTGTTGGTAGGCATGTTATGGGGTGATATTTAGCTGGGTTTGCTGTGTCTGCTTGATCTTTAGGTTTCAGACAAGTTATTCCATGTGTAAGTGTATCAGGGAATGTGTATGGGTCTGCAATGTAACTGTTACATAATTTATATTTAAAAAGAAAGATGATGAGACTTACCCAACAAAAGCGCTGGCAGGTCGATAGACACACAAATAAACACAAACATACACACAAAACTCTAGCTTTCGCAACCAACGGTTGCCTCGTCAGGAAAGAGGGAAGGAGAAGGAAAGACAAAAGGATATGGGTTTTAAGGGAGAGGGTAAGGAGTCATTCCAATCCCGGGAGCGGAAAGACTTACCTTAGGGGGAAAAAAGGACAGGTATACAATCGCACACACACACATATCCATCCACACATACACAGACACAAGCAGACATTTGTAAAGGCAAAGAGTTTGGGCAGAGATGTCAGTCGGGACGGAAATACAGAGGCAAAGATGATGTTGAAAGACAGGTGAGGTATGAGCGGCGGCAGATTGAAATTAGCGGAGATTGAGGCCTGGCGGATAGCGAGAAGAGAGGATATGCTGAAGGGCAAGTTCCCATCTCCGGAGTTCTGACAGGTTGGTGTTAGTGGGAAGTATCCAGATAACCCGGACGGTGTAACACTGTGCCAAGATGTGCTGGCCGTGCACCAAGGCATGTTTAGCCACAGGGTGATCCTCATTACCAACAAACACTGTCTGCCTGTGTCCATTCATGCGAATGGACAGTTTGTTGCTGGTCATTCCCACATAGAACGCTTCACAGTGTAGGCAGGTCAGTTGGTAAATCACGTGGGTGCTTTCACACGTGGCTCTGCCTTTGATCGTGTACACCTTCCGGGTTACAGGACTGGAATAGGTGGTGGTGGGAGGGTGCATGGGACAGGTTTTACACCGGGGGCGGTTACAGGGGTAGGAGCCAGAGGGTAGGGAAGGTGGTTCACCCTATGAAATCCCCAAACCACCTTCCCTACCCTCTGGCTCCTACCCCTGTAACCGCCCCCGGTGTAAAACCTGTCCCATGCACCCTCCCACCACCACCTATTCCAGTCCTGTAACCCGGAAGGTGTACACGATCAAAGGCAGAGCCACGTGTGAAAGCACCCACGTGATTTACCAACTGACCTGCCTACACTGTGAAGCGTTCTATGTGGGAATGACCAGCAACAAACTGTCCATTCGCATGAATGGACACAGGCAGACAGTGTTTGTTGGTAATGAGGATCACCCTGTGGCTAAACATGCCTTGGTGCACGGCCAGCACATCTTGGCACAGTGTTACACCGTCCGGGTTATCTGGATACTTCCCACTAACACCAACCTGTCAGAACTCCGGAGATGGGAACTTGCCCTTCAGCATATCCTCTCTTCTCGCTATCCGCCAGGCCTCAATCTCCGCTAATTTCAATCTGCCGCCGCTCATACCTCACCTGTCTTTCAACATCATCTTTGCCTCTGTATTTCCGTCCCGACTGACATCTCTGCCCAAACTCTTTGCCTTTACAAATGTCTGCTTGTGTCTGTGTATGTGTGGATGGATATGTGTGTGTGTGCGATTGTATACCTGTCCTTTTTTCCCCCTAAGGTAAGTCTTTCCGCTCCCGGGATTGGAATGACTCCTTACCCTCTCCCTTAAGACCCATATCCTTTTGTCTTTCCTTCTCCTTCCCTCTTTCCTGACGAGGCAACCGTTGGTTGCGAAAGCTAGAGTTTTGTGTGTATGTTTGTGTTTGTTTATTTGTGTGTCTATCGACCTGCCAGCGCTTTTGTTGGGTAAGTCTCATCATCTTTCTTTTTAAATATATTTTTCCCACGTGGGATGTTTCCCTCTATTATGTTACATAATTTAGTTAGATGTGAATGTGTTGAGGTGAACTTCTTTAGCCAGAAATTTGCTATTTTATCTTTTCCAGGGGCTTTCCAATTTTGAGTAGAATTAATTGCTTGGGTGACTTCATGTTGCAAAATTATCACTTCAGGCATTTGTAGTATCAACTTGCATGTGTCCGTTTCTGCTTGTATTCACCGCGCATGCCTGTTATGTTGTACCGGGTTTGACCATATGTTGCTGCAGAAGTGTTCCATTTCTGTTATGTTTGGTGGATTGTCTATTTTAATGTGTGTGTTACCTATTGTCTGGTAAAATTTCTTTTGGTTTATGTTGAATGTTTGGTTTTGTTTCCTTCTATTTTCACTTTTTTTGTATCTTCTAAGTCGTTTGGCCAATGCTTGTAATTTCTGCTTCTTTTCATCTAATTGCTCTATCGCTTCTTGTTGTGAGATTTTACCTAACCTTTTTCGTTTTTTTTCCTGACATTTCATTTCTTATAAATTGTGTTAGCTGTCCAATGTCTTTCCTCAGTTTTTCTATTGTGATCTGTAGCCTGTGTTGCCATGCTGGTTTTGTGGGTTTCTTCTGTGTGTTGGTTGGTTCTGATCTCTGCCTAGTGTGTATATTTAGTGTAGTGAGTGCTCCTATATAAACCAGTAGTTGTAACTCTTCCATAGTTGTGTTTTCATTTATTTTGTTGAGTATGATTGTGTTGATAGTTTTTATTGTTGTTTCGACTTGTGGGTTATTTGGCGGTCTATGCAAGAATGGTCTAATGTCTGTATTTGTGTCTTTGTATTCTATATGTGTCAGCTGAAATTTTTCTTCTATATCTAACATGTGTGTCACTTCATGTTCAATTTGTGCTTGTTCTGGTGGCTGTCTTAAGATTTCGTTTTCCTCTGCCTGTTTAATTGATGTGTGTTGTTCATTGTTTGTTTGCTCTGGGATGTTTGAGTCCATTACTGTATTTTCTTCTTCTTCTGATTGCACATTATTTTGTTCCAGTATTTGTTGTACTTGTTGTTTGATGCTTTCTAATTCTGACTGGGGTATCCTGTTATTTTTGATTATTACACGGATCTGATCAGCTAGTCGTTGTTCTGTTAAAAATTTTAAATCCGGGTATCTGGTAATAAATGTTGTGTATACTTGTGATCTGTATCTAGTTGTGTTGGTTCCTAGGTTTGTTGCTTGGTAATAACAGAACATGAGGTGTCGATTAACTTCACCTGACCATCTCATCCTCTGTCTTTGTTTTCCTTCTAGGGTGGTTGCAGGAAGCATATCCTGCAAAACACCTCTATTTGGATTTAAATCATTTTCCAGTTGGCTAGCCGTGTCGTTACCATTGTGGGCGGGCATAGGGTTCAAGCATCCCCCCCCCCCCCCCCTGCGGGTCCGGGGATTAGAATAGGCCCGAGGTATTCCTGCCTGTCGTCAGAGGCGACTAAAAGGAGTCCATCCCCCTCACGGGGGTAGTTAGCGCCTGCGTCCGGAGACGGACGGTTCCACGACCTATAATTGTGGTCTTTTTGGTTTTTCACTTCTCGTTTCTTCCTTCCTTTTGTTGGTTCCTTTCTTTGCTCTTCTCCACCTCACTGTCTTCCTTACTCTTTCCCTTGACTTCTCCTTGCCTTCTCATTGCCTTCTTCTCCTTGCCTTCTCATTGCCTTCTTCTCCTTGCCTTCTCATTGCCTTCTTCTCCTTGCCTTCTCTGGTCTCCGCCTCGGCGTTTGAGACAGTCTGTCCTCTTTCTCCCTCTCTCTCTTCTTTTTCCTCTTCTTTCTTCCTTCCTCCCTGTGCGTGCCTGAAGGCCGACCCACGCGTTCGCACGCGTAGCCAGTGACGGGGTAACGCGTAATTCCCCGCCCTGGGTAGACATGTAAGGCACGCGCGTACTCCCTGGTAAAGGCCAGGCCCGGGGAGGGGTGATTGCCTGAGCTGATACCTTCTGACCATGCCGATTGGTCCCTCCGTCTGTTTCTCGGGAGGTGTGACCTGAGGTGTAAACATTCACCTAAGGCGGGAGTGCCCTCTGAGAGGGTCCCCACAAGGAAGGAGCGCGCCATCGGAGACGCTGGCAATCGTGGGGGATTCCTCCGCAATGGATTCTACTCCATCTCTCTCGACTTCTGCCCAAAAACGGAAACGTGACCAGCCACCAGTGACAAAAGTACTACCGCCTGCCCCACAGTTCCTCGTCGTTTCTCGATCTGAGGACGGAAAGGATTTTTCCTCTGTCAACCCTTTCGTTATCCAGAAGGGCGTAGATGCCATAGCCGGATCTGTCAAATCATGTACCA
This sequence comes from Schistocerca cancellata, assembly GCF_023864275.1. Taxonomy (NCBI): domain Eukaryota; kingdom Metazoa; phylum Arthropoda; class Insecta; order Orthoptera; family Acrididae; genus Schistocerca; species Schistocerca cancellata. Next base: position 313,755,435 of record NC_064630.1, on the reverse strand, counting down.
GGTTGCGTAACGGTACCTTATTACTAGAAACTGAGAGTGCCTTTCAGGCACAAAAACTGCTTCGGGCCACACTCCTGTACACGTTCCCTGTCCGGGTGGAGGCCCACCGAACTTTGAATTCGTCTCATGGTGTAGTCTATACTAGCTCCCTCGACGGTTTGACTGACGAGGAGATTCAATCTTTCCTCGCTGAGCAGGGTGTGACGGCTGTCCATAGGGTCATGAAAAAGGTCAACAATGACCTTGTACCGACCCGGACACTTTTCTTGACCTTCAATAGTGTTAAGCTGCCATCGCGCATCAAGGCGGGCTACAGGGTTATTTCTGTTCGCCCCTATGTCCCGACACCTACGCGCTGCTACCAGTGTCAGCGTTTCAATCACACTCGACAGTCTTGTTCCAATGCGGCTAAATGTGTCACTTGTGGCAGGGATGCCCATGAGGGTGACTGTCCACCTCCGTCTCCTCGTTGTGTGAACTGTCAGGGTGACCATGCCGCATCCTCCCGCGACTGTCCTGTCTATAAGGAAGAACGCTGTATCCAAGAAATTCGGGTCAAAGAGAAAGTGTCCACCTCGGCTGCTCGCAAGCTATTGGCTAGTAGGAAGCCCGCGCTGCTCCCAGCGGGGAAATACAGTACTGTCCTCGCCTCTCCTCGGACTACCAGGGAGGTAGCAACCCAGACATGCGATCTGACCTTCAGCACCACGGTCGTCCGTTTGGCCAGTGCTAAGATCGCGCGGTCGACGTCTCCTCTTCCTCCCATCACCCCACAGACACCAGCCCCTTCATCAGCTTCTGCTAAGACGAAGACCCCGAAGTCAGATGCACGGGCCTTCAAGAAGGAACCATCCCGTGCAGACTTCCTACGTACCTCGACCTCCCAGCCTTCGACCGGTACTTCCACCAAACGTCCTTCCAAAAAGGCTCATAGGAAGCACAGTTCTCCTTCTCCGCCACGGCGCATTTCTTCTCCTGCGCCACCCAGCGGTTGCCGCCCCAGGCCGTCATTCGTTTCGCCTGGCCGCACCGCTGGTAGCCGTACATCTGGCCGTTCACCGGCGGAGGAAGCTCCCCCTCCCGGCCATCCTCCCGAGATGGCCGATGAACCTATAGACCCAATGGACGATGACTGTCCGCCTCCTGATAGCGGCGGCAGTGCTCGCTCGAAGCCAGGCCCTCAGCGGCCTTCGAGGTGACCCCTTCCTTCATCTTCCTTTTCTTACGATGGCACTTATTCACTGGAATATTCGCAGCATTCGCTCCAACCGAGAGGAGTTGAAGTTGCTGCTCCGCTTGCACCGTCCGCTCGTCGTAGCCCTCCAGGAAACGAAGCTACGCCCATGCGATCAAATTGTCTTGGCACACTACACCTCTGTGCGATTTGACCTACCCCCTGTGGTAGGTATCCCAGCTCATGGAGGGGTTATGTTGCTGGTCCGGGATGATATTTACTACGATCCCATCACGTTGCACACCGGCCTGCAGGCAGTTCCCATCCGCATTACTCTCCCCACTTTTACGTTTTCCTTTTGTATCGTTTACACTCCATTGTCATCTGCCGTTACCAGGGCAGACATGATGCAACTTATTGCTCAGCTACCTGCACCATTTTTGTTAACTGGAGACTTCAATGCCCACCATCCCCTTTGGGGCTCTCCAGCATCCTGCCCGAGGGGCTCCTTGTTAGCAGACCTTTTCAACCAGCTCAATCTTGTCTGCCTTAATACTGGCGCCCCTACTTTTCTTTCGGACACATCTCACACCTATTCCCATTTAGACCTCTCTATATGTACTCCCCAACTTGCACGCCGGTTTGAGTGGCATGCACTTCCTGATACATATTCGAGCGACCACTTCCCGTGTGTTATCCATCTCCTGCAGCATACCCCCTCTCCGTGCTCCTCTAGTTGGACCATCTCCAAGGCAGACTGGGGGCTCTTCTCTTTCAGGGCGACCTTTCAGGATCAAACCTTCACAAGCTGCGATCGTCAGGTTGCACACCTCACAGAAGTCATTCTCGCTGCTGCTGAATATTCCATCCCTCACCCTACTTCTTCTCCACGTCGCGTACCGGTCCCCTGGTGGACCGCAGCATGTCGAGACGCTTTACGTGCTCGTCGACGTGCTTTACGCACATTTAAATGCCACCCTACAGTGGCGAATTGTATCAATTATAAACGATTACATGCTCAGTGTCGTCGTATTATCAAAGAAAGCAAGAAAGCCAGCTGGGCTGCTTTCACAAGCACCTTCAACAGTTTTCTCCTTCTTCTGTTGTCTGGGGTAGCCTGCGCCGGCTATCTGGCACTAAGGTCCACTCACCAGTTTCTGGCTTGAAGGTCGCGAATGACGTCCTTGTGGCCCCTGAGGCTGTCTCCAATGCATTCGGCCGCTTTTTCGCAGAGGTTTTGAGCTCCGCTCATTACCACCCTGCCTTCCTCCCCCGCAAACAGGCAGAGGAGGCTCGGCCACCTAACTTCCGCTCCTCGAATTGTGAAAGTTATAATGCCCCATTCACCATGCGGGAACTCGAAAACGCACTTGGCCGATCACGGTCCTCCGCTCCAGGGCCTGATTCTATTCATATTCAGATGCTGAAGAACCTTTCTCCTGCGGGTAAAGGTTTTCTTCTTCGTACATACTATCGCATCTGGATTGAGGGACATGTTCCCGCATGCTGGCGCGAGTCTATTGTTGTCCCGATTCCTAAGCCGGGGAAGGACAAGCACTTGCCTTCCAGTTATCGACCTATCTCGCTTACCAGCTGTGTCTGTAAAGTGATGGAGCGAATGGTTAACTCTCGATTGGTTTGGCTGCTCGAGTCTTGACGCCTACTTACCAATGTACAATGTGGATTTCGTAGGCGCCGCTCTGCTGTTGACCATCTGGTTACCTTGTCGACCTTCATTATGAATATCTTCTTGCGGAAGCGCCCGACCGCGGCTGTGTTCTTTGATTTGGAGAAGGCTTACGACACCTGTTGGAGGGCGGGCATTCTCCGCACCATGCATACATGGGGCTTTCGCGGTCGCCTCCCTCTTTTTATTTGTTCCTTTTTATTGGATCGACAGTTCAGGGTACGTGTGGGTTCTGTCCTGTCCGACACCTTTCGCCAGGAGAATGGGGTGCCACAGGGCTCAGTTTTGAGCGTCGCTCTCTTCGCCATCGCGATCAATCCAATAATGGATTGCCTCCCAGCTGATGTATCAGGCTCCCTTTTCGTGGACGATTTTACCATCTATTGCAGCGCGCAGTGTACACGTGTCCTGGAGCGCTGTCTTCAGCGTTCTCTTCACCGTCTTTACTACTGGAGTGTCGCCAATGGCTTCCGTTTTTCTGCCGAGAAGACGGTCTGTATTAACTTCTGGCGCTACAAAGAGTTTCTCCCACCGTCCTTACGACTCGGTCCCGTTGCTCTCCCAATCGTGGAGACAACCAAATTTTTAGGCCTTACCTTTGACAGGAAACTTAGCTGGTCTCCACATGTGTCATATTTGGCCGCCCGTTGTACCCGTTCTTTAAATGTCCTCCGTGTTCTCAGTGGTATGTCGTGGGGAGCGGATCGAACCGTCCTACTTCGTCTATATCGGTCGATCGTCCGCTCCAAGCTGGATTATGGGAGCTTCGTATACTCCTCTGCACGGCCATCCATCTTACGCCGCCTCAACTCCATACAACATCGGGGTTTACGACTTGCGATCGGAGCATTTTATACCAGTCCCGTAGAGAGTCTTCATGCTGACGCTGGCGAATTGCCACTCACCTACCGGCGCGATATACTGCTTTGTCGGTATGCCTGTCGGCTACTGTCAATGCCCGACCATCCGTCTTATCGTTCCTTTTTTGACGACTCTCTCGACCATCAATACGGGTTGTATGTCTCTGCCTGCTACCCCCTGGAGTCCGCTTTCGTCGCCTCCTTCAACACCTTAATTTTTCACTCCCTGCAACCTTTCGAGTGGGCGAGAGCCACACGCCACCTTGGCTCCAGGCTCAGGTCCGCGTTCACCTTGACCTCAGCTCGCTCCCAAAAGAGGTTACCCCCGGTTCGGTCTACCACTCCCGTTTTTTGGAACTTCGTTCGAAGTTCATCAACATGACTTTCATTTATACAGATGGCTCTAAGACCAATGACGGGGTCGGGTGTTCCTTTATTGTCGGGGCACAAAGTTTCAAATACCGGCTCCATGGCCATTGTTCGGTCTTCACAGCTGAGCTGTTTGCCCTCTACCAGGCTGTTCTTTACATCTGCCGCCACCGACATTCTGCTTATGTCATCTGCTCCGATTCCCTGAGCGCCATCCAGAGCCTCAGTGATCCATACCCGGTTCACCCTTTCATACACCGGATCCAACGCTCTCTTCAGCAGCTGGTGGACGTCGGTTCTCCGGTTAGCTTTATGTGGGTTCCTGGCCATGTCGGTATCCCTGGGAACGAAGCTGCAGATGCCGCGGCCAAGGCTGCGGTCCTCCAGCCTCGGACAGCTTCTTGTTGTGTCCCTTCGTCCGATTTTAGCAGGGTCATTTGTCGGCGCGTCGTGTCGCTGTGGCATGCCGATTGGGCTGCACTTACCAACAACAAGCTACGGGCCTTAAAACCTCTTCCCGTGGCTTGGACGTCCTCCTCACGCCCTTCTCGGCGGGAGGAGGTAGTTTTGGCCCGGTTAAGAATTGGACACTGCCGGTTCAGCCATCGCCATCTGCTGACGGCTGCGCCGGCGCCGTTCTGCCCATGTGGGCACTTGCTGACGGTTCGACACATTTTAATGTCCTGTCCAGATTTTAACACACTGCGTCTAGATCTTAACCTGCCAAGTACTTTCGATGCCATTTTAGCGGATGACCCACGAGCAGCTGCTCGTGTTCTTCGTTTTATCAATTTGACAAACCTCTCTAAGGACATTTGATGATGCTGTTTTTTAATCCTATGCCTGTCAGTCTGTCTTTTATCGTGTTTTCCCTTTTAGTTGTTGTTGTCAACTTGTGCCTCGCGGTGCATTTTTAGAGTAGTCAGGGCGCTAATGACCATTGAAGTTGTGCGCCCTAAAACCACAAAAAAAAAAAAAAAGCATTGTCTCCGACCATGACGGCGCTTGTCCAAGGCTTCTTTAGTTCTGTCCTGAACCAACTAATCACACTAAAAGGGGGGTTAGCCCTATTAGTTGTTTGTTCTTTTTGTCGCCTTTTACGACTGGCAGAACATACTGGAGGCCTATTCTTTTCCCGGACCTCCACGGGCTTTATTATTATTATTATTATTATTATTGAAGGAGAGTGTAAAAATGTGGTACAGCAAATAGCATATTTCTCTTTCCACTGGTGCAGTCTGGTGATCAACAATTGTACACCTACCTTACTGGTCAAATTTCTTCCATTACCAGGATTTGAACTAACTACCTCTGAAACATGTGGCACCACCCCAGCATGCTTTAGTAGCCTCAACTATAGATGCAGATGTACCAGATATCACAGAAACATAATGGTTGCAAAATATCAATCTTTGCTCCCATAAATAGAAAATATTACTTCTCCTACAATGGGAAATCCACAAATCTAATTTGGAATTACTGTTAAAAGATAACAAATAATTACTCTTCAAAAACAAAGGTTGAATGTGCAGCAGGCAAGCATCTACTATTCACACAGCCGAATTACTAACAGGTATTGCTATATCATAGGTAGTTTTGCTTAACAGTGTCAAAATATGTTGCACAATGGCTAAAGTAGCGCCTGAAAATAGAATATATTACACTCACAAGTACAGAATTTTTTTTTTGAGTTATTATAATGAGGTATGATCACAGATATAAATACAGCCAAGATGTTTTTTGTCAACATGTCAAAACTTGGTAAGAGCTTGACACACTTTTGAACCAGTTGGCCTTTTAAGACTATTTGCAATAAATTCACTAGCTTCGAGAAGCTTTTCCATGTCAATTCCTGTTTCAATGCCCATTCCATGTAACATGTAGACAAGGTCTTCAGTAGCAACATTTCCTGATGCACCTTTGGCATATGGACAGCCACCTAGCCCAGAGGCTGATGAGTCCACAACTGTTAAACCAAACTCCAAAGAAGTGAGGACATTGGCTAATGACTGTCCATATGTGTCATGACAATGGACTGCTAAACTTTTGACAGGTACATGTTTCATCACTTCTTCCAGCATCGTTCTCATGGAACCTGGCGTGCCAACACCAATAGTATCACCAAGCGAAATTTCGTAACAACCATATTCATAAAGAGCAGCAGCCATCTTCGCAACAGCTTCAGGCTGAATTTTTCCCTCATATGGGCAGCCGCATACACAAGAAACGTAGCCTCTTACTTTAATGCCATTGTTTAAAGCTTCAGTTATTACTTCCTTGAACCGCTGTTGACTTTCACTGATGGAACAGTTGATGTTTTTATTGCTAAATGTCTCAGAAGCTGCACCAAAAACTGCTACCTCCTTAGCGCCAGCTTCAATAGCAGCATTAAGTCCCTTGAGATTTGGGACAAGTACAGGGTAGCTTACATTTTCCCATTTCTTTATGCCCTTTAGAACTTCCTTGTGATCTGCCATTTGAGGAACCCATTTTGGTGACACAAAACTTGTAACCTCTATCGTTTTAAATCCAGCACTTGATAAACGGTTGATGAACTCCATTTTCACTTCAGTTGGAACAATTTGTGGTTCATTCTGTAGACCATCCCGTGGACCAACTTCAACAACACGAACACTTCTAAGGTACTTTGGATGAGCATGCGTATGAGGTTGCAGGACACTCTCGTCATCAACAATAGGGTTCTGAATTAAAGTCGCCACAGTCATCTGCACGGAACTTTATACTTGCAACTAAACTCCCATTCCGGAGACCATAGGAGCCAATGCTCGAAAAGATGGAAAACCGTAGCAATTAAGAGGCTGGACTACATATGTGTCGACGTCTTTCACTCAACAATGAAACACTATTATTATTATTATCTTTTTTACTTTTTTTTTCTCAGACTTAAGTCTGGTTAAAAATGGAATGTGACGCGGACCTCGGTCAAGCGTGACTTCCTTGTAACTGTATGGTATATGTTATAGTGCATTTAGGAACTTTCGGGTAATTGAACATGTATCAATAATTACAGATTTTTGTAGTTGTATATATATGTTTGGATGTAGCTGTATTGCATTGATGTACTGGTGAATATTGTGAGGTATGACTCCTGTAGTTGATAGTATAATTGGGATAATGTCGACTTTATCCTGATGCCACATGTCCTTGACTTCCTCAGCCAGTTGGATGTATTTTTCAATTTTTTCTCCTGTTTTCTTCTGTATATTTGTTGTGTTGGGTATGGATATTTCAATTAGTTGTGTTAATTTCTTCTTTTTATTGGTGAGTATGATGTCAGGTTTGTTATGTGTTGTTGTTTTATCTGTTATAATCGTTCTGTTCCAGTATAATTTGTATTCATCATTCTCCAGTACATTTTGTGGTGTGTACTTGTATGTGGGAACGTGTTGTTTTATTAGTTTATGTTTTATGGCAAGTTGTTGATGTATTATTTTTGCTACATTGTCATGTCTTCTGGGGTATTCTGTATTTGCTAGTATTGTACATCCGCTTGTTATGTGATCTACTGTTTCTATTTGTTGTTTGCAAAGTCTGCATTTATCTGTTGTGGTATTGGGATCTTTAATAATATGCTTGCTGTAATATCTGGTGTTTATTGTTTGATCCTGTATTGCGATCATGAATCCTTCCGTCTCACTGTATATATTGCCGTTTCTTAGCCATGTGTTGGATGCGTCTTGATCTATGTGTGGCTGTGTTAGATGATACGGGTGCTTGCCGTGTAGTGTTTTCTTTTTCCAATTTACTTTCTTTGTATCTGTTGATGTTATGTGATCTAAAGGGTTGTAGAAGTGGTTATGAAATTGCAATGGTGTAGCTGATGTATTTATATGAGTGATTGCTTTGTGTATTTTGCTAGTTTCTGCTCGTTCTAGAAAGAATTTTCTTAAATTGTCTACCTGTCCATAATGTAGGTTTTTTATATCTATAAATCCCCTTCCACCTTCCTTTCTGCTTAATGTGAATCTTTCTGTTGCTGAATGTATGTGATGTATTCTATATTTGTGGCATTGTGATCGTGTAAGTGTATTGAGTGCTTCTAGGTCTGTGTCACTCCATTTCACTACTCCAAATGAGTAGGTCAATACTGGTATAGCATAAGTATTTATAGCTTTTGTCTTGTTTCTTGCTGTCAATTGTGTTTTCAGTATTTTTGTTAGTCTTTGTTTATATTTTTCTTTTAGTTCTTCTTTAATATTTGTATTATCTATTCCTATTTTTTGTCTGTATCCTAGGTATTTATAGGCATCTGTTTTTTCCATCGCTTCTATGCAGTCGCTGTGGTTATCCAATATGTAATCTTCTTGTTTAGTGTGTTTGCCCTTGACTATGCTATTTTTCTTACATTTGTCTGTTCCAAAAGACATATTTATATCATTGCTGAATACTTCTGTTATCTTTAGTAATTGGTTGAGTTGTTGATTTGTTGCTGCCAGTAGTTTTAGATCATCCATGTATAGCAAATGTGTGATTTTGTGTGGGTATGTTCCAGTAATATTGTATCCATAATTTGTATTGTTTAGCATGTTGGATAGTGGGTTCAGAGCAAGACAGAACCAGAAAGGACTTAATGAGTCTCCTTGGTATATTCCACGCTTAATCTGTATTGGCTGTGATGTGATGTTATCTGAATTTGTTTGGATATTAAGTGTGGTTTTCCAATTTTTCATTACTGTGTTTAGAAACTGTATCAATTTAGGATCTACTTTGTATATTTCCAAAATCTGTAGTAACCATGAGTGGGGTACACTATCAAAGGCTTTTTGGTAATCAATGTATGCGTAGTGTAGGGACCTTTGTTTAGTTTTAGCTTGATATGTCACCTCTGTATCTATTATCAGTTGCTCTTTACATCCTCGTGCTCCTTTGCAGCAGCCTTTTTGTTCTTCATTTATAATTTTGTTCTGTGTTGTATGTGTCATTAATTTCTGTGTGATGACTGAAGTTAATATTTTGTATATTGTTGGTAGGCACGTTATGGGGCGATATTTAGCTGGGTTTGCTGTGTCTGCTTGATCTTTAGGTTTCAGATAGGTTATTCCATGTGCAAGTGTATCAGGGAATGTGTATGGGTCTGCAATGTAACTGTTAAATAATTTAGTTAGCTGTGAATGTGTTGAGGTGAACTTCTTTAGCCAGTAATTTGCTATTTTATCATTTCCAGGGGCTTTCCAATTGTGTGTAGAATTAATTGCTCGGGTGACTTCATGTTGCAAAATTATCACTTCAGGCATTTGTGGTATCATCTTGTGTGTGTCTGTTTCTGCTTGTATCCACCGTGCATGCCTGTTATGTTGTACCGGGTTTGACCATATGCTGCTCCAGAAGTGTTCCATGTCTGTTATGTTTGGTGGATTGTCTATTTTAATGTGTGTGTTATCCATTGTTTGGTAAAATCTCTTTTGGTTTGTGTTGAATGTTTGGTTTTGTTTCCTTCTATTTTCACTGTTTTTGTATCTTCTAAGTCGTTTGGCCAATGCTTGCAATTTCTGCTTTTTTTCATCTAATTGCTCTATTGCTTCTTGTTGTGAGATTTTACCTAACCTTTTTCGTTTTTTGTCTGATATTTCATTTCTTATAAATTGTGTTAGCTGTCCGATATCTTTTCTCAGTTTTTCTATTCTGATCTGTAACCTGTGTTGCCATGCTGGTTTTGTGGGTTTCTTCTGTGTGTTGGTTTGTTCTGATCTCTGCCTAGTGTGTATATTTAGTGTAGTGAGTGCTCCTATATAAACCAGTAGTTGTAACTCTTCCATAGTTGTGTTTTCATTTATTTTGTTGTGTATGATTGTGTTGATAGTTTTTATTGTTGTTTCGACTTGTGGGTTATTTGGCGGTCTATGCAAGAATGGTCTAATGTCTGTATTTGTGTCTTTGTATTCTATATATGTCAGCTGAAATTTCTCTTCTATATCTAACACATGTCTCTCTTCGTGTTCTATTTGTGCTTGTTCTGGTGGCTGTCTTAAGATTTCGTTTTCCTCTGATTGTTTAATTGATGCGTGTTGGTCTTTGTTTGTTTGCTCTGGGATGTTTGAGTCCATTACTGTGTTTCCTTCCTCTTCTGATTGCACATTATTTTGTTCCAGTATTTGTTGTTTGATGTTTTCTAATTCTGACTGGGGTATCCTGTTATTTTTTATTATTACACGGATCTGATCAGCTAGTCGTTGTTCTGTTAAAAATTTTAATTCCGGGTATCTGGTAATAAATGTTGTGTATACTTGTGATCTGTATCCAGTTGTGTTGGTTCCTAGGTTTGTTGCTTGGTAATAACAGAACATGAGGTGTCGATTAACTTCATCTGACCATCTCATCCTCTGTCTTTGTTTTCCTTCTAGGGTGGTTGCAGGAAGCATATCCTGCAAAACACCTCTATTCGGATTTAAATCCTTTTCCAGTTGGCTAGCAGTGTCGTTACCATTGTGGGCGGGCATAGGGTTCAAGCGTCGTCCCCGACCATGACGGCACTTGTCCAAGGCTTCTTTAGTTCTGTCCTGAACCAAGTAATCACACTAAAAGGGGGGTTAGCCCTATTAGTGGTTTGTTCTTTTCGTCGCCTTTTACGACTGGCAGAACATACCGGAGGCCTATTCTTCTCCCGGGCCTCCACGGGGATTATTATTATTATTATTATTATTATTATTATTATTATTATTTTACATTTGTATTTCACCTTTTTTCACTTACCATTGGCTGCATTTGTTGCTATAGGTACAAGTTTCTTCATAAGTAAGGAAGATTCTCCGATGAATTTTGCACAGCGTACAAACTGTACTTACAGGTGTATGAAACTCTAGAATTTCCCAAATCTATTAAAAACTGTGGTAAAAATCGAGATAATTAACTATAAAATTTGAGTTTTTTCTAAACATGAAGTTGAAAATGTAATGGCACATTCATTGTTTTCATAAATTAAATAATTTCTAGAGTTTCCTACACCTATAAGTATGGTTTGTATGCTGTGCAAAATTCATTGAAGAATCTCTCTTACTTATGAAGGAACGTGTACCTGTAGCAACAAACGCAGCCAATAGATGTGAAAAAATGAACAATCACATGTACAAAAAATTATTTTGTTACTTTTTTGAACTTCCACTGCTATGATTGTGAATGCTGAATCCTTCCTGGTCAAGCTGACAAAGTTTTATGAATTTATTTGTAAAAGTATAGACAGTGGGAAATTAAAATGTCCTGTGGTGTCTCTCCTACTCCAAGATGCCCGTTTGACGTCCTACCCCCCTTAATTTCCTAACAGTTTCCTTTGGTTTAATCTGCGAGTCATGACTGATAAATTGTGGTTAGTCCACATCTGCCCCCTGGAAATGGCTTAAAATGTAAAATCTGGTTCCGAAATCTGTATTACCATTAAATAAATCTCTTACCTTTAGATAATCAATCTAGAACCTTCAGGTGTCTCCAGGTCTCTTCCACGCATACAGCCTTCTTTCATCATTCTTAAATCACATGTTAATGATGATTAAATTATACTCAGTGCAGAACTCTATCAGATGACTCCCTCTTTCATTCTTTCCCCCCCAGTCCATACTCACCCACAATTTTACCTTCTCTTCCTTTCACTATCGAATTCCAGTTTCCCATCACAATTAAATTTGTCTCTCCCTTAATGGAGTAATTTCTTTTGTCATCATACATTTTTTCAATCTCGTTATCTGCAGAACTAGGTGGCATATAAATTTGTATTACTGTGGTGGGTGTGGGCTTTGTGTCAATCTTGGGTGTGATAATGCGTTTGCTAAACTGTTCCAAGTAACTTACCCACGATCCTATGTTCTTGTTCATTCTTAAACCTACTCCTGCATTACCTCTATTTGATTTTGTACTTACAATCCTGAATTCACCTGACTGGAAGTCATGTTCCTGGTGGCACCAAACTTCACAAATTCCCACTGTATCTACCTTCAACCTATCAATTTGCCTTTTTAAATTTTTGAACCTACCTGCCCCATTGAGGAATCTAACATTCCATGCTCTGATATGCGGAATGCCAGTTTTGGTTTTCCTGATGACCATGCCCTCCTGGATGTAAAAGCAACAGATACATCAAATGTTGCTGCAGACTTGAGTGCAAGATTCGAAAATTTGTCGTGCATCACATGCACGCAATAGGCCTGTACCAGGGTAGCAAATTCAATGTGTTTCAGGTCAATTTCAGTTAAGTTAAAATTGAAATGGTTTGAATTTGGAAAGGAATTAGCTGATGGATTAGTTCAGTGTATTCATGGTTATAGCTCTCACTTGATTTGATGAAGCATTTTGGGGAGACACCAACTTTCAACACTATTTAAAATCATCATTTGTGTATGAATAAGGGAGTTGTAGTATTTATCAGAGTGAGTCTCCAGAGATTCGTACAGTCTGAAAAGCCCTCTTATATATGGTCTTACTTAGCAGCAGATATTCAGTGTTTCCTGTAGTTCATTTAAATAACTAGGGAGTATACAGGGTGTTGAACTATACAGTGTTTCAAAGATTCAGTACCCAAACTAACAGGGGTGGTACAGGAAACAAAACCAAATACATTTTGTAAAGCAACCGTGTGTCGGAAACAGATATTGTGTGAGCACTGAGCCTGGATAGATAATGCACAAGTGGAGCAGATAGTAGTAGTAGTAGTAGTAGTAGTAGTAGTAGTAGTTGGTTTGAGATGTGTAATATGTTCAAATGTCATTTTATTAGACACTGAGTCAATCAACAGCAGATAGCACTAATACTTACATGACTGTTACATTGTCAACAGGGAGTACGGCACATTGGGAGAAATGAGACACATGCACTTTGTGTACGGTCTGCCTAAAGATATTTGTCTGAGCCGAGTGAATGTATCGTAAACACTTCCCTGCACTGCAATCTCCACACGATCGCAAATTTACTGTAGTACATAGTCGACAGGAAAGTACTAGCGCACTGATGATGATAAGCAGTGCTAATGCTGACAGACCATGGACAGTATATACACCTAATGTCGAGAAAGTCGTGCTGTTACAATTTGAGAACAGTCCAGAGACAAGTACTCAAGTAGTTGCTGCTGTGCTTGGTATTCACCATAGTTTAGTAAGGGATGTGTTGCGTGAGCAGCTGCTTCATTATTATTGTCCAATGAGAGTATAAGCCATGGGACCAGATGACTATCCATCTTGTCTCGAGTGCATGTGCTGGTTCCTGCAATGAGCCAGTGAACACCCTTGTTTTTCTGAAGTCATATTTACAGATGTGGCTCAGTTTACTTGGGTAGGCATTTACAATAGTCACCATTTGCATGTATGATCAGATGAAAAACCATGTTTTACAGTTGTGTGAGGTTATTAAAGACATTTTGCAGTAAGCCTGTGGATATCGTGGGTAACTAATTATTTGGGCCCTACATGTTGCTTACCAATGTTATTGGACGGGTACCCCTAGATATGAAGAGGATAATGTGGGTGTGGCACGATGGAGCTCCAGCGCACTTGGCGGAACTAGGCTGAGCAGTGATAACCAGTACCTTTTGGAAATTGTTGGATCAGCTGGAGAGGACCTGTACATTGGCCTGCAAGATCCCTGGACCTCATCCCATTAGACTTCCTTCTCTGAGGCAACATGAAAGGCAAGGTGTATTCAACCATTGTTGACTCATAGGTGGAATTGTTTGCAAGAATTCTTGCAGCATGCATACAAACACAGAGCACACCACACTTTTCCAGTAAACACCGGACAACATGCCTTGTTGATACTGGCTCTACACTGTGCTTAATGGTGCTCATTTTAAACATCTACTTTAATGTAATAGTGATCAGAACAATGATGCGAAGAAAAACATTTACGACAGTTTAATTCTCAAACAAACACAATAACCTCCTTGCGTATTCGGTACTGTAATAATATGCATTTCCGACACATGGGTGCTTTAAAAGTATATTTTTTGTTTCTCTGTCAACATCCCTGTTAGTTAGGACCCTGAAATTTCAAACACCCTTTATATGTGGGCCAATGCCCCCCCATGAACCATGCACCTTGCCGTTGGTGGGGAGGCTTGCGTGCCTCAGCGATACAGATAGCCGTACCGTAGGTACAACCACAACGGAGGGGTATCTGTTGAGAGGCCAGACAAACGTGTGGTTCCTGAAGAGGGGCAGCAGCCTTTTCAGTAGTTGCAGGGGCAACAGTCTGGATGATTGACTGATCTGGCCTTGTAACAATAACCAAAACGGCCTTGCTGTGCTGGTACTGCGAACGGCTGAAAGCAAGGGGAAACTACGGCCGTAATTTTTCCCCGAGGGCATGCAGCTTTACTGTATGATTAAATGATGATGGCGTCTTCTTGGGTAAAATATTCCGGAGGTAAAATAGTCCCCCATTCGGATCTCCGGGCGGGGACTACTCAAGAGGATGTCGTTATCAGGAGAAAGAAAACTGGCGTTCTACGGATCGGAGCGTGGAATGTCAGATCCCTTAATCGGGCAGGTAGGTTAGAAAATTTAAAAAGGGAAATGGATAGGTTAAAGTTAGATATAGTGGGAATTAGTGAAGTTCGGTGCCAGGAGGAACAAGACTTCTGGTCAGGTGACTACAGGGTTATAAACACAAAGTCAAATAGGGGTAATGCAGCAGTAGGTTTAATAATGAATAGGAAAATAGGAATGCGGGTATGCTACTACAAACAGCATAGTGAACGCATTATTGTGGCCAAGATAGATACGAAGCCCACACCTACTACAGTAGTACAAGTTTATATGCCAACTAGCTCTGCAGATGACGAAGAAATTGAAGAAATGTATGATGAAATAAAAGAAATTATTCAGACAGTGAAGGGAGACGAAAATTTAATAGTCATGGGTGACTGGAATTCGAGTGTAGGAAAAGGGAGAGAAGGAAACGTAGTAGGTGAATATGGATTGGGGCTAAGAAATGAAAGAGGAAGCCGCCTGATAGAATTTTGCACAGATGGATAAACTGAAAGAACCAGAGGTTGTACAGAGTGTCAGGGAGAGCATAAGGGAACAATTGACAGGAATGGGGGAAAGAAATACAGTAGAAGAAGAATGGGTAGCTTTGAGGGATGAAGTAGTGAAGGCAGCAGAGGATAGAGTAGGTAAAAAGACGAGGGCTAGTAGAAATCCTTGGGTAACAGAAGAATTATTGAATTTAATTGATGAAAGGAGAAAATATAAAAATGCAGTAAATGAAGCAGGCAAAAAGGAATACAAACGTCTCAAAAATGAGATCGACAGGAAGTGCAGAATGGCTAAGCAGGGATGGCTAGAGGACAAATGTAAGGATGTAGAGGCTTATCTCACTAGGGGTAAGATAGATACTGCCTACAGGAAAATTAAAGAGACCTTTGGAGATAAGAGAACCACTTGTATGAACATCAAGAGCTCAGATGGAAACCCAGTTCTAAGCAAAGAAGGGAAAGCAGAAAGGTGGAAGGAGTATATAGAGGGTCTATACAAGGGCGATGTACTTGAGGACAATATTATGGAAATGGAAGAGGATGTAGATGAAGATGAAATGGGAGATACGATACTGCGTGAAGAGTTTGACAGAGCACTGAAAGACCTGAGTCAAAACAAGGCCCCCGGAGTAGACAACATTCCAGTAGAACTACTGACGGCCTTGGGAGAGCCAGTCCTGACAAAACTCTACCATCTGGTGAGCAAGATGTATGAAACAGGCGAAATACCCTCAGACTTCAAGAAGAATGTAATAATTCCAATCCCAAAGAAAGCAGGTGTTGACAGATGTGAAAATTACCGAACAATCAGTTTAATAAGCCACAGCTGCAAAATACTAACACGAATTCTTTACAGACGAATGGAAAAACTAGTAGAAACCGACCTCGGGGAAGATCAGTTTGGATTCCGTAGAAATACTGGAACACGTGAGGCAATACTGACCTTACGACTTACCTTAGAAGAAAGATTAAGGAAAGGCAAACCTACGTTTCTAGCATTTTTAGACTTAGAGAAAGCTTTTGACAATGTTGACTGGAATACTCTCTTTCAAATTCTAAAGGTGGCAGGGGTAAAATACAGGGAGCGAAAGGCTATTTACAATTTGTACAGAAACCAGATGGCAGTTATAAGAGTCGAGGGGCATGAGAGGGAAGCAGCGGTTGGGAAGGGAGTGAGACAGGGTTGTAGCCTCTCCCCAATGTTATTCAATCTGTATATTGAGCAAGCAGTAAAGGAAACAAAAGAAAAATTTGGAGTACCGTATTTACTCGAATCTTAAGCCGCACTTTTTTTCCGGTTTTTGTAATCCAAAAAGCCACCTGCGGCTTAGAATCGAGTGCAAAGCAAGTGGAAGTTCTGAAAAATGTTGGTAGGTGCCGCCACAACTAACTTCTGCCGTCAAATATATGTAGCGCTACACAGGCATGGCGCAAAAACCTCCGCGCCAGTAAAAAAAAAAAAAAATTTTTTTTGGAAGACGAGCTTTTTTTTCTTCGCCCCGAGTTTCGACCACTGCACTTTCATACATTATCCAACGAAGTAAATACAAATTCCGTGTTGTTCATCTTCGAATGTAGCAGAATTTCAATGTACTACGAAAATCCGACATGAAAGACTGTTTGGGATGTTTGTCAATATGGCCAACTCTACTTTCTGAATTTTTTCCTACCTGTGAGAAGAGATGGTTGCTAATAGGAACCTGATGAAATGTGAATCACATGCAGTATTCTCTTCACCATAAGAATAATACGAATATCAACATTTTGTCATGTATTCTTTCGTGTTTGCTGCTATCTCATTTAAATCCTGTCTGCCTAATAAACTACGAAACTAGAGTGAGACAACAGCAAACGCGGAAGAATATACGTATCGTGTCATGTTTATATTCGTATTATTCTTATGCCTAATAGTGATGCAGTCAGAAATGAAGCACGGCAAGTGACTAGATTTTTAAATCTAAGATGACTAATTTCTGTGCAGAATTTGATGTAATAAAGAAGCGACCGCAAAGATTTTCAAACGGAGAAAAATTTTCGCCTAACTCTCGTTCAGAACATGTTCTATCATACGCAGTCTATTATTTGGTTCTTGTTGATCATTATCAAAGGAAGCAACAGTGTAAGTAACAACAAATAGCAGTCTCTTGCCATTGTTTCGCTAATGAGACGATTTCTCTCTCTTTTTTTTTTTTTTAATTGTAAGTGGCGGTAGCGCGCACAAAAGCAAGCCATGCCGCGAGCGGCGACAGGCCATAAACACGCACTATCAGAATGCGACAAACAATGCGTGACACGGTACAGTAATGCATTTTCAGCTTAGTGACGCAAACAGCTATAACAAAGAAAACAGCACTTATCAGATCAAAGCAAAATAAGCAATCGATTCAAACCAGATGAAGCATGTGAAAAAGGAAGGGTACCCATATAAATACGGTCAGAGAGCCTGACGCATAGCAATGGCTACCTGGTAAAGCTTAACTGCTAAGCTTACGACTCGAACCAAATTACTGTAGCTGTATCGTCATTCATTCGACCTAAATTGTGTCTCATATTACAATGGACCAACTTTGTTTCGATTTGGAGGTGCGACCTAAAACTTTACTCTCCACTTGAATTTCGAGTCTCAAATTTCCGGTGCGGCTTAGATTCGGGAATTTTTTTTTTCCTTTATTTCGAGTCTCATTTTTCAGGTGCGGCTTAGATTCGAGTGCGGTTTAGATTCGAGTAAATACGGTAGGTATTAAAATCCATGGAGAAGAAATAAAAACTTTGAGGTTCGCCGATGACATTGTAATTCTGTCAGACACAGCAAAGGACTTGGAAGAGCAGTTGAACGGAATGGATGGTGTCTTGAAGGGAGGATATAAGATGAACATCAACAAAAGCAAAACGAGGATAATGGAATGTAGTCGAATTAAGTCGGGTGATGTTGAGGGTATTAGATTAGGAAATGAGACACTTAAAGTAGTAAAGGGGTTTTGCTATTTGGGGAGCAAAATAACTGATGATGGTCGAAGTAGAGAGGATATAAAATGTAGACTGGCAATGGCAAGGAAAGCGTTTCTGAAGAAGAGAAATTTGTTAACATCGAGTATAGATTTAAGTGTCAGGAAGTCATTTCTGAAAGTATTTGTATGGAATGTAGCCATGTATGGAAGTGAAACATGGACGGTAAATAGTTTGGACAAGAAGAGAATAGAAGCTTTTGAAATGTGGTGCTACAGAAGAATGCTGAAGATTAGATGGGTAGATCACATAACTAATGAGGAAGTATTGAATAGGATTGGGGAGAAGAGAAGTTTGTGGCACAACTTGACCAGAAGAAGGGATCGGTTGGTAGGACATGTTCTGAGGCATCAAGGGATCACCAATTTAGTATTGGAGTGCAGCGTGGAGGGTAAAAATCGCAGGGGGAGACCAAGAGATGAATACACTAAGCAGATTCAGAAGGATGTAGGTTGCAGTAAGTACTGGGAGATGAAGAAGCTTGCACAGGATAGAGTAGCATGGAGAGCTGCATCAAACCAGTCTCAGGACTGAATACAACAACAACAACATGGTCCAATGACAACACCCAATGAGTTGTAAAGGCAGATTGCCAGAGTCAGATTCATTGGAAGAATCCTGGTGTGAAGCTGTCAACTCTGATGTTGCTTTGAACACCATAGTGCTTTTCTAGGTATGGTTCTATTAAAAGTCATTGCCCTTGCTTTCCTCCCACCCTTAAGCTGACTTAGCCAATTGGATATAGGCAAACAAACAGTTTACTATGGGTCTTTAACAATTGAGGGGGGTGGGGGTGGGGGAGACTTTTGTAGAAGCGAAAAAGTTAAGGAGCTTTGAGCAAGTAGATTCTGCGGCATTAACATTTCTCTGATAATCTAATTGACTAATGCTTCATCTACATGAAAAAATATAAATTGTAGTGTTTGTATTTTAGCTGGTAGTCACCATTTATTCTGCAAATACAGTTGCAGGAAGGTGCATGGATCTGTCATGTTAGTGTCGTGTACAGCACTTCGCTGTTGCTCTTGAAATGGATAATAGTTCTAGTAACAGAATAGAAAAATTAATTGATGTCCAGAGTATTTGTGAGGAGATTTCCTGTTGTACACCTTTTTAATAGCTGTAAATAACTTTTCAGGGTAAAGTTTTCAATGTTCACTCCCACATTTCAATCTATATTCATAAAAAAATATAACATATATAGAAATATGTAGAATGTCAAGAAATGTTGCTTTCTGGTTTGCCACCCATTTTGTGGTACTGCTTTAAATTTGAATTTTTTTCCCCAACCAGGTACGATTTTTTCATAGTATCACAGAGTGTGCGACAAGGTACTGTGAGCCCAACAGCATACAATGTCATCTCTGATAATGGTGGACTGGATGCTGACAAAATGCAGCGACTGACATATAAACTGACACATCTGTATTACAACTGGAGTGTAAGTAATAGTAACTGATTTTTTAAATTAAATTGCAGTTCAGTGAAATATAAGCTACTACCTGTTAGTATGAAAATATTTAATTTATAACTGTATAATGGAAGAGTCCATAGTATGCATTGTGTGCCGCTCTCTTTGCGGCAAAAGATGATCCTTGACATCCAGCTGTGCTTTTGTCAACTTTGTCGGGCAGTGTAAGTGGTTGCTACAATATTTAAAGATGTTTGTAGTTCTTTCAATTAGATTTAACCTTAAGCATTGATGCTATCAGCCGTCTGATTCTGAACTTAAGTTCTATTAAAAATATAGGATACATCTTTCGTAATGTCTAAAGGATTTCCTGAAGCTACTGTGATTCATCTGTAACATGCAATGGAATACAAGTAAATGATCCGAGCACAACTGACAGGGTATTAATTCCATCCATAATTTAGGAAATTTTTCAAACAAGACAGCTATTATCACCAATGACTGAGGTGGAAGTGGTGGAATGTACGTAGATGAAAAAACTGGTAAATTATACTCCAAGGGGAAGGACATTTATTAACATGGGATATTGTCTCCTCAAATTTTGGAATCGTGTAACAACGCAAAAATCTTCTTATTATTGAGGTTCCTTAAGGGGGGTTGATTTCATAACACACACCCTGGACGTTAGTTTGTTAGCAAATGATTATGCCATCAGAAGAATGGGACACTGTTGCTCATGTGAATGCATTATAACACACACTCTCACTAGGGCCGGGAAAGGAAATACCTCAGTCACAGAAAATTCTAATAATTCCTATGAATTGTGAGCTGCTGCTGTTAACCATGGCTTGTGACCATTCATTGTGCTCTAGAAAATCTGCAGAGCACAATGGAAAACTCCAAACGTGGATGGATAGTGAAAGCCATATCCTCTTATTTTGCCTGTTCCTCTTGCTGCTCTTTAGTTTTCTTGAGTACGTTTGGTAGCTAAAGTATGAACTTCTTCCTTTGCTTGTAAATTATAGATTGCAGCGATCAGTCGCCCTTTATAAATTTTATTGGCAGGTCTAGATTTCAGTTAGAAGCTAGCCTGTTGGGGCTTCATCCACAGTTCATTGAATACTTTCCATTTTCTTGTTCTTTACTATTTGGTAGATGATCATGCATTTGTTGTAGCCATGTCCAGGATGTTGTAGCAGACATGCATTGTCCATCTTCTGTTTGTGACCTTTCTAGTTTATTTACAGGTAATTTGATCAACCACTCCCAATTGATACATTGTTGCACTGTAGAATGTTAGGGTTCCAGTCAGCCACTTTGCTTGTTGCTGTTTCAGTTTGCAGTGTAATTAGAAGAAAGACATCTTAATTCTTCTTTTAAGGGTATACAGGCACAGTGGATGCAGCATGTTCTGCCAGTATTGTTCAGGATGCTCGTGAAGTGTATTTTAGCATATGGCATCTTTACCTTGTCAGGAAGTCTATGATGGACCTTCTTCGTTGTACCAGCTAGTGAAGTTTGCCATTCTCGGAGCTTCTTATCCAGTTGAAGAGACGTGAAGAAGTTGTCAGTCATTACATTTCTTCCTTGATTTGGAAGTGGCTCCATGAGGTGAACATCAATAGGCTTTGAGTGGTTGCTTCTTACTGTGTGTCCTCTTTTTCCAAGGTATGGGAGGCATTACGTATATACTTCATTGCTATATTGGCGGCAATCCAAGATCTGAGACCGTATTTGTCAGGTTTGTGAGGTAGGAATTAAGTGAACCTGTATTACTTTTCTTGGTAATAATTGCATGTCTATAGTTGTTTTTTTTTTTTTTTTTTTTTTTTTTTTTTCCCAGGCTGGTAATAACCAATACCGACTTAATGAACTTTCCCTAAATTTCGGATACAAGAGCAAATTTGTTGGCTGGCAGGCATTAGGCTCGGATTGGTTTTTTATCAAAACTCCTGAAATCTGTTTCATGCCATTAACATCGCTATTCAAAGAAGGTCTCTATGAATGCAACTGAATGTCATCCGTTGATGTATGGTTGTGCAAATGACACCCTGAACGTACGGCACCTATTGATTTTTCCTGTTCCTAAAGTGACATGGTTAACTGTTTTTAATACTTTTTGAGCATTTGATTCTGTAAACATAGCATTGCATCAGCGCAAGTAAGACAGAAAGCACTGATGGCAATCATTTACTGTTTTGCAAATGTAAAAAGTGGGACCTCCTCTCTACTGTAGAATGTTCAAAACTGATCTTCAAGGAGATGAAAAATTAGCCATCTTCGAATTGGTTCCATCACTAGCAGTCTTCTTTTTTAGAGATATGCAGCTGGGTCTGCTGTGATGAGTTGGGTAAAGATTGACACAGGCCACCATCTGAGTCCTCCTCCAATAATCCTTCCTCACTTACAATGGCTTAATCTGTACTTGCCTGATAAAAAATCCTCATCTCCATTGGGGAAGTCAGTTACTGATTAAACATCAGAATAACAGTTACTCAGGCAGTCCCTGCTGACAAGACGTATTTGAAAACTTCTTACATGGACAAATAATATTACTTGAATGATATGATATAAATTGTGCCAGATTGGAATGTGTTTGTGTGCGCAAAGACATAACAATGACTGCAACAACTTAGCGCGATTGTTGCCAGTTGATTAATTTACATGCATTCAGAAGACAAATAACAGTGGTGTTGATGGACTCCTTCTGCCATTCTAGGTAATGTCCAAGAAAACAAATATTGTTTGAATAGTAATACATCATTGCAAATGGGGGAAAAATTTGGGAAATTCATATGACAACATAAAAAGAAATTGGATGTGACATTAAAGAAAGCAATGGCAAGTTCATTTTGACACTTTTCTGCTGTTCTGGTGTTTGCCAAACTGTTGTTCGTTTTTGAGACAAGTTTTGCAAAATGTTTGATTCTGTTTTAATAGTGCAGACCGAGTGGATTGTATACAGCTTTGACATGGTTTTCAGTTTGTTATTCACAGTGCATTTAACATTCAGTACAATGTGGCAATTGAGGAAAGGTGAACAGTTTGTGTGTTAAGCCCCAGTAAACAAAGATCTTTAAGACATTGTAAATTTATTCTGAGAAATCTTCTAAACAGAAAATTTAATTTTCAGGGTACTGTCCGTGTTCCGGCCCCCTGCCAATATGCTCATAAGCTGGCATATCTTGTTGGACAAGCATTACACAGGCCACCACAACCAGCACTGGAAGACTTGCTGTATTTCCTTTAAGAAGTAGTAATAGTACATGCTGAAAAGAGTAAAAGGCTTTTATGTTGTCTTGAGTTTTACAAACTCGGTAATGCATTCTGAAGAGGATTTTGTGTTTTCATTGAAGGAAGCATTTATCACTTTTAATCTTTATCACTTTTATTTTTTTAAATTAAGTTCATTATTTTGCTTAACCAGGGTTTGTTAAATGAATGTGAAAATGTAAGTGCATAATTTATTGTAGGACCTTTTGAGTTCCTTATGAGTATTTCTGTTCAAATACTGGAGATTTAAATATAATGAGCAGATCGTTTATATTCATGATAGTTGTTTGATAGTGTTGCTGACAATTGAGATGCTGTAGACTCTCTACTACATGATGTTAACATGAAAGGAGGCTTTCTGGATTGTACAGTTGTTGACACACTGTTAAGAGATCTCTGAGAATCTCAGGAATTTTCATTTTTGTAGTATTGTTTTTTGTATATAAAATGTTCCTATAGAGCAAGAATGTTCTGTGTGATCTGGGAGTCATTGTGTTTAATGTTAAAATATATTTTTGTAATTTTGTAAAAGATTTTCTTGCCAATTCGTCCACATGTATTTTCCAGTTTTGTGAGGGTTACAAAACAAATGCGCGAGCATGAAACACTTTTTCAACTTTCAATGTAAAAGAATTTTACTGAGAATATAGCTTGTGTGTGTATGCGTGTGTGGTTGCGTGTGCACTTTTTTGGACTGAGCAATAGCAAAGCAGTTTACTGTCTTAACAGTGAGTTGCAAAAACGTCAGTGCCCTGTGCTGAGTAGCTACTCATATATTATTAGGTCCAATAACAGTCTATGTTGGATTTCAGATCAACGTCAGTCACCCTAAGTTTTGTATGGAAGGTACCGGGTGCTTTCTTCGAAGTAATTTCTTAACTGTTCAGAATTTTAATGGAATAGGTCACAGAACTAATACTGCATTCTGGGTAATGTAAGGAAATTGCTGCCTGCCCTGGACTGAGGGTCAGCACACACATTTTATTAAGGGCCAAACATTACTTAGGATGTTGTGCTGGAGTTTCTTTGGTAGGTCTACTAATAACAGGAAGAAAGTTTCCATATTGATAAAAATGCAAATATATATATATCACACACACACACACACACACACACACACACAACCTCCTTGGGACAGATGAAAATGCATGTATATGCCCAACAGAAGTTCTATTCCCTCAGATGCTTTCCCATCAGTAATGATTCTGTGTTAGAACAATTCCCACATTTTAACTTAATGTTATCAGTCATTTAACATTAATTTTCATACAGATTTCTGCAAAGAAGTACATCATGTTGCTGCTCGAAGTCAACCTTGGAACAAAGCAGAAAAAACAAACTATATTCAAGGTTGTTGATCATATAATGTAGCGTTAGCACAGTAAGCAAAATTTTCATTGTTTTCATGTTGGGGCCATAGCTTCCTGCTTCACAGGTTCACAGTGTTTGGAAGGGGAGAAAGTATGTTGAGTCACTGCCTTAACAGTGATCATATGGTGATGATGGTGACATGCTGATGATAATTGCTATAGCAGGAACCTTTCTTCTGTTCATTGCAAGGAATTAAAAGAGCTTTAATTTAATTTCACAGTTATTTATACCAATAAATACTGCTTTTGAAGACAGCCATAACTACAATGGGCTTTCACAACTTTTTACTTCAGTATGAAATACGCTAATCCGTACTAGATGAGCAGTCTTAGGTTGGTATGACCTGACGTCAGATATAAACATAGGATTCTAAGCCGCAGGCGGTTTTTTGGATTACCAAAACCGGAAAAAAAAGTGCGCCTTAGATTCGAGTAAATACGGTAAATAGGCTCTACCACATAAAGATCTAATGCTCGGCGTACGACATCCCATTCATCACGCACATACAGAAGTCTGGTAGATTTTTCTCTTGAAATTTGGCTTTTAGCATATTGTCACAATTCTGAGTGGTACAGTCAACAAGTTGATTATCAGATTTAGAGATGTCTTCTGCACTTGCACCAGGATGTAAAAAGACAGTCGTTGGAACTGTTGTTTGAGCTTTGAAAATCTATCATTAGAGATTTTTTGAGGCAGTGGAGATTTGACTTATCACAATGTTTGACAGCACGGGAAGCGCACGAAACACGTTCACATGATTTGTGGCCCAAAGCCAGTTGTTGTCGAAATTACTTTATCATAGTGCAGGTCTCCCTTATTAGAACTGTTTTGCCTTGTAATTTTAAACGGAACCCATTTAGAAATCTCAAGATATTGGCAGCAAAAGCTAATTTCAAAAGCCATTCTGTGTTGGATAATAGTGATTCAGGGCGGCTTAGAGAGAGAGAGAGAGAGAGAGAGAGAGAGAGAGAGAGAGGAGGAGGAGGAGGAGGAGGAGGAGGAGGAGAAGAAGAAGAAGTCAATATCTGCCCTGAATTCAAAATATCTTCACAAAATTTACCACAACTGCTAAGCCATTGAAATGATGATCAGGAAATTTAGATTCCACTTCTGATGGTGCTTCAGTCCACGAGAACGAATGACATTCACTGATGACACAACTGATTCAAAAATACAATAGGTTCAAATACTTGCCACACAGTACCGGTTGATGAATAGTCCAATGAGTAGCTACAGGCTTTGAACACCGTGTATTTTAGCATGCCTTGTAAATGTGTCCAACTAAGCCTGTGTTCCTTCCACACACATTTTTACCACCAGCATTTGTCACACATCTTGCAGGTTGTACTTCATTAATGTTTTCTCAACATCTTTGAAAGTATTTTTGCGCAGTCGCATTCAACCCCTCGGCTGTAGTTTGTGGATACCTGTTCTAGACAAGGATAAAATCTGCAAAGGTAGTGAGTGTTTAAAATACTATTTTTACTAATTTGAATGTTACCATTGATCACCACTAAGGAGGGGGGGGGGGGGGAGGAGACTTCAAGACTTTCTCTTCAAAATAACATATGCATGATATCTGTACAATGTTTAGTTCTTGTGCAATAAATGATTGAAAGTGTTCTCGGGCTTTACGTACATCCAGTACTTTACTATTTGATCAAAACCATTGAAATATTGCTGGTTTTGTGGTAACGGTGAAAGCAGAAGCAGTGCAGGGACAGATTTGCTGTGAATCGTGCAGTTTTAGTTTCCTATATTTCTGGTGCCTGCCTCGTGTTTGCATCTCTTGTGCTGTGGTTTGTATGAGGTTAATATTTGGCTATGTGGAGTGTAATTGTGAATCTGAACCCAATTTACAGTTACTGGTGACAGCATTGTATGGAATTTTAAAGCAAAATGTTGTTGAAATGAAAAGGTCACTTCTGAGAAGACTACATGACTCGTTCAATTTATGACATGGAAGAAATGAACATGAGGCTTTTCATAAAATGTGTGGGTAAGTAAAATACATCAATTAAAAAGCACAATTTATTTTCATATCAGTTCAAATTAACAAGTAACATATGATTGCAAGAGATTCACATTACTGTTAAATGATGGAGCAAATTGAAACTGAATTGCTGGCTGGTTTACCAGTTCTGTATACCTAACCCAAGTTATTTATTTAAAATTGTTATATTTCAGTCTCCAGTGGACAGAAATCAGTTCTGAATGAAAATTTTACAAGCAAAAAAAAACGTGAGCTGTGAATTCTTTAGTGATGATCAAAATAAGACTGCTGCAGCATAAGCCACATTAGTGTTTCATGCTGTGAAACACCACCATTCCTTGATTTTTAGTAATTCATAGGAAGCTGTTCAGTTTTAAAGTTTAAGAAATAAAACGGAGGTAAGGTAAAGTAAGCATGGAAAAAGTTTTCTGTTCTGGCCCAGTATTTTGATATCATGGGAAGTGTCAAAGTAATTTCTTACATTCAAGTGAGTGTGATAATGGACCGTCCAGACAGTGACAGCGTTGGTGGCAGTGTTTGTGCTTGTGGTGGGGACAACACTGAAACTAATTTGGAGGTTTTAGAAGGAAGGGGAAAACAGTGTATTCAGTAAACTTGAAAACACACCAAACAGGTCAATAGAAAGGATAGGTTGACCAGTTCATGTGTTACATAATGCAGTCCAAAGTGGAACAGACATACTTCCACAAGACAATTGAAGTATAACAAAGTGTGTAACTCATTTTAGATGTATTCTCATGTCGAAGCACTGAAGGATTTTTGTGATTTCCTGTGTATGACACACAGATCTACTCTTGCATGCGAAAGTAGGTGGGTGAGCTATTTCCTGCAACTTTCCTTGAGAAGTGTCCCTTTCAAAGGGCAGTTGTCAGCATTGAGAAAGAGGCTATATCTATAGATTACTTGATGAAGTGGAGTGAGTGTCTATACCATTTTCAACATTGACAATACTATTGAAGGCTGTACCTGATTGAGAAAATGTAGGATCTACACTGAAGTGGATGCAAGAAAATACAGCTTAGAAACTGGATGAAAGAGTGCTGTTTTACCAGGTAGCGAAATTGAAATGTTTCCTAGGAGAAGCAAAGAATCATAATTTGGAAGTTATGACTCATAAGAAATGGGTAAAATATTTTGAACATTGTGTTTCTGAAGAGCAATATTCAGAACTGCTTGAAGTTGTGCAATAGTATTTTGTCATTCCAGAGCATAATGCTAATGTGGAGAGTATTTTCTTATGTGATTGCACTATGGACAGAAAAAAGGAACAGGCTGGCATTAATTTCAGCCAGTGAATGCTCTTAATCCACTAAAACATGAGAAATATGTTACAAATGTTATCATGGTTTCATTCAGAATTGGAACAAGTTCCTTTCTTCTGTTCAAAGCTCAAAGAACAAATATGACTTGTACAAAGCTTAGTGTATAACAGGTCTCAACCGTAACAAAACCACTATGTAAATTATAGTAATTTGTGTTCACTTTTTTAATTAAAAGTTCTTTAATGCAAACTAAAAGTCATTTACTTTGTTAATGACTACTCCTTTGTCGACAGTGTTGATGCGACATCCTCCATGTTAGATCTTGGATTGTGGCAACCCTACTCATAGACATCAATATTACAAGATAATACTCCCGACTGACAAAGCATTGTCCTGCACAATTACTTAGATGCATGTCAGAATTAAAACATCAAGATGATACAAACATATAGTAAGCAAAATGTGAAGTCCATTCAACTATCACCTGTATGATTAGCAATAAGGCAAATAAGTACTACTTAATGGGTATTACTTCTACTTGTACTAGGATTTGGGGCCCACCCAAAAAGTGGCAAGAAAGTCAAATATTTGACAGACTAGTCCATCAGTGGATACCAAAAAAAGTTAAACTTGGGGGGAAAATTTGTGTAACAGCAAATTTTTGTTCAGTAATAGCAGTGAGTGCTGCGAAGAAAATACTAAATCCTAACAGGTGGGGTGTGAACATAGGGTCATTTTTTTTTCGTTTTTCTTGAATGACTCAGGTTCTTCTGGAAATATTTCAAAGTACAAATTATATTGAATTTGCCACAAAAAGTTCCTGTTCATTTTTTCTGTAGGGCAAACAGTTTCCATGTTGCAGGGAATGAAAAAATTAGATTATTAAAGGTGGTATTTTAGTGGTATGAAATTGATTATTTTTTAAATGAAATGCATTAGGAACAAATTTTAAATGCGTGGATTGCATCTTACGTGCAGTAGAGCTATATTAATGGATAAACTGTATTGTGGGTAAGGGGGGAGGGTGTAACTGGATGACTCAGGCAGTTGGAGGGGGGGGGGAGGAGGAGGAGGAGGATTGGGTTGAAAGTGGATGTGCAATGGGAGGATGGTAGGTTGTCAGATTATGGTGTTGCACTTTCCTCCTTCGTAGGTTGAACGAACAGGCAAGTTTTCTCCCCTCTCTACTCAAACATGTCACAAGAAGCAACTACTGGGTGTTTCACAAAGCTATACCAACCCTGCCACAGCTCGACTTCGGAATCACTGGTGACACGGTGAACAGGCAAGCTGGGAGTGTTTATTTTCCACTAAGCACAAAACACTACATGGAATACATGAAAAAGTTACTAATAATGCTAATGCAAGAAACCCATATAGACAGATTCTGTGTAAATCTCTGGAGACTATTCTACACTGCCAGAGGGAAAATTGATTCTTAATCATCTTGTACAGCAGTTTCATCACAATTACTGCTCAATTTTCAGTGTACCGTATTTACTCGAATAAGCAAGCTGAAGTTATGAAAAATGTTGGTACGTGCCGCCACAACTAACTTCTGCCGTCTAATATACGTAGCGCTAGGCAGGCATGCTTTGTAGGCACAAAGATAAATACTGGCGCCAAAACCTCTGCGTCAGTAAATAAATTTTTTAAAAAGAAGTGGAAGACGAGCTGTTTTTCTCCGCCGCGAGTTTCGACCACTGCATTTTCATACATTATCCAACGAAGTAAATACAAATTCCGTATTGTTCATCTTCGAATGTGGGCACAATTTCAGTGTACTACGAAAATCTGACTGGCAAGACTGTTTGGGATGTTTGTCAATATGGCCAACTGTACGTTCTGAATTTTTTCATATCTGTGAGAAGAGATGGTTGTTAATAGGAACCTGATGAAATTTTAATCACATACAGTATTCTCTTCACCATAAGAATAGTACGAATATAAACATTTTGCCATGTATTCTTTCGTGTTTGCTGCTATCTCATTTAAATCCTGTCTGCCTAATAAACTACGAAACTAGAGTGAGACAACAGCAAACGCGGAAGAATATACGTATCGTGTCATGTTTATATTCGTATTATTCTTATGCCTAATAGTGATGCAGTCAGAAATGAAGCACGGCAAGTGACTAGATTTTTAAATCTAAGATGACTAATTTCTGTGCAGAATTTGATGTAATAAAGAAGCGACCGCAAAGATTTTCAAACGGAGAAAAATTTTCGCCTAACTCTCGTTCAGAACATGTTCTATCATACGCAGTCTATTATTTGGTTCTTGTTGATCATTATCAAAGAAAGCAGCAGTGTAAGTAACAACAAATAGCAGTCTCTTGTCATTGTTTCGCTAATGAGACGATTCCTCTTTTTTTTTTTTTTTTTTTTTTTTTTTTTTTTTTTTTTTTTTTTTTTTTTTTTTTTAATTGTACGCGGCGGTAGCGCGCACAAAAGCAAGCCAAGCTGCGAGCCGCGACAGGCCGTAAACACGCACTATCAGAATGCGACAAACAATGCACGACACAGTGCAGTAACGCATTTTCAGTTTAAGAGTGACGCAAACACCTATAAGAAAGAAAACGGCACTTATCAGATCAAAGCAAAATAAGCAATCGATTCAAACCAGATGAAGCATGTGAAAAAGGAAGGGTACCCGTATAAATACGGACGGAGCGCCTGACGCATAGCAATGGCTACGTGGTAAAGCTTAACTGCTAAGCTTACGACTCGAACCAAACTACTGTAGCTGTATCGTCATTCATTCGACCTAAATTGTGTCTCATATTACAATGGACCAACTTTGTTTCGATTTGGAGGTGCGGCCTAAAACTTTTCTCTCCCCTTGAATTTCGAGTCTCAAATTTCAGGTGCGGCTTAGATTCGGGAATTTTTTTTTTTCCTTTATTTCGAGTCTCATTTTTCAGGTGCGGCTTAGATTCGAGTAAATACGGTACTCCCCAGAATTTACTGTCCATTTCTCATATCTGAGTAGAGCTCATGTTTATGGAGTTAAGTTAAATTCAGTTTGTTAATAGAGTACTTATTTGCAATTGTTAAGTGAGCTTTTATGTAAAACATGTTCTTATAATCATTGGCTGAGAAATATGAAATTTGTAAGTGTGATGATGTCTGTGAACAATTTAGTGTTGGTGGGAGAGAGACTGGATTGGTAAATGTGGCACCTAGCTGCTGTCTTCTCATTGGCATCACATTGTAAAGCTATGTAAGTTGCTGTCATCACTTCATAATGAATTAATGAATGACCAGAATGTTGCTGTACTTCTCTCACCATTAATTGTGTTTATTGTTGACTGCATAAATGTCTTCCATTCAGAAATTACTAGTGGGATATACTGATCCTGCAGGGTGGTTCTCAATATATTGGATGGAGCAGCACTGACCATGTTTAAGTCTAGAATATTAACCTTCTGTAATGCATTACTTGACATGGGTTGAAATTCTGAGGTATAACATCTAGGTGGAATACTTCTGTTGCAGAGGGAACCAGTTTAAGTCTCTAGGACCTTCAGATAGTGGGAAGTGCATTTGACACCTGTCATGCTGTGAAAAGTATTCCAGCCATTGATAGTGGAGGCAATGAAATTAGCCTTGTCAAATACATATTGACAGCATTTTACAATATGGGCAGACTCTTCCATATGATTAACAGTTGATAGCTGTTGAGCTTTGTTACAAAACAGCTCGCTTATCACCTGCAAATAAGTACTCACTGAATAAACACGCTCAGGGAAGTTAATGAGTCTACTAACATCAGAGAACTGGGTAGGAAATGCTGGGGACGTATAGTCAGTGTATAAAGCAGACCAGCTCATATGGTGGACGAAGTTGCCTTTCCCAGAAGAATGCTGCAGGTGCAACTGGCGGAATGACTAATACTAAATTTCCTCTTTCACAGTTTAGAACAGCGTGCAGGCAGAGATTTACATAGATTCTGCCCACATGTATTTCTTGTGTTAGTATTATTAGTATCTCTTATCTGTATTTCATGTAGTGTTAACACACTTCGTGGATCATAAATACCCCAGCTCATGTTTTGCACTGCACTGCCAATGATTCTTGAAGCACGCTGCAGAAGGGTTGGTATGTCTTTTTGAAACATCATGAACTTGCTTCTTGTGAAAAGGGGGAGGGGGTTAGAGTGGGGGAAATGCTTGTCCACTCTTCTATGTGCCGACCTATGAAGGAGTGAAACCTATGACAATTATCTGGCGATCTGCCTTCCCTCGCGCATCTTCCTCCTTTGCCCCTTTTCATTCAAACCTCTTGTATACACATCCAGTATTTGTTCTTAACCCATGTCATGTAAGAACAAATATTAATTTTATAACATTAAGACCCCCCCCCCCCCCCCCCCCCCGCCTCTCCTCCCCTGTGTCAACACCTCAGTGATCAGGAGTTTTGGTTCATAGTTCATGGCGCTCTCACTGACAACACAAATTCTTCTTCCTTATTTTTCCTTCGTGGGCTGGACTAAACTACCAGGACTGCTAAATTAGGGTATTGAATTTTTGAAATAATCTTCATGTAAGATTCGTACATTCTGGATACGAGACTTTTGCGTAAGAGTAATTTTTGAAACACTGTTTTTTGGAAAAGTATGATGTTCAAGGAGAATAGGAGAATGAGGGCTTTAAAAAGGACTGTCCCATTTTAACCAGAATCATCAATTACTTCACTGCAGATTTCATCTCCATGTGTTCATGATGAATCTTAAATTATGGATATTTCCTAATGAAATTATTTCCAGGTAGCTACAGTGTACTGGTCCTGCCTAGCACATCTTACTATTATTAATAATAATCACAGGAGAAAAATAACAAAGGAAAAACTGCTTGCGGAAACTGGGATTCAGTTCCAGTTCAACATTCACAGGAGGAGTAATTAATATCTGCGTGTGATAACAAAGAACAAGAAAATATATTGGAGCACAGTGCCCAAAAGTAAAAGTTGAAAGCAACTTTTCACGACTCCTTACAGTATCAGGAAGATGAAAGATGGCGTGGAACAACGAAACGGATGGAGGAGGAGGACATCATCTCTGTGTAACAACAAATTTCTCGATGAAGAAGAAATAATCTAACAGAAGAGCAATGGAAAATATTAGTGAGACAGATTGGAGAAGAAAGCAGTTCTACAGAAAACAGGAAAAATATCGGGAAGCAGTAAAAGTGATGAACAAATTATAGAAGTAATAATATTCACGTAGAAAACCAGGTTGTGGTACAATCATTGAAGTAATCTCCAAATACTAGCTGCGCAATGAGGCAAGAACATCAGTATCTTAAAAATGAGGCATTTCGTTATGATCCAGTTATAAAATGTAATGAACATCCAAGTATAGCAGTTGGAAGAATAAACAACATAATATTGTAAGGTGAAACACTAAGTATATCCTGCCAAAATGGTAATTTTATTGCCAGCACTAAATACCTCCACCTGAATTCTTTGAACATATGAAAGACAAAGCACTGACATCGAAGGACTTTTTGGGAAATAACACAGGAGGAAGGATTTAATACAGTGTTTAGGAGGAAGAATTTAATCCAGTGTTTAGAACCAATGACAAGTGTGTTATAAAATTGTGTCATTGTTACCATTTCCAAATGAAACACCCAAGTATTTACGAGTTTACTTTGTAAGAAATGAAGGTGATGAAGCCAATCAGTGCTCTTTGAGCATCGCTGGATTGCATAGAGATATAATTCTGTATCTGCAATGTTTCACACATCAAAATAATGAATTGGTACATATGCTTAAAAATCAAATTGAAAAAATGGTTGCAGGTAATTACAAAATAAAAGTTGGAGCTGATAAGAAACCAACAGGTGAGCATGAGACGTACAGTGCACCTCAATCAAATGAAGTAGCTGCAGTGATTGTGGGCAATGAAAATAGCTATTGTGATACTGTGTTACAGCAGAGGAGCAATATAGTGCAGTGTATCACTGAAACAAATCGCGCTTATGATGCCTTAAAATATCAAAGAATTCTTTGGCGAGGCGAAAATGGTTACCATTTCAGTATACATGAAGTTCATATAGTCCAACAAATAAAAAAGTTACTTCAAAAATATTTTATGCATAACATGTAACGGACAGACAAAAAATGTATGTTTTTCATATTAGGTGCATTGTGCTGCTACCTACTGCCAGGTATTCCATATCAGCGACCTCAGTAGTCATTAGACATCGTAAGAGAGCAGAATGGGGCACTCCGTGGAATTCAACAGACTTCAAACGTGGTCAGGTGAATTGGTGTCACTTGTGTAATATGTCTGTACGCGAGATTTCCACACTCCTGAACGTCCGTAGGCCCACTGTTTCTGATGTGATAGTGAAGTGGGAACGTGAAGGGACGTGCAGCACAAAAGCGTATAGGCAGACCTCTTCTGTTGACTGACAAGAGACCTCTGCCGACAGTTGAAGAGGGTCTTAATGTGTAATGGGAAGACATCTATCCAGACAATCCCACAGGAATTCCAAATTACATCAAGATCCACTGCAAGTATTATGACAGTTAGGCAGGAGGTGAGAAAGGTGAATCTCATGGTAGAGCAGCTGCTCATAAGCCACACATCACAGCGGTAAATGCCAAATGACACCTTGCTTGGTGTAAGGAGCATAAACATTGGACAGTTGGACAGTGGAAAAACGTTCTGAGGAGTGATGAATAATGGTGCACGTTGTGGCAAACCGATGGCAGGGTGTGGGTATGGCGAATGCCCAGTAAACGTCATCTGCCATCATGTGTAGTGCCAACAGTAAAATTCGGAGGTAGTGGTGTTACGGTGTGGTCGTGTTTTTGTTTTTTTGCGTGGCACTATCACAGCAGAGTCCTACACTGATGTTTTAAGCACCTTTCTTTCAAGACGATCGAGCACCTGTTCATAATGCATGGCCTGCACAGAGTCCTGACGTGAATCCTATAGAACACTTTTGGAATGCCAACTTCATGCTATACCTCACTGACCGACATAGGTATCTCTCCTCAGTGCAGCACTCTGTGAAGAATGGGCTGCCATTACCCAAGAAACCTTCTAGCACCTGATTGAATGTATGCCTGCGAGAGTCGAAGCTGTCATCAAGGCTAAGGGTGGGCCAACAACATAATGAATTCCAGCATTACCGATGGATGGCGTCACAAACTTGAAAGTCATATTCAGCCAGGCGTCCAGATACCTTTGATCACATAGTGTACTTCATTGTTGACAATTGTTTCTACAGTTTACTGTCAATATGTATGGAAAAATACTCTATCTCTATCCCTGTCAAAACCAAAACAAATTGCAAAAGGTTGAAGACATTCATTTAAGCGTTGCGGTAGCCAAGGACACAAATGTTGAAAATTGAGGATGATTTAGTAATTTTGCCTTATAAATTCACTGTCGGCCCCAGACATAGGCATGAGTATCCACAAGATGTCATGACTTATTTAGAAAAAACAGCCGTCCCAATTTGTTTATAATATTTATGAGTAATTCATTGTTTCACAATATAGGCATTTATAGAACTACTGACAGAAAAGTAAAACCCCAGCGAAGCAGGTTATCATCAGCTAGTAAAGAATAAGAAGTGGGTTTGTCAGGAGTGGTCCCGGTGCAAATGGCATGGTTTTCCTTCCTCTTCTGTATCACCTTTCTTAGGTTATCTAAAAGTCTGCAAATTGGGAATTTTTCTCACAGTGCTTTCATGGAACATGTTTATTTTGCAGGTTAATAAAATTAAAAAAAAATTAGAAACTTGTTTTATTCATTAACATACTCAGATTGTAAATTATACCTAATGACAGAAACCATAATACAATTTTTTAAAATAAATAATTACTACTGTCAAAATGTTGTGAAAAAACCCACCTTGTTATGAATAGTTTTTCATGGAGCGCTTACTAAAGTATTTACCAGTGTTCTGCAGAACACAATTTGGGAAACCCTGGCTCCGAAAACTACAGCTTTTTGACCGGTGAGAGAGGCTTTAAGTATATATTTGCAGATCTACAAAAATTGAACAAGATGAGTGTCATATTATAATTTTGTTCTAGCTTTCATCACATATTTGATGCACAGTATTTGTTTAATCTGTATCAGAAACAGACATTTCCAATAATGGTAAAGGCAACCACAGTAATGTTTCTGTTGCATGCAGTGTCTGAATTTTGAATTTCTCCTGAGACACAGAGACAGCACTCACTGCTCGTATAATCTACAATTAATAGAAGGTAATGACAACTGTGCTGTGCTGCCAGATACCAGTGATACTGAAATGCTTTGTACAATTAAGTACAATTTTTCATTTCTGGGCGCAAAGTGTGTTCTAAATGAGATGTTGGGGTCTTGTGTTACTTAAACATACCTCTGTATTGTTGGACATAACGTTACAATGACTTTCCAATTTATGCACATCTTCTGTCATGTTTGCGGAGATGTGACTCTTCAGTTCAGTTTAATAGAGCTGTGAAGTTGAGCTAGATAGTGTCTGTATTTCAAATGTCGTCTAGAATGACAGTAAGTGTGCCTGTCCAGGTAAAGAAGCATGTACGGTGGCTGTGTTCAGTAGCAACAAAGTTTTGGATCGCTGTGACATCCAGTGTGCTTCTACATAGCTTGCTCGTACATAGTGAATCCACTGTGAGAACTGTGCTTCACAAAGTGAAATCAATTTGAAAACCTGCTCAATCTTCAGCTAACTGTAGAATGACCAGATCTCAGTCGTAGGTAATGGAAAGAATGGAAAAAATGCTAAGCCGTAGGATTGAGCACCACAACCAACCGCACATGCCTCTGTCTGGAGCTGCTACCCAAGTTAAAGATAAGAGCTTGTATGCGGATCTTGCGAAACAAGAGAACGATCCGGCCCATTTCTCGGCGTCCTCAGGTTGATTTGTTCACTTCAAGCAGTTTTCTCTGAAACAGCGTTAAAGTGACGAGAGGCAGCTGCAGCAGATGAAGTTGGAGCTGAGTAATTTAAAGTTTAGAGTAAGTATGACAGAGGAAGACTAAACTGTGAAGCACGTTTTAAACTTCCATGACCTGGGCTTATTTTTTAAACAAATGCCGAGCCAAATGATTTCTAACGAAGAGAAAAAGCAGCATCAGCAAGTTGACGAGTGGGCTGGGAGTTCACTGGAGACTGAATAGAAAAGATTGAATGACTTCTGCTATTTACATTGACTAATTTTTAATAAACTGCTTCGACAATGACACACACACACACACACACACACACACACACACACACACACAGAGAGAGAGAGAGAGAGAGAGAGAGAGAGAGAGAGAGAGAGAGAGAGAGAGAGAGGGGGGGGGGGGGGGGGGACCACTTTCCACCATTGATTCACAACTATCCTGCAACCCATGGGCGACAGAGTTATTTATACTTTCAAGAAATAATGTCTAAAATTTTCTCGTCACCCTGAAATTGCGAACATTTTGCTTAAGCAACAGACTTCTGTTCAAGTCTGTATTTATCAGTGGTGGTATGCCATTTACTGTGAAGAATTGTATACCCTGTGTTTTCTTAAAATTCAGCAAGTCCATTTGCAGAGAACCACTTAACAATCTTCTGAAAGATGTTATTTACAATTTCCTCGACTAATGTTTGTATGATTACTATACTTTTATCATCGGCAAAAAGAATGAGCTTTGTATTTTGATGAATATAGAGTAGCAAGACAGTAATATAGATTAAGAACAATAAAGGACCTAAGACTGAACCCTATGGAATACCATTATCGATACCTCCCCAATTAGAGGTATCTGCTGACTTTTCCAGACTGTCTGTACTTTTAATTTCAACCTTCTGCGTTCTTGCAGCTGAATATGAATGAAACCATTCGTGCACTGTCTCACTCACAATAATTAAACTTACTTAGAAGAATTCCATGATTGACACAACCAAAAGCCTTTGAGAGCACAAGTATCCCAATGGGTGATGTTTGGTTATTCAGAGCATTTAATATTTCATCAGTGAAAGCATATACAGCATTTTCTGTTCAAAGCCATTTTGTTAGTACTTCATATGTGAAGCTGCTCTTGAATACTATACGTTCTCAAGACTTGTATAAAGCTGTCAGAATTGAGATTGGTTATTAGTGTCAGACTGATCCCCTTTTTTTAAGCAATGGTTTAACAATAGGATAATTCAGTCTATAGGAAAAATGCACTGTTGCAGTGAGCTGCTACATACGTGGCTGAGAATCCTACTTACCCCTTAGGAACAAACTTTTAGTACTCTGTTGGAAATGCAATCAATTCCATGTGAACTTTTACTTTTGAGTGAATTATTATTTTCCTAATTTCTGTAGGAGAGATGGGTTTGAATTTCAGTTTTCTGCTTTTTCTAATTAATAGCTGGATCCTGTTTTCTCTATAACACTTAACAAATTATTATTAAAATATTTTCTACTTCTGATTTTTTGTTGAACTTTTC
Organism: Schistocerca cancellata; assembly: GCF_023864275.1. Classification (NCBI taxonomy): domain Eukaryota; kingdom Metazoa; phylum Arthropoda; class Insecta; order Orthoptera; family Acrididae; genus Schistocerca; species Schistocerca cancellata. Next base: position 313,717,589 of record NC_064630.1, on the reverse strand, counting down.
ATTGCGTTTTATAGGAACAGTTTTCTGTGCTCGTGGTTGCCCTGTTTCCCTGTTTCCCTTTTAACGATATTCCAGATTGTTTTAATTTTATCATCAGAGATGTTAATCTCAGGCATAGTGCACATACTTCAGGACTTGTTAATAACTTTTCTTAAAACAGTGCTGTAGTTATTATAATGTTTGACTGCTTTGTGGATCATTACTCCTTCTAGATGTAAGGTAAATTTCCCTTTTCCATTTACAAGATATTTTTATCTCTTCAGTAGGCGATGGCTTTTTAGTTGGTTTCTTAATTTAATGTTTTACTGTTCACTTAGGGGAAACTGTTTTCAAATGTGATCACAAAGGTATCATGAAACATGTTAAATTTTGAATTAGCATAAGGTTCCCTGTACACCTCATCCTAATCTAATTGTTGTAAACTTTCCTTAAAATTTGAATTAAAATGGTATTTTGGAAAACTGGTTTGCATTACTGTTTGCAGCTGTGACATATACTGTAACTAGCCATGCATCCTGATCAGACCGTTCTTAACAGGAAAAAGTTTTTATTTGATTAAATATATCTTGGTCTGTAAAGACATTATCCATCAGTGTGCTGCTTTGCTGTACTACCCGAGTAGGAAAAATCAGTAACTGACATCAGATTGAAGGAACCAAGTAATACTTCAAGGTGGTGAAGCTTTCTGTTGAAATCCCCAGAAACATAATTTGCTTCCCTCTGTTGACAGATAGCACAACAGAGACTCCAAAGTTCTTCAAAAATAGTTGAAAATTTCCCAGTGGGGACCTATACATGGCTTCAATTACAAAAGTGCCATTATTTAGTTTAAGCTCACAAACACATGCTTCTATATGTTGCTCTAAACAATTTTTTTTTAGTTTCTAAATTTTTCACACTATGATAAATTTTGACATACATGGCAACTCTTCCTCCTCTCTCTCCATGCTGTGTCTCTACTTATATGTGCTGGAAGCTTATAGCCACCTACATTTAGACTACCTTTTCCATATCTGTGACTACATTACAGTCACACATGCCTTGTACTTCTATTCCATCCTCAGCTTCTAAATCTTCTAAACAAACGAGAAGCTCTTCTACTTTGTTTTGGAATCCCCTGATATTTTGATGCAATATACTACCATTGTTTTTCACTGAGAATCTTGTGAAACTAACTTCTTTATTACGTGCCGGTCTGAGCTTATGATTCAGCTTAATTTCATTCAATGTTAAATCATTTGACATTGCACTAGTCTTAGACCCCTTCCCTTTCCTACTAAGATGCTACCAATACCATCAACAGGAGTCAATGTATACCTGACAAATTAGTCACTAGAAGCAGCTGAACTAGTTCTTTATTGACCCTCCTGACAGAGCTGTTCATATGGGATGACCATACTGCATGAAAGCAGAACTAAGCCAACGTTTCTACGGTTCATTGCAGAGGATACTTCACCATGTCACACTCAATATTGTAACCCTGCTCCCTATCAATGTCGTTCTCTGCTCCACCCACTATCGCAACATGATCCTGCCTTGTAAAACCCTTGAAAATGGCATTACATTCTCTATCACACGTAGCTGATATGATTTTCATCCATGTCGGTCACTAATGAAAATATCTCCGAAATTCGCAATGAGCAGTGTCTTTTGCACTCTGGCAATATTCTTTTGAATTAAGTTTTGCTTTCACATTCACCTATCACGCAGTCTTGCATCAGGATCCTGCAGCGTGCGATGGAGTGGTGATCGGATAATGAGACGGTCAGGCCATTTGAGCACGGGATGCTGGAACAAGCATGAAGGTAGCAAGGTGCAGTTGCTTCCCAGGTTCAAAGCTGCTGTACTGACATCTGCTAGGCAGAACTACATGTACTGTGCAGTCTCAGCAAGCATAAGTGCCAGGTGCAGACATGTATTGTACAGATACATATTTAACTGGGTACTCCTAAGTAAAGGAACTGTAATTGCATAATTCCATACAATTGGCTCCTTCCAGCTTGTCATATAAATTTTAAAATGGACGGTAAGAATTAAATATAGAACATAAATTCTCACAGATTAAATGCTGAATGCAAAAATGATAGTAAAATCTTGAGAGCATGAATTTTTTTTTTTTTTTTACAGTTATACACAATTTTAAAGTTTTTTAAATGTTCGGTCATTGAGAACCTTATCCCATTACTATCAGTTGTGGAGAACAAAAACAAATTCACGTTTTTTTTTATTACATCTTATCAGCTTTACTTCAAGCATTAGGGCTTCCCTTTTTATTTTGCATGTTAAAATACCCATCACTTCCTCAGTCTTTGTTGACTACCTCTCGCAACTGGCTTAAATCTTTGTATCTTGAGAGTTAATTTCTCTCCACTCATTCTTTCAAAATGTTCATTTCAGTTTCTTCTGTGTTCTTGTACATTGTTGATGATGATAAGTACAGTATGTTCAGCTCTTCCCTAATTTCCCAATTTTGAAGTCTGTCATCTCCTTTACAGCTTTTAGAAACTCCATTTCTGTTGCTTGTATGCGACTTCCTTGACATGTACTTATAATCCGCGATCCACTTTCATAAACAAGCATTGGCACGCTCACTGTCTTATAAAATTTCAATTTTGTTTATTTCCTCGTTTTATTTGTTAGACATATTTTTCTTGTTCTACATATATTCCCAAACTTTGCTTTCTCCACAATACCTTTGTCATACTCATGTGATATCACAACCTAAATAATTAAGATGTTTGACCTGTTCTGTTCTTGTTCGCAATTTTTGTCAGAATAGGATATTTCATTTTGAAAGCCATTAATTTTGTCTTCTTTTCTGAAAAAAAAAAAAAAAAAAATCAAGTGGTGAATTATTGTTAACCTTAATTCCCCCCCCCCCCCCCCCCCCCCCCCAGCTCGTTAAAAATCACCTTCCATTTCTGTATTGCATCACCTAAAAACATGTTAAAAAGTGTGGGTTAAATGCTGCACAATTTTCTTACTCCTGTTTGTGACTGTAGGCTGTGTTAGTGCCATTTACGTGTAAAATTACAGGTGTGGTGTACCGACCTTTAAAAATGTTTATTAGGTGCTGTGGGTATCTCTTTTTTCTCATAATTCTTCAGTCAGCATTATCAGATAGCCTACTTTAATGAAATCAATGAGTGCTAAATGGGTTTCCTGTTATACTCCTGTTTTTTGATTATTTTTTATTATAAATACTGCATCTGATCTGCCCTCTGAATTCCCATTTGTTCTTTATCTAATAAACTCTCAGCTATAGTCTTTAACCCCTTGTTCACTTTCTTATATAAACTATGTATGCAATGTCAAATAAATTGATTCCTTTATAGTTCTTACACCGACTACAGTCTCCTTTCTTGACTAGCGACATCACATTTGCTTGCAACTATGGATTTGGAATAGCTCCCTTTCTCCAGCACATATTAAATAAATGTAGTAATGTCTTTCGTAGCAAGGGGCCTCCATATTTTAGCAGTTCAGTGTTTATACCATCCATACCAGTAAATTCTTTTTTTTGTGTGGAGTTACGAGCTTCACTTAAATTGATCCATGCATAAATTGTTTAACATCCTATTTCAATTTCATCCTCCATATTCATTTGGGGCAATTTTCTTATCCATTTGTTTATTGGATGTTAGTTAATTGAACAACTTCTTTTTCCATTTGATTTAGCATTTGCGTTGTTTTATAAGCTAGCATTTGCTTTCACTGAATATCATTTTCTGTTATGCTTATAAACCTATCCCAAGATTCTCGACAAGCTCTTTCCACTACTCAATTTGCTGCATTTCTCTCTTGTTCGTAAATTTGATGATTCTCTTGTGTTGTTTTACACTGAGATACTCAAGATCATCATTTTTTTTTTTTTTTTTTTTTTTTTTTTTTTTTTTTTTTTTCCCTCCTCCCCTATAACTTTATCTAAATTCGATGTTTGGACAACATGGTTACGGTTTCAGCCCATCGCGGGGGCCATCTTCAGGGCGAGCTTACTGTGAAATAACAATATACAGTATATCTTCGATAAAACCGATGACAACTATCTTAAAACAGTAGATTACGTAAATATGTTTTACCCACTAGTCGACTGCTGGTGGCGTCACGTCTACCAAGGTACGACAGGAGCCTGTAAGGAATTTACCTAATGTCTGGGTTTATATAGCAAGCTATGAGCATGTGAGCGTAAGCAACGCCTCCAGCGGTGACCAATGGTAGACTTCTAGGCTTAAAAATTGAAATATAAATACAATTTGTGTTAAAATTACAATGTAAAAAAACCATGTTCATTTAAAAAAAAACACTGTTAGACAAACAAAGTATGAGAAAAAAACTTTTCAATGCCAAACTTATAAAAGAACGTTAGTAAGTTAACTTCTTTTGTAATACACATGGGAGAAGGATAACAATTTCCTGTCTGTATTCTATTTACTTTCTGCTTATTTATATCCTACTTCTATTATTTAATAACGTAAAGTGTGCCTATCTGTAATCGTATACACAGAGCACTCTACTCCAGATGCTAAGGACCCCGTTGCCCAACATGGCTGTCGTCTCTGCTACGATGTTATTTGTTGCCTAGCCCAGGCCCTATGGACGCTGTTGTCATGACAACGGCGCAATATGACTGCCCCCTTTGCCGTGCTGCTGTCCGTCGCCTAGGCAACGATAGGATCGATACCTATTTCGAGGGAATCCATCTTCATAGTGCCAAAGTTGCCTCCACTGTATACAGAGGCGTCCCCCAAAAATACGAACAATTATTTGCCTTTATATTGAGTATGTTTGAATGAACGCTATTTAGTGAGTGACGAGGTATTAATTTTTATTTTTACGGATGTCGGTTGTCATATTGCTGTTAGCTGCAGAAAAGTAAATATTTACTAAATAGTTATGTGGTTGTCAAACAGTACATTATGCTGAGAGAAGTATCAGCTAGGTCACTTAGTGGTTTATGGTATGAATATCATCATTAAAGCACCGTCGCGCTACATGTCTCATAGGATTACCATAAAACAACGTAAAACTTAAAGTAAATGTCTTAAGGTCATAGTTAGATGTCATGTAACTAGAAGACTTACAGAGGTCATTTACAAAGGAATACTTAATGGTTATTGTCGTGTGTGTGTGTGTGTGTGTGTGTGTGTGTGTGCGTGTGTGTGGGATGCCTTTTTTTAAAAAAAAAAAAAAAAAATCATCAAAGTTACAGAAAGGAAAAGTATCATCCTTACATGCAAATAATATTTTCGAAAAGCTCGAAAAGAATGTTCCATCATATAACTCCTCTTGGTAATTCAGTAGAGCTTTTGGTTCCTGTTCATGATGTATGAAGATCTCCAATTTTTTTCCCCATCATCGGCCCTTTTTGGACTACATTTTACACCTTTAAGCCTTCATCAATATTTATTTCAGTGGGTTTTTCTGTATCTAGGTGCTGTCCAGAAACTGATTTACTGCGTGATGATCCTAAAGTATGTTCTTTAAACCTTGCCTTTAAGTTTCTGCCTGTCTGCCCGATATAAAGGTTCTTGCAATCCTTAAATGTCAATTTGTAGACTCCCGATTTGGTCAGTATCCTACTTCTGGAATCTTCTGTACTATGTCTTAAACTGAGTTTTTAAAAAGTCTGTTCACCGTATCAGAAATGTTACTCGTATACTGCATTTTCGAAAAAAATCCTCTTCTTGGGTCGCTGAAGTTGACTTGCCTGTATATTACGTAGTAGTGTCTCTACTATAATTGATTCATATCAATTAGTTATCGCTGTTTGCTTAAATATATTAATTTCTTTCTGTCTTTGATCTGGTGCTAGCGGTATCCTGTTTAGTATATTTAACAAGGAAAAGAAGAAAACCCTTATATATTTGTTAGGATGACATGACGTAGCATGAATAATAGCATCTGTCGTGGTAGGTTCTCTATAAATACTAAACATATGTTGTCCGTTAACATTGGAAATGGTGAGGTCCAAATAATTTATAGTCTATTGTTGTTCATGTTCGGCTGTAAAATTAAGTTTCGGGTGTATGTCATTCACCATGTCCGTCTGATTATTTATTTCATCCATCGTATCATCAAATAATATTAAAATATCGACGTATCGTGTGTAGTATGGTTTTCTCTCTCTCTCTTTTTTTTTTTTTTTTTTTTTTTTTTTTTTTTTTTTTTTTTTTTTCCTCATAGCTTGCTATATAAACCCAGACATTAGGTAAATTCCGTACAGTCTCGTGTCACACCGTGGTAGACGTGACGCCACCAGCAGTCAACCAGCGGGTAAAACATTTACATAATCTACTGTTTTAAGATAGTTGTCATTAGTTTTGTCTAAGATATATATAGTAATTTCACAGTATGCTCGCCCTGAAGATGGTCCCTGCGATGGGCTGAAACCGGTCAGCACTAAATAAATAAAAAAACGCGATTAAGACTGTTTTCTTAATACTGAGTTTATATAAATTCGATGTCCAAATTTTAACCCTTTTTCCCTTCTTATCTTTTTCTTTTTCCCTAAGGCTTCTTCAGCAGATTTCTTAACTGCAATTTCTATCTCTTTCCATTCCGTCTCTATTTCTTATGCTGTTTTTCCTTTTTTAGTTCTTGATTAAGTGCCTTCTGATGGTGATCCCGTACGCTTTGTTCATTTAGTAGATATACCTTATAGATTTCTTCCTTAGCCTTTTTCCCTGTCAACTTTTTGTTCTTTCTCCATTTTATGTACATATGTATTTGAGGTATCACCAAGAAATGGTGAGAACGTAAGTCATAATCCTGTACACGTTTGTAACTCTTACTTTGCCTTCTGATTTTTCATTAATGATAATGTAGCCTATCAGAGATGTAAATCCTCAAGCTGACTATGTATATTTATGGATATCTTTTTTTACGGAGGAATATGTCTGTTCCTTCGAACATGTTTTGATCCTGCAGCAACTATGAATTCAAACAAAGGTGTTTCAGACATTGGCTGTGAGTGAAAATTGATTTAAATCAGTGGTGAAATTGAAGATTTGTGTTGGACTGGGATCTGAACCCAGGTCTGGTGCTTATTAGGCACATGCTCTTACACCTAGGTCATCGCAACTGGATGGACTACCCTAGCACATCTCTTGTCAAACCCAAATTATCAACTTACCCACACACTACTTATGTAGTGCCCCTTGTCCATTATCCTCATTACTTGCGGCGTTTCACTGATTGAAGAAGGAGATTGAGCCTGTTGTTCCTCCCCACTGAAGAGATCACTGGCCGTCTTCATCTTAGTTATGTATACACTGATCAGCCTGAATATTATGACCACCTACGTAATAGCTGGCATGTTCACCTTTGGCATGGATAATAGCGATGACTCGTCATGATATGGAATCAATGAGGCCTTGGTAGGTCGCTGGAGGGAGTTGGCACCATACAGGACCCCTCCCAGGGGGGCTCGCCACTCTTTGGCTGGTTTGTGCTTAGCTACCACCCTAGTCTTTGCAGCATTTTTCCCCTTCCCTGCTGCATGTTTATCCTCTTGCTCTTATTTTTTCCTTCCCGTGGGGAACATGTCTGGGGTATTATTAGGAATGTTCTGCATTCTGCCGCTGATGTACGAACAGTCTCACCTTTGTTTTTCACTCCCTTTTCCTTTCTTTGTTTTCCTTCTCCTCTCGTTCCTCTGCTTCAGCGTTTCAGGAACCCCTTTTTCTTCTTCCTCCCTGTGTGCTCCCGAAGGCCAGCCCACACATCTGACGTGTAACAGGTGATTGGGTAATGGGTAATTCCCAGCCCCGGGTCAACAGGTAGGGTTTGCATGTACCCCCTGGTACAGGCCAGGCCCAGGGAGGTGTGACTGCCTGAGCTGTAATCTTCTGAAATTGCCGATTCGTCCCTTTTGTCAGGTGTTGGGGAGGTGTGACCTGAGGTGTGAACAATCACCTAAGGTGGGTGCACCCCATTGTGAAGGGGGGCCTATAGTTGCAGGAGCGCACCATTGGAGATGCTGGCAATCATGGGGATTTCCTCACAGTTAGTCAATCTTCTTCCCACTCAATGTCTACAAAAAGTAAACGTAATGAGGATACTGATCCAATGACCCTTCACACTGCACCAGGGTTCCTCGGGGTCTCAAATATTGAAGTCAGTCAGTCCTTCACCACAGTAAATCTGTTTATTGTTCAGAAAGGTGTAGATGCAGTTGCTGGCCCTGTGAAATCCTGCTCTTGTTTACGGAACGTTACTTTGCTTTTGGAGACCACTTCTGACTCTCAAACACAACTGCTTGCTGCCTCGCTTCTCCACGGATACCAGTTCGTGTTATGGTCCATAGAACTTTGAATTCTTTCCATGGTATAATTCACACCAGGCTGCTCGACAGTCTAACTGAGGCCGAAATACAATCTTACCTCTCTGATCAGGGTGCCATTGCCGTCGATCAGGTAATGAAAAAGGTAGATTCGTCCTTAGTATAGAGTAGTGCTTCCGTCCAAGCTCAAAGCAGGTTATGAAATTATCACAGTCGAGATGTACATTCTGAACCCAATGTGCTGCCACCAGTGGTCATCATTTCTACCACACTAGAACGTCTTGGGGGAACCTGGACAAATGTGTCACCTGTGGTAGGGATGTGCACGAGGGCGATTGTCCATCTCCTCCCCACTGTATCATCTGCAATGGCAGCCACGCCACCTTATCTCGGAATTGTTCAGTGTATCTTGATGAGCAGGCTTTACAAGAGATCCGGGTAAAGGAAAAGGTGCCTTACCCATCGCTCACAAGTTATTGGCTTGTCGCAAAACCTGCATTCTACTGTATGGTACCTATAGTTCCGTTCTTGTTACCTTCGCTCCATGAAGGGGTGAAGCCACCAGTTACACAACTGATAGGACAGATGGAGTACACCCGTGAAGACCTCTATGTCCCTCCAGCCGAACGACACCCAAATCTTTCTCTAACTGCAAAGGCCCGAAGAAGTCCACCCAAGGTAGTCTTCTCCTTCGCCACCTCGAAGATCCTCTTCGATGGTGGTGCCACACAATACCATAGCCCGACCGCGTCCATGCCGCCAGTGCACACCAACAATTGTTTTCCAGCATTGGACTCCACAGACTGACCGCACAAGCAAGCTGATGCTTCTGTGGACCCCATGGAGCAGGATCCTTCTGCTTCTGTACCATATAGTAATGCCTCTCGCCAATCTGTCGCTCGACAGCCACTGAGGTGACACCCCTACGTCTCTTCCTCATCATGACTCCCCTCCAATGGAACGTTCGCGGCCTTCGCTCCCACAAAGAGGATTTACGGCTGCTTTTAGCATCGCAGCATCCCCTTGTACTGTGCCTTCAGGAAACGAAATTGCGCACTCACGACCGCTTTGAGCATTCACATTTCTTAGCGATTCGTTTTGACCTTCCCCCTGAATTCGGCATTCCATCTCATCGGGGGGTGTCATGCTGCTCATACAAGATAATATTCATAGTCAACCCATCTCTCTGAATACTAGTCTTCAAGTTGTTGCAGTTCGTCTTTTCCTTCCACACCTGACTTTTTCCCTCTGTACTGTATATGTCCTTCTGCCATTTGCTGTCATGAGGGCAGACTCCCTTCAGCTTATTGGGCAGCTACCTCCCCCATTTTTGCTACTCGGTGACTTTAATGTGCATCATCCCCTTTGGGGTCCTCCCAGGACCTGTCAGACAGCTGCCCTCTTGGCTGACCTTCTTAACCAACTTAACCACTTCTGCCTTAACACTGGAGCACCCACTTTCCTTTGACACCTCACACACCTATTCCCATTTGGACCTCTCCTAGTGCACTGCCCAGCCTGCCCCTCATCTTGAGTGGTCCCTTCTTTCTGACACCTACTCGAGCGACCATTTTGCATGTGCTATCCGTTTGCTGACTTCTACACCCTCCATATGCGCGCCCAAATGGCTGTTTCCTAAGGCTGACTGGTGCTTTACTCCTTCCTGCCCACTTACGAAGAGCACGATTTCCCTAGTTGTGATGGCCAGATGGAATATCTCACCAACGTTATTCTTGTTGCTGTGGAACATTCCATTCCACGCAGTTCCTCTTTGCCATGCTGTGTCCCAGTCCCTTGGTGGACTGAGGCATGCTGCGACGTAATTCGCGCACGGAGACGTGCACTCCGCGTTTTTAACCACCACCCTACAATCCATTATAAACAGATGTGGGCAAAGTGACGTTGCATTCTTTGGGATAGCAAATGAGCTAGCTCGATTTCATTCACTAGTTCTTTTAACGGTTCCATACCTTCCTCTGTCGTGCGGCCAGTCTCCATTCCCCAATACCAGCCACTGCCAATGTCATCATGGACCCTATTGCTATTTCCAACACCTTGGGTCCCCGTTTTGCGGAAGTTTCGAGCTCTCCCCACTCTCACCCTGCCTTCTTCCATCAGACACGAGCAGGTTCGGACAGTAGCCTTCCCTTCTCTGAATCGTGAGTGCTACAATGCCGCCTTTACTATGAAGGAGCTATATCATGCCCTCAGTTCATCCCTATCTTCCGCCCGAGGACCAGACGCCGTCCACATTTAGGTGTTACAGCAGCTTTCTCTTGCAGGCAAGCGCTTTCTGCTTAACACGTGCAACTGCATCTGGGCAAAGGGCACATTTCCCGGACATTGGCATGAAGCCACTGCATACCCATACCTAAGCCCAGTTAGGACAAAGACCTTCCTTCTAGCTGCCGCCCCATCTCTCTCACCAGCTGCATTTGCAAGGTGATGGAACGTATGATTCATGCCCGGCTGGTGTCGTGGCTGGAATCTCGCAATTTACTATCGAATGCCCAGTGTGGATAGCGAGTGTGGCTTTCTGCAGTTGACCATCTCGTTACTTTGTTCACCCATGTCATGAATGGTTTTCTGTGGAAATCCCAGACTGTGGCCGTGTTTTTGGGTTTGGAGAGGGCCTACGACACCTGCTGGAGAACTGGTATCCTACTCTATATACTTGGGCTTCCGTGACCACCTGCCCTGTTTGCTTCAGACATTTTTACAAGACATAGTTTTCAAGGTGCAGGTGGGTTCTGCCTTGTCGGACACCTTTATCTAGGAAAATTGTGTTAGTCAGGGTTCCGTCCTGAGCGTTATCGTCTTTGCTATCGGCATTAGCCCTATAAGGCTAGGCGCAAATTGAAAAGCGTATAGCACGTGTGCCGTGACGACACCACAGCGCGATATGCACGAGTCGCGCGGGTCCAGCGCATATTGCGACGCGTACACCATACTTCGCACGCGCCGCCTGACCACGCTCTGCGCTGACAGAACGGAAGCGCGCGCAATCTGTTATCTTTCTCAAACTATTTTACAGAAACTATTCACTGAAAATATTTGATTTTTGCCTTACTTGTAGCGTTGTATGTCAGCTTCGTGGCGAAGTGCTCATCATTTCGCTAATGACCATTCTTATTGTGATGTGTACGATTTAGTAAGACACTACGCAAAACTCCAAAAGTTTTGCAACGAAAATTAGGGGTCGCTATGATTTTGCGTTTGGTGCGTATTACACCGTATGCTGCTGCGTGTGAAATTTAGCTAACATGTTGAATTTTTGTTTAGAGTTGGGAGGAGGTCTCCATCTGCCTCCGATCTCGAGAAAATGGATCCCATGTAGCGCGCTCACTTCCGACCTCACGCCCGCGAGAATAAAATACTCGCAACATCTCTCATATCTCCTAAACCGCTCGAGACATCGAAACGAAAGTTTGGCGGATGATAGCACACAAGGAGGAGAGTGTTTTGCCACTTCTTAAACACACTCAACTTTTTTTTTTCTATGGCTATATATCAGTGCTTATGCTTTCCTTTTTATTTCACTCCAGTGACTGTAATTTTTTAAGAGCTGTAGACAGCTAGCGAAACAAGAGCTTCCTAGTATGAAAATTAACATGAAATTTCTTCTTTTATGTTACTGCAAACCGACACTATGAGGTTTTTCGTAAGCTATTTAGCTCTGTGGTTGCCAATTACTTGTTTAATGAGGCACTCCGTTATGGAATTCTGTCGCAATAGCTGCTGTGAGGTGAATTTGGCAAACTACACTGTGACAAAAGAAGTACAATTAAACCAGTCACCAAGAGAAATGTGGCCGTTACTCACAAATGGTGATGCTTCTTCGAATGAGAAAAGGTTAACAACTCACACAAAAACAGATTGCCAATTCTGTTGGAATTTTGGTGGAATCCCGGCAACTCATCGTATTTTTAACTCTGAGCGACTGGAATGGAAACTTAACAAAGGATTTTATTGCTTCTCTTGATCTGAGCTGTATTAAAATAATGACGAGCGTTCCTTCAGGCGGAATGATAGGCACATGCCAGATAATGGTTACTCACCTATGGCATGGAAAACTGACAATGTGTGATCGCGAATAAAATAGTTGTTATTGAGAAAAATAAACAATTGATCTGTCGCACAACACAATGGTCAGTGTATTGTCAGCAGCGGAGGATAATGCGCGCGACAGGAATGCGCATGTGTGCCTTGTGAGTTGGAGTTCGAAAAACATTGTCATAGAAGTAGATCTGCCTTTGTCAGTAGTACATTTCAACAAATTAAATATATCTGATCATATCACTCTTTTAGGATATTCCTACTTTCGTAATAATACCGACCATTTTCTTCATTTGTGTAGCCTGTTGTAAAATTAGTTTATTAATGATAACTAAAATACTTTTTCTCATCACGGCGAAACAATTAAAACTTCGTTATTTGTGACTGCTTTTCGACTGTTTCTAGCTTGCAGTGGAAATGTGATGTTCACTTGCATGTAGTACAGTGTGTCGTGTTACATTATTACATCCATATCCAAGTAATCAGTGAGACTTCTATACTTCAGATCTTGGACGCTTTTTACCAGGAGCACAAAGGGATCACGCCTGTCGAGATAATCCCTTTCTAAATTTTTGTAACAGATCGTACAGCATACTAGGCAACGAGAAGATAACCTTGTTTTACTTTCCTCCCTTGCTTCTTAATCACATGATTTTATAATATTCCTTGCTTCCCTATTCACTACCCTCTGACCCTTCTTGCGATCTGACAACATCGCGGAGGCATATGATACAATTCCAGCGGCCAATGGCTCATCAGTTACTGAAGTATGCATTTTTCTTGACAGAAGAAAAACAAACAAAACAAAACAAAATTATACAGATATAAATAACAGAAAAGTATAATGTACTAACGAATAAAGCTCGAGCGTTTAAATGGCGAAAAACGAAACACTACCCAAAGGCAATAAAATTTGGTACACAATAAGACAAAATTTATCGCATGGGCAATACTAACACTGCTCATATGCGCCATTCCGATGTGAGCATATGGCCGGGCTACTTTTCCGCTCCCCGCTTCAAATTTCCCACGGTGCTAGCGAGGCACGCGCGCTGCGAGAAACTGTGGCCTGCCTCCCGCCGTGCTTCTCCGGCTCCCTTTTTGTTGATGGTTTTGCCATCTATTGCAGTTCTCCACGGACCTGTCTCACTGAGTGGCGTCTTCAGTGATGTCTTGATCATCTTTACTCTTGGAGCATCGACAATAGCTTTTGCTTTTCCCCCGACAAAATCATTTGTATGAATTTCTGGTGGCGCAAATGGTTTCTGTCACCATCTCTACATCTTGTGCCTGTTTCTCTTCCATTCATTGAAACTACGTAATTCCTGGGGCTCATGCTCGATAGGAAACTCTCATGGTTCTCCCATGTATCTTACCTCTCAGCTCGCTGTACACAGTCCTACATGTCATCGATGGTACTTCCTTGGGTTCTTGATTCATTACTACAATTCGTTCCAAACACTAGAAGTACCACGTGAGTCAATTTTGACCCACGAGTGTTTGTCGAGGCCCCTACACCCTTCCATAATCACTGCAGGACCAAACGCTGTCGTGACTTTTCATCATTTATGGGGTTGTACACCTTGGCAAAATTTCATACTCCTAGCCCGCCTCGAAGTACAAAAAAGGTGTCAGTTATATCTGAAGTACTATGTGGGTCATTTTTTATCTGTGTGCAGTGAAATGCAATTTGGTATCAATACATCGGTTGTCAGTTTCTGGGCATGACTCAAATATTACGAGATGTTGGAGAACATTATGATGATTTAGGACAAATATAACCCGAAATATGAAGACTTCCGTGGTCGGACCATGCTTTATATCAGCGCGGCTTTCCGCTCCCTATCAACTGGCGGCATGCAGACAAACGAAGTGATGTGGGGAAGCCACAGAGTAACATAATTATAAAGAGAGGTAGGCCCCCTTGCGCCACTGTCTGGGGCTCTGCTAATAGTTCCAGCAGAGAACATTAGAGGTCAGGTGAATTGCTCTTACGGAGCGTTTCTGAATGTATATCCTTGTCTGTGGTCAAGCCTAGAGGCTAAAGCAGTTCAGACAGCAACTACTTCCTGAAAACATTCACTTGACTGTGGCAACCATGAAATTCATGATCCGAGTAAGGGTCTTTGTCATCATGTCATTATGATGCTGACACAACCATCCCTCAGCTGTGGTCGTAACAATATGACTGACAACTTCTTCACCTTTGTGAAACTGACGGATGAGCTGAAACAAAAAGTAACAAGTTCAGTTCACTCTTTGGAGATCACTGAAAGAGGTCCTTCTTGTGAAACAAAGTGGAGACTAACTGATGTGCGCACGCTTGTACAAGTCAGGTGACAATCGTCTTACAGTATACCAATGGAAAAAGGGAAAAAAATCCTTATTCTGTGCAACGCGCATTTTCAGGTCAATGAGAATACTGAGAAGAAACTTCCAGAAACTGTTAAGTTTTATAATGACTGTAAGGGTGGACTCAGTACAGTTGAGCAGGTGACCAGATTCTACTGTCCGAGCTGGTACCAACCGATAGCCTATGCATGTCTTCTACAACATTCTTTACTTTTCCATGATCAGTGTTCACACAATTTTTGAGTTACATATCTCTAGAAGATTAATGGCAAGATTTTATTCTCGGAGCAGCAGATAACCTTAAGCCCCCCTACACTTGATGCCAGCGCTGGTCAACGTGGAAATGGAAAGTCTTGTCAAATTCAGATTTCCTGCAAAGAACAAAATGGGACAAAGTCACACACGTTTCATGTGCAACAAGTAAGCGTGCAAAAGCTTGTAAGCCAAAACTTGTCGAATGTCTAAACTAGGAGTCCATCCCAGCTTAGACAGTTCTGTCCACTGCTTTGTTCCTAAGTATTTCCAAATATTTATCATTCTAGAATGAAATAGTTTGTTCTTGTGTTTTTGTTCCTTGATTGCAGTAAGCAAGAAAACATGCATAGCGTTTTAGTCATATTCTGCGTTTTAGAATGTTTTACAAATGCATGCTATAGACCTTATTTGTCTTCAAAAGTAAAAATACTGTTAGTGCGCATGTAAACAGTATGTTTTGACTCCGTTTCAATCGTTTTATATAAAAAAGTGTAATACTGTTTTACTTGTTTCAATGACGTTTGATGAAAGACTGAGGACTTTCTTTTTATTTTAGACACTTTTAGAGACAAAATTGTCTTTCGGTTATTCTTAAGTCTCCTTGAACATATTGTTCACCACCCAAATACCGATAAAATAGTTTCCTGCTCTTGGTAAAAAATGACCCACATGGTACTTCGAGGGGTATGGCGAAGTCTGGTACTTTTAGTGTTAAGACTTTGGCATTACAAATCCATTAAACAAAGTTTCCTGCTTAGTCTTTCTCAGAAAACTGACTTTAAATGACGATGCTGCACAACAACAATATTACTGAAAAGCCCTTACTTCCTGTGAATATCAGACAAAACACCAGTTAATCCAAGTATCATTTGATTTAAGCTACATATTTCTCCCTACTTCTGCCTGAAGAGCTATACTGTGACGAATCTTTCTCATAATAGGTATTACCAGAGGCAGCATAACTTATTTCACTTTAGCTTCTTTTAATCTGGCCTGAAGTGCTACACTGACACACATTTTATTCAAAATATTTTTAAAAAAATAGAGAACTGACCTTACTTTCACTGTAACTAGAACAAATGACTTAGACACTTCCATATACTTCCACAAATGGCAATGAATTTCGTATATGAAAGATCTTTTTCTACTGCTGCTCTACAACTTCTGGTGCTTTTATATACTTTGTTTTCTTAAATTTCTATATTCTATCATGTTTTTGAGTACTTCATTAATTTGTGCAGCATGGTAGATTCAAAGACAAAGACACATTTAATTTTTTTGGCTTATCATTAGCTTCCATCCTCTTCAGGCAACTGATGCAAAAAGTACAGTTATAAACATTAAAAAATTACAAGTGAATTCAGGATAGTATAAGGTGATCGTAAGAAAAGTGTAATGTATACATAGGATAGCAGAAGAAAGGCGTGACCCAGGAAAAGAATGTGCTGACTCAGCTGGGGAGGCACTACTCACCAGGTATTGTATTCACTAAAGAACAATGAACACCATACCTATTCATTTTATTTGCTTCTGGTGTTTTTTCAACTCTGATCACAAAATAATTTCTTATTTCAAAGATGATTAATTGCCTTGTTTTACTGTTAAGCAACTCATCGAAAAGTGCAAATGGTTTCAAATCATAGCATACGCTGAGGCGACAAAAGTCTTGCGATACCTCCTAATATGCTACCTGGCATAGTGGAGCAGCTCGACATGGCATTGACTCAACAAGTCATTGGAAGTCCCGTGCGGAAATGTTGAGTCATGCTGCCCCTCTAGCCATCCATAATTGTGAACGTGTTGCTGGTGCAGGCTTTTATGCACGAACCGACCTCTCAATTATGTCCCATAAATGTTCAACGGGATTCATGTTGGACGATCTGGGTGACCGAACCAATCGTGAAAAACTGTGGCCTGGTGACAGAGTGCATTGCCATCCATAAAATTGCAACATTATTTGGGAACATTAAGTCCATAGTTGGCTGCAAATGGTCTACTCCAGTCAATGTTCGGTTCAGGTGGACTGGAGGACACAGTCCATTTGATGTAAACACAGTCCACATCATTGTGGAACCCTACCAGCTTGCACACTGCCTTGTTGGCAACTGGGGTGCGTGGCTTCTTGGGTTCTGCACCACACTCAAATCCTACTGTCAGCTCTTACCAAAAGAAATTAGGACTCAACTGACCAGGACATGGTTTTCCCATCATGTAGGGTCCAACCGATACGGTTACGAACCCAGGATAGGCACGGCAGGCAATGTGCTGTTACCAAAGACACCCGCGTTGATTATTTGTTGCCATAGCTTATTAACACTAGCGTCTGCCACATTGTCCAAATGGATACGTTTGTTATATGTTCCACACTGATTTCTGCAGTTATTTCACAGTGTTGCTTGTCTTTTAGCACTGACAATGCTATGCAAACGCTGCTGCTCGTCATTAAGTGAAGACTGACAACCACTGCATTGTCCGTGATGAGAGGTAATGCCCGAAATTGGTATCCTTGGCACACTATTGATACTGTGGATTTCAGAATACTGAACACTGTAACAATTTCAGAAATGGAATGTCCCATGCATCTAGCTCCAAATATCGTTCCATATTCAAAGCCTGTTAATTCCTGTTGTGCAGCTGTAATCACTTCAGAAAACTTTTCACATCAATCTCCTGAGTACAAATGATAGCTTCGCCAATGCCCTGCCCTTTTATACCTTGTTTATGCGACACTACTATCATTTGTATATGTGCATATCGGTATCCCAAGGCTGTGTCACTTCACTGTAGATGATATAAGGTATGCTATTTCATATTCAGTTTTGTGGGCAGTCCTGTTTTATTTTAATGGACTATGGTACACACATAGAAATTTAGATATCTCTTTATTCATGCTACTGGATTTTGCCTTAGTTTTGACTAATATAAGATCTCCCAATTTGAAACTAGCCATCATCATGCCCTCTTTTCCTTTCTGTGGCTTTCTTTTTTCATAATCTCTCTTGCTGTCCTAATTTTTTCTTCTTCAGTTATTTAGCTTAAAATTTGAAACTTTTTCCCCAATAATATCGGTAGGCTTCTTTGCAAACATAAATTTACAAGGAGCAAAACCAGTAAATTTATTCCATAATTTGTGTATTATGCTGTGAAAATTCCTTATTTGACTTCTCTAAGCAGTTTTTTTTGCTACAATAGTAATGCCTGTTAATTTTCTATATTCTCTTACTTAAATTTCCCTGTAGAAAGAGTATGAAATCTTGGTAGGATCGATTTTAATCACTGCATAAACAGTCCTGAAATGAATTGTGGCCAATTGTCTGATGAAAATGTTTCTAATTTGTCTGTAATTGTCCTCATGTTGGCTCTTTTTATTCGGTATAATTTTACATCTTTTGAGAAGGTATCCTATACTACAAATGCGTTTGCACCTCGCAGTAGAAGTAGGTAATTTATATGTTGGAAGTCGCTGTTTTCACACTGAATCTTTTTCTGTTGCTGTGGAACATTGGGAGTCGTGTTTTTTATACTTTCTCAGGTTTCACGGCTGACAGAAATGAACTAGTTATGATATGTTTGACTGCATCGTAGAATATACATCAGGTGCCATACACTTGTACTCGTATTCTACAAACTGTTGCCAACAACCTATAGTAACATTGCGAAATTTATGTCGAAATAGCAAGATGCATCTGTAAACGTAATTTTTCATTAAACTACGATCGATTTCTTCATTGGAAAATGCATATGTACACCGCAAATTGTATAAACATAGTGCACAAACAAAGTTAACATTCGGCGCGGTGGCTGATGGGAGCGACTGCAAAGGCATTTCCCATTTACAGTCGCTTCCATCAGCCAGCTCGCCGAGTGTCATCTTTGCGCGAGTAATAGGTACTTCACTCGCTTTACAGCTAATGTTGCCGTTTTCAGTTACTGGATGTAGCTTGGAAACGGACATGATCGTCTGAAGCTATTAATGACATGAAAATAATGGATTTGCGTCGAAATTATTTCTTAAAATTATGACTCTACAGCCGCGGAAACTGAACAGTGGAAAGGATTGTAACAACTTACGTGTAGTTGTGCAGCAGCAGTGTTGGAGTGAGCCTATATCCTAAATATGTCGATGTGCAATATTTTCTGGTAACGAGATGATACTCAATACAGCAAACCCAGTAAAGGTGATGGATTTACAGGTTGTCACATACACGTATGGAATGAAATCGGTGTAATTTTCTTCCTGCTCTACCAGCTTTCCCTTTTACTTGAGCCCTAGGAATAAAAACACATTTAGATCGAAATGCTGGGCCACTTAAGCATTTTGAAATATTGTTTGATGATATGCTGATTTGTATTTTGTTAATTAAAACCGGTAAGTATGCATACCAGGAAAACTAGAAGTTTAAAAAAATATTTTTTTCCCGTAAGTCGTGCCACCAAACTGTTTGTGAAATACTGGTATTTTTCGAAGAATTCTACTTTCAAGGAAGATGCAAATCCATTTCCAAAGTTACGAAAAGTGTCGAAGATAAGGAAGATGAACAAAACGATTTCAGCGCAGCATTAGTTCCAGAAATAAATGGTAGCAGAACGACAGATTATTATTGTTATTATTTAAGCGAAAAACTTTGGTAAAGAATCATTTGTTCTACTTGAATAAAAATCGTGTTACCAATAGTGCATACTTGGTTGAGTAATATGTTGTGTCTACCAAAACAGTTTTAAATATAATTTATTTTCTATTTGACAAAAGCTGTTTTGTAAAAATTTTACACATCACCTGAACTTATTTTGTACAATACGGAATAAACATCTATGGAACTCTTACAGCAAATAGTAAGGATTTGCCGATTGTGCGTGCGGCCATGAAAACTAAAAAGGAGAAATCGGAGCCTTCCAAAAATGACAGTCATGGTCCTAAAATAGCAAGACAAAGAAATAATTTGTGTTTTGAGCACTGTACACAACACGTCTTCGCAGATAAAGCAAACAAAAAATGGGGTGATTAAATACGTAATGAAACCTCATGCGACTATAAGGATACAATGGACGGCGTTGACAGAGGTAATGAAGAACCTTCTTACTACGAGACGACGCAGAAATAGGAGAAATATAACAAAGTCTTTAGGCGTGTAATTGATTAGTGAGTATTCAGCACATTCGTTATATTCCAAAGTTGAAACAACATGTAGAAAATATTTTTTGAATTTAGAATAGAAGTATTAGGTTGGTGCTTACATTCGAAGCATTTTTCTGTAAGTTTAAGCCGTCTCCTCCTTCTCCTCCTCCTCCTCCTTCTTCTTCTATTGGCACTACATCCAGTGATGGTACTTGGCCTCCTCAATAAGTTTCTGCCATTCCTCTCTGGACTTCGCCGTGGGCCTCCAGTTACGGCAACTGACTCTGGCAGCGTCCTCTCCAACCTCGTCGCTCCATCTAAATCTAGGTCATCCTCTTGCTCTTCCTCCTCCTCCAGGTTCACTGCAGCAAGTTTTCCTGTCGGGATCTGTCTCATCGAGTCGCATTACATGTCCAGCCCATCTCAGTTTACACAGCATTATGAACTTTACCACATCATCCTCCTTATAGCAGTCATAAAGTTCGTCATTTCTTCGCCTTCTCTAGGTCCCATTTTCATATACAGGCCCAAAAATCTTCCTCAATATACTTCTTTCATGTGATCTCAGTTTGTTTTCATCTTGCTTCGTAATAACGGCCTTGATACGCCTGGGCATTGAGTCAAACAGAACTTGGATGGCGTGTACACGTACAGCTGCCCATTCAGCTTCAACACGATACCACAGTTCATCAAGAGTAGTGAGTGGCGTGTTGTGACAAGCCAGTTGCAAGGCCACCATTGACCAGACGTTTTCAGTTGGTGAGAGATCTGGAGAATGTGCTGGCCAGGGCAGCAGTCGAACATTTTCTGTATCCAGAAAGGCCCCTACAGGACCTGCAACACGCGTTCGTGCATTATCCTGCTGAAATGTAGGGTTTCGCGGGGATCGAATGAAGGGTAGAGCCACGGGTAGTAACACATCTGAAACGTAACGTCCACTGTTCAAAGTGCCGTCAATGCGAACAAGAGGTGACCGAGATGGCACCCCATACCATCACGCCGGGTGATACGCCAGTACGGCGATGACAAATACACGCTTCCAATGTGCGTTCACCGCGATGTCGCAAAACACGGATGCGACCATCATGATGCTGTAAACAGAACATGGATTCATCTGAAAAAATGACGTTTTGCAATTCGTGCACCCAGGTTCGTCGTTGAGTACGCCATCGCAGGCGCTCCTGTCTGTGATGCAGCGTCAAGGGTAACCGCAGCCATGGTCTCCGAGCTGATAGTCCATGCTGCTGCAAACGTCGTCGAACTGTTCGTGCAGATGGTTGTTGTCTTGCAAACGTCCCCATCTGTTGACTCAGGGATCGCGACGTGGCTGCACGATCCGTTACAGCCATGCGGATAAGTTGCCTGTCATCTCGAGTGCTAGTGATACGAGGCCGTTAGGATCCAGCAAGGCGTTCCATATTACCCTCCTGAACCCACCGATTCCATATTCTGCTAACAGTCATTGGATCTCGACCGACGCGAACAGCAATGTCGCGATACGATAAACCGCAATCGCGATAGGCTACAGTCCGACCTTTATCAAAGTCAAAAACGTGATGGTACACATTTCTCCTCCTTAAACGAGGCATCACAACAACGTTTCACCAGGCAACGCCGGTCAACTGCTGTTTGTGTATGAGAAATCGGTTGGAAACTTTACTCATATCAGCACGTTGTAGGTGTCGCCACCGGCGCCAACCTTGTGTGAAGGCTCTGATAAGCTAATCATTTGCATATCACAGCATCTTCTTCCTATCGGATAAATTTCGCGTTTGTAGCACGTCATCTTCCTGGTGTAGCAATTTTAATGGCCGGTAGTGTATGTGGAACCTGTTCTTCCCAATAAATTTTTTGAAAGTGTTCCCACAAATTACGAGAATCGGTGACCTCTGGTTCCTATCCATGAGCATCTCCCTTAATCCAATCTCTTACGCATGACATATTTATCCTTTCTTTTTAGCTATGAGCTGAATCATCAAATTCCGCTATAAAATCAATAGGATGGACATTACCATAAGGTTTAAGATTCTTAAACTTTTGTAATTAACAAATGCTGCTTCATTAGATACTGTGTGTATATTGGGGGCTACATTTTGGAATTTTTAACACAGTTTTCAATTTCAGAGGATTCTGATTCGTTTATAATCTGATAATTTTTACAGTTTAATTAGCTTGCATTTCATTTACTTATATCTGTATTTTTTTGTTCAGATTCAACTTCATTTGCTTAGTTTGTAATTCAAGCTCATTTCTGTTGTCAGAACACTTTTACACCAGTTCTTAAGGCTTTATGTAAAACATTCTCGATTTTCTTGCCGCTCAATTTGGGATAAAATCTCAAGCCTTCGACGATAGCCTCCATCGTCATCGTCAGGAGCAACTGACTGTCTTCACTGCTGTTGTGATGGCCTTATGTAGCCCGTGGTCGCCATCTGGTTGGCCGGCGATTACTTACTGCTGTCGCAGACGGTGTCAATGTCCGCGCTGGTGACGCCAATGCTTCCGGGGGAACGTAAACCCTGCAAGGGATGTTGTGTTGCTTCTCTGCATCGAGCGTTCGTTTCCATGCACTGCTCAGGTAGTATTCGCTATCACAGGTAAAGTTTTTTTTTTAAACATCTTACATAAGGTGAGCTGGCAGCAGCACACTACGCTGCTCTTCAGCCACAAGTTTTACAAAGGAAAAACAATGGAGACACAGAATATACAGAACAAAGTGGGGGACAAAAAACGGTAGACACAGAAACAAATAACACGTAGCCGTTCACACGCGAAGACACCTAAAGAAACTGTTGGTACTGCAGACGGACACTGATGACGGAGACGACATGTGAACGATGGAGCGTTGGAGGCGAAAACCACTAAGGCACAAACACGACGGCACACACACTAAAACGATGGTGATGCTCTCTGGCGTGCGAATGTCCACTTAACGTGTGCGAGTCTGGCGACCTGCCAAGAGGGGAAGAAGGTGGTGGGGGAGGGAGAGGGATAGGGAGAGGGAGGAGCAAAGATGCCAATGGCAGAGGAGATGGTGGGAGGAATGAAGGTATGGGGCAAGGGGAAGCCCGGGGGAGAAGGGGGGAGAAAGGGAGGAGGGGGGAAGGGGGAGAGAGGGTGCCCATGGGAACAAACACAGGAAGAGGGAGCGGAGTATCAAAGTTGGTAGGAGGGGTAGATGGAGGGGAGGAGGGCATCATCAGGGAGGGGGAGCTGGCGGAAGCCACCTAGGGAGAGGGTAAAGAGAGTGGAGAGATGGAGAGCAGGGGGGACATGAAAATACAGGCGTGGCAGCAGACGGGGGCTGGAGAGGATGGGAGAGACAAGAGGGTGAGGAGGATCGAGTTTACGGGAGTTGTAGATGATCCATATCCGTTCGAGGAAAAGGAGGAGGTGGGGAACGGAATAAAGTCGTACAGGATCCGCGTGGGGGAGGGGAGACGGATGCGATAGGCGATGCGAAGAGCATGGCGTTCAAGGATCTGAAGGGATTTGTACAAGGTAGGAGGAGCGGAGATCCAGGCAGGGTGGGCGTAGGAGAGGATAGGGCGTTTGAGGGATTTGGTAAAGTTCTTCTCGCTCATTCTTATTTCAATATCCTCTTTAATAACAGAATCCCAGTATGAGGAGGCATGGGACAAAATTTTTATTTCATCAAACAGTATTTTGTGTTTGCTCGGGAGGCTGTGCTCCGCAATAGCCGATTTCTCAAGTTCTCTATTTTTAATATGCCGTTGGTGTTCTGTACAGCGGTTGGAAACGGTACGAATGGTCTGACCTATATAATTGCCTCCATATCGCCGACCAATGACAAGCTGACCAATGACAAGCCGTCCACAGGCTATATAAGCCACCACAGCAGCAGTGAAGACAGACGGTTGCTCCTGACGATGGCGATGGAGGCTATCGTCGAAAGCTTGAGATTTTATCCCGAATGGACGCGGCTAGAAAACCGAGAATGTTTACATATCAGTGTCGTCGCGAAAGACTTGGTTCTCATAGTTCTTTCGGTTTCTTCTGAGGAAGTGAACAACAGCCTCCATGTGCTTTTGGGATAATTTACATAGAACATATAAGAAGCATGTTCTGGCACAGTTGCTCGCTAAATTAGCACCTATTGATAGTTTCACTGGTACAAGAAACTAGTTACAGAAATGATCACACTGTCATGAGAAAATTACGTGTTGCAGGGGGACCACTTAGTCACTGAATATGACCCATCACAAGTAACCTCTGAAAACACTGTACACAATCCTTCGCATGGGTGACTGCCGCAACCACTGACATATTTTGTCGCATAAGTGACCACTGAGGTGGAAAGACACTACAATTGGTAGGAATTGGGTACTACACTTACAAACTCTACCATTAGTTGCTGTATTTCTGCCTTTGTTGGCTGGCCCATCCATGTGCTGCGGCCAACACTGCAAGCTCACAGGTGGGCTTAGGCTGTAAGCAGTGTTGCATTGCGACCTGTGCTGTAAGTTTGCATCTTGTTTAACAGATGGGGATATCATGGCTGGGTGTGCATGACAGTGATGGATAATGTTTGGATCATGAACTAAGTACGAAAGTTTTGCTTTTCCTTGTATAGAATTAGCTGCACGCCATCCGAAGAACTTGCAGCTGACATGATGTATGCTGAGAAAAAATGGCACAGAAAATGTGCTGCAAACAGCGACAATAATTCTTAAAAACATACCACAATGTACAAGAAATAATATTTAAAGAACCCAGTGATGATGGCGTTATTTGTCGCTGAAATTAGTTTGGGAATAAGTAAACAAATTGACAAAATGTTTTGCATCAAGGTGGACACACAATTCCCATACTTTTGTTTTTCTATGCAAGTACGGGCCAAATGGAAGACTTCCAAGATAAAGTTATTGTTATGGACGGTAGTAATCAAACAACCCCCTCCCCCAAGGAGTTGTGGAGCATGGAGGCAAATTGAGATGGCAAGCAAATTCATCATGCATAGTGGGATTAATGGTCTTGAATAGGTGGCTATGCTGGCAGGTTAGGTGGTGCTGAGGCCATGTGAGGGGACAGCATAGGGACAGTTTCAGATGGGAAGGTGTAGGTCAGATTAATGAGGTCCAATGACACTGTGTGGGTGTTCCCATTGATGACAACCTCTAGTGTAAGATTGTCATGCCCAGTATTGTTGTGAGAACTTGAGTATGGAGATTGGAGACCAGGGATGGCCCTTTCAATCTGGATGTGTGTGGCAATGGCCAAATCTGTATGAATAAATTAAAGTGGGGAGCCATGTTGAGAAACAGGTTGAGGATGGATGTTCACAATGGGCAGCCCATCCAGGAAGCCTTAGTGTGCCAGAGGCAGAATTGGTAGGAGAGTGCTTGATAAATTCCCCAGGTATAAGAAGTTGCCTACCATAGACCAGTTATCTCATTTAGGCACACTGGCCCTTCTTGAA
Organism: Schistocerca cancellata; assembly: GCF_023864275.1. Taxonomy (NCBI): domain Eukaryota; kingdom Metazoa; phylum Arthropoda; class Insecta; order Orthoptera; family Acrididae; genus Schistocerca; species Schistocerca cancellata. Next base: position 313,692,089 of record NC_064630.1, on the reverse strand, counting down.
GCTGGTGCACTGGATAGAAGGACAATGGGGAGTGCAGTAGTTGATGCTGTCTCAAGGGTAAAGTAGAGCAGTTTTCAAAGTGTGATGCCATTACTCATTAACACGATTGACGGCTAGGTGGTATGTGGTGATGAAGTGATTATGGGTGCTGCAGAATCAGGCAAGGTCATTGAACAGCTGGAGATCTAATGCCCTTCCACAATCCACAATGATGTAGAGTGGGGAACCAAAACGAGCTATCCACATACTCATGGATGCCTGTGCCACAGTTTCAGTTGAGATCTTAAGTACTGGCACTGCTTCTGGAAAATGTGTGAACTGATCAATGATATTGAAAGATACTATTGGCTGCCTGAGACGTGGGAGGTTCACCAGCAATATCAACTTGGACATGGATAAACCTCCATGTAGCTTCAGGGAAATCATCAGCAAGAGCATGAACATGATGAACTACTTTACTACACTGACAAACAGCATAGCAGTGGGCCCAACTGTGGCAATGTGAGCGGCTGCCATGACATAAATAGCGATGGGTAACAAGCCTGGTAATGGCCATAGCGTCAGAGTGGCCTAGGTTGTGATGGTGCCAAGTTCTGCTGATAGAAGGTCGTGGGTTGGCAGTGGAGGTTGACTGGTCAGTTTTGTGTCTGTGCCAGGGATAGACATACACTCCAATATGAGGCCAGTGTTTACATCAAGATGAGAAGAGTGCTGTTGTGTACTGATCTCTTACGCTGCAGCGAGTGTGCCAGAATAATGCAGCGGGTGATCCTGGCAACTCCTGATAGTATCAGCAACAATACTGACCATCGCCAAGATGTGCTGAATGTCTGTGCTGAACAGAGAGGTATAATCCAACTGGAGAAACTGGAGTGTTGAGCAGTGATTATTGGTCTACTGGAAGGCATGTGTGATGGGTTTGTTTTCGGTAAATATCATAAAGTTCCCAGCCTATCAGTGGCTGACAGTAGTGGAAGTAGAGGGCAAGCAGCTCCCTGTCATAGGCACTTCACTGACGTTGTGCAGGCATGAGCTTCACTTAAATGAGAACCAACAGTTGCCAGGAACCATTGAAGTGTTGCTGCAAGGATCCACCTAAGACATGCTGGCTTCTGTCGACCACCTTTGTCAGCTGGGTGTCATGACGTAGATGAACCAAAAGTGCAACATTAGCAAGACTGTTCTTGGCAGCAGTGAAGGTGACATCTGTCTGGTTCATCAAAGTAATGGGATTGTTGCCCTTTGTGTTAGGTCCAGAAAGTGCATCTGTCAATGACCCTTGAAAGGAGGCTGTGCTTGGGAGGTCACAATGGTAAATTTTAGCATCCTGAGGATTTGGTGGTCTTGGCAAAAAGTTTCTGTGCACTGAATTTCACTCACAGCCTGAAATTTTTCAGGGAGGGGAGTGATGCCCTGTGTACAAATGTGGTGGTCCAAGAATGTCACCTGGGTGGCACCAAAGATGGATTTGGAAGGATTAATGATAACCCTAAAATATTTGAGCAACGGAAATATTGCTGACACATATTCACTGTGTTGCTGTGATAAAGAAGAAGACACCAGATTGTCGTCAAGATAAGGGAAGCAAAAGGGTGGGTCGCATAGCACATTGCTGATGTATCACTACAATATTTGAGCAGCATGTTGGAGACCAGTTAGCATGTAAAGTAATTCGGAGAGACCAAAGGGAGCGGTTGATGCCTGTCTTCAGGCTGTCTTCTGTGGAGACTGGTGTCTCAGTTAATAAAATATTCTGGACTATTATGTCATGGTTATGTCTTAATGATTGAATCTGACAATGAGATGACATCATTCGCCATTTCTAAAGCACCTCGTCCTCGCGTCTCGCCTCATATCGAAAGAGGATCCATCCTGGAGACCCTGTGGCTACTACTGTACTCTTAATGCATACGCACTGGACAGATATCGAGTCCAGAATCTTCAAGACCTAAACCATGCCTTCAATGGCACTTTAGTGTTCATCGTCCTCGAATGCATGAACCCATTCGTGCAGATACCAGTCTACTTGTAAAATATAAACTTTCAGTCAGATATGTCACAGTTAATATTCTGGGCCATTATGTTGTGGTCAAATGGCTTTCACATTAAAACCAAACGTTTCGTCCCCATTTGCAGAAGACGTTTTCAAGGGGAATCGTAGCTTCTTTGAATGTCTGTTTCACACCCTGCGCTCGCTACTGACTGCAACAAAAATCCAACTTAGTGGTGTGATATCACACGTTTGGAATACCCGAGCGCATTTGCCCACTGTCGACTGCCATCGTCCGCTGTTGCTATCACCCCATGGTGAAAGACTGGTACACATCTTCTTCAGCACTGGAATCCAGATGTCACCCAATTTCGCGCCTTCCTCCTTCCTACTGAAATTCCTGAGGTGTTTCACAATCTCTAAGGCCTTTCTGTATAGTCTTTCATAGTATCCGCTTGTCGCTGCCAGTATTTGAGTCCTATCAAAATAAATGTGGTGGTCTCCTGGCTGCAAATCACGTTCTGCAACAGCTTAATTGTCAATCTGCCCTCTTCTGCAATTGCCCTTGTGCTCTTCTTGTCGTGTTTTGGCCTTTCGTTTTGTAGTACCCACGCGCACCTCCCCACAACTACATGGAATCCTATAGCTCCCTGCTTTTTCCAGCGTTTGGCGAGTATCTTGACCGGTGGTAAGTAATCTTGTGTCTTATGGTGGCGGTTTTTTCTTTTCTTTTTTCTTTTATTTTATCTTTTTGAAATTAAATATTGAAATTTTGAAATTTAATGACCACCATATTTTTTAGCTAGGCTTCTCTACCGGGACTGTCTGTTGGCGAGAATAATTTTCGGACGTGATTTACGCCTAAAAGCCGTCGGACTTGGTTTTGTAAAATGTGAAATTTTAGTTGCAGTTTCTATTTTGAAAGCAGACCAATCGTATTCCACTGATTGGTGCCGTTAATATGCGGTCATTCACCAACAGACATCCCCAACAAAGTAAGCCACATTTACTTATCAAATTCATGAAAAAACAGAGGAAGAAAAGTATGATTAGTCGTAATGATAAACGCAATGAAATTAAATAATTATTATTACACAAAATGAGCACAAACAACAGAATCTCTACTTAACTGCGACCGTATCGGACAATGGCTGATCAAGAAGAGAGAGAACAAAAGGTTGCCGGTCCGGTTCATTTAACATAGATAATTAAATTACAGAGATTAGATTAGATTAGATTAGATTAATACTAGTTCCATGGATCATGAATACGATATTTCATAATGATGTGGAACGAGTCAAATTTTCCAATACATGACATAATTAAGTTAATTTAACAACATACTTAGGTTAATATAACAACTTTTTCATTTTTTGTGTTTTTTATTTTTATTTTTTTATTTTTTATTTTTTTTTATGTTTTTTTGGTTTTTTAATTTATATCTAAAAATTCCTCTATGGAGTAGAAGGAGTTGTCATTCAGAAATTCTTTTAATTTCTTCTTAAATACTTGTTGGTTATCTGTCAGACTTTTGATACTATTTGGTAAGTGACCAAAGACTTTAGTGCCAGTATAATTCACCCCTTTCTGTGCCAAAGTTAGATTTAATCTTGAATAGTGAAGATCATCCTTTCTCCTAGTATTGTAGTTACGCACACTGCTATTACTTTTGAATTGGGTTTGGTTGTTAATAACAAATTTCATAAGAGAGTATATATACTGAGAAGCTACTGTGAATATCCCTAGTTCCTTAAATAAATGTCTGCAGGATGATCTTGGGTGGACTCCAGCTATTATTCTGATTACACGCTTTTGTGCAATAAATACTTTACTCCTCCGTGATGAATTACCCCAAAATATGATGCCATATGAAAGCAACGAGTGAAAATAGGCGTAGTAAGCTAATTTACTAAGATGTTTATCACCAAAATTTGCAATGACCCTTATTGCATAAGTAGCTGAACTCAAACGTTTCAGCATATCATCAATGTGTTTCTTCCAATTTAATCTCTCATCAATCTATATTTATTAATGGCATCATACCATTCACTGTACGGAACTGTATGTACTGTGTCTTATCAAAATTCAGTGACAGTCCGTTTACAAGGAACCACTTAGTAATTTTCTGAAAGACAGTATTGACAATTTCATCAGTTAATTCTTGTTTGTCAGGTGTGATTACTATACTTGTATCATCAGCAAAGAGAACTAACTTTGCCTCTTCATGAATATAGAATGGCAAGTCATTAATATACACTCCTGGAAATGGAAAAAAGAACACATTGACACCGGTGTGTCAGACCCACCATACTTGCTCCGGACACTGCGAGAGGGCTGTACAAGCAATGATCACACGCACGGCACAGCGGACACACGAGGAACCGCGGTGTTGGCCGTCGAATGGCGCTAGCTGCGCAGCATTTGTGCACCGCCGCCGTCAGTGTCAGCCAGTTTGCCGTGGCATACGGAGCTCCATCGCAGTCTTTAACACTGGTAGCATGCCGCGACAGCGTGGACGTGAACCGTATGTGCAGTTGACGGACTTTGAGCGAGGGCGTATAGTGGGCATGCGGGAGGCCGGGTGGATGTACCGCCGAATTGCTCAACACGTGGGGCGTGAGGTCTCCACAGTACATCGATGTTGTCGCCAGTGGTCGGCGGAAGGTGCACGTGCCCGTCGACCTGGGACCGGACCGCAGCGACGCACGGATGCACGCCAAGACCGTAGGATCCTACGCAGTGCCGTAGGGGACCGCACCGCCACTTCCCAGCAAATTAGGGACACTGTTGCTCCTGGGGTATCGGCGAGGACCATTCGCAACCGTCTCCATGAAGCTGGGCTACGCTCCCGCACACCGTTAGGCCGTCTTCCGCTCACGCCCCAACATCGTGCAGCCCTCCTCCAGTGGTGTCGCGACAGGCGTGAATGGAGGGACGAATGGAGACGTGTCATCTTCAGCGATGAGAGTCGCTTCTGCCTTGGTGCCAATGATGGTCGTATGCGTGTTTGGCGCCGTGCAGGTGAGCGCCACAATCAGGACTGCATACGACCGAGGCACACAGGGCCAACACCCGGCATCATGGTGTGGGGAGCGATCTCCTACACTGGCCGTACACCACTGGTGATCGTCGAGGGGACACTGAATAGTGCACGGTACATCCAAACCGTCAGCGAACCCATCGTTCTACCATTCCTAGACCCGCAAGGGAACTTGCTGTTCCAACAGGACAATGCACGTCCGCATGTATCCCGTGCCACCCAACGTGCTCTAGAAGGTGTAAGTCAACTACCCTGGCCAGCAAGATCTCCGGATCTGTCCCCCATTGAGCATGTTTGGGACTGGATGAAGCGTCGTCTCACGCGGTCTGCACGTCCAGCACGAACGCTGGTCCAACTGAGGCGCCAGGTGGAAATGGCATGGCAAGCCGTTCCACAGGACTACATCCAGCATCTCTACGATCGTCTCCATGGGAGAATAGCAGCCTGCATTGCTGCGAAAGGTGGATATACACTGTACTAGTGCCGACATTGTGCATACTCTGTTGCCTGTGTCTATGTGCCTGTGGTTCTGTCAGTGTGATCATGTGATGTATCTGACCCCAGGAATGTGTCAATAAAGTTTCCCCTTCCTGGGACAATGAATTCACGGTGTTCTTATTTCAGTTTCGAGGAGTGTATATTGTAACTAGCTGTGCATAATGATCAGAAAGACCATTCTCAACAGGCTGAGCATTTATCTGGTTAAACTTATCTTGGTCTATAAAGAAGTTATCTATCAGTGAGCTGCTATCCTTTACCACCTGAGTAGGAAAATCAATAACGGGTGTCAAATTGAAAGAACCGAGTAAGACTTCAAGGTCATTTTTCCTATTACCCTCTTTCAGAGAATCTACATTGAAGTCCCCACAAATAATAATTTGCTTCCCCTGTCTGACAGATAGCACAACAAGGAGTCCAAATTTTTCAGAAATAGATGAAAATTTCCTGATGGGGACCTATATACGGTTACAATTATAAATGTGCCTTTATTTAATTTAAGCTCACAGGCACATGCTTCTATATGTTTCTCTAAACAAAACTTTTTTGTTTCTATATTTTTTGCACAATGATAACTTTTGACATATATGGCAACTCCTCCTTTCTCCATATTTTCTCTCATTACATGTGCAGAGAGCTTATACCCACTTACATTTACCTTATCCATATCAGTAACAATGTGATGCTCAGACAGGCATAGTATATGTATTTCATCCTCAGCTTCTAAATCTTCTAAACAAACCAGAAGCTCATCTATTTTATTCTTTAAACTCCCAATATTTTGATGAAATATACTTACATTATTTTTAATTATACTTTCATGAGAACCTTTCCTTATTCTAACATTTGCAGTACTCTCCTGTCTGAGTTTCTCATTGTGCTTAGGCCTAGTTGCTATACCAGGTTTTATTGTAATCACAGTGTCTATTAAGCAGCGTTAAAATCATCTCAGTGCTACTGCGCGAAAACACAGAGTCACGAAATCCGGTAAGGTTTGGGGAACATTACAGTCTTCCAGGTGGGTGTCCAGATTACTATAATGTTCCGCTTTTTCAGGATTTTTCCTATGCGGTCAGTAATGTCCTTAACGAAAGATAGAAAGCTTTCGATTTCACCAGCGCTTGAACATCGGTCTGATTTTTACACGGTGGACTTAACGTTCCTTTTACGTCAATGAACAAATAACCATTTTTGAGTAATGGGTTGGTGAGATGTTTTAATTTTGTCTCAAACAGCTATGGTTCACAGATTTTCCTTGCTCTATCCACCAACATTTTCATGATTCCTCGTCTTTGTTGTGGGTTGTGGTTCAAATCCTAGTGTAGGTAGTGGTCTGTGCACATGGCTTTTCGATAAATCGTGTGACCCAAACTACCTTCTTTCTTGAAGAAACACATCAAGAAAGCTTAATCTTCCGCCCTGCCTCTTTCCTCCACGGTAAACTGAATCTTTGAATTGATCCAAAAGCCAAACATATCACCCATGTACCGGAACCAAAGATTCGGTTTCTTGTTCGGAGATTCCAGTGCCTGATCCTTGAATTTTTCCATACAGAAGTTCGCTATAACTGGGCTTAAGGGGCTCCCCACAGCGTCACCGTCCGTCTGTTCATAGAACTCATCGTTGCACTTGAAATGCATGGTTGAGAGACAATATTTAAACAGTTTTGCAACTTTGGGAGGAAAACGCCGACTCAGCTGTTGCTACACTTCACTTAGCGCGACCACAGTGTATAGTGATATACCACATCAAAATTAACTTATATGTCCTCCAGCTGGATCACTATGCCGTTTAATATAGTGATAAAATGTGCCAAATTCATGATATATGAATCCGCTTGGCCCACATACGGTCGTAATAATGCCGCCAAGACGTTGGAAGATCCATAGCACCCACTGCAAGCCTTTGAGGAACATGTAGCTTCTGCACATTCAGTAATCCGTAAGGTCTTGATGGTAGCACAGCTGAACTGAATGGACCTTTCTGAACGCTCTGTTCGACAGAGGGCTTCCTTATCAACTATGTAACAGTTCTAAGAATTTTGTCTGTGGGATTGTCACTCAGTTTTCTACACTGAAGATCCAAAGAAACTGGTACACCTACCTAATATCGTGTATGGCCCCCACGAGCACGACGTGGCATGGACTCGACTAATGTCTAAAGTAGTGTTGGAGGGGCTTACACCATGAATCCTGCAGGGCTGTCCATAAATCCGTAAGAGTACGACCTCCACCCTCCGCCCCCCCCCCCCCCCGCCCCTCCCTCCCTCCCTAGTGGCTCGCCACTCTTTGGCGGGTTTGTACTTGGAAACCACGGGGCCCCAGCCTTTGCAGCATTTTTTTCTTCCATGTTGCATATCAGTCATCGTGCTATTTTTTCCCCTCCCTTAGGGAACATGTCTGGGGTGTCATTGGGAATGTTCTGCATTGTCTGTCGCTGACGTAAGAACAGTCTCACCATTGTTGTCCGCTCCCTTTTCTTTTCTTTGCTTCCCTTCTTCTCTCGTTCCTCTGTTTCGGCATTTGAGGTCCCTCTTTTTCTTCTTCCTCCCTGTGTGCTCCTGAAGGCCGGCCTACGGGTCTCATGTGTAACAGGTGACTGGGTAATGCGTAATTCCCTGCCCCATGTCGACAAGTAGAGTTCTCTTGTACCCTCTGGTATCGGCCAGGCCCAGGGAGGGCTGATTGCCTGAGCTGCATGAGGTGTGAACTGTCACCTAAGGTGGATGCGCCCACTTGTGATGGGGGCCCCCAGTTGGAAGGATTGAACCATCGGAGACGCTGGCAGTCATGGGGGATTTTCTCGCAATGAGCCAATCATCTTCACAATCAATGCGTACAAAACGTAAACATAATGAGGCTAATGATTTAAAGACCCTTTTAAGAGGTCCGAGCAGATGTAATTTTATGTTAGAGGTCCGAGAAGATGTAATTTCAATGTATTGCTCATGCGCTGCCTGCGATATGCAAGGTATAAGAGAATCGCTGACCAGAGAGCAGTGTTGACTCAGTAGGTACTGTGTAGCTGAAGCAGTAACTTAGTTGCTAGTGGTCGCGAGTCTGTGTTAGTCTGCGCTTGTCTGCAGTCTGCTCTGGTCTGGAATAGTGTATCATGTTGGCTGGGCCGGTCGCGGTGCAGCGATGACGGAGCCTGAGTATTATTGTATAAGGTAAAAAACAGCCTCGCGCATAACTAGTAATGTTATGTGAACTCCCATGTAAATCTTTTAAAAATGTCCTAATAATAATCTTCGTGATATAAAGTAATTTCTAACAAACATTCATTTCAATTTAAAGAATTTACTAATTTCTTCAATCCATGATCATTCCTATTGTTGCAAAAGAAAAATCAGTTGCTTCCTTTCATAAATGACAAATCTATCGGCGAGCATTGCACAGAGCTGAGCCGGAAAAATTTTAGGTAAGAGCAGATACATTCGCCGTTTTTATTGAAGTAAGAATTTTTGCCTTTTTTTATTCAGAATGATCTTACAGGGCCATGACGCAGCACTGCTGTCGTCCAAAATTTACCAGGTTACTGGATTTATTTTTTTATTAAGAGGTTTAGGAATTTTTCTGTTTCGAGCATACATTAAATGAGAAAAGAATTTTGTGGGTACATTAAATGGGAAACAAATTTTTTGTGGAGGTTAAACGTGAAAGAACCAATTTTGTTCTGAGGTTACACTAAAATTAGAATCATATTATTATTTAATGAATTTTGTTCTGAGGTTACACAAAAAAAATTAGAATCATTATCCATAATATTTATTTATACAATATTGTGGGGAGGTTACACTTGGCTTAGAATGACTATCCATAATATTTATTAATTTTGTGGGAAGGTTACACTTGACAACAACCGGCCAGGATCGTATTTCTTTGTGAATCTCTGAGAAGTAGTCATATATCTGCTCTTATTTATTTAAATGTAGTTTGCATCTGGCGCAACGCATTTACTAATTTGTCACTCTTTCTTTCACAGATCATCGGCAATTTATTGCTCTTTGTTGTAATTGTTTGTTCCATTTCGCTTTGTCGTTGTTTCATTTTTGTGCTTGATTTTGATTTGTGAAAAAAATGCCGCGAAAAACTGTTAACAGTACATCGCGTTGTGCAATGAGTGAAATAGCCGACTCGAATAATTTGACCGATAATACTTGCGACACTCAGTGTCTTAATGATAGTCCTCCATTTACAGACAATCAGTGCGTACCGATCACAAGTAATGAATTTAATTCTAATGATGAGCAAACAAATTCAACTATGTCCACAGTAAATGTAACAATTGATGACGCGGCACATTCAGTTACAATGAACGCTGCTCAGTTTGTCACACCCGGTTTGCAAAATTTGAATTGTGAGCAAAAAATTGTTTTTAACGAAGGTGAACAATGTACTCAAAGTACGTCAAATTTATTTGATTCCGAGGTAGTGACCCACAGTGCACATCCGATTGGCAAACCTTTTCAAGAATCACAGAATGACCAAATGGTTATACAAAACGTGACACATACAGATACATCATCACACAGCACAGAGAATACAGCAGCTAATTTTGGCATGGATCGAGTTATAGCATTAATGCTACAAATTAATGAAAATGTCAAACAACAAATTAATGAAAGTCTTAAACAGTCAAAGAAAGAACAAGACAACAATCACAAACAACTTAGTGAAAACCTCAAACAACAAATCAATGAAATTAATGAATAACTAGACAATTCCAAACAGTTGAATGAAAAACAAGACAGGTCGATCGAACAAATTAATGAGAACTTTAAACAGATTAATGAACAGATTGCAGCCGTTGCCGTGCAATGTCATGATACTAAAGAACAATTACGTGAGGAAATTAAGGCTTGTGCTAGGAACAGTAGTGAAGAAATTAGATCTGTGGCACAAGAAATAAGTAATACACATGCAGCCACACCTAAAATACTTAGAGACGAAATTAGTGCAGTCGCTAAACAATGTTCTGAGAACGCAACACAGTTACGCGACGAGTTTAAATTAATGTCAGCAGAACTTTCACGCACACTGGATGCGAAAGTAGACGCGAAATTTGACCAACAGAACAGCCAAATTGACGAACGTTTTAATTACCACCTACAAAAAAGTGAAACGCGTTACCGTAAATTTATACAGGTACAGAATAAAGTAAAGCAACAAGTCATGGAAACAATTACTGAGCAGAGACAGGAAGATAAGCGTAAATTGTTTACGAAAGGAAAAGCATACGTAGACAACAATATTGCTACAGTATCAGACGAAATTAATACTATCAAACAATTGAACACCGAATTACATGATGAAATCTCTGATCTTAGAACAAAATCAGACACACACACACATTAGACTTTCTGACAAAGACCAACAGACTTGAAAAGTTGGAACTAATACAGGATCCGGATGCCATCAAAGCAGACGTTAATAAATTGAACAAAACCACACGTGAAATACAAAAATAAATTAATGCTTGTGATACTAAAAACGATGATCAGGTAAAAGCACTGACTGAAAAATATGATGAATTGGCCAGTCGTGTTGACGTTATCGAAAGTAATAATGACACCAAATCAGACGATACGTCACCTGTTTCGTTTAATCAAACACCCGAATTCCAAAATTTACAGCAGACGATCAGTGAGATAGGTTCGTCCAATAAAACATTACGTAGAAAATTGTCAACTTTACAGCAAGAAGTGACAGAGATGAAAAATGTTTCAACCTTTAACACGTCACAGCATACGCCAAATTCTGAATATTTCTCACACTCACACAGCCAGTATAATTTAGGTAACTTACAGAGAGTACGTGACTTAGATTCCGAACAGTCACAGACAAACAGATTATCATACTATCCTGAACCTGTTCAGACATACAGAGACGATAATTTTGATTACAAGCACTTTCTATCTGTGAGAAAATTTAAAGTATTTAAAAATGACAGAACACAGATTCACCCCTTGGATTGGATACAACAATTTAGCTTTGCTTTTCCACCGACTTGGCCCGTAACACATAAACTTGAATTTATTTGCAGTTTTTTGGAAGGCGAACCGGCAACTCGTATGAGACCGATCGCGAGACAATGCTATTCGGTAGAAGAATTTCAGAATGCTCTTTTGTCAGCGTATTGGTCGAAGACGACACAGCGCGGAATCAAGGATCAGCTAATTAGTTTACCGAATTATGAGAACTCAAATTTTCCCACTGTCACGCAATTTTTTGAACACATGGCCCAACAAAACCAGTACTTAAGTGAGCCATACAGTGAATCTGCACTTATCCAATTGTGTATTTCTAAATTACCACGATCGTTAAAAGTATCACTTTTAACAGGACAGCAGAAAGAAAATATTTCGGCATTTAGAGATCTGCTACAGCTTTTGGAAGTTCAGCAATCAGATTATTCCTTCATAAACAAAAATTTTTCATATAATAACCAAGGTCAACAAGCATACAGCAATTACGATCAGCCACGCTATTTGAATAGCAAAGGTAATAGACGCTTCAGGAACGATAACTACCAGAACTTTAATAACAGAAAAAATTTTAATCATCAGTATCGTCAAAATTATCAGCAACAGGAACCACATTTTGGTAACAATAGAGGTTTTTCCCAACAACAGCAACAAAACCAACCGGTTAGTATACCTAACCAACAATGTAATGTGCAAGGTCAACCAAGCTTTAATGTTTCGCCGCCTACACGTATAGCGTCGGCTCCACCAAATAAAAACGCACAGCAACAAGGAAATCGGTACGTACAGAAAATACACCATTTCAACTCATATCGTAATGCACCGTATAGAAATGACTATCATGACAGACGTAAAAGTAATGAGCACAATTTTCAGCGTACGTTTAATAACAGTCGGTCTTACCAGCAACAAAATCATCCGCAACAACAAATTATCATGAATGAACCAGACAGTAGATATCATCCCGAACGTAATACGTCAGGACGAAATAACAGAACAGTACACATAGTCGAAATGCCACAGCATCCTCCCACAAATAATAGCACGTCAGATAGAATTTGACTAGATACAGTACAGGTTGCATCTTCCAGCAACGCAAGCAATACTTTTGAGACGCAGAATTTTATTCACGAAAATGTTATTACTTTTGACGCATCCGAGACACTCTTTTGCAGGAAAAACCAGTTATTCAAAAAACCATTTCCCTCCCTGTCATTGAAGTAAAGATTGGATCATCCAAGTTTTCAGCAGTAATCGATTCTGGATCACCTATGTCAGTTATAAATGAGGAAACTTTCTACGAATGTAACAAAAAGAATACCTATCCTACGTTACCATTAGGCAAAACTAAAGTAAAAGGTGCAGTATCTGGTAAAGGAGTAGATGTAAAATTACAGACACACTTATCATTTTGTATTGCAGGTCATACATTTCACTCAAATTTTTGGATTGTTCCCTTATTGACAACAGGCGTTATTTTAGGTACGAATTTTCTGGTACAACACGACGCAGTTATTGACTTTCAAAACTCCTATTTAATGTTAAAGGATGAAAATGTACAACTGGCTTTAGAATTTCAGCACTCTTTATCTGCAGAAGAACAAACAATTAATCGTAGAGAGGTCATATCCGCACCACGTAACATAGACTGTCATTCCACATTGTTCACAGATACGTACGTACACAAATATAATACTCCAGACGAAGCCGTTATACAGATGATTTCTGATAAAGTTAAACAGAGCAGTGCAAATACAGACGACGAACGTACAGAGCTACGCAAAATTCTTTTACAGCAAGCTCCAGTTTTTGACAACATCCCTGGTACTATGTCCGGTTTTATGTATGAATTTCAAGTTAAACAGCACGACACATTTAAAGCCAAACATTATCCCATTCCGTATATTCACAGAGAACAAGTTAAGAAAGAATTGCAAGCTATGCTTGACCAAGGAATTATTGAACCGGCAGTTAGTCCGTACATAAACCCGCTCCATATTGTTAAGAAAAAGGATGGTTCACTTCGTCTCGTACTTGATTCGCGTCACATCAACGACATTACTATTAATGAAACAGATCGCCCTCAAACACTAGAAGAACTTCCACAGAAATTTCATGGTACTGCTATTTATTCCACATTAGATTCGAAATCGGGATTTTGGCAAATTCAGCTCCATTCGGACTGCAGAAAGTACACAGCTTTTCTCTGTTTTGGTGACTGTTATCAATTTTGTAAATTACCGTTCGGTTTAACTATTTCTTCAGCATCATTTATTCGCGGTTTGAATACTATACTTCTGACAGAATTAAAAGACAGAATCATAACGTATGTAGACGACATTCTTATTGCAGAAGCTAACTGGTCTGAACACAATCTTATTCTTGAACAACTGTTACGAACTTTTCGTGCACAAGGACTCACAGTTAATCTCAGTAAATCGCGCTTTGGCAAAACTTCTATAAAATTTCTTGGAAATGTGATTTCACATTTCTGACCCGGAAAAACTTCAAGCTTTACGTGAAATTACTGTTCCTACAACGAAGAAACAACTACGTAGCTTTTTGGGTTTAATTAACTTTTTTCGTAAATTTATTCATTACTCTGCTTTAGACACCGCTAGGTAATGTCAATTGACGGGTAAAAACACTATTTGGTCCTGGGATAGCCAAGCACATTCTGAATTTGTCAAACTGAAACAAGCTTTTATCACATCCAGATATTACTAGAAATTTTTCCATTGCCACCGACAGTACTAACACCGCTTTAGGCGTACACATTTTTCAGGAAATTGAAGAAGATGGTTGTACAGTAATTAAAAACATCGCTTTTGCAAGTCGCATTCTGTCACCTGCTGAACACAATTATTCTGTCACAGAACTTGAAACATTATGTGTTGTATGGGCATTTACGAGATTTTTGCATTTTCTTTATGGAAGACGTACGAACGTTTACACAGATCATAGAGATATTCAGTTTTTACTTTCAGCAAAATTTACACATGACAGATTAAGCAGATGGAAACTTTATTTACAGGAATTTAATTTTACAATTGTTCACATTCCCGGTACACAAAATATTGTAGCAGACGCACTATCCCGTTCTCTCAGCAACAATCAGCAAGACATCGCAACCAACTTCTGCAAAGCAAATTTCAGCGTCATGTATATTCAACAAGTTGCATTTGAAAATTTTATTTCGGCGTCATTACAAGACATAGCACAAGAGCAGAGTAAAGACAACGTATAGAAAGAAATTAAACACCTTTGGCAAGATAGGAATAATGTTACCATTAGAAACCATTACACTGTACGCAATAATATTCTGTTTCGCCGCTCTCACCCTGACAGCAACAATTGGTTATTATGTATTTCTGACGAGATTGTTAACAAATTTATTTGGTATACTCATTTAAGTTACGCACATTACGGAGCCAGAAAATGTTTTCTTATACTGAGACAGAACTGTTATTTTGCCAACATGGAGAAACGTATTCGACGAGTTTTAGCGTCATGTAAAATCTGCCAGAAAGCTAAATCAGATACGACTTCACATATTCCTCCGTTACATCCCACTGTACCTGTTAAATTGAGACACATGGCCGCTGTAGACATTTTTGGTCCGATTCTCAGAACTAATAGAGGTTTTTGCTACATCTTTGTCGCTGTTGAACTCACTTCAAAATTTGTTACCTTCACTCCGTTACACAAAGCTACTACTAAATCTGTTTCGAAAGCACTTGTAAAACATTTTCTATTTCATGTAGGACATGTATTGAAAGTAATTTCCGACAATTGACCACAGTTTTGATCTGCTATATGGACACGTAGGTTACGAGCTAGAAACATTTCTCTGATCTATATATCCAGGTACCACGCTTCTTCGAACCCTTGTGAACGACTAATGAAAGAAATTGGTGAACTATGTAGAATATACTGCTATAAAAAACATATTGATTGGGATACACACATACTGTCATTCCAGGATGTAATTAACTCGATACCAAATGAATCTACTATGCTATCTCCGACTGTTATACTGAAAAATGTTGAACCACCTAACAAAATTAAAGAATTAGTATCCTTTCTTACATCTCGTCGACTACGACCCCATGAAATAATTGACATTGCGCTGAACAACATCAAACGCGCCGCAGAGCGCCGGAGAAGACAGCAAAAACAGGTTTGTACACGCCGTGACTTTCACATTGGACATAAGATATTAGTACACACACATTATTTATCCAATAGAGGAAAGAGTAGATGTAGTAAATTTGAGTTTCTATACGCAGGTCCATATCGAATTCGCAGCATTCCTCACCCCAATGTAGTACACATCGAAACTCTGAGAACCAGAAAAAGTAAAGGCAATCACCATGTCTCCAATATTAAACCCTTTATTGAATGAACATACTTCATTATTTATCACACTGTAATGTCATTTTCTGATTTTAATATGACCAATGATGCAATTATATTTATGTGACTACTTACTGATGATTATCATATTTTTTCTTGGCAAGTGCCCGACAAGGTAAGGTTGGCAGGTCGCCTTTCTTGTCGTTATATATCAGACCGTGCACATTTTCCATTTTTCGTGTATGTATGATTGTTTTCCTGTTTTGTTTGTATGCCTTACGAGATCTTTAAGATATAACAAACACCAGTTGACTTTTGACATTTTGCCTTATGATATCTCAACATCGTGACTATTTTACATTTTTTTTTTTTTTTTGCTACTACGTTGTGATACTCTGTGTACATTTTCTGCACCTGAACACTGTCTATGTTTTTGGCATGATACGTTTTCTGTCATACTATGCTGTATGCTTAATTATATCACTAGAAACCAGTTTTTATTTAATGAGTATATGATTTAAATGCAAGATATTAATCCTTATTCATCATTTTCAGAAAGCAATAACGTGTAAAAGAAATAACTTAAACAAACCACAGTGGATTACTATGAAATGGGAATTTGACCTTCGGAATGAACGAAAGAAGATGCAATACCTCGTCACGAAGAGTAAATGGATCAGAATTAACAAACATTAACAAGCATATACTATACACATCGTATGATAGCAGTCTTAACTAATTATTTTTCTTTCAGAATACAAGGCGATTGATGCAGGCTGTCAGACAGAGCTAGACATCTTAGTTTTAGTGATGAAAGATGCTAGAAATAAGAAACTCTATACTATGAATAGTTGTATGAATTAAATGGTAATATGAATAATGAAGTGTCTTTTTTGCAGATGATAATGAATGGTGATGAATAGTTATATGAAGAATATGCTATTACAAATAATGTTTTTCTTTGCAGGTGATGATAGTAATGAAGTTATGGTAATATGAATAATGAAGCTTTTCCTTGCAGATGAGAATAATGATGAAGTTTATATATTTACTGTTAGTTAAGAGATGCTATGTAGTTATTTAAGTATTTGTTGCAGTTCATTTTGACAGTATGTCTTATATTGCATGGTATAATGACTGAATGTTTCGGAAAGGACAGCTAGAGTACATACATATTGAGTACACGTTTCATTACCTGTTAATTCGAAGTTCACTACTTTTCAGCATTATATGCGTATCTTCTTTCAGCTTAATAATCCATTTTGTATTTTTTCCAGGAGAAGCTATTCATGAAATTAATGTGCTATAAGCAGTTAGTCATTAAACCTGTTCTAGTACTTGCATTTTTTTAACCCATTTGTGTGTGTCATTCATGAATGTGATCACATATACTCCACTTGTTTCATAACCTTGCTACAGCTGACTCATGACGAATGACGTTAGTAATCGTTATTTGCAGCAATAAGTGAAAAGCAAATATTTTCATGCCCCAGCAATTAATTATCGATCCCAACGTAATGCATTGCTAGCACAAAAAAATGTATTACCAGTCCCAAATAATGCTACCAGTTTAAGAGAGTTCTGAGTAATACTGAACGATGTTTTCTAACCACAGACCTTGAGTAATAGTTACAGTGTTACATTTTAAATATGTCCTATGTCACTTGAATGATGAGTTCTGAGTAATACTGAATGATGTTTTGTAACAATGTATAAATGCTATGCCAGTATTTTCTGTAAATAATATTTTTGTTATACTCTATAAATGTAATGCCAATAATTAACTCTCATTTTGAATGATGACTTCTGAATAATACTGAATAATGTTTTATAAAACTATATGATTACTTTGTAACTGGCCAATGAATGCCACTGTTTCTTATATTTTAAATTTGTCTTATGTCACTTACATGCTATTATATATGAATACCAGTAGCTTGATGCTACACTCATTAACTCTTTCTTTGAATTATCACTTCAGAATAATGCATAAAAAAATGGTTTGTAACTGGCCAATGAGTGCCAATGATTACTACAACTAGATGACTTATGTTAATACTATGCCATCAATTAACTCTTGTTTTGAATGATGGCTTCTGATGGTTTGTAACTGGCGAATGAGTGGCAATGATTACTATAACTAGATGAATTATGTTAATGCTATGACATTAATTAACTCTTGCTTTGAATGATCACTTTTGAAAAATGCATAAAAATGTTTAGTAACTGGCCAATGAGTGCCAATGTTCACTGTTATCAGCTGACTTAGGAATAATATTCTGTAATATTTCATACATAGTACAGAAATATTTAGTAACTAGGCAATGAGTGCCACCAATTACTCAAATCGGTTGATAGACTAGTGTAATTCTCAATGATGACTAGCATAAGACTTAATGTCCTTCACCTTCTGACCTAATTGCCAGAAATTACTGCAATATCCGTTTGTCCTGTCCATCCTCATGATCATGGAGCACTATACTTGGTTTTTGCACTAATTCTACATTGGTGAAAAAGTATGTGGTGTTGACACAACATGCTGTGCACCACCTTAAACGATAGAGATGTTATTATGGTCCCACTGTTTGGTGTACCTAATGTACTACCAAAATGATAACATTGAATATTAATACGACATTTCAGTGTCTTGGCTACACTGATTAATACTTCAGGGAAGAGAACTTCAGATTGTCTCACTTGGTGTTGTGCTTCTGTAGAAAGATACGGACTTTCAGTGCAGCTACGTGCAACCTACTGTGCTACAACCATGATGCAATCCTTCCCTTTCCTATCCTAGTCTTGTAAAATGGTAGAAATATATACAGTGCGTGTGCACCTTATGTCATTTATTAATATGTTTTGTACTCATTGCGTATACCAGTTCTTGTAAAATGTTAGAAATATATACAGTGCATGTGCACTTTATGTCATTTGTTAATATATTTTGTACTCATTGCGTATACATTTTGTCATTGCTTGATATGTTCTGTACTACAGTACGTATGCACTTTATGTCATTTGTTAATATGTTTTGTACTCATTGCATATACTAGTTCTTGTAAAATGGTAGAAATATATACAGTGCGTGTGCACTTTATGTCATTTGTTAATATGTTTTGTACTCATTGCGTATACTAGTTCTTGTAAAATGGTAGAAATATATACAGTGCGTGTGCATTTTATGTTATTTGTTAATATGATTTGTACTCATTGTGTATACATTTTGTCATTGCTTGATATGTTCTGTACTACAGTGTATATGCACTTTATGTCATTTGTTAATATGTTTTGTATTCATTGCGTATACATTTTATAATTTCTTGATATGTTCTGTACTACAGTGTGTATGCACTTTATGTCATTTGTTAATATGTTTTGTATTCATTGCGTATACATTTTGTAATTTCTTGATATGTTCTGTACTCAGTGCATGTGCACTCTATTTCATTTTATGTATATACTCTGTGACTGTAAACTTAGTTAATTAAGAAAAATTTGTTGCTCATGGAAAGTCCAATTGACTCACCATCGCTGCCAAATTTTTGCCCCCCCAGTGGAGGGTTATGTAAGAGGTCTGAGCAGATGTAATTTTATGCAAGAGGTCCGAGCAGATGTAATTTCGATGTATTGCTCATGCGCTGCCTGCGATATGCAAGGTATAAGAGAATCGCTGACCAGAGAGCAGTGTTGACTCAGTAGGTACTGTGTAGCTGTAGCAGTAACTTAGTTGCTAGTGGTCGCGAGTCTGTGTTAGTCTGCGCTTGTCTGCAGTCTGCTCTGGTCTGGAATAGTGTATCATGTTGGCTGGGCCGGTCGCGGTGCAGCGATGACGGAGCCTGAGTATTATTGTATAAGGTAAAAAACAGCCTCGCGCATAACTAGTAATGTTATGTGAACTCCCATGTAAATCTTTTAAAAATGTCCTAATAATAATCTTCGTGATATAAAGTAATTTCTAACAAACATTCATTTCAATTTAAAGAATTTACTAATTTCTTCAATCCATGATCATTCCTATTGTTGCAAAAGAAAAATCAGTTGCTTCCTTTCATAAATGACAAATCTATCGGCGAGCATTGCACAGAGCTGAGCCGGAAAAATTTTAAGTAAGAGCAGATACATTCGCCGTTTTTATTGAGGTAAGAAGTTTTGCCTTTTTTATTCAGAATGATCTTACAGGGCCATGACGCAGCACTGCTGTCGTCCAAAATTTACCAGGTTACTGGATTTATTTTTTTATTAAGAGGTTTAGGAATTTTTCTGTTTCGAGCATACATTAAATGAGAAAAGAATTTTGTGGGTACATTAAATGGGAAACAAATTTTTTGTGGAGATTAAATGTGAAAGAACCAATTTTGTTCTGAGGTTACACTAAAATTAGAATCATATTATTATTTAATGAATTTTGTTCTGAGGTTACAAAAAAATTAGAATCATTATCCATAATATTTATTTATACAATATTGTGGGGAGGTTACACTTGGCTTAGAATCACTATCCATAATATTTATTACTTATTAATTTTGTGGGGATGTTACAACCCTTCTCACTGCATTCAGAAAGGTGTTGATGCGATTGCCGGCCCTGTGAAATGCTGCTCTCGTTTACGGAATTGCACTATGCTTTTGGAGACTACCTCTGATTGTCAAGCTTAACTACTGCTCACTGCCTCGCTTCTCCATGGTTACACTGTTCATGTCAAGGCCCAAAGAACTTAGAATTCTTCCTGTGGTGTCATTTACACTAGGCTGCTCGACGGTCTAACTGAGGCCGAAATCCGATCTTAGCTCTCTGAACAGAGTCTCATTGCTGTCCATGGTGTAATGAAAAAGGTAGATTCGTTCTTAGTGCCCATCTGCACTCTTTTTTCTCACCTTTGACAGAGTGGTGCTTTTGTCCAAGATCAAAGCAGGCTATGAAATTATCACAGTCTGGTCGTACAGGGCAAACTTGATGCGCTGCTACCAGTGTCATCATTTCAACCACACTAGAACGTCTTGTTGACACACAGCCATATGTGTAACCTGTGGTAGGGACGTGCTCGAGGGCGATTGTCGACCTCCTTGTCCTCACTGTATCAATTGCAATGGCGGCCATGCCGCCTCCTCCTGGGATTGTCCCGCGTATCTTGATGGGTGGGCTGTTCAAGAGATCTGGGTAAAGGAGAAAGTGTCTTACCAAGTCACTCGTGAGTTATTGGCTAGTCACAAACCCTACGTTCTCCCATCTGGCATCTATAGTTCTGTTCTTATTACCCCTCGCTCCAAAAAGGACATGGCTCACAGGTGTGTGACTTCCAATTTAGCACTGCGGTTGTTTAATCGCCCAGTGTCAAGGTAGCATCGCCATCCCCCGTCGCCCGGACGTTGTGGCCGAGCGGTTCTAGGCGCTACAGTTTGGAACCGCGCGACCGCTATGGTCGCAGGTTCGAATCCTGCCTTGGGCATGGATGTGTGTGGTGTCCTTAGGTTTGTTAGGTTTAAGTAGTTGTAAGTTCTAGGGGACTGATGACCTAAGAAGTTAAGTCCCATAGTGCTCAGAGCCATTTGAACCATCCCCCGTCCAGCTGTGCAACAAGCAATCAAACTCTCGCCTCGAGGGATGAAGGCACCAGCTACACAACTGGTAGGCCAGGAAGGACAGAAGGAGTACACCCATGACGACTTCCTCCATCCCTCCAGCCAAATAACACCTGAGTCTTCCTCTAACCAGAAAGGCACGAAGTCCACCAAAGGCAAACGGTCTTCTCCTTCGCTGACTCGAAGATCCCGCCACGTGATACCTCGGGCTGACTGGCCCCTCTGTATCGCTGGTGCGCACCAACAACAGTTTTCAGCGTTGGACTCCACATGTCGACTGCACAAGCACGCCAATGGTTATGTGCACCCCATGGAGCAGGATCCTCCTGCTTCCGTGCCCCATAGTAGCGACTGTTCACAGGGTGTCATTTGGCAGGTGATGAGGTGACACACCTACATCTCTTCCTCATCATGACTCTCCTCTAATCAAACGTTCGCGTCCTTGAGTCCCACAAAGAGGATTTATGGCTGCTTTCAGCATTGCAGGGGCCTCTTATACTGTGCCTTCAGGAAACGAAATTGCACCCTCATGACTGCTTCGAGCTTTCACATTTCTTGCCAGTTCGTTTTGACCTTCCCTGTGTGGTCGGCATACAATCTCATGGCGACGTCATGCTGCTCATACAGGATGATATTCATAGTCAACCCATCCCTCTGACTACCCATCTTCAAGCTGTTGCAGTTCGCCTTTCCCTTCCCCACCTTATTTTTTTCCTCTGTACCAGTTATGTCCCTCCATCATTCGATGTCACCAGGGTAGACTTCCTTCAGATTATTGGGCAGCTACCTCCCCCATTTATGCTGCTCAGTGACTTTAATGCACATAATCCCCTTTGGGGTTCTCCCAGGATCTTTCAGAGAGGTACCCTCTTGGCTGACCTTCTTAAGCAAATTAATCTCTTCTGTCTTAACACTGGTGCTCCAACTTTCCTTTCCGACTCCTTTCACACCTATTCCCAATGGGATCTATCATTCTGCACTGCCCAGCTTGCCCATCGTCTTGAGTGGTCCATTCTTTCGGAAATCTACTCGAGCGACCATTTCCCGTTTGCTGACTCCTACACCATCTGCATGCACACCCAAATGGCAGTTTAGTAAGGCTGACTGGCAGCTTTACAACTCACTGGCGACCTTTGAAGAACAAGATTTCCCCTGTTGTGATGACCAGGTGGAAAATCTCACAAATGTTGTCCTTACTGCAGCGGAACTTTCCATTCCTTGCACTTCCTCTTCACCACATTGTGTACCAGTCCCTTGGAGGACTGAGGCATGCCACAACGGAATTCGTGTACGTAGACATGCTCTCCATGTTTTTGACCATCATCCTTTAATAGCGAACTGCATTCATTATAAACAGATGTGTGCAAAGTGTCACCGGGTTCTTTGGGATAGCAAACGAGCTAGTTGGATTTCATTCACTAGTTCTTTTAACAGTTCCACCCATTCCTATGTCGTGTGGGCCAACCTCCGAAGGCTCTCTGGGACCAAGATTCATTCGCCAATTTCCGGCCTCACAGCAGCAGACGATGTCATCAAGGATCCTACTGCTATCTCCAACACCTTGGATCGCCATTTTGCTGACATTTCGAGCTCTTCCCATCACCCTGCCTTTCTCTATCGCAAACGAGCGGAGGAGGCTCGGGCGATACCCTTCTTTTCTCCGAGTGCTACAATGTCGCCTTTACTATGAGGGGGCTGGCCGGGGTAGCCGAGAGATTCTAGGCGCTACAGTCTGGTACCGCGCGACCGCTACGGTCGCAGGTTCGAATCCTGCCTCGGGCATGGATGTGTGTGATGTCCTGAGGTTAGTTAGATTTAAGAAGTTCTAAGTTCTAGGGGACTGATGACCACAGAAGTCCCATAGTGCTCAGAGCCATTTACTATGAGGGAGCTATATCATGTGCTCAGTTCCTCCCGATCCTCCGCACCAGGGCCAGACGCCGTCCACATTTAGATGTTGCAGCATCTTCCTCTTGTGGGCAAGTGCTTTCTGCTTAACATGTACAATCGCATCTGGGCAGACGGCACATTTCCCGGACGTTGGCATGAAGCGACTGTCATATCCATACCTAAGCCCAGTAAGGACAAAAACCCTCCTTCTAGCTACCTCCCCATCTCTCTCACCAGCTGTATTTGCAAGGTGATGGAACGTATGATTCATCCCCGACTGGTATGGTGGTTCGAGTCACGCAGTTAAATAACGAATGCACAGATTGACGCGTTTCCCCTGAACAGTCATATCATGAAGGGCGATGAAAAGAATTTTTAACTGCAGGCTTTCAAGAGCACGACGGACTGTGGAAAATGCGTTCGGAATACTTTCTTCCATATTCCTGACGCTAAGAAAGCCTGTATTACAACAGCCTGAGAAAATCCGAAGTGTTATTATGACTTGTATATACCTCCATAATTTCTTGCGAAGAAGTTCTGCTTCCAGACAAATTTATACCCCTGTAGGAGCAGTGGATCATGAGGAGAACGGGCATTTAAAGCCAGGAACTTGGAGAAATATCACTCCTGCTGCAACGTTTACACGATTAGCGATCAAATGGTTCAAATGGATCTGAGCACTATGGGATTCAACATCTGAGGGCATCAGTCCCCTAGAACTTACAACTACTTCATCCTAACTAACCTAAGGACATCACACACATCCATGCCCGAGGCAGGATTCGAACCTGCGACCGTAGCAGTCACGCAGTTTCGGACTGAAGTGTCTAGAGCCGCACGGCCACCGCGGGCGGCGATTAGCGATCATCCCACGACGTTCAACGCAGACTGCCCAAGACATTGGAGATGAATTCGCTGCTTATTTCGTTTCCGAAGGGGGAAGATTGCCATGGCAAGATGATTACCAATAACATACACTCCTGGAAATTGAAATAAGAACACCGTGAATTCATTGTCCCAGGAAGGGGAAACTTTATTGACACATTCCTGGGGTCAGATACATCACATGATCACACTGACAGAACCACAGGCACATAGACACAGGCAACAGAGCATGCACAATGTCGGCACTAGTACAGTGTATATCCACCTTTCGTAGCAATGCAGGCTGCTATTCTCCCATGGAGACGATCGTAGAGATGCTGGATGTAGTCCTGTGGAACGGCTTGCCATGCCATTTCCACCTGACGCCTCAGTTGGACCAGCGTTCGTGCTGGACGTGCAGACCGCGTGAGACGACGCTTCATCCAGTCCCAAACATGCTCAATGGGGGACAGATCCGGAGATCTTGCTGGCCAGGGTAGTTGACTTACACCTTCTAGAGCACGTTGGGTGGCACGGGATACATGCGGACGTGCATTGTCCTGTTGGAACAGCAAGTTCCCTTGCCGGTCTAGGAATGGTAGAACGATGGGTTCGATGACGGTTTGGATGTACCGTGCACTATTCAGTGTCCCCTCGACGATCACCAGTGGTGTACGGCCAGTGTAGGAGATCGCTCCCCACACCATGATGCCGGGTGTTGGCCCTGTGTGCCTCGGTCGTATGCAGTCCTGATTGTGGCGCTCACCTGCACGGCGCCAAACACGCATACGACCATCATTGGCACCAAGGCAGAAGCGACTCTCATCGCTGAAGACGACACGTCTCCATTCGTCCCTCCATTCACGCCTGTCGCGACACCACTGGAGGCGGGCTGCACGATGTTGGGGCGTGAGCGGAAGACGGCCTAACGGTGTGCGGGACCGTAGCCCAGCTTCATGGAGACAGTTGCGAATGGTCCTCGCCGATACCCCAGGAGCAACAGTGTCCCTAAATTGCTGGGAAGTGGTGGTGCGGTCCCCTACGGCACTGCGTAGGATCCTACGGTCTTGGCGTGCATCCGTGCGTCGCTGCGGTCCGGTCCCAGGTCGACAGGCACGTGCACCTTCCGCCGACCACTGGCGACAACATCGATGTACTGTGGAGACCTCACGCCCCACGTGTTGAGCAATTCGGCGGTACGTCCACCCGGCCTCCCGCATGCCCACTATACGCCCTCGCTCAAAGTCCGTCAACTGCACATACGGTTCACGTCCACGCTGTCGCGGCATGCTAGCAGTGTTAAAGACTGCAATGGAGCTCCGTATGCCATGGCAAACTGGCTGACACTGACGGCGGCGGTGCACAAATGCTGCGCAGCTAGCGCCATTCGACGGCCAACACCGCGGTTCCTGGTGTGTCCGCTGTGCCGTGCGTGTGATCATTGCTTGTACAGCCCTCTCGCAGTGTCCGGAGCAAGTATGGTGGGTCTGACACACCGGTGTCAATGTGTTCTTTTTTCCATTTCCAGGAGTGTATTAAAGAATTTTTCCAGTTACTAGCTACATACGTACTTGTGACTGCCTGACTGCACTCAATTAAACTGCCTATATAGGTGAAGTTTTACCTTCATTAATTCCTATCTTATTATTTTTATTTCCTCAAATACCATAATATACAAATAAAATATACATAAATGTACATGTGTTTAAACATATTGTGTTAGAAAATTAAAGGTTATTCATTACTATTTATTTATTACTAGTTGAGTACCCAGCGTTGCCCCAGTATGTATTAGAGATGGGGGATCCACTCTTGAACTAATTCATAGAGTTCAATCTTTCAAAGGAGTGAACAATCAGTGATTCAGAAAAAAAGAACGGTAGCTCCAAACGCTTCCCATGGCAGAGAGAGAGAGAGAGAGAGAGAAAGAGAGAGAGAGACGGAGCATATCAGCAGCGCCTCTGCTGGTCAGAGCACAGTGCACGCCACACAACACAGCCAGCGCCGGCCTCTGCCCTGCTTCTACCTTGGCTGCCTGCATTGTGTAGTGCCCCATTGGATTTTGTGTTTCACATATGCCGTGCCGTCTCTGTGCGTTGTCTGCCGCGCAGTGTCTGGCGCAGCGTAACTTCGCATCGCACTCTGTCGGCGATCGTTTCAGTCGCACGTCCTGCCCTCTGGGCAGTTGATGCGAGCAACAGGACAGAGAGCCGCCTAGCGGATAACATAGGAACTACTTGCAACAACCTGCTCGCAAGGGAACGGACGATTTGTCTCGGAGTGGGTGAGTTCACCGCTCCCCCCACCCTCGGAACTCGCCCGCTCGACACTCATCCCACCATTCTCGACTCTAGCCAGAGCGTTGAGCAAAGCGACTCAGGTGTCACTGTGGTCTCTGCGGTCTCAGCTCACGCAGTAATACAGCTCGCGGCTCGACCTGCTCGACTCAGCGCCTCTGCATCGGAGTTCGTCCCTACTGGATATTGTTTTTCGTAGTAATACCGCTATGTATATTACATTATTATGTTATGTATACATCAATGGTTTTTATTTTATTTTTATTTGTTTAAACTGATTAGATTAGGTTCCTGATGACTCCTCTTACTATAGGATTTTTATTATGGACACTCGAATTTACGCTTTAATTACGAGCGAACCGATAAACGTATCGCAAAATGTGATACACCAATATTTTCCTTGTTTTATTCTGCGTAAGGCTATATGCAGCACTTTCGTTTTACAGTCAAATTTATATATTTTTTTTCTTATTCTGGTACGGATTTTGCGATTTTAGGCGTCTTCGGAAGGAAACGTTCACTTTAAAAATATATGGCTTGCGATGTATTTGTATGAGGTTAATGAAATTTTAATACATTATAGCCAAATATATTGTTAATGTAAATCTCAAGTTACAACATTTTCCGATCACCCAAAAAACCACGATAGTGCAAAATAAATCAATAATCAAAAACTTTGTTATATCATGTAAATTTCAATAAACAATACAAAATTCTTACTCATTATCTGTGTTACTTCAAAATAGGATCAAATAAGATCAAAATACAGGTATAGTACTGGAATAAACCAAGTTTAAAGGGCAATGTTCCTTCCATTTATTTTCTATTGTAAATGAGTGGTGAGTCATGAAAAAGAGCTAATTCATTTCAGGGAGTGAACAGTTCAGATCCAATCTCTGAAAAGAACAGTTTTGCCCATCTCTAGTATGTATTCCAGTCCTGTTAGTCAATTTCCTCCTTTCTCCTCTGTGACGTTCAGAGCCCATTTTGCCATAAGCCCTATAATTTTGTCACAATTAGAACTTTTTTAATTTTTAAATTTCAAAACTATAAGCAGTTGTTAGGTATATTCCTAATAGAAATGGTAGTAAGCTAAAATAAATATGAAAAAATATCTTAAGATAACATATGAGATGATTAATAGTATATAAGGGAATAACACCAAAAAATATAAAAATAACAAATGAACAGGGACAGATGTGGAAGCTGAGAAAGACAAAAAGTTAAGTAGCTGTGGAGACAGAATCCAAAAGGGACCGAACCCCAATAAGTTTGTTAATAGGTTTTTATTCACTTCCAGAAATAAATATTTTTTTACTTATATCTGCCGATATATGCAGTGCAGAAATTCAAACGCTTTGAAAGCGAGCCAGTTTGGAGC
Source organism: Schistocerca cancellata (assembly GCF_023864275.1). NCBI lineage: Eukaryota > Metazoa > Arthropoda > Insecta > Orthoptera > Acrididae > Schistocerca > Schistocerca cancellata. The sequence continues at coordinate 313,664,208 of NC_064630.1, read as the reverse complement.
GTTCACTTCTTCAACCCCAGCGCCAGGCTGCCCAGGCCACTTTCCTATAAGTGGCTAATAACTTTTTTTTTTAATTCGGCCACATCCACCCAAAGTTCCGTGGCGATGGAATTCCACGCTTCACTTTTCTTCAATTTTATTTTGCATTGGGAGTTTGTTGCATCTCAAAGCACAGGATATTGTTCATAAATATTTATGAATTTAATGGCAAAATCGTCGGTCCACTCTATTTTAAAAGAAAACCCCATGTGCACAACACAGCAAAGAATAACGCCAAGACCAAGCTGTACGAGTGCAGCGAACCAACTGGTCAGTGCTTGTTGCCGTCCACACAACTCGCGCAGCTCGCCGCGCATCCCTTTGACGTACCTACAACAGCTGGAGCCAGACAAGCTTTCACTGCTCTGTCTCTTCTTTTTTATTTATTTGCTTTGCTTTGTTTTTATTCTTATTCTTATTATTATTCACGTAACAACTCCTATATTAAATGAGATATGTTACTACGAAAGGAGACTCGAAATACCTTTTAGCGGTGCTGTGCTATGCCTTTCTTTGGATCACTAATTTTCAACAAAAGAAAATGTATTATGTTCCTATTGTTCTGTATCTGGCTTTCTATTAAAGCAGTTATAGTACGCAATGATTGTTCAGCATTATAATTTTGCAGTGGATTTTTGTTAATAGTAAAACAACAATAAGTACCACGGCTAACCCGAGAACATGAGACTATTATCGGAGAAAAATAATGTTTTTACTATAAGGTTGCCAGACCAGAACTACGCACAGCAAGATTTCTTTCATGTGACGAAAATAAATTATCTCTTTTCACTATTAGTATTATATTATCAGCAGCCCACGTCAGCCTGTAAAACACATCATAAAATCTGCTGCTCTGCTCTGCAACTTCGAAAGCTGAAAGAAATAATTTTTCACTTCACTATTACCTGACCGCTTCTTTGCGGTATGATAGGTTTCATGTACTGCAATTTAAATGAACCGCGGCAGCGGCTGGCTCGTTCGTAGCGCCGCTCTGCACCACGAATAATATTTAACCAACTGAAAATGTCTTAAAGGGATGGGATAAAATACCAGGCAAGCTTGACATGAATCATAATGCACGGTTTCACTAAATAACTATATTCAAACATTTAAACAATTTGAGTAGTACACACCTTTTTAACAATCTTGCCTAATGGCGTCCCTCTTACAAACTTGACAAAAGAATGCTACGCTAGCATACAATATCACGTCACAGGCTATCCTTCTCACGCAACTCCAAGAAGAAGACAGAGAAATTAATGTTCGTTATGTTTTATTTATACTAGTCACATATTCTCATCTTTGTTTGATATTTATCGTCTGTGGTGGTTTCATTACTCGCCGACACTGATATTATCTAAAATAAATAATAAAAAAAAGTACATAATTTTATACAATAACAAAATATGATACACCATGTTTTTCTCTTTATCACATAATATGTCTTTTACTAAGAGACGTTACAATGCCCCCTGGCAGCAATTGACTAACGTTAAGAATGTTCGGCAATATGCTGCCACTAACGTCTGTTTTGTCATTGTCTGTTACCTTATTTGGAATATTCACTATTCACTTGTTTGCTATTTTGCATTATAGTTTTAATCACACTCTTTATGGTTTTCTCACACTTTGCGAGGTGACCGTAAACCTAGTCCCAGGGTCATTACAGTTTTTTGGCTCCCCCATTCGGGCTACGTGCGGTCAGAAAACCTGGGAAAACTGCGCCGGAGCCATGGTCATCTCGCCTGGTTTGTCTTAAAACACAGTTCGATTGTTCATCAAAAAAGGTTGGAATTCATTCAATGTTCACAGATAACAATGGTTATTTATGACAGAATGTTAAACTTTTAGTCTCCTTGTTAAAAATGTACCTTCTACACTCTTTCACATTTGTGTTCTGTGTCACACTGAAAGTCAATCATTAAACAGTTTTACAGTAGTGTAATTGATTGTCTCTGCACTTACTCACGACCAATGTTCTACCATGGTATGGCATTCGTGTCAGTTTGCTTCACTAATATGACGAAAACATATAACATATATCATCGAACAAGTAAATGTTTTGAGTTTATACACAGTGGATTAAAGAAAAAAAAATATCTGTCACGTAATTTCGTGTCCAATAAATCGTTTTCATATTAGTACATTAACAGCGTAGTTCGTAAAGTTCAGTTGAATGTCAACAATGTTGTACGGAGCGGGCGGCGCGAAGCAATTGTTGCGTAGCGTCGTCTGGAACGCGGCGTGCCAACGACCGCTGGGGTCGACGACCTGCTCGCCGTAACAGCGACGGCGTGCTGGGGTGGCGCCCAAGTAGTCGCGAACCGCGCCGAACCATTCACCAATGTTGGCGTGTTGCAGTGGTTTCTCGCGACCAGCTGGCTGGCGGCACAGCACTCGTCTCTGCTTCTCCGCATGGCTCCCCGTCACAATGCATGAAACAAATATTCCACAACGGTGTACTGTCTTTAAGGATACAGATTATTAGCTGTGGAAGAAAATGCAACTTGGTTAAAAGCGTTTATTGTTCAGTAAGCCGTCGTTTCGCTGGTATGCACAGGATGTTTTGGCGTGATAACAGGTTTCTTGTGGCTTCACAAGTCAATCGCATTGTGACACTGGTATTCAGGGTTCGTCACACATACGTTGTACTACACACTTTCATTTATTCTCACGGTCGATACGCTGCTAGAGCGTCTCTCAACACGCGAAAATGTTTCGGTTCACACACACTAAATGTTTCCGTCGAGCGATGTTTGTTTGGATCGACTCCGAACGGATCACTAACTACTGGTTTTACAGACAGTAAATTTATTATTCGTTGAGCACTGCACTATGACAGTTAGTCACTCAACACTTGACTTATACCGACGTATATATTGGTGCAGATACAACCGTCATTTTCTGTCCCTACTACACACAATATTCCGTCCTTTCCTAGATTGTTTATGCACACAGTTTATTTTTAATGCATATCAACTGTTCTTAGCATAATCACTCTCATCTACAGTGAGTCCATTGTGTTTACCATGTCATTACACACTTTTAATACTATTACTAGGCATATATGGCTTTTTTGTAATTATTTAAAGGTGTGTGATTTTTTGTACATAGCTTTCTTTTCCCTTTTCAGTGTAGCTTGCCCGGTTGTCACCCATCTAGCAAACAGATTTTACCATGTGCTTGACAGCTGGACTTGGGCATATTGCTCAATAAATACTTCGTTTAGTACTAGTATTATTTTTTAATGATCTGTCCTACACGACTACAGTGTAGTTTCCGCGTTGATTGACTTGACTCGCGTATCGCGTAATTAATACTCAAGGATGTGTACCAAGTACACTGGCTTCAATTGAAGCATCGATACATATAAGACGTAGGTTACACGGAACGGGTTTGTTTTTGATTGAATTCTACTCCAGTGTCGTTCTCAGATCACTATTGGCAGTAAACGTTACATCACATAATTGTGTCGTACTACAAAGTCAATTTTTGGCCAGTAGAGACTCTCTCTCAGGGTTCCTTAATTCTAACACAATTACATCTGTTACATTACTATATGAGATTGCATCATTAATTGTACTTACTTACTACAAATGAAAAATGATTCAAGAAATTAATCATTATTTTATCAACAAAAAGATTATTCATTGCTTGATGAGCATATAGTATTTTAATGACACTAATTGTCTGTAAACAAAGTCTTCCATTTGCATGCTATTGCTCAGTTTACTAATTCTACTTTCATGCTATGCTTACTTATTTATGTCTTGCTTCTTCAAAATTCTAAATACACACAAATTCTTTCTTAAAGCTAACATACTTATGCTCTAAAACACAATTGAAATCGTCTTATTACTACTACTGTTTACATTTGACATGTCACTGAATAAATAATTTTACATCTTTACGTGGATACAGTCCTTTTATTTTCCCCATCTGGGGATGTGCTAACAAATAGCTACATTCGTGTGGCACCTTTATTACTTCAAAAGGTCCTGAATATAACAATTGCCACTTACTATTTTGCTTTAGGGTGGCTGAGGATTTGGGGTGGTTACAAATAAGCACCATGTCCCCTACATTGTATTTCTGTTTGTTAGTTACACCTCGGTCGTACTTCTTTTTTCTCTTTGCGGCACAGCTAGTTAGGTTGTCCCATACCTTTTTTTATCTTTTCCTCTCTTCTTTCTGCCCTGGCTGGTAGTCTCGGTAAAGGCGTGAGCCATTCACTTTGTGTCTCATTACCCCCTTTCAATATCTCTACCAGTGGGTACCCTGTACTTGAGTGGGGTGTTAAATTGTGTATTTCTACGAATTTAGGTACCAACTCAGGCCATTTCGTGTGTCGGTTCCCTATGTAAATTCTAAGGAACTTATTCAATTCTCTGAATGTTCTTTCGACTAAACTTGCTTCTGGATGGAACCGGGATACCAGAATATGCTGTATACCTTGTTCCAGTAGGTAATTTTTCCAAGTGCGACCCGTGAAATAAGTGGCATTGTCAGTCGTTATGGCTTCAGGTTTCCCCACATGAGGCAAGTATTCTTGATTGATCCGTCTGACTATGGTTTTAGCAGTAGCTGATTTTATACAATAAATTGCCAAGTATTTGGAAAAAATATAGTACATGGCCAGTATATATTTCATACCTCCTCTGGCCATGGGATAGGGACCTGCTACATCCAAAGATACTAATTGAAGCGGCCGGAGTGGAACTATGGGATGAAGTTCAAATTTTGTGGACCTATTATAGTGTTTTGCTTTCTGGCATATAGCGCAAGTCCTAACTGTTACCTGAATTTGGTGTTTCATTCGGGGAAAGTAGCAGTATCTCGCCATGGGTTCTGCGCACTTCCCGATCCCTGCATGGCCCCATGCCAAGTGCTTGTGCCATATTATGACTTTGACGGACTGGTTAGGTATACATACTGCCCAGCAGTCTTCTTTCGTGCTAAGTTTATGATATAAAAGATTGTCCACGATTTTAAAACCTTGCTCATCTCTATTGTTAGCATCATTTTCAATATTACTAATGATTTGTGCCCACATCGGATCTGATCTCTGTAGTTCAGACATATTTTTACACCTATATAAAAAACCCTTCCTGTACGCATTGTCTCGTACTAAAAGCACTTTATACTCGGCGGATTGTTCTAGCATTTCTGCTAACTCCGGTAATCCTACCGGCAGTCGCGACAAAGCATCCGCTACTATGTTATCTTGGCCTTTTATGTACATAATCTTTAATCGGTACTCTTGTAAGGTAAGCATCCAGCTCCTTAGTCGGATATGGAATAACTTGCATGACATCAAAAAACTTAACGCCTGGTGGTCACTATACACTTTAATCTCCTTCCCATATACACTCCTGGAAATGGAAAAAAGAACACATTGACACCGGTGTGTCAGACCCACCATACTTGCTCCGGACACTGCGAGAGGGCTGTACAAGCAATGATAACACGCACGGCACAGCGGACACACCAGGAACCGCGGTGTTGGCCGTCGAATGGCGCTAGCTGCGCAGCATTTGTGCACCGCCGCCGTCAGTGTCAGCCAGTTTGCCATGGCATACGGAGCTCCATCGCAGTCTTTAACACTGGTAGCATGCCGCGACAGCGTGGACGTGAACCGTATGTGCAGTTGATGGACTTTGAGCGAGGGCGTATAGTGGGCATGCGGGAGGCCGGGTGGACGTACCGCCGAATTGCTCAACACGTGGTGCGTGAGGTCTCCACAGTACATCGATGTTGTCGCCAGTGGTCGGCGGAAGGTGCACGTGCCCGTCGACCTGGGACCGGACCGCAGCGACGCACGGATGCACGCCAAGACCGTAGGATCCTACGCAGTGCCGTAGGGGACCGCACCGCCACTTCCCAGCAAATTAGGGACACTGTTGCTCCTGGGGTATCGGCGAGGACCATTCGCAACCGTCTCCATGAAGCTGGGCTACGGTCCCGCACACCATTAGGCCGTCTTCCGCTCACGCCCCAACATCGTGCAGCCCGCCTCCAGTGGTGTCGCGACAGGCGTGAATGGAGGGACGAATGGAGACGTGTCGTCTTCAGCGATGAGAGTCGCTTCTGCCTTGGTGCCAATGATGGTCGTATGTGTGTTTGGCGCCGTGCAGGTGAGCGCCACAATCAGGACTGCATACGACCGAGGCACACAGGGCCAACACCCGGCATCATGGTGTGGGGAGCGATCTCCTACACTGGCCGTACACCACTGGTGATCGTCGAGGGGACACTGAATAGTGCACGGTACATCCAAACCGTCATCGAACCCATCGTTCCACCATTCCTAGACCGGCAAGGGAACTTGCTGTTCCAACAGGACAATGCACGTCCGCATGTATCCCGTGCCACCCAACGTGCTCTAGAAGGTGTAAGTCAACTACCCTGGCCAGCAAGATCTCCGGATCTGTCCCCCATTGAGCATGTTTGGGACTGGATGAAGCGTCGTCTCACGCGGTCTGCACGTCCAGCACGAACGCTGGTCCAACTGAGGCGCCAGGTGGAAATGGCATGGCAAGCCGTTCCACAGGACTACATCCAGCATCTCTACGATCGTCTCCATGGGAGAATAGCAGCCTGAATTGCTGCGAAAGGTGGATATACACTGTACTAGTGCCGACATTGTGCATGCTCTGTTGCCTGTGTCTATGTGCCTGTGGTTCTGTCAGTGTGATCATGTGATGTATCTGACCCCAGGAATGTGTCAATAAAGTTTCCCCTTCCTGGGACAATGAATTCACGGTGTTCTTATTTCAATTTCCAGGAGTGTAGATAGTAATTGAACTTTTTTACAGCCCAGACTACGGCGAGCGCTTCCAGTTCGGTTGCTGAGTAGGCTCTCTCGCAGCTAGTTAAGAGTCCTACTGGCAAAGCCGATAATCTTTATTGTTGCCGGGTCGTTGCCTTCCTCCCACTGGAACAGGCACGCTCCCAAGCCATAGGAACACGAGTCCGTCGCAAGACAAAAATTCTTTGACTGGGCCGGGTGCTGCAAAATATTTGCATTCAGCAGGGCGGTTGTAATTGCTTCGAAAGCTTGCTGGCATTTGTCTGTCCAAACCCACTGCACATTTTTTCGCAGTAGATTTAACAATGATGCATCATTTAACAACTGATTAGGTACGAACCTTCTGAAAAAAGACGTAAGTCCAATGAACGCTTTCAATTGTCTTTTAGTTCAGGGTCTCGGAAATTCTCGGATCGCCTCTAGTTTTTTGTTGTCTGGGCTGATACCAAGCGGCGTGATAAGGTGGCCTAGAAATTTAATTTTATTGCGTCCGAATTTTGACTTTTCTAAATTTGCTGTCACACCTGCTTGCTTAAATCTCTCTAATACTCTATGCAGCAATTCCATATGTTCGTCGCAAGTAGCAGTAGCGATTACAAGGTCATCAACATATATTGTGATTTTTTCTAACAAATATGGACCCAGTACCGTATCTAGAGCAGTAATAAATACTCCAGCACTTACATTCAACCCGAAGGGAAGTACTTTGAATTGGTAACTTCGCCCTCCGAATATGAAGGCTGTGTACTTCCTTGATTCTGGTGTAAGTGGGATTTGCCAGTACGAACTTTTAAGATCGACCGAGGTCAAGTACTGCACTCCGTGGAATTTTTGTATCTGCTCATCTAAATTTTCTGGACGAGTCCTGACAGGTATAATAATTTTATTGATGTCCCGCGCTTCTAACACTAGCCGGATTTTTCCGTTGGCTTTCGCCACTGCTACAAGAGGACTACTGTATGGGGAGAAAGAGGGCTCAATGATATCCCACTCTAACATCTTCCGAATCTCTTTAGCCACTACTTCCCTCCTCGACCAAGGGATGGAGTAAGATGCGCGACAGTATGTTTTGTGGGGCATCACCTCTATGTGATAGTGGTACCCCTTGATAATTCCTGGTCGGTCGGTAAATACCGTGGTATATTCCGATAGCAGCTGCGTCAACTGTTGCTTTTGTATGTTGCTTAAACTTTCAGATTGCTGTACTTTGGTTTGAAATGCATCAACATTTGTTTCAACATTTCTATCTTCTAAATTCGGATAATAGAGGTCTGCTACACGTGAACAATCATCGAGGTGTAGTACCCAGGGGTTCCTACATTTGATATTCATTCGATTGCAACATGGCACAAGTACCTCCTTCGATTTCACCATAGACAACTCAATCCTCCTACCTTTATTAACTATGCTTAGTTTTCCCGAGGAGAGGTCGATCACTGCGTCCCTCTCACGGAGAAAATCTACTCCCAGAATGCAGACCACCTTTAACCCTTTAACAATGAGGAACGAGCTCGCTATGGCTTCGCCCTCCTTACAAATCTCCACCTGCACCTGGTACTTAACTAATTGGCTCTGTGCACTTATAGCTCCAGACACCTTGCAATTATTAACCGGGAAAGTCGGTATGCTACGTCCTTTCCCCAGCGCTTTAAACAACTCTGTACTCATTACACTCACTGAGGCACCTGTGTCGATGATTATATTCACTGCAACATCATTGATTTTCGCTTCTATTATGGCTTGCACATTCTCGTTGCTATCTTTCTTACATTCATGCGGTTCGGTCAGTAGATCTTTATCCATACTGATACCGTCGTTGTATCGCAGCATATGTATTCCCGGGATATTATTGTCATTCGTGTTGCTCTCGCTCCACCCCTCGGCCAGCGATGGAGAGCATATCGAGGCCGATTCTAGTTTGTTGAATGGCTTGCTTGCGAGGTACTTGGACGACTATTGTCCGCGACCTCTACTATATTTACGTTTTGATTTGTAGGCCGCCACGACTGCGCAATAGGCGCGTTTTGCAGTGGTGGTCTGTTGTTGTCGTACCGGTCATTACCTTGCCGTTCTGGGCTTGGTCGCTGATTCTGATTCCAATTGCGATTACTGTCACTGTAATTGCTATGCCACTGACCTCGCGCATTTTTCCAGCGGTTGGTCCCTGGCAGTCCGGAATCGTACCGGTCGTCAAATCGACGCTTCTTGTTATGGGACGGTTGACCATACCCGTTCTGACTTCTCCCATTATTACAATTTTGCGAGTGCTCTTGCCGCTTGTTACCACCCCCACCATTTCCATGGTTGTGGTTTTGTGCACTATTATTTCTGTCATGTTTACACCCTGATCCATTATTCCGCGAGTGATCACACGCTGCTTTTGCGTCCTCCTGGATTAAATCTATTGAATCTAGAACAGACAGGAAATGTTCCATGTCGCTCTCTGGTACGTGTATTAATTTCTCTTTCATATGAATGGGTAAATGTGATTTTAGGAGTCTTATTATGTCTCTTGGTGAGATAGGCTCATCCCAGTAACGCGTTTTGTTTATATACTTCTCGAAATACCGTCTCAGATTCCCAAGACGGGGTGAGTACGGTTCGGGATTGTATACTTCTTTTCTTAGCCGCTCTTGTATACAAGGCGACCAGTATTTCGACAAAAACGCCCTTTCGAATTGTTCATAAGTCATGCAGCTGTCTGCTACTTCCGTAGCCCACAACGCTGCATCACCCTGAATGTATGACATTACGTATTGAATTTTCTGGGCTTCGTTCCACACACTGGGCAAGATATTTTTAAAGCTTTTTATGAATACTACTGGGTGTACTGACTTCCGTTCAGTAGTAAACGTTTGAAACTGCCTATTTTTTATCAAACTTTCTTCAACCAATATTTTTGGACTATACTGGTTTGCTCCTGGGACATATGCTGTGTGCTCCGAACCGAAGCTACAGCTCTTCGCATTATCGCCTAAAGATTCACCATTGTTGCGTCGCGTATAAGTTTGTGCGTTGCCAAAAACATTAGCTGTTGGCGACATAGTTTCATGTTCAAGATGTTTGCTGCTCTGGGCTAAACCCTTTTCCAAGTCGGTTATCCGTTTACTAATATGCACTTGCCACTGCGGAATATCCTCACTGAGTATTTGTTTGATGGTTTGCACGTCGTTCTGTACCTGACTATTTACTGCGGTACTGAACGATTCGGAATCTCTATCTGCCATGGCTGCTTGTACCTTAGAATTAATATTTTTGTCGATCTCACTCTCCTTCGCTTCTAGCCATGAGTTAAATTCGGTTTCAATTTTAGTCGCTTGTTCGTTCCACTTCTGCCCTACAAGCTGTGTGGAATCTATTTCTAGCTTTTCTAATCGGTTGGCTAAGACACCTATCTCGTCTACCCTGTTAGTGTTTGCTACTTGCAGGTTGTTGACCTGTACAGTCAACTCCTGCACGGCTTTAGGTATCGACTCATAATTCTGTTTCATACCGGCAATCTCTTTTTTCATAATTTCTAACGATTGCACAAGTTGCTGGTCTCGCTCAGCTTGCTGGCGATCCCGCTCAGCTTGCTGGGCAAGAAACTTTTCCTCTAGCTGGCGATCTCGTTCAGCTTGCTGGCGATCCCGCTCAGCTTGCTGCGCGAGAAAGATCTCAATTTTTTGATCCTTTTCAGCTTGTTGTTGTGCGAATTTTGACTGGTAATCCAGCACGCGCTCTAATATCGCCTGAAGTGAATACTCACCAGGCAGATTACCACTCTCTGGTTCCTGCTTTTCTGGGGTTGGTGCAATTTCTTTATCTACATCTCCTTGAGCACTGGTGGGCGGTGGCACCACTTCCTGTGCCCCTGCCCCCACATTTTCGCATGGTATATCCTCAAAGAGAGTACTTGTACTGCTTAATGCACCCGTTTCTACATTTCCTGCACTAACTAATGGCTGTTCCTCAGTATCCATATTGTTCGGACGTTGACTACGCAATTTAACCATATTCATAAATTACCTACTCGAACACAAGATGTCATAAATTACCTACTCGAACACAAGATCTGACAGTTTTGCCACTTGCACACAAAATATGTTAATTTATCTACAATACACTGCACACTAAAAATTACTATCTACACTCAACTTTGCCCTGTTATAAACACTAACGTCAAACTACGCACACCACTAGCGATATGAGATCACTTCACTGGAGTTAAGCTTCTACAAACAGGACAACTACACTGTAGTCTTACCTTTAATTTATCTGATTTCGGGGTTCGGCTGCCCCCGGATTATGTAGTCGTTACAGTTTCTCAGTACTATCAAGATCGTTTCCTCTGACTCGCTTACAGTGGTGCGTTTTTTTTCATGAAAGAGTTTTTGTACATTCATTAATACATGGCATTAATCATGATTCACATACATACATTTATCACCAAATACATACATGTATATAACAATAGACAATGAAAGAAAACACATAAAACAGTTATTATTTTCGTGGCCACTGCAAATTCGGGCCCCGCGTTTTTGGGCGACAGTTTCACTGCTCTGTCTCTTCTTTTTTATTTATTTGCTTTGCTTTGTTTTTATTCTTATTCTTATTATTATTCACGTAACAACTCCTATATTAAATGAGATATGTTACTACGAAAGGAGACTCGAAATACCTTTTAGCGGTGCTGTGCTATGCCTTTCTTTGGATCACTAATTTTCAACAAAAGAAAATGTATTATGTTCCTATTGTTCTGTATCTGGCTTTCTATTAAAGCAGTTATAGTACGCAATGATTGTTCAGCATTATAATTTTGCAGTGGATTTTTGTTAATAGTAAAACAACAATAAGTACCACGGCTAACCCGAGAACATGAGACTATTATCGGAGAAAAATAATGTTTTTACTATAAGGTTGCCAGACCAGAACTACGCACAGCAAGATTTCTTTCATGTGACGAAAATAAATTATCTCTTTTCACTATTAGTATTATATTATCAGCAGCCCGCGTCAGCCTGTAAAACATGAAACGTCCCCTTTGAACAATTTATACATGTGAAACGTCCACTTAGAACAATTATACAAGCCTGTGCTTAACCTGACACACAATATTATTTAGCGCAACGCAATCTGACTTTCAATAACCCCTACAAAACAATGGCCCTGACTAACTTTAACCTATACCTTTTACAAATCACTTACCTCACAAAAATCTTCGCTACTCAAGCTACTGCAAAACAGCGAGCGCCACTACTGCCAGCTAAATAAAAGATTCAAACTACTGAAGGCACTAACTACTGATAGGGATAGTTAGCAAATGAAACATTTTAATAGAGAACAAACACTGTATTTACCTTAATATTCATAATTAACATCCAGTATCACAAATCATCAAAACTCCGTCATCTCTCTCCCCACATCCACCACTGCTGGCGGCTCACCTCCAACTGCCCAGCGCTACGCGCTGTTCGCATCCAGCTATAGCAGTTCATGACAACAATGGCAGACAACAATGCAAACTAGCCACATACTGCACACAGCACAGCCAGTGATTTTCATACAGAGAGCGCTACGTGGCATTACCCATATAAAAATCTAAACAGCCTACTTACATAGCCCCCATGCTCCCCACAAAAAATTTTACAAATGTTTTTGGCCAGTGGCCAATAATGATTTGATAAAATTTTTCATAATTACAATAACAAAGATATCAAATGCACACACTTATTGATACAATGTTGGTCAACAGCTAAAATTTTTTTCACAGTCAATAAAGACAGTCCAGATTGTTCATCATAATAGTAATTACAGTTTTTGTTTTTCACAAAGTCTCATTAGTAAAAGAAATTGCACATAGAAGTAGTGGATTTCCATGCAGTCTTGAAGAAGTAGTGTTGTCCTTCCAACGGAAAGACAGTGCTGACTCTTGAAATGCTGACAGGTAATGGGCCACAATGGAGCAAACCCACAGCAGAGTCATTCGAAGTTCTGACGAATATTGGTAGGTAGGTCATCACTGAGCAGACCCACTGCAGTCCTGGTAGAGAGTATGGTATTGATGGGCCACCAGAGATGCAGACCCACAGTAGTCCTTGTAGAGATAATTGTATTGGTGGGCCATCAAAGATGCAGACCCACTGTAGTCCTCGTAGAGATGGCCAGCAGCCATCTGTTGTGACTGTGCAGGTGCACAATCACCATTGAAGAGTCTTGCGGATAATAGAGCAAGTCCATAACCACCACTTGTGCATTCACAAAGTTTTTGGGAATTGTCCTTAGAACCAGCAATGCTGTTATCCAGTCCCTTGCTGAATTAGTAACACACGTGCAAACACTAACAGTCCCTACTTCTCACATAGTGGGAAACGTCCCCTTTGAACAATTTATACATGTGAAACGTCCACTTAGAACAATTATACAAGCCTGTGCTTAACCTGACACACAATATTATTTAGCGCAACGCAATCTGACTTTCAATAACCCCTACAAAACAATGGCCCTGACTAACTTTAACCTATACCTTTTACAAATCACTTACCTCACAAAAATCTTCGCTACTCAAGCTACTGCAAAACAGCGAGCGCCACTACTGCCAGCTAAATAAAAGATTCAAACTACTGAAGGCACTAACTACTGATAGGGATAGTTAGCAAATGAAACATTTTAATAGAGAACAAACACTGTATTTACCTTAATATTCATAATTAACATCCAGTATCACAAATCATCAAAACTCCGTCATCTCTCTCCCCACATCCACCACTGCTGGCGGCTCACCTCCAACTGCCCAGCGCTACGCGCTGTTCGCATCCAGCTATAGCAGTTCATGACAACAATGGCAGACAACAATGCAAACTAGCCACATACTGCACACAGCACAGCCAGTGATTTTCATACAGAGAGCGCTACGTGGCATTACCCATATAAAAATCTAAACAGCCTACTTACAAACACATCATAAAATCTGCTGAAAGAAATAATTTTTCACTTCACTATTACCTGACCGCTTCTTTGCGGTATGATAGGTTTCATGTACTGCAATTTAAATGAACCGCGGCAGCGTCTGGCTCGTTCGTAGCGCCGCTCTGCACCACGAATAATATTTAACCAACTGAAAATGTCTTAAAGGGATGGGATAAAATACTAGGCAAGCTTGACATGAATCATAATGCACGGTTTCACTAAATAACTATATTCAAACATTTAAACAATTTGAGTAGTACACACCTTTTTAACAATCTTGCCTAATGGCGTCCCTCTTACAAACTTGACAAAAGGATGCTACGCTAGCATACAATACCACGTCACAGGCTATCCTTCTCACGCAACTCCAAGAAGAAGACAGAGAAATTAATGTTCGTTGTTGTTGTTGTTGTGGTGTTCAGTCCTGAGACTGGTTTGATGCAGCTCTCCATGCTACTCTATCCTGTGCAAGCTTCTTCATCTCCCAGTACCTACTGCAACCTACATCCTTCTGAATCTGCTTAATGTATTGATCTCTTGGTCTCCCTCTACGATTTTTACCCTCCACGCTGCCCTCCAATGCTAAATTTGTGATCCCTCGATGCCTCAGAACATGTCCTACCAACCGATCCCTTCTTCTAGTCAAGTTGTGCCACAAACTTCTCTTCTCCCCAATCCTATTCAATACCTCCTCATTAGTTACGTGATCTACCCACCTTATCTTCAGCATTCTTCTGTAGCACCACATTTCGAAAGCTTCTATTCTCTTCTTGTCCAAACTAGTTATCGTCCATGTCTCACTTCCATACATGGCTACACTCCATACAAATACTTTCAGAAACGACTTCCTGACACCTAAATCTATATTCGATGTTAACAAATTTCTCTTCTTGAGAAACGCTTTCCTTGCCATTGCCAGTCTACATTTTATATCCTCTCTACTTCGACCATCATCGGTTATTTTACTCCCTAAATAGCAAAACTCCTTTACTACTTTAAGTGTCTCATTTCCTAATCTAATTCCCTCAGCATCACCCGACTTAATTTGACTACATTCCATTATCCTCGTTTTGCTTTTGTTGATGTTCATCTTATATCCTCCTTAATGTTCGTTATGTATTATTTATACTAGTCACATATTCTCATCTTTGTTTGATGTTTATCGTCTGTGGCGGTTTCATTACTCGCCGACACTGATATTATCTAAAATAAATAATAAAAAAGTACATAATTTTATACAATAACAAAGTATGATACACCATGTTTTTCTCTTTATCACATAATATGTCTTTTACTAAGAGACGTTACAAAGCCATATGCTCGGGCGGCTCGCAAGCCTGTTTCGCGGCGGGCCCTCGGAGCCTACCTCCGTCCACATTATTCGTAAGGCTCGCAAGTCTCACAAGTACACGAGCCACACGAGTAGTGTGGACTCACCTTTACAGGTGAATGGGAAAGGGATAGCCCTACCACTCATTAAAAGCAAGCCGGTTTGCAGTAAGTTATGTCAAGGAGTCCGAATTAAATACATAAAACGACAGGTAATTTTATGTGAAAGTCAATTTCCTATGTTGCCAGATCAAACACAGCCCGGTCAACAGGAAACTGATGTGCAGTCTTGCAGACAGGAAATATGAAGCAACGTTTATGAAACAGTTTATTTAAACAGTGCACAACAAAAAAAACTGATTAACCTTTTACACAAATATGTACCTGTTTCTGATGAAAAGCCCGGTATACTTAAAGGATATGTGTATACAACGCAAGTAAAGCCTCATGAAACATTTTGCCGCACTACCTGTTCTGTCCCGTGAGCCAACAGAGGAGCTGTATCGAATGAAATCCGTCGCATGTTGCAACAAGATATAAAGAAATATTTTTACTGAGTAAACATTTCCTAGAGTGGATGTACATATGTAAATATTTGTAAATATGTTAGTATGTAAAACTTTCATAGTGTACATAGTTGTCTTAAGATAAATTTATTTTCTTCATATGCATAAGTAGGTTTTAAGTAAACTTTTTTCTGAGCAACAAACTTTCGCATTAGTAGTAGAAGTTCAGAAATAAACTTGAAGTTATTTCATTAATATTATGAAGAGAAAAGTAACAAAAATCTTATTTTGATGTAATCTTAGTACCATTCTCGTGGATGCAATTATTCTATTTCTTTTGCTATGCAATTCTAAGTAAAGATAGTAAGGCAGAGGCCACGCAGATGATAAAGTTTTTCTATTAGTAGGGCCGGCCGGAGTGGCCGAGCGGTTCTAGGCGCTACAGTCTGGAACCGCGCGACCGGTACGGTCGCAGGTTCGAATCCTGCCTCGGGCATGGATGTGTGTGATGTCTTTAGGTTAGTTAGGTTTAATTAGTTCTAAGTTCTAAGGGACTGATGACCTCAGTAGTTAAGTCCCATAGTGCTCAGAGCCATTTAAACCATTTTTTCTATTAGTACATTTTAAATTTTGTTCAGATGCAATGATTAGTAGGATAAAATAATTTTCTGTTTATGCCTAGCACGCAGTTTGCAAACATAAACAGCAAGCTACTGTAGATCGTGTTTTAAAGTGAAGTGATAAAACTATTGAGATTTTAGTGCGATAGTAGTGAAATGGCAACTTTGTGCCATAAGCAGATTCGTACTGTACACTAATTCTGGCGACTAATTTAAACGGTAAACACCAGTTTGTGTGAGGTAGAAACAGTCAGTGATGTCTTTAGCTCTAGCAGTAATGAATAAACTCACAATACATACTGACAAAACACTGTAAAGCTAGGCTTCACTACCGTGAACAGCCACACAACGAATTAATGTCGCGAAGAATTGTAAGAGGAGAAAGAAAGTTATAGAACATAAACATTATGTAAATGGTACAGTTGGTACCAACAACAGAGTACATAAGCTGTGAGATTTTTCTTTGAGCATATTTGTAAGTAACATGACACGTACCGACAGGATCTGAGTAATAAGTTGTCAATGGTAAACAGAACTGTCAGTGGTGAAGTAGTGCACGTAAATTTGCATTTCACGGGAGGACCCTTTATACAAGAGCAAAGAAAAATATATGTTATCAAGAGACGTTGTATGAGTGATACTACAATTTCTCCGGTTGAAATAAATACAAACACTTTGCACGAACGTCGAATGAACGGCACTCTTAGTGGCAAGTGAATTTAACTTGTGTACTCACCCAGACGACAGCACTGAAAATTGGAAATTTGCGGTAAGGAGTATGGGACAGAACTGCTGAGGTCATCGGTCCCTAGGCTTACGTGCTACTTAATCTAAAATAAACTAACTTACGCTAACGACAACACACACACCCACGCCCGAGGGAGGACTCGAACTTACGACGGGGGAGCCGCGCGAATCGTGGCAAGGCGCCTCAGATCGAAGAGCGTTGAAGTGATGTGATGATCCGCTGAAGTGGGACACAGTGAAGTGTTGTTACTTGAAACTCAGATAGTGCGTATCGCGCATAAACTGTGGAAAAGACTGTAGCGCTGGAAGTTTATGAATGTGACGTCACGTGTGACTATTACAGTCCGACGCGAAGCTAAGCGCTTAAGAAACGAAGACTTTGATAAACACTTTGCAAACATGTGTAATGTACGGTATTCTGTGGACATTAATGAATGTGCGGAAACCGAAACTAACATGAACGTGTTTCAGCAGTAACGGCGTTGATGTCAACTGACAGTAAAGTCCATGAACAAAAACCATACATTGGACCTTTTGTATAGCAGGACAAACATGTATACTATGTAACCCACAGCTATCACCGAACAAACTGATGTAAATAAGTGTTGCAAGTGATTACTACTACGTACAAATAAAATTCTTTTTAGGGAGTGTGTATTCAAAAAATTGTTCAAATGGCTCTGAGCACTATGGGACTAACTTCTGAGGTCATCAGTCCCCTAGAACTTAGAACTAGTTAAACCTAGCTAACCTAAGGACATCACACACATCCATGCCCGAGGCATGATTCGAACCTGCGACCGTAGCGGTCGCGCGGTTCCAGACTGTAACGCCTAGAACCGCTCGGCCACCCCGGCCTGCGAGTGTGTATTAAAAATTGTGTTACTGTCCCCAATCTACGAATGTTTCTTGTAACCCCGTATCCTGAGCTGACTGGATCCTGTCGAGCACAATCGGTCCAGAACTCCGCATTCTTCTTGCTCCATCGCAGATCGTCGTGGCGCACACGTATGCAGATTTGTCAACATCGCGAGCACCGCGCCGTGACCGCTCTACACCACAACAACGGCGAATGCTTCAGCACGACTGACTACAGTGCATTCAAAATTACTGTAGGATTGACAGTTCGGAAGTAGCACAGGTGAGCGTCGAACAGAGTTGCCAAAGTCCAGCACGGGACTCGCGCGTTATCCCGTGTTTCATTCAGCTCGCTCACACACGCTAACTATTAGATCTTTAAATTTGGAACCGACTGTGAAATAGTTTCACTATGTGATGGTATCATTTTCATTTTTTTAAAAGGGTTATGTAGACAATAAAACGACAGTTTTCAAGAAACAACTTTCCGATGACGTTATCAAATTTACGACGTGCGAGAAGGTTTTTTGTTATTGACGTTAGGTGTACACATTATGCGAATGAAATGTCAAGAAAACATCAAATTTTCATCTATTTCAAACCTTTGCTGTGTCGAAGATCTCTAAGGCGAGATACATTACTGTAAATAATATGACGCGCAATCGTCTGCTCGAGTACAGTAGCAATAGGCAACAGATCTCTATATTTGTAAAGACATGATATATTTCTGATATGTATCTTTATTTCCAACACAACAAAAAATAAAATAATGCTTGTTTGGTATCTTAAATTGGGCAACATCTATTCTGGGAAACAAAAACAATACAAAAACGGCCAATGTATTGCAGTATTTGTATACTGTAATATATATGCACAGACTGAATTCTAGAAATGTTCTTTCTTTGGAATTAATATTTGATAATGCCGCCATATTAACATTTCAAAACTTAGTGTGAATTAATTTTGTTACGCCAGTACTTACAAGAGCAAACTGCGCACTCCAAACGTGTAGCTGAATCCGTTTGTGCTGCATCTCTATGAGGATAATGGTAAAACTCCACTGACATCACTCTCGTCGCTGTTACAGACACTTGAAGTTTCGCTGTCACTATTGTCATTTAAAGAGATAATCTTCCACTGAAGTCTCTAAAGCACCTTCATCCTGCCATGCTCTTTCCATAATGTTGTGTGTGTGTTTGACGGCTTTCTTCCAGTCTTAAGAGGTAACGTGAGTAATAGCTTCTTTAGTGCGTGCTTCTACTGCGGACAGCGTAAATTTTTGGTTGTTCCTGGCAACGTAATCTTTAATTTGGGCCCATATCGACTCTATAGGGTTGAAGTGGCAGTGGTACGGTGGCAACCTGACGATTGTATGCCCATATTTGTTTTTGCCAGTTCGTCGATTTCATCTTTTGGAAATTGCGGTTTATGGAAATTTATTTTTTCCATAATCTCGACCTTCTTAAGGTCAAGAGATACATTAACGTTACGACGCTCAAGCCAATTAATCATTTCCTCCTTTCGCTTTGCCATAGTAGGTGCTTTATCAACAACAACAATGATATGGAGCATTGTCTAAACCAATTGTCTACGGTTTATCTAGATTGGGTATTAGAGCTTTTACGAACCACTTTGTGAATGTAATGTGGTTCATATCTTCATGATAATCTCCTGTCTTCTTTGATTTAAAGAGGAGACAGTTTTGTGCGAAACCTTGCGAGGAGCCTGCATGCAGTAAAATCAATCTGCCCCCCTTACAGACGGCATCTGCATTGTTCCTTTAATCGAGTTGTCTGTCTACCCCTGATTAACTATGTGGCCAGAAGTAACCCACGTTTCATCGAGCCAAACCACTTCATTAACATTTATGCTAAATATTTGTCTTAAAAATCGGCATCGTCATGCAGCAATATCCTCCCTTTCCATCAATGGCTTACGGCTGCAAAATTGTCCGTAGTGAAATCCTACGTCGTCCAAAACTGTGAATAGCGATGTTCGACTGCCCTGAAAAAGACCTGATTCTTTAAGTGGCACCAATAACTTTAAGAGTGTGGAATGTTCCTTTCTGCGATAATAATCGTAAACATGACGCCGAATTGCATCCTCTGCAGATGAATCTAAATTCGTAACACGCTTATCCATAGAACTTTTCTTCCCGGGAGTACCAAGTTTGGATGGTTCTACAACTTCCTTTTCTGTCTCAAACAGTTCCTTCCCAATTTTTACGACAGTGTTTTTGTTGATATTCAGGGCTGCTGCCGTTCTATCTAATACCTTGCTAACGGAGAGTTGTGGTCCATCATTAAGTTTTTCACTCTCAAAGTAAGCCCTTAACGAACAGACCATTTCTCTACACTGTCCTCGTAAAGCAGCCCCCTGTCCACGAGAACGACAACGAACTTTTCCCACTTCTAACTTTCGATGTACTTTCTTCTGACATGTTAAATAAGACACAACAAATAACTGTCACAGAAACAATACGTTAACTCCTAAGCCGCAACGAAACAAACAGTGCGCACCGATCGCAGAGACCACTTACTGCAACTAAATCGCGGCACAAGCGGAAGTGTTGTGGACTGAGATTTGGCACCTCTGGGTGCACGTGCGCGCTGCGCTGCAGGATTGGTTGAATCCGAGCCCTGCCTCCGGCGCTGCCTTCTCCCTACCACTTCCATCGCAGCTGTCAATACTAAAGTAATTCTGAACAGACTATACAATGCGTCGCCTTTACAACCGTCAAGCAAGAATGAATAATGTTCAACTAAATGAATATTGTAAACTGTATTTTAAAAAAAAACACGTATTTCTGTAATGAAAATCTATACGATGATTCCTAAAAATTACTACCTTAATTTTTTTCTAACGGTGTAATTTGTTCATCCTGATTAATTGTACTAAATTACCTGAATTCGCCAATGTGTAGCGTTTTTAGATTCTATGAGAAAGGAGCTTCCTGTCGTTTCGCCAGGTTCCGGCAGGATCACACCCGAATAGGAAGGCAAATTACATTCCTGGCAAAGCTGAAACAGGCTCCAGCTCAGACGAATAAAAAGATAAAAAAAGTAAAGCGGACAATCTAAAGACAAAGTTAATGAAGTGATGTAAATTTTCAAATTTTTATTTCTTAAAGACTTGAAGAACTTTTAAAGATTTCGGAGGCTGTGTAATGTTCTCCAAGTGTTGCCGGATTTCGTGAGTCTGTGTTTTTGCGCAGTAGCACCGAGACGATTTTATCGCTGCTTAATAGACACTGTGATTACAATAAAACCTCTCTGTAGTTTGATTATCTGTGTTAAATGTACCGGACCGGCAACCTTTTGTTCTCTCTCTTCTTCATCAGCCATTGTCCGGTACGGTCGCAGTTAGGTAGAGATTCTGTTATTTGTGCTCATTTTGCGCAATAATAATTATTTAATTTCATTGTGTTTGTCATTACGACTAATCATACCTTTTTCGCTCAGTTTTTGCGTGAATCTGATAAGTAAATGTGGCTTACATTGTGTGGGGATGTCTTTTGGTGAATGACCGCATATTAACGGCACCAATCAGTGGAATACGATTGGTCTGCTTTCAAAATAGAACCTGCAACTAAAATTTCCCTTTTGCAAAACGAAGTCCGATAGCTTTTAGGCGTGAATTACGACTCAAAATTCTACTCGGCAACAGACAATCCCGGTAGAGAAGCCTAGCTAAAAAACATGGTGGTAATTAAATTCCAAAATTTCAATATTTAATTTCAAGAAAATAAAATAAAATAAAAAATAAAAGAAAAAACCGCTGCCATAAGATATAAGATGACCTAAAACTCGCCAAACGCTGAAAAAGCAGGGAGCTATAGGATTCCATGTAGTTGTGGGGAGGTGCGCGTGGGTACTACAAAACGAAAGGCCAAAACACGACTAGAAGAGCACAAGGGCAATTGCAGAAGAGCGAAGACTGACAAATCAGCTGTTGCAAAACGTGATTTAGATCCAGGAGACCACCACATTTATTTTGATAGAACTCAAATACTGGCAGCCACAAGCGGATACTATGAAAGGCTATACAGAAAGGCCTTAGAGATTGTGAAACACCTCAGGAATTTCAGTACGAAGGAGGACGGCGCGAAATTGGGTGACATCTGGATTGCAGTGCTGAAGATGATGTGTACCAGTTTTCCACCACGGGGTGATAGCAACAGCGGACGATGGCAGTCGACAGTGGGCAGTTGCGCTCGGGTATTCAAAACGTGTGATATCACGCCACTGAGTTGGATATTTGTTGCAGTCAGTAACGAGCCCAGGGTGTGAATCAGACATTCAAAGAAGCCACGATTCCCCTTGAAAATGTCTTCTGCAGATGGGGACGAAACTTTTGGTTTTAATGTGAAAGCCATTTGACCACAACATAATGGCCCAGAACACTTCATTAACTGTGACATATCTGACAGAAAGTTTATATTTTACAAATAGACTGGTATCTGCACGAATGGGTTCATGCATTCGAGGACGGTGAACACTAAAGTGCCATTGAAGGCATGGTTGAGGTCGTGAAGATTCTGGACTCGATATCTGTCCAGTGTGCGTGCATTAAGAGTACAGCACCGAGCGGGGTGGCGCAGTGGTTAGACACTGGACTCGCATTCGGGAGGATGACGGTTCAATCCCGTGTCCGGCCATCCTGATTTAGGTTTTCCGTGATTTCCCTAAATCACTCCAGGCAAATGCCGGGATGGTTCCTCTGAAAGGGCACGGCCGACTTCCTTCCCAATCCTTCCCTAATCCGATGAGACCGATGACCACGCTGTCTGGTCTCCTTCCCCAAAACCAACCAACCAACCAAGAGTACAGCAGTAGCCACAGGGTCGCCAGGATGGATCCTCTTTCGGTATGAGGCGAGACGCGAGGACGAGGCCCTTTAGAAATGGCGAATGATATCATCTCATTGTCAGATTTAATCATTATGTACCACGAACGCAAAGCAATTGGTCTATACCAACTGAGTCATCACTTTCGGAGTCACTCTGGTGCAAGGTGTTTGGTGCGAATGTGACAGACTGTGCTGTGATGTGCCTCTTGTAATTCTCCAGATGGGCAAATGATGGCTGGGAAACGATCAAGAAGGTCCTGGTACTGCCCTGCGGCAACAGCTTTTACGAGCGTCAGTGCAAAGTTTTGCACAACTTAGCAGCTCTACGGTTGCGAGACTTGGGTCGTTGTCGATGAGACAAGAGCTGAAAATGTCAGGGAAGAGTCAAAAATATGCTAAGAAATGAAAACTAGAGAATTGCTAGCGGAAGGTCTGGTGCATTCCTAGGTCCACTGGCATCAGGTGGACCCATAGGTGGCACCGGAAGAGTTGTTGACAGCTGAAATAGCGTTGTTGGTTTATGCCCAGGGAACAGTGTGTTTAGAGATACACATGCTGGTCAGAACCGATGTCTGTAAGGAAATGCTGGCCAAGCCCTCTGTCTGAGATGAACAAGTCACCTGAGGCAATGTGGCATCCATTTTTGCTCACCCATTGTTGCTGTTGGTGTTTGGGTGGCTGCATGGTGGGTGGCAGTTGGAAGATTGCTCACCAAATCTGCGGTAGTATCAACATGTAGTGGGTTGGTCTTATGCATGTCCGTGGTCTTTGGTGCACTGGTTAAGGCACGGCGGTGTGGGAACAGCAGCTGGCTGGGCACATAGTACAGATACTTGTGCCATGAGGAGTTTGATCTGATCTGAAAGCAGCTAGAATTTCTGTCTGGCCCTCGTGGGCATTGAGACGTTGCGGTCCACTGTTCTGGCTGCTGGTGTAGGTGGCGTGTCAGGGGCAGAACAGTGGCAACACAAACTATGGCAGGACACGAGACAGCAGTGACGCTATGACCACAGTGTCAGCAAGGGCCACTAGCTGTTGCAGTGAAAGTGACTTTTGAGTTATGAGGATTGGAACTGCCTGGCTAGGCAGCCAGTTCAGTTAAAAGTACATGGAGCAGCGTGTCCGGAACTGTCGCAATGTCGACCATGCTGTGGAGGTGGCGCAGGAGCTGTGATGGTGTTCTGTCGCCATTGTCAGTAGTAGTAGTAACCGATGTATGTGCTCGGCTATAAAATACAGGGAGGTGACATATGAGCTCCATCTAGAGGTGCTGGTATGACACAGTGGGTGGTGGTGGTGCACTGATAATACTGGCAACCTTGGCGGCAGAGCGCTGGTCGAGCTGGCCAACAACATAAGCATACTTTGTATTTTCTGATATTACGCCACCAGAGTGCAGCTTACTGGGTGATGAGGCGACAGCAATGTCAGCAGAAGTGCTACGATGGGCAGAAAAGACCTTGTCAGAATTAACCATTATGTACCACACACGCAAAGCAGTTTGTCTGTACCAGCTGAGAGTCACACTCTGGGATAAAGTACGAGGGCAGTTCAATAAGTAATGCAACACATTTTTTTTTCTGAAACAGGGGTTGTTTTATTCAGCATTGAAATACACCAGGTTATTCCCCAATCTTTTAGCTACACAACACTATTTTTCAGCGTAATCTCCATTCAATGCTACGGCCTTACGCCACCTTGATATGAGGGCCTGTATGCCTGCACGGTACCATTCCACTGGTCGATGTCGGAGCCAACTCCATTGATTGCCGTTTTGTTTCAGGTTCGAAGTGATGAACCCATGTTTCATCGCCTGTAACAATCTTTGACAAGAAATTGTCACCCTCAGCCACATGACGAGCAAGCAATTCCGCACAGATGGTTCTCCTTTGCTCTTTATGGTGTTCGGTTAGACAACGAGGGACCCAGCGGGAACAAACCTTTGAATATCCCAACTGGTGAACAATTGTGACAGCACTACCAACAGAGATGTGAAGTTGAGCACTGAGTTGTTTGATGGTGATCCGTCGATCATCTCGAACGAGTGTGTTCGCACGCTCCGCCATTGCAGGAGTCACAGCTGTGCATGGCCGGCCCGCACGCGGGAGATCAGACAGTCTTGCTTGACCTTGCGGCGATGATGACACACGCTTTGCCCAACGACTCACCGTGCTTTTGTCCACTGCCAGATCACCGTAGACATTCTGCAAGCGCCTATGAATATCTGAGATGCCCTGGTTTTCCGCCAAAAGAAACTCGATCACTGCCCGTTGTTTGCAACGCACATCCGTTACAGACGCCATTTTAACAGCTCCGTACAGCGCTGCCACCTGTCGGAAGTCAATGAAACTATACGAGACGAAGCGGGAATGTTTGAAAATATTCCACAAGAAATTTCCGGTTTTTTCAACCAAAAAAAAAAGTGTTGCATTACTTATTGAACTGCCCTCGTACATAGAGCAGACGTGTTCTGGCACATAAAAGACACACTTATTCACTAATCTGACGTTCATTGATAGTTCTTCTGGAACGAGAAACTATTCACAGAAGTGATACACTCTCATAAAACATCCCCTGTTGCACAGACGACCGCTTAAGCACCGAAGAAGGCTCATTACAAAAGCAACCACTGAGATCACTGTATAAAATCCATCTCTTGACTGAGCACTGAAATCACCGACATATTCAGTCGCACAAGTGATCCTTGAAGACACTATAGTATCTGTCACTCGGGCGACCACAGAAATCGCAACACTGTGACCAATACATAATGAACCAGCCAGCACGCTCTGGTGTGTGCGCTCGATTGTGTGTGTGTGTGTGTGTGTGTGTGTGTGTGTACGCGCGCGTTCGCGCGTCCGTCCGTCCACACCCCATATGGGCAAGTAGTGGGCCGTCAGCAACGTAGTTACTCCACTTTTCAGCCAATTGACAATAAAACTTAAATGAGGTAGGTGATATATTACAATGAATTCAAAACTTTTTGAAGGTTAAAATAAAATGGAAGCTTTATATAGATATGAGAGACAGGACTTC
Source organism: Schistocerca cancellata (assembly GCF_023864275.1). Taxonomy (NCBI): domain Eukaryota; kingdom Metazoa; phylum Arthropoda; class Insecta; order Orthoptera; family Acrididae; genus Schistocerca; species Schistocerca cancellata. The sequence continues at coordinate 313,638,466 of NC_064630.1, read as the reverse complement.
TTGAACTTGTAGTTAAATACTGTAACAATAAAAGATAAAACGAAACAAAATAAGGGCACGTTTAAGTACATTTAAAACACGATGCTGAAACACTGATGTTTAAAAGAAGCACTTTCCTGGTACTGAAATAAAAAAAATGGTTCAAATGGCTCTAAGCCCTATGGGACTTAACATCAGTGGTCATGTCCCCTAGAACTTAGAACTACTTAAACCTAACTAACCTAAGGACATCACACACATCCATGCCCGAGGCAGGATTCGAACCTGCGACCGTAGCGGTCACGCGGTTTCAGACTGAAGTGCCTCCATATCCACATCCAGTGACGCCTGTGGGCTGAGGCATGGCGGCCGGTCGGTACCGTTGGGCCCTCCAAGGCCTTTCATAAAATTTCAGGTGTGCTGAAGCATAAATTCAGCTTCTTCTTGTAATATTTCGGCTGAATATCGTCCAACCATCTTCAGAGTGAGCTGAGGTGACTAACACTCCAGCACTTGCTGCGTCCATTTAAACTCGAGGACCGAACCGCTGCGTATGCGGCCAAAGATACGCAAGGCGCAAGAGACGTTGATAGGCGGCAAAGAAGTGTAACATATGCATGGAAATTGAATCTGTGGCTGCGCAGTTGATCCACACGGTGACAACGATGTGTCACGGAGAGCTGCACTGTCGCGACGTCTTTGTGATTTAATTACAGAAATTGCCGGATTCCATGATTTGTCCAAGCTGAAGCTGCTATCTCTATTAATTAAATTCGTCGCCACCCGAATTTCAATTGCTTCTTTCACTACAGACTCACAGTAAGGTGAAGTCGAGGCTAAAATTTCGACAGTATCGTACACCATAGAGTGCCCAGTTTCAATACAGTGCTCCGCCACCACAGGTTTATTATGTTGTAAGAGAGTGCTCTATGCATCTCATCTGGACTGTACGTGACGTCTGTCCAATGTATGATCGGCCGCACTCACAGGTGATCTTATAAAACCCAGGCTTCTGAAACACCAACCTGGCCGATTGGACAGGTTAAGACACTTGAGAGCGATGTTACTGAGATCTTTAAGTTTTTAATTAAGATGCTGTGTCCATGGCATAGTTCTAAAGTTTGCGAGATTAGTACATTTTGTAAAATCGACTGCAATGAATGATTTTAAAGAAAGCTGGTACTGTTATTGTTAAGGATAGGATCCGTTTTACCCGCCGAAAATTGGACCTTGATTCGGAACAACTTTATCGCCTGCATCTAAAGGTATCTGTAGAGTTACCCTACAATTCATGGAACTGGGTTGATGGTATAACGTGGGCCAAGTCGGAGTGGGTTCGTGAGGTACCCACATAGTGACAGATGGCAAAGTTTAGGTGGCTTGAGACGTCTTCGCAGCTGTTAATATCTCTGACAGACGAACGTCCACGAAGCTCTCGAAGTTAAGCGATTAATATTGAAAAAAAGAGCTAATTTTGTTAATATTACGGTTAGACTAGTGCATTTACTTCTTCGCTAGGCTATCTACTGAAGGTTTCGTTTTTCTGGGCGTATTTCCATCTAGAAGAAAGTGTTTCGTAAACGTCTATAGCCGTTAGTTTTGTTTACAATTTAGACGTAAATTTCGGGCGTGTCTAGATCTTTATTTTTTGTCTAGACTTAGCGGTTCAAAGTCAAATTAATCCGTGTCTGTCATACAGAGTTTAGGTAGTTAATTAGAACTTTCGAAAGTCTGTTTACTTTACCTTTTAGTTACGTATTAGTACAGGCTACGAAACTTAAGTGATCTTGTGCCAAGTTATTCTCTGCTTTTTTGTGTAAATTCTTTGTAAATTATTGTGTACATTTTTGTATCAAACCATGTGTGACAAATGTGGTGGTTTCCGTGGAAATCTGAAGGAGGGGTTGTTCTGTGAAGATTGTAGATTCATTGGGAGTTTATTGGGCGATTGTAGCGGCGAGGAAACGAGGGTAGAGAATGAGGCTCTTTCATGGCAGTGTAGGTTATGTAGAAAGGACAGAAAAATCGCCGGAGGAAGAATTAGAAAACGCGAATTTGGAATTATTTAGGCTTGAAAAAGGGAAACTGCTGAAAAAATTTTAGAAATTCCGCTAGTAAATCAGTTTGGTTTGCTATCTGAAGTAGTGGAGGAAGGGCCTCATCCAGATGTAGCCGAAGCTAGATTTAAGCAGAATATTACCTTAAAGAAAAATGATAGGTCGCGATCAAATCAGAATGGGAAATGGGAAAAGAAGGATTTTGCTTCTAAGTAGCAGTCATGGGAGGGGTGTAGGCCAGCAGCTTCTGGAGAAATTAGGTGAAGGGTACCAGGTCGCAAGCTTTGTGAAACAATGTGCTAGCCTTAGCCAGGTGACAGAAAAAAATGGTTCAAATGGCTCTGAGCACTATGGGACTTAACATCAGAGGTCATCATCCCCTAGAACTTAAAACTACTTAAACCTAACTAACCTAAGGATATCACACACATCTATGCCCGAGGCAGGATTCGAACCTGCGACTGTAGCAGTCTCGCGGTTCTGAGCTGAAGCGCCTAGAACCGCTGCCGGCGGTGACAGAAAACTTAGGACAGCTATGCAGGGACTTTGAGAAGGAAGATAAGGTAATTATAGTTGGGGGAGCAGGAACAGCCTGGCTAAGAATCCAAGATATAGTATAAAGAGTGACCTGGACAAAATAGGAGCAGAAACTGGTCACACAAATATGGGATTTGTGGAAGTCTTTCAGCGCCATGATGAACCCAGGGTAAACACTGCTATAGGGCATGTTAACACTGAGCTGAACAGGATGCTCCAGACACCACAAAATCTCACATGAGTGTTGTTCCGGTTGATGATATTGGTAGGTGGGAATACATTACACATGGCCTGCACCTAAATAGGAAGGGGTAGCTTCTCTATTAGCAGATATTGTAAGGGGTGCCACAGTCACACAAGGGATGATCCCTGTGGTTAATGGGACCAAGTAGACAGGTTTTTCAGGTTAAAGCCAAGACAAAAATCAAGAAAAATAGAATAAAAAAGTTTCATGTACAGTAAATAAGGATAATGTTAAGGGTAGTATCAATTTACTGCATCAAATTATCAGGGGAATTAAAAATAAAGTAGATGAGCGCTTAGTGTGCTTAGATGATCTTAAAAATAAGAATGAGATTAATATACTATGTCTGTCTGAACACCATGGGAAGTGTCAATATAAATGGGTATAATTTGGCATCTTACACATGCAGGTCTAGCATTGTTTTAGGAGTTGCCATTTGCACAAAACAAGAGTATAAGTACAAAACTGAAGAAATAAGCAAATTTTGTGTCGATCAGCACTTTGAAGTTTGTACATGAGAACTATGGCTAGATAATGTAGTGTTGATATTACTAACAGTGTACAGGTCCCCAGTAGGAGATTGGGAGTTATTCATAAAAAAGTTTGACTCCCTATTAGACTGTCTGTCAGACAAAAACAAGAAGTTATTAATCTGTTGTGATTTCAGTGTAAACTTTCTAAGCAATTCTGATAGGAAAAGTGAACTAGAAGTGTTATTAATGACATATAACTTAGAATCAGTGATCAATTTCCATACACGTATAGGTCAAGACAGTAGCATTCTAATAGATAATGTATTTGTGCAGCAAGAGGATGTAAAACTAACACATGCTTTCCCTGTGATAAATGGATCATCAGACCATGATGCACAACTGATCAACCTCCAAAACTTAACAGGGTGTACAGTTCAGAAACTATTAAGTAAAAATGTAAGGCTGGTCAACCTGACATCTATGGAGCACTTCAGAGAAAGTTTAAGAAATGATAACTGGGGAGAGGTATATAAAGAGCCAAATGCCAGTGATAAATGGAACATATTTCTTGAATAATTTATATCCACTTTTCAACACTGTTGCCTCAAAAAATTATTAAATATAATACAAAAAGTTCTCAAAGAAATCTTGGATCACTCAAGATATCAAAGTGTCTTCAGAAAGGAAAAGAAAATTGTATGAGGCAGCAAGAATTAGTAAAGACCTTGTAGTAATTTTACACTATAAAAAGTATTGTAACATACTGAGACAAGTTGTCAAAAATAAAAAAAATGGCTCTAAGCACTATGGGACTTAACATATGAGGTCATCAGTCCCCTAGAATTTAGAACTACTTAAACCTAACTAAGGACATCACACACATTCCTGCCCGAGGCAGGATTCGAACCTGCGACCGTAGCAGCAGCGCGGTTCCGGACTGAAGCGCCTAGAACCGCTGGGCCACCGCGGCAGGCGTCAGAAAATCAAAAAAATATGTATATTAGAGATGAAATTAACAACTTGGGCAATGAAATCAAATCAGTATGGAATGTTGTTAGAAGAGAGACAGGGAAAGTGACCACTGGGGTAGGTAGTATTACCATTAAAGATAATGAGACCATCCTAACCAAAAGTATACAGGAGCTAATGTATTTAACAACCATTTCTTAAGTGTAGGTGAAAAAAATTGGTGAGAATAATTCAACAGAAAAAGCCAAGCAGTTCAAGGAAGAGTCAGGTTTGAGAAATCCTAGTCAGGTTAATTTTCATCTAATAACCTCTTATGAAATAAGGAAAATCATTAAATCTTATAAAAATAAATGTTCTGTTGGAGTAGATAACATCTCTAACAAGATATTAAAACAATGTGGAGCAGTTACAGCTGATGTTCTGAGTCACATCTGTAATATATGACTAACTCAAGGTATTTTCCCAGATAGGTTAAAATAAGCCATTGTCAAGCCTCTCTGCAAAAAAGGAGACACTACAGATGTCAATAATTACTGGCCAGTAACCTTGCTCACAGCATTTTCAAAAATTGTCGAGAAAGCAAAGTACTCAAGAGTGGTTAGCCATCTCACCAGTAATGGGATACTTAGCAAATCACAGTTTGGGTTTCAAAAATGCTGTTCCACTGAGACAGAAATACACAATTTCATTGCCCACATATTAGAGTCTTTAAATAGTAAAATATCACCAATAGGAATTTTCTGTGACTTATCCAAAGCGTTTAATTGTGTGAACCATGACATTATATTACAGAAATTACAGTTGTATGGTATAAATGGAACAGCGTATGGGTCATACCTACAAAACAGGAAGCAACAAGTTTCTTTATATGGTTTAAGTGATTTAAGGAAGTTTCCCACCATAGAATTGTCATTATATTACAGATGTATATTATAATTGACATTATATTACATAAATTACAATTCTATGATGGGAAACTGAGAGAGTCTGGAGTGGTTTGCGAGTGGTCGCGAGAGATAGAAATATTTCGGAGTGCCGACTTGAGAACTTGTGAGGTTTCCGAGGTTCTACAGTGAAGACGTAGTATGCGTTTAGAAGTGAATATCTCGCGACCTATGTTGTCGTTCATAGCTAATTATGTGCCGTAGGAATATATTGTTTCCCTGTTATTCAACATATATTTTATTTAATTGCTGGACCATCGACAGCAATAGGTGTTTCGCAGAAATATACCACATTCTCAAAAGTATTTCTACTATTGCACTCATCATTTAAAGTCGTTAAAGTAGTACCTGCAGACTGTATTTAATTGCAATCTTTCATTTATAAATTTCTGCGTTACATTCGCAATTGCCGAGTGATAGGAACCTTCGACCATTCGATTCATGTGTATATTCATATTGCATACTGTAGACTCAGCAGTATTTGGCTTGCAATGCGGCAACTACGTATCCCAGCCCCTAAACAACGAAACCAGCCAAAACTTTTAATATTTCAGCTCTGAGTCGAAGGGAACGTAGTTGAGGGCCACCACCACACCATATTTCATTTTTATTATTTGAAAGCCCGCAATTGGAGGTTTCTCATCCGGGATCTGTGCCTTGCAAAGTGGTAATTCCTTTGCTCTCTGTTATTCAGCGTACTATGCGAAGTGTAAAAACCAGTAGTGATTTCTGTAGAATGAACCTCTCACAAAACACAGTGTGAGATCGGTTTTTTTTCCGCAAGTAGGTTTCTGGAAATAGTGAAATTAATCAGTAATTTTCACAATTAATATATGCTATTGACGGAGGTCCTATCTATCACGTTAAAGGCAATTTGCATGGTGGCTCAAAGTCTAAATAAGTTGAGTGCAGGGAACAGTAGCGGTTAGCGCGTTAACGGACTGCGGTATCGGAGACGGTTGGAACGCGCGGTAACAGGCAGCTGCTACAACTACATTCTGCGATTGCTCCAGTTGCGGACGAAGATCAGCAGCAATACGACGGAAGTGTCTCTGAGTACTCCAGGGCAATCTTCAATGTCGTCTTCCACTACAACCGACGGCATCATCGTGGCAGGGGGAACCATCTGAAATCAGATACGTGCCTGCACAAATAGTGAAATAGTGTTTAACTCTGAAGTTCAAGCTCCACATATAGATCTGGCGAATATAAAACAGTTACCTAGCATATGTAATTCTGCAAATGGAAGTGAGCCGGTTAGTCCGAAATCAGAGCACGAAAGTGTAACTAGTAGGAATTCAGGCAAGGGGAATGAATGTGGGGGAGATATGATGTCTCAGCTAATGCAAATAATCCAGGGAATGGCAAATAATATCAGTGCAGTTCGAACAGGTATGGGCACGCTGCAAACAGTCACGGATACAATTCAGACTGATATGGGTACAATGCGAACTGAAATAGATTCCGCTGTGAAAGAGGAAGTTGAAAAAATTATGGGTAACTTTGTAAAAGCAATTGATGACAAATTAAAATGTGTCCGAGTGGATATGGGGAAAATTACAGACGAAGCTGAAATAGTAAAATTTAAAATCGAATCAGTGGAAAAAGATCTTGTGGAAAAAATGGATAAGATACAGACGGAACTTGGGGATAAGGTAAATGACTGTATAAAAGCGCATGTTAGTACCAACGGTGTGTGTCACTTTCGGTTGGAAGAGATTATCTCTGATTTTGGGCAGCTATCTGAAGCGGTAAAGGCTGCCAGTTTTGCTTGCAAGGTGAAGGCAGAGCTCGCCATCTATAGCATTGTGGGTAGAATCAGCTGCGGATCTTTGGTACAGTGCCGAGTGGGGGATATGAATCAGAAGCTCATACGGTTCTGTAATCTTATAGTCTACAGATTCCTCGACTTACGCCATGGGTTGGTGGGTTTTCGAGCTCTACTTAATACGTCAGGCTGCAGTAAGCAGCTAAACGGAGAGCAGGGACTGTGTAGGTGTGGACTGAGAGCTTTTTTCAGTTAAAGGGTCCCAGGAAATTGCAGAAAGAGCGTCAGTCTGAAATGGAGCAGGAGAAACACAAGACGAGGGTAGATCTAGCAACAATCAGTGCAGTACTTCTAAACTGTCATAGCTGTGTTGGGAAGGAACAAGAGATCATAGCGTTAGTACTCGTAGAAAGCACTGAAGCTCGAATCGTTACAGGCACTGAAAGCTGGCTAAAAACGGAGTTAAGCTTAACCAAAATTTTTACAAAGGCAATAACGGTGATCAGAAAGGATGGTGTACGGGCGGAGGCAGACACCGAGCCGAACGGACGCACCAGCAGCTGTAGCAGGGTAGCACTTGTCTGATACACAGTGACTTAGTTTAGCGTCTGCTTTTTTTTGGCTTCAGCAAAGAAGTGTACTATACCTGTGTAATTTACTATGTAGACCAGTGGTTAGCAAATTACTGTAAGTTTTTTGTTGTTACTTAGATGCTGGTGCGTATCCTCGTGTAAGGCGGGTCCACGTGCTGGTACCCAACATATAGTTTAGATCAGTACGTTATAGCTTGCATATTTATCTCGTCCAGTAGGTTTCGGGTAAGGTGAGTATCTAGTAACTGGTAACTATTGATACATCCACTTAATCAGAGAAATTTATTTCTTTTTAAGTGATTGCCGTCTCAGGGCATAGTGAGAAACCTGCAGAGCACTTCTCCTCATTGAATTATGCATGCATTCAAAACTCAGTAGTGCCGTTTGAGATCTTACATGTGTCTTTACGCACTGCAATATGGCTAAGGGCTGTGCTTGTCGCGAGCGGGCACAAAGAGAATTGGCTGCTGTCCGTAAACAGCTGGAAGCAGCGTTGGCTACCGCCGACATGCTTCTGACTTATGCTGAAAGTTTCGGTGACATCGGGGCGCTGGGGTGAGACCGGCGTCACCTTTAGCGCCGTTTGAATCCGCTGGTGTCCCGAATGTCGCTGCATCTTCTGGGAAACAACGTCTGGCCGTTCCGTTCTCACTCGAGTGTGGGTGGCAGACAGTGGTGGGTTCACGTGTCACTGGGCGGAAGGCGAGAGAGGGAGCAGGTCGTGCGGCTGGCTTCCTACACCTTAGCAACAGGTACGAGGTGATGCTCAGTGTTGATGATAGCTCTGAACCAGCACGGGATGCTTCTCCTGTTGGGTCAGCGGCCGATGTTTCTGCCCAGTCCGGACAAGTGCAAAGGGTGAGTGTGCTTGTTTAGGGAGCTCCAATGTTATGCGGGTGATAGAGTCCCTCAGAGAGAAAGCAGCCGAATGGTTAAAATGGCTCTGAGCACCATGGGACTTAACTTCTGAGGTCATCAGTCCCCTGGAACTCAGAACTACTTAAACCTAACTAACCTAAGGACATCACACACATCCATGCCCGAGGCAGGATTCGAACCTGCGACCGTAGCGGTCGCCGGCCGCGGTTCTGCCGCTGCAGTCCGGAACCGCGGGACTGCTACGGTCGCAGGTTCGAATCCTGCCTTGGGCATGGATGTGTGTGATGTCCTTAGGTTAGCTAGGTTTAAGTAGTTCTAAGTTCTAGGGGACTTATGACCTAAGATGTTGAGTCCCATAGTGCTCAGAGCCATTTGGTCGCGCGGTTCCAGACTGTAGCGCCTAGAACCGCTCGGTCACGCCGGCCGGCAGAAAGCAGCCAAGGAAGGAAAGAATCCCAGTGTGCACTCCGGGTGTTTGCCAGTGGGTCTCGTCCGTGATGTGGAAGAGGTTCTGACGGCGGCTATCGAACGCGCCGGCTGCACATAGTGGCACATGTCGGCACGAATGACGCCTGCCGCTTGGGTTCTGAATGCATCCTCGGCTCGTTTCGCCGGATGACTTATGTGGCGAAAGCGACTAGCATCCACGAGGAGTGCAGGCTAATCTGTCTATTTGTAGCATGTACCCAGCATTGATCGTGGTCCTCTGCTCTAGGGCAGAGTGGAAGGTCTAAACCAGAGCATCAGGTGACTTTGCGACGGTATCGGATGAGAATTTCTCTACCTCCACTTTCGGGTACAGGATTGTAGTGTTCCTCTTGAAACGTCCCCTTAGAAAAATTAATGAATTACTGTGCTGATAAACCTCTTACATAATTTGCTTTTCAAACAGCTGAGCAAAACTGAACGTACTCAGACATTACTCTCTTTACTTATTCTGATCAACACTAAACTGACACACAATATTTTTAGCGCAACGCAATCTGACTTTGAAAAATCCTTAGAAAAGATTGGCCCTGCCTAACAATAACCTGTACCTTTCATGAACCACTTACCTCACAAAAATCTTCGTTACTCGAACTACTGCAATGCAGCGAGCGCCACTACTGCCAGCTAAATAAAAGATTCTAACCACTGAAGGGACTAACTACTGATAGGCATAGTTAGCAAATGAAAGATTTTGATAAAGAACAAACAATATATTTACGTTAATAGTGTTTAAAAGTCCTAATATATATGTATCAGTTCATGACATCCAGTCTTACAAATTTACTGTCTCTGATGGACACAGTCCAGATCATCCGCTCTCAAAACTCCGCCATCTCTCTCTCCACATCCACCACTGCTGGAGGCTCACCTCCAACTGCGCAACGCTACGCGCTGTTAACAGCCAACTGCCAACGCTACAATAGCGACTATTGCAACAATGCCGACCAGTCTCAGACAGCACACAGCACAGCCAGTGATTTTCATACAGAGCGCTACGTGGCGTTACCAACATAAAAACCTAGGCAGCCTACTTACACTCTTAACAGGTCAGGCGTGCCCTAAACACAGAAAGTGGCTGCTAGGGTAGCGGAGTCCGTATGGCGTGCACATGGGCTTTTTATGTTAGAGAAATCCTCCCTTGGGATCAAAGACTATTTCCCTGATTAATTAGCCAGTGTCCTCAGAGAACGTTCGTCGTCGCAGATCAGAGATAGAAAAGGTTAATATGATTCTAGCAGAATGAGATTTTCACTCTGCAGCGGAGTGTGCGCTGATATGAAACTTCCTGGCAGATTAAAACTGTGAGCCCGACCGAGACTCGAACTCGGGACCTTTGCCTTTCGCGGGCAAGTGCTCTACCATCTTGTTTTTTTTTTATCTCATTTTGTTCGTTTTCGTTCGTTGTATCTGCTCTGGGCGGACGTCGAAAGACACCCGTTTCAGTTCGTTGTTGTTCCATTAACTCAGTTTTTTTATTACAGAGGGCAGCTAGCCCTCTGACCGAACACGCTGAGCTACCGTGCACGACTCACGTCAGGTACTCACAGCTTTACTTCTGCCAGTACCTGGTCTCCTACCTTACAAACTTTACAGAAGCTCACCTGCGAACCTTGCAGAACTAGCACTCCTGAAGGAAAGGATATTGCGGAGACATGGCTTAGCCACAGCCTGGGGGATGTTTCCAGAATGAGATTTTCACTCTGCAGCGGAGTGTGCGCTGATATGAAACTTTGGAAGGTAGGAGACCAGGTACTGGCAGAAGTAAAGCTGTGAGTAGCGGACGTGAGTCGTGCTCGGTAGCTCAGATGGTAGAGCACTTGCTCGCGAAAGGCAAAGGTCCCGAGTTCGAGTCTCGGTCGGGCTCACAGTTTTAATCTGCCAGGAAGTTTCATGATTCTAGCAAACTGCAGGGGTATCCAAGGAGAGACCCTAGAATTAATATCGCTTCCTGAAGATTATAATGCACAGATAGTATTAGGAACAGACGTTAATCACAGCGAAATCCTAAGTTCAGATTGGAATATTTGTCGTAAGCGGTGTGAAGCGGTGTGTTTATTGCAGTAAAATGGTTCAAATGGCTCTAAGCACTATGGGACTTAAATCTGAGGTCATCTGTCCCCTAGACTTAGAACTACTTAAACGTAACTAACCTAAGGACATACTAATCTCCTGTCTCTATTGAATGTCTTCTTCACTATAGCAACGCGAGTTTCGACTCCTAATTGCATCTGCCAGCCGGTGTGGCCGAGCGGTTCTAAGCGCTTCAGTCTGGAACAGCACGACCGCTACGGTCGCAGGTTCGAATCCTGCCTCGGGCATGGATATGTGTGTTGTCCTTAGGTTAGTTAGGTTTAAGTAGTTCTAAGTTCTAGGGGACTGATGACCTCAGAAGTTAAGTCCCATGGTGCTCAGAGCCATTTGAACCTAACGGCACCTCAAGTCTTCAGTGATCGTACTACGAAAATATTTAATGCTCTTAGTTGGCTAATAATAACTTGTTATACTTTAATGTGTGCCAGTCTCCTTTCTTTGTCTATCACCATACTCTTTGTTTTTGCTGTATTGATTCACACAACCATTATTCAGAGCTTTCAGCATTTTATACAATTCGTTCATTTTCTGCCGCTAATGTTATGTCCCAACAAATGTTATACATTCTATTCAATTCCCACCAACTCACACTTCTTTTTTCCATCCAAGAGTTTCGCAATTATCTCTTCCAGGTATAAGTTGTACAACATAGAGGAGACGTAACAACATTGTCCAGTGCCCCTTCCAGTGCTGCTTCCTTCCGGCATTACATTTTCAGTTCTTATTAGTACTTTCTGTCGTAAATATAGAGTATGTAGCAGTCGTCTCTCCTTAACTCTACTCCTTTCCTCTGCAAAATATCCATCAGCTTGTTCGTTTGTACTCTGTCGAAAGCTTTTCCCAAATAAATGAAAACAGCATAAATTTCCCTGTCTTTCTCAACATACCTTCCTCCTATGATTTTTAACCGGCCTGTTGCACCCCTTGTTCCTTTTCCTCCTCTACATTATAAAGTAAAATATTTTACACATTCATTTGATGTCAGTTAAGCACAAAATTTCGTTATGGGCAATATTGTCGGTTTCCCCTTCAAATGCAAATAAATTATTTCTTGCTGCAACCTACTCTTGAGCAGGTAAAGTTGTCTGTGGCAGAAACACAACGTTCTCAAACCCACTCCACAGTACTTAATAAAATGTTCCTCCAATTTAATGACCGTGATCCAGAATGCGAGTCGCAAACGAAATTGCAGTCCTAGTTGAAATTGCTTCAAGTGTTCAAGAGCTATGCTTCACACATCTTCACTTCTTAACACCACCCTCCCCTCCTTCCCCACCCATTTAAAAAAAAATATGGTTCAAATGGCTCTGAGCACTATGGGACTCAACTGCTGTGGTCATAAGTCCCCTAGAACTTAGAACTACTTAAACCTAACTAACCTAAGGACAGCACACAACACCCAGCCATCACGAGGCAGAGAAAATCCCTGACCCCGCCGGGAATCGAACCCGGGAACCCGGGCGTGGGAAGCGAGAACGCTACCGCACGACCACGAGATGCGGGCCCACCCATTTCCCCAAAGGGTTAAATGTCATCGGGACTACCATCAATCAACGCAGCAACCCTAAAATAGCGTCCGCCTGCTTAGCTGTGTGGTAACGTGCTTGCCTCCCATGCAAGCGGGACCGGGTTCGATTCCAGGCCGGATTGGAGATTTTCTCCGCTCGGGGACTGGGTGTTGTGTTGTCCTCATCACCATTTCATCCTCATCACGACTCGCAAGTCGCCCATTGTGGCGTCGACTGAAATAAGACTTGCACTTGGCGGCCAAACATCCCCAGATGGGGCCTCCCGGCCCACGATGCCATATGCTTATTTCATTTCCATAAAAATAGTTGATTTGACAAAAACGTAGCTCCTTCCCGATGCATTTTACTTAACAGTCCTTCTAAATTCACACGCCACGCCTAATGCTGGATTGTTTTAACCATCACATTTTCCTAGATAGTAAGTCACACATGTAATAAGTCTGTTGTAAATATAGGCTCTGTACCAGTACCTCTCCTTGCAGTCTACTTATATGTGTATACATATTCCACATCTTCTCTTAAACTACTGCATTGATTCGAACCAAACTTGCTACATATGTACTTAGTGTCTGGAAAGAAGCGCTGTGGGGGTAATAACTACCCACCTACCAAAGAGGTGGGGGGAAAGGCGGATAAAATTGTAGCCTATATCGCTGAAAATACCCAGACTATATTAATCCAGTATTTTAGAATGAGAGCACTTAGTCACTTACTCATTTAGTCACTTGCGACAAACTTTACACATAATTCCATACCATTATTAATTTTGTTCTTTCTGATTCCCAACTCCACCCCTTCCCCCAAATGTTGAAAGGAAAAAGTTCGTCGTCCGCTACAGTTTCGCTGTTCACCCAGTAAAACTGCCGCATCACGCATGACGTTTCAGTTTATTAACGCTTTGCTACTATTCGCGACACATTTTGCAGACGGTATTCTCGTATACCACTGTACATTCCTGCAAAAATTATGCCACCGTATGCCACATAATCCAAGAGATATGACGCTATGAGCACTGAGATTCGCGAAAAATTGCCGCATCACGCATGAATTTTTAATTTATTACTTATTTACTATTAGTTCTATTCCCAACACATTTAGCAGATGATATCCACATATGCCGCTGAATGACCCTGCATATTGTTGTACGAGACATAATTCGGGACATAAGACGTCATAAACATCAAGCTGCATGAAATCAACACTGCAGGGTGCAATTCGCTAGAGATACGGGCGAAAAATGTTTATCAGTATATGTGAAATTTATTGGACACATACTTACACATGTGAAGCCGTGGGTAAAAAGCTTCTCCTAAACACCTGGATAAATATCAACCAAACTAGGTACACATGTTACTTACTATTGCGAAAGAAATACTGTGGGGGTAAGAACCACCAACCTCCTATTGAATTGGGGGTGGTGGACAAAGAAGGATGGGGAAGGAGGAGATGAAGAAACAGAGAGGGCGAAGGGGAGAAGGACATAGGCAGGGGGGAGAAGGAGGTGGACAGAGAGAGAGAGGGAGGAGATGGGCAGTTTGGGCAGAGAGGGGGGGGGGGGAGGAAGAGAGTGTTGGAGAGAGGAAGAGAATGATATCAACAGATGAGAGGAGGAGATGGAGAGAGAGATAGGGGGGGTAGGGGCAATGGAAGATTGGACTAACTACATACCTGGAAATGCTGGCTACTCAAATAGTGTATATACACTCCTGGAAATTGAAATAAGAACACCGTGAATCATTGTCCCAGGAAGGGGAAACTTCATTGACACATTCCTGGGGTCAGATACATCACATGATCACACTGACAGAACCACAGGCACATAGACACAGGCAACAGAGCATGCACAATGTCGGCACTAGTACAGTGTATATCCACCTTTTGCAGCAATGCAGGCTGCTATTCTCCCATGGAGACGATCGTAGAGATGCTGGATGTAGTCCTGTGGAACGGCTTGCCATGCCATTTCCACCTGGCGCCTCAGTTGGACCAGCGTTCGTGCTGGACGTGCAGACCGCGTGAGACGACGCTTTATCCAGTCCCAAACATGCTCAATGGGGGACAGATCCGGAGATCTTGCTGGCCAGGGTAGTTGACTTACACCTTCTAGAGCACGTTGGGTGGCACGGGATACATGCGGAGGTGCATTGTCCTGTTGGAACAGCAAGTTCCCTTGCCGGTCTAGGAATGGTAGAACGATGGGTTCGATGACGGTTTGGATGTACCGTGCACTATTCAGCGTCCCCTCGACGATCACCAGTGGTGTACGGCCAGTGTAGGAGATCGCTCCCCACACCATGATGCCGGGTGTTGGCCCTGTGTGCCTCGGTCGTATGCAGTCCTGATTGTGGCGCTCACCTGCACGGCGCCAAACACGCATACGACCATCATTGGCACCAAGGCAGAAGAGACTCTCATCGCTGAAGACGACACGTCTCCCTCCGTCCCTCCATTCACGCCTGTCGCGACACCACTGGAGGCGGGCTGCACGATGTTGGGGCGTGAGCGGTAGACGGCCTAACGGTGTGCGGGACCGTAGCCCAGCTTCATGGAGACGGTTGCGAATGGTCCTCGCCGATACCCCAGGAGCAACAGTGTCCCTAATTTGCTGGGAAGTGGCGGTGCGGTCCCCTACGGCACTGCGTAGGATCCTACGGTCTTGGTGTGCATCCGTGCGTCGCTGCGGTCTGGTCCCAGGTCGACGGGCACGTGCACCTTCCGCCGACCACTGGCGACAACATCGATGTACTGTGGAGACCTCACGCCCCACGTGTTGAGCAATTCGGCGGTACGTCCACCCGGCCTCCCGCATGCCCACTATACGCCCACGCTCAAAGTCCGTCAACTGCACATACGGTTCACGTCCACGCTGTCGCGGCATGCTACCAGTGTTAAAGACTGCGATGGAGCTCCGTATGCCACGGCAAACTGGCTGACACTGACGGCGGCGGTGCACAAATGCTGCGCAGCAAGCGCCATTCGACGGCCAACACCGCGGTTCCTGGTGTGTCCGCTGTGCCGTGCGTGTGATCATTGCTTGTACAGCCCTCTCGCAGTGTCCGGAGCAAGTATGGTGGGTCTGACACACCGGTGTCAATGTGTTCTTTTTTCCATTTCCAGGAGTGTATCTAATATTTGTACTACAGCTACCATTCTCCAGTGCCCCAAATTTATACACTACTGGCCATTAAAAAAGCTACACCAAGAAGAAATGCAGATGATAAATGGATATTCATTAGCCAAATATATTATACTAGAACTGACATGTGATTACATTTTCACGCAACTTGGGTGCATAGATCCTCAGAAATCAGTACTCAGAACAACCACCTCTGGCCGTAATAACGGCCTTTATACGCCTGGGTATTCAGTCAAACAGAGACTGGATGGCGTGTACAGGTACAGCTGCCCATGCAACTTCAACACGATACCACAGTTCATCAAGAGTAGTGACTGGCGTATTGTGACGAACCAGTTGCTCGGCCACCATTGACCAGACGTTTTCAATTGGTGAGAGATCTAGAGAATGTTCTGGCCAGGGCAGCAGTCGAACATTTTCTGTATCCATAAATACCCGTACAGGACCTGCAAAATGCGGTTGTGCATTATCCTGCTGAAATGTAGAGTTTCGCAGGGATCGAATGAAGGGGAAAACCACGGTTCACATCTGAAATGTAACGTCCACTGTTCAAAGTGCCGTCAATGCGAACAAAAGGTGACCGAGACGAGTAACCAATGGCAACCCGTACAATCACACCGGGTGATACGCCAGTATGGCAATGACGAATACATGTTTCCAATGTGCGTTCACCACGATGTCGCCAAACACGAATGCGACCATCATGATGCTGTGTACAGAATCTGGATTCATCTGAAAAAATGACGTTTTGCCATTTGTGCACCCAGTTTCGTCGTTGAGTACACCATCGCAGGCGCTTCTGTCTGTGATGCAGCGTCAAGGGTAACCGCAGCCATGGTCTCCGAGCTGATAGTTCATGCTGCTGCAGATGTCGTCGAACTGTTCGGGCACATGGTTGTTGTCTTGCAAAAGTCCCCATCTGTTGACTCAGGGATCGAGACGTGGCTGCACGATCCGTTACAGCCATGTGGATAAGATGCCTGTCATCTCGACTGCTAGACGTACGAGAACGTTGGGACCCAGCACGGCGTTCCGTATTACCCTCCTGAACCAACCGATTCCATATTCTGCTAACCGTCATTGGATCTCAACCAACGCGAGCAGCAATGTCGCGATACGATAAACCGCAATAGCGGTAGTTTATAATCCGACCTTTATCAAAGTCGGAAACGTGATGGTACGCATTTATCCTCCTTACACGAGGCATCACAGCCCGCATCTCGTGGTCGTGCGGTAGCGTTCTCGCTTCCCACGCCCGGGTTCCCGGGTTCGATTCCCGGCGGGGTCAGGTATTTTCTCTGCCTCGTGATGACTGGATGTTGTGTGCTATCCTTAGGTTAGTTAGGTTTAAGTAGTTCTAAGTTCTAGGGGACTGATGACCATAGATGTTAAGTCCCATAGTGCTCAGAGCCGTTTGAACGAGGCATCACAACAACGTTTCACCAGGAAATGCCGGTCAAATGCTGTTTGTGAATGAGAAATCGGTTGGAAACTTTCCTCGTGTCAGCACGTTGTAGGTGTCGCTTCCGGCGCCAACCTTGTGTGAATGCTCTGAAAAGCTGATCATTTGCATATGACAGCATCTTCTTCCTGTCGGTTAAATTTCGCGTCTGTAACACGTCATCTTCGTGGTGTAGCAATTTTAATGGCCAGTAGTGTATTTCTTTTTTTCATGGAGCTGTTAATATTTTTGTATCTATATTAATGAAATGTGTCAGATATCGAATCCGTCACAGTCTCACAGTACACGATTGCAGCAGGGCTAGTCTCATGTTGTGTATCATATCACCATGTTGTGTTTGTAAAGACCGATGATTAATGTCTAGTTTATTTAACAAATAGTCAGTTTCACTAGCATTAAATTCAATTGTGATTTTAAAATTTCCAGAAGATGTGATTCTGTCAGTAGATTGAGCGTAGGACGATGTATCAATGCAGTGGCCTAATATTGCTCATTTATTTATTCTAAATGTTTTGTCATGTTCATTTGTTATGAACATGAATGTGCTAGTTACTTGATAAAGTAATTATGTATAAACTTTTATAAATGGTACATTATGTAGTGTTTTGTACAAGAGAATCTTAAGGTAATGAATTCTCACTTAAAACGTATATCTAATATATATATTTGTTAATAATCAAGTAGTGATCTATTTATTAAATTTTAGGTAAAACTGCGCAGTGACGGTGGGAGAACGCACATTTACATCAGAAAGAGCGGTTTGGTGCTCAAACGTTCTGACTATTTCTGGGTAACTAGGAAGGATTCGTGAAGCGGTTTTGAAAGAAAGTATGTTTGGGAACTCTGGAAGAGACATGGATTAGATCTGGGTGATGAGATTTGGTGTGGAGTGGATTTTGCAAGAGCCATTGAAGTCTGGGCGAATGATCTGGATGAGGTGAAGTGTTGAATTCTGGGCAGCAAGTGCCCACAAATACTTTTGCTGAAACTTACAAATTTTCTGTGTGATGTGGAACTTAGTCTCAGAGACTCTGTTTTATGACCATTGATGTTCAGTTAGCATAAGAGGATTCCGCGACCACTCAATTTATGTGGTTTTACTGCACTTTAAAATCATGGTTAATTTTGCTGCATATTTAAATGAAATTCTGAAGGACCACCAGTTTAGCAGTTTCAATGTTTTGTCTGATTTAATAAGTCAGTACATACAACTTAAATCTTTTGTTGCCAGCTACATCAATTATTCACTGGAGTTAAACTCGTTTCTGTCCATTATCATTATTATTATTATTAATATATATATATATATATATATATATATATATATATATATATATATATATATATATATAATTATGTTACTTAATTATTTGCATTACATGCAAATGCTTGGGTAACTCGGCTGCAGGATCACAGGTAAATTTCAATATTGCAGTGAAATTGAAACGTCCCCTTTGAACAATTATACACGACTGTTCTTAAACTGACACACAATATTTTTTTAGCGCAACGCAATATGACTTTCAAAAATCCCTACAAAAGAATGGCCCTGACTAACATTAATCTATACCTTTTACAATCACTTACCTCACCAAAAATCTCCGTTACTCGAACTACTGCAATACAGCGAGCGCCACTACTGCCAGCTAAATAACAGATTCAAACTACGGAAGGCACTAACTACTAGTAGGCATAGTTAGCAAATGAAAGATTTTAATAGAGAACAAACATTGTATTTACCTTAATAGTCATAATATATATAGCAGTTCATAACATCCATTCTTACAAATATCAAAACTCCGCCATTTTTCTCCCCACATCCACCACTGCTGGCGGCTCACCTCCAACTGCGCAACGCTACGCGCTGTTCACATCCAGCTGCCGCTGCCCAACACTACAATGGCAGACAATAATGCAAACTAGCCACAGACTGCACGCAGCACAGCCAGTGATTTTTCATATAGAGCGCTACGTAACGTTGCCAATAAGAAAACATAAACAGCCTACTTACACAAAGAAAACATAAACAGCCTACTTACAAAATCAACTGCTGGGAATGAAAGCAGACATGTATGGCTCGTATCTTTGATTAAATATTGCCACGTTTGTTAACAGAGTCATACATTTCCGAGTACCGACCCTACGTAAGTCGCAAATGGCATTCTGATAGGGAATTTTGTTAAGAAAACAACCATAGGTACGTCACAAATGGAGGCTTGGCCAGGATATGAATTCATTTCCTTTTGCAATTAGCAATGAGATTCGATAGCGTTGATAGTGTTAGTATTCCAGGTGATGAATCCTGCGTATAATGGGCAGTTGTGTGTGGGGGTTCTAAGCCATGGTCTCTGAGGCAGCTGCGTGGCAGCTGATCTTCATTGTTGCCATCGCCAGCAGTTCCACCATGGACAGCAGTGGGGCAGAGGCAGCCAACATGACTGGTAAGTTACGTGCTAGCGTTGAAAGTTTAAATAGTGTAATATCGCAGGTTTTGGATCATAAATAGAGGTTACCGTGATTAAACAATCACCAAGTTAGGTGAATCAGAAAATGCAGTTGTGCCAGATAACCTGAGACAAAGCGTGAAAATTTAGTTACGGAAGCATCTGAATCAGCTTTAGCACCAGACAAAGTGAGGGATGTTCTAAAGTAAATGAATGTCTGGTTAGGAACATGGGTAATATTCATTCAGGCGCTAGTAGAATCTATCCCTTTGTGTAATAATGGGTGTTATGTAGAAGCTGTTGATCCAGGGATAGACATAAAAGGAAATGCTCGTGGCAATGATCTTTGTATTAGGCAGAGTGGAACTGCAGACGATAATTTTGTTGCAGATGCTGCGGAGGATGCTCAGGAAGATATTGGTAATGTTACCTATGTTGCAAATGTTGTGGATGAGGAATTAACACAGACGTATTTATATCTGAAGAAAGCAGATTCGTCGCCAACAGTGGTAGCACCGCCTCTTCGTACGGGAAAGAGGAAGAGAAGGAAGAGGATACGTGCTTTTAAGACAAATGATTGGGTCGACAAGTTTATACAGGGTGACTCACCTAACATTACCGCTGGATATATTTCGTAAACCACATCAAATACTGACGTATCGATTCCACAGACCGAACGTGAGGAGAGAGGCTAGTGTAATTGGTTAATACAAACCATACAAAAATGCACGGAAGTATGTTTTTTAACACAAACCTACGTTTTTTCAAATGGAACCCCGTTAGTTTTGTTAGCACATCTGAACATATAAACAAATACGTAATCAGTGCCGTTTGTTGCATTGTAAAATGTTAATTACATGCGGAGATATTGTAACCTAAAGTTGACGCTTGAGTACCACTACTCCGCTGTTCGATCGTGTGTATCGGAGAGCACCGAGTTACGTAGGGATCCAAAGGGAACGGTGATGTACCTTAGGTACAGAAGAGACTGGAACAGCACATTACGTCCACATGCTAACACCTTTTTATTGGTCTTTTTCACTGACACACAGGTACATTACCATGAGGGGTGAGGTTCACGTACACACGTGGTTTCCGTTTTCAATTACGGAGTGGAATAGAGTGTGTCCCGACATGTCAGGCCAATAGATATTCAATGTGGTGGCCATCATTTGCTTCACACAACTGCAATCTCTGGCGTAATGAATGTCGTACCCGCCGCAGTACCCCACAGAAAGAAGTCCAGAGGTGTAAGATCAGGAGAACGGGCTGGCCAATTTATGCGTCCTCCACGTCCTATGAAACGCCCGTCGAACTTCCTGTCAAGGGTCAGCCTAGTGTTAATTGCGGAATGTGCAGGTGCACCATCATGCTGATACCACATACGTCGACGCGTTTCCAGTGGGACATTTTCGAGCAACGTTGGCAGATCATTCTGTAGAAACGCGAATGTATGTTGCAGCTGTTTGGGCCCCTGCAATGAAGTGAGGCCCAATGAGGTGGTCGCCAATGATTCCGCACCATACATTTACAGTCCACGATCGCTGTCGCTCTACCTGTCTGAGCCAGCGAGGATTGTCCACGGACCAGTAATGCATGTTCCGTAGATTCACTGCCCCGTGGTTTGTGAAACCCGCTTCATCGGTAAACAGGTAGAACTGCAACGCATTCTCTGTTAATGCCCATTGACAGAATTACACTCGATGATTAAAGTCATCACCATGTAATTGCTGATGTAGCGACACATGAAACGGGTGAAAGCGGTGACGATGCAGTATGCGCTTGACACTACTTTGACTCAGTCCACCGGCTCTCGCAATGTCCCGTGTACTCATGTGTGGGTTCATAGCAACAGCAGCTAACACACCAACTGCACCCGCTTCTCCTGTGACGGGCCTGTTACGGACCCGTTTGCGTGCTACGACCATACCTGTTGCATACAATTGGCGGTAGATGTTTTGCAATGTGCGGCACGTTGGATGCTCTCTGTCCGGGTACCGTTCTGCATACACCCTGCAGGCTTCAGCTGCATTTCGTCGACACTCGCCATAGATATCATCTCCGCCTTTTCAGAGTTCGAATACACCATGGTCACAGTTCCTACAACACTACACTATCAGAGACACGGTGTACTACAGTTGGTCTGCGTGCGGAGACGAATGCAGAATAACAATAGCAGCAAGCGCTACATGCGGCCACTGCGACAGCTAGACCAAACCACAACAGTGCACTACAGCCACACTTGTAAACGCGGTCGTCATCGTAAACATGTCCCTGCAGATGCTGCTCGCCGACCGTGGCCCGTGTTTGTTACAACACGCAACTGAACGTCAGAGGTTTCAAGCGTCAACTTTAGGTTACAATATCTCCGCATGTAATTAACATTTTACAATGCAACAAACGGCACTGATTTCGTATTTGTTTATATGTTCAGATGTGCTAACAAAACTAACGTGGTTCCATTTAAAAAAACGTAGGTTTGTGTTAAAAAACATACTTCCGTGCATTTTTGTATGGTTTGTATTAACCAATTACACTAGCCCCTCTCCTCACGTTCGGTCTGTGGAATCGGTTCGTCAGTATTTGATGTGGTTTACGAAATATATCCAGCGGTAACGTTAGGTGACTCACCCTGTACACTATCAGGAATGAGGGCGCGAGGGTGAGGAGGTTCATGAAGTTGATGATACCTGTAATGTTACAGGTACGGAGGGGTAGAGGAGATGTCGGTCGAAAACTGATCTTCAGCAGCACCCCGTTGAACATGGAGAGTTTCAACAGAAGGAGACTGCTGCAAGTGATTCATTGTCACAAGGTTCTCCTTTCATGAGGGAAGAAACGAACCAAAATGCTTACAAAATCATTAAGATTCAATACACACGATAAAGTGCCACTGGGGGCAGGGAAGTTGTCTTGAGTGAGCAAAAGCACAAGGAAGAATAACCTTGCAAGAAGTAGTCAGTTTGTAATTAGCACTGAAGTAAGGTGAATGAATGCAAGTACCGACTGATACAGTATGACAATTATTGAACTATATGAAAGAAAGTAAATTAGTTTCAAAATACAGCGTGCACAGACTTCATTCACCATGTAAACGTCACTACAGATGTTCGGATTTATGTTATGACATGTTCGATATATCTGTCATCAATGGCGATGATGTGCCTCAGACGAATAACGAAATTCTGCATAACCCGCTTAAGTGTCGGAACATCGATGCTGTCGATGACCGCCTGAATGGCTGTTTCCAGATCGGCAATGGTTTTGGGGTTATTGCTGTACACATTGTCTTTAATAAATGGTTCAAATGGCTCTGAGCACTATGGGACTCAACATCTTAGGTCATAAGTCCCCTAGAACTTAGAACTACTTAAACCTAACTAACCTAAGGACATCACACACACCCATTGCATGGGGGCTTAATTAAATAAAAAAATATAATGCAAATAATTTTAGTAGCTGTAAGTCCGATTACGCAAGTCTCGTAAACGGCTGGCCCTGACTAGTTTTAGTACGCAATCTGACTGCATAGAACAACAACAAAGAATGAAATGAAAATTTCAGTTAATACAATTAATTAATTAAGTCCCCAGCAACTATAAATTCTACGAAGCCAACAAGGCACAAGTGTAGCTGTTCTATATGTGGTAGTATGACTCAACGCACATCTGGCACGGTTCTTCTTCAACAAGACAAGAATTTTTAAATACCAATTATACTGACGTGATAAAAGAAAATTAGAAATACTATGATTGCGCAAGAAAATCAGAATTACACTCTAATACAAGGACACACGCCAGATGCTTTGTTGACTGAACCTGTAATGATGCATTATTTAGGTCACTGAAATAATAAAAGAATAAAAGAAAATACCTCCATATATATTGACGAAATGCACTCTGACCATTACAATATCTCCATTAGAACAACATCTGCTATCTCTCCCATCAAACCACTGCATATAACATGGAACAACACTCTCCACTACCGCATCTCACTCTGACTTCAGCTACAAGCAGTCTCCACCACAACTTCTCGGTAAGAACTGCTTGCCGCTACGTCTCAATAATCACTGCCAGTGGAGGCGGCGGAACAATACTCTCTGGCGCGATTTCTGGCGCTGTGGCTCAGTGTAGCCACCTTTCATATGCCCTTCCTCCACGGGCTAGAATTTGATGGTATTTTTGCCAGCATTGGTGGTGAAAATACCACCAAATTCGTCAAAAAAAAATACAGACAAAAATAAAAGATAATATTAATACGTAAGTATCATATAACTAGATAAAATTTTGGCTTTGCACTGACCTTTCAATAGCCTAATACATAAAATACACTAAGGAATACAAATTCTTTCATACATATGACTTTACATAGTAGTTTACAGAAATCACATGTGGTTAAACAATTCAATCGATAGCGTCAGCAATGACGAATATGAGCAGGTAAGAGTTTTATAACTTTTCACAAACAGTAATACACAAAAAATCATTTTATACAAATATTCACATAAAATGTTTTCATAACAATTGGTTGACAGTTCCAGCAGTAGCACCCAGCAATGTTGAGTAGGTGCAGACACCATCAGGTGACATCATTTCAGTAGAAGCAGTCCATCAGTGGCACCCAGCAATGTTGAGTAGGTGCAGACAGCAAGAAGTAACATCATTTCAGTAGAAGCAGTTCCATCTGTGGTACCCAGCAATGTTTAAGAGGTACACACAGCAACAAGTCACATTTCTCAGTAGAAGCAGTTCATCAATGGCACCCAGCAATGTTGAGTAGGTGCAAGCAGCAACAGGTGACATCATCTCAGTAGAATCAGTCCATCAGTGGCACCCAGCAATGTTGAGTAGGTGCAGACAGCAAGAAGTAACATCATTTCAGTAGAAGCAGTTCCATCAGTGGCACCCAGCAATGTTGAACAGGTGCAGACACCAACAAGTGACATTATTTCAATAGATGCAGTCCATCAGTGGCACCCAGCATTGTGGAGTAGGTTCAGACTCCAGTCCATAATATTCACTATCACTGATCACACAGTTCATTAGCAGAAATTAAACATGTCCTAGTGGCACCAATCACGTAGAAAAAGTACAAGTAACAGTCCATAATATCACCATCACTAATCAGACAGTTCAAGCATGAACAATAGTTTGAATGCACATACAAATGCTTTTACAATGCTCTTACTCTAAACATACAAATCATAACAAACACACAAATGATATCAGATAATTGTCATATTACTATTACAAATACACAAACATCAGTAAACCTATAATATTTATGGGTGTCAGTGCAAGCCACTACAAACAAATAAAATAATATTTAGGAGATAGGTGGGTAGGATTAGGAAAGGAAAACACACAAAACACACTCACTCATCTTTCATCCACATTAAGTACTACTGTGTAATTGAATAGTGTTAACTGTGTGAATCCACTTTTGTCAAAATTTCATGTTCATCATGTGTATCAAGTAGTAGTGACAGCAATGTATAACAGTCAATAATAGTTAAGTCAACGTCATAGTCATCATGTCAAGACCAATGTTTGCCGAGCCAGATCAAAATGTACGGTTGCTGAACAACTGTCAGTGTGCCAAGATATGCAATGCTTCCTCTCTCCAAAAAAAAAAAAGTACATACTGCTTAGTGATTTAACAAAGTGTGTGTAGACAATCTTCCTTCCATTTTAGTGTTCTAGTCTGCTATCTTCATCCTCCTTGTTCCATATAGACCAACAAAAAAAAATTATGCACCTCACTTATTTTACCTTTTATACACCATAGCTCCAATCAACTTCATATAATCTCAATACCTCCATAATACCTCTTCAATACGTCGATACATGTAAACCTTATTGCCAGTATCATTTACCTTACCTCTTGTCCACAAAAACTCCAATAACCATCAACTTCATACAATCTCAATACCTCAATAATACCTCTTCAATCATCAATACATATAAACCTTATTACCAATATCATTTCACTTCCATAACAGGTCTTTCCTCAAGTCAGTCTCCTCGAACAAGTACAGATAAAATCCTAATGCAAACCTCATCATCCCATACAATCCGAAGACACACTGTCAACACACAACCTCTGTGTAATCCATCTGACCAAATTCTTCTACTCATTATGAATTATAAACAAAGAATGCATACATGACCTCTAACAGACTTAGTTCGAATAACTCTCAGTAATTAAGTACGATTACGGAGTGAGAATGATCCTAATATTTCACAGTGTGTACACCACTTCAAGAATTATGGCAAACAGAAGCAAACATGTGGAGTATTTCTTGTGTCAAGTGTCACTTCCTATTTCAATTGCTCACGAAAAATGCAGTGTAATAACTGTGTTGGTATGTCATGTCGTTAGCTTCCTTCCTATTGGCATACATTTATACAGCTTTCATAAAACCTCCAGCTCATGTGACTTCTATGAAGTTTCTTGTACTAATGTCGTTCGTCGAATTATAGCAGTTCATTTTCTTATCTTAAAATATAAAGCACTGAGCGTAAGCAAAACAAGCAATAGCGAGTAAATATACCAGTAGTGAACAGAATGTCAACAAGTGGATGCAGCACAATTCTTACAACGAGGCTCTGCCGAGCAAACAATCTGTAACTAATACCATAGTGTAACCTAAACTCTATGTTCATACACAGTACAACAGCATTTCTACACTCGTGGAAATGGAAAAAAGAACACATTGACACCGGTGTGTCAGACCCACCATACTTGCTCCGGACACTGCGAGAGGGCTGTACAAGCAATGATCACACGCACGGCACAGCGGACACACCAGGAACCGCGGTGTTGGCCGTCGAATGGCGCTAGCTGCGCAGCATTTGTGCACCGCCGCCGTCAGTGTCAGCCAGTTTGCCGTGGCATACGGAGCTCCATCGCAGTCTTTAACACTGGTAGCATGCCGCGACAGCGTGGACGTGAACCGTATGTGCAGTTGACGGACTTTGAGCGAGGGCGTATAGTGGGCATGCGGGAGGCCGGGTAGACGTACCGCCGAATTGCTCAACACGTGGGGCGTGAGGTCTCCACAGTACATCGATGTTGTCGCCAGTGGTCGGCGGAAGGTGCACGTGCCCGTCGACCTGGGACCGGACCGCAGCGACGCACGGATGCACGCCAAGACCGTAGGATCCTACGCAGTGCCGTAGGGGACCGCACCGCCACTTCCCAGCAAATTAGGGACACTGTTGCTCCTGGGGTATCGGCGAGGACCATTCGCAACCGTCTCCATGAAGCTGGGCTATGGTCCCGCACACCGTTAGGCCGTCTTCCGCTCACGCCCCAACATCGTGCAGCCCGCCTCCAGTGGTGTCGCGACAGGCGTGAATGGAGGGACGAATGGAGACGTGTCGTCTTCAGCGACGAGAGTCGCTTCTGCCTTGGTGCCAATGATGGTCGTATGCGTGTTTGGCTCCGTGCAGGTGAGCGCCACAATCAGGACTGCATACGACCGAGGCACACAGGGCCAACACCCGGCATCATGGTGTGGGGAGCGATCTCCTACACTGGCCGTACACCACTGGTGATCGTCGAGGGGACACTGAATAGTGCACGGTACATCCAAACCGTCATCGAACCCATCGTTCTACCATTCCTAGACCGGCAAGGGAACTTGCTGTTCCAACAGGACAATGCACGTCCGCATGTATCC
Source organism: Schistocerca cancellata (assembly GCF_023864275.1). Lineage (NCBI taxonomy): Eukaryota > Metazoa > Arthropoda > Insecta > Orthoptera > Acrididae > Schistocerca > Schistocerca cancellata. The sequence goes on along the minus strand of NC_064630.1, from coordinate 313,611,185 downwards.
CGTGCCACCCAACGTGCTCTAGAAGGTGTAAGTCAACTACCCTGGCCAGCAAGATCTCCGGATCTGTCCCCCATTGAGCATGTTTGGGACTGGATGAAGCGTCGTCTCACGCGGTCTGCACGTCCAGCATGCACGCTGGTCCAACTGAGGCGCCAGGTGGAAATGGCATGGCAAGCCGTTCCACAGTACTAGATCCAGCATCTCTACGATCGTCTCCATGGGAGAATAGCAGCCTGCATTGCTGCGAAAGGTGGATATACACTGTACTAGTGCCGACATTGTGCATGCTCTGTTGCCTGTGTCTATGTGCCTGTGGTTCTGTCAGTGTGATCATGTGATGTATCTGACCCCAGGAATGTGTCAATAAAGTTTCCCCTTCCTGGGACAATGAATTCACGGTGTTCTTATTTCAATTTCCAGGAGTGTATATACAAAATTAAAGAGTAGTTGTGACAACAAACGGAAATGTATAAATATGCAATCCATACGCATAGCAGCAAACATATCTTACATAATAAACAGGTCATCAGCATCGTATAACCGTAAGCAAATAAATGTTCATATGTAATCTTAATAAATAAACATGAAGGCGCAAGCAAATAAGTAAACATGAAGGCGCAAGCAGATAAATCACAAAGTATAACTTACATACCTAACCACATCAGCACAATTAATCAGGTGACAATTATAATTTAAATAAATAGGCACAGCAGGCACATAATAAAAAAAAATATAACATCAGTGAAAAAGCAGTGCAGCCAAGCGATGCATAATATACACAAGTAACAATCCAGTTCAGTAATAATCATTGTCAAAATCAGTTAACGTACACAAGCACGTCGCTTCACAAGTAATTTCATTGAACATGTAATTAGCACAAAGTATGAATCACGTAATCGCGAGCAGCAAATTACGTCTAAAGTACGTACCTAAGTGGAAATATGTTACCTGAAAAATAAACTCAATTAATAATTACCTTTATAGTTTATTACTTTCTTCTTCGAAATGACATTTTTCCTGAAATTTTCTCGATAGCAAGTCGTCTTACGTCGGACACGCACAGAATTTACCTGAAGTTCTTAAATATTTTATAGAACCGTATCCTGAAAAATACTGAATGTTAATAACAGAATTCATCAAGTCACTATAGCTTTATACTGAATTTAGTCGGAGAAATTAGACTGGGTATTTATTTACGGCTGTCAGTGCATTCGCACTGAGCGCTCGATCAGCTGTAGGCGCGTGACGTAGGAAGTGATTGTTTGTGGTCAACGACTGCCCTGTGCGGCGCGCAGACTTGACTGTTGCTTTGAGGATGTGCCGCCGCCAAAACACAGCGCGGTATCCTTGTACTCTCCGCATGTTTACATGTAGCTGTTAGTTTCTCACAAGTATGTCATTCCACAAAAATTTTAACGTTTGATATATGATGTATTCCCTTAGAGCGTCGTGATTTAAGAGTTTCTACTTCTACAGTGCTATCATGAATAATTTTGCGAATTCTATATGGGCCGTTATAAAGCAGATAAAATTTCCGACACAAGCCTTTTCCTTTGTGAGACAAACGATGAGCCTTAATTAACACTTTTTGACCAACTGACAAGATTTTTGAACGACCAGGACGCTTAGCTGATTTCTCTCTTCTAGCAGCCGCAGATGCAATATTTTGTAGAGCCAGGTTGACAACTTCAGAATGCCGCAGTTTCCGTGTAGGCGGAAAAGGAACGATTTCAGAAATGTGATTTGTCGGTGCTTTGTTTTTTAATATCAGTATAGGCGGTAAAGAAGTTGAATCATTAGGGAGTTCATTCAGAATGTTTTGAAAAATATGAAGATACTGATCCCAAGTTCTGTGATTCTGATGACAATAAAGACGACACAATTTATTGATTTCCTTCATCCATCTCTCTGAAGCGTTAGATTGAGGGTGAAAAAGTGAAATGAAGATTGGTTTAATTTTACGACGCCGTAGAGTACGAAGCCAAATTTCAGAACGAAACTGTGATCCATTATCTGATATAACCTTATCAACATGACCCACTTCTTTAAGAAAATGTTTGATGAAAGCATTAGATACTGAACGAGCTGTTGCTTTGCGTAACGGTGTAAAACACACATATTTTGATGTCAACTCCACTGCTACGAAAATGTACGCAAAACCATTAGTAGATCGAACCACTGGACCGAACAGATCAACCGCAGCCATGTCCTTTAATTTTGCTGGAATGATAGGAAACAACGGTGCTCTGTGAGAAACTGTTGGCGGCTTAGCCTTTTGACATAATTTGCATTTGGCAAGAACAAATCGAATACGTTTTTCCATATTATTGAAGTAGCAATTTTCTCGTAATTTATGAAAGCATTTTCTGGGACCAAAGTGTGCATAACTGAAATGCGTATACCAAATCAGCTTATTAACCCACTCATCAGGAATACAAACTAACCAAACAGAGTTGTCGACCGATTTTCGTTTAAAAAGAACTTTCCAGATAGATCGCAAAAACGAGGTGTGGCCAAATCGTCCAATTTAACAAAGCGTCTAAGAAAATTACAGACACCAAGGAAACTACGAACCTCACGTTTTATGGTAGGAACAGCATAATTACGAATAGCGTCTAATTTCTCTGGATCAGGAAGAATACCTTCTGTAGAAATAATGTGACCGAGAAATTTCACCTGAGAACGACCAAATTCAGATTTATCCAAGTTTACTGTAATGCCAACTCTTGCAAAGATACGTAATAATGAATCCAAAATTTTGTTGTGCTCACTCCAAGAATTTTTAGCAATAAGAATATCGTCAACATAAGAAGTAATATTGTCACGAAGATAAACAGGTAAAATTTCATTTAAACTACGAATGAACGCTGCTGAAAATACAGTAAGTCCAAACGGTAATTTCTGAAGTCACTTCTGGGTAAAATAGTCATATCTGGTTATTGTTTACTTACTCACTAGATAGATTGATAGTCGAAGAGTTGTTTTGACAGATGCAAAGAATAGTGAAAGAGTAGGCAGCGGTACAGAAAACTAAAAGAGAAATAGCACCACTACAGCTCGGGGCCCTATGCTCGCTACGGCACATATTCACTTAGAGTAGTGAATCCCCTGAGGACTTTAATAGCTGCACATAAATTTCAGTTTGTGACTTAGTGGCAAATTTAGCAGAAGTGCGTACAGAAATTGAGCTAACCATGAACATGGATGTATGTCGTTCTTAGAATTGCGAAATATCTTAATCTTCCGAACAGTTAAGAAGTGTTTATAGTCAATGTTTTCGCCTTGTGGCGACAAAGACCTACCGCGTCTCTCCCAGTCCGAATGTCGATTATTGTAAAGTTCGCGCGCCTGGCGCTCTCTTGTTGCATCCCGTAAATGAAACAAATTATTTTCTTCAAACCCCTCTGCTATCTGTGATTCTAAATTTCTTCTACTGTCTTTACCTACAATTTCGCCTTCAATTTGTTTCACTTGCATTCGTAATGCCTCAACTTCCCTTTTAACGCGTTCATTAAATTTTCCCCGATTTTCAACATGTTTATTTATGTTCTGATACTCTTCGGTTTCTGCAAATGGCAATGGTGCTGTGTCATCTGAATGTTTGTCCCCATTTAAACTAAGACTTGTCAGTTTATCTGAAATCTCCTCAACTCTTTCCGATAAATCGCCTATTTGTTCTTTCTGTTTATTTACGTCTTCCGTAAGTGTCGCGACTCGCGTTTCGGTATTGTCACCTTTAGTAGTTAACTGTTCACACTGTTGCGTTAAGTTATTTATTCTGTCAATTGGTACGGATTCCTCGATTCTCTCAAATATTTCTTTCTTATCGTGTGCACGTTGTAAATTTAACTCTGAAAATTTCTGTACTATCACGCGATCTTTTTCTTCCTGTTCTCTATCCTGTTCCCTTTGTCTAATCTCTACTGCAACTAATCTATTATTGTGAGCATTCAAAATCGGTTGTACTTCTTCTCTGATTTCTTTCTTTAATTCATCTTTCATATTTTTGAAACATGTCCCTATTCGTGAATCTAACCGTGTTTCCAAAGTTCCCATCTCTGTTTTTAATTCAGATCCTAACTGTGATCCAAGTGAGTCTAACCGTGTTTCCATTGTTCCCATCTGTGTTTTAATTGTACCTATCTCTGTTTTAAATTCAGATCGTATCTGTGATCCCATTGTTCCCATTTGTGATTCTAACCGAGATCCCAAATTTAGTATTGCACTCATCAACTGCTCCGTGTTAAGTTGTTCGAAATTCTTTTCGCCCCTAACATTTCCCACAAAACTAACTTCCTTCTGCATAGCTGTAAGGCTATCTCTGTTCGATACTATTTCAGAATCCTCTATCGTTAATCTCGTATTCTGTGAATTTTCTTATTGAGAAAAATTTTGAAATGGTTCCGGACTATTTTCCCGAATTATTACATTGTTTTCCACTTCATTATCCATCATACTGTTGTCCTGTGTTGGCGAGTTCGCCATGTCAACAATTTCGTTATTCTCACTATTCATCATTTTTGCCTTTTTCATTGACCGCGTAATCATTTACAAAATATACAAAACTCGTCACTGTACGAAAATTATACACAATGACTCCTTATCTTCAACAATACCATTCACACGAAATATTTCCCTCAAACACGATTGACGAACAATTGAAATAATTGCACTAAATCGTCAACGCGTATACAAGACAACAAATCAAATTCTAAAAAAAAGAAAATACCATTAGAAGAATGACAATTACCAAATCTACACATGCAAAATAGACTACAATTACTAAACTACAAATTACTACAACAATACTACTGTCTACTATTTTTACAATCAGAAGAATTCCAAGGGACGATCCGAAGCAGCGGTCGCCACGTGCATGGGGGCTTAATTAAATAAAAAATTATAATGCAAATAATTTTAGTAGCTGTAAGTCCGATTACGCAAGTCTCGTAAACGGCTGGCCCTGACTGGTTTTAGTACGCAATCTGACTGCATAGAACAACAACAAAGAATGAAATGAAAATTTCAGTTAATACAATTAATTAATTAAGTCCCCAGCAACTATAAATTCTACGAAGCCAACAAGGCACAAGTGTAGCTGTTCTGTATGTGGTAGTATGACTCAACGCACATCTGGCACGGTTCTTCTTCAACAAGACAAGAATTTTTAAATACCAATTATACTGACGTGATAAAAGAAAATTAGAAATACTATGATTGCGCAAGAAAATCAGAATTACACTCTAATACAAGGACACACGCCAGATGCTTTGTTGACTGATCCTGTAATGATGCATTATTTAGGTCACTGAAATAACAAAAGAATAAAAGAAAATACCTCCATATATATTGACGAAATGCACTCTGACCATTACAATATCTCCATTAGAACAACATCTGCTATCTCTCCCATCAAACCACTGCATAAAACATGGAACAACACTCTCCACTACCGCATCTCACTCTGACTTCAGCTACAAGCAGTCTCCACCACAACTTCTCGGTAAGAACTGATTGCCGCTACGTCTCAATAATCACTGCCAGTGGAGGCGGCGGAACAATACTCTCTGGCGCGATTTCTGGCGCTGTGGCTCAGTGTAGCCACCTTTCGCCATGCCCGAGGCAGGATTCGAACCTGCGACCGTAGTTGTCTTTAATATAACCCCACAAAAAGGAGTCACACGTGTTCAGGTCCGGAGTACATGGTGGCCAACCGAGGCGCATACCAGTGGCCTCTGGGTATCCCAGAGCCAGAATGCGCTCTCCAAAGTGCTCCTTCAGGACATCAAACACTCTCCTGCTTCTATGGGGTCGAGCTCCGTCTTGCATGAACCATACCATATCTTGTTGAAATCGGGGTCACTTTGGGTAATGGGAATGAAATCGTCTTCCAAAACCTTGACGTAGTCTTCGATAGTCACCATGCCATCAAAGAATAGCGCGCCGATTATTCCGTGACTGGACACTGCAGAGTCATCCGTTGAGGGTGAAGAGACTTCTCGATCGCGAAATGTGGATTCTTAATCCCACAAATGTGACAATTTTTCTTATTGGCGAACCCATCCAGATGAAAGTGGGCTTCGTCGCTAAATCAGATCATAATGAGCATATTAATTCCCATCGTCCCTCGGGGCCAACCGCGCAGTTCGAACGTCCTAATGCAAACCGTTCAGAAGTTATGACGATTTATTTCATATAGTTCAATAATTGTCACCCTGTATCTTTTTTGTAGTTGTGCCAGAAAAGGTTTTTATATGAGCTTAGTTTTGAGAATGCATTTTCTGGGGAAACGTAAGGGAAACTTTTGTTTCAAACACAAGGTTTCGGATGACGTACCAAAACAGCGAGTTAAGAAACCACTTGCTAAACAATGAGGAATATTGAGTGTGAGATATCAGTTAAGTGGAACAGTTTACTGTTAAATGATAGTTAAGGAGAATTTGATCAATAGCGTTTACATTTGTAGATAGCCAAAGAAACATGTGGTTTACGCTAAATTGGGGTAAGGAATGTAGAAATTTTTTATGGCAACGTGTGAAACACGTATTAAGATTCTCTTGTCCAAAAATGTAAACAGGTTACAATCTGGAGACCAGATTTCTCAAAGTAGGAAGGAAAGGTGCGCCACAGCTTCACCGACAGCAATGAACTGTTTGTGCGTCAGTCAGCCGAACGACATAATAGAGAGGACATTAGTTGTCAGTCTGAAGACGAGGTGCTATTGGGCAATAAGGTATATTCAGAGTACAAGAGCAATAATTCAGGACGCTGAAAAAGCAGAAGACGCAAGCCAGCGCTTCTGAAATCCGAAAGTTGTGAAATCTTACAGCTCTGGTAGGGGTTGTGAAGGAGCTGATTAGGCAAGCAAATAGGGGCAAGTGAAGTCATCGATGCCCAGTGGCAACGCCTGATCGTTCCAGCCGCTAAGAATATACAGTATACAGTATACAGTATACAGTATACAGATGCAGACGGTAATTTGTGCAATGTACTTTTCGCCAGTCAGTGACTATGGGACGATGTAAGGCCCTGGACTGAGACCCTTTTGGTTGCAGGGTGGCGTGGCGTGCAGTGCCGTAGTGATGCCCAGTTAGCACTCTTGCACTAATGAATCAGCGTCAGCACAACACATATTTATTCGATTTAAGTGTTGCAACTGATTCACTGTGAGGGCAGGGGATGCAGAACACAGTCTTTGAACATGCTGACTCGTGAACCCCAGTGGATTCTCAGGATCGTTGTTTCCACTGTGGCTGCTTACACTGCTCTTCGGCGCCATGCAGATCAGAGGACAGCAGATGTAGCTCATGCAGTGGCATAGACCACCACGATCATTGAAAGGATGCTCCCAACAGCTCTGCACGAAATTTATATATTAGTGTAAAGTTACGGCACAGCCTCTACACCAGAGGTAGGCCATGCAGTGCTACTCGGGGACTGCAGCTTTTGCATGCTTACTGGATACGGGGGCAGCAGCCTTTTGCATTCTTCCTGGATACAAAGACAGATTGATGGTGCGCCAAATACAATTGGTTCATCTCTCATGAAGCTGGTAGTAGAACCCTCCAAGACTTCACATTGATGGATGAGATGTTGGCAACTCACAGCAACTGGGTTTAGCATACTGGGCAGGCAGTAATCTTGAAGGTAGAAGTCATCTGCCAGTTGGTAGGCTCACTCTAACTGAATCATATACGGGCCTCGAAGCCTGAGTATTTATTTCTGCCCATCTGAGGCAATTTTGTGTCGCTGAGGATGACCACATGTGTCCTATTTTTCAGGGCTCGTCAGCATTCTTCACTGCAGCTTGGTGTCAGAACAGTGGCTTTCAGGCCTGGAGCAAGGTGCTTTTCCACCATGTCAGCAGGCTGATTTATGTTCTTGTGGAGCATTTACTCATTTTTGCAGCTGTAAGAATGACGTTATGATCAACCCAGAATGAGCTCATATTGCTGAGTTAACAATTCTGATTTCTAGTTTGAATAGCTTCCAGGTTGTGTCATATTACGTGCAATTTTGTCTCTCCGCCTGCTTGTCGTTCTGATCGTTACATGTCACTCTGGCCTGATCTGATTTAGCTCAGCGCTGGCTTCACAAAACTTTAAGAAAATATTGCATTTGCCGATGATAACTTTTTGTGGCCCAACAACAGAGACCATTAGCAGCATAAGATGACACAGCCATCCGCAATTCTCAGAGCTGAGGTCTGCATGCAGTCAACTTGATGCCTCTGTTCCCCTTCACCACCTGCTGGTTGACTTCCTTCTGTTGTTGGGACGCCTAGTTGATGGACCACGAATTGGAGCCTGTGCCGTCTTGCTGCCCAGCTATTCTTTTGTTGTCTTCCAGCCTGTGGGGACTACACTGTAGTTCACCTTTGCCTGGGGTGGGTGCACACCATTATCTTCAGTCTTGCTGGGCCCCAGGCTTTAAACAGCATCTATCCTGGTGTGTTGTTTTTGTGTCCATACACTGCCGACAGCTCAGCACTTGTGTCAGGCGTCTATAAGCTGCTTCGCACATGTGTTCCTGCAAGGTGGGCGAAACACTGATGCTGGCTCACTATCAACCCGCTGCCACCTACGTCACCAAGGCCAACAACCTTTGCTCTGGCTGCGACACCATCCTTGTCATCGATGTGAGTAAAGGAGTATTAGAACTGGAGGTGTTTTACAGATGGTTCACTGTTCGATTGCAGTCACCATCACTTCCACATCCCACGTCCAGGTGGGTAGATGGTGGTCCATCCTGGTTTGCGACCCGCCACTGTAGGGGTCACGTCCAGATCCATACAGTGGAAAGGATACAGAGAGTCATCTTGGAGAGTCGTTGACAATTGCACCACTGCCTTCAGGCGTGCAGCAGGGAAGTGTGGTCAGACCCTTACTGTTCATGTTATATATTAGTAACTATGCAGACAAAGTTAATAATAACCTGAAACTTTCTGAAATTGATGTAGTTTTCTATAATGAAGTATTGTCTGAAAAATACGAGAATTCAGTTAGATTTTGATAAGATTGCAAAACGGTGCGTAGATTGCCAACTTGCTTCAAATTAGAAGTACGGGAATGTATATTTCACAAAACGAAAAAAAAACATAGCACCCAAAGAGTACTATGTCCATGAATCACAAATGAAATCGGTCAACTCATGCAAATGCCTTGGTGTAACAATTTGTAGAGATTTGAAAATGAAAGATAACATCGACGCCTATGGAAATAAAGCAAATGGCGAATCGTTTTATTGGTAGGATATTAGACAAATGCAATCTTCAAAAATGGTTGGTCACAAAACTAATGTGCCACTCATCCTAGAGTATTGCTTAATTTGTACGATCAGTACCATGTAAGCCTAATTGGGGATGCTCAACGTACACAAAGAAGGGCGGGACTAATGATATGTCTTATCTACGGGAGAGCATCATGGAGATGCTGGAGAAACTGAATTGGCAGACGCTTGAAAACAGATTGAAAATATTCTGTGGAAGCCAACTTACAAAGTTTCAAGAACCATATTACGGGAGGAATCTAATGATGTACTATGGCGCCCTGCGTGTTGCTGCAGTAGAGATCGTGAAGAAGAAATTTGACTAATTACAGCATATACAGAGGCGTTCAAGCAATCGTTCTTTTTGCTTTCCATACTTGAACGGAACAGGAAGAAGCTGTAACAACTTGTACAATGGAAAATATTCTCCACCAGGCACTTCGAAATGGTTTACAGAATATGGATATAGATCAGAGACGCAGCACAAACTCGGATTGGGGAAGGGACCTGGCTGTGCCCTTATAAAGGAACCATCCTGACGTTTCACTTAGATCACAGAAAACCTAAATCCGGATGACCGGACGGAGAACTGAATTGCCGTCCTCGTGATATATGAGTCCAGAGGCCTGATCGGTCTCATTGCTCGATTGGCTGTTTTCCATTACTCCAGCTGGTTGTAATGGCGTCGACGTGGCTGCTATTCCACTGTTACGTTCGCACACGTGACACTGAGCATGCTGCCTTTCCTCCAGTTTGCCTCTGCCGCGCGGTGCGGCGAGGGTCTGCCTCCTCCCTGCAGCTGGCTCGGCTGCGGCTCGAAGGCCGGCGGGCAATCAGCCCAGCCAACTTCGTGTCAATGTTTGTATTGCCCACGGGGGGAGGGCGGGAGGAGTCCTGCCATTCAGGGCCCGGCGTCGGAGTGACGGCGAGAATGTCGCACTGGGTCTATTACTTCAGTCTCTGCCTTTACACTGTGCTACCGTAAGAGCTGTACCCGCACACTACTGGCCATTAAAATTGCTACACCACTAAGATGACGTGCTACAGACGCGAAATTTAACTGACAGGAAGAATATGCTGTCATATGCAAATGATTAGCTTTTCAGAGGATTCACACAAGGTTGGCGCCGGTGGCGACACCTAAAACGTGCTGACATGAGGAAAGTTTCCAACCGATTTCTCATACAAAAACAGCAGTTGACCGGCGTTGCCTGGTGAAACGTTGTTGTGATAACTCGTGTAAGGAGGAGAAATGCGTGCCATCACGTTTTCGACTTTGATAAAGGTCGGATTGTAGCCTACCGTGATTGCTGTTTATCGTATCGCGACATTGCTGCTCGCGTTGGTTGAGATCCAATGACTGTTAGCAGAATGTGGAACGGGTGGGTTCAGGAGGGTAATAAGGAACGCCGTGCTGGTTCACAACGCCCTCGTATCACTAGCAGTCGAGATGAAAGGCGTCTTATCCGCATGGCTGCAACGGATCGTGCAGCCACGACTCGATCCCTGAGTCAACAGATGGGGACGTATGCAAGACAACAACTATCTGCACGAACAGTTCGACGACGTTTGCAGCAGCATGGACTATCAGCTCGGAGACCACGGCTGCGGTTACTCTTGACGCTGCATCAGAGACAGGAGTGCCTGCGATGTTGTACTCAACGACGAACCTGGCTGCACGAATGGCAAAACGTCATTTTTTCGAATGAATCCATGTTCTGTTTACAGCATCATGATGGTCGCATCCGTGTTTGGCGACATCGCGGTGAACGCACATTGGAAGCGTGTATTCGTCATCGCCATACTGGCGTATCACCTGGCGTGATGGTATGGGGTGCCATTGGTTACACACCTCTTGTTCGCATTGATGGCACTTTGAACAGTGGACGTTACATTTCAGATGTGTTACTACCCGTGGCTCTACCATTCATTCGATGTCTGCGAAACCCTACATTTCAGCAGGATAATGCACGACCGCATGTTGCAGGTCCTGTACGGGCCTTTCTGGATATAGAAAACGGTCGACTGCTGCCCTGGCCAGCACATTCTCCAGATCTCCCACCAATTGAAAACGTCTGGTCAATGGTGGCCGAGCAACTGGCTCGTCACAATACGCCAGTCACTACTCTTGATGAACTGTGGTATCGTGTTGAAGTTGCATGGGCAGCTGTACCTGTACACGCCATCCAATCTCTGTTTGACTAAATACCCAGGCGTATCAAGGCCATTATTATGGCCTGAGGTGGTTGTTCTGGGTACTGATTTCTCAGGATCTATGCACCCAAATTGCGTGAAAATGTAATCACATGTCAGTTCCAGTATAATATATTTGTCCAATGAATACCCGTTTATCATCTGCATTTCTTCTGGGTGTAACAGTTTTAATGGCCAGTTGGTGCTGTCCGTGCGAAATTAATGAGCAATCGGCCTTTCTCGTATGTTCTACACACATTATATCTTAATCGTTACAGAGTGGAGGTGCTGTAACAATTATGTTTCAGAAGCTCGCGCACAGGATTGTGGTTTGATGGTGAGGTTCTTGGTGCTCAGTATCTGTTTGACATAGGAACATAGGGTGAAATGGTTTTGGTTAAGTGCGGACCAGCCGTCATTTGGATAGCCATTCAAACATCTGTCTTACTGTAGCTCTGTTACAGTATACTGAGCAAGGTTAGAACGACGAACGCGACTATCGTCCAGGCAACCTGTGGAAATTGATTAATTCCTTTTGCAAAAGATGTTATTTGGGCTGAAATTAAAGCTCAGATAATGGTACGCACTGTATGTGCACCACTCAAATTTTATGTGCAGATACGTGCAAAAAACGCTTTTTTTGCTGGGAGGTTATTGAATCGCGTCACTTCTATACTCTAAATTTGTACGAATTGGTTCACATTTTCACTAATATTGATAAATGGATGAAGTCAAAATAATTTTTTTTTGTACAGTGGTCTTCATCCGTTGTCGAGATACGACGGTTTATTAAAGTCACGGTAAATGTAGCGCCTAAATAAAATTCATTCTTAAGTGATCTGATTACGCTCAAACGTTCAGAGTGATTCAAATAAATGAAAAATGCATTCTTACGATGAAATTGAGAACTTTCTTTTAAAAATCTAGCTCCATTCGGATTTTACGTGAAAATAAATGTTCTATGTGAGTTCGTTTACGCGCGCCTTTTATATGTCTAAAACTTGTGTGAATCGGTGCGAATTTTGTAAGAAGGTAGACAAATACAAGCAATTAATGGTCGTTCTGTTGTCTTCTGAAAGGTTTATCCGATGCCACGATACAAGCAACATGGTTCGAAAGGCAGTACAAAAACCTCTGTCGAATCAGTTGTAGCCCGAATCAATAACAATCTACACCGACTGCCAAGCTATGGCTGTCTAATGTCAAAATTATGGGGATGATAATGAAAAATGCTCATATCACAGAAAAAAAGGCGAATAGGTCCTGAGTAGAGTTAGGGGTGTAAAAGAAGGGAACTAGATTTTCGACTTACCTGGCAGCTTCGGACATTATTAGACCTAAACTTAACTCCGTCCGAACAGGTCTTGGAAGGCCAAATGGCACCGACCGGCCGCCGTGTGACCCTCAACTCCCAAGCGTCACTGGATTCAGATATGGAGGGGCATGTGGTCAGCACACCGCTTTCCCGACCCAATGTCAGTTTACGAGACCGGAGCCGCTACTTCTCACTCAAGTAGCCCTTCAATTTGCCTCACAAGGGCTGAGTGCACCCCGCTTGCCAACAGCAATCGGTAGACTGGATGGTCACCCATCCAAGTGCTAGCCCACTCCGGCACCGCTTTTCTTCGGTGATCTGACGGGAACCGGTGTTACCACTGCGGCAAGGCCATTGGCCCAGCTATAGTAATCAATATATAATATCATACGGCTGAAGAGTGTACATGTAATAGCTGAAAATCTTTTTCTGCGGGGGATGAAATTTCTGGGGGTTGATTTTTTTTTGGGGGCACGACATAATGTATCATGCTACATTACTTGACTCGGTGCGTTATATTACATGACATGAGTACTAATACTCACAAGTAAAAAGTGCAAGTATGTCAACATGTGTTAAATTAAATATCTTTGAAGCCGCCAGATAAGTCGTAAAGCTAGTTCCCGGCTTTTACACGCCTAGCTCTGCCCGGGACATATTGGCCTTTTTTGTGATATGATAGGAGCATTTTTCATGCTGATCACATAAACTGATTAATAATAGTGTTATCCACAAACTGTTAACGAGGGTAACCTTCTTGGATGTGGGACAAGTCTTCTACACGTTAACAAAAGAGAAGGTGTAGACCTACTTATAAGAGAAGTCTCTCGGCTGAAACAGGAATTCGGTGTTCCAGTTGTGTTTAGAAGCTTTAGGTACCATTGTGATTAGAATGATGAAAGAATTCGATTGCGTTACTCTTAGTTTAAAAATTTACATGCGGTTTCTTAACAAATAATATGCAGATGATGGAATAAAATGCAGAATCACAATAGGCATGTTAGGCGAAAGCAATATGTGGACAATCCCCAGAATCACATTTTTCAGCTGCAATATCAAATGCCACTTGAATCACATTCTTGAATTAAACGATATGTGCGGGAGTATGGTACCCAGCAGCTTGCCGGGAATATTGAAGCATAGGCTGATATGGTACTGATACACTGGAGCAGACAGCTGGTTATGAATAGTATAATTCATTTTCATTAGGAAAACTGTATTTCCTAATTTAGTCTCGAAATCATTGTACAGAGTCCTTATATAGTCTGTTACCCTTCCTGCATATATTTTATATTGCCGGATGAAATATAGATCCAAAGTCTGTACGAACTTTTTTGTTTGTGGGTAATGATCTTTCATACAATTTTATCCGCAAATGAATCATTTACTATTGTTGAGTCTTTGTGAGACTACAAGAACCGCAAAGCATTTGTTATGATTATTAAGTATGTGGTTATTTGCGACGTTGTCATTAAAAACACACACAAAAAAGGATTTTAAATGATCTTTTGACATTTTCCCCATTTGAGCTACTAGCCTCCAAACATATAGTTGGTGGAATTTTGTCTTCAGTAGCCTTTTTAATTTTCGGGCCGAAAGTTTCTCCCTGAGGACAAATACACAGTCTTCTAATTTTGTGCCCACCTACTGAAAATCCAACATTTATCGTATAACTATGAGTTGTATTGTGTACAGACTGGACAATGACAACTGCTGATTTTTCCTCCTTTTTAGACACTGTGGTGCCAAAAGTTAGTTCATAATTAAATCCACTTTTATCAGTGTTCCAAATTCATCGTGACAGTATCTGGAAACTTGCACTTTTTCTGGATTACTTCTTCGACAAAACAGGCACCCGACTGGTGAATATCTTGGTCTTCCTGTACGTCTCTGCTCGTTATGAAAGCAGTGATATGTCTACGGCTCGTTCTGTGTGCTTTCTTGAGACGTGCTATGAGAGCTGCAGAACATTTAAACTTCGTGCGGTCAATTTATCTTCCTTTTTGCATTGGCGAAAATTTCAAATGCCACTAATGGGCACACGTTCTTTTATATGTAAGTATGTCAAATTTGAATAGAATGTATCGTTTAATCTCCAGTTCTTTGATTACTTAATTGCCTCGAAATGGGTAATCATTACATCTATTTTTTCTCCACGTAATCAAATGTTGATGTGCTTTTTATCGATGGAAGTGTCTTCAATAACGAGCTGTACGTCGAAACGCTACGTGGAGGTGTGTGATAATATTTATAAATACATTCAATACGTTCTTTCGAAAATTACGTTAAAATACTAACAGTATTGGGTTTCGTTTCCGCTGACAGTCCACGGTCACCAGAACGGTTAGCTTCTCTTTGAGGAGTACTGTTTTCACCACTGCCACTAGCGTGACAGTCTTGAGCACTATTAATCGCGGTATCGTATGTAAAGTGTTTTTTTTTAACCCACAACCCTCTTAAATGTAACTTAATTTGAGCAGTAGGATGAATATTCGTGTTGCTGAATAATCAGATCCACCAAAAACCTTACCAAAGTGTCATCATCCCGTCCTACTCCGTCTGGAGCAACGCAATCCCGCACCGTCGCAGGAGTGATTAGCGTGATTAGATATGTGAGATGGGAGGGTGTACAAATGCTTAAACCCAAATTCCTGTTTGAGCAGAGACGTCTCTTGTTAGGAAAATATGAGCTATACTCCTTAATATGATTACTGAAAGACTCGACATACGAAAGATGGCAGAACGACCCAACTGAACGAATAAAACGCAAGACGCTTTTACTTCTCAAGAAGAGTTCGTTATCCGACGATGTGCTTAAAATACTTCGTCCTGATGCTGCCGTTCCGCAAAGGTTATGCGGTTTGCTAAAAGTTCAAAAAATAACAGCTTCCATTACGTCCCATTGTGAGTAATTTGGGCGCACCTGCTTACAACTTGGCATTTTGGTAAGATTGCGTGATCTTTTTCTTAACTTCCAATGCCAGTCTGTGGTTACCCATTGGGAACACGACTACGGATTGGTTATGGTTTGTGTACCCTTGAACTATCTTTGTGTGCTTGTTTGAATGCGGTATCCTATCCTGTTTCCTATTCTTTCGGTTTCATATTCTTTGAAAATCACATTTTATGCTAATTGAACCCCCGCTGAGTAACACTTTTCTAAGTTACTTTACAACAGTAAATAAGACACCAGCTTTGAGCCAGACTTAGCATCTGTTATCCTTTTCACTGAACTTTGATGAATTTTAAAATAAATATAAAAAGTTTAAACTTAGCTTACTTTTCTTTAATTTAATTAAATAATAAATTTAATAAAATAATAAAAAATGAGCTGATAGTGTGGGTGGCTACTGCATATATTGTAAAATTTATAACAGTAATAAAAATTCATCTATCAGTCACCCACGCATACTTTCCACCCTAGGTTCGGAAGGCACTTCTTAAAAAAAAAAAAAAAAAAAAAAAAACCGAACGGATCAGCCAATTGGAAGTAGTTATGCGCCAGATACATATTATAACTACCCAGGCATGGCTGCCAGTGATGAGAGTTCTTAAATCCTACCGAACTGCAACCTTGAATCTAAACAGTATTCGAAGTTCACTTAAGTTGAAGAGCCTGAAAGATTTTTTTTATATGCCACCGATATCGACTTTAGCTCACTTCAAGAAGTAAAATACACTGTATTAAATAACATAAATGGATAAAATGCTATTTTTTACTCTGGACATGGAAGTAAACAGCGATGCTAACGTGAGAAGGTATTGTCGTTAACGACTTTGAAACTCTTCGTAAGGGTAGAAGCCTTGTTTTCACATTCTATAACACAAGTGTCATCAATATCTACGCACGGCCAGGAAGCAGCAATCGGCTCAACAGAGCACAGCTTTTCAAACACGAAATTGCTCCCACGTTCGGCCTGCGCCATGGCAATATCATAAGAAGTAAGAAATCGGGTTATGCGACTTGCTGTGGTCTCCTCGTAAGCACGAACATCAAACAAATCGACAGCACTCCTCTCTATCGCAGTTTCTGGCACATTTTAAGTGACACACTATTTATCTTTAGAAGAGAAATTCGAAATAGTTTTCATTCGTGGCGAGACTGCAAGCAATTTGGACGCTACTGTTGCTATTTATGCCGAACGTTTTACGGAAAGTCCACGATCTCGTACACTACTTGTCGTGTTGCAAAACAATTTACTATCGAAGGAAGTGTGACACCTAAAAAAAGAACTTGTAGAGCAACTGTTACGAGGAACATCAATAATGAAATTACAGTACTGTTCACAGTGGCTCTTAATCCGCATGCGAATACCCGAGAACTATCTGTCGCGCGGGATTAGCCGAGCGGTCTTAGGGGCTGCAGTCATGGACTGTGCGACTGGTCCCGGCGGAGGTTCGAGTCCTCCCTCGGGCATAGGTGTGTGTGTGTTTGTCCTTAGGATAATTTAGGGTAAGTAGTGTGTAAGCTTAGGGACTGATGACCTTAGCAGTTGAGTCCCGTAAGATTTCACACACATTTGAACATTTTTTGTTAATGTCTGGTGCGGTGTCACAGACTACAAATTCATCGGCCCTTTATTTTTGGAAGACACTCTGAATGGATAAAGCTATCGTAAGTAACCGCTAGAATGAGGTGCCGATTCTACTGGAAGGCGTACCCCTCGTAGTGGGACAGAACACGAAATTCAGTGTGATGGTTGTCCGGCATTAGTCTGTATTAGCCCAAGAACCATTAAATCGGTGTGTCACCGGTCGTTGGATCGGTAGAGATGGTCCGGTAAAGCGGCCTGCCAGATCGCCCGACTTCTCGTCGTCGAATTTTTTGTTGTGAGGTTATTTTAGCGACGAAGAATACGCAGAACTACCAGCTGCTCGACAGAACATGATATACTGTATCAGAAATACTTGCACAGAAGTTGCACCAGATATGCTCATAGGTTGTGTGCATGAGTAAGAAGCACAAATCAATAAATGTATCGAATGGAAGGTTGTCAGTTTGGGAAAATGTTGTGAATTACAGTAACGGTGAGAAGCAGGGGTCTCAGTGAAATCAAGCAGTCCAATGGTGAGAGGTAAAGGACACCACCGAAATCAAGCTCGCCGATGGGAAGACCACGTTGTTGTTCCTCGATCACGCTAAAATTAGTATATATTCAAAACATTTAAAAGTCTAACAGTAAACGTTTTACTGTATAATCACATTTGCGAGACTAAATTAAAAAGCTATTTAGAACAAAAAAGTTATCATTTTTATCGCAAACTTAATGTAGAATTAAATGCGCCGGTTCTTGGTTGTAAAACCGGAAAAATTGATTTTGATGATTACAGCTCCATCTACCACGAATAGAAAAAATGTTTCGTTTACATCTTATGTATTTTTTGGCTTAGAATCAGAACCTGCAATGAGAGATGGGGAGTGATGGTGATGTAGATGTTCGAAATGAGAAGAGAATTGCGGGAACTGCTGAATAGCGTAAAGAGTCTACAGAGAACAAAAACAAACTAAAGTAAAGAAATACGAAAGTATGAAGTAACAGCAGATATGAAATTGGGGACCATTCACCAGACGAAGAAATTCTGCTAGCTTGGAAACAATTAACGCTTGATTGATAAAGCGAGGAGAAGGTAACAGTGCAGAACGGGAAGGGGAAGCACTCGTCGCCGAAATCACTCTACTAATAACCTTTGTAGGAAATTTCTAAGAATGTGCACTGGAGAATTGTGTGTAGGGGAATCACGGAATGTGAGAAAGGCAGGAGAGAAGAGAATCTAAGAAAGTGAGATGTGGTGTTACAGAAGGATACTGGCAGTTAACTTCACTGTTAAGGTAAAGTATGAAAACGTTTTCTGCAGAATCGGCGAGAAAATGAGAGTATGGAAAACACTAAAGAGAGAAAAGGGGAGGACGATAGGATGTATTGAAACGTCCCCTTAGAACAATTTATACAAAACTGTGCTTGAACTGACACACAATGTTTTTAGCGCAACGCAATCTGACTTTCAATAATCCCTACAAAACAATGGCCCTGACTAACTTTAACCTATACCTTTCACAAATCACTTACCTCACAAAAATCTTCGTTACTGGAACTACTGCAATACAGCGAGCGCCACTACTGCCAGCCAAATAAAAGATTCAAACTACTGAAGGCACCAACCACCGATAGGGATAGTTAGCAAATGAAAGATATTAATAGAGAACAAACACTGTATCCACCTCAACATTCATAATTGACATTCAGTCTTACAGATTATCAAAACTCCGCCATCTCTCTCCCCACGTCCACCACTGCTGGCGGCTCACCTCCAACTGCCCAACGCTATCTGCTGTTCACATCCAGCTATAGCAGTTCATGACAACAATGGCAGGCAACAATGCAAACTAGCCACATACTGCACACAGCACAGCCAGTGATTTTCATACAGAGAGCGCTACGTAACGTTGCCAATAAGAAAACATAAACAGCAAACTTACATAAAGAAAACATAAACAGCCTACTTACATAGCCCCCATGCTCCCCACAAAAAATTTTACAAATGTTTTTGGCCAGTGGCCAATAATGATTTGATAAAATTTTTCATAATTACAATAACAAAGATATCAAATGCACACACTTATTGATACAATGTTGGTCAACAGCTAAAATTTTTTTCACAGTCAATAAAGACAGTCCAGATTGTTCATCATAATAGTAATTACAGTTTTTGTTTTTCACAAAGTCTCATTAGTAAAAGAAATTGCACATAGAAGTAGTGGATTTCCATGCAGTCTTGAAGAAGTAGTGTTGTCCTTCCAACGGAAAGACAGTGCTGACTCTTGAAATGCTGACAGGTAATGGGCCACAATGGAGCAAACCCACAGCAGAGTCATTCGAAGTTCTGACGAATATTGGTAGGTAGGTCATCACTGAGCAGACCCACTGCAGTCCTGGTAGAGATAATTGTATTGGTGGGCCATCAAAGATGCAGACCCACTGTAGTCCTCGTAGAGATGGCCAGCAGCCATCTGTTGTGACTGTGCAGGTGCACAATCACCATTGAAGAGTCTTGCGGATAATAGAGCAAGTCCATAACCACCACTTGTGCATTCACAAAGTTTTTGGGAATTGTCCTTAGAACCAGCAATGCTGTTATCCAGTCCCTTGCTGAATTATTAACACACGTGCAAACACTAACAGTCCCTACTTCTCACATATTGTCCATATACTATGACCAACAGAAATGTGTGCAGTGAAATGAATGCTTACAAGTTACTGAATTTGAGTAACTGGTGTCAATTACAATTATATAACATAAGAATACAATTACAAAGATACAAAATACATCATTAAAAACATAACAATACAGATAATATTTGTAGTGCAGGCTTTACAAAACAATAGAAATAAACATATACATCAGTGTTACAGGAATGATGACATGAGTACATACATAAAAGATCAGAATCACTCTTAAAAATTCAACTTCACACATGAGCATTAAAACAACACAGAATAAATAATGTCTAAGCATCTTTACAAAGAAAATAACAGAGTATTAGAAAAATTCTACAACATAGCTCTCATCAGCTAAACACATAAAGACAGGAAAAACACAAATACACAAGGGTACACAAACACATAGCGGAATAACACCAAAAAGAAAGGACAACACACAATTACATATTGGGAAAAAGCAGCAAAGAGGAAAGGACAGGGTTTGTTTTACTGCAGTATTTTGCTTGGAGATCTCCCTTCATTCCATAGATCGTTCGTCTTATTTCAACCTTTGCTTCCACCAAAAAATCCTATCTAAGCATGCTTTCTGTATTTATATGTTCACACATTGCTTACCTCATCATTTATTTCCAAGAAAATCCTACCTATACCTCGTTCCTGTATTCTATTCATATTTCTTTCAAAATAATTATTTCTGATTGTACAATACTCATTGGGGCCCAAATCTTTCTTCGCAATGCATTCTTTACCTATTCTCCATAGTCAGTTTCTTATATAGTCTACCCCCTCTTAAGCTAACTTAAATCTACTGAGTTCAGATATATATACCAAGGGACGAGGCAATGCAGCATCACAACAAATCAACACAAACAAAAATGACAAAAAATGCAAATTGGCAAAGCTAGCAGCATAAATTAGCAAAAGTCAAATTCAATAACACTATGCCTGGCAAACAGCAGCAACTTATACCTAAACATGACATAGCTCAAGCAGAAAAAATATTACAGTAAAAACAACAATGCAGACAAGGGAAATGCATATTCACATCTTAATGTCTATGTAATTAAAGTGGTCATCTTAATGTCTATGTAATTAAAGTGGTGCACCATAACAACTTATTGTAAAAAAAATATTACCATGTACTTGAAAAGAAAATTATGTGTTACTGTTATTAGTTCCTTCTTATTGTTCTTTCCTTTCCAAGTGCTCCTTTTTTAAAGAATGTGGATCATAAAATAATTATTTAATAGATCTGTTGACAGAAAGAGTTCACATTAGCAAATGCATTTCATTTTATAAAAGCAATGCTGCAACACAGCTGGAAACCAGATATCAAATGAAATAAGCAATTACGCAAACCAAAGCATAAAAATGTCATTCAGTAGTCATGTGACATTTCATTTCATAAGTTAATTGCTCTCAACTCTCGTACAAAGACTCTTGTCATAATCAGGTGTGCAGATGTAAAAATATTTCTTGTCATTTTGTTAGGCATTTCAGTAAATATCATAAATTTTTTAAGTAACGAGGGTGTCGCATTAGCGATGAAAGGCACATCCTAATGGCTTATTCTCCAGGTGTTTGACACAGCTGTGTGCCCACAACGCATTACAAAAATCATATGTTTTCAAGTAGCGAGCGTGTCGCATTAGCGATGCCCTCTACAAAGGAATGTCATTAACAGAGTTATAGCCCTCTCTTTGTCCTTCTCTTCCACCTGTGCCTCTGGCACACCCTAATGGCTTTCTTTTCTACCTGAGCGTCTGAAAAGGCTTGTTCTCCAGGTGTCTGACACACCTGGGTGCCCACGTCACATTATCTGCAGGTGGTCACTTAACTTTCTTACGGAAATATTTACGACAGCAGTTTCCGCTACAGTGACAGTCTCATATAAAAATATTTCACAGGTCAAGAGTCCCTAACCACTATTCATTACTCCTTACCTTATTCGTCGACACTTTTTCCATATTTCATCATAACAGATACATAGCATAATCAAATAACTCATATAGCATCAGCTTATGGATCATAAACTTACCGCAACAGCATAATACACATCGTCGTCGTAAAAATAACATCATAAAACCTCAGTCAAATCTCAAAATCGTCGTAGCTTCCTCCAATAATTTCAAAACCTAACAAAATTCTCTGCTCATGTCAAAAGTGTCATCTGCCTCCAACGTACTTTAAAATCATACTCCCTTACCAAATACATCATTCAAAGCTCTCATAGTATCACAATGGTACCAAAAAAATATGAACAGTGCAAAAGGTACAGACAAAGTACAATTTCTTAAGTGTGAAGTAATCCAACTCTGTAATGGCGTAAACATGTGTCACTGACGTAGTAAAAGGATGTTTGTTTCTCTGTTAAATGATCAGATAGGTGTGTAATTTATGTGTTAGAGAAATATGGTACCGATGTGTAAAGTTGTATAAGCAAATACCATATTAGCTAGGGCTCCTTGTGCTTGCCAAACACATGGTACACAAAGTAGGCGTGTACCCCCCTGAGGTTTATTGTAATTGTATCCTCAGGTATTACAGCCTACAGCAATGGAATGAAATGTATCACGAAAAACCCTCCTTGTAATTCAAAAATCTCCAAAAATAAATGTTTTAAGTACAAAATCAATCACTCAAACACATGTCCTGTAGCGCCAAATGTGCGTCCTGTTGCAAGACAATCTCTGGGAAGCGTCGCAGCTATTGTCCTCCGAAAGCTAAGCTCTGCAGAAGTCAATGTACCCACCTCACGATACACAAAAGTGAAATGCTTTGCGTGTAGACAACCCAGTTACTACGCTTATTGCCGTGATGAGGAAAGCACTGTGCTGCAACGCACCGCTGTCCCACGGAAAAGGCTGTCTCCTTGTAGCAATAGCACAAAAGTCACCACTAAAACATGTCTCACTTTATAGAAGAATTCAGAAAAAACTGTGCAGATACAAAACAGATACTCTGCAAAAGCAACATTGCAAATTGTCACGCATTAGCAGCGTCGTGACAAAATCGTGCAGCTGTCACACAAACCAACCACTGTGTCATCTGGCATTTCACAGATAGCACCTCAAATCCAGAATCCACTCTCAAGCAAACCAAAATGTTGCATGAAAACTTCATTAGCAGTGCTGGCACATGTTCCAGTCAACTCACCACATGGTGGGGCCAACACACTGCCTTCGTCTTCACTGTCATTTCTTAGTTTACCCTGGAGCCGAGTGTTACGTCCTTCACACGCCATTACTGTCACAATATTTCACACGATAACACAGAAAAGCACAATCTGAATAGCAAAAATAAGAGAACACACCAATATAGCACTGAAAACAATATCTAGTTAATTGCAGCTGCGAAACACTTGGTGCAAATCCACATGCATGCCACAACCGCTTCACAGTACAACAATGAAAGGCTGCAACTACAAAGGAGATTCCCTCTACAATTACGCACTAGCAATAAACAAAATCTACACTAATTACACATACTACAAGAAAAAAATCAGAAGATTCCAGTGAGGTATCCTAGGCTAAGGGTCGACATATGAAACGTCCCCTTTGAACAATTTTACATGTGAAACGTCCACTTAGAACAATTATACAAGCCTGTGCTTAACCTGACACACAATATTATTTAGCGCAACGCAATCTGACTTTCAATAATCCCTACAAAACAATGGCCCTGACTAACTTTAACCTATACCTTTCACAAATCACTTACCTCACAAAAATCTTCGTTACTGGAACTACTGCAATACAGCGAGCGCCACTACTGCCAGCCAAATAAAAGATTCAAACTACTGAAGGCACCAACCACCGATAGGGATAGTTAGCAAATGAAAGATATTAATAGAGAACAAACACTGTATCCACCTCAACATTCATAATTGACATTCAGTCTTACAGATTATCAAAACTCCGCCATCTCTCTCCCCACGTCCACCACTGCTGGCGGCTCACCTCCAACTGCCCAACGCTATCTGCTGTTCACATCCAGCTATAGCAGTTCATGACAACAATGGCAGGCAACAATGCAAACTAGCCACATACTGCACACAGCACAGCCAGTGATTTTCATACAGAGAGCGCTACGTTATAAACAGCCTACTTACAGTATGTTAAGATACCAGGGATTCATTTCATGGTACCAGAGGCAGCTGTATTGGTGGAGGAAGACAGAGATTGGAGTACATTCAGCAAATAATTGAGGACACTGGGAGTGTTACTCCGAGAAGAGGGGGCACAACAAAGTCGTTGAAAGGCCACATCAAACCACTCAGAAGATGACTGGAAAGAAAGGAGAAATAGTTGTTCCGTGTTTAAACAAGACATGAAAAATTGTAAGTAAAATTATCTGCTCTAAAGTTTTCGAATCAGTAGCTTGTTATAGAATAGCATATGAAATTCTGTTCGGAAAATAAGTTTCCGAAGACACTCACTGGTTTCATGCTTCAGGAACACGACGAGCCACGTATTAGGGAGGTGTACTATGTTCAAATTCTTCATCCGTTTTCCGATTTTGTTGCTTCACATAGTCAGATCTGTCTGCAGAGGGCTACTCATCAGTCCGAACATTGCAAACTCGAAAGCTCCAAACTCCTCCTTCCTTCTTGTTTTTGAACACCTATGTCACCCTGACAGTGTCTGCTGATGATAAGCAATAGTCCACCGTATGATTCGGTAAATATTTTATTTTAATTATGTAACTGGAGATCATAATTTTTGCTGCAAGCGTCAATTCATCTAAGGGAGAAAGCTCATGTGCGTCATATAGTGAATGCCAGCATTACTTAGTTTTAAATAAAATAATAAACATATATATTCTTTTTTTCTCCGTAGGCGAATGGTTAGCGTCGTGAGGCGAGATTAGGAGCTGCTCGAATAAGTTGCGGTTGTTTTGTGGAAGGAGACCAGACACTGAGGTCATCGGTCTCATCGGATTAGGGAAGGACGGGGAAGGAAGTCGGCCGTGCCCTTTGAAAGGAACCATCCCGGCATTTGCCTGGAAACCTAAATCAGGATGGCCGGACGCGGTATTGAACCGTCGTCCTCCCGGATGCGAGTCCAGTGTGCTAACCACTGCGCCACCTCGCTCGGTGCTCGAATAAGAAAGTAGCGGATCAATCAGGATTCATCTGCTGACAATAGCGGCTGGAAGGATTGGCGACATTTTGATAAGATTTCCCACGATAATAGATCGCTGCTCATACTGCCTTGCAGGCAGCAGTCGGCCAGCCGGAACTATCCTAAGGCCCAATATGTGAGTGGTGTTTACGTTTACATTTTGATTATATGTTATTCAGCAAGGTAGAAAGTTCTGCATAAATGCTATGTTTTGCTGGTGTAATATTGTTAAGCAGGCGTCTAGATTGCAATTAGCCATAGTCTGTCTATCTCGTCATTCACCTCTGTAATTACAATTCCAAGTGCTGGCATGATTCGACGCTTTAGGTAGTAGATATACGTATTGTTTTCATAGCACACAAATTTTTAATGTATCCTCAGTGCTTGAGTACTTGATGACGTTCCTTCTGTTACACTTCCCAGTCCCTGAATTGTTTTACACATTACTCTAAAGCTTCAACTGGAGCAATTTCTCTTGGATATAAATTTTGTCAGTAACATTGCTCTGCCACAAATAACAATCTGTTCTGCACACAAAAAATAGCGCTTTTACATCTCTCGTTTACTTGCACTGAGGAAACCACTGCTGGCTGTTCGACATACACTAGCAAACGCCATCTGGTAAGCCTACTGGAAACTTAAATTATTTAGCTCCAATTCGATCAATAACTATCTGTGCACGTTTAAGACTTCATTATGCAATAGGTTATGATATCCTGTCACACTTTTTAGATGAACTTTTATTTGTGATTTGTGATATTTTTTTCTGTGTGTATTAGAATCTTCATTATCTAAGTATTGTGTACCTCGGATGGAGCTGGGGAAACATATTTTCTTATTAAACATCCTGGCAGATTAAAACTGTGTACGCCACTGATATTCGAATCCGGGACCTCTGTCTTTCACAGTTAAATACTCAACCGAGTGACCTACCCAGGATCGGCTCATGACCCGACTATACCGCTTCACTTCCGCCAGTACCTCGTCTTCTTCCTTCCAGACTTCGCAGAAATTTGCAGGACTAGTACTCCTAGAAGAAAGGATATTGTGGAGATACACTATGTGATCAAAAGTATCCGCACTCCCCCAAAAACATACGTTTTTTCATATTAGCTGCATTGTGCTGCCACCTACTGCCAGGTAGTCCATATCAGCGACCTCAGTAGTCATTAGAAATCGTGAGAGACAGAATGAGGCACTCCGCGGAACTCACGGACTTCGAACGTGGCCAGGTGATTGGGTATCACTTGTGTCATACGTCTGTAAGCGATATTAACACACTCCTAAACATCCCTAGGTCCACTGTTTGTGATGTGATAGGATAGTGGAAACGTGAAAGGACACATACAGCACAAAAGCGTACAGACCGACCTCTACTGTTGACTGACAGAGTCCGCCGACAATTGAAGACGGTCGTAATGTGTAATAGGCAGACATCTATCCAGACCATCACACAGGAATTCCAAATTGAATCAGGACCCACTGCAAGTCTATGACAGTTAGGCGGGAGATGAGGAAACTTTGATTTCATGGTCGAGCGGCTGCTCATAAGCCACACATCACGCCTGTAAATGCCAAATGACGCCTCGCTTAGTGTAAGGAGCGTAAACGTTGGACGATTGAACAGTAGAAAAACGTGTGGAGTGACGAATCACGGTACACAATGTGGCGATCCGATTTCAATGTGTCGGTATGGCGAAAGCCCGGTGAACGTAATCTGCCAGCATGTGTAGTGCCAACAGTAAAATTCGGAGGCGGTAGTGTTATAGTGTGGTCGTGTTTTTCATGGAGAGGCTTGCAGCCCTTGTTGTTTTGCGTGGCTCTATCACAACATAGGCTTACATTGATGTTTTAAGCACCTTCTTGCTTCCCATTGTTGAAGAGCAATTCGGGGATGGCGATTGCATCTTTCAACACGATCGAGCACTTGTTCATAATGCACAGCCGTGGTGGAGTGGTTACACGACAATAACATCCCTGTAATGGACTGACATGCACGAAGTCGTCACCTGAATCCTATAGAAGACCTTTGGGATGTTTTGGAACGCCGACTTCGTGCCAGGCCTCACAGACCGACATCGATACCTCTCCTCAGTGCACCATTCCGAGAAGAATGAGCTGTCATTTCCCAGGAAACTTTCCAGCACCTGACTGAATGTATGACTGCGACACTGGGAGCTGTCCTCAAAGCTAAGGGTGGCCCAACAACATACTGAAATCCAGCATTATCGATGGAGGTCACCATGAACTTGTAAGTCATTTACAGCCAGGTGTCCGCGATTACGTAGTGTATGGCTTAGCCGCAGCCTGGAGGATTGTTTCCAGTTCACCCCGCAGTGGAGTGTGCGCTGATCTGAATATTCCTGACAGATTAAATCTGTGTACCGGGCAGAGATTCGGACTTTAGACCTTTGCTTTTCGCTGGACCGAGAGATGTGGCGCAGTGGTTAGCACACTGGGCCCTCATTCAGGAGGAACAGTTCAAATCTCGTCCGGCCATTCTGATTTGGGTCTTCTGTGATTTCCCTAAACCGCTCCAGGGAAATTCCGGGATGATTCCTTCAAAAGATCACAGCCGATTTCCTTCCACATCTTTCCTTAATCCGAGCTTTTCTTTCGTCTATAGTGACCTCGCTGTCGACGGGCTGTTAACACTAATGTTCTTTTCTTTTTTCCTCTCGCGGGCAAGTGGTCTACCGACTAAATTATCCAAGCATGATTCACAACCCGCTCTCGCACCTTTACATCCGCAAGCACCTCATATTCTGCCTCCCAACTTTGTACTGGTACTGGTACTCATGGAAGAACAGCTATAAGGGTAGGTCGTGAGGCGTGCTTGAACAGCTCATTATAACCAAAAACACGAGTGTAGATGCGTATGTACAATATACAATCGAAGAGCTTCGAAATCCTAAAAAGTCAATTAAAATTTTTTTTCACACTTAAAGACATTTTCCCTGAAGTACTTGATTTATTTAGTCTTAAAGAATTTAGATCCTATGTTGGTATTTTAAGTTTAATGAGTGAGGTTTATTTTACGGTTCCAGGAAAGAACTTTAAAGTGACTGAAGTCACTCCAATAAGGCAGAACACTGGCGAGCTATAACACTGGCAACCCTAAAAAAAAGTTGAAAATAGTCGGTAGGGCACCTGTCCACGAAATGTAAAAGTCGCAAGTTCGCGTCTCAATCCGGCACACAGTTTTAATCCGCCAGGAAGCTTCACTATGAAAGCTGATCCATGACTGGTTTTCAATTTTTCATCATGTCGATTGTTGATATGCCACTCTTCAAACACAAGGACCTCGACAACCCTTGTGATTCCTTCTTATCATTCCTTATGATTCAAATGTTTGGCGACAATGTAAACCAGTGCCGCATGGTTGTGCCTGTTGCCGTGAACTGCCACCAACCCAGCACGGACTGTTGCAGTGTTTTAACCCCTTCAAATTACGACGAATTAAGAATTACCGCACGATACTCCGCTTTGTCAATGAGATTCGCCATGTTGTTTTGACAGCTATAACGGCGTAATGTGGTATTGTGGTGCGAGGATTTCGATGTGTACCACGATTACAGACAACCACCTGCAAACAAGCAAAACATTAATTACCTAATTTCATTTTTTTCGGGGGATAGCGAAAGCTTTATGACTATCTCTTGTACATCTTTATTAGTGAATTTGGTGTTTGGTGCCATTTACAACGTGAGAATTGTTTTATTATTATTATTTTGAAACATCACGTGTTATCTGCCTTGGAGTTGGGCCTTGAACAGCAGTCGCCACAGATGATGGGGCGACTCCTGGGATTGCGACCCCTGTCCTCTCCAATTTTCCCGGTGCAGCTATAGTTGGACCGTCGACAGTTTGGGACAACGATAGCTACAGCTACAAAGCTAATTCGCTTGCTAACTCTAAACCAAGTAGCGTTAGTATTTCGAGAATATTATGAGAACACAGTGAGAGTATTGCTTTTCTGTAGAAACTTTAAAAGAACCATGTAGTTGTAAAAGAGAAAATTACTGCTTCCCCCGTTTTTGCGACGCATATCGCCCCGGCGTAAATCATCAACTGTAAAATAACAGCAGTACCTAATTTTTTATACGAAATTTCTAATTTGCACCTTATCATCCCCTCCTGGAAATTTATTTGCGGTCCCAAATTTGTTTTGCTTTCCCTTTCGTGCCTTTTTATAAAAATATTAATAAATACGATATACTGAGAGTTGCTTCGGTTTATTTGCAGTATAAGTAACGTAAAAACCGAAATGAAATTCCGTATTGGGGCCCGACCTCACTACCTTCTGGTTACAGTTTTTACGTCTGCGCCAGTCACTGCCTAGAAACTCCTATGGCGTAAAAGGTTCATGCTACCCTGATGCGCGCCAAAAATGCTATTTTTTCTGAACGCTTTGCCATCTGGAGCTCCTGCTTCCGTCGTTTTCACTTCTGTCCATGTCCTGCATACAAGAGGTGGAGTCCCACAGTGGGACGGCTAACGAAGAGAACAAGGCAAGTGCCATCACCCGGTTTCCCAGTATCTTCAAGTGGTTCAAATGGCTCTGAGCACTATGCGACTTAACTTCTGAGGTCATCGGTCGCCTAGAACTTAGAACTAATTAAACCTAACTAACCGAAGGACATCACACACATCCATGCCCGAGGCAGGATTCGAACCTGCGACCGTAGCGGTCGCTCGGTTCCAGACTGTATGAAACGTCCCCTTAGAACAAATTATACAAGACTGTGCTTAAACTGACACACAATGTTTTTAGCGCAACGCAATCTGACTATCAAAGATCCCTGCAAAAGAATGGCCCTGAGTAACTTTAACCTATACCTTTCACAAATCACTTACCTCACAAAAATCTTCGTTACTCGAACTACTGCAATACAGCGAGCGCCACTATTGCCAGCTAAATAAAAGATTCAAACTACAGAAGGCACTAACTACTGATAGGGATAGTTAGCAAATGAAAGATATTAATAGAGAACAATGTATTTACCTTAATAGTCATAATATATATAGCAGTTCATGACAAATTACAAAACTCCGCCATCTCTCTCCTCACATCCACCACTGCTGGCGGCTCACCTCCAACTGCGCAACGCTACGCGCTGTTCACATCCAGCTGCCGCTGCCTAACACTACAATGGCAGACAACAATGCAAACTAGCCACAGACTGCACACAGCACAGCCAGTGATTTTCATATAGAGCGCTACGTAACGTTGCCAATAAGAAAACATAAACAGCCTACTTACAACTGTAGCGCCTAGAACCGCACGGCCACTCCGGCCGGCCCAGTAACTTCGTTCAGTGGAAGAGGAGTCAAAATCAGCTAACGTGTATTTCGGCTTATTCGTAGATCGTTCCTGAGAAAACAGTGGTCAAAGTTTTCACCGTAATTTATATGCCTTTTAACATGCGAAAAATTGAACTGAAGTGGTGACACATTAGGTAGTGCAGCCCTTATGCGCCCCGTGTTCGAAACCCGATTCTTTATAATTTGATTTAATTTTATTTCATTAACCTACTCATGTTCGTAGAAGGTTACTACACAAATTTTTCATATCAGATTGAGGAATACAAGTGCGTTATACACTGAAGAGCACATCTACCTAATATCGTGTAGGACCCTCGCGAGCACGCAAAAGTGCCGCAACATGACGTGGCATAGACTCGACTAATATCTGAAGTAGTGCTGGAGGGGACTGACACCATGAAACCTGCAGCGCTGTCCATAATCCGTAAGAGTACGAGGGAGGTTGAGACCTCTTCTGAACAGCACCGTGCAAGACATCCCAGATATACTCAATAATGTGCATGTCTGGGGAGTTTGGTGACCACAGGAAGTGTTTAAACTCGCAAGAGAGTTTCTGGAGCCATTCTGTAGCAATTCTAGACGTGTGGGATGTCTTGTTGGAATTGACCAAGTCCGTCGGAATGCACAGTGGACATGAATGGATGCAGGTTATCAGACAGTATGCTTACGTACCGTCTCACCTGTCTAAGTCGTATCTAGACATATCGGGGGTCCCATATCATAGCAACTGCACACGCCCCACACCATTGCAGAGCCTCCACCTGTTTCGACAGTCCCCTGCTGACATGCAGGGGTCCATGGACTTATGAGTCCATGTTCATCTGCTCGATAAAATTTGAAACGAGACTCGTCCGACCAGGGAACATGTTTCCAGTCATCAATAGTCCAATGTCGGTGTTGATGGGTCCAGGCGAGGCGTAAAACTTTGTATCGTGCAGACATCACGGGTACACGAGTGAGGCTTCGGCTTGGAAAGCCTATATAGATGATGTTTCGTTGAATGGTCCGCACGCTGACACTTGTTGATGGACCAGCTCTGAAACCTGCAGCAATTTGCGGAAGGATTGTACTTCTGTCACGTTGACCGATTCTCCTCAGTCGTCGTTGGTCCCGCTCGCAGGATCTTTTCCGGCCGCAGCGATGTCGGAGATTGACATTTTACCGGCTTTCTGACATTCACAGTACACTCGTGAAATTGTCGTACTTCATTGCTACCTCGGAAATGCTGTGTCCCATCGCTCTTGCGCCGACCATAACACCACGTTCAAGCTCACTTCAATCTTGATAAACTGCCATTGTAGTAGCAGTAACCGGTCTAACAACTGCGCCAGACAATTGTTGTCTTATATAGGCGTTGTCGACAACAGCGCCGCATTCTGTCAGTTTACATACCTCTGTATTTGAATATTCATGCCTATACCAGGTTCTTTAGTGTTCCAGTAAATTAACTGTAAAATTAATACTAGGTTTCAGAATAAGTGTCACACAGTTGTTGTAAAACATATGTGTTTACGGTATTTTTAGGGGTTAAAAATATTTTTAAACTCTCATGGTCTTATGTTTCATTCTTACATCAATTCTTATATTAATTGTTACATTTCATTCTTCTGTTTATTCTTCAGGAAGATTTGGTACATTCCCTTGGATGGCTGGTTCAAATGGCTCTGAGCACTATGGGACTCAACTGCTGTGGTCATAAGTCCCCTAGAACTTAGAACTACTTAAACCTAACTAACCTAAGCACATCACACACATCCATGCCCGAGGCAGGATTCGAACCTGCGACCGTAGCGGTCGGGCGGGTCCAGACTGTAGCGCCTTTAACCGCTCGGCCACTCCGGCCGGCTCCCTTGGATGATACCGATCGTAGACACATTCGAAACAAAAAAATCCCGAACACCATGAACATCGCGCGAAGGCGGATTTGCCACAGTGACATTTCTTCCTTTGGGCAAAAACCTTAGTGAACATTGCTGAAGATTCCACGCGTTGGCAATAATTTATCGGCAAACCACTGTGAGGGTACGAGATTTCCCAAAATGAATCATTTCATTGATTTTTGAAAACAAATGAAGAAGCTCTACCAGAAGAAGATCTGTTCATTTGTTCACTTGGAAAATATTGTTCAGAGGTCAAAAGTTTAATTACTTTGTGCGAATATTTGGTAAGGAGCTTTTTGCTGTCGCAGCAACGTTAAAGCGTTGATTGGCGTCATGACGTGTGGAGTGATCGGAGGCGGCAAAGAATTTTCTGCGCGAACCACGATATCATGGAATACCAATGACCAGAAGATTAATAGTGTAAATACTGATGTATAGACTTTTGTTTTTTTCCTGGCAAGTTTGGAGTATGTCGAACACGTGATGTACCTAACGGATTAACCTCGGATCACACTTGTAATCGATGGCATTACAAAATCCTTTATACAAATCAGAGTTGAAGAGTTCTGGTTTTGATATAAGTAGAATTCTTCTACAGACATATGAGAGTTTATCAGCGAGTCGGGGGTTCACCGACTTCTCTGAGCTGAAGACCAGCAACGAAGTAATTTATAAACTGACTGAACCCTCGCACCACGCGTAACGTATGATTTTTTTCCGAAAAATTGTTCCTGCAGTTGATTATGAATCAAGATACATTACAGGAATTTGATTGAAAACAATTTGAAATCTTTTCTCATTTTTTTTATTTTTAATTTAATTCGCCAAACAGACAATTAGTAGACGAATAAGGAAAGTGTAATTTCAGCATGCATTGGAAAGCATTCGTGTAGTAATCTTCTACGGATATTGGTAGATACAAACAACTTAAAACCAACTTTATGTTCTGCCGTACGGCAGGTCTTGTCATAGGGGAAGCCTCATCAGAGAGGTCCACCGCATGAGCGTCTAGGGAAGTGATTCCAATGGTGGTTTTGCGGTGCCTTCCACTGATGATGGTGAAATGATAATGATGGCAACACAACACCCGGTACCTGAGCGGAGAAAATCTCCGATCCAGCCGAGAATCGAACCCGGGCCCCTGGCGTGACAAACCTCCGCGCTGACCACTCAGCTATCGGGGCGGACAGATACAAAAATAAATAACTAAATAAATAAATAAAAATAAAAACAATAATCGGGTTTCGAACACAGGGTACAAAACTAAGGCCGCGACGCTGGCAACTGTGCCATCGCTTCGGGTGAACCTATCGCGCGCTACCAGATACATACAGTACCTTTAAAACTTTGACTATCGTTTTCACAGAAACAGTCGAGTATCTACGAATAAGCTGAGACACGTGTTCAGTTCTATGGACACCTCTTCCACTGAGCGAAATTTCTTTGAATTCTGGTTACGGCACTTGTCGTGTTCTCCTCGTAAGGTTAGAAAGATCTAGTCTACGTGGCGCACTTCCAGATACAGTTAACAGCTAAAAAGGGAACGCTACACTCAAAAACTAATAATCTCATTTTTGACACCCCCTGTTCCTGAACGCGCCACGCATATTTTTCAGCTGATGACCGCTTCGCCAGGAGCGCGCTGCGGCTCCGGGCTCATTTGTCAGCGCGAGCGCGCATACGTACCAATTGCGCGGGCTATTTTGATGTTCGCAGCCGGCAGGCCGTCGACTCTAATTACGGCTGTATTGTTAGTAATGTGCGCGTACTAAGCGAGATCTATTACGGCTCGAAAAATCATCCATATATTTCTTTTATTACGTATCTGTCCATTAACGGGCGTTTAAAAGGCCGATAAATCTGCCCGCGAGCGTCATAACACGTGATTTCGCTGTATTTTCATGGCCCACGTGCGCCAGCTATACGCCCCTGCCCGCGAACGTGTTGCGTTGTTTCCACTCTGGTTGTCAGTGGATCATGTAGCAGTGACGCTGCCTCAGATGCTTTTCTGTCCCGGTAGGAGGCACAACATCCACTGTTAGTCAGTCGAAAGTTTGTCTGTTTTATGCTGCTGGACAAAAGTGTATAGGTAAAATATTTTCTATAACTGAGCCTGTTCTGTAACTGGATACAGGACTTAATTTTTTTTATTTATTTGGCTTGGATTTATTGAAAAACTTCACAACCGATTCGAACAAGTAAAAACATACACCTGGGGAAAAAGTGGGAAAATCTACACAACAGTTTAAGATTGTAACGGCCCGCGTCTTATATTCCCCACAAAATATTAATTTGAAACGAAATAGCGTATATAAAAATGAATAGGTTGTTGAGAGATAGAAAATGAGGAACAAGCGGGGAAATTCTTTTAATTAATATCTTTGTTAAAATGTTTAACATACTAGCTGAGTAAACGGCGTTCGCAACGCATGCATTCATTCCAATTTTCCTTTAGTCTATCTCCTCCTTCTCATGTGTCTGACCATCTCCTCCTTAATCGCCTCTATCCATCTCCTCAACCGCCTCTTTCCGTTTGCCTGCTCCACTCCCTCATTCTCTGTCCATCTCCTCATCTCCTCCTCCCCCTCTCTCTGTCCACATCCTCCTGAACCTTTCCCTATCCACGTTGTCACGCTGACCCCGTTAGGAGACCGGTGGTTCTTACCCTCACAGTATTTCTTTCTAGATCGCAACTCATATGTGTACCAAATTTGACTGAAATCCTTCCATGAGTTTAGAATGAGCAGCTCCCGCGTGCAAATATATTTCACATTTACACACATCAAAAAAAGTTTTGCATCGCCCCGGTTCCCAGAACTCCTGAAGATAGACGTTGATTGTGGATATTGTATCACAGACACATTCCCTATGACTGTTCAAAAATGTCACTAAACCCGCCCAAAGATGTAAACAACCGTGCATGAGCATCACCTATTAGACGGAGGGGGCCCGGCAGCTGATCAGTTGCAGTCATTCCATCAGAAATCAGCTACACGACTCATGTTGTCTGTAGTTCAACCATGCCGAGACGGTCAATACAGCGGTTCGATCGCGTCCGCATTGTTACTTTGTACCAGGAAGGGCTCTCAACAAGGGAAGTGTCCAGGCTTCTCGGAGTGAACCAAAGCGATGTTCTTTGGATATGGAGGAGATACAGAGAGATAGGAAGTGTCAATTAGATGCCTCAGTGAGGCCACCCAAGGGCTGCTACTGCAGTGGATGACCGCTACCTACAGATTATGGCTCGGAGGAACCCTGACAGCAACGCCATCATGTTGAATAATGCTTTTCGTTCATCCACAGGACGTCGTGTTACGACTCAAACTGTGTGCAATAGGCTACATGATGCGCAACTTCACTCCCGACGTCCATGGCGAGGTCCATCTTTGCAACCACGACACCATGCAGCGCGGTACAGATGGGCCCAACAACATGCCTAATGGACCGCTCAGGATTAGCATCACGTTTTCTTCACTGATGAGTGTCACATATGCCTTCAACCACACAATCATCGGAGACGTGTTTGGAGGCAACCCGGTCAGGCTGAACGTCTGAGACACACTGTCCAGCAAGTTCAGCAAGGTGGAGGTTCCCTGCTGTTTTGGGGTGGCATTATGTGGGGATGACGTACGCCGGTCGTGGTCATGGAAGGCGCTGTAACGGCTGTACGATACGTGAATGTCATCCTCCGACCGATAGTGCAACCATATCAGCAGCATATTGGCGAGGCATTCGTCTTCCTGGACGACAATTCGCTCTCCCATCGTGCCCATCTTGTGAATGACTTCCTTCAGACTAACGACATCGCTCGACTAGAGTAGCCAGCATGTTTTCCAGACAGGAACCCTATGGTACATGCCTGGGATAGATTGAAAAGGGCTGTTTATGGACGACGTGACCCACCAACCACTCTGAGGGATCTACACCGAATCGCCGTTGAGAAGTGGGACAATCTGGACCAACAGTACCTTGATGAACTTGTGGAGAGTATGCCACGACGAATACAGGCATGCACCAATGCAAGAGCGCGTGCTACTGGGTATTAGAGGTACCGCTGTGAACAGCAATCTGGACCACCACCTCTGAAGGTCTCGCTGTATGTTGGTGCAACATGCAATGTGTAGTTTTCATGAGCAATACAAAGGGCGGAAATGATGTTTCTGTTGAATTCATGAGCAACAAAAAGGGCGGAAATGATGTTTCTGTTGAACTCTATTCCATTTTTCTGTACATGTTTCGGAACTCTCGGAACCGAGGTGGTGCAAAACTTTTTTTGATGTGTGTATTTAACATATTTCACCCTTATTCGTACACTTATTTCACCTGTATCTCAAGCGAATTTCGCCCCGCGATTTCATTTTCATGTAGCTCATTGTTTATGATGACGTATTTCCTGAACTATGCGCTGAAAATGGTATAATTTTGCGGGTACATCCAGTGGTGCATGTGGCTACTGTGTTGTGAATAGAATTAGTAGCAATGCAGTGGTAAATTTAAACGTCTTACGTAATGCAGCAGTTCTGCAGTCATTTCAGTGCTATGACGCCGTATCACCTGAACTATTTCTCGTACAACGATATCATTTTGTTGGCACATTCAGTGGTGTATGTGAATACTGTCTGCTAAATATGTCGGTAATGCGGTTAGTAATGAACAAGTAATAACTTAAAAAGTCATGTTACAAACGCCAGTTTTACTGCATGAACGGTGCAAATGTTGTAAGCTATAAACTTTCTGCCATCATTTTGTGGGTTGTCAGTGAGAAAAAGTTTTGTTTAAGTTAGAAATTATATATATAAGTTTGTTGCAAGTCACTAAGTGCTCTCATTCTCAAATACTGGGTGCTTCAAGTATAGACATTGGCGCGTCGTTGTCTCCACCGCTTTTTTAAAAATAAAATGGTTCAAATGGCTCTGAGCACTATGGGACTTAACATCTGTGGTCATCAGTCCCCTAGAACATAGAACTACTTAAACGTAACTAACCTAAGGACATCACACACATCCATGCCCGAGGCAGGATTCGAACCTGCGACCGTAGCGGTCACGAGGTTCCATACTGAGGCGCCTAGAACCGCACGGCCACAGCGGCCGGCCAGCTTTTTTACCTCCACGTCTTCGATTGGTAGGAGGTTCTTACCCGCCACTGCGATTCTTTGCAGACAGAAAGAGATGTGTGCCAGGTCTGGCTGAAATCGGTTTATTGGTTAAGGAGGATACTTAGAACATACATACCTGTATACAAACATCCATTTTTATGATATACGGGGGTGGTCCAGAAAGTAAGGTCCGATCGCTCGCGAAATGGAAACCATTGGGAATATCCGGTAAAGCTTTAGACAGATGTGTTGGGCAGTGTCTCTAGTATGCACGTCCATCGTGTCGCTTCGCTCTTTTCAGTTTTGAGTGAACAGTGAGCACGTAAAGATTCGTAGGGAATAGCGTCTGCCGCCAAATATGAGGACCTGGTTAGAGATTTCTCCTGTGTCATGCAGCCCACATAACACAACTGTCGAGCAGTTCCTTTTTCATGCCAGTTCTCGGTCGCACACTGCAAGGGCAATGAGGACGCTTCTGCAGCTTTTCCGATGAGAAGTGTTTGATCACCCACAATACAGTCCGTAATGGGCTCCCCTTGAGTCTCATCTCTGCTCACAAGAACCGCTGGCTACGAAGACAAAATTTTTCCACAGACAACGAGCTGCAAAAAAATGGTTCAAATGGCTCTGAGCACTATGGGACTTAACATCTATGGTCATCAGTCCCATAGAACCTAGAACTACTTAAACCTAACTAACCTAAGGACAGCACACAACACCCAGCCATCACGAGGCAGAGAAAATCCCTGACCCCGCTGGGAATCGAACCCGGGAACCCGGGCGTGGGAAGCGAGAACGCTACCGCACGACCACGAGATGCGGGCTCAACGAGCTGCAGATCAGTGCAGGTAACTGGCCGAAAGCACAGGCGGCTCCTTTCTATGACGAGGATATTGGGAAGTCGATACAATACTACGACAACATTCGAAGTTCGAGCGGTGACTATGTAGAGAAGTAGATGGAAGGTGTACCTAACTGTTGCAAATAAAACGTTTCTGGTTTTCTCTGTGGTTTCCATTTCGCGACCGATCGGAACTTACCTTCTGGACAGCCCTCGTATAACACGCCACGCGGGTTAGTCGTGCCATCTAGGCCCCCCCACCCCCGCCCGTTGGAGGTTCGAGTCCTCCTCGGGCATAAGTGTGTGTGTTGTCCTTAGCGTAAGTTAGTTTAAGTTAGATTAAACAGTGTGTAGTCTTAGGGACCGATGACCTCAGCAGTTTGGTCCCATTAGATCTTACCACAAATTTCTAAAATATATAATACGTATGGATTGCAGGCTGGCAAAGAAATCTGAATTGTCACTCAGAATCGGATACCGGGGACGTGAGTATCCGTAAAACTAATGTGGATGCGACGGAGGCAATGAAGAATGGGGGAGGAATACGAAGGGGCAACCTCCACACCCAGCAGACGTTTTTTGGGCAAAGAAACTTAAGATTGTGTTGTAAAAGTGTCAGTCACTGCTTTGCAT
Organism: Schistocerca cancellata; assembly: GCF_023864275.1. NCBI lineage: Eukaryota > Metazoa > Arthropoda > Insecta > Orthoptera > Acrididae > Schistocerca > Schistocerca cancellata. Next base: position 313,572,290 of record NC_064630.1, on the reverse strand, counting down.
TCGAATTGGAATGACGAATCTTGGTTGCGCCAGGCCAGAACTATTTGATGTACTGCTTCATATTCTGCAGGTTAGACAATGCAACGAGGCGCGGTGTTTGTAGTTTTAAGGGACAATATATCGACTGTTTATCATCACATCTAATTTGTATTTTAATGAGGATGAACGAACTGATGAGAACATGTGATTTCTATTCGTAGATTTGCTTTAGAGTGATATAAAATTTTAAAACTAAGATTTATAATGAAAGCTTTCAAGTTGGACATAGTTCATTCTTTGGAATTTTAAATTGCAGTTGAATTGTTTCACTACAGACCCAGAGCAGCGAGTTGCCTCTTCAGTGCTGCATATTCAGTGACTTTTGCCCGAACTAATTATTTTGAAATTAGTTGCTCCGAAGGAGATAACCACAAATGAAAATATTATGTATTGTGTGTTCAGAAAAGATGAGTGAAATACTTTGAGAGGTGGTAGTACTCATCGAAACAAGAAAAGTAAATCCAATAAACATGGGCCCGGAAACGCATACACTCCGAAATGTTGTTGTTGTTGTTGTGGTCTTCAGTTCTGAGACTGGTTTGATGCAGCTCTCCATGCTACTGTATCCTGTGCAAGCTTCTTCATCTCCCAGTACCTACTGCAACCTACATCCTTCTGAATCTGCTCAGTGTATTCATCTCTTGGTCTCCCCCTACGATTTTTACCCTCCATGCTGCCCTTCAATACTAAATTGATGATCCCTTGATGCCTCAGAACATGTCCTACCAACCGATCCCTTCTTCTGGTCAAGTTGTGCCACAAACTTCTCTTCTCCCCAATCCTATTCAATACTTCCTCATTAGTTATGTGATCTACCCATCTAATCTTCAGCATTCTTCTGTAGCACCACATTTCGAAAGCTTCTATTCTCTTCTTGTCCAAACTATTTACCGTCCATGTTTCACTTCCATACATGGCTACACTCCATACAAATACTTTCAGAAATGACTTCCTGACACTTAAATCTATACTCGATGTTAACAAATTTCTCTTCTTGAGAAACGCTTTCCTTGCCATTGCCAGTCTACATTTTATATCCTCTCTACTTCGACCATCATCAGTTATTTTGCTCCCCAAATAGCAAAACTCCTTTACTACTTTAAGTGTTTCATTTCCTAATCTAATACCCTCAACATCACCCGACTTAATTCGACTACATTCCATTATCCTCGTTTTGCTTTTGTTGATGTTCATCTTATATACTCCCTTCAAGACACCATCCATTCCGTTCAACTGCTCTTCCAAGTCCTTTGCTGTCTCTGACAGAATTACAATGTCATCGGCGAACCACTCCGAAATAAACACTTGTTTATAGGAAGAGCTGCGAGACGCTTGGTTGCGGATGTTAGCGCAGTCGTTGCTTGACGCCCCGTCAAATTTGTCTGCAAGTATGATGAGGTCTTGCAGTACTCTGTCTACCATTAGATGGTCTGCTGTCGGTTCTGTGGTTCGAGTCGTGCTGTAGGCTACGTTAGTTTACGTCGTGTTTCTGTGGCTTATTTTACAGTACTGTCTACCGTGCGCACGTATCATGGTGTTTTACCTTCATCCATACGCGGATTCGCTAATGTATTTACTGTTATTGCGCTGTTTGTACGTAAAAATGGTATAGTACATTTACATTTTCTCTGTTCCACCACTTCTTAGTAATGAAAGCCTACTACTCGACAAATGAAACGGGGGATATCATATTCTGCTATGGTTTAGCAAATGGACGTAGCCTGCGAGCCCGTACCTCCTACAATGAAAAATGTCCATAGCGCAGAGTGCTCTCTAATAAGCGTCTGAGGGACACAGGTACCCTTGCACCTCGGAAGACTGACAGTGGAAGGCCCTGCGCAGTCCGCACGCCTGACATGGAGGAGTGTGTGCTACGTTCGATGGAAGAACCCCTGGGACCACTGTGCGACGATTAGCAGCAGCAGAAGGCGTGTCTCACTCTCTTGCCTGTGAACAACATATATATCATCTACAGCGCTTTCAGGCCCTAAGACCACAGGATCATCATGGCAAGCGGCAGTTCTATCAATGGCTGTTACAGAAGTGGGCTGCAACTACACTATTGACATCCAAGATTTTATTTACCGATGAGGTAGGATACACAAGAAATGATGTTACGAATTTCCATAACCAATATTTAGGAAAGAGGGCATCAAAACCGATTCTCATTCAACTTATGGGCAAGCGTACTTTGCGATAGATTGATAGGGTGAGACGGGCTACCACAAAGGTTAACTGGGGCGCATTATCTGGACTTTCTCATTAATGTCTAGCATATCTCGCTGGAGACTGTGCCATTGCAGCAACGAATACAAATATGGTTCATGAATGATGGTGCACCAGCACATTTTCGTCACAATGTGCGCGAACGTTGACGCAGACGTTTCAGTACTGCTGGATTCGTCGGGAGGCCCAACACTTTGGCCAGCTCGTTCCTCAGTCCTTAATACCCTAGACGTTTGGTTATGGGTTCACTTGAAGGAGGCTGGGCTAAGCCGCGCCAATTAACGATTTGTGGGCACTACAGGGTCGCGTCTTCAATGTTTGCGAGCAGTTAGAACAACAATCGGGTATAACTCCAAGATGTGTCATTCCTTTCGCCCGAGGGCATTGTCATGAATGGACGCCACGTTGAACACCTGTAAACACGTGTTGTCCTCCCCCTGTAGCTGAGTGGTCAGCGCGACAGAATGTCAATACTAAGGGCCCGGGTTCGATTCGCGGCTGTATTAGAAATTTTCTCCGGTCAGGGACTGGGTGTTGTGTTGTCCGTATTATCATCATTTCATCCCCATGGACGCGGAAGTCGCCGAAGTGGCGTCAAATCGAAAGACTTGCACCCAGCGAACGGTCTACCCGACGGGAGACCCTTGTACACGACATTTCATTTAACAGGTGTCTATCGCAGAAAGTATGCATTTCCAGACCCACGTTTACTGGACGTATCTCTTTTTCGGACCATGTTTAACGGACTTATTTTTCTTGTTTCGATGAGTACTACCACATCTCAAAGTATTCGACACTTTTTTTGAACACTCTGTATTTTAATTAGCTGATTATCTTGATGAAGGCTTCATTGTCTTCTTTAGATGCATGATAAAAGTACGCTGATCCTCTTCTAGTACGGAGAAAATTAAGTCATGAAAGGACTGTGAAAATCGTGTAATTCTCGGTATACTGAATGAAGTAAAATATTTGAACTTTTAAACGCTCGTATTCTGGAACACTTCACAACAATCGGATGCTTATTTAAGATGCCAGTACCTATTTGTACAGATGAATATAACTTTCAGGGGATTTTTAGCAATGCCTCTTAAAAGGTGGTAGTTAACCAAGCACAGTCATACAGAGAGAATGAAATTTTTTTCCGAACGTTAGCGCTTGAGATCAAGGCTATTCCTGTGTGACATGATTTTGTTACAGTATCTACCTACAAACAGAAGAAAAAACTTGCAGCTGGACATCCCGGAACTAATTGCAGCCGGAAGAAAACAAAGAAAGAGATAATAGTCCGACAGAGTTTGGAGAAAGTACACTCGAAGACATGCGTGTTAACGTTAACTACTGATAGTACATCAGAATTGATAAATACGCGTTAGAGACTTGTATAAAATCAAAACAGGTTTCACGTAGTTGGATATCTATGCCAGACGTAAGACTGGCACACTTGTTGGGACGGCCACCTCATATTTCGCAAGATTTGGGAACCACCTTGTAACTTTCCCACAAAATTTTTTAAAGACAATTATTTAATATAAATGGAGCCAAGTGAAACTTTCCCACAAAAATGTGGAAAGACTATTATTTGAATGTTAACAAGAATACAACCTAACGTAATCTCCCAGCAAATCAATTCAATGACAATGACCATTAGACAAAAATTAGCAATCTGACCCAAGTATAAATTCCTCACAAAACAAAAATGAAAGTCTATTCAGTGATAAGAAAATCTCAGTGATAATGAAATTTCAATTAAACCGAAATATCGGTCTTTGGCCCTGTACAAAAATCAGAATTAAATTCTTACCTCATTGTAACTGCTAGTCACATTTCTGCTCTTATTCTTGCGCACAGCTTGGAGGAACTGCATTGCAAATAATAATATTCCTTTTTTTTTTTTTTAATTTAACTGAGACTTTTGTTTAAGGGAAGTGGAACTTCAATTAAATAAATTTTTTTTTTGTAAAATTGCTTTTGAAATCAAAATTATTATTGGGGCACTTGTTGGAAATTAATTACAATAAATAAACTTTACATTATCTGATGATTACCTTAATTAACAATATACCTAATTCAGCATCTTGACCAGTGTTGCCCACAGACTGCTCTGCATGACGACTACTAGCGTACTCCACGACGACTACCACTGAACTGCTCTCAACGACTACTGACTGAGTACTGCCCTCAACTAGACAGAGCTACAGACTCGCAACGACTGACTGACAGACTGAGAACCGCTCGCAACACTCGCGCGGTCAAGCGCATACTCTCTGGTCACAGATGCTACAATGCCTCGCCATCGCTGCTATGTTACATACGTGTTTCAACCTTTCTTGCTGTGCTTCGAAACAACTGCAAGAAAACAGCATGTGTATTATCTCCACTCCCTCGTTCTTCTTATACAGGGTGAACATTAATAAAATCGACAAACTGCAGGGACGGATTTCTGACCGAAAATGGAGGAAAAAAGGTCCTATGGACATGTGTCCGAAATGCATAGTTGTAACGGTAGATAGCGCTGACAAATGACTGTTCCCCAGACCAGGGGCCATGTGTTCATTGTTTGTAACAGGTCTGTGATTGACGCAGCGAACTGTTAGCTGCAGAATGGTCCAGTATTCCGGTCTGGAACAGGCTGAGATGGTGTTTCCGTATGGCCATCCAGGTGGAAACGGTCGAGAGGCAGCACTGTTATACCAAACCAAGTACTCTCACAGATACCAACCACATCAAACAACATTTCAAGTCCTTTTTGGGCGTCTGTATAATCATAGGTCCTTTCAGACAGACGAGCTTGGAGGGAGGCGCCGGGCTGTGCGTAGGCCAGATTTGGAGGACCGGACTCTACAGGATATTGAGACGAACCCTAGTACAAGTTCCAGGCAAGTGGCCCGCCAGCATGGTGTAAGCCAAAATACGATGCTGTGTATCCTGCATGACAACCGCTACTGCCCCTATTATCTGAAATCCCACGGAGGCTCTTTAAACATCTGTTGTGACCTGGAAGCGATGCAGCTCTGTACTGTGTTTCGAAATGATCTGTCGACGTCGCAGCACACCATTCATTTCCGGGCACTTACTCATTAGGACCTTTTGCCTCCATTTGCAGCCAGTAATCCGCCCTGCAGTTTGTCAGCTTTATTAATGTTCGCCCTGAAAGCGCAGAGAGGATTATATTCGATACCTCTCCGATCTAAGTGGAAATTAGTTCAACTATGGTTGGGGTGCATTATAACCGGGACAATTTCGAATTTTCGCGACTAGGAAGGGTTTATAATGGCGGCTGCAGCGCAGCATAGTCTTAGTGACTATGCAGGACGTAGAATTCGTGTCGTTCATAACGTGGAAAATTCGTCGGTGTAAAGTTAACTTCGGGAGCAGTTCAAGAGATTATTATGAAAGAGTTACTGATCACGATATATGTAAATAATTTCAAGGAATTTCGTGAAGTTACTATCTGATGATGAACGCTATTTGATCAAGAGTACCCGGACACCTGTTAGTGGCTGTTGGTATGGGGTGTGTCCAAAATTAGTGTTCACAACTGCCTCAAGACTGCTGGAGACACCTCAAGACTGCTGGAGACACCTGTCTGAATGTCTCTGGATGAATGGCAGCACACTGTTCCTCAATAGCCGAAACCAGAGAAGATTGGACGCTAGGGTCTTGAGCGAAGTCGACATTAATTTCGTCCCAAATATGTTCCATTGGATTCAGGTCGGCCAGACCATTTCAGGTTATTATTATTCACAAACCATTGCTTCACAGAAGCTACTTTACAACAGGGTGTATCGCCATGCTGAAATAAACAATCATCTTCGAACTGTTCCTCTACTGTAGGCAGTTGGTTACTTAATTAGTACCGAGCGGGGTGGCGCAGTGGTTAGACACTGGACTCGCATTCGGGAGGACGACGGTTAAATCCCGCGTCCGGCCATCCTGATTTAGGTTTTCCGTGATTTCCCTAAATCACTCCAGGCAAATGCCGGGATGGTTCCTCTGAAAGGGCACGGCCGACTTCCTTCCCAATCCTTCCCTAATCCGATGAGACCGATGACCACGCTGTCTGGTCTCCTTCCCCAAACCAACCAACCAACCAACCAACCAACTTAATTAGTATATGTTCCAGTGATCATCTGAACGGTTCTTTTATCGAAATGATGCGGAAAAAGTCATTTTACAGTATATGTATACATGATAAGTGCTAACATTAATGAACACACTATTTCTTAGTCCTACTCAGGCCGCCAGATTTTAAATAGAAATGTGTCTATGGAATACAAGAACTCTCCCGGAGAAATGATTTCAGATTAGATTTAAAACTTGCTTCGCCAACTTTCAAGTATTTTATTTTATTGGACAAATGATGAATAATTTCTTGCTGCATATTAAACTCCTTTCTGAGCCACTGACAGTTTGAGTAGTGGGTAATAAAGATCACTTTCTTCTCAAGTGCTGTGTTTGTGGATATCACTATTCTCCTCAAACTGATATGGATTGTCCATGACGACTTTAATTAGCAAATGTAATTGTGGTGGGTGAGTTAAAATGTCTATCTTCTTGAAGAGATACTTATTTGACGGCTGTGGATGAACATCACTTATTATTTTTACTGTTCGCTTTTGTGCGAGCAACACTTTCTTTCTGAGTGATGACTTACCGCAGAAAATTTTTCTATGAAGTATTATTGAATGGAAATATGAAAAATATGTGAGGAAGTTGATTCGTTTGTCTCCAAGGATAACAATCGTACGAAGAGCAATTGTTTCAGAATGTCAGTAATATGCTTCTTCCAATTGTAGTTTCATTGATATGTGGACTAAAATTCTGGAATATTCTGCCACATTTATTGACTCCTGTTCATGTGCTACATCATTTGTTGGAATCAATCTATTTGTTCTAAAGAATTAAATATTGTGTGTTTCCTCTATGTTTAGGGAAGGTCAATTGTCAGAGAATCACTTAAAAATTATTTGAAAACATCTTCAACAATCCATTCTGTTACCCTCTATGTCTAATGAGATTAATTACAGTTCTACTGTAGTTTGGGAACAGTAGCAACTCTGCTTGATGACTGTTAGGTGGAACGTCAGTCACGTATGTAATGAATAGTTGCGGACCCAAAATTGAACCATGTGGGACACACTTTGTGATTTCTCCGCTGTCACTAAAATTTTCTACCTCTCCAACATTAAATTATTCAGCACAACGTTTTGATTCTGTTTTGTAAGTACAAATATGATTCAAATTAGTTGTGTATGAAGCCATCGGTTCTCTACTGACCCAACGTGAACAAACTGTTACTTCTCGTGGATAAGCGAACTTTGATTTGTGAATTGCGGCAGTTCTAATGAGGAGGAAGTACACTGCCGGAAAAAAATAATTATTCCGTTTTAGAAGTTTCCAGTTCACTCATGATTTATTGTTGCAACAGTGCATCTCGATTATAGGAAATGATTACATTTACAGATCAGTAACACAAGCGGTTCGGAGGTACTAAGTATCGACGTTTGCTGAATCACCCATATTAGTACACGGTGTAGCATCCATGGTTGGCTGTTCATGCTCTGACTCTAGCACCTGGTGGATCGTACAGATGGCGAATAGTGTCCTGGTATACGTCATGCCACGCCTGCTTGACCTGTTCAAGTAGTTCTGTAAGAGTTGTTGGTTGATGACTCCCATCAAATCCCACACGTGCTCGACTGGAGACATGTTCGGAAATGGCGCTGTCCAGAGAGGTCGCTGCAGAACACGTTGAGGACCGTAGGCAGTGTGTGTGCGAGCATTATCCTATTGGAATAACACCACTTTCCGTTGCAAGAACGGGAAAAGAATGAGTCTAACAACATTCTGCACTTACAGAACACTGGTTGGTGTCCCCTCCAGAAACACCAAAGGTGAACGAGAGTTGTAGCTTATCGTACCCCAGTCCACGTGCCCAGGGGTTGGGCCAGAGTGTCTTGGACGAATGCAGTCTCTGAGGCAGCGCCCACCAGGTCTACGTCGTACGCGCAAGCGACCATCACTTACTTGGAGGCAGACTCTGCTTTCATCGCTGAAGACTAAGGCGCGTCATTCCATCTTCCAACTGATCCCGTGATGGCATCAGTCGAGCCGTGCACGTCGATGCTGTCGCGTTAGAGGACGACGGGCTACAGGTGAACGTGCCCGTAGTTCCACTACTAATAACCGGTTCACAACGGTTTGTGCTGACTCGTCTGGGCTCACAAGCCCTCTTGCCTATGCTGTGGTAGCTGCGTAATCAGCCACTGCTGCCCTTGCAAGACGAAGATCCTGGTGGGCGTCTGTGCTGCTTGGGCGTCCTGAATCTCATCTATGAATATGAAAATGTTCACTTGACCACTGACACCAACATGTTTGCGCGTCCAACTTACGTAGAAATTCTCCGTAAGAACTATCCCGTCACTCAGAAGACCACAATTTGGTCCTTTTCAAACTCGTTCAGCTGGCTGTAGGAAGCACTACTGCGTTCTCCGTAGCATGATTTCCTGCTTGCTTCACGCGTTGCATGACACGGAGCCTTCTGGCTGTGAGCATTCCCTATTAAAGTGCAGACACAGATGGCGCTCTGGTAGTTATGCCACTACGCTAGCTGTTGGCGGAGGGCTTTAAAACCATCATCAGTACATCTGCTATTCCCCAGGAGGCATTTGCTGTCATCGCTATCAAAATTGACGTCGTCTTTCCAGGTCTGCTATTTTTTATTCCGACAGTGTACTTAGGCGTGATTAATAATATCAGTAAAGGAAGTCAGAAGATGGTTCAAATGGCTCTGAGCACTATGGAACTTAACTTCTAAGATCATCAGTCCCATAGAACTTAGAACTACTTAAACCTAACTAACCTAAGGACATCACCCACACCCATGCCCGAGGCAGGATTCGAACCCGCGACTGTAGCACCTAGAACCGCTCGGCCACCCCAGCCGGCGAAGTCAGAAGATACCGCCTTTTTTTTGTAGACGGTCCTTGCCATAACAAGCTATTAATTTTGTGTGGCAATTAATTACAGTCACGTAACGGCCACCGAGATGGGTGGGGCAGTGATTGGCACACTAGACTCTCATTCGAATGGATGGGGAGTCTAATCCACCTCCGAACATCCAGATCTAGGTTATCCGTGAGTTCCCTGAATTGCCACAGGGGTATGCCGGGGCGGTTTCTTTGAATGGACACGGCCGATATCCTTAACCCTGTGCCCCGTCTTTAATGGCCTTGTTGTCGACAGGATGTTAAACCCTAATTCCTTCCTTTTTACATCACAGACGGTAGGGACATGGTTTCCTCATTTGTCGAGCGTCATATGTTTGTAAGTCTCTTTCCGAAAGATCCGATTGCCTTCAAAGTAAATGAACATTAGCATTTCAAGAAAGGAGGGCAATGTTACAAGAGTCACATAATACAGTGTGTTAAAAAAAAGTATTCCATGTTTTGAGAATTGGTTGTATGGACCGAAAAAAGAAAAAACGGTCACTAAACATGGATTCTATTATGTGTACCTCACAGTTACGAGAACTTGTTCGTCTTCACTACTAAGAATCTGTTAGTGTTGTTGCTGTACACCTTATTAGTGATTCTGGGTAAGTGCAACCCGTACTTCTACCAGTTTAGATTTTGGTAAGTTTGTGAAATGCTTTTGCATTGTAGTTATGTATTGGCCTATATCAGCGAAATACGAGTAGAAAGCAATTATTACGAGAGACGTTCAATAAGTAATGCAAACATCCTTTTTTTTGGCCATTTTGTGTCAAAAAAATTCGGAGTTTGTTGTGGGACATCATGGAATATTCCCGTTTCAGCTCATATAGTTACATGAAGTTCCGATATATGGTGAAGCTTTATGTAGCCTTCAGAATGGGGTCTGAAACAGAGATGCGTTTCAAGCAGAGAGCTGTCATTAAGTTTCTTTTGGAGGAAAACTAAACCATCGCACATATTCATAAGCGCTTGCGGAATGTCTACGGAAACTTGGTTGTGAACAAACGCTCGGCAAGTCTTTGGACGAGGCATCTGTCATCGCAACAAATCCGATCGAAGTCGTCCGATCTCCCGCGTGCCGGTCAGCCGCACACAGCTGCGACATCTGCAGCGCTGGATCGTGCGGACACTCTCATTCGAGGTGGTCGACGGACCACAATGAAACACCTCGCTGCACAACTGGCTGTCTCTGTTGGTAGTTGTGACACACTTGTCCACCATTTGAGGTACTCAAAGGTGTGTGCCCGCTGAATTCCTCGCCGCCTAACAGTTGACAAACAGCATCGAAGGACCATCTGTGCGGAACTGCATGCGCGCTACGAGGCTGATAGTGACAATTTTTTGTCAAACATCGTTACAGGCGGTGAAACATGGGTTAACCATTTCGAACCGGAAACAAAACGACCATCTATGGAGTGCTGCCACACCAATTCTCCTCCGAAGAAAAAGTTCAAAGCCGCACTTCCAACCGGTAAAGTCATGGCGACGATTTTCTGGGACTCTGAAGGGGCTATTCTGTTTGAAGTTCCTCCTCATGGTGCAACGATCACCTCTTAAGCGTACTTGAGATGCCCCCCTAATCAAATGGTTCAAATGGCTCTGAGCACTATGGGACCTAACATCTGTGGTCAACGGCTCGTGGTCGTGCGGTAGCGTTCTCGCTTCCCACGCCCGGGTTCCCGGGTTCGATTCCCGGCGGCGTCAGGGATTTTCTCTGCCTCGTGATGACTGGGTGTTGTGTGATGCCCTTAGGTTAGTTAGGTTTAAGTAGTTCTAATTTCTAGGGGACTGATAACCATAGCTGTTAAGTTCCATAGTGCTCAGAGCCATTTGAACCATCTGTGGTCATCAGTCCCCTAGAACTTAGAACTACTTAAACCTAACTAACCTAAGGACATCACACACATCCATGCCCGAGGCAGGATTCGAACCTGCGACCGCAGCAGTCGCGCGGTTTCGGACTGAGCGCCTAGAACCGCTCGGCCACCGTGCCCGGCGCCCTGCTAATCCTCCAGGACAGGACAGATAGTATAAATCGTGGAACGGGGCCAAAATAAGAGCTGTCAGTTACACTCGAACACACAACTCTATTAACTGATCAAACATTACAAGATCCCAAAATTAAGAAAAAAACACAGCTTTAATCCTTGGGACTTAATTACCGGCTGAGAGCCACTTTAATTAAAACTCAGGCATAATCAGAAATTTAAGAAGCAAGCCTTATCTTAAAACAGTTCTTTAGTTAGGCTGAAGTAAAAAGTTAAATTAAAATCGGTTAGGGCCTAACACTTGAAACTCCATAACATTAATTTTTTTATACCAAAGGCCTTACGTGAAACAGTTCTTTAATTTAGGCTGAAGACCTTAAGAGCAAAAAGACTCAAAATCGGCTGAATGCCAAGACTTAAAATTCAACAACATTGAAAGTTTTAAAATGCCAAAAGGCTTACGTGAAACAATACTTTAAACTAGGCTGAAGGCCTTAAGATCAAAACAACTCTAATTTTTAAAAAAAGAAGCTAGAAGCCATACAAGTACAAACAACAGGAACAAATTTTAAAAAATAGGGCAGTACACCCAAGGGCGCTCAGATGTTCGAGGGTCGGCCTGTAATTCAGACACTTAGGTGAGACAGGCAGTCGGCCCAACCATTTTCAATCCGCGGGGAACCCAACCGACATACAGTCAACAGACCAATGATCAAAATCAGTTCCGTTGCACACTTGCACCAAAACTCAAACGATGCTAACAGCAGAGACTGGAACAACAACAAGAACGGATCACAGACAACCCATAAGCGGTGGACGACACAAACACACGTCGCTTAATCAGACGACCGATCAAACGGCCAAGCAAGGTCGTTGCCACTCAAACGTGTGTGTTGACAATCGTCGGGCGAGTGATGGCTATCCTCGCCTCCCTGGCGCTGCATACCCCACCGGTGCTTCGTCGCGGCTGTGCCAACCGACTGCTACACATCAGCGCGGAGGCAGAGCTAAAGTAACTGGGCAGTCGACATCACCAGCTACACACAATTTTACAAACAGTAGGACGAAGAACGCGACCAATGCTAAAAGCAGTGACTGTGCAGTCACAAGGACGAACCACGAGTTGAGACACACACAGCCAACTCAGAAGCGATCGGCGAGCAAGTACAGGTTGTCCGGTAAGACGACCAACCGACGGTCAACCGAGACCGTCCCCACTCAAGCCACGAGTGCCGGCAACGGTCGGGCGAGTCATGGCTATCCGAACCCCACTGCCGCTCCAACCCGACCGACACATCTGCCGCGTCCCAACTGTCCGGCTGACAGGTCCGAACTCCATTGCTGGCGTGTTGCAACTGACTGGACGACACGCGATGACAGTGAAGCAATAGCAGTGCAGCAAAGATAATACGGCAGGGCTTATATCGATAAACGCCGGTGCTGCCGCTCACGGGCAGGCAAGGCAGCAATTCAGTGACACCAGTAATTGAAATTAACATAACAGTGTGACAGTATGGTAAAACAGGATGTTAAGTAATAGATGGCAATGCAAACGAACTGCTTCTCCATGACAACTGAAGGCCTCAGACAAGTCTGCGAACCCGAGAGGAGCTTACAAAGTTTCATTGGACTGTTCTTCCTTCATCCACCCTGCAGCCCGGATCTCGCAGCTTCCGACTTCCATCTCCAATGAAGGACGCGCTCTGTGGGAAGTAGTGCGTGGATGATGGGGATGCTACAGATGCAGCAAGACGTTGGCTCTGACGTCGGCCAGTAGAGTGATACCATGAGGGCATACAGGCCATCGCCGGCCGGAGTGACCGAGTGGTTCTAAGCGCTACAGTCTGGAGCCGCGCGACCGCTACGGTCGCAGATTCGAATCCTGCCTCGGGCATGGATGTGTGTGATGTCCTTAGGTTAGTTAGGTTTAAGTAGTTCTAAGCTCTAGGGGACTGATGACCTCAGCAGTTAAGTCCCATAGTGCTCAGAGCCATTTGAGCGATACAGGCCATCCCAGTAAGGTGGTGTAAGACCACGGCATTGAACGGAGATTATACTGAAAAATAGTTTTGTAGCCAAAAGAGTAGGGAACAATATGACATATTAGAATGTTGAATAAAACCAACCTAATTTCAGAAAAAAATGTGTTGCATTACTTATTGAGCGCCCCTTATATATATGGGGAATGCAGGAATGATCTTACCATATAGTTTGTCAAATGGAAGAAACTGCCGAGCCAGCGTCCTGTATGCTGAAAATCGTCCAGAACGGAGGGTTATTATTCAGCCATTTTTTCCTGCATCTATCATCCTGTCGCTCTGTAGCTCCAACAACGGAGTAACGGAGCGTTGTAGCAGACATTGCACCATGCTTACCCCTCTTTTTGGAGGAACGAGTATTGTAACGAGTTAAGAAGGATCCTGGAACTAGTGTACATAGAATTTGAGGAACTACCGGGTCTGGTCACCGTCTAGCCTGTGTGATCGTGCATGAACAGTTGCTATACCCACATCACGCATATCATGTACAGCGTGTCCAAGCCCTTCGTCCACTAGATTAGGCTGCCAGGATGTAGATCTAACAAGAAGTGTTGCGAAGATATAGAGATCCATTTCACACAAAAATGGTGCTGCTCACTGACGAGGGTAGTTTCACATAACATGGGATGTCAATTTTCATATCTGTAGCAGGACTGGTGTAGCTGTCAGAAAACAAGAGTGAAAAATGAGCAGTTCTTGCTTGTCAGGATGGGTTCGCGTCTTCCTGTGTGCTCGGTAAGGTCAATAGATGGTTTGAGAGGCAGGAAGGCGTGTGGGAAAGAGGCAGATAGGCCAGTATTGTACGTATACAGAGTCATTAATAGGTAGGTGGAGGGGAAGGTCGGGATTGGTGAAGGTAGATGGAATTAGTTTAGAAATAACGACCCTTTTAAAACCTTTGGAGCGGGATAACTTGGATACAGTGATCCTTGAGTGGAAAGCCATTGGACGATAGATTTACAAAACATTTATTAACATCATTTAAGAAACATATATTGGTACATAGAGCCTTCAACAGGATTACTTATATCGTGATTCCAGATCATGAACCGTTTTATCCAAATAAATCAAAACAGTTAACTTCATCAGGTGCGACCTGAGACTGCTCCTCGACTGGACCTGGTCCAATATTTATGCCTATGGCCTTCCCCCTCCACCAACGGCTGCAGGCGCTTCCTCTGTGGTCCGCGCCTATTCCCTGCGACCTGCTGGAGCGTTGCTGCACCGTTTTCCGTCCGCTGCGGTTCTAGGTGTTTCCTCTGCGGTCCGCGCCCACCAAACCCGCTCCTGGGGGTTTCATCTACGGTCTGGGGTACCAAGCGTTCCCCCTGCGGTCCGCGCCCGCTCACCACGCCCTGTTGGAGCGTTGCCGCTCCGTTTTTTGTCCGCTGCGGCTCTGGATGTTCCCTCTGCGGTCCGCGCCCACCAGTCCCACATCTGGGTGTTCCATCTTCGGTTTGGTGCGCCTGGCAGTCCGTCAGGGGCTCGTTTTCCATCTCCATGTCTCTGGTTCTTCTGTTTGTGTAGTGTTGCAGCTGGCCCCGTTGCTCCTTTATTCGGATTGGGTAGACTGTGCCTCCTGGTCTTTAGCTGAGTGTGCTAGAAGGAATGCCTCATCTTGCCAATCTGCAAATTTTGATTGCATGAGTAAGAAAGCACAGCAGATGGAAGAGACACGCACTGTGACGAATCTGAGTGGCATACAGTTTGATGATACAACGTTAAAAGTACTCAGCAAGGGTCTCAACTTTTCTACGACCCCTAGAAACGTACCCATTTCAGGTTTCGTCAGTGCAGTAGAGCAAGTTGCAGCCACACTTCCACCTAATGTGGCAGAGGAAGTCCCCCGAGAGACCTGCAGGGCCCTCACCAAGGCCAGGCCGCCGAAATCGAACATCACAACTGAGGAGAGGCTTGCACTGAAGAAACTACGGGAAGACAACCACATTGTGGTACTGCCAGCAGACAAAGGGAACTCCACTGTCATCTTGCAGCGGGTGGATTATGATGAGAAAGTACGCCAACTTCTGGAGGACCCTGCATACAGAATTCTGGAGTGTGACCCCACAGACAAGGTGGCCAAGAAGACTAGTGCTCTCTTGAAGGAAACAGGGATGCCCGATAAGATCATCAGACAACTACGGGAAAAAGCGCCAGTGCCACCTAGACTGTATGGTCTGCCTAAAATACACAAGGAGGGCGTGCCCCTACGTCCTATTGTCAGTAATATTGGGGCACCTACGTACACAACAGCCAAGTACTTGAAAGGTCTCCTGTCTCCATATGTGGGGAAATGTATTCACCACATCCGCAACTCGGAAGATTTCCTGCAACGCCTCAAGCAACTGCACATCACAGATTCGGACATCATGGTTAGTTTTGATGTGGTATCGCTGTTCACCAGGGTCCCACTGAAGGACTCACTAGAACTGATTGCAGAGAAATTTGACGGTGCTCTGTTGGACCTGTTCAGTCATACACTGACATCCACGTATTTCCTGTACAGAAACCAATATTACGAGCAAACTGAAGGTGTAGCTATGGGCAGCCCACTGTCCCCTGTGGTTGCCAATATGTTTATGGAGAGTTTTGAGGAGAGGGCATTGGAGACAGCCACATTTAAACCCACATGCTTCTTTAGGTATGTGGATGACACCTTCGTGATCTGGCCACATGGGATGGACAGGCTCAATGAGTTTCTTGAACATCTTAACTCATGCCACCCTAATATCAAGTTCACCATGGAACTGGAGAAGAATGGCCAGCTGCCATTTCTGGATGTACTAGTCCAGAGGAAAGCAGATGGATCAATTGGCCACAGTGTGTACCGAAAACCAACACTCACTGATTTATATCTGCAGGCCATCAGCCGTCACCACCCTGCAAGAATGGGGTTCTGAAGACTTTGGTCCACAGAGCTCGTGCCCTGTCAGACCAAGAGAATCTACCTATAGAGATAGAACGTCTCAAAACAGTTTTCTCCAAGAATCGATACACGGACAGACAAATTGAGAGGGCACTCCAACCAGCCACTATACCACAGGTTCCTGAAGAAGACCAAGATGAAGCAAAGAAGGTGGCATATCTGCCCTATGCTGGCTCCATTTCTGCCAGAATCAGTAGGATCCTCCGTAAACACAATATCAAGTGTGTTTTCTGTCCATCCAACAAGATCGGGGGACTGCTGGGGAGTGTCAAAGACGACCTGAGGTTACGAAAACCAGGGATTTACAATATACCATGTCAATGTGGCATGTCCTACATTGGCCAGACTACAAGAACTGTGGAGATCAGGTGCAAAGAACATCAGAGGCACACTAGATTAAGACAGGTGACTAAGTCAGCCATTGCTGAACACTGTCTAGAACTAGATCATGCCATGAAGTATGAGGATACCAAGATTCTAGCACAAACACCCAGATTTTGGGACAGTGTTATAAGAGAATCGATAGAAATTAAAATGGCTGACGATCTTATGAACCGTGACACAGGGTACCAGCTAAGCAGAGCCTGGGATCCGGCTCTGGAATTGGTAAAGGAGCAACGGGGCCAGCTGCAACACTACACAAACAGAAGAACCAGAGACATGGAGATGGAAAACGAGCCCCTGACGGACTGCCAGGCGCACCAGACCGAAGATGGAACACCCTGACGTGGGACTGGTGGGCGCGGACCGCAGAGGGAACATCCAGAGCCGCAGCGGACAAAAAACGGAGCGGCAACGCTCCAACAGGTCGTGGTGAGCGGGCGCGGACCGCAGGTGGAATGCTTGGTACCCCAGACCGTAGATGAAACCCCCAGGAGCGGGTTTGGTGGGCGCGGACCGCAGAGGGAACACCTAGAACCGGAGCGGACGG
Organism: Schistocerca cancellata; assembly: GCF_023864275.1. Lineage (NCBI taxonomy): Eukaryota > Metazoa > Arthropoda > Insecta > Orthoptera > Acrididae > Schistocerca > Schistocerca cancellata. The sequence goes on along the minus strand of NC_064630.1, from coordinate 313,555,146 downwards.
AAAACGGAGCAGCAACGCTCCAGCAGGTCGCAGGGAATAGGCGCGGACCACAGAGGAAGCGCCTGCAGCCGTTGGTGGAGGGGGAAGGTCATAGGCATAAATACTGGACCAGGTCCACTCGAGGAGCAGTCTCAGGTCGCACCTGATGAAGGTCACGAGCTACGTGACCGAAATATCGTGCAAGTACGACGCTGATATCCGGCAGAACACCCGACAACCTAAGATGTCATTAGATCGCCGGGAAAGCCTGAAGAGTTACAGTTAACATTACTAATTGGTGGCACTAAGCCACTTAGGTTGTTAACAAAACTAGCAAGCTTTCTTTATACCTTTGAGGCACTGGCCATACACACTTTTTTTTTTAATAACAAGGTAATAACAACATACAATGACACCTTGACTAAAGCCAAAGGGTACAGCTTCAGATTTGCAAAGAGGCCACCCGCTGTATTACCTTCAACCTAACGCAGAAACAACAGCCATTAGTGCATGCGATTAGATAATAAGTATTCACTTTAATGGTTGCACAACACGAAACATCAGCCTCTTTAAAATTTATAATTTAACCGAGCAAAATATGTGGAGTACAAAACATAGGTACTAGCCCCTTCAACAAAAAATAGGACGTTTAAAGACATTTTGGTAAAGACAAATAAAATTTATATACAAAAATTGCATGAACACGGACTCTAGTCCTTTGGAATTAAGGACCTGAAATTTAGCAAGTTTTCCACAGTGGCCTGGGGTCTAACTCTTTTAAAATTACAAGACATGACCATACTGAACCAAGAGAAATTTGAACACACATTTTTTGATATGGACTGTAAATGACTTATGTGGTGTCACCGCCAGACACCACACTTGCTAGGTGGTAGCTTTTAAATCGGCTGTGGTCCGCTAGTATACGACGGACCCGCGTGTCGCCACTGTCAGTGATGGCAGACCGAGCGCCGCCACACGGCAGGTCTAGAGAGACGTACTAGCACTCGCCCCAGTTGTACAGCCGACGTTGCTAGCCATGGTTCACTGAGAATTACGCTATTTGCCGAGACGATAGTTAGCATATCCTTCAGCTACATTTGCTACGACCTAGCAAGGCGCCGTATTCAATTGATATTGAGATTCTATTAATGTATCATCAAGAGCGATGTTCTACAAATGTGGATTAAAGTTAAGTATTCCAGAAGCTACGTACTTTTCTTTATAGCATTCATTACGTATCCTGTTTCAGACCTCACGCCAGCCTGCGTGAGTTTAAGCGCGTGCCTTTCGGCTTCCTCTCATTGTGTCTAGGCTGTCTTGTCTAGACACAACAACTTACTACAGGTTAATAGGCCAATTTTCCTTAAGGGCCATTATGTAAGTAACAAAAAAGATGATTTTAGTTTGAAATCATCAGCCGCATTGAGCAACACGACCACTGTCGGTTCCCTTAAAATTTAACACATAAATTGATGCTCTGAGTTTTAGCCATTAACGAGAATCGATTGTTTGTTCCTTTTAAAATTCAACAATTGAGTTTGAGCTTTACGTACTTGTGATCCAAGAGAATAACGCACAACTTTACTCCTGTGAATGATGAAACAAGGATACGTGATCATTTACCTGGAGCCGACAGCCACCTTTAAGCACTCGGGAATCAAAATTATATTACCAATTCCGTTGCTGTCAACGTGGAAAACGGCCGTTGGCGAACACAAGCCATCAGCTGATAACGTTAAGCAAGCACCACACCCAGGACGTTTCGTTGCTTACATATAAACCTTCCTGCTTTTGCAGCAGATAACAGGAAGAAACGTTAATCCACACTGGAGCAGGAAAAACAGCACCTGCCACGCTTCTCAAAGCACGAACAAACCAAGTTTTCAAAGTGCAGTTAATGTGTTGGATCAAGTAGAACGCAGTAACAACTCAAACACTCGTGACCCACTGCCAGTCGAACGCAGGCACCTCAATGACCCGCTTTCGCCGGTCTCCGCTGCGTCAAAACAACTGCCGAATACCGACAACCGAGGCGCAACCGCGTCCACCGGACGTGATCCCGACAAACCTCCTTATGGGGAACCTCTCCCGTTGACGGCTCACAGCTCACTCGTAAAGCGCACGGGCAGAGGGCTTTAACTATGCTCGGAACGAGTACTGTAATCTCCCCCTCACTTATCGACCTTAATGACAGTTAAAAATTAAACTGCGTGTACCTAATGGAAATTTGGGAAAAGCAGTCGTTACCGAAGTTAATCTGTCGGTAAAGAGGGAGGAAGGGTACATCTAAATGAAAGGAAAAATGCAAATGAAATTGGTGTAAATTAATCTTGAAAAAGGGTAAAGTTAATAAAGAAAGTAAATGTGCGGTCGTTATGTTAACAATTAATTGGCGTTAATTAGATATTTGAGATTTGGGGAAAATTACGGTCGCCAGTCCTATGGACAACTACTAAAATAACTGAAAAAGAAAGGTTAATGCACATATAATTAGCACTAAAAGCGTGGCAACTGAAGGTTGACACGTGTTGTGTGAAAACTGAATGTTTGTCAGAAGTAATAAATTTCGCTACACTCTGACTTAAGTTAGCAAAAGAATTAATAAAACCGGAAAATTTAGTGACTGAAATTAATAGTGAACTTTGTTTCTGAAGCACTACGAAATAAAATAAAATAAGGTTAGTCTTGGACTACCTCAACAATCATCTCAAAAGCAACTTGAATCTACGTAATTTAGAAATAAGAGATTTAACTTTGAACTTGAATTAAATGATTTTGAACAATTAACAATAGTAAAATTTTGTACGTACCAAGCTGAGTTGCAGTCACAGGTAAGCTAAAATATGGTAACAAAACTCGCACTCTTAATTTGTGCTTGTGTAATCTAAATATAGTTCTGTTTGTTTATTGTAGCCAGCTATGAATACTTTAACTGAACTTTGAAATTAAAGCAGTGAAATGGATTGATATTACTATAATGCTCGCCCGCCGGTGTGGCCGTGCGGTTCTAGGCGATTCAGTCTGGAACCACGTGACCGCTACGGTCGCAGGTTCGTATCCTGCCTCGGGCATGGATGTGTGTGATGTCCTTAGGTTAGTTAGGTTTAAGTAGTTCTAAGTTCTAGGGGACTGATGACCTCAGATGTTAAGTCCCATAGTGCTCAGAGCCATTTTTGAACTTTAATGCTGGCATTTGAATTTCAACGACACTCGGGTTCTTTCCGGAAAAGGAAGGGACCCTGCTTTGTAATGAAATTGGGACACTGAGCAGCAAAGGTTCATGCTAAGTTACTGTATTTTAGTGATGCAACAGTTGGAAAATCTGAGGACTGCCATACAGTTCTAAAACTTTACGTGATTTCAGTCTTCCTTGTTGGTTGATTGAAGGTTTGAAGTCGTCGATCGAGGAGGTGGCAACAATCACTTATTGTCGGCCGTCGCTGTTGCAGAAGCTGGATGTTGGCGCGCCTCGTCCTCGACACGGTCACCAGGCGAAACGGGCTCTTGATGTGCACCAGCTAATGCTTCCCGTCCGCGACACCGTGTCAGAAACTATCATAGCTAGTCGAGCGCAATTACATGCTGCCAAACCCCGAAAGCGCGGCGACTCGCGGGAGCGTCACACAACACATCTGCTCCACCGCCCTACTCCAGCCAGACTCAGCTCCGCCCGCGCTCCACGCGGCACCAAAGATCCTAAACACTTTGGTTCTCCACACGACCTATCGATGTAATCGTTCGATAGCTTAGTTTTCCCTTGGCAAGACCCAACGTAAAAATACAAATAATGTTTACAAAACAAACGAATTATACATCGACATAAATGCATTTATAAATATATACAAATTGTAAAACAATTACAATATATAAAGACACAGAAATGTCATATCTTCAGATAACAAAATACGGAAAAAAATTTATAGTACAATAGATGGAAATAGGAGTATATGCATTTCCGGCGTTACGGTACAACCTCTGACTTTAGTTGCATCGATACTACACTGTCGATTGACAGGTCCAATCGATAAGCACGTAACAGATTCCTTCATGAATAAGAAAAAGTCAGTACAGAAGACAGAGCGCTGCGCTTGCGTCTCCGGTATGCGAGGTGAGCTGCGACGGCAGGATCCAGCCGCGTAAAGGTCGCTGGCCGCTGCAGCGTCTTCCCTCCCGCAGAATGACGCGGCGTCGCAGTGGCACGGCGATGGCGTTGCCAGGGGTCGACCTCAGGGTCGACGCTGAATAGCAGGGGCGGGCGCCTGGGCTGGGCAGACAGGCGCAGACCGGGTCGCGGCAGAGCTACGACGACGGCGCCTATTGACTCAGACTAGGCGTCACGTTCTCCCCAGCTGCTCGAGCGATAACGAGCCGATTCGACCCTGCTGATTCTGCGGCAATAACGATGTCGCGTCGAAATACACTACTGGCCATTAAAATTGCCACACCACGAAGATGACGTGCTACAGATGCCAAATTTAACCGACAGGAAGAAGATGCTTTGATATGCATATGATTAGCTTTTCAGAGCATTCACACAAGGTTGGCGCCGGTGGTGACACCTACAACGTGCTGACACGAGGAAAGTTTCTAACCGATTTCTCATACACAAACAGCAGTTGACCGGCGTTGCCTGGTGAAACGTTGTTGTGATGCCTCGTGTAAGGAAGAGCAACGCGTACCATCACATTTCCGACTTTGATAAAGGTCAGATTGTAGCCTATCGCGATTCGCGACATTGCTGTTCGAGTTGGTCGACATCCAATGACTGTTAGCAGAATATCGAATCGGTGGGTTCAGGAGGGTAATACGTAACGCCGTGCTGGATCCTAACGGCCTCGTATCACTAGCAGTCGAGATGACAGGCATCTTATCCGCATGGCTGTAACAGGTCGTGCAGCCACGTCTCGATCCCTGAGTCAACAGATGGGGACGTTTGCAAGACAACAACCATCTGCACGAGCAGTTCGACGACGTTTGGAGCAGCATGGACTATCAGCTCGGAGACCGTGGCTGCGGTTACCCTTGACGCCGCATCAGAGACAGGAGCGCCTGCGATGGAGTACTCAACGGCAAACCTGGGTGCACGAATGGCAAAACGTCATTTTTTTGGATGAATCAAGATTCTGTTTACAGCATCATGATGGTCGCATCCGTGTTTGGCGACATCGCGGTGAACACACATTGGAAGCGTGTATTCGTCATCGTCATACTGGCGTATCACTCGGCGTGATGGTATGGGGTGCCATTCGTTTCACGTCTCGGTCACCTCTTGTTCGCCTTGGCGGCACTTTCAGCAGTGGACGTTACATTTCAGACCCGTGGCTCTATCCTTGATTCGATCCCTGCGAAGCCCTACATTTCAGCAGGATAATGTATGACCGCATGTTGTAGGTTCTGTACGGGCCTTTCTGGATATAGAAAATGTTCGACTGCTGCCCTGGCCAGCACATTCTCCAGATCTCTCATCAATTGAAAACGTCTGGTCAATGGTGGTCGAGCAACTGGCTCGTCACAATACGCCAGTCACTACTTTTGATGAACTGTGGCATCGTGTTGACGCTTCATGGGCAGCTGTACATGTACACGCCATCGAAGCTCTGTTTGACTCAATGCCGAGGCGTATCAAGGCCATTATTACGTCCAGAGGTGGTTGTTCTGGGTACTGGTTTCTCAGGATCTATGCACTCAAATTGCGTGAAACTGTAATCACATGTCAGTTCTAGTAAAATATATTTGTCCAATGAATACCCGTTTATCATCTGCACTTCTTCTTGGTGTAGCGATTTTAATGGCCAGTATGTATCTGGTGCGTGTCGATGCTCAGAAGACATGGCGTAACCGACAAGTAGGTCGGCCCAACCGCGTCGGTCACGTGACGTTGCTCTGTGGCCTGGTTCCGGCGCCTATGGTCTGATGACAGAGGAACTGATCACGCAGTTCAGTGACCAGTATGTGATGTCTGACTTCGGCGCCGTTGCAGTTAAGGGCTCTTACTTCTACTTCAAGTTCTACTACAGTTTTGTCCATCAAATAAGCAACGAACTGTGGGCTGATTCAAATGCACACGCAGTTGAAGAAGCAAGGCATCATAGCCGTTTTCAGTTAGTGCATGGGCAGGAATTATTGACAATACAGTAACTGGATCTTACATGCTATGAAACAGGCTCACTGGTGCATGATATGTTCAGTTTCTATCGAACGACTTGCTTGTCCTGCTGGAGAACAGACAACGGCTGGAGATATAGTGCGCGATGGAGCACCGACCAGTTTCCTAGGAGATGTCACCTCACGCAGACATTTCATTGGCTCTGGTTTCTTTGGGCCCCCCTGCACGTCGGCCAGCTGCAAGTGCCATAATGATCTACAAACACTACAGGAACGTGTCATCAGTGGCTTCCAACCTCGACTTTTTCAGAAAGTGCCTAATTCTCTAAGACGTCGGACAGAATCATGCCTCACAACGAATGGGACACCATATTGTGCGCCTCCTTTAGCGATGGTGCACCAGTGTAGCTCGTTTGTAATAGCAGGAACATTACGTTAGAAGCTCTGCTGTTTCACAGTAGCAGAATAACGTGGTATATTCACTAGTGTACCGCATTCTCTAAGCCGTTCGTAATAGCATAGTGCTCAGAGTAGAAGAGAATTTCTGCAGTAGAGAAAATGCTCGTAGCTCTTAAGGTTTGTATTCTAGAGCCCATGCTTACTGGACTTCTTGTCTTGGTTTGGTCAGTACTGCAGCCTCACCAAATACGGAATACTAGTTTCTAATATCATATATATTACTTCCTTTGACACACATCTCGCGTTTTGCTCACGACACAGAAATTCGTGCTCAGACTAGATCTAATGACGTCGTTCTCCCGCCCGCTATCCACGAACGGGCCAGTTAACCGGGTAAATAATAATGATGCCTGAAGTGCTTTCCTCTACACACCGTAAGGTGTACTGCTGAGTATTGTTGTAAAGGCAGACTTTTTATTTTGTTTTGTTAGGGTGAGATATTTCGGTGGTGCTACTGTATTGAGGATGAGGCAGTATTTGATTTGCAGAACGATGCAAAGGGAATCAGTCGACACATTTTGAGTCACGCCTTATGAAGATTCTTTTTAATATACATGTAACATACTGCGGCGTACGAGGAAAGCTCACTATGTGATTTCATATTTGAGTCCTGCTGAGTACCTACTGGACGGCACAGAGAAGTAGGACAAACGGATGGGTAAGGCAGGATAAATGCGCTGAATGGTAGACGTGGATGTACACAGTACGATGTTAACTACACCGATGCAGATGTTACGTTTTGCCATGTTTTTTTCTTGAAGATGCATTTAACAGATGTTTTGCATTTCATAGACTTACCGAGCAAGATCTGGTAAACTCTGTGTATCATGTCTCGATGTTTCAGTTCAGTGAAGGTTGCAGGGCATAAGCAGTACCTCTAACAAATGCAGTACCTCACGAAAATGGCAATAAAACTGAGATCAGGTGGTCTCTCAGAGGCCATCGATACTGGCACAGTATGCGGTATGACAAAGAGTGTGCTATTTGTTACATGAAATAGGAGAACAGGTGACTGTGTAGAGGTTGTAAGTTTTTTTTCAGAGGGTAAAATGGTCTTTTGTTGAAGCTTTTCGACGTTAAACATTTGCAGTCAATAGTGACAATTTAAAAAAAAAGTATGTATATGCTGCATCACCCAGTCATATGCATAATCTACAAGTAATTCAAGTAAACAAGTAACTGTAAAAATGGCTATTACTATAGATATTCATGGACAACTATATCCACTAAAAGCTCTGTTTACAAGCCAATTTATTAGGTGGATCAGAGTGACTGTTGAATTTAGTGCCTTAATATTCTTCGAGACTTCTTACTGGCCTGAATGGAACAGTGAATTAATACTTAGAGTTGTCGTTGTGGACTTCAGTCTGAAGACTGATTAGGTGTAGCTCTCGCCACTAACCCGTCATGAGCAAACCTCTTCATCTTTGTGTAGCTGCCTCAACGACACTACATCCATTTGAACATTTGAACCTGCTTACTGCATTCAAATCTTGGTCGCCATTTATTTTACCCCCCCACCTCCTCTCTCTCTCTGTACACAGACACACACACACACACACACACACACACACACACATGCGCACGCGCGCGCGCTCATTAGAAAATTGACAATTCCTTGATACCTCAGGACGTGTGATATCAACTGATCCCATTTTTAAGTCAAATTGTGCCACAGATTTCTTTCACCAGTTCCATTCAGTACCTACTCATTATTTATTCGCTCCATCCGTCCAATTTTCGACATTTTTCTGTTGCTCCATATTTCAAAACCTATTCTCGTATTGAGTGATTTGCTTATTATCCATGTTTCATTTCTATACAAAACTACACTCCATAGAAATAACTCAAGAGAAGTCTTTTTAATGTTTAAATTTATATTCGATTTTAATGAATTTATCATTTTCAGAAACGCTTTTTTTGCTACTGGCCAGTCAGCAATTTATATGGTCTCTGTTTCTGCCATCGTCAGTTATTTTGCTGCCCAAATAGCGAGATTCATCGACTAACCTTAGTGTCTCATGTCCTAATAGAGTTCTGTCAGCATCACTTAATGTACGAGTGTTGTTTGAAAAGTTCTCGGAATCACCCCGAGAGGTCAGTGCTGGCGCAACGAGTTGTTCACGTGATATTCATTGGAGTGTTGCCTGTAAACACGTGCCACGTCAGTGCTCTTGCACGAGAGCTGTGGCGGTGACGTGGCTCTGTTGTTGTTCCCGCATAGTGATTTGCGAAGATGGAAAAAAATCGAGATTCGAACAGTGATTAAGTAATTCGTAAAGAAAGGTATGAAAGCAAAGGACATGCATGCCGACTTCCAGAATGCACTGGGGGACTCTGCTCCTTCATATTCAACGGTTGTCAAGTGGACAAATGAATTTAATTAATTAATGGAGTTCATTCATGCAGCACGAGACGTGGCTGATTAGATACTTGAAATGCTCTGTCTGAAGAGCCACGAGTCTTCTGTTTGGTACCAGTGAAAACTTTCTCTCCTGACCGAGCGGTCTCCGGAAACCAGGGACGTGACTCGCCTCATTACCGTTGCCTACCCGTTCCGGTGGCGAAGGGAACGATCCTATGTTCCGCTCCAGGAGGAATAACGGAAGAAATAGTCGTCTTTGAGATGGCCTTAGTGGATCTTTTAACATGTCTCATCTGCCACATCTACGCATACAAACTCCGCAAGCCAACATACGGTACATGGAGGATGGCATAAAGTGCTACTACTGGTCATTCCCTTACCCGTTCCACCAGCAAAGGGAGCGAGGGAAAAACGACTGTCCAAATTCTTCTGTACCAGCCTTGATTTCATTTATCTTGTCTTCGTGGTTCTTACGTCAGATTTATGTTGTCGGCAGCCGCAAATGTCTGTACTCTGAATTTTCTCAACAGTGTTTCATGAAAAGAGCGTCGTCTGCTCTCCAGGTATTCTAATTTAGAGTTCACAAAGCATCTCTGTAACACTCGTGTGTTGATGAAGCCTGCCAGTAACAAATCTCTAGCAGCGCGCCTCTGTATTGCTGCAATGTCTTCCTTTGATCCAACCTGATGGGGATCCAAAATATTCGATCAATATTCGAGAATGTGTCGCACAAGTGTTCTGCACGCGATCTCCTTCACAGGTGAGCTTCTCTTTCCCGGAATTATCCCAATAAATCATTCGTCTTACCTAAAGTCGTTCTTACGTGATCGTTCCACTTCATGTCGCTTTGCAACTTTACGCTTAGATATTTAACCATCGTGACTGTCAAGCAGCAGACCACGAACACTATATTCGAATGTCACAGGATTGTTATTCCTTCTGATTTGCATTAACTTACTTTTGCCCTCAGTTAGACCAAGCTGCTATTCATCACACAAAATCCTTAATCCTCCTATAGTTATATTCGTTTTGTAATTAGAAAACCGCCTTTTATTGCTGCACTGTATATTGTTTCTCCCGGACGCGTTTTGCCTTTTTTACTTCAAGGCATCTTCAGTGAGATGTAGAATGATACAATTTTATTGTGATTTGTATTATCTGTAGATTATAAAACAGTTCACCTGTCGTTTTCTATGTAAATAAGTGATTGCTTACAGTTCTTCGCATTTTTGTTTGGGATCTGCTTTTCCCTTCTTCTGGTCATATGTTGGAGGTCGCATATAACAGATGAGACGAAACGCAGAGGCCAACCAAAAACGCAATGAACTCTAAGTAATCATTTATTTGCATAAAAAAACGAGAAGTGAACTGTTTTATTATCAACATATCGAAACAAAACTGTATCAGTTTAGATCCCACAGAAGATGCCTTAGAATAAAAAAGGCGGAACGTGTCTGGAAGAGACAAAATACAGTGCAACAAGAAAAGGCGGTTTTTATTTACAAAACAAATATATCTGTGCTTGCTGCGGAGGATTGCCATGCAAACAAACTTGTCATCCTATAGTCACTCAACTACGACACTTTCCCACACGCTACAGCGCTATCGGCAAACAGTCAGAGAATACTGTTCACCCTGTTTGCCAGATCGTTTGGATTCGTTTATTTAGTTAACAAGAGAGATCCTATTACACCTCCCTGGGGCACTTCTGATGACCTATTTTACTGGTGAACACTCGCCATTGAGGACAATGTCCTGTTTCTATTACTTAAAAATGTTTAAGTCACTCACATATCTGAGAACCTATTCCGTATCCTCAGACCTTTGTTAACATCAGCAGTGCGGCCCTATGTCGAGTACTTTCCAGAATCTAGGAATGTGGAGACCGCCTGCTTTCCTTCATCCATGGTTCACAGAACATCGTGCGAGAAAGGGGCAAGCTGAGCTATGCACAAGTGATGCTTTCTAAATCCGTGTTTATCTGTGGATCGAAAATTTTCTCTCTCAAGGAAATTTATTATATTCGAACGAAGAAATTTTAAACAAAACGCGACCGCATGCTGAATTAGTAGTGGTATCAGTCAGAGACTTCATTATTGGTACTTCTGCTTGTGATTGTTAGAAGTCATTCACTAGCCACACCGAGTGAACTGTCGTTAAGTTAAAGATACTACTAAAGATAACAGCTGGAAGAGGACCAGATAGCGACTGAAATAATCTTGTTGTCGTCTGCAGAAACATGACTCACAGAAACTTCCATTTACTATGTAGGTGAATAGTGTGCCGTAAGCACATAGGCACACACACACACACACACACACACACACACACACACACACACACACACATTCACACACACGCACACACACATACACTACTTTAAATGCCCAGAAAGTACTGGAGAAATGTGAAAAATCCACTTTATGATTGTTGGAAAAGTTGGAAAGTTGTAGTAAGTTCCTATATGACCAAATTGCTGAGGGAATCGGTCCCTAGCCTTACACACTACTTAATCTAACTTAAACTAAGTTAAGCTAAGGACAACACACACACCCATGCCCGAGAGAGGACTCGAACCTCCGACGGGGGGAGCCGCGCGAACCATTGGAAGGCGCCTCATCAAGCCGCGCGGCTAGCCTGCGCGGCTAGGATTGTTGACCGAAACAACAAACAGCAACGTACAACTCTACACGCATGTATCGTAAACTGTGTGATAGTCTTGTATGACCCTTAGTAATAAGTAATAGCATCTTAATAATGTTTGTTTCGTCATATCTTTTGTTTGTCACACTGTCCTCTCATACACAATCGACACAGTTTCCTTCCATTACAGAAGAGCATCAAGAAGGCACTTTTTTTTGAGTCATCAGTCCTCTGACTGGTTTGATGTGGCCCGCCACGAATTCCTCTCCTGTGCCAAGCTCTTCATCTCAGAGTAGCACTTCCAACCTACGTCCTCAATTATTTGCTGGCTGTATTCTAATCTCTGTCTTCCTCTACAGTTTTCACACTCTACAGCTTCGTCTAGGGTATCGTGAAAGTCCTCCCTGATGTCTTAACAGGTGTCCTATCATCATGTCCCCTCTTCTTGATAGTGTTTTCCACATGTTCCTTTCCTCTCCGATTCTAAGCAGAACATCTTCGTTCCATTCTTATCAGTTCACCTAATTTTCAACACTTGTCTGTAGCACCACATCTAAGCTACTTCAGTTCTCTTCTGTTCCGGATTTCCTATAGTCCACTGTTTCACTATCATACAATGCTATGCTCCAAACGCACATTCTCAAAAACTTCTTCCTCAAATTAAGGCCTATACTTGAAACTAGTAGACTTCTGTTGGCCAGGAAAGCCCTTTTTGCCAGTGCGTGCCTGTTTTTTATGTCTTCTTCGCTCCGTCTGTCATGGGTTATTTTGCTGCCTAGGTAGCAGAATTCCTTGACTTCACCCACTTCGTGACCACCAATTATGTTGTTAAGTTTTACGCTGTTGTCATTCCTACTACTTCTCATTACTTTTGTCTTTCTTCGATTTACTCTCAGTCCATACTCTGCACGCATTAGACTGTTCATTCCATTCAGCAGCTCCTGTAATTCTTCTTCACTTTTATTGAGGATAGCAACGTCATCAAGGAATCTTATCTTTTATTTTCATCATTGCTTTTACGATATTCAGATTGAACAGTAGCGTCGAAAGACTACATCCCTGTCTTACAAATGGTTCAAATGGCTCTGAGCACTATGCGACTTAACTTCTAAGGTCATCAGTCCCCTAGAACTTAGAACTACTTAAACCTAACTAACCTAAGGACATCACACACATCCATGCCCGAGGCAGGATTCGAACCTGCGACCGTAGCGGTCACGCGGTTCCAGACTGTAGCGCCTTTAACCGCTTGGCCACCCCGGCCGGCCCCTGTGTTACACCCCATTTAATCCGAGCACTTCGTTCTTGTTCTTCCACTCTTCATATTCCCTCGTGGTTCTTGTACCTATTGTATACTACACGTCTTTCCCAATAACTTCCACTATTTTCCTCAGAATTTAGAATATCTTGCACCATTTGACATTGTCAAACGCTTTTTCCAAGTCCGTAAATCCTGTGAACATGTCTTTATTTTTGCTTAGTCTGGCTTCCATTATCAACAACAACCTCAGAACTGCCACTCTGGTGCCTTTACCTCTCATAAAGCCAAACTGTTCGTCATTTAACATATCTTAAATTTTCTTTTCCATTCTTCTGTATATTATTCTTGTCAGCAACTTGGATGCTAGAGCTGTTAAGCTGATTGTGTGATAGTTCTCGGAATTGTATGGACGATATTTTTCCGAAAGTCAGGTGGTATGTAACCAGACTCAATACATTCTACACTCAAACCTGAATAGTCGTTTTGTTGCCATTTCCCCTAATTATTTGTAGAAATTCTGATGGAATGTTACCTGTCCCTTCTGCCTTACTTGATTTTAAGACTTGCAGAGATATTTTAAATTCTGATTATTCTAGTAGTGGCTCCACTGTTTCTTCTAAATCCACTCCTGTTTCTTCTTGTATCACATCAGACCAGTCTTCCCCCTCACAGAGGCTTTTAGTTTACTGTTTCTACCTATCTGTTCTCTGCGCTGCTTTTAAAAGTGGAATTCCCATTGGATTTTCAATGACCACCTTTGCTTTTAATTTCACGGAAGGTTGTTTTGACTTTTTTGTATGCTCAGTTAGTCCTTCCGACAATCATTTCTTTTTCGATTTGTTCACATTTCTCACGCAGCCTTTACGCCTTTGCTTTCCTGCACTTCATATTTATTTCATTCCTAAGTAACTTGTGTTTCTGTATTCCTGAGTTTCCCTGAACAATTTTGTACTTCTACCTTTCATCGACTAGCTGGAGTATTTGTTCTGTTACAAATGATTTCTTCCCAGTTGCCTTCTTTATACCTATATTTTTCTTCCCAACTTCTGTGATGCTCTTTTGAGAGACGTTCATTCATCTTCAACTGAACTGCCTGCTGATCTACTCCTTCGTGCAATATCTGTAGCCTTAGAGAACTTCAAGCGTACCTGTTGATTCCTTAGCACTTTCGTATCCCACTTCTTCGCGTAATGATTCTTCCTACTTACTCTCTTAAACTTCAACCTGCTCTTTATCACTACTAAATTTCTTAGTCTACATGTGCTACTAGGTACGTCTTACAATCCAGTATCTGATTTTGGAATCTCTGCCAGACCATGATATTATCTAACTGAACTCTTTCCGTATTTTCTGGTCTTTTCCAAGTGTACCGCCTTCTCTTGTGATTCTTGAACGGAGTATTCTCAATTAGTAGCTGAATTTTTTTGCAGAATTCAATTAGTCTTTTTCCTGTCTCATTCTTCTACTCTTTCCCCAACAACCTCATTCCAGCCCCCCAAGACAGTTACATTATCATCTCCCTTTACGTACTGAACTATCCTTTCAATGTCCTCATATACTTTCTCTATCTCTTAATCTTTAGAGACGTTGGCATGTATACCTGAACTATCGTTGTCGGTGTGGTTTGCTTTCGATTCTGATGAGAACACCCCTATCACTGACCACAATAATGTACTCCCTGTCCCCCTTCCTATTCAGAACGAATCCTATTCCCGTTATACCATTTTCTGTTGTTGTTGACACAGTCCTTACTCTTCTCACCAGAAATCCTATCTTCTTTCGACTTCATTTCATTGACCGCTACTGTATCTAGATTGAGCCTTTGCATTTCCCTTGTCAGATTGCGTAAATTCCCTACCACCTTCAAATTTTTGACATTCCACGCACCGATTCGTAGAACGTTATTCTTTTGTTGGTTGTTTAGTCTTTTTCTTATGATCACCTTCTCATTGGCAGACCCTTCGTGGAATCCGAATGGTTGAATAGTCCGGAATATTTTCCCATGACACTTTTCAGTTACAGGCCACATGTTCTTTGGATACACATTATGTGTTTTCAGTGCAGTGATTTCCCTTGCCTTCTGCATCATGATGTGTGTAGGTTCTTTAAATGGCCTACACGTACTCTCCCAATATTGTGTTAATTAAAGTTATAATACGCAGGAATCACACGTTTTCATTCTCCTACCGACCTACGTCCTGATCTCCACATCCCGACGCGACCTTTTCGGAGAAGAAGTCAGCACGGAGAGAGAATAGCCGACGCAGCAACGCCGGAATTGTTGTAGATCGTGGGAGAGACGAGGTAAATATCAAGCCGTACACCAAAACTCAAGGGAATTAATCTTCAGTTAGTGTTCCAGAATTTCCACCATGTTTCTTAACCCGCACGCATCCATATCTGCGTGCGTTTCTGGACTCACAATTTCTGGTGAGGCTAAACGTGCATTAATATAACTACGTCAGCTCTGAACAAATCAAATTATCTCTTTCCCTAACCACTATATCTGGCGGCCTATGCTAGGACGTCACCATCGGGAGAGAGGTAGCACGTTTGAAATAATTTAAAATAATTATATTGCTTTCTAAATCTTCCATGGCACTAATTGCTGTCTTTCTATGTTTCATGAGTGAGCTAGTATATTATCGCAACGAGGATGGAAATCACACGATGTGCAAAAGATTAAACGTAATCAATTGGAGAATTAATTCAGGAAGGAACGAAAAAGCCAACGAAAAGGTAGAAAAATTCACGATCCATTGCGTGCATGAATGCGCATAGTAGCGTCTCTGCCAATAGTCATCGTAGTACCTTTCCCAACCCAATTCCCAAATTGAAGCATTCTCGTGAAATTCGTAGACTTTTGGACAGAAAATTAATTTTAGGGAGAGAAATGTTTGTATATAATTGAAATTGAAATGGCTCTGAGCATTATGGGACTTGACATCTGAGGTCATCAGTCCCCTAGAACTTAGAACTACTTAAACCTAACTAACCTAAGGACATCACACACATCCATGCCCGAGGCAGGATTCGAACCTGCGACCGTAGCGGTCGCACGGTTCCAGACTGTAGCGCCTAGAACCGCTCGGCCACAAAGGCCGGTTTATGGAACTGAGATGTGTGAGGAAACAAAGGCGTCGTCAACACAACGAAAAAACAGTCAGGTTTCCACTGCGCAAAATCCAGGGCTTGCTCCTCGAAATGTTCCATGAACAAGTTGGCGACGACTGGTGAAAGTGGACTTCCCGTGGCTACTCCTTCCGTCTGCTCTCCGAAATATTGTGCCCATTGGACGCTAACACACGGTTGTTCACCCGTGAACTCTTTCGTCATGAAGTATGCCGGGAGAAATTGAAGAACCACAAAACTGAAAACGTCAGCCGCAATGACTACAACCAATTACATTTTTCAATTAACTTGGATACAGACGATAGTACTGGTATCATTCGAAATGATACGATGATGACAGTAGATGAGACAAGGTCACAATTTTGTCAAGGGAGTATTTCTTGCCGTGGTGAAAATGTAACGTGCGACAGCTCGAATGGAGTCATTCTCTCTCTGCGACACTTACGCCTAATGCAAATGTGACTGGACAGGGTGCATTACGCACACAGGACCCCGATCAGGATGCAAATGTTACAACAGTTATTTAAACAAAGCTTCAATGATTTAAAGAACGAGTTTAAGGAAGAGCAAAAATGAAAACTCAAAGTATTGATGAAAAATTTAATTACTTTTCAAAACAACTAAACGAAACATTTAATAATGTTAATGAGCGAAGTCAAACACTTTAGCAAAACATCGCTGAAAATTTTACAAAATACAACAGACAGATATACGAAAGGAATTACTTGAACAGCAAAAGCAAACTCTTCGTTCTTTCGAAGTTGAGATAATGCAACAGTTCTATGACTTGGCAAAAGATTTGCATGCTGAATTTCCAGATGAATTATCTGATAACCTTGTCATTAAAGGGAAAGATCTAAAAACACAAGATATAAATAATTAAAGCCAAAAAGTGTCATCAGTAGGCGAGTCACAAGAACAGTTCGTGGAAAAGGTGAAGGATGTTTCTGAGGCTCAGATAAAAATGCAGCCAGAGCAGCCACAATTGTGGCAGAATACGAGGGTTGGAACTTAAATAGTGGCAACTATTTATTCACAACCGATACAAAAGAGTTACATGTCTGCACCTGTTACTGTCCTTGAAAGTAGTCACCAGCGTTGTGTAGAAGCCGTTGCCAGCGACGTGGAAGGCGTAGTATACCGTTAGCAGAGCCTGTTCTGTTGATGATGCGAATGGAGCGGTCTACTGCCTGTCCAATCTCTGGAACTGTTGTGAAGCGAATGCCACGAAGTGGTTTCTTCATCATCGGAATCAAATCAAAGTCACAAGGACTTAAGTCCGGGGAGTATGTTGGATGGTACAGTACTTCCCAGTCCCATCGATCGAACAGAGCAGCCACAGCTTACGCTGTATGCGCCCTCGCATTTTCGTGCAAAATGATGGGTGGGTTCCACAGAAAGTGCCGCCGCTTCTTTCGCAAGGATGGTTGCAGGTGATGCTCCAAAAACGAACAGTCATACTGTGCACTAACGGTCTGTCGTGGAGGAACGTAATGCGTTGGGCTAACACCGTCACAGTTGTACACAAGAATCACCATAACTTCCACCATACTGGACCTCTGAAGCACTTTCGACTTTCGCGGCGACCCATAATGACGTCATTCGTTGGGTTGGAGTTTCAGTTTTGGCTCGTACGGTGTGCCCCATGTCTCATCCAGTGTTACGATACGGCGTAAGAAAAAGCCTCTCCTTCGCGCTCATAGCGCTCCAAGTGCATTTCCGTCAAGTCATGAGGAACCCATCGTGATGCATTTTTTAGCCTGCCCAGGCGTTCCTTCACGATACGAAGCATAGTCATATGCGCTAATCCGGTTTCGTGGGCGAGCTCACGAATCGTATGGCGTCGACCACTGTCCACCATCGCGGCAACAGCATGCACTTCTTCTTCAGAGACGCTAGGAAGACCCGCTCGATGCATGTCTGCCACAGTTTGCCGACCTTCGTCGAAGGCTCTTACCCAACGTGCCACTGTTCTGTACAGCAATGCCGATTCTCCGCACGTCTCTTGAAGACCTTGACGACACTGTCGTGCTGTACAACCTCTGACACATTCAATCTTGATCCAACTCCGTTGTTCCTGTTTCGGAAACAAAGTGACCCCGCTACGTTAGAAGCTCGCTCACAAGTGACTGTGTTTCCCTCGATTGAGCACACGTCGGTGACCTGGGCCTGGCGAGTCCATTTGCTCAGAGGTAACGTAGGTACGTCAACAACGTGTGCTATCAGCGACAATAGTAGATTCCATTGCATGGGGTTCCACAGCAGTGTTGCCACTACTTAAGTTCCAACCTACGTATGAATGCACTCGCAGGTACCGTTGATGGGTTGCCAATAGCATACAAAGGTCTACCTGAACAGGTGCAAGAGCTGTCATTGCAACTAGGTAGCATAAGTTTAAATATTCAGATGATGAGAAATGTGCAAGTAAGGATAAATAAAGACATTAAGGAAATAAAGGGCAGAACCGAGGCTGGTTTGCTAGTCCAAGGCAGTACCCTGGCGCATAAGGTAGTGCAGGAACACAAAGGTTATGCAGATATGATTGAGGACGCGATGAACGTACGGCAGGCAGAACTAAGAGCTGAAATAGATAAGAGGTTGAAAGCATTGGAGGAAAAATCGCTGATTAACACCGTCAGTATCACCGAAAAGAAAGGGGAACAGCCAACCCCAAGGTATCAGTTGTCAACAGACAGGACAGATAATCCGAATATGTATCCGCACTTGAACCTTATCCTGTCAGCTGACACAGATCAAAACTATAAAATACAGCAGGCACTGCCGACTTCTGTCCCTGTCGCGCAGAAGTATTCAGAATACAATCCGATACATCACGCCGCCAATGGACGGTGCTGCATGCCTTTCTACTTTTCTCTCATATGAAGGCTTATTACGACACAGGCAGTTTCCGATTTTTTCTTCCGTAGGTGTGCAGAATGTATGAGTCCGGCAATATACCGTCTGAGTTACGGAAAATTATCATCCATACAATTCCGAAGACTGCAAGAGCCGACAAGTGCGAGAATTAACGCACAATCAACACAACAGCTCAAGCATCCAAGATACTGACAAGAATAATATACAGGAGAATGGAAAAGAAAATTGAGGGCGTGTCAGATGCGGATCAGATTGGCTTTAGGGAAGGTAAAGGCACCAGACAAGTAATTTTGACGTTGCAGTTAATAATGAAAGCAAGACTAGAGAAAAATCAAGACACTTTCACAGAATTTGTCGACCTAGAAAAAGCGTTCGACAGTGTAAAATGGTGCAAAATGTTTGAAATTCTGAGAAAAATAGGGGTACGTTATAGGGAGAGACGAGTAATATACAATATATACAAGAGCCAAGAGCCTAGAGGGTTGACGACCAAGAACGAAATGCTCGGATTAAAAAGGGTGTAAGACAGGGACGTATCATTCGCCACTACTGTTCAATCTGTACATCGCAGAAGCAATGATGGAAGTGAAAGTTTCATGAGTGGAATTAAAATTCGAGGTGAAAGGGTATCAATTTTACGATTCGCTGATGACGTTGCTATCAAATATTCGAATGTCAAATGTATGTGAATTCCTGAGGGACCAAACCGCTGAGGTCATCGGTCCCTAGACTTACGCACTACTTAAACTGACTTAAGCTAAGAACAGCCACACAAACGTACCCGAGGAAGGACTCGATCCCCCGGCGGGAGGAGCCGCGCGATCCGTGACATGGCGCCTTTGACCACGCGGAACATTGCTATCCTCAGTGAAAGTGAAGAATTGAGAGTAATTCGAAGAAAGACGAAAGTAAATGTCCTTTACTTTACGTCTGTGATCATAAATTTTGTGTCAGCAGTCTGCCGGTTTCGGTCTATGATGACCATCTTCAGATGTACTCTATAAAAACAAGGACATGTTTTTATATTACAGATCTGAAGATGGTCATCATAGACCGAAACCAGTAGTCTGATGACAAAAAAAATTTTGATCACAGACGTAAATAAAGGAAATTTATTACATAATCGGATCACTGTTTTATTCGCGACCATGTCGCGGTTCAGGAAGATGAAAGTAATGAGAAGTAGTAGAAATGAGAACAGCGAGAAACGTATCAGGATTGATGGTCACGAAGTAGATGGAGCTAAGGAATTCTGCTACCTAATCATGAAAGTGACCAATGACGTACGGAGCGAGGAAGATATCGAAAGCAGACTAGCACTGGCAGAAAGGGCATTCCTGGCCAAGAGAAGTCTACTAGTAGTGATCAAAGACCTTAGTGTGAGGAAGAAATTTCTGAGAATCTACGTATGGAACACAGCATTGTTGGTTATGAAACATGGACTGTGGGAAAACCGAAACAGAAGAGAACCGAAGCATTTGAGATGTAATACTACAGACGAATGTTGAAAATGAGGTGGACTGATAAAGTATGGAATTAGGAGATTCTACCCAGAATCGGAGAGGAAATGAATAAGTGGAAAGCACTGACAAGGAGAAGGGACAGGATGATAGGACATCTGTTAAGACATCAGGGATTGACTTTCATGGTACTAGAGGGAGCTGTAGAGGGCAAAAACTGTAGAGGAAGACAGAGACTCGAATAGATCCAGCAGATAATTTAGGGCATAGGTTGCAAGTGCTATCCTGAGATGAAGAGGTTGGCACAGGAGGGAAATTCGTGGCGGGCTGCATCAAACCAGTCAGAAGACAGATGACTAAAAAGAAAGAAAAAAGTAAACGAACAAACCCAGTAGTGTTCATAAGAGCCTCTCAGAGGGTTTTGCCAAGAAATTGGATCGAAGCCCAGCAGAAGATACGATCTACTGTAGGTTATACACAGGGTATGTATTGCTGTGGGCCACTGACATGAGAGAAAAATTTCGCACTACGAATAGTTTGAAAGACAAGTTCTGGTCCATCGCAGTACAAGAGAGATTGAGGCGCGAAGTGTTAACTCGGCGCCATTCAGCAGTAAACTCGGAGGGCTGAGAAGGTAGTTCGAGATTTATCTAAGTATAACCTTCTACTGGACAAACCAGATATCATACGTAGATGTCCTAAAAATTTTGGAAAGTCGGCTACCGGCTAACATACGTGAGAAAGTACTAACCACTCCTGAGTATGAAACAGAGAATTTCCTATCAGTTCTCGAGCCCATCGATCTTATCTACGTAGAGAAACCTGCGCAACCACAAAGCGACAGCACACGAACTAACGGACAACACGGCGGGAATGGCAACAACAACCAACTCGGTTGGCAGCCGTCTCACCATCACAACAATAGCAACAGGAACCAATTTGATAACGCAAAGGGACAAAAATTCAAGGGAGAATATACAAATAACGAAGGACAGAATTTCAATCGGTCAGGATTTAATGGCCAGAGAGGTTCTAGTCAGCAAGCGTACAATGCGCCACCTACCGGGGGCAATGACCCGAATGGCAACTGGCACGAGCAGAACTCAACCGGGCGATAAAATAATCCGCCGCTGCCTGACTGCAATCAGCAAAATCAAAATTACGAAATTTCGAAATTTCGCATCGAGAGCCGCGAAAGATCCAACTGGCGAAACCAGGCGCATAATGTACACATAGTTGAGGTTGCGCCTAACTAGGAGGTCAGTGCTTAGGATAATTCGAAAACTCGAACCGGTCTCGATAGGCCCCAGTTTAATGATCAGTAATAGGGGTGGGGGCATGAAATTAGTTGAAAGCTGATTTCTTAGATACGACAACCGTGGTGATATAATAGATGACCTCGGTAATCAATGAACAAATACTATGTTTAAGGGTACACATAGTACTGGACACTGGAGCTACCACGATTATGATTTCATAGGGTCTGTTTGATCAGTTACAAAAACGAGGACACATTCCGACGCTTCCAGTCCAAAATTGTAAAATCCAAACAGCTGTAGGGGGTAAGTCAAAAGGCGTAAAATTGCAGGCATGGGTTCCTATTCAAAGTGACAGCTTCTTTTTACAGTGCATTTTTCTTGTGGTTGAAAGGCTAGTAATAAAGTGCCTTATGGGCTTGTACACCTGTAGGAAGTACCAAGCACAAATTGTCGGTGGTAAGTGGAGGTGTCATTTTGGTGTGTATTCAGTAGGCTACTCAAGTCAAACGCCAGTGAAAGCGAACCAAAACACACTGCTGACGTTCGAATAAAATTCTTCTACCCTGGCGTCATGTTTCTAACCACACAAGGAATTGACCAATCACAGGAAGGGGAAAAAGGCCCTGAGGTCATGCACACTAAACCGGCCGCGGTGGCCGAGCGGTTCTAGGCGCTTCAATCCGGAACCGCGCGACTGGTACTGACGCAGGTTCGAATCCTGCCTCGGGCATGGATGTGTGTGATGTCCTTAGGTTAGTTAGGTTTAAGTAGTCTAAATTCCCGGGCACCGATGGCCTCAGATGTTAAGTCCCATAGTGTGCAGAGACATTTGAACCATACACACCAAGTTAAGAGAGTCAGAGTGTCTTACGGAAGAACAAAAGGAAGAACTGCAGGAGCTTGTAATACGTTATGCTCACGGTTTTGAACGAGCCCTAGCACACTCAAAGGATACTAATACAAACTGGAGGTGTACCCACACGAAACCTTTTGCTTTTCGTCTTACCCCATTCTATGCGCCTAGAAGGAGGCTGTGAGGAAAGAGATCAATAGAATGCTACACTGGGAAATAATACAACCATCCTTATCTCCATACCGTAGCCCCATTTTTGCCATTAGCAAATCAGGTGGTAATGTCCATCTCGTGCTCGATCCACGAAGAATAAATGAAATTATTGTGCCTGTCAGAAAGCGGATTGAAAACCTGGAAGAACAGCTTCGAAAATTCCATAACGGTAAGTACTTCACCATAATAGATATCTGAGCCTTGTACTGGTAAATTGCACTCCATGAAGATAGCTGTAGGCACACTGCCTTTATATATGAGGAGAGAAGTTGTGAGTTCTGTGTTTTCCCTTTCGGTTTAAACGTCAGTGCAAGGGCATTTATTTCTGCTTTAGATAGAGTCTTAGGACCTGAATTGTTAAGCACAGTCACGGTTTATGTTGATGATTTACTGATTCTGTCTCCACGTGGTCATAACACTGAAGACTCTTTTCTTAAGCCGTGTTTAGGTTTCCAGAATACGGAGTCACATCCAATCTAATGAAGTCACATTTCGGTAAGGAAAGTATTTAATTCTTTGGACTCATAATATCACCTCACGGAATGCTTCCAGACCATAAGAAGCTCGATGCTATCGGACACTGCCCTGTACTTCAAAATACGAAACAGTTGAAGGGATGTCTTGGATTATTACCCTTCTTCTGAAAATTTATACCACAGCAGCTTTTGAATAATGATGCTCTATTGAATCTTCTACGGAAGAACCACCCAACATTAAAGAAGCTCTTTTGAAGTCCAACATCTTACATCATCCTGACATGACCCAGGATTTTTGTCTATGTACAGACATGTCCGGCCAAGGGCTGGGCGCTTGTATTCCATATCACTGACACGAATGGTGGGTTTATCCCCAAGGTAATTAGTTTTGCTAGTAGGACTCTATCTGAAGCTGAACGAGCAGGTTCCGTGACCAAATTGGAAGCTCTTGCGGTAATATGGGCGTTCAAAAGTGCGCCTGTTGCCTGTGGGGAATGAATGCCAAGGTATATTGCGACCATCAGTCTTTGTCCTTCCTTCTTACTTGTAAACTCTTAAACAGAAGGATCGCTAGGCGGTTTTTGTATTTACAGGAATTTGTTTTTGAAGTTGTGTATATCAAAAGTAATTGAAACGTAATTGCTGATGCCTTATCAAGGATTCCACAAGGTCTACACGAATTCTTGTTTCATCGACATCACCCAGATCAGAGCCAATGGTGTTTTTCTTTAACAGAGGATCACGTTAACGACTTTATTTACACACTAACAATATTTGGGGACACTATGGCGTCTCCAAATACCTTAGTAAAATAAGCACTTATTGTTGGTATTCAAGTTTAAGACGAAAGGTTCTGCAGGTAATATGAAAATGTGTTGCGTATCAGAAGACTAAGCGTACAAATAAGCCAAAACTGATAGAACTGCACCAGACACGGCCTAAAAGACCCATGGAGATAGTTTCCTGAGACGCGGCTGGACCGTATCCACAAGAGAAAGAAGGCGAAAAATATGTTATTGCTCTGCAAGATGTTTTCTCCAAGTATGTCAAATTGTATGTAGTGCATTCAGTGCCTGCGAGCACCATAATCAGAAGAATTACAACGGATTATCTACCCACAGTAGGCAAGCTGGAAATACTGATAACGGACAATGCGTCTTACTTCACAGGCAAACGTTGGAAAGAGTTGTTGAGCACACATAACATTAAACATATACTTGTATCCAGGTTTCACCCAGAAGCAAGTCCTGTAGAGAGGATATTTAAGGAATTTAACAGATTTATCCGGACTTACACCCCTCACAAACACACAAGGTGGATCGAACACATTACTTCATTCCTGCAAGTCACTAACTGTGTCCCACATAGCTCAACCGGCTTTACCCGTACGGAATTGCTATTTGACAAAATACAAGTTGACGATTGGAAGAAACCTCTTCCCAAAGTCCGTAGGGAGAAAATACACTTAAACAGTGATAAGGGAAAAGGACTCTACTCACACAAAGCTTTACGTGAATTTGTGCAGTAAAGAGAATTTGACACTGATTAAACACAGCTTGGTGCAATGATATAAGTGTATATAAGGGATGACACACTCTCCGCTTGAATATACTTATTACGATTGATGTTTAGTATTAAGGAAAGATTTCATTTTGTCTACTTCATGAGTGTTGCCTTATTAGGGTGTAAGTTTTAGTTATGTAAGATTTTCATTGTATGTTTACTAGACAGAGAAGCTGAGAAAACACTTCCCTCACTGAGCCCGAGAAATTATTTAATTTATCACTGTGTTGTTTAAACAGGCAGCTGGCGTGCGATTGAGACGCAGAGCGTGGAAGTGGCGAAGTGGAGTGAGCGCGGAACTGCGCATGCGCTGTAGCTAGCTTTAAGGTTGACAACCTCTGCGCCGCCAGACGACGATCGTAGCTTAGCAAAGAAACGCCAGCAATCTACATTTAGAAAAACTTTATGAGTTGATTACTAAGGGAAAAAAACGTCTACACTACAGAACTAAAGTAAGATAAAGCAATTAGGAAGAACTAAGCTAAGGAATGTATGTACAGAGGACGAGGTAAACACTATCTACAGAAAACTAGCTGATAGCTACCACTATAATACTACGCACAAGCACTAAGACATGCGCTCTTACAACTCACAAAAAGCTGATAAAGAACTGCATACTGATAGAAATTGAATATATGACTACTGAAAGTGTGATGCATTAGTAGCTAGCGAGCAACTATGCACTTAGTTTTAAGTTAATATTTAAGTGTCCTTCCAGAGAACAATGCAGAGTCATGTCCTGGGTATAAAAAAGGGAACACTTTGATTCCAAAGCGTAAGGACTGCAACGAAAATAAATAATTATATGTGAGTCGGTTGGTGTGAATGTGTGTGTGAAAGAGGTACAATACGCCACATGTGTAAAAAGATTGAACTTAGGTATTGTGCTACCAAATGAAAAGGGGCCAGACAAAGCATTACAAGTCCATGTGACTGAGAAGAGCGCCAAGCAATTGCTATTACAGTACATTTGCACACGAGGTGTCTCAACATTGGGTTTACACATGTTCATTGGCACAATTCTCGTAGAGATATATTCATCCATAACAGAATACATAATAGTGATGTCGTGTAGCGAAAGGAAGTATAAGTCATCGGCACGGAAGTATACTGTTTACAGTCGACGATGACACTTGTTTAACACGATATTGTACTGTCAGAATGTGTCAGTAGATAAACACGAAGTAAGTGGACTAGCACGAGTATATAGACATGAAACGATGTACTCAGTAGCTGTCTCTTGATGAATGAAGGATTGCAGTAGTAAAGTAAAAATGACTGCTTCTTCCTGTCCATAACTTGTCCTGTAGACCAATACACACATACTAGTAAACTTGTCAGAGGCGTAGCTAGACGTAGTTATGTAGGCTTGTCGTAATTTCTTGTTATGAAGCTTTTTTTCCTCAGCATCTGCAACGATGGATACTCATGTCAGGTGTGACTACTACTACTACATATGAACACAAAACTCATGCACATCATACGATAATGTTGTATGCAAATATTTTGTCAATACTGGAAAATGAGACTGAAGAAATGACAATGTGTGTCATGTTAAAGCAAGATGAGACTATGAAACAGATTGTTCACAAATGAAAATTCAAAAGGCTAATACCCAAAATAAAATATGATAAAATGATAATGTAAAAGTTGAGAAATGTTACTTGATATAAAATCACAAGAAATGTATATAATATTAACTGTTTCGTATGTACAATTTATGTACAGTGTTTATGTAAGCTTTTGTGCAATATTTTTGTAAAGCAATGTAAATGCCAGATGAAAATGGAAAAGAAATGCTCAAACCTGGCGTGTCAATACATTTTAAAATGTTGTTGGCAGCACTGGCGCAGATCGCACATGCTTGAATATTAAGTTCGTTAAGATATGTAATTAATTTTATAATAACTGTCAATTAAGTTAATATTACACTGTAACGAAGTTTATTAGACTCTGCTTTATATTATCTAATGAAGGTTTTACTCGTTTCAAAGTATTCCTAGAAAGAAAAAAAAACACAAACATAACCTAAGGGCTGGTTTCCACGTACTTTAGACGTAGGTTTACATACAAATTTATAACATTTCTTTAAGTATTAAGTGAAGAATTTAGGTTGTTTTCATTACACATATATTTAGTAGTGCCGTATCTACTAGGGGAATTGAAGATTTTAAGTTCTATCTTTTATTTCCTTTCAAAAGGCGTAAAGTACATATTGCAAATACACAGTATTAGGCTAATTTTTCAGGTATACAAATTTTGATTTTTAAAGCTGGTTTAACCACATTACATTACTATTTCAATAGTATACACGTGTATTAGTGTGACTCTTGTGATATGTAGTTAATAGAATATTACTGTTATTTCCTAGATAAATTTTGTAACACTATTGTAAACAACCATGAGCAAGAAGTGTTTCAGCTGCCGTAGGAAAGTCAGTTCTGGGGTTCTGTGCAGCTGTTGTGGCAGATGGTTACATTGGGGTGAATGTAGTGGCATGGGAATTGGGGAAGTAAATGGATCTCTTCCATGGTATTGCAGATTATGTTCAAGGGGTAGGAAAATAGCGGAACAGGAAGGTAAGATTAGAGCTGAACTGAATAGTGCTAGGGAGAAACTGATGAGGTTAAGGGGGGAGAAGGGCGAAGACAGGTGGGAAGTGGTAGCAAGGAACAGGGGCCACAGAAAGAGAACAGTATCTGACAGCTTCATCATTGACACAAACAAAAGATTTGCCTTGCTACCTCAGTCAGCTAAGCAAGAGGCTCAAGTACTCATAGATGTAAGTATAGTCAGCACTCAACACTCACTAGGAAACCAACTGTGGCAAAAAAAGTAGAAAGTAGGAGGGAAGTTCTGTTGTTAGGTAGTAGACATGGAAGAGGTGTGGGCCAGATCTTGTGACAGGTACCAGGTCACAAGTATTTTCAAGCCCTGTGCATGTCTTAGCCAAGTAATAGAGGATGTAGGATCACTGTGCAAGGGTTTTACAAAGCAGGATCATGTTGCAGTAGTGGGTGGAGCCGGAAACAGTATTGAAAGGGATCAGGGCTACAATATTGAATGTGACCTGGTAAAAAATACCATCTGCAACGAACCATATAAATGTTGGCTTGCTTCCTGCTTTCATGTGGCATGATTGGCCCCAACTGAACAGCTGTCAGGAGCGACAGTATGGAGCTAGATCAGCTGCTTCGGGTGGTTACTTTGTCAGGCATAGGTTTGGTTCCTGTTGATGGTATTGATAGGTGGAACTTTACAGGACATGGCCTGCATCTCAATAGGAAAGGGAAGGGCAAACTGGTTGGGATGTTAACAAAATCTTTAAGGGAGGGCACTGAAACTCATGGGAGCACTTTTTTAGTCTAAGATGAGTGTCCAATCATCCTACATTGATTGAAATTAAGCTTAATGAGACGTTCAGACAGGCAGGTACTAGAGATGTCAAAATATCACAAGATTGTCATAACAGTGCAGTGGAAAATAATGTTAGTATGTCACAAGATTCACATAAAAGCACAATGAGAAATGATGTTAATATATTGCATCAGAATATCAGCGGAGGATTAAGAAACAAAGTAGATGAGCTTCTTGTCTGTTTAGAAGATTTTGAAACTGAGTGTGGAATAGATGTACCACATCTGTGTGAACTTCCTATAGTCACAGGTATGGAAATGGTAAATGTAGGTGGATCTAAGCTTTCAGCACATGTAAGTAGAGACACTATGGAGAGAGGAGGAGTTGCCATACTCATATGTTCAAATCTGATACAGTGTGAAAAAGTTGGAAACTAAAAAATGAAGCATAGATCAAGATACTGAAATATGTGCGTGTGAGATTAAACTAAATAACTGCACTTTTATAATTGCGGTCAGGTATAGGTCCCCATTGGGAAATTTTCAACTATTTTAGAAAAACTTGGATTCTTTGTTGTGCTACCTGTCAGACAGAGGAAAGCAAATTATTGTTTGTGGGGATTTCAATGTAGATTTTCTGAAAAAGTTTTACCTTGTAGTACTACTTGGTTCTTTCAATTTGACATCAGTTATTGATTTTTATATTCAGATGGTACACACTGATAGATAATGTTTCCATAGGCCATGATAAATTTAATCAAATAAAAACTTTTCCTGTTAAGAATGGTCTGTCTGATCATGATACACAGCTAGTTACAGTATATGATACAGCTCCATACAGTAATGCAAAACTGTCCTCCAAAATAGTGCATTCAATTAACGATTTAACAATTCAAAATTTTAGGGAATGTTTGCAACAGTTAGACTGGGATGAGGTGTACAGGGAACATGATGCTAATTTAAAATTTTACCTATTTCATGATACCTTTGTGAGTATATTTGAAAACAGTTTCCCTAAGAAAACAGTGAAATGTAGTTGTAAGAAATCATGTAAAAAGCCATGGCTTACTAAAGGGATAAAAATATCTTGTAAACAGAAAAGAGAAGTGTATCTTATAGATAGGAGGAATAATGCACCTGAAACAGCGAAACATTATAAAAACTACTGCACTATATTAAGGAAAGTTATTAAAAAGTCCAGAAGTATATGTCTGAGATTAGCACATCTGATAATAAAATTAAAACAATTTGGAATATTGTTAAAAGGGAAACAGGGCAACTGAGTGCACAGGAAGACTGTATTTCTATCAAACACAATGAAAAGTTTGTTAATAAGAAGTCAGAAGTAGAAAACATTTTTAATAATCATTTTTTAAATGATGTGATCCAACTATTCATTAGAAAATGCAAGGCAGTATATGGAAGAGGCAGTAACTATGCAATTCGATACAACTGAAATTCTCCTGCTGAAATCAGGAAAATAATAAATTCACTCAAAAGTAAAAGCCCACATGGAATTGATGTCATTTCCAACAGAGGACAACAAATAAATAGGATTCTCAGCCACATATGTAGTAGCTCACTGAAACAGGGCATTTTTACACATAGACTGAAATACGCTATTGTTAAACCATTGCCTAATAAAGGGGGTAGGTCTGATGATAACAACTACCGCCCAGTCTCACTTCTGACAGCTTTATCCAAAATTCTTGAAAACGTAATGTATTCAAGAGTAGCATCACATATTTGTAAAAATGAAATACCGACAAAATGTCAATTAGGTTTTCAGAAAGACTTTTCAACAGAAAATGCTGTATATGCTTTCACTGATCAAATATTAAATGCATTGAATAACTGAACATCACCCGTTGGGATATTTTGTGATTTCTCAAAGGCTTTTGATTGTGTGAATCATGAAATTCTTCTAAGTAAGTTTAAGTATCGTGATATGAGTGGGACAGGGCACAAATGGTTTAATTCATACTTAACTAGAAGAATGCAGATGGTTGAAATTAATAGTACAGATAGTCTCCAAAAATCAGCAGAGTCCTTTAATTGGTGAGGTATCAAGAATGGTGTCTCACAGGGTTGTCTTGGGTCCCTTATTCTTCTTAATATATATTAACGACTTGCCACTCTATATACATGAAGATGCAAACCTAGTTCTTTCTTCTGATGATACAAGTATAGTAATCACACCCCACAAGCAAGAATCACCTGAGAAAATTGTAAATAATGTCTTTCAGAAAATTATTAAGTGGTTCTCTGCAAATGGACTATCACTAAATTTTGAGAAAACACAATTTATATAATTCTGTCCAGTAAATGGCATAACACCATCGATAAATATAAACAATGAACAGAAGTCTGTTGCTAAGAGCGAATACTCAAAATTTCTGGGTGTGTGCATTGATGATAACTGGAAGAAACACATCGATGATCTGCTGAAAAGATTAGGCTCAGCTACTTATGCTATTAGGTTTATTGCAAATTTTGGTGATAAACATAGCAGTAAATTAGCCTAGTATGCCTATTTTCATTCACTGCTTTCATAGGGCACCATATTTTGGGGCAATTCGTCATTAAGAGAGAAAATATTCATTGCACAAAAGCGTGTAATCAGAATAACAGCTGGAGCCCACACAAGATCACCTTGCAGACATTTATTTTAAGGACACGGGATATTCACAGTACCTTCGCAATACATATATTCACTTACGAAATTTGTCATTAATAACGCACCCCAATTCAAAAATATCAGCGAAGTGCATAGCTACAACACTAGAAGAAAGGATCTTCAACTGTTCTGGATTAAATGTCACTTTGGCACAGAAAGGGTGAATTATTCTGCCACAAAAATCTTTGGTAATTTGCCAAATAGTATTAAAAGTCTGACAGATAGCCAACCAACATTTAAAAGCAAATTAAAAGAATTTATGAATGACAACTCCGACTCAATTGACGAATTCTTAGATATGAAGTAGTAACTGTAAAAACAAATTAGTTAATTATTTTGTGTGAAGAAAACTTACGTTAAAGTGACATGTTCCGCATCATTACGAAATGTCGTATTCATGATCTATGGAACAAGGATTAATGTATGTATGTTTGTATGTATGAACCTAGATTATCGTGACAATGATGAAACGTAAAAACTATGTATGTTACCCAGTATGAAGCTGAATATTTTTTCCAGGACGACATATGTGAACTAATGACAGTAAATGTGCTACGAACATTTTGTGAAACTTTGAAACTCGTAATTCAAGACATTCTACCGCAGAGAGGGTATGGAGGCGAATAAAGGCATTGAAGATTTATCTTGAACCCACTGAAGCGTCCTCGGGATGCTGATAGCATGAGCCTGGTTCAACCACTGAAACACATGGATTACAACAGGAACAAATGCATTGGCCGTAAATGATGAAACGCTTTGCCACAGCATTGATGGTTCCATTAGGCATAAGCCTCACCACCTCAGGTTACAGCAGTGGGATGAACACTTTTATTGACTTTGGATAAGCAAGTGAAACTGTAACACACTTGTGGACAGCTCTAGTTAACTACAACGTTAACAAACTC
Source organism: Schistocerca cancellata (assembly GCF_023864275.1). Lineage (NCBI taxonomy): Eukaryota > Metazoa > Arthropoda > Insecta > Orthoptera > Acrididae > Schistocerca > Schistocerca cancellata. The sequence continues at coordinate 313,523,560 of NC_064630.1, read as the reverse complement.
AAGTGCGAGCGCAGCATACCTAAGGTGATGTGCGCGCGCTGGACAATACCACAATAGCAGCGGTAGGATTCCAATGATCAAACAAGAGCCTCTGAATTCAAATACGCCTGTTGACGCAATTCTTCAAAATTTCGTAAATTAGTAAGGTAATAATGTGTAAAGTGTACATTAAACAAAATTACATATATGTGTCATATAATGACACTTTCCGGCAGTAAACTAGGTAAACTTGGCCACGAATAAAGGTCTCAGTACCCTAACAGGCCAAGAGTTTGACGTATAAAAAGGTGCAAATAGTGTAATGCACCACCACCACTGTATGCTCACGTGCAGTGATACGGTTCATGCCAGTATGCACTCGTGGGGGGAGGGGGCAATTGTCAATGTTCTTTAAATGGCCTACACATACAAGAAACTATTTGTAACGGTTCTTATTCGCGCCGTCCCCGTGTGGCAACGATGTCGTAGGGAGGTATGATTATATCTGAGCAGGCTGACAAAATTGAAAGCTATACTATCAATTTTTTATGTAGCTCCTTCATTTTTGTCACCGGTCTTGCTGTCTATCGGTCTTTTGAGCTGAGATAAAGACGTATGTACTTGCACTCTCTCAATATTGTGCTAATTGAAAGTTGTATGCGGAAGTCTCAAGTTTTCATTCTCCTACCGAGCTTCGACCTAATCTCCATATCCCGATGCGACGAGGACTTGCACTTTTAAATTGACCTTTCCGGAGAAGAAGCCAACACGAAAGGAGAATAGCTGACTCACCCACGACGGGATTGTTGTGCATCCTCGGGGAGACGAGGTAAATATCAAGCCGTACACCAATACTCAATGGAATTAATTTTCAGTCAATGTTCCAGACTTGCCACAATGTTTCTTAACCCTCACGCATCCATACCTGCGTGCGTTTCCTGTACTTACAATTTCTGGTGCTGCTAAACATGCTCTGAACAATTCACTTTATCTCTCTCCCTTACCCCTATACATGCCATTGATCACTGCTGACTCTTCCGCTTTAGGTGCCGTTTCCCACCCCAAGGGCAAGAGACTTCCCCGAACCTCCGTGCACTTCTCCGGCTTCTTTGAAAAGGCCTTTGGCAGAATGAGGGTGACTTCTTATGCTAGAAGTCTTCGAACGCCAATACTGATGATTTTTATTCAAAATTTGAGCTGTGGCGGGGTTCGAACCCGGAACCGAGGACGTTTTGATCAGTAATCGAAGATGCTACCACTATTTCTTCCCTTCATTGTGTTAGTTACTGTTCGTTGCGTTTGATCGGGTGGACGTCACATGACACTCGTCCGAGTTCATCGTAGATCCTTTCACCCACTTTTATCACAGACAGCAGCCAACTCTCTGACCGCAGGGCACGCTGAGCTACCGTGCCGGTATCACTAAACCACGGGTAAGTGAATCAACCCTGCTGATCCTGTGCCGATGCAGGACGAAGAAACAAGATAAAGAAAAATACACTCCTGGAAATTGAAATAAGAACACCGTGAATTCATTGTCCCAGGAAGGGGAAACTTTATTGACACATTCCTGGGGTCAGATACATCACATGATCACACTGACAGAACCACAGGCACATAGACACAGGCAACAGAGCATGCACAACGTCGGCACTAGTACAGTGTATATCCACCTTTCGCAGCAATGCAGGCTGCTATTCTCCCATGGAGACGATCGTAGAGATGCTGGATGTAGTCCTGTGGAACGGCTTGCCATGCCATTTCCACCTGGCGCCTCAGTTGGACCAGCGTTCGTGCTGGACGTGCAGACCGCGTGAGACGACGCTTCATCCAGTCCCAAACATGCTCAATGGGGGACAGATCCAGAGATCTTGCTGGCCAGGGTAGTTGACTTACACCTTCTAGAGCACGTTGGGAGGCACGGGATACATGCGGACGTGCATTGTCCTGTTGGAACAGCAAGTTCCCTTGCCGGTCTAGGAATGGTAGAACGATGGGTTCGATGACGGTTTGGATGTACCGTGCACTATTCAGTGTCCCCTCGACGATCACCAGTGGTGTACGGCCAGTGTAGGAGATCGCTCCCCACACCATGAAGCCGGGTGTTGGCCCTGTGTGCCTCGGTCGTATGCAGTCCTGATTGTGGCGCTCACCTGCACGGCGCCAAACACGCATACGACCATCATTGGCACCAAGGCAGAAGCGACTCTCATCGCTGAAGACGACACGTCTCCATTCGTCCCTCCATTCACGCCTGTCGCGACACCACTGGAGGCGGGCTGCACGATGTTGGGGCGTGAGCGGAAGACGGCCTAACGGTGTGCGGGACCGTAGCCCAGCTTCATGGAGACGGTTGCGAATGGTCCTCGCCGATACCCCAGGAGCAACAGTGTCCCTAATTTGCTGGGAAGTGGCGGTGCGGTCCCCTACGGCACTGCGTAGGATCCTACGGTCTTGGCGTGCATCCGTGCGTCGCTGCGGTCCGGTCCCAGGTCGACGGGCACGTGCATCTTCCGCCGACCACTGGCGACAACATCGATGTACTGTGGAGACCTCACGCCCCACGTGTTGAGCAATTCGGCGGTACGTCCACCCGGCCTCCCGCATGCCCACTATACGCCCTCGCTCAAAGTCCGTCAACTGCACATACGGTTCAAGTCCACGCTGTCGCGGCATGCTACCAGTGTTAAAGACTGCGATGGAGCTCCGTATGCCACGGCAAACTGGCTGACACTGACGGCGGCGGTGCACAAATGCTGCGCAGCTAGCGCCATTCGACGGCCAAAACCGCGGTTCCTGGTGTGTCCGCTGTGCCGTGCGTGTGATCATTGCTTTTACAGCCCTCTTGCAGTGTCCGGAGCAAGTATGGTGGGTCTGACACACCGGTGTCAATGTGTTCCTTTTTTCCATTTCCAGGAGTGTATATCGAAATCAACAGTGTCAAAAGCCTTTCTGGAATCAACCGGTAATAAAATGGTCGCACCCCGTTTGTCATGGTATGTTTGATGTCATCAGCACGGTAGTTAATGCAGTTGCTGTGCTATGGTGTTTCCGGAATCGTGATTGATGTTTACTGTGGATGGTATGTTTTTAGGTAATCCGTCAACTGTTAATGAGTTGTGTACTCCAGGGCGTCAGAAACTGGGGGTAATATGCTACTAGACCTGTAATCGCACGGTAATGTTGGGTGTTCATTGACTTTGTAAGTAGGCTGTTTAGGTTTTTATGTTCGTAACGCCACGTAGCGCTCTGTATGAAAATCACTGACTGTCCTGTGTGCAGTCTGTGGCTGGTCGGCATTGATGGAATATTCGCTTGTGTAGTGTTGGGCAGTTGGATGTGAACAGCACGTAGCGTTGGGCAGTTGGAGGTGCGCCGCCAGCAGGAGTGGATGTGGAGAGAGAGATGCCAGAGTTTTGAGAGGACGATCTGGACATGTGTCCATTAGAAAAAGGAAATTTGTAAAGATGGATGTCATGAATTGACAGATATATATATGATGACTTTTCAACATTATTAACGTAAATACATTGTTTGTTCACTATCAAAATCTTTCATTTGCTAACTATGCCTATGACTAGTTAGTGCCTTCAGTAGTTAGAATCTTTTATTTAGCTGGCAGTATTGGCGCTCGCTTTATTGCAGTAGTTCGAGTAATGAAGATTTTTGTGAGGTAAGTGATTCATGAAAGATATAGGTTATTGTTAGTCAGGGCCATTCTTTTGTAGGGATTATTGAAAGTCAGATTGCGTTGCGCTAAAAATATTGTGTGTCATTTTAGTGATGATCAGAATAAGTAAAGAGAGAAATGTCTGAGTACGATCAGTTTTGCTCTGCTGCTTGAAAATCAAATAACGTAAGAGGTTTGCCACCACAGTCATTCATAATTTTTTCAAAGGGGACGTTTCAACTTAAGTTTGAAAAACTGAAGATGTCTGTGAGAACTGTAGTAAGAGAGTCGATAAAGTTTTTAATCACATGTATGTTCTCTGCATCAGTACGTCCTGACATAAAAGAAATTTCCCTACGCTGTGTACAGAAGCTTGATTTAAGGAAAACGAGTCTGTCGAGAAGGTGTATGACGGTGTATTGAAACTTTATAGCTGACTGCTGCTGTTCTACGATGTCGTCACATCCCGCCACTTTCCTTCCAACGTTTAGAAAATCAACACAATACCCTCTGTGTCAGCTGTAAGTTAAATTGTCCAACTCTATGAAGACTACTTCTGCTGGAGACGCCGTCTTAGCGCCCGATGTCTCAGTATCAGAAGGGAAAAGAAAGAGGCAGTTGGCAGCCTAAGCCAGCCGGAACGGTGAGTTATAGCTCGGTGCTGGGTGGGCCGCGTCGACGGTGCGAATTAATAGCCAGTCCGTCCGCAGTCGGACCAAGTTCGTAATGGGCCCCGGCCGTAATGCGTTTCGGGCCCGGGCCCAGCGGTCGAGAGGACGGGAAGCGTCGCGTTGCCTCCAAATTTATGCGATTAGCTCCGAATTACTTAGCCGGGTCGCTGCCCCCCCCCCCCCCCCCCCCCCCCCCCCCCCCCCCCCCGAGGAGCAGTTGGGCAGTCTTTGTGAACGCGGACGGACCTTGTTTGCTCGACCGCGACCGGGCTGCGAACACTGCTCTCCTCCACGAAACAGAGTGGTGCAAGCGTGTGCGTGAGGGTCTCTGCTACGCTAGTCTTTAGACTCACAAGGAACCCGTCGAATAGGGGGTCACAAGTGAGGCTCCCCTGAAGGTCTTGTGGTAACAACTATGACACGAAAAACGTTAGCTGCTAATGACTCACCATGTGCAGTAGGAGGGCGACAGAAAATGAATGTTTGGGAGGTGCACAGATCACACTTCTGTGGGATGTAAGTAATACACTTCATAAAATAGACGTCATCGACATTCAATAAATGTTCAAAAACAAATCATTAACTTGCACCATCAACACCGTGAAATGATTTCTCATTGGCGGCGGCAGAAATTCTCGAAAAGGCCAAGCCCCACGCTCAACATCACTTGTCGTCGAGAAATTCTAGATTCATTTCGTGAAAACATTTAAAATTTCCCTTTACAATGCAATAAAGTGAAAAGTCAGTTAACAACAACCAATAATCACAGACCAACAAATAATCACAGACCACCAGTAGGGCTTAAAATTTTGCTTTGAAATTTATCCCTTTTCTTTAAAAAAAATCACATGATCAATATCAGAAATCACAGGGAGACAGAAGGCTTAGAATTTACTTTAAAATTCTCTAAAAAAATGTTACAGTGAGATCAAAATCAATAATCATCAAGCGCCAGAAGCCTTAGAAACTGCCTTGAAATTTTGAAGTATTACAACAAGGTCAAGATCAATACTTAGAAATATTCCCTTTTAAAGAATTAAAAAAACACTTAACAGAAACAGATCAAGATATTTTACAATTATTCTGAAACAATTGAAGAGAGTAAATGCCCAACGTCAAAACAACTAGGCCGCGGTGGTGGCTACTAGGAATACAACAAGGTAAAAACATTGAAAGAAAGCAGGACTGTAGGAGCTTAAACTTCGAGTAAATTGGCAACAATTCCAAATGCATATTATTAACTTGCAACATGAACACCGTGAAATGGTTTTTCATGTGTGTGTGGTGAACTAACCTTGTAATATATATATATATATATATATATATATATATATATATATGTTTGAAAGGTTAGTTCACCACACACGCGCACACACGCACACACACACACACACACACACACACACACACACACACACACACACACACACACACATATATATATATATATATATATATATATATTCCACCAAGCTGAACTCTGTTGCAAGGTTAGTTCACCACACAGTGGGTGTGGTGAACTAACCTTGCAATGGAGTTCAGCTTGGTGGAATTTAGTAACTGTCTCATGGTCCGAAACCCTGCTGTTTACCCAATTTTGGTTCCGGGAAGGGAAGGCAGGTAAGGGTACATTAAACGCGGAACGAAAAATTAAGATGCAGTGACCGACGACCCACAACCACAACTCGGCACGAAACAGAGATGGCGATGAGGACCGAATACCGAGTTCTGCCCAGAATCGCGCCCGCTTACTCACTTGTCGCGAAGTCGGCCGACTGGTGAGGCACACCGGAACAATTCGTTGCCCAGTCAGACAGCCAGGAGCTGGGAGAGCATACAATACGGCTAACTATCCCAGCCTGCAGAACTGACAACCCGATATTAGTGTTAGATTAACTACAAATTTTCGGGCCGATTCCACAGTTGGCTGTGTTTCGTCAATTTGACGCTTTTTTTGAAATTTGGTTATCTTACGTCTTCCAATTCTGTAGCACTAATTGAAATTATTCAACCATCCACTGCTTCCTTTGACATCGTTGTAATCTATGCCGCGAGCAATTTGATGCACATAACATAGTAGGTCACTATCATGCACATCCTGTAAATTGTGTCGAGTACCCTTGAAACGCGCGAAAATAAATTTTTGTAACAATTGCACCTTATCCCCCCTTGAATATGCGCAGTTTTTCTTATGCACCACACGGTCATGTTGTTGCGAATTCATTCTAAATCTGTTCGAAATTGTTTTTTTTTCTATGCTTAGGATTATCTTCCCTGTACGTAATTATGTTTAGTACCCGCTTCTTGGACAACGACTGTCCTTGGCTGCCTTTCACTGGAAAGGGGATTTGTGGCTCCCAGTCCAACGAGGATGATGAACTATATGGCTCGACATCTGTTTCAGTATCACTTTCACTTGTTAAGCAGATATCGTCATCATTGTACTCCTCATGTACATCGTCCGTATACGAAACCACACATTCCACTGACTAATCTTGCAGCAACGCTAATATTCATCTGCCGCTTCTTTCTCACTCTGCAGAATTCCTTGCGTTTCTTTGTGACGAAATATCAGCTTCGGGAACTATTGTTATAGATACAATGCTCTGCCTTGTACCTACAGCACTAGCACAGTAGCACTGTTTTGTGTTACTCGTCGACTAAGCAGTTGAACTACGCTCCGTAGCGTCATGCTGTGCTCACCGTCGGAAATCTCCAGTCCCGCCTCTGCTGCCATTAGCAGCCAATATTGTGGCTGCGTGGTAGGCAACATGTGGGGCGACGAATGCCGTAAAAATCATTGGCCATTTGCGATCTCTCACTGAAGGGGTTCCTTGTGAGGTTTCTACGAAACTCTTCGAAGCCTTGGAGACAGAGCGAGAGGCAATGTTCCTTGAGGGACTGAGCTACGCATGGTTTCGCAGCTTTATACATTAGCTGCTGGTAGCGACTCGACGTGGTCGGCCTCATGTACTTCATCGTGGCACCATCACTTTGTTTTGGATCATGTGGCGCTGAACCAAAAGCAAATTTCTGAAAACCGGTCCCAATCTTAACACTTGGTAACTCTAAAGCGTCCCTGTCAGACTGACTTAACGTAAAATTTTTTAAAATTTTTTTTGGGATTCTCAGTCCTCTGCTTGTATACGGTCCACTACGACTTCTACTGTACCCACCTCTTCATCTCAGAGTAGCACTTGCATCAAAAATCCTCTTTCTTTGATATTTTCGTATCTTTAAGTTCCCGTACAGTTTTTATCCTCTGCCACTCCCTCTGATACGAGGGAAATACTTCCTGACGTCTTAATACAAATCCTATTGTCCTATCTCTTCTTCTTTTCAGTATTATCCACTTTTTTTCTTTTCTCGCCTTTTCTGCGGAGAATCTGCTTATTCCTTATGTTATCAGTCCACCTAATTTCCAACATCCTTCTATTGCACCGCATTTCAAAAGCTTCAGTTCTCTTCTCTTCTGATTTGCCCAGTCAATGATTTACTTCCTTATAATACTGTGCTTCAAACGTCCGCTCTCTTAAATTTCTTGTTCATATTACAGTCAATGCTAACCTGTGTAGGTCTGCTTTTTATGTCCTCCTTGCTTCGTCCATGATATGTTACTTAACTTCCATGGTAGCAGAATTCCTTCACTTGCTCTGCTTTCTGATCCACAGTTCTGATGTTAAGTTTATCACTAATCACATTTATGCTGCTCCACATTACTTTCGTCTTTCTTCGGTATACTCTCGATCTATATTCTGTGATCATTAGACTGTTCATCCCATTCTGTATGTCCTATAGTACTTTATCACATCCACGGAAGATAGCAGTGTCATTGGCGAATCTTATTAATAATATTTTTTCGCCCTGAATTTTAATGCACTCCACAACCTATCTTTTATTTTTTATCATTGCTTCTTTGATGTACGGGATAGATCGATCGGGAGGAAAGAACGCATCCCTGTTTTACTCCCTTTTTAGCGCGAAAACTTCGTTCTCGTTCTTCCATTCTTATTGTACGTTCTTGGCTCTTATGCAAATTGATTAAATACGAGGCGAAACAAAAGCTGTAAGATATTCAGTGTTATTATAGTTATGACATGTAACCCATACAATAGAAGTTCTAAATTTTACCTGCATTTGCTTTTCCTTTCTCGAGTGAGGTAAAATATAAACACACTTTACTGAACTGATCAGTTGTGCTCATTGTGCTGTGAAATTTTTTCTGTTTCTGGCCTGCAGATCGGTAATGAAATAAAATGTGGTAACTGTAGCAACAATAGCAAAATAATATACAGTTACATCTGGTAATGTACCCAATTTGTGAATTTTCAGGTTTCAAAGATAACGTCACGCTGATAGCGGCCTTCTTCGTGAATACACATTAAAATTATTTCTTCGAAGCTCGCCATCACCTTCGTCAACATGTCATGTGAAACAGCAGCAATTTCTTGACGTATTGTAACTCTCAGGTCATTGAGTGTACGAGATTTGTGGCAGTACACTTTGCTTTTTAGGTAACCCCATAAAAAGAAGTCACAAACAGACAAATCTGGCGAGCGTACTGGCCAGTGGACATCGCCGAAACGTGAGACCACTTGATGGGGGAACATTTCTCTAACAACTGCTATCGAATCATTAGCCGTGTGAACTGTGGACCTATCTTCTTGGAACCACATGTCTGCCGTGTTTATCTCTATAATGTTCAGTTGTGGACGCACGAAATCGCATGGCATTCCAACATAACGTGCAGCATTCACTGTTACACTAACACCGCCTTTTTCCTAAAAATAAGGCCCAACGATTCCAACTTTGGACACTCCACACCACAATGTCACTTCTGCACTGTGCAATGGCTTTTAGTGCACTTATTGTGAGTTGTCTGTTCCCCAATAGCGACAGTTTTGTTTGTTTATACAACCGTCTAAGTGAAAATGCACTTCGCCATTCATCATCAACACATCATCAGCAACAAGAACAATAAGCATTCTCTCACAAAACCGTCTCCGTTCACCATAATCAGTATCATGAATCTTCTGCATGTTCATAATTCTGTAAGGACGAAAATTTAACTCATCCTTCAGGATGCGCTGCAGCGAGCAACGAGACAAACCCAGAGTTGGAGCACACCGCCTAATGGAGCGGCGAGAACTTTGAAGAACAGATGCTCTTAGTCCGTCGACATTTTCCTGCGTTCGCACCCTGCGAAGACGACCAGGCGGTATCTGTAGTGGATTGACCCGACAGCCAATCCACTATGATTTGTAGCCGAATAGCACGCGTTTAAGCTCACGCAGACTGGCGTGAGGTCTGGAACAATTAAAGGAGTTGAGTCTAATAAATAAAGTACGAAGTTGATGTAATACTTAACTTTAATCCATAATTGGAGAACATCGCTCTTGTTGATACATAATATAATCTCAATATAAACTGGTAATGGCGCCTTGCTAGGTCGTAGCAAATGACGTAGCTGAAGGCTATGCTAACTATCGTCTCGGCAAATGAGAGCGTATTTGTCAGTGTAGCATCGCTAGCAAAGTTGGCTGTACAACTGGGGCGAGTGCTAGGACGTCTCTCTAGACCTGCCGTGTGGCGGCGCTCGGTCTGCCATCACTGACAGTGGCGACACGCTGGTCCGTCGTATACTAGCGGACCGCGGCCGATTTAATGGCTACCACCTAGCAAGTGTGGTGTCTGGCGGTGACACCACATTCCTCCCCCGCAAATCGGCGAACGGTTGTGTTATAAGGCTTTCGCCTGCCGTGGGGAGGACCCCATGTTGACGTATGCGACGAGGTGGTGAGCCTAACAACAGGCGAGGCTGTGCCACCCGCACCCGCCCATTCGGTCCGAGGGGAGCTAGGAAACGCCTGAAAACCTAGTACAGGGTGCACGCCAACATGCGGTGTATGCGCCCGTAGATAGTCAGGAGGGACCGAAGGGTCAACCTCCATCGAGTCGGAGCACCTGACGGGCGAAGACGACAGATGGTCCGGAGCGGGCAAGAGTTCCATGGCGGAGGACAACTGGTCACGGGAAGCGATTGGCGGCGCGTGACCCAGGGAGGCGCCCGGCGGTTGCAGCGACGCGTCCACTGCGGGCGAGAGAACAGGCGGCGGCGGCGGCGGCGGCGGCGGCGCGTCGCCATGGGGCAAAATGGAAGGCAGCGGCGGTAACACCTGGGGATGAGGCGAGCCAGTAGATGTTTCCCCAGGGCGCTGACCGGACGGCACCGTCGCTGAAAGCAGACGGGGAGCGGCAGATCCCGTGCGACGACAGAGGCGCAGCTGATTGAAATGCCGAGGCCCCCAAAACCAGATACATAGCGCGGCCGAGGCAGCGAAGAATGCGCCCTGCGAGCCAACGCCGTGAACCTCGATAGTTGCGATAATAGACAACGTCGCCTGGAGCAAAAGCAGGTGTCTGCCGCTGCACAGGAGCCTGATGCGGCGGATGTATCAAAGACAAGGTGCGATGAGGGCGACCATGAAGCAACTCAGCCGGCGAGCGACCATCGCGGGGCTGAGAGCGATACGAGGACAAGAAGAGCAATAACGCGTCCTCCCGAGAATGCGACTCTTTCAGCTTCAACATCTGTGACTTGAAAGTCCGGACCAATCGTTCAGCGGCACCGTTTGACTGAGGCGAAAACGGCGCGGATGTCAGATGTTGAATACCATTGGCCCTGCAGAATGACTGAAATTCTGCGGACATAAATTATGGGCCATTGTCGGAAACAATAGTCTGTGGAAGACCTTCAAGGCAAAAGATAGCAGATAACGCTTGGATGGTGGCAGATGACGTCGTGGAAGACATCCGGACAACAAAAGGAAAATTACTGAAGGAATCGACAACAACCAACCATCGAGCATTCCAGAATGGACCAGCAAAATCGACGTGTAAGCGTTGCCAAGGGGAAGTGGCTTTTGGCCATGCAAAGAATTTCCGCGGTGGTGCGGATTGTTGTTCGGCACACGCCATGCAAGAAGAGCACATATTCGTAATCGCAGCATCGATTCCGAACCAAGTACAGTGCTGATGAGCAAGTTGTTTCGTTCTCACTATACCCCAATGTCCTTGGTGGAGGAGCCGTAAGACAGAGGACTGTAACGAACGTGGGACCACGACCCTGGACTGATCATTATCAGAACGCAACAGCAAAACACCACGTCGAACAAAAAGTCTCTCCTTGTGAGCAAAATATCGGCGAACCAACGGATCCTCGATCCGTGACTTTGACAAGGGCCATTGCGTAGCAACAAAACGCAAAACGGTAGCAAGGACAGGGTCAGCAGCTGTGGCTGTAGCTACACGACGGAAATCAATCGGAAACGATTCGACCACGTCATCGGCTTCCGAATCAATGAACATGCAAGCAAGTTCGGAAGAATCGAATGCTCTATCCTCAGCAATAGGCAAACGGGACAACGCATCGGCTTTTCCATGCTTAGCAGTGGACCGATAGAAGATATCATAGCGGTACTGCAAGAGGAAAATAGACCAGCGAATGAATTTCTGCGCTGTACGTTGAGGTACAGGCTTGGTCGGATGAAAAAGCTATGTCAAAGGTTTGTGGTCTGTGATGATGGTAAAGTGACGACCATACAAGAAATCATGAAACTTTGTAACACCAAATACGAGAGCCAATGCTTCTTTCTCGATCTGTGAATAATTTCTTTGCGCAGACGAGAGCAATTTGGACGCAAAGGCAATAGGGCGATCGAGCGATCCATGTTTGTGCGCAAGCACAGCACCGATCCCGTAATCCGATGCATCTACCATCAACAAAAGGGGTTTCTGGGGATCGAATGGCGTAAGGCAAGTATTAGAAAGCAACGCCGATTTCAACTGGCGAAAGGCGCGTTCGCATTCCGTCGTCCAGACGAACGGAACACCTTTACGGCGTAAGCGTTGAAGCGGAGCTGAAATGGAAGAGGCGTGCGGCACATATTTGTTATAATAATTAATTTTTCCCAGCACACTCTGTAGCTGCTTCAAATTCTGCGGCGATGGCAAGTCTTGTATGGCCCGGAGGTGCACTGGACTGGGATGTATGCCTTGGGCATTGAGTACATGTCCCAGATATGGCAATTCACGAGCAAAAAACACACATTTGTCCTTCCGCAAGCGAAGACCATTATCTCGCAAGACCTGAAATAATGTTCTGAGATTGGCTAAATGTTCTTCTTCCGTCTTTCCGGAGATCACAATACCGTCCAGATAGTTTGCTGCAGTAGGGACCGACGCACAAACAGTTTGTAAATATTGCTGAAACAATGCAGGGGCGGATGCGCACCCGAATGGCAGTCTTTTGAATCGATACAAACCAAGATGCGTGTTAACCACCAAGACGCGCTGGGATTCTTCGACCAACGGTATTTGGAAGTACGCATCTGCTAGGTCCAACTTCGAAAAATATTTACCCGGGCACAGTTTGTCAAAAAGATCTTCCGGGCGGGGTAAAGGAAAAGTTGCAGTCACTAGTTGTGGATTCACTGTTGCCTTGAAGTCCACGCAAAATCTCAATTTTTCGGAAGGTTTTTGCAAAATTACGAAGGGTGATGCCCAGAGAGAAGCCTGCACACGTTCAATTACACCTTGTGATTCCAAATCGTTTAATGTTCTTGCGACCTCATCACGCAATGCGTGGGGAACATTGCGCGCTCTGAAAAATTTCGGTTGCGCGTTTACTTTCAGTTCCAAATGTGCTGTATAGTTCTTAGCGCAACCAAGGCCCGGTGCAAAAATGTCTGCAAATTCTTCACATAGACAAGAAACACTGGCTGAAGGCACAGTCTGGTTCACTGATAGGACCTAATAGACTATAGACAAGTTAAACAACTGAAATAAATCTAAACCAAACAAGTTCACTGCAGCAGAAGAACGAAGGACGTAAAATGACACAAGTTTTGTTTGCCCCTTGTATGTTGCAAGAAGGCAAGGTTGCAACCCACTCCCTATTAGTCTGACCTGCCGTACGTTTTGTACGAAAAAAGGTATACCGCGTGGCAACTACATTAACTGATTCTTTGAAATATGTATCTAATGCAGACAAAATTTTGTCGTAGGACAGAGTTGCTACGTCGCGTCGGGGAAATAATTTCACTATCACTCGGTACGTCTGGACGCCGACACAAGAAAGCAAAAAAGGCTGCCGCTCAATACCTTGAATTCTGTAGGCGGTGAGATGGAATCCAAATTGGCGTGACCACTCCGTCCAGCTTTCCAGTGCAGCATCAAACGGACGAAAAGGTGGTGCAACAGCATGTTGTGGCTGCGGTAGCGGTGGAGCTGCGGCTGCCGCATCGTTTTGCATTGCACGTTGACCCTGGACGAGCTGTCCAAGGGCATCCAATAAGGTCTTGGTCTGCTGATTCTGCAAGCGATAAAATCCGGACAGTACATCTGGAGCTTGTGGCGAAGCCATGACAAGTAATTTAGTGCAGTATAAAGAAGATGACCGTTTTTACACTCGTCGCCAACTGTAGTGGACTGACCCGACAGCCAATCCACTATGACTTGTAGCCGAATAGCACGCGTTTAAGCTCACGCAGACTGGCGTGAGGTCTGGAACAATTAAAGGAGTTGAGTCTAATAAATAAAGTACGAAGTTGATGTAATACTTAACTCTAATCCATAATTGGAGAACATCGCTCTTGTTGATACATAATATAATCTCAATATAAACTGGTAATGGCGCCTTGCTAGGTCGTAGCAAATGACGTAGCTGAAGGCTATGCTAACTATCGTCTCGGCAAATGAGAGCGTATTTGTCAGTGTAGCATCGCTAGCAAAGTCGGCTGTACAACTGGGGCGAGTGCTAGGACGTCTCTCTAGACCTGCCGTGTGGCGGCGCTCGGTCTGCCATCACTGACAGTGGCGACACGCTGGTCCGTCGTATACTAGCGGACCGCGGCCGATTTAAAGGCTACCACCTAGCAAGTGTGGTGTCTGGTGGTGACACCACAGTATCTGCTTCATGACTGACCCAGCCTCCGGCCGTTGTGGTCGAGCGGTTCTAGGCGCTTCAGTCCGGAACCGCGCGACCGCTACCGTCGCAGGTTCGAATCCTGCCTCGGGCATGGATCTGTGTGATGTCCTGAGGTTAGTTAGTTAGGTTTAAATAGTTCTAAGTTCTAGGGGACTGATGACGTCAGATGTTAAGTCCCATAGGGCTCAGAGCCATTTTTCAACTGATCCAGCTGTACGATAAGAGGCAAGCCAGTGCAATACTGTGTTGCCATCAGGTATCGAACCGTTTCGCGGAACATTGAAATGTGTACGGAAAGCCGTTGGAATGTGATCACAGAGTCATTACTTTTGAAGAAACGTTCAACAGCAAAAATGCGGCATTGTGACTGAAACAGGACACTCTAACCAACACAACAACAGGTCCCTCAGCCCGCCATACCATTCCCACCACTGGTACTACGCAAGTTAAACCCATGCATTCTTTTCGTGCCACCCTATATATATTGTTGTGTCGGACTTGAATGTGTACTGCCATTCCAATACCCACAATCCGTACGTTTTGGCACATGTTATTCCGCGAGGTATTCGACCCAGAGTTCATCAACAGCGATTAGGTGTTAATGTGCGGGCCGGCATTCTCGGTTATAGGTTGATTGGACCATGCATTCCTCCATTCCGCCACAATGAATGGAACATGTGTTGCCAAAACTGCCGGAGGACGTACTTCCGAAAGACGAAGGATGTACTTCATGCGCGATGGGGTGCCAGCCGATTTCGGCACTACTGTGGGGAGTCATCTGAGATCACCTTTGGGAATCGATGGATGGGCCGAGGTGGCCAAATGGCCTGGCCACTAAGGTCACTTGATCTCACGTGTCTGCATTTCTTCCTCTGTGGCAACAGAAGAAGACGCCGTCGCTGGAATTGCCGTCACTGCCGATACCACTGCGGACACGCCAGGAACCATCGAATGGACACCACAGACGATCAGTTGTCCGACTATGTACGACGTCATAAAGGCCGATGGTCGCGCATTCTAACAATTACTGTTACTGGCACTGCTGTAATTAGCACGCTTAACTACCTTCTGAGTAAATTGTTCCTATCACCAGAAATTTCCATCAGTGACCATACGTACCGTAGCTAAATATATTTCTTTTTATGTTCCTTTACCTCCTGTATTAGTATGAACGGAAAGTTCTGTGTAATAGTACTGAATACGAGTGATAACCCAGCAAAATCAGTGACTCACTTCGTCCCTCATAATTTTTGTTTATGAACATAGCCAGATTTTTCTTTTCAGAATGGAAATGCATTAAGTACCATGTACTGTACTTGCTTTTGTTACGTAAAATTAATTTTATACCTCATGTGAAAAGTAATAACATGGAACAACATATAAGCTATTACAATAAAAAGACAAATTACTGTTAAAATGCTGCAACCGTTGCTGAAGCATATTTGACTCGAAGAAGACCTCAAAGGAGTGAAAAATGGATTTTTGAAAAAAGCTCCTCTTCCCTTACAAAAAAAAAAAAGAAAGAAAAAAGGAAATCTGTCGTATCGTAAAAACTGGCGCGACATTAGACATTACATTGCTGTCAGTGCCCAGTAAGGTCCTACACCTACATACATAATCCGCAAACCACCGTACGGTGCTTGGCGGAGAGTACCCTGTCCTGTCCTTTCCTGTTCCACTCGCAAATGGAGCAGGCGAAGAGCTACTGTCTTTAGCCACCGTAAGAGCCGTAATTTCTCTTGTCTTCGTGGTCCTCACGTGAAATGTTTGTTGGTGGCAGTAGAATCGTTCTGCAGTCAGCTTCAAATACGGATTCTCTTAATTTTCTCAATAGTGTTAATCGAAAAGGACGTAGCGTTCCCTCCAGGAATTCACATTTGAGTTTGTGAAGTATTTCCTTAATACTTAAGTGTTGTTCGAACTACCGGTAACAAATCTAGCAGCACGTCTCTGAACTTCTTCGATGTCTTCCTTTACTCCGACGTGGTGGGCATCCCAAACACTCGAGAATTACTCAGGAGCAGAGCGTTACCATTCATCATACCAACTAGAAATTCTATCTAAGTCGTCTTGCATCCTCTACAGTCACTCAACGTCGACACCTTCCTGCACACCACAACATCGTCAGCAAACAACAGCAAACTGCTGCCGACCACATAACTTATGTATATAGAAAGTAACAACGGTCCTTTCGTACTTCCCTGTCGCACTCCTGACTATGCCCTTGTCTCTAATAAACATTCGCCGTCGAGGACAACGTGTTAGGTTCAATTGTTTCAGAACGAGCCACTCACATATCATATCTGGGAACCTTTTCCATATACTTGTAGCTTCGTTAACAGTCTGTAGTTGGACACCGTGCCGTATGCTTTTCGGAAATCTAGAGGAATGGAATCTGCCTGTTGCCCTTCATCCACAGTTCGCAGCATACCACGTTAAAAAAAGGACAAGCTTTCTCACGCGTGATGCTTGCTAAAACACTGCTGATTCGTGGACTGCAGCATTTCGATATCAAGGAAATTTATTATAATCTAACGCAGAATATGTTCAAGAATTTTGCAGCAAACCGATGTTAAGTATATTGGTCTGTAATTTTGCGAGTCCGTTCTTTTACCCTTCTTGTGTACAGGAGCCACTTGCGCTTTTTTCTCAGTCGCTCGGGGCTTTGCGATGGGCGACTTATCTTAAACAGGATTAAAAATTCACTTGAAAATCGACTGCATAAAGAAAATGTCGGTGTTTTGGCACAACGCAGCTGTGTCAACCCTCTTAAAAATCTCGCGGTCATATTAAAGCAAACTAAGGAATTCCAGGCAACCGTGTAATTAACATTCGTTGAGTTTGAAATGGCCTTCAATTTTGTGAGACATTAAGTGGTACGATGCGTGTTGCGGCAGAATGGTATACTAGAGAAGATTTTAAGTATCATAAAAGATGTGTTTGAAGGGTACAAGCGAGATTTTACAGGGCCAATAGAGGTAATAACCGGAGTCCGGCAGCGTTGTATTTTGTTACCAACGTTTTTCCTATTTGTCCTTCACTCAGTTATGAGAAGATTCACAGCAGGCAGAAAACGTGGAATGCAATGGGTCATCCATGAACCTCTGGAGGTTTTGGATATCAGAGACGACATAGTTTTATTAGCTCAAAGGCTGACAGATGTGAAAGCTAATTTAAACTGCAGAGACTGCTGGTCATAAGATAAATATAGGTAAAGCAGAGGCAATGCGAATAAATTCTGTGAACATGGAAGTGCTGCTGTTTACAGGGGAGCAGGAAGTGGAGATTGTCAGTTTTCCTGTATCTGTGTAGTATGGTGCCAGAAGATGGTGGATCCGGAGAAGATGTGAAGAACCGCACAAAGAACCCAAATGCTGCCTTCATACAACGGTGTCCAATATGGAGAAACTGAAACAACACATGCGAAACTAAAATTCGTATTTTTAATACAAGTGTGAAGGGTGTCCAGTGAAGGTTGGAAAGTGGACGTCACAGCTACGGAGCTTCATGAACAGGTGTCTCCGATGCACAATGAATGTCTGGTGGCCAGAGAAAAAGAGTAATGACGATCTCTGGAGAAAAACAAACCAGACACTTGTAGAAGAACAGATGCGTGAGAGAAATTGGAGATAGCTAGGGCTCACATGGAGAGATCAAGATGGAGCAATTGAGATAGGGCATTGGAATGGAATCCCCTAGGAACAAGGAGGAGAGGCAAGCCTAGGTGTGTATGGAAGAGTACGGTGGAAGGGGAAGCAAGGAGGTGCCAAGACTTGGACAGAATTAAGGGAAATGGCCAAAATAGAGATGAATGGAGAGTTCTCCTGTATGCCCTATGCCCCAATAGGGGCCAAAGCAATTGAGTCAAAGTAATTAAGAGAAATGCGTACTTAAAACTAAGTAAGTGTTCATTCAAAGCCGCCTGATCTAAGGGAAGGGCGGGAAAGCGTGCTTTATTTTGCCGTACCTAGCCTAGTGTCATGCGTCCTTTCACTGACACGGCATCCCGTGAGAAACGATGGAGCTCGCTCGTGCGGACAATTCCGTATCATGTGAAACCTCACAGTGCTGCTTCCACCAGAGAAAAGGGTTAAACAACACTAGCATTTTATTAGAGGTGGCTGAGTGCTTTTAGGGTGAAGTTCTCCTTATGAACAGCATAAATGAAGCGACGATATTAACGTCCTCATCCGAGGTACGGCTCACCATCAATAGTCACTTGCCCTCATTCCTTAAGTCACTTCGAAGTCTCTTGGCTATTTAATATCGAACATTGAAGCACAGGTGGTGGACAGGGTGTAAGACAAGGATGCAGTTATTCGCTATTACTGTTCAGTTTCCACACACTGCCCGCATGAACCAGGTGGAGTGGGTTTCGTGCCTCAGCAATACAAACACCGAAGTTCTAACCATATCGAGAAGGGGGGGGGGGGGGCGGGGGGTGTCTATGGAGAGCCCAGAAAGGCATGGCGATCCTGAAGAGGTGCAGAAAAGCTTTTTCGGTAATTGCAGTCTTGATGACTGATTTGGTCTTGTAACATTAGCCAACATGATCTTTCTGTGCTGGTACAGTGAACGCCTGGAAGCCAGGAGAAACTATAGCTATCTTTCCCCTTGGCATACATCTGTTTTGTATCGTTAAATGATGATGGCGTGAAATACTCTTCCGGAGGTGAAAGTTCCCCATTCGGATGTCAGGGTGGTCGCTATTCAGCATGTTGTCGTCCTCAAAAAACAAAACTAGCATTTTGCGGGTCGAAGAGGGGAACGTTAGATCCTTTACACGCGTACGTGAGAGGGCTTAAACAAGGTAAATGGATAGGTGGAAGTTAGATATAGTGGGAATTAATGAAGGTCAGTGGCAGGATGAACAGGATTTCTGTTTAGGTGAATACAGGGTTATAAATATAAAACAAATAGGAGTAATGAAAGAGAAGATCTGTTAATCAATAAGAAAATAGAAACACACTTATGCTACTACGAACTGTGTAGTGAACCTATTATCGTAGATAAGATTGACACTAAACAAAAACCCACCACAGCAGCACAGGTTTACATGCGAACGAGACCCGCAGATGATGAAGAGTTTGAAAGAATGTGTGATGAGATAAAAGAAATTACTCAAATAATTAATGTAGAGATAAATTTAACTGTGATAGGTGACCAGAGTATGAAAAATAAGAGAAGGTAAAATAGTAGGAGAATATGGATCGGGGGGGGGGGGGGGGGGAGGAGGAGAGTAAGAGGGAATCGCCTGGTAGAATTTTGTACAGAACGTACATCATCGCTAACACTTGGTTCAAGAATCATGAAAGAAGCTTGTGTACGTGGTCTAAAAAGACATGGAGACCTTTGAATGTTTCAGATTGATTGTAGATATAATGGTAAAACAGTGATTTCGACACCAGATTTTAGACTGTAAGGTATTTCCAAGGACGGATGTAACCTCTGACCATAACTTATTGGTTATGAACTGTAGATTAAAACTGAAGAAGCTGTAAAAAGGTAGAAATTATGCAGTTGAGACCGGGGTAAATTGAAAGAACCTGAAGTTATTGAGGATGTTGAAGGGAGCACTAGGCAATGATTGACTGAAAATGGCGAAAGAAATAAAAAAATAGACGAAGGAATAGCTTTGAGAGATGAAATAATGAAAGCAGAAGAAGATCAAGTAGGTAAAACACCAAGACCTAGTAGGATCCTTGGATATCAGAGGAGATACTGAGTCGATGAAAGGTGAAAATACAAAAATGTAGCAAATGAAGGAAGATAAAAGGAATATAGACGACTAAAAAATGAGATTCACAGAAACTGCAAAATGACTAACCAAGGATGACTAGAGGAGAAATGAAAAGCTACAGAAGCACATATTACTAGGGAAAAGGTAGATACCACCTGCAGGGAGATGAGAGAAATCTTTGGAGAAAAGAGAATGCAAAGTGATCAAATGGAAAACCAGTACTAAGCAAAGGAGGGAAACCTGAAAGGTGGTAGGAATATATTGAGGGGCTATACAAGGGAAATGAGCTTGAAGGTAACATTACAGAAAGGAAAGTAGGTGAAGATGAAATGGAGATACTCGTATTCGGCTTGCAGAATTTGACAGAATACTGAAAGACCTAAGACGAAGCAAGCATCCTGGTGTAGACGAGATTCCCTAAGAACTATTAATATCTTTGGGAGAGCCAGCCATGGCGAAACTATTCTACCTGAACGCAAGGTGTATGAGACAGATGATGTATCTTCAGATTTCAAGAAGAATGTAGCAACTGCAATCCCAAAGAAATCAGACGCTAACAGATGTGAATATTACAGAACTTTTAGTCTAATAAATCATGGTTTCAAAGTACGAGCACTAATTATTTACAGAAGAATGAGAGAGTTGGTAGAAGCTGACCTCGGGGAAAATAATTTTGGGTGCCACAGAAACGCAGGAACAAGAAAGGCAATACTGGCCTTTTGACTTACCTTAAAACATAGGGTAAACCTAGGTTTATATCATATGTAGACTTGGAGAAAGCTTTCGTCAATACTGAATGGAATGCAGTCTTTGAAATTTTATGGTAGCAGGGTAAAATAGAGAGAACGATAGGTTATTTACAACTCGTACAGAAACTAGACGGCGTTGTAAGAGTCAAAGTGCAAGAAAAGGAAGCAGTAGTTGGGAAGGGAGTGAGACAGGTTTGTTGCCTGTCACGAATGTTATTCAGTCTGTTCTTTGTGCAATCAGTAAAGGAACGAAACAGAAATTTGGAGAAGGAATTTAAATTTTGGAGAGGAAATAAAAAATTTGAGATTTGTCAAAGAGGTCGTATTCCGTCAGAAATGGCAAAGGAGTTGGAACGGCATCTGAACGGAATGGACAGCGTTTTGAAAGGAGGAACTAAGATAAATATCAATGAAAACAAAACAATCAACAAAAACAAAAAAAGGCAATGGAACGTAGACGAATTAAATCAGGCGATGCAAAGGGAATCAGATTAGGAAATCTGACACTGAAAGTAGTAACTGTGTTTTCCCTTTTGCCAGCAAAATAACTGATGACGGCCGAAGTAGAGAGGATATAAAATGCACAATTTCTGAGAAAGGGAATTTCTTAACATCTGATACAAATTTAAATGTCACGAAGTCTATTCTGAAAGTACTTACCTATAGTGTAACGTTGAGGAGAAGTGAAACGTGGCCGATATTCAATTCACATATTTCAAAGGTGCTACAGACGAATGCTGAAGATTAGATGGATAGCTTGCGTAACTAATGCGGAGGAATTGAACAGAACTGGGATGAAAAGAAACCTGTGGCACAAGTTGACTGAAAGACGGGATCAGTTGATAGAACACATACTGAGACAAGGAATCATCATTGGAAGGAAATGTGTGTGTGTGTGTGTGTGTGTGTGTGTGTGTGTGTGTGTGTGTGTGTGTGTGCTTGAGCGGGAGGGGGAGGGGGTAAGAATTGCAGAGGTAGACCTAGGTATTGAGGCATTAATGATACAGAAAGAAGGTTCAAATAGATATAAGCTGCAGTAGTTATGTGGAGGTGAAGAGGCTTGCACAGGACAGAGTAGAATGGAGTCTGCGAACTGTAGACCACAGCAGGAAACAACTGTTCAATCTATACGTCGAAAAGAAAGGCAACAGTGAGATTAAAATCGTAGGTGAAAGGATATCAGTGATAAGGTTCACTGGTGACATTTCTGTCAATGAATGGAATGTTGCCTGTTGAATGGAATGATGAGTAGAGAATACGGATTGAGAGTAAACCGAAGATAGGCGAAAGCAATGAGGAGTAGCAGAAATGTGATTAATAATAAACTTAACGTTAAAACTGGTGAGCATGAAATAGAGAGTGAATGATCTGTGCTACCTCAGAGGGAAATTAACACATCATGGAGGACATAAAAAGCAGACTAGCACAAAGAGGGCATTCCTGACCAAAAGAAGTTTAGTAGTATCGATTGTTGGTGTTAATTTGAGGAAAAAGTTTCTGAGACTGTACTGTTTGCTCTGAAGTATCTGAACGACCTGAATTTCGTTTCGCCTGCTTATGTCCAACTCACAAAACGTAACTGTCTTGTAGATCCTCTGCTCTCTTTTCGATACAATCGTTTACTATACAAAGTGGTTATTTCAAGAGGCCACAAGATATAACTGCTCTGCATGTCTATCAATCCAGATACAAATTAATATCACGATGAAGCAAATATCACAAAACTCGTTATTTTAGAGATTACACAGTCATTACGTTTGTAAACTCAAATTATTACCGCAAATGACATTTCAAAAAGCAATTTTTAGCCTGAAATTACATTACAAAAATTTTTGTACTGGACTGAGATTCGTAAGTCAAAGCCATTAACTATTTTTCCTGCTAACTAACTACGAAAGATCTTAAATATCGTTTCGATCACAGGTGACGGTGTGCGCAGGTTGAAACTTGAAGTGACAAGGCATAACGTTTTGGGTTGGATGGAGATTTGAACCCAGCACCTTATCGGACTTTTAAATAAGCACTATCAAATGTTAGAAATCGTAATTTTTCACCTTCCGGGATTCGAGCCCAGTACCTTTTGCCTTTGACTTCTAATCACGAACCGACGTAAAAAATCGGTTTACTTCATCAGTAGCGAGATGTGCACATGCCTGAATTGGAAATAATACGACTTAAAGCTCTGTGCTGACTGGGAGTCGAACCCTGGACTTACCATAGTTGTTGACTATATACGAAGAGACGTTGACTACCGAACTTTTTTTTCACCAGTAATTAAGAGTTGCATGTATGAATCTGAAATGAAATGACGAAACGCTCTGTGCCTGACTTGGAGTCGAAACCGGTACCAAGCGCTACTGTTAAAAACGCGCGGATAGGGTTTAAAAATCATAACTATTTGTCACCTGTAGTTTGGTGTGCGCATGCTACAAGTTGAAATGACACAATGGAAACTTTTGTGCTAGATCAGGATTCTAACCTAGACAGGCGCTTTATGGAGACCTTGAGAAGTTCGGAATCTTAGGGAAACAACGAAACGATGCAACTGCATCGTCTCAAAAGCGTCAGACCCAGCGAAATGAGAGATCTGTGTTCGAATCCGCGTCCCGCATCAATATTTTCAATATCTCAAGTTCAGATACAATAAGAAATAAGTGCCCTTTGAGTTCACATGACAATTCACTCATTAATAATAAAAATAATAATAAAAACACGCAATAAAACGAACTCTTGATATAGTATCTACCGCCTCTGTAATGCCCGAACCGACACCACCCTTCTAAAACAGGTAGCAAAGGGTAGTCATGTTTAGTGTAGATTTGAAACCACGGTGCATACTCTACAGTGTTCAACTTGCGTTACCAGAGGTGAAAAGGGTCTTTTTGCATTTGTCATAAATGGTTGCCTGATGTGTGAAACGAACCCAGACCTTATCCATACGTAGCTAGAATCATTCCAACAGACCACCACCCTACAAAGAGGATTGATTTATGATTGTTTCGTAAGAAGAGTGTTCCACACTCTTTGGCTGTTGACTACAGCCTATTCGATTCATTCATTTCCTTGTTCTTCCACATCGATATTCACTAGCTGTCTACCATATGCATGTGTTTGACTTTTTTTTTTTAATCACTGAAATGAAACCACATAACAACCAACTGCTCGTATTGGCAACACAGTAGGATGTGGAATTTCTGCTGGAAGTTTTACTTTTCACTTTTGATTCTGTGCTATTTATAGCTTCTGTCTCGGCTTCATCGGCCGACGTTCGTCTCATGATTTTTCTGACGTTTCTCCATTGCTGGTGGTGGAGGGTGCAACTTTAATAAGCCGGCCGGTGTGGCCGTGCGCTTCTAGGCGCTCCAGTCTGGAACCGCGTAACCTCTACGGTCGCGGGTTCGAATCCTGCCTCGGGCATGGATGTGTGTGATGTCCTTAGGTTAGTTAGGTTTAATTAGTTCTAAGTTCTAGGCGACTGATGAGCTCAGAAGTTAAGTCGCATAGTGCTCAGAGCCATTTGAACCATTTGAACCAAACTTTGATAATGCCAGTCACTCGTGCTGGCGAAACGTCGGGAAAAACGTCAGACGAACGTCGACCGAAGGACCCGAGACAGAAGCCAACAGGCAGTTTGTCAACAGGTGGCCACGAAAGCCTTAACTATATTGTATGTATTTGTAGTCTGCTCATAAATATAGCGCACTATAAACTGAAGACCAGATATCGATCACACTCTCATCTTTACGTTTTTAAACAGCATTTCGTGTGATACAATTACGTAGGTAAGGGCATAGTGATCTTTTCTCATGCAGCATATTATGTGAAGTCTATTAATGTATGTAGTCAACCAGCGCAAAGTTTATCTAAAAAAAAAAACCAGACAAGTGCGAATAGGACTCGTTCTCTGAGGATGCCATTCGAACCTAACTGTTTTTGTAGATAATAATAATAATAAGAATAATAATATAATAATTTCATGTGACTCAATGCCCTGGTGCAAGTCTCTCTATCGGACATCACTTGAGCGACTTGCCTGTGTCTAACCCAACCCAGTTATCCAGCCGGGAAAAGAGTATCTACAGTTTAAAGTGGACTCATATCGGTTGAGAGGATTAGGCTAGGTCAAAACGAAGTCTTACAAATCGGTAATCCAACCGAGAATCGATCCCACGACTTTCAGGCTTCCAGACACGTCCTTTACCACTACCAACGTGGCTCTAAATTTTTCATTGAGTTTGCTAGTTTCAAAATATGTGACATATACCATCGTACCTTTTGATTGCGTTGACTTAGAGGCTTAAATTCTTTACGCCCCAAACGGACCGTAGTCCTTAGTGTCTGACGTTAATTTCAACTTGATACTTTTACTAGATTTTGAAAAAAAGGGTCTTTCCAGAGACCCGTATCTTTTGATTGCACTGAACTAGAAACTTAAATTTTTTACACCGCCAAGGGAAGTTAGACATTAGTATTTAAAATAAATTTCAACTCGATACCTCTATCCGTTGCTGGGAAAAATATGTGTTAACAGACGGACAAAGAGACAGACAAACTGTCAAAAAAAGTCGATTTAAGGAAATAACGGAAAACCCACATAATCATCAGGGTGGTCGGACGGGGATTTGATCCGCTGTGTATTAACTTCATAAACAGAAAACAAACGTTGGCCCTAAAAAAAACCCAAAAAAACAAAAAAACATGGAAGCATATATCAGTGTGAGTCCTCAAAGTGTAGCTCTTTGCATGTAGTGGCACAAACAATATGTTTTGTGTTAATAACTGCATCCCAGAGGTGTCTCCATCGCAGTTGGCATCTGTTTCAACAACTGAGGCACCGAGCAGTCGAAACATATGAAAAGCGACCTAGGGTATAGCAATTAGTGTTGCTACTGTACGAGAACGCCCGTCTACACTCTGCTGATTTCACAGAGGAATTCAGGAGCTTGGCTGGAAAGCGTTCTTCTGCTGCTATGAGTATTAAAATGGTGAAATTAAGATTTCCGTAATGGTTTTAAATGGAAGCTTACAGGTAGGTACGAGAAGACGCAAGAAGCAGACAAAATGTGCAGGCCTCTTGCGAGATTAGAATCGAGAGTTTAACACAGTATTCCCCTTTCCCACGTAGTCACGTTACTATTGATCTATGGAGCCAGGAGTGTTATAGCCGCTCTCACTGTGGTATTGTTGATTAACAGATATAATTAATTATATCAAATATGAGATTAGTTACTGTTCCTGTGTGGAATGGCCCAGGTGGAAGGACAGGAAGTCGGTCGTGCCCTTTCAAGAAAACTGTTATGACATTTGCCTGAAGCGATTTAGGGAAATCACGGAAAACCTAAACCAGGATGGCCGGACGCGAGTATGAACTGCCGTCCTCCCGAATGCGAGTCCAGTGTACTAACCACTGCACCACCTCACTCGGTGACTCTTTCTTCGAATCAGTTAAATTCAAGGTCAGGCACCCCATTCTACGTCGAAAGGCAATACAATATGAACTTGTTGCCTTTACACAAGATACTTTTAAGGACAGCTTAAGTCGCCTGTTATGTTCAGAAGACACGTCACGAAGATCGATACTGCACCCTAGCTGAGAGACGTCTGGGATTCCCTTTGTGACGCATAGCGTCCGACGGCAACACACGTACTCAGCTATGCCGTTTCGGCAGCAACAAAGCCTGGGACACGGTGTCTGTTGTTGCGCCCCTGCCGGAGACAAAGGCGACCCCCTCGGTCGCGGCTGATAGCGCAGCGTCATCGGCGCGCCAGTGCGATCAGCGCGTGTGCCGCTCTCCGGTCTCCGGTGTACCGCATGCGCCCGCACTCAGGCATGTCATCATTTGTGATTCCGTTTGAGCTTACGTGCGGCCGCGCCAACCTGTGCGTGCGGCGTACGTAATTCAGTGATCGTCGAAATCTCAGCGGTGGGGTGGCAAATCAGGCGTTCGGCACAGCGCAAATGCTAGGCGGGCGGCTCTGCCCGACTGCATCAGACCCGTGGGTTTGTTCCAGTATTGGAAATGTTTACTCGTCGGACGATCTACCAGTCTGCGCAGTCGCAAGACAATTATTTCCGTATAAACGTAGTCTACATACGGGGTTCTACATCTACATCTACATCTATACTCCGCAAGCCACCCAACGGTGTGTGGCGGAGGGCACTTTACGTGCCACTGTCATTACCTCCCTTTCCCGTTCCGGTCGCATATGGTTCCCGGGAAGAACGACTGCCGGAAAGGCTCCGTGCGCGCTCGAATCTCTCTAATTTTACATTCGTGATCTCCTCGGGAGGCATAAGTAGGGGGAAGCAATATATTCGATATCTAATCCAGAAACGCACCCTCTCGAAACCTGGACAGCAAGCTACACCGCGATGCAGAGCGCCTCTCTTGCAGAGTCTGCCACTTGAGTTTGTTAAACATCTCCGTAACGCTATCACGCTTACCAAATAACCCTGTGACGAAACGCGCCGCTCTTCTTTAGATCTTCTCTATCTCCTCTGTCAACCCGACCTGGTACGGATCCCACACTGATGAGCAATACTCAAGTATAGGCCGAACGAGTGTTTTGTAAGCCACCTCCTTTGTTGATGGACTACATTTTCTAAGGACTCTCCCAATGAATCTCAACCTGGCACCCGCCTTACCAACAATTAATTTTATATGATCATTCCACTTCAAATTGTTCCGTACGCACACTCCCAGGTATTTTACAGAAGCAACTGCTACCAGTGTTTGTTTCGCTATCATATAATCATACAATAAAGGATCCTTCTTTCTATGTATTTGCAATACATTACATTTGTCTATGTTAAGGATCAGTTGCCACTCCCTGCACCAAGAGCCTGTCCCCTGCAGATCTTCCTGCATTTCGCTGCAATTTTCTAATGCTGCAACTTCTCTGTATACTACAGCATCATCCGCGAAAAGCCGCATGGAACTTCCGGCACTATCTACTAGGTGAAAAGCAATGGTCCCATAACACTGCCCTGTGGCACGCCAGAGGGCAGTGTAGACGTCTCCCCATTGAGAAGAACATGCTGTGTTCTGTTTGCTAAAAACTCTTCAATCCAGCCACACAGCTGGTCTGATATTCCGT
The DNA here is from genome assembly GCF_023864275.1 of Schistocerca cancellata. Taxonomy (NCBI): domain Eukaryota; kingdom Metazoa; phylum Arthropoda; class Insecta; order Orthoptera; family Acrididae; genus Schistocerca; species Schistocerca cancellata. The sequence goes on along the minus strand of NC_064630.1, from coordinate 313,495,665 downwards.
ATCAGATGACAGTGCGGAACTGTATCGAACGCCTTCCGGAAGTCAAGGAAAATGGCATCTACATGGGTGCCTGTATCTAATACTGTCTGGGTCTCATGAACAAATAAAGCGAGTTGGGTCTCACACGATCGCTGTTTCCGGAATCCATGTTGATTCCTACAGAGTAGATTCGGGGTTTCCAGAAATGACATGATACGCGAGCAAAAAACATGTTCTACAATTCTACAACAGATCGATGTCAGAGATATAGGCCTATAGTTTTGCGCATCTGCTTGACGACCCTTCTTGAAAACCGGGACTACCTGTGCTCTTTTCCAATTATTTGGGACCTTCCGTTCCTCTAGAGACTTGCGGTACACGGCTGTTAGAAGGGGGGCAAGTTCTTTCCTGTACTCTGTGTAGAATAGAATTGGTATCCCGTGAGGTCCAGTGGACTTTCCTCTGTTGAGTGATTTCAGTTGCTTTTCTATTCCTTGGACACTTATTTCTATGTTAACCATTTTTTCGTTCGTGCGAGGATTTAGAGAAGGAACTGCAGTGCGGTCTTCCTCTGTGAAACAGCTTCGGAAAAAGGTGTTTAGTATTTCAGCTTTACGCGTGTCATTCTCTGTTTCAATGCCATCATCATCCCAGGGTGTCTGGATATGCTGTTTCGATCCACTTACTGATTTAACGTAAGACCAGAACTTCCTAGAATTTTCTGTCAAGTCGGTACATAGATTTTTCTTTCGAATTCACTGAACGCTCCACGCATAGCTCTCCTTACGCTAACTTTGACATCGTTTAGCTTCTGTTTGTCTGAGAGGTTTTGGCTGCGTTTAAATTTGCAGTGAAGCTCTCTTTGCTTTCGCAGTAGTTTCCTAACTTTGTTGTTGAACCAGGGTGGGTCTTTCCCGTCCCTCACAGTTTTACTCAGGTTCAGAGAAGGTTCTGTATTCTGGTGCGATGATCTTCAACAAACTCTCTTTTCTTCTTTGAGTCACCAGTCTTCTGACTGGTTTGATGCAGCCCGCCACGAATTTCTCTCCTGTGTCGACCTTTCCTCTCCGAGTAGAACTTGCAACCTACGTCGTCAATTCTCTGCTGAATGTATTACAATCTCTGTCTTCTCCTACAGTTTTTATCCTCTAAGTATAATGGAAGTTACTCAGTGATGTCTTAACAGGTGTCCTATCGTCCTGTTCCTTCGTCTTGTCAGTGTCTTCAACATATTCCTTTTCTCGTCAATTCTGCGGAGAATCTCCTCATTCCTTAGTGTGTCAGTCCACCTTATTTTCAAAATTCTTCTGTAGCACCACATGTCAAATGCTGCTACTCTCTTCTTTTCCGGTTTCTCTACAGTCCATGTAATGCCGTGCTCCGAAAGTTCATTCTCACAAGTTTCTTCGTCAAATTAACACCTACTTTTGGTACTAATGGACTTCTCTTGGGCAGGAATGCCCTTTTAGCCACTAATTGCTTTTTGTGTCCTCCTCGTTCCCTCCGTCATGCATTATTTTACTGCCTAGGTTGCAGAATTCATTAACTCCCTCTAGGTTGTGATCACAAACTCTGATATTAAGTTTCTAGGTATTCTCATTTCTACTATTCGTCATTATTTTCCTCTTTCTTCGATTTACTCTCTATCCATATTCTGTTCTCATTAGACTGTTCATTCCATTCAACATATCCTGTAATTCTGCTTCAATTTCATTGAAGATGCCACTATCATAACTGAATCTTATCACTGATAACCCTTCTGTTTGAATGTTAATCCCACTCTTGAACCTTTCTTCTATTTCCTTCATTGCTTCTTCGATGTCGAGGTCGAGCAGTAGGGCGAAAGACTGCATCACACTCTTACACCCTTTTTCATCCGAGCACTTCATTCTTAGTCTCCTTCTTATCATTTCATATTGGTTCTTGTAGACATATAGCCCGTCTTTCTCCATAGCTTACCCTTGCTCTCATCCGATATCAAACTAGGTAAGCCCATGAATCCACTTCAAGAGTCTTGGGGATTAAGAAGACGCCTCACCTGTATTTACTCTTTTTATTGCCAGATACCAACTGGTTTCGTGGCACCAAAAAACCACATCCTCAAGTGAAATATGCATAACAATGAATCACGAATGAGTAACAGACCATTAATTATCCACTAATATGGAAAAATAAAGAAGTTTTAAAAACATGAAAAATGGGAAAATTGTCCTCATGAAACTGAACCATAAGATTCAAAAAATTTTTAGGCGACAGTCGGTTTTCTCTGGATGATAGCTGAAAACTGAAACCGGTGTGAATAAACGTGTGAAATTCTATGCGGCAATGTTAACATTCGTTTTCTAAATCACAAGAGCTAAGTAGTGCGCAAATTGGTACCTAACCATCATTCGCTGCCAGACTAAACTAATAAAAAGTTAAATGGCGATACATCAATGAATCAGAATCATCAGGATGTAGGGATCCAAGTTGTTGGGCGAGCAAGACTCACGCACTGAGGGTTCTGTGCAATCTGTCCTGGAAGTGGAGAATCCAACGATTTTTGCCTGTTACCGATATCGATACTGGCAACATATTGGTCCCCATAATTCCAAGACTGTATTAAAAACTCTTTGGCAGTTCCTCAGACTTTCCCAGACATGCAAAACCGTTTTATACGTGCAGAGAGAGAAGACGTAATAAAATATTGTTATTTACTTACTAAAACATGACTTTAACTTATATTTTATGTCTGCATACAGTAATGTTCGTCTGTCATGCTTTTGACGGATGATGACTGCAATGTTTGTTCATATGGCAAAGGATAGTTATGCGTGAAATAATTACAATTTAACAAGTTTCGAATTGTTTACTTGTATTGTGAAACCTTGCTTCTTGCTGAATCTCATGATTCTAGGTCAGTGGGAAGTACCCTACATGTTTTGAAGAGTGAGTTTTCGAGTATCAAAACATATACTCGTATGACTGTACCTTTTGATTGCACTGACTTAGAAACTTACAGTTTTCACACCGTCAAGGACCACATACCTGAGTGTCTGACATAAATTTGAACCTGATGCGCCAAACTGTGTCAGAGAAATAGAGACTTGACAAACCAACAGCCTTGTCCGCAGCTCGTGGTCGTGCGGTAGCGTTCTCGCTTCCCACGCCCGGGTTCCCGAGTTCGATTCCCGGCGGCGTCAGGGATTTTCTCTGCCTCGTGATGATGGGTGTTGTGTGCTGCCCTTAGGTTAGTTAGGCTTAAGTAGTTCTAAGTTCTAGGAGACTGATGACCATCGATGTTAAGTCCCATAGTGCTCAGAGCCATTTGAACCAGCCAAACCAACAACCAGACAGATTATTTTGTTTAATATGATTACAGACTAGCAATTTTCGAATTTTTTTCCTTTACTTGGACTGTGAAACAATGCTTCTTGCCAAACTTCATGATTCTAGGTCTACGGAAGGCATCTTGTAGGTTTTGATGAGTGAGTTTTCGATTATCAAAATAATTGCGCTGATGACAGGAGCTGAAGAAATGAATTCAAATTTGAGCTATGACTGGGACTGCTTAACAAGCAGATGTGCTAGCCATTACACCACCACAGCGGCGTAGCTAACAGCGCTGCATGCACTGCACTAGTCCAGTGCCCTGGATTTCCCCTTCATGTACAAAGCTGGTGTGCTGTTCCAGTACGGAGAGCCTCGGCAGCGCTGACGATTTCAGAAGAGGAAAATATGTTGAAGGTGTGAGTTGAATTTTGTAGCAGGGAGGGTACTGGGCTGGGGTAGTCCTTCCAGTGGTGTTAGCTATACTGCTACAGTGGTGTAGCACATCTGCCTTGCAAGCAGAAAATCCAGGATCAAGCAGTGGTAGTGGCACAAATTCTGATTCCTCTCTTCAGCTTCTGTCACTATTTTAGATTAAGTTGGGACTCATACATCTCAAGGAAAATGTGATTCCATGGAAATGGAAATGCCCCTTACAGGGCAGATCCTGCCGCCTTGGTGCAGGTCTTATTACATTCGACGCCACACTGGGCGACCTGCGCGCCGGATGGGGATAGGATAATGAAGACACCAGTCCCTGAGCGGAGAAAATCCCCGACCCAGCCTGGAATCGAACCCGGGCCCCTTAGGGCGGCAGTCCGTCACGCTGACCTTTCAGCTATCGGAACGGACCAATGTGATTCCATCAAAATATGTGACATGAATTACTGAAGTGACTCAGTAGATTGAGAGTTTTATACCGCTAAGGGACTATAGACCTTAATATGTGACATAAATTGAACTTGTTACGTTTACTTGTTCCTGAGAAAAAGGGTTCTTAATAGTCGGACAGATAGACAGATGGACAACAAAGCCATCAATAAGGGTTCCGTTGTTTGAGGTATGGAACCCTAGAAATCATATGAAGGCCTAATGAGCGGCTATTTTAAAGAACAGGGGGGGGGGGGGGGGGGAGCTTACAGTGAAATGACGCAATAGCGCCAAAAAATTGGACAATGTGTGTCTGGATGGATGTTTACTTTCACAGTGTCAGTATTTCACATTACAAGGGCACATCCTATGTTCTGGGAAAGCTAACGAATCTCTTTCCCCAATGCTTTTTTAAAAGAGGAACCGTTTCTTCAATGAAAGTAGACACGACGCGTAAAGGTACAGGGCCTGAGAAGGATAGAAAAATACGAAGCCTGGAACGAGGGCGTGGCTGGATATTTCAAATCCAACGGATCTGTCCCATCTATTTCTTGAACAGAGGAAACGTTCTGTGGGTAGCGTGGGGGTGTACACGAGAGAGGATAAAGTAAAGTCAGACAAGGATGAAAAAGTTACGACGGAAGCGAGAGATTTTGGTTGGGCACTTAGACCTTCAAGAATATCCACTTCCCTCCTCCCCCCCCCCCCCCCCACCGCCCCCGCTGCAGCGCCCCTCCCCAACACCCACGCTCTGCAATCTTAAGGGCTAAGGAATCGGCAACTGCGCACACGTGCTCGCCAGGAACTTTATGCTTGCTCTTGGGAGGAACATACTGGCCTTCGTTAGATTTGGGATTTTTTTCGTGTTCGCTTACGTTTATTTTAGCTCAGTGATGTTAGGGAAGTATTTTGTATTGTTATTTTGTTTCCCTGTGCTTTTTGGATTTAATAAAATCTTCTCAGGCTTACAGTTTCGCATTAGGCTGTGTTACTTCCCAGTCTGTCAACAGTGTTTCATAGTAGTGAACGATAATTAGTAGAAATGCATGTTTTTAATGTGTTTCTGTGAGGAATACGAGAGAGAGTAATTTTTCTTTCTTCATCACTAACGATTACGTCAACTCCTCCCAAGTGAGTGCATTTTTGACGTCTTTAAAACGGAATCTTAAACTACAGTGTGCTGGCGGACCATTCACTGTTGTAATGTTCTGATTGTGGTTGCATGCTGGGCCAGTTAACTTTGTGTTGAGAAAGGCTGCTTTTATAAAATTATTCGTTTCCTCAGCATCGTTTGTTAACATTGATACACAGCAGTACTATGAGTAGTTTTATTGATGAAGAGTTGGCCGATATGCATTTCGTGTATTGGGTTCATTGAATGCAATGGAAGAGCGGCACAACGATATTATGTTCAACCTCCTGAAGCTGTGGCTGCATTGCCCCATGTTTAGTGTTGGAAGGTTTGGTGGTATCACATAATAGACTTTTAACAATAATCTATACTAATAATAAATCCGTAAAACCGCCGTATTTGTCTGCCTTTCAACATGCTAATCTCCAAAATTACTAGACGAATTCTCAGGGGCTTTCGTAGGTAACTTGAGTATAACTTGGGGCACCGTATAGGCTTTGTTTAATCAAAATCGGCTCACGGAAAAAAAGATCTGGAGGAGGAAACTTGTAGATGCGTGCGGTCCACTGGGCCTGATCACATAGTAGTAGTATCAATTGAACTGTCTTGATTGTGACATATATATGTTCTGCACATTTATTAATGCTCTGATTATGTGCTCGTATTTGTTTTCATGTTGTAGAAAATAATACACAAATTTACACAACTTAGGTAATAAGACAAACAGATTACACATGTGATTTCTTTGTTCATTGAGAATTTGAGAATGTATGTGTTTGATGATTGAGACCAAATGAATGATAGAGCAGGGTAAATCAATGAGCAATACGCACCTTGAGTGAGATTCTATAAAGTTAACAGCCTGAGCAGATGTTGATGGAGCCTGGTAGGGCGCTAAAAGCATGAGGTATTTTTATGGTCCTTAGCTCGTGGAAACCGCATGTTGGGAGTGGAAAACAATTGGCGGCGAACCCATCCCTCAGTGAATCTTGCCAGACAGGCCCACAGCCGTAGAGGGCAGACAGAGCAGCCCCTTGTTGAGACAGATCTTCAGCCAAACAATGCTGCTATACCTGCACTGGCGCCAGCCAAAGGCTGGGCTTGGTGCGACTGACCGAAAGGATGCATCTACACAGTGGAGTTGTAAACCAGGCAATGTGTGCAGAGCCACACATAGTAAAAATTCACAAGTTTTCGTGTTCGCCGATATGGCAAATAGGCCTGTGACCCACTTCCATTGGCCGCCTCAGTTGTATAAGAAACTCTGGCGTCTGAGAAACGTTTAGAGACTGAATCTTTATTACACCTCAGGACTAACAAGCTCCACCTCAAAGGCGATTTAGATAAAGATATAAAAGATTGTATCTGTTCGCTTCTTGCCATGGGGAGCGATGCGACCTCAGAAAAGACATCTTGCCCCTCCGTGAAAACTTAAAAAAGCCAGTAGTTGGTGGTTTCGTTTTTTTCCAGGGACAAAGGTTTCGTAACTCTTGCCCTGGTTTGACATGAGTTTGTGTTGTCGTGTGGCAGGGGAGATTTAGCGCGTCAAGAGCCCTACGATTTGCTCAAGATTGTGTGAAGGCAGTGTCGTTTGTGCAGTTTGCGGGAAAACGGATTTTTTTTTTTTCTGGAGAGGTGCGAAGCACTCGGGTGCTGGACTTTGATCTGGTAAAAAGTCTTCTGGTCGATGCTTTGGCATGTGTGGTTGGTGCTTGTGACCTGTCCTGAGACTGACTTCACTTGTAGGTAGTTTGGACTGGGGAGCCTGTGGTGAAGTTCTTACTGTACCGACAGTGTGATTTCAAACGTCTGGGACTACTCGTTTGCCGAGGGCACACTGATTTGTTTTACTAGTCTTGACGTTTGGTATCCTTATGTGCTCTGCCGTATAAGCGAGCCAAATTGGTCCTTCGTACGACCAGCGAACGGGTGTGTCACACACAGAAATCTACCGTGATTTCAGGGCTCTGGTAGAGAGCAAATTGCGATCCGTCTGCCTGATCGCTAGACCGTGCGATTTTGCATTTCTTTCATGGCCACATTCGATTCACAGGTGCCGCCTTACGTCTCGCCTCCACCGCACACATTTTACCAGCTGCAAGTTACATCGCCACACGAAGCAAACGGGGTAACGTACTGCTGCTCGGACCTTGTCCGGGCGTACAGATCTCAATCGCCACTTGCTGTCAGCTGCACCTATGTAAACTTCTGTATATTTTAACAATCAGAGTCTGCTCAGCGTCAGATCAATTCAGATTTCGTTATTCACATTTTTAGGGCCAGAGTACTTGACTCACTTCTGCCACCCAGGATCCTTGTCCATTGTGGTCTTATGTAAACTTCTGTATATTTGAACAATCAGAGTCTGCTCAGTGTCAGATTAATTCAGATTTCGTTATTCGCATTTTTAGGGCCAGAGTACTTGACTCACTTCTGCCACCCAGGATCCTTGTCCATTGTGGTCTTAAACCACCTGTTACTCGTTTACGATATTCAATCATAACTTATTTAGCATAATTTATGTCTGTCTTTGTTTTGGGAAAATAAATGTTGTCAGTAAACTAAATTTTGCATACATTCTCAATCATTTTATACATCAGCCCCAAGGGTTAACTTACATATCAAAGAACTGCGCGGATTAGGCTGTCATCTCGCAGAACGAAACGGATGCCCGCACCCACTTCACAACGAAACGAAAATGGCTGAAGAAACTGGATCCTCCTTGTTGGCTCACAACTCTGACTTTCAGGAAGCACTGGGAGCAATGGGCTCATAGCGTGTGTTGACTTACATACTAAGGAAGATGAATCCTAGCTTACTTGTAAGATGTGTCATAATAAAATAGCCTGAGTGCATTTCGCTCTGTGCACGGGGCGGAACGGACTTAAACACACTTAATTAGTTTATTGATATAACAAACGAAAAATATTATTTTACATCTTCATTTGCAAATTTTATTATATAGATGTTTGAATAAACGGATTCTAGCTTTCCTAAAAATTTTTCACAGTTGAGACCTCCAAAATTTGCTCCAAACGTTAGTCGGGCCGTTCCGACCTGGTGTGCATTTCGTATGTTCCACATCTCCTCCAAAGTCATTGGACCGAACGTAGTTGACATATCACTTACTGTCAGGAAAAGATGACTGTGGGGGTAAAGCTACCTACTTATCAAAGAGGCGGGGTTGAGAAAAAAAAAGTGTAGGCTACGACGTGCTAATGCCCAGATTTTATTCATACCGTATATAAGAACGAGAATTTGGTGATTTGTAACAAGCTCTACACGTAATTTCGAACCATTACGAAACTTTTTCTCTCTTAAAACCCCTACAAAATGGCGAAGGAAAAGAAGTTTATCGCTACATTTCCCTATCCTAGCAGTAAAACTGCCTGACGTGTTAATTTCGCTAACATTTTCCAGACAGTGTTCGCATATAACATGGAACGCACCTGTAGAATTATATCATTGTACGACTCATAGTTTAGGGAACATGACGTCATAAACATTGAGATGCGTTGAAAAGTGCTTCATAAAACATTACTTTTAAATTTATTAATGCTAACCCACTGAACCCATTTCGATGAAATTTGGCAAGGAGACAGCTTGAACCCTGAGGAAGAACATAAGCTGCTTTAGTGTGTAGTACAAGATACTTATTAATTTGAAGATAATAACGTATATTAGGGGAAACTATTTACTCACTGAAAAAGCTATCTACTCTTTGACTTCTGAACTTTACCATATTTGCGAAAATGCTGCTTTTGGTTGGTATGTGCTAAGTGATTCACTTCAAAGTAATGCATACAATGCTTATGCAACCTTCAATGTGTTGAATACGTACTTCCACACTATTTGTTGCATAAAGTACACGTTGTACATACAGTATTGCACATACAATAGATTACATACTCACACTCACTCATTATTACAAAACTACTGATATGCGAGTGCGGCTGCAGGTAACAGGTAGTAATAATAATAATTTAAAAAATGGCATGATGCAATTCTTTCAATTGGACACCATTTAGGCAACTTGCGTGTCCCTAACGTACTCAAGTTATCCAAACAGGGAAAGAAGACCTACAATTTAATGTGGAATCCAAACGAAAGGCAATTCCTGGCGAATATCCACTTCATCAAGAGGTGAATGCTAGGTTAAAGGACTGATTGAAAAGTCAGTAGCCTGACCAAGATTCTTTCCCGCGATCTTGCCATTTCCTGGTAAGCGCTTTACTAGTCGGCCACCACCACCGACTTTTCAGTTACATAGGTATTTTTAAAGAAACAAAGGAAACTGGGATAACAAACAGAATAAATCATATTAAATCATATTACTCTTAACCGAGCTATCAGAGACGGCGGGACCGATGTACTAAATTTCTCTGAAAATATCCCTCAAGAACCTCAAAAATTTTATCAGTGGAGTTCCGTTTCACCCTAGTTATTACTGGACTGGACTTGGGCGACGACAGCCTGTTAGCTCTTAATGTAAATAAATGTAAGTGGTAACCTTTGCAAAAATATTATGAGTGTTGCCAGATGCCCTGATTTTCGCGGAATGTTCCAATTTTTTGGGATGTCATAAACCATCCGGCAAAAGAGCTACGCTGGACATCAAAGACCGACTTTTGGGCACTGCCAACAACACAAAACATAATGTAGGTTCACTTGGAAAACGGTATAGTACACGAAAGCTCAAAAACGAATTTGTGAACTCGTCGATGGTGGTTCTGTTCAAGAATCAGAGCAGCGTATTTCAAATGGTGCTATTGTATGATATTTGAACAAATGTTTCAAATAACGGTTCAACGAAATGTTTTTATTTGTTGCAACAATTTATATTTCAAAGACTAATTTGAAACTGTATGTGTTCTTTTGGTTCCTCAGAAATATACACAAGGAGGCTATGTTTATGTCTGAAGAAGAACAAGAACACATGCCATTAAATGAATTTGCAAGGAAGAGGAACGGAGCTGCTATTAGTGTTTTTCTTTACATAACGTGTTGTATAACGTACGCTTGGAAGCAAGTTGTGCTGTGCAAAGCCATACATATTTAATAGTTTTGAACGTGACGCTAGGGGACGCACACATCACCAACGCATGCATATGAAAATGGTCAAAGGTCGAAACTGGCCAGTAATGTGATATGTATAAATGGTGTAATAAAGACATCTTGCACAATGAAACTGACTTCCTGCGGAAATTTTCACAATGGTTTCATCATTTAGAAGATGCACTGAGGCTGTAGACCTATAAATGAAGAAATTCAGCATTATTTTAATACGGAATTAAGATTGTAATACTGGCAGTGGATTATTCGTTTCAAAAGACGATTATTAATATTACGAAACCTTATTTTAAACATGTTAGAACTTTTTAGTACAGCGTTACCAATCTAAATTTGTTACATACTTGAGATGAATAGTACATTACTTCTTTGTAACTTTCTGAAAGAATTTGTACGGAGTGCAGCCATGTATGGAAGTGAAACATGGACGATAAATAGTTTGGAGAAGAAGAGAATAGAAGCTTTTGAGATGCGATGATAAAGAAGAATGCTGAAGGTTAGATGGGTAGATCATGTAACTAGTGAAGAGGTACTGAGTAGAACTGGCGAGAAGAGAAATTTGTGGTACAACCTGACTAGAAGAAGGGGTCGGTTGGTAGGCATCAAGGGATCACCAATTTAGTACTGGAGGGAAGCATATGGGATAAAAATCGTAGAGGGGGACCAAGAGATGAATACACTAATCAGATTCTGAAGGTTGTAGGTTGTGGTAGTTACTCGGAGATGAAAAGGCTTGCAGAGGATAGAATAGCATGGAGAGCTGCATCAAACCAGTCTTTGGACTGAAGACCACAACAACAACAACAACAACAACACAGTAATAATAATCTATCAACTTTTTAAATACATCAGCAGCAAATTTTTTATTTAAAGATTAAAAATTAACGTTTTTTTGTTGTCTTAAATAGAACAACTTTTTACGGATTTTTTTAAAACCACCAGCTCCATTTTCTGCAAATTCGTTACGGCAACGATAGTAACTCATTGTGCAAGCTAAGTTACACCCAAGGACAGAAATAGAAGAATGGATATAAAAGTCCTTGTTCGAGGCAGGATTCGAACCTGTGGCTTCCGGTACAGCATTGTGACACACGACGCATTACGCCACTGGGCAGCCAGAGACCGGCTATTCCATTATTGTTTGATAGACCATGATCAGCGTCAGAATATGTCAGCCACTTCTCTGTTACAGTGCAACAAAAACCGTTTTTCTCGCTGCTCGTGTGCACTTTCATTTCTTACCGATAGTCGTGTTTACATTACAGTGCAATGGAGTATCTGTTTTGTACTATGTAATTCTAAGTAATGTATATTAGGACATACATGCATGTACAAAGGAGCATTTACCGCAGTGACGATCAAGAGTCGTATTTCACTTAACAAATGGGTCACAAATTTAGATTATCGTTCCGCTTCAGCTGTGGAATATTTCAGAACAAATGAACGGACTGGGACTCGAACCTGGATTTCTAGCGTGTTGCTAGCGGTCACCTTAACGATTTTGGCTATTCGATCACGCTTCCAGGAGGGACCCTAACTTCAGCTTGTCCTGGTATCTTCCTGGAGCTCGCACTGTGTTCGAATGGTTAAGGTGACGTCTATCGAAAAGCGAGAAATGCAGGTACGAGTCTTGGCGTGGCACAAAGTTTCATTTCTTCTGAAATATTCCACAGTTGTTGCAAAACGGTAATCGAAGTTCGGAAATCATTTCTTAATTGTATTTACATTGAGTGTGCGAGTTTAGGTAAAGTGATTGTAAAACGACTGAGGCTTGGGCAGTGTGAAAAACACCCCTGTGTTTTTCCTAAAATGGCACCATCTTCCGCAGCTTGTCACTGGGTTGTGTGGTGTTTATCTGTTGACGCTGAGGGCTGGGAGAGGGAACTGTGAGCAGACTTACGAGTGCTGACGGTGCTGGTCGGCCACCTGTAGAATTCTTACCGCAAGACGAGAGTAGTCTTGTGATGCGAGGTCGCCCGCAAGCAACGCACTTTTGTGTATCTGTTGCGCTGAACAGACTCGAGATGCCGGGATTTGTGGCCCATGGACATTGGTCGTAGTGTGTTGGTTTAGAATTGTATATTAGGCACGCGGAATTACATGATAGGTATACAGCGATCTGTGCCAAGCAGCATGATACACTTAACAGGTACTGTAATGTTATTGTGTTAATATCAGTAATATTGAGGTGTCTACACAGTGCGTATTATGTTTGCTATATAGGAGACAAATCTTGTACCGAATGTATGCCATCGGTTAGACGTAATGTTTGCTAGATGTTTTTAATACGTGTATGTTCTGATTAACATCAACAAAAACAAATAATGGAATGTAGTCGAATTAAGTCGGGTGATGTTGAGGGTATTAGATTAGGAAATGAGACACTTAAAGTAGTAAAGGAGTTTTGCTATTTGGGGAGCAAAATAACTGATGATGGTCGAAGTAGAGAGGATATAAAATGTAGACTGGCAATGGCAAGGAAAGCGTTTCTGAAGAAGAGAAATTTGTTACCATCGAGTTTAGATTTAAGTGTCACGAAGTCGTTTCTGAAAGTATTTGTATGGAGTGTAGCCTTGTATGGAAGTGAAACATGGACGGTAAATAGTTTGGACAAGAAGAGAATAGAAGCTTTCGAAATGTGGTGCTACAGAAGAATGCTGAAGATTAGATGGATAGATCACATAACTAATGAGGAAGTATTGAATAGGATTGGGGAGAAGAGAAGTTTGTGGCACAACTTGACCAGAAGAAGGGATCGGTTGGTAGGACATGTTCTGAGGCATCAAGGGATCACCAATTTAGTATTGGAGGGCAGCGTGGAGGGTAAAAATCGTAGGGGGAGACCAAGAGATGTATACACTAAGCAGATTCAGAAGGATGTAGGTTGCAGTAGGTACTGGGAGATGAAGAAGCTTGCACAGGATAGAGTAGCATGGAGAGCTGCATCAAACCAGTCTCAGGGCTGAAGACCACAACAACAACAACATGTTCTGATTGAAATGACTGTGGACGCTGTAGGGTGAGAAACTAACTAAACGGGCGTGGGAAAGGTGCAGGTCATTTACAACAAATAATTTGTTACTCACAAGGCAACAATCTTTTATTGCACTATTTACAAAAACACTAATAAAATACAAATGATACAGATAATTATTCCAAAATTACCTCAGTTGATCCTATAGATGATTAATCATGTAATCTGAATTAATTAAATGCACAGAATTAAGAAAGACTAACAAACAAATCGTACAATCAAGTATGTCTCAAACATACACTTAGCGCTAGGCTAACATTAACAGCAATGATGCTGAAGATTACAATTCCAATATTTGGCTGGCCAAAAGGGTGCTTGAAATTAATGAACATAACTTACAAACCTGCAGTAACGTAAATTTACTCAAGTCTGGTATCAGCACAGAATCCAATTTTTCATCGATCAGAAAAGCCCGATGAAACGGCGGGTTACAAATAACACGCCGGAGCACCGCCTTCAAATGCTGCGAACAGCTCGGAAGGTCGAGAGCAAACAAGCAAACTTATAATTCATGCGTACTAATCACAGAACATACGAAAATTCTCAGACCAAGATATGAAGCTCAATGTGAGCGTGGTCCGAAGCCCCAGCCAAACCTTACGTATAACAACGAGAATTTTACAATATAAATTACTAGAATGATTAACCGGTTACTCTTACAATAAAGCATGACAAGTTAATGTAATAACAAGGAAATCACACGGTACACAGACACATTAACTTATGTGGCTTAAAAGGTAACACGCAAATCTTGAGGGCTAATACCCCAACAACGACAATTATATTTAAAAGAATAAATATTAATTTCCTTGAAAGGGGCCCAATCTCACCAGAGTTTAAGATTCATTGGGCCTCTAGCGTTTGCTTACCACTACATTATTCAGGAAAGCAACAACTTCCAACACAAATGAGACTCAATTACGACCTCCGTGGTCATTAACATACGTGGCGGCATAGAACTCATGGCAATTTCAGGCGCAACTGACAAAATAAGCAGACACTGAACAAATTGTAATTAAAAGAAACTTTAAAACACACCAATATGGCACTCAGATAATTTCAAACAGAAGGACTAAAGAGTGAGTATAACACATGAGACAGAATGACGGAGAACCACAGGCAATCCAGCATAGTGGGAGCAACTTCAACATGGGAGCATATGTTTCAACCAAGTAACAAGTACCTTACCCCCAAAGGGCAGTAAAAAAGGCACCAGAAATGAACGGAACTCTAACACCCACATTAGCAACTATGCCTGGTTAAACCAGAGTAAACCGGCTGTGTCGACATTTGGCCCAAGCATTGCTGACCAACACATCTCTACCGACTACCGTCCACTTAGTCAATCAAGCGCCCGTAAGTTCCGTCAACAGCTCACTTTACGTCACATGTGCCTCTCATCTATCTGTCACCCTGAGTGCGACCGACTCACTGCCAATGTGGCCAACAAGCTGCTCCAAGGAACTTTAGCCTAAGTCTCAACTGACAGGCGACCGAAGCGCCACCCGGCGGCTAGACAGAGCCGGATCGCCCCAGTTGGCAAAGATGTAAAGACATAGCACGAGCCGCCGACACGCTCGGTGGTTAAAGAGGCTGTTATTCTGTTTGTGCCTACGATGAATAGCTCATGCTGGTGACAGAATAAACTTGGTTGTTATTTGTTTCTGATACTGAACTGTTTCAGGTCAGCTTTTCTCTTCCCTTTTCCGTGCAGACATCGAATGAAGTTCATGTATGTAGATGCATGTTTATAGCAGTGTATTCAAACGCCAGGAAATCGATGGGCCTTTAAAAGGGAAGCTATTGTTTTTAATTGTCGCAGTATTCACGGTATAAATTTGATCTTTTAAACTCAATATGTTTCTGAAGTTCCTTTGCACCAGCTTATTATCTTGTGCTGCTTCTGTATTTGATTATGATGCTTGATTCATATAAATGTCATTTAATCTAGGTCTTTTATTAATGTTTTGTTGCTGTTGTTAAAATGATGGTTTTGAAGAATTGCGTTTATGAATACAGTGACTGTATTTGATTTTTGTGACCAAGTCAAATTTTTAAGGTGCTACTGGTTGATGTTTTCAATAAATGTATAGAATAACAGATATTGTAGACTCAAACTAAACTCAATGAATTGATTGCACCCCTTTCATTCTTAGGGCCCAACCACACGTAACTCTATTGGCTATGCATGTATAAAGTTGTTTATTAAATTTTAATTACCTGGTTGACAAATTCTGAGGTTTATTGTAAACTTTTTATTACCTCCCTAAAGTTAATACTTTTGATAAACAAAATAGCACTTTTGAATACAGTTGTACCAGAGAACCAACTTTGTTCATAATATGTTCCAAGGAAATGTTTGTCTAATGATTGTAAATGTCTTTTTTTTCCTTTTTGGGGATGTACAGTCTTTTACGTCCTTGTCTTGCCCAGTTCTTAAACCACCTGTCCCTAAATTCCAATTTTCTGCAATTTGGATCTAGGAACAGTACTTTTACTACAATACTGGTAAGCCACATACGGGAACAGTCATGTCAAGCACACACTTGGGAACCACTATAAGTTAACGTTCCAGTTAAATGTCAAGCATCAATTTTATTGTTGGGTTTTGGGAATATGAAAAGAATTGTAATACTGCTTAAGTGCGTATGATCAACACCACAACACCAAGTCAGACTAAAAAGGGACAAAGAGTATATACAAAGAATTACAGCATTAACATTCACAAACTTAACGCTTTATTGCATGACACTTTTTTAGGAGATCAGTTTCAGTGAAAAAAAGTATCTGGGGGTAGGGTCTGACACATGAAGTACTTTTTAACATGCTGAACATATTAACTTTGATTTAATTTTGATTTATTCAATATTTTAAGTTTTTTGCCATATGGTAACAAATGGGAAACATTAGTTACTAATCGTTTAGTTGTAGAGTCATGGAAACATTATCTGTGCTATCATTGAGCATCATTTTACATGCGTTGAAGATATAATTACAAGTGGCAGAAACAATTTAATCTGTCTGCTGCTTTCATGCGTGTTTACGTAGACGTGACCTTCAGCAGAGATGATGAATTTTGAACCGTTTCTACCAGCATAATGAAGCTAAACACGGCCTAACTCGATACAGCCAAACTGTGTGTGTTGCAAGATGTCAACGTTTTGAATACACCGGCGGTTTCTTCAACATTAAAGTAAATTTACGGTTTTTCTCAAGTGGCAACACATGCAATAGAGTGTTAATTGACTAGCGGCACAGTGCAATACAACTACCAAGGAATATGAATCAGCAGATACTAGATGAAGGAACTCTAAAATTGCAAGTATCCCCATTCAGACATACAAAGAACGGGTTTTCAGAACTAAATTTTACTTTTCAGTTGAAGAACATCTGTGAAAACAGACTAACAGCAGCTCACAAAGAGGCATAAAAGCTGTGATTCGTCCCTAGCTGGATAGAAGTGTTGAAAGTGAAAAAAAAACCTCCATATAAGATATAATAATAGTGATTTATAGTGCATACGTGTAACAAATCAAAGAGTGCGCCTTTATCAAACTAAATTAATGTACGACAATCTAAAGTGTCAGGCATTGAGAGAATGTAACCTATTGTAAAACGTTATTTACGTTTGTACAGGTAATTTGTAATTTACTTGGGGAAATATGCTTGCAGAAAATATGCAAGGAGATTTACTCTTCACTTTGTTAAGAAAACTTCAAGTGATGACCAAATATAATGAAACTCAATAACATAAAAAATGTTAAAGAGCAAGTTGAGGTGAGGAATTATTAAGCTTAGATGATCAGTCCAGTTGCAGCTTCTTGAAAGATCCGTCCATGCCAAACAAGTCATAGTCATTTTTGTAGCTGTTGTCTGGAGGTCGTTTGCTCTCATCTGGTATGTATCTGTCCTCTTCAAGGAACCACTCTCTAAGATCCACCATGGAATTTATGACCGCATCTGAAACACAGATTAAGATTTTTTTCTCATGCACTGGCTAAAACTTGAACAGGTTTTAGGATCGAAGAACACATGTGATGGTGTCCAGCTAACCACTTATATTATATGCAAGTACAAAATTGCATTCCCTAAAGTTTAGGACATACACTGATGAGCCAGAACGTTATGACCACTGCAGGTAAAACCTCCGAGGATATGAGGCCACGTCATGTTCAACTTCTTCTACACAAGCGACGTTGCTACCTCGCAGTTGGGATCTTCTTCAGGATTTTCTGGTGTTCACTGTTAGCTAAACACCAGCTTAGAAAGAACATCTAAACGTCCAAAGATCGATCTCTGTACCATTCTTGGTGTAAAGCACAACGTAAACTTAAATACGTCCCACATCTAAATTGATCTACGATGCTTGTCAAGTGTCACAATGTTAATTCAACGACTAAATTGTCTGTAAAAATACTGCATCAACACAATGTTTGTGTCAGTATTATTTCTTCATCTTGTGCAAAAAAAAAAAAAAAAAAAAAAAAAAAAAAAAAAAAAAAAAAAAAAAAAAAAAAAAAAAAAAACATTGTGAGCGGCACATAAATACATGTCAAGTGTTACAATGGTATCGCCACGTCTAAAAGACATACAGGATGTTGGCATTTAGATCTGAGAACATGCTAGTGGTGATTCATAGAACAAACTGGCATTAGCTGAAGTTTTTAAAAGCTTTTCAGTAATGTTTCATCTTAGTCAGCACTATTTTAGAGGAGAAGAAGATAATACTTTTTTATTTACACTGAAAGAATATAATACTGCTTTTTACCTGCATTCGAACTAGACCTACGTGAGGTACCGGATACTCTCTTGGTTGATAATTAATTCAACTAAGACTATGTATCTGACCTCTTCAAGTAACCACTCTCTAAGCAATTCACGACACAGGTTAGGTTCAGTGTTGACCATGGTATGTTATACAAACAACCAGGATGTGGTAGACGAATAGTCACGCCGCCAAGGGTACATAATAAATCGTTGAGTTGGGCTACTCATTCTACGTATCTTGGTAGGGCGTGGTGGGGTCGGTGAACAACAGAATGGTGCGTTGCAGGAAAGTATTGGTAGAGAATGCGGAAGCAGGATGTGGTACAGCACGTAAAGAACTGCGTACTGTGCATACAGTCAGCTTAGCTTACTCGCCAACTGATTCCATTACGTAAGTTATCTGAGCCCAACAGATGATCAGTATGGACGTTCTTGGTTCCTTTGGATAAACACTGGTATTGAATCAGTGACTGTTAACAGTACTTAATTTTTTTCATGATCTGTATCCGTGATTGGTGTGCTGAATCAGCAAGTGGAAACAGTAGCTCAGGCAATGATTAATCCTTGTTATTAAAGTTGCGGGTGCAAGTGAACATAATAGCAGATCAGGGCACTGGTTCTATGTCCAAATTAATGAAGCTGTTGTGTCTACTTTTCCGATGAGGGAGTTACAGTCTAGTGTCCAAGCCAATGCCAAGAATGCCCAGAACAGTAGTAGAAACCTATTATTGTGTAAAAAGTCACTGTACTGACTGTGATGCTGTGCTACCGTACATAATAGGAGCCAAGAATTGAAAGGTACGTGAGAGTACACGCTTACCACCCCATGAGGCTGTTTATGGGCAAAGCGTGTCATCCTCTTTTGAATTGCTTAATCCATCCTTTGGGCAATACGTAGTCTCTGCTTGCAATTTTGAAAAGAGATTGAAGGATATATGCGGCCAGATTCAGAAGATGAATGTGGAAGCCCTGGAGTGGCAAGAGAGTACACAAAAATGGAAAAGCAAAGCTACCCAATGATCACATCAGACAGTGGCTAATGAATCTATATGCAGAAAGGGGCCGGCCGCGGTGGCCGTGCGGTTCTGGCGCTGCAGTCCGGAACCGCGGGACTGCTACGGTCGCAGGTTCGAATCCTGCCTCGGGCATGGGTGTGTGTGATGTCCTTAGGTTAGTTAGGTTTAAGTGGTTCTAAGTTCTAGGGGACTTATGACCTACGATGTTGAGTCCCATAGTGCTCAGAGCCATTTGAACCATTTTGCAGAAAAGGAAAAAGAAGTTTGTTAGCTTGTACCAACAGCAACACCCGAGGTATAGAGGTAGTATCCGCGATTAGTAATAACCACGGTCTCGGGTTCGAACACCGCTGCTGCTTAAATCTTTAATAAAAAAAAACCACCAATGGCGGCCGAAAACTTTCAGCGTAAGAAGTCAGCCAACAGCCTAGTCAAAGAAGGCGGAAGAGAGGACATAGGTTCAGGGCATTCTCTTGCTTTTGGGATGCGAAGCTGCCCCTATAGTTGGAAGAATCAGCAACGATCAACAGCTTGCAGATGCAGAAGGTAATGGAAACAACTGCATTAAATACTCTTAATGTGTATCTGCAGGATATGTTGTTTGTAATTGAAAAGTGTCATGACGATCTCTCCATTGGCAAAATATGTCGTACTAGGCGCCTATTCGATCTCCGGGAGGGGCCTGGCAAGGGGGAAGTGACCACGAGAAAAAGACTGAATAACCGACGAAAGGATAAAATTCTACGAGTCGGGGCGCGTAATGTCAGAAGTTTGAATGTGGCAGGAATACTAGAAAATCTGGAAAGAGAAGTGCTGAGGCTCAATCTGGATCAGTGCAATGAAGTGGAAAGAAGACAGGAATTTCTAGTCTGATGAGTACAGGGCAATATCAACAGCTGCATCGTGTAATGGGAGTAGGATTCGTTGTGAATAGGAAAGTAGGGCAGAGAGTGAGTTACTGCGAACAGTTCAGTGATTACGTGGTTCTCATCAGAATCGACAGCAAACCAACACCGACAACGGTAGTTCAGTTATACATGCCGACGTCTCAAGCCGAAGGTGAAGAGATAGATGATGATGTTTGAGTTTGTTGGGCACTCAACTGCGCGGTCATCAGCCCCCATACAAAGTCCCAGTTTTTCACACAGTCCAATTTTGCCACTGTCACGAATGATGATGATGAAATGATGAGGACAACATAAACACCCAATCCCTGGATAGAGAAAATCCCCAACCCTGCCGGAAATCGAACCCGGGACCCTGTGCCCCAGAGGCAGTAACGCTAGCAACTAGAGCACGAGCTGCGGACTGAAGAGACAGAGAAAGTATACGACGGTACTGAACGGGTAATTCAGTATGTGAAGGGGAATGAAAATCTAGTAGCCATGGGGGACTGGAATACGGTTGTAGGGGAATGAATAGAAGAAAGGGTTACAGGAGAATATGGAGAAAGATAGGAGAAAGATTGAGTTCTGCAATAAATTTCAACTGGTAATAGCGAATAATTTGTTCAAGAATCACAAGAGGACCTTGGAAAAGGCCTATAGATAAGGGAAAAGTTCGATTAGATTACGCCATGGTCAGGCAGAGATTCCGAAGTCAGATAATTGGATTGTTAGGCATATCCGGGAGCAGATACAATCTCAGATAACAGTTTAGTAATGATGAAGAGCAAGCTGCAGCTTAAGAAATCAGTCAGGATGAATAATGCACATAGAAGTGGGATACGCAAATTCTAAGGAAAGAAGAGGTACACTTGAAGTTCTATCTGGCTATAGATACTGCAGTAAGGAGTAGCTCAGTAGGTAGTTCAGTTGGAGAGGGATGGGCATCTCTAAAATGGGCCATCGGGGAAGTTGGAAGGAAAAACGTAGGTACAAAGAGGTAGCTGGGAATAAACCATGGATAATAGAAGAAGTACTTCGGTTGATCGATGAAAGAAGGAAGTACAAAAATGTTCAAGGAAATTCAGGAATCCAGAAATACATGTAATTTAGGGATGAAACAAATCGGAAGTGCAGAGAAGCTGAGGCGAAACGGTTGCAAGAAAAATGTAAAGAAATTGAAAAAGAAATGACTGCTGAAAGGACTGACTCAGCATGTAGGAAAGTCAAACAACCTTCGCTGAAACTAAAAGCAATGGTGGTAACATTAAGAGTGCAATGGGGAAACCACTGTTAAATGCAGAGGACAGAGCGGATAGGTGGGAAGAATACATCGAAGGCTTCTATGATGGGTTAAGAAACAGTAGTCGATATAGAAAAGATAGTGGATCCAGGATTAGAATCAGAATTTAAAACAGCTCTGATGACTTAAAATCGAATAAGGCAGAAGGGGTAGACAACATTCGACTGCGATTTCTAAAGTCATTTGGGGAAGTGGCAACAAAACAACTATTCACATTGGTGTGCAGAATGTATGAGTTTGGCGATATGCCATCTGACTTTCGGAAAAATATCTTCCACACAATTCCAAAGAGTGCAAGAGACGACAAGTGGAGAATTATCGCATAATCAGCTTAATAGCTCATGCATCCAAGTTGCTGACAAGAGTAATATGCAGAAAAACTGAAAAGAGAATTGAAGATGTGTTAGATGACAGTCAGTTTGGCTTTAGGAAAGGTAAAGGCACCAGAGAGGCAATTCTGACGTTGCGGTTGATAATGGAAGCAAGGCTAAAGAAAAATCAAGAGACATTCATAGGATCTGTCGACCTGGAAAAGCGTTCAACATTGTAAAATGGTCCAAGATATTAGAATTCTGAGAAAAATAGTTGTAAGCTATAAGGAAAGACAGGCAATATACAATGTGCACAGTATACAATGTGCACAGTGAGAAACTAAACATTGGGCTTGGTGTCATGTAGTAGGAGGAGTTAAGGAATTCTGCTATCTATGCAGCAAAATAGCCCATGATGGACGGAACAAGGAGGATATAAATGACAGACCAGCAGTGTCAAAAAGGGCATTCCTGACCAAGAGAAGTCTACTGCTATCAAACACAGACCTGAATTTGAGGAAGAAATTTATGAGAATGTACGTTTGGAACACAGCAGTGTATGGTAGTGAAACATGGACTGTGGAAAAACCGTAAAAGAAGGGACTCTAAGTGTTTGATATGTGGTGCTACAAAATATGTTGAAAATCAGGTGGACGGATAAGGCAACGAATGAGTAGTTTTTCCATAGAATCGGACAGGAAAGGAATATATGGGTAACACTGACAAGAAGAAGGGACAGGCTGGTAGGACATCAATTAATACATTAATACATGGTACTAGAGAGCGCTGTAGAGGGTAAAAACTCTAAAGAAAGAGTTTGGAATACATCTAGCAAATAATTGAGGCTACTCTGATATTGTGAGGTTAGCAGAGCAGAGAGGTTCATAGCAGGCTACATCAAAGAAGTGAGAAGACAGATATTTCAAAAAAAAAAAAAAAAAAAAAAAACCAGCCAAGAGACTTAAGTTGAGATAACAACTCTCTTTAATGTAGAACTGTAACTCCCCATTCATACCATGGTTGTACACATAGTGAAAGTCTGTGCATTGAAGGTCGTCCCTGAAGCACTACCTCAGTTGCCAGCAGCTCCTTTGAAAGGGAGAGAGGTAAAGTTAGATGAAAGAAACAAGATACACCCTTTGTTACTCCGACATATTCTTATGCTCTGTCAAGGAGTGGGTTAGAAAGCTAACTGAAGGCACAAAAGTTACTTATGGCAGTACAGTGCACTGCTTTCCTCTCCTGAGTCGCTGCAGCACCAAGCCAAGCTAGTTGTTATCAGTTCCACAAAGCTAATATAATACACTACTGGCCATTAAAATTGCTGCACCACGAAGACGACGTGTTACAGACGTGAAATTTAACCGACAGGAAGAAGATGCTGTGATAAGCAAATGATTAGCTTTTCAGGGCATTCACACAAGGTTGGCGCCGGTGGCGACACCTACAACGTGCTGACACGAGGAAAGTTTCCAACCGATTTCTCATACACAAACACCAGTTGACCGGCGTTGCGTGGCGAAACGTTGTTGTGATGCCTTGTGTAAGGAGGAGAAATGCGTACCATCACGTTTCCGACTTTGATAAATGTCGGTTTGTAGCCTATCGCGATTGCTGTTTATCGTATCGCGACATTGCTGCTCGCGTTGGTCGAGATTCAATGACTGTTAGCAGAATATGGAATCGGTGGTTTCAGGAGGGTAATACGGAACGCCGTGCTGGATCCCAACGGCCTGGTATCACTAGCAGTGGAGATGACAGGCGTCTTATCCGCATGGCTGTAACGGAGCGTGCAGCTACGTCTCGATCCCTGTGTCAACAGTTGGGGACGTTTGCAAGACAACAACCATCTGCACGAACAGTTCGACGACGTTTGCAGCAGTATGGACTATATGGAATCGGTGGTTTCAGGAGGGTAATACGGAACGCCGTGCTGGATCCCAACGGCCTGGTATCACTAGCAGTGGAGATGACAGGCGTCTTATCCGCATGGCTGTAACGGAGCGTGCAGCTACGTCTCGATCCCTGTGTCAACAGTTGGGGACGTTTGCAAGACAACAACCATCTGCACGAACAGTTCGACGACGTTTGCAGCAGCATGGACTATCAGCACGGAGACCATTGCTGCGGTTACCCTTGACGCTGCAGCACAGACAGGAGCGCCTGCGATGGTGTACTCAACGACGGACCTAGGTGCAGGAACGGCGAAACATGATTTTTTCCGATCAATCCAGGTTCTGTTTACAGCATCATGGTGGTCGCATCCGTGTTTGGCGACATCGCGGTGAACGCACGTTGAAAGCGTGTATTCGTCATCGCCATACAGGCGTATCACCCGGCGTGATGGTATAGGGTGCCATTGGTTACACCCTACATTTCAGCAGGATAATGCACAACCGCATGTTGCAGGTCCTGTACGGGCATTTTTGGATACAGAAAATGTTCGACTACTGCCCTGGCCAGCACATTGTCCAGATCTCTCACCAGTTGAAAACGTCTGGTCAATGGTGGCCGAGGGGACTGATGACCATAGATGTTAAGTCCCATAGTGCTCAGAGCCAGCCAATGGTGGCCGAGCAACTGGCTCGTCACAATACGCCAGTCACTACTCGTGATGAACTGTGGTATCATATTGAAGCTGTATGAGCAGCTATACCTATACACGCCATCCAAGCTCTGTTTGACTCAATGCCCAGGCGTATCAAGGCCGTTATTACGACCAGAGGTGATTGTTCTGGCTACTGATTTCTCAGGATCTATGCACCCAAATTGCATGTAAATTTAATCACATGTCAGTTCTAGTAATATATATTTGTCCAATGAATACTTGTTTATCATCTGCATTTCTTCTTGGTGTAGCAATTTTAATGGCTAGTAGTGTATGTTACTGGGATAATTTGGGCTCCACGTATTTCACGCTGAGAAACCTGTATTTGAATATCGTATGGAGGTAATTGCAACTAAAAAGAATTCTTTCAAAAAGTGGTGTTGTATTGGCTCTTTTTGAGT
This sequence comes from Schistocerca cancellata, assembly GCF_023864275.1. Lineage (NCBI taxonomy): Eukaryota > Metazoa > Arthropoda > Insecta > Orthoptera > Acrididae > Schistocerca > Schistocerca cancellata. The sequence goes on along the minus strand of NC_064630.1, from coordinate 313,470,981 downwards.
AGCAGGTTCCATAGTCAACGATTGTACGTATTACAACAAATGTTGTTAGACAGCTCTCAGGGATTATTATTACAATGATCTATCAGTGGCGACAGTTTCGATATTTCTGGTCCTACCTTCCAGTTACCTGCACCATCTCTGGAACCACAGCCCTAACGTCATATACTCACTGCTTTGCTTTCCAGACCTTCCCTTTAAGATTTTGCATAAATGAAACCTAACCTGTCTAAATGACACCATAGATCCAACCCTTATAGCCTCCTTGGACCAGATGACGGTCGTTGCGTATGGCAGTGTATTGATGGATGGTTGGTTGGTTGTTTGAGGAGGGGGCAAACAGCAAGGTCATCGGTTCCAAAATCTAAGATGGCAGAAATCAAGTGAGGAACAGCACAAACAGCACAGTCCACTCAAGTGAAAGGCATAAGAGGCAAACAAAGAGAGGAAAAGGGATGTCAGGGCAGCAGGAAGATTAATGAACAGAAGTGGAGTGCTTAGAAATGGGTAGAGTGGGGGCGCCCCAGAAAAGCCACATGCAATGGGGCACAAGCACTGCCGCTGACCTGTTCCGATATCCACACCATACCATTATCACAGTACAATGGGCACAACACCAGGGGAAGAGGACACAAGAAAAGGGGAAACAAAACTGCACAACAGAACAGACAAAATGGAGGGAAAAGGCGGTCAGAAACTGGCCAGTGTGGAGGCAAGTACCATACCTCCAAAGGAAAATTCAAGGACTTAAACCTAAAGAGGACAAAACACTTTCACAAAAAAACTGAGGACAGACATAAAAAGGGTCGTCCCCTAACACTCAAGAAAGAGAACATGGGGGGTATTTTTAATGTGAACAGCCAAAAGTCAGGAGCAGTCCAGAAAGACATGGATCATTGTGGGAGGAGCCTCACAACTACAAAGGGAGGGGCAGTCCATTGCAGAGTAAAAAACCAGCCAATATGAAGACGGTAGAGGATGGTAGATTCCCGCTGGAAGAGACAACGGAAATAGCATCAAGTGGATTTCTCCTTGACTGCGTGAAGTTTATTAGAAAGTGGGGTAGCCTCCCACGAGTTGGCCCACAATTGAGTAAAAAGTGATTTGATGTAAAGACAAAAATCCACCACCAGAGTAAATGTGGAGAATGGGGTACAGGTGTCTGCCCTCCCAACCAGACGATTGACAAGTTCATTAACCAGGGTATCTACATGGGCAGGAACCCAGAGGAAATGAACTGAATGAGCAGCATCACCAAGTTCAGTGAAAAGGTCATTGATATCGGAGACCAAGGGGTGACAGGAAAAATTCCGAGTGATAGTCTGAAGGCCACTCACTGACTCCATACATAACAAAACTTAGACGAGTGAGAACTGTGTAATGAAGTAGAGGATCCAGTGGATGGCTATCAATTCCACAGTAAACACCCCACATGTGGCAGGGAAGAGATGGTGTTCCATGCCAATGGAAGACGTGAAGGCATATACCACATGGTTGGTGGATGTAGAGCCATCAGTGTATAAAAGCAAAGGCATCCTGAAACTCCCATAAGAGCATTTGGAACGAACAGTGGAACACCATTGGAATGAAGGAGACTTTTGGACCCTGAAAGAGGTCCATCTTAATCTGGGCCAAGGAACTGACCAATGGGGTGTTGTCAAGAGAGAACGTGGGGAAGGGAATAAAGAGGGGAGATGGATGTCATGATGGAGAGAAGTGATATGGAGCCCAACTGGTAAAACCACCCCAGGGTGGGCAGCATGTAGGTGTGAAGCTGGTATGAAAGGCACCAGTGGCTAAACAGATATCATGATGGTGAACTGGATCCAAGAGGAGCAGCGTGGAAGGAGCAGGTGATCTATAAACTTGACAGCCATAGCCATGTGACAGAGAACTAATGCCTCAAGAGGTGTGGCAAGAAAACAGTTTACTTCAGATGATGGATATGGGGCAACCAAGTAAGCTTGTTGTCAAAAAGAAGACCCAAGGGGCGGAAATGGGGGACTATGGTCAGGTGCTGGGTGTCGAGGTAGAGCTCTCTATTAGGATGGCTAGCAGTACAGTGACAGAAATGCGCCACCCTCGACTTAAGGGGAGAGAATTGAAAACCATGCGAGAATGTCCACGTGGACGTGTGCTACATGGCAAACTGGAGCTGTCATACCACAGAGACTACCAAGTGGTCATCCACGTACAGAGCAGGGGTGACCAATGGTCTGGCAGAGGCAACAAGTCCGATAATAGCAATGAGAAAAACAAGGGCGCTTAATATGGTGACCTGTGAATTGCCATTCTCCTTGGTTAATGTAAAGCCGAGGACAGTGCCAATCCAGACTCTCTGCAACCAGTGGGGCAGGGAGTGGCGAATAAAAATCGGTAGGGGCTCTAAAGAGGGTGTGATGGCGCCAAGCTTGGTCATAGGCCTTACAAAAATTGAAGAAAACTGCGACAGGGTGGCAGCGCTGAGAAAAGGCCTGTCAAACTGTGGTTCACAAACGAAGGATCGATTGGAGACCAACTTTTGTGAAAGACGCACTCATAAGGAGATAAAAGGTTCAGACCTTCAAGGACTCAATTGAGCCAAAGAGCCACCATCCATTCTAGTAACTTGCAGGGACATTGGTCAGGCTGATTCGTCGCTAACTATTAAGGGATGACGGATCCTTCTTAAATACAGGAACCACAATACTATCTCCCCATTGAGAGGGGAAAATACCTTGGAGTTACAGTTAAACCCCTGAAGGTAAACCCCCAGAGTTAAACCCCTGGAGGGGTTACTGTCGATGGGGCGTTTGAGGTGTTGAAATAATTGAATAGGGATAGAATAAGGGCTAGGAGCTGCATCATGGGAAGAAGAGAGGGCCAGAAGAAGTTCCCACTCAGTAACATGCTCACTGTAGGATAGAGGTAAAACATAAGCAGCTTTCTGTTTTTGGAAGAGGAATTCAGTTTGATAGGAGCCTGACGCTGATGCCATCGCAAAATGGCTCACGAGATGTTCCACAAAAAGTGCTGGATGTATGCAAGGGCCACCTGGAAGGGCATGGCCCAGAATGGAAGACTGCCCCTGCCTAACTTGGACGGCTTCATCAGTACAACATGACAAAAATGGTGTAAACATGTTCTGGGAGGCAGAGGCCAATCAGCATGATGGAAAGACCAGTGGGGTAACCTGGTCATCAAGAGGTGGAAAAGGAAATGAGAGAATCAATGGGAAGTGGCCGCTGTCACAGAGATCAACGTGCGATCACCAGCGTAAAGCAGGAATAAGGGGAGGGGAAGATAGTGAAAGATCAATGGCAGAGTAAGTGCCATATGCAGCACTAAAATGAGTGTGGGAACCGTCATTAGAAAGGCACAGGTAGTGTCCTGCAAGAAATTGGTCAATGAGGAGCCGCTGACTAGACGAAAGAGCACTGCCCGACAAGGGTGATGGGTCTTAAAATCCCCAAGGACGAGGCAGGCAGGGGGGAGTTGCTGAAGGAGGGCAGTTGGGGTATCAGATGCAGGTGGCTTGTCAGGAGGGAGATAAAGATTGCAAACAGTGACTGCAGAGTCCAAGAGGGCCCAGATGACAATTCTTCCAAAGTGGTAGGAAGTGGAATCTACGTACTAACAAAATCTGTACGGATCAATGTGTAAAGACCATCAGAAACCCTCAAAGGGCTGATCCAGTTCTGACAGAATGCATGAAACCTATGAAGGGTTGGTGAGGGAGCATAAGGAAAATCAGATTCCTGGAGAATAACACAAGCAGCTGACCAAAAGGCAATAAGGAATTATAACTTTGGTAGGTGATGGTAGCATCCATTACAGTTCCATTGAATAAGCACAGACTGGGTATCCAGCTTGGAGGTGAACACGCTGGAGCCAGTCACCAATGAGGACGGGGTGACATCCATGAATAAGAGGTCAGACTCAGGCTGTGAGGGGGAAGATGGCACCTCTCATGGCACCAAGCGGGGGGGATTAATCCAGGGGCTTATGTTTCTTCTTCTTCTCTTTCATAAGTTGAGGAGGGTAGGCCGACGATGACAGTGCCACATATGATGGTTCCCAAGCTTTGTTAAGATCCCGTGTCTCTGCTAATGAAGTCGTCAGTTACATTTTCCTCGACTGTTCTTTTAATGGAATCTCCGTACGAAGAGACGGACGAGAGGATCTTTTTCTCTCCATACTTCATGCAATGTCCCGTGTCAAGATAGTGTTCAGCAAGGGCAGATTTTTCGGGTTGACCTAATCTGGGATGACGTCTACGTTCATTGCTTCTCTCTCTAACAGTGCAGCACGACTGGACACTGTATGATTTCTCACACTAGCACGAGTTTTTGTACAAGGTGCTCGGAAATTCTCATTGCAGACTTTTAGGACTAGTAGAGGGCAGTGAGTACGTAATAGTCTGAATAGGCATCAATGTCAGGAAACGTACCGTTTCCGCTCTATGATAGTTTCAATTCTGACGTGTAACACGCCCATCTGCCGAGGGAAAGAGGTAAGGCTCCTTGTTGCTTGTCCTGGTATGCAGTAGGATAGACAGCTTGACGTGTACTACGCCAGACGCTCAGCTGATGTTGTAACGTAGGCTTTGTTTTGGAATAATGTAAACATATAATGTTTAAGTGTTAATACAAACAACTGTGCTTAAGTGATGAACAGATGTTGAGGTATGTTTCCTATAGAATCGTCATTTAAGTCTTGTACTGTGCCACGCCTATTTCAATTTTTCAATCAGAAGTTGATGAGCTAAACATCTGAATTGTAACCGTCGAAGAATGGAAACGGTGGGTTTCCAGACACGGGTTCCTATTCATAATACAGGGTGTTTATAAAAGAATATCGGGGTTTTAAAGTTTTATAATATTTATTATATTAAACTTAGAGTTATAAATGATTTGTCAAATGAAAGAGCAACTCAAACAGTTTTACCAAGCACCTTATAAATGTTTATTGTGAGCACCATTTGTCACACGGAACACATCAAGTCTGTAGCCGAGTTCTTCCCAGACCATGATAAGCCGTAAAGGGACCAATGACAGGGCTTTCTTTACATGGTCTTCACGTTAACCCGATCTAACGTCATGCGATTTTTTCCTTTGGGGATTCATCAAGGATCGTGTGTACGTGCCTCTGCTACCAGCAGACCTCCCTGAATTAAGAAATCGGATTGGAGCAGCTGTTGCTACAAACACACACTTATCAACGTTGTATTACATACTCACTCACCTCTACAGATCCTAGAAGTAACAGGAATTTACGAACGCCTTGCATTTTGATGGCCTTAACCTAACCCAGCATCGACTGCATTCGAGTTGGAGGGCGGGAGACACACATTATTTGAAATTTGTTGAACAGTCTGCCGATCTTAAGGAACACGCCATCAATATAAGCTAGAACAATTATCCTCGGGGAATCCCCTGTTTCTTCTGACCGCTCTCGAAATTTAGTGTCTGGTCGTCAAAATGCATTTTGAATGTACTTATTGGAGTACCCGTTCTGGAAAAACATAGAGCAGAGATGACTAACATCTGTTAATATGCTCTCTGGATCTAAGATAGCTGTAGCCCTCTGAACAAAAGTCCATCATACACCACAGCTTTGTGATGGGTGATGGCAGTTCATATCGTAGATATAGGTCGGCGTGTGTTGGCCTTCTTCTTTTCTACCAGTCCTGACATACAGAAACGGGAGAGGTACATTTTTCTCCACGTTTATGGTGAAGCACACACTCGGATGGAAGAAGTTAAGATGTTACAAAAATGATGGAGACGTTGCTGTCACATGTGGCAATACCACGAAAGCGTCGTCTACATTTCTGCAGGTACATTCAGATTTGAAACCCACCCACCGCAGGGCCTTATCCTCGAAGTCTTTCATAGAAATTCATAAAGATACTATGGCAGATAGAGGGCTACCCATAGCAACACAGTCTGTTTCCTCAAAATATCGTTCGTTAAATAAAAAGTATGTCGAGGGAAGTACATGTTTGAAAAGATGTAAGATGTCCTATCCAACTTAGCTCCTATAAGTGAATCCATCGAAGGCAGTCGCGCAAACAAGGGGACCACATCGAAACTCACTAATACTCGTACGTCGGTTGGTTAGAGACCTAAGTTCTTCTGTTGTCATATAAAATATTCTGAATTTCACGTTTTCCTACTAATAAAGGGTGTAAAAGGGAAGTCAGATTTCTACCAGGTGCTATGTTGTGACCCTTATAAAGCTTGTAGTGGGATGGAACGGAACTCTTTCTTTATGTACGAGTGTCTTTCGCAGGCCATAAAGTCGTGGTGGAACTGGCACTCATATTTTAAGCTCTTTCTCAGATGTCTGAATGTTCCTGCCACTTGACTGTACAAACCATTTTGTATTACTATTATGATTTCGGCCATTATCAGGTCAACACTGAAAACACTATTTGTACAAATGCACAGAAAGACAGCAGGACCAAAATTTAACATAATTATGTCTTCATTCCCCCCCCCCCCCCTTCATGCACCTCCCCCAGTCGTTAGGTTCCATTTCATTGACGTCTTTCCCACCACTTACGAGGTATCTTCCCCACACATTTCATCCCCGATTCCACGTCATTACTCCCTCCCCTCTGCCCAACATCTCCCATTCTCCCCTTGTGTAAGCTGTACGTTTATCTCATTAACAACTCCCCCTCCCCTCTTCCCCACCATACTCACACGCTTTATACCCGATCCAACCCCACCGCCCCTCTTCCATATTTATGAAATCCCATAATTATATGAACTGTGGATTTAAAATCCTATATTTTGTGTATTATACATCGTCTACAAGATATTGGTTACAACACGTAATTTATTAATTATGAACTTTCGTAATTTAGTGTATCATGTTTATGTATGACACATAGACCCGCTTTATAGTAAGAGTAGACAGATGGTTGCGTTCTGTCACAGTTATAATTGTTCTACGCCGCAGTGAGGTAGGGGTGTTGCTCATTGAAACCAGTATATAATGTACGATATTCTTTTCGGAACGATGTCATATTTTCTTACTCTAGGAATATTGTTTATAACTTGTATTCACAGATAACACTGTTCTTCCAAACATATATTTACAGATGTATTCACAGATAACACAGTTCATCCAAAGACGTATGAATTTGTTTCAGTTATATGTACCTATGAACCTTGCGTAATCATGGAATATGCAGCATAGACCTATAAGCTACATTGTTCATCTTTAACCACCAGTCAACCAGTAACTTCCATAGCATAATTTCAGACCATGTTCACTGCACATGTGTTGCGGAATGAGATACTTCTACGAGTGAGAAACTAATTGTTTATTCTTCGGAGGTATATATCTGACTTGTTGCTATTCGTTGATATGTAGTTCTGTGATGCTATTTGGTTATTGCGCAATACAAGTTAGGTCATGTGAACATCATGTTAAAGTATTGTTCTATCGTCCAATTTACGACGTTAGGCTGATTTTAGACGACTCACCCATCATTTCTTGAGCAGGGCCAGCTGTGCCACCCATCTCATTAGGCAGGCAAGATTTGGGCACATGCTCGAATAGCGTCTCCGACCCAGGAAGGTGGATATGCACCTGTAAGTAAACAATTTAATAAGAGAAAGGAAGAATCAAAGGAACAATAAAAAGTTACTTCAATAATTTTCTCAACATAACTCAATATCTTAAACACTAGAATGTAATACCGTGTGTAACCAAATTACATTTATAGACATTGAGTACTCGTTCCTTACACTAAAACAAGAAAAAAGTGTGCAGGAAACAATGACTCTAAAATGCACACCTTAAGAGCTATGAGCACTTGTTCAACAGAAGAGCTTTGTTTCACAGTAGTGAAGAAGATCAAGTGCTCATAGCTGTTAAAAAAAAAGTGGCTCTGAGCACTATTGGACTTAACATCTAAGGTCATCAGTCTCCTAGAACTAAGAACTACTTAAATCTAACTAACCTAAGGACATCACACACCTCCATGCCCGAGGCAGGATTCGAACCTGCGACCGTAGTGGTGCACGGTTCCAGACTGACCCGCCTAGAACCAAGCGGCCACACCGGTCGGCATAGCTCTTAAAGTATGTGTTTCAGAGCACATGTTTACAGAGATTTTTTTTCTTGTTTTGTAGTAAGACACTACCCGTGGTCTAGTGGTAGCGTCTTTGACTCATAATCAAAACGTCTTCGGTCCCGGGTTCGATCCTCGCCACTGTCTAAATTTTGATAAATAATCAGCATTGGCGGCCGAAGACTTCCGGCGTAAGAAGTCAGCCTCCTTCTGCCAACGGCCTTGTCAAAGAGGGCGGAGGAGCGGATAGAGGTTCAGGGCACTCTCTTGTCCTAGGGGTGGGAAATTGCCCCTAAAGGCGGAAGAATCAGCAATGATCAACGACATGAGGATGCAGAAGGCAATGGAAACCACTTCATTAAAGACACGTAACGTGTATCCACAGGACATGTGGCCTGTAATTGAAGAAGTGTCATGATGATCTCTTCATTGGCAAAAGATTCCGGAATAGTACCCCATTCGGATCTCCGGGAGGGGATGCCAAGGGGGAGGTTACCATGAGAAAAAGATTGAATAATCAACGAAAGGATAACGTTCTACGAGTCAGGGCGTGGAATGTCAGAAGCTTGAACGTGGTAGGGAAACTAGAAAATCAGAAAAGGGAAATGCAAAGGCTCAATCTAGATATACACTCCTGGAAATGGAAAAAAGAACACATTGACACCGGTGTGTCAGACCCACCATACTTGCTCCGGACACTGCGAGAGGGCTGTACAAGCAATGATCACACGCACGGCGCAGCGGACACACCAGGAACCGCGGTGTTGGCCGTCGAATGGCGCTAGCTGCGCAGCATTTGTGCACCGCCGCCGTCAGTGTCAGCCAGTTTGCCGTGGCATACGGAGCTCCATCGCAGTCTTTAACACTGGTATCATGCCGCGACAGCGTGGACGTGAACCGTATGTGCAGTTGACGGACTTTGAGCGAGGGCGTATAGTGGGCATGCGGGAGGCCGGGTGGACGTACCGCCGAATTGCTCAACACGTGGGGCGTGAGGTCTCCACAGTACATCGATGTTGTCGCCAGTGGTCGGCGGAAGGTGCACGTGCCCGTCGACCTGGGACCGGACCGCAGCGAAGCACGGATGCGCGCCAAGACCGTAGGATCCTACGCAGTGCCGTAGGGGACCGCACCGCCACTTCCCAGCAAATTAGGGACACTGTTGCTCCTGGGGTATCGGCGAGGACCATTCGCAACCGTCTCCATGAAGCTGGGCTACGGTCCCGCACACCGTTAGGCCGTCTTCCGCTCACGCCCCAACATCGTGCAGCCCGCCTCCAGTGGTGTCGCGACAGGCGTGAATGGAGGGACGAATGGAGACGTGTCGTCTTCAGCGATGAGAGTCGCTTCCGCCTCGGTGCCAATGATGGTCGTATGCGTGTTTGGCGCCGTGCAGGTGAGTGCCACAATCAGGACTGCTTACGACCGAGGCACACAGGGCCAACACCCGGCATCATGGTGTGGGGAGCGATCTCCTACACTGGCCGTACACCACTGGTGATCGTCGAGGGGACACTGAATAGTGCACGGTACATCCAAACCGTCATCGAACCCATCGTTCTACCATTCCTAGACCGGCAAGGGAACTTGCTGTTCCAACAGGACAATGCACGTCCGCATGTATCCCGTGCCACCCAACGTGCTCTAGAAGGTGTAAGTCAACTACCCTGGCCAGCAAGATCTCCGGATCTGTCCCCCATTGAGCATGTCTGGGACTGGATGAAGCGTCGTCTCACACGGTCTGCACGTCCAGCACGAACGCTGGTCCAACTGAGGCGCCAGGTGGAAATGGCATGGCAAGCCGTTCAACAGGACTACATCCAGCATCTTTACGATCGTCTCCATGGGAGAATAGCAGCCTGCATTGCTGCGAAATGTGGATATACACTGTACTAGTGCCGACATTGTGCATGCTCTGTTGCCTGTGTCTATGTGCCTGTGGTTCTGTCAGTGTGATCAAGTGATGTATCTGACCCCAGGAATGTGTCAATAAAGTTTCCCCTTCCTGGGACAATGAATTCACGGTGTTCTTATTTCAATTTCCAGGAGTGTAGTAGGGGTCAGTGAAGTGAAGTGGAAGGAAGACAAGGATTTCTGGTCAGATGAGTATCGGGTTATATCAACAGCAGCAGAAAATGGTATAACAGGTGTAGGATTCGTTATGAATAGGAAGGTAGGGCAGAGGGTGTGTTACTGTGAACAGTTCAGTGACGGGGTTGTTCTAATCAGAATCGGCAGCAGACCGACACCGACAACGATAGTTCAGGTATACATGCCAACGTTGCAAGCTGAAGATGAACAGATAAAGAAAGTGTATGAGGATATTGAAAGGGTAAAGCAGTATGTAAAGGGGGACGAAAATCTAATAGTCATGGGCGACTGGAATGCAATTGTAGGGGAAGGAGTAGAAGAAAAGGTTACAGGAGAACATGGACTTGGGACAAGGAATGAAAGAGGAGAAAGACTAATTGAGTTCTGTAACAAGTTTCAGCTAGTAATAGCGAATACCCTGTTCAAGAATCACAAGAGGAGGAGGTATACTTGGAAAAGGCCGGGAGATACGGGAAGATTTCAATTAGATTACATCATGGTCAGACAGAGATTCCGAAATCAGATACTGGATTGTAAGGCGTATCCAGGAGCAGATATAGACTCAGATCACAATATAGTAGTGATGAAGAGTAGGCTGAAGTTCAAGACATTAGTCAGGAAGAATCAATACGCAAAGAAGTGGGATACGGAAGTACTAAGGAATGACGAGATACGTTTGAAGTTCTCTAACGCTATAGATAAAGCAATAAGGAATAGCGTAGTAGGCAGTACAGTTGAAGAGGAATGGACATCTCTACGTCCGCCGCTCGTGGTCTCGCGGTAGCGTTCTCGCTTCCCGAGCACGGGGTCCCGGGTTCGATTCCCGGCGGGGTCAGGGATTTTCACCTGCCTCGAGATGACGGGTGTTTGTGTTGTCCTCATCATCTCATCATCATCCAGGAAAGTGGCGAAATTGGACTGAGCAAAGGTTGGAAAATTGTACGGGCGCTGATAACCACGCAGTTGAGCGCCCCACAAACCAAACATCATGATCATAATCATCACGACATCTCTAAAAAGGGCCATCACAGAAGTTGGCAAGGAAAACATAGGTACAAAGAAGGTGGCTGCGAAGAAACCATGGGTGACAGAAGAAATACTTCAGCTGATTGATGAAAGGAGGAAGTACAAACATGTTCCGGGAAAATCAGAAATACAGAAATACAAGTCGCTGAGGAATGAAATAAATAGGAAGTGCAGGTAAGCTAAGACGAAATGGTTGCAGGAAAAATGTGAGACATCGAAAAAGATATGATTGCCGGAAGGACAGACTCAGCATACAGGAAAGTCAAAACAGCCTTTGGTGACATTAAAAGCAACGGTGGTAACACTAAGAGTGCAACGGGAATTCCACTGTTAAATGCAGAGGAGAGAGCAGATAGGTGGAAAGAATACATTGAAAGCCTCTATGAGGGTGAAGATTTGTCTAATGTGATAGAAGAAGAAACAGGAGTCGATTTAGAAGAGATAGGGGATCCAGTATTAGAATCGGAATTTAAAAGAGCTTTGCAGGACTTGCAGTCAAATAAGGCAGAAGGGATTGATAACATTCCATCAGAATTTCTAAAATCATTGGGGGAAGTGGCAACAAAACGACTATTCACGTTGGTGTGTAGAATATATGAGTCTGGCGATATACCATCTGACTTTCGGAAAAGCATCATCCACACAATTCCGAAGACGGCAAGAGCTGACAAGTGCGAGAATTATCGCGCAATCAGCTTAACAGCTCATACATCGAAGCTGCTTACAAGAATAATATACAGAAGAATGGAAAAGAAAATTGAGAAAGCACTAGGTGACGATCAGTTTGGCCTTAGGAAAAGTAAAGGGACGAGAGAGGCAATTCTGACGTTACGGCTAATAATGGAAGCAAGGCTAAAGAAAAATCAAGACACTTTCATAGGATTTGTCGACCTGGAAAAAGCGTTCGACAATAAAAAAGGGTGCAAGCTGATCGAGATTCTAAAAAAAGTAGGGGTAAGCTATAGGGAGAGACGGGTCATATACAATATGTACAACAACAAAGAGGGAATAATAAGAGTGGACGATCAAGAACGAAGTGCTCGTATTAAGAAGGGTGTAAGACAAGGCTGTAGCCTTTCGCCCCTACTCTTCAGTCTGTACATCGAGGAAGCAATGATGGAAATAAAAGGAAGGTTCAGGAGTGGAATTAAAATACAAGGTGAAAGGATATCAATGATACGATACGCTGATGAGATTGCTATCCTGAGTGAAAGTGAAGAAGAATTAAATGATCTGCTGAACGGCATGAACAGTCTAATGAGTACACAGTATGGTTTGAGAGTAAATCAGAGAAAGACGAAGGTAATGACAAGTAGTAGAAATGAGAACAAAGAGAAACTTAACATCGGGATTGATGGTCACGAAGTCAATGAAGTTAAGGAATTCTGCTACCTAGGCAGTAAAATAACCAATGACGGACGGAGCAAGGAGGACATCAAAAGCAAAAAAAAAAGTCGTTTCTGAAAGTATTTGTATGCAGTGTAGCCGTGTATGGAAGTGAAACGTGGACGATAAATAGTTTGGACAAGAAGAGAATAGAAGCTTTCGAAATGTGGTGCTACAGAAGAATGCTGAAGATTAGATGGGTAGATCACATAACTAATGAGGAGGTATTGAATAGAATTGGGGAGAAGAGGAGCTTGTGGCACAACTGGCAAGAAGAAGGGACCGGTTTGTAGGACATGTTCTGCGGCATCAAGGGATCACAAATTTAGCGTTGGAGGGCAGCGTTGAGGGTAAAAATCGTAGAGGGAGACCAAAAGATGAATACACTAAGCAGATTCAGAAGGATGTAGGTTTCAGTAAGTACTGGGAGATGAAGAAGCTTGCACAGGATAGAGTGGCATGGAGAGTGCATGGGGGCTTTTTTTTAAATAAAAAAAATGCAAATACTTTTAGTAGCTGTAAGTCAGATTACGCAAGTCTCGTAAACGGCTGGCCCTGACTAGTATTATTACGCAATCTGACTGCTTAGAATGACAACAAGAATGTAAGAAAATTTCTGTTAGCACAATTAATTAATTAAGTCCCCAGCAACTATAAAATCTACGAAGCCAACATAGCACAAGTGTAGCTGTTCTGTGTGTGGAAGTATGACTCAACGTACACATCTGGCACGGTTCTTCTTCAACAAGACAAGAAATTTTAAATACCATTTATACTGACGTGATAAAAGAAAATTAGAAATACTATAATTGTGCAAGCAAACCAAAATTACACTCTAATACAAGAACACACGCCAGATGCTTTGTTGACTGAACCTGTAATGACACACTTTTCAGGACACTCAAATAATAAAACAACATAATACTTATTACCTTCATATATATTGACGAAAAGCCCTCAGATCATTACAATATCTCCATTGGAATAACATCTGCTATCTCTCCCATCAAATAACTGCATAAAACATGGGACAACACTCTCCACTACCACATCTCACTCTGACTTCACGACAAGCAGTGTCCACCACAACTTCTCGGCGAGAACTGCCTGTCGCTGCGTCTCAATAATCACTGCCAGTGGAGGCGGCGGAACAATACTCTCTGGCGCGATTTTTTGGCGCTGTGGCTCAGTGTAGCCACCTTTCATATGCCCTTCCTCCACGGGATAGAATTTGATGGTATTTTTGCCAGCGTTGGTGGTGAAAATACCACCAAATTCGTCAAAAAAAAAAAATACAGACAAAAATAAAATATAATATTAATACGTAAATATCATATAACTAGATAAAATTTTGGCTTTGCACTGACCTTTCAATAGCCTAATATACAAAATACACTAAGCAATACAAATTCTTTCATACATGTGACTTTACATAATAGTTTACACAAGTGTTATGTGGTTAAACAGTTCAATCAATAGCGTCAGCAATGACGAATATGTACAGGTAAGAGTCTCATAACTTTCCACAAACAGTAATACACAAAAAATCAGTTTATACAAATATTCACATAAAATGTTTACACAACAAGTGGTTGACAGTTCCAGCAGTAGCACCCAGCAATGTTGAGTAGGTGCAGACTCCAACAGGTGACATCATTTCAGTAGAAGCAGTCCATCAGTGGCACCCAGCATTGTGGAACAGGTGCAGACTCCAACAGGTGACATCATTTCAGTAGAAGCAGTCCATCAGTGGCACCCAGTAATGTTGAGTAGGTGCAGACTCCAACAGGTGACATCATTTCAGTAGAAGCAGTTCATCAGTAGCAACCAGCAATGTTGAGCAGGTGCAGACACCAAGAAGTGACTTCATTTCAGTAGAAGCAGTCCATCAGTGGCACCCAGCAATGTTGAACAGGTGCTACAGCAACAAGTGACACCATTTCAGTAGAAGCAGTTCCATCAGTGGCACCCAGCAATGTTGAACAGGTGCTACAGCAACAAGTGACACCATTTCAGTAGAAGCAGTTCCATCAGTGGCACCCAGCAATGTTGAACAGTTGCTACAGCAACAAGTGACACCATTTCAGTAGAAGCAGTTCCATCAGTGGCACCCAGCAATGTTGAACAGGTGCAGACAGCAACAAGTGACATCATTTCAGTAGAAGCAGTCCATCAGTGGCACCCAGCAATGTTGAGCAGGTGCAGACACCAAGAAGTGACTTCATTTCAGTAGAAGCAGTCTATCAGTGGCACCCAGCAATGTTGAACAGGTGCTACAGCAACAAGTGACACCATTTCAGTAGAAGCAGTCCATCAGTGGCACCCAGCAATGTTGAGCAGGTGCAGACACCAAGAAGTGACTTCATTTCAGTAGAAGCAGTCCATCAGTGGCACCCAGCAATGTTGAACAGGTGCTACAGCAACAAGTGACACCATTTCAGTAGAAGCAGTCCATCAGTGGCACCCAGCAATGTTGAGCAGGTGCAGACACCAAGAAGTGACTTCATTTCAGTAGAAGCAGTCCATCAGTGGCACCCAGCAATGTTGAACAGGTGCTACAGCAACAAGTGACTTCATTTCAGTAGAAGCAGTCCATCAGTGGCACCCAGCAATGTTGAGCAGGTGCAGACACCAAGAAGTGACTTCATTTCAGTAGAAGCAGTCCATCAGTGGCACCCAGCAATGTTGAACAGGTGCTACAGCAACAAGTGACACCATTTCAGTAGAAGCAGTTCCATCAATGGCACCCAGCAATGTTGAACAGGTGCTACAGCAACAAGTGACACCATTTCAGTAGAAGCAGTTCCAGCAGTGGCACCCAGCAATGTTGAACAGGTGCAGACAGCAACAAGTGACATTATTTCAATAGATGCAGTCCATCAGTGGCACCCAGTAATGTTGAACAGGTGCAGACACCAACAAGTGACATCATCTCAGTAGAAACAGTCCATCAGTGGCACCCAACAATGTTGAACAGGTGCTACAGCAACAAGTGACATTATTTCAATAGATGCAGTCATCAGTGGCACCCAGCAATGTTGAGCAGGTGCAGACATCAGTCCATAATATTTACTATCACTAATCACACTGTTGATCAGAGTTTATCAGCAGAAATGAAACATGTCCTAGTGGCACCAATCACGTAGAAAAAGTGCAAGTAACAGTCCATAATATTCACTATCACTAATTAGACAGTTCATCAGCAGTAATTAAACATTTCCAGGTGGCACCCATTATGTTGAACAAGTGCAGGTAACAGTCCATAATATTCACCATCACTAATCAGACAGTTCATCAGCAGAAATTAAACATTTCTAAGTGTCACACATCAATTTGAACAGGTGCAGGTGTGAACAACAGTTTGAATGCACACACAATTGCTTTTACAAAATTATTATCAATGCTCTTACACTAAACATACAAATCATAACAAACACACAAATGATATCAGATAATTGTCATATTACTATTACAAATACACAAACATCAGTAAACCTATAATATTTATGGGTGTCAGTGCAAGCCACTACAAACAAATAAAATAATATTTAGGAGATAGGTGGGTAGGATTAGGAAAGGAAAACACACAAAACACACTCACTCATCTTTCATCCACATTAAGTACTACTGTGTAATTAGATAGTGTTAACTGTGTGAATCCACTTCTGTCAAAATTTCATGTTCATCATGTGTATCAAGTAGTAGTGACAGCAATGTATAACAGTAAATAATAGTTAAGTCAACGTCATAGTCATCATGTCAAGACCAATGTTTGCCAAGCC
This sequence comes from Schistocerca cancellata, assembly GCF_023864275.1. NCBI lineage: Eukaryota > Metazoa > Arthropoda > Insecta > Orthoptera > Acrididae > Schistocerca > Schistocerca cancellata. Next base: position 313,454,631 of record NC_064630.1, on the reverse strand, counting down.
AGATCAAAATGTATGGTTGCTGAACAACTGTCAGTGTGCCAAGATATGCAACTTCCTCTCTCCAAAAAAAAAAAAAAAAAAAAGCACATACTGCTTAGTGATTTAACAAAGTGTGTGTAGACAATCTTCCTTCCATTTTAGTGTTCTAGTCTGCTATCTTCATCCTCCTTGTTCCATATAGACCAACAACAACAAAAAAATATGCACCTCACTTATTTTACCTCTTATACACCATAACTCCAATCAACTTCATATAATCTCAATACCTCCATAATACCTCTTCAATACGTCGATACATATAAACCTTATTGCCAGTATCATTTCACTTCCATAACAACTCTTTCCTCTAGTCAGTCTCCTCGATCGAGTACAGATAAAATCCTAATGCAAACCTCCACATCCCATACAATCCGAAGACACTCTGTCAACACACAACCTCTGTGTAATCCATCTGACCAAAATCTTCTACTCATTATGAATTATAAACAAAGAATGCATACATGACCTCTAACAGACTTAGTTCGAATAACTCTCAGTAATTAAGTACGATTACGGAGTGTGAATGATCATAATATTTCACAGTGTGTACACCACTTCAAGAATTATGGCAAACAGAAGTAAACATGTGGAGTATTTCTTGTGTCAAGTGTCACTTCCTATTTCAATTACTCACGAAAAATGCAGTGTAATAACTGTCAATGGTCTAAACCTAGTTTTGGTATGTCATATCGTTAGCTTCCTTCCTATTAGCATAAATTTATACAGCTTCCATAAAACCTCCAGCTCATGTGACTTCTGTGATGTTTCTTGTACTAAAGTCGGTCGTCGAATTACTGCAGTTCATTTTCTTATGTTAAAATATAAAGCACTGAGCGTAAGCAAAACAAGCAACAGCGAGTAAATATACCAGCAGTGAACAGAATGTCAACAAGTGGATGCAGCACAATTTCTATAACGAGGCTTCGCCAAGCGAACAATCCGTAACCCATACCACAGCGTAACCCACACTCCATGTCCGTACACTGTACATCAGCATTGCTATATACCAAAGTAAAGTATAGTTATGACAACAAGCAGAAATGTGTAAATGTGCAATCCATACGCATAGCAGTAAACATATATCTTACGTACTAAACAGGTCATTAGCATCGTATCTTAATAAGTAAACATGAAGGCGCAAGCAGATAAATCACAAAGTATAACTTACATACCTAACCACATCAGCACAATTAATCAGGTGACAATTATAATTTAAATAAATAGGCACAGCAGGCACATAATTAAAAAATATGACATCAGTGAAAAAGCAGTGCAGCCAAGCGATGCATAATATACACAAGTAACAATCCAGTTAATTAATAATCATTGTCAAAATCAGTTAACATACGCAAGCACGTCGCTTCACAAGTAATTTCATTGAACATGTAATTAGCACAAAGTATGAATCACGTAATCGCGAGCAGCAAATTACGTCTAAAGTACATACCTAAGTGGAAATATGTTACCTGAAAAATAAACTCAATTAATAATTACCTTTTTAGTTTATTAATTTCTTCTTCGAAATGACATTTTTCCTGAAATTTTCTCGATAGCAAGTCGTCTTAACGTCGGACACGCACAGAATTTACCTGAAGTTCTTAAATATTTTAGAGAACCGTATCCTGAAAAATACTGAATGTTAATAACAGAATTCATCAAGTCACTATAGCTTTATACTGATTTTATTCGGAGAAAGACTGTGTATTTGTTTACGGCTGTCAGTGCATTCGCACCGAGCGCTCGACCAGCTGTAGGCGCGTGACGTAGAAAGCAATTGTTTGCGGTCAACGACTGCCCTGTGCGGCGCGCAGACTTGACTGTTGCTTTGAGTATATGCCGCCGCCAAAACACAGCGCGGTATCCTTGTACTCTCCGCATGTTTACATGTAGCTGTTAGTTTCTCACAAGTATGTCATTCTACAAAAATTTTTCAAAGGTATATCATTCCACAAAAATTTTAACGTTAGATATATCATGTATTCCCTTAGAGCGTCGTGATTTAAGAGTTTCTACTTCGACAGTGTTATCATGAATAATTTTGCGAATTCTATATGGACCGTTATAAAGCAGAAAAAATTTCCGACACAAGCCTTTTCCTTTGTGAGACAAACGATGAGCCTTAATTAACACTTTCTGACCAACTAACAATATTTTTAAACGACCAGGACGCTTCGCTGATTTCTCTCTTCTAGCAGCCGCAGATGCAATATTTTGCAGAGCCAGGTTGACAACTTCAGAATGCCGCAGTTTCCGTGTAGGCGGAAAAGGAACGATTTCAGAAATGCGATTTGTCGGTGCTTTGTTTTTTAATATCAGTAAAGGCGGTAAAGAAGTTGAATCATTAGGGAGTTCATTCAGAATGTTTTGAAAAATATGAAGATACTGATCCCACGTTCTGTGATTCTGATGACAATAAAGACGACACAATTTATTGATTTCCTTCATCCATCTCTCTGAAGCGTTAGATTGAGGGTGAAAAAGTGAAATGAAAATTGGTTTAATTTTACGACGCCGTAGAGTACGAAGCCAAATTTTAGAACGAAACTGTGATCCATTATTAGCCTTTTGACATAATTTGCATTTGGCAAGAACAAATCGAATACGTTTTTCCATATTATTGAAGTAGCAATTTTCTCGTAATTTACGAAAGCATTTTCTGGGACCAAAGTGTGCATAACTGAAATGCGTATACCAAATCAGCTTATTGACCCACTCATCAGGAATACAAACTAACCAAACAGAGTTGTCGACCGATTTTCGTTTAAAAAGCATGTCATTGCGAACTAAATAATGCTGTCTAATCGCTACGCTTTCCTTTCTCCTCCACTTCTCCTTAATGTCCTTCCAGATTGGATCCTTATTTTGCTCCTTAGTGATGTCCTGGAGCGAAGACGAAATAAAGTTCTCAAACGCAACACCTTGAATATACATCAAACAATAATTGTTTTCCTTGCAGTCCTCTTCAGCACTTTGTTTCAAACCCATAGGTGCACGTGATAAAGCATCAGCAACAATATTTGAAGAACCCTGTATGTAAACAATACTAAAATCAAATTCCTGTAGGTACAACGCCCATCGTGACAATCTGCCGTGAGTTAATTTTGTTGACATAAGAAATTCCAGAGCTCGATGATCGGTGTAAACCTTAGTATGTCTGCCCAACAAAAATGTGCGAAATTTTGTAAAAGCCCAAACAACAGCCAAAGCTTCAAGTTCCGTAATCGAATAATTCTTTTCTGATTTCGAGAGAATACGACTTCCAAATGCAATAGTCTTTTGTACTACAACGCCGTTTTCTTCTATCTCATGAAATAAATGTGCACCTAGGCCTTTGTATGATGAGTCCGTCGCCAAACAAAAATCTTTAGATAAATCCGGGTGTGAAAGAAGTGGAGCAGCAACTAAAGCATCACGAAGTTGTTCGAATTCTGACTGAGCTTCCTCATCCCAACACCAATTAGATTTCTTTCCGGATAGTTCACATAAACGAGGTGTGGCCAAATTGTCCAATCTAACAAAGCGTCTAAGAAAATTACAGACACCAAGGAAACTACGAACATCACGTTTTGTGGCAGGAACAGCATAATTACGAATAGCGTCTAATTTTACTGGATCAGGAAGAATACCTTCTGTAGAAATAATGTGACCGAGAAATTTCACCTGAGAACGACCAAATTCAGATTTTTCTAAGTTCACTGTAATGCCAACTCTTGCAAAAATACGTAATAATGAATCCAAAATTTTGTTGTGCTCACTTCAAGAATGTTTAGCAATAAAAATGTCGTCAACATATGAAGTAATATTGTCACGAAGATAAACAGGTAAAATTTCATTTAAGCTGCGAATGAATGCTGCTGAAGATACAGTAAGTCCAAACGGTAATTTCCGAAACTGGTAACAGTTACCAAAGGCTAAAAAGGCAGTATATTTTCTACAATCAGGGTGGAGTTCTATTTGCCAAAAACTTGCGCGCATATCAATCGTGGATAAAACTTTAATTCCATGAAAATGTTGAAGAAGTTCATCTAAATTTTGTGGACGGTCAGTTTCAGGAATGATGATATTATTTATCTGTCTGGAATCCATAACCAAACGAATTGATCCATATTTTTTAAGAACAACGTGTAATGGGCTAGTATAAGGACTGACTGCAGGCTCAATAATGCCCTGATCTAACATGTACTGAAGTTCATTCTTAACCTTGTCTCTGTAAGCCAAAGGAATAGCGTACGTTTTCCCGCGAAATGGTGTGTGTTCTTTTACTTTAAATAAATGTTGTAAGCCTTGTATAGTTCCCGTGTGATGACTAAACACTGTAGCATGTGAAGTCAAAATTTGGTGCAGCTCTTCTCTTGCAACATCATCTGGCACTTCAGCTTTCTTAACCTTTTCATTAATTAGTTCTTCGCTATTAATTATGTCATCCATCGCGTCTCTGTATCTATTGTCATTGTCATGAATAAACACATTGTCGTCATAACGCTCAACGAAAACATCAGAAGTAAGAAACCTTAAACATTTTGTATCTGACTCAGATCTTGTTAAACACTCGAAAAATTTCAAACATTTCGGCATTCCGGCAACACTCAAATTCACACTTCCTTCTTTAAAGTTCAAAATTGCCTTATGTGCGTTAAGAAACTCCATACCTAATATAATTTGTGTACTGAGTAATGGAACAATAATAAAATTAGCAGAAAATTCGTATCCTTGACAATTGAAATTTAGGTTGGTCTGTTGTTTAACTTTTACACCTTTTCCAGAAATCGCTCCTCGAATTGTAGTTTTAGAAATAGATAACACAGGACAGGCAATAGTCCTTTCACATATACGAAAAGCTGATTCACTAATGACGTTCAATGGGCTCCCAGAATCTAAAACTGCAGTGAACTTATTCTTACCCACACATACTTCAATAACAGGATGTAAAAATGCGTCTACATTATTTTCCTTTTCCTCTAACAAAATGTCTCTCATGTCTTCCAGGCGTACGTAGTGTAAAGCCGTAGTGTCATTACTTTCTGAACCGTCTATAGTGCTGCCAGAAGCCGAAGCTGCAAGTCATTGTCGATTGTTTGCGTCAAGTCTTTGAGTATTCGCGTCATTTCGCGGATCCATTTCTACGATTTGCACTTGTCTCTCTGAAGTTCTGTCACGTGGAGGATGCCAATTAGGTCCCTCCTGTCTGTTAGATACAAATTCTTGGTTGTGTCTGTTATTAAAATTTCTGTTTTCCTGTCTGTCTGCATAACTACTTCTTGTGTAATTTCGACTGTCACTTCTGAAATTATTGTGGTATCTACTACCCTGATTATTTCTGTAGTAAGAATTTCTATTACTGTATGAACAATTTCTGTCTTGATAATACCGATTACTGTTTCCGTATGATTGATCATTCCGGTACGAATTACCGTTATTATAATTGTCTGTGTAATTTCTGTTAGAACGTCTGTTATTGTCATAAGGCTGATATCTATTGTCCTATCTGTTACGTCTGTCATTGTCAAAATTACCCATATAACGCCCGTTCCGATCACTATCCCTTTTCTCTGAAAATCTATTGTAATTACTGTTACTGAAAAAGTTACAAGAAGTCCCGTCGTCGTTGTCATACTCAAGTTCTTGCAACAAAGTCTTAAAAGTCTCGATGTCGTCTTTACATCTTCCAGCTAAAGCAATTTGTCTTATGGATGGTGGCAGCTTAGTTAAACAAATGCGAATTAATTCAGTCGGGCTATAAGGGTTGGAAAGGAACTGATTCTTTCGAATCATGTCTTCAAAATATTCCGCTGGCGTGCGGAATTCAGACTGTTTGAAATTACGCTGCATGATAAGACTGTGTTTGACTCTGTCTTGCGTGTTTTCGGACCAATATGCCGATAGAAATGCATGATAAAAATCATTCAGATTATTACAATCTCTAATGAGTGCGCGCATCCGCGTCGCTGGTTCGTTTTCTAAATATCCACACATAAATTCCAGTTTTTGACTTAGTGGCCAATTTGGTGGAAGTGCGTACATAAATTGATCTAACCTTGCACATGGATGTATGTCATTCTTAGAATTGCGGAAGATCTTAAATTTCCGAACAGTCAAAAAGTGTTTATAGTCAAAGTTTTCGCCTCGTGGCGACAAAGACCTACCGCGTCTGTCCCAGTCCCAATGACGATTATTGTCAAGTTCGCGCGCCTGGCGCTCTCTTGTCGCATTCCGTAAATGAAACAAATTATTTTCTTCAAACAATGCTATCTGTGATTCCAAATTTCTTTTGCTGTCTTTTCCTACAATTTCGCCTTCGATCTGTTTGACTTGCTTTTTTAAAGCCTCAAATTCCCTTTTCACGCGTTCATTAAATTTTCCCTGATTTTCAACATGTTTATTTATGTTCTGATACTCTTCGGTTTCTGCAAATGGCAATGGTGCTGTATCATCCGAATCTCTGTCCCCATGTAAACTAAGATTTGTCAGTTTATCTGAAATTTCCTCAACTCTTTCCGATAAGTCACCTAATTGTTCTTTCTGTTTATTTACGTCTTCCGTAAGTGTCGCGACTCGGGTTTCAGTATTGACACATTTGGTAGCTAGCTGTTCATATTGTTGTGTTAGGTTATTTAATCTGTCATTTGGTACGGATTCCTCGATTCTTTCAAATATTTCTTCCTTATCGTTTGCACGTTGTAAATTTAACTCTGAAAATTTCTGTACTATCACGCGATCTCTTTCTTCCTGTTCTCTATCCTGTTCCTTTTGTCTAATCTCTACTGCAATTAATCTATTATTGTGAGAATTCAAAATCGGTTGTACTTCTTCTCTAATTTCTTTCTTTAATTCATCTTTCATGTTTTTGAAACATGTCCCTATTCGTGAGTCTAGCCGTGTTTCCATTGTTCCCATATCAGTTTCTAATCGTGTTGCCAAAGTTCCCATCTCTGTTTTTAATTCAGATCCTAACTGCGATCCAAGTGAGTCTAACCGTGTTTCCATTGTTCCCATATCAGTTTTAATTGTTCCCATCTCAGTTTTAATTGTTCCTATCTCTGTTTTAAATTCAGATCGAAAATTTAATATTACACTCATCAACTGCTCCATATTAACTTGTTCGAAATTCCTTTCGCCCCTAACATTTCCCACAAAACCAGCTTCCTTCGTCATAGCTGTAAAGCTATCTGTGTTCGATACTATTTCAGAATCTTCTATCGTTAATCTCGTATTCTGTGAATTTTCTGATTGAGAAAAATTTTGAAATGTTTCCGGACTATTTTCCCGACTTATTACATTGTTTTCCTCTTCATTATTCATCACACTGTTTTCCTCTGTTGGCGAGTTCGCCATGTTAACAATTTCGTCATTCTCACTATTCATCATTTTTGCCTTTTTCATAGATCGCGTAATCATTTACAAAACATAAAAAATTCGTCACTGTACGAAAATTACACACAATGACTCTTTATCTCCAACAATACCATTTACATGCAATGTTTCCCTCAAACACGATTAACGAACAATTGAAATAATTGCACTAGATTGTCAAACGCGTATACAAGACAACAAAATTAAATTATGAAGTACCATTAGAAGAATGACAATTACCAAATCTACACATGCAATCTAGACTACAATTACTAAACTACAAATTACTACAACAATACTACTGTCTACTATTTTTACAATCAGAAGATTCCAAGGGACGATCCGAAGCAGCGGTCGCCACGTGCATGGGGGCTTTTTTTTTAAATAAAAAAAATGCAAATACTTTTAGTAGCTGTAAGTCCGATTACGCAAGTCTCGTAAACGGCTGGCCCTGACTAGTATTATTACGCAATCTGACTGCTTAGAATGACAACAAGAATGTAAGAAAATTTCTGTTAGCACAATTAATTAATTAAGTCCCCAGCAACTATAAAATCTACGAAGCCAACATAGCACAAGTGTAGCTGTTCTGTGTGTGGAAGTATGACTCAACGTACACATCTGGCACGGTTCTTCTTCAACAAGACAAGAAATTTTAAATACCATTTATACTGACGTGATAAAAGAAAATTAGAAATACTATAATTGTGCAAGCAAACCAAAATTACACTCTAATACAAGAACACACGCCAGATGCTTTGTTGACTGAACCTGTAATGACACACTTTTCAGGACACTCAAATAATAAAACAACATAATACTTATTACCTTCATATATATTGACGAAAAGCACTCAGATCATTACAATATCTCCATTGGAATAACATCTGCTATCTCTCCCATCAAATAACTGCATAAAACATGGGACAACACTCTCCACTACCACATCTCACTCTGACTTCACGACAAGCAGTGTCCACCACAACTTCTCGGCGAGAACTGCCTGTCGCTGCGTCTCAATAATCACTGCCAGTGGAGGCGGCGGAACAATACTCTCTGGCGCGATTTTTTGGCGCTGTGGCTCAGTGTAGCCACCTTTCAAGAGCTGCATCAAACCAGTCTCAGGACTGAAGACACGAACAACAACAACATATATTTGTGCAAAAGCATTTCGATACAACTCTCAAAAACTCTCGAGAAAATCGACTTTGAATTTTTCCGACCGTCTTTAGTATGCTTCGACCGTCTTTGACACGCTTCGGTGGTAGTGTCGCTGAATGGTAGAAAGCTTCCTTAGTCAAACTGTTTGGTATTTCAGGAGACATCGCATCGAAGATTTATATCACGTACAGGCAAATGCGGAAAAAACTTTATTCGATAAGTCACAACGCTGACGAGATTGTGTATTGTGTAAGCGTGGCAGACGTCCACTGAAGAAGATTGTGACCAAAAGTAGTGGGACGGTAGCTGAAAAAGTCACTGTAGAACTGAATGTGACACTCGCAAACACTGTGAGAAACAAAGCAACAGGAAGGGAGCTCCATAACCTGGGAGTTGCAGGTTGAGCTGTAATTCTAAAACCATTCTTCAGTGATGCAAATGATCGTAACAGGAAAACGTGTGCCGAAGCCGCGAAACCGGGACTTAGGAAGAAATTCATATGGTCGAATGAATATTATTTCACACCGGTTCCAACTTCTGGCTGAGTTTACGTCCCAACAGTGAAACTTAGGGGAGGGAGGGAATCGATCCTGATTTGGGTAGCCACGTCGTGGTAGTCCATGGGTCCCATGATTCCGCTACGAATTCACATTACTGCCAAAGATTATGTGACCATTTTCGCTGATCAGGTCCATACTATGGTACCATGTTTGTCTCCCATTGTTGATGCTATATTCCAGGGCGACAGTGCCATTATTCAAGCAGCTCGCACCGTCCAAGACTGGTTTTGCGAGCACGAGGATGAATTTGCGCAGTACGCTTGGCCACCACACTCTCCAGATCTCAGTACTTCAAAAATGGCTCTGAGCACTATGGGACTTAACATCTGAGGTCATCAGCCCCCTAGAACTTAGAACTACTTAAACCTATCTAACCTAAGGACATCACACCCATCCATGCCCGTGCCAGGATTCGAACCTGCAACCGTAGCGGTCGTGCGGTTCCGGACTGTAGCGCCTAGAACCGCTCGGCCACTCCGGCCGGCGATCTCAGTACTGTTGAGCCATTGTGGTCTTCTTTGTAGACAAGGGTGCATGATCGCTATCGACCTCCATCATTGTTACCTACACTTGTCACAGTTTTGAAGGAAGAATGGTATACGTTTGCTTTGAAAGTCGTACAGGACGCTTATTTATCCAATCCGAGACGACTAGAAGATGTTTGAATGTTAACGAGTTTACTATGTCGTATTTTGCATGGTAATGTGTTGTGTTTCAACGTTTTTGTCCACCTCTTGTACATGTCTGTACACACACGACTGTGCAATACATCGCGATAAAAACTTCGCTCACAAAATATCTTCCGTAAGTTGTGTGCTTCGGGATGTATAACGGCGAAGAAGGGGTCTCACAGTTTAATATAAACGGTACTGAAAATACCGAATATTGCTTATATATGGATTTCGTTACTTCAGTGAGTAATCACATCGTATTTCTGAAATTTTAAATCACTGTTTTAAGTTGAATGGTTTCAGTAACACGAAATCCCAGACGTTTTTACGGTTGTTCTTTCACGTATTCAGACCTTAGGCAAAGAAAATTAAGGTTCTACTCGTTGGGATATTACATTTACATTTACGCTGAGAGATCAAGGCCATAACATTTCAATATTGATGAAACAGCATCGTTACCAGTTAGTTTTATTAAAAGCAGGAAGCTGAGCAAACAAAATGGAATTGATTCACTTACCCGCTTTCGTAGTTTCGGAGGAAGCGCTGGATAGACGACTGAGAGCACCATGCCTATTATCTTTGTTGCGTTAGTGAAATGTAAGGCTACAATTCGTTTTGAATAGGCTTTCTGTAAAAATCACAAGAAAGATAAAACCAGATTACTCAGTTATACAGGTTGAAGGAACACGAAAGCACTCGGATTTTATGGTACAATTCCTTGCCTCTTACACCCAAACCTCCAGATGTCAGACTCTCAGATAGGTACCAGACGTTGTCTGCCGATAAAGTATCAACCAAAACTCCGATTTAGTTCGTACTATGTGCTGTCGTGTAGCAGAACGCGCATAAATGTTAATTAAAAGTAACACAGAACTACGGAGGACAGCAAAAGCATAACCGTGAGTATCTGCTGTACGTTGCTTCAGCGGCGAAGATGATAGATCGTCAGATCCTCATACCCAGGGTCCTCGATCCAAATCCAATGACAACAATTTTTTTACTGTATTATGGGTGAAAGTGTTATGTGGAACAAGATGTATATGGCATGCAAAACGGCTGTTTGGAGATTACAGCAATATTGTCTGCTTCGTTGCGTTTCTTTGAAACTTGTAGACCTATATAGTACATTTGTAGTTTCACAGCATACACAATCAGAAAAGAACAATAAATAACTGCACCACACGTGTGGAAGTAATAACATAATAATAATTAATAATAAACAAAATAATAAGGTCAATAATGAGTACATAATGCTCAACTAACGAAGCTAAAGCAAACTGCGGAAAGAACATTGCTACAAACTCTGAAAAGTCCTTTTACATGCCAGGAAAATATTCTCCCATACAACAGTTTCAAGCGTAAACAGCGTTTGAACGCTCTACCTCCTCGCACAAGCGAGAGAAACATTGCAAGCACTCTCAGATACGCTTTTCCTGTCCTCTGTAGCTCTGGCGATACTTTTAATTACCGTTTACGCCTGTTGTACTGGACGTCAGCACACAACACAAACTAAATCGGAGTTTTGGTTCATATTCTATCGACATACAACGTTTGGTACCGATCTGACTGTCTGTCATCTGGAGATTTGACTGTTGGCAACACATGAATTTTAGGCTTGACGTGGTCAAGAATAAGGGAGAGCGATCTTAATTTTTAATATAATTTTTAGTTGTTTAGATCGCGAATTTATAAGATGATATTACACGTTTTGAATGTGATCTGAAGACGAATGATATCACATTCAAAACCGGTAACATCATTTTATATACTCGCGATCTAGACCAATAAAAGTTATATTAACACAAAAATAGCTATAACAAAATTTCGCCCCGTTCAAATTTTCAGCAGAAAATGTGAGTGAAAAAAATTGTAATTTGGCAAAGTTGTAATCATACACTGAAGAGTCAAAGAAATTGGTACACCTGACTAATATCGTGTTGGGCCCCCTGGAGATCGCAGAAGTGCCGCAATACGACGTGCCATGGAATCAACTGATGTCTAAAGTAGTGTTGGAGGGAACTGACACCATGAATGCTGCAGGGCTGTCCGTAAATCCGTAAGAGTACAAGGAGGTAGAGATCTCTTCTGAACAGCACGTTGCAAGGCGTCCCAGATAAGCTCAATAATGTTCATGTCTTGGGAGTTTGGTGGCCAGTGGAAGTATTTAAACTCAGAATGGCGTTCCTGGAGCCACTCTGTTGCAATTATGGACATGTGGGGTGTCGCATTGTCCTGCTGGAATTGCCCAAGTTCGTCGGAACGCACAATGGACACGAATGAGGGTAGTTGATCAGACAGGATGCTGACGCACGTGTCACCTGTCAGGGTTTACATCTACCTACATCTACATGGTTACTCTGTAATTCACACTTAAGTGCCTGGCAGAGGGTTCATCGAGCCATTTTCATACTACTCCTTTACCATTCTACTCTCGAATGGCGCGTCGTCGGAACGCACAATGGACACGAATGAGGGTAGGTGATCAGACAGGATGCTGACGCACGTGTCACCTGTCAGGGTTTACATCTACCTACATCTACATGGTTACTCTGTAATTCACACTTAAGTGCCTGGCAGAGGGTTCATCGAGCCATTTTCATACTACTCCTTTACCATTCTACTCTCGAATGGCGCGTGGGAAAAAGGACACCTAAATCTTTCCGTTCGAGCTCTGATTTCTCTTATTTCATTATGATGATCATTTCTCCCTACGTAGGTGAAAGACATAATTGAAGACCTCGGATGTAAGCGATGGTAAGCGACACTCTGATAAACTGAGTTATTGCATGCAAAACATAGTGACATGCTTTAGTCCAGTTAGTTGAAAGCTTCATGATAATCCAACTGATGGTATCTCTATCTCCCAGTTCAAATTGTAAGTAGTTGCGACTTTGGCAGGCTGTGCCCATATAAACAGCGATAAGTGCTAGATACATATCTGCATGGAGTCGTAACGTTTGCATTGGTTTTGACAAAAAGATGGTTTCCACGAACGAGCTGTACAAGTCGGAGGATGATGTGGGTACATATGACTTCGATAAGGATCCTGCACACGTTCCGGAACGGAAATGCCCATCAAAACGTGTTACAGATGAGATAAATATGCATATTTTTAAGCAAGTAAACGATGTTGAGTAACGTCGCTTACCATAGTTCACGTACATTTATGTGACAGTGCGATCGCAGGCATGTTAAACGTCATCCTTAAAGTTGTTGACGTGCTGCAGTAAGGCACCACATTCGTTTCTTATAAGGCTTTTTCTACAGCTGTATCCATACCTCGAAAACCATACTAACAACATTGATGTATTTACCTGTTTAGGTAAATTATTACTGCATTTATATAGCCTATTAAGTCTTTGCTTTGTGTATATTGGCGTATGAATGAGTGTGCCAAAAAATTATTGTGAGATATGTGGACGATGTTAAACTTATGACTCTGAATTATTGTAGGAAGATGCACCAAGACCTGACACACTGCAGGCAGCTACAGTTTATGAAAATGGACAGTGGAGCTGACAGAGATGGAGGTATGCAGGGATAAATAAGGAAAAAGAGAAATGAAGGAAGGTATATAGAACATACAGGGACAATAGGGATGTTACTGTACGAAAATCAAGGGCCTCCATGTAGATTCTCTAAAAAGTGTTTCGAGCATGCAAGTGAACAAGACAAGCAACGCAAATTCAGGAATACCTGACACAAAATGTGCATCTACAACGTTGTTTACTATAAAAAAGTGCCATCCATAAAAGGGCCTTTTAAATTTACATTTTGGAGAGGTTTTGCAGCACTGTTTCGTTAACTCTCGCTGCCAGTAAACAGTGGTTAATCAATGGTAACTGATGTTAAGTGCTCTCGGTTTGCAAGTAAACAATGTTAATTACCATCGAGGAAATTGTAAGAATAGAACTGTGGGCAGAATTAGCCATTTTCAAAATTTTGTCGTTACGGTGGAGACATGTGAAAATCTGGATATAAAAGAATCACATCGGAAGTGCATGCAATATCTTATTTATGGAAACTTTCTGAAACTTTGATGCGCAATTTCTCAAACCAGTCGAAATGTCACTTACAATTTTTACAGCCGAAGTCTTGAATTAGTTGTTGTGTTGTGATGGTGATGAAAACACTAAAAAAATTGATAATTATCTGTGAAGTGGGTTTCTAGTCCTAATGGTGGCATAATGTCTTGTAGAAATGTAACTGATGTTAAAGTAGCAAGCTTGATAGTTGGCACTAATGCACTGAAAAAAATGGCAGGAGAGGACTAGGTTCGAATGTAGTAAGAGAAACAGAGACCAAAAAGGAGATTGGTAATGTTTTATTTTTTTAAATTGGGGTAAGAGGATGACTGAAACAGGGAGAAGAAATGCTGACAATTGACCAGAAAGCATTGAGGGGTCAAGTGCGAGGTAAGACAACAGAATGATTGTTTAAAGATAAAATATGCCATTCAAAGTGAAGTGGCAATAGCGACTGTACTCTCGTTTCTGTTTTAATATTAAGTAATTGCATTTGTTTGGTATAAGGTATGATGTCATAGCTATAAAATGACTAAGAAGCCAGACACCAAACCACGTAGTTTGAAGTTGGCAAACAAAAATATCACATCTAATTCCAGAATCGAATCCTGTGATTACATTGTTGTCAAATTGACAATCTTTGATGTACATTTTCTACCAAAAATATGTCCTCGACGAAATTGGCTTCTGCATTGCCTTCTTAACAACTTTCACAACATAGTTATCCTATCTTCCAAAATGACGAATCCAGAGTTCACCGAGCTACAACTGGCTGCTTTCTGGCAGGAAGACTCATGACTAACGACGTCTGATTACTGACTCCCAAACCCACGTCAATATGATCCTACTTGAAATATCTGACAAACATGACTGACGGAATGCAAACAATATGTTCTTTACAAAGCAGAATGCAGCTACTGTTAGCACTAGTGTTCAGTTTTGTGTAATACATTTCCACTTATTTTAGTTTAGTGTTTATTCCACTCGACTACGACATCGTGATGCGATCATGGAACATAATATATAATGAGAGAAAAGATCATACGCACAGAATAAAAAAAACAGTAGTAATAAGAAATATAAATTTTGGCAAACAAGGTACAGAAAAGATCTTAAAAATAACATAACGTTTGAATAAAGGAAACACTGACTTTACATACACATAAAAAAGTGCTGAAGAGAAAATACAAGATAATGTTGCAATTCATGAAACGAAGGTCTACAAATTAATGTTTTGGTTAGGTGACATTCAACAGCCATTAAGTAATTGAAAAAACTCGTTTTAACTATCAGCTATTTTCATTTATACTTTAATATCTATCGGTTTCGGCTTTGAACCACCTACAAAGGATACCTGCCAAAAGTACAAAATGGAACAAGTACGCGAAAAAATATAAAACACAGAATTCGTAATAGGTATATAAGCATAATCTGTTTACAAGTGCTTACAAGGCGTGAACAGATGAACTGAATAGATAAATCATTTGCGTTTCTGGCTGATAGAAAATCCAAAACGTCATAATAAATATAAGAAAAGAACACAACAGGCTCCACCAATATCTAATGGATATGTGCTCAACATAACAATATTTAACGTAATGACGTACAAAAAGATAAGAAACCACAGAGGCAAGAACTGTGCAGTGTAGCCGCTGTTATATAATTCCTGTGGTTACTTATTTTGTTATATTGTATTTTCTTCTTGCTTCTTATTGGATATAATGCTGAATGTTGGCCGCGCTTCCCTTTCTTAAACTAAGGCAACTTATTAGCAAATATCCAAATATCCACGACTAACTACCCGTACATCTGTTCACCTATGAAATTTCTGCGATGACTGATAAGCATCCCGATGTCTACGTTTTATTTCTCCATACCTTAGTATCTGTACTTTGTGTCTCTAAGAAAACATTGTTCTGTAGCAACTGAAATAAACTGTTTGGATTTTTATTTCTTCCATTGTTGGACTATTTTGTGTTTAACTGTTGTTCACGGGTTTGTATCGTTATGACCTGTCTCCTGAGATCTACGTTGTACTATTGTACATCGTAATCTTAATATTGACTATATGTATCATTGTAACTTACGATTCACGCTACTGCATTATGAATAACTATCTGAAATTTCGTCCTTTCAGTTAGGGCTGCTGACCTTAGATGACCATCACTTATGGTGTGATCCTACATTGTGTACTTGTTACTTTTATCGTTCACTGATGAGGGTTAACAATATATGAATGAGTGGGTATTTTTCCTTCTTACTTGTTAACCAGTTTGAGTGCCTATAGTTTAAGCTTGTATATTGGAGGTATAGACGTTACCTACAACAGTTTTTATTTATCATTAATAATATTATAATTTTATTTACACTCTTTTTGATTGTTGCATGGTGAATAGGTTACTAATTCACTATTTACATTTTGTACGCTATGACAGGTCCCCTTTCACCGGTGAAGTGCTATATCATACTAGCGTTTACGAAACAAAGCATGAGAGTGTCTCGCCCTGTGTAGGTGGGAGATTGAAATTTCGTTAAAAGATATCGCCCAACGAAAAAAAAAAAAGAAACACTTGTCAAGAATCATTCTGTGTAGCCCTAGCCATCTCTTCCACCCGCCAGGTGGTACGTCATTGATATCAGTTTGATATCCTAATTAATTAAATTGATCATGAGAGTCACTTTGTATGGCGAATAATTATTTTTTTTAGGTGTCGGATTATTCACGCCAAGTAGGACAACTGGGAATCCATGGAGGGAACATGATGTTCTTTTCGAGGAACACTGTTGAGAAATAACACAGAGTACGCGAAGGAACTTGCCCCCCTTCTTGCAGCGGTGTACCGTAGGTCTCTAGAAGAGCGTAGCGTTCCAAAGGATTGGAAAAGGGCACAGGTCATCCCCGTTTTCAAGAAGGGACGTCGAACAGATGTGCAGAACTATAGACCTATATCTCTAACGTCGATCAGTTGTAGAATTTTGGAACACGTATTGTGTTCGAGTATAATGACTTTTCTGGAGACTAGAAATCTACTCTGTAGGAATCAGCATGGGTTTCGAAAAAGACGGTCATGTGAAACCCAGCTCGCGCTATTCGTCCATGAGACTCAGAGGGTCATAGACACGTGTTCACAGGTAGATGCTGTGTTTCTTGACTTCCGCAAGGCGTTCGATACAGTTCCCCACAGTCGTTTAATGAACAAAGTAAGAGCATATGGACTATCAGACCAATTGTGTGATTGGATTGAGGAGTTCATAGATAACAGGACGCAGCATGTTATTCTCAATGGAGAGAAGTCTTCCGAAGTAAGAATAATTTCAGGTGTGCCGCAGGGGAGTGTCATAGGACCGTTGCTGTTCACAATATACATAAATGACCTGGTGGATGACATCGGAAGTTCACTGAGGCTTTTTGCAGATGATGCTGTGGTGTATCGAGAGGTTGTAACAATGGAAAATTGTACTGAAATGCAGGAGGATCTGCAGCGAATTGACGCATGGTGCAGGGAATGGCAACTGAATCTCAATGTAGACAAGTGTAATGTGCTGCGGATACACAGAAAGATAGATCCTTTATCATTTAGCTACAAAATAGCAGGTCAGCAACTGGAAGCAGTTAATACCATAAATTATCTGGGAGTACGCATTAGGAGTGATTTAAAATGGAATGATCATATAATGTTGATTGTCGGTAAAGCAGATGCCAGACTGAGATTCATTGGAAGAATCCTAAGGAAATGCAATCCGAAAACAAAGGAAGTAGGTTACAGTACGCTTGTTCGCCCACTGCTTGAATACTGCTCAGCAGTGTGGGATCCGTACCAGATAGGGTTGATACAAGACATAGAGAAGATCCAACGGAGAGCAGCGCGCTTCGTTACAGGATCATTTAGTAATCGCGAAAGCGTTACGGAGATGATAGATAAACTCCAGTGGAAGACTCTGCAGGAGAGACGCTCAGTAGCTCGGTACGGGCTTTTGTCAAAGTTTCGAGAACATACCTTCACCGAAGAGTCAAGCAGTATATTGCTCCCTCCTACGTATATCTCGCGAAGAGACCATGAGGATAAAATCAGAGAGATTAGAGCCCACACAGAGGCATACCGACAATCCTTCTTTCCACGATCAATACGAGACTGGAATAGAAGGGAGAACCGATAGAGGTACTGAAGGTACCCTCCGCCACACACCGTCAGGTGGCTTGCGGAGTATGGATGTAGATGTAGATGTAGATGTAGATGAAGCTGACCACAGGGAGACTCTACAGTCCACACCATAGAATTTCGCGTAAGGACCACACTATTAAAAACATGATCAGAATGTCTGTTACCATCACCCTGTATAAAAAGCGGTCTTGAGTCTACAGGCACACATGGTCCCTGATAGTGTTACGCTTTCAGGCAGAAATGCTGTCCGAAATGCTGTCCGCAATTTGGAATCAAGTCTATCCATTCAACCACATATTTGTGTTGGATCCTGTAGAGGCGCATTTTAATTATTACAGCCACTGGTGGATGATATTTGTGCCATTCTCGTACCTCGAAACGAGTCACCTTTTTTCGAACCTATCTGCTAAGCGTCCCATACAGCAAGAACTCCAGCACTGTTTTTAGACGGTCCCTCTGCATCTTGTTACTGCTCCTAAGTCTCTGCCCTGCCCGCCCTGCAGCTTAGTCTATGTGATCATCCCTATACGGAACTCAGAGAGCACTATATCTAAGACCTTCTGCATACTGTGGGAAAACAGGACGAGCTGAGTTAATGCAACAGGAGCGCGTTTTGACCATTTGGTAGAAATGGGTTCAAAATGGCTCTGAGCACTATGGGACTTAACATCTATGGTCATCAGTTCCCTAGAACTTAGAACTACTTAAACCTAACTAACCTAAGGACATCACAGAACACCCAGTCAGTAGAAATGGGCAGTAGAAATGGGAACATGGTGTCATAGCTCCGTCAACTGTCTACAGCGTGTAAGGCCAGCGCTAAAAGAAGCTTTCCGCTGCAACACGAGGTAGTAGAAGAGATAGTACAAGCAGTTACGGTGGTGTTTCTTGTTGGTAAAATTAGGAAGACTACACATCATACATGGCATGGAGGAAGGACAAAAATTTTGCTACTGCATTGCAGCGCATCTCCAAACTGCATACAGGTACTGCAGTCCAAAGGAGAATTGTGTCTCTCAGGCTGCATTCGTGTCTATCATCCAAACATATGTGGCAGTCCTATTAAATATACAGGTATTGGTTCATTGGAACAGGTGGTTCGTTATCAAAGTTGCTTCCACAGACCGGTGTAAGGTTTCATCACCTGGGCTGTAGGATGACCATATCCAACGGACTATCAATCACGCGAGAGGGTTCCTGTATTGTTCCATCATAAGCAGTTCAATAGATTGTTTTTTTTTTCGGTTGTAACACTCCCAATCAGTGTACACCGCCATACACTTTGTTTTTCTACCATGACTTAGAGATCCGTGTCAACTGCTGCTAAACCAACATTAACATGTTTCGATCCTCAGGTTCTCACAGAAAACTGAACATCACATGGCATAAACTATACAGCTACCACAACACAGGCTGCTAGAAATAAAACACAGAGTCAATGTTTCTCATTGACAAAAATGTGGAAGCCGTCACAACATATGGAAACTGGAAGAGTCTGCGGTAATGTAGAGTACTTCCAACAGCTATTCGAAGGTGATGACCTGTACAGTTAATGTCATCTTTCCATCGACACGGTAGCGGATGTCTCGGTGCTCCATTTAAAGAAGCATTGTTCCTTCATTTGGCAGTCATATACATAATTACTGTTCTGGTGCTGACCATCACTGGAAGGTGCTATTCACAACATGCATGAGGTAGCACAAATAAAAAGAGGTATTGTTATCTTATTGGTGAAAAAATAAATAAAAAATAAAACCACGTGGAGGGCATTGCAGCATCTGGAAATTGAACGAGTATGTAGCAATTAAGAACACTTCCAAAGAACTGTATTCAGGTGATGGCCTCTACACTCAATCCCACGTTCCACAGCGACAAGTAGCAGATATCCAGTGTTCCACCAAGGTTCCTTCTTTCTCAATGGAGTAGTGTCAGTCAATCATTATGCGGTAATCAAAAGCATACCCAGTGGATGGTCGGGATGTGAAAGACACCATTGATATGGAGCGATGTACTGTAATACACACTGCAGTTGACAACGAGACCAATTTTAGCAGTTTTACCCAGAAGGCGGCGAGAGCAATACATGCCACATTCTGCAACCTGTGTAGAAACAAAGTGAGCTGAGTTAGTGCTGTAGGAGCGTGTTTTGACCACTCGGTGGAAGTGGGAACATTTTGTCGCAACTTTGTCACCTGTGTACGATCTGTACGGTCAGTGCCAAGTGAAGCCTGCTCCTGCAGTACAACATAGTATATCAGTGCAAACAGTTACGGTGGTGTTTCTTATCGGGAAAATTAGGAAGACTCAACATCAAAGCAGATTCGCATCTCTCAGGATCCATTCACGCCTATCACCCATACATTCTATCATCGTTATTCTGTACCATCCGGCAGAGGAAAATTACGAACTATAAAAGCTCCGCTAATTTCATCCAGTAGATTTTTATCACATCTCTCTTCTAATATATTAAAAGCAAATACCGTCTACATGCCGGCATCATGCATATGTGGCGATCCTATTAAATATACAGGTGTTGATTCATTGGAGCAGGCGGCCTGTGATCCACGTTGCTTGCACAGATTTGTGTAAAGTTTCATCGCCTGTACTGTACGAGGACCATCTCCCACACATTTTCAGAGCAGGAGAGGGTCTCTGTTCCGCTGTTTGATACATGGCGTTTTCCGCTATAACATGCTTTGTGCACTGCCATACATTTTTTTTCCGCCACGACTTCGACGCCTGTGTCAGGTTCTAAACTGACATTAACACGTTTTGGTCCATTGGCTCCCCCAGAAAACTAGACGTCAGACAGAGTAAATCATGTTGGTGCTGCTGACGCCACAACACACCCACACACTGGGTGATTGAAATAAAAGACAGTCACAATATAAGAAAACTGGAAGAGACTTGAGGCATTGTGGAGCGTTTCCAAACAGCTGTCCAAATGTGATTGACGACCTCTACATTTAAACTCATCATTCACAGTGATGGGATAGCTGATGACGCTGCATTTTGTTTGATTGATTCCTCATTTGCTGCCATGCATGCGATCACTGCTTCAATGTTAACCATCCCCAGAAGTTGTTGCCCCACCACCAAGAGTCTTTCTCCATCTCAAACAAGCGATGTCAGTCAGTCATTATGTGGCAATCAACAGCATACCAGTGGATGGTTGGGATGGAAATGACACCGTCGATGTACTGTAATAATAAGCATCATAGTTGACAGTGCGATCAATTTGAGCAATTTTATCATGATTTTAACACCGACCAATGACGCGGATGCATGCTTAGCAATTTCTGTATCATCGCTAAATAGCCCCTCCACTACTTTGCGAGTACCATCGCGAATGTAAATAGATGACTGCACAGTACGTCCATTCATTGTTTATTCTCAAACATCTATGTCATCAAAGTATACCAGACAGCAACCTACATGTCTCTAGCACTTCGATCTTAGTGCGTAATATACGATCTTTCTCTGTGTGGCTGGGAGTCACAGGACAGTCACGCGTTCTTAGGATAAAGTTAGAGACCTATAGATCTCCTCACATTTTCACCATCGCTCCCTGCAGCTGACAAGAAGTAGACTGCTAAATTCCATGTTTCGTGTAGGGACAGTGCGAACCGAGGCTGTAACTGCTGTCCCACACTCATCCAAGAACACAAGATTTCTCCAGATGTGCGAATGAGGATAAGGTTGCGAGGTGCCGGGGCTAGCAGTGTATTTAACACTAAATTCTTCTCGAATCTTCATATGGAAATGATGCTCTAAGCCTCCCCTTTTTTAACTCCTACTTTTGCTGTTGCACATGGATTAAGAAGAAACGCGAACTGACTGTAATAGACCCTGCAAGTGGAGTAGAAAAGAGTTTGGCACCTGCAATAATTTAATTGAATAGAAATTAAGGAAAGTTTCATTAACGTAGTGAGAAATGAAAGGGTTGCTCCACCGATTAACAGAATGAAAGTTCCGTCCAAAATAACAATTTGATTTATTATGACTAAACTCAAAATAATAAACAAAGCACACGAAACATTTACAATACATCAAACTGGATACTCAAATAAAGGCTGTGATGGTGAAGTTGTCCATAAACTAGATTGTGACATTTATGACCAACTGGTATGTGGAGCCAATTCCTTGCAACTCAAATCTTAAGAGAAACACCCAGCCAACCCAACATTAATTGCTGCTACAGTAGTGATAACTCAGGAAATGAACACCCCAGACAGAACAAAGTTAGAAAAGACGAACAGGCGCACTCTGCTGAGCTTTGATTATCGCCTAGCAAAATTGCCTGCTTTGCCGGTGCTGCGGACGTACATTACCAAGCTGTCTTCTTAACTGCAAGGACACGATCTGGCATACCGGAGGCAATGGCTGGTTGCTTCGACGTCCCGTCGTGGTGATGATAATGTCGTGAGTATAGCCCGAAACAAATTCTCCTGGCCTGGTTGTTCCAGACTAAAGACTTCCTAGCAACACAAATACACCTCTGAGGGAGACGAATTAGGCCTGCCATACAATCACTGACGGTACAGTGATTGATTTTAACAAGTGAAGTCACATAGTAACTTCGATGCAGTCAACTTTAGCCAAAACTGCCCAAGACAGACAACATAGGCCAGTTTTACGCAGAACGCTCAATTGCCAACTGTACTCGGAAAGTTACGTTGAAGTCGAAACTTCAGCAACTTCGTCAAACAGTTACAATCAAATAAAAGTATATTAGACAGCCAATAGAAGGCAGGCTGTCCAGAGCAGCGAGAGCTCAGTCTTGTAACCTACTCCAACTGAAAGGCGAGAGACGACTCTCACAAGAGCACCCGTACAAACCGAACACAGAACATTCCCGCCCCCACGACGGTGGCCATGGTTAAATGTTCCAATCAGCAACTCGAAAAACCGGCGGAAAATTCCACTCTATTGCCGAAGCACTACCTTTCCACCAACAAAGATTCTTGGCGCCAATTTCTGCGTCGATTTTGCTACGTCACGGAGCTATGCCCTGAGCAAGCCAATCACAGTTACGGTTTTGCAGAAAACGCGGGAATTTGCCCGCCAAGACTGCCTGGGAACACAAGTCTTTCCCACGACTCGCTGGTACCCGCCAGAAACGGTTTTCACTAAGTTTCTGCGAAGTAACGGAATCTCTAGCCCAGCCGCTCCGTCAGGCCCCTGTGGGCGTGTCGCCGCCGCCCTTATGACAATGTCGGCGTCTGGAAAGCATTCACTCGACTCCCTCACACACATCGACTTAACCCTTTCAAGAGCAACAGAGCCCGCCAGTCACCGGACCACCCGGGTGACGAGAGACGCTGCGTGGGAAGCCGCATGTGAAGGAATAGCGACTTTTCACCTCATGCAATTAGAGAGGAAGATCGAATTACTCAGAGAAATATGAGAGGGTGCTCATGCCACCTCTCAAGGTAGCACCCTTTATCGGTGTACAGTAGCTATGAAACTGTTGTGACGATATAAAAGATGGTTAAGAACAAGAAATGGGTGGTTTTTATGGATAATGGAGCTCCGGATGGACAGACTTCGCTGCGTTTTACGTAAATCTACTGCGCTTGCAATTCTAAAGTATTATTCTAGTGTCTGGAGTCATTACCAAGAAGGTATTGGTAAGAGAAAACATAAACACACGCACTCCTAAGGCTAAAATCTTCTGCGCTTAAAACAGTCTATAACGTTAGATCGTTGCGGTTTCCAACCTATTAGTTATATGGAATGCAACGCTCTTACTATCCTAGTGTAAGAAATATACTTCCAGCGTGTGACATACATTCTCGTTGCCGGTTTGTCAACGATAAACTATGATGATAAACTGTAAAATGAAAAACTACTTCGTTAAAACATCGATTCCTTGTGATACAATATAGTTTTTCAGAGATGTATAGCCTCCACTATTCACATCCGATCTAGGTTCAGAAATCATACTATGCTAGCATCAGTCCTATATACAATGGTCGTTAGTATCGGAGAATGCCTCTTACAAAGAAAGCATAGCAGCGGTGTTTGACATGTGAAGCAGGCTGGAGTGGTCGAGCGGTTCTAGGCGCTACATTCTGGAACCGCGCGACCGCTACGGTCGCAGGTTCGAATCCTGCCTTGGGCATGGATGTGTGTGATGACCTTAGGTTAGTTAGGTTTAAGTAGTTCTAAGTTATAGGGGACTGATGACCTCAGAAGTTAAGTCCCATAGTGCTCAGAGCCATTTGAACGATTTGACATGTGAAAATACATTTCATTCTGCCACAAACTCCATAAATAGGACATCTGTCAAGCAGATGTACACACGGGGATTGTAATATCTCACAAGCACTTGTCGCTAACTTAGAATCACCGTAGTTATTAAACTAAAGACTCGATTTTATGCCCAAGATGCGGCAGGGAATGGAGTACATCGCATAAATCTTCGTTCGTCTAGAGGAATGCTCGAACCAAGATGGAAGTCCTCTGATGACCGAGAGCTTTGTTGTTAACAATTGCAAGTAGACAGTGCTCTAAGTCACACGCAGAACATGCAGTTGTATGTGAGTTGGATTCAGGTTATGTCACACAAATGACGCATCCCGACAGAGCAACGGAAAAAAATGGTCAAATGACCTGCAGCAACAGGTCCCTCTCTCTCTAGAATACATCATCAGCCTACCATTAATGCCTACCTCGTTACAACTCCATCTCAATAGATCACTCCATCCACTCTCTGTCTTCCTTTAACGCTTATGCAAGTAAGGCAGATAGTTCTCCCCTTTCAAGGAAAGCACCAGAGACAACAGTCAACTCGTGCGTGTCACTATTACCTCAATAGACATGCAGTAGAATGCTGCCTCGGTGAAAAATAAAAGATTGTTTACCCGGTTCCCGGTGCTTCAATCTCAACGTTTTCTCGTATTCCTCTTCGTATACTCGTTCCCATGTACAGGAATCTTTTTTTTAATCTTATGGGACTTAACTGCTAAGGTCATCAGTCCCTAAGCTTACACACTACTTAACCTAAATTATTCTAAGGACAAACACATACACCCATGCCCGAGGGAGGACTCGAACCTCCGCCAGGACCAGCCGCACAGTCCATGACTGCAGCGCCTTAGACCGCTCCGCTAATCCTGCTCGGCAGGAATTGTTCTGGACCAGTCAGAAGACATGTAGTACTCCCTCAGTTTCCCCGCATTTCGGCGTATTTTCCCTCAATTTATACGTATTTTCCGTCATTTTATCTATTCTATGTCACTTTTGTCCATGCGAGCACATCACTTATCGTTTCGTGTTCTAAAATTGCTTGTAAATGTAGTACAACTGCCAACGCCTAACGCAAATGCGCTATTTTTCTGGTTGGGCAGCACAGTATAGCACTGTACTCAAATGCAGTCAGTCACATATCCTACAGTTGCAGTACGTTTGCTGTGTTTTCTGTATGTCCGTATCTGTGCATGTGTCACAGAAGGCTCCCATGATGTGCTCATCCCGCTGGTGGATCCAACTTCATAGAACATAGAACACATCTCCTGACGTAACGCGTGGTTGATCCGCCTTCAAGCCCTATTCCACATATGACGTGTAGTGGATCCACATCCCAACAGCGCTCCTGATATAACGCTCGGCGGATCCACACGCGAACACTAGCTCGGGTCTACTGTCGGACCTGGAGGCCATCAGCTACACATGCACAGATACAGAGACTCTAAAACGCATGTCGCATATCGCGAGTGACCGCGGTAGGCCTGGTGGGTCCTGCAGCCATACGCGGGTCGGCAGAAAAACAACAAAGGGCTGACAGTGGGGGCGCGAGAAGCTCTGCGGGGCATCTGGCCGTTTGCGGAAGCATGTGTCCTCCCCGTAGATGGATGAATGGAGGGAGTGAGGGGGGGGGGAGGCGTGAGGAGATGTGAGGAGGCCTTGGTTTGGCAGTTTGTGACTGTAAATCGAGAAGAACGCATGTTCAACTACCACCCCCTCTGAAGTCTTTTAGGACGACGATTTTCCCCAGTACATGTGCTGGATTATGACCAGTTCATAAACAGAGCTGTTTTTTTCACTACAATTTCGATGTGTAATTAGATCTGTGAAGCATTTTTTTCCATCAGTTGTGATAGCATGTATTGGTTTCGATTACCCGATAGATACTGTATACTTACAGGTAATACACTTTATAACTCCTCTCTGTCCAACACCAGCATCTTGCCAGTTGAACATATTTCCCACAAAAAAAAAAAAGAAATAAAGATAGTACCTTACACGCTTGCCTTTTTCCCGCCATCTTGTAGGCGTAGGGTAAAATTTGAGTGTGTCTGTCACTAGTTTTGAATGGTACTGCGAAATTTTTTCCCAGCAGGATAACACTAGTTGTATGGTATCGTCAGTTTTTTAGTTGTATTGCGATTTTATGACATCCTTGTGTAGCACTATCCATATGGTTGTGTAATTATGCCCGATCTTTGTGATTAATTATGTAATTACGATCGATGTGAGACCTGAGTTTCTCCTGGCGTATCCAACTTTCATGTAACTTCCGGGAATTCAACCAGGTAACACTTTTAGCGGCAGCCGATATTTCGGCGGAGAACACCGCGTCATTTCCTAGGCAAACTACAACGGACAGGCACCGTACATGCAAATTTAAAACCTCAGTTCTCGCACTGATGCAGGAAAGATAACACACACTGAACACTAGTGCCACCAAATATGACCGAAGTCAGAGATGTCGACAGACTACGAACTCGCAGGTGAGGTAGTATTGACTCTGTCCCTCTGTTTTTTGACAAGGGAGAGAGCCGGATTCCAAACAGAGTTTGAACAGAAACCTCCATCCCTGTTAACGAGGTTGCTCGCTAATTTATTCTCAACTGCCTCCTTAATAACACTGTCCCAATAGCTGGACGTGCATGCCAATATCTCAGTGTTATTATATAACACGGGGTGACCAGAATCCAAGCAATGTTCGACAATAGCAGTTCTACTTGGCTGCTGTAATCGTATTTCCGTTAAATACGACCGATCTTATTGGAAGTGTTTCCTACGTAAGGCAAAAAGGCAGTAGACTTAGGTGTCGACTCAGAATTATCATCAATCACCAGATGTACAGTTGGTCGATAGCGCAACTCACGTTCAATCTGTCTATCACTATAACCATTTTGATGAAACGTAACTTCAAGATGGGACAGCTCAGCTGGCAAAGTCTCAGCGTCGGAACGACATGTGCCCTGTGTACCAAGGTACAAAGTACCACTTCACGCTGAGCCGGATGGTGACAACTATTAGTCTGTAAGTACAAGTTGGTGTGAGTACGTTTCCTATAGACCGCATGTCCAAGTGAACCATCTTCCTTCCTCCTAACCAACACGTCAAGAAAGGGAAGGCAACCAGCCTCTTCCACCTCCATTGTAACGCGAATGTTCGGGTGTATCGAGTTCATATGTTCATATGTTCAAATTCTCCCTACCATGGGACCAAAAAACAAAGGTATGGTCAACATATCCACAGAAACAAGCGGGTTTCAAAGACTTTGAGGAACGTGCATTGGAGTCGGCGCCTTTGAAACCCGGAGGAGAGGGGAGGGGGAGGGGCTGAGAAAAACAGATGACACGTGCAGGCTGAGAAAAACAGATGACGTCATCCGGGAGTGGGGGTGGGCCTGGCCAGAGGCGTTGGTGGACGGGGGTGATTAATTTAACTATCTTGCATATCAATTTGATATCAAAAGTAGAGTGACGCCGCCACTACCCTACTACTCTCATTCTGTGACAGAACTCTGAAAACGAAAGTGAAAGACAAATGTAAGACATTAAAGAACAAACCGGTTTCCGAGTAGACAGGTCACCCCTGGTAATCGCCTTAAAACAACTAGTGAGGAAACAATTACAGCGAATTATAGATTCCTGTCTGGTTTTTGTAAGCCTGGAAAATGCCTACGACAGTATGGCTTCAAATGGCTCTGAGCACTATGGGACTTAACAGCTATGGTCATCAGTCCCCTAGAACTTAGAACTACTTAAACCTAACTAACCTAAGGACAGCACACAACACCCAGCCATCACGAGGCAGAGAAAATCCCTGACCCCGCCGGGAATCGAACCCGGGAACCCGGGCGTGGGAAGCGAGAACGCTACCGCACGACTACGAGATGCGGGCCCTACGACAGTATATCGCTAACCAATTCAAGATATGTCTAAAGGCAGTCTATGTCATAGTACATGGTCCAGTCACGTTATGCGACAACTTGTCAAAAGCCTGAATAACCACCTTCAGCAGCAAGGACGTGCAGAAAGGTACCGAAATGGATGTAGAATCATGATGAC
This sequence comes from Schistocerca cancellata, assembly GCF_023864275.1. NCBI lineage: Eukaryota > Metazoa > Arthropoda > Insecta > Orthoptera > Acrididae > Schistocerca > Schistocerca cancellata. Next base: position 313,426,355 of record NC_064630.1, on the reverse strand, counting down.
TCTCAAGGATAGATGCTTACTTGTGTTGGCCAGTTGTGCCATTCAGAAAACATTCTGCATACCATAACGCTATAACGCTCCCTCCTGGTTGCAGGGTGCTTGCTATCAGATGTTTCGCGCAGTGTTCCCCAAACGCCGTCTGTCCGACGTAACGTAAAAAGTGATTCGTCTGGAAAGGTCACCTGTCGCCACTCAGTGGACGTCTAGTTGCGGTACTGGCATGCAAATTCCAGCCTTTGTCGCTGATCAACGGCAGTCAGTAAGGGTGCATCACCCAGGCATATGCTGCAGAGGCCCGTCCGCAGCAACGTTCACTGAAAGGTCGTTGAGGAGAGACTGTAGGTAGCTCTTTGGTGCATCCAGGTGGTCAGCTGCCAATCAGTTGCACGTCTTTTCGCCCATACACATCTCCGCAGCTGTCGTTCACATATGTCATCTACGACGTGTTGTGCACCACAGCCCCTCCCCCCACTCCCTCTCGGCACCGGTTTTGGATTGAACTATTCTGCCACTCACGGTATGCTTTCCAACGGCAGTATGCTAACACTTTACATACTTAACCGTTTCGGCCCGAAAGTCAATGAATATGCCTATTTGGACCTCAGATGTACACTACTGGCCATTAAAACTGCTACACCAAGAAGAAATACAGATGATAAACGGGTATTCATTGGACAAGTATATTATAGAATAACTGGCATGTGATTACATTTTCACGCAATTTGGGTGCATAGATCCTGAGAAATCAGTACCCAGAACAACCACCTCTGGCCGTAATAACGGCCTTGATACGCCTGGGCATTGAGTTAAACAGAGCTAGGATGGCGTGTACAGGTACAGCTGCCCATGCAGCTTCAACACGATACCGGAGTTCATCAAGAGTAGCGACTGGCGTATTGTGACGAGCCAGTTGCTCGGCCGCCATTGACCAAACGTTTTCAGTTGGTGAGAGATCTGGAGAATGTGCTGGCCAGGGCAGCAGTCGAACATTTTCTGTATCCAGAAAGGCCCGTACAGGACCTGCAACATGCGGTCGTGCATTATCCTGCTGAAATGTAGGGTTTCGCAGGGATCGAATGAATGTAGAGCCACGGGTCGTAACACATCTGAAATGTAACGTCCACTGTTCAAAGTGCCGTCAATGCGAACAAGAGGTGACCGAGACGTGTAACCAATGGCACTCCATACCATCACGCCGGGTGATACGCCAGTATAGCGATGACAAATACACGTTTCCAATGTGCGTTCACCGCGATGTCGCCAAACACGGATACGACCATCATGATGCTGTAAACAGAACCTGGATTCATCCAAAAAAATGACGTTTTGCCATTCGTGCACCCAGGTTCATCGTTGAGTACACCATCGCAGGCGCTCCTGTCTGTGATGCAGCGTCAAGGGTAACCGCAGTCATGGTCTCCGAGCTGATAGTCCATGCTGCTGCAAACGTCGTCGAACTGTTCATGCAGATGGTCGTTGTCTTGCAGACGTCCCCATCTGCTGACTAAGGGATCAAGACGTGGCTGCACGATGCGTTACTGCCATGCGGATAAGATGCCTATCATCTCGACTGCTAGTGATACGAGGCTGCTGGGATCCAGCACGGCGTTCCGTACTACCTTCCTGAACCCACCGACTCCATATTCTGCTAACAGTGAGCAGCAATGTCGCGATACGATAAACCGCAATCGCGATAGGCTACAATCCGACCTTTATCGAAGTCGGAAACGTGATGGTACGCATTTCTCCTCCTTACACGAAGCGTCACAACAACGTTTCACCAGGCAACGCCGGTCAACTGCTGTTTGTGTATGAGAAATCGGTTGGAAACTTTCCTCATTTCAGCACGTTGTAGGTGTCGCCATCGGCGCCAACTTTGTGTGAATGCTCTGAAAAGCTAATCACTTACATATCACAGCATCTTCTTCGTTTCGGTTAAATTTCGCATCTGTAGAACGTCAACTTCATGGTGTAGCAATTCAAATGGCCAGTAGTGTATGTCTACGTTTCCGCAGTACGACAACTACTGCTCTGTTTTGTGCGTCCCGCGGCACGCTTTATAAACTCTCCGCTGCTAGTGTTGCCACATGTTGTCTGTGAGTGGTTACTGATGTGTTGGCAAATGTGCCAACACCTTGTAGATCGAGGTCGCTGAAATGCACGCTATCTAACGCAGACGGGCATGAATTCTGGAACAGGATACGTTATTAATGCACTAAAGAAAAGTACGTAGCGTCTGTTTACTTAACTTTAATTCATCCTTGTGGTACATCGCTCTTGACTATACAAATGAGACTCTCACCAGATATGGTTAATGGCGCCTTGCTAGGTCGTAGCCATGGACTTAGCTGAAGGCTATTCTAACTGTCTCTCGGCAAATGAGAGAAAGGCTTCGTCAGTGTAGTCGCTAGCAAAGTCGTCGTACAACTGGGGCGAGTGCTAGTCCGTCTCTCTAGACCTGCCATGTGGTGGCGCTAGGTCTGCGAATACTGACAGTGGCGACACGCGGGTCCGACATGTACTAATGGACCGCGGCCGATTTAAAGCTACCACCTAGCAAGTGTGGTGTCTGGCGGTGACACCACAGTTACTGCAGGTTGACGTCGAACATAGGCGATGGTCACATTGCAACTGGACCACGTATTATACAATGTACACAATATCAGTAGTCTACAAGGAAAGACTCAAAACAGTTGAAAATTAAGTAAAGTTTTTGAATGATACACTTTTTCACCCATATTGTTTAAAATTTATGTGCAAGGTACTCATAAAAACTGAGAAAAAGTAATGTGCAAACATGGATATCGAAATAAGCGAATATTATCTATATAGTCTCTCGTTAGTGGACGATGAGATCGCTTCTAATGAATAAGATGTATTATTATAAGATGTGAAAAGTAGCTAAGTTTCGAAAAGTGGCTCGTTGTAAGTATTGGAAGAAACACTTGAATTTTTTTTTCCGGACACGCTACAGACTTTGGGAATAAGAAACGCTGCTATTAACTAACGTAAACAATACACCGGGTGATCAGAGAGTCAGTATAAATTTGAAAACTTAATAAACCACGGAATAATGTAGATAGAGAGGTAAAAATTGACACATATGCTTCGAATGATATGGGGTTTTACTAGAACAAAAAAAAAAAAAAGAAAAAAAGAAACAAAGTATTGCTAGACGCGTGAAAGATCTCTTGCGCGCGTCGTTTGGTGATGATCGTGTGCTCAGCCGCCACGTTCGTCATGCTTGGCCTCCCAGGTCCCCAGACCTCAGTCCGTGCCATTATTGGCTTTGGGGTTACCTGAAGTCGCAAGTGTATCGTGATCGACGGACATCTCTAGGGATGCTGAAAGACAACATCCGACGCCAATGCCTCACCATAACTCTGGACATGCTTTACAGTGCTGTTCACAACATTATTCCTCGACTACAGCTATTGTTGAGGAATGATGGTGGACATATTGAGCATTTCCTGTAAAGAACATCATCTTTACTTTGTGTTACTTTGTTATGCTAATTATTGCTATTCTGATCAGATGAAACGCCATCTGTCGGACATTTTTTGAACGTTTGTATTTTTTTGGTTCTAATAAAACCCCATGTCATTCCAAGCATCTGTGTCAATTTGTACCTCTCTATCTACATTATTCCGTGATTTATTCAGTTTTCAAATTTATACTGACTTTTTGATCACCTGGTAAATTAAGCGCGGTGGGATATTTTTATCAAACGACGAAAAGTACAGGAGAAACATAAAAAAAGATGAAATACATCCAAATTCTCAGTTCATTCCTCTGACCCAACAAACTAAAAATCAATCAAATCTTAATACCTATAGAACAATTGTAGAGCCGAGTAGTACTGAAATGTTCTTGGTAATGATAATAATAATAATAATAATAGTAATGACACGGCACATAATAATCACTCACTTTGTGTCAGGTAATATTGTGTCATGCCACAGACAGAGGAGCAGACAGGAAGCGAGCCATTATGTCGTAAGTGGACCAGGTCGACGACTCTGTCTGCCGAGTAAGGAATAGGCATTCAGCAGAAAATAGGACAGGAAACCAAACGAAGCGAGACAAGAATTTTCGTTGCCTCGTAAGGCATGTTGCAAGAAATTGTATCTATTTTACAAGCGCACGAAGCGAGGGACCGACACAGCAGTTAAGAGGCTGTTAAGTGAATGTTACAGAATAAAGAGGGCACGTTCGATCATAAAGAACCGAGCTTTGCGTCATAGCGTCCCTTTAAATAATAGCGCTCGATTTCATGATTACGATACTGCAATGAATCTATGTCAGAGATGCTTCAGCACACTCTGTGAACTAGGCTTTCACTTGATGAACTTCATGCTGCTCGCTGCCTACCATCTACTGATGGAGAAATTTGCAGTCTTCCGACAATGCCACATGGCAGAAAGCTGCCAATACTGGACTTCACGTGGAAGCTGGCACAGGGCCTCTTGGAGTCCACGTTCCTGTGCAACACTCAGGTGCCTTTGAGTACTGAAACATACCATGGGTTGGGAGGAGATCAGCCGACCACACGACTGCCGTCACCAGATACATCGCGGATGATCGAGTACACTCGGCAGCATGCGCGAGAACCACTTCGCGCTGGGCAACTGCCTCGCTGCCAGGGTCGCTTACATCACCTCTTGGGCGTGCAGACGCTGATACGACTCGACGGACGTCAGCTAGAATCCAACATACAGCTGGAATGGCAGCAGCCAAGGTAGCTGCAGAAGAATGACGTCTTGTAAACATTGTGAACAAATACACACATCAAAAAAATTTTTGCCTCAACTCGGTTCTGAGAGTTTCGGAACCTGTACAGAAAAGTGGAATAGGGATCAACATAAACTTCATTTCCGCCCTTTTTATTGCTCATGAATAACACACATTGCATGGTATACCACCGTACAGCGAGACCTTCGGATTTGGTGGTCCATATTGCTGTACACACCGGTAACTCTAATACCCAGTAGCACGTCCTCTTGCATTGATGCATGCCTGTATTCGTCGTGTCATACTATACACAAGTTCATCAATGCACTGTTGGTCCAGATCGTCCCACTCCTCAACGGCGATTCGGCTTAGATCCCTCACAGTGGTTGGTGGGTCACGTCGTCCATAAACAGCCCTTTTCAATCTATACCAGGCATGTCCGATAGGGTTCATGTGTGGAGAACATGCTGGACACTCTAATAGAGCGATGTCGTTATCCTGATGGAAGTTATTCAAAGGATGTGCACGATGGAGCCGCGAATTGTCGTCCATGACGAATGCTTCGCTAACATGCTGCCGATATGGCTACGCTATCAGTCGGAGGATGGCATTCACGTATCGTACAGCCGTTACGGCGCCTTCCATGACCACCAGCGGCGTAAGTCGGTCCTGCTTAATGCCACTCCAAAACAGTAGGGAATTTACACCTTGCTGCACTCGCTGGACAGTGTCTCTAAGATGTTTAGCCTGACCGGGTTGCCTCCAAACACGTCTTCGACGACTGTCTGATTGAAGGCATATGCGACACTCATCGGTGAAGAAAACGCGATGCCAATCCTGAGCGGTCCATTCGGCATGCTGTTGGGCCCATCTGTACCGCGCTGCATGGTATCGTGGTCCCAAAGATGGACCTCTCCATGGACATCGGGAGTGAAGCTGCGCATCATGCAGCCTATTGCGCATAGTTTGAGTCGTAACACGACGTCCTGTGGCTGCACGAAAAGCATTATTCAAGATGGTGGTGTTGCTGTCAGGTTTTCTCCGAGCCATAATCCGTACGTAGCGGACATCCACTGCAGTAGTAGCCCTTGGGCGGCCTGAGCGAGGTATGTCATCGATACTTCACGTCTCTCTGTATCTCCTCCATGTCCGAACAACATTGCTTTCGTTCACTCTGGACACTTCCACTGTTGAGAGCCCTTCCTGGCACAAAGTAACAATGCGACGTGATCGGACGGCGGTATTGACCGTCTAGGCATGGTTGAACTGCAGACAACTCGAGCCATGTACCTCCTTCCTGGTGGAATGACTGGAACTGATCTGCTGTCGGACCCCCTCCGTCTAACAGGCGCTGCTCATCTTTGGGCGGGTTTAGCGATATCTCTGAACAGTCAACATGACTGTGTCTGCGATACAATATCCACAGTCAACGCCTATCTTCAGCAGTTCTGGGAACCGGGGTGATGCAAAACTTTTTTTGATGTGTGTAACTAAGTTCTAATAACGTTATGCTAGCGTTGTTGGCGTTTCAGTCGTTCCCAACAGCTCTCCTGATTTCACGCAGAGGTGACTCCGCTTGGTCCTCCGTCATAATAATAACATTGATCTGTGCATAAGCTGTTAGTTTTAAATTGCTAATAATGGAAAGGTAATGTGGCTATGGTTTTTTTAGGCAGCCATTTAAACATTCGGCTGGTTAATTTGGAAGAAAAATGTCGAGAGCCCCAATCAGGATGTCTGGATGGGTATTGATCACCCTGAGCCATGCACTGCACATTAGTTTGCGCTATACTTTTGTGCGAGTAGATCTGCAATACATAAAAGGCTTAATCTTCAAGGCAAGGATAAATTTCATGAATTCCTTTCACTTATAAGTTGTAATAATACCAGGTATGTTTGAATGATCTCTACATGTTTTCCCGAGAGAACAGCAGGAGCACGCCAAAAGAAAAGAGTTCGAACCGTTCTCTGCTACATTTAATTTGTGACTGACCATCTTCACTTCTCACAGAAGCCTTCTGCAGCAGTATTTGTAGACTGTGCACTAGGATGTGTATCCCACACGAAAATCGCGGTACTGTCTTGTTTTCTTTGAAAGCATTCGGCTGTGAAAAATAAGGTGCGAGAGTAGATATACTATCATGTCATTGTAGAATCCGAACCTTGTAAACTATTGACCAAGTTGAGCTTCGTGGGAACAGCATAGTAATACACTCCTGGTCTGGAAACATCTTCTATGCTTGACTTGAGTTCACTCAAAATGTAATTCTTCCCACATAAAGGAATGCATTTTTGTAGCTTTCAGAGTGACTGACATGTCACTTAAACTGTTATCGTACCTGACGATGAATGGATGAGCTGCTTCACGTCCGGAAGATGTTCTTACTAATGTACCATAATCAATTATGAAATTATGTGTCTTAGGGCGGAGTCTTCTAGTCACGAAATCGATTGCAGTTGATGTGGAAAGCATTACATCTACACTTAGATAGATACTCATCAAGCCACCGTACGGTGCATGGCGGAGGGTACCCTGTACCACTACCAGTCATTTCCTTTCCCATTAAACTCGCAAATAGAGCGAGTGAAAAACAACTATCTACATGCCTCCGTATGAGCCCTAATTTCTCGTATCTTCTGTTCGTGGTCCTTCCGCACAAAAAATGTTGGCGGCAGTAGAATCGTTCGGCAGCCATCTTGAAACGCCGGTTCTCGGAATTTTCTCAATAGTGTTCATCGAAAAGAACGTTGTCTTCCCTCCAGAGATTCCCGTTTGAGTCCCCGACGTGTTCTTCGAACCAACCGGTAACAAATCTAGCAGCCCGTCTCTAAACAGCTTCGATGTCATCCTTCAATCCGATTTGGTACGGATCCCACACATTCGAGCAGTACTTTAGAATAGGTAGCACCAGCGTCCTATATGCGGTCCCCTTTACAGGTGTACAACTCTTTCATAAAATTTTCCCAATAAATCGAAGTCAACCATTTGCCTTCCCTCCAACGGTTCTCACATGCTCATTCCATGACATATCGCTTTGCAATATTATGTCCAGATATTTAAACGACTTGACTGTGTCAAGCAGGACACTGGTAATACTGTAACCGAACATTATAGGTTTGATCATCCTACTCATTCGCATTTTTTTCCTATTTAGGGCTATCTGCATTTAATCACACCAAGTAGTTGTAGTGATCTGGATACAGAAATGAAAAAGGAACAAAAATGTAGATTTTTCCGCCATGAAACTGGTAAGAAATGAAAAAATGCCAAGTGATCTAATTTACATGTTGCGCAGCTGTTAACTGCGTGCAATATCTTGATAATAAAAAGTCTAAATTTAGTTCATGCACGAATACTTGAATAAGTGCTGCCCATTTACTACAAATTCCAGAAATTGAACTTTCTCGATTTCAGCTGCAGTTAGAATAGCCGAAAGACATGAAAGGAAAGCAATAGGCGAGACAGGACTGTAGGTTACTTCCACCGTTATTCATTCTTTGCACTGAACAAGTAGTAAAGAAACCAAAGAAGTAATATGGTTCAAATGGCTCTGAGCACTATGGGACTCAACATCTTAGGTCATAAGTCCCCTAGAACTTAGAACTACTTAAACCTAACTAACCTAAGGACATCACACACACCCATGCCCGAGGCAGGATTCGAACCTGCGACCGCAGCAGTCGCGCGGTTCTGGACTGCAGCGCCAGAACCGCACGACCACCGCGGCCGGCAGAAGTGATATGTAAAGGGTATTAAAATTCACGGGGAAGAAACAAAATCTGAGATTTACATGATATTACAATATGGAAAGGATATGACATTTTGACGGAGTGAATGGTCTCTTGAAAAGAGGTTATAAGAAGAACGTCAACAAAAGTAAAACGAGGATAATGGAATATAGTCGAATCAAATCGGGAGATCCTCAGAGAATGAGATTGGTAGATGACACACTAAATGTAGTAGGTGAGGTTTACGATCTGGGCAGTAAAATGATCGACACTGGTCGAATTAGAAATGATAGAAAATGCAGACTGGAAATAGTAAGAAAAGCATTTCTAAAAGGAGAAATCAGTAAACATCTTATACAAAATGAATTGTCAGGAAGTCCTTTTTGAAGACGCTTATCTGGAGTGCGACTGTGTACGGAAATGAAACGTGGCCTATATAAAGTACAGACAAGAGGAGAATAGAGCTTTTGAAATGTCTTGCTAGTGAAGAACACTGAAGATTTTGAAGATTAGACGAGTAGATGGGAAAACTAATGAAGAGGTTTTGAGACCATTCATGGAGAAAAAAGTTAGGGCACAACCTCACAAAAAGAAGAGATTGGTTGAGAGGATTTATTCTGAGGTAGCAAGGAATAGTCAATTTGATAGTGAAAAGAACTACCCTCACTGCAATCTGGACTACAAACTTTTATTCAGTGCAGAATTCTCATACAATTCTGTAAATAGTTTCCCATTTTTCCGTTAACCCCTCATTTTGCCAATTATTATCGTAGCATAACACATCTCGAACTTGACCGTGTCACCGATATAAAAAACAGCATTTAAAGAGTCTTCCTCCCCACTCACCCCCCCCCCCCCGCCCCCAATTAACTTCTGAAGACGCCCGTGGTTATACTGTAATCGTCATTAGCAGTTGCACACTATCAGTTATATTTGTATTTTCATCCACTCGAGATAATACCAGTCAAACTGCTCACAAACTGTGTTCTATGACTGTACTCTGTTCGGCGGAACCTCTTTGTAAGTATCCAGTTTGTATGTTGGCAGCGCTGTAGGCTGTGTTACTATCGTTGACAGCGCCCAGCACTCTCGGCAAGAGATTCTGTGGCTGGACGGATCAGCAGTTAACGAGTGGATAGGGAAGTGTACGAACATGATATTCTTAGTGGAAACTGTGTGTTGGTAGGACAAGCATTGTAAACTGAGATGAAATGGCGTGTTTCTAAGAAAATACGCAGGAAAATGTATGATGATGGATATTTGGTACATAATGTTTGGGCAGTGGAATTATTGATAACTATAGAATTTTTGGAACGGGATGACGCATGAATAAGTTAAAAACTTCTAAATACATTGTTTGCTCTTCAACAAAATCTTTCTTTTGCTAACCATATGCCTCCTAGTAGATGGAGTGTATAGTAGCTAGACTCTTTTTATTTAGCTGAGTGTAGTTGCTACTTGCTGTAGCTCGTGTTATGAAGATTTTCTGTGAGGTAAGTGATTTATGAGAAAGAGTGGGGTTTGCACTGTTGGGATTCGTGGCTGAAATGCGTTTAGGCAATAAACAGCGTTGGAGGTAGTTTCATAGTTCTTTAATTAGATATTTTTTGGATTTGTACACTACTGGCCATTAAAATTGCTACACCAAGAAGAAATGCAGATAATAAACGGGTATTCATTGGATAAATATGTTATACTAGAACTGACATATGATTACATTTTCACGCAATTTGGGTGCATAGACCCTGAGAAAACAGTACCCAGAACAACCACCTCTGGCCGTAATAACGGCCTTGATACGCCTGGGCATTGAGTCAAACAGAGCTGTACAGAAACTTCCTGGCAGATTAAAACTGTGTGCCCGACCGAGACTCGAAAGCTGTGAGCACCGGGCGTGAGTCGTGCATCGGTAGCTCAGTTGGTAGAGCACTTGCCCGCGAAAGGCAAAGGTCCCGAGTTCGAGTCTCGGTCGGGCACACAGTTTTAATCTGCCAGGAAGTTTCATATCAGCGCACACTCCGCTGCAGAGTGAAAATCTCATTCTAGAGCTGTACAGGTACAGCTGCCCATGCAGCTTCAACACGATACCACAGTTCATCAAGAGTAGTGACTGGCGTATTGTGACGAGCCAGTTGCTCGGCCATTGACCAGACGTTTTCTGTTGGTGAGAGATCTGGAGAATGTGCTGGCCAGGGCAGCAGTCGAACATTTTCTGTATCCAGAAAGGCCCGTACAGGACCTGCAACATGTGGTCGTGTATTATCCTGCTGAAATGTAGGGTTTCGCAGAGATCGAATGAAGGGTAGAGCCACGGGTTGTAACACGTCTGAAATGTAACGTCCAGTGTTCAAAGTGCCGTCAATGCGAATAGGAGGTGACCGAGACGTGTAACCAATGGGACCCCATATCATCACACCGGGTGATACGCCAGTATGGCGACGACGAATACACGCTTCCAGTGTGTGTTCACCGCTATGTCGCCGACCACGGGTGCGACTATCATGATGCTGTAAACAGAACCTGGATTCATCCGAGAAAAAATGACGTTTTGCCGTTCGTGCAACCAGGTTCGTCGTTGAGTACACCATCGCAGGGGCTCCTGTCTGTGATGCAGCGTCAAGGATAACCGCAGCCTTGGTCCCCATCTGTTGACTCAGGGATCTAGACGTGGCGGCACGATCCGTTACAGCCATGCGGATAAGATGCCTGTCATCTCGACTGCTTGTGATACGAGGCCGCTGGGATCCAGCACGGCTTTCCGTATCACCCTCTTGAACCCACCGATTCCATATTCTGCTAACAGTCATTGGATCTCGACCAACGCGAGCAGCAATGTCGCGATACGATAAACCGCAATCTCGATAGGCTACAATCCGACCTTTAGCAAAGTCGGAAACGTGATGGTACGCATTTCTCGTCCTTACAAGAGGCATCACAACAACGTTTCACCAGGAAACGCCGATCAACTGGTGTTTGTGTATGAAAAATCGTTTGGAAACTTTCCTCATGTCAGCACATTGTAGGTTTCGCCACCGGCGCCAACCTTATGTGAATGCTCTGAAAAGCTAATCATTTGCATATCGCAGCATCTTCTTCTTGTCGGTTAAATTTCGCGTCTGTAGCACGCCATCTTCGTGGTGTAGCAATTTTAATGGCTAATGTATTATTGTTAGGATTTCTTACAATTCAGGGCCATTCTTTTGTGGTCTTATTGGAAGTCATGTTGTCAATGTATAGCAGTCAGACTGCGTTGGGCTTGTATACTGCGGGTAATAAATGATAGGTTAAATCTGAGTTGTCTTTGTCAAGGAAAATTCGGTAGATCAGTGTTCAATAAAAATAACTGAAGAGGTAGTTTCTCCTGGTGACCCTGCAGGGAACTTCACTGTAATCTTCTGATTTCCTTGTAGTTTGATTAATTAGTGCACGATTAGAAATTAGTTATTGTTTACTGGTAGCACGTAATTGAATGTAGGGAATTTCCTCTGTAGTCGTAGTTTCTTATTTTTGTACTGTATTGCCATGAGCGAAGTAGTTGTGGCATGCATGTGGGTTGCATTAAGTATTCCGCAGTTGCTCTTGCAAATAATTAGATATTTATTATTGTCAGTGCTATTTTAGTGTTTCTTGTTAATTTTGCTTTTCAAATTGCGTTTGATATAATTGTGTAAAACTGTGTGATAATCGTGGCGAGTGAAAAGTATAACACTAGTCTGCAAAGCAAATAGAGAAATGACAGCGATGACGAGCGTAGCTTTTTAACACCGCCTAGCTAGGAACTGACAAATGTTCAAAGCATTACTTTGGTAATAGTGTATAGAGACATGGACCGGACAGTAAATAACGGCGTAGAAACTGAAACAATCATTGAACAGGGAACTGTTGACGATCGATCGGTCGGCAACAGTTTGCCTCACAATTGCGAAATAACGGAAAAAAGTATTGCAAATGCCGTATAACCAGGTTTTGCATCAATACACTTGTCTCAATTAAATCAAGACACACCCTCTGCTTTTCAAAATACGAATACTGCCGGTGCAAATACACTGACCAAGAACACAAAGGAACAGGTTTCAATCACTAATGCATTTTTATTGCAATTAATTCAAAAATTTGATCAGACAGACCAAAAGCTTCAAAAGTTAGACAAAATAGAACAAAATCAGAAACAAACACAAAACAACTTCAGAAGTTCGACAAAATTGACTAAATTAAACAAACATTTGAACAATCACGTAAAATTTTAACCGCTGAGATACACAACATCGAATCGAAATATCAAAACATTTCTGCAGACGTAAAAACACAAATTTGTGAGCATTTTCAGCTATCTTTAAAAACTTGAAGACACTTTAGAGAATCTTGAAGCAGCAATAAAAGAACTGCAGACCATTGCACACGAAAATCACGATACCTTGTAGCCGAAAATTGACTCTGTCGTTTCTGCCGATACGGTTGTCCAACTTGTGAAAAATCAGGAAAACTTGAAGGACACAGAAGATACGATTACGACACAAATGGACACTCGAAAACTTGGTTCAGAAAAACACACGGAGGAAATCGGCACGTTATTGGAAACAGTAGCCTAACTTTCGGATCAGTTAATAAATTTATCTGCGAGGGTAGATGATGTTTTGAATGATACAAGACTGGTAGCGTTTACTGACACAGAGGAGTACGTGGAAATTAGGAAATTTAAACATAGTCAGAAACAAATTAATACGCAACACAGAAGAGAAATACGGGAAGTACAAGATCAGTTGGCACAGGTGATACAAGAATTACAGATTTCAGAGGACACTCGCGCTCCGGCACGGGAAGAGGGTTTAGAAATACGGAAATATCACAGGTACGTGGTATTTCGGAGATAATGAAAGGAGTCGGCAGGATGCACCGAGCACTGAGATGGAACCGCCGACACGACGTAACAATGACCGACTTGCGACTCAACCGACATGATGACTTTACGATAAGCTCTTCATCACAACGCGTAAATTTACAACATTTAAGAATTCTAATAATGACATACAACCGCAAGCATGGCTTCATCAGTTTTCTCTTTGTTGTCCTATTAATTTGTCCTTAGAGCGTAGATTAGAATTTATGTGTGGCTATTTAGAAAATGAATCAGCTGTAAGAATGAGATCCGTTATTCGCGACCGTCACAGTGAAGGACATTTTTATCATGGCTTCCTTTATGCATATTGGTCTCAAGCCACACAAGATGGAGTAAAAGACAGTATTATAATGAAACATTTCGAACAATCTGAATTTTCCAGATTTGTAAAATGTTTTGAAGATATGTTTCACAAGAATCAGTATTTGTCAAACCTGTACAGCCCCTCGGAACTTATTCGCATTTGCTTAGTTAAATTGCTTGAACACTTAGGACACATTATTTTGGCTGGACGTTGTAAAGACGAATCCAAGCTTTTCAGGGACTTTTGCAATAACTGGAAATCGGCACGGGCAATCACATGATGTGAAAACAAGAAAACAACAACAAATGCAAATCACATCCATCACAAGTTCGTGACGACAGAAACAATAACCATACACGACAAGTCTACCGTTATAACGCAAATCGTGACCAAAACAGACACCACTCGTATGACAACTGTTGGCAGAATAACAATAATTACAGAGACATTTCCGTGGTAAAGACTGAGACAACCGTAGAAAGAGACAATATGGGAACCAGAACAATTATTATCAAGGGAGACAAAATGACTTCAGACGCAACAGTCCACCCCATAATTACGATTCCGGGAGAAATTCTCCGCTACCTAATCGACAGGAAAGAAACTGCAGAAATTACCGATAAGACGATAGACGCTGTAGTTATGAGACAGCCCTGAATTTCATTAGAACTGGCGTGACTGAAATAGGGCAGGGCCCTATGGACAAGTTGAAATTGTAGAAATGAGACCAAATCCCAGTAACGACGCGCGACAACATAGAGATAATATACAATGACTCGCACCGCAGGCAGCTACAAAACCTACTTATGAGGCAGTCGATAGTATGACTATCAATTACCTGAAAATGGAAGACAAGGACATTTTAATCCAGGAACATGACATGAAATAGAACAAAACTGCATATCCTGTAATTCACATCAGAACGAATGACATAAAATTTACGGCAATATTTGACTCCGGCAGTCCTATATCGGTAATTAGTGAAACAGCTTTCAGTAAATGCCCCACACTTCCTTTACCTAAAATTAAATTACAAGGGGCAATTTTCAGAAAAAGTGTAGATGTACGCCAACAAACTAACTTAGAATTCTTTTTTCAAAGCCACAGATTTATTATGAATTTTCTTATTGTTCCATTATTGGCGACGGAGGTTATATTAGGTGTAGAATTTTTTTAATGAGTATAAAGCAGTTTTAAACTTTCACGTCGCTGGAATAAGTTTAGAGAAAGAAGGTAAGTCAATAGCTTTGAAATCTGAAGACTGGCTTTCAAACCATGACGAGGAAATCAATCGGTTTTACCTTTTGTAAGATCGCAGTTTGAAACTTTTGATGGAATTTGACACCAATGATCACTTTGCAAGTATTGACAGGGATGATTGGATGACGTATTAGATACTAAGGTTTTAATTCAGGAAAAATTCAAACAATCGAGAACTGTAATGACACTGATAGGCTGGACATTATTGACATCTTACAATCACTTTCCACAGTTTTTACTCACAAAACAGGAACAATCAAAGGATTTCAGTACAAATTTCGTGAGCACACAAAATTTTTCGTCAGATCATATGCAATTCCGGCACATTATAGGGACAGTGTTAGAACAGAAATACAATTTATACTTGACGAGGGCGTTTTTTTTACTGCTGCATTGCCTTGTTCTCTTGTTTATGTATCTCAGCTCAGCAGACTTAAGTTAGCTTAAGAGGGGGTATGCTATATAAGAAAATGAGTTGTGATGAGTTGGAAAGAAATGCACTGAGAAGCTATAAGGAAAAGGTCTGACAAAAGAGTATTGTATAATGAGGAACAATCATTTTGAAAGAGAAAATGAACAGATATAAATAGGGGTTAGTGACAGCAGGTTTAGGTAGGATTTTCTTGGGAACGAATGATGAGGTAAGAAAAATATTGAAATATAAGCACTGGTTGAAAGTATAAATACAGATAGTATGTTTAGGTAGGTTTTTTTGTGGAAACAAATGTCGAAGTAAGGTTTGCGAGAATTAAATGAAGTTTTGGGTGGAAATGAAGTAGTTTTGGTTGAAAGTAAGGAGGTATGAGCATGAAGGATATTATTGAAAAGACAAAAATGAAAGAGAGGTATAAAATGCACACCACAAGTACTGCAGTATCAAGTGTTATGCTTACACTTACACTTTGACACAATTACACTTGAAAACAGATCCTGTCCTTTCTTTTTGTGTCATTCCGATATGTTTATGTGTACCCTTGTGTCTCCGTGTTCTTCCTATCTCTTTGTGTTTATAGATAAGATACATTTGGTAGAATTTTTTTCTCTCTAATACTAGGCTGCATTCACTATGATGAGGAATACTATCCTCAAGCCTAATCTCTGTTTTCGTACCATGTTCTTTACTTTAGGAAGATGTTCGGATGTTATTTATTCTGTTATGATTTCATTTAATATTCATGTGTCAACTTAATGTTTCTAGTGATATTCTCAGATTTCATTTATTTACTTATGACATAATTCCTGTAATACTCACGTATCTGCTTATTTCTATTCTTTTTGTAAAGCCTGTTTTAGTACAAATGTTATTTGTATTACCATGTTCTCTACTATAATGATATTTTCTTTACATTTGTAATTGTATTATTATGCTGTAAAATTGTAATTGTATAGACACTAGTTCGCCAAGTTAAACAAATAGTAGGGATTCCTTTTACTGCACACATTTGTCCATTGGTCATATTATATGTATCAAATCTCAGAGATTATATGACTGTGTTAGTGCTTGCACATGTGTTGATAACTCAGCAAGGGTCTGGTTCACAGCCTTGCTAGTTGTAAGGATATTGCAAAAATTATAAAATAAAAAATAAAAACCAAAATAGTGAGTGCATAAGTGGTGGCTCAGGGACTTGTAAAATGCATCAATGCTGACTACACAGTGGTGGTTCATGGCCTTGCTATATTATCCTCAAGACTTTTCAATTGTGATTGTGCACCCACACAGTCGCAATGAATGGTTGCTGGCCATCTCTACAACGACTACCTTTGGTGGCCCGCTACTATCCTAATCTTTACTAAGACTGTAGTGGGTCTGTTTTGTGGTTACCCACCAATTTTACCAAGATTCTTCAAGACTTTGACTGATACTGCTTTGGGTCTGCTCTGTTGTGACCCATTACCAATCTTGCAATACCATTTCAAAACTCCATGTCAAGAATCAGCACTGTGTTTCAGTGGGGAGGACAAAACTGCTTCTTTAAGACTGCATGCTTGTGCACTGCATACTTGCGCATTTTCGTATACTGCTCGGCCATTGTACGTAAAATTGGCGTAGACTTCTCTTCTGATGGATTACGGACTGTGAGGAGAATTTTTACTTTATTGCCCAGCAGCATATTGCTTAACCTTTGTGTGCATCTGCTTGATTTGAAATTGTTAATATAAAATTTTTAACAAGATGGTATGGCCACTGCCCATAACAAGTTGTAAAATTTTTTGAGGGTAGCACAGGGACTATGTAAGTAGCCTGTTTGAACGTTGGCAGCGCTATAGACTGTGTTAAAATCGCTGACAGCGCTCTGCGCTTTCGGCAAGAGATTCTTTGGTTGGGCAGACTAGCAGTTAGTGAGTGGATAGGGAAGAGTATGGACATGCTATTGTTAGTGGAGATTCTGTGTTTGTAGGACATGTATTGTAATGTGAGATGAAATGATGTGTTTATAAGGAAATACGCAAGGAAATGTATGATGATGGATGTTTATTTGGTAATGTTTCGGCAGTGGAATTATTGACTATTATATAATTTTTGAAGCTAGATGTTACAAGAATAACGTAAAATTTTCAAAATACATTGTTTGCTCTTCAACAAAATCTTTCAATTGCTAACCATATGCCTCCTAGTAGTTAGAGTATACAGTAGTAACAATCTTTTTATTTAGCTGGGTGTAGTTACTACTTGCTGTAATTGCTGTAGTTCGTGTTAGGAAGATTTTCTGTGAGGTAAGTGACTTATGAAAAAGAATGGGGTTTGCAATGTTGGGATTCGTGATTGAAATGAGTTTAGGCAATTAACAGAGTTGGAGGTAATTTCATATTTTTTTTAATTTCATATTTTCTTGGATTTGTATTATTGTTAGGATTTCTTGCAATTCAGGGCCATTCTTTTGGGTTAATTATTGGTAGGCATGTTTTGAATGTATAGCAGTCAGATTGCATTGGGATTGTATACTGTGGGTAATAAATGAATAGGTTAAGTCTGAGTTGTCTTTCTCAGGGAAAATTCGGTAGGTCGGTGTTTAATAAAAATAATTAGAGTTAGTTTCATCCTTTACCCTGATATCTTCGAGAACTTTTTTGTTGTCTGGGCAGACGATTGTCGCATTAATAACACTTGTCGTGAAGAACTCTTTGTCCAAAAATGCTATTTTCTCTTTTGCAGTTTATTATCTATCACAAAATAAACTTTAATTGGTGCATTATAATTTTTACTCCGTTTGGTAAAAACGCTGTGTTGCTTCTTCTGCTGAAACATAATTTGGAAATAATTTTGTGTTCTCCTTTCTTATCAAAGTTCTCTACTAATTGTTTTTTCCGTTAAAATCCAACTTGAGACTGTACTGCGATATCTTCATTGCAAATTATGTGCAGTACGCAACTGCAGTTGGAACCATGCACACCGACTATAGTAAAAAACTCTCTTATATTTTAATCTTAAGGTGGCTTAATTGGGCCGAAACTGGTTACCGTAAAGAAAACCTAATCCAAATTTGTGTTTTGTTCTTAAAACTTAGTTAAATAAATTAATCTAGGTATCCACCTATAAGTAACTTATTTTAATGGGTAATGGAAAGCAAATTAAAAGAAACTTTGTGATCACCAAGAGAAACGTACCCTGGAGATAGTTTCCAGGCTCCAGATGTCACGCACACTTGCCTTGGTGACATGTGCAGCGGTCACGTTCTTCAAATCAACTAAAAATATGTAACCAACAGAGTAGTCAAACGAGAGCATGAACTCTACCGCCATCAACATGGCCTTTATTGCCTGCGGCAAGTTCAGGATTGAAGCATCGGGGGTTATGTTCAAGAGGCAGCTGACACGGTTGCAGTCTTCCGTCATGCGTGGAACTGTGACCACAGTCCTGCAAATGAAAAGTGAAACAGTTTACTGACATGGAAGCCATATGTGTGAAACCATCCTTCTAAAACGAAAACAGATGGTTATACAGATATTTTATATAGTATTATAATTTAACTACCACTGTTTAGTTCGCAAATGATAAATCAAGCTGTCTCGTCTCAGATTTCAAAACAACTCCACTGTCACTGTCCTCTGTCAAAAAGTGAGATAAGATAGGCGTTCGGCAGAGTGGTGCCTTGTATGCCCACTTTGTTAACTCATTGACCTACTAATCCTACTAATATTTTTCCTCACAGTCGATCCTTTCTTTACTATTTAAATTTACGAGGATCAGAAAATTTTGCCTTAAACACTTTGTTTAAAAATTATAATAATTTTTAATAGGAATTCTTTATAAAACTATCCTTAATATCTATTGAAGTGATGGGGAGTGAAGATAATAATGTTTTAAAATTTTATGTTGGTGTGGTATACCCAAAAAATACGGGTAAGTAGAACGAAACTAGACGTTTCTCACACTCATACCGTCTAGAACTTTTCTTTTTCCTATATTTGCACACTAAACAACTTCTGGAGGGTGTTTTCTTGATGGAATTCGGGAAGGGGAGGGGGGGGTGGGGGTGGATAAATCTAACAGAACCTGAAATCGATTGGTTATAACGCGCAAAATGTCGAACGAAATCGTGTGTGTTACAGAACGCTACACAGATTGATTTCTCAGCTTCCATCTGTCAACCGAGAAGAAGAAACACTAAGAACAAGTGGTAACTGCCCGGCCTGTCTCACAACCGCCAATGTAATAATGGACTTGAAACGTGTGACCGGCTGTGGGCTGGTTGTTTAAACCAATAGATTGAATGACAACCGAGCACATAATAATGGCTCTATAATCCGGACTGCGCCTTCAGTTTCACTCTGGAACTGAATACGATTCCTTGCCACCTGTTCCCATGATCCAATCTCAGACAATTATTACATGAAATGTTTCCAAATCTGTGCAGTGCACATTCTGTGGACACCTTTCAGCTGATGGAATTTATGCATTTAAGTCTTTCACTTTATTATCAAAGGAATTCTTGCCTGCCATTAATGACTGGCGAAAGCAACAGCAAAACTATAACAAATTACTCTCAATGTGGCAGTAAAACCGTAATATTTGACATCAATGTGGTGTGTGTCCATCCTTAGTCATTATGAGAGCTTGAAGTCTGATGGAGAAACTTTGAATGAGAGTGTCTATAGTCTGTGGAGAAAGAGAAGCCCGTTCTTCCTCAAGGCAAGAAACCGGAGAGGGTAGTAAGGTAGGGCACTGGGATCTGGAGCGAAGTCAACGTTCTAATGCATCCCAAAGGAGTTCCACCAGGTTCAGGTCAGGAGTCTGAGCAGGGCAGTCCTTTTCAGGGTTGTTGTTGTCCACAAATCATTGCCTCATCCTGTTCAGTGACCGTCTGTCACGATCACTCAACAGGCACTTTCGTCCCCGTTCTCACCTAGCGAATGATAATTTTCCACTTGCACGGTATGTGGTACAAATCTCCGATACGGTGCCTTTTGAAACACCAAACACTTCGGCTACCTTGGTTACTGAAGTACCCGTCATGCGAGCACCAACAGCTTGCTCACGTTAGAGTCCACTTACACCCAAACCTCCAGATGTCAGACAAAAATGGTTCAAATGGCTCTAAGCACTATGGGACTTAACATCTATGTTCATCAGTCCCCTAGAACTTAGAACTACTTAAACCTAACTAACCTAAGGACAGCACACAACACCCAGTCATCACGAGGCAGAGAAAATCCATGACCCCGCCGGGGATCGAACCCGGGAACTCGGGCGCGGGAAGCGAGAATGCTACCGCACGACCACGAGCTGCGGACAGATATCAGACCCTCAGATCGGTACCAAACGTTGTGTGTCGATACATTATCAACCAAAACACCGATTAAGTTTGTGCTGTGTGCTGTCGTCCAGTAGAACATGCTTAAAGGTAATTAAAAGTAACGCCAGAACTATGGAGTATAGGCAAACCATATCTGTAAGCTCTGAATACGAAGATCACTGGTAGGTTAGTTGGTAGGACGTCAGATTATCGTGCTAGAGGTCCCGATTTCGAAATCAGTCGGCTCTCAGCCGTGGTAGCCTGCGGAACTGCCCCGCGCACAGGCCAAGCCTTCCGCTCTCGGCCTTGTTTATTTCAGCGCCGCGGTACTCGTGTTTAAAGACTCCACTACTACGGTACTTCATGGCGCTCTCTTACGACGTTCAGCGATCAAAGTAGACGTTTCAGGTCGAACATCCACGACCAAGACTTTTTGAAGTTGAAAACTTCAAACGGGAGTATATGCGTTTGAACCCCCTGGACGTGATCGGAATATATTTTTCCATCACAGGAACTGTTGTATACTTCAAGATGTCGACGGAGGCGCTATGCGCTGAAGTTGTCCAACGAAACGCCCCCACACTAAACTTTAAACACTCTGATGCACACGTAGGTGCAGTGACAGTGGACCACGTGGTGTGTTTGATCTCCAGTTCGAGGTGCCTCAGTAGGTAGTCATTGCCGGTTTCGAGCCACATGGAAACGTCTTGGGTCACCCAGCGGCGAGGTGGCAAAGATTTACGACCGACCCAGTGTTAAAAGGCGTCTGGCAGATCAAAACTGAGCTGCGAACACCTACCTTCGTACCTGATGATTGGCCATGTGCGGGCCATTGTCATGTACAATGGCCAGCCATGAACGTGCTCCGGATGTGGCCAGGAAGTACATGTCTGGTCCGAATGTTTTTGCCGACACCGCTGGGTGAAGTAACCCCGGCATCGATGTTCAGCTACGCGATGGTAGCACAGAGCGCTGCAGCGTCACTTCAGGATACGCCTGCAGCCTCATCAATGCCACCCAACGCATCACACCACGTCTACGAAACCAGCATGGCGTCACCCCCAGTGCCCGCACTAGGAACATTCATTCTCAGGACCGTGGCGGACGACCCTGCTTGAACCATGGACGTCGAACTAGTTGTCGTGCCGACTGCTGCCGTTACCCAGACGGGTATAGCGTCGGATGATGGGCGACCACATTCTGATTCGGAACAAAATATTTGGAAACAGCGGTCGCCCTGGTAACGCAAGAAACGCCGACGGACACCCTCCGATGACGCCCTTCTTCAGATGATTTCGCGAGATGACGACCCGATGTCTGATGGTGACCTCCGTATTGCGCCCAGTCACATGGTACAACCACTCCTGACGCCTCTCCTGTGAAGAATCCTGTCTCGGTTCTGAACACGAACTCAGTGTTGCCAGTACATGAGGACAACAGATCCCCAGCAGCTGTTGTCACGACGTCTGTTTCGCCAACACCGACAGTAAACGACTGTCAAATGACTTCAGCTTCAGCTTCCTGGACAGATGACATTGAAGAAGGAGCGGTTCAGACCACTAGCGTGTCCGAGCGAGAACATCCCACAGAGGTGCCTGAGCCGGCGCCCTGCCAGTAATCGCGACAAACGCGAGAGATCCGGTGGGTCTACACCTGCAGCATGTTTCCATCACGCATTCTGCATCAACTGCAAGGGACCGTACACACCAGTATCGGAGAATCTTACCAAAATCTGAGCCCCTCACAAACTGGCTATGCTCTGAGGCACAATCTACAGAGGCTGATATTGCACTCCTACAGGAAGTGTTCATCACTGACTTCCAAGTGCGCCCCAGGTACACCGCCTGCGTTTCTCACGCCTCCGACACAGGTAGTGTGTCACTATCCTCCTAAGAGACGGGCTCCCTGCAGAGGATGTTGCATGCCTCCCAACTGAACGGGGTATGGGCGTGCGTGTCATTAACATCTACGCACCATCCGGCTCCAGCCGCTGTCATGACTGGCATAAATTCTTTGCCAAGAAGATCACACTACTCTTCACAGAGTCAAAAGACGATTTGGTACTCGGTGGAGACCTCAACTCGACACAAGAACTCGCCAGGGAATCCCATATCTTGAAGAACTGCCCACAATAGGAGTGGTCTACATAGTCGATGGCCTGGCTAAAGTACGGCGATGCCAAGGCACCAGGGAGACGTTGGTGACGAGCAAAGGCTATATACATCTACATCTACATGATTACTCTGCAATTCACATTTAAGTTCTTGGCAGAGGGTTCATCGAACCACAATCATACTATCTCCCTACCATTCCACTCCCGAACAGCGCGCGGGAAAAACGAACACCTAAACCTTTCTGTTCGGGCTCTGATTTCTCTTATTTATTTTGATGATCATTCCTACCTATGTAGGTTGGGCTCAACAAAATATTTTCGCATTCGGAAGAGAAAGTTGGTGACTGAAATTTAGTAAATAGATCTCGCCGCGACGAAAAACGTCTTTGCTTTAATGACTTCCATCCCAACTCGCGTGTCATATCTGCCACACTCTCTCCCCTATTACGTGATAATACAAAACGAGCTACCCTTTTTTGCACCCTTTTGATGTCCTCCGTCAATCCCACCTGGTAAGGATCCCACACCGCGCAGCAATATTCTAACAGAGGACGAACGAGTGTAGTGTAAGCCGTCTCTTTAGTGGACTTGTTGCATCTTCTGTCTTGCCAATGAAACGCAACCTTTGGCTTGCCTTCCTCACAATATTATCTATGAGGTCTTTCCAACTGAAGTTGTTCGTAATTTTTACACCCAGGTACTTAGTTGAATTGACAGCCTTGAGAATTGTACTATTTATTGAGTAATCGAATTCCAACGGCTTTCTTTTGGAACTCATGTGGATCACCTCACACTTTTCGTTATTTAGCGTCAACTGCCACCTGCCACACCATACAGCAATCTTTTCTAAATCGCTTTGCAACTGATACTGGTCTTCGGATGACCTTACTAGACGGTAAATTACAGCATCATCTGCGAACAACCTAAGAGAACTGCTCAGATGGTCACCCAGGTCATTTATATAGATCAGGAACATCAGAAGTCCCAGCACACTTCCCTGGGGAACACCTGATATCACTTCAGTTTTACTCGATGATTTGCCGTCATCATGTCTCTGTAATGGCGAAGGGCCGTACAGATATTATTTTCATCTTCTGTTACTTCTGGTCGCTGAAGGTGATGTAAGATGCGACCTTCTTGAGTCGTGATGCCAGCAGCCGCGCAAATATTTTCATATCGCTGTTCAGCAACGTGATTGGTCGATAATCATGACCACTCGATCGTCCACGCTGTTTGTGAATGAGTATAATGATGCCCTTGAGAAAGGTTTTAGGGATCACTGTCGTTGGGGACATCAGCTCATGTGCGATGTTCGTCCATGTGGAAGCCAACAAAGAATTAAGAGTTTTGTAAAATTCGTTGGGGACACCATCACGCCCTGGGGTTGTGTTATTAGATCCCGCCTTGATAACATCGAGTACTTCACCTGTGGTCACGTCTTCTTGGACTTCATGCGCTACCTCCACAGGGAGAGTGCTTGTAGTAAGTCGTGTGGTCTCTGTGATCAGTTCCAT
The DNA here is from genome assembly GCF_023864275.1 of Schistocerca cancellata. Taxonomy (NCBI): domain Eukaryota; kingdom Metazoa; phylum Arthropoda; class Insecta; order Orthoptera; family Acrididae; genus Schistocerca; species Schistocerca cancellata. The sequence goes on along the minus strand of NC_064630.1, from coordinate 313,402,069 downwards.
GGAATGCGGTACGGATGAATACAATCAAGCGAAATGATTGTGAAGAGCATGGCCGGTGGTTTGTCGGGTCTCATGAGGGTGGACTTCCACGTCCCTGAGGACGTGAAACAGAGCCCTGCGTCTTCGTTGTTATTCCTGGAGGAGGTGGTACGTCGATGGATGTTATGAGGTATACGATTAGAGGTCTGAGATCAGACTACAGTGCCTTCCAGATGATGGTCCATGATCAAGGAGATCTCCAACTTTGTTCGGTGTACCACCATATGCCTGGCTGGCGAAAAAGCCGTCGTCACAGTCACAAAGAACTGAGTAATAAAAGTGCAATGTATTAGTATGCCATGCCTTGGCTTCCTTACCATAGCTCATCAATGTTTTATGGATGGTCGGCTGTGCGCAAGAGAGACACCAAGATGAGGTAGAGTCATAGGTGTCATGACACAGCAGCATCATGCCCATACTTCTTGGACCATTTGGCGACAGTCTAGGGAGATCAGGTGAGTGACATTGAATTTCCACAGACCACAACTATGTCACACATACTGTCGGACTTCAGCATGTTGGGTGCCTTCAGCAAGAGGGCTGGTGAAGTAGATGTGGTCTATGCGCCGAGTGTGATGGCTCTCGATCTTCCACCATAACAGAGTCCATCAACATGAGGCAGCAAATATGAGGGAGCCAAGGAGGTAGAAATATGGGTTCTACTACGCCAAGACTGCTTGGTTGCTACAACAGGAAAACACAATTAATTAGCAGGAGTACAAAATAAGAAAGTATTTATTACTTAACTTTGTTGTAGTCCATGATCTGTTGGTTGACAATTATAGAAGACGCGACTAGACTAAGCGTCTGTAGAATGACATAATTTACAAGTCACAGCTCTTGCAGTGACGAATTAATCTCTCGTAACCTTGAATGTTGAATCCGGCGAATTTGAAGACTATCTTGGCTGTCAACATGACAGAACGTGGAACTGTTTATCACTGCCAACTTAGTACTGTTGACTTTACTGTAGTACTATTACGGAACTTTACAACTGGGCTACAAAGACTTGATGGCAGCAACGACTGAGCTGCAGACGATGACTGACTAACATCGGCGCTGGCTGACCACTGAGCGCGGCTACGAACTGTAGACTGGTACAACTGCACTACTCTCCTGTTGCACATGAAGTGGCCTAGCGGCGCCTCGCGGCGAGCATAAGTACTGCGACTGGCTGTGTACTCTTTGGCTAGCACAGCCGTTCTTCTGTTCCGTTTATCGAGAGAATCGCGTCCGGCTGATCGATCTCTCAGGCAGCGGTGTGATCGTATGACTGATGACATCACAGAGTGAGCGTTGTGAAATGTGAAACCCGGTTGGGTTCTGTGGAGCTTTGTCCTGGTGTCAATGAGTTGCAGGCGATCGATACCCATCGAGAGAGCCACACAAGGTGAATGTTGTGGGAATTGGTCAGCGGATCCTTGTGTCGAGTTCAAGTCTCCACCGAGCACCAGATCGTCTTATCACCCTGTGAAGAGCGGTGTGACCTCCTTGGCGAAGAATGTGTGTTGGTCATGACGGCGGCTAGAAGTCATGTTCGTAGATGTTAATGATAGGGTGAAGCCCATACTCCGTTCAGTTGGGAGGTATGCAACATCCTCTGCAGGGGGCCCGTCGCTTTGGAGGATGGAGACACACTACCAGTGTCGGAGACGTGAGAAACGTAGGCGGTGTACCTGGGGCGCACTTGGCAGTTAGTGTTGAACACCTGTAGGAGTGCAATATCAACATCTGTAGATGGTGTCTCAGAACATGACCAGTTTATGAGGGGCTCAGATGTTGGCAAGATTCATTGTGGCGACACGATATTGGTGTGTACTGTCCCTTGCAGGTGATGCAGAATGGGTGGAGGAAGCATCTTGCAGGTGTGGACCCACCGGATCTCCCGCATTGGTCACGATTACTGGCAGGGCGCCGGGGTTACTGTCGAAGTGGGGGAAGCAGGCGTTGTGACAATAGCGGCTGGGGATCTATTGTTCTCTTGTACTGGCAACACTGAGTTCGTGTTCAGAACTGAGACAGGATTCTTCACAGTAGAGGCGTCAGGAGTGGTCGTTCCCTGTGACTGGACGCAGTATGGAAGGTCACCATCAGACATCGGGTCGTCATCTAGCGAGGTCATCTGAAGGAGAGCTTCATAGGAGTGTGTTGGTCGGTATTTCTCGCGCCTCCTGGGCGACCACTGTTTCAAAATGTGTTGTTCCGAATCAGCATGTGGTCGCCCATCATCCGACGCTTTAACAATCTGGGTAAAGACAGCAGTCGGTACGACAACTAGTTCGACGTCCATGGTTCAAGCAGGGTCGACTGCCACGGTCCTGAGAGAGAATGTTTCCGGTGCGAGAGCTGGGGGTGACGCCATGCTGTTTTCGTTGACGTATTGTGGTGCGTTGGGTGGCGTTGACGAGGGTTCAGGCATGTCCTGAAGTGACGTGGCAGGGCTCGGTGCTACCGTCGCGTAGGTAACAGGTAGGGACGTGAACGTCGATGCCGGGCTCACTTCACCCAGCGTTGTCTGTATCAAAACTTTGCTTAAACATTCGGACTGGTAATGTCCTTAATGACCACATCCAGAGAACGTGCGTGGCTGGCCATCTTACATGACGATAGCCTGCACACTGCCAATCATCAGTTACGAAGGAGCGTGTTTCATCAGCCCAATTTTGATCAATCGGACGCCATTTAACACTGGCTATGATGATGATGATTAGTGTTTTAGGGCGCACAACAGCGAGGTTATCAGCGCCCGTTAACACTGGGTAGGTCCTAAATCTTTGCCACTTAGCCGTGAGGTGACCTAAGACGTTTCCATACGGTTGGAAAGAGACAATGACTACCTACTGTGGCACCCTGAAAGCGAGCTCAAACACACGCAAAGTTCGGAGACCGAATTCCGCGTGGTCCACTGTCACTGCACCTACGTGTCCATCAAAGTGTTTAAATTTTAGTGTGGCGGCATATCGTTGCATAACATCAGCGCATAGTGCCTCCGTCGACACCTTGATGTTTACAACACTTTCTGTGAAGGAAAAATGTATTCCGATCACGTCCAGGGGGTTCAAACGCAGATCCTCCCGTTTGAATTTTTCAACTTCAAAAGGTTTGGTCGTGGATGTTTGGCCTGAAACGCTACTTTGATCGTTGCATGGCGTAAGCGCCATGAGATACGGTAGTAGTGGACTCTATAAACACGTGTACCACGGCGCTAAAGTAAACAACTCTGAGAGCTTGGTCTGCGCGCGGGGCAGTTTCACACGCTACCACGGCTGAGAGGCGACTGATTTCGAAATCGGGATCTCTAGCACGACAGTCTGAGGTTCTACCAACTCACCTACCAGGGATCTTCGCATTCACAGCTTAGAGATGTGGTTTGCCTATACTCCATAGTTCTGGCGTCACTTTTAATTACCGTTCACGCAAGTTATACTGGACGACAGCACACAGCACAAACTAAACTAAACTAAATCGGTGTTTTTGTTGATACTCCATCGACACACTACGTTTGGTATCGATCTGAGTGTCTACATCTGGAGGTCTCGGTGTAAGTGAACTCTAACGTGAGCAGACTGTTGGTTCAAAATGGTTCAAATGGCTCTGAGCACTATGGGACTTAACATCTATGGTCATCAGTCCCCTAGAACTTAGAACTACTTAAACCTAACTAACCGAAGGACAGCACACAACACCCAGTCATCACGAGGCAGAGAAAGCAGACTGTTGGTGCTCTTATGACGGGGGCTTCAACAACCAGGTAACAGATGTGTTTGGCGCTTCAAAAGGCACGGTATCGAAGATTCGTACCGCATACTGTGAAAGCGGAAAAATATCTTTTGCTAGGTCAGAAATGGGACGGAAGAGTGTGTCGACTGATCGTAACAGACGGTCATTGAAGAGGATTGTGACAAAAAATAGTAAGAGGATGAGTGTGGCAAAAATCACTGCGGAACTGAATGTCGCACTCGCAAAACCTGTCAGTGTGAAAACAACACGGTGGGTGCTGTATAAGCAGGAATTGAAGGGAATTTCAAAGTTATTCATCAGTGACACAAATGCTCGTAAGACGAAAACATGGTGATAAGCCACAAAAGTTGGACCTTTGAGCAACGCAAACAAGTAATTTTGTAAGACAAGTTTTGTTTCATACTGTTTTCAAATTCCGTCCGAATTTGGATCCCAAAAGGGGTGAGAGGGGGAGGGGGTCGGTGACGATTTGGGCAGCCATATCGTGTTCCATAGTCGCTTTACTCCCGAGGACTGTGGGATCATTTTAGTCGATCAGTTCCATCCCACGTTTGTTCCCCAACAGTGGTGCTGTGCTATAAGGCGAGAGGGGCAGTGTTCAGACAACTCGCATCACCCACGAAGGATTGGTTTAGTGAGCTCGAGGACGAAGTGTCGCATCCCACTCTTGCTGAGCCATTGAGGCCTACTTTGGAGAGAAAGATGCGTGAGCGCTGCCGCGCGGTGTGGCCGCGCTGTTTGAGGCGTGATGTTACGGATTGCGCGGCTCCTCCTGCCGGAGGTTCGAGTCCTCCCTCGGGCATGGGTGTGTGTGTGTGTTGTTCTTAGCATAGGTTAGTCTAAGTCAGTTTAAGTAGTGCGTAAGTCTAGGGACCGATGACCTAAGCAGTTTGGTCCCTTAGGAATTCATACACATTTGAACTTTTTTTTTTTTTGCGTGAGCGCTATCCACATCCGTCACAGTTATCTGAACTTTTCACTATATGGCAGAAAGAATGGTATAAGAGTCTCTTAAACATCATACGTGACCTGTTATTTATTTCGAGACGAACGGAAGCTGTTTTGAACGCCAGCGGGTTTCCTACAACATTTTAGGCATAGTGGCATGCAGTGATTTTCGTGTTTCCGTATTTTTGTCCAACCCTGCACAAAAATGCCTGCTTCTAGTGGTCAATTCTGACAGATTTATATCCAGTGAATTAGAATGCATATTGTGTATATAACTACATGGTTGTTTCTTCCATGACTTAATATGGGTAACAGATTCGTGTTATAATATCGGACAACCTGAAATTTAATACAGAATTTTTCTTCTCCAGCATCCATTGTTTGGAGCATTGAAATGAATTCCGGGATAGCTTTCTGGAGAACGTCACTTTTGATTGCATGAATCTCTTTGGGAATTGCAGGACGGAGATACAGTACCGATGAATGAGCTTCTTTGAATAATCTGTCGTTTACATAACCATATGCGAAATTATCACAAGGTTGAGATCGGGACGATAAGGGATCATTCTACACTGTTTTCAGTGAACACAAAGATATCTAGGGCGACGATCCAAGATACGTCCCCTGGTGTCTAACGGTGGATTACAAATCGCACAGAAAAAGCATTTGTCTTGATTTGTTGCAGCATTTTGAAGCTGAGTGGGAGGCCTTCTTGTCGCGGGTTGTGACTGTGGTGTCACAGCCAGACACCACACTTGCTAGGTGGTAGCCTTTAAATCGGTCGCGGTCCGTTAGTATACGTCGGACCCGCGTGTCGCCACTATCAGTGATTGCAGACCGAGCGCCGCCACACGGCAGGTCTAGAGAGACTTCCTAGGACTCGCCCCAGTTGTACAACCGACTTTGCTAGCGATGGGTCACTGACAAAATACGCTCTCATTTGCCGAGACGATAGTTAGCATAGCCTTCAGCTACGTCATTTGCTACGACCTAGCAAGGCTCCATTACCAGTTACTATTGATATTATGAGTCATGTACAGTCAAGAGCGGCGCTCGTCATTAATGGATTAAAGTTAAGTATTCCACCAGCTACGTCCATTTTTCTAAAGTCTAATTTCCTTGTCCTGTTCCAGACCTCACGCCAGCCTGCGTGAGCTAAAACGCGTGCCTTTCGGCTTCCTCTAGTACCCGGTGTTGGCTCTCCTGCCAACCCACAACAGTGACAGGTAAAGAAACTTGGGTTGAGCCCAAAACAAAACACAGTCGATGGAATGGCGCCACTCCCACTCACCAGAGGAGAAAAAATTCAAAGCAACAGGTTCTGCCGGTGAGGTCTTGATTACCGTCTTCTGGTACTGTGAAGATGTGGTTATCATTGATGTGGTGCCAAGAGGCGGTACCATTAATTCAGAAGCATATGCAACACATTAACAAAACTGAAGACGCCCTTTTGGCGACTTCGGTGCTACAGCAACCCAGGAGATGTTTTGCTGCAACACGATAACGTTCGGCCCCACATAAGTCTGAGGACTGCTGAACACATCGCAAAACAGGGTTGGACTGTTATCCCACCCACAACATAGCCCTGATCTAGTCCCCTCGGACTTCCATGTGTTTGGGCCATTACAGGATGCCATTCGTGGAAGACATTTTGAGGACGATGAGGAGGTGATTCACACAGTGAGGCACTGACTCCGCCACCAGGACAAGGATTGGTACTGTCAGGGCATACACGTCCTGGTTTCGCGCTGGAGGAAGACCATAGAACGGGATGCAGATTACGTGGAAAAATAGGGTGTGTAGATAAAACACCATTCTTTCGTGTGTGTAATTCTCTTTATGTTCAATAAAGAACTGTTGAAGAAAAAAAATTGGGTGCGTTACCTTCTTGGCAACCCTCGTATTTTCAATGTAAGGAAGAATTAGATGCACGTTTGGTTGACTGCGCATAATTTACGAGCGGCAACAAAGACACGCCTAGCAACAAGAATGGGTATAGAAAGTTTATCAAGTTTAGCAACAAATTAAAGCCGTCAATTGTAATTTGTGCTGGTATGGAGTGCGTGTTAGAATCAGTTACTACTTGCAGTCACAGTGTAAGAGGTCCGAGCAGATGTAATATTATGTAAGAGGTCCGAGCAGATGTAATTTAGATGTATTGCTCATGCGCTGCCTGCGATATGCAAGGTATAAGAGAATCTCTGACCAGAGAGCAGTGTTGATTGCAGTACGAACTGTGTAGCTGTAGCAGTAAGTTGTTGCTAGTCTGCAGTCTGCTCTGGTGTATCGTGTTGGCTGGGCCGGTTGCGATGCAGCGATGCCGGAGCCTGAGTATTATTGTATAAGGTAAAAAGCAGCTTGCGCATATATAGTAATGTCATCTCAAGTCCCATGTAAATGTTTTTAAAATCTCGTAATAATAATCTTTCTCATGAAAAGTAACTTTTAACAACCATTCATTTCAATTTAAAGAATTTACTAATTTCTCCCATCCATGATCATCCCGATTGTTGCAAAAGAAAAATCAGTTGCTTCCTTTCATAAAATGACAAATCTATCGGCCAGCATTGCACAGGGCTGTGCCAGAAAACATTATTTTAAGAGCAGATATATATGCGTTATCCGGCGACTTCATAGAGGTAACAATTTTTCTCTTTTTTATTCAGATTGATCTTTCAGGGCCATGATTCAGCACTGCTGACGTCCAAAATTTACCAGGTTAAATTCATAGTCAATTATTGAAAAGTCATAAGTGAGTGACAATTTAATTGAGAGGTTAGTTACATTGTATTATTACCAGGTTACTGATTTTTTTTTTTTTTTTTGTTGGGCAGTTACACATGAATGTGAACGACATAATTATAATTTTTACTGTTGAGAGGTTTAGGAATTTTTCTGTTTTGAGGTTTCGCCAAATTTGAAAGAATTTTGTGAGCTTAGATTAAATGTGAAAGAATTTTGTGAGCTTAGATTAAATGTAAAGGAATTTTGTAGGCACATTAAATGGGAAAGAAATTTTGTTATGAGGTTACACTAAATTAGAATCATATTCATATTATTATTTTATAAAATATTTTGTGGGGAGGTTACACTTGGCGACCCTGCCAAGGATCTTATTTCTTTGTTAATGTCTGAGAAGTAGTCATATATCTGCTCTTATTTACTTAAATGTAGTTTGCATCTGGCGCAACGCATTTACTAATTTGTCACTCTTTCTTTCACAGATCTTCGGCAATTTATTGCTCTTTGTTGTAATTGTGTTTGTTCCATTTTTGCTTCGTCTTTGTTTCATTTTTGTGCTTAATTTTGATTTGTGAAAAATGCCGCGAAAAACTGTTAACAGTACATCGCGATGTGCAATGAGTGAAATAGCCGACTCGAATAATTTGACCGATAATATTTGCGACACTCAGTGTAATAGTGTTAATCCCCTAATTACAGATAATCAGTGTGTACCGATCACTAATAATGATTTTGATCCTAATGATGAACAAACATATTCAATTATGTCCACAGTAAATGTAACAACTGATGACGCGGCATGTTCCATTACAATGAACGCTGTCCAGTTTGACACGCCTAATTTTCAGAATTTACACAGTGAACAGATAAATGTTTCTAACGAAAATGAACAGTGTAGTCAAAATATCTCAGATTTATTTTATTCCGATGTAGTGACCAACAGTGCTCATCCAATTAGCAAACCTTTTCGCGAGTCAAACAATGACCAAATGGTTACACAAAACGTGACAAATGCAGACACACCACCACACAGCTCAGAGAAAAGAGTCGTTAATTTTGGCTGGGATCAAGTTATGGCAGTATTGCTACAACAGAATGAAAGACAAGACAACAACTTCAAACAACTTAATGAAAATCTTAAACAGTTGAATGAAAAATACGACAAACTTAATGAATCGTACAAACAACGTAATGAAAAATTCGACGACCATTTCAAACAACTTAATGAAAAACTAGACAACAATTCCAAACAGTTGAATGAAAAACACGACAACCTTAACGAACAGAACAAACAACTTAGTGAACAGATTACAGCCGTTTCCGTGCAACGTTATGATGCTAAAGAACAATTACGTGAGGAAATTGAGGCTTGTGCTAGGAATAGTAGTGAAGAAATTAGATCTGTTGTACAAGAATTAAGTAGTACACGTGTAGCCACAACGAAATTACTTAGAGATGAAATTAGTGCAGTCACTGAACAATGTTCAGAAAACGCAACACAGATACGCGACGAGTTTAAATTAATGTCAGCAGAAGTTTCACGCACTCTGGATACGGAAGTCAATATGAAATTTGAACAACAGATCAGCCAAATTGACGAACGTTTTAAAGTGACAGAAATGAAAAATGTTTCAGTCACTAACACGTTACAGCATACGCCACGTTCCGAACATTTGTCACACTCACACAGCCAGTATAACTTAAGTAATTTACAGAGACCACGCAACTTAGAATCCGAAGAGACACAGACAAACAGATTCTCATGCAATCCTGAACCTGCTAAGACATACCAGAGACAATAATTTTTATTACAAGCACTTTCTATCCATTAGGAAATTTAAAGTATTTAAAAATGACAGAACACAAATACATCCTTTGGACTGGATACGACAATTTGCTTCTTTATTTTCACCGGCTTGGCCTGTAATGCAGAAACTAGCATTGGACTGGATACAACAATTTGTTTTTGAATTTTCACCGGCATTGCCTGTAACGCAGAAACTAAAATTTATTTGTAGCGCGTAATTGACCTCAGGGGATTCATTACACTTCGATGAATATGTGCCATAGCGTGCACCGGGCCCCAAGCCGTAGTAGTGCTATTTCATCTTTAGTTTTCTGCACTGCTGCCTTCTCTTTTACTATCCTTTATATCTATCAAAACAGCTCTTCAACTATCGATCTATCTAGAATTAGAAACGTGTAAAGAAAACCTGATATGACAAATTTTACCGAAAGTGACAGTTTTCATTAGACACTCGCGAAATAAAAAGAAATACCAGCATAATTTTAATAACAGACAAAATTTTGATCATCAGTATGTGGAAAATTTTCAGCAATCGCAGACACATTTTGACAACAATAGAGGCTTTTCTCCACAACAGCATCAAAACCAGCCGGTTAGCATACCTAACCAACAATGTAGTCTGCAAGATCAACCAAGCTTTAATGTTTCGCCGCCTACACGTATAGCTTCGGCTCCACCAAACAGTAACGCACAACAACAAGGAAATAACTACGTACAGAAGACACAACATTTCAATTCCTATCGCAACGCGCCGTATAGCAATGACTATCATGACAGACGTAAAAGTAATGAGCACAATTTTCAGCGTAACAGTCGGTGTTACCAGCAGCAGAATCATCCGCAACAACAGATTATCATGAATGAACCAGACAGTAGATATCATCCCGAACGTAATACGTCAGGAAGAAATAACAGAACAGTACAAATAGTCGAAATGCCACAGCATCCTCCCGCAAATAACAGCACGTCAGAAAGAATTTGACTAGATACAGTACAGGTTGCATCTTCCAGCAACGCAAGCAACACTTTTGACACAGAGAAATTTATTCACGAAAATGTTATTACTTTTGACGACATCTGAGACACACTTTTACATGAAAAACCAATAGTCTGAATTTGTCAATCTGAAACAAGCTTTGTTGAACGCACCTCTTTTATCACACCCAGATCTTACTAGAAATTTTTCCATTGCCACCGACAGTTCTAACACCGCTTTAGGCATACACATTTTTCAGGAAATTGAAGAAGATGGTACTACAGTAATTAAAAACATCGCCTTTGCGAATCGCATTCTGTCACCTGCTGAACGCAATTATTCTGTTACAGAACTTGAAACATTATGTGTTGTATGGGCATTTACGAGATTTCGGCATTTTCTTTATGGAAGACATACGACCGTTTACACAGATCATAGAGCCATTCAGTTTTTACTTTCAGCAAAATTTACACACGACAGGTTAAGCAGATGGAAGCTTTATTTACAGGAATTTAATTTTACAATTGTTCACATTCCCGGTACACAAAATATTGTAGCAGACGCACTATTCCGTTCTCTCAGCAACAATCAGCAAGACATCGCAACCAACTTCTGCAAAGCAAATTTCAGCGTCATGTATATTCAACAAGTTGCATTCGAAAATTTTATTTCGGCATCATTACGAGACATAGCACAAGAGCAAAGTAAAGACAACGTATGGAAAGAAATGAAACACCTTTGGCAAGATAGGAATAATGTTACAATCAGAAACCATTACATTGTACGCAATAATATTCTGTTTCGCCGCTCTCACCCTGACAACAACTGGTTATTATGTATTCCTGACGAACTTGTTAACAAATTAATTTGGTATACTCATTTAAGTTACGCACATTACGGAGCCAGAAAATGCTTTCTTATACTGAGACAGAACTGTTATTTTGCCAACATGGAGAAACATATTCGACGAGTTTTAGCGTCATGTAAAATCTGCCAGAAAGCTAAGTCAAGACACGACTTCACATATTCCTCCGTTACGTCCCATTGTACCCGTTAAATTGAGACACATGGCCGCTGTAGACATTTTTGGTCCGATTCCCAGAACTAATAGAGGTTTTTGTTACATCTTTGTCGCTGTTGAACTCACTTCGCAATTTGTTACCTTCACTCCATTACGCAAAGCTACTGCTAAATCGATTTCGAATGCATTTGTAAAACATTTTTTATTTCATGTAGGACATGTATTGAAAGTAATTTCCGACAATGGAGCACAGTTTCGATCTGCTATATGGACACGTATGTTACGAGCAAGAAACACTTCTCCGATCTATATATCCAAGTATCACGCTTCTTCGAACCCTTGTGAACGTCTAACGAAAGAAATTGGTAAACTTTGTAGAATATACTGCCATAAAAGACATATTGATTGGGACACACACATACTCTCATTCCAGGATGTAATTAATTCCATACCAAATGAATCTAATATGCTATCTCTGACTGTTATATTGAAAAATGTTGAACCACCTAACAAAATTAAAGAATTAGTATCCTTTCCTACATCGCGTCGACTACGCCACCATGAAATAATTGACATTGCACTCAACAACATCAAACGTGCCGCAGAGCGCCGGAGAAGACAGCAAAAACAGGTTTGTACACGCAGTGACTTTCACATTGGACAGAAGATATTAGTACGCACACATTATTTATCCAACAGAGGAAAGAGTAGGTGTAGTAAATTTGAGCTTCTATACGCAGGTGCATATCGAATTCGCAGCATTCCTCACCCCAATGTAGTACACGTCGAAACTTTGAGAACCAGAAAAAGCAAAGGCAATCACCATGTCTCCCAATATTAAACTCTTCATTGAATGAACATACTTTATGATTTATCGCACTGTAATGCCATTTCCTGATTTTTATGCGACCACTTATGCAATTATATTTATATGAACACTTACTGATGATTATCGTATTTTTTCGTGGCAAGTGACCGGCAAGGTAAGGTTAGCAGGTCGCTTTTCTTGTCGTTACACATCAGACCGTGCACATTTTTCATTTTTCGTGTATGTATGATTGTTTTCCTGTTTTGTTTGTATGCAGTATGAAATGTTTAAGATGTAACAAACACCAGTTGACTTTGGCATTTTTCCTTATGATATATCAATATCTTGACTATTCTACACTTTTGGCTACTGCATTATGAGACTGTGTGTACATTTTTGCACCTGAACACTCTCTATGTTTTTGACATAATACGGTTTCTGTCATGCTATGCTGTATGCTTAATTATATCACTAGAAACAAGTTTATATTTAATGAGAATATGATTTAAATGCAAGATATTAATCCCTCTTCATCATTTTCAGAAAGCAATAACGTGTAAAAGAAATAACTTAAACAAACCACAGTGGATTACTATGAAATGGGAATTTCACCTTCGGAATGAACGAAAGAAGATGCAATACCTTGTCATGAAGAGTAAATGGACCAGAATTAACAAGCATTAACAAGAATATACTATACACATCGTATGATAGCAGTCTTAACTAATTATTTTTCTTTCAGAATACGAGGCGATTGATGCAGGCTGTCAGACAGAACTACACATCTTAGTTTTAGTGATGAAATATGCTAGAAATAAGAAACTCTATACTATAAATAGTTGTATGAAGTAAATGGTAATATGAACAATGAAGTGTTTTTTTTTTGCAGATGATAATGAATGATGATGAATAGTTATATGAAGAATATGGTAATATGAATAATGAAGTTTTTCTTTGCAGGTGATGATAATGATGAATTTTATATGGCCACTTAACGCACCACTTTTAAGTTTTTCTTTGCAGATGAGAATAATGATGAAGTTTATATATTTACTATTAGTTAAGAGATGCTATGTAGTTATTTAAGTATTTGTTGCAGTTCGTTTTGACAGTATGTCTTATGTCGCATGCTATAATGACTGAATGTTTTGGAAAGGATAATTGAGTACATACATATTGAGTACACGTTTCATTACCCGGTAATTCGAAGTTCACTACTTTTCAGCATAATATGCTTTCCTTCTTTCAGCTCAATAATCCATTTTGTATTTTTTCTAGGAGAAGCTATTCATGAAATTAATGTGCTATAAGCAGTTAGGCATTAAACCTATTCTAGTACTTGCATTGTTTTTACCCATTTGTGTGTGTGATTCATGAATGAGATCACATATACTCTACTTGTTTCATAACCTTGCTACAGCTGACTCATGACGAATGACGTTACTAATCCTTATTTGCAGCAATAAGTCAAAAGCAAATATTTTCATCCCCCAGCAATTAATTATCGATCCCAACGCAATGCATTGCTAGCACAAAAAAATTGTGTTATGAGTCCCAAATAATGCTACCAGTTTAAGAGATATTTCTAGTTCTAAATATAATGCAAATTTCTCAGATGTATTGAAAGTGTGTTACATTTTTAACTATGTCCTATGTCACTTGAATGATGAGTTCTGAGTAATACTGAATGATGTTTTCTAACCACAGACCTTGAGTGATACTTATAATGTGTTACATTTTTCAGTATGTCATATGTCACTTGAATGATGAGTTCTGAGTAATACTGAATGATGTTTTGTAAAAATGCATAAATGCTATGCCAATAATTTCTGTAAATAATATTTTTGTTATACTCTATAAATGCTATGCCAATAATTAACTCTCATTTTGAATGATGACTTCTGAATAATACTGAATAATCTTTTATAAAACGATATGAATACTTTGTAACTGGCCAACGAGTGCCAATAATTATTTTAAATATGTCGTATGTCACTTGAATGATGAAAAATGTTTTGTAATATTCAATACTTGCTATATGTTTAGTAACTGGCCAATGAATGCCACTGTTTCTTATATTTTAAATTTGTCTTATGTCACTCACATGATATCATATATGAATACCAGTAGCTTGATGCTACACTCATTAGCTCCTGTTTTGAATGATTACTTCTGAATTATGCATAAAAATGCTTTGTAACTGGCCAATGAATGCCAATGATTACTATAATTAGATGAATTATGTAAATGCTATGCCATTAATTAACTCTTGTTTTGAATGATGACTTCTGAACAATGCATAGAAATGGTTTGTAACTGGCCAACGAATGCCAACGATTACTATAATTAGATGAATTATGTAAATGCTATGCCATTAATTAACTCTTGTTTTGAATGATGACTTCTGAACAATGCAAACAAATGGTTTGTAATTGGCCAATGAGTGCCATTGCTTACTGTAATTAGATGACTTATGAATAATGTTCTGTAATACTCCATACATAGTACAGAAATATTTTGTATCTAGGCAATGAGTGCCAAAAATTACTCAAATCGGTTGATAGACTAGTGTAATTCTCCATGATGACTAGTATAAGACTTAATGTCCTTCACCTTCTGACCTAATTACCAGAAATTACTGCAATATCCGATTGTCCTGTCCATCCTCATGATCATGGAGCACTATATTTGGTTTTTGCACTAATTCTACGTTGGTGAAAGAGTATGGATTCTACAAGCGTGTGGTGTTGACACATCATGCTGTCCACCACCTTGAACGATGGAGATGTTATTTTTGGTCCCACTGTTTGGTGTACCTAATGTACTTCCAAAATGATAACATTGAATATTAATACGACATTTCAGTGTCTTGGCTACACTGATTAATACTTCAGGGAAGAGAACTTCAAAAAATGGATCAAATGGCTCTGAGCACTATGGAACTTAACATCTATGGTCATCAGTCCCCTAGAACTTAGAACTACTTAAACCTAACTAACCTAAGGACATCACACACATCCACGCCCGAGGCAGGATTCGAACCTGCGACCGTAGCAGTCGCGCAGAGAGAACTTCAGATTGTCTAACTTGGTGTTGTGCTTCTGTAGAAATATATGGACCTTCAGTGCAGCTACGTGCAACCTACTGTGCTACAACCATGATGCAATCCTTCCCTTTCCTATCCTAGTTCTTGTAAAATGGTAAAAAATATATACAGTGGGTGTGCACTTTATGTCATTTGTTAATATGTTTTGTACTCATTATGTATACATTTTGACATTTCTTGATATGTTCTGTACTCAGTGCATGTGCACTCTATTTCATTTTATCTTCTGCACTTATATATATGTATATACTCTGTGACTGTAAACTTAGTTAATTAGAAAAATTTGTTGCTCATGGCAAGTCCAATTGACTCACCATCGCTGCCAAATTTTTGCCCCCCCCCACCTCCCCCAGTGGAGGGTTATGTAAGAGGTCCGAGCAGATGTAATTTTATGTAAGAGGTCCGAGCAGATGTAATTTCGATGTATTGCTCATGCGCTGCCTGCGATATGCAATGTATAAGAGAATCTCTGACCAGAGAGCAGTGTTGACTGCAGTACGAACTGTGTAGCTGTAGCAGTAAGTTTTTGTTAGAGTGCAGTCTGCTCTGGTGTATCGTGTTGGCTGGGCCGGTCGCGATGCAGCGATGCCGGAGCCTGAGTATTATTGTATAAGGTAAAAAGAAGCCTTGCGCATATGTAGTAATGTCATCTCAAGTCCCATGTAAATGTTTTTAAAATCTCGTAATAATATTCTTTCTCATAAAAAGTAACTTTTAACAACCATTCATTTCAATTTAAAGAATTTACTAATTTCTCCCATCCATGATCATCCCAATTGTTGCAAAAGAAAAATCAGTTGCTTCCTTTCATAAAATGACAAATCTATTGGCCATCATTGCACAGGACTGTGCCAGAAAACATTATTTTAAGAGCAGATATATATGCGTTATCCGGCGACTTCATTGAGGTAACAATTTTTCTCTTTTTTATTCAGACTGATCTTTCAGGGCCATGACGCAGCACTGCTGACGTCCAAAATATACCAGGTTAAATTCACAGTCAATTATTGAAAAGTCATAAGTGAGTGACAATTTAATTGAGAGGTTAGTTACATTGTATTATTACCAGGTTACTGAATTTTTTTTTTTGTTGGGACGTTATACATGAATGTGAACGACATAATTATAATTTTTACTGTTGAGAGGTTTAGGAATTTTTCTGTTTTGAGGTTACGCTAAATGTGAAAGAATTTTGTGAGCTTAGATTAAATGTGAAAGAATTTTGTGAGCTTAGATTAAATGTGAAGGAATTTTGTGGGCATGTTAAATGGGAAAGAAATTTTGTTATGAGGTTACACTAAATTAGAATCATATTCATATTATTATTTTATAAAATATTTTGTGGGGAGCTTACAACAGTAGTGACTGGTCAATATTCCGACCTGGTCCAACTTCTGACACCGTTCACCGCAGCCTATATGCACGGTGGATATGATTGAGGATATTTCGAGTTTAAATTGTACAGAGATAGCGATTGCATGAAATTTTCACGAAAAAGCTGTACGCAGTTGCTGAGAATGTGAATGATTTCTTACTGAAAAATAAAAAGGTTGAAATAAGTCCTGAAGGAGAATTAGTTTTACGCTCTGCAGAGGTCTGC
This sequence comes from Schistocerca cancellata, assembly GCF_023864275.1. Lineage (NCBI taxonomy): Eukaryota > Metazoa > Arthropoda > Insecta > Orthoptera > Acrididae > Schistocerca > Schistocerca cancellata. The sequence goes on along the minus strand of NC_064630.1, from coordinate 313,385,281 downwards.
CATATTTGCAGGGAACCGTTTGAGGAAGGCGATGTTAAACACAGGAACCTCACCATTTTATCAGTGTTTGTCGAGGTTCAGCACATGACAGTTGCAATGTGAAGTGCAGGCCTCATATACTGTCCCCAACGCATTCCACAATATAAGCAATTACGAGGTTCATTTCTTGATGCTAACATAAGTGAACCAAAGTTGGCGATGATGAAGTTCAACTGAAGCTAGGTCGCGTTTCTCTGCTACAGCATTACGTGGCAAAAGTAAATCGTTTACCAAAAGTATTGAAATTTATGTCTTTGAGTGGCACTACAATGTAAAGTTGCAATTTTTCACTTCAAAAATTTTTTTGATGTACTCACTCGAAAAGTGTGCATCATGCGGGAAATCAGATGAACTCAACATAATGTGGGCATATTTTCCTGATGACCAGGAAAGAGAAATTTTTCGCATGAGTATGCGAGCAATGAACTATTTTTAATGGACGAGCACTTATCCTCAATGAAAAGTTTAAAAGCTGATTAATAGGCGAAACGATAACAGAAGGTGAGTACCAGGGAGCTTGCAATGTATGGAATGTATTCAAGTGTAAAACACTTGGAGACTGTTTCGAATTATATTTGAAAATTTGCCTTCCACTTCTTGCTCATGTGTTCGAAAACCTCTCCAGCCTTCGCCTTAAGTCATATGAATTTGACCCTGTACATTGTATTACTTCATCCAGTTTGGTAGAGTATGCTTTTGCTGAAAATTAAGGATGCAGAACTGCAGCTTACACTCCTGGAAATTGAAATAAGAACACCGTGAATTCATTGTCCCAGGAAGGGGAAACTTTATTGACACATTCCTGGGGTCAGATACATCACATGATCACACTGACAGAACCACAGGCACATAGACACAGGCAACAGAGCATGCACAATGTCGGCACTAGTACAGTGTATATCCACCTTTCGCAGCAATGCAGGCTGCTATTCTCCCATGGAGACGATCGTAGAGATGCTGGATGTAGTCCTGTGGAACGGCTTGCCATGCCATTTCCACCTGGCGCCTCAGTTGGACCAGCGTTCGTGCTGGACGTGCAGACCGCGTGAGACGACGCTTCATCCAGTCCCAAACATGCTCAATGGGGGACAGATCCGGAGATCTTGCTGGCCAGGGTAGTTGACTTACACCTTCTAGAGCACGTTGGGTGGCACGGGATACATGCGGACGTGCATTGTCCTGTTGGAACAGCAAGTTCCCTTGCCGGTCTAGGAATGGTAGAACGATGGGTTCGATGACGGTTTGGATGTACCGTGCACTATTCAGTGTCCCCTCGACGATCACCAGTGGTGTACGGCCAGTGTAGGAGATCGCTCCCCACACCATGATGCCGGGTGTTGGCCCTGTGTGCCTCGGTCGTATGCAGTCCTGATTGTGGCGCTCACCTGCACGGCGCCAAACACGCATACGACCATCATTGGCACCAAGGCAGAAGCGACTCTCATCGCTGAAGACGACACGTCTCCATTCGTCCCTCCATTCACGCCTGTCGCGACACCACTGGAGGCGGGCTGCACGATGTTGGGGCGTGAGCGGAAGACGGCCTAACGGTGTGCGGGACCGTAGCCCAGCTTCATGGAGACGGTTGCGAATGGTCCTCGCCGATACCACAGGAGCAACAGTGTCCCTAATTTGCTGGGAAGTGGCGGTGCGGTCCCCTACGGCACTGCGTAGGATCCTACGGTCTTGGCGTGCATCCGTGTGTCGCTGCGGTCCGGTCCCAGGTCGACGGGCACGTGCACCTTCCGCCGACCACTGGCGACAACATCGATGTACTGTGTTTGGTGGTCAAGGTTTATATAGACTATTTATTTATTTAATTGGTTATATACGCCCCACGTGTTGAGCAATTCGGCGGTACGTCCACCTGGCCTCCCGCATGCCCACTATACGCCCTCGCTCAAAGTCCGTCAACTGCACATACGGTTCACGTCCACGCTGTCGCGGCATGCTACCAGTGTTAAAGACTGCGATGGATCTCCGTATGCCATGGCAAACTGGCTGACACTGACGGCGGCGGTGCACAAATGCTGCGCAGCTAGCGCCATTCGACGGCCAACACCGCGGTTCCTGGTGTGTCCGCTGTGCCGTGCGTGTGATCATTGTTTGTACAGCCCTCTCGCAGTGTCCGGAGCAAGTATGGTGGGTCTGACACACCGGTGTCAATGTGATCTTTCTTCCATTTCCAGGAGTGTATTAGTGATACTGATCTACTCTATTTGGTTGAAAGACGTATTAGAGGCGGTATTTTCCATTGCTTTTGCAGACATGCTGTTGCCAATTACTGCTTCTTAATCAATGATGACGGCAAAATTAACGTATCTTACATGTCTATGTGAATAGAATGGGCGATGCTACAATATCTTCCAGTATCCAGTTTTGTATGGCTTTTATCAGAGAGTGTTGAAACTTTTGCTCTGTAAAATGTAGCAGCATTTCCTAAATGGACCTCAAACATCCTGCCAGTGTTAAAGACTTCCATTCAGATTTGCCCTTATCTACAGAAAAAAATGTCACCACCAATCGATACTAAAAAACCAAAAATATTAATTTCAGTCATATATTGAGATTAATGCACAAAACGTATGAGTTTGCAAGCGGTATTTATTTCAAACTGATGAATAATAGTGTTTTGGAAAAACTATGCAAAAAAGGGCGAATATTGTTGAACATATGACTAACATCATGGTGGGAAGGTAGATCTGGAGCAGCTGCATTAACTGCCAATCTAAATTTTAGACGCAACTTTAGTTAGCATTGAACTGGTTTACTGTGTCTTTTGCTAAATCCATTACAGTAGGAAGGGCTATACTGGATATTTCGAAAACCCTTCTTATCGACTTTCGTTATAGTTAATTGTTGTGGTCTTCAGTCCTGAGACTGGTTTGATGCAGTTCTCCATGCTACTCTATCCGGTGCAAGCTTCTTCATCTCCCAGTACCTACTGCAGCCTACATCCTTCTGAATCTGCTTAGTGTATTCATCCCTTGGTCTCCCTCTACGATTTTTACCCTCCACGCTGCCCTCCAATACTAAATTGATGATCCCTCGATGTCTCAGAACATGTCCTACCAACCGATCCCTTCTTCTAGTCAAGTTGTGCCACAAGCTCCTCTTCTCCCCAATTCTATTCAATACCTCCTCATTAGTTATGTGATCTACCCATCCAATCTTCAGCATTCTTCTGTAGCACCACATTTCGAAAGCTTCTATTCTCTTCTTGTCTAAACTATATATCGTCCACGTTTCACTTCCATACATGGCTACACCATACAAATACTTTCAGAAACGACTTCCTGACATTTAAATCTATACTCGATATTAACGAATTTCTCTTCTTCAGAAACGCTTTCCTTGCCATTGCCAGTCTACATTTTGTATCCTCTCTACTTCGACCATCATCAGTCATTTTGCTCCCGCAAATAGCAAAACTCCTTTACTACTTTAAGTGTCTCATTTCCTAATCTAATTCCCTCAGCATCACCCGACTTAATTAGACTACATTCCATCACCCTCGTTTTGCTTTTGTTGATGTTCATCTTATATCCTCCTTTCTAGACACTATCCATTCCATGCAACTGCTGTTCCAAGTCCTTTGCTGTCTCTGACAGAATTACAATGTCATCGGCGAATCTCAAAGTTTTTATTTCTTCTCCATGGACTTTAATACCTACTCCGAATTTTTCTTTTGTTTCCTTTACTGCTTGCTCAATATACAGATTGAACAACATCAGGGAGAGGCTACAACACTGTCTCACTCCCCTCCCAACCGCTGCTTCCCTTTCATGTCCCTCGACTCTTATAATTGCCATCTGCTTTCTGTACGAATTGTAAATAGCCTTTCGCTCCCTGTATTTTACCCCTGCCACCTTCAGAATTTGAAAGGGGGTATTCCAATCAACATTGTCAAAAGCTTTCTCTAAGTCTACAAATGCTAGAAACGTAGGTTTGCCTTTCCTTAATCTTTCTTCTAAGATAAGTCGTAGGGTCAGTATTGCCTCACGTGTTCCAACATTTCTACGGTACCCTAACCGATCTTCCCCGAGGTCGGCTTCTATTATAGTTACATATTAAAAAAGTTTCCAGATAATCATGTAAAACTGTGCCATACTAACACCGATAGCGTAATTTATCACATTAAAACTCCAAATATTTTCAGGATAGCAGGAGTGATATCCATACAAAGTCTACTACCTCATTTTTCCGAGTAAATAACAAATGCAATATTCCACTTGTCAAGAAAAAAAATTAGCAAAAATGTATGCACTGAGATTGATTATGGACACGTAATGTGGAGGGACAAAAGGTGCAAAACATTCTGTTAATGTTTATTATCGTCAACAGGCAATGTGTTTTAGATTCAGAAGTGAAAAGAACTGTGCAACATGTAATTCAAACAAAGTACCATGTAGTGTTTGCCGTTAAACACCGCAAACTAAATTTGTCTCCACAAATGATTAATGTTTTATACTTCCAGATATTGTGAACTCATTGACGATGATGATTTTCTTATAAATAACCTAGATCCCTGCAAAAAGTAAATAGTGTATGTTTGAAGAATGTAAATTGTACCCAGGCAAAGGTCCCGAGTTTGAGTCTCGGTCCGGCAAACAGTTTTAATCTGCCAGGAAGTTTCATGTAAATTGTAGATTGTCACTGTAAATTGTAGTTCAGGCTCACTACCACCTTTGTAACTGATGTGAATTGCGGCACTCATACAAAAATACTTCTTCCTGACCGATTTGATTATACTCGCAATCACCAGGAAAATGCATTATTATTTTGAGATAGTCCAATTTCAAATATGATGTTCACTATTCGATAAATCGGTAATTATGTAATTTGTAATGTGATCAAAAAACGTCCATGGCAATTGCTCAGACAACAAAAATGTGAACTTTAACTGAGAAATGTAAAAACGTTGTACAATTTAAGTCCTGACTAAATCCATCGTAGCAAGACTTAAAATAATAGCCTGTGCTGAATGATGTATCCAAATATGCACTGTCAACCAAGTGTGTATCCAGCTTTCTTTGAAGTGTAATCTTCCTTAAAAGAAAATTTGTATCTCCAGTACTTTTGTTTGAGTTTTTTCTTCTTTTTCCTCTGTAATCTATTGGTTGTATCTCATGCAGTCATTCAGGATATATATAAATATATAAAGAGACAGAGAGAGAGAGAGAGAGAGAGAGGAGAGACATGGAATCTGACATAATATTAGTGAAGTTGGCATGTGTTATCTCTTAGTATCCGGACATGTAATGAAGTACTACACGCTGAAATGATGAGCTCTCTCTCTCTGTCCTCACATACTACTCCCAATGTCTCCAACCTTCCCTCTACCTCTCTTTCAACTATCCAGCTAGGAGTTGCACCTAAGTCCATAACATGTTTATCAGATGCGTGTGCGCGTCCGCGTGTGCGCGTGTGCGCGTGCGCGCGTGGGTGCGTGCGCGTGTGCACGTGTGTGCGTGCGCGTGTGCGTGAGCGCGTGCGCGTGTGCGCACGATGATACCAATTTACAAAATACACAGGCAACTGTCTTTGAACATGCCGCTAGATCAAGTGAATCTTACATATCATTCTGGTGTTGAAATACACTCCTGGAAATGGAAAAAAGAACACATTGACACCGGTGTGTCAGACCCACCATACTTGCTCCGGACACTGCGAGAGGGCTGTACAAGCAATGGTCACACACACGGCACAGCGGACACACCAGGAACCGCGGTGTTGGCCGTCGAATGGCGCTAGCTGCGCAGCATTTGTGCACCGCCGCTGTCAATGTCAGCCAGTTTGCCGTGGCATACGGAGCTCCATCGCAGTCTTTAACACTGGTAGCATGCCGCGACAGCGTGGACGTGAACCGTATGTGCAGTTGACGGACTTTGAGCGAGGGCGTATAGTGGGCATGCGGGAGGCCAGGTGGACGTACCGCCGAATTGCTCAACACGTGGGGCGTGCAAATTAGGGACACTGTTGCTCCTGGGGTATCGGCGAGGACCATTCGCAACCGTCTCCATGAAGCTGGGCTACGGTCCCACACACCGTTAGGCCGTCTTCCGTTCACGCCCCAACATCGTGCAGCCCGCCTCCAGTGGTGTCGCGACAGGCGTGAATGGAGGGACGAATGGAGACGTGTCGTCTTTAGCGATGAGAGTCGCTTCTGCCTTGGTGCCAATGATGGTCGTATGCGTGTTTGGCGCCGTGCAGGTGAGCGCCACAATCAGGACTGCATACGACCGAGGCACACAGGGCCAACACCCGGCATCATGGTGTGGGGAGCGATCTCCTACACTGGCCGTACACCACTGGTGATCGTCGAGGGGACACTGAATAGTGCACGGTACATCCAAACCGTCATCGAACCCATCGTTCTACCATTCCTAGACCGGCAAGGGAACTTGCTGTTCCAACAGGACAATGCACGTCCGCATGTATCCCGTGCCACCCAACGTGCTCTAGAAGGTGTAAGTCAACTACCCTGGCCAGCAAGATCTCCGGATCTGTCCCCCATTGAGCATGTTTGGGACTGGATGAAGCGTCGTCTCACGCGGTCTGCACGTCCAGCACGAACGCTGGTCCAACTGAGGCGCCTGGTGGAAATGGCATGGCAAGCCGTTCCACAGGACTACATCCAGCATCTCTACGATCGTCTCCATGGGAGAATAGCAGCCTGCATTGCTGCGAAAGGTGGATATACACTGTACTAGTGCCGACATTGTGCATGCTCTGTTGCCTGTGTCTATGTGCCTGTGGTTGTGTCAGTGTGATCATGTGATGTATCTGACCCCAGGAATGTGTCAATAAAGTTTCCCCTTCCTGGGACAATGAATTCACGGTGTTCTTATTTCAATTTCCAGGAGTGTTATCTATATCTTTGAACATATCATCTTTTTACGTAATTTCGTTGAAGCTCAAATATTTTTTTTTTAGTTTGGGACCTTTTTTACGCAATTTAAATGAAGCATACGTGATTTGGCAGCCATACTTTGATTGGCTGCCTCGTTTTAATGCCCATTAAAATGCTATACTGTGATTGGCTGCTTCAGTTTAGTAGCTGTTAAAATACTACGCTGAGACTGTGTGGAGAGTGGAGGGGGAAGGTGATAGGGAGTGAAGGAAGTGGAGGGGATAGAAAGCACCACTGGGCTAGTTCATCCATCTTGCCTTTTTTTTAAATTTACTGCCACTGCCACCATCTTGCATTTTTAACTTTCCCGCCAGTGCCATCTTTCAGTTTTAAATTTTCTTCCACCGCCGTCTTGGCTTGTAGCTGATTCTTCAACTGTGTCTTCGAACACACCTAGATATAATAATTTTATCTACCAATAATGTTGCTTATAGATAAGTGGAACACCTCAAATATCAGAACACCTTTCATCCTACTCTTGTTTTGTCCGTTTAAATTATTAAAATGTTAAAGAATTTTCTTACAACTGTTTGTGGAGTTGTGTTATTTCTGGTGAGGCAGGGTCCCTGTTCATCATGATATCCGGGAATTTCTTCTTGAGAGTGTAGTAGGCGTCCAACGTCTTCTTCGTCTTCTCAATGCTGCACTTGCAGCTAACGTACAAGCGCTCCAGACGACCGTCAGCTGATGGAAGAAGCAAGGTGTGAGGGCTGAAGGGAAAAATATGTTAGTCTGTTATTATTCAGAAATCCATGAAATTTAAAAGGACAGACGATGTACTGCATCTGCTGTGATTAAAAGCGAACTACTGTGGTCACATTACAATCCTTCCAAGACGGTACAAACACACGCAGCTATGAGCTACGAAGACAAGGAAAGATCTCGTGCTGCCACAGAGGGACTGCATAATTAAAATAATTAAAAAAAACCAATTCATTTTAGATATACGAGGGCGTGCTAAAAACTAATGCCTCGTAAGTTTTTATGTAAAAACGTCCCAACGAGATACCAGTTTGCTGATACCGTCACTGTAGAATGTTTCTTGCGGGGCCACAACCACATCTCTGCTTTCACCGCTTCATCACTATCAAAGTGAAAAACTTGAAGGTGTTATTTAAGTAATGGAAACAGATGGAAATCGGAAGGGGCCAAGTCGGACTGTAAGGAAGATGATCAATTACAGTGAACCAAAGGTATCAGATTGTTGCAGACGTTGAGCGCTCGTGTGTGGTCTGGCATTGTTTTGCTGAAGGAGAAGGTGCTACTAGTGTGGGCGAATGCGTGCTATCAGAAAGTCGACTACAGCATGCTGTTGCCTACACACCGATATAGTTACGTTACACACCGCCATGTTGCGCTCTACAATTCGGAGTTAATAACGGTTTTATTTAAAAAAGATTTAAGGGTCTACACATAAAAAATTCTGAGGCATTACTTTTCAGCATGTGCTCGTAGTTAGCTGTTCTTTTTATCACATGTTACGCAGAATGTTTCAACAGTGCAGTGTCCAAAAATGTCTGCAAAATATAACTTCGATATCTCTTACGTGGGCGTAAAAGCTTTTTTATCCGTCGTTTATAGGATTTGGATGCAAAAGATATGGAAATGTCATTTTGCTGGCTGCGTACATATAGTTTGTGTGTGTTTATATGCTATTCATTTACAGATCATAAGAAAGCGTGGTGCTTGAAACTTATGAAAATGAGCGTATAAATCTGCGACACTGCTCGTGATCTTTCTGCAAAAGTAACAATATAGTAACTAATTTTTCATCTAAATTATATTTCTTACTGCTTTTTAGCGTCGTGTTTACAGATTTGTGTAAATACAGTTTCACTTCATTTCAAGGAGTAGCGCTATAGCCCGTTCCGTCTTCACAAAAGCCACCTTTCTCTTCGTCTTCATGCATCTTTTTTTCCTACAGGTCTATAGTCCACTGTGTCGTACTATTCTTGCTGGCCCCAGTCTTTCAATACGCTTCTTTCATTTTGCGATCCAGTTTTCTCATCTTTCATTATATTTAATTCTTTTCTTATTTCAGAATTCTTTATTTGATCTCTCAGACTAGATCTTAAAAATTGCATTTGCACTGACTTCGGTCTTTCTTAGTTATTGTCCAAGTCTCACTTACGTATGTATAAGGATTTTGTCTTTTAACTAAATTTCCACATATAGTGCCACATGTCATTTGACACGTATTTAACTTATTGCAGAAGTCATTTATTTAATATAGATATTGTTTGTTTTACCTTGAGACAACTAAATATCTCGAAAACGGCGCATCGTACGAAAAAAATATTCTATGTGAAAACTCATTATTAGTAAAGGGAACATCCGTTCGTGTTACAATTGGCTCTTCCTAACCATACCTCCAGGTCGGCGTGTTCAGCTTCGTATTTTCAGATGGGAACCCCCCTCACCTCCTTTTATTGCTTATCCATATTCTACGCCAAAAGGTACGTACAGCTTACTCAAACCATTGTTTTCCATTCGTAGTAGATGGCACTGTAATCGATAAAACTAAAGTGAGCCTGACTTTTTTTATTAACAAAGGATACATTTCATTCTACATTTCATTTACGACGTAAATGTAAACAGTTGTGATCTAACGGTTGATACTGATGTTTAGACTGTAACGCCGGAAATGCATATCCTCCTATTTCCATCTATTGCACTGCAATTTTTTTTTCCTTATTTTGTCACCTGAAGATATGACATTTCTGTCTCTTTATATATTGTAATTGTTTTATTGTTTGTATATATATATATATATATATATATATATATATATATATATATATATATATATATATATATATGCATTTATGTTGGTTTGTTTCGTGAATATTATTTGTATTTATACGCTGGGTCTGGCCTAGGGAAAACTATGCTATCGAACGAATACATCGATAGGTCGTGTGGAGAACCAAAGTGTTTAGGATCTTTGGTAGTGTTAACTCTGTCGCGTGGAGCGCGGGCAGAGAGGGGGAGTCTGGCTGGGGTGGTGCAGTGGAGCAGGTGTGTTGTGTGAAGCTCCCGCGAGTTGCCGCGCTTTCAGGGTTTGGCAGCATGTAATTGCGCTCGACTTGCGATGATAGTTTCTGACATGGTGTCGCGGACGGGAAGCATTAGCTGGCCCACATCAAGAGCCCGTTTCGTCTGGTGACCGTGTCGAGAAGAAGGCGCGCCAACATCCAGCTTCTGCAACAGCGACGGCCGACAATGAGTGACTGTCGCCACCTCCTTGATCGACGGCTTCAAACCTTCAATCAACCAACAAGGAAGACTGGAAGCACGTAAAGTTTTAGAACTGTATGGCAGACCTCAGCTTTTCAAACTTTTAAAATTGTTGCATCACAAAATTACAGCAACTTAGCATGAACCTTTGTTGCTCATTGTCCCAATTGCATTGCCAAGCAGGGTCCCTTCCTTTTCCGAAATGAACCAGAGTGTCGTTGAAATTCAAATGCCAGCATTAAAGTAATATAATTCAATTTCGCTGCTTTAATTTCAAAGTTCAGTTAAAGTACTCATAGCTGGCTACAATAGTTAGATTACACTAGCACAAATTAAGAGTGCGAGTTTTGTTACCGTATTTTAGCTTACCTGTGACTGCAGCTCAGCTTGGTACGTACTAAATTTTACTATTGTTAATTGTTCAGAATCATTTAATTCAAGTTCAAAGTTAAATCTCTTATTTCTAAATTGTGTAGATTCAAGTAGCTTTTGAAATGATTGTTGAGGTAGTCCAAGACTAACCGTATTTTACTAAATTTCGATGTGCTTCAGAAAGAAAGCTCACTATCAGCTTCAGTCACTAAATTAACTTTCGATTTTCCGGTTTTATTAATTCTTTTGCTAAACTAAGTCAGAGTGTAGCGAAATTTATTACTTCTGACAAACTTTCAGTTTTCACACTACACTTGTCAACCTTCAGTTGCCACGCTTCTAGTGCTAATTATATGTGTGATAATCTTTCTTTTTCAGTTACTATAGTAATTGCCCTTAGGACTGGCGACCGTAATTTCCCCCAAATCTCAAATATCTAATTACCGCTAGTTACTTGTTAACGTAACGGCCGCACATTTACTTTCTTTATTAACTTTACCCCTTTTCAAAATTAATTTCCACCAGTTTCATTTGCATTTTTCCTTTCATTTAGATGTAACCCTTTCCTGCCACTTTACCAAAAGATTAACTTCGGTGACGATTGCTTTTCCCAAATTTCCATTCGGTACACGCGGTTTAATTTTTCACTGTCATTAAGGTCGATAAGTGAGGGGGAAGTTACAAGACGTTACTTGAGTGTTGCAAATGTGATGGTGCTGTACAAGACATTAAATTTCTGGCAAATAAGCTCCTTGTATGGTAACGTGGCTGTCCTCTAGGGCCAGTGTCTCTGACTACTAATCAAAACGTCCTGGGTACCAGGTTCTAATCATACCACAGATTAAATTTGGAATAAAAATCATCAGAAATGACGGACAAAGACTTCCGGAAAAGAAGTCACCCTCCTCCTGCCAACAGCCATGTCAAAGAAGGCGGAGGAGCGGACAAAGGTTCAGAGCACTCTGTTGCCTTTAGGGTGGGATACTGCTTCTAAAACGCGGTAGATTCAGCTATGACCACTGCCATGAGAATGCAGACGGCAATGGACATCACTGCATTAAAGACAAATAATGTGTATCCACAGGAAATATGGCCTGTAATTGAAAAAAGTGCCATGATGATCTCTTCATTGGGTAAAGATTGCAGACTAGTCCCCATTCGGATCTTTGGGTGGGAACTGCCAAAGGTGAAACGACATTGAGTAAAAGATTGATTAATGAACAGAAGACTATCGTTCTACGATTTGGGGCGTGGAATTTTACAAGTTCGAATGTGGTAGGGAAGCTAGAACATGTGCAAAGGGAAATCGAAAGACTCAATCTAGATAGTAGGAATCAGTGAAGTGAAATAAAAAAAAGACAAGGATTTCAGGTCAGATGAGTATAGAGTAATATCAACAGCAGCAGCAAAAATGGTCTAACGGGGGTAGGACCCACTACAAATAGATAGGTAGGGCAAAGAGAACAGATCAGTGATAGGGTTGCTCTTATCAGAATCGATGGCAAACCAACACCGACAACGACAGTTCAGGTATACATGCCGATATGGCAAGCTGAAGATGAAGAAAGTATATGAGGATATTGAAAGGCTAATACTGTACATCAAGGGAGATGAAAATCTAATAGTCATGGGCTTGGGACAAGGAATGAGATCGGAAAGAGTAATTGAGTTCTGTAATAAATGTCAGCTAGCAATAGGGAATACTCTGTTCCAGAACCACAAGAGGAGTCGTTATACTTGGAAAAGACCGGGTGATATGGGAAGATTTCAGTTAGATTACATCATGGTCAGACAAAGATTCCGAAATCAGATACTGGATTGTAAGACGTACCCAGGAGCGGATATAGACTCAGATCACAATACAGTAGTGACGAAGAGTAGGCTGCAGTTCAAGAGATTAGTAAAGAAGAATCAATATGCAAAGAAGTCGGATGCGGAAGTACTAAGGGATGACGGAAGTTGGAAAGAAAAACATACGTACGAAAAAGGTAACTGCGAAGGAACCACGGGTAACAGCAGAAATGCCTCAGTTGATAGATGAAAGGAGGAAACAGAAAAATGTTCCGGGAAACTCAGGAAACAGAATTACAAGTAGCTGAGGAATGAAATAAATAGGAAGTGCGAGGAAGCTAAGACGAAACCGAAAAAGAAATGATTGTCAAAAGGACTGACTCAGCATATAGGAAAGTCAAAACAACCTTCGGTAACGTTAAAAGCAAGGTTAGTAGCTTAAAGAGTGCTACGGGAACGCCACTGTTAATTGCAGAGGAGAAGGCAGCCAGGTGGAAAGAGTACACTGAAGGCCTCTATGAGGGGGGAAGATTTGTCTGATGTAATAGAAGAAGAACCAGAAGTTGATTTAGAAGAGATAGGGGATCCAGTATTAGACTCAGAATTTAAGAGAGGTTTGGAGGACTTAAGATCAAATAAGGCAGAACAGGTAGATAACATTCCATCAGAATTTCTAAAATCATTGGGGGAAGTGGCAACGAACCGACTCCTCTCGTTAGTGTGTAGAATGTATGACTCTGACTTTCGCAAAATATTATCCACACAGTTCCCAAGATTGCAAGAGCTTACACGTGTGAGGATTATCGCACAATCAGCTAAATAGCTCATGCATCCAAGTTGCTAACAAGGAAAATATACAAAAGAATGGAAAAGAAAATTGAGGATGTGCTAAATGACGATCAGTTTGGCTTTAGAAAAGGTAAAGGCGCCCGAAAGGCCATTCTGACGTTGCGGTTGATAATGGAAGCCAGACTAAAGAAATATCAAGGCACATTCATAGGATTTGTCGACCTGGAAAAAGCGTTAGACAACATAGAATGGTGTAAGAGGTTCGAAATTCTGAGAAAAATAGGGGTAAGCTATAAGGAGAGACGGGTAATAAGCAATATGTACAAGAGTTAAGAGGGAATAGTAGGAGCAGACGATCAAGAATGAAGTGCTCTGATTAAAAAAGGTGGAAGACACGGATGTAGTCTTTCGCCCCTACTGTTCAATCTGTACATGGAAGGAGCAATGATGGAATTAAAAAAAGGTCCAAGAGTGGAATTAAAATTCAGATTGAAATGATATCAATGATACGATTCGTTGATAACATTGCTATTCTGAGTGAAAGTGAAGAAGAATTACATGATTAGCTGAATGGAAAATTTGGAAATTTGTGGTACGTTCCCATGGGACCAAACTCCTGAGGTCATCGGCCCCAAGGCTTACACACTACTTAATCTAACTTAAACTAGTTTACGCTAAGGACAACAAACACACCCATGCCCGAGGGAGGACTCGAACCTCCGACGGCGATGGAGCCGCGCGAGCCATGGCAAGGCGCCCTAGACGGCGTGGCTATCCCGAGCGGCCGCTGAGTGGAATGAACAGTCTAATGAGTACAGAATATTGACTGAGAGTAAATCGAAGAAAGACAAGAGTAATGAGAAGTACCGGAAATGAGAACAGCGTGAAACTTAACATCAGGACTGATGGTCACAAAGTAGATGAAGTTAAGGAATTCTTTTACATAGGCAGCAAAATAACCAGCTAGGAAGACATCAAAAGGAGAATAGCACTGGAAAAAAGGGCATTACTGGCAAATAGAAGTCTACTAGTGTTAAACCTAGGCCTTAATTTGAGGAAGAAATTTCTAAGAATCTGCGTCTGGAATGTGGGAAAACCGGAACAGAAGAGAATCGAAGCATTTGAGATGTGGTGCTACAGGCGAATGTCGAAACTTACGTTGACTGATAAGGTAAGGGATGAGGAGGCTCAGCGCAGAATCGAAGAGGAAAGGAATATGAGGAAAACACTGACAAGGAGAAGGGAAACGATGATAGGACGTCTGTTAAGATGTGAGGGGAATGACTTCCATGTTACTAGAGGGAGCTGTAGAGAGCAAAAACTGTAGTGGAAGACAGAGGTTGGAACACATCCTGCAAGTAATTGAGGACGTAAGTTGCAAGTGCTACTCTGAGATGAAGAGGTTGACACAGGAGAGAAATTCGTGGTGGGCCGCATCAAACGAGTCAGAAGACTGATGACCTCCCCCCCCCCCCCCCCCGAAAAAAAGATATAAAAACTGAAAATGAAATGCAGAGGCTCAGTCTAGATATAGGGGGGTCAGTGAAATGAAGCGGAAAGGAGAAAGGATTTCTGGTCAGTCGAATAGAGGGTGACATCAAAAACAGCGGAGAGTAGTATAATAGGAGTAGTATTCGTCATTAATACAAAGGCAGGTGAAAGGTGAGTTCCTTGGAACTGTCCAGTGATAGGATTACTCTCATCCGAAAACCAACAACAACAACAATGTTCATGTATACATGTCCATGTCTAAAGCATAAGATGAAGAGACAGGAAGAGTACATGAGGATGTTGAACTGGTGGTAAAGTACGTAAGAGGGAACATAAACAATCCAATTATTATGGCGCAATGGAATGCAGTTGTAGGGGATGAAGCAGAAGAAACTTTACAAGAGAATATGAGCTTGACACTAGGACTGAGAGGCGAGAGGGAATAATTGAGTTCTACAATAAATTTCAGCTAGTAATAGACAATATTCTGCTCAAAAATCATAAAGGAGGAGGTATACTCGGACAAGGGTGGGAGATACGGAGAGATGTCAGTCAGATTACATTATGGTCAGATAGGGATTCTGAAATCACACGTTGGGTTGTGAGGCATACCTAGAAGCAGATACACTCGGATCACAACGTAGTAGCGATTAAGAGTAGGCTGAAGTTTAAGAGACTTGTCAGGAAACATCAATATGTAAAGAAATGAGATACGGAAGTACTAAGATATGAAGAGATTCGTTTGAAGTTCTCTGAGGCTATATGCAGGGTGAGTCACCTAACGTTACCGCTGGATATATTTCGTAAACCACATCAAATACTGACGAACCGATTCCGCAGACCGAAGGTGAGGAGAGGGGCTGGTGTAATTGTTTAATACAAACCATACAAAAATGTACGGAAGTATGTTTTTTAACACAAACCTACGTTTTTTAAAATGAAACCACGTTAGTTTTGTTAGCACATCTGAACATATAAACAAATACGTGATCAGTGCCGTTTGTTGCATTGTAAAATGTTAATTATATCCGGAGATATTGTAACCTAAAGTTGACGCTTGAAACCTCCGACGTTCAGTTGCGTGTTGTAACAAACACGGGCCACGGTCGGCGAGCAGCATCTGCAGGGACATGTTTACGATGACGACCGTGTTTACGAGTGTGGCTGTAGTGCACTGTTGTGGTTTGGTGTAGCTGTCGCAGTGTCCGCATGTAGCGCTTGCTGCTATTGTTATTCTGCATTCGTCTCCGCACGCAGAACAACAGTAGTACACCGTGTTACCAGACGCCTGTGATAGTGTAGTGTTGTAGGAACTGTGACCATGCTGTATTCGAACTCTGAAAAGGCGGAGATGATATTCATCTATGGCGAGTGTCGACGAAATGCAGCTGAAGCCTGCAGGGTGTATGCAGAACGGTACCCGGACAGAGAGCATCCAACGTGCCGCACATTGCAAAACATCTACCGCCAACTGTATGCAACAGGTATGGTCGTAGCACGCAAACGAGTCCGTAACAGGCCCGTCACAGGAGAAGCGGGTGCAGTTGGTGTGTTAGCTGCTGTTGCCATGAACCCACACATGAGTACACGGGACATTGCGAGAGCCGGTGGACTGAGTCAAAGTAGTGTCATGCGCATACTGCATCTTCACCGCTTTCACCCGTTTCATGTGTCGCTACATCAGCAATTACATGGTGATGACTTTAATCATCGAGTGCAATTCTGTCAATGGGCATTAACAGAGAATGCGTTGCAGTTCTACCTGTTTACCGATGAAGCGGGTTTCACAAACCACGGGGCAGTGAATCTACGGAACATGCATTACTGGTCCGTGGACAATCCTCGCTGGTTCAGACAGGTAGAGCGACAGCGACCGTGGACTGTAAATGTATGGTGCGGAATCATTGGCGACCACCTCATTGATCCTCACTTCATTGGAGGGGCCCAAACAGCTGCAACATACATCGCGTTTCTACAGAATGATCTGCCAAAGTTGCTCGAAAATGTCCCACTGGAAACGCGTCGACGTATGTGGTATCAGCATGATGGTGCACCTGCACTAGGCTGACCCTTGACAGGATGTTCGACGGGCGTTTCATAGGACGTGGAGGACGCATAAATTGGCCAGCCCGTTCTCCTGATCTTACACCTCTGGACTTCTTTCTGTGGGGTACGTTAAAGGAGAATGTGTACCGTGATGTGCCTGCAACCCCAGAGGATATGGAACAGCGTATTGTGGCAGCCTGCGGCGACTTTACACCAGATGTACTGCGGCGTGTACGACATTCATTACGCCAGAGATAGCAATTGTGTGCAGCAAATGATGACCACCACATTGAACATCTATTGGCCTGACATGTCGGGACACACTCTATTCCACTCCGTAATTGAAAACGGAAAGCACGTGTGTACGTGTACCTCACCCCTTATGGTAATGTACATGTGCGTCAGTGAAAAAGACCAATAAAAAGGTGTTAGCATGTGGACTTAATGTGCTGTTCCAGTCTCTTCTGTACCTAAGGTCCATCACTGTTCTCTTTGGATCCCTACGTAATTCGGTACTCTCCGATACACACGATCGAACAGCGGAGGAGTGGTACTCAAGCGTCAACTTTAGGTTACAATATCTCTGGATGTAATTAACATTTTACAATGCAACAAACGGCACTGATTACGTATTTGTTTATATGTTCAGATGTGCTAACGAAACTAACGGGGATCCATTTAAAAAAACGTAGGTTTGTGTTAAAAAACATACTTCCGTGCATTTTTGTATGGTTTGTATTAACCAATTACACTAGCCCCTCTCCTCACGTTCGCTCTGTGGAATCGATTCCAGCGGTAATGTTAGGTGACTCACCCTGTATATATATTGAGGTAATGAATAGCTCAATAGGCAGTTCAGCTAAAGAGGAAGGGACATATCTGAAAAGGGCAGTCACTGGAAGTCGGAAAGAAAAACATAGGTACAAGGAAGGCAGCTGCGAATAAAATATGAGCAAAAGAAGAAATACTTCTGTTGATCGACGAAAGGAGGAAGTACAAAAACGTTCAGGAAAATTCAGGAATACAGAAATAAAGATCACTTAGGAACAAAACAGAGTACATTGTAAGTGATAAAGGAACGTACTGAAACAAGGGTAATACAAACTGTAGTAGAACTAACAGAGCCGGCAACCAATTAAGGGCCACCAAACCAATGGCGAAGTGATTGATCGAGCTAAAAAGAATACGTAGGCCAAACTGGCCGTTTCTTTAGCATATGGTTCACAGAGCATCAAGACATTGGCAGTTCTAAATCTTCCCTCACCATTCATCTGAAAGGCCATTACCATTCCATCCCATATACAAACAACGACTGTATCATTTTGCGTATTCTACATAAGGGCCCTGTCTTAAATATTTTAGAGAAAATAATCCGTCGTGCATTTTGAATGAATGAATTTCGCTTAAGCAGCAGCCTATTTTCCATAGTGAGTACTTTAAGGTCCACCAAGTTTCTGTCTTGCATAGGCGTAAAATGTCTTCTTTTAATAGAAGTGTACATGTTTCCAGTTTTTTATCCTGTGACTACGGCTTGTTGTTGTGCGTCATTATGTTTGTCCTCACCAAATTAAAATTTGCCTTTCATACGTGATGTAAAATTTAATTGACCCATGTCTTATCGTAAGTAAGCCATGTAGAGTTGCCAGCTTCCGGAAAGCAGTTTACTGTATTGCTCCTATTTTGAATGTGTCCCTTTATTCCTACTACTACCAGCTGTTAATGGGTATAGGGATTTTTGACGGTCAGGACTTTAATGTTTAGCTGCCTTCCATTTTGCTTAGTAGCTTGACATTTTATTTTGATAACAGTGGCTTCCGTGTATGTTCTTTTAGCTAATGACTATGGCACGTTATTCCATGTCAGCTTATAGGACCGCACTAAATTAATATTTGGGAAGGGGAAAAATTTCATTTAGTTTTACTGTTTTATGTAAAAGTTTTAATTTGGCGGCTCCCAGTTAGGAGCTCTACTACTATGGTTCTGTACTGCCCCTCTATCAGTATGTCCCTTTACTTTGCAACTCTTTTGCAATGGTTTTTTCCTTTTGCATTCAAATTGTGAACGGCCAGACTAGATGATCCCACGTAATTCTTCCTGTTAACAGATGGCAGAACTGTTTCCATTCCACTTACCCAGTTTGCTTCGTCCTTCCTGTATGCTACTCCATGCTCTGCGCTAGCTGATGGTACTCCGCATCCTATGCTCTCCAACGCGGCGCTCGGGTCACAGCACGAAGTGTCCTTTTGTTAGTTCGATACTTCTTTGTCCAGATAGTCGCTCGTTGTATCGTCATGAGTCGCTTTGGCACTAACTTATGTTTTACCACACCTATCCCCACAGCCGTTTCCTAAAATGTTACGTGCCACTTCTTTTTGTTTTCTCATGTGTAGTAGTGCATGTTAAAATTATTATTAACTTCGATCTGTTGTTTACTTTCAGTATCGCATCTAACGATGGGTATGTAATAGCCCGAACCTGATCTTGTTCTAAGCACTGAAAAACAAAAACACATCTGAAGCGGTATCTTCACTCTCTACAAGAAGAAAATAGACGATCTACAGCTCGGCGTACATTCTGTTGAGCGCATTGCTGGCTCGCTTCGAATGGGTGAAAAGCCTTCTGCACCTTTAGGGTGGCCTCAGATTTGGGCAACCGTCAGTTAGGTTGGCCTTCCGATCATTTAGCTTTGCCTACTTTAAGGCAAATATCCATGGGCGGTCAACGACTGCCACTTTCTTGTTTATAAAATGATGCGAACAACAGAAGGAAAGGTGAAAATTTCTAGACCTGGCACAACGCTGATGTCAATGAAATTTAGGTTTTGTTGCACAGTGTTCCCGCAAAACTGCCATCTTGTTATTAAAGAAGATGCCGCGGTCACCCGAGATGACAGACATTACACGGCGTGCTAGGCGAAGTAGAAGGGACTATCAGAGGTCCCGCACTGCAGCCATCAAAGCAGCCCGACTTCGACTATACAGAAATCTTAAGTCCCAAAACAAATAACTACTTGATCGGCACAAATTGTCCGAGTGATAAAACTAACTGAGAAACAAGCGAAAGACTGATGTATGGGGTAAACCGTACAAAATACTGGCAGCAAACCAAACCTCCTGTCATTCTACCCACAATAAAAACTGAACTGGAGATGGATAGACGACCCATGAATCGAGACAACAGACTAACTGCTTGGCCAACTCCTCCGAGACGACGATCAAGATACAACCGACTCCGCAGGCAACATAGATATGCGCTCCACAATCAGTACCCTAATATGAGGGCGTGATGAAAAGTAATGTCTTAGAAGTCTTTATATGAACACCCTTACACTTTTTTAAAAATACAACAAATGTTATTACTTTATGAATCTTTCTTCTTCAAGTCTACACAATTAATTCCCAACCCCCTGGCTACGGACACATTTCTCCAAAAGAGAGACCAGTTTATTGATACCGCCACTGCAGATGTTTGACTCTGTTGACGGAGCCACAACCTCACCTCTTCCTGCATCCTTTATCAGTATCAAAGTGAAGTCCTCGAAGGCATTCTTTAAGGTTCGGAAACAAGAAAATCGGATGGGTCCAGTTCGGTACGGTATCAGGATTATCGATGACACTGAACCCAAGGTGTTTGGTTATGCAGATATCTTGTGTGGTCTGGCGTTGTCGTGGTGGAGGAGGGGGTGCTCCATGTGTGGACGAACTGTTCGAATTCGAAATTGACTACAGCACGCTGTTTATCAAGCACTGTCATAGCGGAAGAGGGCTACAAATTTGTACTTATGGAGAATAAAGATGTAGAACATTAATGACGTTTGTTTTATTTAAAAAGCTTTAAGAGTTTTCAGGTACGAAATTTGGAGATATCACTTTTCAGAACACCCTCGTACTTTCATAACTAAACCGTTCCCTGAGGAAAAGGTAGCCCTAGCCACAAAGAAATTAAAACGGAAAACCTCCAGGACCAGGTAATATTACGCTGAAGTTCTCGCAAATAATAGTACAAATTTTTCTGTTCTTAACCAAACTTCTGAACGATTTTTTAACATTGGGTAGAGTGCCTGCCATCTGGAAATTAGCAAAAGCTGTACAATAAAAAAGTTTGCGGACAAAGATCCGTCTAATCCTAGAAGCAGTAGACAAATCTATTTGATTAAAAAATTGCTAAGGCTCACGGAAGGGGTCCTCTGACAGGTTACACTCGTATAGGGATCTTCACGTACTTAATCAGTGCCAGTTTGACTTTAGGAAAGAAGAAGTATTGAAGATGCATTTAACAAGGTGACAGAAATAATAGATGCAGGGAACAAAAAATACACAAATGAAATATTTATTGAGTTCGTGAGAACATTAGATAATACAGTGTCCCGCGTTGTTTGCCCGGAGTCGCGACCTGCTGGCTTCATCGATTATTGTAGATCTGTGGAATGGTCAGCCGGCACACAGAACAAATAAAAAAATCTACTAAAGGCTGCCAACAGGAGTCGATTTTGGGAATTAGCAGTCGAGCTTTTGCTGTGCCAGTTGGAACAAGATGACCAAGTCAATGTGGTGGCGCAGGCTGATGGTGTTTTGACTGTGGTGTCGAGGTGCTCTAGAGCTGAACTGTAAGAAATGGCGAATGGGGTCACTTCCCACATATAGCGATGGTGCGTAAACAACACGTTCACCATAGCCCAACTGGAAATCACTTACGTATTCCTTGAAGATCAGTTTTCATTATCTAGTAACTCTGCAGTTAAATTAGGAAACACCTCCATCACCAGACAAGCAGTAACATGATACCTTGGGATCCAACTGGACGAAAACCGTAGCTTCACAGAACACAACATTTTGAATGCTTTGTAATAGTCTCTTCTAGTATATTTTAAGTGTTCTTCTATAGTTAAATTTCTTCTCTTCAAAGTATTGCTCACTAACAAAAGTTGTATAATAAGCTTGGAGACAGACCATCTCCCTGGGTGATTCCGGATACAATGTGGAACGGACTAGACGTTGTTGCAAGAAGTTTAATTTCAGATACTCCATTTATAAGAGTTTGTTTAGCTATTTCCAGAGTTGTTCCGTCTATTGCGTCTGGTGAGTGAGTCTCTGCTGTACACAGTTGTAAAGCCAGCAGTCCTCTGTAGTTCGGAAACACTACTTTTATCTGGCTGCAAAGCGGTATTAGAAGATCTGGGGAAACAGAAAGAAGAATACTGCGAAAATTTTTAGGTAATGCAAAGCTAGATCAAAGACGGCAAACTGGAGTTCGAAACCAAATAGGACACTATACTGATTCTTTTCTAAAGTAATAGATGACATCAGGAAAAGACATGCTCACTCTATGGACACCTAGTAACAATGACGACAGGTTAACAAAGAAGATCCACACATTCTTCGAAAAAACGAAGACAGATAAAGAAAGTTGGTTGGAAGAGACAAAAAAGGACAAGGAAGAAACGTAGGTTGCTCGCTTCCTCTCAAACCGATACACTTTCCAACTGCTTCATGTTTTCCTTCTATGTCAGTTGTCCGAAGCTTTCTTTTTTGTCTAAATACTTTTTCACACTTACTGTTTCACCATCTAAGCTTTCTTTGCTTGTTCAGTTGAGCTGTTCCAAATGCAATGTCCTTAATTGCCTCTGTAAAGTTGTTGGAGACAATACGCACTTTCTTTAGGATCTTTTGAAAATTATACTCATTTGCCTTCAAAGTTTCGTAATTAAATTTCTTAGCCATGCCTGATTATTTAATGATTTTGTATTTTGGAAAAAAATTGGATGTGTATCTCAGCTGGATAGTGAGCTGAATCAGCATCCATTCCTTACTTAGCTCTGACGATGTTGATTTATTGAAAATTGTATCTGGAGATGGCGAAATGAACGATTTGAAACTCTTCCTAATTGGAGTTAGATGATACCCAGGTTTTTTTTTTTTTGCTTTGTAGGTAGTTTTTGAAGTGTGTTTTCATTGTTTTAAGATGGAATAACTTTTTGGCGACTGAAAGCCCCCACCATGATAATTATGTTGTTCTTGTGACTTTCGACAGCCCGTTTTCCAGATTTTTCCCAGACGTTTTCTACTTTGACTCTGTTCTTGCTGTTGATTTTGAACCGTTCAGTATGACTGTTTTTTTACATTTCTACTATTCCTATAATAATAATAATACTATTACTATGCTAGGACCAACTATGTAATCAATCAAAGCATGCAAAAACTTATATATATATATATATATATATATATATATATATATATATATATATATATATATATATATTACACGCAGGGCCTGTTATACAGACAGAGAGAGTAGATCTATAGGAAGCAATACAATTCACTCAAAGCAACTAAAGCACATCCGCCGAACTGCTATTGTAGAGCTACTGCGGGAAGAAATACAAACGGTACTTCCTTTTTGTTGTACTAAAATGCAGGATGCAATCACTGGAGTGTGAAAATAAAGTAATGAAAATCTGTCGTATAAACTAAGGCATAGCTTATGAAACCATGCAAAGATCAGTTAAATACAAGAGCCACAAAAAGGGAATTCTTCGATCGGAACCAGATATGGTAATACGTTGTCGTCCTTGACTGACCCATGACGTGCGGTAGGTGCGGTTGCGCCTCGAGCCAGCTGCGTAAATTCGACATCGCTTGCCGGATGTCGTCCTCTGTCGTCCCAATTCGCTGTCGGACAACTGCTCTCTCCTCCTCCGTCGCCACTTTGAACACCACCTTGTCCGCCATGCCTGCAACAGAGAAACTTCACGTAAGAGGTAAACATAAGTTAATGCCATAAAAAGTGTTAAAGTTAATTTCTTTAGAAAGTGAAAACGTTGGTATCCTGTGAGTCGATCTCTGTTGCCTCTTATACCTTGTGCTGACAAAAATCATAGAATACCTCTAATACCGTGTCTGACCTCTTTTTGCCGGCGTAGTGCAGCAGCTAGCCGTGACATGGACTCTGTGGAAATGAGCGTTTGGCGTCATTGGCCGGGAGGCCCCTTGCGGGGCAGGTCCGGCCGCCTTGGTGCAGGTCTTATTACGTTCGACGCCACATTGGGCGACCTGCGCGCCGGATGGGGATGAAATGATGATGAAGACAACACAACTCCCAGTCCCTGAGCGGAGAAAACTCCGACCAAGCCGGGAATCGAGCACGGGCCCGTAGGACGGCAATCCGTCACGCTGAGCACTCAGCTATCGGGGCGGACATGGACTCAATAAAATGTTGGAAGTCCGCTGCAGAAATATGGAGCCACGCTGCCTCTATAGCCGTCCATAATTGCAAAAGTGTTGCCAGTCCATGGTTTTGTGCATGAAGTGAACTTTCGATCACGTCCCACAGATGTTCGATGAGTGGCCAAATCATTCGCTTGAACTGTCGAACATGTTCTGCAAACCAATAGCGAGCAATTGTGACCTAAATGATAATTACTTGAAACCCTCAGCTGCAGACAGGTGTTGTTGATATACCTCAATGGGGACAGCTGAAAATGTGTGCACCGATCAGGACGCGAACCCGGGATCTCCTGCTTACATGACAGACGCTCTATCCATCTGAGCCACCGAGGACACAGATGAAGCGCGACTGCAGGGACTTATACCTTGCACGCCTCCCGTGAGACCCACATACCCAACTGTCCACAATCGACATACGTAATGTTCCTAATAGATATTTCCCCATCCACTCATTACTCGCGCCAACTAAGGTGACGATTCCCATAAGAGTTCGGGCAACCTGTGCGCATTCGCACAGACGAAGGTCAATGGCCGGGTAGCCTTTAAGTATACATGAAGATAGTAACTGTACTCGAAAGAACAGATACCACTGATGATCGTGCAACTTCTCTAGAATAAATGGCCGGCCGGAGTGGCCATGCGGTTCTAGGCGCTGCAGTCTGGAGTCGCGTGACCGCTACGGTCGCAGGTTCGAATCCTGCCTCGGGCATGGATGTGTGTGATGTCCTTAGGTTAGTTAGGTTTAAGTAGTTCTAAGTTCTAGGGGACTGATGACCACAGCAGTTAAGTCCAATAGTGCTCAGAGCCTTTCTAGAATAAATGATAATTAACTGAAACCCTCAGCTGCAGACAAGTGTTGTTGATATACCTTAGTGGGGACGGCTGAAAATGTGTGCCCCGACCGAGGTATATCAACAACACCTGTCTGCAGCTGAGGGTTTCACTTCATTATCATTTATCCTGGAGAAGCTGCACGGTCACCAATGGTATCTGTTCTTTCGAAGGCAGATACTATCTTCATATACAATTGTGACCTATTGACACGGTGCATTGCCATCCATAAAAATTCCATAGTTGTTTGGGAACATGCAGTCCAACAATAGCTGCACATGGTCTCCAACTAGCCGAACATAGCCATTTCCAGTTAACGATCGGTGGAGTTGGTTTATAGGACCCAGTCTATTGCATATAAACACAGCCTACACTGTTATGGAGCCACCACCAGTTGGCGCAGTGCCTTTAACAACTTGGGTCCATGGCCTCGTGGGGTCTGAGCCACACTCGATCCCACCATCAGCTATTACCAAATGAAATCGGGACTCATCTGACGAATCCACGGTTTTCTAACCGTCTAGAGCAGGGGCAGGCAAACGTTGCACGCGGCTCATCTGCACACAGCGTTGCACGTGTGCTGCTCGCGTGCAATCGTCGAATGGGACTGTGGTGACAGCTGGCAGGGTGCGGCAGTGTAGTACCAGGCTAAGCTGTGGACTTTGAAGCGAAGCGACCACTACGTAGTGAACGTTGTATTTCAAGAACAGGAAAATGCAGAGTGAATCAAGGAAACGAAGAAGTGGTGATTTGCTATCTTTTAAAAAGGAATTGCTATCTTTTAAAAAGGAATGGGAGAATCATTTTTTCTTTGTGCAAAAACGTGAAAATTCGAAATGACAGTATTCTCGCTAGTCAGCGGAAGTTTAATATTGAACGCCTATATAATAAATTTCAATATGTTCCCGTACTTAGTGCAATAAAAGAGGAAATTCTCAAGCGATTTGGGGATATATCATACGTATCCAAAGGTTTTGAATAGTTGTCGAGACAATTTGCTGTTTCTGTAGATGATATTCATCCCAGTTTGCAAATGTAATTAACAGATCTACACTGTAGATTCTACAGCGTAATTCTCGTATGAGAGACAAGTTCCTTTTGGCAAGACGTGTAATAGATTTTTATCACAACTTTCCACAGCAAGAGTTTCCTCGTCTCCATCGTGAAGCCGCGAAGATAATGTGTTTGGCTGGACATACGTTTGCGAGAGATTTTTTTCTGTTATGAAAATTAATAAGTCTCGGTTAACAGTAAACATCAGTAATGAAAATGTCCGTAACTGTTTGCGTTTGTCTGTATGTAGAAATTTTGTTCCAGACATTAAACGTATTGTAAACTCCACCTGTGATAATTAAATACAACGTATCGTAGGTAATAGGTACTCTTTCAAACCATGATTTCTTTCAAGCACTAGTACTAACCTTATTCCTTCATTCAATAAAGCAGGCCAGGAAACAAAACGCATTACAGAGGAAGAAGCGGAGAGACGGTATAGTGGGGAGGGGAGAGAAGCGGGTGGCCAGCTTGCCGCTGTGTGCACGCAGAACACCTGTTTACTGCACACGTGCAAGTGCTCCGCACACGTGCCGGATTCCTGCCCGCCCCTGGTCTAGAGTGCACCAATATGATCACGAGCCCAGGAGAGGCGCTGCAGGCAATGTCGTGCCGTTAACAAAATCACTCGCGTCCGTCCTCTGTTGCCATATCCCATTAATGCCAAATTTCGCCGCGCTGTCCTAACCGATACGTTCGCCTTACGCCCCATATCGATTTCTGCTGTCATTTCACGCAGTGTTGCTTGTCTGTTAACACTGATAATTCTACGCAAAACTCTCTAGGTCGTCAAGTGAAGGCCGTCGACCACTGCGTTGCCTGTGGTGAGAGGTAATGCCAAAAATTTGGTAATCTCGGCACATTCTTGAGACAGTGGATCTCGGAATACTGAATTCCCTGTGCCATGCTTCTGGCTCCAAGTACAATTCCGCGTTAACAAGTCTGTTAATTCCCACTGTATATCCCATCGTGCGTCAATAATCACGTCGGAAACCTTTTCACATAAATTACCTGGGTACAAATGACAGCCCAAAAATGGATCAAATGGCTCTAAGCACTATGGGATTTAACATCTTAGTTCATCAGTCCCCTAGACATAGAACTACTTAAACCTAACCTGAGGACATCACACACATCCATGCCCGAGACAGGATTCGAACCTGCGACCGGAGCACCAGCGCGGTTCCAGACTGAAGGGCATAGAACTGCTGGACCACAGCAGCCGGCTAATGACAGCCCCGCCATATGTAGGGGTGTATGCGCATATGGCTAGCCCATGACTTTTGTCACCTCAGTGTATTTCTTATAATACAGTATACAGAGGAATATATATATATATATCCTACATTTAACACTACACTACAACAGGATTAGTAATGACAATAGCAACTGCTAACGAGAGCTCCAAAGTATTTTGCAGAAATTCAATATACTTAGCAGCAGATCCATGTGTGACACTGTTTAATAGCAGAACCTAGTGGACGTGCAAAGTTTACAAGATCAAGCGAATGCGATTTTCTGTTTCTGTCTTGCTCGTTCGTTCGCTGCGTTTGTGTCTTAGTAAGCGCATAGAATTTTCGCACAGTCCATTGTGACATTTCTGTTAAGAAACCTGCAATGTTAGTGACCAGTGATGGCTGGTTCGACTACTACGTACACGGTTGTCGAGTCATCGTCTTGTAACATCGAAGCATCAATGAAGCGAGTCGGTGCGCGCGCAGGTGGCACATTCGCGATTGGATGGTAGCAGCTGACATTGACTACGGCAACACATCACCAATCACCTGTCGTCCCACGCAACACTACTTCCCCAGACAAAGCAGTCCTTTTCGAGTACGTACCTGGCACCGTCGTCGACGACTACTTATTGGCGGTAAGTGACACAATATTTGGTACAGATGTTTCGCAGTGTTGTCGGGTTGTAGGTGGTAACATTTGTATTTTAGTTAGACAAATCGAACATGTTAATCTCTTGCTGTAAGAAGGAGGCATAACAAAGGGATCATTGTGTGTATACAGCGTTCAAAAGTTTTTTCTAGTATGTTTCCTTTTTGCACCTAACAGCACAGGTATTAACGAGATGTCGAAATACGGCCTCGCCCTTAGTCATATGTGCGCAACTGGGCTATAGTTACGTAAAGTCTTTTCGACGTACAGCCATATTTATCCTGACGATTTTAGTAAAGTGACGTCGAAATTGCAGATCCCATTCGAGGGAAATACTTTCAAACTCAATCTATATAAATAAAAATGTAAATGTTCGTTTGTTCAAGGTCGTGCGTCTCCGACTGCTTTGAAATTTTGACACAATTCTACATTCTAACTCAGATGTGTGTTCAGATACCTATTTCCCTATGACTACAATATCGACGGGTAACAATTGAAATCGGTCACTTCAAAGGGATATGAAATGGAAAAATCACATAGGGATGAAACGTCCCCTTAGAAAAATTAATGAATTACTGTGCTGATAAACATCTTAAGTTATTTGATTTTCAAACAGCTGAGCAAAACTGAACGTACTCAGACATTCACTGAAGTGACACACAATATTAATCCCTACAAAAGAATGGCCCTGACTAACAATAACCTATACTTTTCGTGAATTCTCACCTCACAAAAATCTTCGTTACTCGAACTACTGCAGTACAGCGAGCGCCAATACTGACAGCTAAATAAAAGATTCTAACTACTGAAGGCACTAACTACTGATAGGCATAGTTAGCAAATGAAAGATTTTGATAGAGAACAAACAATGTATTTACCTTAATAGTGTTCAAAAGTCATTATATATATATATATATATATATATATATATATATATATATATATATATATATATATATATATATCAGTTCATGACATTCAGTCTTACAAATTTACTGTCTCTGTCCAGATCATACGCTCTCAAAATTCCGCCATCTCACTCCCCACATCCACCATTGCTGGCGGCTCACCTCCAACTGCGCAACGCTACGCGCTGTTAACAGCCAACTGCCCAACACTACAATAGCGAGTATTACAACAATGCCAACCAGCCAGAGACTGCACACAGCACAGCCAGTGATTTTCATACAGAGCGCTACGTGGCGTTACCAATATAAAAACGTAAACAGCCTACTTACAGGGTTAGTCATAGGTAAAGCAGGGGCCGACTTGGTTCATTGTTAGGATAATAGGGAAATGCAGTCAGTATACGACGGAGACTGCACAGAAAACATTCGGGCGACCCATCTTTGAATATTGGCCACGTGTGTGGGATCCGTATCAATTAGGACTAACAGAGGATATTTAACAAAGAAGAGAGAGGTAACACTAATGGTGGCAGGTTTGTTTGACCAGTGGGAGATTGGGACGGAGATGCTGATGAAACTGAACTGGCAGACGCTTGAAGATGGAGGCAAACTATCTCGAGAAAGCCTAATTAGTAAGTATCAGGAACCAGCTTTAAATTACGAGCCCGTGAATATACTACAATACGCTAAGCATCGGCCCTGTAGCAATCACTAGGACAGCTTAGACCAATTACAGCGCAATTATTCATTCCCCACTCCACACATGAATGGAACGAGAAGAAACCTTAATAACTTGTACATTGTGAAGTACCCTCTGTCATACACTTCACAGTGTTTTGCACACTATGGATGTGGATGTAGAATTATTGTTATAAAGAAAACTGTTTTCATGTTTTACGTCACATATAGAGGACTCGAACACTTAGCGTTAGGAATGGGAGGAGAGACGAAGCACAAATCACGTCACATATACAGGATGAACCAGAACTCCACCGACAAATTTTCAGAGTTTGTTCAGTGATATTTTCTGAGCATTTTGTTATAAAGACCTGTGGTCTCCGATGGCGCGTTACGAAGTAATAATGTAATTACGAATTAACAGGCTTTATTACTAGAATCATCTTTGTTTTGTGAAAATATTTTCACAAGAGTGAAAAAGGATGAAATATGGAATCACGAGGGCGTAATAACACTCAATGATGATGTTATTAGTGGACGCCTACGTAGAGATCCACAACTGCTAAGGGGTTCAAAAAATGGTTCAAATGGCTCTGAGCACTATGGGACTTAACATCTGAGGTCATCAGTCCCCTAGAACTTAAGAACTACTTAAACCTAACTAACCTAAGGACATCACACACATCCATGCCCGAGGCAGGATTCGAAACTGCGACCGCAGCGGTCGCGCGGTTCCAGACTGAAGCGCCTGGAACCGCTCGGCCACACTGGCCGGCCGGCTAAGGGGTTGCCTTCGCTGCGGGAACAGGTGTGCATGTCGTCGCGTTGTCGTTTTTCCATTGTGTTCAGTGAACCCCAAAGACGAGATGCATATCGACCGATTTTTCATGGGTGAATCCATCCATACCGTTGTATATCACTGTTAACGTACTAACTCTGCTGGAAAAACCAAGCCGAGACTAAACCGAGCAATACTGAATGCAAGCTTGAGGATCAAGGCTAAAGTAGGCCTTGCTGTTGTCAACAGTAAGTACTGTGAGTGAATAGAATAAGGTTGTCTCCAAACAAGATAAACAGCGCATATCGCCAACAGTGGCACTGTTGTGCACATACTTTCAATGCAGTACCGGTGCAAGCGGCAAGAAAACAAGAGAAATGTAAATATATTATAACCACCCACAGGAGACCACGATCACATCAAAACAATCGGAAAATATCCCTGGACAACCTGCGGTATATTGTCGGTGAATTTCTGGTTCACCTAGTATATATGCAAAATGACATGTTAATTAGACTGACAACGCATCTGATGCACATTACATGTACCATATGCTAACCCACAGGAAAAGATCATATTTATTTTAATGTACGCTTTGCTGAGTAGAAGAGATACGATCTCTAAAATCCGTGTTTGCAATTCTGGTTTAATGTTTTCCATTGTATTTTCTGAAGGTCGTCGTAAGTAAAAAAAAAGCTTTTGGGGACGACAGAGAAAAAGCTATAATCGCTTCCGTCAGTACAGATTTTGGCATTACAGTTCTTTTCGAAACATCTCCAGCCCTCTTTATCAGGACACCATATGAGGGCGGGTCGGCGTGTGCCCTCGGCTCTTCTACCTGCCGGATGACTGCGAATTCCATTTTTTAATTTACATTTCGTTGCATGGTTCTAACAATTCATGATCATACTTCTACCCTTTTAATTGAGTACGGGCGCTGATAACCTCGTTACTGAGCACGCTATACATACTACCAGCACCATCACCACCTTCTACCTGCAGGGCAAGTCTCGGAGTTGTGACGGTGGGGATAAGTTATCCTTCCTCGACCTTTTCTGAGTGACAAATGCACTGCGTGCAAATGTCACTTGTTGCATTTTACGGGACACCGCCTAGATCGTCGCCCGCGGCTCGGCTTCTCATGTTAGCAGTTGGCTGCTAGCGGACGCTCTGGACACCGTTTTGCGAGGACGAACTCTGTTGTCCAGCGCGGCGCGTTTTGAGAGAGAGGACGGAGAACAGTCGCTACGGCCTATGGCATTGTCTGCTGGTGCTTTGTGGAAGCGGACGTCCGTCCGACGGGGGCTGCGCAACTGCGGTGCCTCATGTAAGCTGTGTAATTTCATAGTCCATTGTTGTCCCAAGCCCGAGAGCTTCCCGCACAAGCATCACACCGAGGCTGTGACTGGAGGGTTTATTCTTACTTCAGCTCATGATTACGATCGCTGTTGGCTGGTTTGGGGGACGAGATCAAACAGCGAGTTCACCGGTTCCATTGCATTAGGGAAGGATGTGGAAGGAAGTCGGCGGTGCCCTTTCAAAGGAACCATCCCGGCATTTGACTGAAGCGATTTAGGGAAATCACGGAAAACGTAAATCTGGATGGCCGGACGACTGTTGCTGAGATTCGCGGGAGGAGCTGTCACTGGTAGTTATGGAGACGTAATTTAGCAGTAGGAGATTTGTCGTTTTTTTTAATAGCCACGACTGGCAAAGAAATTGTTGGTCCGCGATTGCATGGTCACTAGCGCAACGAAGCAAAAGCTCTGGCGCGGCTGTGGCTTCATGGGAGTCAGTCGTCACTAACTGTCCTGTACTTTGTTGGAGAGTAGTTTGTCAAAGAGGACGGAGGAGCGGATAGAGGTTCAGGGCACTCTCTTGTCCTAGGGGTGCGAAATTGCCCCTAAAGGCGGAAGAATCAGCAATGATCAACGACATGAGGATGCAGAAGGCAATGGACACCACTGCATTAAAGACACGTAACGTATATCCACAGGACATGTGGCCTGTAATTGAAGAAGTGGATGATCTCTCCATTGGCAAAAGATTCCGGAATAGTCCCCCATTCTGATCTCCGGGAGGGGACTGCCAAGGGGGAGGTTACCATGAGAAAAAGATTGAATAATCAACGAAAGGATAACGTTCTACGAGGCGGGGCGTGGAATGTCAGAAGCTTGAACGTGGTAGGGAAACTAGAAAATCAGAAAAGGGAAATGCAAAGGCTCAATCTAGGTATAGTAGGGGTCAGTGAAGTGAAGTGGAAGGAAGACAAGGATTTCTGGTCAGATGAGTATCGGGTAATATCAACAGCAGCAGAAAATGGTATAACAGGTGTAGGATTCGTTATGAATAGGAAGATAGGGCAGAGGGTGTGTTACTGTGAACAGTTCAGTGACTGGGTTGTTCTAATCAAAATCGACAGCAGACCAACACCGACAACGATAGTTCAGGTATACATGCCGACGTCGCAAGCTGGAGATGAACAGATAGAGAAAGTGTATGAGGATATTGAAAGGGTAATGCAGTATTTAAAGTGGGACGAAAATCTAATAGTCATGGGCGACTGGAATGCAGTTGTAGGGGAAGGAGTAGAAGAAAAGGTTACAGGAGAATATGGGCTTGGGACAAGGAATGAAAGAGGAGAAAGACTAATTGAGTTCTGTAACAAGTTTCAGCTGGTAATAGCGAATACCCTGTTCAAGAATCACAAGAGGAAGAGGTATACTTGGAAAAGGCCGGGAGATAAGGGAAGATTTCAATTAGATTACATCAAGGTCAGACAGAGATTCCGAAATCAGATACTGGATTGTAAGGCGTATCCAGGAGCAGATATAGACTCAGATCACAATATAGTAGTGTTGAAGAGTAGGCTGAAGTTCAAGACATTAGTCAGGAAGAATCAATACGCAAAGAAGTGGGATACGGAAGTACTAAGGAATGACGAGATACGTTTGAAGTTCTCTAACGCTATAGATACAGCAATAAGGAATAGCTCAGTAGGCAGTACAGTTGAAGAGGAATGGACATCTCTAAAAAGGGCCATCACAGAAGTTGGGAAGGAAAACATAGGTACAAAGAAGGTAGCTGCGAAGAAACCATGGGTAACAGAAGAAATACTTCAGTTGATTGATGGAAGGAGGAAGTACAAACGTGTTCCGGGAAAATCAGGAATACAGAAATACAAGTCGCTGAGGAATGAAATAAATAGGAAGTGCAGGAAAGCTAAGACGAAATGGCTGCAGGAAAAATGTGAAGACATCGAAAAAAATATGATTGTCGGGAGGACAGACTCAGCATACAGGAAAGCCAAAACAACCTTTGGTGACATTAAAAGCAACGGTGGTAACATTAAGAGTGCAACGGGAATTCCACTGTTAAATGCAGACGAGAGAGCAGATAGGTGGAAAGAATACATTGAAAGCCTCTATGAGGGTGAAGATTTGTCTGATGTGATAGAAGAAGAAACAGGAGTCGATTTAGAAGAGATAGGGGATCCAGCATTAGAATCGGAATTTAAAAGAGCTTTGGAGGACTTACGGTCAAATAAGGCAGAAGGGATAGATAACATTCCATCAGAATTTCTAAAATCATTGGGGGAAGTGGCAACAAAACGACTATTCACGTTGGTGTGTAGAATATATGAGTCTGGCGATATACCATCTGACTTTCGGAAAAGCATCGTCCACACAATTTCGAAGACGGAAAGAGCTGATAAGTGCGAGAATTATCGCACAATCAGCGTAACAACTAATGCATCGAAGCTGCTTACCAGAATAATATACAGAAGAATGGAAAAGAAAATTGAGAATGCGCTAGGTGACGATCGGTTTGGCTTTAGGAAAAGTAAAGTGACGAGAGAGGCAATTCTGACGTTACGGCTAATAATGGAAGCAAGGCTAAAGAAAAATCAAGAAACTTTCATAGGATTTGTCGACCTGGAAAAAGCGTTCGACAATATAAAATGGTGCAAGCTGTTCGAGATTCTGAAAAAAGTAGGGTTAAGCTATAGGGAGAGACGGGTCACATACAATATGTACAACAACCAAGAGGGAATAATAAGAGTGGACCATCAAGAACGAAGTGCTCGTATTAAGAAGGGTGTAAGACAAGGCTGTAGCCTTTCGCCCCTACTCTTCAATCTGTACATCGAGGAAGCAATAATGGAAATAAAAGAAAGGTTCAGGAGTGGAATTAAAATACAAGGTGAAAGGATATCAATGATACGATTCGCTGATGACATTGCTATCCTGAGTGAAGGTGAAGAAGAATTAAATAATCTGCTGAACGGAATGAACAGTCTAATGAGTACACAGTATGGTTTGAGAGTAAATCGGAGAAAGACGAAGGTAATGAGAAGTAGTAGAAATGAGAACAGCGAGAAACTTAACATCAGGATTGATGAAGTTAAGGAATTCTGCTACCTAGGCAGTAAAATAACCAATGACGGACGGAGCAAGGAGGACATCAAAAGCAAAAAAGGCATCTCT
This sequence comes from Schistocerca cancellata, assembly GCF_023864275.1. Lineage (NCBI taxonomy): Eukaryota > Metazoa > Arthropoda > Insecta > Orthoptera > Acrididae > Schistocerca > Schistocerca cancellata. The sequence goes on along the minus strand of NC_064630.1, from coordinate 313,350,755 downwards.
GACCAAGAGAAGTCTACTAATATCAAATACCGGCCTTAATTTGAGGAAGAAATTTCTGAGGATGTACGTCTGGAGTACAGCATTGTATGGTAGTGAAACATGGACTGTGGGAAAAACGGAACTCAAGAGAATCGAAGCATTTGAGATGTGGTGCTATAGACGAATGTTGAAAATTAGGTGGACTGATAAGGGAAGGAATGAGGAGGTTCTACGCAGAATCGGAGAGGAGAGGAATATGAGGAAAACACTGATAAGGAGAAGGGACAGGATGATAGGACATCTGCTAAGACATGAGGGAATGACTTCCATGGTACTAGAGGGAGCTGTAGAGGGCAAAAACTGTAGAGGAAGACAGAGATTGGAATACGTCAAGCAAATAATTGAGGACGTAGGTTGCAAGTGCTACTCTGAGATGAAGAGGTTAGCACAGGAAAGGAATTCGTGGCGGGCCGCATCAAACCAGTCAGTAGACTGATGACAAAAAAAAAGTTGCTGGTTTGCTTGCCCGTGAGTGGCAGCAGCAGCACTCTCGTCCTAATTCTGAAGCGACGCTAGTGTTTCCGGGTCGTCGTCTGTCGGGAGTTGAGTGGGGACGCAGCGCCTGTGAGGTGCCGACAGGCAGTACCGTCCGACCGCTGGCGACACATATGTACTGTCCGACGGAAGGAGACTGGAGCGCGAACGACCGCTGGTTGGTCGTTCGGTCGGTCGTCTCATCGGACGACGTGTAATTGGTCGCCGACCGCTTATGGAAACGCTGTGTGTCTCGACTTGTGATTTCTCCTTGTTGTTGCACAGAGATTGCTTTTAGGATTGTCGGAGTTCTTGGTGCAAGTGTTTTCGTGGAACTGTGTGTACCTTCTGCGATTTGCACTGAGCAGTTATGTCTGCGTACTGGAGTAGGCAGTCGGTCAGTTGGGACGGAGCAGCGAGCGTGTGTTTCCTCGCCGTGTTGATGCTGTCAGGCCGGCGTGTAGCTCGACAGCCCTTGGCGTTTGGTGCTATTTTAAGTGGTTAATGTGCCTTGACTGTGTTTAGACGCCAGTAATTAAGACATAGTCCTGCTGTGATCCTCGTGCTCGCTGATATTTTCAGTTGTCGTGCCGTTGGTCGGGTGGAAGGGAATTGATTAGGTTGTTGGTTGGTCCTACAACCGTCCCTAGGTCGTGCTGCCACCCGATTATTTAGTGTTACGCTTGGCTACCTGTCTCACATAAACTGTTGTTAGAGTTTCCTCCCCAGACCGACCCTTGGAACACCTCCAAGCACCACTGTTCTGGTGTTTGTGATTGTGATTTTCTTTTGTCGCAAGTACTGTGCAAGGCCTTCAGCCGTGTATTAATTTTGCCTGTTCTGTGTTCAGTAGATGGCCTTCAGCCGAACCTTATGAGTAGTATTTTAAGATTAGGCCTTGAGCTGTGTTTTATTTAGAATTCTTGTTTTCTCTGTATTTAGGTCTTCAGCCGCGTTTGTTTTAGAATTTTTTGCTTTCAGGCGTAATGTGTAAATTCCTGTCTGTAAGGTTTCTCTTTAATCATCTTGAATTTTAAATGGCTTTCAACCGTACTGTGTAAATGCTTATCTTAAGGTTTGGTTACTATTTAGAATTATTGTTTGGGTCTTCAGCCGTGAAGATATTTCAAGTTTAAGATGGCTTTCTGTTGTACTGTGTAAATGCTTGTCTTTAAAGATTGCCTTTTATTATTTTGAAATATTATTGGGCCTTCAGCCGAGGAATTATTTCAAATTTTTCTTAATATGGCCTTTAGCCGAAATTTGTAAATGCTTGCCTTTTAAAGAATTTTCTTTGCTCATCTGGAATATTATCTGGGCCTTCAGTGAGAAGATATTTTAATTTTACTTAAGTAAGGCCTTCAGCCGTTTGCCTAAATCCTTGTGTTTTAAAATGAATTATTTAAACCCTTTGTTACTGAGAAGTTACTAGGGCCCTCAGCCGTGAATTGGTCCTTATTGTTTTAAAGAGGAATATGTTTGTGTTTTAAAAGCAATAACAGTAACTGGTCTTGGACCCTTTCCACAACCTGATCCGCTCTGTCCTGCGAAACCAGATTTCAGTCACATGTAACAACAGCAACTAATCAATTAATAATTTTCGTCCCACTATCTAACGACGTCTGATGCTGAAGGCTACACTTGACCCTGTGAAGAGAATTCCGAAGTGCATTGCTGTTGGAGGTGGAATTTATGAAAATCTGGTTTGAACTTAATCATCAGCCTATGAGTATTTGTTTGGATTTTAATGAAATACACGTGGACTCATATGTTATTACAATGTTGCATTTGAATTCGTCTGTAACACCACCCTCTAAAGCTGGCCCGTTCAGGAAGGAGCTAGCCGAATACAAGCGCTCACACTCGCTCTCCGCCAGAGCAGCGAGCGCGCGTGGACGTCATTACGTCACCATCATCGATTTATAGAACGACTGTGTAAAATGCGTAGCTACAGTTAGAACTTATAGACACGCAGTGTGACAAGCAGTTGAGTGATAAGTTTGTTATAAACAATCTTGTAGACTTGTATAAAATTTTTCTTGAAGATAAATTTCCACAAGTTCACATGTTTGTAGCTGCGATTAGGTCGATGTTTGGACCTACATATCAATGTTACCAACTTCCCTACGCAATGAAGAGAACGAACTCTATCTACTGAAGATCACTGACAGACTTCGGTTTATCAAGCTTATCTTCGAATTAGAAATGCTGAGGAAATGATGGCATGATTCATTGATGTTTTAATCATAAGCAAAATAAGTAATATTTATCGACTTGCAATGTTTGTATGTTTTACGTAGAAGACAGAAGTCGTGAAATACGTGTTGAGGTCAATTTCACTAAGTCCGAAAACGACGTTCATCACAACGCTGCATCAATCGTAAAAAATATCATCTTTCGTACTTAGCTGCACCACATTTTTTGCCTCATCAATTAAAAGAGATGTATGTTTCATTTCGATGTCATTTCTCACCAATGCGACAGTTTCAGAAAATAGATTTGTCACAAAAGGCATTAAGGTGTCACCGTGAAACGATACATCTACGTACACTAGCGGCTGCAGAATAGACTCGTTGACAACAGTTTCTCGTGCCGAGCTGCCTTGTTCAGGATTCTCCTTCCCTCCCCTCCGCTCCCTTCCCACCTCTTCCCCTTCCAATACTCGCCGTGAAGCGATGGGTTCCTCACTGCTGACGCGTACGCTCGAGGCAGGTCGCACGAACAGGTAGCTGAACAGGCCTGCTCCAAAATACACTATGTGATCAAAAGTACCCGGACATCTGGATGAAAATGACTTACAAGTTCGTGGCGCCCTCCATCGGTAATGCTAGACTTCAATAAGGTGTTGGCCCACCCTTAGCCTTGATGACAGCTTCCACTGTCGCTGGCAATCAATCAGGTGCTGGAAGGTTGCTTGGGGAATGGCAGCCTATTCGTCACGGAGTGCTGCACTGAGGAGAGGTATCGATGTCGGTCGGTGAGGCCTGGCACGGCGTTCCAAAACATCCCGAAGGTGATCTATAGGATTCATGTCAGGACTCCGTGCAGGACAATCCATTACAGGGATGTTATTGTCGTGTAACCACTCCTCCACAGACCGTGCATTATGAACAAGTGCTCGATCGTGTTGACAGATGCAATCGCCATCCCCGAACTGCTCTTCAACAATGGGAAGCAAGAAGATGACTAAAACATCAATGTAGGCCTGTGATGTGATAATGCCACCCAAAACAACAAGGGGTGCAAGCCCCCTCCATGAAAAACGCGATCACACCATTACACCACCGCCTCTGAATTTTACTGTTGGCGTTACACACGCTGGCAGATGACGTTCACCGAGCATTTGCCATACCCACTCCCTGCCATTGGATCGCCACATCGTGTACCGTGATTCGTCACTCCACACAACGTTTTTACACTGTTCAATCGTCCAATGTTTACGCTCCTTGCATCAAGCGGACCGACGTTGAGCATTTACCAGCGTGATGTGCGGCTTATGAGCAGTCGCTCGATCATGACATCCAAGTTCTCTCACCTCCCGCCTAACTGTCATGGTACTTGCAGTGAATCTTAATGCAGTTTGGAATTCCTGTGCGATGGTCTGGATAGACGTCTGCCTATTACACATTACGACCCCTCTTAAACTACCGGCGGTCTCTGTCAGTCAACAGATGAGGGCGGCCTGTACGCTTTGGTGCTGCACATGTCCCTTCACGTTTCCACTCCACTATCACATCGGAAACAGTGGACCTAGGGACGTTTAGGAGTGTGGAAATCTCATGTACAGACGTATGACACAGTAGACAGCCAATCACCTGACCACGTTCGAAGTCCGTGAGTTCCGCGGAGCGCCCCATTCTGCTCTCTCTCGATGGCTAATGGCTACTGAGGTTGGTGATATAGGGTACCTGGCAGTATGTGGCAACACAATTCACCTAATATGAGAAACGTATGTTTTTGGGGGTATCCGGATACTTTTGATCACATAGTGTACTTACTGTTCCCTCTCTTGAAACACTTTGAAACACCTCTTTCAGGTAACATAAATGTAAAGATTAATACAGATGTACTGGCAGAACCCGGACTTCGCCAACAAAATTTGGGAGCTCACTGGTATAAGAAGCCATGTTTTCAAGTTGCTCGTCTCAGAGTAATAATGAAGTTACGGTTTATTCAGTTTGTTATCACTATTACCATTTTTTCAGTGACCCTCACGTCAGCGAAAATGGCTGTAGTATACGAGGGGTGTCCAATAAGTAATGCAACAGTTTTTTTTCTGCAAGCAGCTTGGTTTTATAAAGGACTCCAATACACCATATTATTCCCCACTCTTTTGGCTACAATACCCGTTCAATTTGATAGCCTTACGTCACCTTACTGAGAGGGCCTGTTTGCTCACCTGGTACCACTCTATTGGTCGGTGTCGGAGCTGTCGTCTTGCTGCATCAGTAACCTCTCCATCATCCACGTACTGCTTCCCGCGAAGTACATCCTTCATTGAGCCAAACAGATGGAAGTCGGAACGTACGTGATCTGAGCTGTAGGGCGGATGAGGAACAACAGCATTTTTGTCGCGACGAACACGCTATCGTCGTTTCTTCAGTTTCCTGAGAGTAGCACAATACACTTCAGAGTAGATCGTCGCACCTAGTGAGAGGAACAGAACATGCCCTTCGGAGTCCCAGAAGACCGTCGACACGACTTTAACAGCTGAGGATGCGGCTTTGAACACCAGAAAAGATAACGTGGTGTCATTCCATAAATTGCTTTTTGGTTTACGGTTGGAAGTGATGAACTCATGTTCCATCATCTGTGACGGTGTTCGACAAAAAATTGTCACGATAGTACCCCAACTGGACGAGTGTGTCAGTACTACTAACGGGAACATCTATTTGAGGAGCGAGTTGTTTGATTGTGATCGGTCGATCACCTCGCACGAGAGCGTCCGAACGTTCCAGTATTGCAGGAGTCAAAGCTGTGTGCGGCACGGCTGGAACGTGGTAGATGGGACAAGTCTGTTGCGCGACCTCTTGGCGATGATGACAGACGCATCGCCCAACGGCTCACCGTGCTTTTGTTCACTGTCGGGTCTCCGTATACATTCTGCAAACGTCTATGAATATCTACGTTGCTCTGGTTTTCCGCCAGAAGGTACTCGGTGAGAGAGCTCTGCTTGGAATGCGCCTTCGTTACAGATGCCTTTTTGTAGACTACGTATAGCGGCACCATCTACCGAATTTCATGAGACTATAGGGTTTGGAGGGGAATATTCCGCAGTGTCCCACAGTACATTCCGCATTTTTGTAATCGAAATTGGCCGAGAAAAAACGTGTTCCATTACTTTTTGAACGCCCCTCTCACAATCACCAAAACGTACAGCGTTAAACACAGAGTAAAGCGACAATCCTTCTGAGACAGATGCATAAGTAGACTGTGATGTGGTTTCCGTACTACGTTCGCAGGTTCGAATCCTGCCTCGGGCATCGATGTGTGTGATGTCCTTAGGTTAGTTAGGTTTAAGTCGTTCTAAGTTCTAGGGGACTGATGACCTCAGATGTTAAGTCCCATAGTGCTCAGAGCCATTTGAACCGTCGCCGCAGGAACAGCTCGCCAGACGTTGGTGTGCAGCTCTTCCACTGTATTCAGCAAAACCAGAGACTAGGTATATATTGGTCAACTCTTCATCCGTAAACTTATCCGCATTGCTGCGTGCCTCTGTTGACGCACAACTAACACAGTGTAAAGGATGAGCCAGACAGTAGGGGATTTTACTTTATTATATGAGCTTCCAAACGGAAACTTCACTTTCCTATTACGGCCAAGCCACGGCCGGCACTGTTACCTGCCTGCAAATTCTTTCGTCCCACGGTCTAGTAACAGGAAGTCAGCACCGAGGAATGGCACCTTGATCACGCGCCTCTCTCATGTGCTTATGAGGTAACGCCGCCCTAGGCGTCGCTTAGCAGGCAACGCTCTGTAAAGTTCCATTGCCGTCCCCGCGGGTTTCTCGGTCCCGACCAATCAAGGTAGAGGAAGCTGCGTGGTGCGTCGAATATACCCGACCGCCCGTCGCCAGGCCCGCTCTTTCTTGTCTTCTCGCGCTCTTGGACGCTCGCCCTGTAGCAGTGAACGTCTCCCGCTTCTCCCGGTGCTTCGGCGCCGGGGACTAAGTTTTTCGCACCCAACATGCCGCTCGGAAATGCCCGATTGGCAGACGCCAACTTTGGTTAGCTTCGCGAACTGTGTTTCGCTAAACTCTACGCTCTGGTTCACCCTCACCTCCCTAGGCCCATGCGACCCTTTTTTAACATGCTTTCGCCAATAAATGGCCTTTGTCTAAATTTTGTCCTATTCATTTCATAACGCCCACTGCCTTCCCAACCACCCATCCTGTACAACAGTCGGAAAATCAATCCGAGACAGAATTGAGCAGTCCTGAATGCAAGCTTGAGAGCAAAGAGTGAAGTGCGCATACCATATGGTGACTGTGTGAACAATTATCTTTAAAAGACGGCATTTAGGATACATCGCAGACGTTTGCACTGTTGGGTAGACAATTTCACTGCGAAACAGGTGCAAAGACAAATGAGGGTACAAAATCAAACGAAATGCAATACCTGTGTAATGAGCCACCCGAGACCATGACATACTCTGATTGTATATATGAATAGCCTTCGAGATTTTGTCGGTTTTCCGGTTCATGTTCCGCCGGCCGGTGTGGCCTTGCGGTTCTAGGCGCTTCAGTCGGGAACCGGGTGACCGCTACGGTCGCAGGTTCGAATCCTGTCTCGGGCATGGATGTGTGTAATGTCCTTGGGTTAGTTAGGTTTAAGTAGTTCTAGGGGACTGATGACCACAGATTTCAAGTCCCATAGTGCTCAGAGCCATTTGAACCATTTTTGAACCGGTTCATGTTCCAGAAAATAATTGCAATCAAAATAATTATTTTCTGATTCAATCCCATTTACATGTTTATATTACTAATAAATTGACTCTTAAACGAATTAATAATTACGACCGTCTTTACTCGATTACAAAGTTCGCAGCTCGTGGTCTAGTGGCTATGGTTGCTGCCTCTGGATCACATGGTGCCGGGTTCGATTCCCGGCCGGGTTGGGGATTTTCTCTGCGTGGGGAATGAGTTTTTGTGTTGTCCTCATCATTTCATCGTCATCATTCGTGACAGTGGTTGAACTGGACTGTGTAACAATTGGACTACGTAAATATTGGGACTTTGTACAGGAGCTGATGACTGCGCACTTGAGCGCCCCACAAGCCAAACATCAGCATCATCACTCGATTAAAATGTTATACTTCATAATTAGGACTGTGGGGCAGTTTCGGAATGCTATAATAAGATTAACTACGAACATCTCTTTGAGCAATGTTGACCATGCTTAGCGAAATATAAAGTTGCTCTGTCATCCGAGATACAGAGTGGAAACGTAACTTTCTACTTCGTGCCACAGTGGTGAGGCGAAGTCGAGATGAACAATTTGATGTACAGAGTAGTGATAATTGAAGTGCAACTACTCACGGAGTTCTAGCGTGCACTGTAATTGTCGCATGCCAGCGAAACTTGCTAGATATGCTAACACGTTAATGCGTGACTGATTTACACTGAAAAAAAATTAGTTGCAATTTTGGTCACCAGGTGCAAATCTGGTGTTGTACAGCACCTCGTCGACATCTTCGGTGCTGATGTTGAACAAACTGTATAAGAGCCTTTCTCACTTCGGCCATCCTGATTTAGGTTTTCTGTGATTTCCCTAAATCGCTCCAGGTAAATGTCGGGATGGTTCCTTTGAAAGGGCACGGCCGACTTCCTTCCCCTTCCTTCCCTAATCCGATGAGACCGATGACCTCGCTGTCTGGTCTCCTCCCCCCAAAATCAACCAACCAACCTTTCTCACTTCTTTGACCTTTCGGCCCACGTCCCATTCCCATTCCATTGCACGTGGCAACATTTGCATATGTCTTTCTTGCAAATTTTTTTTCCAGCGTAAATCGGTTCCGCATTAACGCGCTAGTCTACCTAGATTCGCTGCCGTATTATACACTACTGGACATTAAAATTGCTACACCACGAAGATGGCGTGCTACAGACGCGAAATTTAACCGACATGAAGAAGATGCTCTGATATGCAAATGATTAGCTTTTCAGAACATTCACACAAGGTTGGCGCCGGTGGCGACACCTACAACGTGCTGACATGAAGAAAGTTTCCAACCGATTTCTCATACACATACAGCAGTTGACCGGCGTTGCCTGGTGAAACGTTGTTGTGATGCCTCGTGTAAGGAGGAGAATTGCGTACCATCAGGTTTCCGACTTTGATAAAGGTCGGATTGTAGCCTATCGCGATTGCGGTTTATCGTGTCTCGACATTGCTGCTCGCGTTGGTCGAGATCCAATGACTGTTAGCAGAACATGGAATCGGTGGGTTCAGAAGGGTAATGCGGAACGCCGTGCTGGATCCCAACGGCCTCGTATAACTAGCAGTCGAGATGAAAGGCATCTTATCCGCTTGGATGAAACGGATCATGCAGCCACTTCTAGATCCCTGAGTCAACAGATGGGGACATTTGCAAGACAACAACCATCTCCACGAACAGTTCGACGACGTTTGCAGCAGCTTGGACTATCATCTCGGAGACCATGGCTGCGGTTACCCTTCACGCTGAATCACAGACAGGAGTGCCTGCGGTGGTGTACTCAACGACGAACCTGGGTGCACAAATGGCAAAACGTCATTTTTTCGGATGAATCTAGGTTCTGTTTACGGCATCATGATGGTCGCATCCATGTTTGGCGACATCGCGGTGAACGCACATTGGAAGCGTGTATTCGTCATCGCCATACTGGCGTATCACCCGGCGTGATGGTATGGGGTGCCACTGGTTACACGTCTCTGTCACCTCTTGTTCGCATTGACGCCACTTTGAACAGTGAAAGCTACATTTCAGATGTGTTACGACCCGTGGCTCTACCCTTCATTCGATCCCTGCGAAACCCTACATTTCAGCAGGATAATGCACGACCGAATGTTGCAGGTCCTGTACGGGCCTTTCTGAATACAGAAGATGTTCCACTGCTGCCCTGGCCAGCACATTCTCCAGATCTCTCACGAAATGAAAACGTCTGGTCAATGGTGGCCGAGCAACTGGTTCGTCACAATACACCAGTCACTACTCTTGATGAACTGTGGTATCGTGTGGAAGCTGCATGGCCACCTGTACCTGTACACGCCATCCAAGCTGTGTTTGACTCAATGCCCAGGTGTATGAAGGCCGTTATTACGAGCAGAAGTGGTTGTTCTGGGTACCGATTTCTCAGAATCTATGCACCCAAATAGCGTGAAAATGTAATCAGATGTCAGTTCTAGTAGCTATAATATATTTGTCCAATGAATACCCGTTTATCATCTGCATTTCTTCTTGGTGTAGCAATTTTAATGGCCAGTAGCGGAATTACAGCACTTGGTGGACCTCTGTGAGTAGCTACACTTTAGTTATAACTACCCGGCAGGACACTTATGGTCTGCCAAGCTGCGAAACGATCTCAAGTTTGCCTACAAAAGCTATCTAAGCTACAGTGCAACTTAAGTCTGTTAAATTTTCAAACTTTTTATTTTGCTATTGTTAGTAACCTTAACTTTCCCGCGAGGGTAATGAAAGGAGAAATATCTTTGTAAATGTTGTGAAAAAAACTAATCACGTTTACCATTCGATATAAACGCAACCTTTACAAGCACAACAATCTCGTAGTAAGATACTCAGAGAGACAAAACAATTTTAGTTGTTAATTTTACCCTGTTAAAAATCACAAAATTGCGAGGAAAAATTTACACAAACATCAGTTTTACAAAGTGTTAGTAAAATACAACCTGCGTTTAATATTCGAGGACGATTTTTGCTAGGAAAAGAAATGAATGCCAGACAATCAAGAGCGACAAATCCGGCAGCGGAAGAGGGCGAAAGGCTTGATAGACCACACGTTTTCCATATCAGACTGTTCCCTGCATGTGGTGTGTTGTAAACAGTTACGTTTACATCCTGTACTGTGTCGGAAGACTCACCAGCGCACACCAGCGTCTCCAGCACACACGCGGATCTCCGACCACAAACACGTGCGGGAGGCAACTACGCAGCTAAGCGTGTTAGAACAGGTTTTTATATCTAAAGCCATGAGCGACTCTGGCTTCCTTCACGACGAAGACGCGAGTGAATTTTTCGACACAGCAGATTTTAATAGTCGCCACGAATACCGTACCGTCTTCAGCAATCATTTGGAAACTACAGGTGTTATAAATCGATGCAGTACCTAGAATCAGTAATACAGTATGTTAAGTAAGAGAGTGGTGGGCATTACACACAGATGGTAAATCATATTGGCGCTTTTCGATAGTAAAAGGCAATGAAGCAGCACCCAAGAATAAAAGGCCATGAAGCAGCATCGGATTTCACTTTAAGTCTTCTCTCTCAAAGCTCAAATTGATGGTTCAAATGGCTCTAAGCATTATTTGACTTAACGTCTGAGGTCATCAGTCCCCTAGACTTACAACTACTTAAACCTAACTAACCTAAGGAAATCACACACATCCATGCCCGACACAGGATTCGAACCTGCAACCGTAGCAGCAGCGCGGTTCTGAAGGTCGCAGCGGCCGGCCTCAACGGTCATTCCATTTCATTTATTACATGACTGAAGACCTGCTGACTAATATTTTAAAATCAGGTCATACATTTTACAACTTCACAAGTAATAGTACATTGTTCCACATTACTAGCAAAAATAGTTTTGAGAAATAGAAAGAAGAGTGTTAACAATGAATTACAAAGAAAATTAACTTAATTGAAGGAAACCGAGGGCTAAAATAAAAAAATTGTAATTTGGAAGAAAATAATAGAAAGATAGGAAAGGGACGATCTGTAGATTTTCTGTTATTGTTAAAACGAAGTATAACGTAAATTGCGGGTCTTGTTCCCGGAGAAAGGTCGTCGGCACAAAAATCGAGCCCGTCTGTCCTGAAGAAGTATACAAAACTATGTCTTCTTATATTACTAAATGAAATGCATCATGAATGACTGTATTTGTTTCTACTGTCTAAGAACAAGTACTACGTATCACGTGTTTGAAGTTCCTATGTAGGGCATACCCATTGCATTGTTTACGATGACCGGGCCGTGTGGCCGAGCGGTTCTAGACGCTTCAGTCTGGAACCGCGCGATCGCTACGGTCGCAGGTTCGTATCCTGCCTCGGGCCTGGATGTGTGTGATGTCCTTAGGTTAGTTAGGTGTAAGTAGTTCTAAGTCTGGGACTGATGACCTCAGATGTCAAGTCCCATAGTGCTCAGAGCCATTTGAACCATTTGTTTACGATGCTGTACTTAGACTTAGGTCCACATGTTGTACGCGTGGTGTTATGAGTTTGTGTACATGATGCTTTTTCTGTTAACGAATACCACGCGAGGGAGGGAGCTATATAGCTATATATAAGTCTCTTACCATTTCATGTATCTAATTCTCCCTCAAACAATTTATAACAGGAGTCACGGAATTACTATCAGCAGAATTATAATCTGCGAAACAGGAGTTGATCGTGTCTTTTCCCAGTGGTATAAATGTCTTAACGCGTGTGGGAATCACTTTTGAATGGAACTACTTAATGGCCCCCTTGTGGTGGGCGTTCGGTTTTGACTATCCTCCCGTATACTCGGTGGCCGATAAAACGTGCCGGCCGAGCAGTGGAGTTACTGCAGTTCCGGCTGTTTTATGTAGAGCTGTGTGCCCTGTCTTTCCCTGGAAGGTACAACTTGCACGGCATCATGACACGAGCGCGTGCTTGTGTGTGTGTGTGTGTGTGTGTGTGTGTGTGTGTGTATGTGTGTCATACAGTGCTTCCCTAAACTCTTGGTGGAAGTAGTTGTTCGTTATCTCCCCGGTATGGTCGACATTCCTCTCATAGTAAGGAGCAGATTTATTTATGTGTACATACAATTTTATTCAGTGCTACAGCGGTAAGTGATTATTGTGAGCCCGTTCGCTTCCGTTATACAGTTGCTCCTGGTGATGAGTACGGTGTGTTGTTTATTCAGCGTAGTTGCCCCATAGCAATGAACCACGCATGTTCTTGCACCTCTTGCCAGAGATTGTGAGAACGTATAATTGAAACAAACCCTGGGATATTTCTGCTAGAATGCTTGTGTCTCTATCTGGCTTCCTCAAGTAAAGTTTATGTTTGAAGCCTTGTTTCGTGCCGCGTTCCCGGGTTCGATTCCCGGCGGGGTCAGGGATTTTCTCTGCCTCGTGATGACTGGGTGTTGTGTGCTGTCCTTAGGTTAGTTATGTTTAAGTAGTTCTAAGTTCTAGGGGACTGATGACTATAGATCACAAATCGTGGGATATTTCTGTTAGAATTCCTGTGTCTCGACCTGGCTTTCTCTTGTTTATGTCTAAAGCCTTGTTTCTTCTGGTTAATGTTGTTATAAATCCACTCTGTGTACGGAGTCTGACTTACTATGAGAACTAGTGAAAGCATTTGATCACTCTGTTGCATTCTCAAATTGCTTCGATATTGGTTGTGTCTGGTCAAATTACAACTTTCGTATTGGCCATACTGTGTCTGCTATTAGTCACAATAAGCTGTCGTGTAAGAATTCCCACTATTACAGCAAACCTATATGTGATGCTCTAGCCTACGTGCAATACTTTATTTATACATGTTACCTGTTTTAATTTTTTATGTTTATTGTAACGCCTTGCTTGTTATTTCTATAGAATACTGCCATTTTAAAAACAATTCCATTTTTGAAATTGTGACAATTCATCTTAAAATTTTTTGGTATTTCCGTTAAATGACAATTCTGAGCCCCGTATATCACTCACAGCTGAAACGAATCCTAACCACCCCCTGTATGGCACAGTTATGTTGAGTAAAACATCGGCTACGACATTCTTTCTAGAGCTACGCTGACAGTTTGGCAGAAACCTCTGCTCGATCAGAGCAGGTGCAACGACCTTTCAGAAACTGTACAAGGAAAGTTCCTAAGATAGTTCAAATGGCTCTGAGCACTATGGGACTTCTCATCCGAGGTCATGAGTCCCGTAGGCTTAGAACTACTTAAACCTAACCAACCTAAGGACATAAAACACATCCATGCCCGAGGCAGGATTCGAAACTGCGACCGTAGCAGCAGCGCGGTTCCGGACTGTAGCGCCTAGAACCGCTCGGCCACAACGGCCGGCAAAGTTCGTGAGATCTGAGGTAAGCAGAAAGGGTAACTGTTCGAAGGTGAAGTGTATAGGCAGGTAGTCAGTTTGAGGCACACTGTGACAACAGTTTAACTTGCTCAGTTGATAATGGCATTGGTTTGGAAATAGGTTTTAATCTGCCTGGGGGATTCAGAGATCTTTTTAGGTATACGCTGAAAAAATCGCAGATATTGTTATTTGTTCATATGGAGAGGATGAAATAAGAGCTTGACGTTTTCACTTAAAGAACTTGAAGAATCCAAAAGAATCTTTGACTGCCAATTTTTACTACATTTAATGACCGGTTTCGATCACCTAAACCATCATCAGATTCCTCTGTCTATTTAAAAGTGAGAAAAAAACAATAGAACTTGAAGCCAAGATTGACAGAATTATGACGACCTAATCAATCGGAATCAGACATTAAATAAAATAAAAAGTTGCGGACAAAGCTTATTTTTGATTCCACAAGTTCTTAAACATTGTGTCGCTGCATTCTTCAGTGCGATAACATCCATTTTTCGATTTTGTTTTAGTATAACGTATTCTCCGTCGCAGAAAACACCCACCATAACTTATTATAAGATGGTCACAATATATCCGTATGGGAACGTTTATCTATTTTGTCTTCTCTTTGCTTTAGCAAACAATACCTTGCACTTCGCTTCTCTACATACCTCTGTATTACAACAATCAGTTTCATGTTTTTTTTATTTTTACTTCTTCAGTTACAAATACAGACACTATCGTTTTGGCACGGGTGTTCTACTAGGGATTTTTAAAAATCCTTTAACATATGGTACACCATACTAGAATTGTACGAAGTTAATTCCTGAAGGAGACAATGTTAGTTTTACAGCTGACAATAATCCCATGAATCTTTTACACATCTAAACATATAAAAGGGCTGTGTGTGTGTGTGTGTGTGTGTGTGTGTGCGTTTCCTCCTAAACCACTGTGATCGATTTCAACCAAACCTGGTACAAATATACCTTTCTGTGAGGCAACAATCGCTGTCGGGACAGAACCACCTACCTATCATAGTTCAGGAAATATGACGTCATAAACAATGAGATACGTGAAAAACTGAAGCACCATGCATGAGGTTTAAGTTTATTACATATTAACTCCTAACTATTCGCAACACATTCTGCAGGCAGTATTCACATGTATCATTGTGTGACCCACAGTTCAAGACATATGACCTCATAAACACTGAGATGCGTGAAAAAATGCCGCAACAGAATCATTCTTTTCTACTAATACACTCCTACAGTCGAGTCATCTTAAGAAAATCCCTGGTACTTAGTAGCTCTTTAGACAGCTTTCAACTGTCTGCAAACGTCTGCAGACAAAAGCAATCGCCGTCTATAAAGTTACGAAGAGGCGTTGCCATAGAGGTGTTTAACAAATTACGTTGTATACACGCGAAGCAGATGCGCCCAATCTAAAGAAACTGTTCTGGACATTAAATTATAAATGCACAGCTTAGCTTTTGTTTTCGTTTCTAATAGAAAATTGGCAAAATGAATATCCGGCCAATGCTGGGTTCGTTAGATAGTTACCCTTAAACGGACGGTGTATTAGAGACTTAACGTTTAACTACAGTTTTATTTTATACTCGATTTTGTGTCGTAGTTTCTAGACCAACGACAAGAATAGAAAATAAGGCAACAGATCAAAAAACATTAGAACTTTGCAACGCCTCAGAGAAAGATATCCACGTTCATTTTCAAGGACGTCACAACTGCGTGTGATGTAAAGCGGTGGTTAGGAACTCGTCCGAGACCAGCGGAGCCACGCCACAGTTTCAAGTCAAGGAGAGTGAGAGTCGACTTGTTCTAGGCCAAGGCCGGTCTACGACGTACCTGTGTTGGAAACTCTCGCACGTGTCCACACTCTTTTTCATGGCGGCGTGGTTACCACGAGATTCTTACTTATCTCAGTGTCAGTATACTGCGTAGCGGATAACGAAAGGAGAACAGAACAGAATCACGCTGATACTTCATATAACGTAGCCCAGGCATGATAGCCAGTTTCTGACGCAATTTTTTTCGAACAACAAACGCGTACCTCATATTATGGATGTTTGCCGGTGGGTATATTCAGCCGCCAAATAATTGTTAAAATTCATAGTGAAACATTCATGTGTCCTTTGTTTTTCACAATTCGCTACTAGTTTCGGTCAGTGACCTTTATCAAACTTAGTCTACAACGAATAAACCAAATCATTAGAGGTTACACAGTTTACAGTGAAATATATTGTTAAATAGTAATTTTAACAAAAATAATTTGCTCTTTTGAGCACGCCACACGACGTAAATTTTTTTTTACAATATTAACTGTATGGCCGGCCGAAGTGGCCGTGCGGTTCTAGGCGCTGCAGTCTGGAACCGCGAGACCGCTGCGGTCGCAGGTTGGAATCCTGCCTCGGGCATGGATGTGTGTGGTGTCCTTAGGTTAGTTAGGTTTAACTAGTTCTAAGTTCTAGGGGACTAATGACCTCAGAAGTTGAGTCCCATAGTGCTCAGAGCCATTAGAACCATTTTTTATTAACTGTATACGATAGTTTTCGTCAAGAAGCAAGTCCACACTGACAACTAGTAACGCACTGACAGATGTAATTAAGCCAAACAATCAAGGATACAAAATGAAATTTTCACTCTCCAGCGGAGTGTGCGCTGTTATGAAACTACCTGGCAGGTTAAAACTGCGTGCCGGGCCGAGACTCGAACTCGGGACCTTTACCTTTCGCGGGCAAGTGCTCTACTGACTGAGCTACCCAAGCACGACTCACACCCGTCTTCACAGCTTTAAATCCGCCAGTACCTCGTCTCCTACCTTCCAAACTTCGCAGAAGCTCTCCTGCATACGAGGAGTCTCGAGTTCGAGTCTCGGTCCGGCATACAGTTTTAATCTGCCAGGAAGTTTTCATATCAGCGCACACTCAACTGCAGAGTGAAAATTTCATTCTGGAAATATCCCATAGGCTGTGGCTAAGCCATATCTCCGCAATATTCTTTCTTCCAGGAGTGCTAGTTCTGCATGGTATGCAGGAGAGCTTCTGTGAAGTTTGGAAGGTAGGAGACGAGGTACTGGCCGACTTAAAGCTGTGAGGACGGGGCGTGAGTCGTGTTTCGGTAGCTCAGTTACATACTGCTCTATTTGCCGGCACGGTAGATCAGCGTGTTCGGTCGGAAGGCTGTGTGCTTTCTGTAATAAAAAAAAAAAAAATGAGTCAAGGAATCAACAATCAACTTGAACGGATGTCTTGTGCCGTCCGGCCAGACCAAACGCAACGAACAGCAGTATCAATTTACTAAAAGGTATATGGAACTAAAGATTATTACAGTGTACCTTTCAGTAAATTAATACTGCTATTGCTAGCATGTACTATAGTTTTTATCTGTGACCTAGCGTTATCTTTGTTTGTACCCTTGAATATTTGGGTTAATTACAACTGCCAGAATGTTACTAGCTGTCGATGTAAACATGCTTATTAACGAAAAATATTGTACACAGTTATTATTGTGAACAATTTTTGTGAACTATGATGGGCTTAAAACAGCAAATTACCTTTGTTCAGATTATGGTATAGCTTCCTGCCGTTTATGCCAGCAAGTGATATACTATTTAACCTTATATTTCACTGTAAACTGTGTAATCTCTAACCATTTGATTTATTCGTTTTAGGCTAAGCTTGATAATGATCATTGACCGAAACTAGTAGCGAACTGCTAGTAGCGAACTGTGCGCAATAAAGGACAGGTGAAGGTTTCACCAGGAATTTTAACGTCATATTATGCCGTGCATCAACACTACAAAACTTAACGTTTTGTACAGGGTACTTACTAGACAAATATACAGGGCAACTGAAAATGAAGTTAGCTACTAAAAACGGCTACAATTATTTAATGCTTCGAGATACAACGATACGAATCACAAAGGATGTAAAAGGGAGTTCAAAATTTCGTCGTTTAGCAAGTGCAATGAATCGAAAGCCGGCACGTGTGCGCTGATGCATAAGTGGCAAGTTTCGTGTAGTGAGTGAAAATTGCCGATTCAATACAGGAGGCGTTCTGCATGTCAGAAGTTAATAACAGTCGTTCTCCTATAACAACGCAGGGACGATTTCGTCAGTGATGCAAACAAGCGCCTCCAAGTGTCAAACAGTTTCGCAGAGGGCATCGGCAATTTCAAGAAAGAAAATGCTTGTGCAAAGGAAGGATTACCAGGCGGCCACTTGGGTCGGCAGAAAAATTGTAAAAGCCGCCTTTCGTTTGAAAGTAGTTCACTGAAATCGACATATGAAGTCAGTAGGGAGGCAAAATTATCGTAAAAAACTGTTTGGCGTATTCTAAAAATGAAACTGAAAAAGAAAACGTACGTAATTCAGATTTTACAGGACTGAAACAGGAAGATTACATCAAACGTACAAGTGATGGCGACAATGCTGCAACCCATAGAAGAAAAAACGTGTATCTATGAAAGACGGGAATTTATATAAAATACCTATAAAGTGTACAAAAAATAAATTTCTCTCGCATCGTCTGTAAATCTCATAGCTGTATCGCTAGGAATTAAACAGTCACTGACTTTTTTAATAGCTTCATTCATTTTCTGTTGCCTTGTATTTACTTTCTTGTTAAATTGTGTTCCACTTGTTACATTAGTACTGACAAAGAGTAATATGTTAATTTTTATTTCATTTAAGATACTCTCCCAGTTAGTACTCCGAAAAATACCAGCATATAGACACCCCCTACCCTCCTGCACACACACACACACACACACACACACACACACACACACACAAAGCAAACCATGTATATATATAGCCTGCAATCTTACTCTTTCCTCTTCATGTCGGTAGAAATGGCACACATAATTATCAGACTAATGTTTATTTAGATCACAGTTAGCTGATTGGGCCTTAGGTAAGAAACGATGTCGTTTGCATTTGGCCTAACTCTGGGTGTTAGCGTCAGCGTGACTGAAAGTTTGCAGAACACAAAGCATCGTACGCTCGGATATTCTTTGTGGCTGAGGTCACTAACACATATTACTGCAGTGGTACTGGACCCATGAACAAGCGGTTCGAATCTCACAGCTAATAATGCCATAAAACTGAATGTGACTTTGTGGAAGGAAACCTAAACCACAGAAATTGAAATGATGATTTTTTCCCCCAAAAACGGACCAGACACACATCTGATATTAATTCAACCTAGCAAAGGTCACAGATAGATGGCCAGAACATGAGAATTGGTCTATTCCTCTACCGACGATTCTGTGCATGACATCTGATTTACTCACAATTTGTTTTATGTGTGCATTTCCCTTCGGGCGGTTCCCAGTGGTTACTAGTAAACACTTTACGATGTTTACTATCTCCAGTGATTGGTAGCCAATAATTTAATCAAAAAGTAGTGGATTTCTTCACCTGGTTACGCTCAACAAGTTACATTTATTCAAATACAGGTTCAAATCAAAGGCGAATCGCTACACCAACCACAGATTACCTACATGTCTTCCTGCATTGACTTCTGGCTTCATAAGATTCATATAGACGTTATCCACAGATACCCTCATGGAGCCCACATGTTAAGCTTGGTTAAAACGATATAAAATATAAATATGTTGAAGTGGTTCCTTTCGTATAAACTGATTAACTTGCAAGATAATTAAATACCATAAGGTCTCACTTCAAAAGAGATAAAAAGTGTAGCTATTCCCATTTGGAGTTGAAATTATTGTAAATGCTGAGCATTTTTATTTCAAGTGAAATTATAGTGAAATTATTGTAATTGACTTTAATAGGCTGAATAGTAATTAGCGTAAGGTCCAGAAGTCACAACTGGTTAACGTCGCGCTTTGTGACTAATGATTGTGTATGTAGGTAACGTTCATATAAAAGAAGCTATGTCGTGGTAAGTTAAACGAACAAGTACTTAAGAAACAGGGTCGTCTTTCTCACAATTAAATAAACAACGGTAGAGCGTTTAAGGCGCTCGATCATTGCATCACCAAATTAACCGCTTCCAGCTGAATTAAAAGGTGAGAAATTAATTACCTTATTAACTGAACAGGAGAATTGAGAGGTTTTTCGTTTTATCGAATAAGGACAGGTATAAAATATAATATTCTTATTATAATAACAAAATACACTGCCGAAAAAAATTAGTGCACCCCTTCAGTTGTTTCCAGTTCACTCAAAAATTTATTGTTGCAACAGTGAATATGGGAAAAATGAAATGCTTACATCTACAGATCAACAGCACAAGCTGCTCTGAGGTACCAGGTATCGACCCATGCTGAGACACCCATATTAGTACGTAATGTAGCCTGCATTGGCGGAAGTGCAGTGTCCGCAGCTCGTGGTCGTGAGGTAGCGTTCTCGCCTCCCACGCCCGGGTTCCCGGGCTCCATTCCCGGCGGGGTCAGGGATTTTCTCTGCCTCGTGATGACTGGGTGTTGTGTGATGTCCTTAGGTTAGTTAGGTTTAAGTGGTTCTAAATTCTAGGGGACTGATGACCACAGATATTAAGTCCCATAGTGCTCAGAGCCATTTGAACCATTTTTGGAAGTGCAGGGCCTGACTCTGGTCAAGTGTGCAGATGGCGAATACCCTGCTGGCATATGCTACGTCACAGCGTCTCAACCTCTTCACGTAGTTCTGTGAGTTGTTGGTTGACGAGTAGCACAAGTCACTTCTCGTCCGATCGTATCACACACGGGCTTGCTTGGAGACAAGTCCGGTTATCGTGCTGGTCAAGGAAGTTGCCGAACGTCTTTCAGAGCACGTTGAGTTTCACACGCACTCTGTGAGCGAGCACTATGCTGTTGGAACAATGTATCACCTTCCTCTTGCAAGAACGGCAAAAGAACGGGTCTAACGACATTCTGCGCGTACCGAGTGCTGGTTAGTGTCCCCTCCAGAAAAGTAAAGGTGAAAGAGATTTGTAGCTAATCGCACTCCAGACCATAGGAACTGGGGTGGAACCAGTGTGTCTTAGGTTAATGCAGTTTATAAGACAGCGCTTACCGCGTCTACATCGTATACGCAAAAGAGCATCACTTGCATGCAGGCAAATTGCTTTCATCACTAAAGATCGCGATGCGCCATTCAATCTTCCAAGTGGTCCTCTGACGGTGTCACTCGAGCCGCTCACATCGATGCTGTGGCTTGAATGGAAGACGGGCTAGAGGCGTGCGTACCTATAGTCCCACTGCTAAGTACCCGTTCGCAACAGTTCGTGTTCTCTTATCTGCGCTGTGGTAGCTGTACAATTTGCCATTGCTGCCCTTATAATATGATGATCCTGGCTGGCGTCTGCGCTGCGTCGACGTCCACAACCTCGTCTACAGGTGTGAAAATGTTCACGCGACCACTGATACCAGAATCGTTGCTCAAATGACGCAGTACGTCCAACTCGTGTTGAAGTTCTCCGAACGGACCATCCCTTCACTCTGAGGCCCACCTCTGTGGCATTCTTGTCTGCTTGCTTCACACATCGGCACCACACTGAGCCTTCTGCTGTGAGCATTCTCTATTATAGGGTACGCACAGATGGCCCCCTGGTAGCTACGTCACTGCTCTATCTGTTGGCGGACGACGTTGAAACCACTATCAGTAGATCTACTATCCACCAAGTGGTATATGCCGTCATAGGATCGAAATCGGCGTCGTCTTTCCAGGTGTACTATTTTTTCCAGCAGTGTATTTGATCCAGCGAACATCCGCAACCGAGGAACATGGCAATAAAATAAAAAAAATCCTCTTCAGTTTCCCGTAATTTCTAATTTATTGTAAGACCGGTTTAAGAGCCTAAAGTTGCGTTCTCAGGTATCACCTATGCAAACATATGTGTGGTGGTATGGCAATAAAATAAAAAAAAATCCTCGTCAATTTCCCATAATTTCTTTTTTATTGTAAGACCGGTTTCAAAGTTTAAAGCGTCATTCTCAGGTATCACCTATGCAAACATAAATGTGTGGTGGTTGGGCCAGTTCCTCATGGGGATGGGGTCACATTAACGTCAAATAAACGCATGGGAGCGTAGGACCAGTACCGCGGCGCCAGACTCGGCAGCACAACACGGAGGTGAATAGTGTAAGGCCTCAGCTGATCGTGACGCCGGAAGCAGGCATAAGAGCCATTGAGGCGGGGAACTGAAAAACATGAAAGAGAGAAAGAAAAGGAAACGATCAGCTCGCCCCCTATCCGGCTGTAAGTCACTTCCGTGTCGGCCGAGGCAGACGCCGGTCCTATGCTCTCATGCGTCTATTTGACGTGGGTGTGACCACCATGACTGTCTCTCCGACCGCCACACATTCAGTGTTCCAATAACTATTTGGCGGCACCTGAAGATGAAGCTTTAGGCTTTGAAACCGATCGTGCAACACATTAGAAATTATACGCAACTGAAGCAGACTTCTTTCCTCTTGCTGTTGCTGGCAGAAAGGTACATATAGTGCAGTTTACATCTGTATCGTGTTGATGCCAGAGCAAGAAGAAGAACACAAACTAGTGTCACATAATTCTCAGAGTGAACAATTATTGGAGAACAAAGTCTGCTATAACATTTGTGCTAAATGTATCGATTTTTCCGAGATTTTGCTTTTACATAAGCACTACCAAAGGAAATAGTTTTTTGCTGTTCATTTAATAGAGTTAACGCAAACTCACAAACAAGCTGTTACGTGGCAGTTGAAAAGTTTCCCCAAGTGTTAGTGGATTTCGTGACTGTGTGCTTCCGAGCAGTAGCGCTGAGACGATTTTATCGCTGACAATGGACACTGCGATTACAATGAAATTGATATCTCTGTAATTCGATTATCTACGTAATTTAAGCGAACAAGGACTCGAAACTTTTTTTGCTCTTTTCTCTTCAGTTTCAGCCATTGTCTGGTATGGTCATAAAATATTTTGCTTGGTCTATGTTATGTAGAGATTTTGTTATTTGTGCTCATTGTGCCCATTAATAACTATTTAATTTCTTTGTGTTTGTTATTGAATCATACCTTTTGTCCTCAGCTTTTTTTCATGAATTTGATAGTTAAAAGGTGCTTCTTTGTGTGGGAATGCCGTTAGTGAATGATCGCGTATTAACGGCACTAATCAGTGTAATACGTTTGGTTTGCTTTCAGAATAGACTCTGCATCTAAAATGTCACTTTTGACAAAACGAAGTCCGATATCTTTTAGGCGTAAATCAGTCCCAAAATTATACTCGCCAACAGACAATCCCGGTAGAGGAACCTAGCTAAAAAATATCAATCATTAATTATTATGGGGGTAATATTTGACAAATTGCATTCAAATTTCAATATTAAAAATATTTTTACATAATTTTTGAAATACGTAATTTTCTTGCTTTAATTGAAGACGCATTTAGTCAAAGGTAGTTTTGATTTGATTCAGAGTTGCATTTGAGTTCAAACATTTTAAAAGCCAGAATAATATAAAATTAAATACTAATTTCAAAACCCAATAATAATAATAAGCCACCATTAAACAGTCCACAAGCATAATATCGTTTGACATTGTTACTGTCGTGTACTTTCAGGATTATTTAATTAGGCACAAGAGTTCACCCTTTCATCTACATCGGAAGATTTGGTATGGTGTGTATGAAATTTTGTTGGTAAATTCATTACTTTTGTTATATAATATTAATGTATTAGATTTTTGGGTTCATGTAATGAACTGCTATGCTCAGTAGCTTGTAATTATTATCTATGTTCTGTAAATGAAAGGGGAGACAGTTGATAGTAGAAGGATAGTGTGAGATGATGTCAGTGCTTCACTGGAGGGGCGATTCATGTAATGATGAAGTATTTGGACTGAAGAAGTATTTGGACTGGGAAATGGGGAGAAGCGTGAAGAAGGAAGTGCAGTAATGAGAAACAGTTTAGGCATAACTGTTTTAGAGAACCTATCATCCTAATGAAGAATATTGCCGCGAGCTATGACGGCGTCATGTTATTACGTGTCGACGAAATATAACCCGAAACATTATTACTTAGAGGCTGTGCAAATATATCAAGACAGAAGAGAAATCTACTGAGAGCCGAAATGAGCAGTATTAATTTTCTAGTGAAAAATCACAAAAAGATACAGAAGACAAGAATAGATAGAAAACTATATGCACCGTGTTTGAAGAACTGAGTAGGTAACTGGACTTTGATTTAAATCTGATGAGCAGGAGGGGTGAATGTACGGTATTTTGTGGGAAGGTGAATGTCATGTGGACTTCCGCGTACAACGGACTATTTAGAACTCTTTAATCACTTGTGAAGGCGTAGCACATAATTTGCAGAAAGTAAAGGTTTTGAATACATGAGCACCACGCTAGTCAAATGCACGTAATAGAGTGGGTATTCAATGTTGCAATGAAGAGTTACGCTTTTCACAAGATACCTCATATAAATTCCGTCCAGAAATTTTCCCTTCTTATCGTAGAGTTGGTTTCTGGACTTATGTTTTGGAGAAAATTATTCTCGGCGAATTCACTAAATTCGAAGCAGGGGCGCCGCAATTTGCAGTCATTTCCGCTTCGGAAAGACGGAGGTGTTCAGCAGTGTACTGCTATTGGTGAGATCTTCAACTGTAGGTAGGACTTCTTGAAAGATATCGTTGACGGCAGCCAAAACAAAAACAAGACCATACTTACGACGATGTAGGACGATGCAGTCATCACTAAATCAATGCACTCCAATTAATTAATTAAACATTCTTAAACAAAAGACAATTACGTAATAAAAATTTAAATTTGCAGAGAAAAACTTTTGTAAATAGTTTCTTGTTACTGGTAGCCAGCCTTACTGTAGTTGTGTACACAGTCTGTGGAACTTTGTAATCACGTACCATATAATTTCAGCACCTGTACAGCCAGTTGAATTCAAACCACTCATGAAAATTTTCGAAGACTGATTATAGTACTGTTTTCTCCGTCATAGCTTTACAATGGAGAAGCTGAGTTGTGACTTTAATGCTTCGTGATTCCACTCTGGCGTAAATCAGACACTGATTCATAAAATATGGTTTGTTGCATGACATGAGTACGTGAATGTGAGAGCTTATACTTACAGCTAGTGCAGAAGTGTGAAGTAGAGCAGTATCAGAGACGTTTGTTTATCAGTGTATGTTGGGGTCGTTTACATGGGCTTGAGAAAGGTGGTAGCAATGGTATGTGTGTGTTCAGGTGGGTATTAAAGAGTACATGTAAACAGATTCCGTAAAACAGTATCAAGATAGTAGGAGAACGAACATAATTTTATATTTATATTTGATAGGACGGCAGTGAGAACCGTTCATCATATCGTCAGGGCCTACTGTTTCAGAATGATCTTCGTCCTTTTTCCACTCGCTAGACACTCCTCCTTGCCCCAGTGACATTCGATTAGCTAGAAGGAGACTCAGGTGTATCTCAGAGTGTATGCGACCAATATATGCAGGTAGACATACGATTAACTAGAAGAGACTCAGGTGTATCTCAGAATATATGCCACCAATATATGCAGGTAAACATGTCCAAGTAAACCTCTACCAGCATATACACGTATCAAAAAAAGTTTTGCATCACCTAGGTACCGAGAGTTCCAAAACCTGGACACAAAATTGGAACAGAGATCAACATAAATATCATTTCCGCCCTTTCTATTGCTCTTGAAAACGACACATCGCTTGTTGTACCAACATAAAGCGAGACCTCCAGAGGTGGTGGTCCAGATTGCTGTCACACCGGTACCTCTAATACCCAGTAGCACGTTCTCTTGCATTGTTGCATGCCTGTGTTCGTCGTGGCATACTATCCAAAAGTTCATCAAGGCACTGTTGGTCCAGATTGTCCCACTCCTCAACGGCGATTCGGCGTAGGTCCCTTAGCGTGGTTGGTGGGACACGTCGTCCATAAACAGTCCTTTTCAATCTATCTCAGGTTGTAAGAGGTATGTGCTGCCTGCGATATGTAAGCTATAAGAGAATCTGAGACCAAAGAGCAGTGTTGACTGCAGTACGAACTGTGTAGCAGTAGCAGTAAGTTGTTGCTAGCGAGCAGTCGCCTGTCTGCGCTTGTCAGTCCTGTCTGGTGTATCATGTTGGCTGGGCCGGTCGCGGTGCAGCGATGCCGGAGCCTGAGTATCATTGTATAAGGTAAGAAAAGCAGCCTCGCGCATATTTAGTAATATTATGTAGCAAGTAAATCTTTTAAAAATGTCCTAATAATAATCTTTGTCTAATTTCTAACAAGCATTCATTTCAATTTAAAGAATTTAATATTTTTTTAATGCATGATCATTCCGATTGTTGCAAAAGAAAAATCATTTGCTTCCTTTCGTAAATAAGAAATGTATAGGCCAGCATTGCACAGAGCTGTGCCGGAAAAGAGCTATTGTAAGAGCAGATAGTTGCCGACTTTATCGAGATGAGAATTTTTTGCTTTTAATTCAGAATGATCTTACAGGGCCATGACGCAGCACTGCTGTCGTCCAAATTTTACCAGGTTACTGAATTTATTTTTTATTACGAGGTTTAGGAATTTTTCAGTTTCGAGCTTATATTAAATGAGAAAAGAATTTTGTGGGTACATTAAATGGGAACCAATTTTGCTCAGAGGTTACACAAAAAATAGAATCATATTATTATTATTGTTATTAATTAAATTTTTACGCAAGAATTAGAATCATTAACCAAAAAAATAATATTTAAAATTATTTCGTGTGGGTAGGTTACAAGGTATGTTCGATAGAGTTCATGTCTGGAGAACATGCTGACCGCTCTAGTTGAGCGATGTTATCCTGAAGGACGTCATTCACAAGATGTGCATGATGGGAGCGCGAATTGTCGTCCATGAAGACGAATGCCTCGGCAATATGTTGCCGATATGGTTGCATTATCGATTGGAGGATAGCATTCGCGTATCGTACAGCCGTTACGGCGCCTTCCATGACCACCAGCGGCGTACGTCGGCCCCACATAATGCCACCCCAAAACAGCAGGGAACCTCCATCTTGCTGCACTCGCTCGACAGTGTGTCTATGGCGTTCAGCCTGACCGGGTTGCCTCCGAACACGTCTCCGACGACTGTCTGGCTGAAGGCATATGCGACACTCATCGGTGAAGAGAACGTGATGCCAATCTTGAGCGATCCATTCGGCACGTGTTTGAGTCGTAACACGACGCCCTGTGGCTGCGCAAAAAGCGTTATTGAACATTGTGGCGTCGCTGTCAGGGTTCCTACGAGCCATAATCCGTAGATAGCGGTCATCCACTGCAATAGTAGCCCTTGGATGGCCTGAGCGAGGCATGTGATCTACAGTTCCTGTCTCTCCGTATCTCCTCCATGTCCGAGCAACATCGCTTTGGTTCACTCCTAGATTCATAGACACTTCCGTTGTTGAGAGCCCTTCCTGGCACAAAGTAACAATGAGGACGCGATCGAACCGCGTTATTGACCGTCTAGGCCTGGTTGGACTACAGACAACACGAGCCGTGTACCTTTTTTCTGGTGGAATGACTGGAACTGATAGCATGTCGGACCCCCTTGGTCTAATAGGCGTTGCTCTGCTTGGTTGTTTACATCTTTGGGCAGGTTTAGTGTCATCTCTGTACATTCAAAGGGTGTGTGTCTGTTATACATTATCGATAGTCAACGTCCATCCTCAGGAGTTCTGGGAGCCAGGGTGAAGCAAACCTTTTTTTTATGTGTGTATGACAGGTTTGCGTGTTCCTCTAGTGACTAAGGCCGCGGAGGTGTTTCGCACAATATTGAATGATGTTTACATTTGGGGCTGCAGCTTCACAGTGGCCGTCCTCGACTTTTGTTGCCTCAGAGTAAAGTGCTGCGCTGCTTGTATGTTCTGTAGCACGCTGCATTGCGTTTGGTCATTCCTGGCAGAGACAGTCTTGCCGGTACTGTAATTACCGCCGTGTAGCTGTGCATGCAGGAATGTGTGCACACCTCCTGCATGTTATGCTACCATCTACTATTTCTGCCATTTGCACTTCCTTAGAGCTGGGTGATCAAATATCGACACACACAATCACAGATATCCAGCACATAACAAAATTGCAAGGTTGGAATCTTCTGCTACATATGGAACAACCCATAATTTTTAAGTGAGTCATGTAAAAGTCTTGTTAGTGAGCAAGATATAGTCATCTTATATTCCTTTTACAAATAGATCAAAAGAGCAAGACTACAAAGGGTAGCAGCAGTGTTCACGTTTGCCTTCATGCGGTCAACCTGGTTTAGGTTTTACTTGATTCCCCTTACATTGCTTCAGGACAATGCCACGATGGTTCGTCCTATGAGGCCACGGTTCTGTCAAACTAGGCCTCTAAGTACGAGATACGTTCAATAAGTAATGCAACGCATTCTTTTCTTAAAGCATATTGGTTTTATTCAGGATTCCAAAACACCATGTTATTCCCCACCCTTTTTGCTGCAAAACCATATTTTTCGACATAATTTCCGTTCAATGCGATGGCCTTAAGGCACTTTACTGTAAGGGCCAGTATGCTTGCATTGTGCCAATCTACTGGTGAACATCGGAGCCAGCATATTGCTGCATGACTAACCTCCATGTACTGCTTCCCGCAGAGAGCAGTCTTTGTTGGGCCAAACAGATGGAAATCGGAAGGTGTGAGATCCGGGCTGTAGGATGGATGAGGAAGAACCTTTTTGTGACGACGAACACGCTGAAGTCGTTTCTTCAGTTCCCTGACAGCAGCATAATACTTCAGAAATGATCATTGTACCATGAAGGAGGATACCAAACAGAACAACCCCTTCAGAGTCCCAGCAGACAGTCGCCGTGATCTTACCGGCTGAGGGCGCGGCTTTTCACTTTTTGTGCGGTGGGAAGTTGGTGTGCCGCCAGTTCATGGACTGCTGTTCTATTTGCCCTTCGAAGTGACGAGCCCATATTTCAATGCATGTGACGATTTTCGACAAAAAATTGTCACGATCAGTCTCGTAATACGTAATTTCGCACAGATGGTCCTTCGTTGCTCTTTATGGACTTCTGTTAGGGGACTGGGAACCAACCGTACGCACATTTTTGAGTACCCGAAATGGTGGACGAGTGCTTCAACACTACCAACAGAGACGTCTAGCTGTGCCGCGAGGTGTCTGATTGTGATCCGTCAATTACCTCGGATGAGAGAGTCCGCACGTTGCAACACTGCAGGCGTTAGAGATGTGTGCGGCCGGGTGGCACGCGATACATCGGACAGGTTTGCATTGCCATGTTGCGATGATGACAGATGCCTCGCCCAAAGACTCATCGTGGTTTTGTTCACTGCCAGGTCTCATTAGACATTGTGCAAGAGCCTGTGAACGTCTGCGATGCTCTACTTTTCCTGCCAAAAGTAACTCAATGACAGCTCTCTGCATGGAATGAGCCTCTGTTACAGAAGCCATTTTCAAGGTTACGTGTCACCGCCACCTGTCGGAATTTCATGGAACTATAGGGGCTGAAGCGAGAATATTCCACGATGTCCCACAATAAATTTTGCATTTTTTCGACCGAAATTGGCAGAGAGAAAAAATGTGTTGCACCGCCTATTGAACGCTCCTCGCATGTAAACAGCTGTATATAAGAATGGCGTTATTTTTGCTGTCCATAAATTTTAAAGCCGAGACATGTCCAATATCCTTATAAAACATTACTAGGATTACTACTACTACTGTTACTGCGCACACAATGTGCCCGCAGCAGCTATAGCTGAGCATTTCCTTACTGTATACATTGATGCACTAACTGTTAACGTGTAGTACACCGTTTGCTTTGCAGGATGATAATAATATTACCACACTTCTGTAAACTTTCTCGGGTTGTTTTGAACAGTTATCCCTAAATTTTTTTCACAGTGCGCCAGACAACTGACGGAATGCCAAATGCGGGCCACATCATCGTGCTGTACAATCCTTTCCAGACAGTCCGAAAGACCTGGATAAAAAGACGAAACACCAAGTTAACCATTTCGTGTTAGTTATGAGTGAGTGGCATGCAATGCACAGAAAACAAATATTTGTTTGTGGTAAGATCTTATGGGACCATACTGCTGAGGTCATCGGTCGCTAAGCTTACACACAACTTAATCTAACTTAAACTAACTTGCGCTATGAACAACACACACACCCATCCCCGAAGGAGGACTCGAACCTCCGACGGGGAAGCCGCACGGACCGTGACACGGCGCCCTAGACCGCGCGGCTACACAGCGCGGCTCAGAAAACAAAGACAACCAACAGATTTGTTTACTGAAAAGTTATTAAAGAAGGTAACGTAAGCAAAAAAGATAGTTACATGAGACCTAGTCTGCGATCTCACAAACTAGGCAGCAAAAAAGATTAGTGAGATTTGTGAAACTGACGTTTACCTTTAAAGATATCATCAGCGATTGGTTTGATACAGCTGCATACAATCAAGAGGATTCCTTTCAAATATTCATAAATTTTGTTCGAAACGCTGATTTCACATACTTCATTTTTGAAAATGTTTGCTGAGGGACATGAGTTGTTTCAAACACTGGTGCCACACCAACGGCAAGTTTTTTTTCCGTTTCGGAAATACAACACCAGGGAAGCGGCTGTAAAAGTCAAGAATTTTTCTTCCTCTGTGCTTCTCTTTCAACAATTAATTTCCTTGCAAATCAGTGACCTCCAAGTGCAGTTCAACTGGCTCATCATCAATATTACAATAAAACTGATTCAAGAACAGAAGAAAACAGGTTGAACAATAGAACAATGTCACTATCCATTTTGTTAATATCAGAAAATATCTCCAAAAGCGCTTCAAGTCATGAATACGTTTTTTCAGAAAATCAAAGTTGACGTCTTTGGGGACTGTAGCAGAAAACTCTTTGAAACAATGAAAACAAGATGCTTTTTCCTTCCAGTTATGCTTCAAACAACGACAGCTTTCTCCGAAATCTCTTGATGTTTCTGTTGAAGTTTCAAGTACAGTATATTCATGTAGGATCTGATGGCGATCAAAAATAGAATTGACAGCCAGGTAGGATCAGACAGCTGTGGATCACCTCTGCCTTTTTCAGTAAAACACATCTATTTCGTTTCGGAGCTTGTAAACCTAGGAAGGAGTTTACAGCAGCTGAGCCACCTCACTGCTGTGTGATAACGACAAGTCACAGAAATCAGAATGAATTTTCTCAAGAAAACTGATGGTAACTGAGTTAATGCTTCCGAATGAAGTTCACCGTAGAAACGACTGTTATCAGTACACGAGACATATTTATATTTATATCCTCCAGAACACTTGTTGGTGTATGATACTGTATATGAAAAGTGTGCCCAGAATTTGCAAATCTTCCAAAGGAAGACACCAACCTTATATTTCCTCCATCAATTGTAGCACCTCTAAGTTGATATGAAACTTCCTGGCAGATTAAAACTGCGTGCCGGATCGAGATTCGAACTCGGGAAAGGCAAAGGTCCTGAGTTAGAGTCTCGGTCCGACATACACTTTTAGTCTGCCAGGGAATCTCATATTAGCGCTCAGTCAACCGCAGAGTGAAAATTATGTTCTGGAAACCTCTAAGCCGGTTCCAGTGAAGATTATAATCTTGCAAAATTTTTTTGCCCTTATATAAAAATGTCATTTTTCTAGATATTGATCCATGCATGTTGCAAACGTGTATCCAGCTTATCCCATATCTGAATAAATTGACACAATGAACGACCATCCGAAGTTATGACATACTCGAGAAGTCAGAGCTAGATATTACGACACAAACATCCTCGCTTCCTCGTGTACCCTTCTCTCCAATTTCTTCTGTTCTCTGCACAAGTGAACTTGCCGAAAGGCTGATACTGTCTTAGGACATAAGTTATTTGCATCTTCCGTCGTACGTCTTTGATGCAGCTTCCTTCCGCAAAACAGTCTTCCTCGCTCTCTCATTTTGTGCCTTATTTTCTATCTTGGACGAATGACATATTCATTTCCAGAAGACTGTCTCGTGAAGAGATTTCTTCGGATTTCCAAATTACGTTTCATGGACTCATCTTTCTCAGACTGTAACTTTCTGGAAAACTTTTAATATGTTGATAGATGTTTTGTTTCATGGCGACGCCGAGATTGTACTCTTCCAAAAAATGGTTCTAATGGCTCTAAGCACTAAGAGACTTAACATATGAGTTCATCAGTCCCGTAGACTTAGAACTACTTAAACCTAACTAACCTAATGACATCACACACATCCATGCTCGAGGCACGATTCGAACCTGCGACCGTAGCAGCAGCGCGGATCCGGACCGAAGCGCCTACCACAGCGACCGGCGTACTCTTCCAAACAATATTTCTCCTTCATCTTGCGCGAGTAGTTTTTTAATCCTTTATCCACGCGAATAAGTGCTTTACTACTCATTCTTCATTGGAAGCGAAAACTCAGCGTCTCCTTTTCGTTTCTTAGTAGACATACTGTAGAGTGAAGTAATGGGATCTAAAGATGAAACAGACATTGAATTATCAACATAATTAAAATCTTGGGGTGAAGCGAAATATGCAACTATTGCAATAAACAAGAAAATCTAGATACAATAATTTGAAACTGAATTTAGTAAGTTTGAGGCATATAGCAGCCGTAAGGTCACTGCATATGTGAAAATCTGCTATTATTTTAAACTTAATATTTAAATATAATTTGTAACAAAACGTCTATTGTGCCATAAGTTTTATCAAATAAATTCAGTTACCGTTGACGGGCTTGAGGAAGTGATATTGCAGACTGGACACGGCCTGCGGGCCGTAGTTTTGTGACAGCTGGTTTAGAACATTCTGCAGCGTAAAATAATCACGCTGCACAGAGAAATAATCGCAACTCTTACGTTACAGAAAGCACGTGTCTTCTGCTTAGACCATAGACGATACAGATTTGTGCATGACGTCATTATTTGGCAACAAAGGACGTTAGAATAAAGGGAGATGATGTTACCTGTGCTGAGAAAAGGCAGCGGGTGAAGCCAGGAGGCGTGGCAGTTCGCAATCCTTTGGAGACCAAAACACTGGTTCCACCATTAAAGCCGTGCGGTCTAAGGCGCTGCAGTCATGGACTGTGCGGCTGGTCCCGGCGGAGGTTCGAGTCCTCCCTCGGGCATGGATGTGTGTGTTTGTCATTAGGACAATTTAGGTTAAGTAGTGTGTAAGCTTAGGGACTGATGACCTTACCAGTTAAGTCCCATAAGATTTCACACACATTTTTTTTTCCAGCATTAAAACCCTGCGGGAAACATGCCCTCTGTGCTTAAAGCCACTAAACTGACAGTCACATCTGAGTTGCCTAGATCAGACAATTGGAAACTTATTTTGTCGATGCGAAATTTTATTCGTTAAGCAGGGCCAAAACAGGCGATCATTTTAGTTTAAGTCGAACTATTAGCTGTAATAGTTCGCAGTACAAATGGCACAAGATCATTACAATCATTTCACTACCAAAGTGTAAGATTTTGAGAATGTAAGCACTGAAATCACGCTTTTTGGTTAGAGAAATACGACAATATTGTATGAAAATTGTTGAGCTTTTATTAATTAAGTATTACCACTAAAATAAAAAGCATACATTTAATATTAGTAAAAGTTTATCTTCGTCGCTTTCACACATTTTTTTCTCTATGTCAGGCTACACACTACCAATATCGTTGATCATTTTATACAATCGGGAATATGCATTTCAGCCACGATTTTAACTTACCGTTAGAATCGTTAGTGCACATATATATTCAGTTATGGTGTCTGTAAAAAAAATTCAACAAATGAGCTGTACATGTAAACTATCATTTGATAAGCAATAAAACGTTACTCCAGTGCTTTTTGAAATTAGTTTTATTCCTCTTTCACAAACAAAACAAATCTGGAATCAGTGTAATTTATCACAATTCTAGCCAACAGACCTTTAAAGGTAGTTAGATTACTATAATTGCATTTACTTTTGTTTCTGTGATAAAAGATTTTCAGCATCATTCTAACTGCATGGGCCACATTAGACTGTAATACCAAGGCGTTATCAATTGACCATTGATGTCTCTCATGAACACACAAGTTCAGAAATAAAGTTTTGTCTAAACACATACTCATAACTTCAGTAACCACTGAATCAATGGAATTTTGTGGACTTAAATATTGCATCAACCACGAAACAAAGTGTCTCAGCTGCACTTTACTACCGCTTACTTTTTGTCCTAGGATGTGACATGTGTCAAATATAACACAGACATAATCACATGCTCTTACATAATGAGAAGCTTTGATGAAACTGACGTGACACCTATTCATTTACACCGGATACACTGTTAAGCGCTGAAAAACTCTCTTCATCTATGTAGTTTTCCTTATGCAGGACCTTTATCATATGACTCAAATGACTATTTAGCTGCTGAAGGCGACAGTTTGGCTGCTTGATTTTCTTACTGTATCGCATGTTTACTTCCACACACAGTGTACAACTTTCTCATGATACGAAAAACAGTGTCATAAGGCCCATTTCATTGAGGGGAATGTCCTTTGGTAAACTAGAAGACACACATGCCTTAATTAGCACTGCGTGTCAAAATTTTTGATGCACATTAATTATCATTGCTTTCTGGACTGCACTTGCCAAAATAAAGAAAAATCTTCCAACATAACAATTAGCATTGAAGAGAATAAATATACATGCGCAAAGCAGAATTACTGGGTTGAAAATTTTGATAAACCAGGCAATACACCATCCATAACTTTACCAATGACATCATATTATGCTACAAGATGAAACACACACAAGATCCAAGATGGTGACCAGTACTCACAACCATTATCAGTGGCAACCGATCACGAACTATCAAATGGCGAAAATTCTTGTTTATGATTGTAGAAAGTAATGAGAGAACTGTGGGAATATGGTAGTTTTGGACAGGGAGAAACTACCCCATATCGTCTAACATAACTACTGGAAAACACATAATCAGAAAATATACAAATGCAGAAGGGAAGAAACCGAATACAGCGAAAAACCTCGAAAACCAAAAACACACATGTCAACAAATTTGAGTTAGCTATATATCATCTTGAAAGACGATACCGATACAGAAATCCAACAAAAAGCAACACTTCCCATTAACCATGAAATCACCAGAACTTACGAAATGTAATATCAATAATCTCAGTTGACCTATAGAGCTCAAGCTGACGCAGCAACACCGAAACATAAATTGTAAATGGCATTGCAATTTTGCACCTGACGTAAAATTGTGAAAACTAACTAACACTGTT
Source organism: Schistocerca cancellata (assembly GCF_023864275.1). Classification (NCBI taxonomy): domain Eukaryota; kingdom Metazoa; phylum Arthropoda; class Insecta; order Orthoptera; family Acrididae; genus Schistocerca; species Schistocerca cancellata. Next base: position 313,315,715 of record NC_064630.1, on the reverse strand, counting down.
GACCAAATGAGTTCAGCTATATGACACAAAACGCCAAAACCAAAAACACAGACAACAACTTGCACATAAAAAAAAACTAGATTCATTCAAAAATTGAGACGAAATTCCAAATAAAGGACAGCTCGACATCCATAACGTAATCAGACAAAATAAAAGAAACAAACAATGAACAATACCAAAAATAGCACATTTCGTGATCCAGTTGACAAACACCCAAACAATAACACTGGACTCGCATTCGGGAGGACGACGGTTCAATCTCGCGTCCGGCCATCCTGATTTAGGTTTTCCGTGATTTCCTTAAATCCCTCCAGGCAAATGCCGCGATGGTTCCTTTGAAAGGGCACCGCCGACTTCCTTCCCTGTCCTTCGCTAATCCGACAAGACCGATGACTTCGCTGTCTGGTCTCCTCCCGCAAAACAACCCAACACAACCCAAACAATAACACACAGCAATGAACAAAAACACCGTCCGTGAAGCACTCCCCACTCCAACCACAACTGCCCTCCCAGCCCAACAAAAAGCAACTCAACCCCACCAACGTAACCCAATCCATCCCAACCCAAGATCTCCTGACTTCACCATCCCAACACAACTGAAAATATTCCCACCCCAACAATCCAACCAATCCGGAAACTCCCTATCTCCACCAACTAAACCAAACCGGAAGCCCTCCACCGAACCCCACCACGCAAATAAGAATATAATAAAAATATAGGCACTAGCTCCCAGGTAACTTGAAAGTCAGGGCTTGTGCATTTTCCCAACTAACTTCATAAAAATCAGAAACACACAAAACTCCTGAGGAATACTCTTCCTCATACAGGACTCATCAATATCAGATTGTACATCGGAATGCCGCCATTTTCCCCTGCCAACAATATTAGCACAGATCCCAGTCTCGTAACCCTTAAACTCAGCATTGTGGTTAACATCCAAATGATTATACCCTTTAATGCCCAAGCGCTTATAAGAAGACAGGAAGATTGGAATTTAACGCACCATCAACAGTGAGGTATTTATAGACAGGCTCGAACTTAGATTAATATAGGATTCGGGAGAAAATCGGTCCCAGCATTTGCCTGGAACGATTTAAGGAAATCCCGAAAACATGAATTCGGATGGTCGGGCGAAGATTGGAACGATCGTTCTCCCGAATGCGAGTCCAGTGTGCTAATCACTGCGCCACCTCTCTCTGTCTCCTATAAGAGGCCAACCCATGAGACAATGGTACACCCCTCTGTTATATATTCCTTTACTAAAGAGGTCAAAACCCGCTTGGTACGATCCTCTACCACCTGAAAGCTGTGTTAGGTCATTCCCCATCCCCGCATCCCTCCCCCAACAAAACACTCCCAAAAAGCTACTACCTTACGTCCCATACCACTCTTCCTCTTCCTGAAACACGACTCGTCTTCCTCAACCATGATTCCCGGCCCCCGTAATGATCTCCTATACTTAATGAATCAACCAATGACAGTGGTTTCACTTTCCCCTGTTTCATTCATGGTATGGCTTATAGATAACATAACAAAAATAATACGTCAACGCATCAATCACGCCCTATCTGAGTCTCGATCTCTCAAACAATGAACTACGTGTGATCGACAGCCACAAATTAGCCTTTTGGGCGCAGTCAAAGGTAGCCATCAGATCGCGAAAATGGCACCGTGTTCAGTTTCACGTTACTGCCACATGTGTGGCATTTTTAATATTGCGCAATAACACCAAATTTTGTAAAAACTTCACAGATTCCAGATTCCACATCAGGCGCCAAAACATATGACTGTTGAAAACAACTGGCGGATCCATTATGCAAACAGACACCAAGTTCAGTCAAAATCACAACAACCAACCAATGAAACACGACTTATACCCAAACAATGTACAAAACAAAAATATACGAAAAGACCATAGAAATAAAAGAAGAGATATATACATAAAGTAAATTAGAATCATAGATAACGCCAGTTACTAAGGCAACCAATTACAATATTTAATAACATTTATTACTTTCCTGTAAACTCGTGACGTCACACACGACGTCGTGGTTCAAAGCCGCGAATTTAATTTACAAGCTGGACTTGATTCGAATATTTGAAATGTATAATTTGTTGTCTAGTCATAACATTCACTTCCTGGATTATCTCAAACGTAAACACTGATGTAAAATGTACGACATATGAACAGCTGCTGTGACATCAGCTGCCAACAGCAAAGGAAAGAAAGTTTCACACGAAGCTTCCAAACAAATAGGTATTATACTCTGTATTATTACAATCATTTACGGAAAATCGAGTGCAACTCACTTTCTGTGTATGTGAATGAAAGTAAGAAATATTTAACGCTCTAATGCCAAGAAATGACGTTGAAGTTCAACCGAATTGAGCTTCACGGAAATGCTTTTAACATAATGTTTTATGTTTGACTGCTGTGCTGCATTTCAGTGCCATGTCGTGATCCACAAGCTTTTCCCTGCGATACCCTTCCTGAACCAACATATGGTAAACATAAAATTTCGAAGTTATTTAATGAAAATATCGAACCAGATTGTCCATATTTAAATTAAAAGTATTGTAACAGCTAAACGTTTTGCATGTAGAAGGTAACAGCGGACTTTCCACTTCTGTTTGAGCATCAGTAGGTAACAGAAGTAATCATTATTACACAAATTTACTCTTGCGTTTCGATGAGTAACACTCCAATATACACAAGCTACTCACAACGTTTTGGTCTCCATAACGTGGAGTAGTGCATAAGTCGCTGGTTTCACGTTTACGACGTTAGGTCATCTTCACAGAATCTTAGCTCCTTGACTGAAACCAAAATCCGGATCAGCTGACTTGTGGCGACATCCGTTTGTAGGCAACTTCAGGAATACCGTTCAGTTTATTTTATCTTTATTTTAACTCTAGTCATTTCCGTGAAGGTTTATTATCAATGAAAATTTTTTTTATAGTGAAAGAGACATGAGGGGAGGTAACATTTCGTTCCGCCGGAAAAATCAGTAAATTTAAAGAGTGAAGCCAAGGTGGGACATCGTTGCGAAGCATATGCAAACGGCCTTATATTTGAGAGTATTTATTTCTATCTAAATGGAATGGATCATTATGTATCCATATCGGAAAAATTAGTGCGGACGTTCATGAAACAGGTATCGCAGATCCATTCTTTTTCCTGTTTTTCGTTCATTTTCATAACTTAAATTTACATAATCTCAAAACTGACTGCTCTTTTCTAACTGATGAAATACGAAGGAATGCCAGGATCCTTGTTTAGAAAAGAGTGAATTTTAAGCCAAACGACAACACAAACCTATGCATCAGACATATTTCAAAATCATGTAAGAGATATTTCCGTAATCGTAAGTTGTAAGTTCTGAAGTATGTTGGCCGTCAGATCTAAAACTCGATGAATGACAAAATTTTGAGATGGGTGAATATCAATATCTGACTCAGTGCAAGAGTTTTCTGTGCAATCAGCGTTTCTTAACTATTTGTCCTAATACTGATACTTAATTGATGAAAGGAGAAAATATAAAAATGCAGTATATGAAGCAGGCAAAAAGGAATACAAACGTCTCAAAAATGAGATCGACAGGAAGTGCAAAATGGCTAAGCAGGAATGGCTAGAAGACAAATGTAAGGATGTAGAGGCTTATATCACTAGGGATAAGATAGATACTGCCTACAGGAAAATTAAAGAGACCTTTGGAGATAAGAGAACCACTTGCATGAACATCAAGTGCTCAGATGGAAACCCAGTTCTAAGCAGTAGACAACATTCCATTAGAACTACTGACGGCCTTGGGAGAGCCAGTCCTGACAAAACTCTACCATCTGGTGAGCAAGATGTATGAGACAGGCGAAATACCCTCAGACTTCAAGAAGAATATAATAATTCCGATCCCAAAGAAAGCAGGTGTTGACAGATGTGAAAATTACCGACCTATCAGTTTAATAAGTCACAGCTGCAAAATACTAACGCGAATTCTTTACAGACGAATGGAAAAACTAGTAGAAGCCGACCTCGGGGAAGATCAGTTTGGATTCCGTAGAAATGTTGGAACACGTGAGGTAATACTAACCCTACGACTTATCTTAGAAGCTAGATTAAGGAAGGGGAAACCTACGTTTCTAGCATTTGTAGACTTGGAGAAAGCTTTTGACAATGTTGACTGGAATACTCTTTTTCAAATTCTGAAGGTGGCAGGGGTAAAATACAGGGAGCGAAAGGCTATTTACAATTTGTGCAGAAACCAGATGGCAGTTATAAGCGTCGAGGGACATGAAAGGGAAGCAGTGGTTGGGAATGGAGTGAGACAGGTTTGTAGTCTCTCCCCGATGTTATTCAATCTGTATATTGAGCAAGCAGTGGAGGAAACAAAAGAAAAATTCGGAGTAGGTATTAAAATCCATGGAGAAGAAATAAAAACTTTGAGGTTCGCCGATGACATTGTAATTCTGTCAGAGACAGCAAAGGACTTGGAAGAGCAGTTGAACGGAATGGATAGTGTCTTGAAAGGAGGATATAAGATGAACATCATCAAAAGCCAAACGAGGATAATGGAATGTAGTCGAATTAAGTCGGTTGATGCTGAGGGAATTAGATTAGGAAATGAGACTCTTAAAGTAGTAAAGGAGTTTTGCTATTTGGGGAGCAAAACAACTGATGACGGGCGAAGTAGAGAGGATATAAAATGTAGACTGGCAATGGCAAGGAAAGCGTTTCTGAAGAAGAGAAATTTGTTAACATCGAGTATAGATTTAAGTATCAGGAAGTCATTTCTGAAAGTATTTGTATGGAGTATAGCCATGTATGGAAGTGAATAATGGATGATAAATAGTTTGAACAAGAAGAGAATAGAAGCTTTTGAAATGTGGTGCTACAGAAGAATGCTGAAGATTGGATTGGTAGATCACATAACTAATGAGGAAGTATTGAGTAGGATTGGGGAGAAGAGAAGTTTGTGGCACAACTTGGCTAGAAGAAGGGACTGGTTGGTAGGACATGTTCTGAGGCATCAAGGGATCACCAATTTAGTATTGGAGGGCAGCGTGGAGGGTAAAAGTCGTAGAGGGAGACCAAGAGATGAAAACACTAAGCATATTCAGAAGGATGTAGGTTGTGGTAGGTACTGGGAGAGGCAGAAGCTTGCACAGGATAGAGTAGCATGGAGAGCTGCATCAAACCAGTCTCAGGACTGAAGACCACAACAACAACAACAACAACAACAACAACACTGATACTGCTTCGTCATCTGTACTGGATTAAGCAAAGACAATAAAACACAAACGCTTATTTTGTGTAGAAACCGGAAATTACCGATGGAAATGAATATCATGTGTTACAAAAACAAAATAAAATATTTTACACTTATTGTTGAGGAATTGTGAAAAAAACAGAATGAGCGTGCCAGACTGGTCTTTTGCCTCCTATTCCTGAGGAAGCAATGAACTAAAACTCACAGTGAAATAGAAATAGGACTTCACTGGGGAACTGCAGTTCTGTCGTTAGCAAAAAGGAATAACTGTTAATACAGTGATCCAACTGTTCGTTACCCTTTCTCCAGACCTAAAGTAAAATTCCGTACTCATCACATTAATACTGAAAATTTCGGAGAAATTGTTTCAACTGTACTACTACACATGTAATACAACTACAACACGTCGTTCAATTGTTGAAATCAAAGCCCTTCGTCACGTGACTTAGATGTTGGTTTGGAACCTAAACATGATTGAGGTCTAAGGTCTTCGATGGCTGATTGGTGCATCTGGCATCTGAGGTAACAAAGCGATATGACAACAGCGAACGGAAACGAAGTAAGAAATTTAGTTCTGAATAACATGTATTTTTCGGTATTTGTTTGGTCTCGATTATAGCAGAGGTTTCTCATTCTTTTGTGATAACCGAGGAAAAAAACACTAAATATCAGTTAACCATGGCAGCACTGCTCAAATGTTTCGTTTTTATATAAACATTTTTTTGAAAAAAGCATAATTATTATTTGTAAAATTTACATTGGTTTGAAATATTGCAGTTAATACGGGAGCAGCGATCAATGCTATTTTAGTAACAATGCAGACAGAAACGAACAACAAACGCATAGCTTAAGAATAGGTACAGCATTGCTAAGACTATAATGTTACTGTTGCCGTGTGTTGTGGCGTGTATAGGCAGCGTTCAATACTTGCCCCTACCAAGTCTACATGGTAGTTTCTCGCTGTTGTCGACAGACATCCGTTTATTGCACTATGGCACCAGCCATTATCTGGAAATATTTTTGTGAAGTGACCTGGTAATGAAGTACAATGTTTTATTATCCTTAAAGTATTAAAATTTCTATGTCATTTCTATGAAGTAATAAAAAAGGAAGGAAATTATGGTAACAATAATAAGTAAAAAACTTTAAACAATTTTTATACTATACAATAAAAATAGAAAGTAAATTATCTGCTGCCTATATCTGCGAGGGTTGGAACTTTGATAGTCGCTACTATTTATTTACAGCTCGTACAAAATAGATACGTGTTTCAAAGTTTCATTGACCTTCAAAGTAGTCACCAGCATTGTGAATAATCCGTTGCCAGCGATGTGGAAGTCGTAGGATACTCTTAGCAGTGCCAGTTGTGTTGACAGTTCGAGCAACGCGGTCTATTGCCCGACGAATTTGTAGCAGTTCTGAAGCAAAGGCTGTGAAGTGTTTCCTTCAGTTTGGAAATCGAGTTGAACTCGCGAGAGCTTAAGTCAGGGGAGTTCAGTAGGTGGTATGGCACTTAGCAGCCCCATCAGTCAAACATATGAGTAACAGTTTGCACTGTACGTGCTTGAGCATTGTCCTGCAAAATGTTGGTCAGGTCCTGCAGAAAGTGTCATCAGTTCTGTCTCTAAGCTGGTCGTAGGTTGTGTTCCAAAAATACTTGGCAATTTTGGCTCGGCGATGATGAGTCAGTGAATTAGTCTGGCCTTATTTCACCCCCTTAGGGATTGACTTTTCAAAAACAGTGAAACACGTACCTTTTTATTTGTATCCGGGAAGTCAAATACCAATTTTCAAGGATGATGCTTTAAAAGTACCCTACTTTATTATTTCTTCAATAACGATTCTCTTTTAAAATACTTTCACTCACTATTTCACCATCAAAAGTGTTAAATGTCAAAATATTCTCGAACACGTATTTCTTTGAAGTTGAAATCTACTGGGTTGTTAGGCTGCGTCATATTTCTTCAAACAATCGACTTTTCGATCCCTGTGCTGGGATCTTCTTCAGAATCTTGTGGTGTTCACTGCAGATTGACTGATTCTGGTATCTGGATCCCAAGTTTTTGTTATCATGCTTTTTGCTCAGTCTACAATGGACGCCACAAGATCCCGCAGAAGATCCCTGCAGAGGGATCGAAACGTCGAGTGCTTAAAAGAAAGATCACGTGGCCTAACGACCTAGAAGACTTTAGTCACGACGGCCACGAAAGCCTTACATAAAACTTATTGTTTTATTTTCAACCGAAAAACCAAATGCCAATGTTCGTAGATCTACTCGTAGTTTCAAAATTGCCTTAAGAACTTTTCTGAGAACTTTTCATCCCCTATTTCACCTCATTAAGGGTGGCATTGGAAAAATCCCTTCTTAAACGATACCGGCAGTTTAAGGTCAACGATCTCTCTGAATTTCAGTTTTCTACCTATATCGGTTTGGGCTTGGCGACGATGTGCCTGGCAGTCAGGATTTGCCCCTTTTTTCTTTTTTTTAACAAAATGATGGTGCCTCAGTATTTAAAACTAAATTATTTGTGGGATATGTAATTATAAATAAGAAGACATCCATTTTACATAAATATGACAGTTAGATACGAGTTAATCAGTTTTATATACACTCCTGGAAATTGAAATAAGAACACCGTGAATTCATTGTCCCGGGAAGGGGAAACTTTATTGACACATTCCTGGTGTCAGATACATCACATGATCACACTGACAGAACCACAGGCACATAGACACAGGCAACAGAGCATGCACAATGTCGGCACTAGTACAGTGTATATCCACCTTTCGCAGCAATGCAGGCTGCTATTCTCCCATGGAGACGATCGTAGAGATGCTGGATGTAGTCCTGTGGAACGGCTTGCCATGCCATTTCCACCTGGCGCCTCAGTTGGAGCAGCGTTCGTGCTGGACGTGCAGACCGCGTGAGACGACGCTTCATCCAGTCCCAAACATGCTCAATGGGGGACAGATCCGGAGATCTTGCTGGCCAGGGTAGTTGACTTACACCTTCTAGAGCACGTTGGGTGGCACGGGATACATGCGGACGTGCATTGTCCTGTTGGAACAGCAAGTTCCCTTGTCGGTCTAGGAATGGTAGAACGATGGGTTCGACGACGGTTTGGATGTACCGTGCCCTATTCAGTGTCCCCTCGACGATCACCAGTGGTGTACGGCCAGTGTAGGACATCGCTCCCCACACCATGATGCCGGGTGTTGGCCCTGTGTGCCTCGGTCGTATGCAGTCCTGATTGTGGCGCTCACCTGCACGGCGCCAAACACGCATACGACCATCATTGGCACCAAGGCAGAAGCGACTCTCATCGCTGAAGACGACACGTCTCCATTCGTCCCTCCATTCACGCCTGTCGCGACACCACTAGAGGCGGGCTGCACGATGTTGGGGCGTGAGCGGAAGACGGCCTAACGGTGTGCGGGACCGTAGCCCAGCTTCATGGAGACGGTTGCGAATGGTCCTCGCCGATACCCCAGGAGCAACAGTGTCCCTAATTTGCTGGGAAGTGGCGGTGCGGTCCCCTACGGCACTGCGTAGGATCCTACGGTCTTGGCGTGCATCCGTGCGTCGCTGCGGTCCGGTCCCAGGTCGACGGGCACGTGCACCTTCCGCCGACCACTGGCGACAACATCGATGTACTGTGGAGACCTCACGCCCCACGTGTTGAGCAATTCGGCGGTACGTCCACCCGGCCTCCCGCATGCCCACTATACGCCCTCGCTCAAAGTCCGTCAACTGCACTTACGGTTCACGTCCACGCTGTCGCGGCATGCTACCAGTGTTAAAGACTGCGATGGAGCTCCGTATGCCACGGCAAACTGGCTGACACTGACGGCGGCGGTGCACAAATGCTGCGCAGCTAGCGCCATTCGACGGCCAACAGCGCGGTTCCTGGTGTGTCCGCTGTGCCGTGCGTGTGATCATTGCTTGTACAGCCCTCTCGCAGTGTCCGGAGCAAGTATGGTGGGTCTGACACACCGGTGTCAATGTGTTCTTTTTTCCATTTCCAGGAGTGTATAAAAGATGTAGGTATACGGACGGAAAAAAGCGAAAGAAATAATAACCGTCACCAGACTCGAACAAACGAGTTTCAAGCGCTATTGATTGTTTATCTTTATGTATTTCAGCCTTCACGTGAACACAGAGGAATTCGGGAGGACGACGGTTCAAACCTACCTCCAGCTATCCAAATTTTGGTTTTCCGCGATTTTCCTTCATCGTCCAAGCAATTGCCATCCTTTACACTATCCGAGCTTGTGTTTCATCTATAATGAGCTCTATGTCGATGGGACGTTAAGTCCAATTTCCTTCCTTCCTTTACAAATACTGGGTGGTTTTAATTATGTGCAGCTACTCACAGAGATCCATTGTGGGCTATAATTATCGTATGACAGTGAAACTTGGTAGATATTCTAATGCGTTAATGCGGAACCAATTTACCCAAGAAAATAATTAGTTCCAATTTTGACCACCAGGTGCAAATTTGGCGCTGTGATTGCGAGAAACAGTAGAAATATTTCCTTATGTAATGGATTAGGAATGGGTCGTGGGCAGAAAAGTTCAAACAAATGAGATTTTATTACACTGCCGCTTACACTGTTTCATCAATATGAGCTCTGTAGATGTCGACAAGATGCTGTACAACGCCGGATTTGCTCCAGGTGGCCTCTTGCACGGTACGCAGGTGAGCTTCTGTAAAGTTTGGAAGGTTGGAGAAGAGGTACTGCCAGAAGTAAGGTTGTAAGGAGTGGGCCTGCGTCGTGTTTGGGTAGCTCAGATGGTAGAGCACTTGCCCGCGAAAGGCAAAGGTCCCTAGTTCTAGTCTCGGTCCGGTGCACAGTTTTAATCTGCCACGAAGTTTCATAAGAGAAATCAGAGCTCATACAGAAAGATTTAATTGTACATTTTTTCCCAGGCGCTGTTAGAGAGTGGTACGGTAGAGAAATGGGCTGAAGGTGGTTCGAAGGGCTCTCTGCCAGGTTCTTAAGTGTGAGCTGTAGAATGGTCATGTAGATGCAGATGAAAACGATTTATGTTACCCCAGTTATCCTGCAGTACCTACTAGTACAGGAGAGTCAAAGTCACTTTTGTGTTCGGTTTTTCATAACGCTATGTTTACGGGAATGGCACATTATGATTCGTTTGAGGAGAGAAATTGGATTACCTAATAGCGAATATAGGCCGCTACTTTTTAAGCAAATAGTTACCGCTGTTTGCATCTGTGTAACGAACAAAGTTACAAGGAAGGCATCATGCTAGAGTAAATATGCCCCTGGTTGCTAAACAATATTTGCCTGCTACATTGTTTTATTTCATTTCTGGACAAAAAGTTATCTGGGTTTGTGAAAATAAATGTGGCACCACATATAAAGCTGAACTCATTCTGAATAAATAAATTATAAGGATTCGGGCCATTGTTGATGTAAGGGGTGGACAAAAACATGAACACACCAAACACAATAGACAGTACAACGCCCAATACGGTGTAAGAAAACCATTAGAGTTCAAAACAGCTTCCAGTCGTCTCAGAATATACATTGTGTACGGTTTTCAAGGGAGTCTTATACCGTTCTTTCTGCAAAGGATAGCAGTCGTGCATCTTTCTCTCAAAAGCAGACCATAGTGTCTCAATGATATTGAGAGCTGGCGACTGTGGCGGCCAGGGGAGGCGCTTCGTGCTCACGACACCACTCCTGGACGATGCGAGCTGTGTGAACAGGGCCCCTGTTGTCTAGAAACACAGCATCAGCAGCGGAGAACAACTATTGTGCCTCGGCTGGAGTAGACCCGATCAGCCAAAATGGTCACATAACCCTTGGTGGTAATGCGCTCACGGAAAGTAAATATGAGGCCCATGGAGTTTCAGGATATGGCTGTCCAAACTATCACTGCACATCCACCATGTTTCACTTTTGAGACGCAAACGCGGCAAGAAGTTGTAAACAGTGTGAAACGAAACTCATCCGACCAAATGACATTCTTGCATTGCTCCATAGTTTACGGCTTCGGCACCAGGCTGGGCTGTTATGGGCATCTGGATCACTGATGAGTGGTTTTGGATTTCCAGTTAGCCGTGCAATTTCTAGCTTGTGGGGCTGCCTTCCTGTTGTTTTCGTGTTGAAAAGTTTCGCGAGAGCCACCTTCAGTTCTGCAGTGACTGTTGCAGTGAATTTTGTAGTCCTCTTATTTTCTTCGCAATCCTCTTCAGTGACCGTCTGTCACGATCACTCAACACATACTTTCGTTCGTGATGTGACTTAGCGGATGATTTTTCACTTTCTCTGTGTGTTGAATAAATCTTCTATAGGACGTCTCTTGAAACATCAAACACTTCGGCTGCCTTGGTTACGGAAGCACGCATCATGCGAGCACCAACAATTTGCTCACGCCGGAATTCACTTATCTCTGACACAGTGAACTCACAACTGTACAGACCACTGACACTTGCAACGTAGTGAGGAAATCGCACAGCTGCCGTTCGTTGTCGCATACAAAAGCGCAACCTGCAGGCTTGCCTGACGTCTGCATTTACGTTCAAAGCGTGCATTTCTTGCGCTGTTTCCGTATTTTTGTCCACCCCCTGTACTAACAAAGTGAAATTCGTTTATTCGCTTGCGTTCTGCCATCGATGTATTAAAAAAAAAAACAAAAAAAAAACTCACTGAATTTGTGTGGCAGCGGTGCGGAAATTTCCGATCGTCAGCTACATTGTCGCTTTAATTAATAGCCTATCGTGCATCTGATACATCGTTATCACACTGCTCGTGAGCACAGCGATGTTATTTCCATAGCTACAGATTCTACATAATCACTGTCGAACAGTTTGTTTACAGCTTCTTGAAAGATCTGTTTGTATCAGACAAAAGCTGATACTGGAGTTTTTCTCTTGTCGGAGCGTCAGTTCGTGCGATTAATAATTTCGTGCTCTATCACTGGAAGCAGACTTTATTTCCACTTTCATCACACGCCAGTCGTTGACTGAAACTAAAAAATGGGGGAATATTTACACGCATGGCTGTGAACGTTCATATAAATAATTATACTAAATTTATTTTTAAGTTATCGGCAGAGCCCATTTCACAATTGTATCGCAATGCCCATAGCCTATTTAGTCCATGTACGGTTTGGTTTAAAAGCGAGCTCTAAGGACCGACCGTCTGCACTTTCAGCTCTCCTGTATGTGACTTAACAATATTCCACAAGGTAGAGAGCTCTCGACCGTTGGGCACCGAAATCCTGTAATCAATTTGGAACATCTATCGCTTCTTATGAGATATCTGGAACAATGAAAACTCTAGAGGTGGTGCGTCTGGATATCTTTTGGCCAAGTGGTGCGACTTTCACGACCAGTCTATCGATTACACAAAAATAAAAATATAATAAAATAAAAGGAAAATAAAGTAAAAACACATTCGAAGTGTTTATCGGAACGTCTACTTATTCAGCTAAATAAGAACAAAATAAGAACAATTCTGTAATTTGTTTCTCTATCATCTGTGAGCAACTAGTGCAATAAACCATTCTAAATACGGCCTGTTTCCGAAATAACTACCTTGATGCAAATAAAATCATGGAATATTGATGTTTTCTCTTGAAACGCCCTACATAGCGTCGAGAATGGGATCGTTTCGGTCTCTCTCTATTCTGACTACTTCGGAAGCATATCCCAAAACTGACCACATGAGAACTTGTAAAAAATTGCTTTTTAGGTTCTCTATACGTCCCCATAGTTCGTTATTTGAACTGGTTTGTAGCTGAAGGAGACTCTTAGCAAAAAACAGTGAAATTTGCTTATTCAGTCACGTGATCACTGTACGTTACGACATTCACAACGTCTAATCTTCTGGCGAGTAAAAAATTGATTTTATATTGTAAAGATAAAGGATTTTGCGAATTCGCAGTGTGTGACAGTTTCAAATAATACCGGAAGAACATCCAAGAGCAAACGTGTTTTTATGTTCTGACCTCCACGTGTAATGGTCCGTGATATTCTTTTCTTGCAATAAACCCATGAAAAAAGTTGTCAAAAAAGAAAAAATGTCTTTATGAATCGGGTGGCAGAACGTCTTAACGAGGAATTTGGTAGCGCCATCACGTCGAAGAAAGCATGTTAATGCATAAGCTGTGCGAACGCGGTTTTCTATGTACACTCCTGGAAATGGAAAAAAGAACACATTGACACCGGTGTGTCAGACCCACCATACTTGCTCCGGACACTGCGAGAGGGCTGTACAAGCAATGATCACACGCACGGCACAGCGGACACACCAGGAACCGCGGTGATGGCCGTCGAATGGCGCTAGCTGCGCAGCATTTGTGCACCGCCGCCGTCAGTGTCAGCCAGTTTGCCGTGGCATACGGAGCTCCATCGCAGTCTTTAACACTGGTAGCATGCCGCGACAGCGTGGACGTGAACCGTAAGTGCAGTTGACGGACTTTGAGCGAGGGCGTATAGTGGGCATGCGGGAGGCCGGGTGGACGTACCGCCGAATTGCTCAACACGTGGGGCGTGAGGTCTCCACAGTACATCGATGTTGTCGCCAGTGGTCGGCGGAAGGTGCACGTGCCCGTCGACCTGGGACCGGACCGCAGCGACGCACGGATGCACGCCAAGACCGTAGGATCCTACGCAGTGCCGTAGGGGACCGCACCGCCACTTCCCAGCAAATTAGGGACACTGTTGCTCCTGGGGTATCGGCGAGGACCATTCGCAACCGTCTCCATGAAGCTGGGCTACGATCCCGCACACCGTTAGGCCGTCTTCCGCTCACGCCCCAACATCGTGCAGCCCGCCTCCAGTGGTGTCGCGACAGGCGTGAATGGAGGGACGAATGGAGACGTGTCGTCTTCAGCGATGAGAGTCGCTTCTGCCTTGGTGCCAATGATGGTCGTATGCGTGTTTGGCGCCGTGCAGGTGAGCGCCACAATCAGGACTGCATACGACCGAGGCACACAGGGCCAACACCCGGCATCATGGTGTGGGGAGCGATCTCCTACACTGGCCGTACACCACTGGTGATCGTCGAGGGGACACTGAATAGTGCACGGTACATCCAAACCGTCATCGAACCCATCGTTCTACCATTCCTAGACCGGCAAGGGAACGTGCTGTTCCAACAGGACAATGCACGTCCGCATGTATCCCGTGCCACCCAACGTGCTCTAGAAGGTGTAAGTCAACTACCCTGGCCAGCAAGATCTCCGGATCTGTCCCCCATTGAGCATGTTTGGGACTGGATGAAGCGTCGTCTCACGCGGTCTGCACGTCCAGCACGAACGCTGGTCCAACTGAGGCGCCAGGTGGAAATGGCATGGCAAGCCGTTCCACAGGACTACATCCAGCATCTCTACGATCGTCTCCATGGGAGAATAGCAGCCTGCATTGCTGCGAAAGGTGGATATACACTGTACTAGTGCCGACATTGTGCATGCTCTGTTACCTGTGTCTATGTGCCTGTGGTTCTGTCAGTGTGATCATGTGATGTATCTGACCCCAGGAATGTGTCAATAAAGTTTCCCCTTCCTGGGACAATGAATTCACGGTGTTCTTATTTCAATTTCCAGGAGTGTATTTATTCGAGTCCAAAAAAATAAAGAAGCAATGTAATCCCAAAAGTGCAATCTGGTACTGATGGCTCTGTGAGTCCAAAAAGCCAGATAAAAGCGGCCATTCAGTGCAAGCAAGTGTTTCAGCTCACCGGGTTCACCCTGATTACCGCTATACAACAACTGTTGAGAGTCCTGCCTTGCCGCAAACTCTCAAAGCTCATAATCAAAGATACCACACGTCTCCAGATTAATCTAACACCTTGTCACCACTATTCTCGATACGCTTTCGCGATATCACCCTGATGGGAACTTCTCTTTTTACTGTCCACAATCCTCCAGGACAGTGGTTTCCAAACTTTTTCGATCCACGGATCTCTTAGTATGAACATAAACAATCGCGGCTCCTTTCGCACATGATGTGTGGCTCGAAGTGTGAGGTAAACAAACTGAAGTTACGAAAAAAATATTGACATGACATATTTTAATCAACTTTTAATGTTGTTACATCTTACTTTTGCAAAGAAATCAAGTTAGAGGATCAGCTTGCTTCTTCGTTATCAGTTCTGAATGGTTAAAGTTCGTGTGGCAATTGCTTAATGTATATTTCATTGCCTTGAAGGGATACACTGAATGAAACGAGTATTTGAAATATGTATGAAACATGCGCCAGCTTCAAAACTAAGTCACTGTTTACGAACGTCTCGGATCTCAAACGTTTCTCCTCAACGAAGTACCAGTAAAGTTCATTCCTGACTTCGTCCACCCCTTACAATACCTTCCAAAGTGAAAGCCAGCAACAGTTGTAATAAGTCAGGGAAATGCGCTCAACTCTCATACCAAAGGACAATTAGTAAAAATATCTCAACCTAAGTGGCCGACTTTTAATAAAGTTTATCGTTTGGATGACGGATTGAAGAACCTCATGAAGCACAGGGCTCGTAAATTTTGATGCCAGTTCTTCACAGTGAATAAAACAGTGTGTCCTAATAGCATGAGGAGCCAGTCTACGCGTCTAAGCTTGCAGTCTGGCATTAAGAGCCAGCCCTGTTACTACCTCCATCTATACACGTTCTACACAATTTTTTCGATTAGTGTTATTTTCTTCCATAAAAGAGTGTGGTGTTTCAAGAAGGTCTATCGCTTTTCTTCCGAAAGTTATTTTTCTTCAGAAAATTAGATCTCCATGAAATTTGTCACTCATAAGCCGTATGTAACAAATTAGATGCACATTATAGTGGTTGTCTGCAGCTCCATCCAACAGAATAGCGAAATCAGTATTACTTTTGAGTTTTTCAACCAACTGATCATTAATACAGTCAGCCACAGCGAGTATTCGGCGACTAACAGGGTTGTCTGACAAAGTCTGTCTTGTCAGTTGCTTTCCAGCTGACTCAGCTATCATACTACATTGGCGAAAAAAAATCACAACACAAAAAATAATGAACATAGATTAATTAATTTTAGTAAGACATTTGTTTAGGTAACATATGTAAGTGATTAACATTGCGAGATCGCAGTTTAATAAACCACGACGTAAGCCATTGCAAATGTGAAATGCTGGTATGTTAATCAAATGGCGCGTCGGCGCTCAGGATAAATTAGATGAAAGGACTAGACTGAGGTTCGGATATCAGCATTCACCTTTTGTGAAACATTTAATATAAAAAGTTATGAAGTGCAAGCATCCAATTTTACAATAGGCAGACTTTCTGAATATGTCCAACAGCTACTGTCATAAATAGAAATAGACTGGAAAAAACTTTAACAGTTTAAGAACAAGCCTACAGGGCGCTTAAATGAAGCTTGACTAAGAAATAACAGAATTTTCTCTAATCTTCAGTTTGCACACTTGAGAAAAAAAGAAAAATGTTATGAAATGTGGCATAATTGTTCTGATAAAGAGGAGTCATTATACCACTATTCAGGTATACAAACGGGATCGCGACTAATATGAAACACAGAACATGTTGAGTAATAATGACAATTACTTATAAATACATCCCATTAACATACTGCCTCTACATCTAAAAGCCACTATATTTAAGAAAACTTTGCCGTGATGAGATAACAAAACCTTAAAAAGTTTAACTAATTCATAAACAGCAATCATGGATCTTCAAAAAACTTAAGCCTCGCCGGCACCAGATAATAAAAGTTAAGGAAATTTAATAACTTCGGCTATGGTCGTACACGGTCCTGCAAAACATTAACCCAACACAGTGAAACTGTTAAATCCATATTACTTAAACCCGAAATAGGACAACATCTCGTTTTTTTAGAAAACAACACGAAATTAAAACGAAAATATTGCAATTATTGCGGAAGAAGCCCGTAACAAGTTTACGTAACTTAATTCTCTGCGGCGTGGGGTGATGCAGGAAGCGGCAGGCTCGACGAAGATGATGTCAGCAGCCGATGCACGCAGGCGGCAGGTCCAAACGAGAACTGTGGAGCCAACAGTTTCGGTGTCCTCTGCGCGTATCACATCAGTGGTAAGACTGGAACAGGCGGCCGCTGTGAGCGAGCGGTTTTAGGCCCTCCAGTCTGGAACCGCGCTGCTGCTACGGCCGCACGTTTGAATCCTGCCTCAGGTATGGATGTGTGTTATGTCCTTAGGTTAGTTAGGTTTAAGTAGTTCTAAGTTCTAGGGGACTGATGACCTCAGGTGTTAAGTCCCATAGTGCTTAGAGCCAGCCGGCCGCTGTAGCTGCCGGCCGGGGTGTCCGAGCGGTTCTAAGCGCGACAGTCTGGAACCGCGCGACCGCTACGGTCGCAGGTTCGAATCCTGCCTCGGGCATGGATGTGTGTGATGTCCTTAGTTAGGTTTAATTATTCTAAGTTCTAGGGGACTGATGACCTCAGATTTTAAGTCCCATAGTGCTTAGAGCCATTTGAACCATTCGAGCTTAGAGACATTTGAATCATTTTGAAGACTGGAACTAACTAGTAGCGTCTAAATTGCGGCACCACTAGGCCGTTTCACAATCTGCCATAATCGAGTGATCAGTTAGGAAAGGACTCCCTTAGCAGGCAGGCACCACCTCCCGGAAAGCCGACAGTTCTACGCACTAGTAGTCACCAGTCATTTATGCAACTTTAAGTTTTTTTATCGTGTCAGATTTACTTCTGAGCATAAGAACCAACAATACGATTATTAGAGCTACATCTCAGGCACTGATTCTGTCCATCACCAGGAGGCAAGATACCGGTCAAGGAAACAAACTCAGACACAACAGATATCGACTTTTCTTGACAGTCCGTGCTTAGCTAGTTCCAAGTTCACCGGGCAGACAGACAGCGTAGTAATTCCGTAACTCAAAGACCCCTGTCGGAGGTTAGGGTCCTCCCTCGGGCATGGGTGTGTGTGTTAGTTTAACAAAGGCTTAAGCACCTGATGAGTCAGAGTCTCCAAATTACCAGACTCCCTGTACATTAGTTCGTACAAACTGAATCCTCAAATGAAAGGAAAATGGTGTAACCATTCAAGTAAAATAAATTTTCCGCTCAAGTAACACACAGGGACAAGATCGCTTGCAATAATGCGCACCCGAGAATAAGACGGAGAGGCCCCGACCAAATACTAAAGGCCATTGTGGCCAAAGCTTGGCTCCACGCAGCGGGTCATTTCAAGCCGAGAGAGTCCGACTAGACCCGCAAAACCCACTGCCGCTGACAGCAACCGTCCGGCCGTTCACGACGGCATGGCCGCGCTCCGTAGCTGGAAAGCGCTGTCGGTGGCGAGGAATCACTAGCTCTCCGGTGCTCATGATGCGAAGGGAAGAAGCCGCCGCGGCTCAACCTCGATCACTAAAACAATAAAGATCCTCTCCCTCCTTGGGGTCCTGCTACCGGCTCTCGTTGACCTGACTAACGCGCACTCGCGAACTGCCTGTTTGCAAATCACGGGCAAGAGTTTTCATAGGGTTTTGAACCCCCCCCCCCCCTCCCCCAATTTGATATGGTCCCAGGAAACGAGAGTATAACTTACTAGCAGAACCGAACTCTCCTTTCGATGCAATACCGGGATTGCACTTGAACACCCAGTCCCAAACCTTAGCCTTGGTCTCTCGTCGGCCTTGACTGTAATAGCGGGCCAACCTCTTAAGTGCAAGCAGAATGTTCCGCCTAGCCCCCTCTTCAGTTCTGTTGTGTAACTTCTGGAGTAATATCCCCCGGGAAGAGATTGTTAATGGACCAAAGGTCAACAAGGGGAAAATTAGCCAGACAAGTCAAAATAAGAGAGGCCAGGTATGCCTTAAGAGACTCGTGCTATAGAGTATTGAAGGGAAAGTTGAGCCGGGGTATTGAGAGATCCCACTTCCTCTGAGGTTTGCTGTGAAACATAATAAGAGCTGCTGTTAGGTTACGGTTCATTCGGTCCGAAAAAGGCGACTACGGATAATAAGGTACAGTGGTGACATACTGGACGGCGTTCTCAAAGCAGATCTTCTTAATAACTTGGAAATAAAGGCACACGCGTTACCACTAACGAGCGTTCTGGGTGGCCCAAAAATGAAAAAAAAAAAGCCAGACAGATCGTGATTAGACAAAGAAGCCGTCAGACCTCTGCTTGGAATCTGCCAACGAAAACTTTTCTTGTTGGGTATTACTAACCGCTTCAGTTGTATTTTGGTCCTTTATTACTGTAGCACTACCGGTTTCGCGGCGTGATAAATGATTAAAACATGTGACCTGAAGATTTAACTTCAAAGCCACGAAATCGATAGTCGTACAGTAATAAAGGACCAAAATACAGGAGAAGCGGTCATTAATACTGAACATGAATACTCATAGCTGTGGTTGCCCCACCTACAATGTTGTCTGCAAAAATTTTTCTTATTCTTAGGCACAGGCAATTTGCACAAACTACTAGTCCACTCCTGGTCAATCCTGATGTAGTCGGCAGAAATTAGATGCCCCAAAAAGGAATTCTGATGGTGTGCTAACGTGATTTTAGGTGGTTTCACGTCAGTCCCGCCTCTCTAAGGCAGACCAGGTGTTGCAGATATTCCGAATAGGTCGCGCTATAAATGACAACATCATGAAATAATTTTAGACACACCAGAATTGAGGATCACTTAAAACCCAATCTAGGAAATCGAACAAGACGGCAGCTCCTGTTGACAAACCAAAGGGGATCCTGTTGGATTCCAGTCAGTACATAAGATGATAACGTACTTGGAATCCTCGATTAAAGGCGTGCCCCTAGTTGGGAAGCGCTCCCTGTGGAGAGAATCGCTAGTTCTCTTGTGCACACAGCGGGAGATTTGAAAGAACGAAGCCGCCACGGCTCAATTAATAGCCGGTGTAATAGCCAGAATATTGAAACATTAAAAACGTGCATGTACTGTGTTTTACAGGTGCTGGATGACCGTTTTTGGGATTTAACTCCATGCCTGATGTACTAGGTCGGTCAGTACAGGTACAGTTAATGTTGTTTGTGGATGACGCTGGAGATGCCGTCCGATGAAGTACCATATGTGCTCGATTCGAGACAAAGCTTGGGATCGAGTAGGCCAATGCAACTCATCGACAATCTCCGGAGCATGTTGAGTTACAACACCGGTATGTTTCCATGAACGTGGGCACAGCTGGTCGAACCACCAGTCTGACGTTAAAATTTGGAGTCAGGGTGCGTTAGATAAGCACGAGAGTGCTGCTGCTGCCTTGCAAAATCGCAACGCGGGTGTACGTCCAGTGAGTCAGTGAGTCTAGTACACAGACATATTGGTTGCAGGCCCTCAACTGGCCCTCAACTAACCCACCCAAGTCTGCAGAATCGCTCCCTTGAGCTCTTCACTCGGAAAGTTCTAGTCTCCACCTGAGTCCCATAGTGTTTTGCTGCTGTCTGCTGTCCCATTGGCTGAAGGCCATCCCCACCGAAATACCGCACATCGTTCTTAAATGCTACAGACATGATTTGACTCATCTTGACCACTTTCCCGCGCTAAACTAATATATCATAACAATATTTAAATAAAAGAAATGCTATAAACATTCAGTTATATTCATATCATTTTCAATAAATATAAGTAATAGTTGCTTCATAAATAAATAAGTCAGTATTCTTATACAAGTGCACTCGCGATAAATGACAATAGCTTGTCGTCATATATTATTTAAAGAATTATTTATGCCGTCTTGGCAGATGTGTCATTTGGTTTTAGAATGAAATTTTCACTCTACAGCGGAGTGTGCGCTGATATGAAACTTCCTGGCAGATTAAAACTGTGAGCCCTACCGAGACTCGAACTCGGGACCTTTGCCTTTCGCGGGAAAGTGTTCCACCATCTGAGCTACCCAAACCGCAATATCCTTTCTTCCAGGAGTGTTAGTTCCGCAAGGTTCGTAGGAGAGCTGTGACGGTAGGAGACGAGTTACTGGCGGAATTAAAGCTGTGAGAATGGGGCGTGAGTCGTGCTTGGGTAGCTCAGATGGTAGAGCACTTGCCCGCGAAAGGCAAAGGTCCTGGGCTCGAGTGTCGGTCCGGCACACAGTTTTAATCTGCCAGGAAGTTTCATTTGGTTTTCTTTTTAAGTGTGGTATCCGCTAATAAATGCGATTGACCACTTTTAAATTAGCACCGTTTTTTAACAACACTTACGATCAATATCTGAATAAATTTCCTGGCAAAATAGTAAACTGTATGACAAAATGCGAGATACTGGTGCTATATAAACGTGGAGAATACGATCTTATGACAAACATTTTTGTAGTAAAAAGATACAAAAGCCTTATTTAATAAAAAAAAGTAAAGTAGATATATATATATATACATATACAAAGTGAGTCACCTAACGTTACCGCTGGATATATTTCGTAAACCACATCAAATACTGACGAACCGATTCCACAGACCGAACGTGAGGAGAGGGACTAGTGTAATTGTTTAATACAAACCATACAAAAATGCACGGAATTATGTTTTTTAACACAAACCTACGTTTTTTTAAATGGAACCACGTTAGTTTTGTTAGCACATCTGAACATATAAACAAATACGTAATCAGTGCCGTTTGTTGCATTGTAAAATGTTAATTACATCCGGAGATATTGTAACCTAAAGTTGACGCTTGAAACCTCCGACGTTCAGTTGCGTGTTGTAACAAACACGGGCCACGGTCGGCGAGCAGCATCTGCAGGCACATGTTTACGATGACGACCGTGTTTACGAGTGTGCACTGTTGTGGTTTGGTCTAGCTGTCGCAGTGTCCGCATGTAGCGCTTGCTGCTATTGTTATTCTGCATTCGTCTCCGCACGCAGACCAACTGTAGTACACCGTGTTACCAGACGCCTGTGATAGTGTAGTGTTGTAGGAACTGTGACCATGGTGTATTCGAACTCTGAAAAGGCGGAGATGATACTCATTTATGGCGAGTGTCGACGAAATGCAGCTGAAGCCTGCAGGGTGTATGCAGAACGGTACCCGGGCAGAGAGCATCCAACGTGCCGCACATTGCAAAACATCTCCCGCCAACTGTATGCAGCAGGTATGGTCGTAGCACGCAAACGGGTCCGTAACAGGCCCGTCACAGGAGAAGCGGGTGCAGCTGGTGTGTTAGCTGCTGTTGCCATGAACCCACACATGAGTACACGGGACATTGCGAGAGCCGGTGGGCTGAGTCAAAGTAGTGTCATGCGCATACTGCATCGTCACCGCTTTCACCCGTTTAATGTGTCGCTACATCAGCAGTTACATGGTGATGACTTTAATCATCGAGTGCAATTCTGTCAATGGGCATTAACAGAGAATGCGTTGCAGTTCTACCTGTTTACCGATGAAGCGGGTTTCACAAACCACGGGGCAGTGAATCTACGGAACATGCATTACTGGTCCGTGGACAATCCTCGCTGGCTCAGACAGGTAGAGCGACAGCGACCGTGGACTGTAACTGTATGGTGCGGAATCATTGGCGACCACCTCATTGGTCCTCACTTCATTGCAGGGGCCCAAACAGCTGCAACATACATCGCGTTTCTACAGAATGATCTGCCAACGTTGCTCAAAAATGTCCCACTGGAAACGCGTCGACGTTTGTGGTACTAGCATGATGGTGCACCTGCACATTCCGCAATTAACACTAGGCTGACCCTTGACAGGATGTTCGACGGGTGTTTCATGAGACGTGGAGGACGCATAAATTGGCCAGCCCGTTCTCCTGATCTTACACCTCTGGACTTCTTTCTGTGGGGTAAGTTAAAGGAGAATGTGTACCGTGATGTGCCTACAACCGCAGAGGATATGAAACAACATATTGTGGCAGCCTGCGGCGACATTACACCAGATGTACTTCGGCGTGTACGACATTCATTACGCCAGAGATTGCAATTGTGGGCAGCAAATGATGGCCACCACATTGAACATCTATTGGCCTGTCATGTCGGGACACACTCTACTCCACTCCGTAATTGAAAACGGAAACCACGTGTGTACGTGTACCTCACTCCTCATGGTAATGTACATGTGCGTCAGTGAAAAAGACCAATAAAAAGGTGTTAACATGTGGACGTAATGTGCTGTTCACGTCTCTTCTGTACCTAAGGTCCATCACCGTTCCCTTTGGATCCCTACCTAATTCGGTGCTCTCCGATACACACGATCGAACAGCAGAGGAGTGGTACTCAAGCGTCAACATTAGGTTACAAAATCTCCGGATGTAATTAACATTTTACAATACAACAAACGGCATTGATTACGTATTTGTTTATATGTTCAGATGTGCCAACAACACTAACGGGGTTCCATTTAAAAAAACGTAGGTTTGTGTTAAAAAACATACTTCCATGCATTTTTGTATGGTTTGTATTAACCAATTACACTAGCCCCTCTCCTCACGTTCAGTCTGTGGAATCGATTCGTCAGTATTTGATGTGGTTTACGAAATATATCCAGCGGTAAGGTTAGGTGACTCACCCTGTATATGAAGCTTTCATAGATGATGCTATACTCTGCTATACTTTTTTCTGATATTCAGATTTGCATTAATATTTGGTGTGTGTAATTGTAGATTCTCAAAGAGCTGTAACTTAGCCATCTTTCAGCTTGCGTGACACCCCGCCATATCCTGGAGCATTGTATGCCCTCATAAGCGACCGTTCATCGCCAAAATTCCCCGTAGTAGAGTTAACCCAATTTCGGTCCTTTGCTGACACCTGTTTGGCCCGGAGCTGCCGCTGCAGCCCACAATGAGTCCCAGGCCTGCTAGCGATCAGCCGTACATCTAATACACCTTACCTTGGAGCAATTATAGGTGGCTGATTATCTCGCTTACTTACTTCTAACATTACAGTACCCATCACGCTCCAGAACAATGCTAAATGAACAGCTATCTCATTTTCAGATTTTTGGATGTGATATAAGTCGTAAATATATTAACGACATCTCCAATAAGTTGAATAAGTTTCAAATGATATGTGGTATTATACATACAACATTAGACAATAAAACTAGGAAAGATAGATAGACAAAATTCTTTAAAATAATCTCAACACCTATGCTCACATACGGAAGTGAGGTGTGGACAATAACTAAGAGAGATCAAAGAAGTATATGGTTAGCTGGAAGTAAACTTTAAGGAAAATAAAATTATGTATCCTGAGGGATCAAATACAGTATTCTGAAATAAGGAGAGAACTAAATACATGGTGCAGAAACGAAAGAACAGATAACTGGATAACATCATGGAAGAAGCCTATTTAACGAATGGGGGCAGAAAGAATAGTCAGACCTGTATGAAAAAGACGTACAGGAAGACCCAGAAAAAGTGGATTTTGCGAAGACGGAACAGGATATAAGCCGACTGCTTGAAGTGAAGAAGAAGAGCACTAATTAATTTCTGGTGTGGTTTTGTCACTAGGTCTTGTCATTACGCTAATTTCCGTTTCAACAATGAATTCCACGTTCCACACACAAACTGAAGACAATGCACGCCGCAATGTCCGAGATCAGTTCAAAATGGTTCAAATGGCTCTGAGCACTATCGGACTTAACTTCTGAGATCATCAGTCCCCTAGAACTTAGAACTACTAAAACCTAACTAACCTAAGGATATCACACACTTCCATAACCGAGGCAGGATTCGAACCTGCGACCGTAGCGGTCGCACGGCTCCAGACTGTAGCACCTAGAACCATTCGGCCACCCCGGCCGGCCGATATCAGTAACTCATTGTAGTGTGGCCCTCTGAGGTAGGCACTCCGGATTGTCGTAAGGAAAGTTGTCAACAACGGTATTTAGCTGGCTGGGGAGGAGTGATGGTAATGTCAAGAATCCTCCGCAAAAACCGCAGAAGTCTCCGACAGTGTCTCACGTAGCGAGGCAATATGACAGTGATTAAGGTGATTAAGCTCAGTGGAACCGTCGACACTAAACGAGAGGATTAAGCTATCTATCGCACTAGATTTTACGCCTATCGCCTTCTCTCCCATCCTCGTCCGCATAAACACTCTACACAAAGTAATCAAATTCATCGCACTCTGCAAATGCACTTACGATACCGTATGAAGTGCAAACAGTCAAGAGTCAGTTGCTTGTTTACTGGATCGATTTAAGCGAGAATGATTTAAAATACGGAGTTAACCTAGGGAACAATCTGTCTCATTACGGAACAACCACGTGATGTTAAGGTAACTCAACATCGAAAGTTTCAACTGCACACTGTTAATGGTGGCGATAGAGTTGCAACTGTAGCATACTGCTCGGTACAGAATCTAATACTACAAGAGTAAGTCTGTAATCTTGTCGGTACTGGTTGTAGAGTGAAATGAGTAAATTTATTCCGAGACCAACGTGTAGAGCTTCTGACAGTGAACACTGCAGCCAAAACTGTGTTATTCCTTTCATAATCGGAATCAAGCGGTGTTTACAAGTTCTTTCCCTTTGTGAGAGTGCTCCAACCCAGCATCAGGGCTTCAGTTTGTTTCCTGTACCGTGTTTCTGCAAGCTCTTCTATCGTTGGAGATCATCTTTACTCATACGTGATTGTAAAAACAGAACAACCTGAGTAAAGCACATACATGTATTGTTTATGAACACTAACGCAACTAGTTAAACAAATATTTGTCAGCTGTTTGTAAAGATTATACAGCGTCATCTTGTTATCATTATTACCTACGTTGTCACAAACCCCGACAGCGTATAGTTACCAACATACTTCTTTTTGCAACTTTTGGCGTTTCATAATTTATTTTCATGTTTTCTTCCCGTTATGTCTGTAATACTTATGTTGGAATATTTGCACTACGAAATAGTTTCTCACCGGAAAGATCAGTCATATAGCGTCAGTAAAATTTGATAGCGCACTACAGGTATTAAAAGAATGTCTTAAGTACATTCCCAATGCGCATATGGACTCAAAAGAGTCGTGTGAACATCTTGCTCTAATGCATCATAATCTTCTTTGGTCAGACGAGACCTCACTTACCCAAATCCTTTGTAATGGGAGGGCAGAGGACCGTTTAGAGGTGAAGGACCAGGTGCTCTGTTATTACAGGGGTGGATGGCTGCTCCGCGGGGTGAGGGGATCAACAGTGATTAACAGTGTGACACTGGAGAACGCAACGCAAACTACTGAACGAAAGACCTGTGGTGTACTTCGTACTTAATTGGAAGTGTACAGTGCGTAAACTAAATCCGAAGTGGGTATTCACGTGCAAAATTCTTGCATTACGTGAACCGGGATATGGCATCATAAGGCTAACAAATCTGAAGAAGATCAATCGGTAGGTAGCGATTGCAAGTTTTTACATATGAAATAATATCAACAACAAAAAATTTGTGATGGCAAACACAAAAAGGAAAAATGTCTGAATAAATTTAAGAACTAACCACGAGCTGAGTTTGCATGCGACATACAGAAAAGAAAGCAGAATTACGGGAACTTCATTCTCCGTGATAATATTCTTGCACAAAACTCTCGGTTGCCTTACTGGATTGATTTCTAATGGTGTCTACCTGAATCGTTCTACACTTTCCTTCATGATTATCGTCAGATGCTATCGTAACAATAGACACAGTGCTTCTATTTTAAATGAAGCTATGCTGGTATTGAAAATGTAACAGTCGACCGAATTACGATGTGCAGATACCAAGCAACTTTGATATGCTACCAGTGGTTAAGTGGACGACTCCATGGACGCAGATCTCGCCATGAAATACACATCTCGATTCAGCAGCCTCTCTGCTGGAGCACCGTATTCCACACAGGAAGTGTTTTTTATTATTTATTTTATTTTATTTTTTTTAGCTTGCTTTCAGTCTTTTGATTGATTTCATACGGCTCGCCACGAATTCCTCTCCTGTAACAACCTCCTCATTTCAGAGTAGCTCTTGCCATCAATCGTCCCCAAAATTATTTACTGGATGTATACCAATTTTTATCTTGTTCTCCAATTTTTATCCTCTTCAGCTCCTTATAGCATCATGAAAGTTATTTCCTGATGTCTTAACAGATGTCCGATCATTCTGTCCCTTTTTCTTGTCAGTGTTTTCCATATATTCCTTCCGTCTCCGATTCAGCGCAGAACCTCCTCATTCCTTACCTTATCCGTCCACCTAACAATCAAAATTCGTCTCTAGTATCACGCCTCAATACTTAAATTCTCTTCCCAATTTTCCCACAGCCCACGTTTGTCTACCATACAATATTGTGCTCCAAACGTACATTCTCAGAAATTTCTTCCTCAAATTAAGACCTATATGCGATACAGTAGACTTCTCTTGTCCAGGAATGCCTCTTTTGCCAGTGCTAGTCTGCTTTAGATGACTTGCTCTGTACATCATGGGTTATTTTATTGCCTAGGTAGCAGACTTCCTTAACTTTGTCTACTTCGCGACCACCTACCCTGACCTTAGGTTTCTCGTTGTTGTCATTTCTGCTACTTCTCATTGCTTTCGTCTTTTTTAGATTTACTCTCAGTCCATATTCTGAACTCATTAGAATGTTCCTTTCGTTCAGTGGAACTTGAAATTCTTCTTCACAGTAATTTCATCAGCGTAATATTATCTTTGATACCCTTTCACAATGAATTTTAATACTGTTCTTGTCCTTCCTTTTAGTTCTGTTACTGCTTCTTCGAGGTACAGACTGACCAGTAGGGGTGAAAAACTACATCTCCATCCTACACCTTTTTCATCTCAGTAGTTCACTCTTGGTCTTCCACTCTTACTACTCCCTGTTGGCTCTTGTACATGTACATTACCCATCTCTCCCTACAGCTTACTTCTATTCTCCCTAGAATTTCGAACATCTTGCACCATTTGAATTTGTGAAACGCTTTTTGCATGTCGACAAACCCTATGAATGTATCTTGATTTTTCTTTATTCTTGCTTCCATTATAACTGCAAGTAGTGGGGCAAAGCAGGTTCTGAGCCATTTTGTTAGTGGAGATTGCATACACTCTGCAGTGAGTCTTCATTCAGGGCAATTTAGCCTCCTTCCCTTACCTTATTGTTCTTCGAATTGATTTATGACCGCAGGGGGTTGATTATTGACCCCAGGGGTATTCCATCCTTCTGAGTAACCACACAACCCTCCCCCTCCCATATCCATCTGGAAAATCCCCAACCTCTTCCCCTTGCCAACATGTGCAGACACTTGATATCAAATTAATGACTAATTAATTACCATTTGACCTCCTAGGAAATCCCCCAGTCCACTGATCCCCTCCCCCATCTGGACATTGGCAGGAAAAAGACTCAGTCTGTGCTACAAGAGGAATGATCTTATGATATGAAATTCAAATCAGTGTCAATAATAATACACTGTTCAATTCAATTTGCATATTCTATCCACTTGTGTAAAGTTCTCATCTGCTCCCCCTCCCTCACTTCCCATGATTTAATAACTGTAAGCACTGGGGAATGGAATAAAGTGCATTATATTAGCTGCCATTTTGTACTTCCCATATGTTTGTCTGTTGTCCGGGCATGGGGCAGGAACTAGGCACGACATCTGCATGCCACTGAGGTGGGGCCCTTATTGAGGCTCTAGTTTCACATGCTGACAACAGTGTTTCAATTAGCTCCCACCCTAAAAGTGCTCAATTTGCATTGAGCTGTCAGACAGGAAGGATCTAACTATGGAGTACTTACATGATGAAGATGAAAGAAAAAGAAAAAGAGAGATGTTGTGGTATAGTATGCATTTTTATGGGTATTTTAGCTCAGTTTGAACTATGTTACTGGAGTGTCTCAGTAAGTAGTCTCCTCCTGAGAATGTATGGTCTTAATGTGTTCAGTTGGGGAGATGTTGATATTGGACATAGAGAAGTTTAATCGGTGTTCAAGTACTACATGTAAGTATACTGAACTCTGGATCCACAGCTTCTTACATGAGGAGTGGAAGGAAGTGATAATGGATGAATGTGAAGTGAATACTTTTCAGGAAATAGTCGTGATGCAGTGGGATGGGCTGAAGATGCATTTCACAACCATAGAGACTACCGACTGTGCTGGATCTGTTCATGTTTTTTTGCAATGGCCTGTCAATCCAAAGTGCAAGAAAGAACTTTACCCTATTCCACTACCAGAGTTGTTCAAGTTAGTGTATGGTCCTCAGTGACTTGGTTCAGAATATCACCACCAGAGGCTGCTTGAAACATGTTACCTCATCACTCTCCTCAGGAAACAATAGGAATGCAGAATCTCCACTCCTCCACACCTGAATATTAGCAGGAACCAATAGAAATGTGGGAACACTACATTTGGTCATGCGCACATGATGTCTGGTGACATAAGATGGATGTGGTCTCAGTTACTGTCAGTTTGTGGAAGAATATAAAGCTCTAACAGCAACAAAGATCGTCATCTCCCTCTGCCTCATTGAAGATGCTTAAAATCAAGTACATGTGGTTTAGTTCCATGTCTTTATTCAACTCAGTGCCTTTGTCTTTGGATAATTACTGTTTCTTCCTCTTTGTTCATCGACCACCAGCATGTCCACAGCACAGCTCCCTGCAGAGTGTCTGTTCAGCGACCTGTGGCATTTCTGGGCCAGCAGCAGCCACCAGTGGCTCGTCTGGACCAGCAGGGACCTCCAGCCTGTTGGGCAAGCAGTGACAGCAGCACAATGGGATCCTATAGAACACCCAAGCATCGTGTTGGAGCAGAACAATGAGACACTTGCCAACCCTTAGAAGAGCTGTGCTGGAGAGCCTACGCTGTCCGCTGTGGCCGAGCAGTTCTAGATGCTTCAATCCGGAACTGCACTGCTGCTATGGTCGCAGGTTCGAATCCGGCATCGGACATGGATGTGTGTGTTATCCTTAGGTAAGTTAGGTTTAAGTAGTTCTAAGTCTAGGTGACTGATGACCTCAGATGTTAAGTCCTACTGTGCTTAGAGCCATTTCAACCATTTAGGGAAGCCTACACCATATGTTGCAGGTCAGTATTGATCTGTGACATATGCACAATGACAGGAGATTCAGGTGTTACTCTAAAATGGTTCAAATGGCTCTGAGCACTATGGGACTTAACATCTCAGGTCATCAGTCCCTTAGAACTTAGAGCTACTTAAACCTAACTAACCTAAGGACATCACAGACATCCATGCCCGAGGCAGGATTCGAACCTGCGACCGTAGCGGCCGCACGGTTCCAGACTGACGTGCCTAGAACCGCTCGGCCACACTGGCCGACCGTTACTCTAAAGGCACAGTGTTGATGTAGTGGATGAGAAGCTGCCGATTTCTCCCAGTCTTCTACTGCTTTTCACTTCAACTTACAATTTAACAACTAACTGTTCAGAGCACTTAAATAATGGTATAGAAGCATCAGTGGACGGTGAGTGGTGTGTTAGAGATTGAAAATGCATTGAGAAGTGTTAAAGTGCAATTTACAGATGTGGAATGGGATGAACAGTGTCATGCAGAACCCTACATGAATAAAAAAATGATCTCTGAGTATTCTCCGTCTCATCCACCCACAGACATTTGCTGTGCTAGCCTGATACTATCTGTAACATTAGTGTACAGCAGTGTGACACTCATGAAGAGATCTAGAGGTCGCTTTATTAATCTGCAATACGACACTGTTACAAATTTGCATGGCCTACAGATGCTGCTATCACTTGTGTTGGAACTGTGTATTGCCATGTGGGCAAACTGTGTATAACTACATTATGAACTATCTCTGTACATACAATGTGCTTGCAATTGATTTAGAACACCGCATCAATATGGTGTTAAAAGAAGAAATTAAAAGAACAACCATCAGTCTGAGAGAAATACATGCTAAATTCTGTGCATGCAAGAGAGCCTTATTTGCCAAATACTATACACTATAAAGAGCAAAATAGTGAATTTTTAATGATTCTTACCACTGCTGATGTGTAAATAAAAAAATGGTATCCTAAATATATGTTGCTTTTATTATTTAACTATCCTGTCATTATACACTCCTGGAAATTGAAATAAGAACACCGTGAATTCGTTGTCCCAGGAAGGGGAAACTTTATTGACACATTCCTGGGGTCAGATACATCACATGATCACACTGACAGAACCACAGGCACATAGACACAGGCAACAGAGCATGCACAATGTCGGCACTAGTACAGTGTATATCCACCTTTCGCAGCAATGCAGGCTGCTATTCTCCCATGGAGACGATCGTAGAGATGCTGGATGTAGTCCTGTGGAACGGCTTGCCATGCCATTTCCACCTGGCGCCTCAGTTGGACCAGCGTTCGTGCTGGACGTGCAGACCGCGTGAGACGACGCTTCATCCAGTCCCAAACATGCTCAATGGGGGACAGATCCGGAGATCTTGCTGGCCAGGGTAGTTGACTTACACCTTCTAGAGCACGTTGGGTGGCACGGGATACATGCGGACGTGCATTGTCCTGTTGGAACAGCAAGTTCCCTTGTCGGTCTAGGAATGGTAGAACGATGGGTTCGATGACGGTTTGGAAGTACCGTGCACTATTCAGTGTTCCCTCGACGATCACCAGTGGTGTACGGCCAGTGTAGGAGATCGCTCCCCACACCATGATGCCGGGTGTTGGCCCTGTGTGCCTCGGTCGTATGCAGTCCTGATTGTGGCGCTCACCAGCACGGCGCCAAACACGCATACGACCATCATTGGCACCAAGGCAGAAGCAACTCTCATCGCTGAAGACGACACGTCTCCATTCGTCCCTCTATTCACGCCTGTCGCGACACCACTGGAGGCGGGCTGCACGATGTTGGGGCGTGAGCGGAAGACGGCCTAACGGTGTGCGGGACCGTAGCCCAGCTTCATGGAGACGGTTGCGAATGGTCCTCGCCGATACCCCAGGAGCAACAGTGTCCCTAATTTGCTGGGAAGTGGCGGTGCGGTCCTCTACGGCACTGCGTAGGATCCTACGGTCTTGGCGTGCATCCGTGCGTCGCTGCGGTCCGGTCCCAGGTCGACGGGCACGTGCACCTTCCGCCGACCACTGGCGACAACATCGATGTACTGTGGAGACCTCACGCCCCACGTGTTGAGCAATTCGGCGGTACGTCCACCCGGCCTCCCGCATGCCCACTATACGCCCTCGCTCAAAGTCCGTCAACTGCACATACGGTTCACGTCCACGCTGTCGCGGCATGCTACCAGTGCTAAAGACTGCGATGGAGCTCCGTATGCCACGGCAAACTGGCTGACACTGACGGCGGCGGTGCACAAATGCTGCGCAGCTAGCGCCATTCGACGGCCAACACCGCGGTTCCTGGTGTGTCCGCTGTGCCGTGCGTGTGATCATTGCTTGTACAGCCCTCTCGCAGTGTCCTGAGCAAGTATGGTGGGTCTGACACACCGGTGTCAATGTGTTCTTTTTTCCATTTCCAGGAGTGTATGATGTAAGCAGTAGCCATTGTAGCTCTGTCAGTAAGATGATTGTGCTGTAGTTGTTTCTAGGTATTATTATTATCTTCATTCTTCTATGAAAGCTTATTGCACATCAAAACCTGATGTAGCTGGTATCACGGTGGGCTGAGTGAATTATCAGGACATGGTTGTAAGTGACACTCCTGTGATGGTAAGGAAGAATACCAGAAGAAGAAGAAGAAGAAGAAGAAAGAGAAGGGGAATGGAATACTTCTACCTGATCATACAGTGAGTGATAAATATAGGTCCATCCAACTGCGGCAAGACAAATGTTCTCATGTCACTGCTAACGCAGCCAGATGGAGTCTACTTTGAGCTTGTATGTGTATTTTCAAAAACGCTGTTTCAGCCCAAGTACCAGCTACTGCAAAAGATACTGCAGGGGATAGATGAGATAAGATACACGACATTCAGTCAAAGAAGTCAAGCCACTCCATGAGAAAAAGTAAAGCGAAACACAATGTTCATACATGGCAATGTTGCTGGAGAAAATGAGGATCAAATTCTTCTATGAAATGGGTGCTGACATATTTTATTTGAGAAAACACATCCTCTGAACCGAATCCTGAAACTGTTGGTGAGGAATAAGACAAATCTCATTATAGCTTTCAATCAAGACAATCTGAATTTAAAACACATTTACCAGGCACTTGTAGGAACCAACATGTCATTCAACGATTTTGTAAAGGTATGCTCAGAACGCTGGAATCACACAAAGTATGGGTTTCTCATTATTGATAACTCAAGAAAACTGCATGAAAATAGGTATAGATAGAAATTCCAAGAGTTTCTTTGTGCGCAGATATGAAAATAGTGATGAGTACATTAGTATAAAATACACCAAGGACAAGTCTGCATTTGTATCAGCCACTCAGCGTAAGAGGATAGGTGTGCATAGACAGAATCTGCGTCTATACATAGATGAAAAATTTCAACCTCTCGAATGTGAAGTTAAGGACCTAGAGACGTATGCTCAGGCCCTTCTGAGATTGATCAATGACTTAAATGCTAAGGTTAAGGAACTAGAGACACACATTCAGATCATTCTGAGAAAGAAGTAGCTGTAAAGATTGACGGAATTAAAATGAATGTCCACTAGTTAACTGTAAAGTTTGATAGAAGCAGACAAAATGTATACAGGCTGAACCCTGTTGAAGAGTCTGCTTAGTATATAACAAGATGTCGACTAAGCAGAAGGTCATCGCAGCATGGAAGGCTATTAGAGAGAAGCAATGACTGCTAAGGTTAGCACATTTGGATCGAGACAGACACTGATACCTTTAAGCCACTTACTGAATCTCTTGATGATATCTCAGCATAATTACACAACGACGATGGTGTTGCTGCTGTTATTAACCATCACAGCGATGTTAGGATAGACAAAATATTTGGTGTCAGTGGTGAAAAATCATACATGCTGGGCACACAGCCTATACGTTTAATAGAAGAACAATACAGACAGGTGATAGAGAATTTTAAAAAAACGGCTGGTCTAATGAACGTCCTAACTCGCACCTAAATGGTGAATTATTCAATAAAGATCTGGAGATGTATGGTGAAATACTGCAATTGGCTGGTGTACATATGGAAGTCGGAATCTGGTGCAGTGTGAAATACAGAACCATTACAAAACATATATTATGTGCTCAATATAGCGGTGATGATGCTATTGACATTCAGCAGAAAAGAGTCAGTTATCAACCCCCGCAGTATTTATACTACAACGATCCCAATGAGTTAATAGATCAGCTTTGACTGCTCATAGTATCAGCTGCTGATGGTAATACTGCTCATTCGAATGAGATTGTTTCAGTAAAGCTTACAGAAAGAGGTATAACCGAATAAGTATCCAAAACAAATGCTCATAGGCATGTCATGATTGAAGGTATGAATAACTTATGGCAGGCTGATCCTGTAGATGTGCAGGAATATTCAATTGCTAATAATAGATTCAAATATATTTTAATAGTTATCAATACGCACTCCAAGTTTCCTCTGGATTACCTATTAAAACAAAGCTGAGAGAGATGTTACGGCGGTGTTTGAGCGTTTGTTGCAGACAGTGATGAACTGATGCTCGGACAACCTCCAAACCGATCATAGTGGCGAGTTTTACAACAGGTATTTCAAGATGTTGATGTAGCGGTATGGAATACATCACCACTTAATATACACCCAACTTCATGCGTGCATCATGGAACATTTGAATAGAACAATAAGAGGTCAAATGCAGATGCATTTTAATCTTCACAGCTCATACAAAGGGACAGGTTCATGAAAATGGACTAATGGATATGGTATACTATTTTATAGAAATGCTGGATCCATGTAAAGAGAAATTTAATGTGGATGATTTGGTTTTATCTGAAAACACAAGACAGCACTTGAGAAGGCATACCACCCAAACTGGACGAATGAGATATTCACAGTTTCCAAAGTGCTGAGAAGAAATCCCGAACTTACATATTAAAGGAGAGCCGTGACACTGAAATTTTAGGAGGCTTTTACACAGAGGAAAAGCTGAAGATCTTGGAACGACACAAAACACCTGGATTGACGCTGACGATACTGTATAATGGGATGCATAGAGCACAGCAGACGCAGTAGCGTGACAGGCACAATAGGAGGCACATTATAGGAGGTGGTGGCATTCTCGTCAAACTTCCAGTAAAGTTGCACATTATTGGGTATATTTAATGTAGACCTGGTAAAAGCTTCAAAGATATTTAGCTTGTGGTGACACAGAGATTAATCTGCTTGATGAGGCACGTTTGAACACGATACTGCATACATAGAACATAAAGGTCTCCCAGGAAGTCACAGTGCCAATTGAATTTTAGTTGGTAAAGCCAAGGAAATATTTGCAAGAAAGGATATTTGTATAGGGGATCACACTGCAGCACTTGTAGTTGGTAAAACCATGTGTGAAAAAATTAAGCAGGATTTGGATGTGGTTTTCGAACAAGTTATGAATACTGCACGTCGTGCACTGAAGATGAAGAACGCAAAGATGGAGAAGAAGTTAGGGCAGTGGTGATTAAAAAACTGTATCCTAGCAGCGATGTATTGAGTGAAAGTGCTCTGAAGCATAACAGACCAGTTAAAGCACCCCAGTTTCCGCTGATATCCAAAACATCAGGTAGAATTATCCCCTTCCTCATTCCTGTCCTTGTAGGTCTCTCAGCGATGGGGTCACTGATTGGCGGTGCTGCGGCTATTGCCAGAACGGTCAAGAACGCACAGAGTCCTGGGAGCAGTTAAAGGAAACGGGAAAACATAACCGCATGATGGAAGTAGCAGCCACGGGACAAGGTCTGTATCTGAAAGCATACAGAAAAGGACTATGTCTCATAAATAATAATAATGAAAATAAATCCCATTAGGTATCCTTCTTACAAATACAGATCTGCTCAAGTTTGTTAGGAAAAAATTCATCACTCCAAGAGTCTGTGGCGTGTTTATGCGGGATAAATTACTGAAGACTATGAGGAAATCCAGAGAAGGTGGAACTATGAATTTAGAAGTTGCTGTTGGCACGCAAAGTGAACGCAGCCCTGGTGAGGCCAACTTAGGAGCTACTTGGTTAAAAAGTAGCGACACCGATCACTAAAACTGACAACGATCGGGAGGACAGTGTGCTGATCACGTGCCCCTCAGTATCCGCATCCAGTGATGACTAGGGCCTGAGGATGACGCGGTGGTGGTCGGTTCCGTTGGACCTTCAAGGCCTGCTCGGACGCTGTTTGATTGTTTGTTTACTTCGACTAGATTGATTCATTTGGAGACCTGTTGTGAGACCTGTAGCTATCAGAGTTACAACGATACTTCACCATCAGCGTGTTCCACATTTTTTATCGCTAGCAGGACTTTAATACCTAATTGTGTGAGATACGAGCATCAAGTTCCTCCTAACGTGCATTAGACGTCCTCTCATCAGTTAAGGTACAAATGCAATATCGTGTAGTCTGACTTTAAAAGAACGATCGTAAGTATTATGCGGGACTTACTTCCCTCTGATTGATTCAAGCAACGGGTAGTGGAGTATTGCGCTGGCTAGACTGGAGACATATAACAACATTCCGAATACCACAGAGGCTAACAATAAACTTCATCTGGAAATTAACCATGGAAAAGATATTCTGGAAAGAGAACTAAGTGCATACGATACAGCTATAGGAACACCGTTTTAAAATGGTCTGGAACAGGGACTGTCCTACATGCAAACATCAATATACTCGTACTTAAATATGAAATAAAGGTACCAAAAGCAACGATTGGATTTAAACAGAAAGGTTCAATTGGATGGCTACTGGGTTTCACAAAAGGACAGGTTTTTCAAGAAGGATCCTAGTAAAGTTTACAGATATCATCAGTCCGTGGATATACGACGTCCTTTCAGTACTATCCGTGTTGAGTGTAACATTGCAACAAACTCTTATCTCTATAATAGATTGATTCATACAATTTACAGTTTCTCCCCACCATTGGAAGAGGATATAAGATCGTTGATACACCTACCAACGATATTTACCTCCCAGTAACAGTTTGTACAATGGAGCTCCGGATTGTGGACCAGGATAATCAACTTTCCGACTTTTGTGGCTGCTTCTAAAGTGGAATTAGCAGTGACATCAAACACAAAGAGACGCTGAAGTGCTGTCGGCGACCTTCAACCAGCTGGGACCTGTTGAAGGCAGTTGCAACGACCTTTACCTTCGCAGACTGAAAGCACTTGTGCAACATTTAACCAGCCAGGCATCGTTGCAACCCTCAGTGTCCTCATATTGTCAATAAAGACAGGATTAGCGTAAGGTATAAAACCAATGTGCACGATGTACAGCGCAGCGCTTCACAGCAGACAGCAAGGTGATAACACACACAAACTGCAAGTTTCTTAAATTATTAGGTCTAAACATTGCAACGACATTCGATATAACTACCCTGGTGTATTATACACTGGCAGTACTTTTCGCATAAACCTTAAGCATCAACCACATTTAACAAGAATGATAACATTAGGGTTGTCATTCAGCACCAAGATGCTTTAACACTCCCATTAAGGAGTTTCATACGTCTTGACGGACCATTTACGATAAGGGATGGGACTGCTACAGAGGCATCGAACCTCACATGTAATGCTTTAGGTACCCTGTTCTAAGAGATGCAATATGAAACTAATAGGGTCGAGGTAGACCGTCACAGACTGTACACATAACATGAACTCTCAAAATGATTTGAACAATTTAGAAAATGCTGGCTGGTTTATTCACGAGCCAGTGGATAGAACAGTGGGAGAGTATAACAAATATACTGCATGTGTAATTCTAAAATTACTTATTGGATACTTTGAAGACATGTTGTGAGTTATACTGAATATTAAACAGGAACTTATTCTGGTAGAGAATGCAACGGATAACAATTGATACATTCAAGGAGCTCACCAGAAGAACGAGATCACCATCAATGAAATAATGTGGAAAGTGCCACACATCAGATGAACAGTGTTTGAAGCTTACATAAGTTCTGAATGCCGGTATATTTCCACCGTTATCTTATCATTCATGGGAGGTTTACAGTACCCAGTGCCACTGATTGCATGTAGACAAACAGAGCTGTGAACATCATTGTAGACACTCAGAGTTTCTATGATGATGAGCATACACAGTTCACATTTAAAGATGTTGCATTCATAAAGTACACAGAAGACCCCAGAATAATGGAGACATTCTCAGTAAACATTACGTCACTGAGGTGTTTCAAGGATATGGAGGAACGAAAAGTGCTTAACATTTTTCTACCACGGTATTCACTAGATGGTCCTGGTATACCACATAGAGATATGGTGTCGTGCCTTTGATTATTCAACCTCGTGGATACAATTATCTACGTCAAAGGCGAAGAGAAGATCACATAGATGCGTCGAACCTTCAAGTTAG
Organism: Schistocerca cancellata; assembly: GCF_023864275.1. Taxonomy (NCBI): domain Eukaryota; kingdom Metazoa; phylum Arthropoda; class Insecta; order Orthoptera; family Acrididae; genus Schistocerca; species Schistocerca cancellata. Next base: position 313,277,101 of record NC_064630.1, on the reverse strand, counting down.
CTGCTATTCAAGACCTGGAATTTTAGGGTGTCCTGCTGTCCATTGACTCAAGAAGAAGAAGAAGATGTGTGAAAATAGTATTGTGTCTCCTTATCAAAACGTAAAGTTTCTTGAATTTTTTTTTACCTCACAATCCGTCTATGATTTCTCTTCAGCCTGTTCCCACTTTGATAGATACACTTTTGCTCATGGGTCTGTTATTTTTTTCAAATACTGGCGATGTAATTTTCGAAATGTTTGCCATATGTCATGGGAAGATGTTTGCCATGTGTCATTGGAAGCGGACATGGTCATGTGCCTCCTGCCTCCATAAGACAATTCGTGCTGCCCAGTATGTGTAATTCCATGTGACCATTTCGTTATCTTCCATGTTAAACTTCACCTTCATGTTAAAAAACTAATGTATTTTGTGTCTTGTTCGTCCTCTACATATACAGTTGGGATAGGTGTTTTGTAAATAACGACAACAATGACGTATAGCAACGATTTTTTTTTCATTTATTCAGTTCTCACAGATACAATTTGATTCTTGAGATAAAATTTGGTTCTTGAGTTACGATTTGGTAATATTCAATAAAGAGATGCTTTTTTACGCAATAACAAAAAATTCTCTGGTTGAAATATTTACAATTTTCAGGTATATAAATCGACGCTAAACATTAATTTGGAGGTAGTTTGATTCTTACACTACAACAGTCTCAATAGTAACAGCTACATGATTGCTATAGAAAAATTTTGAATGACGGTGAACTATATATATGGCCTGGCTGGCTAGCAGCAAGTGAAACTTAAAAAAAACTGTTTTATTTACATAATGTGCAGGGTAACTAATATTTCCGACATACAGCTTTTCTTGTCGACGCACATGCTGTGCAAATATTTTACAAGTATAATTTTTTATCGATTAACATGGTGTGTAGATTTGTAGATTTCTCTTACAAGATATGTTTTTACAAGCGCACACAGTGCACATTCCTCACACACATGGTTTCCATAAATAAATAACTATTTACATCACACATACACACACAAAATTACTTACACTATGATAAAAGGGTTATATTATTCTGCAGCATCACCCAATCTCATTCTCGCCATCTCATTCCGTCAGAGTCCTCTCAACTGCTATCTCTCAACAAGCGAATAGTGTGAGTACGGGATAATTTCTATCCTGTCATCACAAATGACCCTTTTATCGTCATGAGGCGTCAGGTCGGCTTTCGATTGCAGCACAGTGTACACCTTTTGTCCTCTATATCGCTCACTCTCTGTGCGATATCCCTCAGGTCTTCTGGCAGCTCCCCATTTGGATGTAGCTCCTTCTCCATCCCCTCCATCAACTCAGGCATCTCCTTGCCCAAACCACTGTGGATCCATCTTTCGAGGTCTGCGAAATCACATGAAACGTACAATGTAGGTTTTAACGGCCGCTATTGTCAGGGGAGAATTTTATACATCGATCACGGCCTATCAGCTCGTAAGTTTTAAGTGAAGTCAAGTGAAACAGCAACACACTGATTTAATAAAAAAGTATACACTCAAAAACCCAAGAAAAAATTTAATTAACAAATATGTACTAACTTGATAGCAGTGACGTATATGGCGTCACAACCTCTGCCCATTCCTGCTCCTATTCCTTGAAATTATCTACAACAATGACGAAGAATGTGCCTCAAACATCATATTATGTATATGATGAGTTATTTTAAGCAGAAAGGATAATATGTCTAACAGCTACACAGTACTATGACGAGAAAAATGTATCTGAAACTGCTGCTGCTGTTCCTTCTCAGCTGCCAGCTGATCCACGATTTGATGGATGTATGCTGAAACAACTAGGAAAAAAAAATTACACCGAGATCTGAACAAATGCTACGAAATACGAAACCTATGAAATCCGAACCCACAATGATTTGATACTACAAAACCTTTTTACTAAAATGTACTGTGAAATCTGCACACGCAGTACTTTGATACTACAAAACTTTTTTACGAATGTATACTTCTAAATCTGAACACACTGTGACTTGATACTGCAAAATATTTATGCAAAAATATACGCTACGAAATCTGAGCTCACGCTATGAAACCTTAAGGGGACTGGTCCGTGAATAAAAGGTGAAACCTTAAAAAAAAAAACTGTTAGTTTTCTAAACAGTATAGCTCAAAGAATAAGATTTAAAAGACCACACAGTGCCTGCCATCTTTTAAGACATCTTTTGGGAACATTTTTATGTATGAATCACAGCTTAAGCTCTCACACGTTTTATAACTGTATTTTTTATTGCTGTTGAAATAAACCATGCTAATTATTTATGTAGATAACAGGTACACATTATTCAAAATACAAACAAGGTAGAAGGTTTATTTTTTCCCGTAAGTTCTTTACACTATTACCTTTAAGCAGTTTGTGGAAAAGATAGTGCTGCCATAAATTGTGGTACTAAAAAAATTAAAAATGATTATCAAAAATTTTGGAAATGAAGTAAGGGTTTTTCTTAAAAAAACCATTTTATTTTCAAAGCTAAGTCACAAGAGTAGTCTACTTTTTAGTTAAGCATGTTTTAAGACAGTATACAAAATTTCAGCAAACTATCTTTGATAGTTTTTAGCCAAGGTGTACGAGAGCAAGAAATCATTTAACTTTCGAAAAATGCAAATTAAAGTTAAAACGTGCTTTTTCTATTAAACTTGCATGGTACTAATGCATCCCAGGTCCACATTCATCTTTTTTGTGTGCTGTTCTTCCACCCTTCTCTTTTTCACACTTCTTCTTATTCTTGCTTCTTTGGTGGCTTCCAACAGTAATTTTTCTGCTTCGACTGTCTCCTTCAGTCAATGGCTATAAAGCTCTATGCATATTTAGCCCACCAGGCACACCCTTCCATAACATTAAGCCTTGACACTGAACCGTTATTGAAACATAGACCAGCGTGTAGCACATCCATTTTCAAAGTATCTAGTCCTACTAGGACAGGTTTTGGTAGCCATTCTATTATACAATTGTTGAAACTTTTATTTGGATTTTGAGTCCTACCATTTAAACATTTCTCTAATAATCTTGTGTCATTAAGATCCCTGTATATAGGTTTTATAACTTCCATTACAGCAAAGAGCAAAGAATGCTTATGGTTGTAGGTTTCACCTCGAGTAACAACCATGAATCAGTGCCAGGTGCGCAGAGTGCATGACATTGGTTGTCATCTGTGAAGGATTTATGAAAGAAGGTAGCCCATACCGCCTTCTTCATTCCATCAAGGTCATTTTTATTTTGTCTTACGGCTTGTCTGTAACAACGCTGCAACCTGCCCATTCCTTTATCTGTAGCTGACCATGTCCACTAATGCACTTAACATCAGCTAATTTCCTTCCCTTCAAATTCCTCTTCAGGTTTCTTACTCTTGTACCTAACCTTTTCTGGACATGTCCGACAAATTCAATTTCTCCAGTTTTTGTGTCAGCATAAGGTTTGGATTTATAAACTTTTGGGTACCCTCTTGAGTCTCCGTCTCCTAGTTATGGGGTATACATCACATAATATTTCTCTACTTACCTGTGAAATATCTTTCCAACACCTTCAGATTCCATCCCTGCGCTATAACCACTAAAATAAATCAAAATTTTATGATTTTCAGTTCCAGTAGTACAGCCATGACAATACTCAGTAATACATCCCACATCAATGACTTTACCATTGTCTAAGGAGATAGCTGTCACTACAGCATTTAGGTATCTTCGCTGCTTCGTTTCCAAGGTGCATCCAAGGCTGCAGACTTACATGTATTGCTGTCATTAACGTCTACACTTTCCTGAACAGCATTTTTCATACTATCATTTGTTACTACTTCTAAAGTCTGTAGAATAATTTTATTGTACCTGTCAAACCTTGTAGGGTGTGTGAAGTCCATAAGAGGGCAGAAAATTTGTGCACTTCTGTACTCTTTACCTATACACCTCATAGCACAAGCAAGTTTAATATTTGTGTTATTCACTCCACGCCACAAGTGCAACCACATTCACTTAAGTCACAAAAGTTACAAACAACTGTTAATTTTGATGCACAACCTAGTGGAGCATGTATCTCCTCAACTACCTTCACACCGTTATTGCCACATCCCTTACACTGCAAAGCTTTACGTAGTAGTTCAGATAGAGCAGAGAGTTCAGCAGTAACACAATCTGAATCAATAGTTTGCGTCTCTATATTGTCAACTTTAATACTTTGAAGCCCATTGTCCAAATATTTCAGTTTTAGCTTCGAAGCATTTGGAGTAGTTGAATCTGATTCAAGTGTTGTATCACGTTTTACTTCAGTATTAGCGGAGTTAATCCGTTTGGTGAACCGATTTCCATGAAATTTAGTTATTTAACACCAAACTTCGTAGAAGTAGTTTCAACTAGAATAAGAAACTCATGCACACAATAAGAAACTCACACACAAAATTGCTTTGTTGTAAACAAAAGATAAGCAACCGTACTGGTTTTGCAGATTAGCCAACTTAAGGGACTAAAAGGTCATAAAAACGATATAAATGAGAGCAAAGCTTTATTTTTAACAGAGCTGACTGTGTGCCATGGGGATGTCGTCGTGCCTCCATCAGCTTTTTAATTCCTTTAATTTTGGTACTTCCTGCAATCCATTTTCCTGGAAGTAAGTTTTTTATTGTCTGAAAACGAAAGAGAATTTTTTAAGGAAAAAATTAAATAATCGAATTTTAGACAGTTATTCACATACAAGTCCCCATAATCTGAACAAATGCTGTGATACTGAAATCTGAAGAGTGTGATTTCAAACTACAATACTTTTTACGAAAAATTCACTGTGAACTCCCATCTCATGCTATGAAACCAAATGTGTGCTTACCTGGTAACTCCCCTTGCCTCAGTTGTTTGGCTCTGCCACTGGTACTGTTGCCAGTGCTGCTTGCAAAACGCTTCATCTTGCAGCCAAACTGACACAGAAACTGACAAACACGCGATAAAACTAATGCGACCATGAACATCAGCAGAATGAGGGCGAGAGTAGATGGGATAGGCTTTATATGCCTTCACTGATTCAACATTAGCCAGTAGGAATGCAGTATTCTGAGGAAGCATGAAAACATCAGTCAACATGTTTCGACACGTTGGTTCACAGACAAACAGGAAGTAGCCACTTCAGAGAGAGCAGTAGTGGTTAGGTGAGGATTCCTCAGGTTTTTTCAACAGGAAGTAGCTACCTGAGAGGGGCTGCCAATCCTGTCCTGGTTAGCAGTGGTGGCATCTGGTGGAGTCATGGCGAAATGTCCCGGCTGCCACAGTCCACAGCAAGTCTGCAGTGCTGCTTTTGTTTTGACAACTTGGAAAGTGTTTTTCGCCGGATATAGATTGTGGCGGTGGAGGACGATGCTTGTGTAATCATGGATCAGTGCATATAGGACCTTGGATATATGACAAGTGTTTTTTCCCGAAATTCCAATATTCCACACTGTCAATCAATCTATTGAGATATTTCCAGCCTAAAATGCCAGCAATCAATCGAAAGTGTGTCAGTAGTTCTGGGGACCAAAGGGGTTATGGTATTGAGGCCATATCAACTGGTGACGTCATAAGAGATGGGGAACCGCAGTTGAGATATTTTCTGCCAATTTTTTAAAATTATTTACTCTACTAATTTGATATTAAAAGAGGCACAGGGATTCCAGGAGGGATGAAGAATGGGTGATTTCCCTGAGAGGAGAAATGTGGCTCGGAACTGAACCAGAATTACTACCCTTTTTTTCAGGGGGGGAGGGACGAGAAACTCTGTCCCCACCAAACTGATTAGATAAGGAATATGCAAACTGAATTGAACAATATATTGTCATGTCAACTGATTTGATTTTCGTGATGTGAGATCGTTCCTCTCCAGCACAGACTACATCTTTTTCCTGACATTTTTCAAATGGTGATGGTGGGGTGGAAGAGGGTCTGGGGATTTTCCAGGAGAGGCAGACATAATTAATTGATCAGTTTCATTAATTAGTCAATTAATTTGATATGAAACCTGTGTTCATAACGGTGAGGGGGATGAGGATTTTCCTGAGTGATGGAGTGTTTCTCAGAAGGAGTGATTATCCAAAGGCAGTCATAAATCAACCCCCAGGGGGTCATAAATCAATTAGCACAACAACAGGTTAAGGCGATGTTCCAAATTTTCACCTGAATGTGGACTTGTCCGTGAATGTATGCAATTTGCACAAAAGATGAACTCAGAATCTGCTTTACCCCCCCCCCCCCCCCCGCTACTAATGCAATATCAGAACTGCCTCCCTGGTGCCTTTACCTTTCCTAAACCCAAACTAATCGTCATGTAACACATCCTAAATTTTATTTTCCATTCTTCTATCTGTTTTCTTATCAGCAGCTTGGATGGAAGAGCTGTTAAACTGATCGTGCAATAATTCTTGTAGTTAATAAAATTTTCTCAGGCCTCCAGCCGCGTCAGTCTTACCACTTGACAATGACCGGGGAGAGCTCGGTCGAAAGCTTGTGGGATTTTAACCACCTGATGCGACTGGAAGCCCGAGAAAATTTTATTAACTCATATCGCTGCAAAACCATGCATTCATACATTCTTGTAGTTGTCGGCTCTTGCAATCTTCAGAATTGTGTGTATGATATTTTTTTGAAAGTTAGATGCTATATCGCCAGACTCATATATTCTACATATGAAAATAAGTAGTCGTTTTGTTGCCACTTTCCCATTAGAAATGTTATCTATCACTTCTGTCTTACTTGATCTCAAATCTTCCAAAGCTCTTTTAAATTCTCATTCTAATACTAGATCTCCTCTCTCTTCTATATCGGCTCCTAATTCTTCTTCATTTTTCACATCAGACAAGTCTTCACCCTCACAGAGGCCCTCAATGTACTCTTCCCAACGATATGCTCTTTCCTCTGCGTTTAACAGTCGAATTCCCATTGCACTCTTATTATTACAGTCTTTGTTTTTAATTTCAGCGAAGGCTGTTTTAACTTTTCTACGTGACGAGTCTGCCCTTGCAACAATCATTTCTTTATCGATTTCTTCACTTTTTCATGTAGCCGTTTCGCCTTAGCTTCCCTGCACTTCCTATACAGGGTATCCCAGCTATCTTGTCCACCCAAAATATCTCTGGAACAATAATAGATATTGGAAAACGACTTTCACCGGTATCAATGTAGGGCTGGGGCCCATGAATGTACATATTTGGAAACATTCTAAAACGAAAGCATATGTGTTTTTTAACACAAACTTATGTTTTTTTTAAATGGACCTCCTATATTTTTTCTTCAGCAATCCATAGCATGACAAAGCACATACACAATGGCGTTGATTGCATCGCAATATTCCCATTACATCCCGAGATATTAAGACGCGAAGTTGACGCTTGAAACACCCGGCATGCATTGCTAGCGCACGTCCTGAGGCTCAGGCGTGAACCCCATGCTGCCCGTAATCGCGATGTGATTGACATTTGTAATCACACCTCCATACTTATCAAGAGGTCCGAAACGAATAATACGGTCTGCTGCCATCAACTCTCATAAGCACATAATGGTTTCCCTCTTCCACGTTTAACGTATCTACGTACACAATATGAACCAGTACCGATCGGTGTACACCCGTCAGGTTGTCTTATTTATCCTGCACACCCAAAATAAGGTTTATCTAATGCGTTATATGACCCATTGTGCCTGTCGCGCAGGGCCTGGCTCTACCTAGTCAAGTGTCCAACGTAGTTCCCACTACTGCCACAGTTACCACTTCGCCTTGTTTATGATTTGCGACCCATGCAAACTCCTGTACTCCACCACCCTCCGAGCATCCCATTTGTTGTTGCTTTGGCGTGCAGTACACCGCTTGCCAGTGTAGTCGTGCGTCAGAGTAATCTAGTGACGGCACGGAGGTAGTACACATTGTGAATAAACGTTGTGTTGTGGAACTTATACTGTACAGTATAATGTACACACATGAAGATATAGTAGAAATGCTGCTGATCTATGGAGAATGTACGTTGACGGGAAATACTTTATGAGATTGCTTGTTTGTTGATAATACTGTTAGCGAACATTGGTTCAAATGGTTCAAATGGCTCTGAGCACTATGGGACTTAACACCTGAGGTCATCAGCGTTCATGACAAGAAGCGTAAACGACGTACAGTGCTCTCAGAAGTTCATCTCGATGACATTGCATAATGCCTGGAAAATTCCCCTAGGAAGTTTCTTAGAATATTTTCACTGCAGACACAAATTTCTGGCATCTCTGTACAAAGAGCTGCTAAGTTAAAGTAACAATAGTGCGAGAACTTAAATCTGGTGATCCCACACAGTTCTAGGTTTCGCGAATGTGTTTTGAAAGAAGTGGATGACGGTCAAATGGATCCTTACCTCATTCTCTTTTAAGACGAGGCTTGGTTCCATTTACATATATATATTAACTCCCAAAACTGTCGACTTTGAAGAAGCAATAGACCTATTCAGTTTCATGTGAAAACGTCTCTCGAGCGGAAGATAGGAGTATGGTGTGCAGTTAGTGATGACAGAATAATTTTTTTAATGGCATATCTCAAAGTGAAAGATAAGTGCAAAACATTTTGTGATCATGAAATAGAACAGAATTTCGTGGTGTTTCAGCAGGATTCGGCAAGGGCTCATACGGCCACAGATTCTTTCCACGAAATTCACGATGCGTTCCTCCACAGATCCATTAGCAATATTATCTATCCCGGTCAAAGTCCCGATTTAACCCTGTGCGATTTCTGTTTGTTACAAGAACTCAATGATAATATCCGTGATTTAGTTAATTCAATTTGTCAAACAGAATTACATCAGGTGGTGAATAATTTCCTGATTAGATGTCAGAAATGCGTAAAAAACAATGGTAGACAGTTCCAGCATGTCTTAGCATAACATGGATGAGTACAAAATTTATTTTCATGTATTTTAAATTTAGTACTGCTGCAATAGACGGGCGACACGCCATCTGATTTGCCAGGTAACAGAGCGCTCGCTGCCCACCTTCTACTGCACCGTGCATGTGGTGTCAGATAAAGGTAACATCGTGTATTTGGCTCATCAGTATGTCACTTATGGTTTCGTTCCATGCACCGTTTATGATTACGACCTTTCTGTTACGTTATACTTCCGCTTCCGATCTGTTTGAAATGTTCACTCTGTCTTTGGATTTGGCTTTTCTTTCACTTTGATGAAGTACGGGATTCTTTGCAACCTCACACTTTCGGTGACGTAAGGGATTCGACTGTTGTCTGTCTTCGGAAGTACGACATTTAGTGGCAGTTATACTGCACTTACGTGCATCGTCTGCTACGAACGTTGTGTATTTGCAGAACTGTCCGGTAGTTATGAAGCGTTTGTACAAGGATATTGGCCACATCATGTTTCATTTCATGATTGTATTCGAGGCAGTGCTCGGTGACAGCTGAAATGGTTGGCTGCGTTTGTCCGGTACGTCACTGATGTTCTTTGTATCTGATTGAATTTTCTGATAATGACAATACTGAAAGACGATCCGTTTCAATTGTTAAAAACCACTCAAAAGCCAAGATCGGACCACTTTTTTTTATTCAAGACAGCCGGTTTCAACAATTTTAGCTGTCACCTTCAGGTCTTAAATATTTTGTCGTAGTAAAACTTGTAAATTTTACGCCGACTTCATGCACAAGATGTCAGGTGGATAAATTCAGTACATTATAAAAGTTTGTCATCGCTAAAATATTTAAAAACACACAGTATCTTGTCCAAAAGGACATGTCCGTATCCATATTGCTCACAGAGGCTTGTTTCATGATGCTAATGTGTACACCATAGCAAATCCGTTTACATATGCTGCACACATACTAAACAGTGCAAATCCACTTTTTTCCTTGTATCTCTCCTCCGGAGACCTGCATCGTCTTTAATGTTACAAAGAATACTTTTTATCTTAACTGAAGGGGGCGAAGTGCACTGGAGGCAGTGTTTGCGTAGGAATCTACTAATGTTTCCGAGTATTAGGCCAGCGCAGGGTAGACTAACAGTTTTTGGGTTCTCTTCTGCGGTGTCACTCTTAACTTCTTCCTTGGGCGTTTCTGATTTTCACTGTATCGCTCGTTCAGTTTGATAATCTGAGCACCCATTCTGATGGAACACTATTCGTAGGTGCTGTAATGCTTCGGCGAGGCTCACCTTGTCTGGAAGCGCTTGAATTCTGTGGACCTCCGGTCTCTAGATCAGAATTCCTTTGTGATGAGTGGTATGGCTGAGCTATGGCGTGGTTGACTTTGCTTCACTGTCTGTAGTTATCTGTTGCAAGTTCAATAGTGTCAAGGGGCAGTGCAGAAGGATACAGCGATATTTAGAAGTATTCCTTTATTCAGCTAGTTTACAGAAGCGTAATGTTGGTGCGCCACCCGTGCTCTGTTCCGTGAGTCCAGCTGTCTCAGCACTCCTGTACAGCCGACACCGCTGCTGCCGTCATCAAGGCCACCCGACGATGGAAACCAGCTACACTCGCCTGGTTGCCGCCCTCTGAGACGTAGCAACTGGCGCCACTCCACTGCCCGTGATTCCAGAAACTGTTGCAGTCCCTGGTCTCCGCCACCCTCCACCCTGTTTGGCCTGCTCTGTCTGATCATGGGACAAAAGGTCGTAGTTCTGGTTACCCATAGCCCTTGGCCACTGTTGCTCCCAGGACAGGACCGGAATGGAACCTCCTGGATACCGTGCTGCAACTTGCTGCTAGTGGTGCTTGCCGGATGGCATCACCCACCACCGTCCCTAACACTGTTTCAGCGCTGCTCCACTTCCTGCTGTGTGCGCCTCGCCCGGACCCCAGTGTGCCAGGTGGGAAGCGAACGTGGCCCATCCCGAACCCACTGCAGACCACTGATACTGCCCTCGCTGAGGCACACCATGCAGTCTTCAAGTACCCGGCTGCCGTTCCGTCCCGCCCCAGTATTGTGTCCCCGGAGGCGGAATACAGTCCGAACAAGTACACAGAAACAAAGTACAGTTTTACACAGAATATTTACAACGTAGCTGCCAGACTGGCCCCCATAAGCGTAGACCAGCACAGGTCCAACCTGACTCTCGACTGACTTGTCACAGCCCCCTAAAGTTAAAAGTGCCTTTCCCCTCGCTTCTGATATAGTGTTAGAGAGAGACAGAAACTATGGAAGGGGTAAATTCCCATACGTCAGCCACTTACACATTGCCCCTCTCAGCTCCACGTACGTGCAATATGCCACTGTGGCTCGTGCCAAGTTTACTCTGCCTGGCCTACTGGCTGACGACTATTACCACAGACTGCCAGCATCCCCAGATTTCATCGCCCAGCTGTGCCTTTACTGAATTTGAACAAAATTCCCCTTTCCTACTAATGCTAACGCAGCATATCTTTGTTCGACATCTCGCGCTCGTTTCGTGGCTGTGATTACTAGAGGAACTCTGGCGCGGCTAGGTAACAGGCCAAGAACAGTGGAGCTAGGGGATATGGTGATAACAGCGCCTTGGAGCGTGCACTGAGTACAGGGACGCGTGTGGCTCGATCAGAGAGTGAACACTTTTTCCCTGCCTACAGTAGGGGTGGAACCGCCGACTGACTAGCACTGGCTGCTGTGTGTTGTCTCCCGTGTGAACTCTGTAACCTCCCCCTCACTTATCGACCTTAATGACCGTGAAAAATGAAACCGCGTGTACCTAATGGGAATTTTGGAAAAGCAATCGTCACCGAAGTTAATCTGTCGGTAAAAAGGGAGGAAAGGGTTACATCTAAATGAAAGGAAAAGTGCTAATGAAACTGGTGGAAATTAATTTTGAAAAGGGGTAAAGTTAATAAAGAAAGTAAATGTGCAGCCGTTACGTTAACAATTAACTAGCGGTAATTAGGTATTTGAGATTTGGGGGAAATTACGGTCGCCAGTCCTAAGGACAATTACTATTGTAACTGAAAAAGAAAGGTTATTACATATATAATTAGCACTAGAAGTGTGGCAACTGAAGGTTGACACGTGTAGTGTGAAAACAGAAAGTTTGTCAGAAGTAATAAATTTCGCTACACTCTGACTTAATTTAGCAAAAGAATTAATAAAACAGGAAAATCGAAAGTTAATTTAGTGAGTGAAGTTAATAGTGAGCTTTCTTTCTGAAGCACATCGAAATTCAGTAAAACACGGTTAGTCTTGGACTACCTCAACAATCGTTTCAAAAGCTACTTGAATCTACGCAATTTAGAAATAAGAGATTTAACTTTGAACTTGAATTAAATGATTCTGAACAATTAACAATAGTAAAATTTAGTACGTACCAAGCTGATCTGCAGTCACAGGTAACCTAAAATACGGTAACAAAGCTCGCACTCTTAATTTGTGCTTGTGTAATCTGAATATTGTAGCCAGCTATGAATACCTTAACAGCACTTTGAAATTAAAGCGGTGAAATGATGTTACTTTAATGCTGGCGTTTGAATTTCAACGACCCTCGGGTTCATTCCGGAAAAGGAAGGGACCCTGCTTGGTAATGCAATTGGGACAATGAGCAACAAAGGTTCATGCTACGTTGCTGTAATTTTGTGATTTGAACAGTTTTAAAAGCTGAGGTCTGCCATACAGTTCTAAAACTTTACGTGCGTCCAGTCTTCCTTTTGGTTGATTGAAGGTTTGAAGCCGTCGATCGAGGAGGTGGCGACAGTCACTCATTGTCGGCCGTCGCTGTTGCAGAAGCTGGATGTTGGCGCGCCTTCTTCCCGACACGGTCACCAGACGAAACGGGCTCTTGATGTGCGCCAGCTAATGCTTCCCGTCCGCGACACCATGTCAGAAACTATCATCGCAAGTCGAGCGCAATTACATGCTGCCAAACCCCGAAAGCGCGGCAACTCGCGGGACCTTCACACCACACACCTGCTCCACTCGCTACTCCAGCCAGACTCCCTCTGCTCAGCCCGCGCTCCACGTGGCAGAGTTAACACTACCAAAGATCCTACACACTTTGATTCTTCACACGACCTATCGACGTAATCGTCCGATAGCAGTCTTCCCTAGGCAAGACCCAGCGTAAAAATACAAATAATATTTACGAAACAAACCAATTATACATCGACATAAATGTATAAATATATATATATATATATATATATATATATATATATATATATATATATACAAACAGTAAAACAATTACAATATACAAAGAGACAGAAATGTCATATCTTGAGGTAACAAAGCAAGGAAAAAAAATAATAGTACAATAGATGGAAATAGGAGGACATGCATTTCCGGCGTTACACGTGCCCCACATTGTCTGAGGATGTTCGTGTAACGTAAACAGACTCAGAAAATGTCCCCAAAAAGAAACAGCGGAAATGCATATGCTCAAAACATAAAAAAAATTAGCATTCGTCTAATTAACCATAAACCAATTTTTAGACAATAATAATTGAGTGGAGGCACTCCTAATCTTATTCCACTCTGTCATCTTGCACAAAATAAAACAGGTTGACAACATATGAAAATTCATAGAAAACATAGAAAATGGTTTAGCTATTCCAAAATCATTAAAATTCGTAACACTAGAAGAAATGGAATACTATTTGCAAAATTAATCAGAGTACATGGTCATAAAAAACTGGTATATCAAAATACGGAAACTAATGATTAATTACATAGAATACACATTTTTATGTAACCTTTTCATTATTAATTTTCTCGTCATGTTCAATTAACGCTAAACAAGAAAATAATATACAGCAGATCGAAAAAAACATAAATATTGACAGCAGAATTCTTTCACATTAGCTGTCCGGGAAGAAAAGCAACTCCACATTCCGTACTCGCGAGTACAAAGAATGCCGACAGCGGCACAAGAGCCGACAGCGACACAAGAGCCGACAGCGGCTCAGCCTTGCCAGTATTGTTGCGCCCGCCTGTGCGGCACGCTTGATCTCACTCGCCCTTGTAACGGCGTTTCCAGAACGTCCGTTTCACTGAATTCTTTCGGAAAAACTCACTCCCGAGTAATCTCAAGGAGTCCATAAACACTATCACAGTGGATAACTCAACACTGTCCATCATCACACGCATGTACTAGCCTGAAACTTAAAACAGCGTCTAAGTACATCAGCAATGACTAATAAAAACACACATTCATGAAATATTACAGCAAGTTACAATATCATATTTACATTCCTTAATCTACTGTGACTCAGCTGAAAACTTAAACTAGCAGCTTGGATTTTTCAGATGATTACTAATCAGTTACTCTTAAATCATTTAGTCAAAATTAATTACTTATTAATTACAACTTCTTTAATGACCTCTAGGTCAGGCAAAAGCATCGTAACATGGCACATCCTTAAATCTTACACTCTATATTTACATACTGTACAAATTATCCATTGTGTGGTATTAATCGATCCTAGGTTGGTACAATTTCAAGTCTACAATATTCCGTATACCTAATCGTTTTCCAGAGCTTGGATACTCTAAGCAATAAGCATTTGTGTGAGGTATACCAATGACTTTATATGGTCCATTATAAACAAACTTAAATTTAGAGATTCCATTGTCTATCTCGCTCGATTTCTCATGAGCTTTTACAAGTACTAAGTCTCCGATTGCAAACTTAGCAAAACGCGCTTTAGCGTCATGACGACGTATGCGAGCATCGGCTTTTAGCTTCATTACTTCTCGCAAACGATCTTTTTTCACACCAATACTAATGTCAATCCGTGGAGGGAATTTGATCATCTCTTCCACTAAACTTTTACTTCTGTCATCCAACAGGATTTCCTCTGGAGGAAATCCCGTCGATTCATGTCTCAAGGTGTTCATAATTCTCTCAAATACTGCTACATATTTGCCCCATGCCCTATGATTGTGATGGCAATAGGTACGGCAAAGTCGGCCTAGCTCGCGCATATACCTCTCAGCGGGATTCCCAGCCGGACAATAAGCTGAAATATGGATCACCTCGACCCCATTACTTTCCATGCCTTCATTCCACAACTTAGAAGTAAACTGTGCCCCATTATCTGATAGAATCGCCTTGGGCTTGCCAATATGAACAAAATAATCGTTCACAAGCTTGCTATAGACCGCTTTGGCTGTAGCTTTCCTAATCGGGTATAGTTTGATGAACTTGGAAAAAGCTTCTAGGACTACTAAAATGTAGGCAATGTTTCCTGATGACTTGGGCAAAGGTCCGTACAAGTCCACGCACAGTAATTCAAAGGTGTCGTTAGGCCTTATACTTTGCATAGGACCACGACTCGTACAGTTGGTAACCTTCACCTTGTGACATAAATCGCAAGTTTTCACTCTGTCAGTAACGCGTTTTAACATGTTGTAAAAATGCACTACTTCACTCAGCTTTTCCGTACATTTCTTAGGTCCACAGTGACCATACGCCAAATGGTAGTAGTCTATTATTTCCGTGACGTATTTGGTGGGCCAGCATACCCGCCAAATATTACTATCTTCACCCTTACGTATGTACAAGATATGATCGTATATCTTGTAATACTTTCTTAATTTCTCTCCTTCTGGACTCCTTTCGTCATATCGGGTTTTCACCATATTTAAACAACCGTCCTCGTTCTGATGACGACGTAGATTCTTACAGATGTCCACTACTAATTTACGTCCAACTCCTTTAAAATAGTATAATTTGACCACTCCATCTGACTCATCTTTCAATACATCTTGATTAGACTCGGGCAACCGCGACAGCGCATCCGCTACGCAATTGTCGGTCCCTTTTACGTAACAGATGTCATAGTTAAATTGCTGTAAATACAGCGACCAACTAGTCAGTCTTTCGTGAAGTAGTTTACAATCCTTCAGATAAGTGAGTGCCTTATGGTCCGTATGAATAATCACCTCACGGTCCCATAGGTAACCCTTGAACTTCTCGAATCCCCACACGATAGCGAGACACTCTTTCTCAGAAATCGTGTAGTTTCGCTCACTTTTTGATAAAGTTCGACTCACGAACGCTATCGTCCGGTGTTCCTTATCCTCTCCTTCACCAACTTCTTGGAACAGTTCTACGCCCACCCCGTAATTCGACGAATCCGTTCCCAGATGGAAGGGTAGCGATAAATCAGGATGAAATAGTATGTTAGATCTTAACAACTCGTCTTTTAATCTCTCGAAAGCGGCCTGACACCCGTCAGTCTGTAACAATAATGTACACTCTTTGACATAAAACTCGACCGGCGGCCGGCCGCTCCAGAGGCTAAATCCGCGCCAGTCGCGACATAGGACAAAAAAACTGGCCAACTCGCTAATTTTCTAAGTCCGGTTATCTGCACAATCTGGCAACACTGTAGACTGCGGCACTTCCTGGAGGAAAACTTGTCCCAGGATAGAGAAACTCTACGCTGATTACGCCTGTGGTCTAGCGGTAGCGTGCGTTGTTTCTGTTCATAATGTCAGTGGATCGAGAGCAGCTGGCATAAAATATTTTTATAGCCTCTTCTGTCTGAATGCTGAAGACGTGAATGTAATGGTAGCGCAGATTCAATCTATTTCGCTTTGTGACACACCGATATCAAAATTTTATCTCGTAACGATTTTGCGGCAGATTTCCTGCAGACTGTCCTCCTCTGGACGCCGTATGCGGCAAAGCTCCGGGATCCATTTGCTGGCTACTGGCAGCGGCCGTGGCGACAGCAGCGGCGCTGCACTCCCCCGTTCTTTATCGAAAGCGCCTACTATTGCTCATCGCTTTTGATGATTTAAAACGCTTTATTATTAAATGTTGCTCCACAGAAAATTTCTACAATTTCCATTCACGCTCAAAAGCAACGGAGACAGACGCCCTGATTAGTAGGCGGGTAATCGGCAAGAGCTGAGTAAGGCCCGAAATTAATTTTATAGACTGGGACGAAATTAAACCACCTCACTACATTCGATGAATTTATAAATGCTTCATACCCCGTTTCTTTTCCTTTCAAACTTAATTATTTGTGCAACTTTTGGTCAATGTTTGGATGTTTTCGTCAAGCCAGAGTGAGCGTCTGTGGTGTAAAGTGTATTACAGTTCTTGTTTCATTCCTTATGGTAAGTCTATGCGATAAACTGTGTGAATACCTTGCAATGCATGCTCTGTAGCAGTGCAGGCACACTGCACATTTGGAGTTCCATGTATGGGTTCATGAAGTATTTATTGTTGATCGGAAGTGATAGTTAAGGTCATCAGATTTAAACCAGAAAAATTTGTCGTTTTGAAGGTTTCAGAGAACGGAAAGGAATTGCTAACGCCGGTGTTAGAAAACGTCTACAGTTAAATGCTATGGCAAAAATTTAGAAGATGGGAACTATATTAATGAACATGTGCACTTCATAAACAACCTTCCGACATGTTAGACCTATATAACGAACAAAGCTCAAATTTATATCGTTGACATTCGGTTTGAATCTTTTCAGGACCTATTTTACAGTGAAGCACCTTGGAATTTGCAAAGCAGAAATCCATGATATTAACTTAATTTACTAAGTCGAAATCGGACGAAGATTGATGTTTAAAGGCATTCTTCAGATTTCGCATAAGAAATTTTTACTAGCAGTTTGCAACTCCATTAATTAAAACCGAAAATAAAAGGTTGTAGTCAGCGGCTTCTACCGTGATTCGAACTTATAGTACAAGCACTGCAACGCACAAGGGAACCTCTGAGCTAACTACACACTGGCGGCCAGAGGAGGACTATAGTCACTGCGATGTTGCCTGAGCCTCAAAACGCAACCTTAAACACACAAACAGAGGAGGTGGAGATTACTGTTTTAACGTCCCGTCGACAACGATGTCATTAGAGACGGAGCACAAGCTCGGATTAGGGAAGGATGGGGAAGGAAATCGGCCGTGCCCTTCCTAAGGAACCATGCCGGCATTTGCCTGAAGCGATTTAGGGAAATCATTGAAAACCTAAATCAGGATGGCCGGGCGCGGGATTGCACCGTCGTCCTCCCGAATGGACACACAAACAGGTGTTACTTATGTGAAGAACGCCGTTCTTGGAGTCCAGAAATTAAATATACTTTCTAATTGTGTCATCTTGCAGTGGATTATATCGTACGAGTCTTCGATGTCGAAAACGAATGTCAAGTGAATTTAGCGAGATAACGCCGACCTACACCCGGAAGTAAATGCACTATCAGAGTGTTGACAAATACTTGCTACGACGCTGCCATTTCTCGGCTCTCTGACGAGGCAGCTCTTCAGCGAAATGCTTGCCGTGATTCTCCGATACGGTTCTTCAGAGTGGAGACGCGCGCGCACGTTTCTCCCCTGATGGTTTCTGACGTCGCCTTGTGGGCTATGTATACATGTGAGACATTCAATTATCATTAATCCAGAATGATACAAGTTTCAGCTTCCGGCGTGGAAGAAGGCTGTTGACGCCGACATTATATCATTTCAACGTAGGGAAAGCAAAACGGATCATTCAATGTTTCTCATTCGACATAAAGCATGTGAGATAAATTTCCGTAACGTTCATAATCATCTAAAAATACAAACGAAGTAAAAATACACCGGAAGCTTATTCGAATTGAATATAATGTAAGATACCAAACGCTTTGCACCTCGATGTCGAATTTGTCCACTTGCAATCGTTTGCAGCATGCACATAGAATGTCATGATTACCACGAGAATGAAGAAATATGTTGGTAAGGATGGAAGCAAGAAGAGACGCAGTCAACAAATATTCTATTCCTCATGGCATTCATTTCATTTGACACGTAAGAAGAGGTAAAGCGGGAATTTACTTTCGTTAACACGAAAGATATGCCGCACATATTGATAACGAGGAAGTCTGCGTCTTCATACGTTTCCTCCTTGAAATCTGTATGCTCTATTATATACTAAGTAGCCCGATCATTGTTTCAGTAATGTTACCCTCTTGTTTGACCCCGTAACGATGAACAGATTCCAAATGCATGTCTCTGCGTGAAAGTAGCTGTTCGAACCCTTCCTGGGTTGTTTTTTGTGTTTTATTGCTTGGAATTCCTGACGCAGACCACTGTGCCTTCGTCCCTCGTGGGTTAGGTCTCAAAACTAAACCGCTTTGTATCCAATGGCATAATTTATTCATACAGCATCAGCATAAGACTCTTGCGAGTGAGAGAATGACAATAACAATCGTAACAAGAACAAGCAAATAATGAATGATGTTTATTCCAACGCAGAACGAGAATGGCTTTAAATATAAAAATTTATATCTATATCCATATCTATTGATCTTTGAGTTGGCACAATGCAAATATATTCTTAGCATTTAGTTACTGAATTTAGTTCTGGATGTTTGCAGAGAAAAGGAAAAGTCGGTACTTCTCGCTAGTGTAATATAATGTGAACCAGCAACTACCCTTTCCTTAGAACACAACTCAAGCAGGTCCTCAAGTAGGCACTGCTGCATTCTGTTCCCTGACATTGCTCTGATGACGGTTAATGCTGATAGTTCCGATTATGAAATACAAAACGTATTGCAGGTTAGTTCCTAGGATAGTAACATTAAATTTGCGTTGTAGACGGCACTTGAACGTGACGACTATCCATATTACTCATCAATATAAAAAGACAATATATTGGGAATTTAGCAGGATTACTCAAAATGAATTCTGAAATTGGGTGACTGACCGCACAGGTGCGAAACGTCGTCAAAAGTATACGATGTCCTAATCGCATTAGGAATATGAAGATCGTCTTCGACAGCTCGCAACTTTCACATTGCTATCTCCACCCTACTCAAGACAGCTCTAGGTGGAGTTGCACTACGTTGCCGATGTTATGGAAGGCCTTCAAACCGACAACAGACCACATATTGAAAAATACAAGCGAATTCTCTTGCAGCGTAAGCTTATTGTAACTAATCTAAAAATTATTGGAGAGGAACATTGTCCTATTCAAAAAAAGTAAAATGTTACACACTGTTGACGTCAAACGGACATTATCTATGTCCTGTCTTGTGTCCTACTCATCTATAATATCAAGTGTACTATGAAAATGATTATATATAATGGATTATAAGGTAATGCATTGATACCAGATGGTGGGGGTCGGCCGATGTGGCCGTGCGGTTCTAGGCGCTTCAGTCTGGAACCGCGTGACCGCTACGGTCGCAGGTTCGAATCCTGCCTCGGGCATGGATGTGTGTGATGTCCTTAGGTTAGTTAGGTTTAAGTAGTTCTAAGTTCTAGGGGACTGATGACCTTAGAAGTTAAGTCCCATAGTGCTCAGAGCCATTTGAACCATTTGAACTATTTAACACAAAATGACATTAAAAATTTAAGTTATTCACGAGCAGCTAGTTGAGAATATGTATGAACATTAAATGACACGACGAACCGTCTTGTTCTGCATATGGATTCAAACCCAGCTCATGCAGACTAAGCAAAGATTTCGTGACTGACGGAAACTAACAGTCATTCCTGATTAGGCATACAGAGAGTGATATACCTCGATTTTAGACAGTATCAGTTAGCAAATATCAACTTTAAATTGCATAACGCAAACATTTTTAACAGACGCGAATTCCTACCCAGCATCTATTGTCCCTGTTAACGAACTACGAGAGATGTTAAATATTGCTTCTTCACAAGTAACTTACTTGAAATGCCGTGAGGTAAAGCTGTGTGTTGGACACGGATTCGAACCCGGAACCTAATCGGATTGCTATCGAAGCACAGTCACATGTGACATATCGGAATTTCGCGGCAGAACTAGATGTTTTAACTGAAATGACGAGACGAAACATTAATTTTTTCCTTCCCAGAACTCCAACCCGGCACCTATCGCTGTTTTATTCTAGAGAAAACTAACGTTAAATATGGGTTTGTTGCACCAGCAGTGACATGTGAGCATGTTTGAACTGAAATAATATGACGAAGAGTTCAGCGCTCACTGGGAATAGAGCCCCACACATATCGTTGTTGACTACACACAAAGAGACGTCAGCTACCGAATTTTTCTCCACCAGCTGCTCAGAATAACATCTTGAACTTACAGTCATCTCGCAAATAGTTCTGTGTCTCACTGGGAGTTAAAAACGTCGGATATCGTTAGTGTTGACAGCGAATGAAAATACATTAAAAATCAAAATTATTATCCACCAGCAGATAGGTGTTCTCATGCTAGAGCTTGATAATACATAATTAAATCTTTAGTGCCGGGCCAGGATTCGATCCCATTCACGCATAATATGTGAAGGTGGTGAGGAATCTGCAGTTTTGAACAAACAACAAATTGTAGCCGAGCTGTATTGCCACGAAGGGATCAAATTCCGCGTTAAGGGCGGTCTGAGTTGCATTCCCAGTTCAGAAGCAATTTTATCGACATACAGAAGCTCAAATAAAAGATGGAATAAGTGTCCTGTGACCATACATAGCGTTTGTGTCGTCACTTGAAATAAATAACTAGTATAAGAAAGGTTACTGGTGATAGAGTTTCTACATGTCGCCACTCCAGACTTTATTGTGGTTCAACCTACCGTCTACTTGGTAAAGAAGGAATATCATCTTTAATGTGAATTTTCAGACCACGCAGCCATTATATCTCCTTCACTTGGTGTAGCCAGGAGAGAATGGAATCTGTCTCTCTCTATCTAAAATCATTGACAGAAGTGGGAACCGAACCCAGACCATAGGTATAACAACCTACCATCCGTCCAACAGACCACGAAATCCTCTTCGCTGCGAGTCATTTTTCTATCGTAACGCAGTTGCGCCACACTGGATGAGAATTCTGACACACAGGCTCCCTGTAGTAATTTGCAGCATGTTCAGTAAATTCATTTACTTGGTTGACCGAATCACCATGAACTAGCTGCCTCGGCTACCCAGTGCATACATTCGACTATTTTGTAATCACAGAAATAAAATCACGTTACTGCCACCTACACACAACTGCCAACCTTGTAGGATGCAGAAGTTTAAATAGGAAGTGTTCCTTTCCACTTGAGCTATTCTATTGCGCTATCTGTTACTAGAAAACGTCGTTCAGTCCAAAAGAAAAGCTGTAACTGTTTGTCTCTCAGAAGTCAAGACCTGGCCATATGCATAATCTCACAGTGCTGTGGAATCCAAAAGTTCTGGAGGAATAGTTGCCGAGCTCTGGAGCTGTTGTAGCTACGTGTCAGCTTGTAGTATAGATAAGATGTCGCGAGTTCGAATACATTCAGTGCTACATTTTTTAAAACGCAATTCTGCTCTCTGCTGAAGTTATCAATCTAATGGAACTTTGAACATAATTCCCTTCACTTCTCAACCCAAAGTAGTCGCATGTGGAAAAAGGACTAACTACTGTGACATTTTGTTCTATTCAGGTTTAATAGACAGCAGGCAGCAGAAATCATCTCGAAGATGTGCAGGGAGAGCGCATCGTGCCATAATATGTCAGAAAAGTATTTTCTACATTAGCCGTCGTGTGGTAGTGATATTTTATTCTTCTTCAAACTTTGATTGACAGCTTTAACTCAGAACAAATTTTCTACATGCATGTAATCAATAAACTGCATGTGCATTGTCAGACTGTCATAGGTAACATCAGAGAATTCGCATATATCGTTGATGGATAAGATTTCTCTCTCATGTTTACTATTGTTTTAACAACACTAAAGGAAACATTACGAAAATTGTGCACTGTATTATAAGAAATGAAATAAAACTAACCATGATAACCTCACGACGAAAGTATCTTTACACAAGCATGCCTCTATCGACACGAATTAGTAAAATACTACTCACTTAGATTTTGATTGGGTCTGTGTTTAATTGGTATACTGTGTCATACTCAAGAGGTATGCAAATGTGGCATTTCATAAATATAGTTACGTATTCCTAGAAACCCAAAATTCGCTTGTCAGCAGCGGAAAGAGGCGTTACCTGTTGTGCAGCATTGTAAGTTTTTCAACATTGTACTATGAGCTGAAAGCATTTTCTTGCGATTTCCTTATTGATGTTTGATCTGACTGCTTGTAGCTCTTTCACAGAAGGGATAAAAACGTTTCAGTTAGTGAGACTGGAACTGCGACCGGTAACAGATGCTGTTTCACAAGTCAGCACGTTACCACAGAGCTGGCGAGGAGGTAGGGGTCGCAGCTTCCTATTACGACGGCAATAGTAACTAGAACTCGTAAACCGCTATTTAAAGGTCGAGATTAGTTGCGATTTCCACCTGCAACGACTTTCCTGGGCTGAAAACCGTAAATTTTCAATCTTTTGTTACCCTTCAAGCTATAATAACTCAGATTATTCAATGGAAATGACAGGTAAAATCAAGTGAACTTTGAGGCTTAATTCCGTGCACACCAGGAAGTAACTCGTCGATCACAGAGTTGCCAAACATACGTTGCCTTGTTGCCAAATCTCAGTTACAGTACCAGCAGGAAGAAGACGAACCGATGTGATCCTACAGCGGTCTGGGAAGTGACCATAGCTGGTGTCTCCAAGTCGCGGCTGCTACGGCCTGGAATACGTAATGCGTCTGATTCGCTTTCTGTAACTAGGTTTAGGGACTGGAGCGTAGTTACTAATAATACTCAGAACTGACTGCAAACTGAGCATCATAAATCAGTAACTCTCATTGTTGTTTTTATATTTCTTTCGTAAGTGCACTCAAAACTAAGAAAGTCATTCACAGGCGTTTTCGTGCCTCGCCGATAGTCGAGCACAACATACAAATAAAAATAAAAAAGAATGTGTGTGTGTGTGTGTGAGAGAGAGAGAGAGAGAGAGAGAGAGAGAGAGATAGAGAGAGAAATAAAAAGCAATGAGAGAGAGTGTAAAAAATTGTTGTAAAGAAATTGAATCATGGTATTTAAAGAAATCTTTCATTAAAATGACACGTTCCACATCATTACGAAATGTCGTATTCATGATCTATGGAACAAGAGTTAATCTAATGTAATGTAATCTAATCTAATCACATCATATTGATGATTAGCTATGAAGAGTCATGAATTACCGAAAGTTTTGCCAATACCAGTAACCAAATCTAAACTTGAAAATAAAAGACGACAATTTTTGTAATAAACCGTGACTCCTATCAAGATCCTTTCATCCCTGTTATCTAAGCACGAAAGATGTCTGATATACCTCCATTCTGAAGTAACAAAGTGTGCATGCATTTAAAGATAAAGTGCATGATGTGAAGTTCTGTGACGGAGATACGAACCCAACACGTAATCCGATTGTTAACTAAGAAAAATCAAATGCTACGTATCGGTTTTTCTTACGAGCCGCTAGGTGTCTGAATCTAAAATAAGAATACAAACTTTTGTGCCTAAGCGACAATCGAACTGCACACCTACCGTGCATTTCACACAGAAATTACTGTTACAGTGTACTTATGGAGCCAAATGAGTCAATTGCGTATTTTCCGGTGAGAAAGAGCACTGGCAAACAGTCTTCGCTACATTAGGTTATTTAAAGTGGTGTCACTCTGAGCTAGAATTTATGGTCAGCGACTAAGTGTAAGGTCAACGTTTCGGATGCGAGTTTTGCGACTGTGAAATACTTTTATACATTATAGAAGCGAATATTAAATTTGCACTAATATTGCGAAAATTTTGTACTTGGACAGCTTAGAATGAAAATACTTCTGTTTATTGCAAAGGAAAACAATAGATTTTCTAAAACACTGTCTGTCATACACTACTTGAAACAGGTCATGTCGACCGAATCATGTGGAAGAACTAACAGCAACGTATATCGGAAGGCAGTAAGATCTCTTGCCTTTTGGTTTACCAGTACTCGATAGCCATTTCTAGGCGAAAGTAAATGAAGAAAGGCAGTGCGTTTTTGTTACCAAGTAACGTCTTCGTCAATTACTTTAGTTTTAATGTAATCTACGAGTAATTGCTGGTGTTTGATATTAACATGAAAAGGATTCCGTAGACAGGTAAAGATCCTGTTCTTGGGAAACTACTTCTATAGTGACAAAAAGGCACTAAATGATGTTCAAGCACTTGTGTTACAGCAGCAGTATTAATAAAATGATATTAATAATAACAGTAATAATCGAATTATCCGGCAACTTCACACTTCAGAGTGGATTTTCTCGAACTAAGAAACTTGCTGAATTTGTGAAAAATCAAAATGGCTTCACATCCAGCCTATAATGCCTAGAAGAGTCTTTACATCCTGCTGACATGAGAATAGCATAATCTCTGCGTCAGAAGCTTGCTTCTACTTGACCATTTAATAGACTCGCATTCTTTCCACCGTGACTAATTTTGTAAGCTAAGCACATCATCCGTTACAGCACACTCCTGGGGCTGGGTAATGTGGCCACAATGGTCTGGTGGAACGAGCTATCACAGGTGAAATGCGTGGGTTCAGGCATTTACTTTTAAAAGGCACAAACAGATTTATTTTACCTCTGGTAACCTCAAGAGAAAGACGTTATAATCCAGAATCCGCATTAAACATCACGTTCCTTCATTACCAACTGGGCAGAGCCGGTTTACGTTGGGAAATGACACAGCGGAAGTCATGGTAAAAAGAAATACAGTCGCCAGTAAGCTTACTTACATTAGAAAATTTTATTTTATTTGATGAACTGATAGCCATTTAAAGGGACAGGGCTCTTATTTTACTTGTACTTGATTGAACTAGAGACGTTTAAAAATTTGGTGCTGGACTGTGATTCGAATTCGTATCTCCTCTTTCGAGGATCTGAATCTCTCGGAACAGTATAGTTCAGTCATTTAGTTCCTTTTCCCAAGACTGCAATCTTCTCTAGGTCTCCTGCAAAGGTAAGTATGTGGGTCTGAAACCTGATCCAGTACAAAAATATTCATAATTTCATTTCTAGCTTTATCAAGTGCACACCCACCAGCAAGTGAAAATTAACGCACAATTTCAATGTCTGTTCATGTGTTGCCAACCATCGCAACAGGTGTCGTTATTTCTGGTCAAACACGCACACATCTTACTGTTCGTGAGTAAGCAACTGATACTTAAGCTATGTTCATGGATGCACGGTAGGTGTGCAGTTCGATTGTCGCTTAGGCACAAAAGTTTGTATTCTTATTTTAGATTCAGACACCTAGCGGCTCGTAAGAAAAACCGATACGTAACATTTGATTTTTCTTAGTTAACAATCGGATTACGTGTTGGGTTCGTATCTCCGTCACAGAACTTCACATCATGCACTTCATCTTTAAATGCATGCACACTTTGTTACTTCAGAATGGAGGTATATCAGACATCTTTCGTGCTTAGATAACAGGGATGAAAGGATCTTGATAGGAGTCACGGTTTATTACAAAAATTGTCGTCTTTTATTTTCAAGTTTAGATTTGGTTACTGGTATTGGCAAAACTTTCGGTAATTCATGACTCTTCATAGCTAATCATCAATATGATGTGATTAGATTAGATTACATTACATTAGATTAACTCTTGTTCCATAGATCATGAATACGACATTTCGTAATGATGTGGAACGTGTCATTTTAATGAAAGATTTCTTTAAATACCATGATTCAATTTCTTTACAACAATTTTTTACACTCTCTCTCATTGCTTTTTATT
The DNA here is from genome assembly GCF_023864275.1 of Schistocerca cancellata. NCBI lineage: Eukaryota > Metazoa > Arthropoda > Insecta > Orthoptera > Acrididae > Schistocerca > Schistocerca cancellata. The sequence goes on along the minus strand of NC_064630.1, from coordinate 313,250,565 downwards.
TCTCTCTCTATCTCTCTCTCTCTCTCTCTCTCTCTCACACACACACACACACATTCTTTTTTATTTTTATTTGTATGTTGTGCTCGACTATCGGCGAGGCACGAAAACGCCTGTGAATGACTTTCTTAGTTTTGAGTGCACTTACGAAAGAAATATAAAAACAACAATGAGAGTTACTGATTTATGATGCTCAGTTTGCAGTCAGTTCTGAGTATTATTAGTAACTACGCTCCAGTCCCTAAACCTAGTTACAGAAAGCGAATCAGACGCATTACGTATTCCAGGCCGTAGCAGCCGCGGCTTGGAGACACCAGCTATGGTCACTTCCCAGACCGCTGTAGGATCACATCGGTTCGTCTTCTTCCTGCTGGTACTGTAACTGAGATTTGGCAACAAGGCAACGTATGTTTGGCAACTCTGTGATCGACGAGTTACTTCCTGGTGTGCACGGAATTAAGCCTCAAAGTTCACTTGATTTTACCTGTCATTTCCATTGAATAATCTGAGTTATTATAGCTTGAAGGGTAACAAAAGATTGAAAATTTACGGTTTTCAGCCCAGGAAAGTCGTTGCAGGTGGAAATCGCAACTAATCTCGACCTTTAAATAGCGGTTTACGAGTTCTAGTTACTATTGCCGTCGTAATAGGAAGCTGCGACCCCTACCTCCTCGCCAGCTCTGTGGTAACGTGCTGACTTGTGAAACAGCATCTGTTACCGGTCGCAGTTCCAGTCTCACTAACTGAAACGTTTTTATCCCTTCTGTGAAAGAGCTACAAGCAGTCAGATCAAACATCAATAAGGAAATCGCAAGAAAATGCTTTCAGCTCATAGTACAATGTTGAAAAACTTACAATGCTGCACAACAGGTAACGCCTCTTTCCGCTGCTGACAAGCGAATTTTGGGTTTCTAGGAATACGTAACTATATTTATGAAATGCCACATTTGCATACCTCTTGAGTATGACACAGTATACCAATTAAACACAGACCCAATCAAAATCTAAGTGAGTAGTATTTTACTAATTCGTGTCGATAGAGGCATGCTTGTGTAAAGATACTTTCGTCGTGAGGTTATCATGGTTAGTTTTATTTCATTTCTTATAATACAGTGCACAATTTTCGTAATGTTTCCTTTAGTGTTGTTAAAACAATAGTAAACATGAGAGAGAAATCTTATCCATCAACGATATATGCGAATTCTCTGATGTTACCTATGACAGTCTGACAATGCACATGCAGTTTATTGATTACATGCATGTAGAAAATTTGTTCTGAGTTAAAGCTGTCAATCAAAGTTTGAAGAAGAATAAAATATCACTACCACACGACGGCTAATGTAGAAAATACTTTTCTGACATATTATGGCACGATGCGCTCTCCCTGCACATCTTCGAGATGATTTCTGCTGCCTGCTGTCTATTAAACCTGAATAGAACAAAATGTCACAGTAGTTAGTCCTTTTTCCACATGCGACTACTTTGGGTTGAGAAGTGAAGGGAATTATGTTCAAAGTTCCATTAGATTGATAACTTCAGCAGAGAGCAGAATTGCGTTTTAAAAAATGTAGCACTGAATGTATTCGAACTCGCGACATCTTATCTATACTACAAGCTGACACGTAGCTACAACAGCTCCAGAGCTCGGCAACTATTCCTCCAGAGCTTTTGGATTCCACAGCACTGTGAGATTATGCATATGGCCAGGTCTTGACTTCTGAGAGACAAACAGTTACAGCTTTTCTTTTGGACTGAACGACGTTTTCTAGTAACAGATAGCGCAATAGAATAGCTCAAGTGGAAAGGAACACTTCCTATTTAAACTTCTGCATCCTACAAGGTTGGCAGTTGTGTGTAGGTGGCAGTAACGTGATTTTATTTCTGTGATTACAAAATAGTCGAATGTATGCACTGGGTAGCCGAGGCAGCTAGTTCATGGTGATTCGGTCAACCAAGTAAATGAATTTACTGAACATGCTGCAAATTACTACAGGGAGCCTGTGTGTCAGAATTCTCATCCAGTGTGGCGCAACTGCGTTACGATAGAAAAATGACTCGCAGCGAAGAGGATTTCGTGGTCTGTTGGACGGATGGTAGGTTGTTATACCTATGGTCTGGGTTCGGTTCCCACTTCTGTCAATGATTTTAGATAGAGAGAGACAGATTCCATTCTCTCCTGGCTACACCAAGTGAAGGAGATATAATGGCTGCGTGGTCTGAAAATTCACATTAAAGATGATATTCCTTCTTTACCAAGTAGACGGTAGGTTGAACCACAATAAAGTCTGGAGTGGCGACATGTAGAAACTCTATCACCAGTAACCTTTCTTATACTAGTTATTTATTTCAAGTGACGACACAAACGCTATGTATGGTCACAGGACACTTATTCCATCTTTTATTTGAGCTTCTGTATGTCGATAAAATTGCTTCTGAACTGGGAATGCAACTCAGACCGCCCTTAACGCGGAATTTGATCCCTTCGTGGCAATACAGCTCGGCTACAATTTGTTGTTTGTTCAAAACTGCAGATTCCTCACCACCTTCACATATTATGCGTGAATGGGATCGAATCCTGGCCCGGCACTAAAGATTTAATTATGTATTATCAAGCTCTAGCATGAGAACACCTATCTGCTGGTGGATAATAATTTTGATTTTTAATGTATTTTCATTCGCTGTCAACACTAACGATATCCGACGTTTTTAACTCCCAGTGAGACACAGAACTATTTGCGAGATGACTGTAAGTTCAAGATGTTATTCTGAGCAGCTGGTGGAGAAAAATTCGGTAGCTGACGTCTCTTTGTGTGTAGTCAACAACGATATGTGTGGGGCTCTATTCCCAGTGAGCGCTGAACTCTTCGTCATATTATTTCAGTTCAAACATGCTCACATGTCACTGCTGGTGCAACAAACCCATATTTAACGTTAGTTTTCTCTAGAATAAAACAGCGATAGGTGCCGGGTTGGAGTTCTGGGAAGGAAAAAATTAATGTTTCGTCTCGTCATTTCAGTTAAAACATCTAGTTCTGCCGCGAAATTCCGATATGTCACATGTGACTGTGCTTCGATAGCAATCCGATTAGGTTCCGGGTTCGAATCCGTGTCCAACACACAGCTTTACCTCACGGCATTTCAAGTAAGTTACTTGTGAAGAAGCAATATTTAACATCTCTCGTAGTTCGTTAACAGGGACAATAGATGCTGGGTAGGAATTCGCGTCTGTTAAAAATGTTTGCGTTATGCAATTTAAAGTTGATATTTGCTAACTGATACTGTCTAAAATCGAGGTATATCACTCTCTGTATGCCTAATCAGGAATGACTGTTAGTTTCCGTCAGTCACGAAATCTTTGCTTAGTCTGCATGAGCTGGGTTTGAATCCATATGCAGAACAAGACGGTTCGTCGTGTCATTTAATGTTCATACATATTCTCAACTAGCTGCTCGTGAATAACTTAAATTTTTAATGTCATTTTGTGTTAAATAGTTCAAATGGTTCAAATGGCTCTGAGCACTATGGGACTTAACTTCTAAGGTCATCAGTCCCCTAGAACTTAGAACTACTTAAACCTAACTAACCTAAGGACATCACACACATCCATGCCCGAGGCAGGATTCGAACCTGCGACCGTAGCGGTCACGCGGTTCCAGACTGAAGCGCCTAGAACCGCACGGCCACATCGGCCGACCCCCACCATCTGGTATCAATGCATTACCTTATAATCCATTATATATAATCATTTTCATAGTACACTTGATATTATAGATGAGTAGGACACAAGACAGGACATAGATAATGTCCGTTTGACGTCAACAGTGTGTAACATTTTACTTTTTTTGAATAGGACAATGTTCCTCTCCAATAATTTTTAGATTAGTTACAATAAGCTTACGCTGCAAGAGAATTCGCTTGTATTTTTCAATATGTGGTCTGTTGTCGGTTTGAAGGCCTTCCATAACATCGGCAACGTAGTGCAACTCCACCTAGAGCTGTCTTGAGTAGGGTGGAGATAGCAATGTGAAAGTTGCGAGCTGTCGAAGACGATCTTCATATTCCTAATGCGATTAGGACATCGTATACTTTTGACGACGTTTCGCACCTGTGCGGTCAGTCACCCAATTTCAGAATTCATTTTGAGTAATCCTGCTAAATTCCCAATATATTGTCTTTTTATATTGATGAGTAATATGGATAGTCGTCACGTTCAAGTGCCGTCTACAACGCAAATTTAATGTTACTATCCTAGGAACTAACCTGCAATACGTTTTGTATTTCATAATCGGAACTATCAGCATTAACCGTCATCAGAGCAATGTCAGGGAACAGAATGCAGCAGTGCCTACTTGAGGACCTGCTTGAGTTGTGTTCTAAGGAAAGGGTAGTTGCTGGTTCACATTATATTACACTAGCGAGAAGTACCGACTTTTCCTTTTCTCTGCAAACATCCAGAACTAAATTCAGTAACTAAATGCTAAGAATATATTTGCATTGTGCCAACTCAAAGATCAATAGATATGGATATAGATATAAATTTTTATATTTAAAGCCATTCTCGTTCTGCGTTGGAATAAACATCATTCATTATTTGCTTGTTCTTGTTACGATTGTTATTGTCATTCTCTCACTCGCAAGAGTCTTATGCTGATGCTGTATGAATAAATTATGCCATTGGATACAAAGCGGTTTAGTTTTGAGACCTAACCCACGAGGGACGAAGGCACAGTGGTCTGCGTCAGGAATTCCAAGCAATAAAACACAAAAAACAACCCAGGAAGGGTTCGAACAGCTACTTTCACGCAGAGACATGCATTTGGAATCTGTTCATCGTTACGGGGTCAAACAAGAGGGTAACATTACTGAAACAATGATCGGGCTACTTAGTATATAATAGAGCATACAGATTTCAAGGAGGAAACGTATGAAGACGCAGACTTCCTCGTTATCAATATGTGCGGCATATCTTTCGTGTTAACGAAAGTAAATTCCCGCTTTACCTCTTCTTACGTGTCAAATGAAATGAATGCCATGAGGAATAGAATATTTGTTGACTGCGTCTCTTCTTGCTTCCATCCTTACCAACATATTTCTTCATTCTCGTGGTAATCATGACATTCTATGTGCATGCTGCAAACGATTGCAAGTGGACAAATTCGACATCGAGGTGCAAAGCGTTTGGTATCTTACATTATATTCAATTCGAATAAGCTTCCGGTGTATTTTTACTTCGTTTGTATTTTTAGATGATTATGAACGTTACGGAAATTTATCTCACATGCTTTATGTCGAATGAGAAACATTGAATGATCCGTTTTGCTTTCCCTACGTTGAAATGATATAATGTCGGCGTCAACAGCCTTCTTCCACGCCGGAAGCTGAAACTTGTATCATTCTGGATTAATGATAATTGAATGTCTCACATGTATACATAGCCCACAAGGCGACGTCAGAAACCATCAGGGGAGAAACGTGCGCGCGCGTCTCCACTCTGAAGAACCGTATCGGAGAATCACGGCAAGCATTTCGCTGAAGAGCTGCCTCGTCAGAGAGCCGAGAAATGGCAGCGTCGTAGCAAGTATTTGTCAACACTCTGATAGTGCATTTACTTCCGGGTGTAGGTCGGCGTTATCTCGCTAAATTCACTTGACATTCGTTTTCGACATCGAAGACTCGTACGATATAATCCACTGCAAGATGACACAATTAGAAAGTATATTTAATTTCTGGACTCCAAGAACGGCGTTCTTCACATAAGTAACACCTGTTTGTGTGTCCATTCGGGAGGACGACGGTGCAATCCCGCGCCCGGCCATCCTGATTTAGGTTTTCAATGATTTCCCTAAATCGCTTCAGGCAAATGCCGGCATGGTTCCTTAGGAAGGGCACGGCCGATTTCCTTCCCCATCCTTCCCTAATCCGAGCTTGTGCTCCGTCTCTAATGACATCGTTGTCGACGGGACGTTAAAACAGTAATCTCCACCTCCTCTGTTTGTGTGTTTAAGGTTGCGTTTTGAGGCTCAGGCAACATCGCAGTGACTATAGTCCTCCTCTGGCCGCCAGTGTGTAGTTAGCTCAGAGGTTCCCTTGTGCGTTGCAGTGCTTGTACTATAAGTTCGAATCACGGTAGAAGCCGCTGACTACAACCTTTTATTTTCGGTTTTAATTAATGGAGTTGCAAACTGCTAGTAAAAATTTCTTATGCGAAATCTGAAGAATGCCTTTAAACATCAATCTTCGTCCGATTTCGACTTAGTAAATTAAGTTAATATCATGGATTTCTGCTTTGCAAATTCCAAGGTGCTTCACTGTAAAATAGGTCCTGAAAAGATTCAAACCGAATGTCAACGATATAAATTTGAGCTTTGTTCGTTATATAGGTCTAACATGTCGGAAGGTTGTTTATGAAGTGCACATGTTCATTAATATAGTTCCCATCTTCTAAATTTTTGCCATAGCATTTAACTGTAGACGTTTTCTAACACCGGCGTTAGCAATTCCTTTCCGTTCTCTGAAACCTTCAAAACGACAAATTTTTCTGGTTTAAATCTGATGACCTTAACTATCACTTCCGATCAACAATAAATACTTCATGAACCCATACATGGAACTCCAAATGTGCAGTGTGCCTGCACTGCTACAGAGCATGCATTGCAAGGTATTCACACAGTTTATCGCATAGACTTACCATAAGGAATGAAACAAGAACTGTAATACACTTTACACCACAGACGCTCACTCTGGCTTGACGAAAACATCCAAACATTGACCAAAAGTTGCACAAATAATTAAGTTTGAAAGGAAAAGAAACGGGGTATGAAGCATTTATAAATTCATCGAATGTAGTGAGGTGGTTTAATTTCGTCCCAGTCTATAAAATTAATTTCGGGCCTTACTCAGCTCTTGCCGATTACCCGCCTACTAATCAGGGCGTCTGTCTCCATTGCTTTTGAGCGTGAATGGAAATTGTAGAAATTTTCTGTGGAGCAACATTTAATAATAAAGCGTTTTAAATCATCAAAAGAGATGAGCGGTAGCAGGCGCTTTCGATAAAGAACGGGGGAGTGCAGCGCCGCTGCTGTCGCCACGGCCGCTGCCAGTAGCCAGCAAATGGATCCCGGAGCTTTGCCGCATACGGCGTCCAGAGGAGGACAGTCTGCAGGAAATCTGCCGCAAAATCGTTACTAGATAAAATTTTGATATCGGTGTGTCACAAAGTGAAATAGATTGAATCTGCGCTACCATTACATTCACGTCTTCAGCATTCAGACAGAAGAGGCTATAAAAATATATTATGCCAGCTGCTCTCGATCCACTGACATTATGAACAGAAACAAATCACGCTACCACTAGACCACAGGCGTAATAAGCCTAGAGTCTCTCTATCTTGGGACAAGTTTTCCTCCAGGAAGTGCCGCAGTCTACAGTGTTGCCAGATTGTGCAGATAACCGGACTTAGAAAATTAGCGAGTTGGCCAGTTTTTTTGTCCCATGTCGCGATCGGCGCGGACTTAGCCTCTGAAGCGGCCGGCCGCCGGTCGAGTTTTATGTCAGAGAGTGTACCTATATGTATTTTTTTCTTTATGAATTTAGATAAATTTTTCTTTCTGAATTTATGTAAAGTAATATAAGTAATGTTCTGGATTTCTTTTTCTTTTCGTGTCATGTTAAAGAAAACTGTAAACAACTTTTGAAATGAATGTTATTATTTATGTTAGATTTCAAGCTATTTGATAACCAAAGGGAAATGTATGTAATGTTAAAACTATTGTAAAATGTGAAAATTGTAATTTATACACTTGGTCCATACGTAGGTAATACATTAGAATATGTGTAGTAGAAAACCTGTGGTGAATACCCTACCTGTAGGGGAGCGGGAAAAGGTGGATGCAGGCGAGCGCGGGAAAACGCACACTGGCGCGGTTCGGCACAACGGGCTCAGTATAACAGTCGGAGTTGGGCATTGGTCAGAGGAACATGTACTGTACCGAGGAGGCTATCCAGGAAAAGTGGTTTCCATTGAGCCTCGGATGTGCCTATTCCGACGTCTACTTGGCATGGCTATATTCTTAGGCACAAAATTGGAAAGATTACGACGCTAAGAAGAAGGAAAGTGCCGATGCAGTGAGAGCCTTAGCCGTGCTTGTATGTGTGCTGTGCTGCCTGCTATCTCGCTGCCCGCCATCCGCCGCACCGACGTGCACAGGTCAATCATTTATTTCATCTTTAGAAGTGTATCTGTGTGGACCAGTGTCGAAACTGTTTTGACTGTTCAATAATAACGTGACTTTTATCAGAATTGCCTTAGCCATTACTTGTCCTTATCACTGACCTAGCTAGGGTCCTTACCACATATTGTGCAACCCGAGTATCCCGAACTGAAAGTTTACAGTTAGTATTAAATTATCTGCAGACCAATCTATGATATAAAGACGTTTAAATTCAGGTTTGTTAAAGCAGATGTTAGTAAAGAACAACAGTGTGATTAAATTGAAAGATAAATTTTGAATTGAGCTAGCAATGTTATTTACTTAATTTGAGACAGAAAGAAGGATAACTAATTAATTCAGAAATAAAAGAAAAGAGTAGTTCTTCACAGATTGATAATTTTGAGTGTTAATTTACCTTCAGGACTTACTAGTTTCAGTATAACGACCATAACAGTTTCAGGGCCCCCCCCTTATCTTGCCCATTCTTGCACATTTTGAAGTGTACTGATCAGATTTGAACAGCAAAGTTAAGTTCTATATTAAACCTAAGTGTATTAGTGTTTTTACCAATTTTAATAGTGACATTGTATGTGTGTTTTCAAAATTGCTAAATCTAGGGTAATCTATGCCCGATTTCAGTCTGATCAATATACAAAATGCAGTCCGTAGTAATCATTGCTGTGTGGTGTTGTGTATTTATAGCTCGTCCAATTTAGTACAAAAAGAAGAAAACCTTAGTTCAGTAGATTCTTTCTGGTTCCAAACTTTGCCATAAAACGCAACATTACTACGTATTATTATACTTGTACATGCACACCCTTATACAAGGAAAAACTCACTAAATGCCTAATTAGGCTGGCGACCGTAGTATTAATCATTGGTAGTATCTACTGTGTGTACTTCTTGTCCATGCGAACGCGTAATTATACTTTACATTTGCTTGACGCATCACTGTAGTTTCTGAGTATAGGTTCGATCTTGCTTCCATTAGGTACACGCGGTCAATTTATGTACTAAAATCCTTGTTTACAAGGTGAAGCCCGTGAACTTATTACAGTACAGGCTTTATAGAGCTAACGCACGTCCGAGAGGGCGTTAGTGTTACAAGTGGCTTCCCGGTAACAGGACATCCAGTTATTGTCGGTTATAAACTAACGTAAAGACCGAACACTGGATGTTCAGTGGCTCGAATAGCAATACAGCTCAGTAAAATAAATTGCAGTGTGCATCAAGTATAGTAGTGAGGTGTAGTTGGAATTCAATATGGACAGGAACGTGGACACGGTAGACGTGCCAAGCGAAATGGAGAATGCGGCTGGCAGTAGCAGGAGTTTACGCGGCCAGATAACAGATGGCGTTAGCGGAAGACATTTGGCGTACATACAATACCATGAACACGTCAACGAACAGATTGAAATGTCGCGATCGTCTCGAACACAGCAAGGGACAAAACAGGAAGAAGAGGGTGACTTTGTAGATGATAGTGGGTACGTGAACGAATCCACTGACGTATTTGATTCACCGCAGATAAAGAAAGAACCGAAAGAAATTTCTGAAGTAGTATCGGAACATACCGATTTTGTAGAACAAAACAGTGTAAAAATTTTAAGCATGAACGACTTATTTGAACAATTAACCAGACAAATTGCCGGACAGACTGAGCAAATAAAAACACAGAGTGATCAGCTTCAAAGACAAGTCGGCAATCAGGTTAACCAGCTCAAAACACACGTTGACGAGCAGCTAAAAACGCAGGGCCATCAGATAAAAACACAGAATGAGCAACTTCAAAAACAAGTCGGTAATCAGGTTAATCAGCTTAAAACACACGTTGACGAGCAGCTCAAAACCCAAAGTGATCAGATTAAAGCACAGGTCGAAGGACAGGGAATTAAAATTAGTAAACAAATAGAACAAAAAGTGGGTAATTTAAGTTCTGTGGTAAATACTCTGAAATTTGAAATTGATACTATTAACAAAAATATGGATACTATGCAGGAGGAAATTGGTAACATTAATAGTAGATTCGATGTTGAAATTCTCAACATCCAAGAGAAAGTAGAACCTCTGGTTGAAACTAAGGTAGACGAAAAAGTTTTCGGTCTTAAAACTGAGATCGTAAACGAATGTCAACACGGAATATCACAATTGAAAAAAGTAGTTGTAGACACTGAAAGAGATTTAGGTGAAAAAGTAACCGGATGTGTTCAAAATTGTACGAAAATTCAAGGCAGAATTTTCGATCTGGAGAGCAAAATTAAAGATAGGCCTGGTGTTGTCTGTAATGGCGCACCGATTACGAAGCTGTTAGAAGGCGAGGAACGCTTCGATCCCACCAAGAAACATAACGGGTGGCATCCGTTGGATTTCATCAAAAATTGCGAGAGAGTATTTCCTGAGCACTTGTCTGATCAGGAAAGATAAATGTAGTAATTAGCGCCTTAGCAGGTGACGCTAAGCGCTGGGGAATCAATTTAAATACCGAACGAATGACGTTCGAAGAATTCAGGCAAAGATTTACAGAAGAATATTGGTCTGAACAAAAGCAAGACCATTTATGGCGCGAGTTTATCATGGCCAAACAGCATGATAACAGGGGCAGAAATTCTTTGAAAGATTTCTGCGAATATTGGTACAGGAAATTGACACACTTAAGAGGCCGAAGATCAGATTCAGAAATTATCTGGGAGCTATATAAAAAGCTTCCGGAGGATTCAAAGAGGTATGTAGGAAGCAATCATCGTAGCTTCCAAGCATTTCTGGAAAGGGTCGAAGACGAAGACCATTGGCGCGCAAGTCGTGCCAATTATCAAAACTTTGGTAACCATAATAACCGACACAATGACGAACGAAATGACGGCGATGGATTTCGCGTCAATATAATACAGAGAGGAAGAGGAAGAGGCAGAGGAAATAATCCAGGTCGTGGTAGAGGGTATGCCGCGCAAGTTAATAACGACGCGGGAAACTAATTTCCGCGAACGTTGCGGGCCAAACGGAAGCGGACAATACATACCGGCCCCGAATTAAGAAAAGATACCGGACCGACCACAATGTAATGAGACAGGTTAGAGACAGGCGTGAAACGACGCAACGTGTAGTGGCAAGACAAGCGTCAGGTGCGAGCCAGCATGAGTCATATCGGCCGTACAGAGAGCTCCAGGTTAACAGGCGAGTGGAGCATCAGAGGGCAACGGCCCAGCCTAGCGGAACATCTGTTCAAAGAGAAGCCGCTAGCAATACGGCAGCAGTAGATGCGAACGTAGCCGTAAGAGATAATGAAAATTTTACGAGTGATAATTCCGTGGCAAAGGAAACAATAAATGAGACTGTGAGTACACAGAGAGGTGCGGTTAGCAGTGTTTGCAATGAGGCAAAGGGCGATAATGAATTAGCAGAAGTAACGGATTGGCGTGTGCAGATCGACGATCTGTACAAGGGCCTAGAGCAATGTGAGTGGGAGGATTTTAAGAAGGAGTATGAGGCGAAGAAATTAGTTAATAGAAAAGGAAATGATGGGGGCGTTAATAAAGTGACGTGGCCCAACTTTGAAGAAGGAAGAATAAATAGAGCCGCAAAAAGTACGCGTGCTGCCGATAAGAGGAAGGTTAATGATAGGAAGGATTTGGAGGATGAAATCCTCAGCATTGACGAAGAAATAACTTCTGCTAACAATCCGCCAATAGTGCAAGCTGCTACCGAGAGGCACCGTGGAGAAGGGGCAGATGATTACATGAAAGTAATTAAAGTCCACGAGGATTACACCGAATATGAAGTCACAGTAGATGTAAATAAAGCTGATGATGAGGCCGTTTTGCCAAAAGAGGAGATTGAATTAAAATCTACGCCTGACGACAATACCGAGGAAGAACTTAGTGCCTGTCTCAGAAAAGCTTTTATGTTAGAACCTGATAGCGATCCGGAATGGTCGGATTCCGACGATAGTTCAGATGATGAAAGATACGCTAATACAGACAAAATTGAATATACTAACTTTCCCTATTGTGCAAAAGTAGCGTACTTAAGCGAATCTGATGTGGAGGTAGTGGGATGTATTTTTAGGTGTAAAAGAAAGTGAATATACTTTTACTGAAAGAGGGTATAAGAAAATCAGTGAAATAAAAGGGGATGCAGTTAAGTACGATATTGTACCTAACGATGACGAAGTGTCAAAACAAAATCCAGACGTTGAGACCGAACAAAGAAAGAAAGAACCACCGGACGACTCAGGGTTTATCTCGTAAAGAGTTCAGGTAATTAATGACTTTGAACTCCCGGAACCAAAGAAACCGCCAGATATATGTGAAGTGAATGTTAAAAGCATATCTTGGGACGATGTTATCGTCGACCCGGATTTGCTCAAGGAAGACCACGATAATGAAAAACATTCGACGGTTAAACAAACAATAATACCAGTTGAAATTTATAACATGACATTGCATTCTTGATACTGGGTCTCAGATAAGTGCAATTTCCCAATCGTTTTTCGAACACATTTGTGATAAGCCTGGGCTAGTAATTATGTCAGTAACAGGTGTAAAAATTGTTGGGGCTACTGGCAAGGCTAGCAAGCCGGTAAAGAACCAGATTTTGGTTGAATTTAGTATAAAAGGACAAAACTTTGAACACGATTTTTTGGTTGTGCCAGACTTGAGTACTGAAATGATTCTGGGAATAGATTGGTTGGATAAAGAAAAGGTTATTATTGATTGTAGCCAGGGAGTGATCAAAATTAATAGTACATTTAGGAATTTGGAATTAAATTTTGAGGAAATTGGGAAAGTGTTTGATTCAGAAATGGAATCTTTGTTGTTGGAGATCGACCAAGGGAATGATGGGTTGACAAACAAGTATGAGGTGTACCATGTCCAGAAATTATTAAATGAGAGTGACAAGCAGGGGCATGAATTTAAGGGAATGGTGGAAAATTTAGAGGGAATATCTCCTGAACAGAAAGCAGAATTGCTTGAAATTTTAGATAGTAACAGCCCCATATTTTCGGACAAACCTGGCCTAGTTAAGAATTTTGAATAGCAGATTGAGACAATAGAGCATAAACCTTTCTTCGTAAGACCGTTTTCGATACCCATATCAAAGAGGCAGGCTGTTCAAGTGGAAATAGATAAAATGATAGAATGGGGGGTAATCAAACGAAGTAGCAGCGAATATAATAGTCCCCTTACCATAGTGAACAAAAGGGATGGGGGAGTGAGAGTAGTTATCGACGCTAGGACTTTGAACAAAATTGTAAAAAAGGAAATAGATAGACCTGAAAATCTGGACGAAATGCTCCAAAAATTTTATAACGTAAAATATTTAACCAGTCTGGATATGACCGCCGGATACTGGCAAATCCCATTGAGTAAAGAATCCCGTAAATATACCGCTTTTCTGTTCGCCGGGAAATGCTATCAGTATAAAGTAGTGCCATTTGGGCTCAGCACATCTGTGGCAGTATTTATTAGGGCACTGGACTTTGTGTTAGGTAGAGAACTGAGTTCGCGGCTAACCATTTATGTAGACGATTCACTGATTGCTACAGAAACATGGCAAGAGCATTGCGAGTTATTACGGAAAGTTTTTGTTGCTCTACAAGCAGGGGGCATGACACTTAAATGGAAGAAGTATGAATTTGTGAAATCGGAAATAAAGTTTCTGGGGCACATTATTACTACAAACGGTATTGGCAAGGATCCGGAAAAGTTAAGTGCAATATCGGGATGTCCAGCTCCTAGAAATAGAAAACAGTTGAAAGCCTTTCTAGGGTTATGTGGGTTCTATAGAAAGTTCGTCAAGGGCCAAGTTTTTAATAGTCCTCATTTGAATAATTTACTTAAGAAAAATAGTGCTTTTGTGTGGACTGAAGAATGCATGAGAGATTTTGAAAACTTAAAAAGGGAACTTTTGAATGACAATATTTTGCATCACCCCATACTGTCAAAACCTTTCCATATGAGTACTGACAGCAGTGCTTATGGAATTGGCATAGAAGTTTTCCAAGAAATCTGTCAGGGCAAAGAAATCGAACACCGGACTATCGCATTTGCCAGTAGAACCCTAACAAAATACGAGAGAAACTACACTATTTCGGAAAAGGAAGCTTTAGCCATTATATGGGGGCTAAAGAAATTTAGAAATTATCTGTGGGGCCATAAGCTCATTATACATACCGACCACAAAGCTTTGACTTTTCTTAAAGATTGCCGTTTACTTAATGGTAGGCTGACTCGTTGGGCTTTGTACCTGCAACAATTTGATTACGATATTTGCTATGTTAAAGGTACTGAGAATTATGTGGCAGATGCCTTATCTCGATTGCCTAATGGTATGAGTGAAGTGCCCAATGAAAATGGGGAAGAGGGTACTTTTCAGATAAAGTATATGAAAGAGATTTCAGGAAATAGGAAAATTGAGCAGATATGTCAAAATATGAGGTACCTTCAGAATGAGGATTCAACCTGGAAGTCAGTGAAGGTAAATTTTGACAGTGTGCAGTATCCTCAAATTAAGAAATATTACAAAATTTATAAAGGCATTTTATATAGGAGGAAAGATCTAGTTACTGAGGAATGGAGGGTATGTTGGCCAAACCAGTTTGATACTGATGTCATAGATTATTTTCATTTGTCATTGGGACATAGCGGGCCGAAAAAATGTTTGGATAAACTGAATAATGTCGTAGTGATTACTGGTAGTGTAAGTAAGAAGGTAAAGGAACGGATTAAGTCATGTGATGTCTGTCAAAAGACCAAAGTACCGAACAAAACTAGTAGGGGACCAATGCAAAGTACATTGCCTGAAGACACCCTAGACTTATTATCGGTAGATTTATATGGTCCCCTCCCAAAGACTTCGGGAAATTGTGCATATGTTTTGGTGATTTTGGAAGTATTTTCTAAATTTGTGAAATTATTCCCCTTGAAAAGGCAACAGCAAAAGCTGTATTTAGTAGGATGGTCGAATACTTCAGGACCATCGGGAAACCCAAGGCAGTACTATCGGACAATGGACCCCAGTTCATATCCAAAATTTGGAAAGAGGGAATGGAGAAAAATGGTGTGGAGGTTAAATATATTGCAGCCTACCATCCTGCAAGCAACCCGGTTGAAAGGTACATGCGCGAAGTCGGTAGATTGTGTAGAACATACTGCAGTCACAATCATAGAGCCTGGGGCAGATTCATATCGGATTTTGAGAATGTCATGAACACATTACATCATGAAACTACAGGATTCCCACCGGAAGAAATTTTGTTAGGTAGAAGTAGTAAAAGTTTAATTGAAGAAAAACTAGAGTTTCCACCTTGTACAAGTTTGGGATTGAATCAAAAGAAAGAATTGGTAATAAAAAGGACAAAGCAAAAAGCTGAATCTAGATCTAGAAGACACGACAAAAATCTAAAAGTTTCAAAATTTAAAATTGGAGATTATGTTCTTCTAAAAACCCACGAAAAATCTAGTGAACTAAACCATGAAATTTCAAAATTTAAATATATTTATAATGGACCATATATAATACAGAACATTCCACACGATAATGCTTACTACCTGAACTACCCTAAATCCAAAAGACCTTTAGGTGTAAGAAATATTGTGGACCTGAAACTGTATGTTCCCAGGAACGAGTAATTCTGCTGTATCTTATGCTGAACCCAAGTTATTTGAAATGTAACTAATCTTTGTAAATGTCTGTATACCATTGAAAGTGTGCTAATGTAGTTATGTGAGTTTCAGATTACCAATTGTACTGTAACTGTAAAAAATGTATGGAGAAAAGGACTGAAAAGGAAGGATAATGCTATCAGCCAGATAAAAGATGGAATTGTCAAAAATGAAAATGGGAAGTGTATGAACCATAATATGAAGGACTGCCAAATACCAATGAGGGCAGATAAATAGTCGATGGAAATGGGTAAATGTGGTCCAGGAGGTGTGACAATATGAAGTGAAATGGACTGCCCAAATCCGCATAATAGGCAGCAAATATGTGTAGATAATTTTCTGAAAATTTTGTGTGTGTGTTTTGTTTAATAAGTTAAGAAATGGACTGCTATTCAAAACAAGCAGCGACAAATTATCTTATAGTGTATACGAAATATGCATTTGTTTTTGTAGTTAAATGTGTGTATTCCAGAATTTTAAATTATTTCTTTGAGAAATTTGAGAAAAAATGATTAAATTGCTATTTTAGTAATGTTATGATGGGAAGTTGGGTTGTGCAAAAGGCACTTAAGTAAATAACGAGAAATTGATCTTGGTGTATTGAGAAAGTATGAACCTATATGCAGTGAGTGGAAGGAAATATGTAGTATAAATCTTCTTGAACATTTACGTAAAGATTCAGAACCAGTGTATAATTGTTAAATTTAGTGTTCCCATAAAATTTAGACTTAAGAAAATTTTCTGGAAACAGGGGCATGTGTAACAATAATGTACCTATAATAATTTTTTTCTTTATGAATTTAGATAAATTTTTCTTTCTGAATTTATGTAAAGTAATATAAGTAATGTTCTGGATTTCTTTTTCTTTTCGTGTCATGTTAAAGAAAACTGTAAACAACTTTTGAAATGAATGTTATTATTTATGTTAGATTTCAAGCTATTTGATAACCAAAGGGAAATGTATGTAATGTTAAAACTATTGTAAAATGTGAAAATTGTAATTTATACACTTGGTCCATACGTAGGTAATACATTAGAATATGTGTAGTAGAAAACCTGTGGTGAATACCCTACCTGTAGGGGAGCGGGAAAAGGTGGATGCAGGCGAGCGTGGGAAAACGCACACTGGCGCGGTTCGGCACAACGGGCTCAGTATAACAGTCGGAGTTGGGCATCGGTCAGAGGAACATGTACTGTACCGAGGAGGCTATCCAGGAAAAGTGGTTTCCATTGAGCCTCGGATGTGCCTATTCCGACGACTACTTGGCATGGCTATATTCTTAGGCACAAAATTGGAAAGATTACGACGCTAAGAAGAAGGAAAGTGCCGATGCAGTGAGAGCCTTAGCCGTGCTTGTATGTGTGCTGTGCTGCCCGCTATCTCGCTGCCCGCCATCCGCCGCACCGACGTGCACAGGTCAAACATTTATTTCATCTTTAGAAGTGTATCTGTGTGGACCAGTGTCGAAACTGTTTTGACTGTTCAATAATAACGTGACTTTTATCAGAATTGCCTTAGCCATTACTTGTCCTTATCACTGACCTAGCTAGGGTCCTTACCACATATTGTGCAACCCGAGTATCCCGAACTGAAAGTTTACAGTTAGTATTAAATTATCTGCAGACCAATCTATGATATAAAGACGTTTAAATTCAGGTTTGTTAAAGCAGATGTTAGTAAAGAACAACAGTGTGATTAAATTGAAAGATAAATTTTGAATTGAGCTAGCAATGTTATTTACTTAATTTGAGACAGAAAGAAGGATAACTAATTAATTCAGAAATAAAAGAAAAGAGTAGTTCTTCACAGATTGATAATTTTGAGTGTTAATTTACCTTCAGGACTTACTAGTTTCAGTATAACGACCATAACAGTTTCAGGCCCCCCCCTTATCTTGCCCATTCTTGCACATTTTGAAGTGTACTGATCAGATTTGAACAGCAAAGTTAAGTTCTATATTAAACCTAAGTGTATTAGTGTTTTTACCAATTTTAATAGTGACATTGTATGTGTGTTTTCAAAATTGCTAAATCTAGGGTAATCTATGCCCGATTTCAGTCTGATCAATATACAAAATGCAGTCCGTAGTAATCATTGCTGTGTGGTGTTGTGTATTTATAGCTCGTCCAATTTAGTACAAAAAGAAGAAAACCTTAGTTCAGTAGATTCTTTCTGGTTCCAAACTTTGCCATAAAACGCAACATTACTACGTATTATTATACTTGTACATGCACACCCTTGTACAAGGAAAAACTCACTAAATGCCTAATTAGGCTGGCGACCGTAGTATTAATCATTGGTAGTATCTACTGTGTGTACTTCTTGTCCATGCGAACGCGTAATTATACTTTACATTTGCTTGACGCATCACTGTAGTTTCTAACTGAGTATAGGTTCGATCTTGCTTCCATTAGGTACACGCGGTCAATTTATGTACTAAAATCCTTGTTTACAAGGTGAAGCCCGTGAACTTATTACAGTACAGGCTTTATAGAGCTAACGCACGTCCAGGAGGGCGTTAGTGTTACAAGTCCACACAAACGGAACGTTTTTGCGTAAGAAGTTATTCAAATTTTCATCATTAAACACTTGTCCTTTTACAAATTTGCGGTAAAATCCTGTTAACCCTAGAAAACTTTTTAACTGTTTCCTAGACTCGGGTGGAGGACAATTCCTTATTGCCTCTAGTTTCTCTGGGTCCTTCGTAATACCAGCAGTGGTAATTACATGCCCTAAAAATTTCAGTTCCTGCTTCACAAATTCGCATTTCTTTAGCTTTAGAATCATTCCGCCACGGCGCAATGCTCTAAAAACTTCATCTAACAGGTCACAATGGTCATGCCAAGTGGCATTGGCCAACAATAGGTCGTCAACATATACAGTTAATCTTGAACTCAAAGCCGGTCCTAGCACTTTATCTATGGCCCTGATGAATACGTACACAGATATATTAAGTCCAAACGGCAGTACTCTATACTGATAACACCTGCCCGCAAACAAGAAGGCGGTGTATGGCCTAGATTCTTCTTCGAGTTCTATTTGCCAGTAACTAGCCGTCAGATCGAGGCTAGTCATGAACTTAACGTCATGAAAACGTTGCGAAATCTCCTCCATACTCTCTGGTCTGTCTGTTTCGCGTTGAACGACCCTATTCAACGTGCGTGCGTCAATCACAATACGCACACTACCATCCCGTTTTGCTACAATGACCAAACCGTTATTGTATGGACTCGTACTTCTTTCAATCACTCCCCATTCGATCATCTTATCTATCTCCCGTTGCACTGCTTCCTTTTTGGACAGCGGTATAGCATACGATCTCATGAAGAATGGTTCGTGCGGAATTACATGCAACTTGCATTTATTTCCTTCCACAAGTCCCGGTTTGTCTGAAAACACACTCTTATTCCTCATTATTACTTCATACAGGCCTCGTCTTTGTTCGTGTGTTACGTTTGACACACCGTCTACAATACTTTCCAATTCACTTTCTACACTATTGTCAATTCCGAGATTCCTCACATTACAGTAGTTCAAATTCATACCTACGTCAATAGCATCCGGCCAGTTAACAATGTGTATAGGCTGGTATTGCCTATGCACACCGTCTCCTGCCTCGTCAAAACTAACTACTGTTGTTTTATCTTGTGACGTACATGTCAAAGTTTTACTTTCGCAATTAATCACTGCACCGTACTTTAATAGTCAATCTAACCCGATAATTACTTCCGTAGTCAAGTCTGGCACGACGACAAACTCTTGTTGAAATCGTGCCCCACATATCTCGAAGTTGACAAAAATCTGTTTTGTGACCGGTTTACTGGCCTTCCCAGTAGCACCGATAATTTTCACTCCTGTTACTGGCATAACTACGATGCCAGGTCTGTCTTTCAATAACTCAAATATTTTCCCAGATACAGCACTCAATTCTGCACCGGTGTCAATCAACACGTTTAGTTGTAGGTCGTGCATATTAACAGACACTACTATCTGTCTACACTTGTCCTCGACTGTTTCTTTATTTTACCACAGTAAATCCTCTTCTATACCCAGGTCATTCCAGAAAAAACCATCCGGCTTTGATCCTAAATCCGGCTTATCTGGCGGCCTTTTCAGCCTCTGTTCACATACAGTTTTAATTTCAACACGTTTGTCCTGAGGCTTAGTCTGTAGCTTCGCCTCCAATACCGAAACCTTTTCCTGTAACTCGTCAACTAGTGAGTGTTGCTTTGCTATCAATTCATTAATTGTCACCTTCATTGATTCCTCTTTGGTCAGACTGATCTCATCTGCCAATCTACCTGGAGGAATGTGCCCAGTAGTTTCTGCGATTACTTCCGCTAGATCTGCGCAACCCACACTGCTATCGTCTGACCGTATAATGTCACCTCTAACCTCATACACGCTGTAATCTATGTGCTTTTCTACCAATCGTGTCCGGCTATCACTAAAATTTTCGCAATCTTTCTCCTTAATACTCTCGCAATGTTTAAACTGGAGGTTTGCGTCGGATGGGTCGGCTACTTCTACCACTGAAACTTTCGGTAAGGTCTGCCGGTTAGGGCCAGAACTTTCCGTTACTACCTCAACATCCAACTCTTGCGGGACGAAACACGATGAATCTTGCTCGTGCTCCCCATTAACATCAACTGTTTCTGGTAAAGTCTGCCGGTTAGGGCCAGAAATTTCTATCATTTCACAAACACTATCTTCCTGCGGGACGAGACGCCGCAAATCCTGCCCGCGCTCCCCATGAACGCTTCTCCCATACAGACCCCTATAATCTCTTAGTTCGTCGTATAAGCGACCGAACTGCCTTAACCAGACCTCATCCCTCTCTGCATCCCCTCGCTCGATGACGGACGTTTTATCCGACATCTGATATTCTCTCAACAATTGCGAATCATTCTTAAACTCAATCTCCAGTTCCGCTGTGGGTATTACAGCTGCCACTTTATAATCGATTTCCGGAACACTACTTAAATTGTTCTCACTGACAGTGAATGTACTTCCTACTGCCGTGTATACAGCTGATCTGCTACTTGTGGGCGCACTCCTTTCTCCTAACACTGGCACACTCTCCCGCCGTTGACTATTCCACACGGAATTTTCATAACGGCGACACCTGGGTTTCCTCCTGTTATTGGGCCTCCAAAATTTCTCCACGCCCGGTCGGCCCCTCACCGGCGCGGCTAATGGTTTCCCTGTCTCGTCCCAGCAGATACGGTCCCCGGATGCTGCTGAGGCGGCTCATCACACCCTCTGGCGTTATTACTATTCTGTGAGGCCCGTATCACGTTAGTACGATACTGGTTTCCGTCATTCCTGTTATTATTTGCGTTGTACCGATTGTTATTACGGTCCGAACCATTATTGTTATTCCTGCCATGGTTGCGGTATGCATTATTTCCATGGTTATCGTTGTTGTGGTTGCTGTGGTACCCGTTGTTGTTACCACGGCCTCTACCACTGTCGCGATTATTGCGCCAATTGTCCTCGTCCTCCACTCTTTCCAGGAAATCATTTATTGTCCTGTAATTGCTTCCTACGTAGCGCTTTGTATCATCTGGAAGCTTTTTGTAGAGTTCCCAGACTATTTCGGATTCCGTGCGGCGATCACGCAAATATTCCAACTTGCGGATCCAGCCCTCACAAAACTCCTTCATCGAACCGCGAGAATTCGCATCGAAAGGCCTCGATACGACAAATTCGCGCCAGGCACTTTGCTGTTTTTGCTCTGACCAGTATTCAGCCAGAAACAAATTTTTAAACTCGTCAAAAGTTAGGTTCGTAATGTTGAGGTTTAAGCCCCAACACTTGGCATCACCAGCCAGCACATCAATAACCGCATTAATTTTTCTCTCATTAGTTCATGATCTGGGTAAAACTCTTTCACAATTCTTAATGAAATCCGTCGCGTGTATACCGCCTTTTTTCAAGGGGTCGAACCGCTCCTCTTTCGTCAACAATTCCGAACTATGTGCATAGATTGGCACATAGCTCTGTTTTTCGTCAAGTTTCTTTTCTAATTCCGACACTCTCGTAATTACTTGGAAAGTGGTTGTTGCAAGCGTTTCCACTTCCCTCCTTTTCTCTTCGCAGGTATTAGCCTGCTCCCTCACTTTAGTATCTACTTCGGACACTAAAGCCTTTAAAGTTTCCACTTTCTTTTGATCCTCTTTTTTCACTAATTGAATTTATTCCGTCAACTTATTCTCGATGATCGGAGCAACTGACTCTCCTACACTTTTCTCGATTCTGCTAATTTCGGAATAAAAACGAGTATTTATGCTCGCAAATTCCGCCTGAACGCCTATCATTTCCTGTTTAAGATTACCGATTTCGGTATTAATTACAACAATATCTTCTTTGATTTTATCAACTTTTGTGTTAACAACTCCAACATTGTTGTTAACAACGTTAATAGCTTTGTTCTGATTGTCTAGCATCCGTTCAATTTTTTCAGACTGAGCTTCTTGCTTGGCAGCCTGAGCTTCTTGCTTGGCAGCCTGAGCTTCTTGCTTGGCAGCCTGAGCTTCTTGCTTGGCAGCCTGATCTTCTAGCTTGGCCGATTGACTCTTGATTTCGTTAATCAAAACATTCAATAAATCAGTTAAATTCCCGGAAACTACCGGTTTCACTTCCGTAGCGGCTTCCTCATTAATTGTCCCCCCGTATTCGTCTTCAAGGGATTCAGATTTGATTTTCACTTCCGATTCCGAAACATTTTCTAAAGTTTGGAATTCCATTTCTGCTCTTTGTTGCGTTTCGGCGGTCGCGTCTTTCATGCTAGCCGCCTGCCCCTGAACAATGGGTACCGCGGTGCGCGTTTCCCACTGTTCGACCGATTGTTCCGTATCCAAGTCTACCAAATATTGGCAGTTGTTGCCTTCACTCATTTTAATAATTTTCAATATAAATGCCAAATCTCAAATATAATTAGGATTACTCCCACTACTTATTCTCGCTGACGTAACGGCCTGTACGTAACCAATACTTTGTTACGAGATTTGTACAATGCAAAATTCGTGTCCAGAACAACCTCAAATCTGAAGATTGTCCTGTCACCAGGTCGCCACGTGTAACCTCCCCCTCACTTATCGACCTTAATGACCGTGAAAAATGAAACCGCGTGTACCTAATGGGAATTTTGGAAAAGCAATCGTCACCGAAGTTAATCTGTCGGTAAAGAGGGAGGAAAGAGTTACATCTAAATGAAAAGAAAAGTGCTAATGAAACTGGTGGAAATTAATTTTGAAAAGGGGTAAAGTTAATAAAGAAAGTAAATGTGCAGCCGTTACGTTAACAATTAACTAGCGGTAATTAGGTATTTGAGATTTGGGGAAATTACGGCCGCCAGTCCTAAGGACAATTACTATTGTAACTGAAAAAGAAAGGTTATTACACATATAATTAGCACTAGAAGTGTGGCAACTGAAGGTTGATACGTGTAGTGTGAAAACTGAAAGTTTGTCAGAAGCAATAAATTTCGCTACACTCTGACTTAATTTAGCAAAAGAATTAATGAAACAGGAAAATCGAAAGTTAATTTAGTGAGTGAAGTTAATAGTGAGCTTTCTTTCTGAAGCACATCGAAATTCAGTAAAACAGGGTTAGTCTTGGACTACCACAACAATCATTTCAAAAGCTACTTGAATCTACGCAATTTAGAAATAAGAGATTTAACTTTGAACTTGAATTAAATGATTCTGAACAATTAACAATAGTAAAATTTAGTACGTACCAAGCTGAGCTGCAGTCACAGGTAAGCTAAAATACGGTAACAAAGCTCGCACTCTTAATTCGTGCTTGTGTAATCTGAATATTGTAGCCAGCTATGAATACCTTAACAGCACTTTGAAATTAAAGCAGTGAAATGATGTTACTTTAATGCTGGCGTTTGAATTTCAACGACCCTCGGGTTCATTCCGGAAAAGGAAGGGACCCTGCTTGGTAATGCAATTGGGACAATGAGCAACAAAGGTTCATGCTACGTTGCTGTAATTTTGTGATTTGAACAGTTTTAAAAGCTGAGGTCTGCCATACACTTCTAAAACTTTACGTGCTTCCAGTCTTCCTTGTTGGTTGATTGAAGGTTTGAAGCCGTCGATCGAGGAGGTGGCGACAGTCACTCATTGTCGGCCGTCGCTGTTGCAGAAGCTGGATGTTGGCGTGCCTTCTTCTCGACACGGTCACCAAACGAAACGGGCTCTTGATGTGCGCCAGCTAATGCATCCCGTCCGCGACACCATGTCAGAAACTATCATCGCAAGTCGAGCGCAATTACATGCTGCCAAACCCCGAAAGCGCGGCAACTCGCGGGAGCTTCACACCACACACCTGCTCCACTCGCTACTCCAGCCAGACTCCCTCTGCTCAGCCCGCGCTCTACGTGGCAGAGTTAACACTACCAAAGATCCTACACACTTTGATTCTTCACACGACCTATCGACGTAATCGTACGATAGCAGTCTTCCCTAGGCAAGACCCAGCGTAAAAATACAAATAATATTTACGAAACAAACCAATTATACATCGACATAAATGTATAAATATATATATATATATATATATATATATATATATACAAACAGTAAAACAATTACAATATACAAAGAGACAGAAATGTCATATCTTGAGGTAACAATGCAAGGAAAAAAAAGTAGTACAATAGATGGAAATAGGAGGATATGCATTTCCGGCGTTACTACTCGTGGTTGTATGTGCCGTTGTTGGGCTCTGCCAGGACGAACGAGGTACAGAGTGTCAGCGTGTATGCACTCGTTGTGCGTTATCTTGGCTTGGTTCGAAGAGTGACTCGCGGTTGTCGCCCAATATAACTGTTGTTTCTTCCCTCCTGAAGGCAGCACTCCAGATGCAGATTATGGAATGAGTTATTGCCGATAGTGGGTGGAACGCCGCCAGCTTTGGATGGGCATCTAGCTTCGCGGATCTTATGGGAATAGAATTGCTGCACTAACGGTGAAGGACGCAGTGAGAGTTTGATTGCTGGTAAGCACTTAATCTGTTATAAACATACACGTTTTAGTAAACCTTTGTGGGGATCTCTTTCCTAGTTACCAGACGAAGTTTTTTCAGTTAAATGGCTGTTTTGGTGTTCGGAAAGACCATTAATTTTAAAGAGGGCAGTGCACCAAGTGATTTAGGCGTTATTTGACAATATTTAAATTTGCTAGTTGCTATTGTTGTTCAGTTTCGTGAATATATCCCATTTATAATGGGTACTAAATTGTGATGTCAGCCGTTGGTTATTGCTTTTGTGTTGTATGTAACTGCTATAACTATTCTGTGCAATTGATGATTGAAGCACTGGTAATGCACAACGATCTTCTGGCCATTAAACTGTTCATCATACAACTTTGTGCAATTTTTCTTCTGGTCATCATTCAAAAGTCTAGGAACAAATTTTGCACTCACTCTTCTCATTTATAAATTATCAGTTAAAATGCTTTGCACGGACCCGTATCAGATGCTACGTTCTTCGATACGTTCTGGTATAGTTCAAAAATGGTTCAAATGGCCCTGAGCACTATGGGACTTAGCTTCTGAGGTCATCAGTCCCCTAGAACTTAGAACTACTTAAATCTAACTAACCTAAGGACATCACACACATCCATACCTGAGGCAGGATTCGAACCTGCGACCGTAGCGGTCGCGTGGTTCCAGACTGTAGCGCCTAGAACCGCTCGGCCACACCGGCCGGCCTGGAATAGCTATTCGCCTGTTTGAACGAACAATTTTTACCATTTCTTGGACGGTTTCTTCTGTTTTTGAGGTTCATGGACGTCCCGAACATTGCTTGTCTTCTACCGACTTATTTTCGCTATTAAATTGCTCATAAAACTTGTAAACAGTCCTTAGAGTTGCAGAGTTATCGTCATACACCAGTTTCAACATTTCGTTAGTTTCGTTAGCACTTTTTTGAAACTTGAAACAGAACTTAATGTTCACGCTTTGTTTGAAATCCATAATGCGTGACATACACGGTAAACTCAACCTCACTCTAGCGTCTCTGGACTCTGACTGCCACAATGAGAAAGTGTTCCAACTTGAAGCTGCCTGTCTCAGTGGATCAGGCTAGCTGACAAATTACATCAGGTAGTTGTAGTGGCAGCATCCTGAAAAAAAAATTTCGTTCCCGTATTTTTTGATCACATCTCGTATTTGACTAAGAAATCTACCAGATGATAATTCATCAAAAGAAAACCTGAGACGCCTATAAAAATCACTTTTTAACTTCAGTTATATCCACAGCTTCAAAATCATCGACCAGCAAGGTGCAGCCGGCTTTCAGTGCAGATGCAAATTGTATTGCACCTTCATCCTCAGCATATATTTAACAAACTTTTAATCACATAAATTTTAATTAATTTTAACCAAACAGGCAAGCGTTAGCCTGTTGAGTAGTAGAGGTAATGGGGCAAGAAATGTTTAACTATTATTGTAAAACAATTTATTTATTGTACTAAACACCAAACCATGAATTTAAATAATAAAACTTTCTGAATTATCCCATAATTTAAAGGATGCGTTCATTCACCTTTTCTACAAAATCATGACAGTTTAATTAATCTTTTCGAAATTTAAGTAAAACCTTGTAATGAATCGAAACATAAGAACGTTTAGTAACTTTAAAATTCCTTAGTTAAAACTTTACACTAAATTTTAAAAAGTATCCAAGACGTTTCAAACTTTAAAAGAATAAAATCACTTTGAAAATAAATTTCAGAACGACACCAAACACTTTGAGAGACAGTGTAAGCAATGAACGTTGTATCCAAACTGAGGCCATTTACGTGGCAGCATTTACACATGTCTCCTCTATGACTGCCATAGCAGTACGAATTTCAGCATATAGCAATAGCTCCTGCATCATAAAAGCTGTTGAGCACAATAACCAGGAACCCAGAATGAGCATACAATCTTTCAATACTTAAGACCACCATAGCTTGGCATAACTAATTGATGCTTACTTCACGTAATTTCAAACGAAGAATTCCACTCACCAGAAAATGTTTATTAATTAATAAGAAAAGTAGCCTGATCCGCTGAGACAGGCAGCTTCAAGTTGGAACACTTTCTCATTGTGGCAGTCAGAGTCCAGAGACGCTAGAGTGAGGTTGTGTTTACCGTGTATGTCACGCATTATGGATTTCAAGCAAAGCGTGAACATTAAGTTCTGTTTCAAGTTTCAAAAATTCTAACGAAACTAACGAAATGTTGAAACTGGTGTATGACGATAATTCTGCAACTCTAAAGACTGTTTACAAGTTTTATGAGCAATTTAATAGCGGAAATAAGTCGGTAGAAGACAAGCAATGTTCGGGACGTCCATTAACCTCAAAAACAGAAGAAACCGTCCAAGAAATGGTAAAAATTGTTCGTTCAAACAGGCGAATAACTATTCCAGGCCGCCCGGTGTGGCCGAGCGGTCCTAGGCGCTACAGTCTGGAATCACGCGACCGCTACGGTCGCAGGTTCGAATCCTGCCTCGGGCATGGATGTATGTGATGTCCTTAGGTTAGTTAGGTTTAAGTAGTTGTAAGTTCTAGGGGACTGATGACCTCAGAAGTTAAGTCCCATAGTGCTCAGAACCATTTGAACCATTTTTGAACTATTCCAGAACGTACCGAAGAACATAGCATCTCATACGGATCCGTGCAAAGCATTTTAACTGATAATTTATAAATGAGACGAGTGAGTGCAAAATTTGTTCCTAGACTTTTGAATGATGACCAGAAGAAAAACTGTGTCAATTTGCACAGACTTCAAGGATCGTCTTGGTTCAGATCCAAACCGCGTCCAAAATCGTAAGTTGAGATGAAACTCAGATGAAAATCCAGAGTTCCCATTGGAAAACCAGCGAATCTTCTCGCTCTAAAAAGGCACGTCAGTCAGAATCGAATATATAAGTTATTTTCATCGTTTTTTTCGATATTAAAGGCGAAATGCGATTAGAATTCGGTCCAAGGAGAAAAACTGTAGACACAGAATTTTAAAAGAGCGTGCTACAACGTCTGAGAAACGGTGTACGTAGAAAGAGACGAGAAAAACGGGCCATTGGTTTCCTTCATCATCAAGAAAACGCACCGTGCTGCACCTCGTTTTTGATTTGCTAATGTTAGGCTGAAAAAGTGTTCCTGTTTGCCCACAACCGCCTTTGTTCAGCAGATATTCGACCATGCGACTTCTGGCTCTTTCCAAAAATTAAAACCGTGCTTAGCTGAACGCCTTTTCAAAAGAAACAGCCTTCAAAAAATATCCCAGACATGGATTCAACATTGGTATAAGCGCATTTATAATCAAGGACAGAACTTTGAAGGAGAGTAAGTCAAATTTCATCAGGTTTATTACTGTTTCTAACAAAATTATTCACCGTATTTTTTTGGTCACACCTCGTATGTTACTTGTAAATGCGGCAGAGGCGTATTACTTAAAACCAGGGACACAAGTGGGGTACCTGATGAGAACAACACTGATCAACGAGGCTCAGTGGCTGACTGATCGCTCATTCAAGAGCACGCACTCTGGCTCGAATCACCTGTGCCATAACTCGTCATAACGTGAGGCGATATGACCAATAACTCAGGCACACAAGCACGTCGCAAAACGGTAAACTGTTGGTGTTGTATGCGTGCTTACGAGAGGACTGTTTATAACACCTGATGTTTCAGCGACAAGCCCTTGAGGAGCGCAGCTGTTCATCAGCGCACTTCCGTTACTCAGTTCGTGACAGGTTTCAGCAGCTTCTGAACTCACAAATAGCGTGCTTCATTGGCAGCGGCAAAAACTACGATGAGAGGATCTCCATGTGGCGCACGCAAGCCGTTGCGTTGGGTTGTTTACTGTCTTTCCCGGCTCGTTGCTTCCACCTTGAACTTCCAAGCCGTTGTTAGACACAATTCGTCTCAAGGTTTTGGGACAGATAATATGAACGTGCCGTTTGTTAGTGTAAGCATCTAGACACCAATGCTATCAACTTCAATTCCCGTGACGTGCAAGTGAAGGCGCATTAGCTAATTTCCCATCAATGCCACTTCGTTGTTGTGACAAGATCCGATCCTCACATCTATAAAATAACATTTTTGTGCCTTAACAGTCTCATTTAAGCCCCAGTTTGCGAAAAATTTGAAAAACTTCCAGAAATATTTTGATACATTACTGGCCATTAAAATTGCTACACCACGAAGATGACGTGCTACAGACACGAAACTTAACCGACAGGACGAAGATGCTGTGATATGCAAATGATTAGCTTTTCAGAGCATTCACACAAGTTTGGAGCCGGTGGTGACACCTACAACGTGCTGACATGAGGAAAGTTTCCAACCGACTTCTCATACACAAACAGCAGTTGACCGGCGTTGCCTGGTGAAACGTTGTTGTGATGCCACGTGTAAGGAGGAGAAATGCGTACCATCACGTTTCCGACCATGATAAAGGTCAGATTGTAGCCTATCGCGATTCCGGTTTATCGTATCGCGACACTGCTGCTCGCGTTGGTCGAGATCCAATTACTGTTAGCAGAATATGGAATCGGTGGGTTCAGGAGGGTAATACGGAACGCCGTGCTGGATCCCAAAGGTCTCGTATCCCTAACAGTCGAGATGACAGGCATCTTATCTGCATGGCTGTAACGGATCGAGCAGCCACGTCTCGATCCCTGAGTCAACAGATGGGGACGTTTGCAAGACAACAACCATCTGCACGAACAGTCCGACGACGTTTGCAGCACCATGGACTATCAGCTCGGAGACCATGGTTGCGATTACCCTTGACGCTGCATGACAGACAGGAGCGCCTGCGATGGCGTACTCAACGACGAACCAGAGTGCACGAATGGCAAAACGTCATTTTTTGGAAGCAATCCAGGTTCTGTTTACATCATAATGATGGTCGCATCCGTGTTTGGCGACGTTGCGGTGAACGTACATTGGAAGCGTGTATTCGTCATCGCCATACTGGCGTATCAGCCGGCGTGATGGTATGGGGTGCAATTGGTTACACTTCTCGGTCACCTCTTGTTCGCATAGACGGCACTTTGAACAGTGGACTTAGCATTTCAGATGTGTTACGACCCGTGGCTCTACCCTTCATTAGATCCCTGCGAAACCCTACATTTCAGCAGCATAATGCACGACCACATGTTGCAGGTCCTGTACGGGTCTTTCTGGATACAGAAAATGTTCGACTGCTGCCCTGGCCAGCAAATTCTCCAGATCTCTCACCAATTGAAAACGTCTGGTCAATGGTGGCCGAGCAGCTGGCTCGTTACAATACACCAGTCGCTACTCTTGATGAACTGTGATATCGTGTTGAAGCTGCTTGGGCAGCTGTACCTGTACACGCCATCCAAGCACTGTTTGACTCAATGCCCAGGCTTATCAAGGCCGTTATTACGGGCAGAGGTGGTTGTTCTGGGTACCGATTTCTCAGGATCTATGCACCCAAACTGCGTGAAAATGTATTGACACGTCAGTTCTAGTATAATATATTTGTCCAATGAATACCCGTTTATCTTCTGCATTTCCTCTTGGTGTAACAATTTTAATGGCCAGTAATGTATGTTTAATAAAGGAGTAACGTGTTTTGTTCTCGCTTCTGCAGCTGTCTCTCCAAAAGTCGCTTGTGGAGTCGTCTAGTGCCTGAATGGATACCTAATACTAGTAGTAGTAATAAGATCATGCTTGAAAAGAGAACGTATGTATGTTTAATTTTTCAGATTGAATAGCTTACAGAAAAAAGACTTATTTCTTTACAAAGGACATAATTCTAAAATTTTCCTTTGATATTATCGTAAATTTTCTACGTGCTGTGTGTAATTTGTAAGAACAAGCGGTGACTTTTCTGTTGAACATCATTAGTAGCAGCTGTTGATGCATCAAAATGTCAGCAATTATGCAAAATTATCATAAGCCTGGAACCTTGCGCAAAACAGAAATACTTCGTTTAGGGGCCGATGAAATAATTTGGTACAAAATACGACGTAAATTAATTGCTGTAAGTTTTGTAAAGTACACTACGGCCATCTGTATCGATGTGTCGTAACAACTGCTGTACATTGGCGACAAAATGTTGAAGAGCACAAGAGAAACTTCATTAAAGAATATTAAATGAGTATATTTATGGAGCCTTTGGCTAACGGTTTATAAGTATAGAGCCATACCGTCTTGGTACCGTTTGTAGTGACGTTACACGCCTGGGTTCTTATATATTAAAAATAAAACAGCCCATCAGTATTTACCCCGAACCCAGACATATTGTTCTCTGTATCCCACTTTGTGCCAAAACACGACGACTGTGATCACCTTAGTGCCAAAGCCAAATAGCGCGTTAAAGAAACCAAAAAATGTCTGTATTATTAATAAAAATACGTAAAGATTTGTTGTACAACAATACATCATGCACACAGCTCATTTACTGGCACTACTGATCTAACTTACAGGTTAATGTACACTTGGCGATTACTGTAATTTGATGTTTGTACCTAGGTCGTCCGGGGAGGCCGAGCGGTTCTAGGTGCTACAGTCTGGAACCGCGCAACCGCTACGGTTCTAGGGACTGATGACCTCAGAAGTTAAGTCCCATAGTGCTCAGAGCCATTTGAATCATTTTTTGAACCTAAGTAAAATAGGGCTTTAAATAAGCCAAAACAAGTATTATTTCTATTACACTCCTGGCCTATTTTGTTGACTATTTTGTTTACATCAAGGTCATGGATCTATTGTAACTTCAAAAGCCACGACCTCCTTATCAGTGATATCACAAGCCATGCATCCCTCCTCACCCCTCCCTTCTCTCCTCTCTCCTAATCCTATCCTACTTCTCTCACCCTTGCCTTCCAGCCAATCTCAGCGCAGTATTAAAATGCAGCAACCAATCAGAATGTAGTTTCAATAAATAATTAAATAAGTAAAACAAATTTAAAATATCGAAGATGGTGGAATTAAGCCAGTTGTACTTTGTACCATCTCCCCCCTCCCCAAGCCCCCGAATCAATCAGAACAATGCGTAAAAATGGCGTCGAGTTGCATTCTTTCCATGAAAGTCAATGATATCAGCGCACACTCCGCTGTAGAGTGAAAATTTCATTCTAAAGTCAATGATATTTACGTACGATATTAACCTTTTACCTCTCGAAATGGGTCGGCACTAAAAATATATAAATAATAATAATAATAGAATAAAAGAAGAGAGAGAACAGAATGAGTCACTGTTTACAGAAACGAAATTTCAGATATCGGATTAGGACACCACTTATGAAAACAGAATGTGTCACCTTTTAAATAAAGTGATTAATGAATCTTTCGAAATAATTGGAGCAGGTCGCTATTCAAAAAATGAAACCGGTAACCCTTTAAAGAAACAGAACCAGTCGCCATTTAAAGAAATTGAATGTTTTAAACTAATACTTTCATATGAGTTATAAACATAAAATGGAGAAACATCAAAATAAATCGACAAAATAAATTATGACATGCAAAAAGAGGCACGAAGAAGTGCATTGGTAACTAAAACAAACTGTTATGGCATCACAGATGATTAATGGAAACAATGTGACACTATATTGTCTCTAAAATCCGCAGCAAATAGCCCAAAATTGTGACAGTTGCCTCCTATTTTTTATTTGGATACAGATAACCACGTAATAAAATTGTTACAGATTGCTTCGCACATCATTAACTTACATGAAATTATAACAAATTGTACGAGAGCGATCAGTTAATATTGCTGAACAGTGGACAATTACGATCAGTTTACAGAATGAATGCCACTAACCCAGATGCATATACACACATCAAAGAAAGTTTTGCATCACGTCGGTTCCGAGAGTTCCGGATCCTGTACAGAAAATTGGAATAAAGATCGACATAAACATAATTTCCGTCCTTTATAATGCTCATGGAAACCACACATTACATGTTGTACTACCATACAGCCAGACCTTCACAGGTGGCGGTCCAGATTGCTGTACACACCGATACCTCTATTACCCAGTAGCACGGCCCTTTGCATTGAAGCATGCCTGTATTCCTCGTGGCGTACTATCCACAAGTTCATCAAGGCACTGTTGGTCTAGATTGTCCCATTACTTAACGGCGATCCGGCGTAGATACCTCAGAGTGGTTGGAGGTCACGTTGTTCATAAACAGCTCTTTTCAATCTATCACAGGCATGTTCGATACGGTTCATGTCTGGAGAACATGCTGGCCACTCTATAGAACGATGTTATGCTGAAGGAAGTCATTCACAAGATGTGAATGATGGGGGCACGAATTGTCGTCCATAAAGACGAATGCCTCGCCAGTATGCTGCCGATATAGTTGCACTATCGAACGGAGGTTGGCATTCACGTATCGTACAGCCGTTACGGCGCCTTCCATGAACACCAGCGGCGTACGTCGTCCCCCATAATGCCACCCCAAGACATCAGGTAACATCCGCTTTGCTGCACTTGCTGGACAGCGTTTCTAAAGCGTTCAGCCTGCCGGGTTGCCTCCAAACACGTCTCCGACGATTGTCTGGTTGAAGGCAAATGCGACACTCATCGGTGAAGAGAATGTGATGCCAATCCTGAATGATCCATTCGGCATGTTGTTGGGCCCATCTGTACCGCACTGCATGGTGTCGTGGTTGCAAAGATGGACCTCGCCATCGGCGTTGGGGGAAAGGTTGCGCATCATGCAGCCTATTACGCAGAGTTTGAGTAGTAACACGACGTCCTGTGGCTGCACGAAAAGCATTATTCAACATGGTGGCGTTGCTTAGATAATCACTTGATAAATAAATTTACTGAAGTTCTTTCAATTACAATTGGTACAAATCTGTGGTTTGCTCCACAGATTTCTGAGAATTGTCCGAAGAAAAATCCAGGTCGGTTTATTGTAAACGTTGCTTGATTTAGTCGACCTCCCGAGCCATAATCCTTAGGTAGCGGTCATCCACTGCAGTAGTATCCCTTGGGCGGCCTGAGGGAGGCATGTCATCGTCAGTTCCTGTCAATCTGTATCTCCTCCACGTCAGAGCAACGTCGCTTTGGTTGACTCCGACACGCCTGGACACTTCCGTTGTTGAGAGCCCTACCTGGCACAAAGTAACAATGCGGACGTGATCGAACCGCGGTTCTTTATATCTTTGGGCGGGTTTAGTGACACCCCTGAACAGTCAAAGGGACTGAATCTGTGATACAATATCCACAGTAAACGTCTATCTCTAGGAGCTCTGGGAAACGGGGGTGATGCAAAACTTTTTTGGATGTGTCTATATTTATGCATTTATGTGATTTATAGACCAAAGTAATTCTCACATTTCTATCTCTTACTCGTCATAATCGTCATCTTACATGTGCTCCCACAACATTAAAAAAATGCAGTAGCTGTCACAGACAGCACTGTGGACTCAACTTTTTGTACCATATGAGCCATGCTGCGAGGTCGATAGCTCGGTCCACCGATTTGATTACTTTCTCTGCCTATTCGACTATATTTGTCCCTCTCTGTGGCAGGAAGGAAAGAGTGGAGGGTGGAGGCTGACGGTTCTTGCCATTGGTGTCCACGGAGCGTACGTGCTTATTGGGGAGCAACTGGCCAGTATTTGCCGGCCCACGGATTTCCTGTTGCGAGCATTGTGAGCCGGTGTTTACGGTACACTACGGTGCAGCCGGCCGTAGACGCGAGGTGCTTGGCGAGGCTACATCTGTCCTGCCTGGGCTAGTTCGCTTGGTTTCGAGGTTCCTCGTGGAGAAATCGACGAAGCCTATGGATCATAACCAGGTCTGCCCTAGTCGACTGGAACGCTCTCTTCATATTTTGCCGGACTAAGGGTGGATGCCGCCTTGGATTTTTCAGTCGAGGACAGATCCACGTCCTGCCTCCTTCAGTTTATGGATGAGCGTAATTTGTAATGTGTACCAGAAACTCATCGAGGTTGCCTGAAATTTGTTTGAAGCAGCTTGGCGCTTGTCTTCCGGTTGGTTTTCAACTCCAATTGCACTGCGTTCCGCAGTTTGCATTTAACTGGTGATTATTTGAAGGGGCCACTGGCATCTGCTCAACTTCCTTACATATCGAAATTGGCTTATATGTTTAGCGCATATTGTTTGAAAAGTTGTAAATAGGGATTCAAACTTTTGTTTTTCTGTAATTTTGATTTTAATGAGTTGTGGCCTGTGCTCAATTTTAAGTTTAGATTTCATCATGCCCCTGCGTTGAATTTAAAGCGGATCCACTTTCATCAATGGTAGTGACTTGGTTCCTGAAGACATTAGTGTATGCCTTCTTATTCTATAGTGGAATAACGAGAATATTTTATTTGATACCCAACCACTTGTTTTACAATATAAATAATATTTGATTCTTGGTTACTCCTCTCTCTATACCCGCTCTAAGTCTGATTTTTTTAATGATCTGGGCCAAAAGCTGTAGTTTGTTTTACCGTTTCACTGTTTAAGAGAGTTACACGAAATATAATCGCAACTGCGAGTATGGACAACTATCAACTGTAGCATGGAATGACGACAGTGAAAATTTTTACCGGACTGAGACTCGAACCCAGATTTTCCGCTGATCGCTGGCGGTCACCGTGCCATTTGGCTATCCGTGGACGACTCACGGCTAGACCCAAATTTTCATTCGTCGTCAGCTATGCATCTACAAGCTGTACACGTACATCCAGTATTTATATTCCCGTACAGGTGAGACATTTTACTTGAAAGTCGCTTTCCTGGTGTCGTCGGATAAAACTGATTTCGCAGTGCCCGTGTTAGTCTGAATTACGATGCAGAGTTCATTTGGACATGCATACATGCATGCAATCTTAACGTTATCACCCTTGCTTTAATTTCACCAAAGGTTGTTTCGACTTTTGTAAATGCTGAGTCCTTCCCTCAGTCATTTCTTTTTCGACTTCTTCATATTTTACATGTAACCATTTCGTCTTAGCTTGCCTTCAGTTCCTGCCTGTACTTCTATATATCCGAATTTCCCTTCACATTTTTGTACTTCCTCTTTCAACGATCAGCTGAAATATTTCTTCTGTCACCCAAGGTGTTTTCGCAGTTACCTTCCTTGTATCTATGTTTTTCTTTCCAACTTCTGTGAGTTCCCTGATTAGGGAAGTCCATTTCTTTTCAGCTCAAATTCCTACTGAGCTATTCATTATCACAGTGTCTATAGCCATAGAGAACTTTAAACATATCTCTTCATTTCTTAGTATTTCCGTATCCCACTTCTTTGCGCATTGATTCTTCCTGACTAGTCTCATGAAATTCAGCCTACTCTTCATTACTAAACTGTAAGCGGAGTATATCTGCCCTGGGTACGGCTTACAATTCAGTAACTACTTTCGGAATCTATGCCTGCCCATGATGTAATGTAACTCGAATCTTCCTGTATTTCCCGGCCTCCTCTTGGGATTATTCAGCAGAGTATTCGTAATCACCAGCTTAAATTTGTTGCAGAACTCAGTTAGTGTTCCTCCTCTAGCAATCCTACTACCACTCTCATGTTTTCCCGTGATCATTTTTTTTACTCGTTCTCCTACAATTTTAGATATTCATCTCTCTTTACATACTGAATTACCCGCCCTTATATACTTTCTCTAGATCTTCCTCTTCTGCTTGGGATGTCGGCGGGTTGTTAGATTTGGTTTGCTGCTGATTCTGATGAGAACTACCCTATCACTGAACTGTTGACAGTAGCTCACTTTCTGCCATGCCTTCCTATTCATAAAGAATCACATTCCCATTGTACCATTTTCTGCTGCTGTTGATACTACTCTAACTCGTCTGACCAAAAACAGTATTTTCTTTCCATTTCACTTCACTGACGCTCATCCTAGCTAGATTGGGCCTTAGCACTTCCATTTTCAGATTTTCTAGGATCCCTACCACGATCAAACTTCTGACATTCTACGCCCCAATTCGTGGAAGTTACCCTTTCGTTTGTAATTCATTATTTTTCTCGTGGTCAGCAACACTTCGGCAGTGCCCTCACGGAGATGCGAAAGGGGGACTAGTCTGAATCTTTTATCAACTATTTTTCCGTTACAGGTCACATGTCCTGTGGATAACACTCTGTGTCTTTAAGGCAGTAAGGTTGGCTTCTGCGTCCTCACAACGTTGATCATTGCTGTTTCCGCCGCCTTTTAAGAGCAGTTTCCCACCCCAAGGGCATGAGAGTTCCCTAAACCTCTGTCCGTTCCTCCGCTCTCGAATTTTCAATCCAGCACTTTTTGTTTATTAGTGAAACATTCTTCCCCTAGATCGCGGGTCTTAGCCGTCGCACCTATCACAGACTTCAGTGCCGCCGCTTGCTAGGAGAGAGGGAGAGGTAGAGAGAGAGAGAGAGAAGGGGTAGGGGGAAAGGAGAGAGAGAGGGGGGAGGGGGGAGGAGAGAGAGAGAGAGAGAGAGAGAGAGAGAGAGAGAAAGCCCCGGGCGGCAGTTATGTCCTCACCTCGCAGGCGTCCTGATAACACAGGGCCCAGGTGGCTCTGCTAAGAGAGAGTGAGATGACACAAGTCAAATTGCTAATATGTTGCATGAAACACAAGCAGAGGCAATGGGAAAGAGAAAAAGCGAAAGGCACACTGAAGATAAAATGTGTTATAATTTTTTTCCGTACAGTATTTTTACAGAGGACGTTTTTCATATAGGTGCGAGATGTGGGTGCTGTAATTTTGGTTATGTGGTTTTGGCTACTTCTCAAGGTACTGAACTACTCACATTTGGCTACTTTGCAGATCACCATCCGAAAGACAGACATAGTTCATCGCAGGAAGGAGACTATTTTAGGGTTTTTGGCAGGGAAACGAATAAAGCAACATATATTATTGAACAACATATTTATTAATTTTTAAATGTATGTTTACACACACAAAACAACTCTTCCTTTATGTTTGTTTGTTGTGGATTCGTTAACATCCGCTTTAATTTTTAACTTATAATATAGTTCTACAGAAGGATCATATAGTTCGTTTTACAACCAGTAATTGGACAAGAGCAAAGGAGTCATATTCTGGAATTCTATATGTACCTAATTTTTTTCTCTACAGATTAACTCTTTTATGGATTAAGTACTAGAACCATTCCAGTCACTTGAATAGTTCTGAATACTTCTGGAACTTCCATCTGATTCAGCAATGTTGGGGAGAGAATTACGCTCAATTTCTTATCTTTTGTGAAACTTGTAACGTGATACATAGTTCCGTCAACAAAAATCTGCTCAGTGAAAAAAAAAATCTGCCTGATCTGCAGGGATTCTACCTCATCAGCAAAAATTCTGGCTGTGTAACGATCCTTGATAACTGCAACTGATCAGTGATCCGTGGTAGTGAAAAGTGTAAATACGAGTATGACTTCCTCCAAAATGCTAAAATATTTTGGTTTGTGGATATTATTGGAGAGCGTGGACAATCTTGTTACTGGCACTGCTAACTTAAATTAGACCGAAAGTCGTATGCTCCTTAGCAATAAGCGTTTCAATGCGCGTGTGCCCATTGCGGGACAGTTTTTATGACAAAATTATGGTGGTTAAATTCTGTGATAAGATCGACTGCCAAGAACGATTAGAGAAGTGACAGTCTGTAATGTTAAAGAAGAAAATGTGTGGTATATTTAACAGTTACCTGCTTGAGAAATTCTCCAAGTTCATCTCTGCGAAATGTGCCGTCACGCCAGACTTATCATTTCTCCTAAATGAGAGCAGCAATGTGACATCAGGAGGAATATTGGAAAACATCGGCACGAAAGCACTTGAAACCGTTTGGAGGAAATATGAAAATCCTGTAGATATACGATATGAAGCAGAATAATGATATGGTGTCAACGCAAAGTTACCAGTTCTCCTGCTTGGGAACAATACTGTGACAACAAGACGTATACTGGAAAGAATTGGAAACCATTTCAAGGAAATGTTAAAATATTGTGGCTGTACCATATAAAATAGAACTGACTGGCGCTAAAATGGTTGTACTAATGGGTTTGGTACCCGGGATATTGCAGCAGCGTTATGTGAAGGACTGTTACCTTATGTTCCTGGATATAACACTAGATTTTGCAGAGATTTTTAACAAAATGAAGATGTGGAACTTCGAGCCTTCAGACCATGGTTTCTGTGTGCGAGGAGACTACGCCGGCCTTAGTGGCCGTGCGGTTCTAGGCGCGTCAGTCTGGAACCGCGTGACCGCTACGGTCGCAGGTTCGAATCCTGCCTCGGGCATGGATGTGTGTGATGTCCTTAGGTTAGTTAGGTTTAAGTAGTTCTAAGTTCTAGGGGACTGATGACCACAGATGTTGAGTCCCATAGTGCTCAGAGCCATTTGAACCATTTTTGAGGAGACTACCTAGGAATCAGCAATGTGATTTTGAACAACAGTAAGATAGCTGGAAAAGACTATTTAGGGTTGGTGAGCTCCAATTGTAAAGACATATGGTAAATTTAATGTGCAAAATGTTTATTAATTTTTGTATTTTCTGCTATTTATGATGATTTACGTGTGTATTTTGGATGGTGATCTTGCAAAGTAGCCACAAGTGGATAGTTTGGCGACCACATGAAGTAGCCAAAATTAGACAGCAGGAAGCACAGCAACCCACGCTTCGTGCCTATATGAATGTGTGAGTAACGAATCGATTTCATTGGAACATGGCGTGCCGCCAATCGAAGAGTTTAAATGTTTATTAACAGGTTAAACAGTCACAGAGGGAAATTACCAAAGAGCTTGCAGTTCATGGAGTGTATTCAGGTGTGAAACACTTGGAGAATATTCCGATTGATATTCAAAAACTGACACGCTAGTCGTTGCTGATGTGTTCGAAAGTTGCGAAATCTTAAGATTTGTGGATAGGATCCTTCACATTACATTACTTCATCTGGCTTGGTGTGAGATACTCTAATGAAAAGTAATAAAGATTATGACCGATATCAAACAACTCCAGTTTGTTGAAAGAGGCATTAGAGGCGGAATTGGTCATTGTCCTTACACACATATAGTTGCTACAACAGATGCATGACCGATTGTGATGACAAACTTGACCTACACTGCATCATATATCTTCATGTGGATAGCCTATAGAGCTGTGTGATGTTGCAATATATTCCTCCAAAGAGTGTTGAAATTTATGTGATTGAAAATGTACCAGACAGTTACAACATAGGTATGTTTTAGAAATTGATCTTTGATACTGCAGAAGTACCCACAATTAACTTTCATGTTTGCCTTACATTCAGGAAAAATGTCACGATAATCCAACATTAAGAAACGAAAGATATTACCACCGACTTTATACGACAAGAAAAATATGTTTTTTACTACAGGAATCTGAAACCATGTTTGCAATATGAACTGGTGCCAGCCGTTGTGGTCGAGCGGCTCTAAGCGCTTCAGTCCGGAACCACGCGACTTCTGCGGTCGCAGATTCGAATCCTGCCTCGGGCATGGATGTGCGTGATGTCCTTAGGCTAGTTAGGTTTAAGTAGTTCGAAGTTCTAGGGGCTGATGACCTCAGATGTTAAGTCCCATAGAGCTCAGAGCCATCCGAACCATTTTTGTACCATTTGAAGCAACATGAACTGGATGAAAGAATCATGGAATTTCATCATTTATGGAAGGTCCCTGCATAAAGTGATGCATTCCTCCAAAATGCCTGAGTGGAAGCAATGATTTCAGGAATAACCTTATCATAGTGATGAAAAATTGTGTTTTGGAAAATTCACGTAAAATTTGTGAAATATTAGCGATATATATTACCAAATGCAAAATTATGATTGATTTTATTTTAAATAATAGAAACATGTGGGGCCGGCCGGCGTGGCCGAGTGGTTCTAGGCGCTACAGTCTGGAACAGCGCGACCGCTACGGTCTCAGGTTCGAATCCTGCCTCGGGCATGGATGTGTGTGATGTCCTTAGGGTAGTTAGGTTTAAGTAGTTCTAAGTTCTAGGGGACTGACGACCTTAGCAGTTAAGTCCCATAGTGCTCAGAGCCAGCCAAACATGTGGGGCAGCTGCGCTAATTGTGGCACCATATTTTTAAACCTTGGTACTTTGTAGCGTTCCTATTGAACTGAGCAGATCTCTTGTAGCGTTCGATAAAGTCATTGCAGTAGGAATGGCTGTTTAGGATATTTCGAAAACCGCACGAATCGAGTCACACTATGGTTCCAAATTAAAGATCTGCCAAATCATGTAAAACTATGTTACACATACACTGACAGCTTAGGGTACTACACTGAAAGTCAGAATATCCATGAGCATAGCAGTGATGGGCATCTAAACTCCGATACCTCAGAATTCCCTTCAAAAAACACATGGAGTATTCCATTAGTTTAATGGAAGACGAACTTAATGGGGAACATATTACAAAATTTGTTCAGCTATGACAAAACTGTGTGCTCTCGAAACTGAGTCAGGGCGCATAATGTGCAGCGCAGGATGCATAAAACTGTGTTCTGTAAACAGGGTTAACCTTAAGCGACAATGTGTATTGGATTTGGAAGTAAAACCTACAGTGAAATTTGTAACTAACAAGGGAATGGTCAGTCTTGTCATGTCGAAACCTGTGTTGCTTTTTTTACCACTGTGAGTTAACATTGTAAGAAGTCTGTATGCAGAATTTTAGCTGCTGACATGAACTGGAAGTCTGTAAACAATTTGATGAAGTAAGACATTATTGTCGCATGGTTTCCGCGCTTATAACTGCCTCTTGTACAACCCTGACC
Organism: Schistocerca cancellata; assembly: GCF_023864275.1. Taxonomy (NCBI): domain Eukaryota; kingdom Metazoa; phylum Arthropoda; class Insecta; order Orthoptera; family Acrididae; genus Schistocerca; species Schistocerca cancellata. Next base: position 313,208,958 of record NC_064630.1, on the reverse strand, counting down.
TCTCTCGCTACGTTATACCAACGCCATCTAGGGACAAGGTGGCGTTAGCTACGCGCCGCTCTCTTGCCACAGCAGTGAGAGAGCTGATTCCCCCAGTGAAAGGGATCGTATGATAATTAAACATTCGTTGACAAATATGGCTGATATGTTATCTACAACATTCTTTTCAAATAGCTATGAAAGAGACACAAATAAATATACGGTTTAGAACACGTCCAAATTTTATTTCTTGTAATTACCTCGAAAATGCGAAATATTGATACAATGTTCAAAACAGGTTTTTTTATGCACCAAGAACATACAAGCAAAGATGACATATGACAGCCCTGCGAATCACAGACGTTGTTAGATGTCCGTAGACAAAACTGGGGTGGCGTTAGGAATGAATCAGGCCTGGTATCAGTATATTTCGAGGAGTGCCACGCATATTTAATCAAATTCTGAAACCGTGGGGAGGAAAATTGATAATGTACTACCTATTGCAGCTTGAGAATATTGTCACGGTGATACACAGGAAATTGCAGTGTTCTGCACACAATAATTTTCTCTGTTAGTTTTCTGTAAAATGCCTTCCACTGACGGAAAAATTCTCTGTCCAAAGGTTGAATTACGTTCATCGTGCCGGGTGGAATCTGAAGTATCTCTACTTCTTTGTCAGGGTGGGCTCGAAATACAGCTTTTAATGAATCAGACCTTTTATGACCTGACCACGAATCTAGAAGGAGAAGAGATTTGTTCCCGCAGAACGGAAGAAAAGCATGACGCGTGAAAAGTGTAACGTTTTCATTTCCCATTTTTCCAGACTTCGATGCGTCTACCACAAGATTGTTTGCGTAGAACATTGTTCTTTTGACACGTGGTCCAAAACGTCCAGTTGGTTCTTGAAGACACACATATAGGCTAGTTTAGGCAGCAATGAACCATCCAGACTAATTATGGGCATTATAGTGTATGAATTGGTGAGTGCAGTCGTGGACTGCGCAATCGCCTCAATATGTTTTTCCCCTTTGAATGTCAGTGTTCTTTTCGCACGCATTTCTTTTTGAAAACCTGACTGAACTGCATTGTACACGTACGATTCACTAAAACTAGCAATCTTATTTTTTGCATTCGTAAGAAAAGCTTCTATCATTTCGATTTGTGTCACTTCATTTTCCGACCTGTTTCTCGATACAAATTTTATTATTTTTATTGCCACAATTTTATGTGATCTTTTGAAGCGACTAATCCAACTTTGAGAAGCTGTAAATTCTTTAGCGCCTATCGCGTTGGCAATCTCTAAAGCCCAATCACGCAAAGTTGTATCGCTGACATTAAATGACTGTTGTCTGGCATCGGTAAATAGCTCAAAAAGTCGCGCATTTATCTCCGTCGCAATTTCCAGTCGACTCTTACGTCGTCCACCGACTTCCTTTTTCCATCTATACAATTCACGTTCAGAACGGACAAACCGATACTTATTTTGAACAGTACTTACACATAGGCGTTTCTTACCACTTTCGTTCAACCAATACATCACCGCTTTTTCTTTGTCTGATAAGGTAATTGTAGTTGCTGGTGTTACTTTCGGATGGTACGTGGCACTATCACTCGAAGAGTCTTCATGAGTGCAACGTTCGTCGGTGTCTTCGCCGTCTGTAGATTCACAGTCTGCAATATCGAGTGTTTCAGTTGTTTATAGCCACATGTCTGCGCCATTTACATGTTCGTCTAGAAGTTCAACAACTATTTCGCACAACACATAGTCTTCACGCGTGTTTTCTGTTGATTGCTTCATTTGGCGTCTGTGGCGTATCTCCATGGCAAGCAGCAAAACATTTATAGCGTTCACCATCACCTGGGAGGGGAGATTGAATGTTCACCGTAAAGTGGCTTGCGGAGTATAGATGAACATGTACAGAACATCTTTCACATCTCTAACCAGTTTCAGGACGTTATGTTTCGAAATACGTACCAGAAATTAAAAGGACGTGGATGCCACAGAAACGAATATTCGTTTCCCCTTTCCACCAAAACCGTGCAGCGATATTCCTCTTTAGTGAACGCCGCGATAAGACGGCCGCACTTGCCGACCATGCGCACAACGCTCGCGACTCGCCATTTCCAGGGGTGGCCAGCCGTCACTGCAAGCGCCAAGCAGGAAACACAGCCATGTTCGTGATTTTTTTTAGGTGACTTCCAGTTCATGTCAGCAGCTACAATTCTGCATACGGACCTTTTGCACAGTTAAATAACAGTTTTAAAAAAAGCAATACATGTTTCGGCATGACAAGTCTGACCATTCCCTTGTAAGTCAAAGAAACATGTTGCTTCTACAATTAAACAACACAAACTGGGGTTATCTGAACAGGACGATAAACTTCCTGGCAGATTAAAACTGTGTGCCGGACCGAGACTCGAACTCGGGATCCTTGCCTTTCGCGGGCCAGGGCTCTACCAACTGAGCTACCCAAGCGCGACTCACGCCCCGTCCTCACAGCTTTAATTCCGCCAGTACCTCGACTCCTACCTTTCATTCTAGGACGATAAAAGTTTAATAAGTCTTGGTAAGGTAGATACAGTGACTTGTGGCCATTACCACACGAAAAGTGATTATTGATTTCATTGTAAATAATGTAAATACCTGAAAATAATGTAATTACCTGAAGAACTTAAATTGTATCTGACGTAAATCAAGATACTTATGTTCTCATTACCTTGTTGGAAATGTAGTGGTCCATCGTAATTGCTCAGACTGTAAAAATACTGCATGAAATCTTTTATATTAAATTTTATGATTTTCTTCTTACCTGTAATTCAACAGCTGCAGAATATTTCAAAAGATATGAAGAGGCAGTCGTTAGCTGCACAAACAAACTTTGTATAGCTTAACCGTACAGCGTTTGACTCTACAGCTTCTCTGTAAAATCATTCACGGTGAACTACTTCACGTCCAACTCTCTTTGTATCTGATTACACATTCGGAGCTGGCTTTCTCACAGCTTTTAAAGCAATTTTATTTTATTGTTTCTATCCAACGTGTACTAACGAGTTTTGGGTAACGTAGATCTTTTACTTTCTGACAATGTCCTCTTGTTATAGCCACGAACTGCTACTTAATGTTAATGTGTAATCGCACATTGACTTGTTAAAACGCCTACAAGATTTAGTAGCTCCCACACACTAGGTTTTAGTTAGTACCTAGGCACAGTTGCACAAATAAAGTCAACATGGGTACACGCGCTGGTGCCTCTCACACGCCTTTCTGTCGGCGGCGCCTACTCGCTGCTACCGAAGCCCGGTTGCAGCTCACAATCTCGTGTTCCCCGCTGACGCCCGTCCAGCGGCCAGCCTCTTCTCCAGGATGTTGAACAGTTCCACAGGTTGCCACTGTTCCAGTGGCCTAAGCCGCCAACATAAATAATAAATTCTGAACAACTTACCTTCCTTTGTTTATCTCCCTGTATGTAGTAATGATGTTACTTTCATATGTCTGTCTGCGTAACACTTGGTCTTTTGTTAATAATTTTATATGGTTTTGTAAGGTTCATTGCATACTTACGCTTCAACTGTTGCAGAATGTATTACAGTTTATATGTACACTAGCGCTCCAGAATTGTATATAGGTGTGGTCAACGCCCTTCTTATCTTCAGTAGGTTGCTTGATTTTCGTCTCACTGTAGTAGAATAGCACCGCAAGGAAGGAGGTTTGCTGGTGTAGTCCGCGCGATTCAAATTTTCATTCGTTGCTTCAATCTGCATAAACATCATAGGTGTTTGAGACTCGAGAAATTACATTTTAGTAATCATACCTTAATTATTCAGTGTGGGCCCCAGACTGCAGCTGTGTTTGGTAATATATACAGTATATTAAAAATTGTTGATCGATATTTGGAAGTGAGTGAAGTCATTGGCCTCCGTTTTATGCGAATGTGTCCTCCTGTGTGGGAGCACATAGAATTATGTGGGCTACATAGTTGGATGCGAAGGCGTTCTGAGTAGTAAACATGCCAGTAGGCGCTAGCCCCAACAAGGCGTCTCGTCCCCCGTGGATGCCCACAGTAGATGCCAGCATATCGGCTCCTATGTAGCTGCTGTGACACATGGAAGATCATTAATGCGTTGAAGAGCTTATAGCTATCTCAGGTGACTGTGTGACGGAAGAATAAGCAGATCAGTGACAAGTAGAATTTTGAGCCCTCTTCACGTACTTGCAATTCTTTGTAATTGTTTGGTACCCCTTTTCTGTGCACCCGAAACACCCTTATTAATATATTTTGTACCACTCTTCAGGAGTGGTCCAGTTGTTCGCCAGTGGCTGATGAAGTTACTTCCTTCCACTTAGTGGGTGACTCTCATCAATCTGCGAAGTGCGTTTGATGTCGCCTGTGCGTCTAAGGAACAGCCAGTATTGTTTCCCTTGGATCCCAGGTGTACATATTCTCGTACAAATTTTGGGCTAGTCCAGCATAGCCGTAGGCAACGAAACACTGCTCGGAGCCTATAGCAGACTAAGCAGCGGTCTGGGGCTTTAATTTTTCACCATGCGTTTCGCAGTACCGCACAGCAACCAGTGTCACGACTATAATGCAAATGGAAAGCCATCGATGCGCCTGTGGAAGTCGATTTTATTGCCACCTAGTGGAAATATTTACAGCTATTTTGCTGAAGGTATTACAGAATTAAAAGTTTTACTAGCTTGCGATACTCTAGCAAACTCGAGACAGATAAGTAGTAGACTTTCGGTTATGATGTATGAACCTAACTACGAGTGACAAATTTTCCAATATTATCTACTTCAACTAAAAAATTATTAAAATATGAGGAAGCTCTTATTAGTTATCGAAAATCGTTCTTATGAAAATGTTTTGAAACGTCAACTGTCAATATATACTACTTATGTATGAAAGTGTCATTTGAAGCAAAATCGAACCCTGTTTGACAAATTAAATACATTTACTCACTATATCAGAAAACTAAGGTGGGACATGTAAGAAAAAACTATTACATACTTATTGTCAAGAAAATTATGCTGCTCTCAAATAACAGGCCATTTTTAACAATTTTCTGAATGACCAACAATAGTGAGTATGAAATTTAAAAAAAAGAAAAGTTGTCATTGTGTGAGCAGCACTCGCGCGCTGAGGGTTGCGCACAAATTTAAGTATGTATACAGACAGTTCATCCATTCTGGAAATCGAGGCTCTCCACAATCTTTGCCGGTCGTCGACATTAATAGTGGCAAGTTATCGCTCCCAGGGATTCCAAGTCTTTCGAGAATGTTTGCATTTTAAGCTTAAAGTCGGATAACAAACGACAAATTTTTTTCTTATAATATAATCACAAATTAGCAATTTCGGATTTTTTCTATTTGCTTGTACTGCCAAACCTTTCTTCTTGCCAAATTTCGTGATTCTTGTCCAACGAGAAGTACACTACAGATTTTGATAAGTGGGGTTGCGAGTGCCGACATATGTGACATAAATGGCCACATATATTGATTACATTGCCTTACAAGCTAACATTTATTATACCGCCAGGAAATCATAGACCATAACATGTTACACTTTATTTCAACATCGTACGTCTACCCGTTCCTGAGAAAAACGGTTTCGAACAGTCGAACAGACAAACGAACAAAAAAGTGATAATATCAGGGTTCCCTTTTTACAGACTGAGATACGGGACCATAAAAAAGTGAGAATACTTTCCAAACGCTAATTAAATAACTCAGAATTTAATGTTTTTAGTTTAATGACCATGTTCATACGTTTTCAAGTAAATATTTGCAAAAATGTGATAACACAAACACAGATTAGGTCGTTAGAAAGCGCAGCATTTTGCTTTATTAAGCAGGAGACACGTAAGTTCGGTTCTAACGACATTGGACAAAATAGTGTTATTGCGAAGTGTATCGTGCGTCTTTAATTGTTTTGAGTTTCTCATATGCTTCGTTCTTTCAATATTTATTTCATGATTCATGGTGTACTCTCACCGATACAAAACGTGCCACAAGCCATTCACTATTATTCAAAGTTACTCGTTTATAATTGATAAGTGTTGGTCGCCCGTAATTAATTTTCATAGCCTTTTGTGTTTGATGAACTTGGATACTGCTGAAGTTATAAATATTTTTCCGAGGTATTATTTGGACCGTTGATTGTTCGCACTTCAAGTGGTGATTGCTCAGGTGAAGTTAGCAGCTAATTTATCAACAGTACGTTATTTCTTTCCTAACCCGAACGCACGCGAGCGCGCGCGCGCACGCGCAGAGAGAGAGAGAGAGAGGAATTGCTTTTATTTATTCGTATTAGTCTGTGGTTACACAATAAACCGAGAAATACCAGCCAAATCTGTAATTTCAGATTTTTACTAAAGTATACTGTGTATATGTAAAGTCTGCGGCTCGTGGTCTTGCGGTAGCGTTCTCGCTTCCCGCGCACGGGGTCCCGGGTTCGATTCCCGGCGGGATCAGGGGTTTTCTCTGCCTCAAGGTGACTGGGTGTTGTGTGTGTTTCATCCTCATTCACTCGCAAGTCGCCGTAGTGGCGGTAAGAGAAATTGTGGAGCGGCAGCCGAACCGCCACGTGAGGGGTCTCCCAGCCACCAACGCCATACACTCATTATTATTATTATGTACATGTAAACAGTGGTGAGTGCCGAAAACATGGTTGCCAGTATTAGTAACGCATGCGGTGTTCATGCCAAGAACATACTTTTCAGTGGCGATGTATAGAAATTCGTGGATGACTCTGAATATGGTCCTGACGCAAATGCACTACAGAAGTTGGTGCTAATCAGGTAAACTGCAAATAATTATTCAAGTAAATAACAATGTTGTGTCCCTTATTATAGTTTACGTGAATTTAGGTGGCAGTGTGATGGCAAAAATGTTAAGGACCATCATTAAAAATGGCGGCAATAAAATGAGTTTTATATTGTGCTGAATCATATTTTTTTTTAGGTTTTTACGCGCAATTACTGAAAAAATTGGTAATACAGATCTTAGTATCATAAACTGAAACAATTCGCACATTTTAAATTTGTATTTTTGCTATGTTTCAGATTAATATTTTGTAAACGCGCCCACCAAGCAAACAGTGGTAAGTCAGTGCTAACACAGGCACTCAGTGCGCGGGGTAAACAGGGTAAAGTACCCACTGATATATTATTAAGAAGAAATTTTGGACAGAATTTATGATTTTTAAAATTTCGTTACTCTAGAAAAATATGAAAATAGTGACATACCTGAATAAAAAAATCACAATGGATGTACTTGAAATATGTGATTTACGAGATTTTATTGTAGCTTCTGTGCGCAGTTTCTCAAAACAACCAACTTGTTCCATTGTATGCAGTTAGTACTTATTTAATGTTAGAAATCAATGAATAAGTGTACGGTGGAACGTTTTAAAACAAAATTCGGATTAAAGAACGAGAAAATGTTGGTTGAAATCTTTGGGTTAATCTGAGTAGTAGTTACATTCTTGAGATATAGAATACATGTCTAACAACTGGTTTTAATGATTCGTAGCAGCGATGGTAAACGCTTACCGGTGAAGCTTCGGAATTAGTTATGCATTTGTATTGTGTGATAAAAAATATTACTATCATGGTAAAATACAACTTGGAAAGTAGAAACTTTTTGTGAGTATTTTGAAACCATATTATTTACATACTATGTACAAATGCTGATAGAGTATTAGTTTCGTCTCACAGTCTTAAGGTTACGAGTTATAGGTACATTACATTGCACGATGTATTTATTTAAGAAGTATTCGAGAGTAAAACATTGAACTTTGGCAAGTGAAATTGATCTGTGAAATTCTTCCGTCAGCCTATCACGTGCCCGAAGAATGTTGGCCAAGCGCTGAATATCCTAAGGCCATTGGACAAGACCCTGCCACCAGTCGTCGCCGCATTCTCTATTGAATCGGCGATGGGCTCAACATTACCCTTGACGAGATTTTCGACGGCCGACGAAAAGCGATCCCTCTCAGCGTTGATGGTGTTCGGGATGATGGAGATCAGGGCAGCGAGTGGGTTGTTGGCGAGTTGGTTGTTTGCAAGTGGGTTGTTGGCACTGTTACTACTGCCGGTGAGTCCGCTGATGATGGCGGAAGCTAACAAGTTGTTGGCGTATTCACGAGGAATTATTATCGCTATAGGGTCTGTCGCTACCGAGGAGTCGGTGTTTGATGCTGAGTTTGGCACGTTTCCAGGGGACGAAGAGGCAGAGCCGCTATTCGCCTTCTGGTTGTCAGTGGTTCCGCCCTGCGGCCGAGGAGCAGCCTGAGGAAGCAAAGAAAATTTCTCAGCATTATATTATATTGGCCACATTTCAATTGTTAGCATTTTAATTTCTTAATTTTTTATTTTATAAAACTGTATTTTCGTTTACTCGAGTAACCGTCTTTGTAGTAGAGGTAGTTCATATTTGATAGTGCAACACACTCTACCGGAAGATAGCCAATTCGAATTCCTGGTAGACTGTCGGAACGACAGAGTCAGCAACAAAAAAGTCAAAACAACCTTCGGTGAAATTAAAAGCAAGGGTGGTAACATTAAGAGTGCAATGCAGAGGACAGAGCGGCTAGGTGGAAAGACTACATTAAGGACTTCCATGAGGGAGAAGATTTGCCCGATGTGACTGAAGAAGAGGCAGATGTCGATAGGGAACAGATAGGGGAACCAGTATTAGAACAGAATTTATAAGATCTCTGGAAGACCTAACGTCAAATATGGCAGAAGGGATAGACAACATTCCATCAAAATTTCTAAAATCATTTGGGGAAGTGGCAACGAAACGACTGCTCATGTTGCTGTGTAAAATTGTATGAGTCTGTCGATATACGACCCGACTTTCGCAAAAGTATCATCCACACAATTCCGAAGACCGCAAAGAACTGACAAGTGCAAGAATTACCGCAGAATCAGCTCAACAACTCATGCTTCTAAGTTTCTGACGAAGATAATATACAAGAGAATGGAAAAGAAAATTGAGGATCTATTAGATGACGATCACTTTGACTTTATGAAATGTAAAGGCACCAGAGAGGCAGTTCTGACGTTGCAGTTGATAACAGAAGCAAGACTGAAGAAAAATAAAGACACGCTCATGAGAGCTGTCGAACTGGAAAAAGCGTTCGACAATGTAACATCGTGCAAGATGTACGTAATTCTTAGGAGACTAGGGAGTAAGCTGTAGGGTGAGACGAGTAATATACGACATATACAAGAGCCAAAAAGGAAGACCAGAATCGAAGTGTTCGGATTAAAAAGGTTGTATTGACAGGGATACAGTCTTTCGCCCCTAATGTTCGATCTAGTCATCGAAGAAGCAATGATGGAAATAAAAGAAAGGTCCAAGAGTGGAAATAAAACTCTAGGTGAAAGAGTTTCAATGATACGATTCGCTAATGACATTGCCATCCTCGGTGAAAGGGAAGAAGCATTACAGGATCTGCTGAATGGAATGAACACTCTAATGGGTACAGAATATGGATTGGGAGTAAATCGAAGAAAGACGAAAGTAATGAGACGTGGCGTATATGAGAACAGCGAGAAACTCAACATCAGCATTGATGGTCACGAAGCAGGTGAAGTCAAGGAATTCTGTCACCTAGGCAGCAAAATAACCAATGACAGACGGAGCAAGGAGGACATCAGAAGCAGATGCCAAAAAGGGCACTCCTGGCCGTTCTGAGAATGTACGTTTGGAGCACAGCAGGTTGAATGGTACAGAAATGTGGACTGTTGCAAAACTAAACAGAAGGGAATCGAAGAATTTCAGATGTGGTGCTACAGAAGAATGTTAAAAATTTGTTGGACTGGTAAGGGGTGAGGAGGGGAAGGTCTGCGCAGAGTCATGGAGGAAAACAATATATGGCGAACACTGAGAAGAAGAAGGGAGAAGATGATAGGATATCTGTTAAGACATCAGGGATAATTTCAGTGATACCAGAGGATTGCAGAGGGTAAAAATTGTAGAGAAAACCAGAGGTTGGAACACATCCAGCCAATAATTGAGGACGTTGGTGGCAAGTGCTACTCTGAGAAGACGAGGTTGGTACAGGAAAGGAATTCCTGGGGGGGGGGGGTCATCAAACCAGAAAAAAAGTACTGTCCATGCACTGCATAATCCTAATTTAAAAGCTTCTTTCTCCATTTATTAGTTACGTTGCAGCACTTTTCACTATTTTCACAGGAGCGATGTCACATGTGTGTCTCAACATGTTCACGCACACACATAAAACTGGCTAGGTGCGAGTAGGACTCCACACTGAAGCTCAATTATGTATACAGACATTTCATCCATTTCAGAAATAGAGGCTCTGAACGATTTTTGCGTGTTATCGACATTAATACTACACTACTGGCCATGAAAATTGCTACACCAAGAAGAAATGCAGATGATAAACAGGTATTCACTGGACAAATATATTATACTAGAACGGACATGTGATTACATTTTCACACAATTTGTGTGCATAGATCCTGAGATATCAGTACCCAGAACAACCACCTCTGGCCGTAATAACAGCCTTGATACGCCTGGGCATTGAGTAAAACAGAGCTTGGATGGCGTGAACAGGTACAGCTGCCCATGCAGCTTCAAAGCGATACCACAGTTCACCAAGAGTAGCGACCGGCGTAGTGTGATGAGTCAGTTGCGCAGCCACCATTGAACAGACGTTTTCAATTGGTGAGAGATCTGGAGAATGTGCTGGCCAGGGCAGCAGTCGAACATTTTCTGTATCCAGAAAGGCCTGTACACGACCAGCAACATGCGGTCGTGTATTATCCTGCTGAAATGTAGGGTTTCGCAGGGATCGAATGAAGGGTAGTGCCACGGCTCGTAACACATCTGAAATGTAACGCCCACTGTTCAAAGTGCCGTCAATGCGAACAAGAGGTGACAGAGACGTGTAACCAATGGCACCCCATACCATCACGCCAGGTGATACGGCAGTATGGCGATGACGCATACACGCTTCCAACGTGCGTTCACCGCGATGTCGCCAAACTCGCATGCGACCATTATGATGCTGTAAACAGAACCTGGATTCATCCGAAAAAATGTCGTTTTGCCATTCGCGCACCCAGGTTCGTCGTTGAGTACACCATCGCAGGCGGTCCTGTCCATGCTGCTGCAAACGTCGTCGAACTGTTCGTAGAGATGGTTGTTGTCTTGCAAACGTCCCCATCTGTTGACTCAGGGATCGAGACGTGGCTGCACTATCCTTTACAGCCATGCGGAAAATATGCCTGTCATCTCGACTGTTGGTGATTCGAGGCCGTTGGGATCCAGCACGGCGTTCCGTATTATCCTCCTGAACCCACCTATTCCATATTCTGCTAACAGCCATTGGATCTCGACCAACGCGAACAGCAATGTCGCGATACGATAAACCGCAATCGCAATAGGCTACAATCCGACCTTTATCAAAGTCGGAAACGTGATGGTACGCATTTCTCCTCCTTTCACGAGGCATAACAACAACGTTTCACCAGGCAACGCCGATAAACTGCTGTTTGTGTTTGAGAAATCGGTTGGAAACTTTCCTCATGTCAGCACGTTGTAGGTGTCGCCACCGGCGCCAACCTTGTGTGCATGGTCTGAAAAGCTAATCATTTGCATGTCACACCATCTTCTTCCTGTCGGTTAAATTTCGCGTTTTTAGCACGTCATCTTCGTGGTGTAGCAGTTTTAATAGCCAGTAGTGTAAAAAGTTATCGGTCCTAGGGATTCCAAGACCTCCGGGAATGTTGTAATTTCAAGTTTGAAGTCGAATAACAAATGTCAAAGGACATATTTTTCGTGTGATATAATTACGGATTAAAAACTTCCTTTTTTCTTTTTCTTTAATAGTACTGCGAAACCTTTTTTCTTGCCAAATTTCGTGATTCTACGACAAGGGGAAGCAGCTACAGATTTTAATGGCTGAGTTTTCGAGTGTAGAAATTTGTGACATAAATGGCCACAACTTTTGGCTGCATTGTTTATTGTACCGAAAAGATAGACCTAAGATAGTGTCATAACTTTCAACTTTATACGTCTACCCGTTGCCGGTAAAAAGAGGTCTTAACAGCCGGATGGGCAGACGGACGGACGGCGTGATATGAAAAACATATTTAGTGAGATATAATTACAAATTCAGAATTTTCGGATTTTTTCCTGTGGGTGTGGTATGAAATACTGCTTCTTGGTAAATTACATGACTATGTCAACCCTTTAGGTTCTGATGACTGAGTTTGGGAATACAAAATATGTGACGTAAACTGCCGTATCTTTTGATTGCATTGACTTAGAAGCTTCACTTTTTCCATCACAAAGGGACCGTAGACCTTAATATGTGACGCAAATTTCAGCTTCATGCGACTACCCGTTCCTGAGAAAATGAGACACATAGACAGAAGGACAACAAAGTGATACTATAAGGGTTCCGTTTTTACCGGCTGACGCACGGAACTCTAGAAAAGAGCTCACCTCAAACTGAGGTGTTAAGCTGCATTGTAAAAAATGAGAACGATCTTTTCTAAAGAAATGATCAGAAACATCTTATCATAGAGCACTAAAACGCTGAGTCGATGACATCAGCGTTTTATTTACTGAGTAATTTGTGTACTGAGTTAGTGGACATCGTGAACATGCGAGGGCGGTGACAATGAGCACAATTTGTGTAATTAACTTGTAACTGATTGAATTTCAGCAACGTCATACCATTTATTCAGGCTGTGTGAGGTAGGATAGATCCTCCGAAAAAAATTTAAAAGCTCAGGTTCCTCGTCTCACAAACCAAATTATTTGTTAGCTACATTTGTTGATGTGATACAATGCCCTATGTTTCCACACTGGAAAAAAAAGACACACTTGTCAAGAATGCTGCTTTATAAAACCATTCAATTTTCGAGCAATGGTTAAGTTAGCAAAATCTATCAGCTCTGTCCTGTTGAATGATAAACCTTGTCATGTCCCTTCGACTGGCTCCTTCATCGTACAAGATTTATTTACAAACGTGAATTGTCCTGACGGCATTAGACGGCTCTCCAGGAATGTCATAGTCTGACGCAAAGATTTCTTTCCCTGTCCTAAGGTCCGCCACATAGAGACTCTCTACATCGCCTAGACAACCGGTTCAGAAGAGCATCCACTGCACGGCGACCAGTGACAAATTAGGACTAATGCTGTATGTAGAACGTCAGCGAGAACCACCAAGGTTTGCTGGAAGCTGGGAAACAAGTAAGTGCGCCATTCACTAGTCTTCCTCATACACCTTGTCACTTACCCCTCGATGGTGCAGCGAAAAATGGAACGGGAGAATAAATGGTATTAGTTAACCATGACGAAAGTTTTTACCTTGGAGTCTGTAACAGTCGTTTGTGAATGTAGCAGTAACTACTGGAATGTGTGAATCAGTGACACTCAGCACTGACTTCATGCATCATGAGGAACAATAGTTTGCAGTTCCCGTATACATCTAGAATACTAGCCACTGCAGAATAATTTCAGAAGGATATCCGGACTGTTCTGTTACCTTTTTTACAACGCCATAGGTATACGTTTTTCCAGAAATATATTTTCCATGAACATACTCCTCGCAGTGCCCAAAGTCATTTTCAAGAATTCTGACCAGTACTATCACCAGGTATGTCCACCACCATGTCTGCGATAATAGAGACTTCGTCTGGTTTGGTCTATGGAACACTATATTTGAAACATTCTTTCTCAAGATTACATTCATCATGAAACACGACTGAAAGTCTGCACTCTAGCTAAAGTGTGTTGTACTAGCTAATGGAGTTGTTGTCCAAAATAATTTATACGTATGTTTTTGTATCTGATTACTATCATATGCTGTATACAAGCTATACGAATTTCCCACTATACTGTCTCACAACTACTGAAATAAGTGTAGCTCAAATATAATCAATTTTGCTACTGTTCATCATTTTCTTCAATGTCGACTGTGTTCAGCTTCCTGCACGGAAGATGGAATTCAGCAAGCAGAAGAAAATGCTTTGGAAGTGGCTAAGTTTTGGGCAAAAGTAATATAGTCGCAACTGTGTGCAATATGTTCACATATCAGCCAAAACATTACGACCACCGTCCACTGCGACTTTAAATGGTGCCTGGTGACGTTTTGGGTACGTGACGCGGTAACAGATGTATGCAAGCGGAGCAGACACGGTTGGGGGGTCTCCCTAATGAAGCTATTGTTATTACGCAGAACCTGTGAACGAGTATCTCGAAAATAGCGAAGCCAGTCGAATGTCCACGTGCTACTATCGTGAGAATCTACGGAAAGAGGTAGCAGCATATTGAAACTACCACTAGACGCTAAATGGTTGGACGTCCACGGTTATTAACAGTATGTGGGGTTCAGAGACTTCTCTGCTCTGTAAAGTGGGACAGATGGTGATCTGTGGCATGTATGCCGAAAAGAGTGCAATGCTGGTGCACGCACAAGTATTGCCGAGCACGTCGTTCGTCGTGCATTGTTGAACGTGGAGCTCCGCAGCGAACCAGCTATGCGCGCTCACGTGTTGCCCCAACGACATCTTCAATTACGATTTCAGTTGGCACGAGACCATCAGGTTCCCAACGTTGATCAGTGGAAAAGGCCAGCTCTTAGGTTGAATCACATTTTTTGCTACACTACTTTGATGGTCGTCTCCGCAAATGCCGTCATCGAGGTGAACGGCGCCTCGAAACGTTCAGCGCGTCACACACACAAGCTAGTGGGAGAAAAATTATACTGTGGGGGACATTCTCTTGTGCGCTTGTATGTGATCTGTGGTAACAATCGAAGACACCCTGACAGCTGCGAACTACTTGCATCCGTTCATACTTGATACTTTGCCGATGGCGATGTTCAAATGGCTCTGAGCACTATGGGTGTTAACTTCTGAGGTCATTAGTCCCCTAGAACTTAGAACCACTTAAACCTAACTAACCTAAGGACATCACACACATCCATGCCCGTAGCGGTTCCAGACTGTAGCGCCTAGAACCGGATGGCGATGTCATCTTTCAGCAGTAGACCTATAACTATCCATGTCTCGGAACCAGAACCGTACTGCAACGGTTTGAGAAGTGTTATAGTGACCTCATGTTGATGTCTCGGCGACCAAATTCGCCTGATGTAAGTCCTACGAAACCCATTTGTGTCGCTATCTGGCGATATCAGCACGTACGCAAATCAGCGGTCCGTTATTTACGCAAATTTGGCTGGATTGAAGAGTTTTTAGCAAACAGAACGCAGCATGTTATTCTCAATGGAGAGACGTCTACAGACGTTAAAGTAACCTCTGGCATGCCACAGGGTAGTGTTATAGGTCCATTGCTTTTCACAATATATATAAATGACCTAGCATATAGTATCGGAAGTTCCATGCGGCTTTTCGCGGATGATGCTGTAGTATACAGAGAAGTTGCAGCATTAGAAAATTGCAGCGAAATGCAGGAAGATCTGCAGCGGATAGGCACTTGGTTCTGGGAGTGGCAACTGACCCTTAACGTAGACAAATGTGATGTATTGCGAATACATTAAAAGAAGGATCCTTTATTGTATGATTATATGATAGCGGAACAAACATTGGTAGCAGTTACTTCTGTAAAATATCTGGGAGTATGCGTACGGAACGATTTGAAGTGGAATGAACAAATAAAAATTGTTGGTAAGGTGGGTGCCAGGTTGAGATTCATTGGGAGAGTCCTTAGAAAATGAAGTCCGTAAACAAAGGAGGTGGCTTACAAAACACTCGTTAGACCTATACGTGAATATTGCTCATCACAGTGGGATCAATACCAGGTCGGGTTGACAGAGGAGATAGAGAAGATCCAAAGAAGAGCGGCGCGTTTCGTCACAGGGTTATTTGATAAGCGTGATAGCGTTACGGAGATGTTTAACAAACCCAAGTGGCAGACTCTGCAAGAGAGGCGCTCTGTATCGCGGTGTAGCTTGCTTCCAGGTTTCGAGAGGGTGCGTCTCTGGATGAGGTATCGAATATATTGCTTCCCCCTACTTATAACTCCCGAGCAGATCACGTATGTAAAATGAGAGAGATTCGAGTGCGCACGGAGGCTTTCCGGCAGTCGTTCTTCCCGCGAACCATACGCGACTGGAACAGGAAAGGGAGGTGGCACGTGAAGTGCCCTCCGCCACACACCATTGGTTGGCTTGCGGAGTATAAATGTAGATGTAGATGAAATTTCATGACCTATGCGTAGGCATCTAATGCCACATACCTCCACAAATCTACCAACGAATAGTCGGATACCTGATAAGCAGAATCAGTGACGTATTTCGTTCCAAAGACGAACAAACAAGCTATTAAGCAGGTAGTCAAAATGTTTTCGTTCATCAGTGTACGTTTCTGATACGAGAAATAGAGTTACAAATCAATGTTAGTTAACACAACTACTGTCATGTGTTTGTCCTGCGATATTTATTGATATGCATCTTTTACTTTCTATTTATTTATTTATTTTTTTTATTTTTTATTTTATTTTTTTTCGAGATTCACCTGAACGGAATGTTGTTATTCAACTTGGCCAAGTATCGATGTCATCCTAAGATATCATGAAGCTCCGTGCACTGCTACAGTTCTACCAGGGGTCATATTTCAAGGCTGTGTACAAAAGGGATCATAAAAAGATTAAGATGCGGATAAGCTATCCCAGCCTGAAGATTTGAACACCAGTGTCCTGCACCAGGCATGGACGAATTTGATATAGTAGGCCCGTGCCTTCCTACGATCTTCAATTTGACAGTTTAAGATGGACTCTAAACCACGGAGGAAACGGGCGTTTTTGACACAGGCGAAATCGGAACAAGAGGTTGTGACAGAAAAATCCTAACAAGCATTACAAACTCTTCTTCGAAGATTATACTTTTGTTACCAGAAGCCTGATGGGATAAGAATTGAAAGCAACCTCACACATATCCCGTAAAACATAGGAACACAGTTATTTGGTCTACATCAGATCGTCCAGCGTCCTTACCTGTGAGATAGCAATCAGAGTGGCGAAGAACAACGTTACAAAGCGTGCCATGGTTTTCATATGGCTCGCACTTGTCTACAGAGGGACTGCGTCTTCCTTAGCTGCTGGCTGTCTTCTTTATATCCAGTTCACGGACACGATCGTGTGGCTCCAGGTGCATGTTTTGTTACCGTGATAAAGGGAACAGACGCGCAATGTTGACGTACTTGGCGCTCTGTTGTTTGATCAGCAGCCTGCAGCGTCCTTTTCGCTTGATTGCACAGTGCGTGGGGCGCTGTTTTAGGAGCAGTAACTCTCTATTATCTAAGTCGGTTGAAAGCAACGCTTCGACTCAATGCACACAACAAAATACCGAGTACATGAGGGTGTACTCGAGTGTCGGCGTGTAGTGCAACCAACACCAAGACGGTTACACTTTCTCTCCTGCCGCTCAGTTTACAGGTAATCATGTGTTATATGTATTCTATGAACATTAAATTCGATATTTAGAAACATTATTGACAATGTCATTTTTGTGTTTCTCAAACTGAAACTGTGTGTTTGAATGGATTGTTTTGTATTTGTTTCATGTCGTGGGAGAGTGCAGTAACACGACGACGGCAACATTTTTGGCGCTAAGCAGAGGACTGTCTGCTATTGTTCATCTGGCTAAAGCCATCGTGCGGTGGAAGATCTTGTCGGCTTGTGTTACCGGCCTTTCATTTACATAAAATAAATTATTTCATGATACGTAGCAAAAATTGGACTATCAGTGTTGTTCAAATAGAGCGCATCGATGGAAGTGAAAAATTGTTTAATTATCCACAAAGATTTCTTAACTGAATTTTAAGTGCAAATGACAGACGCGATTGGCATCTGATGTCCTCAGGAGAAGACTGCTCTTTTTCATGATTGAGTTTTGTTGAGAATGCTAGAATTACTGAAGTTTGAAGTGCATCATACATCGATTTTAATGGACAATAGCAGAGATAATCGGGATCATAGTCTAATATTTTTATTACCCAAAGCGATAGCAGCGCTCTAAGCTGCCGACAGGCAACACTTATGAATACGATATCGGATGAGTGTGAATACTAACGTTTATATTGATTTGTAACGTAGATTATACAATGGGGAGTGTATGTAGTGCCATAAAATCGACAATAACTAAAAAGGACACCGTATTTGTCATGCTTTAATTTCCGAAAGAGGTACGAAACGGTGTGTTACAGGTCATTTTATTTACGAGTCTGTAGTAACATACAGATATTTCTGAACAATATTGTTTCCTTTAATAACAAGAAAATGCTAGTAAACACCAGAAGACCTGAATTTTTACAGAAAGACGTCATATAACTACCCAATACAGCAGAATTTTGCTCGCTGCACTTTCATTCAAAATGGTTCAAATGGTTCTGAGCACTATCGGACTTAACATCTGAGGTCATCAGTCCCCTAGACTTAGAACTACTTAAACCTAGACGGCCGAAGTGGAGGCAGTCTGCTTTCGGCCGGTGAGCGGCGAGGACGTCTTGTTTACATCCCGTCCGCAGAGTCGCGGTCCCGTCCGCAGAGTCGCGAGCGCGCGTAGTTTGTTTACTTCCTCGCCGCAGCTAATACTCGCGTCCGTTAACACTAAGTTGCCATGGCTCATTCGTACAGAAAAGCTACCATCAAGATCAGCTTCCGGCCCGACTACGCACGACCACGAGCCTTTGAAGTCGAACGATTCATCCGTGACGAAGTTCAAATACCAACACAGCACATCATCGGTATCCACCTATCCATAACAAGCAGCGTCGTTTACGTCAAGATGGTCGATGACGAGTTATGTCACGCAGTTGTGAACAGATGCGCGAACACTCTCAAGTTCAAACACTCCGATGGTCACATCGGAGAGGTTACTGTTGACCATGCTGGACTAGGATTACGCACACTAAGAGTCTTCGAACTCCCTTTCGAAGTACCACCGGACGTCGTTACCTCAGCTTTCCGCCCTTATGGGACGATAATTAGCCACGTGGCCGAAAAATGGAACACCTTCGAGACGTACCAAGTCCTCAACGGCGTCCGACAAGTGAAAACTGAATTAAAGAAACATGTGCCGTCCTACTTCGTCATAGGTGGCTGTCGAGCAATAATAATGTACGACGGCCAACCTCGTACTTGTTCTGTTTGCGGCCAGGAGGGTCATGTGCGCTCGGCGTGTATTCAACGTCGGCTTACACAACTTCCATTGCATGACACGACACCACCTCCTACGCTCACGGCCCTCCCCCTCAATTACGCAGAGGTGACACGATCGACCGTCATGACAGACGACAACCCCCCCGGAAGACAGGAAGCGTTAGAATGCGCACCTGTCGCCGATCCTGGATTGACCAACACCATTACGATGTCTGCAGGGGTTGAAGAACGCCGCCCATCGACTCCACATGAAGATTCGGACGAGAGAATGGAACTCGACGCTAGGGTTGTACCGACCTCTGCCTTTCTCCCTGAGGGGGATGCTATACGGGAACCACAAACTCTTTCGGACACAGAAACCCACGTCCGCAAACAAAGGTCACCGAGAAAACATAAAAAGCGACGTCGCACACCCTCAGACGATTGCCTCCAGCGGACGTCTTCTCCAGTTGACGATCGGACGGCCGACGAAACGACGAAACGACGAGGAGAATGGATGACACGAGATCGCCCTCACCTGTCACTTTGTCTGATTTTGACAAACCCGATTCCGCTCCCTCGGACAAACGGATGGCCAGCACAGCGCCCGCCGTTGGTACACAACCGGAAACAACTGCGGATTCACCCTTAGTCACTCAGCCCCCAAGTGTTCTACCGCAGCCACCGTTAACTTACGGACCTTGGGCGGATGACATTGAAGACGATTCTACGGCCGCTGTGGTGGATGAGGAGAGGGGTCTCTCCTCTCACACCTCGGCCCCTCCCGAGTAGCAACAGATGACGGCGCGAACGCGGCCAGCAGATCACAGGCCCCACCTTTTACGGCGACACTGACGGCAGCCCCCACCGCAGGAGACGATCTACAAACCTATCACTTAACGACCATCAACATTAACACCATTCGGACACGTACGAAGTTGTCGCTGCTCCAATACATGCTCAATGCAGCAGACGTTGACATTGTCTTTCTCCAAGAAGTCTTCGTCGCCGATTTCCCGGGTATGTATGGTTATACGGCTCATGTGTCCCACGCCTCGCCAACTAACAGTGGAGTCGCCATTCTCCTCAGAGAGGGCCTCGAGGCGGACGAAGTCCGATATCTCCCCGACGCTAGAGGAATGGCCGTAACGGTGCAAGGCGTTCGGTTTATAAATGTGTACGCCCCTTCCGGAACGAATCGCCGTCGTGACCGATCGCTCTTCTTCGCAGAAGGAATAGCACCGCTTTTTCAGGGCAGGCACGATGACTTGATATTAGGGGGCGATTTCAATTGCACCCAAGCACCTAAAGATCAGCTGCCACGCCATTCACCGTGCCCCGAACTTGGGACACTCATCGGCGATCTCCAGCTAGTAGATACATGGGAACATGTCCAAGGAAATAGACCGGGATACACCCATTTCACGAGTCACTCGTCTAGTCGCATCGATAGGATTTACGTCTCCCGTTCTCTCGCGGCAACGGTGAGTGACGCGGAGGTGTGGCCAGTAGCCTTTTCTGATCACGAGGCCTATATATGTGCCGTCACCCTTCGTCGCCAACGGGTGTGGCGCAGCCGACATCCCTAGAAATTAAACCTTGCTCATCTCGCTTCTCCGGATTGTCGACGCGCCATCGAAGACACGTGGAGTTTGTGCGTCCGCCGCCTCCCAACGTATCCTACGTCGATTAGTTGGTGGTTAACCTGCGCAATGCCGGCCCTACGGCGAATCTTTATTACGTATGGTCGTGAGGCTGCTGCTTGGAGGCGGCAGACCCTTGATTTTTATTTCACCGTCCTTCGCGAATGCGCCTCCTTGCCACCCACACCGGAACGACAGCTGACAGTTCAGCGTGCGAAAGCACAGATCGTAGCCCATATGCGCCGACACCTCGAAGGGACGATCGTCCGAGCGCGGACACAAGACAGACTCGCAACGGAACGACCCACCATGTATCACGTCATCCGAGAACGTACACTGCGAAGACGGGCGCTGATACATGCCATCACCACTGAGGACGGCCATCATCACACCACACAACGCGATATTGCTGCAGCCTTCTTCGACCATTACGCACGACTTTATTCTGCTCAATGTTCCGACCCGACGACGGTGACAGCAGTCTCACAACTGGTTTACGGCATTGTCCCACAGGATTTACAAACTGCATTATTGAACGACATTACGGAAGACGAAGTTATCGACGCCATCCGTAAAGGAGCGGCGAATAAGTCTCCTGGCCCCGACGGGCTCCCTGTGGAGTTTTATAGAACATTCCAGTATTTACTGGCTCCCAAGTGAACAGACATCTGTCGGGAGCTTATGTCCCCCGCGGTGCCGCTCCCTGCGACCTTCGTAGAAGGAATAATTATACCGGTTCACAGGCCTAAAGGTGGGGCTCGAATACAAGATTACCGCCCGCTAACACTCGTCAACTGCGACATGAAGATATTCACCAGACTATTAGCAAACCGTCTACGACCGACCCTACCTTACGTCATCTCGCCAGATCAGACTTCCCTAGGGGGTATCAACAACATCCACACAGCACTGTGTCGATACCGTGACTTAATAGCCCTAGCCAGGGCACGCCGCATCCCGGGAGCGCTGGCATCACTAGATTTTAGCCAAGCTTTTGATCGAGTGGATCACGCGTACCTAACGTCTGTTCTCCAGCACATGCAGTACCCACAGCAATTCACAGACGTCGTGATGCGCCTACTCCGAGGGGCGACTTCCAAAGTGCTCGTTAACGGGCGTTTCTCGCAGTCCCTCCCGATTTTCCGCTCCGTCCGTCAAGGCTGCCCCTTGTCGACGTTACTATATGCTCTGGCACTGGAACCGCTCCTCTGTGGTCTCCGTCAACGCCTCACCGGTCTTACCCTACGTGACGTCACATTTCGCTGTACAGCATATGCAGACGACCTGGTTCTCGTGTTACGCAATCGCGACGATGTCAACAGAACACTAGAATGGATTACCACGTACGGTGTGGCTTCCGGCAGCTTTCTCAACGTCGCCAAATCGGTCGCCATGGCCATAGGAGACGGGTTGACCCTAGCGTGTGTCGAACCCCTACAGCTTCGTGGCACTATCAAATGTCTCGGAATAGAGTTTCACGACGACATACGGCGCACCGCGGCTCTTAACTACCGCCGCTTATTACAACAAATTCAGGTCCAGATCTTCAACCTTCGTCTGCGGACCCTCGACATTCTCCAAAGGACACAATTCGTCAATGTTTACCTCGCATCGCGCCTTCCACACATAGCGCGTGTTCTCCCAATACCGTTAGTGATGGCTCGACGTCTATTAGCGGCATTCGGAGCCTACGTCAGTACAGGCATGCTCTTCAAAGTCAGTTATGAGTCACTGACCCTTCCCCCAGAAAAAGGAGGTCTTGGTCTAATCCATGTCCACGACAGAGCTGTGGCCCTGTATGTCAGCTCACACATCAAGCTGTGGCGCCACCACCCGGAAAGTTTGACAGGTTTGCCCTCCATTACGCCCCCACTGACGACGCAAGACATACCCCCACCCTTCTACTACTTCGGGAACTTTTACATTGAACACAGCTATGTCCGTATCGCAGTACCACCGACGAAACAGGCGTCGGCGCGGGATATATATCATGTCCTACAGCAGAGGCACCCACCAAACATCGTGGAGACCAAAAGCCCTCAGGTTAGTTGGAAGGTGGTGTGGAAGACGATTCACGCGATTCCACTGGACACAGCCGTCCGATCCACATGGTACATCACAGTCAATGGTAAGCAGATCACCCGATCACGCCTCCACAAGATAAACATGGCGGAATCGCCTCTCTGCGTAGACTGCGGGTACCAGACACGGACGAACACCATCTCTCATGTGGCGCGGCAGAAGACGTATGGCGCTTGGTGCGACAAATTTTGTCGTATTTTCTACGAGTGACTCCGGAACACATTGCACCTCGGTTCTACTATTTCCGGATCAACAGTATTTCCCGCGCGCCAAGACCAACGCTGTCACGTGGATCCGTGCGCATGCGGTACACTACTTATTTCACGATGGACCTAAAGATGTATTAGACTTTTGGAACTACCTACAAGAACGTCATTGCAAGATCGTACGGAACCCAAAATACAGACAGTATTTTTCTAATTACTTAGGGAGTGCCCTACGCGACCCTCAACGCAGCTGGATCATCAACAGGTAGGAGAAGATACCCATTGAGTGAGCTGACATGACTAAGTTCGATTCTCGGTGGAACAACATGATATACGTGAAGACGTACCTGGATGATGAAGCGTAAGGAGAGTAGCGACACACCCTTCTGCATCCTGTATGAAGCACTTTTTTTTCGTTTTCCCCATATACATTACCTCGATGTAGGAACGTGCCGAGATATTGTTTTCTTTTTTTCAGAGCACGATGCGGTGCTAGATACATTTATTTTTGTTGTGGTATAAAGTAAAACCACATTCAGAATGTATTAAAAACAGTAAATAAAAATAAATAAATCAATAATAATTCCCACAAAAGATTTCCCCTTCCCATCCCTGATTCCTTGAAGGACGAGGGGGACACTGCGACCAGGCCTCGGGTTACGACCCCTGATCACTCTGCCTTCCCCGCCCTCCCCAACCTCCTTAAAAAAAAATAATATAAAAAAAAGTGGCCGTGCGGTTCTAGGCGCTGTTGTCTGGAACCGCGAGCCCGCTACGGTCGCAGGTTCGAATCCTGCCTCGGGCATGGATGTGTGTGATGTGCTTAGGTTAGTTGGGTTTAACTAGTTTTAAGTTCTAGGGGAATAATGACCTCGGAAGTTGAGTCCCATAGTGCTCAGAGTTATTTTTTGAACTTAAACCTAACTAACCTGAGGACAACACACACATCCATGCCCGAGGCAGGATGCGAACGTGCGACCGTAGTAACAGCGCGGCTCCGGACTGAAGCGCCTAGAACAGCTCGGTCACAACGGCCGGCGCACTTTCATTCAAATCATTTGTTGTGGAACGTACGAAACCTATATGGAATGTAATACCTACATTATTTTACGTACCAAGTAAGGCTCCACACCTGTAACTTGAGGGAAAGCCACTCAGACATAATGATATAAATCGTCAAAAGTAATAAAACTATCTCCCAACGCAGAAGAAACCAATTCCACAATTGTTCTTACACCTGAGCTACAAACGGAAAGAATCTTCAACACGTTCGCTTTTGAAGCAAAAATGTGTAATTTGTAGTTTGTAATTACATTAAAAAATATATCCGTGTATTAGGAAGTCGAGTGAAGTTGTACTAACGGGCGAATCCTTAGACCCCATAAAACTTTTTTTAAGTGTGAAGGAAAGTGCCTACGATAATGACAACAGATAATAAAATATATGCTTCTGATGCAGGAAATACGTGTTTATATACTCTTCCTTTAAGCGCAGTAACCTGTAAATACCCAAATATTCGTAAGTATTTCCTTATTAATAAAACTGTAGTTTATGTCACTGAATCAGTTTGATTTGGCTGTTTTTATGTGTATTTCACAATAATTCATGTTTCTTGGTATTTTACTATCGCTCGGAACGCAAAAATATATCAACTATTTCGTTAAGTAAGTATAAAATAATTAAAAACAAAAATTTTCCTTACGAAGCATGTGGCCGTCTGCTTTGTCATCGCTTGAAGCGCTAGTGTCGCTGCAGCTGTCGACCGGCAACAATTTTCGTGACTGTGTGTATTAGACTGTGCCCCAGATGTCACTTTATGAAAAGCCACGGAACTGATGTTATGCGAATGACAGTATTTTTGTCTCTCTCTCTGCTTCCGTGCTTGCACAAAGTTAATTTAACCAATTCACAGAAGTGATTCAAATTAGTTGTGGTGTCCACTCAGTAAAAGATGTCTGAAACGGTCAAGCTGAATTATTATACGTACCTGACTGAAAGTTTTCGTCACCTCGGTGTTAGGTACGACGTCTGTTAATGTCTAAAGAGGGGTACAGCGCCACAAGGTTCAAATGGCTCTGAGCACTATGTGACTTAACATCTGTGGTCATCAGTCCCCTAGAACTTAGAACTACTTAAACCTAACTAACCTAAGGACATCACACACATCCATGCCCGAGGCAGGATTCGAACCTGCGACCGTAGCAGTCGCGCGGTTCCGGACTGAACGCCTAGAACCGCGAGACCACCGCGGCCAGCGCCACAAGGGTTAAGGAGCTATTAAACAGTGGAACTGTATGCAAATGAACATGATTTTCCCATCTTATTTTCAAAATGTGGTTTGTATGTTAAAAAGTGACCTTAGCAGAAATAAAGTACTTGACAGCAGACTTTAAAATAATTCCGAGGCTAGGTGAGTATTACGAAGGCGCCTGTGAAAATGACCGTCTGTAGTGAACTCGTTGTCTTCCTTCCGTTCTTTTTTTTGCCTGTGAATATTGTTGGAACACATATCTGTGGCTCATGTTTCGCGATTTCAGTTGAGGCACAAAGTTCTTTTTGTCTATGAAAGTCGGTAAATAAGAGGAGCTAAGATTCTAAAAGACTGTGGGGAGATCTCAACATCCTCTAGCGGTTTGCAGTAGTGTCCAAATTATTAGGCTGAATATATAGCCATACTTTTGTCGGCGAAGTCTCCATAGACATTACACTTCAAGTACACCTTATACACATATCAGAAAGTTTTGCACCACATCGGTTCCGAGAGTTCCTGAACCTGTACATAAATTGGAATAGAGATCAACATTAACATCATTTCTGCCCTTTTTATTGCTCATGAAAACCACACATTGCATGTTGTACCGCCATACAGCAAGACCACCGGTACCTCTAATACCCAGTACCACGTCTTCTTGCATTGATGCATGCCTGTATTCATCGTGGCATACTATCCAAAAGTTCATCAAGGCACTGTTGGCCCAGATTGTCCCACTCCTCAAGGGCCGTTCGGCGTAGATCCCTCAGAGTGGTTGGTGGGTCACGTCGCCCATAAAAAGCCCTTTTCAATCTATCCCAGGCATGTTCAATAGGGTTAATGTCTGGAGAACATGCTGGCCATTCAAATCGAGCAATGTCGTTATCCTGTAGGAAGTCATTCACAGGATGGGCGCGATGCGGGCGCGAAGTGTCGTCCATGAAGACGAATGCCTCGCCAATATGCTGCCGATATGGTGCACTATAGGTCGTAGGACGACATTCACGTATCGCACAGCCGTTACGGCCCCTTCCATGACCACCAGCGGCGTACGTCGGCCCCAAATAATGCCACCCCAAAACAGCAGAGAACCTCCACCTTGCTGCACTCGCTGGTCAGTGTGTCTAAGGCATTCAGCCTGACCGGGTTGCCTCCAAACACGTCTCAGACGATTTTCTGGTTGAAGGCATAGGCGACACTCATCGGTGAAGAGAACGTGATGCTAATCCTGAGCGATCCATTCGGCATGTTGGTGAGCCCATCTGTACCACATTGCAGGGTGTCGTGGTTGCAAAGATGGACCACGCTGTGGACGTCATGAGTGAAGTTGCGTATCACGCAGCCTATTGTACACAGTCTGAGTCGTAACACGACGTCCTGTGGCTGCACGAAAAACATTATTCAACATGGTGGCGTTGCTGTCAGGGATCCTCCGAGCCATAATCCGTAGATAGCGGTCATCCACTGCAGTAGCAGCCCTTGGGCGGCCTGAGAGAGGTTGTAAGAGGTAAGTGCTGCCTGCGAGCTATAAGAGAATCTGAGACCAAAGAGCAGTGTTGACTGCAGTACGAACTGTGTAGCAGTAGCAACATTCATTTCAATTTAAAGAATTTACTAATTTCTTCAATCCATGATCATTCCTATTGTTACAAAAGAAAAATCAGTTGCTTCCTTTCATAAATGACAAATCTATCGGCCAGCACTGCACAGAGCTGTCCCGGAAAAATTTTATATTAGAGCAGATATATTTACCGTTTTTATTGAGGTAAGAATTTTTCCTTTTTTATTCAGAATAATCTTACAGGGCCATGACGCAGCGCTGCTGTCGTCCAAATTCTACCAGGTTACTGAATTTATTTTTTATTACCAGGTTTAGGAATTTTTCTGTTTCGAGCTTTCATTAAATGGGAAACAAATTTTGTGTGGAGGTTAAAGGTGAATGAATTTTTGTAGGAAGGTTACAAATGTGAAAGGAATGAATTTTATGGGGACGTTACACTTAAATTAGAATCATTAACCCAATAATATTCATTTTATTTTTTTGTGGGGAGGTTACACTTGGCGACAACCGGCCAGGATCGGATTTCTTTGTGAATCTGTGAGAAGTAGTCATATATCTGCTCTTATTTACTTAAATGTAGTTTGCATCTGGCGCAACGCATTTACCAATTTGTCACTCTTTCTTTCATAGACCATCGGCAATTTATTGCTCTTTGTTGTAATTGTGTTTGTTCCATTTTTGCTTTGTCTTTGTTTCATTTTTATGCTTATTTTCTGATTTGTGAAAAATGCCGCGAAAAACTGTTAACAGTACATCGCGATGTGAAATGAGTGAAACAGCCGACTCGAATAATTTGACCGATAATACTAGCGACACTCAGTGTAATAGTGATAATCCCCTATTTACAGACAATCAGTGTGTGCCGATTACTAGTAATGATTTTAATCCTAATAATCAGCAAACAAATTCAATTGTGTCCACTGTTAATTTAACGACAATTGATGACGCGGCACGTTCCGTTACAATGAACGCTGCCCAGTTTGACACATCCGGTTTGCAAAATTTAAGTAACGAACAGATAAATTTTTCTCACGAAGATGAACAGTGTAGTCAAAATACGTCAGATTTATTTGATTCCGAGGTAGTGAGTAATAATGCACATCCAATTGGCGAACCTGTTCAAGAATCAGAGAATGACCAAATGGTTACCGGTACACAAAACGTGACAAATGCATATACACCATCACACAGCACAGAGAATACAGTAGCTAATTTTGGCATGGATCGAGTTATAGCATTAATGCTACAACTTAATGAAAATCTCAAACAAAAAATTAATGAAAATAATGAAAATCTCAAACAACAAATTGAAAAACTAGACAACAACTCCAAATAGTCGAATGAAAAACAAGACGACAATTTCAAGCGACTTAATGAGTCGAACAAACAACTTAATGAAAAACTAGACAACAATTCTAAACAGCTTAGTGAACAGATTACAGCCATTGCCGCGCAATGTCATGATACTAAAGAACAATTACGTGAGGAAATTAAGGCTTGTGCTAGGAATAGCAGTGAAGAAATTAGATCTGTGGCACAAGAATTAAATAATACACATGCAGCCACAACTAAATTACTTAGAGATGAAATTAGTGCAGTCGTTAA
Organism: Schistocerca cancellata; assembly: GCF_023864275.1. Lineage (NCBI taxonomy): Eukaryota > Metazoa > Arthropoda > Insecta > Orthoptera > Acrididae > Schistocerca > Schistocerca cancellata. Next base: position 313,180,478 of record NC_064630.1, on the reverse strand, counting down.
ACAATGCTCGGAAAACGCAACACTGTTACGCGACGAGTTTAAATTAATGTCAGCAGAACTTTCACGCACACTGGATGCAAAAGTAGACGCGAAATTTGACCAACAGAACAGCCAAATTGACGAATGTTTTAATCACCACCTACAAAACAGTGAAACGTGTTACTGTAAATTTATACAGGAACAGAATAAAGTAAAGCGACAAGTCATGGAAACAATTACTGCACAGAGACAGGAAGATAAGCGTAAATTGTTTACGAAAGCAAAAACATACGTAGACAACAATATTGCTACAGTATCAGACGAAATCAAACAGTTGAACACCGAATTGCGTGATGAAATTTCCGATCTTAAATCAAAAACAGACACACACACATTAGACTTTCAGACAATGACCAACAGACTTGAAAAGTTGGAACTAATACAGGATCCCGATGCCATCAAAGCAGACGTTAAAAAATTGAACGAAACCACACGTGAAATACAAAAACAAATTAATTCTTGTGATACTAAAAACGATGATCAAGTAAAAGCACTGACTGAAAAATATGATGAATTGGCCAGTCATGTTGACGTTATCGAAAGTAATAATGACACAAAATCAGACGATACGTCACCTGTTTCGTTTAATCAAACACCTGAATTCCAAAATTTACAGCAGACAATCAGTGAGATAGGTTCGTCCAATAATACATTACGTAGAAAATTGTCAACTTTACAGCAAGAGGTAACAGAGATGAAAAATTTTTTCAGTCTTTAACACATCACAGGATACGCCACTTTGTGAACATTTGTCAGACTCAAACAGCCAGTATAATTTAGGTAATTTACAGAGAGTACGTGAGTTAGATTCTGAACAGTCACAGACAAACAGACTAGGATACAATCATGAACCTGTTCAGACATTCAGAGACGAAAATTTTGATTACAAGCACTTTCTATCCGTGAGAAAATTTAAGGTATTTAAAAACGACAGAACACAGATTCACCCTTTGGATTGGATACAACAAATTAGCTTTGCTTTTCCACCAACTTGGCCCGTAACACACAAACTTGAATTTATTTGCAGTTTTTTGGAAGGCGAACCGGCAACTCGTGTGAGACCGATCGCGAGACAATGCTATTCGGTAGAAGAATTTCAGAATGCTTTTTTGTCAGCGTGTTGGTCGAAGACGACACAGCGCGGAATCAAGGATCAACTAATTAGTTTACCGATTTATGAGAACTCAAATTTTCCCACTGTCACGCAATTTTTTGAACACATGGTCCAACAAAACCAGTACTTAAGTGAGCCATACAGTTAATCTGCACTTATCCAATTATGTATTTCTAAATTACCACGATCATTTAGGGTATCACTTTTAACAGGTCATCAGAAGGAAAATATTTCGGCATTCAGAGATCTGTTACAGCTTTTGGAAGTTCAGCAATCAGACTATTCTTTCATAAACAAAAATTTTTCACATCAAAACCTAGGCCAACAAACATATAGTAATTACGATCAGGCACGCTATTTCAATAGCAAAGGTAATAGACGCTTCAGGAATGACAACCACCAGAACTTTAATAACAGACAAAATTTTAATTATCAGTATCGTCAAAATTATCAGCAACAGGAACCACATTTTGGTAACAATAGAGGCTTTTCCCTACAACAGCAACAAAACCAGCCGGTTAGCATACCTAACCAACAATGTAGTCTGCAAGGTCAACCAAGCTTTAATGTTTCGCCGCCTACACGTATAGCGTCGGCTCCGGCAAATAGTAACGCACAGCAACAGTACGTACAGAAAACACACTATTTCAACTCATATCCCAATGCACCGTATAGAAATGACTATCATGACAGACGTAAAAGTAATGAGCACAATTTTCAGGGTACGTTTAATAACAGTCGGTCTAATCAGCAGCAAAATCATCCGCAACAACAGATTATCATGAATGAGCCAGACAGTAGATATCATCCCGAACGTAATACGTCAGGGCGAAGTAACAGAACAGTACAAATAGTTGAAATGCCACAGCATCCTCCCGAAAATAATAGCGCGTCAGATGGAATTTGACTAGATACAGTACAGGTTGCATCTTCCAGCAACGCAAGCAATACTTTTGACACAGAGAATTTTGTTCACGAAAATGTTATTACTTTTGACGACATCCGAGACACTCTTTTGCAGGAAAGACCAGTTATTCAAAAAACCATTTCACACCCTGTCATTGAAGTAAAGATTGGATCATCTAAATTTTCAGCAGTAATCGATTCTGGATCACCTATGTCAGTTATAAATGAGGAAACTTTCAACGAATGTAACAAACAGAATATCTATCCTACGTTACCATTAGGCAAAACTAAAGTAAAAGGTGCAGTATCTAGTAAAGGAGTAGATGTAATGTTACAGAAACACTTATCATTTTGTATTGCAGGTCATACGTTTCACTCAAATTTTTGGATTGTTCCCTTATTGACAACAGAAGTTATTTTAGGTACGAATTTTCTGGTACAACACGACGCAATTATTGACTTTCAAAAATCCTATTTAATGTTAAAGGATGAAAATGTACAACTGGCTTTAGAATTTCAGCACTCTTTATCTGCAGAAGAACAAACAATTAATTGTACAGAGGTTATTTCCGCATCACGTAACATAGACTGTCATTCCACATTGTTCACAGATACGTACGTACACAACTATAATACTCCAGACGAAGCCGACTATGACGTTATGCAAATGATTTCTGATAAAGTTAAACAGAGCAGTGCAAATACAGACGACGAACGCACGCAACTACGCAAAATTCTTTTACAGCAAGCTCCAGTTTTTGACAATGTCCCTGGTACTATGTCCGGTTTTGTGTATGAATTTCAAGTTAAACAGCACGACACATTTAAAGCCAAACATTATCCCATTCCGTATATTCACAGAGAACAAGTTAAGAAAGAATTGCAAGCTTTGCTTGACCAAGGAATTATTGAACCGGCAGTTAGTCCGTACATAAACCCACTCCATATTGTTAAGAAAAAGGATAGTTCACTTCGCCTCGTACTTGATTCGCGTCACATTAATGACATTATTATTAATGAAACAGATCGCCCACAGACACTAGAAGAACTTCTACAGAAATTTCATGGTACTGCTGTTTATTCCACATTAGATTTGAAATCGGGATTTTGGCAAATTCAGCTCCATCCGAACTGAAGAAAGTACACAGCTTTTCTCTGTTTTGGGGACTGTTACCAGTTTTGCAAATTACCGTTCGGTTTAACAATTTCTTCAGCAGCATTTATTCGCGGTTTGAATACTATACTTCCGACAGAATTTAAAGACAGAATCACAACGTATGTAGACGACATTCGTATTGCAGAAGCTAACTGGTCTGAACATAATTTGATTCTTTAACAACTGTTACGAACTTTTCGTGCACAAGGACTCACAGTTAATCTCAGTAAATCGCACTTTGGCAAAACTTCTATAAAATTTCTTGGACATGTAATTTCAACAGAAGGCATTGCGCCTGACCCGGAAAAACTTCAAGCTTTACGTGACATTACTGTTCCTACGACGAAGAAACAATTACGCAGTTTTTTGGTTTTAATTAACTTTTTTCGTAAATTTATTCATTACTCTGCTTTAGACACCCCTAGATTATGGCAATTGACGGATAAAAACGCTATTTGGTCCTGGGATAGCCAAGCACATTCTGAATTTGTGAATCTGAAAGAAGCTTTGTTGAATGCACCACTTTTATCACATCCAGACCTTACTAGAAATTTTTCCATTGTCACCAATATTTCTAACACCGCTTTAGGCGTACACATTTTTCAGGAAATTGAAGAAGATGGTTGTACAGTAATTAAATACATCGCCTTTGCGAGTCGCATTCTGTCACCTGCTGAACGCAATTATTCTGTCACAGAACTTGAAACATTATGTGTCGTATGGGCATTTATGAGATTTCGGCATTTTCTTTATGGAAGACACACTACCGTTTACACAGATCATAGAGATATACAGTTTTTACTTTCCACAAAAATTACACACGACAGGTTAAGCAGATGGAAACTTTATTTGCAGGAATTTAATTTTGCAATTGTTCGCATTCCCGGTACACAAAATATTGTAGCAGACGCACTATCCCGTTCTCTCAGCAACAATCAGCAAGACATCGCAACCAACTTCTGCAAAGCAAATTTCAGCGTCATGTATATTCAACAAGTTGCATTTGAAAATTTCAATTCGTCGTCATTACGAGACATAGCACAAGAGCAGAGTAAAGACAACGTATGGAAAGAAATTAAACACCTTTGGCATGATAGGAATAATGTTACCATTAGAAACCATTACACTGTACGCAATAATATCCTGTTTCGCCGCTCTCACCCTGACAGCAACAACTGGTTACTATGCATTCCTGACGAATTTGTTAACAAATTAATTTGGTATTCTCATTTAAGTTACGCACATTATGGAGCCAGAAAATGTTTTCTTATACTGAGGCAGAACTGTTACTTTGCCAACATATTATTCGTATTCGACGAGTAATAGCGTCATGTAAAATCTGCCAGAAAGTTAAGTCAGATACGACTTCACATATTCCTACATTACATCCCATTGTACCTGTTAAATTGAGACACATGGCCGCTGTAGACATTTTTGGTCCGATTCCCAGAACTGATAGAGGTTTTTGCTACATTTTTGTCGCTGTTGAACTCACTTCGAAATTTGTTATGTTCACTCCGTTACGCAAAGCTACTGCTAAATCTGTTTCGAAAGCATTTGTAAAACATTTTCTATTTCATGTAGGGCATGTATTGAAAGTAATTTCCGACAATGGATTACAGCTTCGATCTGCTATATGGACACGTATGTTACGAGCTAGAAACATTTCTCCGATATATATATCCAGGTACCATGCTTCTTCGAACCCTTGTGAACGACTAATGAAAGAAATTGGTAAACTGTGTAGAATATAGTGCCATAAAAAACATATTGATTGCGATACACACATACTGTCATTCCAGGATGTAATTAACTCCATATCAAATGAATCTACTATGCTATCTCTGACTGTTATAATGAAAAATGTTGAACCACCTAACAAAATTAAAGAATTAGTATCCTTTCCTACATCTCGTCGACTACGACACCATGAAATAATTGACACTGCACTGAACAACATCAAACGTGCCGCAGAGCGCAGGAGAAGACAGCAAAAACAGGTTTGTACACGCCGTGACTTTCACATTGGACAGAAGATATTAGTACGTACACACTATTTATCCAACAGAGGAAAAAGTAGATGCAGTAAATTTGAGCTTCTATACGCAGGTCCATATCGAATTCGCAGCATCCCTCACCCCGATGTAGTACACGTCGAAACTCTGAGAACCAGAAAAAGTAAAGGCAATCACCATGTTTCCAATATTAAACCCTTTATTGAATGAACATACTTTATGATTTATCACACTGTAATGCCATTTCCTGATTTGTATATGACCACTTATGCAATTATATTTATGTGACTACTTACTGATGTTTATCGTATTTTTTCTTGGCAAGTGCCCGGCAAGGTAAGGTTAGCAGGTCGCTTTTCTTGTCGTTACACTTAAGACCGTGCACATTTTTCCAAATAAACTTACATATTTTATGACCAATTATGCAATTCTATCTAGTGACATATTAATTTTGTCAAATTCTTTCTCCATTAAAGTTTTCAGCTCTCGCCTCTATCAACTACACAACATACAAGCTGAACACAAAGAAAGTCATTTCTTGTCGTTATATATCAGACCGTACACATTTTCCATTTTTCATGTATGTATGATTGTTTTCCTGTTTGTTTGTATGCACTATGAAATGTTTAAGATGTAACAAACACCAGTTGACTTTGACATTTTTGTCTTATCATATCTCAACATCGTGATTATTTTACATTTTGCTGCTACATTGTGATACTCTGTGTATATTTTTGAACCTGAACACTCTCTTTGTTTTTGACATAATACGTTTTCTGTCATGCTATGCTGTATGCTTAATTATATCACTAGAAACCAGTTTTTATTTAATGGGTTAATCGCAAGACATTAATCATTGTTCATCATTTTCAGAAAGCAATAACGAGTAAAAGAAATAAATTAAACAAACGTCAGTGGATTACTATGAAATGGGAATTTCACCTTCGGAATGAACGAAAGAAGATGCAATACCTCGTCATGAAGAGTAAATGGTCAGAATTAACAAGCATTAACAAGCATATACTATACACATCGTATGATAGCAGTCTTAACTAATTTTTTCTTTCAGAATACGAGGTGATTGATGCAGGCTGTCAGACAGAACTACACATCTTAGTTTTAGTGATGAAATATGCTAGAAATAAGAAACTCTATACTATGAATAGTTATATGAAGTAAATGGTAATATGAGTAATGGATAATGAAGTGTCTTTTTGCAGATGATAATGAATGGTGATGAATAGTTATATGAAGAATATGCTAATATGAATAATGAAGTTTTTCTTTGCAGGTGATGATAGTAATGAAGTTATGGTAATATGAATAATGATGTTTTTCTTTGCAGATGAGAATAATGATGAAGTTTATATGTTCACTGTTAGTTAAGAGATGCTATGTAGTTGTTTAAGTATTTGTTGCAGTTCGTTTTGACAGTATGTCTTATATCACGTGGTATAACGACTGAATGTTTTGGAAAGGACAGCTAGAGTAGAAACATATTGAGTACACGTTTCATTACCTGTTAATTCGAAGTTCACTACTTTTCAGCATAATATACGTTTCTTCTTTCAGCTTAATAATCCATTTTGTATTTTTTCCAGGAGAAGCTATTCATGAAATTAATGTGCTATAAGCAGTTAGTCATTAAACCTGTTCTAGTACTTGCATTTTTTTTGCCCATTTGTGTGTGTCATTCATGAATGTGATCACATATACCCTACTTGTTTCATAACCTTGCTACAGCTGACCCATGACGAATGACGTTACCTATCCTCATTTGTAGCAATAAGTCAAAAGCAAATATTTTCATGCCCCAGCAATTAATTATCTATCCCAACGCAATGCATTGCTAGAACCAAAAAAAAAAATGTATTACCAGTCCCAAATAATGATACCAGTTTAAGAGAGTTCTGAGTAACACTGAATGATGTTTCCTAACCACAGACCTTGAGTAATAGTTACAGTGTGTTATATTTTAAATATGTCGTATGTCACTTGAATGATGAAAAATGTTTTGTAATATTCAATACTTGCTATACGTTTAGTAACTGGCCAATGAATGCCACTGTCTCTTATATTTTAAATGTGTATTATGTTACCTACATGCTATTATATATGAATACCAGTAGCTTGATGCTACACTCGTTAGCTCCTGTTTTGAATGATGACTTCTGATGGTTTGTAACTGGCCAATGAGTAACAATGAGTACTATAACTAGATGAATTATGTAAATGGTATGCGATTAATTAACTCTTGCTTTGAATGATCACTTTTAAGTAACATATAAAAATGGTTTGTAACTGGCCAACGAGTGCCAATGTTCACTGTAATCAGATGATTTATGAACATTATTCTGTAATACTTCATACATAGTATAGAAGTGTTCAGTAACTACACAATGAGTGCCAACAATTAGTCAAATCGGTTGATAGACTAGTGTAATTCTCAATGATGACTAGCATGAGACTTAATGTCCTTCACCTTCTGACCTAATTACCAGAAATTACTGCAATATACGTTTGTCCTGTCTATCCTTATGATCATGGATCACTATATTTGGTTTCTGCAAATAATTGTACGTTGGTGACTGAGTGTGGTGTTGACACATCATGATGTCCACTACCTTGAACAATTACTTTACTTTACTTTACCATACACCTGCTCTACGAGCCTCTTCCAATTATTTCTATCCAGGGAAATTGTTGTCCAATCAGAGTTGATGCCCATCCTAGCTGCATCTTCCCGGATATTCTCCATCCACCTAATTCGAGGTCTTCCTCTTCTTCTCTTTCCTTCTAATTTCTTAGTGGATGCTATTTTGGGTAGTCTGTTCTCCGGCATCCTTGCTACATGACCAGCCCAGTTCAGTCTTCTCTTCTTTAACATTTCCAAAATGGTACTATGTTTGTACAGCTCCCGTAGTTCTTCATTTTTCCTTATCCTCCACTCCATGACATTTTCATCGAAGATTGGTCCAAATATTTTTCTTAGTATTTTTCTTTCAAATATCAACAGTTTTTCTTCATCTTTTTTCCTGAATGTAATAGCTTCACATCCATATAATGCTACTGGTACAATAGTTGACTGATAAAAACGGATTTTGAATTCAGTACTAAGTGATCTCATCCTTAAAATTTTGATACAGCTGTAAAAAGTTCTATTAGCTGCTGCTAGACGGGCGTCTATTTCTATTTCTGCTCTATTGTCTCTGCTAAAAAGACTCCCTAAGTACTTGAAGTGGTCAACTGCCTTGAAAGTGAGACCATTTACGGTCAGAGGTGTATTCTTTTGGAGTTTTTTACTTATGACTAGATATTCTGTCTTTTCTTCATTCACATGAAGTCCAGCTTTCTCAGCTATTTTGTAATAATTTTGCATCATCCTGATTAATTCAGCTTTTGAAGTGCTTATTAAGGCTACATCATCTGCATAAGCAAGTCTAGTAATGTTCTGTCCCTGCAGTTGGATCCCTTGTGGATTAGTTTTGGTGAATTCTCTATCAATCTTCTCTAAGATAATATTAAATAGAATAGGTGAGATGGCATCCCCTTGTCTCAGTCCAGTGTACACCTTAAAATTTTCAGTCTCTCCTGCAGGTGTCTTAACTTTGCATATGGTTTCTTCCAAACACATTTTAACTAATTTGATTAATTTTAATGGTATTTCAAATTCTTTCCTGGTGTTTAAGAGTGTCTGTCGGTGTATGCTATCATAGGCCTTCTTGAAGTCTACAAATAGAATATGGATATCTACATTAAATTCCCATGCCTTCTCAGTTATTTGTCTCAATGTGAATAAGTGATCCAAAGTGGATCTGTTAGTGCGGAAACCACATTGGTAGTCCCCAATCAGTTCTTCGGTTATGGGAATCAGTCTGTGTAGTATACACATCGACAAAATTTTATACGTGACATCGAGTAGGGCAATTCCTCTGTAGTTATCACAGACAAGGGGATCATTCTTCTTAAAGATGGGGCATGGAACAATGGAGATGTTATTATGTTTCTACTGTTTGGTGTACCTAATGTACTACCAAAATGATAACATGGAATATTAATATGACATTTCAGTGTCTTGGCTACACTGGTTAATACTTCAGGGAAAAGAACTTCAGATTGTCTCACTTGGTGTTGTGCTTCTGTAGAAAGATACGGACTTTCAGTGCAGCTACGTGCAACCTAATGTGCTACAACCATTATACAATCCTTCCCTTTCCTATCCTAGTTCTAGTAAAATGGTAAAGAAAATACTACAGTGCGTATGCACTTTATGTCATTTGTTAATATGTTTTGTACTCATTGCGTATACATTTTGTCATTGCTTGATATGTTCTGTACTACAGTGTGTATGCATTTTGTCATTTATTAATATGATTTGTACTCATTGCGTATACATTTTGTCATTGCTTGATATGTTCTGTACTCAGTGCGTGTGCACTATATTTCATTTCATGTTATGCACTTATATATATGTATATACTCTGTGACTGTAAACTTAGTTAATTAAGAGAAATTACGTATATATTTTGTGATTTCTTGTTATGTTCTGTACTCAGTGCATGTGCACTCTATTTCATTTTATGTTCTGTACTTATGTATATGTATATACTCTGTGACTGTTAACTTAGTTAATTAAGTAGATTTTAGAAAAATTTGTTGCTCATGGCAAGTCCAATTGACTCACCATCGCTGCCAAATTTTTGACCCCCAGTGGAGGGTTATGTAAGAGGTATGTGCTGCCTGCGATATGTAAGCTATAAGAGAATGTGAGACCAAAGAGCAGTGTTGACTGCAGTACGAACTGAGTAGCAGTGGCAGTAAGTTGTTGCTAGCGAGCAGTCACCTGTCTGCTCTGGTCTGGGCCGGTCGCGGTGCAGCGATGCCGGAGCCTGAGTATTATTGTATAAGGTAAAAAGGAGCCTCGCGCATATCTAGTAATCTTATGTAAAGTCCCATATCAATCTTTTAAAAAATGTCCTAATAATAATCTTCGTGATATAAAGTAATTTCTAAAAAACATTCATTTCAGTTTAAAGAATTTACTAATTTCTTCAATCCATGATCATTCCTATTGTTACAAAAGAAAAATCAGTTGCTTCCTTTCATAAATGAGAAATCTATCGGCCAGCATTGCACAGAGCTGTCCCGGAAAATTTTTTATAAGAGCAGATACATTCGCCGTTTTTATTGAGGTAAGAATTTTTCCTTTTTTTATTCAGAATGATCTTACAGGGCCACGACGCAGCGCTGCTGTCATTCAAATTCTACCAGGTTACTGAATTTATTTTTTATTACGAGGTTTAGGAATTTTTTTGTTTCGAGCTTTCATTAAATGGGAAACAAATTTTGTGTGGAAGTTAAATGTGAATGAATTTTTGTAGGAAGGTTACAAATGTGAAAGGAATGAATTTTGTGAGGACGTTACACTTAAATTAGAATCATGAACCCAATAATATTCAATTTATTTTTTTGTGGGGAGGTTACAAGGTCTGTCATCGATAGTTTCTGTCTCTCTGTATCTTCTCCATGTCCGAACAACATCGCTTTGGTTCAATCCGAGACGCCTGAACAATTCCCTTGTTGAGAGCCCTTCCTGGCAAAAAGTAACAATGCGGACGCGATCGAACTGCGGTATTGATCGTTCAGGCATGGTTGAACTACAGAGAACACGAGCCGTGTATCTCCTTCTTGTTGGAATGAGTGGAAGTGATCGGCTGTCGGACCCCCTCTCTCTAATACGTGCTGCTCATGTATAGTTTTTTACATCTTTGGGCGAGTTTAGTGACATCTCTGAACAGTCAAAGGGACTGTCTCTGAAACAATTAAAAAACAGTCTTGATTGCATATTTCTTTTAATCGGACTGACAGGTTTCAGTCCTTAAGGATTATCTTCAGACTCTAGAATGGCAGGTGGACATCCATGGAGCAGGCTGCGCCGACCCACGACGCTGTACTGAGCAGTCAGTTCAGCGTCGTGGGTCGGCGCAACCTGCTCCATGGATGTCCACCTGCCATTCTGGAGTCTGAAGATGGATTAATAGAAAATTGCCATCAAGAATGTTTTTTAATTATTACATTAATATAAGATCGCTGATAATGTTTTCAAAAATTTTATACGGTCCACAGTCAACCTCTATCTTCAGGAGTTCTGGGAAGCAGAGTAATGCTAAAGTTTTTTTTGATGTGTGAGTTATGATACCTCATCGAGTCTAGTTTGTGTTTCTGTTTGATTATTTTTCTTTCTCTTTTTTATTTTTTAACTTTATTTATTTATTTACTTTTTTGTAGTCATTGAGTCATCAGTCTTCTGATTGGTTTGATGGGGCCCGCCACGGATTCCTCACATGTGCCAACCTCTTCATCTCAGAGTAATTTGCTGAATGTATTCCAATTTCTGTCTGCCTCTACAGTTTTTACCCTGTACAACTCCATCTAGTACCATGGAAGATATTCCCTGATATCTTAAGAGATGTCCTATCATCCTTTCTCTTCTTCTCGTCAGTGTTTTCCATAAATTCTGTTCCTTACCGACTCTGTGCAGAACTTCTTCATTCCTTACATTATCAGTCCTTCTAATTTTCAGCGTTCTTCTGCAGCATTACATCTCAGACGCATAGATTCTGTTCTGTTCTCACAGTGATTCTATTACAACGAAAAGAAAAAGTAATAAAAAAAATTAAACAGCTGTGTACTCATAAATTGACGTTTCTTTAAGATTAACCACAACTAAAACGATTATCTGTAATACGAGTTATCTGTCAGCTGACGTTGTACATCCAATAACAAATGTTACCGGATTCACCAGTGTTCGAGAGGAAATTCTCTAAGGTACCCCTTGCCAGTAAACTCGCATTTAGGAGTGTCAAGAAGGGAACAGACATGATGAACTGTTTTTAGAAACTGTCAGTGTGCAACAAAATTGTTCTGAATTATCCACTGTTACGTAAATCAAAAATGGGTTCGAGCCCTCTGTCTGCACCTAACCGAGTGCTTCAGAAAGAAGGCCCCTAGTTCACTGTAGCCCAGATTTTCGCTTAATAAAAGTTGGTTGTGGTGTAGTAGACAGTTTAGGTCACTACAAATAATTGCTTGACTTTAACCATCTCTTTAGGTGTCGATTATTTTACGTACATTTACTTTATCAGCGGTTTTTTGTGTAACTCAAGTTTTCGTGTTTGGTTTCTGTTTTAGAAATTATCTGCAGCGTGACGGCCAGCAAAGATGGCTGCCTGCGGAGGTCTCGGGTTCGATTCCCGGTACTGCCAGGCTTTAGCAGTTACTAGCATATTTACGGGAATAATAGCTTCAGTTGTTCGATCCTAATAAGTGATAGGGTAGCAACAATGGACTGGTACGGGGTGCACTCAACCTCGTGATGCCGATTGAGGAGTTGCTTGACCGACCAGTAGGGGCTCCACGGTCTGGGAAGTGTGGCCGAGCGGCTCTAGGCGCTTCAGTCTGGAACCGCGCGACCGCTACGGTCGCAGGTTCGAATCCTGCCTTGGGCATGGATGTGTGTGATGTCCTTAGGTTAGTTAGGTTTAAGTAGTTCTAAGTTCTAGGGGACTGATGACCTCAGATGTTAAGTCCCATAGTGCTCATAGCCATTTGAACTAATCTGGGAAGTCTGCAAAATTGCCAGGACGGGATGGGGGTGTTCTGACCATATCCACCTCACTCCACCAGGCAAGGGATGACACGGTGGCCGTCAGACAACACTTGGGCCTTCACAGCCTGGTAAGGAGCACGTTTATCACTTTTATTGGAAGCCAGAAACGTCTCTTTTTCGTAGCGACGTAACACTTTTTGTGCCGGATATTTCCCATTAACTGACCACGCAACGCCTAATACGAGAGCGGTCTTCAACCTGCTGTTCGACTCTATCTTTGAAAAGCGTTTTGGAATATCTGAGATATGATGGTAGATGTACGAGTTTGGATCACATTGATACCAGTAATTTGTTTCATCCAGGAAACAATGTTTTAATTGATATTAGTTGAAAGGTCGATATATACACTACTGGCCATTAAAACTCCTACACAACGAAGATGACGTGCTACAGACATGAAATTTAACCGTCAGGAAGAAGATGCTGTGATATGCAATGATTAGCTTTTCAGAGCATTCACACAAGGCTGGCGACACCTACAACGTGCTGACATGAGGAAAGTTTCCCAACCGATTTCTGGCGACACCTACAACGTGCTGACATGAGGAAAGTTTCCCAACCGATTTCTCATACACAAACAGCAGTTGACCGGGGTTGCCTGGTGAAACGTTGTTGCGATGCCTCGTGTAAGGAGGAGAAATGCATACCATCACGTTTCCGACTTTGATAAAGGTCGGATTGTAGCCTATCGCGATTGCGGTTTATCGTATCGCGACATTGCTGCTCGCGTTGGTCGAGATCCAATGACTGTTAGCACAATATGCAATCGGTGGGTTCAGGAGGGTAGTACGAACGTCGTGCTGGATCCCAACGGCCTCGTATCACTAGCAGTCGAGATGACAGGCATCTTATCCGCATGGCTGTAACGGCTCGTGGAGACACGTCTCGATGCCTGAGTGAACAGATGGGGACGTTTGCAAGGCAACAACCATCTGCACGAACAGTTCGACGACGTTTGCAGCAGCATGGACTATCAGCTCGGAGACCATGGCTGCGGTTACCCTTGACGCTGCATCACAGACAGGAGCGCCTGCGATGGTGAACTCAACGACGAACCTGGGTGCACGAATGGCAAAACGTCATTTTTGCGGATGAATCTAGGTTCTGTTTACAGCATCATGATGGTCGCATCCGTGTTCGGCAACATCGCGGTGAACGCACATTGGAAGCGTGTACTCGTCATCGCCATACTGGCATATAACCCGGCGTGATGGTATGGAGTGCCATCGGTTACTCGTCTCGGTCACCTCTTGTTCGCGTTGACGGCACTTTGAACAGTGGACGTTACATTTCAGATGTGTTACGACCAGTGACTCTAACCCTCATTCGATCCCTGCAAAAGCCTACATTCAGCACAATAATGCACGACTGTACGGGCCTTTCTGGATACAGAAAATGTTCGACTGCTGCCCTGGTCAGAACATTCGCAAGATCTCTCACCAACTGCAAACGTCTGGTGAATGATGACCGAGCAACTGGCGCGTCACAATACGCCAGTCACTACTCATGATGAACTGTGGTATAGTGTTGAAGCTGCATGGGCAGCTGTTCCTGTACACGCCATCCAAGTTCTGTTTGACGCAATGCCCAGGCGTATCAAGGCCGTTATTACGGCCAGTGGTGGTTGTTCTTGGTACTGATTTCTCAGGATCTATGAACCCAAATTGCTTAAAAATTTAATTACATGTTAGTTCTAGTATAATATATTTGCCCAATGAATACCCGTTTATCATCTGCATTTCTTCTTGGTGTAGTAATTTTAATGGCCAGTAGTGTATATGCATCGGCAGCTTACCAGATACTTGAACGTAGGAAAATGCAAGATCAGGTTTTTAATCTCTGATCAAATGCAGTCGTTCAAAATATACATGTGCTCAACTTTCAATTCTGACTTTGAAATTTTTGTAATGGATTACATTTTCATACGTCTTAAGCGTAAATTCATTTCAGTCAATATAATTACGATTTACATGCAAACACAACTGGGGTCCTCAGATTCTATTTTGATCTGACAAACCATGATAAAATCAAAGCAGTCGTAAAGACTTTTTTTTCCGAAAGCTAGAAGTTTAGCAGTGACTCTACTCCTCCTTTATATTGTAACGCACCATGGTGAAAATTAGCTTTCAGTGCAATTGGAAAAATTATAATTGGACTGATAAGACGCTTAGAATGACATCGTAAGGCACCATAAATAAACCACATTAGCTAAAGGTGTCAACTTGTGGGCTGTTGTGGAGAGCTTTTAGTAAGTTAGGCAAGATATTATCAGATTTACGGGAATAATAGTTTCAGATGTTCGATCCTAATAAGTAATGTGGTAGCAACACTGGTTGCGAGATGATGAAATGGAGAATTGCGTCATGTTTTTACTGAAAGGTAACAAAAAATCGTTATGGAAAGTTTTTGTTTGTTTTTCAACCATTTAAAATCACTTTGAGCTTTACATGAAGCCGTGGTCTGCAACCTTGGACATAGCAACGACCACTATACAACTATTAATGTTATAGATTTGATAATCCACCACAAAACACAAGTAGGTCTCAAATGCTTCTGCGAATTACAAAGGTATCTCCACCTTCCTTATTCACAGCAGTAAGTGACGTTACACTTCCTCGTCAACAGCGCCCTCCCTGCCACGGAATAAGGTGTCGCAGTGTTGAAA
Source organism: Schistocerca cancellata (assembly GCF_023864275.1). Classification (NCBI taxonomy): domain Eukaryota; kingdom Metazoa; phylum Arthropoda; class Insecta; order Orthoptera; family Acrididae; genus Schistocerca; species Schistocerca cancellata. The sequence continues at coordinate 313,164,914 of NC_064630.1, read as the reverse complement.
ACAATACTCTCATATTTAGCCAATTGGACAGATGCGGGCTACTGAAAGGAGATAGTAACTACAGGGTGTCCCAAAATAATGTATACACTCTTTGAAACTGAACACCTCTTTAATGAAAGGGGTTAGAAATACAATTTTAGTGGTGTTAGGTGGTAAATGGGCCGACTGGTAAATGTTCAAACTGTTGTCCGTCTACCGCAATACACCGATGACAACGACTTAAGACTGTGCGACATGCCAGCTTTACTGTTTGCAACGGAATAGCATTACAGGCTTGCTCAATTTGCTCTCTAAGATCATTCAATATGTGTGGTCTCGCAGCGTAAACTGTGTTCTTGAGAGTACGGCATAGAAAGAAGTCTAGAGGAGTTAAATCTGGAGATCGAACGGGATACTCCACACTCCCTCTTCGTCCTGTCCATCTGGCAGGAAATGTAGGATTGAGAAATGCCCTCACATCCAGGTGAAAGTGAGGTGGCGCCCCATCCTAATGAAAGTAACAATCTTCATTTCCAAACGCAACACTAAGACCAGGAGTTATTTCCAACATTTCCAGGTACGAGTCGCCCGTGACAGTGTTGTCAAAGAAGTACGGCTCGATTAACCCTCTAGAAGACATGTAAGTAGGCTGTTTATGTTTTCTTATTGGCAACGTTACGTAGCGCTCTGTACGAAAATCACAGACTGCACACAGCACAGCCAGTGATTTTCTTACAGAGCGCTACGTAACGTTGCCAATAAGAAAACATAAACAGCCTCTTGTATAAATAGTTCTAAGGGGACATTACAGACAGACCACACCAGACTGTTATTCCTGGTAGATTAACATGCCTTTGCTCGGTTACGTATGGATTCTCGCTGGCTTAGTACATGCAGTTATGGCGGTTAATTGTTCCACCAAGTTTAAACGTCGCTTCATATGGTCAAAGAATTCGATCTTGGAAACAAATGGCTCTGAGCACTATGCGACTTAACTTCTGAGGTCATCAGTCACCTAGAATTTAGAACTAATTAAACCTAACCAACCTAAAGACATCACACACATCCACGCCCGATGCAGGATTCGAACCTGCGACCGTAGCGGTCGCTCGGTTCCAGACTGTAGCGCCTAGAACCGCACGGCCACTCCGGCCGGCAATCTTGTAAACGTTGTTCTTCATATCTGTTAATGAACTACTCACAAAATTCGCTTCGTCTATCAGGATCATTCTCATTTAGGGCATGGAGAAGTCTTGGAAAGTAAGGCTTAAAGACCGCAAAATTCTATGAGCACTGCTGCTGCAGATCCCAGTCTCACGAGAGCATTGCCTCACAGAGTTCTTCGGGGATCATGCGTATGCCTATATTACTGCATCAACAGTCTCATTGTCTGTTGAACTTCTCTTTCGTCCGCTGTGTCCCTTCTTCATATCATGTACCGTTCCTTCGACTTCAAACTTACCTCTGATTCCTGTAATTTTTACTATTGTCGGTGGTGGTGTTCCAAATTCAACTTTCCAACATCATCGTACCGCACTCACATTCTCTGTTTTCCAGTAATACTTTAGCACCCATTTCCGTTGTTCAAAAGATAACGCGATGTTTGCTGACAATCCTGAAACAAAAGAAAGCATTGTGATGTTTTTCCCCGCTTTCTAAATTATTACCCGTAAAAATTGTATTTCTGTCTCCTTAAATTAAAGAGTGTATACATCATTTTGGGACACCCTGTGTATGACATAGACAAGCTACTTTGATAGCAAGTGTTTCTGATTCCTCGCCGTTTGATCTACATGTAGCAGAACAAAGCTTATTTGTCATGGAACACGTTAATAACTGAAACTTCCTGGCAGATTAAAACTGTGTGCCCGACCGAGACTCGAACTCGGGACCTTTGCCTTTCGCGGGCAAGTGCTCTACCATCTGAGCTACCGAAGCACGACTCACGACCGGTCCTCACAGCCTTACTTCTGCCAGTATAACTGTTTTAATCTCTAAATAAAAACTGCATACCCTTATAAACTTAAAAGTGCCTAGGGAATTGTGAGACAAGATAGTACCTCTAGGCGAAGTTCAACAGTGCAGCTTGTACTGCAGACGTTTTACTCAAAAAGTTTACTAGTGGATGTACTGTAAGTGTCAGTAGCGATTTTTTCAGACTAAAATCAAACTACTGGAAGTAGTAGTGTTGAAACCAGCAGTACTTGGGAAAAGTAGCAGTGTCGATGTTAGACGATGCTAATAGTAATCGTAATTAATGCGGTAACAGAACATGTTAATTGGTGATGTAACACTACCATACCAATAGGACGAGGTGGTGTAGAGGTTGGCTGTGACCAATATAGAAATTTATAACTTGTTCTTCGGAATGAAGAGACGACCGACAACAAACAGAACCCGATCACAGAGGAAAGTTACACACAAGGTCATGTACAATACTTGACAATTGCTAAGGAACAGTGACATAGTTGGACAGGAACAATCGCAGGTAATGATGGAAGACATAAACACAGTACATACATTGCAGATGTGTAGTGGTATACTTCTAATGAAAAGTGATATGGACTCCACCACATGGTAAACCAGGATAAAAGACATAAAAAACATTCAAATTTGACACCAATGCTAATTTTACACCTGCTATTCATGCTGGCTACCAAGCTGTTGAATGCTTGGGTGATATTGTCCCGATCAATGCCGTTTTCAGCTCTCAAGCTTCGGGAGAGGGGTGTTCTTTGAGAAACAAGCCTTCCAAGAGCATTCCAGGCATGCTCAGTAGGGTTTAGGCCCTGGGAGTACATAGGCCATTTCATACGTCCAATACCTTCACTTTCCATTGTTCCCGACATCTCAACGGTCCTTTGTGGATGGGCACTGTCATTCATAAACAGGAAGTCTGGACCTGACGCACCTCTTAACAGACAGACATATTCGTCAATATTCTCCCTCCAATAGAGCTCTGCTGTGGCGGTACCTCGTTCGAAGACACGCAACGATATTCGGACATAGTGCATAATGCTTATCCACAGCATAATGCCTATTCTATATGGATGGTGTTCACGAACATGTTCCCCTCTCCCTACACGCTAGTTAGTGGCCAGCATCACTTGTCACAGTAAAATGGAATTCGTCGGAGAAGATCACTCGACCGCTGTTGCTGACCCCATCCAACATGCTCCCTACACCCACGATGTTGCGTGGTTGAAGTGGGATGTATGTACCAGGCTTCGGAGCATACAAACTAGCCTAATTTAATTTCCACGATATTGTTCTTGTAGAGACACGTGTACCAGTAGCGGCTGCAAGGTCTGCAGCGGTCTGCCTAGGAATGAGATGTCTGTTTCTTTTCGCCAGTACGTATCGATACTAGAGCTTTGTGCGCCGTGTGGTGGTCCGTCTACGACCTCTGACGCCTTATTTAATCGCGAGATGGCACTTTAAGACACGCGGTTTTCTGTGGTCACAGAAATAACCTGCTTCGCGCCGTCCAACTGCTGTTCGAAGATCGTAAGCAATCAAATGATTTCTTGTAGATATGTCGCCACACCACATGGAATGTCGCACTAATCGGTTCCACAACAATCTTCGTCAATCATGCGTAAACCGTCGAAATTATACAGTTCTTCGTGCACACGCCTCGCTGCAGTTAACGTGTCCCACCGTCTACACTTTTTGAGATTAAAATTCAAAGAGCTGGCAACGCCACACCGTAAGAAAGTAGCCTGGCACTGAGATAATTCATGAGCTTTAGAAGATCTCATCTACCTTTAGAATCGTAAACCAGAACTACAAGAATTTAGTATTTAATTTGGACATTAGATGAATTTTCAGACATCAGGTTTCCATTGCGAATCACTGACAGTGAAAGTAAGTTTCACAGCTGTGTAACATTGCTGTGAGGTTGAAGTATAGATTGGCCAACAGAAAATGCTGGTACCGGAGCACAGTAAAGGCCAATATGTTCTTGTTTAAAAGACTGAAAATGGCTTCCAGTTGCCTCATTCTACCTTCCTCAGCAACTTTAAAAATTTGTCCAAAAGTTTTGGCATGCGAGTATACTCGCGCTTTTTTTAACATGAAACTCAACTCTCGCTCCCAAAAGCTCCTGTCATCTGTAACTGTCTCTCACCCAATAGTCATACCCATCCCCTCCCACTTTCCCATTCAGCCCAACACATTTTCGTTATCTCTTTGTGTCTCTCTGCCACTGTCTTTTGTCTCACGGTCACAGTCTCCTTCGTTCTGTCCCACTACTACTCTCCCTTCATTGTCTCTATCTCCCTCTTGCACTACCTTCCTGCTATATTTCATACCTTCCTTCCCACTGCTGTTGTCTCTTCTCACTGTCACTATCTCTCTCTTCCTCTTTGTCATTGTCATAAACTGTCTCATTACCACTAGCTCTCACCCAAGCCTACTTTCTCTTTCTCTTTCCTCCTGTGCCACAGGTAATGACTCTTCCACTCTTTTCCTAGCACTGTTCTGTCACTGTCAGATATGTTACACTGCCAGTGTGTCCTCCTGTTCCTCTCTCACTACTATTGTGCCCTTCCCTCTTTCTAAACCACGATCACTGTCTATTATCGTCCAGTATTTCTTTTCTGTCCTTTTCCCACTGCTTCTGTCTCGTTCACCCTCAGTATAAAAAACACGAATATGTTCGCATACCATAATTTTTGAGAAATTTTTTAAGGGGAATGAGGAAGATAGAATGAGGCAGGTGGTACCCCACTTTTCAGTTAGTATTTTAAACAGGCATATATATGCCTATTTTGCGCTCGGTTGGAAGCATTTTTCCTCTGGTCTCCATATTTTCTCTGTCTCAGCAGATGATGTCATATGAAAAGAACTTTGTGGGCAGTAAAACTTTAATAGTTTACGAATGTGCAATTGAAATAACGGAAAAGTACACTGGTGTTTGAAATTAAAGCAACAAACCGAAATTTTACAAGGTAGCCTTTATTTTGCCACGAAACAGCATAATAAGGTGACAGTGAAGTAGAAACAATATAAAGAAAACAGAACGTAAACAACTGCAACATGCATAACGGTAGACAAAAAGTTCTTCGTTTTTTTTTCAACTTAACGGATTTACACACACATTCCGACAACTGGTTAATGCGCTCAGTATGGGGTGTGACCACCTCTGGCAGCAATACAGGTCTGACAAACGACGGGCAATGCAGTGAATGATGTCATCAGTCTCATGTTGAGGCAATAACGCCCATTCTTTCTGTTGCGCTTGGAGAGTCGTTGGTGAATGTTCACGTGATGCAATCCGTGTCCCTATTGGATCCAAGACGTGCCCTATGGGATTCAAATCGGGAGAGTGAGCAGGCCATGCCATGAGTGCAATATCTTACTTTTCCAGGAAAGCATCAGCCACCCTTGCTCTATGAGGTCGAGCAATACGATGTCTGGGCCCACAGCGTCTCGCAACAACCACACATGAGGTCCCAAGATCTCGTCACCATACCTGACAGCAGTTAAACCTTGCCGATTAAACCATACAATTTCATGAAGACGTGTTTAATTGATCAACATGAATCCTGCCCACACCATTAGGGATCCTCCTCGATATCGGTCTCTTTCCGCAATGGTTGGGTCGCGAAATCGTATTCCACGTTTAATCCACATGCCAATCCGTCGAGAAACACTGTTCGGAGCAAATCGGGACTCATTTATGAAAAGAACATTGGCACACTGTTCGAGCGTTCAGCTGGCATGTTGACGGCCCCACTCCAGACGTTCCCTTCCATGAAGACGCGTCAAAGGAACACATACAGCCGATCTCTGACTATAAAGGCCTCTCTACAACACGTCCAGTGGGTGCTGCGAGGTCAGATGCCAGTTGCAGTGCAGTACAAGGGCGATAGTGTCGTGCCCTTACAGCCAAATAACGGTTCCCTGTTTCTGACGCTACACGATCTTCGGGGTGCAAACTGTCGCCATATTCGAAAAACAACAGAACAATTCACATTACCCCATCGTGCCATATCAGTTTGCGACTGTCCCGCTTCCATTGTTCCCATGGCCCTCCACCACAGAGGCGTCTTCTCTGTGCCGCACTGCACCGTCTGTGACTGTGTACATGGCGGCTGTGTGTGTGGGACTAAGCAGCAAACACTACCCTGTTTGACAGGTGCCTTGACATCATTGTTGGCGTGTTGTCCGTTGACCAGAATGTCATCTTCCGTGCAGGACACGATTGTACGGACATCTGTTGACAGTCTGTATGATTATATCGTGAATTAGACACAGGACGGGGAAGTAGTGGTTTGTTGCTTTAATTTTGGACAGTAGTGTAAGTTTACACCTCAAACTGTGTTTTACGGGCACAAAAATTTTGCATATTCTTCACTACTACAACAAGGGGTTCCCGGTATCGTTCTGACGATAACGAAGACGCGTTATAGCATATTTCTCCGTGTTACATCAACATATAAAAACGGTTTCGGATTATACAGGAATTTACGTGTAGAGTTTCCTCTGCACCTCGGAAACGGATAAAGATACCATGAAAATTTTCAAGGTTGTTCGAAATCGGGACTTTTGCAATGCATCATAAAAATTATAAGTAGTACCATTTGCTGTGCATAACCGTCTCAGAGTCGGCGGATCGGTTTTGGTACGAAAACAGTGGTAAACAAAAGCTTTTGTTGAGGGGGGGTAAGGGATGTTTGAACTAACGCTACCTAGAGGAGCCCCTTAAGGACCACCTTAGACCACATCAAATACGAAAGGAATCAACTGCTTTGCTGCTTTGCCTAAGCAGGGGGAAGGATGTAATAGTCATACTTTGACACTGTACTGTAGGATAGTGACACTAAGACAGTCCTTCGGTTGAGTATATGAGTACAAATGGTCCTTAGCACAAGGGTTATACTAAACACATGACCCTCCCTTTCTGTCACCAACAGAAACCGAGGCATGAGACGCGGGAAATCCCACTTTTATACGCGACGTTTGGAACATATTAGGTAGCGTAAGCTGTTGCGTCTGTAATGATTGTCATATTGTTCAGCATATACGAACTTGAGAGTTCAGTTGTTACTCCTGTACGTCACGTGCACTGAATTTTTTATGCAGTAACCTTACTCTCGCTACGCGGAAAAAGGAAATGTCTTACAGCGTACTCAGTTGTCCGTGTACAAAGACTGTGGCGCAACTAGAAACGTCAGTGTAGATGAAAACAACTGCTGGTGCAGGCAGATGAAAGCAATGTTTCCTGGGTCGACATGCAAAAACTGCGAGTTAGTTCACCAGGCCAATTCCCACCTGCTTGTCTGATGCAAAACTCCACATCTCGTGATACAAGAGGCACTGAAAATACCCTCCCAGCTTAGTTAATTCCATACTAGCGAATCCAGAATTCGATTAAATTTTAGAAAACTAACAACATATACGAAAACATGATTTAACAGGAATACTGAAGAGAAAGAGACACGTAGGAGGCTTCAACTTTGCTTTCGTTCTTGTTTCCCCTGTGATCGCTAGTTATCTCTTCGTGTGCAGCTTAATGTTCACCTTAATTACAACAATGCTCTTTTTCGATTTGTTTCTGTGAGAACTGATATTCCCTTCTAAGGATCATTAACCTTTGTATTTTTTATTTTATTTTTTGGAGTCTATGTTCTCTGTAACCGACAGTTCTTCGAACACACTGAAATAGAAATGCCTCCATTAAGAAATTAGTCCGTAACTTTCAGATCGGCAGCAGCTGCCATGGAATGAGGTTCACTTCATACGTTAGATTCCAAAATCAGATTTCACCATGCTTTGATTCTATTTAAAGTCCAATCACGACATTCTTCCGTAGTAAATTTATTCGCAAATGTTACGTCTGTGTTGGTAGTCGCAACAGGTCTACACTCATGTGCTACTGGATTAGCCTAGTCTAGAGCAACACCTTCTGTTGTCCTGACGACGGTGGTGGTGCGCCATAACATTGATTTCATGGCATACTGCAAATGTCAGGGACCTATTGAGATTCACTGACATCTCAGCCGCTGCCCACAACTTCTAGATAATGACCGGAGACGGATCCTAGGCACCCTCCACCTCGCCATCTGATGGAATAGCATTTGCGTACACAATAGAATAGATGACCGCTGACCACACACAACGAAAGATGGAAGATTGCCGGCCGCGGTGGTCTAGCGGTTCTGGCGCTGCAGTCCGGAACCGCGGGACTGCTACGGTCGCAGGTTCGAATCCTGCCTCGGGCATGGGTGTGTGATGTCCTTAGGTTAGTTAGGTTTAAGTAGTTCTCAGTTCTAGGAGACTTATGACCTAAGATGTTGAGTCCCATAGTGCTCAGAGCCATTTGAACCATTTTTTTTTTTTTTATGGAGATTGGTGGTTTACGTCCCGTTGGCTTTGAGATTATTAGAGATAATAATCTCCGCATTGTAAGTGTCAAAATTACACTGATGGCATAAAATTCTTAACTGGATACTTTGTGATGTGAACCTAATGCCTGGAAGCGGTTATTTAGTCTTTTATTGTCATAAATAACTAACAATTCATAGCAAAAGCTGTAGTATCTTACATACATTTTCGCGTTTGAGTAGAGAGGTCTGAAAACAGTCTGAAACTGGCTGCATTGACTGTAAATTTTTCGACGATTTACAACGCATTTTCCATTAAAATATTCACAATCAAAAACCTACCACTGAGAAATTCTTCTTTCAGAACATTAAGAACTACAAAAAAGGTTGAAATAATTTTTATAGCTTGTAACATTGGCACAAATTATTAAAAAAATGTCGAAATATATTTTTTAAGTTAGTAACATTGCTACGTTATACGACGTTTCTGGTAAACGCATTAGCTAGAATAACGATTATTATTCAAAAGTATTTACCATGATAATTAATGATTTGATCTGTGTTTCTTAAGAAACTCTACTGAAATTTAATTTTAATTAACCAAAGGATAAGGCCGATGCTTTGGCGCAGGGCTTTTATCGCAGGTTTAGTATGAAACCGTCCGCTGCCTCGAGGTGTTGTCCACATACATAGCGTTCTATCATCTACATCTACATCTACATTTATACTCCGCAAGCCACCCAACGGTGTGTGGCGGAGGGCACTTTACGTGCCACTGTCATTATCTCCCTTTCCTGTTCCAGTCGCGTATGGTTCGCGGGAAGAACGACTATCTGAAAGCCTCTGTGCGCGCTCTAATCTCTCTAATTTTACATTCGTGATATCCTCGTGAGGTATAAGTAGGGGGAAGCAATATATTCGATACCTCATCCAGAAACGCACCCTCTCGAAACCTGGCGAGCAAGCTACACCGCGATGCAGAGCGCCTCTCTTGCAGAGTCTGCCACTTGAGTTTGCTAAACATCTCCGTAACGCTATCACGGTTACCAAATAACCCTGTGACGAAACGCGCCGCTCTTCTTTGGATCTTCTCTATCTCCTCCGTCAACCCGATCTGGTACGGATCCCACACTGATCAGCAATACTCAAGTATAGGTCGAACGAGTGTTTTGTAAGCCACCTCCTTTGTTGATGGACTACATTTTCTAAGGACTCTCCCAATGAATCTCAATCTGGTACCCGCCTTACCAACAATTAATTTTACATGATCATTCCACTTCAAATCGTTCCGCACGCATACTCCCAGATATTTTACAGAAGTAACTGCTACCAGTGTTTGTTCCGCTATCATATAGTCATACAATAAAGGATCCTTCTTTCTATGTATTCGCAATACATTACATTTGTCTATGTTAAGGGTCAGTTGCCACTCCCTGCACCAAGTGCCTATCCGCTGCAGATCTTCCTGCATTTCGCTACAATTTTCTAATGCTGCAACTTCTCTGTATACGACAGCATCATCCGCGAAAAGCCGCATGGAACTTCCGACACTATCTACTAGGTCATTTATATATATTGTGAAAAGCAATGGTCCCATAACACTCCCCTGTGGCACGCCAGAGGTTACTTTAATGTCTGTAGACGTCTCCCCGTTGATAACAACATGCTGTGTTCTGTTTGCTAAAAACTCTTCAATCCAGCCACACAGCTGGTCTGATATTCCGTAGGCTCTTACATTGTTTATCAGGCGACAGTGCGGAACTGTATCGAACGCCTTCCGGAAGTCAAGAAAAATAGCATCTACCTGGGAGCCTGTATCTAATATTTTCTGGGTCTCATGAATAAATAAAGCGAGTTGGGTTTCACACGATCGCTGTTTCCGGAATCCATGTTGATTCCTACATAGTAGATTCTGAGTTTCCAAAAACGACATGATACTCGAGCAAAACACATGTTCTAAAATTCTACAACAGATCGACGTCAGAGATATAGGTCTATAGTTTTGCGCATCTGCTCGACGACCCTTCTTGAAGACTGGGACTACCTGTGCTCTTTTCCAATCATTTGGAACCTTCTGTTCCTTTAGAGACTTGCGGTACACGGCTGTTAGAAGGGGGGCAAGTTCTTTCGCGTACTCTGTGTAGAATCGAATTGGTATCCCGTCAGGTCCAGTGGACTTTCCTCTGTTGAGTGATTCCAGTTGCTTTTCTATTCCTTGGACACTTATTTCGATGTCAGCCATTTTTTCGTTGGTGCATCATGAGTCCTAATGCAGTGGTTTAATTATGGCCTGTACAAAATCTACCAGACGACTTCTTCTATCATTCCCTAGGCTAGCCATCAAATTTAAACCAGCACTGAAATTACATTTAGTCTTTTTTTACGTTCTGCGCAATTTATTTTATCTCAGCTTACATTTTTAAAACTCTTCGTTACCTGCAGAGCTCTAAGGCAAATATTCTACTGTGGTGAGATGATGACACATCGGCTATTCTGATCGTAGTTGTTCAACCACATTCCTTTTTCGTTATTAGCCGTCTGACTGCATTCGTTAACGATATTTTTTTTGTAATGATAAATCCAATAGTCAAATAACAAGACATCGAGTTCTTCCTGCCACCACACTTGAGTAATTCCTGCTAAATCCGGCTTCAGACAATTCATATCTCTTCTCAAGTTCTCTAAACAACTTATCCTGTTATGGGAGCTAACATTCAGCTCTCATACCAGTAGAACAGCAGATTTTTCATGTGATAACAACTCCCTCTTGAGTAATATCCACCTGGTTGTCAGAGTGGCGAATCATTTCAGCTACTGAATATTTTACTTTTGAAAATGTTATTATTATTGGAAAATGGTTCAAATGGCTCTGAGCACTATGGGACTTAACTTCTGAGGTCATCAGTTCCCTATAACTTAGAACTACTTAAACATAACTAACCTAAGGACATCACACCCGAGGCAGGATTCGAACCTGCGACCGTAGCGGTCGCGCGGTTCCAGACTGTAGCACCTAGAATCGCTCGGCCACCGCGGCCGGCTATCATTATTGAACCCTGTAAGAGAGCTATATGTCATTGGGAAATATAACGGCTATAGATCCCCCTTGCCATAGTACATATACGGGGGGGGGGGGGGGGGGGGGGGGGAGAAAAAGTGTGTCACGATATTTTAACCCTGTATAGCTGATGCCAGTAGGAACCAAAATTACTCATGTTGTGTAGGTCGACAACGTACAATTTTTAAACTACGGAAACCTGGCGCCACACGTTCCGATTGGCTTCGGGATTGCCCTGTTGCCGAATGCTCTGGACAACTCATGAACGCGAATGCTTTGCGTGCTGGAGATAGCCATGTATCCATGCGGCTCGCACGCTCGGTGCTAGCGCGCTAGCCTTCCTCTCTGGTTGCCTGGGGGCGAATCCGACGGCGTCCCGACACATCCATTGGAGTTTCATTGTACAAACCCGTCAACACATGTTAGTTCGAAAACAGAAAGTCTTTTATAAATGGTGTCGGTCCTGAAAAGGGCCTTTTTTGTAGCTAGGACATTGTTTACTTAAAGTAGGTGCTCGAACTGGCGACCATCTGACAGACACGGGATTGGAAACGTCGAACGGTGTTTGCCGAACTCTTTCAAAGATTCCTGGCATTACCCTGATGTGACTGGTGACATGTTGAATGCGATCCATTAATTCCTCTTCGTTTCTAGGTGATTCGCGTCCGGGTGGCTCATGTCCTATGAGCACCTCTGCCAATTACCCGACTGTCGAAGAATTCATTTAAATATCCACGCACAGCACGACTGTTATGTGCGGGAGCCCCATCATGCTGCAACCACATGCGTAGCCGTATGTCCAGGAGAACATCTTCCAGCAGGCCCGGTAGAGTTTCTTGCAAAAAAAGTGAAGGTAATTTGCCCCGATAAGTCGAGGAGGTAGACAGATCGGGACAATTAGATGTTCACCCACAATGCCTGGCCAAAGATTGAGCGAAAATCGTTCCTGGTGTCCGTGGAGGTACGTGACCTGAGGATTTCCCCCAGTAATGAACATTTCGAGGCCATCCCGATGGAAGGTGCACTCGTCGGTAAGCAACAAATTGGTGGGGAAGTCGGGATCTCATGTAATACGTTGCAGAAACCACCGGCAAAACTCTAGCCTGTGTTCATAGTCCGCCACAGGATTTAGGTCTTGGACAGCGTGGAAACTAAATGGATGCCGGCCGTCATCCCTCAAAATCTTCCAGACAAACCAATGAGTGACCTCCATGTCGTGTACAACTGCTCAAGTACTTGTCATAGGTGATTCCTCGAAGCGCTCGAAAACATCTCTTCAATTGCAGCATCCCGTCGTGCTCGAGGTCCAACAGCATCACCATGATATCCCGCTAAGGAGCCTGTTTCGCCAAGTCGCCGGTGAACTGCTGTAAACTGCGGGGTGGGTGGCGTCTTGCTGGGTACAGTTCCTCATACAAGCGTCGAGCTTCATGCGCATTACCGTCGGCTAGTCCGTAATCAAAAGCCATATCTCGTTGTTCTTCAAACGAATACTGTGCCGCTGTGCTTACTGTATGACTAAATCGCAGGTGACTTGTGTGTGCTCCGAAGCTTACGTGTGAATGCCTCTGACGTTAGTTGGAGTCAAACAGCAAGATCTGTTCGACGCGTGTCCATATCACGTTGGGGCAGTGACGGGGCGAGGGACGTTTGTGTGTGTGAACCGACAACCACAGCGCTGCCTTTCAAATTTTTCTCCACCTTGTATAACACGGCCACGTTAGATAATGTTACAAGGCAGATCAGATAATCATTAGTCCGTGCAACTGCTGGAGATGTTACTGATTCCCTTTCGGAAGTATATGTTAGTATGAACTCTCTACAGACGCCTCTCTGATATCTTTACGCCTATGGTACGGGTATTCGTAAGCCACCAAATGTGGTAATGTCCATGCTCTGTGGCGGTAGGTAAATAAAAGAGTAGTATTACCACGATTACCTACGTCCATCCATTTCTTATATGATCCCTTAAATTCTGTGCGCACTAGCAACAGATGACTCCTTCAAACGCTTATCAGTTTCGGCTTTTATTCCTGTTGGCAGAGCTACACTAAGACCTTCGTCAAGGTCGTAGAATCGCTACACTGAACATTAAAGTGACTTACTAATGATTTGAATGGTAGACTATGAATATCATTCATAAGTTGTCATTCTCTAAAATTTCTGATTAATAAAGAAATTGATGTTTTAGCTGAAACATCTGGGAAGTGGGAAACTTGTGAACATACAAGATCCGAAAGAGATATGGAAGCGTGTTCACTGGAACTAACTATTGTAAAACAGCTTGTAGTGAAGCTTGTTGGCATCTGTCTTCGTTGCACAGTTAGTGCTGGTGGAAGTTGGGTGTGCCATTAATTTCGAGAAAAAAATGATGACGCGCCCTGTTACTCCCGCAGGATGGGACAGATAGTATAAATTGTGGAAAGAGGCCAAAATGAGCGCCTATCAGTTACACTCCAACGTACAACTTTACTATTTGATCAAACATTACAACATGCCATTTTTTTTAAACAGACAGCTTTAATATTTGGGCGAAAAGCCACTTTAATTGGTTCAAATGGCTCTGAGCTGAATGGGACTTAACATCTGAGGTCATCAGTCCCCTAGACTTAGAACTTCTTAAACCTAACTAACCTAAGGACATCACACACATCCATACCCGATGCAAGATTCGAACCTGCGACCGTAGCAGCAGCGCGGTTCCGGACTGAAGCGCCTAGAACCGCTCGGCCACAATGGCTGGCCCACTTTCATTTAAAAACGGCTGAAGGCCAATAACTTAAATCGCAAGCATAATCAGAAATTTAAAAGGCACGCCTTGCCTTAAAACAGTTCTTTAGTTAGGCTGAAGTAACAAATTAAATTCAAATCGGCTCAAGGCCTAACACTTAAATCCCCATAACATTAATTTTTTTTAAAATACCAAAGGCCTTTAATTTAGACTGAAGGCCCAAGACTTAAAGTTCAACAACATAAAAATTTTTTAAAAAGCCAAAGGCCTTACGTGACACAGTTCTTTAAACTAGGTTGAAGGCCCTAAGAGCAAAACAACGCTAATTTAAAAAAATCGGCTAGAAACCATACAAGTACAAACAACAAGAGCAAATTTTAAAAAACGGGACCAGTACACCCAAAAGCGCTCAGATGTTCGAGAGTCGGCCTGGAATTCAAACACTAACGCTGGCTTAGGTTATACAGGCAGTCAACCCAACCATTTTCATTCCGCTGGGAACCCAACCGACAGACAGTCAATAGACTAATGATCAAGATCAGTTCCGCTCCACACTTGCACCAAAACTCAAACGATACTAACAGCAGGGACTGGAACAACAACCAGAACGGATTACAGACAACCCATGAGCGGTGGACGACCCAAAAACATGTCGTCTAATCAGACCAAACGGCCAAGCAAGGTCGTTGCCACTCAGACATGTGTGTCGGCAATCGTTGGACAAGTGATGGCTTTACTGTCCTTCCTCGCTACTCCACGCAGACGACCAATTCAGAGCCAGTACGCCGAAAACCTTTAAATAACTTGTCAGTCAAACCACATAAACTACACACAGTTTCACGAACACTTGCACGAAGAACTAGACAATGCTAATGGCAGTGACAGAGCAAAACGAGGACAAATCACGTGTTGGCACACACTGACAACCCATAAGCGATCGTCGGCCAAATATACGTCGTCCGACAGGACGACCGACCGACGATCAGCCGAAGTCGTCCCCATTCAAATCATGTGTGTCGGCAATCATCGGCGAGAGATGGCTATCCGCGCCTCCCTGGCGCTGCATGCCCCACTGGTACTACAATGCGACTGCGCCAACCGACCAACTGCTACACATCAGCACGGAGACAGCACTAAAATAACTGGGCAGTGAATATCACAGGCTACACATAATTTCACAAACCCTTGCACGAAGAACGCAACCAATGCTAAAAGTAGTGACTGTGGAATCACCAGGACGAACCACGAGTTGAGACACACACCACCAACCCATAAGCGATCGGCGAGCAAATACACGTCGTCCGGTAAGACGACCAACCGACGATCAACCAAGACCGTCCCCAGCCATGTGTGCCGGCAACGGTCGGGCTGGTCATGGCTAAGCGAACCTCACTGCCGCTCCAACCCGACCGAACTTCTGCCACGTCCCAACTGTCCGACTGCCAGGTCCGAACTCCACTGCTGGCGCGTTCCAATTGACTTCACGGCCCGGTCCGAACTCCACTGCTGCCGCGTTCCAACTCGTTGGACGACACATGACGACCAGGAAGTAATAGCGGTCCAGCAAAGATAATACGGCAGGGGCTATATCGATAAGCGCTGCTGCTGTCGCTCACGGGCAGGCAAGGCAGCAACTCAGTGACACCACTAATTGAAAATTAACATGATGAGGCGGCAGTAAGGTAAAAACAGGGTGTTAAATAAGAGATGGCACGAACACAAACCACGCACGGCTCAAATGCGTGCAAGAAAATCTTGATAGCAAGCCTTTTACGCGACTCAAATGGTTCAAATGGCTCTGAGCACTATGGGACTCAACTTCTGAGGTCATCAGTCCCCTAGAACTTAGAACTACTTAGACCTAACTAACCTAAGGACATCACACACATCCATGCCCAAAGAGGGATTCGAACCTGCGACCGTAGCGGTCTCGCGGTTCCAGACTGTAGCGCCTAGAACCGCACGGCCACTCCGGCCGGCCGACTCAAATGAATTCTTCTCAGGTTTTCTGTTTTGCTACTAAGTTAATAATTTCTTTCTTTCTCTGTTCTGAAATAGTTTGTCAGTGTGAGAACAAATAGTATACGAGTATTATGGTACCCAGTCCCTCGCAGGTGTCAGCTGTACGATAGATGTGGAACGTATCCAGCCTATACCATGGTAACCCTCTCCTCAACTTTGCAAAAGAAAACGGCTTAAAGAAGATTCAAAGTATCCCGCAGCTTGCGTGAAGGCTCATATGTTTCCTTTACATGTTATCTCTTACGCCATCTTTCAAGATAAATGATTCTGAAGACAGCCTTAAAATATCGGTACCATCATGTCTTCGATTGATGGCAGTTACGTCTAGATAGTTCCATCAAGACTCGTAGGAGATCACGTGTTCTACGAAAGTAGTATTTTATTGTCATCGCACTTCTCGATTAACTAATCACGAGCATTTAGTTATTCTCACACACAATCGGATCACTTATAGCGCCTCTCAAGTCAAAAACACGTTTGTGTCAGTGCGAAAGACGCAACAAAAAGTGTAAATGACCCATTTGAAAAGTGAGTTGAGATCACATGGACGTTTAACAGCATTACGTCGAAATTATGGTATTACTATATATAATATTTGAAAATGTAACTAAAACTATTTATAATATCTGAAAAATTATTATAATAAATGAAAAGCACCAGTTTGCTTTTGTTCTACAATATTATTTTTATTGCTAACCGGTTTTCGGCTTACAAGGCCATCTTCAGACATTTACTGAGTATTGTCACCAAAGAAGTTAAATGTTAGCAGACAACATTGGAAGAGAAGTAATACATCTAGAGTGAAGTAGAAACATACAGTGAGTAACATCTTTGCAATGAAATAGTAAAAACTGAACAGTACATAAATAAAAATGGAGTTGACAGGAAAACCTTTAGCACAAAATAAGAATAGCATGCCTACATAACAGTTTCTATTGATAAACAAAACTATTGAAATAAGATAAAATTAGTACTAGACAAGGCTGCATCAAGAGGTATGAAACATGGAGAGTGATACGCAACCAATTAAAAAAGAAGAGACAGTTGTCAATGTAAATACAGAATACACGAGGAACTTAAGCCATATCAATACGATAAACAGAAATTAGTAAATGCAGGAAAATTGAGGTGTTTGAGGGAACCTACAGTTTGAGA
Organism: Schistocerca cancellata; assembly: GCF_023864275.1. Lineage (NCBI taxonomy): Eukaryota > Metazoa > Arthropoda > Insecta > Orthoptera > Acrididae > Schistocerca > Schistocerca cancellata. The sequence goes on along the minus strand of NC_064630.1, from coordinate 313,147,639 downwards.
GTGTGGTGATACTGGATTTTAACATTAACATTATATTCAAAGCAGTGGCTGTATACCAGTTTACATTAAATAAATGAGCAAAGTAAAATATGAACAGTATTTGATGAGACAACTACAAGGGGAGTTAAACATGGACAGTAATACAAGTACAAGTTAAAAGCAAACCCTTAACTATTGAAACTACAGCATATGTGGAATACAAAGACAACTGAAAAAATAAAACAACATAATGACTACAGGAAAATGGGAATATGTAGGAAGAGAGAGTGTGGGAAGTAATGAACAACAAAAATGATATATGAAGTTTAGGAGAGGGGAAGTGTTGAGTTGCGTCTGGTCATTTAGGATGAGATCTGGACTGTGAGCAAGATGTTTGTTAATTTCCAGGGCTTCCAGCAGGTTGAGTTTATGGCCTTTGTTTGCTAAGTGAAGTACATGGGACACTGGCTGGTCGTTGTGACCCTCACTCAGTACATGCTCAGCAAATGCAGAGTCTGAATTCTGCAACCTCCAGCTGCATTCATGTTCAGCCAGCCTAGTTGATATGTCTCTGCCTGACTGACCAATGTAAAATTTGTCACAATCAGAACAGGTGATTTTGTGTACCCCACTGTTGGCTAATAACTGGATCTTATCTTTGCTATTAAAAACACACTGGGCTGTAGTGTTCCTGATATAGTAGGAAACCCTATACTTGCAGGATTTCAGTGCTTTGGCTACAGTCTGTGATACCTGACCTAGAAATGGTAGAGTACACCATTTCTTGCAGACAGTGGATGGGGAAGCAGGTGGGGCATAGAGGAGGGGTATAATTTTCCGTTTTTGTTTCCTGTTGAAGATGTGGTCAATAAGAACTGGATTGTAGCCATAGGCTGAGGCAATAAATTTTATTGTCTCTAACTCTGCTTTAAAATCATCTCTGGACATGGGGATGGATATGAGACGGTGTACCATTGAGTGGAAAGCTGCATGTTTTTGAGCTATGGGGTGTTGTGAGCAAGAAGGTATTACTGTGTCTGTAGTTGTTGTTTTTCTGTAAATTTTGAAACAATGTGTGTGTGTACTGATGTCAATGGTGAGATCTAAGAAGTTTATGGATTTGATGCCAATTTCCATAGTGAACTGGATATTTTTATGTTGACTGTTTAGGTTTTTCAAGAATGTGTTGAGTTGTCTTGTAGTACCAGTTCACATACACAGGACATCATCTACATATCTAAACCAGTATTTGATGTTTGCACTCAAAGGTTCTGTTTTTAGAAAATTTTGTTCAAAGTGGTCCATAAATACTTCAGCCAACAGTGGACTAAGAGGGGAACCCATAGCTAAGCCATCTAATTGTTTGTAAAGAGTGCCTTGGAACTGCAAATAGTTCTGTGCAAGGCAGGTCTGTGTGGCCAGTCTCAAGTCATTCAATTCCACAGGATTGACATTAGACTTGTGCATCAGCTCTGTCAGAATGTCAATACATTCTACTATTGGTATGTTAGAAAACAAACTGCTGATATCAAAGGATACTAATTTATCACTGTGTGAGACAGATATACCTTTTAACTTGTTTACTAGGTCCACAGAGTTTGAAATACCATGCTTTGGTTTGAATTTAGTCTTGCTCTTAATTAGGACATCAAGTTTACTGGCTAGTTTGTAAGATGGAGCAGTGAATGATGATACAACTGGACGAATAGGAACATCTTGTTTATGCAGTTTAGGAAGGCCGTACATTCTAGGAGGCACTGGGTTCATATTAGTTAACAGTTTTACTTCAAATTCAGAGAACGTGCTTTTGTATGAAATGATTGCATATTTAACACCCTCTTTGAACAATTTAGTAGGGTCTTTAGGAAGGACTTGGAAGCCTGTGGTATTCAGAAAATCATTAACTTTATCCACATAATCACGTTTGTTCAAAAGCACAATACTGTTGCCTTTATCAGATTTTGTGGCAACGATACCTTGGTGTTGTAATTTATGGTTTAAGGTCTTGAGGGTGTGGAAGTCAATAGACCGTGGGATGTTACACACGAATTTGATTTCGATCTTTAGTGCATTGGCAACTATATATTTTGCAGTGGTGTCTTTCGTTAAGGCATATTCAATATCAACTTTCATAACATCCAGTTGTTTTTCTGATGGAGGGTGGGGAGGAGCATATTTAAAACCTTTTTCAAGCACTTTTTGTTCCTTTGGGGACAGAACCAAGTTCGATAAGTTAATTACACGTTGCGAAAAATTTTGTTTACAGTTTGAGGTTAGAGGTTGTAACCTCCCCACAAAAATTTAAAAAGAATTGACGATAATTTGAATGTTAACAAGAATACAACCTAACGTAATCTCCCAGCAAATCAATTCAATGACAATGACCATTAGACAAAAATTAGCAATCTGACCCAAGTATAAATTCCTCACAAAACAAAATGAAAGTCAATTCAGTGATAAGAAAATCTCAGTGATAATGAAATTTCAATTAAACCGAAATATCGGTCTTTGGCCCTGTACAAAAATCAGAATTAAATTCTTACCTCATTGTAACTGCTAGTCACATTTCTGCTCTTATTCTTGCGCACAGCTTGGAGGAACCGCATTGCAAATAATAATATTCCTTTTTTTTTTTTTTTTTTAATTTAACTGAGACTTTTGTTTAAGGGAAGTGGAACTTCAATTAAATAAATTTTTTTTTTTTTTTGTAAAATTGCTTTTGAAATCAAAATTATTATTGGGGCACTTGTTGGAAATTAATTACAATAAATAAACTTTACATTATCTGATGATTACCTTAATTAACAATATACCTCATTCAGCATCTTGACCAGTGTTGCCCACAGACTGCTCTGCATGACGACTACTAGCGTACTCCACGACGACTACCACTGAACTGCTCTCAACGACTACTGACTGAGTACTGCCCTCAACTAGACAGAGCTACAGACTCGCAACGACTGACCGACAGACTGAGAACCGCTCGCAACACTCGCGCGGTCAAGCGCATACTCTCTGGTCACAGATGCTACAATGCCTCGCCATCGCTGCTATGTTACATACGTGTTTCATAACCCTCCACTGGGGGGGCAAAAATTTGGCAGCGATGGTGAGTCATTTGGACTTGCCAAGCGCGGCAAAATTTTTCTTTAATTAACAAACTTCTACAACTTACAGAATATTTAGATGTAGTACATGAATTAAATGTTGTGCACACGCACTAAGTACAAAATATATCAGACAAAGACAAAATGTGAGTACAAAACATAGTAGCAATCAGAAAAATGTATATACAAATTATTTGACAGATAACAAAGTGCACAGGCACTGAAAAATTCTTTAGCATACTCAGAACAAATAAACAGACTGGGAAAAAATATTATGTTGACAAGTGACGTGAGTGCACATGCACTGCAGTTGAGAACATGTCAGTAAATGATGAAATGTATATACAATTAGTAACAAATGACATAAGTGCATACGCATTGAAGTATTGAATATACAGAATAGTACAAATCATATTGAAAAATGAGAAAAGTGCACAGGCACTGGAGTTCAGTAGAAAACATATTAACACACAACATAAGTGCACATGCACTGTAGTTCAGAACATATCATTAAAATAAAATACTAAAAAAAATGTATATACAATATAAAAGACAAGAGTGCACACACTGTACTTGAGAACAAATCGAAAAAATGTCTTAGGTATTTTTGCAATAAATAAACATAATGGCAAAAATCATATCGACAAGTGACATAACTGTACTCGTACTGGAGTTCAGCGAATCAAAAAAAATGTATAGTCATGAACATAAATAATGTTAGCAAAAAAATGATTTTCACTATGTGACAAGAATTAGGATAGGAAAGGGAAGGATCGCATCATGGTTGTAGCACTTTAGATTGCACACAGCTGTTCTGAAAGTCCATATCTTTCCACAGAAGTACAACACCAAGTGACACAATTTGCAGTTCTTTTCCCATCAGAATCCATCAGTGTAGCCAAGACACTGAACTCTCGTAGTAATATTTCATGTTCTCATTTTGGCAGTACATTAGGTACACCAAACAGTGGAACCATAATAACGTCTTCATCGCTCATGGTGGTGGACAGCATGTCGTGTCAACACCACGCTTTTACAAGACACACCAACGTAGAAGTAGTGCAAACCCAAAGGTAGTGCTCCATGATCACTAGGATAGACAGGACAAATGGACATTGCAGTAATTCAGGGTAGTTGGCTCATGAGGTGAAGGACATTAAGTCACATAATATTGACAGTTACAGTTTTCATTTGGGGCATTCATAGCCCAGTGTTGAACATTTCTGTACCATGAATGTAGTATTACAGAAAAATGTTCACAAAATTAAATTATTGGCATCATGGGTAATCGTATTACAATAAACAGTGGCAGTCCTTGGACGGTTACAAAGCATATTTAGTATGACAGAATAATGTTAATTATTGGCACTCAGTGGCCAGCAAGTATTGAATATTACAAAACATTACACTCATCATTGGCACTCAGTGGCCAGCAATTACTGAATAGTACAAAACATTACACTCATCATTGGCACTCAGTGGCCAGCAATTACTGAATAGTACAAAACATTACACTCATCATTGGCACTCAGTGGCCCAGCAATTACTGAATAGTACAAAACATTACACTCATCATTGGCACTCAGTGGCCAGCAATTACTGAATAGTACAAAACATTACACTCATCATTGGCACTCAGTGGCCCAGCAAATATTGAATAGTATAAAACATTGTTCCTCATTCAGTATTATTCAGATCATTAAGAAGTAATAACAATTCATTGAGTGACATTCAGATCATTACGAAGTCATTATTAAAAATCAGCTAATTACAGTCATAGCATTAATAATCATACACATTATAAGTAGTCTCATTACAATAAACAGTGGCAGTTATTAGCCAGTTACAAAGCATTATTTTATACATATATTTTTTTTTGTATCATTACGAAGTCATTACTGAAGTGACATAATATTCAGAGTTGATCAGTATTATTCAGAACTTTCTCAAACTGGTATCACTATTTGGGACTGGTAATACATTTTTTTGTTAGCAATGCATTGCGTTTGGTAATTGTAAGAGAAAGCAAGAAGAGAAAAAAGAGAGAAAAAAAAATTGGTAATGGGTTGTTCCTGTAAATCAAAAATGTGTAACGTCATTCGTCATGAGTCAGCTGTAGCAAGATTGTGAAACAAGGCAGTATATGTGATCACATTTATAAATAATAGATACAAATGGGTAAAAAAAATAAATGCAAGTACTAGAACAGGTATAATAAGTAATAGGTTTAGTATGTATCATGAAAAACTTCTCCTGGAAAAAATACAAAATGGATTATTGACCTGAAAGAAGAAACACACACTATGCTGAAAAGTAGTGAACTTCGAATTAACAAGTAGTGAACTGTGTATAAACATGTTTTCCATAGCTGTCCTTTCCAAAACTTTCCGTCATCCTACTATGCAATATAACACCTGCTGTCAAAACAAACTGCAACAAATACTTAAATAACTACGTAGCATAAATACATAACTTCAACATTATCCTCATCTGTAAAGAAAAAACTTCATTATCCATCACTTCATTAATCATAACTCCATCATTATCATCACCTGTAAAGAAAAACTCCATTATTCATAATAGCATATTCTTCATCATTATTCATCAGTATTCATTATCATCTGCAAAAATATCACTTCATTACTCATTATACAACTATTCCTTATCTCTAGCATATTTCATCACTAAAACTAAGATGTGTAGTTCTGTCTGACAACCTGCATCAATCGCCTTGTATTCTGAAAGAAAAAATTAGTTAAGACTGCTATTCTGCGATGTGTATTGTATATTCTTGTTAATACTTGTTAATCCTGATCCATTTACTCTTCCTCATAAAGTTATTGCATCTTCTTTCGTCTATTCCGTAGTTGAAATTCCCATTTCTGTTGAATTTATTTCTTACACACATCATTTCTTTCTGAAAATGATGAACAGAAATTAACGTCTTGCATTTAAATCATATACCCACTAAGTAATTACTGATTAACGGTAATATAATTAAGCATACAGCATAACATGACAGAAAACGTAATATGTCAAAAGCATAGACAGTGTTCAAAGGCAAAAAAAAAAATGTACACGGAATATCACAATGCAGCAGCAAAAAAAAAAAAATGTAAAAGTCACGATGTTGAGACATCATAGGGCAAAAAATGTCAAAGTCAACGGGTGTGTTATACCTTAACTATTTCACAGTGCATATAGACAAAACCGGAATACAATCGTACATAAAAAAGTGGAAAATGTGCATGGTCTGATGTGTAACGACAAGAAAAGCGACCTGCTAACCTTACCTTGCCGGGCACTTGCCAAGAAAAAATACGATAATCATCAGTAAGTATTCATGAGAGTATAATTGCATACGTGATCATAAAATTAGCAAATGGCATTATAGCTTGTTAAATCATAAAGTGATTTCATTCAATAAACGGTTTAATGTTTGAGATATGGTGGTTGCCTTTCGATTTTCTGGTTCTCAAAGTTTCGACGTGTACAACATTGGGGTGAGGGATGCTGCGAATCCGATATGGACCTGCGTATAGAAGTTCAAATTTACTGCACTTACCTTTTAATTTGCTGGATAAATAGTGTGTACGTACTAATATTTTCTGTCCAACGTGAAAGTCGCGGCGTGTACAAACCTGTTTTTGCTGTCTTCTCCGTCGCTCTGCGGCACGTTTGATGTTGTTCAGCGCAATGTCAATTATTTCGTGGTGTCGTAAGCGACGAGATGTGGGAAAATTTACAAATTCTTTAATTTTGTTTGGTGGTTCAACGTTTTTCAGTATAACAGACGGAGATAGCATAGTGGATTCATTTGGAATGGAATTAATTACATCTTGGAATGAGAGTATGTGTGTATCCCAATCAATATGTCTTTTGTGGCAGTATATTCGGCACAGCTTACCAATTTCTTTCATTAATCTTTCACAGGGGTTTGAAGAAGCGTGGTACTTGGATATATAGATCGGAGAAATATTTCTGGCTCGTAACATGCGTGTCCATATGCTACTACGAAATTGAGATCCATTGTCAGAAATTACTTTCATCACATGCCCTACATGAAATAGAAAATGTTTTACAAATGCTTTCGAAACAGTTTTAGCAGTAGCTTTGCGTAACGGAGTGAAAGTAACAAATTTTGAAGTGAGCTCAACAGCGACAAAGATGTAGCAAAAACCTCTGTTAGTTCTCGGAATCGGACTAAAAATATCTACTGCGGCCATGTGTCTTAATTTAAGAGGTACAATGGGATATAATGGAGGAATATGTGAAGTGGTGTCTGATTTAGCTTTCTGGCAAATTTTACAAGACGCTAAAACTCGTCGTATACGTTTCTCCATGTTGTTAAAATAACAGTTCTGTCTCAGTATAAGAAAACATTTTCGTGCTCCGTAATGTGCGTAACTTAAATGAGTGTACCAGATTAATTTGTTAACCAGTTCGTCAGGGATGCATAATAACCAATTGTTGCTGTCAGGATGGGAGCGGCGAAACAGAATGTCATTGCGTACAGTGTAGTGGTTCCTAATCGTAACATTTTTCCTATCTTGCCAAAGGTGTTTAATTTCTTTCCACACATTGTCTTTATTTTGTTCTTGTGCTATGTCCTGTAATGACGATGAAATAAAATTTTCAAATGCAACTTGTTGGATGTACATGACGCTGAAATTTGCTTTGCAGAAGTTGGTTGCGATGTCTTGCTGATTGTTGCAAAGAGAACGGGATAATGCGTCTGCTACAACATTTTGTGTGCCGGGAATGTGAACAATTATGAAATTAAATTCCTGCAAGTAAAGTTTCCATCTGCTTAACCTGTCGTGAGTGAATTTAGCTGAAAGTAAAAATTGAATCGCTCTGTGGTCTGTGTAAACTGTGGTATGTCTGCCATAAAGAAAGTGCCGAAATCTCGTAAAAGCCCATACAACACATAATGTTTCCAGTTCTGTAACGGAATAATTTCGTTCAGCGGGTGACAAAATGCGGCTTGCAAATGCGATGTTTTTAATTACTATTGAACCATCTTCTTCAATTTCCTGAAAAATATGTACGCCTAAAGCTGTGTTGGAACTGTCGGTGGCAATGGAAAAATTTCTGGTAAGATCTGGGTGCGATAAAAGTGGTGCATTCACCAAAGCGTATTTCAAATAACATTTTCGTTGACAAGATTCTGTGTGTCAAAAGTATTGCTTACATTATTGGAATATGCAACCTGTACTGTATTTAATCAAATTCTATCTGACGTGTTATTGAATGTACGCTGAAAATTGTGCTCATTAATTTTACGTCTGTCGTGATAGTCACTTCCATACGGCGCATTGCGATAGAGATTGAAATACTGTGTTTTCTGTACGTAGTTATTTCATTGCTGCCGTGCGCTACTATTTGTTGTAGCTGGGACTATACGTGCACGCGGCGAAACATTAAAGCTTGGTTGACCTTGTAGACTGCATTGTTGGTTACGTATGCTAAGCGGCTGACTTTCATGCTGTTGTGGTGAAAAACGTCTATTGTTACCAAAATGCGTTTACTGTTACTGATAATTTTACACATACTGATGATTAAAATTTTCCCTGATGTCAAAATTACGCTGGTAGTTGTGGAGTGCCTAATAAAATTGTCACTTTCGGTATAACTTGTCAAATCCGGTTTTCTTTACATATTCTTAATACTAAATAGAGCAATAGTTAAAGAGCGGTTTTGATAGATATAAAGTATAGTAGAAGAGAAGGCAGCAGTGCAGAAAACTAAAGATGAAACAGCACTACTACAGCTCGGGGCCCTATGCTCGCTACGGCACATATTCATTAAAGCGTAATGAATCCCCTGAGGTCAATTACGCACTGCAAATAAATTTTAGCTTTTGCGTTACACGCAATGGCGGTAAAATTCCAAAAGTAAATCGCTGTATTCTTGCTAATTCCAGTTTCTGCATAATACGTAATGCTGATGAAAATACAATAGCAAATTGTCGCATCAGGTTCAAAGCTAGCTTCTCCATTACAGGTAATAGCGGTGAATGTACAAAGATAAATTGTCGCATACAGTTCAAAGCGTGTACCTTTACGCTGTCATTATTAAATTCTTTACATTTTCTGGCGGATAAAAATTGCTCGTAATCTACGTTCTCGTCATTGAATTTGTAAACACGTTCGGGTTTGTATGAGAATTTGTTCGTCTGTGTCATTTCGGATTTCAAGTTGCGTAGCCTTTCAGATTTTAAGTCGCGTGGCTTTTCTGATTTTAATTCGCGTAGTCTCTGTAAATTGTTCACATTATACGCGTTGCGCGAGTCTGACAAATGCTCATAAAGTGGCGTCTGTTGTGGTATGTTATTAACTGAAATATTTTTAATCTCTGTTACTTCTTGCTGTAAATTTGACAACTTCCTACGTAACGTGTTGTTAGATGAATCGATCTCATTAATTGTCTGCTGTAAATTTTGAAATTCAGGTGTTTGATTAAATGAAATCGGTGTAGTGTCGTCTGATTTATTGTCATTACTACTTTCAATAGCATCAATACGACTGGCTAGTTCATCATATTTTTCAGTCAGTATTTTTGCCTGATCATCGGTTTTAGAATCGGACGCATTAATCTGTTTTTGCAACTTACGCGTAGTTTCGCTCAGTTTTTTAACATCAGCTTTGATGACATCGCAATCCTGTGTTAGTTCTAATTGTTCGAATCTGTCTGTTACTGTTTGAATATCTACTGTGTGTGTATCTGTTTTTGATTTAAGATTGGAAATTTCGTCACGTAATTCTGTGTTCGGCTGTTTGATGGAATTAATTTCGTCGGACACTGAGGCAATATTGTTGTCTACATATGTCTTCGCTTTCGCGAACATTTTACGTTTGTCTTCTTGTCTCTGTGCAGTGATTGTTTCCATGACCTGACGTTTGACTTTATTTTGATCCTGAATAAATTTGCGGAAACGCGTATTACTGTTTTCTATGTGCTGATTAAAGCGCTCGTTAATCTGAGTGTTCTGCTGTTCGAATTTCGCGTCTATCTTTTCATCCATTGTGCGCGAAAGTTCTGCTGTCATTGCTTTAAACTCGTCGCGTAATTGTGTAGCTTTTTCAGAGCATTGTTTAGCGACTCCGCTAATTTCGTCTCTGAGTGTTTCTGTTGCGGCTGTTTGCATTTCCCTTAATTCTTGCGCAACAGACTTAATTTCTTCGCTATTTTTGCGTGAACAAGCCTCAATTTCCACGCGCAACTGTTCCTTAGTGTCATGACACTGCGCGGCAACAGCTCTAATTTGTTCACTAAGCTGTCTGGAATTGTCGTCTAATTTTTCATTTAGCTGTTTGTTCTGTTGTTTGACCTGTTCACTAAGTTTGTCTTGTTTTTCGTTCTGGTGTTTGACCTGTTCACTAAGTTCTTTGAAATTTTCTTTAAATTGTTTATTATCTTCACTCTGTTGTTTGGAATTGTTATCAAGTTTTTCATTAAACTGCTTAGTCATTTATAGCAACAATGCCATAATTGGATTCGACCCAAAGTCAGCATTTCTATTCTCAGCACTGTTTAATGGTGTACCTGCAATTGTCGCGCATTGTGTGACCATTTGGTCATTCTGTAATTTACCAAAAGGATTATCAGTTGGATGTACACTGTCAGACACTATTTCGGAATTAAACAGATCAGTCGTACTTTCAGTACACTGTCCATTTTCATTCGAAAAATTTGTTTGTATGTTACTTGAATTTTCCAAACCGGTTGTGTTAAGCTGGGTAGCGCTCATTACAATAGAGCGTCCAGCGTCATCAATTGTCGTCAAGTTAACAGAAGACACAATCGAGTTCGTTCGTTCATCATTAAGACAAAAGTCATCATTAGTGGTTGTAATGCATTGATTGTTAGTGAACGCAGGATTGTCATCATTACACTGCGTGTCACATGTCCTATCGGTAAAGTCGTTTGAGCCGGTAATTTCGTTCGTAATACTTCGCGATACACTATTCACAGTCTTTCGCGGCATTTTGACAATAGTCACAAATATTCACAAAATAAATAAGCACAATGCAAAAGCAACACACAAATACAATAGAGCAACGAATTGCCGTTGACCTGTAGAAAGAAAGTCACAAGTTAATAAAAGCGTAGCGCCAAATCCTAATTATATCTAAGCAAATAAGAGCAGATATCTGACTGTTGTTCAAAAGACTCTCAACGAAATACGATCCTGGACTGGGTGTCGCCAAGTGTAACCTCCCCACAAAAATTTAGAAAGAATTGACGATAATTTGAATGTTAACAAGAATACAACCTAACGTAATCTCCCAGCAAATCAATTCAATGACAATGACCATTAGACAAAAATTAGCAATCTGACCCAAGTATAAATTCCTCACAAAACAAAATGAAAGTCAATTCAGTGATAAGAAAATCTCAGTGATAATGAAATTTCAATTAAACCGAAATATCGGTCTTTGGCCCTGTACAAAAATCAGAATTAAATTCTTACCTCATTGTAACTGCTAGTCACATTTCTGCTCTTATTCTTGCGCACAGCTTGGAGGAACCGCATTGCAAATAATAATATTCCTTTTTTTTTTTTTTTTTTTAATTTAACTGAGACTTTTGTTTAAGGGAAGTGGAACTTCAATTAAATAAATTTTTTTTTTTTTTTGTAAAATTGCTTTTGAAATCAAAATTATTATTGGGGCACTTGTTGGAAATTAATTACAATAAATAAACTTTACATTATCTGATGATTACCTTAATTAACAATATACCTCATTCAGCATCTTGACCAGTGTTGCCCACAGACTGCTCTGCATGACGACTACTAGCGTACTCCACGACGACTACCACTGAACTGCTCTCAACGACTACTGACTGAGTACTGCCCTCAACTAGACAGAGCTACAGACTCGCAACGACTGACCGACAGACTGAGAACCGCTCGCAACACTCGCGCGGTCAAGCGCATACTCTCTGGTCACAGATGCTACAATGCCTCGCCATCGCTGCTATGTTACATACGTGTTTCAAGGTTCACTAACCTTCCTAATCATAGATAATTTCTTGTTCTGACGCAAAAATACGTCGTGAATAAGATCACTTACACTTTGACGAACTTCTCGATCGAAATCATCGAACTCATACGGGTGTAACTTAGATGTGATTGCCATATGTACCACTTTTAGATGTGTAGACACGTTGTCACGAACACGATACCATTTCTTCATTTCTTCCTTTATCCACGTGTATCTTGCGACCTCAACGGCTTTGTTTGCTGCGGCGGATGTTCCTCTTGACTTTATGGAGACGTATTTTGGCGTAATTTTGCGTTGCAAACACTGTTTGTTAAACCAAATGTGTTGTGTTGATTTAGCTTTTTGTCTCAGTAATCCACTATAAAAGACGGATAATTGTGCTGTTGTGGTATTCTGTATTTACGTTGACAGCTGTCTTTTCTTTTTTAATTGGTTGTGTATCACTCTCCATGTTTCATACCTCTTGATGCAGCCTTGTCTAGTACTAATTTTATATTATTTCAATAGTTTTGTTTATCAATAGGAACTGTTATGTAGGCATGCTATTCTTATTTTGTGCTAAAGGTTTTCCTGTCAACTCCATTTTTATTTATGTACTGTTCAGTTTTTACTATTTCATTGCAAAGATGTTACTCACTGTAAGTTTCTACTTCACTCTAGATGTGTTACGTCTCTTCCAATGTTGTCTGCTAACATTTAACTTCTTTGGTGATAATACTCAGTAAATGTCTGAAGATGGCCTTATAAGCCGAAAACCGGTTAGCAATAAAAATAATATTGTAGAACAAAAGCAAACTGGTGCTTTTCATTTATTATTATAATGTTGTTCTACCAAGAACCGACGGAAGATTCTGTTAATATGAAAAATTATTACATATTCCAAATGTCTTGATACCTGTTTCCTTTCTTTAATATACATGCTACGCTCTTCTATAGGTTGTAGATGGAACTTAGACCAAGTTTTACATAGGCATCCATATCCGGAAACATCATCCAACGACGCTACAAAGCTATGAGCCCTTGTTCAGCAGAGGAGAAGTGTTTCACAGTAGCGAAGGTAAACAAGTGCTCATAGCTCCTCAGGTATGCATTTTAGAACCCGTGTTTGCTTTATATTTTTTTCCTAGTTTTCGTCTACAGTACCACCTCTGAAAGTTGCCTATTATACAATATTAGTTAACAATAGTACCAGTACATGTATTCTACTGTCAGAGGGATCAGAACGGTTTTGGTTTATATCTTTCGACCGTTCGTCTTCGGTAGAGGACACCTACCTCAAATTGATAGGTTTATCCTTCTCCATAAGCCTAGAAAATATGTAACATCACCAAGGAAACACCCTGTATACATATATTTACAGGTACGTGACGATCTGTAGAGTCGTTGGATGATTTTTTGGGATATGGGTTGCTATGTAAAACTTGATCTAAGAAGTACTCTCTACAACCTCTAGATGTGTGTAACATGAATTGTGCAACACCCTGTATCTCATGTAAGTTAATACATGTTGTTAGACTCAAGACCATTTCTAGGTCTTTATGTCGATTACTTGCGATATCCAAATATTAATACAGTACATTATTTATGCCTGCCTCTTGACGCCTGGACTCCTACTTTGGTAAGAAAATTCACAAATGTGCGGTGCTTATGGCGTACGAACATCTATGTACTACAGTTAGGAAACCCAGGTTGGAGTTGTGAGGGTAGCCCATGATTTGGGTGATGGCATGATCTGTGTTTCTTGCAACGAGCCAAAAAGTGTCAAATGCCTTCTTGTAACATCTAACATCCTAAACAAAGTTTTGGTCAAGGTTTTGAACTTTTTCTTTCTCTCAGGCAACAAAATTCTTGCAGCTCAAATTTTTGTATATCCGTAGCGATTTTGCTTACTTTCGTGTAAACTTTTCAATTTTTTAATGTTGTTGTTATTTTATTATGATTTTCCTAAGAATTGATATATTTTACTATGCAATTTTATCTGTAGCGATTTCGATTTATCGGCATTTGAGCTCAAACGACCGTAAGGTAGTCCGTTGAGAACCAAATATTAACAACATTAATTATAACTTCACTGAACCATTTGATGAACACCTATAGGAACTTCCTAAAATGATTGTTTGTCATGCAGAAACATTTTTTGACTGAGGTATGAATTTATTGCAACTACTTTTCGGGGATACGCCCGGGATATCACTACTTTATCTTCTGATATTACAGCTACAACTCATATAGCCACTGAGAGAGTGGCGTAAACTAATTTCTGTGTGCTATGATGTGTTTAAGACGTTAACATAATTAAACAACGAAGTTTCAGACAGTGTGCACCAAAATTCTTTTAAAACACAACTACGATAGGCGGAATACGAAAATTATATAATCATTATGCGTCAAATGGCTGATCATTCAATTCCCAGATTGTATTTCAGATGGCCACTATGTGAATTATAACGACGTTCAGATACTAGCCACGGTAGCATCTTATGAGACTTTGTGGTTGTAGAAGCAGTAGAAGTATGAATAACAGACAACGTAATCAACATAGATGCGGTTTCAGAGCATGTATTTCATTTTCATTCTGAGTTCACCGACGTTTTGAATGAACAGCCATCTGACAAATAATTGTTCTAAAATTGCTTCTATGGCTGATGTATCTCATGATTCTTCCCTGTTTAATTGCGTTGGCGACTGAGAAAAAAAATATCACTGCCCTGAGATGGCAGTTAACGATATACCTAGACAGTGGCTGCACGGTTTGTAGCTGCAATATCGAAATGATGATGACAACGGCTCATTTCCAATACTTGCTGGAGTGATGTACACCGGGAAACTTTTATGTTAAAAATTTATTTCAACACATGAAGTAGATGAGAAAACTTCCATATTACGCAATTTCTATTGATTTCTATTTATTGCTATCTACATCTTCATCTACAACTACATTTATACATCCCATTGTACCAGTTATGAAAGCTTTTCTCGTTCCAGTCACATGTGGAACGCGGGAAGTGTGACTATTGAAATACCACTGCTGTAATTAATCTAACCTTGTCCCCACGATCCCTATGGAAGCAATATGTAAAGGTTGTATTATGTCCTTAGAAACCCGTCAAAGCCGGTTCTTGAGACTTTGTAAGCAGTCTTTCTCGTGTTAGTTTGCGTTTGTCTTCAATTGTCCGCCACTTATGTTTTTTCAACATCTCTGTGACACTTCCTTGCGGGTCAAAAAACCTGTGACCATTCGAGCTGCCCTTCTCTGTGTACATTCAGTATCTCCTTTTATTCCTATTTCGTAGCGGCCCACACACTTGGGCAATAATATAGAATGGGTCGCTAGAGTGGTTTTTAAGCGTTGTCATTTGTAGACTGTTGCATTGCCCTAGAATTCTACCAATAAACCGAAGTCTGCCACGTGCTTTACCCACGGCTGAGGCTATGTGATCATTTCACTTCATCTCTCTACTGTCATATCCAGGTATTCGTATGAGTGTACCGATTCCAACAGTGGCCCATTGATACGTTTTTTCCTTTTGTGAAATGCACAATTTCAACATTCAAAGCATGTTGACAATCTGAGCAAAACTTTGAAATCTGATCAAAATCCGAGTGAAAATTTGTGTAGCTTCTTTCAGACTGTACTTCGTTGTAGATGACTACTTCATCTGCGAAAAGTATGAGGTTCCTATCAATATTTTCCTTAAGCTGATTAACCGGGTATGTATGAGAAGGCTATACGCAGGATCGGGGTTTGGACGGCTTTTGGTGCTAGGTTCCTGTTTCAGCTAGGAATACGGGGTGAAAAGTTGGTTTACTGTGGACTAGTGGCCATTTGCACAGCCATTTTACCAACTGTTTTGCTGAAGCTAAGTTACAGTACACTAATCAAAGCTTGAACGAAGAACCGCAGCCAGCACCCAGGGAAATTGTGCGAATCGATTAATCCTTCTAAAAAATGCTTATAACTGGGCTGAAATTCATGCTGAAATAATGGAACCTGTGGTCAAGGGGTAGCATCTTTGATTCGAAACGTTTTCGGTCCTGGGTTCGAATCCCGCCGCTGCTTAAATTTTGATTAATAGTCAGCATTGGCGGCCGAAGATTTTCCGCATAAGAAGTTTTCCACATTCTGCCAACGGCCTTGTCAAAGAGGGCGGAGGAGCAGACAGAGGTTCAGGGCACTCTCTTGTCCTAGGGGTGGGAAATTGCCCCTAAAGGTGGAAGAATCAGCAATGATCAACGGCATGAAGATCCAGAAGGCACTGGAAACCACTGAATTAAAGAAACGTAACGTGTATCCTCAGGACATATGGCCTGTAATTGAAGAAGTGTCATGATGATCTCTGCATTGGCAAAAGATGACGGAATAGCCCCCCATTCGGATCTCCGGGAGGGGACTGCGAAGGGGGATGTTACCATGAGAAAAAGATTGAATGATCAACGAATGGACAACGTTCTATGAGTCGGGGCGTGGAATGTCAGAAGCTTTAACATGGTAAGGAAACTAGGAAATCTGTAAAAGGGAAATGCAAAGGCTCAATCTAGGCATAGTAGGGGTTAGTGAAGTGAAGTGGAAAGAAGACAAGGATTTACGGTCACATGAGTGTAGGGTAATACCAACAGCAGCAGAAAATAATACAACAGGAGTCGGATTCGCTATGAATAGGAAGGTAGGGCAGAGAGTGTGTTCCTGTGAACGGTTCAATGACAGAATCGTTCTTATCAGAATCGACAGCAAACCAACACCGACAACGATAGTCAGGTATATATGCCGACGTCGCAAGCTGAAGATGAAGAGAGAGAGTGTATGAGGATGTTGAAAGGGTAATACAGTATGTAAAGGGGGATGAAAATCTAATAGTCACAGGGGACTGTAATGCGCTTGTAGAGGAAGGAGTAGAAGGAAAGGTTACAGGAGTATATGGGCTTGGGACAAGGAATGAGAGAGGAGAAAGGCTAATTGATTTCTGTAACAAGTTTCAGTTAGTAATAGCGAATACCCTGTTCAAGAATCACAAGAGGAGGAGTTATACTTGGAAAACGCCGGGTAATACGGGAAGATTTCAGTTAGATTACATCATGGTCAGACAGAGATTCCGAAAGTAGATATTGGATTGTAAGGCGTACCCAGGAGCAGATATAGACTCAGATAACAATTTAGTAGTGCTGAAGAGTAGGCTGAAGTTTGAGACATTAGTCAGGAAGAATTAATACACAAAGAAGGGGGATATGGAAGTACTAACAAGGGAACCTCCCCATTGCACCCCCCTCAGATTTAGTTATAAGTTGGCACAGTGGATAGGCCTTGAAAAACTGAACACAGATCAGTCGAGAAAACAGGAATAAGTTGTGTGGAACGATGAAAAACATAAGCAAAATATACAAACTGAGTAGTCCATGCGCAAGATAGGCGATAGGCAACATCAAGAAAATGTGAACTCAGGAGCGCCGTGGTCTCGTGGTTAGCGTGAGTAGCTGCGGATCGAGAGGTCATTGGTTCGCGTCTTCCCTCGACTGAAAGTTTTACTTTCATTGGTTTTCGCAAAGCTGTGATCTGTCCGTTCGTTCATTGACGTCTGTGTTCACTGTAATAAGTTTAGTGTCTGTGTTTTGCGATTAGTAGACGAAAGGACGTGCCTCTCCAATGGGAACCGAAAACATTTGATTGCAAGGTCATAGGTCAACCGATTCCTCCACAGGGAAACAGTTCTGATATATTCTATACGACACTGGTAAGATGGCATGTGAGTCACATGACAGAAATATGTTGTCGGCCCACCTAACTTGTACACTTAGCGAATGGGTAAAAAGATTCTTCTACCTTGCTCGATTTAGGTTTTCTTATGGATGTAATAATCACTCCCAAAAAGTGATGAAAACATAAGAGTTTGTCACATAAACTGAAAATAAAAAACTAAACTTTTCCCTCGAGGGAAGACTTGAACCTAGGACCTCTCGTTCCGTAGCTGCTCTCACTAACCACGGGACCACGGCGCTCCTTGACTCCAATTCTCCTTGATATCTTCGCATAGACTACTCAGTTTGTATATTTTACTAATTTTTTTCGTAGTCCCACACAACTTCTTCCTGTTTTCTCGATTGATCTGTGTTCAGTTTTTCAAGCCCTATCCACTGTACCAACTTATAACTAAATCTGAGGGGGGTGCGATGGGGAGGTTCCCTTGTAAGGAACGACGAGATACGCTCGAATTTCTATAAGGCTATAGATACACCAATAAGTAATTGCTCACAAGGCAGTACAGTTGAAGAGGAATGGACATCTCTAAAAAGGGGCATCACAGAAGTTGGGAAGGAAAACATACGTACAAAGTAGGTAACTGCGAAGAAACCATGGCTAACAAAAGAAATTCTTCAGTTGATTGATGAAAGGAGGAATTACAAAAAATTTCAGGGAAACTCAGGAATACAGAAATATAAGTCGCTGAGGAATGAAATAAATAGGAAGTGCAGGGAAGCTAAGACGAAATGGCTGCATAAAACAGGTGTAGACATCGAAAAAGAAATGATTGTCGGAAGGACAGAATCAACATACAGGAAAGTCAAAACAACCTTCGGTGACATGAAAAGCGAGGGTGGTAACATTAAGAGTGCAACGGAAATTCCATTGTTAAATGCAGAGGAGAGAGTGGATAGGTGGAAAGAATACATTGAAAGCCTCTATGAGAGGGAAGATTTGTCTGATGTGATAGAAGAAGAAATAGGGGATCCAGTATTAGATTCAGAATTTAAAAGAGCTTTGGAGGACTTAAGGTCCAATAAGGCAGAAGGTATGAATAATATCCCATCAGAATTTCTAATATCATTGCGAGGGAATGGCAGCGAAACGACTATTCACGTTGGTGTGTAGAATGTATGAGTCTGGTGGCATACAATCTGACTTTCGGAAAAGCATCATCCACACAATTCTGAAGACGGGAAGAGCTGACAAGTGCGAGAATTATCGCTCAATCAGATTAACAGCTCATGCATCCAAGTTCATACAGAAGAATAGAAAATTGAGGATGCGCTAGATGACGATCAGTCTGACTTAAGCAAACGTAAAGGCACGAGAGAGGCAATTCTGACGTACCGATTAATACTGGAAGAAAGGCTAAAGAAAAATGAAAATTGGCGGTATATGGATGACACTTCCATAGTGTGGCCTCATGGAGAAGATAAATTAAGAGAAAGATGGTTATTTGCCTTTCTTGGATGTCCTGGTTCGAAAGAAGAATGATGGTTCTCTAGGGCATTCAGTTTACCGGAAACCCACTCATACTGATTTGTACCTGCAAGCATCGAGTTGCCATCACCCATCGCAAACCATGAGTTTGCTTAAAACACTTGTTCATAGAGCTCATACTGTCTCAGATCTAGATAGCTTACCTCAAGAACTCGCCCATCTAAAGACAGTATTCAGCGGAAATGGGTATTCCATCCGGCAGCTTAACAGGGCACTAACAGTTAAAACTAGGAAGCAGGAGGTGAATAAAGAGGAGAACATGCCGGAACAATCTTTAGCTTTTCTTCCTTTCGTTGGCAACACTTCGTTTAAAATAGCAAGAATCCTCCGAAAATTTTCCGCCCACCATCGAAGATATCGGACCTTGTGGGATCAGTTAAGGACAATCTGTTACTACGAAAGGCCGGAATTTGCAAGATACCGTGCCAATGTGGTATGGCTTACATAGGTCAAACCACACGCACCATGAAAGAACGCTGCACTGAACATCAACGTTACACCCGCCTTTTGCAGCCAAGCAAGTCCGCTATTGCTGAACATTGTATTTCTACTGGACATTCAATGGAGTATGAGAAAACAATGATATTGTCCATAGCAACGTCTTTCTGGGACTCCATTATTAAAGAATCCGTAGAAATACGACTGGCGAAAATCTGTTAAACCGTGACAGCGGCTACCAGCTGGACAGTGCATGGAATCCCATCATGTCCACGATTTGCTCAAATCGAAGACGACAGATTGCGTCGACGCCGTGGCAAACAGCAACGCAGAGGGCGACTGAGTTCCGCTATTCCACCTGCGAGGGCGCTGCCGGCGGGCAGTGTGGTTCAACTATCAGGTTTTCGACGCATGCGCAGAATAGTTACAGTACGCTATATATTGCGGAACGGAAGACGTTTTCGATATCCGCCTTCCTTCCCCCAGACGGCTCCTGTATGAACTGATCCCCTTCCACCACCTCCTCCTGTTCCTCCAACATCTCCGCATCCTTTACACTGTCCACCCTCTGGTTTCCTCCTTCCTCTCCACCCTGGGCCGGCCGGAGTGGCCGAGCGGTTAAAGGCGCTACAGTCTGGAACCGCACGACCGCTACGGTCGCAGGTTCGAATCCTGCTTCGGGCATGGATGTGTGTGATGTCCTTAGGTTAGTTAGGTTTAAGTAGTTCTAAGTTCTAGGGGACTTCTGACCACAGCAGTTGAGTGCCATAGTGCTCAGAGCCATTTTTGAACCTCTCCACCCACCCGCCCGTTGCCGCGCCTCTATCGCTGTATCCCTCCCTCTCTCCACCTCCACACCCTCCATCTCCTTCATCAGGGCCATCTCCAGCGCCTCCCCCTCCCGGATGACGAACTTCGCCATGACATCTACCCTTCCTTCCTACTATAACCTGGCCTTGTTCCCCCCACCCTCCCCAGGGCCCCCTTTTTTCCTCTTTCCTCCTTCTCCCAGAGCGGATTTTCCTCCTTCCCCCCCTCCCCCTCCCCTGAGACCCTGCACCCCATACTTGCCTCTTTCCTTCCCACATCCCTCCCTACCTGGCCCTCTTCAGCGCGCCCCCCGCTCATCTCCCCCATCTCTTCCCCTCCCTCCCTTCTTCCAGTCTCCCTCATCTCCTTGCGCCTGGCAGATCCTCTGTTTTGATCATCGTCAGTGTGCCACATCAGTGTTGTGTTTAGTGCTGTTTCTCCTGTGCGTCAAAGGTGTGATTTTAATTGTGTACTTCCTTGAGGTTTGCCGTCAGTGTTTGTTATGTGCTACACCATCTGTCGATACCTTTTATGCTCCAGTCATACTGTGCCTTATGTTCTTTTAATAGTCGCATAGTGTGGCTTTTTGTGTGAGCTACTTTAAAACAGTTTTAACAGTTTTTTATCTCCATTTTACGGTCACCCCGTTTGTTCTATGTCTTTCGGCTGAAGAGCAGCGCATATGCTGCTGCCAGCCCGCCCTATGGGGAATTGAAATACAATAAAGAAAAAAAAAAAGAAAAAACGTTTTCGCCAGTCTGCGACGGCTCACCTGAAGATGACTGGCAGGTGACCAGTTGAAATATCGTGCGAAGTATTAAACGACGACCGGTTGTTTGAACTGGAATTTATCATGTTGTTCGATATGACACAACATGCCATTAAAATTTAGGATGCATGCATCCCCACTCTGGGATATTTCCAATTATAGATATGTCCTTACTCTCGGATACTTACTATTGTAGATGCATCACGTCCTCTAGAAGTTCCTCTAGTTTAAACCTACTTTTTTCAGAATTTCGAATATCTTGTACAATTTTACATTTTCGAATGCTTTTTCCATGCCCTGTTGGCTTCAGGGCAGCTGATTCAAGCCCTCTCTCTTCAAAATCCTCCATAAAAAGGTTGGCCACCAAAGGAGACAGGGGACTACCCATGGCGACACCGTCAGTCTGTTCAAAATATTCTTGATTAAACATAACATAAGTTGAGGAAAGAGCGTGCCTGAACAAAGCCGTGATATCAACAGGAAACATGTTACCAATCAGTGTCAAAGAATCTGCAAGAGGAACATTTGTAAAAAGTGAGACCACATCAAAACTTACTAGAAGGTCTACACTGCTAAGACGAAGAGCCCCCAGTCGATTGATAAAATCAGCTGAGTTTCGTATGTGATGTGAGAACTTGCCTCAGTAATAAAGCGAGATGTTTAGCTAAATCATATGTAGGAGCTCCAATGTTGCTCACTATTGGACGCAGAGGAAGACCCTCTTTATATATCTTTGGAAGGCCATACACTCTTGGAGGTACACAAGCATGTGGTCTTAACCTCTTGATGGTCTCTTGCGGTAAGGAGGAGGAATTTAATAGTGCTGAAGTTTTCCGTTGTACACGTCCTGTAGGATCGTAATCAATCCTCCTATAGGTAGATTCACTTAGCGGACCATACATCTTATCTCTATACACACGACGAGGTAACAAAACAGTTGCATTACCTTTGTCAGCTTTCAATACTACGTCAGGGTCCTCTCTCAGATTTCGTAATGCAGCCCTTTCTGCAGAGGTTAAATTACTGCGTTGAGTAGGAGCCTTCAACAGAGCACGGCAAGTTTCCCTTCTTATTTCGTCTGCAGCATCCAAAGGAAGACGTCGTACAGCTTCCTCAACCACTCAAAATACTTATTAATGGCGGTGCTGTAGGTGTAGGTGCAAAATTGAGTCCCTTGCTTAAAACAGACTGCGTAGCGTCGTCCAAATTCATCTCCGTGAGATTGACAACGGAACGTCGTACCATTATCCCTTCTGGCGACGGCTTCTGTAGCAACAGTCGATCAAATTTTGATATCTGCCGACAATTAGCATCATTGTGGATCCACTCGAACTTGGCCGAAGTCACTCCATCAACCCAGTCCCATGATACAGGAGAAAGATACCTTGCAACGTTCAGATGTAACTGGTAAAGTTCTGCTGAAATAGCATCTAATCTTCGTCTTGTATAGCAAATCCTCTCCTTGACAATAGCATGACTAGCCTTCTCAGTAATCTTCCGTGCAGTAGCAGTCTTAATGAAATGAGTCACTCTAGCAAATTTTGGTATAATGCCATGGTCCCGACATCTCAATAAAAAGGTCAATGAACTTAAGCTTTGCTCTTTTACCACGTAGCTTCTCGAAACTTCGGATATGTGAGGCCATCTCCTCCCCGTAAAGGCGTCTGATGTGAATTTTAAACTGGAGGATTTTGAAGAGAGAGCGCTTGAATCAGCTGCCCTGAAACCAACAGTTTTTTGGCAGTATGTGGACGACACTTTCATAGTGTGGCCTCATGGAGAAGATATTTTATTAATGGAGTTTCTACATCACCTCAACTCCATTCATAGCAACATCCTGTTCACCATGGAAATAGAGAAAGATGGTTGTTTGTCTTTCTTGGATGCCCTGGTTCGAAGGAAGAATGATGGTTCTCTAGGGCATTCAGTTTACCGGAAACCCACTCATACTGGTTTGTACCTGCAAGCATCGAGTTGCCATCACCCATCGCAAACCATGAGTTTGCTTAAAACACTTGTTCATAGAGCTCATACTGTCTCAGATCTAGATAGCTTACCTCAAGAACTCGCCCATCTAAAGACAGTATTCAGCGGAAATGGGTATTCCATCCGGCAGCTTAACAGGGCACTAACAGTTAAAACTAGGAAGCAGGAGGTGAATAAAGAGGAGAACATGCCGGAACAATCTTTAGCTTTTCTTCCTTTCGTTGGCAACACTTCGTTTAAAATAGCAAGAATCCTCCGAAAATTTTAGGTAAAAGTGGTTTTCCGCCCACCATCGAAGATTGCGGACATTGTGGGATCAGTTAAGGACAATCTGTTACTACGAAAGGCCGGAATTTACGAGATACCGTGCCAATGTGGTATGGCTTACATAGGTCAAACCACACGCACCGTGAAAGAACGCTGCACTGAACATCAACGTTACACCCGCCTTTTGCAACCAAGCAAGTCCGCTATTGCTGAACATTGTATTTCTACTGGACATTCAATGGATTATGAGAAAACAATGATTTTGTCCACAGCAACGTCTTTCTGGGACTCCAGTATTGAAGAATCCATAGAAATGCGACTGGCGGAAAATCTGTTAAACCGTGACAGCGGCTACCAGCTGGACAGTGCATGGAATCCCATCATGTCCACGATTTGCTCAAATCGAAGACGACAGATTGCGTCGACCGCCGTGGCATACAGCAACGCAGAGGGCGACTGAGTTCCGCTATTCCACCAGCGACGGCGATGCCGGCGGGCAGTGTGGTTCAACTATCAAGTTTTCGACGCATGCGCAGAATAGTTACAGTACGCTATATATTGCGGAACGGACGACGTTTTCGCAACACGGCCCCTGGTCACGACTGTGTCACCTACCGTCACCTTCGTGAAAGCCCCTATTCCTTCCTGACTGTCCTCGACCATCTCTATAATGTCATCCTCTCTACTGGCTTCTACCCTGACCTGTGGACGACCTCCCGCGTCCTCTTATTCCTCAAACCCAACAAACCCCCTTCTGCTGCCTCTTCCTATCGTCCCATCTGCCTCACCTCCATCTTCAGCAAGGTCTTTGAATCCATCCTCTCCCACCGTATCCATCAGCACCTTGCTCAACACCACCTCCTCCCCCTTACCCAGTGTGGCTTCCAACCCTCCTTCTCTGCTGACGACCAACTCCACAACCTTGTTCACCTTCTGTCCCTCCAGCTCAACTCCCGTCCCTTGACCTCCAAAATGCCTATGACCGTGTATGGCATCCCGGTCTCCTCTTTAAACTCCAAACCTACGCCCTGCCTATCAATTTTGTGAGTCTGGTCGCTTCCTTCCTCTCGCACCGTCCTTCCTATGTCACCCTCCACAACACCAACTCTCGTATCTTTTATCTCACGGCTGGCGTCCCCCAGGGTTCTGTCCTCTTCCCTCTCCTTTATCTCTTGTATACAGCTTATATGCCCAAGCCACCCCCACCAGTCCACCTTCTCCAGTATGCTGATGACACCGCCTTCCTTGCTCTCTATCCTACCCTTCAAAGGTCTCAACGTACCCTCCAAACCCACCTTAACCAGTTCACCACTTGGTGTAACCAGTGGTTCCTCCATCTCAACCCCTCCAAAACCCAGGCAATCATCATAGGCCGCACCACTCGCTCCTTTCGCCTCCATGATTTCTACCTCACCCTTTATGGTCGTCCTATCCAACTCACCCACACCCTGAAATACCTTGGCCTCACCCTTGACCGACACCTCACCTGGACCCCTCATCTCCTGACCATCCAGCAGAAAGCCCATTCCTGCCTTCGCCTTCTGAAACTCCTGTCTGGCCGGACATGGGGATTGCATCCTTCTACCATCCTCCACACCTACAAATCCCTCATCCGTCCTATCCTCTGTTATGCCAGCGTTGCCTGGATCTCCGCCCCCACCTGCTTTTACAAGGCCCTCCAAATCCTTGAACGCCATGCGCTCTGCCTTGCCTTCCGTATCCGCCTTCCTTCCACCACACGGCTCCTGCATGAACTGATCCCCTTCCCCCACCTCCTCCTGTTTCTCCAACATCTCCGCATCCTTTACATTGTTCGCAGGCTTGATCCCCCCCACCCTCTGGTTTCCTCCTTCCTCTCCACCCCCCGCCCGTTGCCGCGCCTCTATCGCTGTATCCCTCCCTCTCTCCACCTCCACACCCTCCATCTCCTTCATCAGGGCAATTTCCAACGCCTCCCCCTCCCGGATGACGAACTTCGCCGTGACATCTACCCTTCCTTCCAACTATAACCTGGCCTTGTTCCCCCCCCCCCCTCCCCAGGGCCCCCTTTTCCTCTTTCATCCTTCTCCCAGAGCGGATTTTCCTCCGTCCCCCCTTCCCTGAGACCCAGCACCCCATACTTGCCTCTCTCCTTCCCACATCCCTCCCTACCTGGCCCTCTTCCGCGCGCCCCCCGCTCACCTCCCCCATCTCTTCCCCTCCCTCCCTTCTTCAGGTCTCCCTCATCTCCTAGCGCCTGGCAGATCCTCTGTATTGATCATCATCAGTGTGCCACATCAGTGTTGTGTTTAATGCTGTTTCTCGTGTGCGTCAAGAGGTGTGATTTTAATTGTGTCCTGCCTTGAGGTTCGCCATCAGTGTTACGTTATGTGCTATGCCATCCCTCGCTACCTTTATGCTCCAGTCATACTGTGCCTTGTGTTCTTTTAACCGTCGCAGTGTGTGGCTTTTTGTGTGTGCTTTTTGTGTGTGATCATTTTACAGTCACCCCGTTTTTTGTCTATTGCCTTCCACGCTGTTCCCCCTTTTTTATATCTATGTTCACCTTATTCTCTCCTTTGCTGTTTTTAAATGTCTTCTATTGTTTTGTTCTATGTCTTTCGGCTGAAGAGAAGCGCCTATGCTGCTGCCAGCCCGCCCCGATGGGGAATTGAAATACAATAAAGGAAAAAAAAATGTTTTCGCCAGTCTGCGACGGCTGACCTGAAGATGACTGGCAGGTGCCCAGTTGAAATATCGTGCGAAGTATTGAACGACGGCCGGTTGCAAGCCCAAAATTTGTTTGAACAGTCAATTCGCCGGGAAAATTTTAAAATTCACATGATAAATGCCACTTTGGATGACACGATGGAATGTGTCATGCTATACGGCAGGACACCATGTGTTGTGTTAATTCGCTTAAAACAATTCATAGATACTAACACTTACAGCTAAAAAATCGCGAATATGTCAAGATTTTTTGATTTAAATGTCTTTGAAAAGGCTAGATAAGTCGAAAAGAAAGTTGGGTTCGCCGGCCGGGGTGGCCGAGCGGTTCTAGACGCTACAGTCTGGAATTGCGCGACCGCTACGGTCGCAGGTTCGAATCCTGCCTTGGGCGTGGATGTGTGTGACGTCCTTAGGTTAGTTAGGTTTAAGTAGTTCTAAGTTCTAGGGGACTGATGACCTTAGAAGTTAAGTTCGATAGTGCTCAGAGCCATTTGAACCATTTTTGAAAGTTGGGTTCTTTCACATCCCTAGTTCTACCCAAGCCGTATTGGCCTTTTTTGTGCTATGAAAGGAACATTTTTTCATTCTGGTACACAAGGTGACCAGCAAAGGATCAACATGCTTTCTTGGGGTACGTTTGAAGTTACGTCAACATCTGTCGATGACTCCATCCAAGTTATCTTGCTGCGTCATTCGAACCGGAAAACTACTTAAACCAATCACAACCCCTTACCATCCTACTGTTAAGTGTAGATGTGGTACTGATTCAAATTGCTCTTCGGAATTCGAGAAATGCTGCATCTACATGACTGCCTTGATCCATGGCTTTTAATATGTCATGTGAGAAAAGTGGGAGTGGGGTTTCACATGATCGTTGTTTTGTTTTTCCGAAATCGACACTGTCTGTCATGGAGTTTCTCATTCTGTTCGAGATACGTCATTGCGTTTGAGCTCAGAATATCTTCTAAGATTCTACAACAGTTTTGTGGGTGACTTCTGCTACCCTTCTTGCAGAAGGTGTCACCTGCGCTTACTACCAACTACCGGTAATGGTTTTTCGTTCTAGGGATCTATGACAGATTTTGGTTAACAGAGGGGCCAACTCAACTGCAAATTGGGTGTATAATATGGCAAAGATTAATTAGATCCTGGTATGTTTCAACGATTTCAGCTATTTTTTAACGCCAGTGACAGTAATAACTATTTCACTTACCTTTTTAATGGTACGAGAATTTAATTAGGACACTACTCCTGGGTTTTTAAGGATCTTTTGAAAATAGAGTTTAACATTTCGGCTTTTGCTTTGTTACTCTCAGATTCAATTCACATTTCATCCGTGAATGAAGGCTTCACGCATTGCCCTCTTGACAGCCAAACGCGTTTCATCCAGCATCTCCCTATCTTTAGTGCTATGCTTTGTTTCTTTGCTATCTTGTGATATGAAACTACTGCTTCTTTGGTTACTTTCCTGAACATACGAATTTTTCTACTTGGTTAAGTTGTCCTTGGACCTTGGTATTCGTTGTTGTTGTAACTGCCTAATAGTCACTGATACCAGGTTCCATTGAGGCATCCTCAAGGATGTCAGCACTATTTGTTGTGAACAGATCCAGTTATAATTTTTTGTCCACCCTTGATGCTGAGTCTTCCCCAAACAATCTCGCATATAACTGGCATTGCTATCTCAGTGCTCTTTATCTACTGCAACAAATACACCACCTCGGTATCCCATTAACCTATCTTTCGATATAAGTTTAAATCTTCGCCTATGATCTCGCTGCTCTCAGCTTCAGGTTGTAACCAGCTTTCTGTTGTGAGCTTCACTGCTTTTTAGGAGCACTTCAAAAACTACCACTTCGTTGCAAATGCTTCAGCAGGTAACAACTACGATTTTAATACTCCTGCATGTGGAGGAGGGGGGGGGGGCTTTTCATTGGATGTCACAGTGATACTTCTGGCCTCTCTACATGTGGACTGGATGGAGAGTAGCCTGCTCTATAAAACCCTTGTGAGCACCCCAGACAAAGTCAGATACCTATGATATGTAGTGCATACCTGACCTGTTCAGGGGATCATGGCGTGGCGAAAGTCTAGGAAGTCACGGCCTATCTTGTCAGGGAACCTTCGCAATCCCTGGTTCAAGCCTCCCGCACAACTCGCAACTAGGGACCCACGATCTGTTCTGAGGACAACGCTGCAAATCGTGAGCTTCATTGCAACTCCGTAAGCAAGGCTAGTATTCTCAATCTTCTCTACTAGTCACTTGTATGACGTCAGAGATGACAGACGTGTACCACAGTCTGCAATTGGTTACATCCTGCTCCCTTAATGGCTGTCGGAATAGCCTCTTTGATGGGCTGAATGAGATCACCAGGCATACACATTGACTGCACCTGGTCTTCCTTTCCATCCCTTGCCGCCATTTCCACAAGAGGTGGCATTAGTTGCCATACATTTGAAGTGCCTCGCCTTTACGCAGGAGACAGCAGGTTTCCCAGCAGAAGAAGTGAATCTCACTCGCTCAGTTTCAGTTTCAGTGGAAGACAGCACCTCGAACCTTTTTACATGGTGATTGGGTGCAACATCCTGAGATCTCTCTGGTTCCCGTCTCCCCTCTGCAGAATGCCACTCACAGTCAAGTGGACAAGTAACTATGGATTCTGTATTTACTGCAGAGAGACAGTATACGCAAGTGAGGATAGTACTTGAGGCATCTTTGGTACGTCTTGTGCGTGGTTCTTGGTAGGCCTCACATCACACCCATTCGGAATCGCTTCCAATCGCCTGACAGTAGTCTGGGCGATTCTAGTTGATTACCAATAGCAACCAACTCATTCCCTGAAAACAGCAAACACAGTTTGACTGCATTACGTCTGGTTTAGTATTTGACAGAACAGTAAACAAATAAGGTATACGTCGTTCAATATTTTACAGAGCAGTAAACAAGTGACTTTAAACTAAGCTTGCTGATTTAATTAAAATGGCTCTGAGCACTATGGGACTCAACTGCTGTGGTCATAAGTCCCCGAGAACTTAGAACTACTTAAACCTAACTAACCTAAGGACAGCACACAACACCCAGCCATCACGAGGCAGAGAAAATCCCTGACCCCGCCGGGAATCGAACCCGGGAACCCGGGCGTGGGAAGCGAGAACGCTACCGCACGACCACGAGATGCGGGCGATTTAATTTATGAGTGTGATAAGCTAGAAGTTCTGATACTCCTCTCCTTTTCACATTCGTCAGGCATCAGCAAAAACACACTGTGAGTGCGTTAGCGTCTATAAAATAAATAACTGGGGTTAGGAATGGACCCTTGTTGTATGACAGAGCACATCGGTGTTCACCTGTACACAATTTGTTTAATTTCAGAATTATTGTCAAAGAAGTACACGAATTTACATAGATTGTGACCTGCAACTTACAGGACAGTTGTTAATAGAATGCATCACGTCCTGTTTAGTAGAAATAACACTGAACACAACAATATCAAATTTAAATAGAATGTTCTCTACAAGATTATTCGTACTACTACACCGTGAAGTTGGCCAATGTTACGACAAATCATCCGATTACGGTTCTAAGTCCAGTACTATTTAGGATGACAATCAAGTCTACGAAGGGTGGTTAGCTTTAGTGACAAGATGAGTAAAAGATTACTCAAGGTTGCTCGAGTTCATAGTGGACGCAAGCTGGTGAACCAACAAGTTGTAATGTTATGTGAGCCTCACTGCCCTTTTCTTAACTAATTTGTGCCTAATTTTATTCTGAGAAGCTCAGTAATGTATACAAATACCAAGTGAAGCGCAGTTGGACAGCAAGAAAAGATAATTGATTTATT
The DNA here is from genome assembly GCF_023864275.1 of Schistocerca cancellata. NCBI lineage: Eukaryota > Metazoa > Arthropoda > Insecta > Orthoptera > Acrididae > Schistocerca > Schistocerca cancellata. The sequence continues at coordinate 313,117,484 of NC_064630.1, read as the reverse complement.
AAAAAAAGAGGACTGTTAATCTGTATCTGGTGGAAAGAGGAAGTGTTGCTAGGCCGTCGCTCAGAACGTATTGTTACATTTAATGAAAATTGATCTTTTAATGATAAAACAGGGTAAAGTATGTGTAAGAGTAGCCAAACATTTATGTATACAAATTTTCTGGAAGTGAAGAAAAGAAATGTCTTGTTTTTGGAAAAGGAGGTGAACTTCATTGTCGTCCCGTCTATCAATCGGCAGAATTGTAAGTGTACAAAGTTCACTAAATACAGGAAAAGAAATTCATTCTCTATAGTTTTCATTCAATACGTATCAACCTCTCATAATTTCTTAATTACAGTAATTGGATTATGTTCTTGTACAATAGTACGGTGCTGAACTCCACTGACCAATTTTGATGTAGCAGGACGTGTAGCTAGAAGGAAGTTTGTGCGCCAAACAATCTCCTTCCCTCACGAAAAGCAGATTGCTGTTTGATCTTATTTACTTACAACAGTGGTCCCTTAGGTATGATAAGCTACGAAAACTTCGGCTCAAAGCTATCTGCAATACTGCCAAGTAACCAACAGATTCGTATTTTAAATCTTAAAGAACAATAACTTCCTCCAAATTATAATACATCACCAACTGGTGCAGAAGCTGATCAATTAAGAAGACAGCAACCAAAATTCAGGCACCAATTACGACTTAAAGTCTCAATTAAAATCAGTCTCTCTCTCTCTCTCCAAACACATATATAAATATTCATATTATTAAGACAAAAGTCATTTTATAAAATTTACGCCTCTGCCAGCGGCAATGACATTTTAGCTGAGATGTGCTGTCAGCTGCATGGCTGCTCTCGCTCTCTGAAAATCCTATAAAAAGCTAATCAAAATCTGTACTGATTTTATCAGCTAAAACTGTCCTATGTTTCTATTTAGGCGAGAAAACATGCACTCATCCCCAGTTTGGAAAATATGACGTGCATAGATGGTGCAGTGTGTATACTTCAGTGGCCTCTCAGCTCTCGCAATGCCCTCTCAGTTCTCGCAAGAACAATTAACTACGTGGCTGTTTCGTTTGTCTTCTATCAGAGCTCAACGACTCTTCAGCTAATTTCAAGCTGAATGTTAGCCAAAGTGAACGAGTGTCCACACAAAATTCCTCTTTTGGCGTCGTACAGAGCGTGATGCGCTCTCGTCTACACTTGACGCTCGTTCAGAGGAGAGTTCTCGCCGTTTTCGGTATTGTCTCTTTCGTAGCAAACTGTCTCCCCACCTGTGTCCTTTCGTGCTTCACCTCACGGCTTTTTCAAACCAATGGGAGAGTTCCTTTCATTTTGTGGAAATTACCCCTGCCAATCGCCGCTTTTACTCCTTCCGAGTTTATTTCAGCCAATCGAACATTTTGTGCCCGCTACTGATGCCTAAATGTTACATGCATACATCACGTGCATACCACGGGTCTTTCATGTGATCAACTGCATTGCTGATCTGTCTGTATGCATCTGGAAATTCCCCAACTCAGTTTTCTAAAGAATTTCTCCATTGCAAGCAGCACTGCGCCGCTACCTGCTCACCTCAATGTATTGGGTGTCGCGTTCGTTGTCCCTCTCGCTACAGGTCACAAAACCCTTTTTCGAAGCGTTCCATTGTAAGCGGGCCGTGTTGGTTTAGCTTGCATCTGCCCCCAAACTAAAACGTTTCCTCCAGCAGCTTTTTTTCACCTTTTGCTCAGTGACATGCAGGATTTGGGTTCAGTGTGTTAATACCATCAAATTGAGTGTCATCCTTTGTGTTACATAATGTAGGAAAATCTGCTCATTATCGCTGATGTATGTCAGGTAACATATTCATCTACTTGTTACGACACATAATCTCTCATGTAAGTTGCGAAATTGACATTCATTCAGTCTGTCACCTTAAAAGTATTACCAGAACTAAAGCGATTTAGAACTAAAGCGATTTAGAACCAAAACCTCAGATTGTGACATCGGCATGTATACCTGAACTGTCATTGTCAGTGTTGGTTTGCTGTCGGTTCTGATAATAACAACCCTGCCACTGAACTGTTCACAGTAACACACCCTCTGCCCTACCTTCCTATTCATAACGAATCCTACGCCTGTTGTACCATTTTCTGCTGCTTTTGATATTACCCTATACTCATGTGACCAGAAATCCTTGCCTTCTTTCCAGTTCACTTCGCTGACCACTGCTGTATCTAGATTGAGCCTTTGCATATCCATTTTCAGATTTTCGAGCTTCCCTATCCCATTCAAGCTTCTGACATTCCACGCCCCTACTCATAGAACGTTGTCCATTCGTTGATAATTCAATCTTTTTCTCATGGTAACCTCCCCCTTCGCAGTCCCCTCCTGGAGATCCGAATGGGGAGCTATTACAGAATCTTTTGCCAATGGAGAGATCATCATGACACTTCTTCAATTATAGGCCACATGTCCGGTGGATAAACGTTATGTGTCTTTAATGCAGTGGTTACAATTGCCTTCTGCATCCTCATGCCGTTGATCGTTCCTGATTCTTCCGCCTTTAGAGTCAGTTTCCCACCTCTAGGAGAGGAGAGTGCCCTGAATCTCTGTCCGCTCCTCTGCTCTCTTTGACAAGGCCGTTGGCAGAATGAGGATGACCTCTTATGCTGGAAGTCTTCGGCCGCCAATGCTAATTATTAATCAAAATTTATTGATTGGCGACCCCATGGAGTGCTGTGTGCACAACGACCATATATGTTAAATTAAAAGGAAGGTTAGCGTTGGCCGTAATATTGATCTTTTATTGATAGCAGAATCGATTTTCGATCACATAGTGATCATCTTCAGTGCTGTACAAATTAAACTCAGACACTGGTATCAAGTTATCAACAACCAAAACTGAGAAGCGATCACAATATCTCTTGCTGTAACCATTCTCTCCGAACGTGCGCTTGAAAAACTGAAATTCGGATGCAAGATGGTCGTCGTCAAAAATAATCTTTGCTCTATGTACTAACCTGTTCAGTACCGCTTTCTTGTGTACAGGGTGGGGAGAACTTTTCGCGTTTAATTATCGGTCAGTGTGCGCAGATTTCCTGTACACTGAATGACAGTTGCTGAATATTGCCTAGAAAACGATCATAAAAAGAAAAGAAATGAGAGTTTTGCTTCAAGCAACATCACACTGGGACTCTGTTATCAAAGAAGCGACCGAAATTAGAATACACAGGAACAGTTTTAACAAACACTAAAGATATACACTTAGCAGGACGTGGGGCGGGCAATGTACATCGAGCGAAAACAAAGACATAGGGCTGACGCTTTTAGGTACGCGGTAGCGGCAGTGTCAAAGGTGGCGCCGACCACTCCTACCATATGACGTCATTCGCTCCCTCAGCTGGACGGAGCCGCCAGGAGTTGTCCAAGATTCCAGACGCTGCCATTACGTTTATATAAGTAGAACACCGTGCCAGCCATGGCAGACAATGATTTCAACTCCTGATGACGAACGGCGGACGCATCTACCTAAATCTCGAGTGTTTTACTCGAAATGACGCGGCTTGGAAACTGAGCAGATTTTATTGATTTATGAAAGACTCTGAGGATACCTATGTATACTTCTGTGGCTGTAGGTATCAATAGGTTTTCCAGTATGGGAGACCCCAAAGAATTTAATAGCTGGATCGCAGTTTAAAGCTGAGCCTTTGGTGGAAGCCTTCAGAAAATATTGATTACTTATTCCACTATAAATCACTCTAACCCAGCATGGAGATTAGTGAGCGAAGAAGTTTGTGCTGAGCGTATGTCAGTGGACATTGCATTTCTTTGGCTGAACATCTAGAAGACTTCAAACAGATAACAAATAGTCTTCCTCGTGACGCCTCAGAGGTGTTGCTGGGTTTTCAACCAAAAGATTGTATAAGAGATTTTTCCCCACAATTCCGACCACCAGGAATCACTAATTTGAGAAAAATGGCGCTGGATAGCCTAAAAAGGGCTGCATAAGCTAGAGAGGTGGAGAATGACCGTCACTTATGATTCATGCCCAATAGGGTGGGTTACTTTGTTTCAAAACAGCATTTATACTAGGGTTTGATTCAGAAATCATTCTGATAGTCTCTTTGAGGTGGCCAGGGTTGTGAATGCTAATGCTATGGACTTGGCAATGTCTGGCTTATATCACGTAATCTCATTTAAAATATTTTTGAAAAGATGACCTTGCCATCTAAATGTGGGAACATTTACCTTGTTGGAAATAAAGCAAATATAGGATGTACATAAAGTCCGGAAACACAATTATTTATTGCACAGTAACCAAACATTGTACAGATGTCATACATATCGCATTTTGAGGAGAAACTTTGAAAGTATTTTTTTATTTTATTTTTTTTAAAAACATTCAATATGCGAACCATGAGTGAGCCGGCAGACTTCAATACGGTAATCGAATTCCTGCCGTACCCGTCCCAGCATGGCATCGTCGACTTTGGCAGTCGCTTCCCGTATTTTCTCCCGGAACTCTGCTACATTACGTCGTAGGGGCGGTACATACACCAGATCTTTAATGTGTTCCCACAGAAAAAAGTCACATGGAGTGAAATCTGATGATCGGGGAGGCCATTTCGTGAAACAGCTGTCTCCTTCTGTAGCACGACCGATCCATCGATGCGGCATCTCCGGGTTCAGGTACCCACGAACTTCACGACTTCAGGACTTTCCACACTGTCACTGGAACCATTTAGAGTTCACGGGATTCACGACGCACCGATTTCTTTGGACTCCTTTCGAATGCCTCTCGTACGCGCTCCACATTCGCTTCACTCACACAGGGACGTCCGCTTCTCTTTGCCGGGCACAAGCAACCCTTCGTAATGAATTTGTTGTGCCAGTGGTAAATGGCATTCCTTGTTGCTGGCTTCTCACCGTGCTTGGTTCCAAAATTTCGTTGAACACTTGTTTTTGTTGAACTCCAACACACAGAAAACTCGCTCCGCACATGAACTCGCCATGTTTGCTCCTAGCGCTGACTATCGGCAAATTACCAAACTACGCTGTGGCGGTAAAATGAAAACAGAATTTCAGGGTTTCTCTTCAAAATGACATATTTATGATAGCTATACAATGTTTGGTTCTCGCGCAATAAATAATGGATAGTGTTTCCGGACTTTATGTACACCCTATAGTCACTGTTCCTGCAAATCTAAGATACCGACCAAAAATTGCTCTTATTAATAGCAGTACTAATGTTACACTTTATGTAGACTAAACCACATATTCTCAACTAAAAACCACCGGAAGAGGTATTCCATAATTTATGTGAACTGCCTAAGAAGAATGCTGAAATGCAGTCGTGTAAAGCATGTGTCTGGATTCCTTCTCCATGCTTCTCCTTCCCATCAACTCATCTGTCTCCCGTGGTGTTAACATTGACCGGACAATAAACGTTAGTCATCTTTCTTCGTTGAAATAACCATCAGAAAAATCATTAGTTGCTAACATAATAAGCAACATGTTTTTGAGTTCCCTTAAAAATACGTAGGACATCTGGAATGTCATATAATGATATGATTATCAACATATGTTTGTTGGAAACCCATCTACACGTTAAGGATCTACTGTGTAAAACTGTCTAGTCCAGTTTTCTGTTGGGTGAAAAAGCGATAGCAATTCACTACAACTACGGCAGTTTATTTGTAACCAGCTACCTAATGTAACAGTAAAGCTAGTACTATAATTCCACTGTCAGTCAGCAACCTGTTTCATTGCTGCAGCACTTTAGAACTGAGCATTGTTATCATATCACATAATTTGTTACTAACTTAGTCACCCCTTCACCCTTCAGACCTGGAAGAGTGGTACATATTGTTTCACAAATTCATTCTCATTGCACAGATAGTTTTCTATTAAAACTATTATTCATTTAGTGTCCTCTATACATTGGACCTTGTACATCGAAAAGGAAAACAAATACTTAACAACTTTGTTTCCAGTCCCACAAATCCTAAAATTAATTGCAGTTGCTTGAAAGAAATTAATGTATTTGACGGATTTATTAAATTTTCAGAGAAAAACTAAATTTCATTTACGAAGTGGTTGATACCGGTTTTCATGTGAAATTTGCGATATGTATTTATATTGAAATTATGCCCAACATCTGGACAAATAAGTAAGAAGGTAATCTTAAACTGTCAGTTATTTACATAATTTCTTTTTGTTATTATTTTGGACAGCGCATAAGTATATTATATTCCACAAAAAATGCATTACTCATTTTTATTTATTTCATTTTGAAACAAGGCGCACGAAATAGAAAGTGATCTTGGATACAACTGTTTGTTTTTCTCTTATTTGACCTACTTAAGTCATAATGAATGACATGTCTGCTTCATAAATTATGAAACTATTACGTAAGTAAAATTGGAGGAGGATTTATTATTCAGAAGTTTGGGATGTGGTACCAGGTTAACAGAACGAAATTATTTCTGTGAAATATACGTTACAGAAAGAAAAATTAATAAAAGTTGTAATGCATACAAAACTACCATATCTCCAGTTTTAGATTGTAATTAGAAATTAATTTAAAAAAATAGAAACTATAATTTATTGTTTTTAAACTGTGATGATCAAACATGCACACTTTCGATTTTGATTGGGTAACTTTTGTAATCTGGTAAATTTACTTTTCTTGAGCGTCTTGGCATGTGTAAGAAGTTATATACACGCGAAAACCGTGCCAATTGCACTTTTTCCTGATTTTACGTTGCATCTGGATGTTAGGTTATATCTGTGTGTCACTCAGGATCTAGACACATCATCTGTATTTCATTTACTGGGTCATACACTCCTGGAAATGGTAAAAAGAACACATTGACACCGGTGTGTCAGACCCACCATACTTGCTCCGGACACTGCGAGAGGGCTGTACAAGCAATGATCACACGCACGGCACAGCGGACGCACCAGGAACCGCGGTGTTGGCCGTCGAATGGCGCTAGCTGCGCAGCATTTGTGCACCGCCGCCGTCAGTGTCAGCCAGTTTGCCGTGGCATACGGAGCTCCATCGCAGTCTTTAACACTGGTAGCATGCCGCGACAGCGTGGACGTGAACCGTATGTGCAGTTGACGGACTTTGAGCGAGGGCGTATAGTGGGCATGCGGGAGGCCGGGTGGACGTACCGCCGAATTGCTCAACACGTGGGGCGTGAGGTCTCCACAGTACATCGATGTTGTCGCCAGTGGTCGGCGGAAGGTGCACGTGCCCGTCGACCTGGGACCGGACCGCAGCGACGCACGGATGCACGCCAAGACCGTAGGATCCTACGCAGTGCCGTAGGGGACCGCACCGCCACTTCCCAGCAAATTAGGGACACTGTTGCTCCTGGGGTATCGGCGAGGACCATTCGCAACCGTCTCCATGAAGCTGGGCTACGGTCCCGCACACCGTTAGGCCGTCTTCCGCTCACGCCCCAACATCGTGCAGCCCGCCTCCAGTGGTGTCGCGACAGGCGTGAATGGAGGGACGAATGGAGACGTGTCGTCTTCAGCGATGAGAGTCGCTTCTGCCTTGGTGCCAATGATGGTCGTATGCGTGTTTGGCGCCGTGCAGGTGAGCGCCACAATCAGGACTGCATACGACCGAGGCACACAGGGCCAACACCCGGCATCATGGTGTGGGGAGCGATCTCCTACACTGGCCGTACACCACTGGTGATCGTCGAGGGGACACTGAATAGTGCACGGTACATCCAAACCGTCATCGAACCCATCGTGCTACCATTCCTAGACCGGCAAGGGAACTTGCTGTTCCAACAGGACAATGCACGTCCGCATGTATCCCGTGCCACCCAACGTGCTCTAGAAGGTGTAAGTCAACTACCCTGGCCAGCAAGATCTCCGGATCTGTCCCCCATTGAGCTTGTTTGGGACTGGATGAAGCGTCGTCTCACGCGGTCTGCACGTCCAGCACGAACGCTGGTCCAACTGAGGCGCCAGGTGGAAATGGCATGGCAAGCCGTTCCACAGGACTACATCCAGCATCTCTACGATCGTCTCCATGGGAGAATAGCAGCCTGCATTGCTGCGAAAGGTGGATATACACTGTACTAGTGCCGACATTGTGCATGCTCTGTTGCCTGTGTCTATGTGCCTGTGGTTCTGTCAGTGTGATCATGTGATGTATCTGTCCCCAGGAATGTGTCAATGAAGTTTCCCCTTCCTGGGACAATGAATTCACGGTGTTCTTATTTCAATTTCCAGGAGTGTATAAGCATGATATCGGGTTTATCAATTCTATATTCTGTGATGTTTTTCAGAAACCATACTTGGAAGAAAAACAAATGTCGTGAGATGAATTGGTGATAAATGGTGTTTTATTTATTCCATACAAAAGACATGGCCTTTCCTGAGATAATGCAGCCTAAACAGGTTCTGCAAACGATCTTCCAGTCACCATGAGAAAGACATGCACAAATCATTTTTGATGTCCGTAGATGTCATTTCCCACAGCGAATCATAAATCGCACAGTAGCTGTCATTTATGCTAAAAGGCAATTGAAAATCATCCATATTTTAAATTTTATGCAATATTGTTTAGCTACATAACGATATTTGGAGGTTGTGCAGAACATGACATTGTGAAATATGTGGCTAATTTGGTAAATGATTTAACAGATTTTGTGTTATCCAGATTTAGAAACTGATTTATGTTTCTTACATACGTTAATTAACAAATTCTCCCTTAAAGGCAGCATTTACTAGTAGTATCAAATAGAAGGGTCAGTTGCATCAGGGCTGTAGCTATATAATAACAGTAAATATCAATCAATTTCGTTTTCAGAAAATTTGCCTAGCCAAGACCACAGCTAAACTGTTTGCAATTAGAAAGCTGTTCTAAAACAGTCAGCATCTCTCTGTCACAAGATTAAAAAGGAAACATTAATATGCCCATAGTATTAATCATTACCCAAGGATCACATTATGGGTTTCAGTTATTACTTCGAGACAAACACAGTATGGTCTACCTGACTTTTACTTGGGTCCTGTAGTGACTTCCATTACCATAAAATGCATTACTAACATGTCGATGTATCGAGTCACTGCATGTGGGGGTCAGCAGTTAGCATGAATTATGCGCAGACAGCCCAGTCTCCCACGAAATATTCAAGTGTCTCACATGAGGCCTGTACCTGCTGTAGGTATACAACTTTCCACTGGCATTCTGTAAAATTTTCTGTATGAATGTGATTCTGCAGCTAGAATTGTTTGTCTCATCGATAAAATTGTTTGTTAAGTTACTTTCACTGCTGTTGTACTAGACCCTCTTTTCCATGCTAAAAAAAATTAAAAAATGAAAAACGTACACTTGCCAAACATCTTCGTCTAGAAGGACTCCTGTGTTTAGTTAACAATATCTGCGAAACTTATTTTACTCTTGAGTCATTAGTTCTGCATCTTTGTACTATTATATTGACCTACAAGTGAAAACACACACTGGTTGCCTGTCCAGTTTCTCGAGACGACAATTACTGGGCAAAGTGGTTGCCTGGGACACAATTGTCAAACAAAAAGCTTTCTATCATTGTTTGGATGTGGGCTCAGTCCCTCGCAGAGAAAAATTACCAAGCTCAATGTCATACATTTTTGATGAGGTGAATACTATTTTTGAGTGTGATGTAATACGAGCCAAGAAAACAGACATATATGCAGAATAGTGATGCGATAGTTCTGTGGACATCCTAAAGCAAAGGCAAAATATACTCCAGAGCAGAGTCACGCACATATTCATCGATAGTATCACAGGAGGAGACTGCGAGTTCAAATTTCCAGGTAGGGGTCGGGGAAAATATAGATACAGAGGTATATAGGTGTGCACCGTCGATTTTCAAGTAGTCGACAAAGTGAGTTAATCGATATTTAACACTTAATATCTTAAGCAATATTTTTTTGTCTGTCTTTTCTTGATTCATAAGCACTATAGTTCTCATCAGCAGATTTCATGACTATTCCAACTACTTCAATCTTTACAATCTGACCGTAAATGCCTTACAATGAGCTTAATTTAACTTTATATTTAGTAATAGAAATGAGCACTGGTTTTTAAGATGAATGTATCCATACTGCATATCAATGAAAGCTTGTTACTCCCTTGTGTCACTTCTACCATTGCAAATGATTGGCACAAGATGCAAAATGCACACATTTGGTGACAGAACTGTATGAGAATGGTGGAAATCATTATTCCCTGCTCCCAACTATGAGGCAGAATTTGCGCTTCTCTTACCTCTGATCTAGAAAAGATAGACCGACTATAAAAGTAAAGTACACTCATCACAAAAATCACATACTGTACTGCACTGGTATTTGATGGAAAATGGACTCTGTTGTCTCAGATGCTTATAGCGAGTACAATATTTCATTATCAGAACGCAAATCAGAAGTGTTTCACTTCAAAGAAGCCGAGACTTCTCTGTCGTCAACCATTTGTCAGGCACGTCTGGCACGAACAATATTCCTAAGAAGCAAGAACGGCACAACTCAGCGTAGTGTATCGCATGGCGTTGCCATCTATTGACGATATGACGAAGCCATTGAAGCAGTAAATAGAGCATCCACCGACGAATGATACAACCTGACGCCCTTCTACCAGCTATGTCTTTAGTTGTTGATATGTTCTGCAACTGTTAGCTAGTTATCGGGACATGACGTACTGTATGTAGTCGAAAAGTGTCAGTGAAGAGTGGAACACGGTCCCCACACTTTTACATGTATGCTTGCGATTGCGTGCAAAAATTGTTAACGTTTTAATAATAGTGTTTGGTTTGGCTTCAAGTTGATTTGCGTTTCCAGAACAACTATGTCAGCAGTCTTGAAATTTTTTTCAAAACAAGGCAACAACGAACCTGTTTCTTGCAACATGTGTGGTAAAACTTATAAAACTTGTGATAATACAACCAACTTGGCTATTCATCTGAAACTTAAACATCATTTTACCCACTTGCAAATGGTGAAAAAAGCAAAATTGGTGTTGTCAGTGCCGACTCCATCAACATCTGCAAACAGGCAAATGACTTCTGGTGAAGATGATGTCAGTCATGCAACTTCAGATGTTTCAGTGATCGGTCGCATAGATGATTCTACTGTTGAAAATGTAAACTTTATGTCATGCTGATACAAAATCGATGTTAATAGGTTATTGGCGTTAATGACCCAAATTTTCATAATGAAAATATTATTTTACATTCTTGTGCATATCGAGATACATTGTCATCTTTAGTCGCCCAGTTCTAATATATTTGTGAATTACACATTATGTAAAAAAATCATTTCAAATTTCTTTTCCTCCCACTTCACACATGAAGATCGTAATAATAATAATGAGGCTTTCGAAGTGACAATGGCTATTTCCTATTATTATTGTATTTATGAACTGTTAGACTATTAATCAACATTTTATACCTATATCTGATTGTTTTTAGGCTATATTGTGCAGTAATAATGATTCACACGTCACAGACAAATCTGAGGCAGAGATTACCCCTAAGAGATTGTTTCGAGAGACATAAAAGCTTTGAAGGTCAGTTGAGAATGCCGTACTTTGATTTTAAACCTTCATTTGTCGAAGATAATTATCTTTTATTCATAATTAAAATTCATTTGTTACAAAAAATTATCTAAACAAATTAGGGTAGTAAGGTTTCTATTTTATTTTATTATCGTTGGACTAAAATTAACAAATCGTAGTGGCAAATAGTAAATTTTAGTGATAGCTGTGCCAAGCTTTAAAATTATCGATGCTTTTAATATGAGTAAATTGTGTTTATAATATTTTTTATTCAGCACTGACTTTAATTTTTCAGAATGTGGACAAAAGCATTGTGACATTACACAAGCCTTGATCTACATTATTTGTAAAGATGATTTGCCGTTTTCATGTGTGGAAAAAGTTGGAAACAAAAAATTTGCGGACACAGCTTGTTCCCTCTATAAAATGCCTTATGGAAAGAATGTTTGTGAATTATTTTTTCTTTATTTCATTTTCCTAAGATGACTATTGTAATGTACAATAATTTATGTGACGACTTTGTAATTAATATTTATATTTATTTCTACATTGTAGATGACTCAGTTAGTAGAACAGATATAATACAAGAAAGGACATTCTTAAAAAAACCTAATTGGAGCAAAATTTGTTTCTTTTACAAGTGACATAGTGACAGTCAGCAACTCCACAAGTAATTTCTTGGTATTCACAGTTCTCTTGCTTGACAGCGGTAGCTCTTCTGTACTTCAAAATGTAAATCTGTGTGCAGACATAATGTCTCAGGAATGTTTTGTTTAAGAAACAGGCACTTTCTAAATTGTTATATCAAGTATATCAGGACAACTTGGTATGAATAAAAAGAATATTTATATCTTAATTATACCGAATTATACCGAATACTCTTTCATGATGGGCAATATGTTATATACACACCAGGGCAGTAGTTCGCTGAGCGGAAATTATACAACATCAATTTTCTGCCTGGTCTGATTCGGCCCACCATGATTTCCTCTCCTGTGCTAACCTCTTCATCTCAGAGTAGCACCTGCAACCCACCTCCTTAATTATTTGCTGGATGTATTCCAATCTCCGTCTTAATATACAGTTTTACAATCTGCAGCTCACTCTAGTACCCTGGAAGTAATTCCCTGATGTCTTAACAGATGTGCTACAATCCTGTCCCTTTTCTTTGTCAGTGTTTTCCACTTATTCCTTTTCTCTCCGATTCTGCACAGAACCTCCATATCCCTTACCTTATCAGTCCACCTAATTTTCAACATTCGTCTGTAACACCACTTCTCAAATTCTTCGATTCTCTTCTGTTCCAGATTTCCCACAGTCCTTGTTTCACTACCATACAATGCTGTACTTCAGACGTAGATTCTCATAAATTTGTTCCTCAAATTAAGGCCTATGTTTGATACTAGTGGACTTCTCTAGACCAGGAATGCCCTTTTTGTCAGTGCTAGTCTGTTTTCAATGTCCTTCTTGCTCCACTGTCATTCTCTATTTTACTGCCTAGGTAGCAGAATTCCTTAACTTCAACTACTTCGTGACCATCAGTCCCGATTTTAAGTTTCCCCCTGTTCTCGTTTCTGCTTCTTCTCATTGCTTTCGTCCTTCTTTTCTTTACTCTCAATACATATTCTATAATTATACTGTTCATTCGATTCAGCATATCATGTAATTCTTCTTCTCTTTCACCTGGATAGCAATGCCATTAGCGAATTGTATAATTGATATACTTTCGTCTTGAATTTTAATTCCACTCTTGAACCTTTCTTTTATTTCCGTCATTACTTCTTTGATGTTCAGATTGAACAGTAGGAACGAAAGACTAAATCCCCGTCATACACCCTTTTTATCCGAGCACTTCGTTCTTGGTCGTACACTCTTATTATTCCCTATTGTCTCTTGTACATATTGTACATGACCCGTCTCTCCCTATAGCTCAAAAAAACTAAACTCTACCCTAACAGACCATGGAGGACCAACGGTACCGACCGGCTGCCGTGTCATCCACAACCCACAGGTGTCACTGGAAGCGGATATGGAGGGGCATGTGGTCAGCACACAGCTTTCCCGCCCGTAAGTCGGTTTACGGGATGGGAGCCGCTACTTCGCGATCAAGTAGCTCCTCAATTTGCCTCATAAGGACTGAGTGCACCCCGCTTGCCAAAAGCGCTCGGCAGGCCGGATGGTGACGCATCCAAGTGCTAGCCCAGCCCAACAGCGGTTAACTTCGGTTAACTGACGGGAGCCGGTGTTACCAATGCGGCAAGGCCGTTGGCTATCCCTATAGCTTACCCCTGTTTTTCTCAGAATTTCGAGTTTATTGCACCATTTGGCATTCTCGAATGCTTTTTCCAGGTCGGCAAATCCTATGAATGTGTCTTGATTTTTCTTCAGTCTTGCTTTGATTATCAACCGCATTGTCAGAATGCCTCTCTGGTGCCTTTACCTTTCCTAAACCAAACTGATCTTCATCTAACACATCCTCAATTTTCTTTTCCAATCTTCTATATATTATTCTTGTAAGTAGCTTGGATACATGAGCTGTTAAGCTGATTGTACGATATTTATCGCACTTGTCAGTTTTTGCGGTCTTCGGAGTTGTGTCTATGGGCTGGGTTGTTTGGGGGAAGAGACCAAACAGCGAGGTCATCGGTCCCATCAGATTAGGGAAGGAAGGGGAGGGAAGTCGGCCTGCCCTTTCGAAGGAACTATCCCGGCATCTGCCTGGAGCGATTTAGGGAAATCACGGAAAACCTAAATCAGGATGACCGGACGCGGGATTGAACCGTCGTCGTCCCGAATGCGAGTCCAGTGTGCTAACCACTGCGCCACCTCGCTCCGTTTGTGTGTATGACATTTTCGCGAAAGTCAGATGGTTTGTCACCAGACTAATACACTATGCACAGCAAGGTGAACAGTCGTTTAGTTGGCGCTTACTACAGTGATTTTAGAAATTCTGATGGAATGTTATCTATCCCTTCTGCCTTATTTGATCTTAAGTCCTTCAAAGCTCTCTTAAATTCTGATTCTAATACTGGATCCACTATCTCTACTAAATTGGCTCCTGTTTCTTCTTCTATCACTTCAGACAAGTCTCCCCCCTCATAAAGGTCTTCAATGTACTCTTTCCACCCATCCTCTTTATCCTGTGGATTTAACAGTGGAATTCCCGTTGCACGCTTAATATTAGCACCCATACATTTAATTTCACCGAAGGCTGATTTGACTCTCGTATATTCTGAGTCTTCACATTTTTCATGCAGCCATTTCGTCTTAGCTTCCCTGCACTTACTACGTATTTCATTCCTCAGAAACTTGTATGAATTTCCCTGAACGCTTTTGTATTTCCGTGTTCCGTTGATCAACTGCTACCTATGGTTTCTTCGTAGTTACGTTCTTTGAACCCATGTTTTTCTTTCCAACTTCTATGACTGCCCTTTCTAGAGATGTCCATTCGTCTGCAGCTGTACTTTCTGCTGAGCTATTCCTTACTGCTGTCTCTACAGGCTTAGAGTACTTCAAGCGTATCTCGTCTTTCCTCAATAGTTCCTTATCTCACTTCTTTGGGTTTTGATTCTTCCTGGCTAATCTCTTAAACGTTTGGAAGAGCATAAGGGAAATTGCAGAAGAGGAGAAACGGAACGATCAGCTGTTGCGGAGCATGTTTTCCAGCCAGGGAACCACAATATTCGTTTCGAGGAGACGCAAGTACTAGCGGCCACAAGCGGATATTACGAAAGGCTCTACAGGGAGGCAATCTAAATCGCTAAACACCCAAATAATTTCAACCGTAAGGAGGAGGGTGTGAAATAAAACGGCATATGGATGCCGGTGTTAAAGAAGATGTGTACCACCCGCCCACTACTGGGTGATGGCAACGGCGATCGACGGCGACGGACAGCGGCCAATTGCACTGACGTTTTCAAAACACGTGACGTCACGCCGCAGCGTGGGAGCGCGCGGACACGGAATTTAGCGGCAGTCAGTAGCGAGCCAGTGGGTGTGTTGGACCGTCCATTGAGCTACGGACCCCCTTGAAGATGTCTCCCGCAGTCGGAGACGAAACGTTGGGAATCGACACAGAATTCATCAACCGACCATGGCATAACAGCCCGGATAATTATAATGGACATGATATTTCCGGCCGTGAAAGTCTACATTTTAGTAACCTACTATCTGGCATAGACAAAAATAAAATTATGTGTGTTACTACTGAGTGCAGTACAAATGTAGTGACAGCTGCACGATTGTATTTAGGAGATGTGATGAGGATCCCTTCTATGGCACACCTACTGAATTTAGTAGTGGATGGTGCACTGAAATAGAATAATAGGTTTTCAATGCTTCGAGATCTGGTCAAAACCACTCTGACAAAATTTACACAATCAGCTAATGCTATGGACTTGCTAAGATCTGACCAAAGGCATCTGGAAAAAAAAAAAAGAAGGCCATGTGTTGCTTTAATGGCTCTGAGCACTATGGGACTTAACATCTATGGTCATCAGTCCCCTAGAACTTAGAACTACTTAAACCTAACTAACCTAAGGACATCACACAACACCCAGCCATCACGAGGCAGAGAAAATCCCTAACCCCGCCGGGAATCGAACCCGGGAACCTGGGAACCCGGGAAGCGAGAACGCTACCGCACGACCACGAGCTGCGGGCTGTTGCTTTAATGCTAACTGTAAGTACAAGATGGAACTCCTGCCTTGACATGCTACAAAGATTCATGAGAATATCAGCAACTTCAAGTAAAATCCTGGCTACAAAAAGATCAGTCGAATAGCAGTACACCTTATATGGTTGCAGCATAGCTCTTAATGTGATAAGTGATCTTGTTGACTTTCTTGACCCTTTGAAATAAGCCACTGAAGAGGTTAGTGGTGCTAACTACATGACTGCGAGCTTCTGCATTCCTATAACAAATCTACTTCGAGAAAAAATGGAGCATGCAAGTCCTTCTACTGATTTAGGAGTATTCTTTTTTTTTTTTTTTTAACAAAACTGCCTACTTGCGTGAGTACGAGACAGACAATTTCCTTTGGAGAGAAATACTTGTCTTATCATAGCTGCAGCTCTGGATCCTCAGTTCAAGGGCATTCACTTTGATTTTTCCCTTGCTGTATCAGATGCTATAGTGGAAATAACTAAGGAAATTTGTTTCGGACTGGCTAGATGTCACCTGAACAAAGAGCTTCCGATGTAACGCAAGAATTTCGTCACGGCATGAAAAACTGTTGTCCGAAAGCTCAGTCACACAAGAAATTCCAAGCCCTGATTCTCTGCCAAACGAGCTAAAACAATATCTCGATCTACCACATTAAGGACAGAACTGTCACCCTGTAAAGTTCCGGGTTGATAGCCATCATTTCACACCTGCTTTTTCAAGAATTACTCAGAAATATTTAATACGCTAAGTCTCTTCCATTTCGTCCGAAAGAGTGGCTTTCTTGGTAAACTCGCTTGTTCCAGATAACAGAAGCAGAGTTACGGAAGAACACATTAAACAAAGAGTTCTGACTATTGGTGATGATTATTGGTTTTATCAACTAAAATTTTTTTGTAAATAAGTGATTTTATAGTACATTTTATGTCTTTTATTGGTTAATCTTGGCTGTATAAAGTTTTCGTCAATTTTTAAACGTTCGTTAATCATTTCTGTGACTTCGAACATTTTTAAAACTTCCTGTAAACGTTAAAAATGTAGTCCGATATATCGAAATATCAATATTTTTGAGTCTGTAATATCGCTATCCTTTAAGCTTATCGATACGATGTACATAGGTATTTTTAAAAATTTGCCAAATCCTATTTGTAGATGACGGGTAGAAGAAGTACAGGTGACAAAGATTTGTGTTTGTCCTATAAATAAACCTATTTCAAAAGTATTAGTGCATTTTTAGAGCGTTTCCTTGGAACTTATTAGTGAATTAACTTATAACCACTACCATAAATATTTTCTCTCGTGCAAAACTCCAAATAATTGTTGATGCTGACTTCATTATTTAAGAAAATATTCCTCACAGTTGTTATTTCACGCCGGTCGGGGTGGCCGAGCGGTTCTAGGCGCTACAGTCTGGAGCCGCGCGACCGCTACGGTCGCAGGTTCGAATCCTGCCTCGAGCATGGATGTGTGTGATGTCCTTAGGTTAGTTAGGTTTAAGTAGTTCGAGGGGTCTGATGACCTCAGGAGTTAAGTCCCATAGTGCTCAGAGCCATTTGAACCGTTTCGTTATTTCACATTCAGGAATATCAAGTGTTTACACTAGCCACTACACTGCTCTCAAGTAGGAAATTCCACAGAGCTAAGCGACTATGACAAAGGCCAGATTGTTTCGGCAGGACTTCTGGAAACTAGCATCTCAGAAACATCGAAGGTGATCGGCTGTTGCCTTATTACTGTAGTGAGTGTCTACAGAAAGTGGTTGGAGCACGGGGAAAAGCCACGAACAGGCAATAATGTGTTGGAAGTAGACGCCACATCGCGGGACGTCGTGGTCAGAGGCTTACGCAATGTGTAAAGCATGATAGGAAGTGATTTTTGATAGATCTGACGATAGAGTTCATCGTTGGTGCAGGCACAAGTGTTTAGAAGCTCACCGTTCAGCGCATATTGTTGAACATGGGGCTCCGCAGCAGACGATCCTTACGTGTTTCCATATTGACTTTATGACGTCGTCAGTTACGACTGCAGTGAGGACGGGTCATTGAGATAATTGAGATTGGACCTTGAGTCAATGGGAACGTGACGGCCCCTCGGATGTTCTTTTCGACCATATCTTCCTCTTTTCCCAGATTATTAGCTTGTGCAATCTCCGTAAATTTCCTCACCTCAGGACTTACTATGTCACAAAAACATGTATTTTGTACATCTGTAAATACTTTCTATATCTGCCAGTACCATTATTGTTATTGTTATTATTATTACTATTATTATTAATAATCACTAATAGTAGTGCAAGAACTGCCAGTGTTAACTTTGTTAGTTCATAGTGAGTATTATTTACGCACATCGCTACTTCAGACACTCAAGTCATTTTAATACTGTCATATTACAATTGTTGTTTCTTAGGAAATATGATGCAAGAAAGGTACTGTACGTTTGAAACCCTGACCCAATGTAAGAGAGGACCTGATCGTCCTAATCATATCAGGTTAAATACATAAATAAAATAAAAATGAAATAAGTAAAGGAATGCATTTGACGATGACGTACCTTAGGACATTTTAAAGGAAACTGGATTCTTACCGTTTTCTCTTACACTGACAACATAGAAATACCATGGAGTTTTAATTTTCATGTTTTTAATATTTAAGCGTAGCATTGGTGAGTTGCAATTTGAGAATTAGTTTATGGACGATCTTATTCATAGTGGCCAACCTGCTGGCGCGTGAAACGAATAGAACAAAATAACGTTGCATCGATTTCTCTTCGTAGTGAAGTAAAAAGCAGTTTGACGCTCCACCGCTGTTAAGGTCATTGGAGACAGGATACCAACTATGACTGGAAAAAGATGAGAAAGGAAGTTGACAGCGTTCGTGTTTATACAACTATCCTGCCATTCCTCTGAAGTGATGTGGGTAAACGCCACGGAGCATAAACCGTTACGGCTGGACGGGGATTCCAACCGGTATTTGGCTACCGAGAGAGGAGAATTGATGACGTAGTATTCTTGATCACCAAAGCACGGACCTGTACGTTAGCTTGCATCCCAGACCTTTCCAGAGAATCTCACGTTGCAGTAACGTTATAGAAGTGCCGTCATTGATACCATCGATGACGTCCGTCAGGAACACAATCACAGCGCCAAAACACTTTTATCACAGATGCATAAATTATAACAAATTAGTAACACTTTAAAATTTCATGGGCGGATTTAAGAGAGTGGACAAGGGCCCCCGTCGAGATGAAAGCCCTCTACATGGTCTCGCGGTAGCGTTCTCGCTTCCCGAGCACGGGGTCCCGGGTTCGATTCCCGGCGGGGTCAGGGATTTTCGCCTGCCTCGAGATGACTGGGTGTTTGTGTTGTCCTCATCATTTCATCATCATCCAGGCAAGTGGCGCAATTGGACTGAGCAAAGATTGGGTAATTGTACGGGCGCTGATAACCACGCTGTTGAGCGCCCCACAAACCAAACATCATCATCATCATCAAAGCCCTCTATGCCCTGGAGTCGGTAGGCTTCGATGCTGATGACCTGAGGAACTGCCGCAACGCATTCAGTGGAGAATTCTGGTAATTCTGTCTTCTATGAAACCTGAGATAAATTTAACCGACTTAGAGACACCGAAGGGTATCTGTAACATCTTAACTGTCTCTTTCACAGTACCCGTTTGTGGCACTCTTCTTTAAACAGACAACAACCATCTGGTGAAATAAAAGTAGAGTGTTTGTGTAAATGTAAACAGCTTATGAAATTTGATGTACAGTACATTTCAAGGTGATATTGTGTAACACTGTCATAATTTTGGCGGTTGTGGTCCTGTAGGTGTCCTAACTTTCTTCAGTAATTTTACGCCTATTTTTGCTCTATAGCTTTTTTTCTGACACAAATTTCTGTTTCAGCCCCATTTATGTTGAAATTAGAAACAAAACTGCATCAGTGCTGTTACATATTCTGTACGACAGGTATTCACAACCTGCTGTAGTAGCTCAAAGGGCAGACATAATGTAAAAAAAGAAAAAAAATGGCTCACGGAGTGAAGGCATATTGGCGGCGTTCCGTCCGTCGAATGGGAATGTTAAAGGGTACAGCTTTCCGCTACTACGTTTCTCCCCCTTTATTCATTTTTTTCTTTATGAAGCTTGCATGAAAATGCTGTGAGACGGTGCTGCCATTTGGATGCACTTTTGATAACTTTTCATATGTCTTCACCACGCTTTTTGTGTTCCGACGCCGGCCGGAACCGCGCTACTGCTACGGTCGCAGGTTCGAATCCTGCCTCGGCAGTAGTTCTAAATTCTAGGGGACTGATGACCTCAGATGTTAAGTCGCAAAGCGCTCAGAGCCATTTGAATCATTGTTTTGTTTTCCGACAAAGTTACTCGTTTCGACTTTACGTTATCATCAAAGGCAGTGTTATGTCAGTCATACAAAATTGTTCATTGGATAAAATGTATCACATGAACACTTCCGTCTCGTGATCGGGAATGTTGACGTGGTACAGTGTATCTAATGAACAAATTTATATGACTGACGTAACACTGCCTGTGAAAACGCGTAAGGTTGTTAAAAAAATAAAAGTGTAGTAAAGATGTAAGAAAAGTTATCAAAAGTGCATTTTATTTCCGTAACCATACTAACACAAACAGAAAGCACTCGATCATATGAATCGGGTGCGTACTTCACACGTCATCACAGACCAGAAGAAGGCAATGGCATCCAAATTTATAAGAACAGAGCATCGAGGACACTGTGAGATGTTTCATGGAGGTACCTTGCTCCGTAAAGAGAGCAAGAATTCTAAAATCAGTGCAACACACACTACATCTACATCCATACTCCGTAAGCCACCTGACGGTGTGTGGCGGAGGGTACCTTGAGTACCTCTATCGGTTCTCCCTTCTATACCAGTCTCGTATTGTTCGTGGAAAGAAGGATTGTCGGTATGCTTCTGTGTGGGCTCTAATCTCTCTGATTTTATCCTCATGGCCTCTTCGCGAGATATACGTAAGAGGGAGCAATATACTGCTTGACTCTTCGGTGAAGGTATGTTCTCGAAACTGTAACAAAAGCCCGTACCGAGCTACTGAGCGTCTCTCCTGCTGAGTCTTCCACTGGAGTTTATCTATCATCTCTGTAACGCTTTCACGATTACTAAATGATCCTGTAACGAAGCGCGCTGCTCTCCGTTGGATCTTCTCTATCTATTCTGTCAACCCTATCTGGTACGGATCCCACACTGCTGAGCAGTATTGAAGCAGTGGGCGAACTAGTGTACTGTAACCTACTTCCTTTGTTTTCGGATTGCATTTCCCTAGGATTCTTCCAATGAATCTCAGTCTGGCATCTTCTTTACCGACGATCAACTTTATATGATCATTCCATTTTAAATCACTCCTAATTTGGAATTAACTGCTTCCAGTTGCTGACCGGCTATATACTAGCTAAATGATAAGGGATCTTTCTTTCCATGTATTCGCAGCACGTTACACTTGTCTACATTGAGATTCAATTGCCATTCCCTGCACCCCTCAATTCGCTGCAGATCCTCCTGCATTTCAGTACAATTTTCTATTGTTACGACCTCTCGATATACCACAGCATCATCCGCAAAAAGCCTCAGTGAACTTCCGATGTCATCCACATGGTCATTCATGCACATTGTGAACAGCAACAATCCCCACCGAGCGGGTTGGCGCAGTGGTTAGACACTGGACTCGCATTCGGGAGGACGACGGTTCAATCCCGCGTCCGGCCATCCTGATTTAGGTTTTCCGTGATTTCCCTAAGTCACTCCAGGCAAATGCCGGGATGGTTCCTCTGAAAGGGCACGGCCGACTTCCTTCCCAATCCTTCCCTAATCCGATGAGACCGATGACCACGCTGTCTGGTCTCCTTCCTCAAACCAACCAACCAACCAACAATCCCATGACACTCCCCTGCGGCACACCTGAAATCACTCTTACTTCGGAAGACTTCTCTCCATTGAGAATGACATGCTGCGTTCTGTTGTCTAGGAACTCTTCAATCCAATCACACAATTGATCTGATCGGAAATATTCAATGCTGTACCAGACAACATGGCATTCTCCAAGGTAAAGGTAGAGTTTGAAGCAGAGTAAAAGTAACATTTTATATACTTTTATTGAAAGTATTTACATTAACACGATATGAAACGGAAATATAATGTTGAAGCGCGTTGGTTTTAGTTGTATACGATCTATACCCGAATTGAAACAGCAAAGTATGATACAAGCCGTTGTAACAAATGAGTTGCTTACAATATTAACATGTTAACGCCGCTTTTGAATGAAGTAACATTATTTACAGATGTTAATAGCTTGAAGAGACAGGGAGGCGAGTTTTAGTGTAAGATCTACTCTACAGATAACGTTACGCAGTTACCCGAATGATACAAAACTTAGAAACAAGAATCTTATGAGGAATTTTACTGAGGCTGAGAAGTCACTTCAGCCCAGTAGGTTTGCCCAGAAGGTGGGCCAGGAGGCGATGACCCTGATGCCGTCGGACACGAGTTTTCCGCCGGTCTGCGCCGCCACGTTGATGGAGTCGGTGGCAGCGCCCACCTGCTCAGACACCAGCTGGTTCACGGCGCTGCTGACTCGCTCGCGCTCCGTGTTGATGGCGTTCGGGATGAAGGAGATGATGGCGGCTATCGGATTCTGGGCACTGGCGGTAGAGGGAGAGCCACTGAAGTTGAACTGCGGCAACAAGTTGCTGAGGTGAGGGAAGACGACGCTTGGGGTTTGTGAGCTGGACGATCCACTGCTCGACTGTGCGCCGCTGCTGTCACTGCCGCCACTTCCAGAGGACGAGGTGTCGGAGTTGGAGCCAGTAGCGGAGATCGAGGAGTTACTCTGCTGGGGGGAGGCGTCCTGCACCTGTCCCTGAGGAGCGGCCTGGAAAAAGAAATGATTTCCTTTTGAATCTTTCAAATGTCTTTCAAATGGAATAATCGAACTCTTGTGAATTGATGTAGAACGACAGAAGGAAAACCAGAGGCTTATTAGCTTACTGACGTGAATATGTGCTCCATTTTTATTAGTAGGATGATACAGTGTCCAAAATCAAAGCAACAAATGGAAATTTTGCAAGGTTGCGTTTATTTTGCAACAAAGATGTGGCAGTAAAGTGGAAAAGATGTAGAGAACACAGAACGTAAACAACTGCAACTTGTATAACGGTAGACAAAAACGTTCTTCGTTTTTTGCAACTTAATGGATCTGCACACGCATGTCGACAACTGGTTAATGTGTTGAACATGTGATGTTACCACCTCTGGTTGCAATGCAGGCCTGACAAAGACGGGGTATGCTGTGAGTGATGTCATCAGTCTCATGTTGAGACAATAACGCCCATTCTTCCTGCAGAGCTGCTCGCAAGTCTTGGAGAGAGGTTGGTGGATGCTGACATGATGCAACCTGTCTCCCTAGTGCAACCCAGGTATGGTTCAAATGGCTCTGAGAACTATGGGACTTAACTGCTGAGGTCATCAGTCCCCTAGAACTTAGAACTACTTAAACCTAACTAACCTAAGGACATCTCACACATCCATGCCCGAGGCAGGATTCGAACCTGCGACCGTAGCGGTCGCGCGGTTCCAGACTGAAGCGCCTAGAACCGCTCGGCCACTCCGGCCGGCAACCCAGGTATGCAGTACGGGATTCAAATCGGGAGAGTAAGCAGGCCAAGAAATGCATACAGTATCTTCCGTTTCCAAGAAAACATCAACCACCTGTGCTCTATGAGTTCGAGCATTATCGTACATCAATATGAAGTCTGGGCCCGCAGCACCTCGCAACAACGGCACATGAGGTCCAAAGATCTCGTCGTGATACCTGACAACACATAAACCTTGCCGAATCACTCGTACAATTTCGTGAAGAGTTGATCGTGTGGTCAACGTAATCCCTGCTCACATCATTAAGGATCCTCTTCGATATCGGTCTCTTTCCACATTATTTGGATCCCGAAATCGTGTTGTAAGTTGCCAAAACATGGGAATGCGTCGAGACTCACACTCCAGACCAAATCGGGATTCACCTGCGAAAAGAACATTGACCCACTCTTCGACAGTCCACCTGACATGTTGACGACTCCACTCTAAATGTTCCCTTCTGTGAAGATGCTTCAGAGATACACATACAGAAGATCTCCAACCATACAGGCTACTCTGCTGAAGCCTTCTCGATACAACACGTCCAGTGGATGCTGCGAGGTCAGGTGCCAGTTGCCGTGCAGTACTAAAGCGGTACTGTCGTGCCCTTACAAATAACGGTCCTCTCTTTTTGATATCACACGTGGTCGGCCCTGCCCTGGTCTTCGGGATACAATTTCGGTTTTTATAAATTGTCGCCACATGCGAGAAACAAAAGAACGATTCACATTAAGCCTTCGGGTCACATCAGTTTTTGACTGTCCTGCTTTCGTTCTTCTTATGGCCCTCCACCACAGGGAGTCCGGTAGGCGTCTTCTTTCCGCCATATTGCACCGTCTGTGACTGTATACACAGCCATTCTGGATGTGGGACTACCTAGCAAACATGACTCCTTTTGATAGATGCCCCGACGGTCGTTGACGGATTGTCCATGGTCCGGAATGCCATATTCCGTGCAGAACACGACTTTACGGATATCTGTTGACATTTTGTATGATTATACTGTGAATTAGACACAACTCAGGGAAATAGCGGTTTGTTGCCAGTGTACGAAATAAAAGATTTCCTGTAAGAAGGACAGTGGGTTGTTGCCAGCGTACAAAATAAACAAATTCCTGCCAGAACATATGGACAGGTACAAGAACGAATGGACGGATGTTAGGGTTTAACTTACCCTCAGTGACAATGTAATTAGAGGCTGTGTACACGTATCTATTGGTGAAGCACTTCTTTTTAAATGAAATGTCTAAGCTTTCTTTTTTATTTCAGATGCAATCGCATTATATTAATCATAAGAGATTTCGGATAACATTGTCTATCTTCTGTTGCTATTGGTCATTGGCAGCATTTGGTGAACAAAACATTCATTACGTAGGATGTCTAATCACTGAATTCTGTCCATGGCCACCAGCACCTGAAGACAGGCAATATTGGCCGAAACCGATTATAATTCTCACATAGAATGCTACTGTGTTTGAAATGAAATGAAGTTCTTAATAGGCCCGTCAGTGAACTCTTTCAACGGAATTTCGTCTTGCACTACAACCGTCTAAGCATTTACCCCAAAAGCAATTCCCAAATCGTCATGTCCGGTTACGAAACTAAGCTCCAATCAGAGAGCGAGTCCAGTGTCTTAACGTTTGCTTTACGTTGCATGGTGTCAATTCACAAAAATGAAAGCGTTTTCGAGCTAGCCGGGAGCTGAAACTGATGTGAATAAAATTTGTAGTAATGGTGATACGATGACGTAAGGCAAGTGGCGGTCTGAACTGAGGAATCGTTCATTGTGCGGGTATATGAACTAGCGGAATAACAATGCTGTTGGTCTTTCTTTCGAATGGAAAAACTTGGATGTCGCCCCACTACATAATTCTTTATTTGGGGTATTTTATCGTCGAGTGATATTCATCCAAAGCTAGTGAGAGAGTGAAAAGAATCTTCTCCACGATTATCAACAGTTAAGAAATGAACAGCTCAATGCAAAAATGACTTTTGTTTAAGAACAGATGAAAACAACGAGAAAGTGCATAGATTGGTAGTTGACGATCGCTCATTGAAGGTCCATGAAACAGCTGCTGTTATAGGCGTATCACCAATAACTATATGCAGAATGAGGAAACTTTATAAAAATTCAAGTTTAGTGGCTGATCAGTTGAATGCTGAAGAAAAGTAAATACGAAAATGTATTTTTGAGCAATGTTTGGATCATTAAAGAAAAAAAAGTAAAACCTTATTCTGTTCGCCGAATTATTACTGTGGGAGAACCATGTATCTGCTGTTTCGTGTTAGAAATGAAACTAGTGTAATCAGTATATGGGAGCAGATATCCCTTGCGCTTAAAGAAGGTTAAGATCATTATTATCTGCCAGACAGGTTATGGCTAGTGTTTTCTTGGTTACAAACGGCAGATTGTTACACAACTTTGCACACTACAAAACAATAACGTGCAAAAGCCTGCAAGTGTAACTGAGCAGTTAGATAAAAAAGTGTCGGAAGAACCCCGAATTGCAAAACATAATTCTATTTGTCAGTACAGTGGCAGGTCCGTTGAAGTTGCAAAAATCAAAAGTAAATCAATGTTAACATATACATACGGCACGCAGACTGAAAAGACTGTGCTTCCTCTCGGCCAGCAACGTCTCGAGTATAGGTAAAAAAGGACCTCCCTGCTCTAAACATAACCCTGTACATAGTAAATTATAATCAAATCTTCCAACCTCGTATTCCACACTTTTCAACTGTGTTAACTAATTTCAGTCATTAATCGGGCAACTAATTTACAAAGTAAGGGAGATTGTTGTACCTTGGGACACTTTACAGACTTTCGTCTCTACCCATAAATTTTTAAATGATGGCATTCACCTTTTATGTGCTGCAGTCTTTTTCTGAAATTAATAAAGCTATTCCAGAAAATTATGCTTTCTCCACTCGCAAAAACATGTTCCAAGGTACAACACGGTCATGTGTCTACGAACTAATATTCTACTAAAATTTTTGGACTCGCATTCGGGAGGACGGCGGTTCAATCCCGTCTCCAGCCATCCTGATTTAGGTTTTCCGTGATTTCCCTAAATCGTTTCAGGCAAATGCCGGGATGGTTCTTTTGAAAGGGCACGGCCGATTTCCTTCCCAATCCTTCCCTAACCCCTTGCGCTCCGTCTCTAATGACCTCGTTGTCGACGGGACGTTAAACACTAACCACCACCACCACCTACTAAAATTTTAAAGCGTTGCAGTCAATAAGGTCTTGTCAGTTGTCTGTTGGTTACATTATTAGGGGAAAGTGGGGAAATTTGGCACATCAAAGACATTTTGAGTGTAACTTTTATTCTATAATATCCAGAGGCCCCAATTTTCGTATAGCATTAGCTGCGTGTGTTTATTGTAACATATTTTCAAACCATAAATGCGCAACTACTCGTTTTAGAAAAAGAAACCTGATGATCATGACGTCATTGCATGGCGTCATTGTACCCTTCATATCGGGTGAACTGGTACAGGGAATTAGATAAGGTATTTAATTGATTGGTAACGTATCGGTGATATTTCCCGTACAATAACTTGTGGGTCCATTGGCTGATCACAAAGTTTGGTATCTGATGTTGTGTTTGGCAAGTCTGAAACATGGTCAGAATTCTCATCGTCAACATATGCTATGGACAACAGATCTAGCAACGCAGGAGCAATTATATGGTTTTCTATTTCTTCCAAACAAAATCTGATGTGGCTTAATGGTAAAATAACTGCACTTATAAATACAGATTCGTCCTTCTCCATTGGCACTACTTTCATGTAAACTCTACTGAATAGTTCCGCCAGTTTGTAGGGAGTGACTTTTATGTTTACTCGTGTTTTAGCATACTCATCTTTTACTCTGTTTAAGGCGTTTTTCAGGTGACCGAAGAAAGTTAGGTCCAATGGCTGGAACCTTTGAAATGTATGTGGTGCAATTGTTAGTGGTGCAATTGTCAGTATTGTTATTTCATTTTCCTTGCAAAAAATGAAATTCTGAATAGTTGAGTGATTACACAACACTATTACAATCAGATTGTTCTTTGAATCTCTTACAAAACATTTGAAATGATGTAATTAATCAAAGGAAATGTCTTCATTATTCCTGTCATCGCGAAAACATCTGTAAACTGCACCAACAGGTCCGCTTTGGCTCAAGGTGGATGCCATTCTTTTCCCAGAGACAAAAGCCAAAGAAGGAAAACAAGTTCCGAAAGCACTGAACGCTCAAACTGTTGTCAAATTTTTTACCTCTTTCCCAAGAAATTCGCGATCTAAACTGTTCGGTTCCTTTGGGCCCAAGCTGTTTTAGAGGTTTCTGGAATTTAGTTATTCCACATTCGTCTGTTTTCTTTGAATTTATATTTTGAAGAAACGTTCTTCAAACTATCAAAATAGATACATAAAAGTTCTAAAGTGAAAGATGTTATTCTGTCTGAACTAGTTCTTTCTGGCTACCTCCGGGTAATTTGTGGATGACGCTTAAGAAATAAATAATACCAGTCTTTTCCAGACAGTTGTTTGCTTTTATTAAAATTGTATGCTACGTTATTAGCTTTTGCATTATGATAAGCCAGTTTTCCTGAAGCGTGATCTGTCAGCCAATAAAATAACTTAGGTAGTCTTAAACATGATTGGCCAAGTCGATTTTGACGCTTCTATGTTCAGTTTCATTTTTCTACGTAGTGTTACATTTGACACACTCTGTTTCCGTGCGTCAACAAGCATGGTTTGTATAAAGGTACAGTCCCACACGCGCGCTTTGCTTAAGAGAAGTAATATATAATCGTGAGTTTTAATGTGCAGAGACAGGCATAATAACTCGTATTTTAGCATAACAGGAAATGGCTTACCTCTTAGAAACTCGAGATCAAGTATAAGATGAAACAAAGGCAAAACACACTACTCCTTCTTGCGCCGCCAATTGGCCTAAACTGTTCCCGTGTTTTGCATGTTTACTTGTGTAACTAAGCGTCAGATGACATTACCGATCAGATGAGACTGGCTGTCAAAGTTAAAGACATATTGACTGCTTCGTTTTATCCCCTGCGCCACAATTCCCCCATGCTCCTACATTCTACTACACACCAATAATCAGCTAGTGAAATTAAACTAATCGGAAGTATTATCAGAAACCAATTACAAGTTTAATACGTTCTGAAGTAGAAGATATATGAAACTAACACAAATTTACGTTTTCAAGACACGTAAAATTGTTTGGACATCAACGAAACCCACTTAACTGTCAACTATGTCATGTTACGCGGTAAAAGATCTTCGTCTTCCCAAGGTAGAAGATGATGCGCAGCCAACGAAGTACGGCTGTAACCGTCCACGTGTTACATAACTAGTTTTAAAAATATGTAGAATTT
The DNA here is from genome assembly GCF_023864275.1 of Schistocerca cancellata. Lineage (NCBI taxonomy): Eukaryota > Metazoa > Arthropoda > Insecta > Orthoptera > Acrididae > Schistocerca > Schistocerca cancellata. Next base: position 313,088,229 of record NC_064630.1, on the reverse strand, counting down.
TACTTGTCACAAAATTCTGCAATTGAAGAATTAAAAATATATTTCAAATAGCTTTGAAACATTACACTGCACTTAAACGTGAAGAACTCGAAGTTTTTACAAACGCTGCACAAAACACGACCTCATCTCTAGCGACAACAAGAACTCTAGACAATGGCAGGAACTGCTTATGGCGATCTCTTAGTGGGAATTACTTCATGTGATTCTAAAATCACTAGACTGAAGAGCCGATCAAAAATCATTATTTGTTCCTATGTACACTCTCCTCTGGGTACAACACTCTCCCGCAGCTGTACAACAGAATATTTATTATTAAGGATGATTCGGAACTTCTTATTTTTTTAAAGTGCGAGGCGATGTAAGCGAAATGTTACATTGTTTTATTACGAAAGTCGTTGGCAGAACATTTGAAACTGAAAATACGACTCGTTTCATGAGAATTAGAATGCGATCTCCTATGGGACACCTTAAGCTGGAGAACACACACTACACATTCACATAATCCTAGGAGCTTTGTATTTGTAGCCTGATACTTTGGCACTTATTGAGAAAGCCATACGTGATGTGCCTGCCCACGGGAAATTTTCGAATCAGGAAAATATTTTTCACTCCATGCAATCATCAAGAACAAAGTAAGGGAAAAGCTTAAAACTACACTGGAAATAACTGAGTAACAAAGTTGGAAATAAATGATAAACCAGTTCTGATACAATAGGTGTGACAAGTTGTACATTGAGGTGACAAAAGTCATGGGATAGCGATATGCACGTATACAGAGAGCCTTAGCATCGCGTATACAAGATAAATGAAGACAATGCATTGGCGGAGGTGTCATTTGTACTCAGGTTATTTACTAAGAAAGGTTTCTGGCTTGATTACGGCTGCACGACGGGAGTTAACAAACTTTGAATGCGGACTGGTACTTGGACATAACGTTTGGGAAATCGCTAGGGAATTCAATATTCTGAGATCTAAGTGTCAAGAGTGTGCCAAGAATACCAAATTTCAGGCATGACCTCTCATCCCGGACGACGCAGTGGCCGACGGTCTTTACTTTACTACCGAGAGCAACAGAGTATGCGTAGTGTTGTCAGTGCTAACAGACAATCAACACCTCGTGAAGTAACCGCAGAAATCAATGTGTGACGTACGACGGACACATCCGTTAGGACAGTACGGCAGAATTTGGCGTTAATTGGGTGTGGCAGCATACAACAGACGGGACTGCCTTTGCTAATAGCACGACGTCGCTTGCAGCGCATCTCCTGGACTCTTGGACCCTTGACAACTGAAAAACCGTAACGCGGTCAGTTGTGTTCCGATTTCAGTTGGTAAGAGATGATAACAGGGTTCGAGTATGGCGCAGATCCCACGAAGCCATGGACTCAGGTACATGAAATATATTCGCAGTTGCGAATATGGACAACCATCAGCTGTATAACGGAATAACGAAAATGAAAATTTGTATCAGGCCGGGACTCGAAACCGGATTTTCCACTTATTGCGAGCGGTCTCCTTACCATTTGGCTATCCGAGCATGACTCACGGCCACATCCAAAATTCCATATGTCGTCAACCATGTGTCTAAAACCTGTACTCGTACATCCGTTATGTATATTCCCGTACAGGGGAGAAATTTTACTTGAAAGTCGCTAGCCCGGTGTCGGCGGATAAATGAGATATAAAAGTGCCTGTGTTATTCCAAATTACGATGCCAAGTACATTAGGGCGTGCACGTATTTTCGAAGGAACACTGAATAGTAATTCGGAATAAGACAGGCAATGCAATATCGTATGGAGTCAGGTTGTCAACGCTGGTGGTGGCTCCCTAATAGGAAATTCGTGGTAAGGTCTTATGGGACCAAACTGCTGAGGTCATCGGTCCCTAAGCTTACGCACTATTTAATCTAACTTAAACTAATTTACGCTAAGGACAACACACACATCCATGCCAGAGGGAGGACTCGAACCTGCGACGTGGGGACTCCCTAATAGTGTGGGCTGTTTTTACATGGAATGGACTGAGTCCTCTGGTCCTATTGAATCGGTTCTTGACTATTAATAGTTATGTCCGCCTACTTGGAGACCAATTACAGCCATTTATGAATTACATGTTCCCTAACAACGATTGAATTTTTATGGGTGACCATGCACTATGTCAACGGGTCACAATTGTTAGCGACTGGTTTGAAGAGCATTCTGGACAAATCGAGCGAATGATTTTGCCACCCAGATTCCCCGACATGAGTCCCACCGAACACTTATTGGACATAATGGAGAGGTCATTCCATGCACAAAATTTTGCACGGGCAACGTTTTCGTGTTTCTGGCTGTTACGAAGGCAACATGGCCCAATATTTCCGCAGGGGACTTTCAAAGACTTGTTGAGTTCATGTCACGTCGGGCTGCTGCACTAGGCCGGGCAAAACGAGGTCCGACACGTTATTAGAAGGTAAATGGCTATGAGCACTATGGGACTTAACTGCTGAGGTCATCAGTCCCCAGGTCATCAGTCCCCTAGAACTTAGAACTAATTAAACCTAACTAACCTAAGGACATCACACACATCCATGCCCGAGGCAGGATTCGGACCTGCGACCGTAGCGGTTCCAGACTGTAGCACCTAGAACCGCTCGGCCACTTTGGCCGGCTATTAGAAGGTAACCCATGACTTTCGTCATCTCGGTGTATTTGGACAAACACAAAGAGAATCATGTTTTCCATAAGACACCAAACAGCCAGAATAATGTTACTTGGAAATTGGAACAAAAAACTATGAACACCATAGCAGTAGCTGTAGGTGATTATACTCGTGACAACTGGAATGTGTAGCGTAGCTTGATACCAAGTTCATTAGTTTGTTCACTACTTACAAGGGAACCTCCCCATCACACCCCCCTCAGATTTAGTTATAAGTTGGCACAGTGGATAGACCTTGAAAAACTGAACACAGATCAATCGAGAAAACAGGAAGAAGTTGTGTGGAACTATGAAGAAAAATAAGCAAAATATACAAACTGAGTAGTCCATGAGCAAGATACGCAACATCAAGGATAATGGTACCTCAGGAGTGCCGTGGTCCCATGGTTAGCGTGAGCAGCTGTAGAACGAAAGGTCCTTGGTTCAAGTCTACCTTCGAGTGAAAAGTTTATTTTCGGAAAGTTATGATCTGTCCGTTCGTTCATTGGCGTCTCTGTTCACTGTAAGAAGTTTAGTGTCTGTGTTTTGCGACCGCACCGCAAAACCGTGCGGCGAAAGGACGTGCCTCTCCAATGGGAACGGAAAACATTTGATCTCAAGGTCATAGGTCAACCGATTCCTCCACAGGAAAACACGCCTGATATATTCTATACGACACTGGTGACTGCATGTGCGTCACATGACAGGAATATGTTGTCGACCCACCTAACTTGTACACTTGGGGAATGGGTAAAAAGATTCTTCTACCTTGCCCGATTTAGGTTTTCTTGTGGATGTGATAATCACTCCCAAAAAATTGATGAAAACGTCCCTGTGCTCTATCAAAACGTATGTTTTTAACGTTTTCAAGTTTTTCCGTGTGTAGACCGTCAAATCCTGCATATGCCCAAGCGATTCTGAACATGTCCTGGAATTTTGAAGAGCGAACTTTGATAATTGTCTGAAAATAAAAAATTAAATTTTTCACTCCTGGGAAGACTTGAACCAAGGACCTCTCATTCTCCAGCTGCTCACACTAACCACGGGACCTCGGCGGTGCTGAGCTCATAGAGTCCTTGATGTTGCCTATGTTATGCATGGGCTACTCAGTTTGTATATTTTGCTTATTTTTTCATAGTTCCACACAACTTCTTCCTGTTTTCTCGATTGATCTGTGTTCAGTTTTCCAGTGCCTATCCACTGCGCCAACTTATAACTAAATCTGAGGGGGGTGCGATGGGGAGGTTCCCTTGTTAGTACGAGGATAATTGATACCAGCAATAAATTCCTCAGATCATTACCTGTGAAACGGCGATGAGGAGTGCGAGAAGCAACGCTGATTTGCTCGCCATGGCTGCTGGGTGATGGTTACTTCGAGATAGCTTGTCGAGAGAACGAATGATGCCCGATCTGCAGGAATGGGCTTTATACCCAGTGGGGCGTGCAGCTGCCTGTAGGGCACACGTGTGGGCTTTTGTTTCCGCCTGAAAGACCCGCTCGTGCACCATGTTTGCGTGATCCACTTTGTTGTGTGTGAACAGCGGTGCGACTCTACTGTTGTTTCCGCCTGAGACTCGCCGTTAAACGTGGGACACTGACGAAAGGCGCCGTCAGCGAGTCACGGAAGGGCGTCACTTGTGCATTGAAAGCGAGTTCACCACAGGTGCCTTCTTGAGGACGGAAAGCTGTCTTTGATTTCACGAAAACACACTGGCGGAAATGGAAACTTTTGACTGTACGGTGCCAAATTCATACTCCAGAATTTCCGTGCCTAACGGTTTTTTTAACCCTGTGGAGGCCTGTGGAGGATTATTTTCGGCACAGATAAAAGCATTCATTCACATGAAGAATGGCGTGCGCCATTATGGCTACTGTGTCTATCTAAGGTTACTGGAACTTTTCAGAGTAGATCGTAACAGAGCATGCCCAGAGGATTTGCACAGGCAGACTCTGAGAATGATCGAAAGTGGTCGAATCATTAGCGTGAGGAACATGGAAGCATCATAACGACAGATTGCACAGACAGCTGACTGTAGTGTAATGGCCAGAGAAAGCGTGCTGATGAGGTAGACTGAGGAAGACAGTGTGTCTAGCTTTTTAATTTTTTTGTGCTAATCGTTCCTGTGCACCAACCTTTCCGTAGCACTTGCAAACTACGTCCTCTATTGTTTGTTGCATGTATACAGTCTCTGTATCTCTCTACGACTTTTATCTTCTACAGCCCCCTCTTGTACCATCGAAACTACGTTATGTCTTAAAATGTCCTGTCTTCTTATGGGTATTATCCTTATGTTCCTTCCTTCGCCGGTTTTGCGGAGAAGCTCCTCATTACTTACCTTATCAGTGCACCTAACTTCCAATATTCTTCTGTAGTAGTGACACATGGTGTGTCGTGGCGCGATCACTCTGTTTTCAAAATAATTGAAAAACCACGATCGCTTCAATATCGCTTACCAGATGATCGGTTTCAGCAATCTGAAGGTGCCATCATCGCATCTGAAACGTGGATTAACATTTATAAAACCATATGGACATCATGGAACATGAGGCATTTTTCTGTAGCATCGCAAGTGCTTCCATTCTCTTCTGTTCTGGTTTTCTCACAGTCCATGTTTTACTACCATATAGAAAATTCTTTCCCAAATTAAGACCTGTGTTTGACGTCGGGAGACTTCTCTTGGCCAGAAGTCTCTCTAATGTTAGTCTGCATTTTATGTCCTCCTTGCTCCGTCTGTCATGGGTTATTTTGCTTCCAAGATAGCAGAATTCCTTAAGTTGGTATACTTTGTGACTACCAATTTTGATATTAAGTTTCCCGCTGTTCTCATTTGTGGTAACTCTCATTATTTTTGTATTTTTCCAGTTTAACCTCAGTCCATATGCTGTTCTAATGACTGTTCATTCCATTTAACACCCTGTATTTCTTCTCCACCTTCACTGAGGATAGCAATGTCATCAGCGAATGTTGCCATTCATATTCTTTTACCCTGAATTTTAATCCCACTTTTGAAGCTTTCTTTTTTCCGTCATTGCTTCTATGGTATATAGACTGGAAAGTAGGGGCGAGAGACTGCATCTCTGCCTGACATCCCTTTTATCCGAATACTTCGTTCTTCGGTCTTCCATTCTCATAGTTCCCTCTTGGTTCTTGCACATATTGTGTTTTACAAGTCTTTTCCTGTAGCTTATTCCTACTTTTCTCAGAATTTCTATCTGCCTGCACAATTTTGCACTGTCGAATGCTCCATCCAGGTTGACAGATCCTATGCACGTGTCTTAAATTTTCTTCAGTTTTGCTTTCATTATGAAGCGCGAAGCCAGAACAGCCTCTCTGATGCCTTTACCTTTCCTGAAGCAAAACTCATCATCTAGGGATTCTCAATTTCCTTTCTCATTCTCCTGTATATAATTCTTGTCAGCAACTTGCATAAGCTCTTAAGCTGATTGTGCTATAGGTCTCGCACATATTAGCTCCAAAAGACTACACCACAAGATTGTTTAACTAGCTCTGATGGATATACGGGCGGCAACATCTGAAATACGGCAGTAGTTTACGGGCGCGGCGTCAGCATGAATAATCGGGAACAGATTACTGGAACCTGGGGTGGAGTCTCGAATTGTCATATGTCGTTTACCGCTGTCACAGAATCACACACACAGTGGTGACGTGCATAGTGTAGAGCCACAGTAAGCCGAGACAGCATTCTGTGGTGTTCGGAGAAGTGTCGCCTCTGATTGTGGAGGTCAGATCGACACCAGCGTGTCCTCGGGTGACCTGGAAGAAGGTCACAGGAAGTAATGATTTTCGACTCATACAACTCCTGGAATCATAGCATGGGGTGTTGTGGGATTCTACAACAAGATTATTTAGGTAACTGTTAAATTAATGTTGAATGCTCGCCAGTATTTGGCAAGGACGGTAAATCGGGTTTTCATACCCTTCATGACGGTACCAAATGAAATTCATGTATTCCAGTCTCCACACTACAATTCACACCACAAACGCCTTGAGGGAAGTAGAGATCCGGGACTGGTCTGCTCGGGCCACCGATTTGTCGCCCAAGACCACGTCTGGAATGTGATGAGAAGACATTTTGTCTGTTAAACGGCCGCTTTCAATCTACCAATAATTTTCATTCAGTAACTCGCGAACATAACCTTTGTTGATAACTTACAAAGGAGTCTCAGTAGTTTCCATGGATACTGCATAGATTCTTTGAATATGTCTCTTTGAGATGTTGTGGAGGAAGCATGGTCACCTCTGGCGGCTTCCTGGCCCTTTGAGCCAACAAGCGCTCTGATGCTTCAGAGTACTTGCTTGCGGTAGGCTTTGGAGCAGTCTGTCTAGTTCGAGGAGCCAGGTATGACAGGAGGTCGGAAGCAACAAGACGTGTTTGCAGTTGTTGGTGAGAACGTTTCAATTATTTGCGGTTATTCGAAGTGTTTACCCGACGGCAAGATTTTGCTATCAGTCCATTAGAGTGGTGTTTGTACCCCATGGCATAGTTTTCACGAATTTCTCGTGGTAAACTTGCTCTGAATCACGAAGGCCAGTACGTATCCTCGCTGTAGTGTCAGATAATTCCATTGTGTTTGTGAATTATTTGAGTTTGTTACAAAATCTTATTATTCAGTTCGTAAGATTAAGCAGTCAAATAAATCACTCTCCACATCAATTCAGTTCATTTTATGCCTTTCATGAAGTAGTGTATACATATTGAAGTATTTGTGATTCTTACCCGCCCGGTTAGCCGCGCAGTCTAACATACTGTTTTCTGGGCGGGAAGGCGTGCCGGTCCCCGACACGAATCCACCCGCCGGATTAATGTCGAGGTCCGGCGTGCCCGCCAATCTGTGGATGGTTTTTAAGGCGGTTTTCCACCTGCCTTGGCGAATGCTGGTTGGTTCCCCTTATTATGCCTCAGTTACAGTATGTCAGCGATTGCTGGACAAACACTTTCTCCACGTACGCGTACACCATAGTTACTCTACCACATTGTTGTTACACTCGTCTGGTGTGAGACGTTCCCGGAGGAGTGGAGTGGGGGGTGGGGGGGGGGGGTGGGAGAGGGGAGAGGGGTGGTCTTACAAAACTGATTAGTTCTGTCATGAGTTTAATTATAACAAGGCATAATCTCACTAAATCAGAACCTAATTGTTCTACTTGCACGAGTAGTTCAGTTTGCTAAAACAGAGCAGTACTTTCAGATGACCTTTGGAGGCTGCTTGCTTCCGTGTCTCAGCGAACACGAGAGTGTATTCGTGCCTGTGGGATCACACCTCTTACTGATGTTGGTGGTGGACTTCAGTTACGAATGGAATGAACTCGGTATGTGGTGAACATCTCCACAAAGTCACAAAGTTTGATATCGGACTGGTGATTAATTACGTTACATGTTATATAAAATAAGAGGAAACTGACGCACTACGAAGGCATTGTCCGAATGGGATGGAAGGCGTTAGATGTCATATACATGTGCAGACAAACGAATGATCACAATTTCAGAAAAATTGGATGATTTGTTCAAGAGAAAGATTTCACCAACTGAGCGAGTCAATAACTCGTTGGTCCACCTCTGGTCCTTATGGAAGCAGTTATTCGGCTTGGCTTTGATTGATAGAGCTGTTAGATGTTACCCTGACGGATATCGTGCCAAATTCTGTCCAATTGGCGCGTTAGATCGTCAAAGCGAGGTCCCTGTCCTTAACGTTCTAAGTACTCGGTTAAGGAGAGATCCGGCAGTCTTGCTGGGCAATAACGAAGTCAAGCAGTGGAAGCTCTCGTCACGTGCAGGAGGGAATTACCTTTCTGAAATGTGAGCCCCAGATGGCTGGCCACGAAGGCCACAAAACGGGACCTAGAATGTCGTTGACGTACCGCTGGTCTATAAGTGTGCCGCGGATGTCTACAAAAGGGCTCGTGCTACCAAAAATTGCACATAAAACTAGCGTCCTTGTTGTCGGGCCGTATGACTGGCGACAGTCCGTTTGGTATCCCAACGCTGTCCTCGACATCTCCAAACGCGACTTCGCTGGTTCATATGGTTCAAATGGCTCTGAGCACTATGGGACTTAAGTTCTGAGGTCATCAGTCCCCTAGAACTTAGAACTAATTAAACCTAACTAACCTAAGGACATCACACACATCCATGTCCGAGGCAGGATTCGAACCTGCGACCGTAGCGGTCGCGCGGTTCCAGACTGTAACGCCTAGAACCGCTCGGTCATCCCGACCGGCTACCCTTCGCTGGTCATCGGGGCTCAGTTCTAAGGAGAACTCATCAGCACATTGGTACGCTGGCGATATTCCACTTCCCGTTCTGCTATCCTTCATGGAAAATCATCCTGAGCTTACATTTGAAAAAGATAATGCCCGGCCACACATGGTGAAAGTTTCTACAGCCTGTCTTTGTGTTTGCCAAACCGGATCTCTCTCCGGTTGAGAATGTTTGAAGCATGTAGGGATTTTCATGTTCTAACAGATCAGATGAACAGAATTTGGCACAATATCCCTCAGGAGAACATTCAACAACTCTGTCAATCAGTGCCAATCAGAATAACTGCTTGCTTAAGTTTTATTGACTTCCTCCATTTGTGAAGCCCTTTGTCTCGAACAAATCATCCACTTTCTCTGAAACTGTAATCATTTATTTGTCTGTACATGTACATTGCATCTATCGTTCTCCGTCCCATTCAGATAATTCCTCTGTGGTGCGTCGTTTTTTGTCTTAGAATGTATATTAGACATTATGAGGAATATCGAAACTAAGCTAAACTACTCCCCCCCCCCTCCCTTCCTCCCGTCGTTTCCCTGTACTTTTAGTGTTGCCACCAGAAAACATAGTATGTCTTGAATTTGATCTCAGTAGTAGCTGCTGATGGCAGGACAGGTAATCGTTGATGCTATAGGATAAATTCACTTCTGCCTCAGTTTAGCCAGCTTTGGCCAATTTCCCGAAATCTTCTCACACGAGAGAGTGGGAGGTTCATGTAAATGCTAAGGACTGTTGCATCCAATCATGTAACACAAAGGAGAGATTGTGCTCTGGCTGTGATTACCTGGACATCAACAGCACATTGCATTCAAGGTCTGGCACATTACGAAACGTGAATTTTTATTAGCTCCTTTCTTGCTCCCACGGAACCGCATGGACACCCACTTGTTATTTTTTTATCCTAGAATGTAACCAGTATGACCGCTACGTCTACTCTGTAACAGATGCTGAAGCAGGTTGTTGTTGTGGTCTTCAGTCCAGAGACTGGTTTGATGCAGCTCTCCATGCTACTCTATGGTATGCAAGGTTCTTCATCTCACAGTACCTACTGCAAGCTACATCCTTCTGAATCTGTTAAGTGTATTCATCTCTTGGTCTCCCTCTACGATTTTTACCCTCCACGCTGCCCTCCAATATTAAATTGGTGATCCCTAGATGTCTCAGAATATGCCCTACCAACCGATTCCTTCTTCTAGTCAAGTTCTGCCACAAATTTCTCTTCTCTCCAATTCTATTCAATACCTTCCCATTAGTTATGTGATCTACCAGTCTAATCTTCAACATTCTTCTATAGCACCACATTTCGAAAGCTTCTATTCTCTTCTTGTCTGAAATATCTATCATCCATGTTTCACTTGCATACATGGCTACACTCCATACAAATACTTTCAGAAACGACTTCCTGACACTTAAATCTGTACTCGATGTTAGAAAATTTCTCTTTTTCAGAAATGCTTTCCTTGCCATTGCCAGTCTACATTTTATATCCTCTCTACTTCGACCATCATCAGATATTTTGCTCCCCAAATAGCAAAACTCCTTTACTACTTTAAGTGTCTCATTTCCTAATCTAATACCATCAACATCACCCGCCTTAATTCGACTACATTCCATTATCCTCGTTTTGCTTTTGTTGATGTTCATTTTATATCCTCCCTTCAAGACACTATCCATTCCATTCAACTGCTCTTCCAAGACCTTTGCTGTCTCTGACAGAATTACAATGTCATCGGCGAACCTCAAAGCTTTTATTTCTTCTCCATGGATTTCAATACCTACTCCGAATTTTTCTTTTATTTCCTTTACTGCTTGCTCACTATACACATTGAATAACATCGGGGAGAAGCTACAACCCTGTCTCACTCCCTTCTCAATCACTGCTTCCCTTTCATGCCCCTCAACTCTTATAACTGCCATTTGGTTTCTATACAAATTGTAAATAGCCTTTCACTCCCTGTATTTTACCCCTGCCACCTTTAGAATTTGGAAAAGTGTATTCCAGTCAACACTGTCAAAAGCTTTCTCTGAGTCTACAAATGCTAGAAACGTAGGTTTGCATTTCCTTAATCTAACTTCTAAGATAAGCCGTAGGGTCAGTATTGCCTCACGTGTTCCAATATTTCTACGGAATCCAACTGATCTTCCCCAAACTCAGCTTCTACTAGTTTTTCCATTCGTCTGTAAGGAATTCGCGTTACTATTTTGCAGCCATGACTTATTAAACTGATAGTTCGGTAATTTTCACATCTGTCAACACCTGCTTTCTTTGGGATTGGAATTATTATATTCTTCTTGAAGTCTGAGGGTATTTCGCCTGTTTCATGCATCTTGCTCACCAGATGGTAGAGTTTTGTCAGGACTGGCTCTCCCAAGGCCGTCAGTAGTTCTAATGGAATGTTGTCTACTCCCGGGGCCGTGTTCCGACTCAGGTCTTTCAGTGCTCTGTCAAACTCATCACGCAGTATCATATCTCCCATTTCATCTTCATCTACAGCCTCTTCCATTTCCATAATATTGTCCTCAAGTACATTGCCCTTGTATAGACCCTCTATATACTCCTTCCACCTCTCTGCTTTCCCTTCTTTGCTTAGAATTGGTTTTCCATCTGAGCTCTTGATATTCATACAAGTGGTTCTCTTTTCTCCAAAGGTCTCTTTAATTTTCCTGTAGGCAGTATCTATCTTACCCCTAGTGAGATAAGCCTCTACATCCCTACATTTATCCTCTAGCCATCCCTGCTTAGCAATTTTGCACTTCCTGTCGATCTCATTTTTGAGACGTTTGTATTCCTTTTTGCCTGCTTCATTTACTGCATTTTGATAGTTTCTCCTTTCATCAATTAGATTCAATATTTCTTTTGTTACACAAGGATTTCTACTAGCCCTCGTCATTTTACCTACTTGATCCTCTGCTGCTTTCACTACTTTATACCTCAAAGCAGCCCATTTTTCTTCTACTGCATTTCTTTCCCCCATTTCTGCCATTTGTTCCTCTACGCCCTCCCTGAAACTCTGTACAACCTCTGGTATAGTCAGTTTATCCAGGTCCCATCTCCTTAAATTCCCATCTTTTTGCAGTTTCTTCAGTTTTAATCTACAGGTCATAACCAATAGATTCTGGTCAGAGTCCACATCTGCCCCTGGAAATGTCTTACAATTTAAAACCTGGTTCCTAAATCTCTGTCTTACCATTATATAATGTATCTGAAATCTGTCAGTATCTCCAGGTTTCTTCCATGTATACAACCTTCTTTTATGATTCTTGAACCAAGTGTTACCTATGATTAAGTTATGCTCTGTGCAAAATTCTACCAGGCGGCTTCCTCTTTCATTTCTTAGACCCAATCCATATTCATCTACTACGTTTCCTTCTCTCCCTTTTCCTACTGCCGAATTCCAGTCACCCATGACTATTAAATTTTCGTCTCGCTTCACTATCTGAATAATTTTTTTTATTTCATCATACATTTTTTAATTTCTTCGTCATCTGCAGAGCTACTTGGCATATAAACTTGTACTAGTGTAGTATGCGTGGGCTTCGTGTCTATCTTGGCCACAATAATGCGTTCACTATTGTGTTTGTAGTAGCTTACCCGCATTCCTATTTTTTTATTCATTATTAAACCTACTCCTGCATTTCCCCTATTTGATTTTGTATTTATAATCCTGTGTTCGCCTGACCAAAAGTCTTGTTCCTCCTGCCACCGAACTTCACTAATTCCCCCTATATCTAATTTTAACCTATCCATTTCCCTTTTTAAATTTTCTAACCTACCTGCCCGATTAAGGACTCCGACATTCCACGCTCCTATCCGTAGAACGCCAGTTTTCTTTCTCCTGATAACGACGTCGTCTTGAGTAGTCCCCGCCCGGAGATCCGAATGGGGAACTATTTTACCTCCGGAATATTTTACCCAAGACGACGCCATCATCATTAACTATACAGTAAAGCTGCATGCCCTCGGGAAAAATTACGGCTGTAGTTTCCCCTTGCTTTCAACCGTTCGCAGTACCAGCAGAACTAGGTCGTTTTGGTTAGTGTTACAAGGCCAGATCAGTCAATCATCGAGACTACTGCCCCTGCAACTACTGAAAAGGCTGCTGCCCCTCTTCAGGAACCACGCGTTTGTCTGGCCTCTCAACAGATATCCCTCCGTTGTGGTTGCACCTACGGTACGGCTATCTGTATCGCTGAGGCACGCAAGCCTCCCTCCCCACCGACGGCAAGGTCCATGGTTCATGGGGGAGGGGGATTTACTACTTTAAGCGTCTCATATCCTAATCTAATTCCCGCAGCATCACCCGATTTAATTCGACTAGATTCCATTATTATCGTTTTGCTTTTGTTGATGTTCATCTTATATCCTCCTTTCAAGATCATGTCCATTCCGTTCAGCTGCTCTTCCAGGTCCTTTGCTGTCTCTGACAGAATTACAATGTTATCGGCGAACCTCAAAGTTTTTATTTCTTCTCCGTGGATTTTAATTCCCACTCCAAATTTTTGGTTTGTTTCCTTTACTGCTTCCTCAATATACAGATTGAATAACATGGGGGATAGGCTACAACCCTGTCTCACTCCCTTCCCAACCACTGTTTCCCCTGCATCTCCTTCGACTCTTATAACTGCCATCTGGTTTATGTACAAATAGTAAATAGCCTTGTATTTTACCCCTGCCACCTTCAGAATTTGAAAGAGAGTATTCCAGTCAACATTGTCAAAAGCTTTCTCTAAGTCTGCAAATGCTAGAAACGTAGTTTTGCCTTTCCTTAATCTACCGGGTGATCAAAAAGTCAGTATAAATTTGAAAACTTAATAAACCACGGAATAATGTAGATAGAGAGGTAACAATTGACACACATGCTTGTAATGACAAGTGGTTTTATTAGAACAAAAAAAACACCCCATATTGCTAGACGCGTGAAAGATCTCTTGAGCGCGTCGTTTGGTGATGATCGTGTGCTCAGCCGCCACTTTCGTCATGCTTGGCCTCCCAGGTCCCCACACCTCAGTCCGTGCTATTATTGGGTTTGGGGTTACCTGAAGTCGCAAGTGTATCGTGATCGACCGACATCTCTTGGGATGCTGAAAGACAACATCCGACACCAATGCCTCGCCATAACTCCGGACATGCTTTACCATGATGTTCACAACATTATTCCTCGACTACAGCTATTGTTGAGGAATGATGGTGGACATATTGAGCATTTCCTGAAAAGAACATCGTCTTTGCTTTGTCTTATTTTGTTATGCTAATTATTGCTATTCTGATCAGATGAAGCGCCATCTGTCAGACATTTTTTGAACGTTTGTATTTTTTTGGTTCTAATAAAAACCCCATGTCATTCTAAGCATGTTGGTCAATTTGTACCTCTCTGTCTACATTATTCCGTGATTTATTCAGTTTTCATATTTATACTGCCTTTCTGATCAACCGGTATTTTCTAAGATAAGTCGTAGGGTCAGTATTGCATCACGTGTTTCACATTTCTACGGAATCCAAACTGATCTTCCCCGAGGTCGGCTTCTACCAATTTTTCCATTCGTCTGTAAAGATTTCGTGTCAGTTTTTGCAGCAGTGGCTTATTAAACTGATAGTTCGGTAATTTTCACATCTGTCAACACCTGCTTTCTTTGGGATTGGAATTATTACAGTCTTCTTGAAGTCTGAGGGTATTTCGCCTGTCTCATACATCTTGCTGAAGCGTAATAGTTTCAATTTCATGAAACAGTCAATGGCAAAAAGGGACATCTAATGCAGTTCGTTGACTGTATATAATGTATCAAGTAAAAGAAAGCAAAAATTAATATACCTAAAAAAAGTAACCTTCCACAGCTGGAGAGAGCGTGCCGTCCTACCTACAATGATTTTCCATTTCTACGTAAGTAACTGCTTAGTGATAATGATCACGAAACACTACGCTACATAATGATTCGTACACGACAGCGACGGACTCAGATCTGTTTCCTGAGATTCTCTTTGTACAAGGGGGGTTCAATAAGTAATGTAACACGCTTCTTCCTCGGCCAGTCACCGTTGAATATTCCAGTTTCTACCTCTATAGTTTTATGAATGACGTCTGCAACGGAGGTGCTTTCCAAGCAGATAGCTGTTATTAAATTTCTTTTGGTGGAAAACCAGAGCATCGCAGATATTCATGGGCGTCTACGCAGACCTGCCAGTGAATAAAAGCGCAAGGAGTCGCTGGGCGAGGCATCTGTCATCAATGCAACAATGTATCGCAAAGCTGTCCGATCTCCCGCGCACACAGCTGTGACTCCTGCAGTGCTGGAAAAACAGAAAAAAATGCAGACGAACTTCTCCTTGCAGAATCATATTTTCACTCTGCAACAAAGTATGTACTTTTATGAACTTCCTGACAGATTAAAACTGTTTGCCGGACCGAGCAGCGAGCTCAGGACCTCTATATTTGGTGGGGAATTGCTCTACCGTCTGAGCTACCCAAACACAACTCCTGCCCCTCGTCACGGCTTTACTCCTGCCAGTACCTCGTCTTATACCTTCCAAATTTCACTAAAGCTGTCCTGCGAACGTTGCAGAACTAGCACTCTTGGAAGGAAGGATATCGCGGAGACATGGCTTAGCCACAGCCTGGGGAATGTTTCTAGAATGAAATTTTCACTCTGTAGCGGAGTGTGCGCTGATATGTAAATTCCTGACAGATTAACTTCTTCTTCTCCACGGCAACGCAAGGCGTCACAGAGTCTGCACACACGCGAGGTGCTCTCAAAACGTCATGGGATTGTTCAAAAATGTTCAAATGTGTGTGAAATCTTATGGGACTTAGCTGCTAAGGTCATCAGTCCCTAAGCTTACACACTACTTAACATAAATTATCCTAAGGACAAACACACACACCCATGACCGAGGGAGGACTCGAACCTCCGCCTGGACCAGCTGCACAGTCCCATGGGATTGTTCTTCCTCATCCACCCTACAGCACGAATGTTGCTCTTTCTGACTTACATCTGTTTGAACGAATGAAGGAAGCACTCCGCGGAAGCAGTATGTGGATGATGGGGAGGTTGCTGATATAGCAAGACGTTAGCTCCAACGTCGACCAGTAGAGTGATACCATGCGGGTACACAGGCCCTCCCAGCAAGATGGCATAAGACTGTCACTTTAAACGAACATTATGTTGAAAATAGGGTTCTGCAGCCCAAACATTGAGGAATAATATGGTCTATTTGAATCCGGAATAAAACGAACCTACTTTAGGAAAGAAATGTTGCATTACTTTTAGAACGATCTTCGTATGTGGACAGGAAACTCCTTTAAAACCTATCTTCAGAGGAGGCTCCAAATTGCTAACTGTATTTCATTTGGTGTCACCTTATCTGTTGTGAAGTCATCGTACAACTGTCTCATGAATCAGTACTGAGAATGTTACGCGCCAATTGTCAAATGCGTGATGACAAAACGTGTTTCGGGACTACGTTTTCCCATTTTCATATGACTAGAACTACAATACCATTAGAGACAGCATGTTTGCTGCTAGCATTTTACTTTTGACGGTGCGTAATGTCACAGAAGTTTGAAGCGTTTGATAATGTGATAACGTAGTCCCGAAACACGTTGTGGTAAAGATACCACACGTTTAACAAATGGTGCGTATCATCCTCAGTACTGGTGTCACTTTTTTGATTATAGACCTTCCTACAGATAACTGAAGGAGAGTCTGAAGGCTAGGACGTGTCGGCCAGCTTTATTTTGGTTGTGTAGTATTAGCGAAATACTATTAATCGCAAAATAAATTATATAAATTGCACTGATAGACTTCACAAAATATCGGTAGCATTATATTTCAGAGAAAAATTAAATCTTTAGAAAACATGAACTACCAAACAGCTCTTTTACATGGTGCCGTAAATGCTATTAGACGAAGTGTTATCGCTAGAAGAATAAATTGTGGTTTTCCAGTAAGCGCTATAGTAACGCTAGTATAGGAAAAGGTGTTTCACTTACCATAACAACTCACCCATAGATGTTGTAGAGGAGCTATTAGTTATGAAAACACATTAACAATGGCGGCCAAAGACTTCCGGTATAGCGAGTCACCTTCTTTCTGCCACGCTCAAATCAAAGAGGGTGAAAGAGTATACCAAGGTTCTGGGCACCCGCTTGCCCTTGGAGGTGAGAAACGCTCCTAAGAGGCTGAAGACTCAACGATGATCAACGGTACGAAGATATAGAAACCACTGCATTAAAGATACATAATAAAATGTAGAAACCATTGGAAACCACTGGATTAAAGGTACGTAATGTTTATCCTCTTGACATGCCTCCTGTCACGATGATCTCTTCATAAGGAAAAGATTCCGGATTAGTCCCCTATTAGCGTCTCCAATAGGGTACGGCGAAGGGCAACGTGATCATGAGAACAAGATGGAATGAAGAACGAAAGTTTAAAACGAAGGGTAATGTTCTTGAAGTTGGAGAAAGGAATGTCGAATGAACATGGTAGGGAAGGTAGAATATCTGAAGAGGGAAAAGGAAAGGCGCAGACTAGCAACAGTCGAGGTTAGTAAAGTGAAATGGAAAGAAAGTAAGTATTCCTAGCCATAAGGATATAACCTAATATCAATAGCAGCAGAAAATGTTACGAATACGATGGCCGTGCGGTTCTAGGCGCTTCAGTCGGGAACCGCGTGACCGCTACGGTCGCAGGTTCGAATCCTGCTTCGGGCATGGATGTGTGTGATGTCCTTAGGTTTGCTAGGTTTAAGTAGTTCTAAGTTCTAGGGGACCGATGACCTCAGAAGTTAAGTCCCATAGTGCTCAGAGCCATTTGAACCATTTCTTACGAATACGAAGGCAGTGCATCAAGTGAGTTACTTACTGCGAACAGTTCAGTGACAGTGTCGTTCTATCAGAATCAACAGCAAACCAGCACTAACAACAATCGTTCGGATGTACAATCAGACGTTACAAGCAGAAGATGAAGAGACAGAGAAAGTACTGGTGTATGATGATATGGAAGGGTAAAGAGAGATGAATATCTAATAATCACGTGGGGTTGGAACGCCGTAGGAATAGAAGACGGAGTTAAGAAAAAAATATGGGCTTGGTGACAGGAATGAGAGCGAAGAAAGACTACTTTACTTCTGCAATGAGTTTCAGCAAGTAATAGCGAACACGATGTTCATAAACCACAAGAGGAGAAAGTATGGTTGGAAAAGACTCTGAGACACGGGAAGATTCCAGCTGGATTACGACATGGTCAGACGGAGATTCTGAAGTCAGATACTCGATTGTAAGGGTATCCAGGAGCAGATACAAATTTACGTCCCAGTTTAGTAATGACGAAGAGTAAACAAGTTAAAACAGCCGTCCAGAAGGATTAATGTGGATTTTATTTATTTAGCGTATGGCTATACATGCAACATTAATACATCAAGTGTTGGACATTAAAATCTTATAACAATCATGAATATAATTTATGTTTATATCGGTCAGTTAAAAGGTTATATCGAGGTTTGAGATCCGATGGGGATGCCTCCAGGAAGTCGGATCAGTTCCCTGCATATGCTCGCAAGGAGCATTCACCATGGATGTGTTGGATCGTCTGTCTAGGGGCACCGCAGTCGCATTCTGGTGACATCGCTCTTCCCCATTTGTGTAGTGAATCCGCACACCTGCCATGTCCAGTACGTATTCGATTTAATGCGGACCATGTTTTCCGTGTTAGTTCCATTCCAGAGATGTTGCAGTTATAGATCTCAAACCAGGTCTGTAGTTGGTCATTTGTCTTTTGGTTCCAATCTAGTCTCCATTGTTTCATGTGGTCATAGTTATTATTTTGAAGCTGCTCAGCTGTGCGTATGTGTGGCTTTCTTCATTTCAATCGAGTGTGTCGCAGTTGTGAGAATTCTTCTTTAATTGGTAGTTCTGGTTTTGTCTCAATCTTTCTGAATTCGTGCAGTAGGGCCGCTTTTCTACGCAGGTCCGGGGGCAGGATATTACATAGCACCGGTAGCCAGTGCGTGGGCGTTGATTTAACGGTTCCAGAAATCAACCTCATTGTGTTATTTAATTGCCTGTCAATAAGTTTGGTGTGACAGCTATTAATCCAGACTGGAGCGCAGTACTCAGCCACAGAGAACACTAAGGCGATAGATGAGCTGCGTAATGTTTTTGCGTTAGCTCCCCAAGTAGTACCGCTAGGTTTTTGAATGATGTTATTCCGTGTTCCAATTTTTGCAGTGGTGTTCTCCAGATGTTTTCGGTAAGAAAGAGTGCGATCCAATGTTATACCTAAGTAGTTTGGAAACTTATTATGTTTGAAGTTGGTGTTTCCGAGTTTTATGTTAATAATTTCATTTGCCATTTTGTTATTAAGATGGAATGTAGATACTTCAGTTTTGTTAGGGTTTCGCTTGAGTCTCCATTTCTTGAAATAATTGTATAGTATTTCGACGTCATTATTAAGGACTTCCTCTGTATTGAAGAGATACTTGTCTCTGGTAGCCAGTGCTATGTCATCCGCATAGCAAACTTTTCTTGACTTCGTGTTTGGGAGATCTGCTATATAGAGGTTAAACAGAAGAGGGGCCAATACGGAGCCTTGCGGAAGCCCGTTGTTAATAAGTTTTGTTTTGCTTGTCTTTCCGTTTAGGGTGACCTGGAAGGTTCTGTTACTCAGCATATTATGTATTAAGGATGATAAAATCTGGCAAGGAATCACTCTAAGAGTTTGTAAATTATTCCATCTCTCCAAACAGTATCATATGCAGATGTTAAGTCTAGAAATACAGCACTTGTTTTCAATTTCTGTTGAAAGCCAGCCTCTATGTAGGATGTTAATGCCAGAACTTGGTCACACCAACTACGGCCAGGTCTGAAGCCTGCCTGTTCTATAGGTAAGTTCTCCATAATGATGCCGCTAATTCGATTATGGACAAGTCGTTTGAGAAGTTTGTATGTACAGCTAAGAAGTGCTATTGGTCTGTAGCTTATCGGTTGGTCTGCTGGTTTCCCTGGTTTCAGCAAAGCTATTATTCTTGCCTTTTTGAATTCTCTAGGGAGATGGTTTGTAGTCAAAATGTTCGAAAAGAAATTTGCCAGCCATTTGACTACGTTCTTTCCAGCGTAGGTTAGAAATTCTGGATGTATGTTGTCAAAACCTGGGGCTTTGCCCGGTTTCATATCCTTGAGGACAGTAATGACATCGTCCTCAGTGAATGGTCTGGAAAGCTCTGATATATTTGGAGTATTCTTTTTTAGTGTTCTGAGTTCGCGCTTAATCATCCTGGTATGTGGTTTGTCTCTCGGAGCTCTTGACATTTCGACAATGTTATTTGCAATTTTCTCTGGTGTTATGGTTGGATTTTTCTGGGCTGGTCTTTTCGTACCTCCGAGTTTACGTAACAAACTCCATGCCTTCCTGTTTGATTGAGTGAAATTCATTCTTTCAGTTGCTTCAGTCCATCGTTGTCTTCTTGCGGAATCTAGATTGTGGAGGAGGTCATCAGCTATTTCTTGGTCACCACTACTAGTAAAATCCTCATATAGCTGATGGCATTTTGCATCCCATCCTGGGATGTATTCTTTTCGAAACCCCCTAGGAATGTGTTTTTTAGCTGTGGTAATTATAGCTTTCCTGAAACGATCGTAGCATTTAGGTAGTGACGGTATAAACCGGATGCATTTATCAAGGTCCGCTGAATATTTCTCCCAGTCAGCTTTTTGGAAATTCCATCTAGGTCGAGGGAAGGACCGTATCAGGGGTATAGTGACACCGATGTCTAAAATAACAGGCCTATGCTGGCTGTGTGGGAAATCTGTGGTAACCCTTCTATGTATAGGCACTGGTTTTCCCTCGTTATCGGTAGTTACAAAGCAGAGGTCCGGATTGTAGTCCCTGCGCCAGGCGGCCGAGTGGAATGTGCCCCTCTCCTTGGCATCGAATATAAGATGTAGATTGTTCTCGTCGGCCCATTCCACCAGCGCTTCTCCGTGTTCATTATTTTGGGTGTATCGCCACATTTCATGATGGCTATTAAAATCACCGGCATATATCGTTGGGTGTTCATGTGCGGGTAGTACAATACTTGGCCAGATTTGGTTTGGTGGTTTGTAGACATTTATAAGTCTTATGTTGTCTACTTTTATATCAACAACATGGATGTTGTTTTCTGTGCTTGTGGACAGCAGGTGTGCATGTTCAATATCGGATCGGGCATATGTGGCGGTGCCATAGGCGTGATGATATGTTGCGCCTATTTGTTGGAAGCCTTGAATACGTCCTCTTCTTTGTAAGTCTTCCTGCGAGTCGGTATGTGTTTCCTGAAAGAGTACCACATCGATGCTATTGTCCAATAGAAACTTTGAAAGATATTCAGATTTGGATCGGCTAATTCCCTCAATATTTAGCTGGCAGATCCGGACTGATGGTCCCAATCTTCTAGTCGGATGGTTCCCAAAGGAATCGTTCGTTTGGTCGCTTCGTTGCATGTTTGAATTACCAGAAGATCACAAAGGATAGTCTGGTAGCCAAGTTTGTAGACTATTTAGCCATGATATAATCACGTTGCCCGGGGTGCACCACGAGGAGGCTAGTCTACTACGCACCCCAATTAATGTGGAAATATATGACATATCGAAAAAATGGTTGAAATGGCTCTGGGTACTATGGGACTTAAGATAGGAGGTCAACAGTTCCGTAGAACTTAGAACTACTTAAACCTAACTAACCTAAAGACATCACACACATCCATGCCCGAGGCAGGATTCGAACCTGTGACCGTAGCATTCGCGCGGGTCCGGACTGAAGCGCCTAGAACCGCTTGGCCACCGCGGCAGGAGATATACTGAAGTACCGGGTAATTATGATGTGCGTTTGAAGTTCTCAAAGGCTGCAGATACTGTGATAGCGAATAATACAGGAGGCAATTCAGATGAAAATGGATGGAAATCTCTGAAAAGAGCAGTTACAGAAGTTGGACAGACAAATAAAGGTACAAGGATGGTTACTGGGAGAAACGTTGGGTAACAGGAGAAATACTTCAGTCTATCATCGGAAGACGGTAGCACAAAAATGTTCCGAAAAAGACATGAGTACAGCAGACACTACAAAAGTAATGTGTGATGCTAAAGTGAAATGGTTACAGGAAAAATGCGAAGAAATCGAAAAAGAAATTGTCGACAGAAATAGATCAAATCTTTTTTTCCGGGGATTGATTGTCAATAGTGTCGATATACTTGGAGAAATGCGAGGTTGACACTGTGCTGTCTTACAAGATATTTATTTACATCCGGTTGCGATCATTGATCAGCTTTACAGTGGAAAATATTCTGACAACTTCGCATGTCATACATGCTATTTAAGCAGAAAATATGCCATAGTTGACTTTTAGATATTATAAAAAGATACTTCACGTCGTGATACCGGCTAAGGCAATCAAAATACATTGAGATTTGAAACCTCGTGTTAACCTACTGGATGTTGTTTTACCTGAGTAATGGTGCTGTCGCATGATTTCATTTTTCAATGTTTTCTGTTTGTTTAAGCCGGTATTATGGATCGAAGTATCTTTTTCTGATGTTTTTAAGTCAACTATGGCATCTTTACTGGTTAAATAGTATGTGTGACAAGTGAAGTTGTCAGAATATTTTCCACTGTGAAGATGATCAATGATCGAAACCGGTTGTGAATAAATATATTGTTAGGCAGCACAGTGTTTACCCTGCATTTCTCCAACGTCGCCATAAAGACAGTTTCAAAACATACAATTGTAAAAATGAATTAAAAGCGAAGGAAATTAAAAGTACAGGCATCAAAATAACGAGTACAAGAGCAATTCCACCGTTACACGCACGGGATAGACCTAACAGGTGAAAAGAGTACACTGAAGACTTGTACGAGGAGGAGGAGTGTAACAGAGTCTTCCAAGACTTGAAATGAAAGAAGGTTTAATACTGTAATATTAACGCCAATATTTTGTGTCGCCAGTGTATGTGACAGTGCTCGGGACATGAATTAACGAATATTTTTCCAGAAATGACTTTTAACTGAGAAAAGACTTATTATATTGTGTAATAACAACAATGTTTTATTATTTTATAACCAGTTTCCTACAAAACATAATCATATAAAAAAAGAAAATACCACTAAAAGATTTTACTGGCATTGTATTGTCTGTGGAATTTTTCCTTCCTCTGTTCTACTTCTCTGATGTATGAAGCGGATGAGATCGAAGATAAGCTGAGGTCTGTTATTTTAAATAATGTAAAATGTAGTCATAAGTTATCAAAAGGAAAATATAACGTACAATTTACTAAATGGAATTCTAGTGTACAGACTTTTATTTGTAACTAAATAACCAACTACGACTGTTTTAAGTTTTGTGTCCACAGCAATTCAGACTGTGCTTTGCCACAATTACGTGAGCATATGGAGCGACAATTTTAAAATGCAGAAATAATCCGACGCTCTCTCGATCGTTATTACAGTATTTGAACTCCGAGGACAAGAATTTTTTCTTTTGTAAAAGTGAAAATAACATTCGCTAGAACAATCTTAGACTTTACGTACCTGAAATAATTTTATGGCTGGTGCGTAAGATTAATTCTTCCTAGACTAATTTATCAGTGACTTTAATTAAAAATATTTACGATAACAGTCGTGTTATAGGTATAGTTTGTGGTGTGATATATTAATTATTTGGTGCATACATTTTAATTTCAAATAAAGAATTACTGAAACTAGTTATAGTCTGGCTCGGCAGCACATAAATAAGAATTATCAGAGATTATTTATTTCTTTCAAATAATACCGTTGTTCTTGTTGCTACATTTTCATACGTTTTACAATAACACTTATACACCACCTCAAGAACATTAAAAAGAATCCCACTGCCCATTACATTGGTGCCATGTCACGTGTGGCTCTATGTGTGTATAGGTTGTCATTCTACAGCATTTACAAGTACAAGATATTGTTGTAAATATCGAACTAAGACCTGACAATTTGTAAGCAATCCGCAGCTTTGTTTCACCGGTAGCGTCGGCTGTTATCTATGATAAGAACAGGGGCTTAAATATGTTAAAAGAAAGCTATTGACAGCGAAATGCACGCTGCACGCACCATTTATCACCACCTTGACGATATCACTCCAACCATAACAAGTAGTAGTATCATATCCTGGCTGCGAGAATCATTTTCAAATATCATGTTGTCTCTAGTGAATCGTTGTGTACACAAACACACATTTAATTGTAGTGATTATTTCTTGTGTTAGTTATAGAATATTTTTGGGGATTTGAATCTGTTGCAATTGCTTTATAGTGTGAAATATTTGCTGATACAGATTTAGTGTCAAATCCTAAAGTGAACCAAATTTTGCACACTTCGGTGCAGGATGTAGATAGCTTGAATGTTGATAATATTATTTTACTGGACATGTCAAGTGATACTGAAAATGAGCAGTTGCCAGTGTTGAGTGACACTCCA
The DNA here is from genome assembly GCF_023864275.1 of Schistocerca cancellata. Lineage (NCBI taxonomy): Eukaryota > Metazoa > Arthropoda > Insecta > Orthoptera > Acrididae > Schistocerca > Schistocerca cancellata. The sequence goes on along the minus strand of NC_064630.1, from coordinate 313,063,804 downwards.
GTAGTGAAAGCTTTAGAAGCAAATGATAGTAATTTCCCCGGGCAAAGGGCAGGACTTGCCAATACTCAAATTATGCCAGATGGTAATATGTTAGCCATATTACTTCAATAATTAGAATTGATAGAAAAGCAACGTAGGAAAGAAGCAGCTCTTAAAGAGCAGCAGCGTTTAGAAGCGAAGGCTTTAAAAGCAGAGCAACACGAATTAAAAGAATAAGAAAGAGAAAGAAAATTCTTAGAAAAAATCAAGCAGGTCTTTATGAAGCGGGACAAAGAAATTGGTTAAAATATTGACCAAATGATAATCAACAGGGATAAAGCATTGTCAGCAGACTTTAATGCGGTTAAAACACTGACTACTGTCGCACACGGAATTGAAGGTAAAATACAAACCGAAGTGAAGAAACAACTACAAACGGAGGTAAGCAGAGTTTTTAATCTAGACAATCGAAACTTAGGGGTTATGTCAGAATCCCGTACTGAAGAATCTGGTCCTGACGGGGAAACTAAAATTGAACGTTTGCCGACTGCTAGTGTGGCAGTATAGAATAGACCACGATTCTTGCCCCACTGGTCATGTTATAAATCAGAGTAATACACAAAGTTTGACAGCAACCCGTAATGCAGTTTATGATAAGTCAAGCCATGATAGCCAATCTTTATTACTACAGCCACTGGCGCATACAATAAATTCAAAACTAGAAGCAGACTGTACCTGTAGGAAAACGAATACACCGCCTGCTAATGAGAGCCGATCCATGCATTTGAGTACATTGATGCATGAGGAAAGCCTCATTAAACATCGTCAGTTTCAGATTTTCAGTGAAGAGAGCAAAACGAATATCCACCCAGTCGTATTTATATGTAACTTCAGAAGAGCCCTTCCGAAATCTTGGACGGAAGAGTAGAAAATACAATTCGTTGTGTCACATATTGCGGGGGACGCTTCACTTTGGGCATTAAATGCTGCCGAGAGTTGCCAAACTTCCAGTGATTTTGAGAGGGCATTTCTTGGCCAGTTTTGGTCAGCCTCGATACAAGAAAGACTTAGAAAAATGGTTTACAAATGCAGTATATAATCCTAAGACTGGGTCTCTACGAAAATACTTTAAAAAATACATTAATATGACTCGGTATTGGGAAGAGCTAGTCACTACCCGAGATCTATTGAGAGTATTGAAAGCAAGGTTACCGATTAACATAAGGGAAAAGCTGTTCAATGTTACGGACACTGATCTTAAAGAATTTCTGTCCGTAATAAACTCACTAGACCTGGTCCAGGAGGATGTACGAAGATGTTCAGATACAGGTAATTCTAATACCAACTTTTCCAATGGAAAACGCTCTCGGAATGGGAACAGCAGTACTAGGGGCGAAAATAGTCCGAAGAAGAATAAAAATAATTTTAATGATTATAACAATTACAATGGAAAAGGGAATTATTACCAGAAACAATCATGGAAATAAAACGAAGGTTCAAGAGTGGTATTAAAATTCAAGGTGAAAGCATATCAGTGATAAGATTCACTGATGTTATTGCTATCCTCAGTGAAAGTGACAAAGTACAAGATTTGTTGAATGGAATGAGCAGTGTAATGAGTGCAGAGTATGAAGGTAAACCGAAGAGAGGCGAAAGTAATGAGGAGTAGCAGAAAATAAGTTAGCGACGAAATTGGTGACAACGAAGTAGGTGAAGTTAAGGAATTCTGCTATTTTGGAAGAAAAATAACACATGATGGAAGAAGTAAGGAGGATATAAAAAGCACGATAGCGCAGGCAAGGGTATTCCTGACCGAAAGGAGTCTGCTTGTATCAAAGGCCTTAGTAAAAGGAAGACAGTATGGATCACAGCACTGGATGGAAGAGAATCATGGAATGTAGGCAAAACAGAAAAGAAGAGATGCGGTGCCTTATAAGGAAGTTGAAAATTCCGTGGACTGATAAGATAACAAATGAGCAGTTTTTCTGCATGTTTCGTCAGGAAGGAACACATGGAGAACACTGACTAGAAGAAGGGACAGTGTGAAATTATATTTGTTAAATAAAGAGCAAGGCACTCGAGAGGAAGTCGTTTCTATACTGTGTTAGTGCTCATTTCTATTCGATACGATACCAGGCTGCAACGTGACATCTACATATCACTGATCGGCGGGTAACAAGCTTGGTAAAATCTTACGTCCGGACGAGCGTAGAGCTAAGGTACATAACGCTTTCAGTAAGCGTTTATTCTCTGGCTTCATTTCAAGAAGTGTAATAAGGGAAGTTGGCGTTGCTAATCAGATAGCTATAGCAATCTATAAAAAGCACAGATGTCGCTCAGCTAATTGTACAATTGTTGTGTGTCATGAAAGATGAATCCTTAGGCAGGCACTGAGGAATTATCAGTGATCCATGTAGGTAGAGTGCCTATTATTCGATATCAACGAGTGAACGTAAGGATATGTGCCCAGCAGATTTGTTTAAGACACAAGGGAGGCAATGCAGATTCTGCAGTTATCATAGACGACATTCTTTTGGCCACCAATAGCTATGAGAGACTTCGTCTCCTGTGAATCTCGTGCAAAGAATGCTGAACTGAAGGTCGCAAGATGACGACGTTCCTGGTGCTCTTTGACGTCCGTTGCTGCCATTACCTCGAAGCAATACGTCCACTGCGATGGGGAAAGTAAGGTCGTGTTATTGGTGACAAAGACGGCAAGGCGGATGAAGGAAGTGAGCTGTTTAGCGAAGCGGCTTCTTGAAAACTTCGTGGCGTCATGGCTGGCTTTGTTCTCAATGCGACGCTCTTGCACTTGGGGATTGCGTGCAGTGGCTTTAAGCTGCCTGGTGTTGATCCGTAGAACGGAACGTGCACGCACACGCCTGTTGTGTTTGCGTTCTGCGGTACACAATACGTCGTGGTGTTTAAGGTCAATGTTTCTGTGCAATACCCAAAGTATGTAGGAGAGCTAAAGGAGACATAACCTCAGACACAAACTACAGAACAGAAAAAGGGGTTTCAATATTTTACTGTATGTTTTTAAGCATCGTCGACAGAATGTAGTAAAATTGCTTTTTAAAGTTTGGTTGACTGCTTTAGGTGTTAAAAAAAACACTCCGTCTACAGGCCACAAGTGGCTCATCGGACCATCCGACCGCCGTGTCATCCTCAGACGAGAATGCGGATAGGAGGGGCGTGGGGTCAGCACACCGCTCTCCCAGTCGTAATGATAGTATTCTTGACCGAAGCCGCTACTATTCGGTCGAATAGCTCTTCAATTGGCATCACGAGGTTGAGTGCACCCCGAAAAATGGCAACAGCGCATGGCGGCCCGGATGGTCACCCATCTAAGTGCCGACCACGCCCGACAGCGCTTAACTTCGGGAATCAGTGTATCCACTGCGGTAAGGCCGTTGCCGCTGTGGGTATTAAGAATAGTAGAATTTATGAAGCAAGTCACTTGCAGTTGCTCTGTGTTGTATTGGTGCTGAGGGAATGTTGTTAACTTACCTTTCCATGAACACACTATGTGTTACAAAGAAGTACTCTCGATGGAGATTATATTGCAGAACAATTATCTCCTCTAACAAAGTTATCTTCTCTTAACGACAAATCCGGCCGTAGTGGCCGAGCGGTTCTAGGCGCTTCAGTGTGGAACAGCGCTACCGCTACGGTCGCAGGTTCGAATCCTGCCACGGGCATGGATGTGTGTGATTTCCTTAGGTTAGTTAGGTTTAAGTAGTTCTAAGTTCTAGGGGACTGATGACCTCAGATGTTAAGTCCCATAGTGCTCAGAGCCATTTCTTACGATAGAAATCACAAAATAATTTCGCAATGCAGTAACCAGTTAACAGTGGCCAGTGGTCATCTTAGACTGAAAGAAGATGCAGTATCCTGTGGTAGAACGTCGAAATTGAGATATTTTGTGACTGCTATAAGGAAATAAATTAAAAACTTCATGCATGACGCCTTTGATTGTTGGCAAGTCCTTCCTTCCTACACTTCTTCGCCATACTAAGACTGTAGCATATCACTTTCTGAGGTAATCTGTCCCGGTTCATCATGTCGACACGTTCACACCATCGTTTCTCGTTATTCTCTATTTTGCTTCTCACCTTGGAACGTGGACTGGAGGAAAGATATGAAAGAAGGAGCCACTTGATAGCATTTTGCACAGATCGTAATTTACTCGTTGCTAATTCTTGTTTTAAGAATCAAGCAAAGGGGTTGTACGCATGGGAAAGACTAGAAACACTGAAAGATTTGTGTCCTGCCTACTCGTTGAATATGGGGTACCTAGGAAACCTGCTTTCTCTGATCGCTAGACAACAATTCAAGCAAATCGTGTCGAAGAATTTTTATTACAAGAAGATAAATGACAATACTTAACTTAGAGAATTTACAATGGTATGTCGCAAGCAATGGGTGATAGGCAAAATAAGAAAACTCCTAATACACAACTTCTGATAAAAGTGAAACGATACAGTTCCTAAGTCGCTGCTGTATAGCTCGTAGAATGGCTAGTCTGCAACTGGACCGCGGCCAGGTGGTTCGGCTCTTGAGTTCTTTTCGCATAGAGGCCGCTGCTATCTCGGTGTCGTCCTAGAGAGGGGTCCGTAGGCGTACTACTGGCTGACGTCATCTTCACAGCCTCCTCTGCACTACCGTTCCTGACTGTCGCGCCAGCGCTTGACTTTTACGCCGGAACAGAAAGCTTTCAGACTGGGTATATAATGGTAATACAGAGATTTCGAAGCTCGGATGGTTCAAATGGCTCTGAGCACTATGGGACTTAACTGCTGAGATCATCAGTCCCCTAGAACTTAGAACTACTTAAACCTAACTAACCTAAGGACAACACACACATCCATTCCCGAGGCAGGATTCGAACCTGCGACCGTAGCGGTCGCGCGGTTCCAGACTGTAGCGCCGAGAACCGCTCGGCCACCCTGGCCGGCAAAACTCGGATGGCCAAGCGCGTTATACCGCCCACTTCCAAGACACGGGGAGACGCGCCGTTGGAGTAACGATGGGGGCCTGTGTTCCAACCAACCAGGAAATGGTTTTTAGGCGGTTTCTCACATCCAGCTAGGTAAATACCAAAGTGATACCCCTGCCTCGCCTGAGATAAACGCTACGCAAATATTTACAAAGCCTTCTCGCACTTGAACATACATCTAAATCTACATGATTACTCTGCTATTCGCAATAAAGTGCCTGGCAGGGGGTTCAACGAACCACCTTCATGCTGTCTCTCTACCGCTCCAATCGGGAAAAACGAGCAGTTAAATTTTTCTGTCAGCCCTGATTTCTCTTATTTTATCGTGATGATCGTTTCTCCCTATGTAGGTGGGTGGCAACAGCATGTTTTCGCAATTGGAGGAGAAAACTGGTGATTGAAATTTCATGAGAAGATCCCGTCGCAACGAAAAACGCCTTTGTTTTAATGATTACCACTCCAATTCACGTATCATGTCTGTGACACTATCTCCCCTATTTGGTGATAATACAAAACGAGCTGCCCTTCTTTATACTTTTTCGATGTCATCCGTCAGTCCCACCTCATGCGTATCCCATACCGCACAGCAATACTCCAGAATAGGGCGGACAAGCGTAGTGTAAGCAGTCGCTTTAGTAGACCTGTTGCACCTTCTAAGTGTTCTGCCAATGAATCGCAGTCTTTGGTTTGCTCTACCCACAATAATATCTATGTGATCGTTCCAATTGAAGTTACTGTTTTTGTAATTGTAATCCCTAAGTATTTACCTGAATTTACAGCCTTCAGATTTGTGTGACTTATCGCGTAATCGAAATTTAGCTGATTTCTTTTAATGCGCTTGTAAATAACTTCACACTTTTCTTTATTCATGGACAATTGCCACTTTTCGCACCATACAGATATCTTATCTAAATCATTTTGCAACTCGTTTTGATCATTTGATGACTTAACAAGACGGTAAATGACAGCATCATCTGCAAACAATCTAGGATACAATCTAGACGCATACAGGCAGGGTATAGGGTATACAGATTCGGGAACAGAGAGGGGGGGGGGGGGGTAATGATATCTGGAAAGACATCCGACCACCATCTACTACTAACATTGCCAAAACTAATATAACACGGCGACTGCGTAGAGAAATTGGACAAGGGAAAAAAGAATACAAGATTTTAAACTTTAAGATATATCCAGGGGACCGGGGGGCAGATGTTGACTCTTGGAAGTTTTTCATTTATCTGTATGTGAAATAATGAATATTCTTTATCAAAAACTTTCTCCTCATCTAACGAGTCCTTATGATATCGTTTTCAACTGCTGATCGACACTGACTGTTGGTTGGCCCTATATTACGCTTGTAAACAGTATCGTGAAACAAAATTTTAAACTCAGTGTAATGCTCAGTTTCAAATAATTAAAATAGATCTAATTAAATCCCAAAACGAACTAATATACACAGTGAAAACTATTTAACTGAAACTCAATGCTGAAGTACGTTATAAAAGTGACAAAACATGAAGTGCCAAGTCTGACTTGAAATATCAAGGAAATATAATAATGCTCAACTTGGAGGAAAATAGCTGTTTTAGACTCCCTTCACTGTTTACTGTAAATTAATCTGCCATCTGAAAATTATGACTACCTACTGTTGTAAGAATACAAAGTGTGATGTGCCCCGAAAGAAAAATAACTTACTTCATTCTCAGCGTGCTGATTTGTGTCTGGTATACCGACGTTCTCGAGTGCAAACGTAAATCAGCTAATTGAGCAGCTAAAGAAAAATAATTACTCACTATTAAACTTCCCTTTGAGTCTGAGAAAGTCTGTGGCTGCGTGAGGCGTAAGGTGCAATGCGCACATGACAAGATGTTTCAAACCTTACTAAGAATGATGTATGTGGGTTCTACTTTAAAGAAAAGAGCTCTTAAAAAATTAAATTGTAAAAAAAAGACTGTACAACTCTAGAAGCCTCTAACAATTACGAAGTCCACTCATTACAATAATTACACATTTTTAAACCTATTGCGTTATTTGTGACGTAATGAAAACAGAGATAAAATTAACACTAATCAAGAATATCATTCATTATCTAAGGGAAAAGATTTCATTCATACCGAGCGAGGTGGCGCAGTGGTTAGCACACTGGACTCGCATTCGGGAGGACGACGGTTCAATCCCGTCTCCGACCATCCTGATTTAGGTTTTCCGTGATTTCCCTAAATCGCTTCAGGCAAATGCCGGGATGGTTCCTTTGAAAGGGCACGGCCGATTTCCTTCCACATCCTTCCCTCACCCGAGCTTGCGCTCCGTCTCTAATGACCTCGTTGTCGACGGGACGTTAAACACTAATCTCCTCCTCCCCTCCCTCCTCCTCCCTCCATTTAATTCATATAACATTTCTGACAAACAAACATTTGGTACTTGCGCGCGAATTAGTTACATTGCAATATTCCACGAAAAATCTTCTCCTTCGAGACAGACAGGAAAATGCCTTTACAAACAAGTTATCATTCCTATAATAAATTATTCCAGATGTATCTCCGAGAATCACAAATATCGGATCTCCTTCTCAGACACTGAATTGCTCGCTTCTTTTGTTGTGTCATCAGTCTTCTGGCTGGCTAGATGTATTTCACCCTCTGTTTTACTCTACAGGTTTTGCACTCTACAGCTCCCTCTAGTACCGTGGAAGTCATTCCCTGATGTCTTAACGAGGTCCTATCGTCCTGTCCGTTTTCATTGTCAGTACTTCCCTCATATTCCTTTCCTCTTCGATTCTGCGCAGAACTTCCTCATTTCTTTCTTATCAGTATACGAAATTTTTAACATTCGTCTGTAGCACCACATCTAAAATGCTTCGATTCTCTGATGTTCTAGTTTTCCCGCAGTCCGTGTTTCACTACCATACAAAGCTGTTCTCCAAACGTACATTCTTACAACGTTCTTCCTAAAATTAAGGCCTATGTTCGTTGCTAGGAGACTTCTCTTGGCCAGGAATGCCCTTTTTATCAATGATAGTCTGTTTTTGCTGTCCTTCTTGCTCTGTCCGTCACTGGTTATTTTGCTGCCTAGATAGTAGAATTCCTTAACTTCATCTACTTCGTGACCATCAATCCCGATGTTAAGTTCCTGGCTTTTCTCGTTTCTGCTACTTCTCATTACGTTTGTCAGTCTTCGATTTACTCTCTATCCACGTTATGTACTCATTAGACTGTTCATTCCACTCAGCAGATCATTTACTTCTTCTTAGCTTTACGCAGGATAGCAATGTCGTCAGCGATTCATATCATTGATATCTTTTCACCTTGAATTTCAATACCTCTCCTGAACCTTTTTTTTATTTTCATCGTTGCTTCTTCGATGTGCAGACTGAACAGTGGGGGCGAAAAACTACATCCCTATCTTACATCATTTTTAGTCAGAGCGTTTCATTCTTGGTCGTCCACTCTTATTATTCCCTCTTGGCTGTTGTACATATTGTGTATGACCTGTCTCCCCCTGTAGCTCAAACCTACTTTTTTCAGCATGTCGAACATCTTGCACCAATTTACACTGTAGAATGCTTTTTCCTGGTCGACAAATACTATGAACATGTCTTGATTTTTCTTTAGTCTTGCTTCCATTATTAACGGTAACCTCAGATTTGCCTCTCTCGTGTCTTTGCCTTTTCTAAAGCCAAATTCATCGTCATCTAGCGCATCCTCAATTTTCTTTTCCATTCTTCTGTATATTATTCCTGTCAGCAACTTGGATTCATGAGCTGTTAAGCTGATTGTGCGATAATTCTCGCACTTGTCAGCTCTTGCCGTCTTCGGAATCGTCTGGATGATGCTTTTCCGAAAGCAAAATAACTGATGATGGTCGAAGTAGGATATAAAATGTAGACTGGCAATGGCAAGGAAAGCGTTTCTGAAGAAGAGAAATTTGTTAACATCAGGTATAGACTTAAGTGTCAGAAAGTGAAACGTGGACGATAAATAGTTTGGACAAGAAGAGAATAGAAACTTTCGAAATGTGGTCCTACAGAAGAATGCTGAAAATTAAATGGGTAGATCACATAACTAATGAGGAGGTATTGAATAGAACTGGAGAGAAGAGAAATTCGTGGCACAACTTGATTAGAAGAAGGGATCGGTTGATAGGGCATATTCTGAGGCATCAAGGGATCACCAATTTACTATTGGAGGGCAGCGTGGAGGGTAAAAAGCGTAGAGGGGGACCAAGAGATGAATACACTAAACAATTTCAGAAGGATGTAGGTTGCAGTAGGTACTGGGAGATGAGGAAGCTTGCACAGGATAGAGTAGCATGGAGAGCTGCATCAAACCAGTGTCTGGACTGAAGGTCACAACAACTACTGGCGTGTTTATGTGTAACCTTATCTGCACAGATTACTGTTCCATTTTGATGCGTGTTGGGAGGGTAGCTTTCGCGGCAAAGGACTCGTTCCTGTTCCCTGGCCCCGGAGCGGAGGTGTGTTTGCCTTTTGCCGCAACGGCACTTCCGTCGTTGCACGGCGTCTGGTTCGGCCAGCAGCTTGTTGCCCATTCCAGTCGCGTCGCGGTGGCTTAAGTAAAGTTGACGGTTTGATGCGTGCCACAGCGGAGTGTCGTCGATTAAACGGGAGCCAGTAGTTTGCTCTAATTGGTGAATTTAATAAGCTCAGGAGGCTTAAGTCGTGTTTACCAAGTCCGAGGTTTCTCCTCATTATGTCTCCTTAACTACTCATTTAAACCTTGCACTCTTGTTACTGCTTCTCAGCGCATTAAGACTTGTTACTTATCAAAATAAAATGTCGAATCTTAATTGGTCGACAGTCATTAGCTAACTCCACTTACTGAGAAACTTGGCTGCTCGTTCCTTGTTGGCTGTGATAGCCGTCTTCCGTAGCTTTCAGCTGAGAGGTTATTGTCAACGTTTCAGCTGATTTGTACCAGTTGGAAGTACATTTCAATTGCAAGTACTCCCAACTTTTCTTGAATTTTGGGCAACTGTAGTTTTTATTAAAGGTTGTTGTCAACATTTCTGCTGGTTTGTACCTGTTGGAAGTACATCTCAATTGCATGAATTCCCAAATTATCTCGAATTTTTGGCAATTGTTCATTGATTAAAGGCCATTTTCAACGTTTGGTTGGGGTGTACCGTTTGTGATGTATATTCCAATTTTGTACCATGCCAAATTGTCTGTTTTGAGGGATTGCGTGTTTTATTGCTTAAGGGATTTTTTTTATTAAGGCTCATACATTACTAAGCGGCCTTATAGCAGCTACAATCAGTGGCGTCACTTGTTATTCTTTCTGTGTTTGGATGAATGTTACCCAATTGTATAATGGTTACCCAAGCTTGGAAATTGTTAGTACATTTGATGGCTGTCATTGTAATTCTTTTGACTTGTGAAATTGTTTGTTGAACCTGCTTGCAGCCATGCCCACTTGGTGTAACCTTTTCTGGTTTTTGGGCCGGCCGGGGTGGCCAAGCGGTTCTAGGCGCTATAGTCTAGAACCGCGAGACCACTACGGTCGCAGGTTAGAATCCTGCCTCGGGCATGGATGTGTGTGATGTCTTTAGGTTAGTCAGGTTTAAGTAGTTATATGTTCCAGGGGACTGATGACCTCAGAAGTTAAGTCCCATAGTGCTCAGAGCCATTCGAACCATTTGATTTTTGGGAAACGTGTACTTCCGGTTTCAAGCCCTTCTCTTAATGGTAGGTTAAAATTTGTTTTTAATGAATTGACGCTATTCAAGTTTTGATTGTAAGAATTCTGATCCTTTAATAAGTTTTTAAAATGTAATGATAATATTGTTGCGAAGTACTAAAGTGTATTACATGAAACAACAAATGACGAAATGTGTGGGTCCACCCTTCACGTGTTTTCCTTAAAGGTGTCCCAACCCTAGTTGTGAGATATTAAGGGGCATTCCTGGCCAAGTGAAATCTGCTAGTATCAAGCATCGGTCTTAATATGAGGAAGAAATTTCTGGGAATGTACGTTTAGAGCATAGCATTGTATGTTAGTGAGACATAAACTGTAGGAAAACCGGAACAGAAAAGAATCTAAGCATTTGAGATGTGATGCTACAGAAAAAGTTGAAAATTGAGTGGACTGATAAGATAAGGAATAGGGAGGTTCTGCAGGGAGTCGGAGAGAGTAGAATATATGGAAAAGTCTGAGAAGCATGATAGGACATCTTTTAGAACATTAGGGAATAACCTCCATGGTACTAGAGGAAGCTGTAGAACGTAAATGTGTAGAGGAAGACAGATTGGAATACGTCTAACATCTAACTGAGGACGTTGGTTATAATTCCTACACTGAGTCAAAAAGTTTGGCAGAGGAGAGGAATACATGACAGACCGCATCAAGCAAGTCAGAAGACTGAAGACAAAAAAAAAAAAAAAAAAAAGAGGTCGCATTAGATACTGTGTTTTATACCATTTATTTTGCAAATAGTAACTTAAGCAGAATGAGATTTTCACTCTGCAGCGGAGTGTGCGCTGATATGAAACTTCCTGGCATATTAAAACTGTGTGCTGGACTGAGACTCGAACGCGGGACCTTCGCCTTTCGCGGGCAAATGCTCTACCATCTGAGCTAACCAAGCACGACTCACGCCCCCTCCTCACAGCTTTACTCCTGCCAGTACCTCGTCTCCTACATGCCAAATATCTGAGTGAAAGGTCCTGAGCTCGAGTCTCGGTCCGGCACACAGTTCTAATCTGCCAGGATGTTCCAGTAATTTAAGACTGTGGCAATCATTTTTAGTGCTCCTGTAGTTGAGATGAGACTAGATATTATTTATCTTTGTTGCAATAACATTTATTTACTACTCCATTTAGTAAATTAGCGGAGTTCTTACGACCAAAACAGAGCAGAATAATATATGGTACCAGCAGCAGCAATTAAGAAATGGTTCAAATGGCTCTGAGCACTATGCGACTTAACTTCTGAGGTCATCAGTCGCCTAGAACTTAGAACTAATTAAACCTAACTAACCTAAGGACAACACACACATCCATGCCCGAGGCAGGATTCGAACCTGCGACCGTAGCGGTCGCTCGGTTCCAGACTGTAGCGCCTAGAACCGCACGGCCACTCCGGCCGGCATTAAGAAATGTTAGTTGTAAAATCGAAACCGGTATGTACTCACAACGGTTCAATTTTGCTACTAGTCATCGGTCTGTAGGTCACTTAACATAGGTTAGCCACATCTATTCCATATTATAAGATAATGTGTGTCTCAACACTGCGATGACTTTTCACTTTGTCTTCGGCGAAAGATAAGAGTGTAAGAAAATTCAAGTGAAAAAGAAATATGAGTGGGGAGGGAACTGAAAAGTGACATATTCATACAATCACTTACTAGCACACTTACTAGTCGGGAGGACGATGGTTCAATCCCGCGTCCGGCCATCCTGATTTAGGTTTTCCGTGATTTCCCTAAATTACTCCAGGCAAATGCCGGGATGGTTCCTTTGAAAGGGCACGGCCGACTTCCTTCTCCGTCCTTCCCTAATCCGATGAGACCGATGACCTCGCTGTTTGGTCTCTTCCCCCAAACCAACCAACCAACCACTTAATATCTGTCATTCACAACTCCGCTAAGAAAATACTTCGGAGAAGAATAAATTAGAAAGCGTATGTCTCATTATTAAATCATGATAAACTGTTAAGTAATCGTTACATATGGCAATGTTTTCCTACGACACATAAAAAGGAAATAAAGGACGACTGAGAATGGAAACAGAATGAGCAATAAGTAGTTAATGTTCAGGAGAGTGTTAGGTACAGAACAAGAAAACAGTCATATTCTCGAATTGGCATCCTTAAATTACTGAATAGAATCCGATAATTAGAAACCGATAATTGAGTTCCGATCAGGTAATTTGTTTTTATGGCATCGTAATCCTCTGGGTATGTGCTACTGTGAAGATGCTGCTTGCATCCGAATGCTGTTTTTCCTGGAGCAAGTGGCTCCATATGTCAATACTCTCAATTTTTCCGATTGCAAATGTAAATAGTGCAGCCTGTATTACAGAATGTTTCTATTTAATCGTTGTACTAGCAGTAACATATTTTATTGGAGTTTCTTTTTGTACAAAAAAGTTTGTTGCAAATTTTCTGCTGTGTTGTGTTTTAATATAAATGAAAGTGAAACATCTATTTATTGAACCTCAATATTCTTTGTTACTCATTCAGTTGAAGTGTGTGAAGCACCTTGTGTTACCGATGGTAATGTTGTTCTTCACGTGGACGGTATTCGAATATAGGCGTTGAACTACTTTCAATAAAATTTACGTGCTGTACAAAATTTTCTCTTTGTTCGAGCCGTGTCACATTTGAGTGTAACATCCTAATCGAGGCGTTCTGTTTTATTATGAGTAGACTGACGCCATCGGTAATCGACAATTGGTGGAAGGGGAGGGGATGGGGGGTTGGATTCGCATGCGCAGGAAATCAGCAGTGATGGAAGTAAAGCCTTCCCTCCTTCAGCCTCCATCTGTGCCGGAATTGTGGAGCGGAGAGAGGGATGGATTCCGTGCTCAGCACACCTGTCCCGTTGACGTTTCAATTGTGATTCTGCTCTTTTCTGGGTGGTACGTTTCTAATGCTCGTCCATAGGCTCATGTCACTCTCTATCTAATTATACAGTCAGAATAATTCACTGACGATTTTTCACTTTGGCCAAGACTTTGACGAAGACATTTTTCGAACCGTACAGGCTACTTCCTGTACTAGGTCTTGATATTTCTTTCCGTTTCATTCGCATATTAACCGAGGACACCCAACGATAGTAGTAAGACTTAGATGTAGGAAATGCTCTTTAGTACGATGCACTTCTTATGTGTTATCGAGAAATGGAGATCTAGAATTTTACGGGTGAGTTGTTTACCATGTCAAAGCGCCAGCCACCGAGCAGCAGGCTAGAAGTCTGCCTGTACTGTATTCGTGTCTCCTTATCCCTTTTCTAACTATCATCTAACACTTTCAACGCTACTGCTACACATTTGTCTTCGAAAGTAACTGTATTATTATTAATTATTATTACAAAGGAAAAACACTTCATAATGATCTGCAAAATTATATTTATTTGGTCACGAAGAGGCTTTCGGCTTCTCAGGACTTCTTCAGCTGACAACTGTATGTCGCAAACGGAGATAAACATGATGTGCGACTTACACAGGTATTATTTGTACTGAATATACAAAAGTGGCGAAGGGTTCACTTAGGAAAATATTATAGTAATTACATTAACTAAAAAAGATTAAACAAAGTTTTATGTGGATATACGTATAACAAATGACGAGAAATAAAGTGAATTTACAGTTTGAATCTACTATTTGTAACTAAAATTTAATTCAGCAAGGGGAAAAATGGAAACTGGGTCTGATCCTTTAATACTAGGCTAACATTCTGCGTCATACCTTTTTTGATTTCCAGTATTTCTAGTAGGGTCATCCTTCTACTTTTTCTGATTGAATGTAAAACTTCACAGTCTACATCATAAGGATGGTTTTTTGCTAAAAGGTGGTCAGAAAAGGTCGAATATTTCTTCCTAGTGAACATGAGGGAAGCTGACGATTCAGGAAGAAAGATTCAACGTTTGTTGATCACGTTTTACCAGAAAATCACCCTTATGATGTAGAATATGGAGTTTTATATTCCGTCAAAAAAGCAGAAAGGTCATCCTATTGAAAATGTTGGAAATCAACATACACATGACACAGGATGCCAGCCTTATATTAAATGATCGGAATCAATTTCCATTTTTCCTTTCGTTAGATTAAGTCTTCGTTACAAATAGTATATTGAGACTGCAAATTCATTTTATTTCTCATCATTTGTTAGATGCATCTCCGCATAAAAGCCTTGTGCACTCTTTTTTATTTACTGTAATTATTGTAAAATTTTCCTATGTGAATCCTTTGCCATGTTTGTATGTTCTGTACAAATAATATCTGTGTAAGTCGCACACAATGTTTATCTCCGTTTGCGACATTCAGTTGTCAGCTGAATATGGCCTCAGAGGCCGAAATCCGGTTCGTGACCAAATAAGTATAATTTTGCAGAACATTACGACCCTTCTTTCCTTTTTAATAGTGTTATAATGTTCTGCCAAGAAGCGACGAAAAATTCAGTTACTGTTAAGTAATAGTAATGAGAATCGCAGTGGTACATTCCTGTCGACATACACTCCTGGAAATGGAAAAAAGAACACATTGACACCGGTGTGTCAGACCCACCATACTTGCTCGGGACACTGCGAGAGGGCTGTACAAGCAATGATCACACGCACGGCACAGCGGACACACCAGGAACCGCGGTGTCGGCCGTCGAATGGCGCTAGCTGCGCAGCATTTGTGCACCGCCGCCGTCAGTGTCAGCCAGTTTGCCGTGGCATACGGAGCTCCATCGCAGTCTTTAACACTGGTAGCATGCCGCGACAGCGTGGACGTGAACCGTATGTGCAGTTGACGGACTTTGAGCGAGGGCGTATAGTGGGCATGCGGGAGGCCGGGTGGACGTACCGCCGAATTGCTCAACACGTGGGCCGTGAGGTCTCCACAGTACATCGATGTTGTCGCCAGTGGTCGGCGGAAGGTGCACGTGCCCGTCGACCTGGGACCGGACCGCAGCGACGCACGGATGCACGCCAAGACCGTAGGATCCTACGCAGTGCCGTAGGGGACCGCACCGCCACTTCCCAGCAAATTAGGGACACTGTTGCTCCTGGGGTATCGGCGAGGACCATTCGCAACCGTCTCCATGAAGCTGGGCTACGGTCCCGCACACCGTTAGGCCGTCTTCCGCTCACGCCCCAACATCGTGCAGCCCGCCTCCAGTGGTGTCGCGACAGGCGTGAATGGAGGGACGAATGGAGACGTGTCGTCTTCAGCGATGAGAGTCGCTTCTGCCTTGGTGCCAATGATGGTCGTATGCGTGTTTGGCGCCGTGCAGGTGAGCGCCACAATCAGGACTGCATACGACCGAGGCACACAGGGCCAACACCCGGCATCATGGTGTGGGGAGCGATCTCCTACACTGGCCGTACACCACTGGTGATCGTCGAGGGGACACTGAATAGTGCACGGTACATCCAAACCGTCATTGAACCCATCGTTCTACCATTCCTAGACCGGCAAGGGAACTTGCTGTTCCAACAGGACAATGCACGTCCGCATGTATCCCGTGCCACCCAACGTGCTCTAGAAGGTGTAAGTCAACTACCCTGGCCAGCAAGATCTCCGGATCTGTCCCCCATTGAGCATGTTTGGGACTGGATGAAGCGTCGTCTCACGCGGTCTGCACGTCCAGCACGAACGCTGGTCCAACTGAGGCGCCAGGTGGAAATGGCATGGCAAGCCGTTCCACAGGACTACATCCAGCATCTCTACGATCGTCTCCATGGGAGAATAGCAGCCTGCATTGCTGAGAAAGGTGGATATACACTGTACTAGTGCCGACATTGTGCATGCTCTGTTGCCTGTGTCTATGTGCCTGTGGTTCTGTCAGTGTGATCATGTGATGTATCTGACCCCAGGAATGTGTCAATAAAGTTTCCCCTTCCTGGGACAATGAATTCACGGTGTTCTTATTTCAATTTCCAGGAGTGTATGCTATCGTACAAGTCCCATTAACTATATAAGGCGCTGGTAGCTCAAGAGGTTTATCGTCAAGTGCTTCCTATTTCTGACAGGTTTTACGCTACATCAGTAATAGTTTAATGTGGAAGATAGCCACTGATGTGTTTATTGTAAGTGAACGAGGTACGATAAACAGCTTCACATTCTTGCACGAAATATGCCAATATCAGTGTGTTACTCCGATGTTGTGAACAAGGTTTAACATCTTTGTGTATATGGGCACATACTTTATTGGAAATGCAAACACTATACGAACGTCCACAGAAACCGAAGCTGTAAAACAAATCGCTAATAAACTCGGGGTCTCACCATCTCGAAAAAAATCAAACTATGATCAATAAGCTGGATTTTAGTCTTCTACATGTTCACGTTTGAATGTGGCACCTTTTAACAAGGATGGATAACTTATCGGAGACTTTGGTTGTGTTTTGGATGTTTAGGGAACGTTACACCACATAAATCACCTACATCTACGTCTACATCTATACTCCGCGAGCCACCTTACGGTGTGTGGCGGAGGGTACTTATTGTACCACTATCTGATCCCCCCTTCCCTGTTCCATTCACGAATTGTGCGTGGGAAGAACGACTGCTTGTAAGTCTCCGTATTTGCTCTAATTTCTCGGATCTTTTCGTTGTGATCATTACGCGAGATATATGTGGGCGGTAGTAATATGTTGCCCATCTCTTCCCGGAATGTGCTCTCTCGTAATTTCGATAATAAACCTCTCCGTATTGCGTAACGCCTTTCATGAAGTGTCCGCCACTGGAGCTTGTTCAGCATCTCCGTAACGCTCTCGCGCTGACTAAATGTCCCCATGACGAATCGCGCTGCTTTTCGCTGGATCATGTCTATCTCTTCTATTAATCCAACCTGGTAAGGGTCCCATACTGATGAGCAATACTCAAGAATCGGACGAACAAGCGTTTTGTAAGCTACTTCTTTCGTCGATGAGTCACATTTTCTTAGAATTCTTCCTATGAATCTCAACCTGGCGCCTGCTTTTCCCACTATTTGTTTTATGTGATCATTCCACTTCAGATCGCTCCGGATAGTAACTCCTAAGTATTTTACGGTCGTTACCGCTTCCAATGATTTACCACCTATAGCATAATCGTACTGGAATGAATTTCTGCCCCTATGTATGCGCATTATATTACATTTATCTACGTTTAGGGAAAGCTGCCAGCTGTCGCACCATGCATTAATCCTCTGCAGGTCTTCCTGGAGTACGTACGAGTCTTCTGATGTTGCTACTTTCTTGTAGACAACCGTGTCATCTGCAAATAGCCTCACGGAGCTACCGATGTTGTCAACTAAGTCATTTATGTATATTGTAAACAATAAAGGTCCTATCACGCTTCCTTGCGGTACTCCCGAAATTACCTCTACATCTGCAGATTTTGAACCGTTAAGAATGACATGTTGTGTTCTTTCTTCTAGGAAATCCTGAATCCAATCACAAACCTGGTCCGATATTCCGTAAGCTCGTATTTTTTTCCTAAACGTAAGTGCGGAACCGTATCAAATGCCTTCCTGAAGTCCAGGAATACGGCATCAATCTGCTCGCCAGTGTCTACGGCACTGTGAATTTCTTGGGCAAATAGGGCGAGCTGAGTTTCACATGATCTCTGTTTGCGGAATCCATGTTGGTTATGATGAAGGAGATTTGTATTATCTAAGAACGTCATAATACGAGAACACAAAACATGTTCCATTATTCTACAACAGATTGACGTAAGCGAAATAGGCCTATAATTATTCGCATCTGATTTATGACCCTTCTTGAAAATGGGAACGACCTGCGCTTTCTTCCAGTCGCTAGGTACTTTACGTTCTTCCAGCGATCTACGATAAATTGCTGATAGAAAGGGGGCAAGTTCTTTAGCATAATCACTGTAGAATCTTAAGGGTATCTCGTCTGGTCCGGATGCTTTTCCGCTACTAAGTGATAGCAGTTGTTTTTCAATTCCGATATCGTTTATTTCAATATTTTCCATTTTGGCGTCCGTGCGACGGCTGAAGTCAGGGACCGTGTTACGATTTTCCGCAGTGAAACAGTTTCGGAACACTGAATTCAGTATTTCTGCCTTTCTTCGGTCGTCCTCTGTTCCGGTGCCATCGTGGTCAACGAGTGACTGAATAGGGGATTTAGATCCGCTTACCGATTTTACATATGACCAAAACTTTTTAGGGTTCTTGTTTAGATTGTTTGCCAATGTTTTATGTTCGAATTCGTTGAATGCTTCTCTCATTGCTCTCTTTACGCTCTTTTTCGCTTCGTTCAGCTTTTCCTTATCAGCTATGATTCGACTACTCTTAAACCTATGATGAAGCTTTCTTTGTATCCGTAGTACCTTTCGTACATGATTGTTATACCACGGTGGATCTTTCCCCTCGCTTTGGACCTTAGTCGGTACGAACTTATCTAAGGCGTACTGGACGATGTTTCTGAATTTTTTCCATTTTTGTTCCACATCCTCTTCCTCAGAAATGAACGTTTGATGGTGGTCACTCAGATATTCTGCGATTTTTGCCCTATCACTCTTGTTAAGCAAATATATTTTCCTTCCTTTCTTGGCATTTCTTATTACACTTGTAGTCATTGATGCAACCATTGACTTATGATCACTGATACCCTCTTCTACATTCACGGAGTCGAAAAGTTCCGGTCTATTTGTTGCTATGAGGTCTAAAACGTTAGCTGCACGAGTTGGTTCTCTAACTATCTGCTCGAAGTAATTCTCGGACAAGGCAGTCAGGATAATGTCACAAGAGTCTCTGTCCCTGGCTCCAGTTCTGATTGTGTGACTATCCCATTCTATACCTGGTAGATTGAAGTCTTCCCCTATTACAATAGTATGATCACGAAACTTCTTCACGACGTTCTGCAGGTTCTCTCTGAGGCGCTCAACTACTACGGTTGCTGATGCAGGTGGTCTATAGAAGCATCCGACTATCATATCTGACCCACCTTTGATACTTAGCTTAACCCAGATTATTTCACATTCGCATTCGCTAATAACTTCACTGGATATTATTGAATTCTTTACTGCTATAAATACTCCTCCACCATTGGCGTTTATCCTATCCTTGCGGTATATATTCCATTCTGTGTCTAGGATTTCGTTACTGTTCACTTCTGGTTTTAACCAACTTTCCGTTCCTAATACTATATGCGCACTATTTCCTTCAATAAGAGATACTAATTCAGGAACCTTGCCCTGGATACTCCTGCAGTTTACCAATATTACGTTAACTTTTCCTGTTTTTGGTCTCTGAGGACGGACGTTCTTTATCAACGATGATAATGTCCTCTCTGGTAAGCCGTCAGGTATTTTATCGTTTCGCCCAAGGGGGGGTCCCTCTAACCTAAAAAACCCCCGTGTGCACGCCACACGTACTCTGCTACCCTAGTAGCTGCTTCCGGTGTGTAGTGCACGCCTGACCTGTCTAGGGGGGCCCTACAGTTCTCCACCCAATAACGGAGGTCGATGAATTTGCAACCATTATAGTCGCAGAGTCGTCTGAGCCTCTGGTTTAGACCCTCCACACGGCTCCAAACCAGAGGACCGCGATCGACTCTGGGCACTATGCTGCAGATATTAAGCTCAGCTTGCACTCCGCGTGCGATGCTGGTTGTCTTCACCAAATCAGCCAGCCGCCGGAAGGAACCAGGGATGGCCTCAGAACCCAAGCGGCAGGCGTCATTCGTTCCGACATGTGCTACTATCTGCAGCCGGTCACACCCAGTGCGTTCAATAGCTGCCGGAAGGGCCTCCTCCACATTACGGACGAGACCCCCCGGCAAGCACACCGAGTGCACACTGGCATTCTTCCCCGAACTACCTGCTATTTTCCTGAGGGGCTCCATAACCCACCTAACGTTGGAGCTCCCTATAACTAATAGGCCCGCCCTCTGTGACTGTCGGGACCTTGCCGGAGAATCGGCCACTGGCCCAACAGGCGAGGCATCCTGTGGTGGCTCGGAAACGATGTCATCACCACTAGGAAGCACCCCGTACCTGTTGGAAAGGGGTAAGGCAGCTGCCACGCGGCCAGATCCCACCTTCGCCTTTCGGCCAGGCACGCGCGAGCCCACCACTGTCCGCCATTCACCCTGGAGTGATGGCTGACCGGTAAGATGCTCACTGCCGGAAGACGCAGCGACATCAGGGGTTCCATGTGATTCCAAGGCCACCGAAGTAGGCATAGGTCTCACCACAGTTGCCCCAACGCCACTACGAGCCGACGCCTGCGCCTCGAGCTCGATGAGCCTAACAGACAAAGCCTCCACCTGCCCCCGAAGAGTGGCCAATTCTCCTTGCGTCCGCTCACAACAACCACAGTCCCTACACATGACTATGTTTACCCTACCCTATACGGTGACAAATTCCCAAGATAATCTTCTGATGAGCTACTCTGATAATCAAGAAACACTCACTGAAATACGAGACGCGAAAACTACGCTAGGTTTTCCCAGAAAAACTATTTAAAAGCTAAGCGCAGCAAATAAGTACAAAAACGCTTTATACAAACAGTACTCGCTGCTGCTGGTGCTCTCGCTCTGGCTGTCACAAGACAACTGCTGATTCAAGTGACTAGTGGCTAACGGCCGCGAAACAAACAAAGCCGGTTTTAGGGCGCTTTCTGTTCTAAACGATCAAGAAAACACTAAGAAATCTAACACGAAAACTACGTAAAGTTTTATCAAGAACTGTTAGTTACTATGCAGAGCAGATAAACACAAATAGAATCCCTTCCTTAGTGGAAGGTCGTAAACAAAATGCAAAATAAACGCTTTATACAAACAGTACTCGCTGCTGCTGGTGCTCTCGCTCTGGCTGTCACAAGACAACTGCTGATTCATGTGACTAGTGGCTAACGGCCGCGAAACAAACAAAAGACGGTTTTAGGGCGCTTTCTGTTCTAAACGATCAAGAAAACACTAAGAAATCTAACACGAAAACTACGTAAAGTTTTATCAAGAACTGTTAGTTACTATGCAGAGCAGATAAACACAAATAGAATCCCTTCCTTAGTGGAAGGTCGTAAACAAAATGCAAAATAAACGCTTTATACAAACAGTACTCGCTGCTGCTGGTGCTCTCGCTCTGGCTGTCACATCCTCGTTCTTGAAATGTCGCGCAATGTTTTATTCATGCAAGGAAAGGGGAAGATGCCACTGAGTGTCGCCAAGAGAACACACAGGATGAGGCAAAAATTGTTACCCCAGAGAAGCAGCAAATAAACTATGTGATCAAAAGCATCTGGACACCCGCAAAACATATGTTTTTCATATTAGGTGGATTGTGCTGCCATCTACTGCCGGGTACTCCATATCAGCGACCTCAATAGTTGTTAGACATCGTGAGAGAACAGAATTGAGCGATTCGCGGAACTCACGGACTTCGAACGTGGTCAGGTGACTGGGTGTCACTTGTGTCATACGTCTGTACACGAGATTTCCACGCTCCTAAACATTCCACGATCCACTGTTTCCGATGTGATAGTGAAATGGAAACGTGAAGGGACGCGTACAGCACAAAAGCTGGCCTCGTCTGTTGACTGACAGAGACCGCCGACAGTAGAAGAGGGTCGTAATGTGTAATAGGCAGACATCTATCCAGACCTTCAAGGGAATTCCAGATTACATCAGGATTCACAAAAAATGTGTATGAAATCTTATGGGACTTAACTGCTAAGGTCATCAGTCCCTATGCTTACACACTACTTAACCTAAATTATCCTAAGGACAAACACACACACCCATGCCCGAGGGAGGACTCGAACCTCCGCCGGGACCAGCCGCACAGTCCATGACTGCAGCGCATAAGACCGCTCGCCTAATCCCTCGCGGCTCAGGATCCACTGTAAGTAGTATGACAGTTACGCGGGAGGTGAGAAAACTTGGATTTCATGGTCAAGCGGCTGCTCATAAGCCACACATCACGCCGGTAAATGCCAAACGACGCCTCGCTTGCTGTAATGAGCGTAAACATTGGGCCATTGAAAAGTGGAAAAAACGTTGTGTGGAGTGACGAATCACGGTCCACAATGTGGCGATCCGATAGCAGGGTGTGGGTAAGGCGAATGCCCGGTGAACGTCATCTACCAGCGTGTGTAGTGCCAACAGTAAGCCGGCCGGAGTGGCCGTGCGGTTCTAGGCGCTACAGTATGGAGCAGAGCGACCGCTACGGTCGCAGGTTCGAATCCTGCCTCGGGCATGGATGTGTGTGATGTCCTTAGGTTAGTTAGGTATAATTAGTTCTAAGTTCTAGGCGACTGATGACCTCAGAAGTTAAGTCGCATAGTGCTCAGAGCCATTTTTTGAACCAACAGTAAAATTCGGAGGCGGTGGTGTTACGGTGTGGTCGTGTTGTTCATGGAGGGGGCTTGCACCCCTTGTTTTGCATGGCACTACCACAGCACAGTCCTACACTCATGTTTTAAGCACGTTCTTGCTTCCCACTGTTGAAGAGCAATTCGGGGTTGGCGACGCCATTTTTCAACACGATCGAGCATCTGTTCATGGCCTGTGGCGGATTGGTTACGTGACAGTAACATCCCTGTAATAGACTATCCTGCACACAGTCCTGATCTGAAACCTACAGAACACCTTTGGAATGTTACCTCCCGTCAGTGCAGCACTCCGTGAAGAGTGGGCTGCCATTCCCCAAAAAACCTTCCAGAACCTGACTGAACGTATGCCTGCGAGAGTGGTAGGTGTCATCAAGGCTAAGGGTGGGCCAACACCGTATTGAATTCCAGCATTACCGATGGAGCGCGCCACGAACTTGTAAATCATTATCAGCCAGGTGTCCGGGTACTTTTGATCACAACCGGAAGACCTTCTTGGATCAAAAACACACCGTGACGCTTCATCTTGATAGGTTCTCGTAATCTCGTCATTATAGTTTGGTAGTGTGCTCTTGCGACCGTCTGCATAATCTATTAGTATCACACCAGGGCAATCCCAAAAACATCACCACTCCTGATACTATTCAGGTCTTCGCCTTTTTCGGAGATGGTGAATCCACCTGTGTCCACTGCTTCCTAAGAACCTTTGTCTCTGAATCATAGTAGTACATCCAGCAGTGGACCACGGTTATTTTGCAGCTAGAGAAGTCACCTGGACTGCACTGACACAACTCAACATTTCTGCTGCTGCCTCGGGCGTTTGAATGAATATCAGGTGCTGTTTCTGGCGTTTTGAATGAATGTCAGAAGTTGAGAAATACAGCAGGTGGCGACCTTCGTCATATTCAGAAAAGTGCAGAAGATGTCGATAATAGAGGAGGTGACACGCAAAGACGAACATGTCCAAATTTAAAACAAATGAAATACAAAATCGAACGGTGCATGTAGAATAAACAGAATTTAAAACATGACATAATTGAAGCAAATTCTTATGTGTCACGCGTTACAAGCCTGTGAAAATACATGGCTCATAGCAAACACAACTATGTCAACACATACATTTCGTGCAAAGAAGAACTAGTGTTACAGCCTATAGGAGGCGTTGATTCAAGTCACGTGATTTACGTTCCAGGCATGGCCAGACGTTCCTGTGCAGAGCAAGAGACACAAAACAAGAACAGTATCGTGTTTCATATTCTCATAGATTTTCTTGGAATGCACGATTGTTCTGTTGACGAAACTATCTCACCTTTCCAGTTCGAACATACAGTTACTCACCTGCCGACCGCGTTCGTCTCTAAAGATGTACGAAATTTAGTTCACATATGGGAAATCAAACGAATTTTCCTATAGAAGTACGAAGCTATGTTAAACATGTTGATTTGGAGGCAGTTACATTCTACACGTCCGGACCGTATTGAAAGTCTTTTCTGAACCGCGAGCTGACGTATTTGCCAGTCATCCAATCTCAAATGACAAGAAGAAAGAGGTTGATAGGTTACTGAAAACTGATTTTGGAGAAGACTAGCGAAATCAAGAGTTCTTAAGTTGGTATACATCCATCATTGACGACATACACACGTTGTTCAATGAAAAAGTAGAAGAAATTGCTTTTGACTGTTCTGAAAATGATTCAGGTTTATATGTTTAATTGTAACAGTTACCACAGAGAACCTTTCTAATGATAGGCAATGCCGTTGTTAAATAATTGTTTTCCCTCATGGTGATTTATAATATTTTAAATAATTTTGGAGCAACAATAAACACAGAACGGAGTAAAACACTGAAAAGGAATATCAGTGTTATACTTGTCAATTTAGAATTTTTTTCTATGATATCACATTCTAAATTGTCAGCAAATGACGATCGAAGGGACTGATATGTTAAAAATCTACGGATACCAGTCACTAAGTGAAGGCCCCTATTTTGACCAGGGGTGGAATTCTTCCTACACGTCGGTCAGGGGGCCTGAAGATGGCATAATGTAGTAGTGAAACTGGTTGGTCACATAAAATAACAATACGAAGCTTAGACGGGACGGGTAGACGGGTGAAGGTGTTGTGATTCGACGTTTCTACATGGGTTTTGTTCCTTTATGGGTATGCTACGGTATTGTGGTGCTGGAATTTCTATTTATATCAGCACTGTAGACAAGTGACAGCAAACAAACAATGCATTGCATAACTTTATTTTCTGTTTTGAAGCCCGAATTAAAACTGTATGAGCACGATTCGTATAAATAGCTATAAGGAAAGCAATGAAGCATATGTGATTGATATTCCAAAGAGTGACAACCGGACAATGTTTCAAACGTGAGAAGCAAACACTTACAGACAATTGTATTTTATATGGTTACCGACATGATCATTTAGTGCAGGAGAAAACCAGTTTGTTTGCCAAGTTCGCTATGTTAACGCAATTACTGGATTACCAATTACGGCAATATGTCTTGCCATCTTCAGATCTATAAAAAGAAAATATGTCGAGATTATATGCTTACAATCATATAAAAAATCTAGTAGGGCATATGCAACAGCTCAGTGAAAGAAATGACATGCCCTTAAAACCGGGCAGTGTTAATTACATCATACAATGCTGAAACCACTCTCACATTAGGACTATTAGCTGTGAAATAATAACTTAAAATTCTGCTCATATGGACAGAGACAACCCAAAGTCAAAATATAATACTTAATACCTCTAATAAAAATAAAAACACACCATGAGAAAGTCGAGCATTACAATGACATGTCGGGTGTGCTATCATAGTGTATGCTCGACTCGAAGAACGTATGGTACCAAAAACAGATGCATACCACATCTTGCCTCTTTGGAATAATGTGACTTGAGTTGCGACAGAATTTGTATTACACAGTGCTGAGAGGTACCACCAGAAGGCGGTTTTCACCGCATGACGTCGATGCGAACTAACAGGATCACACTTCTGTTTAACACTGAAATGAACAGAAAGAATGTAACACCAGAAGAGTATATACGGAATAATCATAAGAGCAAACTTTATACAAACTATATATAAAGAGATACAACATGCTGTAAAGTGCCATGGATAGCTGCCTACGTCATTAGATTAAAACTGGAAATGTTTTGTGATGTAACGCTGACATCACATATTACATACTATAATTTATGCCATGAAATATATCTAATACGTTTAGCTTTAGGAGAAAGCTATACGCTCCACATTTACAGAATTATGAAATAGGATTTGACCTTATTGGTCAGTTTCGTGCAAGCGCAGAATAAAAATTAACAGTTACGTAATAGTAAACTGTAAAGCAAGGCCCCCACACAGTATGGGATAGTAATACAAAATAAACTTCATATATAAAATATTTTAATAGAAACATGTACCAGAAGAAAACTACGAGGGAGGTTTAATGAGCAATGCAACACATATTTTTAAAAGCAGGCTGGTTTTATTCAGGATTCCAGTACACCATATTGTTAGCAACTCTTTTGGCTACAAAACCATAATTTTAAACACGAACTCCGTATAATGCGACAGCCTGACGTCACTTACCAGAAAGGTCTGCTTGCTCGCAGGGTACCGCACTACTTGATGACGTCGGAGCCAACGTCTTGTTGCGTCAATAATCACACCGTCATCCACGTACAGCTTTCCATGGAGTGCATCCTTCTTTGATCGAACAGATCGAAGGCGAAAGGTGCCAGATGAGGGCTGCAGGTTGGATGAGGAAGAACGGACCAGTGAAGTCTTGTGAGCTCCCCTCAGATGCGCAGACTTGATTGAAGCCTAGTGTTGTCATGGAGAAGAAGTAGTTTTTATTTTTGTGACGACGAATACACTGAAGTCATTTCTTAAATTCCACTACTGTGTGCGGCCAGCCGGCACGTCGGAGATCGGACAGGTTTGCAAAATTCTGTAGTGATGTCGACAGATGGCTCGCCCAATTACCCAACTTGATTTTGGTCACTACCAGGTCTCGTGGGCATTCTGGAAGCACCTATGAGTATCTACGAAGCTGTGATTTACAGCCAAAATAAACTCAACAATGACAGCTCTCTGCTTGGAACAAACCTCCGTTACAGACGCCATTTTGAAGGCTACGTGTAGCGCCACCAAAATCGAAAATTCATGAAACTATAGGGGCTGAAGAGGGAATATTCTACAACGTGACTCAGCAAATTACACGTTTAACCAACCGATATTGGCCAAGAAAAAAAAATTGTTGTATTATTTACCGAACGCCTCTCGTACATATAAAACATATCTTTTATTTTTTAAATTTTCGTCTTTACATCAACGTGCCATCACTATATGAGTAAAACTGTAACTGGTTTATAACCATTACACACCATTTCTGAGAACACATAGTAGGACTACTTATGTGGGAAGTCAACGTAAGTTATACACTACTGGCCATTAAAATTGCTATACCACGAAGATGACATGCTACAGACGCGAAATTTATCCGACAGGTAGAAGATGCCGGGGTATGCAAATGATTAGCTTTCCAGAGCATCCACACAAGGTTGGCGCCGGTGGCGAACCCTACAACGTGCTGGCATGAGGAAACTTTCCAATCGATTTCTCATACACAAACAGCAGTTGACCGGCGTTGCCTGGTGAATCGTTGTTGTGATGCCTCGTGTACGAAGGAGAAATGTGTACCATCACGTTTCCGACTTTGATGAAGGTCAGATTGTAGCCTATAGCGATTGCGATTTATCGTATCGCGACATTGCTGCTCGCGTTGGTCGAAATCCAATGACTGTTAGCAGAATATGGAACCGGTGGGTTCAGGAGGGTAATACGGAACGCCGTGCTGGATCCCAACGGCCTCGTATCACTAGCAGTCGATATGACAGGCATCTTATCCGCATGGCTGTAAAGGATCGTGCAGCCACATCTCGATCCCTGAGTCAACAGATGGGGACGTTTCCAATACAACAACCATCTGCACGAACAGTTCGACGACGTTTGCAGCAGCATTGACTATCAGCTTGGAGACCATAGCTGCGAGTACTCTTTTCCGATGAATCCAAGTCCTGTTTAGAGCATCATGATGGTCGCATCCGTGTTTGGCGACATCGCGGTGAACGCACATTGGAAGCGTGTATTCGTCATCGCCATACTGGCGTATCACCCGGAGTGATGGTATAGGGTGCCATTGGTTACACGTCTCGGTCACCTCTTGTTCGCATTGACGGCACTTTGAACAGTGGACGTTACATTTCAGATGTGTTACGACCCGTGGCTCTACCCTTCACTTGATCCCTGCGAAACCCTACATTTCAGCAGGATAATGCACGACCGCATGTTGCAGGTCCTGTACGGGCCTTTCTGGATACAGAAAATGTTCGACTGCTGCCCTGGCCAGCACATTGTCTAGATCTCTCACCAACTGAAAACGTCTGATCAGTGGTGGCCGAGCAACTGGCTCGTCACAATGCGACAGTCACTACTCTTGATGAACTGTGGTATCGTGTTGAAGTTGCAAGGGCAGCTGTACCTGTACACGCCATCCAAGCTCTGTTTGACTCCATGCCCAGGCGTATCAAGACCATTGTTACAGCCAGAGGTGGTTGTTCTGGGTACTGATTTCTCAGGATCTATGAACCCAAATTGCGTGAAAATGTAATCACATGTCAGTTCTAGTATAATATAATTGTCCAATGAATACCCGTTTATCATCTGCCTTTCTTCTTGGTGCAGCAATTTTAAAGGCCAGTGGTGTACTTACCGACCGACTACTTTATGTAACTGCAATGATATCTTGTTTATAAATCCTGAATCAGTCGGCATGAACAGCAAAATACTTATACTTAATTTGATATTCGTATTGATCTGTGATGTACGTTACGGCTACGTATTACTCAAAGGTTGTTAGTCTGCGTAGGTCTTAGATATTATAACAATAAAATTAACATGTTACTTACAGTGCTGGGTACTGATATATCCGTAATTCACAAACCTTCGAGTACATGACAAATGTAATACGAATATTAACTTCAAAAACTGAATTTTCCTTCGTCTCCGTGTCCAAGAAATATAGAGATAATATCGAAAAGATTCTTTTGGGACAAGAGAAGTGGGTCGGCACTTTTTAGAGAACCAGATGACGAATTTGGCTCTGTTTCTCTGTTCTCTACGAAACACGTGTAAACGATAGAAAAGGAGAATGAGAGAAGATTTAAGACAGGATGAAAAACATCTCACTAAGCTCTTGTGGTATCACCTTTTCCTGGTGTATGTTATTCCCGATGGTATGATGCAGGCCTTGCCAGACTTCTAGCTGTTTTCTACCGCAGCTGCAGAAGACTCACTGCCTTCGAGTCGACGAGGAAGGCTTCTGGAGATACCGGAACACGAGTCGTCAGTCAAAGTGAGAGACAAAAAGTCGTTTGTTGCTATCGGAAGCGAAGGTCCCGGGAGGAGGTGTGGGAAAGCGAGAACTGGGAAAAAAGAGGAACCGTGTGCGCTGGAAGTTTGTCCGTCGCCGCGTTTTGCGTGCCCTCGATACGGCGAGGTCGCAGAGTTATACATCTCAGCGACCCCAACCACATCCGACTGTTTTATGGCCGCAACACGAAGCATGCGCAGGAAAGGGATGAGGCGATGGTGCTACAAACATCTGGTTTTGCAATCAGTGAGCGGCTGCTACAGTGCTCTCATTTGTAGTAATGCTAAGAGTGAAATATTTGTGTGCGGTCGCGTATGAGTTGTGTGTGTATGTATGTATGTATGTGTGTGTGTGTGTGTGTGTGTGTGTGTGTGTGTGTGTGTGTGCGTGTTTGTGAGTGAGAGTGAGAGAGAGAGAGAGAGAGAGAGAGAGAGAGAGAATTTTGCAACTGAAATTCAGATCATATCTAAGGATATGTCATACTATTAGCTCATCGTAGTATTTCACAATGTTAACGAAAACCTGCAACCAATTTTTTGTTAAATTTGTTCCATATCTTTAATGGAATTTGGAAATGACATTGTATAACAATTGTATAAGCTGCTGGTCATATTCCTCTTGAATTTGAGACCTGTTTCGTTCATGAATACAGAAAAATTTCAGGTACAAAGGATATTTTAAAACTGTTGTAGAAGTACAAACGATTCTTACAATGTCCGCAGCTCGTGGTCGTGCGGTAGAGTTCTCGCTTCCCGCGCCCGGGTTCCTGGGTTCGATTCCCGGCGGGGTCAGAGACTGGGTCACATGACTGGGTGTTGTGTGCTGTCCTTAGGTTAGTTAGGTTTAAGTAGTTCTAAGTTCTAGGGAACTGATGACCATAGATGTTACGTCCCATAGTGCTCAGAACCATTTAAACCATTTTTGATTCTTACAACTTGGGTTAATAGCAAGAGTTACACATGTATGACAATAAGAGCGGAATATCAAGGGTATAACGTTCAGAAATAAAGCTTCGCCATGCAGAGGGTGATGCATGGAGTGCCAGTTATAAATATTTCAAGCAGTATAAAAAACGCAGCAGCAAAGAATCATGTAAAACCGTTAACGTAAAACATCCTAAGCTGTAAATACCGTAGACCTACTTTATATCAGTTAGCCCTCAAGACTTTCATTACCTTTACAACAAGATATCCCGAAAATTTCTTCCTCAAATTAAGGTTGAGGAAGACATTGTTGAGAATGTACCTTTGGAGCACAGCATTGTTCTGTAATAAAACATGGACTGTGGAAAAACCGGAAAAGAAGAGACTCGAAGTTTTTGAGATGTGGTGTTACAGATGAATGTTGAAAATTAGGTGTGGAGGTTCTTCGCAGAATCGATGAAGAGAGGAACTTATGTGTTCAAATGAGTGTGAATTCCTAAGGGACTCAACTGCTGAGGTCATCGGTCTCTAGGCTTACACAGTACTTAGATTAACTTAAACTAAGAGCAACATACACACACACACACACACACACACACACACACACACACACCCGTGCCCGAGGGAGGACTCGAACCTCCGGGGGGGGGGGGGGGGGCGCAATCCGTGACATGGC
The DNA here is from genome assembly GCF_023864275.1 of Schistocerca cancellata. Lineage (NCBI taxonomy): Eukaryota > Metazoa > Arthropoda > Insecta > Orthoptera > Acrididae > Schistocerca > Schistocerca cancellata. The sequence goes on along the minus strand of NC_064630.1, from coordinate 313,032,776 downwards.
GCCGCAAACCGCGCGGCCACTACTCGCGGCTTTGGTGTGACCTCATACGCGCGTGACTGCGTGTGAGATCGCTCTCTAAGTTTTCATCTATTTTTAGGTTGCAGATATATATTTTAACGGTTTTTGTGTTAATATTTACTATATAAGTGACTTATTAGTGGTTTCTTCATTCACCTTTGCCTTTCTTGTGTTGTGACCTGATATTTATGAGTGTTTCGTATCGAGCAACTTAACCTCTTACCCGTGTTTACATTCCGCGCTGACCAGTTGCAGCTGTAGCGGCGCATCGAAAGCTAAGTACTAATTAATTTTTTGTGTATAGTAGTTTATTTATGAACTTTAGTAGTCTTCAGCCGGTGTTCTTGGTGTTTTCTGGTGAAATAACTTCAGAAGAAATTTTTGCGAACTGCTTTCAGTTTCGTTACTGTCATTAGACGTTTGATTTTCTTTCTGTGTTAGTATTTTGTTATATTCTCATTTGTTGTTGATTAATACTGTCAATAATAGTAGTTACTTTCCTTGTGGAGCAAGTTTGTGATTATTGTAATCAGTTTTTAACATCTTCTTATTGTAGTAGCGGAACTTAGATAAAGTTGTTTTCTTGTTTCAATAACTGTAAAATTTTACCATGAGTGAGAAGTGTGGGCTTTGCCGTAGGTTCGTGAGTAGTGGATTGCGGTGTGAGACTTGTTCGAAGTATTTTCACTGGGTGGAATGCAGTGGGGAAGCCAGTGGGCATTCTGGTGAGATCCTCTCCTGGAACTGCAGGTTAAGTAGCAAGAGTAAGTTGATAGAGGAGCAGGAGCGTAAGATATGTGCCCTTCAGGTGCAGTTGAAAAGCGCACAGGAGGAGCTAGATAGGATGAGGAGGGAGAAGGGGGTTGGGGAATGGGAGCTGGCTGTTGGCAAGAGATCTGCTAAGAGAAGGAGATTTTCAGATAGTTTTACTATTGGTGTTTGTAATAGATTTGACCAACTGTCAGAGTCTAGTGGAGAGGAATCTCTAGTAGCTGTAGATGTAGGAAGTATGCAGCAGACCTCAGTAGTTACGGTGGCTAGGACAGTTGCAAAGTCTAAGAGAAAGAAGAAGGTTCTGCTGTTAGGTAGTTCTCATGGTAGAGGTGTAGGCCAGCAGTTGCAGGAAGTTTTGGGGAGTGAGTACCAGGTCACCAGCATTGTGAAGCCTAATGCAGGATTGGCTCAGGTGACTTTTAACATAGGGGGGTTATGTAGGGATTTTACAAAAGAGGATCAGGTAGTGATTGTGGGTGGGGCTGGTAATAGTATTGATAGGGATGGGGAGTATGACATAGATGGTGACCTGGAAAAGATAGCCACTCAGACTGGCAACACGAATGTGCATTTCCTGGAACTGTTTCAGCGTCACGATCTGCCTCATCTTAATACAGCCGTCAGGCGTAATAACATGAGACTTGGGGGTGCGCTAATGACAGAAGGCATGAGTCACATTTCAGTGGTGTCGGTGGAGTCTATCAGCAGGACGGGTTTCACTAGACATGGCCTGCACCTCAACAGGTATGGAAAGGGGAGATTGGCAAAGCTTATAGGTGACAGCATAGGTGGGGGTGGTGGGATCACTCATGGGAAAATTCCGGTAGTTGTGGGTGTTAGAGCTGTACCTTTTTTAGATTGAAGTCAGCTGACAGGTATTCCTGCTTAAGGGAAGTCTCTCTAACAAAGAAACCACTTTCGACAGAGCTTAGGTATCCGATTAATGAGGGAATTAGTATATTTCATCAAAACATACAAGGCATTAGAGATAAAGTTAGTGAATTACTTATAGATGTTGACTCTGAAATTATTGGTATATCTGAACACTTCTTAAGTATGGAGATAATTCAGAGGCTTCCTTTACCAGGATACAGGTTGGCTGGCAGCTTTTCTAGGAGCTCTTTGCGGTGTGGGGGAGTAGCCATGTATGTGAAAAACGGTATCCCATTTGAATCAATTGATGTTTCAAAGTACTGCACTGAAAAGGTGTTTGAATGTTGTGCAGGTGTGGTTAAATTTAGTGGAGCTAAACTTCTTACTGTTGTTATCTATAGATCCCCAGACTCCGATTTCACAACGTTTTTGCTAAAGCTAGAGGAGGTTCTTGGTTCACTTTATAGGAAATACAAAAAGTTAGTTATATGTGGTGACTTCAATATACACTCCTGTAAATGGAAAAAAGAACACATTGACACCGGTGTGTCAGACCCACCATACTTGCTCCGGACACTGCGAGAGGGCTGTACAAGCAATGATCACGCGCACGGCACAGCGGACACACCAGGAACCGCAGTGTTGGCCGTCGAATGGCGCTAGCTGCGTAGCAATTGTGCACCGCCGCCGTCAGTGTCAGCCAGTTTGCCGTGGCATACGGAGCTCCATCGCAGTCTTTAACACTGGTAGCATGCCGCGACAGCGTGGACGTGAACCGTATGTGCAGTTGACGGACTTTGAGCGAGGGCGTATAGTGGGCATGCGGGAGGCCGGGTGGACGTACCGCCGAATTGCTCAACACGTGGGGCGTGAGGTCTCCATAGTACATCGATGTTGTCGCCAGTGGTCGGCGGAAGGTGCACGTGCCCGTCGACCTGGGACCGGACCGCAGCGACGCACGGATGCACGCCAAGACCGTAGGATCCTACGCAGTGCCGTAGGGGACCGCACCGCCACTTCCCAGCAAATTAGGGACACTGTTGCTCCTGGGGTATCGGCGAGGACCATTCGCAACCGTCTCCATGAAGCTGGGCTACGGTCCCGCACACCGTTAGGCCGTCTTCCGCTCACGCCCCAACATCGTGCAGCCCGCCTCCAGTGGTGTCGCGACAGGCGTGAATGGAGGGACGAATGGACACGTGTCGTCTTCAGCGATGAGAGTCGCTTCTGCCTTGATGCCAATGATGGTCGTATGCGTGTTTGGCGCCGTGCAGGTGAGCGCCACAATCAGGACTGCATACGACCGAGACACACAGGGCCAACACCCGGCATCATGGTGTGGGGAGCGATCTCCTACACTGGCCGTACACCACTGGTGATCGTCGAGGGGACACTGAATAGTGCACGGTACATCCAAACCGTCATCGAACCCATCGTTCTACCATTCCTAGACCGGCAAGGGAACTTGCTGTTCCAACAGGACAATGCACGTCCGCATGTATCCCGTGCCACCCAACGTGCTCTAGAAGGTGTAAGTCAACTACCCTGGCCAGCAAGATCTCCGGATCTGTCCCCCATCGAGCATGTTTGGGACTGGATGAAGCGTCGTCTCACGCGGTCTGCACGTCCAGCACGAACGCTGGTCCAACTGAGGCGCCAGGTGGAAATGGCATGGAAAGCCGTTCCACAGGACTACATCCAGCATCTCTACGATCGTCTCCATGGGAGAATAGCAGCCTGCATTGCTGCGAAAGGTGGATATACACTGTACTAGTGCCGACATTGTGCATGCTCTGTTGCCTGTGTCTATGTGCCTGTGGTTCTGTCAGTGTGATCATGTGATGTATCTGACCCCAGGAATGTGTCAATAAAGTTTCCCCTTCCTGGGACAATGAATTCACGGTGTTCTTATTTCAATTTCCAGGAGTGTAAATTGTATAAGTGATTGTGCAAGGAAAAGGATGCTGGTAGACCTCCTTAATTCATATAATCTTATGCAAACCGTATTCTTTCCAACGAGAGTGCAAGGGAACAGTAGAACAACCATAGACAATATTTTTGTTCATTCGTCATTACTAGAAGGGCTTTCTGTTAGCAGAATGGTGAATGGCCTTTCAGATCATGATGCACAAATTTTAAGTCTAAAAGATTTCTGTGCTGCAACGCAGGTTAAATATAGTTACCAACGTTTTAGGAAAGCTGATCCAGTTGCTGTAGAGACTTTTGTAAACCTTATCAAAGAACAAGAGTGGCAAGATATTTATAGTGCTGATACAGTAGACGATAAATATAATGCTTTCCTCAAGACTTTTCTCGTGCTCATTGAAAGTTGCTTTCCGTTAGAAGGTTCAAAACAGGGTACTAGCACAAACAGGCAGCCTGGGTGGCTGACTAAAGGTATAAGAATATCTTGTAGAACAAAGTGGCAATTATATCAAAACGTTAGAAACAGTCACAATCTAAATGCAGTAGCCCATTACAAACAGTATTGTAAGGTGCTTAAAAAAGTTATTAGGAAGGCAAAAAGTATGTGCTATGCAGATAGAATAGCTAAGTCTCGGGATAAAATTGAAGCCATATGGTCAGTCGTAAAGGAAGTGGCTGGTCTGCAGAGACAGGTCGAGGATATAGAATCAGTGCGTAGTGGGAATGTCCGTGTTACTGATAAGTCGCATATATGTACAGTATTTAATCATCACTTTCTGAATATAGCAGGTGAACTAAATAGAAACCTAGTCCCAACAAGGAATCATATAGCGCTCGTAGAAAAAAAGTGTTCCGAGACTGTTATCTGAAATGCTCCTCCATGATACTGACAAGAGGGAGATTGAGTTAATAATTAAATCACTAAAGACCAAGAACTCTACATCTACATCTACATTTATACTCCGCAAGCCACCCAACGGTGTGTGGCGGGGGGCACTTTACGTGCCACTGTCATTACCTCCCTTTCCTGTTCCAGTCGCGTATGGTTCGCGGGAAGAACGACTGTCTGAAAGCCTCTGTGCGCGCTCTAATCTCTCTAATTTTACATTCGTGATCTCCTCGGGAGGTATAAGTAGGGGGAAGCAATATATTCGATACCTCATCCAGAAACGCACCCTCTCGAAACCTGGCGAGCAAGCTACACCGCGATGCAGAGCGCCTCTCTTGCAGAGTCCGCCACTTGAGTTTGTTAAACATCTCCGTAACGCTATCACGGTTACCAAATAACCCTGTGACGAAACGCGCCGCTCTTCTTTGAATCTTCTCTATCTCCTCCGTCAACCCGATCTGGTACGGATCCCACACTGATGAGCAATACTCAAGTATAGGTCGAACGAGTGTTTTGTAAGCCACCTCCTTTGTTGATGGACTACATTTTCTAAGGACTCTCCCAATGAATCTCAACCTGGTACCCGCCTTACCAACAATTAATTTTATATGATCATTCCACTTCAAATCGTTCCGCACGCATACTCCCAGATATTTTACAGAAGTAACTGCTACCAGTGTTTGTTCCGCTATCATATAATCATACAATAAAGGATCCTTCTTTCTATGTATTCGCAATACATTACATTTGTCTATGTTAAGGGTCAGTTGCCACTCCCTGCACCAAGTGCCTACCCGCTGCAGATCTTCCTGCATTTCGCTACAATTTTCTAATGCTGCAACTTCTCTGTATACTACAGCATCATCCGCGAAAAGCCGCATGGAACTTCCGACACTATCTACTAGGTCATTTATATATATTGTGAAAAGCAATTGTCCCATAACACTCCCCTGTGGCACGCCAGAGGTTACTTTAACGTCTGTAGACGTCTCTCCGTTGATAACAACATGCTGTGTTCTGTTTGCTAAAAACTCTTCAATCCAGCCACACAGCTGGTCTGAACTCTCATGGATATGACGGGGTATCTAGCAGAATACTGAAGTATTGTTCCATGTATGGTAGCCCAGTACTTAGCCATATCTGTAGCTTTTCCTTTAGGAGTGGTCGGTTTCCTGGCCGATTAAAGTACTCGGTAGTGAAGCCACTTTATAAAAAGGGAGACAGGGATAATGTTGATAATTATAGACCTATTTCTATGCCATCGGTGTTTGCTAAAGTTATCGAGAGGGTTGTATATACAAGGTTACTGCAGCATTTAAATTCACATAATTTGCTGTCAAATGTACAGTTTGGTTTTAGAAATGGCTTAACAACTGAAAATGCTATAGTCTCTTTTCTCTGTGAGGTTTTGGACGGATTAAATAAAAGGTTGCGAACGTTAGGTGTTTTCTTTGATTTAACGAAGGCTTTCGACTGTGTTGACCACAAAATATTACTGCAGAAGTTGGAACATTATGGAGTAAGGGGAGTAGCTTACAATTGGTTCACCTCTTACTTTAAGAACAGAAAGCAGAAGGTAATTCTCCGCAATATTGAGAGTGGTAATGATGTTCAGTCCCAATGGGGCACTGTTAAATGGGGCGTTCCCCAAGGATCGGTGCTGGGGCCACTGCTGTTTCTTATTTATATAAATGATATGCCTTCTAGTATTACAGGTGATTCAAAAATATTTCTGTTTGCTGATGACACCAGCTTGGTAGTGAAGGATCTTGTGTGTAATATTGAAACATTATCAAATAATGTAGTTCATGAAATAAGTTCGTGGCTTGTGGAAAATAATTTGATGCTAAATCACAGTAAGACTCAGTTTTTAGTTTCTAACTCACAATTCAACGAGAACTGATATTTTAATCAGACAGAATGGGCATGTTATAAGCGAGACGGAACAGTTCAAGTTCCTAGGCGTACGGATAGATAGTAAGCTGTTGTGGAAAGCCCATGTTCAGGATCTTGTTCAGAAACTAAATGCCGCTTTATTTACCATTAGAACAGTATCTGAAATAAGTGACATTTCAACACGAAAAGTAGTCTACTTCGCATATTTTCATACGCTTATGTCATATGGTATTATTTTTTGGGGTAATAATTCTGATTCACAAAGGGTATTTTTGGCTCAAAAACGGGCTGTTCGAGCTATGTGTGGTGTAAGTTCTAGAGCCTCTTGTCGACTCCTATTCAATAGTCTGGGAATTCTAACATTGCCCTCACAGTATATATTTTCTTTAATGTCGTTTGCTGTTAGCAATATTAGCTTATTCCCAAGAGTTAGCAGCTTTCACTCAGTTAATACTAGGCAGAAATCAAATCTGCATGTGGAATGCACTTCCTTGACTCTTGTGCAGAAAGGAGTGCAGTATTCTGCTGCATCCATTTTCAGTAAGCTACCACAAGAACTCAAAAATCTTAGCAGTAGCCCAAACGCTTTCAAGTCTAAACTGAAGAGTTTCCTCATGGCTCACTCCTTCTATTCTGTCGAGGAGCTCCTGGAAGAGCTAAAAAATTAAGCAAATTCCTGTGTTACATTCTTGATTTTCTTTATTTAAACTAATGACGTGTCGCCTGAATATGTTTCTTATATTTCATTTTATCTGTTTCTACAATCGTGTTATAATTTCATGTATTGACTCGTTCCATGACCATGGAGACTTCTCCTTAATGTGGTCCCACGGAACAATAAATAAATAAAAAAAACTGACAAGAAGAAGGGACAGGATGATAGGATGTCAGTTAAGACACCAGGGAATAGCTTCCATGGTACTACAGGGAGCTGTAGAGGGTAAAAATTTTCTGATGTCAAAATAAATAATAAATAAATAAAAAGAAGTAGAAAATTTTCCAGCTCTTCCATGAGGTCAGTGTATCTATCTTTCTCCGGTACAAAGAAATTTTTTCACCAACAAAAAATTTGATCGTCTCGGAAGAATGCAGACAAGGGTTCAGCCTCGCAAGGTACACGTCAAACACAGACCGAGGGTGGACTTATGAAACAGCACTACTACAATTGTAAGTTGTCGTAGCTGTGATGGAAAAGAACCAGTGCTCCAAGGAGGTAGGCAGCAAACATAATGTGAAAACGTACTAAATGCTTGCTTCGGAAATGATTTTGAGCGATTTTTTAGAGCCCACATGAAGTGTAAAACGTTACAATATCATACCAGACTTCTTAGCAATAAATAATCTTGAGCAAATAGAGGGCTTTATGATAGATATGGGAACTAGCAAGCACAAGCGAGACTGAATACCGTAACATCAAATTTCACCATAAACACAAAATACATCTATTTAAAAAAGCAGATAAAAATGCTAACCGCTTTCATAAGGGACACTCTATTCCTTTCAAAATAACTACGTATAAGTGGACCATGTGAAGCTTAAACTCAAAGAAATTGTATTACCAGCAACCGAGTTTAGTACCAAGGAAAGCAATAACACACGTAATAGACTCCTCTTGGTACACAAAACAAGTCAGGACACTGTTGCAGAACCATAAAAAAGCATGAATGGTGTAACAGAACGCCAGATCTCCAAGACTGGCGATATTGCACAGAAGCTCGAAATCTTGCGCCAGATTGACAAGAACGCAAAATCTTTATACCCGGCGGTGTTTCATAGAATCTCTAAATTTAGCGCTGAAATGAATGAGATATGCTTTTAATGGTTTCCACAACGAAACTCTGTTTCAAAATATGCCGGAAAACCCAAAGTATGTATTGTATGTAGCGTATACCAGCTATAAGACACAATCAATACTTACACTATGTGATATCTTGAGTCAAGATCGTATGCTCAGTGATGAAACAAAGCAGTTGGCTTTACCAAAAATATCGACCATTAGACAATGTGTCTAATAGTGTATTTTAAATACGACAGTATGCTATCTTAGGCACTGTATATCACATAAAACACTTGATAATGGTACTTTGAAGCTGAAATCATGATTGTGTAAGTGTAAATGTAACACTGCAAATAAACAACAGTCTAATGGCGGTACTGATTTTAAAGAAATTTATTTCCCTGTTTTCTTACAAGCTGCCTAAGATTAAAACATGACTGCGTGCTTTTCATTCTCATGCTGCTGACCAAACTATATCTCTGAGGGGAGTTTGGAAGCAAGCAGCCTCCAGCTGATGGAACGCGAAGTGGAACACATCGCAATAACGAAGTTTGCCTTTATGGGGTGTCTTCCCGTGCACCACCATTTAGATTGGTGGCGCTCTGCATTTCTGAGCTTCCTCCGAGGTATAGTACCACCATACCACCTTCCGTCTAGTCTGACGCACCTTTAGAACCGACTTCCTGCTCCTTTTCCATATTCTTAAATGGTTTCACCATTAAGTACCCACCACAGCCCTGGATTGTAGATGTGTTGCTCAATATCAACCCTCCCATTACGTAAGATTCCCCTTCAGTCGTGATACACGATATTGTGAGTTAGCAATTCCGGAATCTCTTTATGCGCCATGTTCGTGCTCAGAGCCGGACTGGTATGTTTAGAAGAAAGTAAGCACCTGAGTTATAGTGCGCCCCTGAAGTTTAGAAGAAGTGCGCTATCCTCTCACTGTAGAGCGGTAAGGATAAAACTAAGAAAGTTTCACCCAAGTAAGTGAAGAATTGTAGTTCGCATCCCATGTGCGTTTTACACATTTAAGAGTATACCGAAACGTTGTTGTTGTTAACCCTACTTTTTACGAAGTAATTTAGTGATGAAGTAAAGATGTTACGAGCGAGCACGGAAATCGGCACTGCTACCATTCGTGTACAGTGCTCCGCGGTGTGTTTAGGCAGTGAGAGAGACCCGTTTGTTTATTCAAACAAATACACCCATGATGTCATAAGATCGAAGCACCCGATTAAATAAGCAATAGACTGTTGACGATTAGCAGCCATGATGTGACGTCATCACCCAAGTGCAGTAATACGTTATCTTGTTGGAAATATAATTAGCAAGAGACTTTCACCATAATGAATAAAGGATTTTATTACACAATGTCTCAGTAGTTCGCACCTCCCTTTTTTCATAGCTGACACTGTTACTTCATGGATTTTGAGAATTTTGTAGTGGTTAACCCCCAACAGACGTAATCGACTCTATGGAGACAGAACACAGTTCCTCCCTCGCCCACGCATTGCATTGGGTTACTACCATTGCTCTGAGTTGCTCTTCTATTCGTTCCAACCTCAGCCGTTACTTTGTACCCCCTCCTCCAGGGCCGTGTGCCTTACACGCTGCAGTTACTGCCTCCAGAGTGCCCAGCTGATTGGTTTATTCTTTCAGTTTTCACTTTCATGAACTGATCACCTACCTATCTCTTTCATCTATACCTCATTGACACATCACGACGAGGCTCGCCTTCATCTGCATCCTGGTCGGTAGCCAATGCTACTCAGATGATGATGATGATGATGTTTGGTTTGTGGGGCGCTCAACTGCGTGGTTATCAGCGCCCGTACAATTTCCCAATCTTTGCTCAGTCCAATTTCGCCACTTTCCTGGATGATGATGAAATGATGAGGACAACACAAACACCCAGTCATCTCGAGGCAGGTGAAAATCCCTGACCCCGCCGGGAATCGAACCCGGCACCCCGTGCTCGGGAAGCGCAAACGCTACCGCGAGACCACGAGCGGCGGACGCTACTCAGACATATTGCCTCCCCCCCCCCCCAGGGAGGGGGAAGAAAAACCCTGCGACTAGTGGATATATCACCGCTGAATCAATATTATTCTGAAACCCATTACCTGAACTTGTTCACCCAATTTCTTATTCTTTAACGGGAGCACCCTTCCGGTTCGTCGCGGGTGGGGCGGTATAGATGTTAATATGTCTACCCTGGCATTGCGATCACGGACGGTTGTCCACGAATACACCCAGAAAAATACCCTGCATTAACCGCAACATAATTTTCTCATTACTCAAATCCCATTTCTTCCTAAGCCACAACATCCATCACTAAAGCTTCCGATTCAGCAAATCACTTACGAAACCACTATATACCGCAAATTCCGCCTATGCGTCGGTTGCAGGCACTATTTAATGCTACCCTACATTTCTGCACTCATGCTGATCAGGATGACGAGTAAGCCTCTTTTCAGCGCGACCGTGCCCCCATCTGTCCGTCACTACCACGTTGCTACTAACTTATACACCTGCAGTTCTTTGGAATCGCCTGTTTAGACTGTCCAGTGAGACAGAGCCCACGAGTCTGTTAACCATCGACTTTTCACCCACCACTACCTCCTTAGGTAATTACATACTACTTTTTCATCCACCTAGAGAAAGCGGACATTGAATTCCAAAAGTTTATTATATTAACAATTTATACACTACTGGCCTTTAAAATTGCTACACCAAGAAGAAATGCAGATGATAAACGGGTATTCATTGGACAAATATGTTATACTAGAACTGACATGTGATTACATTTAAACGCAATTTGGGTGCATAGATCCTGAGAAATCAGTACCCAGAACAACCACCTCTGGCCGTAATAAAGTCCTTGATACGCCTGGGCATTGAGTCAAACAGAGCTTGGATGGCGTGTACAGGTACAGCTGCCCATGCAGCTTCAACACGATACCACAGTTCATCAAGAGTAGTGACTGGCGTAGTGTGACGAGCCAGTTGCTCGGTCACCATTGACCGGACGTTTTCAATTAGTGAGAGATCTGGAGAATGTGCTGGCCAGGGCAGCAGTCGGACATTTTCTGTATCCAGAAAGGCCCGTACAGGACCTGCAACATGCGGACGTGCATTATCTTGCTGAAATGTGGGGTTTCGCAGGGTTCGAATGAAGGGTAGAGCCACGGGTCGTAACACATCTGAAATGTAGCGTCCACTGTTCAAAGTGCCGTCAATGCGAACGAGAGGTGACCCCAAACCATCACGCCGGTTGATACGCCGGTATAGCGATGACGAATACACGCTTCCAATGTGCATTCACCGCGATGTCGCCAAACACGGATGCGACTATCATGATGCTGTAAACAGAACCTGGATTCATCTGACAAAATGACGTTTTGCCATTCGTGCACCCAGGTTCGTCGTTGAGTACACCATCGCAGGCGCTCCTGTCTGTGATGCAGCGTCAAGGGTAACCGCAGCCATGGTCTCCGAACTGGTAGTCCATGCTGCTGCAAACGTCGTCGAACTGTTCGTGCAGATGGTTGTTGCCTTGCAAACGTCCCCATCTGTTGACTCAGGGATCGAGACGTGGCTGCACGATCCGTTACAGCCATGCGGATTAGATGCCTGTCATCTCGACTGCAAGTGAGACGAGGCCGTTGGGATCCAGCACGGCGTTCCGTATTACCCTCCTGAACCCACCGATTCGATATTCTGCTAACAGTCATTGGATCTCGACCAACGCGAGTAGCAGTGTCGCGATACGATAAACCGCAATCGCGATAGGCTACAATCCGACCTTTATCAAAGTCGGAAACGTGATGGCACGCATTTCTCCTCCTTACACGAGGCATCACAACAACGTTTCACCAGGCAACGCCGGTCAACTGCTGTTGGATCTCGACCAACGCGAGCAGCAGTGTCGCGATACGATAAACCGCAATCGCGATAGGCTACAATCCGACCTTTATCAAAGTCGGAAACGTGATGGCACGCATTTCTCCTCCTTACACGAGGCATCACAACAACGTTTCACCAGGCAACGCCGGTCAACTGCTGTTTGTGTACGAGAAATCGGTTGAAAACTTTCCTCATGTCAGCACGTTGTAGGTGTTGCCAGCGGCGCCAACCTTGTGTGAATGCTCTGAAAAGCTAATCATTTGTATATCACAGCATCTTCTTCCTGTCGGTAAATTTCGAGTCTGTAGCACGTCATCTTCGTGGTGTAGCAATTTTAATGGCAGCAAGTGCTCGACTACCTGAGCTACCCGAGCATGACTGACGACTCTTCGTCACTTCTTTACTTCAGCACACAATTTTTGTCTTTCGCCCCGGAAGTATTTTTAACAACATAACGACTTTTCGTCCTGAGGCAGATAACACTGTCCACTTACGAAACTTTCAGCCCATGTATCTTCTTCTTTTTATCGGCCCTTATCTCGTGTTTTAAGGGGGTCGGCAGGTTAGTCTGGACTTTGCAGTGCTGACCTTGGAGGATGGCCAGATACCCTTCCCGTCTCCAATCCTTCCCCTCTGTGACGGAATTAGTGTATCACATCTATCTGCGCCTCGTGTTATCCCACGTGAAAATTTGCGTAAGTTTTCAAAAATCTTCTGAGACGTGTATCTGATGCGGAACGTGATTACCAGCTCGGTATTTACCATGTCGAACTTGAGAAATCGCCCATAAAACACATTCACGCTGTCAGGCACACCGCCTCTCGTCGCTAATCCGCCAGGCGTAACTGATCTTGTGACAGGGCGATTTCTCGAAATCCAGAAGCGGTGTGTTACAGCGCGCAGCTATCCGAATGTGTTAAATCTTCAGATCATAATAATGGGGAAAGTATTTTCATTTTGTGCTAGAACTAGGGACGTCGTGGCGACTACTTCTGGCATCATCAGCATAACACACTGATGAATGTCGCCTGCACCACCAGCAGAAATGTGTGTTATTTTGTCGTATATGAGGCGGTAGTACACTAAGAAGAGCTCAGGTCAATTGTCTGCGACCGTATATACAGGGTTTGGCAGAAAAAGGGCCGATTTGGATATAGTGGCTGAGGATTATACTGTAAAACATTTTCAATCACACCAATGGAACGCTTGTATACTGCCATTTCACTCACTGTTCATGTTTTGAAAATGAAAACTCAGACAATCAGCGACCCAAATCGTTCACGGGACGTTCAATCACCTGTATAGGAGTGTTTCTGATTTGGAGACAATAGCGTCCTTCAGTTCCAAAATGGTGTCTAGATATCTGACATACACGCTGTGTTTGAGGAACCCCTAAAGAAGGTAATTCCAGGCCGATACGTCGGCTGATCTGGGAGGTCACAGAACTTCCCCTTTCGTTGAGGTGATAGGCTTACCAAACTCTCTGCGCACTTCTGCCACTGAAATTTGCGTACAATCAGGCTTATCACTATCTTACTGAAACCAAGACTCATTTGCATGTAATTTTTGAAGTTCAGGTGCGAGCAGCGTGTCAGTCACGGCAGCATACCGCTGAGATGTGACTGTAGCTGTTTATCCACTTTCACCCTGTTTTGTTTGTTTACGTAGCCCCTGAAATGAAAATGTGCCCTTTTACTCATCCTTAGCAAATTTAAGAAACCTTCATTCTCCCTAATTTTAGTCAACATTTCAACAACCAGAGTCATATGCTTTTCGTAATCATTTCCATTTACAACTGCAGCACACCTTGTCTCTTGTACGGTTGCAACTTGAAATACACTCCTGGAAATTGAAATAAGAACACCGTGAATTCATTGTCCCAGGAAGGGGAAACTTTATTGACACATTCCTGGGGTCAGATACATCACATGATCACACTAACAGAACCACAGGCACATAGACACAGGCAACAGAGCATGCACAATGTCGGCACTAGTACAGTGTATATCCACCTTTCGCAGCAATGCAGGCTGCTATTCTCCCATGGAGACGATCGTAGAGATGCTGGATGTAGTCCTGTGGAACGGCTTGCCATGCCATTTCCACCTGGCGCCTCAGTTGGACCAGCGTTCGTGCTGGACGTGCAGACCGCGTGAGACGACGCTTCATCCAGTCCCAAACATGCTCAATGGGGGACAGATCCGGAGATCTTGCTGGCCAGGGTAGTTGACTTACACCTTCTAGAGCACGGGATACATGCGGACGTGCATTGTCCTGTTGGAACAGCAAGTTCCCTTGCCGGTCTAGGAATGGTAGAACGATGGGTTCGATGACGGTTTGGATGTACCGTGCACTATTCAGTGTCCCCTCGACGATCACCAGTGGTGTACGGCCAGTGTAGGAGATCGCTCCCCACACCATGATGCCGGGTGTTGGCCCTGTGTGCCTCGGTCGTATGCAGTCCTGATTGTGGCGCTCACCTGCACGGCGCCAAACACGCATACGACCATCATTGGCATCAAGGCAGAAGCGACTCTCATCGCTGAAGACGACACGTCTCCATTCGTCCCTCCATTCACGCCTGTCGCGACACCACTGGAGGCGGGCTGCACGATGTTGGGGCGTGAGCGGAAGACGGCCTAACGGTGTGCGGGACCGTAGCCCAGCTTCATGGAGACGGTTGCGAATGGTCCTCGCCGATACCCCAGGAGCAACAGTGTCCCTAATTTGCTGGGAAGTAGCGGTGCGGTCCCCTACGGAACTGCGTAGGATCCTACGGTCTTGGCGTGCATCCGAGCGTCGCTGCGGTCCGGTCCCAGGTCGACGGGCACGTGCACCTTCTGCCGACCACTGGCGACAACATCGATGTACTGTGGAGACCTCACGCCCCACGTGTTGAGCAATTCGGCGGTACGTCCACCCGGCCTCCCGCATGCCCACTATACGCCCTCGCTCAAAGTCCGTCAACTGCACATACGGTTCACGTCCACGCTGTCGCGGCATGCTACCAGTGTTAAAGACTGCGATGGAGCTCCGTATGCCACGGCAAACTGGCTGACACTGACGGCGGCGGTGCACAAATGCTGCGCAGCTAGCGCCATTCGACGGCCAACACCGCGGTTCCTGGTGTGTCCGCTGTGCCGTGCGTGTGATCATTGCTTGTACAGCCCTCTCGCAGTGTCCGGAGCAAGTATGGTTGGTCTGACACACCGGTGTCAATGTGTTCTTTTTTCCATTTCCAGGAGTGTATCCATAAAATTCTGTGCACATTACGACTGAATAGCGGCACTATTGCCATAGTCTGTTTCACAGAACGCTTTGGAGTGTTGGTTACAGCGCTTTGCACTTCCTCTATTCGTTCCTGTGAGCGACAACTTTTGCATCTTTCTGGATATTTCAGCTTAATGGGAGATTTTAGTCGAGAGGCACGAAAAATTAATCAAATGTAATATCAATACCATTTTTATTAAGACAGAAGTTTCACCACTTCATTACATATACATTCGAGTATGAAAAAAGATTTTCATCACGAAACAAATTACAACTGGCAACTGCAGCCCTTGTAAAAAGTATGTGCCACGCGGCGAGTCCTGGTTTGTGCGGAGCGTTTTAGAGATGCGGGCTATTTCTGAAACCTATAAGAAGGAAAATGCTTAAATTATAATAAATTTAGTGGTAATCAAGATGGAATTGTGAAAAACACCTAAACTCTAGCTAAGACACCCTAAATTTAATTATCTTTCATTTGGAAAAGAATTACTTGATCCGTGGAGCTTCCAGCACGTATTGCACGCTGAAATACTATATGTTGTTTCGGCCTATATTCTGGTCATTCAACACGGCATACACAGTGAAAAGTCATGGAATACCACCTAATATCGTGTCGGACGTCCTTTTTCGCGTCGTTGTGCTGTAACTCGACGTCGCATGGGCTCAACAAGTCGTTGGAAGTCCCCTACAGAAATACTGAGCCATGCTGCGTATACAGCCATTGATAATTGCGAAAATGTTTCCGGTGTACGATTTTATGCACGATATCAGCTCTAGATTATGCTTCACAATGTTCAATCGGAATCTTGTCGGGAAATCTGGGGGCCAAATCATTCACTCGAATTGTCCACAGTGTTCTTCAAACCAGTCACGAACAACTGTAGCCCTGTGACAGTGGGTATTCTCATCCATAAAAATTCCATCATTGTTTGGGCAATGAAGTCATGAATGGTTGCAAATGGCTCCAAGTAGCCGCCCATGCTCATTTACAGTCAATGGTCCGTTTAGTTGGACCAGAGGACCCAGCCCTGTTTAGAGCCCACACCATTATGGAGTCACCACCATCTTGCACCGTGCCTTGATAACATCTTGGGTCCATGGCTTCGTGGGGTCTGCGCCACACTCGATGCCTAACATCAGCTGTTACAAGCTGAAATTGGGACTCATCCAACCAGGTCAGGATTTTCCACTCGTCTAGGGTCCATTATTTCATTCAGTGCTGCATGTCTCTTAGCACTGACAACATTATGACCGCCGCTGTCGTAGGTCGGTAAGTGACGCCCGTCGGCCACTTCGTTGTCCGTGGTGATATGTAATGGCGGAAACTTTGTGTTCTAGGCACACTCTTGACACTGTGGATCTCGGAGCATTGAATTATCTAACTATTTCTGAAACGGAATGTCCCATGCGTCTTGCTCCGATTACCATTCCACGTTTAAAGTCTGTTAATCTCCTTCGTGTGGTCTTAATCACGTCGGAAACCTTTTTACGTAAAGCACTTGAGTACAAATGATATCTCCTCAGTGCAATGCCTATTTATACCTTTTGTATGCGTTACTGCCGTGTTCTGTATACGTGCATATCGTTATGCCATGACTTTTGTCATCTCAGTGTGACTTTCAAAATACTTCCACAATCAAAAAGTTCTTTTGCAGGCACAATCTATAGGACGCTCAATTGTTAACACAACCGATAGGGGTAGATTTACTTTTCCATTGCGACAGTCAGCCGGCGGCGAGCAGGCGCTGACTATGTTTGCCCTCCGCTGTGAGGCCTTCGTTTGTGTACAATGTTTGGACAAATCTGTGTTAGGTGAGGCAACACAACGTATTGAGTGAAAAAATTTCACTTGAAATGGGGAAATAGAGGCGCTCTATTAGCTAAACCGTATTCATGTACGACTCGTACGTGTGTACAGAATTATCACGTGCAGTAAAATGATTATTTCGAGTGGAATTTCCTGACGTTCAAAACTTATAATCGGAGTATATTTCATCGATTGGTAAATAACTTACATGAAACGGAAAGTGTTCGTGACATGACAAATAAGTTCAAATGGTTCAAATGGCTCTGAGCATGATGGGACTTAACATCTGAGCTCATCAGTCCCCTAGAGCTTAGAACTACTTAAACCTAACTAACCTAGGGACATGACACACATCCATGCCCGAGGCGGGAGGCAGGATGCGAACCTGCGACCGTAGCGGTCCCGCGGTTCAAGACTGAAGCGCCTAGAACCGCTCGGCCACAGCGGCCGGCGACACATAGGCAACAACCACGTACAGTACTCACACAATAAACACTATACAGCACTGGACTTGCTCTGGAAAGGTTTCCTAAGCAGGTCGATGTCTTTCTTAGAAATGGGAGTTTGCTATGGCTCTGTTCAAATGGCTACGAAGTTACGACAGATAAAGCCCTATAAAATAACTACAGCCAAGAACTTATACCGAGTGACCCTGCAGAAAGGTTGCGGTTTTGTGAATGGATTTTGAATAGGGTGCATGACGGAGAAACTGACCCTAACTTTCTTTGCAGACGAGTCGTGATTGCACCTAAGCGGCTATGTTAATTCACAAAATGGTCGTCGTTGGAGTACTGGAAAGCCTAACGTAGTGCACGAGGCACTCCTGCATGATCAAAAAATAGGAGTGTGGTGCGCTATTAGCGATGAGAGGAATAATAGGCCCTATTTCTTTCTAGGAAACAATTAACAGTGAGAGGTATATGGGAAACATTTCATGGCCTTTTTTAGACCAATTAACTGAGAGAGAACGTGCTTTCGTAACCTTTAAGCAAGACTCCGCGACGGAAAATACAGCCGTCTACACTTAGGCCTACATCTGCATGTACGTGTACACGATTGTTCTGCAATTTACAATTAAGTACGTGGCAGAGGATTCATCTAACCACCTTTAAGCTATTTGTCTACCCTTCAATTTTCGAAGATACGGGGGTAAAACGGACACTTAAATCTTTCTGTGTGAGCTCTGATGTGTCTTATTTTATCATTATGACCATTTCCCCCTGTGTAAGTTGGCGTCAACATAAGCTGCTGATTGAAATTTCAGGAGAAGACCCTGCCACAACGAAAAACCACCTTTGTTTTAATGGCTGCCACCCCAATTCACGTGTAATGCCCATCGCACTCTCTCCCCTATTTCGCTGCAGTACAAGACGAGATGCCTTTCTTCGAACTTTTTCGATGTCCTCCCTCAGTCCCAGCGGATCCCACACTACACAACAATACTCCAGAAGAGACGGGACAAGCGTGGTGTAAGCAATCTCTGTAATAGACCTGTTGCACTTTCTAAGTGACCCGCCAACTTCTCATTACAGGAAAGTGATGACGTGTTTGAAGACAGAGTTAACGTAGCACTAGCGATATATTGCCCTGTCTGAGCCGTGGCGCTCGTTACTGGCGCGCCAGTCTCTTGGATGTCCATTATCGATCCTTCGATGTTTCTTATCTTTGCTTGCCTTGTTGTTTTCCGCATTAGCGGGGCGAGTGGCAGTTGACGCTTGCTCGGTCTACCTGCTGAGACGCCGCGAGGTACTAGGTGGGAAGCAATCACGTATATGTGGAGTTGGTTGTACGCGGTCTGCCGGTTCAGGATGAAGGATATGTGTTGGCTGCCTGCCTGTCTGCTCTCCTGATTTTGCTCGCCGTGCCTTGCGACCGCCTAGCTTGGGTTGCTGCCTGGTGTTTCCTACACGAGCCATACCGGACGTCCAGCAGAAGTTAAGCAGCCTTGTGTTTCTTTTAAAGAAAAGGAGCAAATGTATAAGACTTTTTGTAACCAATTTTGGTGGCCTCTTAAGTGTGGCCTTAGCGTTTACACAGCCTTTGGAGAGAGCTAATTTTTTTAAATTTAAATAGTTGGGGTCCTCTGTCCTTTATAATCTTTTGGGGGTTTTATTTAAATTTTCTGTTTGGGGTTCCTTGTTTGTTTACTTGTATAGCGGGAAGTGACTCCTGGCTAAAACTCGGCGAAGGTGTTTTATGTTACTGCCGCCTCCGGCATTCGTCTTTTCAATTAAGTATTGTCATCCCTTCGAGCGACCTGCTGTCACTCCTCGTTAATTAATGCTGGTTTATGTGTACTTAATTTTGAATTGGGCAATTGAATTAATATTTTGGAGCACAGTATAGCACTAAGGCAACCGCATTGTATACCACCTTGTGTCCCGGTCTAGTACCTTAATTTTAAGTGGTACGAGTTAGCTCCACTACCGGTTTTACTGAAGTGCTTCCTTCAAAATCTTGTCTTGTATAAGTTTGCCCCATGTGTGTCTGGGAACACAGAGATGAGCTTTAGTGTGACTTCAGTGCTAGTCGGTTAATGGAAACTTCATTATGGCTAAGCTTCCACTGAAGAGTTTGAGTGGAGCATACTGTGTTTGATTTGTTATTCATTTAATTACTGTAAGTTTGTTTATTTAATGGGGAGCAAGACATTTAAAGACTGTTGGTATTAACTCTCCTAGTTGCTGGTAGTTGCTAATTCGCTCTAAACGGCCTACTACTTATTCAATGGCAAGGCTGTTGGTTACTGTGAGTACAAATTCCCGCTATTTGTTTGTTGCCGAAATTGTTAAAGTGTCTGTCTCGTGTTTGAACTAAATTAATATAAACCTTAAATTGCCTCCTTAAAATTTGTTGCCAGCAGAAACCCTTAAGAGAACTAAATTTTGTCACTATTTATGTCAACTTTTACTGGGACCAATATTTCATGTGGTTAAATTTTGTCTTAAAAATGTGTGTTTCTCTGATGTAATAAACGAGTGATAAAAGAAAAAAGCAAAGGGGCCTGGTCTTTTCTATTGTGTCCGGTTTGTAACACGTATCACTATCGTTGCCCCTATTTAGCCCTCGGCGAACTTTGTCTCTGGGCGGCATTAAAACAGAATGTTTACAAATCAAATCCACACACTTTAGATGAACTGAAAAGTATCATCCTCATTTTTCGGAGGGAAATAATATGCAATTTGCTAAACAGGTGCCGGAAATACTTAAACAACGAAAGGATACAGTTATAGCATCTCCTTTCTTAATATAAGCAAGTAATTTTCTTCTCTTCTCTGATCATCTAGTGCTTCAGGTATGCAAATTAAGACAGTACTTTTTCATCGGTTTCGTCCAGATCCTTCAGTGAAGTACACTTCCTTTTACTTCATCTCCTCCCATAACTTGATTGTGTGTGCTGACGGTACTGGATCATTCCATCCAAGGTTGAAATGGCGACGGTATTCCGGTCTGGTGGCAGCAATACATTCACAACTTTTTGTTAAGGGCCTTCACAGCCACAGAACGTTGAGGCCGCCTACAGCGCCCCATCTCAGCAGATGTGGTGCCTGCATGAAACGTATTACAATCAGTGTTGCCAATAATACCACTGCAATTTTATAGACAGTCTGAAACAGCCCGTTTTTCTGCCATAGTCTGTGTAACTGAAAGTTCGTCACGATGCGGCCACACGAGCTCGAAGTACCTTGCAGGAGGCGCGCTCGTGGCTAGTGGCGTTCGTCACGGGAGGGCGACAGGGGCAGTGAAAAGGGGGGGGGGGGTGAGGGAGGGGGTGTGTGGGAACGCGACGCGGCTACCAGAGGTGGTGGCGAGTGGTCCCGGGACCCGGCCACGTCACCAGAGCGGCTTACACACGCGCCCTGCCCGATCCGATTTGTCCGGCGCGCTTAGCACCTCGTCCTGCCGCCAGCGCCGTTCCCTGATTCACTCTTTTATCCCTCGTTACGGCTTCACACTCTCCCAATTCCACATTTAAGCACATTTCAACAGTTTTCATGTATTTCGCGTTTCCGAGCGTATTTATGGGGGATTTTGGAAAAAAAAAGAAAGCAGACGTGTGTAGCAGGAATATTGTACCGGTTACCGAAGAGCGGATCTGTACTGAAATCACTTTTATTGGGGAAACAAATTCGGCTCTTTCTCTCCACTCTGTGACGAATAAAACACGGCCTGCGTGTTAACATCTCTCGAGGCGCTAAATACTGTAGTGCATTAGCGGGATGGAGTTACGTTTATAGCGCAATCGCCTACATTCTCAACTTCTTCGTTCTGGCACAGACAGGGCGCCAGTGGTCAAAGTACAGCAAGCACGGAAAAGCACTATTATCAGTTTTTATGATGTTTGTTTCCACGAACAGTGAAAGCAATCTATTTTTATGGGATTTCAGATCGTTTAAATTCAACGAATGTAAAACAGAAGTGAGCCGTGGTAAAAATTGCTGTTTTGAAGAGCGCGCCGCAGCGCGTAGTGTGAAGCAGTCGCCCTCCGTTTCTGGAGGTGGCGCCGCTGTGGCAATCGCAGCTTTGGTGTCTCCCTCTGGTGGGAAAGGGGAAAGGTTGCCTGTTCACGTGCATTTAGGTGCGCTATGAGCTCGCCAGTGAGTCAGTCTGGGCCAGTCTCTCGTCCCCAGCTTGCTAGTCTGTCTCTCGTCCGCATTTATTAGGCAGTTAGTGTCTGTCTGTCGTTCGGAGTGCAGGTATGTCTGTCGTTCGGATCAACCTTTAAAGGCGGCAAAATGAGAGTCTTTCCACTCCGCCAGTAAGAGAACTAAGCGAGTGGTCACCCGGTCGGGGCTTAGTTCATGCATCTGAGTCTGCCCGTTAGGCTACCAGTCTGCTCGAGTTTGCTCAGGCAATGGTCATTGGCGGTTGGATCGATCGGTTGGTCGGTCGCGCACTGAGACACAATATGACTTGTCCGTCTTGACCGTCGGCGCATGTGAGGTCCCCACGTAAGTCCAGTGGGCCGCGGCGTATAGCCAGGGGTAGTGACCTCGCGGTCGACACGAGAGCAACAGGAGTCAACCTACGACATCGGTCTGGCCGGTGCGAGCGGCGACGCCCTGGGACGGGAGATCGGCGCGCCTTCCTGCGTCCGTTGAAGCGGCTGGCAGCGGACGGTTCGGGAGAGCGATTTAGGGGTGCTACGCCAGGTCTTTGCCAGAAATCGCAGTTTATTAGAAGTTAAGTGAGTGGTGATATGTTGTTTCATTTACTTGTTAAATTCTACTTGTTTTCTTGGTGAGGTCACCAGCCGCTTTGTTTTGGGGTCGTCCCACCATTCTTCTCCGTTTGCCCACCCGCGGGAATGTGGTTGTTTATAAATTATGTGGTCCGTTTTTCCCTTGTGGGGTAGGGGCGGGTTAGAGCAACCTGCGGTTTGGGTTGTTCGGTAATATCCCTATCAATCTACCGTACCTTAGTAGGTGCCTGTGTCATGTTTGTCGGAATTGCTGTGTTAACTAATTTATTGCTTGGAGTGTAGCGGCCTAACACCTGAAATATGTTTTGATCTTTGGAAAATTTGATATTATTGCCTATGATCTTGAGAGGCGATATCTGTGTACTGCAGAGCATCTTAACTATTGTTTGGCCAACCTTGTAGAATTTTATAGAAGATTGCATTTCATGGGCTTTTATTTAAATGATCATTTTAATATATAAAGTTGCCACTCTTTCACCGTAAGACTTTTCTTAGAAGTTAAAATCAAGTTGCACCTTGGTGTTTTGGTGTTTTGTACGATTTCCATCCCTCCTACAGGGGGTGCATAGTTTGTGTGCTTGTGTAAATTGTTAAAACTCTTAGTTTAAAGTTATCTGGTGTGTTGCAGATTTGCACCAGTGTAGTCTTTCAGAGGCTGTTGGGAGCGGTCGTAACTACGGCCGTGTCAAAAGGGAGCGGCAAGGTTCTCTGCCCGAAAGCTCATACAGTCAAAACTTGTTTCTTTCTGCCTCTGAATAAATTGTGACTTTGATATTTAGAGGGTGCTTTCTGATTATAATTTTAAATCTGTTTCTTTTAAAAAATGCTTTTAGGCACTATTGAAGTGAATAAAATTCCCATTTGTTAAAAGGAATTTGGTTATGATTTCATCAGTTACTCCCTGGCAACTACTTCCATGCTTACATAGTGTGATTAAATGTGTGATTAAATTCTTAAGAATATTCTTTCAAAATAAATCACGGTTCAAGAAGTTAGAATTCACACCTGCATTTTCGATTGTTGAGCAGTAATTTACTTATCTTGAGCACAGTTTTGCGCCCACTGAAGACGAATACTGCTTTGAGCGTCATAAAACATAGACAATTGAGGAAGTTGAGTCAAATATTTACAATGTCGCACTCAGTGATTGCCCACAAAAGGTAAGTGAACTGTCGCATTCAAAGCGAGGGGACGCTTTCCTTCGGCAAGAAGACTGCGAGAATTTCGAGTGGTCGAGGATGGCGCACGAACGAGGAGACATGGCGGTCGCGAGAGGGATGTGCGGACTTGGCACGCCGGACATTTGCCACGATTTTACCTGCTTCGAAGGGTTGGGTCCCTTGTCTCCCCCTCCTCCTCCTCATCGCTGTCGCGCAGTAAAGGTACTTACTGAGCCTTTCCGCTGGTTTACTTAACATAGGACCAGAATCTCTTTGGATTTTCCGCCACATTTCTAGGGAGACTTTCGTTGTGGAAACTATTAAATGCATCTCGCATTGAAATCCGCATCAAATTTCGAGCCTCAGTAAAACTTTGCCAATCTTGGAGATTTTGCGCTCGTCTAATTTATACGTGCCTTTTTCGGTTCTCCTCTAGCAGCTTTCTGTCGTGTTTTGTGTGCCATGGGGGATCAGTTCCGTCTCTTATTAATTTATTTGGTATGAATCTCTCGAGTGCTGTCGATACTATTTCTTTGAACTGAAGCCACATATGGTCTTCACTTACATAGTTTGGAAATTTTGGAGACTGACTCTTAAAAAGACGTCAAGCGAATTTTTAGCTGCTTTTATAAATAGATATATTTCGCGTTTAGTTTTGGTGAATTTCTTTGTTACGGAACTGAGCCTCGCTCGACTGCGTGTTCACTAATCCCTGTTTCCGTCGTGATGCTCAGGATTATTTGTGGCTAAGAGGTCAAGTGTGTTTTCGTAACCATTTACAATTTGAATGGCCTCGTGAACTAATTGTTCAAAATAATTTTAAAAAAGCATTTAGATCAATTACGGAAGCTGTTTTCTATCTACAATAGGGTCTGAAAATGTATTTTTGTCAACATACTGAAGGTAGACTGAAGTCAGTGCCAACTATAATTGTTTGAGTGGGGTACCTACTTGTGATGAGACTCAAGTTTTCTTTGAACTGTTCAGCAACTGTTTCATCTGAGACCAGAGGTCGGTAAAAGGAGCCAGTTATTAATTTATTCCGGTTGTCGAATATAAACTCTGCCTATACTAAGTCACAGGAACTATCTGCATCAATGTCACTTGTGAGCTGAAACACACATTACCTTATTTTTCCTTAAGTTGTGCTTCTTGTTTCTCTTGTCGTGCAGACCATTACAATTACGGCTTTTCCCTCTAAAACCTAGGATGCTTTCTCTGTGACCCTGTAAATATCAGGGCTAAACAACGTAGAACAAAAACGTACGTTACAAGCATAGCATTCTGTATTACTTCATTTCCTGATTTCTAACACTTTAAATCTGTACGTCGACGTTAGATGACTTGTCAATCATAGATGTTCTTATCTCTATTTAGTGAACGTATTTTTAGTCATGTTTTGAACATTGTCCCGCTACACTTTATTAACTAATGTTTCGCAGGGAGCGAAATCGGAATGTAGAGAGTAAATCAGTATGGACTTTGTCGTTCTTCTTTTCAGACATTCACATTTCCACTTCTTCTTTCCTTATTGTCTTTTGGGCATGCAGTTGTAGAAATTAAAGTAGGCACAAATGCAGTGATCAAAAAGAAGTGATTAGCGTACATTGGCATTCTCTTTACAACGTTCCTTTCTTGTTGCTCCCCTGCCGATGAACTGTTCCTGTCGCGATCAGGAAGCGTGAAAGGAAGCTACAGTAATGACAGAGGGATCTTTATTTATAATTGGCAGAACTAATTACATACTGACCTGGCTCTGAGCACTATGCGGCTTAACTACTGAGGTCATCAGTCGCCTAGAACTTAGAACTAATTAAACCTAACTAACCTAAGGACATCACACATATCTGTGCCCGAGGCAGGATTCGAACCTGCGACCGTAGCGGTCGCTCGGCTCCAGACTGTAGCGCCTAGAACCGCACGGCCACTCCGGCCGACCTTACATACTGACACAATCGTCGGTATTGCTTTCGTTTCCCAAAAGTTATAAATATTTCGATTTCGGAAAAGAAGCTCTGTATGTCGCCAAGATGTCGAAGAAGAAGGTCCCTTACATACTGGTTGTATCGAATAAGATGTGAAGACGACGGTTTGAAAGCTAACAGAAGAAGTACGAGGAAGGGCGTCCCTTACCTGAGGGATCGCTACTCAAGCTACCTGGCTAAGGGGCAAGTGTGGCAAATGTCCGGCGTGGCAAATGTCCGGCATTCGCGAGAGGAGCGCCGTGGGCCCGCACGGGTTGTGCAGGCGGTCCCGGGGTCAGTGGGCTGCTGCTGCCTTAGTCGGCTTCGCTTGTCCACTGGAGTGGTCCGTGGAGCTGTGAAGTGGTGCGGTCGTGTCTGTTGATACCATTGTGTACGATGCCCGATGGGACCAGTTCCGGCGATTGAAAACGGGAGCCTCGCCACGGTTCGGAAAAACCTGAGTGTGAAGACTGTTTATAAACTGGCGAGTTGGATCACAAGCCGCTTGTGATTGTTTCTTACGAATCGAGCTTATTGCTTGTAATTGTTTACGCTGGTTAACGCTCTCACAAGTGTAGTAGGCTGAAGCATACATTTGCATGTGACTCTGCGGTATAGCTTGCTCAGCTGAATTACGTGATCTAGTCTGTTAGCATTCACAACTGTAAACGTTTCCTTACCGTGTCGTGCTGGTTGTGATTACATATATTGAACCTTATTAGTGAAGACTGGTAGTAACTTGGTACATTGTTTTCTCTACTGTCACGTAACTCAGTTTATCCTTGTGGCAATGCTCATGAGCCAAGCGCCCATTTAAGCAATGTACGCTTACTGTGTGGCTAACTATTGCTCCATACTAATGTTATAAACTTATTATGCTTTTACGCACTACTCTTCGGGCCTGCAATTGGTCACCTTTGCGTCGAAGTTGTTGGGCAAGCAATTCAAGTCGTTTATGGTGGTCCAAATGGTCTGGGGCGATCAGTTGATGGAGGAATGAAACTGCATAATGCAGTAACAATATTTGTAATATTACTGTGACAAAGGAGAAAGGGTAAGCACAATGGCCTTGGATTACTACGAACGAAGTTATGTACATAACAGTTGTGTTAAAATTATTACGTTCAAAAGTTTGTTAAAGTGCCTCGCTTAATTTGATTGCCATTTGGCAATTGAACCGTGTTTAAGTGCGTGCCTAGCAGTCTTTTCTTACATTCTGTACGGTCCGGCCGGAGTGGCCGTGCGGTTCTAGGCGCTACAGTCTGGAACCGCGCGACCGCTGCGGTCGCAGGTTCGAATCCTGCCAATGGCATCGATGTGTGTGATGTCCTTAGGTTAGTTAGGTTTAAGTAGTTCTAAGTTCTAGGGGATGACCTCAGAAGTTAAGTCCCATAGTGCTCAGAGCCACGTCTTTTTTTTCATTCTGAGCGAGTGCACGAAATTCAGAATGACGTTTTAATCTCTGTAAATTATTACTACCCATTTACTGAATGAGAGTTTCACGATTGTAGTCAGCTGTGTTTCTTGAGAAATGGTTATTTCTGAAATGAAATCATTAACGGTCTTACTGGTGCTGGTATTCTTGATGTTGTAAATTTAATTACTCATTTTCCTAATTCACTATTTATCAGTCTCAAGTTTTGGCATGAATTCAGCGAGTTGCTGGTAGTTAAAGATGTTGATTGCTTTAATAGCTGCTAAATTTTTAAAGTCCGCCCCGATAGCTGAATGGTCAGCGCCGTGGTCTGTCACGCCAATGGGCCCGGGTTCGATTCCCGGCTGGGTCGGAGATTATTTTCCGCTCTGGGACTGGGTGCTGTGTTGTCCTCATTATCATTACATCATCATCAGTGGAAGGCAACGGAAAACCACCACTGGAATCACTCCCCTAGACGCTCATGCGGTGGATCTCTCTGACGAGGCTTACCCCATAACATGACCTGCCGTAAAGCAGAACACAAAGTTAAAAAAAAAAATTTAAAGCAAACATCTTACTTAAAATACCGTTTTATTGGGATCTGTTAAAGCCAATTTTTATTTTTTTTAAGAGACCATTGTTTTAAATATATCTGATATTGCTCAAGCTGAAAAAGATCAAAAAAATTTCTTTTTCTTAAAATTTCAATATCATAAATACATTCTATGTCAAATCAAGCTTGTCAATTGTTAAATGAATTTTCTGTTAAATTTCCAACTGTCAATGCTGTTGCTGTTGTGTCGCCCTAGGGTTGCCCTTCAACACCACGGCCCTTCCACAACCCTCAGTAAAACCCTTTTCAGTGCGTACACTCTCAGACATTGCAATTATCTTCATAGGGAACAATTGGGTGTAGAATTTCTTAAGCATTAAAAAGAACGTGCAATCGAATAATTATTGATGGCAGTTGTTCAGTATACTCCAGACTTAGACAGGTGTCTTTGGTGTTTTTTAGGGGAAAATTAACTGCAGTTATGCATTTCTGTGAAGTTTTCTTCACATTTGTTTGTGAGATCTTTAACACCGGCCGCTGTGGCCGAGCGGTTCTAGGCGCTTCAGTCTGGAACCATGCGACCGCTACGGTCGCAGGTTCGAATCCTGCCTCGGGCATGGATGTGTGTGATGTCCTTAGGTTAGTTAGGTTTAAGTAGTTCTAAGTTCCAGGGGACTGACCTCGGATGTTAAGTCCCATAGTGCTCAGAGCCATTCCACCCATTTTTTCTTTGTTTAAACCATGGACCCCTTATTGCTAAAAATCTGGTTTTATATACGCATACACTGTGGAACACTGGAACATATGTTACCGTACATATGATCTGCTCCTGGATGGCGGCTGCTAACTAATTATCATGTATTTTAAGCATGCGGCACTCTTCCACCTATCGTATCAGTGTTTTATATTAATGTTCATAGATCATTTTCTTCTGACAAACATTGCATTAATAGTTACTCCTCTGTGTACATAATACAAAATTAAGTCTTTCGTGGCCACTTGTTGACAGATTGCCCGTTGACTTCCGTCTCTGATTCTCCGGCTGACGTTCCTTCGACGATTTTTATTTTTCTGACATTTCTGCAACAGTGGAGTGATGGAGGGTGAAGCTTTGACAATGCCAGCCACTCGTACAATCGAAAAGTCTGAAAAATTATCAAATAAACGTTGGTAGAAGAATGCCATTAAAAGGTACGTTTTCTTTTGTAATATCGTTTTTATTTGATGTGATAACAGATGACTTTCCATGAACCTCCCTGATCATGAACTAGCTCCCAAACACTGGTTGAAAAATAAGTCTTGTATTCGGAAGAGAAAAGTATTTGACATTATGAATTATGTACAAAAAGCTGCTTCTTTTTTTGAGATGTTTATTTAATCACGAAGGCCTGTTTCAGCACCATTGCCAACTTAAGGTGATCTGAAAGTAATGGTTTTATTATATACTATCTTCTACGGTAGATGGTAGGCTACTTGTCATATATGAGATTGACAACCATACATTTATGGAGTTCTTAACTATAACGTCACTGGTTAGTCACTTAAGCGTTTTTATTGCATCTTTTAAAGTTATTTTTCAAACTACATCCAAATTACTTCTTGTTTAATGAAAAATTCTACACACAAACTGAGGGAGTTGCCATGGGATGCAGCATTGCCGGAACTATAGCAGATAGATATATTCTTAAATTCATTGGAAGAAAAACTTTTCAACAACACAAACCCATTATTTAAAAGATTGTATATTACTGTAGATATATTGATGACACCCTAATGCTAATTGATGGAAATACCACAGACATCCAGCTAATACACAATGAACTAAATGCACTACATCCAAAAATGAAATTTACAATGGAACTATAACACAACTCGATGAACTTTCTAGACCTTACCATAAAAAAATGTTGAAAATGCACACAACTTTGATGTATACCGAAAACCTACTTCAACAAATAACATTATACATCGTACTTCGTGCCACCCAAAAACACAAATATACGCCTACTTTCATGCCATGATCAATAGGATAATAAACCTCCTACTAGAACAAGAAGCAATACATAAAGAAACAAAACTTTTAAAATATGTGGCACTACAGAATGTTTATAACGCAAAATTGGTTCAACAGATATGACAAAGATACCACATCATTAAAATCAAAAATACGTAATGAAAAAACACTTCAGCAAGAAAAACAAACCAAACAGAAATCCACCTATACCGACAACATACATAGGCAACATATCGAACACACTAAACACAATGTTAAAGCAAACAAACGTACAACTCGTATACCACACTAAAGAAAAATTAAAAATTAGATCGGGAAAAGTTAAATTACCAATACACTCGAATCCGGGTATATACAAAAATCGTTGTAAAGATTGTGATCTATATACGTCAGGCAACCCGGAACTTTAATATGAGATGCAGAGAACAAACTAAAAACACTGAACGCAACCCATCAACCTTCTTTCAACACCTACAGGTAGAACAACATACCACAGACAATGTAGAAAAAGAAATCCAAATTTTGCATATAGCACCTAAAGGTCGCTTACTCAATATTCTGGAAGAGATCGAAATCTACACACATGCACACTAATATCCACAACAAATACTCAGCGAGCAATTAGATCTAAAACATAAACACTGTATGGAAAACTGTATTCAAATCGATAATGAAAACGGATAAACAACCAAAAACATAAGCTAAGCCAAACCAATCACACATTTACAGATACAAATAAACAACACGTTAACTAAGGGAAATCGATAAGTAACTGCTCTGATGTAAACTTAAACATCGTTAGTTAAACGTCAAACAAAAAACTGTCACACACAGCAAATAAAATTCAGGCTATAACTTCCAACAAATATAGCCTATGAAAGCTACGTCATACTGATGTCAATACTATTACACGAAAAATAATCATTACTCCAGCAGCGAAGAAACAGCGCTTCCGCATGGCGGTAGCAATCAGCGGGGGTCAAAAATGGTTCAAATAGCTGTGAGAACTATGGGACTTATCACCTGAGGTCATCAGTCCCCTAGAACTTAGAACTATTTAAACCTAACTAACCTAAGGACATCACACACATGCATGCCCGAGACAGGATTCGAACCTGCGACCGTAGCAGTCACTCGGTTGCATACTGAAGTGCCTAGAACCGCTCGGCCACACTGGCCGGCAACGGGGGTCAGGTCGGTACTGTCGCTGCTGTAGTACTGATTATTCTTCGTGTTTCACTGTCCCTGTTAATACACGCCGATAATACGGACATCGCTGTAGATTAATTGGAGACTGCTCTGTCAATAGGGCAAGTAAAATTCCATTTAAAACTTATTTTGATTGTAACGAGGAACAAACCGACGCTTTCCATCAAGGCTGGGCGTCGTATGGGAAATGTTACGGGCATTATTCGTTTGGACTGACTCCATCAACACATTACGAAAACGAGATTGCAAATATCTACCGAAACACCAGATAAACTTCGGCTGGCCCCTATAGGAGCGGAACGCTGTGAATAACACAAGGCAACGTAGGTTACGTAGAAAGGACAGAGAAATCGCTGAGCAGGAGGCAAAAATTTGTGCCCCTAAGGTTGAATTAGGAAACGCGAATTTGGCATTATGTAGGCTAAGAGAGGAAAATAGAGACGGGGTGCTGGGAAAATGTATCAAGCAAAGGCCAAAAAAGGGAACTTTTGAAAAAACTTTAGAAATTCCGTTAGTAAATCAGTTTGGCTTGCTATGTAAAGTAGTGGAGGAAGGGTCTCATCCAGATGTAGCTGAATGTAGGTTGAAGCAGAATATTAAGGTAAAGAAAAAAGATAGGTCGGGGTCAAATCGCTGGCCATGGTGGCCGAGCGGTTCTAGGCGCTTCAGTCTGGAACCACGCAAATGCTACGGTCGCAGGTTCGAATCCTGCCTCGGGCATGGATGTGTGTGATGCCCTTAGGTTAGTTAGGTTTAAGTAGTTCTAAGATCTAGGGGACTTATGACCTCAGCTGTTGAGTCCCATAGTGCTCAGAGCCATTTGAACCATTTTTCGGGATCAAATCAGAATAGGAAAAGAAGAATTCTGCTTCTAGGTAGCAGTCATGGGAGGGGTGTAGGCAAGCAGCTTCAGGAGAAATAAGGTGCTGGGTACCAGGTCAGATGTTTTGCGAAACCCGAGTGCTAGCCATAGCCAAGTGACAGAAAAGGAAAATCAGGTAATTATAATCGGGGGAGCAGGAAACAGACTCGTTTTGAATCCAAGATATAGTATTAGGGGTGACCTGGACAAAATAGGAGGAGAAAATGGGCACACAAATGTGGGGTTTGTGGAGGTTTTTCAGCGCCGTGATCAGCCTTGGGTATGGCATGGCATGCTAAGAGTGAGCTGAACAGGATGCTCGAGGCACCTGAAAAGTTTCATATACACTACGTGATTAAAACTGTCTGGACACCTGGCTGAAAATGACTTACAAGTTCGTGGTCCCAACATCGGTAATGTTGGGATTCAGTATGGTATATAGTAGTGGTATATAGTAGTGGAGCAATGGGGCTTCAACCAACAGCGACGTCACAGCCTATCTATGACGTCAAAATGACAAAATGATGACGTCAAAATGACAAAATGATGACGTCAAAATGACAAAATGATGACGTCAAAATGACAAAATGATGACGTCAAAATGACAAAATGATGACGTCAAAATGACAAAATGATGACGTCAAAATGACAAAATGATGACGTCAAAATGACAAAATGATGACGTCACATTCACAACCTACCTATGACGTCATAATGACGTCACGATGATGTAATGTTGCATTACATCATAGTGACGTCATAATGACGTCATGATGACGTTATGATGAATGTCATCATAGTGACGTCATAATGACGTCATTATGACGTTATGATGAATGTCATCATAGTGACGTCATAATGACGTCATGATGACGTTATGATGAATGTCATCATAATGACGTCATAATGACGTCATGATGACGTTATGATGAATGTCATCATAGTGACGTCATAATGACGTCATGATGACGTTATGATGAATGTCATCATAATATCATGATAGTGTAATATTTTTATGAAGTTATGATGACATACTTGGTGGACTTTTGCCAACAGCGCTGACCTTATTTCCGCATGTTTTGATACTGACCTTACATAATATACAGCTTCCACTCACAGGCATACGTTCAATCAGGTGCTGGAAGGTTTCTTAGGGAATAGCAGCCCATTCTTCACGGAGTGCTGCACTGGGGAAAGGTATCGATGTCGTGCGTTATGATCAGGTGCTCGATCGTGTTGAAAGATGCAATCGCCATCCCCGAATTGCTCTTCAACAGTCGGAAGCAACAAAGTGCTTAAAACCATTAATTTAGGCCTGTGCTGTGATAGTGCCACCTAAAAGAACAAGGGGTGCAAGCTCCCTCCATGAAAAACACGACCACACCATAACACCACCGCCTCCGAATTTTATTGTTTCCGCTACACACGCTGGCAGATAACGTTCACCGGGAATTCGCCATGAACACATTCTGCCATTGGATCGACACACTGTGCACCGTGATACGTCACTCCACTCAACGTTTTTACACTGTTCAGTCATCCAACGTTTACGCTCCTTACACCAAGCGAGGCGTCGTTTGGCACTTACGGAGTGATGTGTGATTTATGAGCAGCCGTTCGACCATGAAATCCAAGTTTTCTCACCTCCTGCCTAACTGTCATAGCACTTGCAGTGGATCCTGATGTAGTTTGACATACCTGTGTGATGGTCTAGATAGATGTCTGCCTATTACAAATTACGACACTTTTTAACTATCGGCGGTCTCTGTCAGTAAAGACTAGGTCGGTCTGTACGGTTTTGTGCTGTACGTGTCCCTTCACGGCCGACCGAAGTGTCAGAGCGGTTCTAGGCTCTACAGTGTGGAATCGCGAGACCACTACGGTCGCAGATGCCAATCCTGCCTCGGGTATGGCTGTGTGTGGATGTCCTTAGGTTAGTTAGGTTTAAGTGGTTATAAGATCTAGGGGACTGATGACCTCAGAAGTTAGGTCCCATAGTGGTCAGAGCCATTTGAACCATTTTTTGTCCCTTCACGTTTCCACTTCACTATCACATTGGAAACAGTGGACCTTGGGATGTTCAGGAGTGTGTAAATCTCGCGTACAGACGTATGACATAAGTGACACCCAATCACCTGACGACATTCGAAGTCCATGAGTTCCTTAAAGCGCTCCACTCTGCTCCTGGCAGTAGGTGGAAGCACAATGTTGTTGTTTGGTTTGATGCAGCTCTCCATGCTACTCTATCCTGTGCAAGCTTCATCTTCCAGTACCTACTGCAACCTACATCCTTCTGAACCTGCTTAGTGTATTCATCTCTTGGTCTCCCTCTACGATTTTTACGCTTCACGCTGCCCTCCAATGCTAAATTTGTGATCCCTTGATGCCTCAGAACATGTCCTACCAACCGATCCCTTCTTCTAGTCAAGTTGTGCCACAAACTTCTCTTCTCCCCAACCCTATTCAATACCTCCTCATTAGTTATGTGATCTACCCACCTAATTTTCAACATGCTTCTGTAGCACCACATTTCGGAAGCTTCTATTCACTTCTTGTCCAAACTATTTATTATCCTTGTTTCACTTCCATACATGGCTACACTCCATACAAGTACTTTCAGAAACGACTTCCTGACACTTAAATCTATACTCGATGTTAACAAATTTCTCTTCTTCAAAAATCCTTTCCTTGCCATTGCCAGTCTACATTTTATATCCTCTCTACTTCGACCATCATCAGTTATTTTGCTCCCCAAAAACCAAAACTCCTTTACTACTTACAGTGTCTCATTTCCTAATCTAATTCCCCCAGCATCACCCGACATAGTTAGACTACATTCCATTATCCTCATTTCGCTTTTGTTGATGTTCATCTTATTTCCTCCTTTCAAGACACTGTCCATTCCGTTCAAATGCTCTTCTAAGTCCTTTGCTGTCTCTGACAGAATTACAATGTCATCGGCGAACCTCAACGTTTTTATTTCTTCTTCCTGGATTTTTATACCTACTAAAATTTTTCTTTTGTTTCATTTACTGTTTGCTCAATATACAGATTGAATAACATCTGGAAGAGGCTACAAACCTGTCTCAATCCTTTCCCAACCACAGCTTCCCTTTCATGCCCCTCGACTCTTACAACTGCCATCTGGATTCTGTACAAATTGTAAATAGCCTTTCGCTCCCTGAATTTTACCCCTGCCACCATTAGAATTTGATAGAGAGTATACCAGTCAACATTGTCAAAGGCTTTCTCTAAGTCTACAAATGCTAGAAACGTAGGTTTGCCTTTCCTTAATCTTTCTTATAAGATACGTCGTAAGGTCAGTATTGCCTCACGTGTTCCAACATTTCTACGGAATCCAAACTGATCTTCCCCGAGCTCGGCGTCCACCAGTTTTTCCATTCGTCTGTAAAGAATTCGGGTTAGTATTTTGCAGCTGTGACTTATTAAACTGATAGTTCGGTAATTTTCACATATGTCAACACCTGCTTTCTTTGGGATTGGAATTATTATATTCTTCTTGAAGTCTGAGTATTTCGCCTGTCTCATACATCTTGCTCACCAGATGGTAGAGTTTTGTCAGGACTGGCTCTACCAAGGCTGTCAGTAGTTTCAATGGAATGTTGTCTACTCTGGGGGCCTTGTTTCGACTCAGGTCTTTCAGTGCTCTGTCAAACTCTTCATGCAGTATCGTATCTCCCATTTCATCTCCATCTACATCCTCTTCCATTGCCATAATATTGTCCTCAAGTACATCGCCCTTGTATAGGCCCTCTATATACTCCTTCCATCTTTCTGATTTTCCTTCTTTGCTTAGAACTGTGTTTCCATCTGAGCTCTTGATATTCATACGAGTGGTTCTCTTTTCTCCAAAGGTCTCTTTAATTTTCCTGTAGGCAGTATCTATCTTACCCCTAGTGAGATAAGCCTCTACAACACTACATTTGTCCTCTAGCCATGCCTGCTTAGCCATTTTGTACTTCCTGTCGATCTCATTTTTGAGACGTTTGTATTCCTTTTTGCCTGCTTCATTTACTGCATTTTTATATTTTCTCCTTTCATCAGTTAAATTCAATATTTCTTGTTACCCACGGATTTCTACTAGCCCTCGTCTTTTTGCCT
The DNA here is from genome assembly GCF_023864275.1 of Schistocerca cancellata. Classification (NCBI taxonomy): domain Eukaryota; kingdom Metazoa; phylum Arthropoda; class Insecta; order Orthoptera; family Acrididae; genus Schistocerca; species Schistocerca cancellata. Next base: position 312,997,133 of record NC_064630.1, on the reverse strand, counting down.
ACTTGATCCTCTGCTGACTTCACTACTTCGTCCCTCAGAGCTACCCATTCTTCTTCTACTGTATTTCTTTCCCCCATTCCTGTCAATTGTTCCCTTATGCTCTCCCTGAAACTTTGTACAGCCTCTGGTTTAGCCAGTTTATCGAGGTCCCATCTCCTTAAATTCCCACTTTTTGCAGTTTGTTCAGTTTTAATCTACAGTTCATAACCAATAGATTGTGGTCAGAGTCCACATCTGCCCCTGGAAATGTCTTACAATTTAAAACCTGGTTCGTAAATCTGTCTTATCATTATATATTATATCTGATGCCTTCTAGTATTTCCAGGATTCTTCCATGTATACAACCTTCCTTTATGATTCTTGAACCAAGTGTTAGCTACGACTAAGTTATGCTCTGTGCAAAATTCTACCAGACAGCTTCCTCTTTCATTTCTTACCCCAGTCCATATTCACCTATGTTTCCTTCTCTCCCTTTGCCTACTCTCGAATTCCAGTCACCCATGACTATTAAATTTTCGTCTCCCTGCACTACCTGAATAATTTCTTTTATCTCATCATACATTTCTTCAATTTCTTCATCTGCAGAGCTAGTTGGCATATAAACTTGTACTACTGTAGTAGGAGTGGGCTTCGTGTCTATCTTGGCCACTATAATACGTTCACTATGCTGTTTGTAGTAGCTTACACGCACTCCTATTTTTTTATTCATTAGTAAACCTACACCTGCATTACCCCTATTTGATTTTGTATTTATAACCCTGTATTCACCTTGTAAGTAGGCTGTTTAGGTTTTTATATTGGTAACGCCACGTAGCGCTCTGTATGAAAATTACTGGCTGTGCTGTGTCACTTACCTCACCAAAAATCTTCGTTACTCGAACTACTGCAATACAGTGAGCGCCACTACTGCCAGCTAAATAACAGATTCAAACTACGGAAGGCACTAACTACTAGTAGGCATAGTTAGCAAATGAAAGATTTTAATAGAGAACAAACAATGTATTTACCTTAATAGTCATCAAAAGTCATAATATATACAGCAGTTCATGACATCCATTTTTACAAATTTCAAAACTCCATTTCTCTCCCCACATCCACCACTGCTGGCGGCTCACCTCCAACTGTGCAATGCTCTGCGCTGTTCACATCCAGCTGCCCAACACTACAATGGCAGACAACAATGCAAACTAGCCACAGACTGCACACAGCACAGCCAGTGATTTTTCATAGAGAGCGATACGTGGCGTTACCAATAAGAAAACGCAAACAGCCTACTTACATAGCCCCCATGCTCCCCACAAAAAATTTTACAAATTGTTTTGGGTACTGGCCAATACAGATTTGAAAAAATTTTTCATAACTACAGTAAGAAAAATATCAAATGCACGCATTTACTACTACGATGTTGTCAAAAGCTGAAATTTTCTCAAAGTCTGAGCACTAAAAGAAAATGCACACAGAAGTAGTGGATTTCCATGCAGTCTTGAAGAAGTAGTGTTCTCCTTGTAACGGAAAGACAGTGCTGACTCTTGACATGCAGGCAGGTAATGGGCCACAAGAAGTCAAACCCACAGCTGAGTCAATCGAAGTTTTGAAGACTATTGGTAGGTAGGTCATCACAGAGTAGACCCACTGTAGTCCTGGTAGAGATTATGGTATTGGTGGGCCACCAGAGGTGCAGACCCACTGCAGTCCTTGTAGAAATAATGGTACTGGTGAGTCAGCAAAGGTGTAGACCCACTGTAGTCCTTGTAGAAATAATGGTATTGTTGGGTCATCAAAGATGCAGACCCACTGTAGTCCTTGTAGAGATGGCCAGCAGCCATCTGTTGTGACTGTGCAGGAGCACAATCACCATTGAAGTGTCTTGTGGGTAAATAGCAAGTCCATAACCACCACTTGTGCACTCACAAAGTTTTTGGAATTGTCCTTAGAACCAGCAATGCTGTTATCCAGTCCCTTGCTGAATTATTAACACACGTGCAAACACTAACAGTCTCTACTTCTCACATATTGTCCATATACTATGACCAACAGAAACGTGTGCAGTGAAATGTAACTTACAAGTTAATAATATGATGAACCGGTGACAATTACAATTTTATAACGTTATAATACAATTACAAAGGTACAAAATACATCATTAAAAACATAATAATACAGATAACATTTGTAGTACAGGCTTTACAAAAGAATCGAACTAACATATACATCAGTGTTACAGGAATTATGACATAAGTAAATGCATAAAAGATCAGAATAACTTTCAAAACATCAACTTTACACATGAGCATTAAAACAAAACAGAATAAATAATGTCTAACAACATTTACAAGCTTAATAACATATTATTAATGCAAATTATATTTGGGGATAACTGTATTCCTCATCATAGTCGTGTAGCTGAGTATTAGAAAAATTCTACAACATAAGTGTTATCAGATAAACATATAAAGACAGGAAGAACATAAATATACAAGGGTACACAAACACATCGTGGGATAACACAAGGAAAGGACAGGATTTGTTTTACTGCAGTTTTTTGCAAACAAAACTTTCTTTACATCTCGGAGATCTCCCTTCGTTCTTTATTATTTCCAAAAAGTCATATCTATACCTGATTTCTCTACTTTTCTCGTATAACCTCTCAGTGCATTTCAAGTTCATCGCAACTCATTCTCTTATAGGCTACCCCCTTTTAAGCTAACTTAAATCTACTGAGCTCAGATGCTAAACTAAGGGACGAGGCAATGCAGCAGCACAAAACAATTAATACAATCAGCAATGAAAAAAAAGGAAATTGTCAAAGCAAGCTACAGTAAATCTAAATTACCAAGCAACGCAACATTACAACTAATGTGAGCCAATGTGCAGCAACAAGAAAAATAAATCAGTAGTAAAACTAGCTTAACAGAGTAATACAAAGTGAAATTTAGTAGCACTATGCCTGGTAAGCAGCAGCAGCAAATGTAATAACTTATATCTAAACATGGCAAAGCTCAAGCAGAAAAAATATTACACTAAAGATGGCCATGTCTAATTCCTATGTCATATCTTAACACTAGAGTGATGCATCACAATTTATTCTACAAAAGAAATTACCAAGTACTTGAAAAGAATATTCTGTATGCAATTCCTGTGAAGGGAAATGTCTTTTTGTGCTATTTCGTTTTTTTGAAGTACATCATAAAGTTATTCTTTACTGGGTCTGTAGGCATAAAATATTTATATTAGTACATCTATAAAATTTTATTTTAACCAATGCTGCAGGGCAGCTAGAAACTAGATATTAAACAAATTGAGCAATCTCTCAACTCGAAAGACAATAGATGTAAAAATGTTTCTCATAATTTCATTAGGCATTCTAGTAAATATCATAAATTAAGTGCTCCACAGTGTAATCATATGTTTTCAAGTTTGAGCGTGTCGTATTTGCGATGCTTTCGACAAAGAAATGTCAATAGTGAGGATAATGGCCTCCCTTTTTTTTTCTTCCTGTGCCTCTGGAAAGGCACACACTAATGGCTTTTTCTCCAGGCGTCTGACACAGCTGGCTGCCCACGACGCATTACGTGCAGGTGGTCACTTAACTTTCTTACGGAAATATTTACGACAGCAGTTTCTGCTACAGTGACAGTCTCATATAAAAATATTTCACAGGTCAAGAATTTGCGTTACAAATCTGTAGAAACAAAATCCTATTGATATAACAGTGTCCAAAAAAATTTCGTTGGCATTGTAATACATTCACGCATTTACATACATTTCATAACTCTTAAAGAAGATTCTTGGTTTCCAACAACCTTTTTCACAAACCAGAGTCCCTAAACACTACTCATTATTCCTTACCTTATTCGTTGACACTTATTCAATATTTCATCATAACAGATATGTAGCATAAACAAATAACTCATATAGCATCAACTTATTGATCATAAACATACTGCAACAGCATAATACACATAGTCATCGTAATAACATAACACCTCAGTCAAATCTCAAAATCGTCGTAGCTTCCTCCAATAATTAAAAAAAAAATTCTCTGCTCATGTCAAAAGTGTCATCTGCCTCAAACGTACTTTAAAAATCGTGATCCCATACCAAATATATCATTTAAAGTTCTCATATCACAAAGGGTCTAAAAAAATATGAACAGTTCACAAAGTACAGACAAAATACAATTTTGTAAGTGTGAAGTTAAACAACGGTGTAATTACGCAAACAATGTCGTAGGCAGTGAAACAATTAGTGAACAGTGAAGCATTATCGATCGATCGCTCGGCAACAGCTCGCCTCAGGAATCCAAAATGACAGGACACAATTTTACAAATACTGTAGATTCAGGTTTTGCGTCCTCACCGTTTTCTCAAATAAGTCAAGACACATTTTCAGCTTGTCAAAATGTGTATGTTGCCGGTGCAAATGCACTGCCGAAAAGTGTAGAGGAACAGATTCGAGACACTAATGCATTGTTATTACAGCTAATGCAACAAATGGGACAAAATCAGAGACACACAGCAAAAGCTTCAAAGGTTAGACACAATGGAACAACACCAGAGACAAACACAGCAACAGTTAGACGCAATGGAACAACATCTTCAAAAGTTAGACACCACACTCGAAGAAACACGTGAAGATTTAACTATTGAGTTACATAAAATCGAATCGAAATGTCAAAAAGTCTGTAATGATGTCAAAACACAAATTTGTGAGCATTTCCAACCTATTTCTTCGCGTCATGAAAATGCATTACAGAATCATGAAGCAGCCATAAAAGAACTGCCAACTATTGTTCATGAGAATCATGAGACCTTGCAAGCTAAAATTGAATCAGTTGCATCTACCGATTCGGTTACGCAACTTGAAAAAACTCAAAAAAACTTAAAGGACACAGTAGATACCCTGAAAATTGGTTCAGAAAGAGACATAGAGGAAATTAGTTCATTATCAGAGAAAGTAGTTGAACTTTCGGATCAGCTAAATAATTTATCTACGAAGGTAGATGATAATCTGAATGACACAAAACCGGTAGTCTTTAATGACCCAGAAGAGTGTGAACAAGTTAGGAAATTGAAACAAAATCAGAATCAAATTAATACGCAACACCAAAGAGAAATCCGGGAAGTAAAAGATCAGCTGACACAGGTAATACAAGAATTACGTATTTCACAGCACACTCGCGCCACAATATGGGAAGAGGGACATAGAAATACGGAACAGCCACAAAATAATAACACAGGACACTTCGGAAATTATGAAAGAAATTGGCAAGGTACACCGAATTTTGAGATGGAACCGCCGAAACGACGTAACAGTGACCGACATGTGACTCACCGACATGATGATTTTGACTATAAGCTGTTCATTACTACACGTAAATTCAAAACATTTAAGAATTCTGGCAATGACATTCATCCACAAGCATGGCTCCATCAATTCTCTCATTGTTTTCCTCCCAACTGGTCGTTAGAGCACAGATTAGAATTTATGTGTAGCTATTTAGAGAATGAACCAGCTGAAAGAATGCGATCGGTCATTCATGATTGTCAGTGAAGGAGAATTTTACCATGCGTTCCTCTCAGCGTATTGGTCTCAAGCTACACAAGACCGAGTAAAACATAGCATCATGATGATGAAACACTTTGAACAATCTGAATTTTCCAGTCTTGTCAAATATTTTGAAGACATGCTGCACAAGAATCAGTACCTGTCAAACCCATACAGCCCCTCAGAACTCATCCGCATTTGCTTAATCAAATTACCTGAACATTTACGACATATGATTTTGGCAGGACGTTGAAAAGACGACATTGAAGCTTTTCAGGGGCTCTTACTAGAACTGGAAATTGACACTGACAATCGCGGAACGCGAAAACAGGAGCACAACAATTACAGGTCACATCTGTCACAATTCCGCGATGACAGAAATAACTGGACGCGACAAGGCCATTCTTACAACGTAAATCGTGACCAAAACAGACACCTCCCATACGACAACCACTGGCAGAGTAATAGTTACAGAGAAAGATCGCATTTCTGTAGTAATGAATATGACAGACAATCATAGAAACAGACAATTTGGCAACCAGAACTATTATTATCACGGGAGACAGAATAACTTCAGACGCAACGGTCCACCGTGCAGTGATAATTCAGGGAGACATTCTCCACCACTTAACCGACAAGAAAGAAACTACAGGAACTACCGATATGACGACAGACGATATAATCATAACTACAGACGTGAATTTCATCAGAACTGGCGGGATTCTAACAGGGCTGGGCCCTCTCGGCAAGGCGAATTTGTAGAAGTTAGGTCTCCAAATCCCAGTAACGACGCGCGCCAACAAAGATACAGACAATGACTCGCACCGCAGGCAGCTGCGTGCACCGGCTGGCTCAGGGAAAAATTACATAGACGCTAACCTTGGGAAAAATTCCAGTATTCTTTACCGCCGTATACCACATAATTGCGTCGAAGTTGAAACACTGTGTACTAGGAAGAGTAAAGGATTGCACCACATTCCACATGTAAAACCGTTTATTGAAAGATAATCTGTTTTTAACTTTGTCTTTGCCATATAACTTTTCACTTCACATTTCTAGTATGTATTGTCAGACTTAGAAACTGTTACCATGCAACAATGTTTGAAGTTAAATATCCAGTCAAGAACCAAAAGAACTTATTTAAACAGAAATTACGAATGCATTGTTATTGTGAACATACGACACAGTATTATTGTGTGTGTGCATTCTTGCTTGTTAGTTGCACGATTACGTAACGACTATAAGGCTCACATACTTAGAACATTTACCAGTACTGCTAATGAGATTTTAATGCATCATTTTGGTTTACTTGAAAATACATTCTGGATTTAAAGTACTTTCTGTGAGATACCAGATGACACAGTGGTTAGTTTATGTGACAGCTACACGATATTATCATGACGCTACTAATGAGTGACAATTTACAATGTTGCTTTTGCGGTGTTTCTGTTTTATATCTAGACAGTTTTTCTGAATTATTCTGGAAAGTAAAACATGTTTTAGTAGTAACTTTTGTGGTATAGCTACAATGAGACAGCCTCTTTCGTAGTACAACAATACGTTAAATTATAGTACTTTCTTGATCACAGTAAGGTACGTAATAACTATGATATCTATAAGCAAAGTATTTCACTTCCGTTTATGATGAGGTAAGTACATAGACTTCAGCAGAACTTTGCTTACAGAGGACTACGACACTTCCACAGAATTATCTTACAGCAAGACGCACATTTAGCGCTACAGGATACGCATTTGAGTGCTTAATTTTGTACTTAAACCATTTATTTTTAAAGATTTTTGAATTACAAAGAAAGTTTTCCATGATACATTTCATTCCATTGCTGTAATCTGTAACACCTGAGGGTATAATTACATTAATCCTCAGGGGGGTACACGCCTACTTTGTGTACCATGTGTTTGGCAAGCACAAGGAGCCCTAGCTAATACGGTATTTGCTTATACAACTTTACACATCGGTACCATATTCCTCTAACACATAAATTACACAGCTAACTGATCATTTAACTGAGAAACTTTTTTTTACATCAGTGACACATGTTTACACAATTACACAGTTCGATAACTTCACACTTATGAAACTGCATTTTATCTGTACTGTGTGAATTGTTCATATTTTTTCGGAGCCATTGTGATACTATGAGAGCTTTGAATGATGTATTTGGTATGAGATCATGATTTTTAAAGTACGTTTGAGGTAGATGACACTACTGAAATGAGCAGAGAATTTTCTTTAGGTTTTGAAATTATTTCAGAAAGCTACGACGATTTTGAAATTTCACTGATGTGTTATGATGTTATTTTTACGACGATGTGTATTATGCTGCTGCGGTATGTTTATGAACAATAATCTGATGCAATATGAGAAATTTGATTATGCTACGTATTTATTGATGAAATATTGAAGTGTCAACGAATATGTATATGTGTAATAAGGTAAGGAATAATGAGCGGTGGTTAGGGACTCTGACTTGTGAAAAAGGATATTGGAAACCAAGAATCGTACTTTAAGAGTTATGAAATGTGTGTATATGCATAATGTATCACAATGCCGGCAAAAAAGTTTTTGGACTCTGTTATATTTATAGGATTTTGTTTCTACACATTCGTAACGCAAATTCTCGACCTCTGAAATTTTTTTTATATGAGACTGTCACTGTAGCGCAAACTGCTGTCGTAAATATTTCGGTAAGGTAGCTAAGTGACCCAGGTGGCGCCCAGGTGTGCCAGTCGCCTGGGGAAAAAGCCATTCGTGTGTGCCTTTCTGAGGCACAGGTGGAGAAGAAAAGGAGGCCATTACCCTCGCTATTGACATTCCTTTGTAGAAAGCATCACAAAGACGACACGCCCATTACTTGGAAAGATACTTAAATCTGCACACCTGATTATTACAAGCGTCTTTCTACGAGAGTTGAGAGAATTTCTACTAACTTATGAAATGTCACATGACTATTGAATGATATTTTTATGCTTTGTTTTGCGTAATTGCTTATTTCATTCGATATCTGGTTTCCAGCTATGTTGCAGCATTGGTTTTATAAAATAAAATTAAATGCATTTGCTAATGTGAACGCTTTCTGTTAACAGATCTATTAAATAATTATTTTATGACCCACATTCTTCGAAAAAGCTCTTGGAATGGAATGAACAATAAGAAGGGACTAATAACAGTAACTGCATATATAATTTTCTTTTCAAGTACTTGGTAATTTCTTTTGTAGGAATAGTTGTGGTGCACCACTTTAATTACATAGACATTAAGATGTGATTATACATTTCCTTTATCTGCATTGTTGTCTTTAGTGTGTAAGTAGGCTGTTTATGTTTTATGTAAGTAGGCTGTTTGTTTTCTTATTGGCAACGTTACGTAGTGTTCTGTGTGCTAGTTTGCATTGTTGTCTGCCATTGTAGTGTTGCGCAGCGGCTGCTGGATATTAACAGCGCATAGTGTTGGGCAGTTGGAGCTGAGCCGCCAGCAGTGGTGGATGTGGGGAGAGAGATGGTGGAGTTTTGAAATTTCCAATACTGGATGTCATGAACTGCTATGTATATTATGATTTTTCAACACTATTAAGGTAAATACATTGTTTGTTCTCTATTAAAATCTTTCATTTGCTAACTATGCCTATCAGTAGTTAGTGCCTTCCGTAGTTTGAACCTTTTATTTAGCTGGCAGTAGTGGCGCTCGCTGTATTGCAGTAGTTCGAGGAACGAAGATTTTTGGTGAGGTAAGTGATTTGTGAAAGATATAGGTTAATGTTAGTAAGGGCCATTCGTTTGTAGGGATTTTTGAAAGTCAGATTGCGTTGCGCTAAAAAATATTGTGTGTCAGTTTAAGCACAGTCGTGTATAATTGTTGTAATGGGACGTTTCATATGTCGACCCTTAGCCGAGGATATCTCACTGGAATCTTCTGATTTTTCTTGTAGTTTGTGTAATTAGTGTAGCTTTTGTTTATTGCTAGCGCGTAATTATAGAGAGAATTTCCTTTGTAGTTGTAGTTTTCCATTGTTGTACACAGTTGTGGCATGCATTTAGATTTGCACCAAGTATTTCGCAGCTGCAATTAACTAGATATTATTTTCAGTGCTATGTTAATGTGTTATTTTTGCTCTTCAAATTGTGCTTTTCTATGTTATCGTGTGAAATATTGTGACAATAATGGCGTGTGAAAAACGTAACACTAGGCTTCAAAGTAAACTGAGAAATAATAGTGACGACGAGCGTAGCTTATCAGCACCACTGTGTAGCGAATTAACAGACATTCGAAGTAGTAATTTGGTAATTGTGCATAGGGAAATGGAGCGGGCGGCAAATAATGGTATAGACAGTGAAACAGGTAGTGAACAAGGAAGCATTATCGATCGATCGGTCGGCAACAGCTCCCCTCAGGAATCCGAAATGACAGAACACAATATTGAAAATACTGTAGACTTAGGTTTTGGGTCTTCACCGTTTTCTCAAATGAGTCAAGACACATTTTCTGCTTGTCAAAATGTGAATGTTACCGGTGAAAATGCACTGCCAAAAAGCATAGAGAAACACACTAATACATTATTACTGCAATTAATGCAACAAATGGAACAAAATCTTCAAAAGTTAGACACAATGGAACAACACCAGACACACACAGCAACAGTTAGACGCAATGGAACAAAATCTGCACACTACGCTTGAACAAACACGTGAAGATTTAACTACTGAGTTATGTAACATTGAATCGAAATGTCAAAAAGTCTGTAATGACGTAAAAACACAAATTTGTGAGCATTTTCAACCTATTTTTTCGCGGCATGAAAATACATTACAGAATCACGAAGCAGCCATAAAAGAATTGCAAACCATTGTTCATGAAAATCATGAGACCTTGTGGGCTAAAATTGACTCAGTTCCATGTACCGATTTGGTTATGCGACTTGCAAAAACTCAGGAAAACTTAAAGGACACAGTAGAAAGACAGATGGAGGAAATTAGTTCATTATCAGAGAAAGTAGCCGAACTTTCGGATCAGGTCACTAACTTATCTACAAAGGTAGATGATGATCTGAATGACACAAGACCCGTAGCCTTCACTGACACAGAAGAGTATGAACGAATTAGAAAATTCAAACAAAATCAAAATCAAATCAATACACAGTACAAAACAGAAATCCGGGAAGTACAAGATCAGTTGACGCAGGTAATACAAGAATTACATATTTCAGAGGACACTCGCGCCCCAATTAGGGAAGAGGGACGTAGAAATACGGAACAGCCACAAAATAGTAACACAGGGCATTTCGGTAATTATGAAAGGAATTGGCAAGGTGCACCGAATTTTGAGATGGAACCGCCGACACGATGTAACAAATACCGATATGCTACTCGCAGACACGATGACTTTGACTATAAGCTGTTCATTACTACACGTAAATTCACATCATTTAAGAATTCTGACAACGACATTCATCCACAAGCATGGCTCCATCAATTCTCTCATTGTTTTCCTCCCAACTGGTCTTTAGAACACAGATTAGAATTTTTGTGTGGCTACTTAGAGAATGAACCAGCTGTAAGAATGCGATCGGTCATTCACGATTGCCGCAGTGAACGAGAATTTTACCATGCCTTCCTCTCAGCATATTGGTCTCAAGCCACACAAGACCGAGTAAAACATGGCAACATAATGATGAAACATTTCGAACAATCTGAATTTTCCAGTCTTGTGAAATATTTTGAAGACATGTTGCACAAGAATCAGTACCTGTCAAACCCATACAGCCCCTCAGAACTCATCCGCATTTGCTTAATCAAACTGCCTGAACATTTACGACATTATTTTAGCAGGACGTTGCAAAGACGGCATTGAAGCTTTTCAGGGACTGTTACAAGAACTGGAAATTGACACTGACAGTCGCGGAACGCGAAAACAGGAGTACAACAATTACAGGTCACATCTGTCAATTCCGTGATGAAAGAAATAATAACTGGACATAAGGCTATTCTCACAACGCAAACCGTGAACAAAACAGACACCACCCATATGACAACCACTGGCAGAGTAATAGTTACAGAAAAAGATCGCATTTCCGTAGTAATGAATATGACAGAGACAATCATAGAAACAGACAATATGGCAACCAGAACTATTATCACGGGAGACAGAATAACTTCATACCCAACAGTCCAGCGCGCATTTACGACTCGGGGAGAAATTCTCCACCACGTGACCGACAAGAAAGAAACTATGGAATCTACTGACATGACGACAGACGATATGATCTTAACGACAGACCTGAATTGCATCAGAACTGGCGGGATTCAAACAGAGCAGAGCCCTCTCGGCAAGGCGAATTTGTAGAAGTTAGGTCTCCAAATCCCAATAACGACACGCGCCAACAAAGAAACAGACAATGACTCGCACCGCAGGCAGCCACTTGCGCCCGCTGGCTCAGGGAAAAATAACATTTACGCTAACCTTGAGAAAAATTCCAGTATCCTTTACCGACGTATACCACATGATAATTGCGTTAAAGTTGAAACTCTGTGTACTAGGAAAAGTAAAGGTTTACACTACATTTCACATGTAAAACCGTTTATTGAAAGATAATCTGCTTTTTAACTTTGTCTTTGCCATAAAACGTTTCACTTCACATTTCTACTATGCATTGTCAGACTTAGAAACTGTTAACATGCAACAATGTTTTAAAGTTAAATATCCAGTCAAGAACCAAGGGAACATTTTTAAACAGAAATTACGAATGCATTGTTATAGTGAACAGATGACACAATGTTATTTGTACATTCTTGCTTGGTAGTTGCACGATTACGTAACGACTATAAGACTCACATACTTAGAACATTTACCAGTACTGCTAATGAGATTCTAATGCAACATTTTGGTTTACTTGAAAATACATTCTGGATTCAAGGTGCTTTCTGAGAGATACCAGATGACACAGTGGTTAGTTTATTTGACAGCTACACGACTATATCACGACGCTACTAATGAGTGACAATTTACAATGTTGCTTTTGCGGTGTTTCTGTTTCATATCTGCACAGTTTTTCTGTATTATTCTGGAAAGTAAAACATGTTTTAGTAGTAACTTTTGTGGTATAGCTACAAGGAGACAGCCTTTTCCGTAGCAGAACAATACGTTACAGCACAGTACTTTCTTCGTCACAACAATAAGCGTAATAACTACGATATATATACGCAAAGCATTTTACCTTTGTTTATCATGAGGTAAGTACATTGCTTTCTGCAGAACTTAGCTTTCGGAGGAAAATAACTACAACACTTCCACAGAGATTATCTTACAACAAGATGCACATTTAGCGCTACAGGACACGCATTTCAGTGATTAATTTTGTACTTAAAACATTTATTTTTAAAGATTTTTGAATTACAAAGAAAGTTTTCCGTGATACATTTCATTCCATTGCTGTAATCTGTAACACCTGAGGGTATAATTACATTAATCCTCAGGGGGGTACACGCTCGCTTTGTGTACCATGTATTTGGCAAGCACAAGGAGCCCTAGCTAATATGGTATTTGCTTACACAACTTTACACATCGGTGCCATATTTCTCTAATACATAAATTACACCGCTATCTGATCATTTAACTGAGAGACACTTTTTTATTACGTCAGTGACACATGTTTACGCAATTAGTTGGATTACTTCACACTTACGAAATTGTATTTTGTCTGTACTGTGTGAACTGTTCATATTTTTTCGGACCCATTGTGATACTATGAGAGCTTTGAATGATGTATTTGCTATGAGATCATGATTTTTAAAGTACGTTTGAGGCAGATGACTCTTTTGACATGAGCAGAACATTTTTTTTAGGGTTTGAAATTATTGCAGAAAGCAACGACGATTTTGAGATTTGACTGAGGTGTTACGTTATTATTACGACGATGATGTGTATTATGCTGCTGAGGTATGTTTATGATTAATAGGCTGATGCTTTGAGTTATTTGGTTATGCTACATATTTATTAAGATGAAATATTGAAGTGTCGACGAATATGCATATGTGTAATAAGGTAAGGAGTAAGGAGTACTGGCTAGGGACTCTGATTTATGAAAAGGATGTTGGAAACCAAGAATCGTACTTTAAGAGTTATGAAATGTGTGTAAATGCGTGAATGTATCACACTGCAGGCAAAAATTTTTTGCACACTGTTACATTCATAGGATTTTGTTTCTACACATTTGCAACGCAAATTCTTGACCTGTGAAATATATTTATATGAGACTGTCACTGTAGCGGAAACTGCTGTCGTAAATATTTCCATAAGAAAGTTAAGTGACCACCTGCACGTAATGCGTCGTGGGCACCCAGCTGTGCGACAGACGCCCGAAAAAAAAAAGCATTTCAGAGGCACAAGCAGAAAAAAAAGGGAGGCCATGAACCTCGCTATTGACATTCCTTTAGAGAAAGCATCGCAAATACGACACGTTCATTACTTGAAAAATACTTACATCTGCACACCTGATTATGACAAGCGTCTTTCTACGAGAGTTGAGAGAATTTCTACTAACTTATGAAATGTCACATGACTATTGAATGATATTTTTATGTTTTGCTTTTCATAGTTGCTTATTTCATTTGATATCTAGTTTCCAGCTGTGTTGCAGCATTGGTTTTATAAAATAAACTTAGATGCATTTGCTAATGTGATCACTTTCTGTCAACAGATCTATTAAATAATTATTTTATGATCCACAGTCTTCGAAAAAGGAGCTCTTGGAATGGAAAGAACCATAAGAAGGGACTGATAACAATAACTGCATATATAATTTTCTTTTCAAGTGCTTGGTAATTTTTTGTAGAATTAGTTTTTGTGGTGCACCACTTTAATTACATAGACATTAAGATGTGAATATATATTTCCCTTATCTGCATTGTTTTTACTGTAATATTTTTTTGCTTGAGCTGTCATGTTTAGATATAAGTTGCTGTTGCTGGTTGCCAGGCATAATGTTACTGAATCTGACTTTACATTACTCTGCTAAGCCAGTTTACTACTGATTTATTTCTCTTGTTTGTTGTTCATTGCCTTATATTAGTTGTAATATTGTTGCTTACTTTGCCAAATTGAATTTTTTTGTCATTGATGTTTGTGTTGTTTGTGCTGCTGCATTGCCTCGTCCCTTAGTTTAGCATCTGAGCTCAGTAGATTTAAGTTAGCTTAAGAGGGGGTAGACTATATAAGAAACTAACTATGATGAATTGGAAGAAATGCATTGAGAAGCTATAAGAAAATGGTGTGGCCAAAAAAAGAATTTTGAAAGAGGATATGAACAAAAAAAGTGGGGTTTAGGCACAACAGGTTTAGGTAGGATTTTCTTGAAAATAAATGTTGAGGTAAGATAATGGTAAATAAATAATGTGGTAAGAAATGTGTGAACAGAATACAGAAAGCATGCTTGGATAGAATTTTTTGACTGGAAACAAATATCGAAATAAGACGAAAGATCTATGGAATGAAGTTTTGGGTTGGACTGCAGTACCAAATGTTACACTGAAAACAAACCCTGTCCTTTCCTTGTGTTATCCCACTATGTGTTTGGGTACCCGTGTGTTTTTATGTTCTTCCTGTCTTTATATGTTTATCTGATAAGACTTATGTTGTAGAATTTTTCTAATACTCAGCTACATTCACTATGATGAGGAATACTGTTATCCTCAAATATAGTTTGCATTAATAATATGTTATTTCCTTTGTACAGATGTTTAGACATTATTTATTCTGTTCTTTTTTAATGCTCATGTGTGAAGTTGATGTTTCGAAAGTGATTCTGATCTTTTATTTATGTACTCATGTCATAATTCCTGTAACACTGATGTATATGTTATTTCGATTCTTTTGTAAAGCTTGTACTACAAATGTTATCTGTATTGTTATGTTCTTTAATGATGTATTTTGTACCTTTGTAATTGTATTCTTATGTTATAAAATTGTAATTGACACCAGTTCATCATATTAGTAACTTGTAAGTTACATTTCACTGCACACGTTTCTGTTGGTCATAGTATATGGACAATATGTGAGAAGTAAGGAATGATAATGTTTAAACGTGTGTTAATAATTCAGCAAGGGACTGGATAACAGCATTGCTGGTTCTAAGGACAATTCAAAAAAAAAACTTTGTGAGTGCACAAGTGGTGGTTTATGGACTTGCTATCTTCTCTGCAAGACTCTTCGATGGTGATTGTGCACCTGCACAGTCGCAGCAGATGGCTGCTGATCATCTCTACAAGGACTACAGTGGGTCTGCATCTTCGATGAGCCACCAATACCACAATCTCTACCAGGACTACAGTGGGCCTGTCCACAATTTCTACAAGGCCTACAGTGGGTCTACACCTTTGCTGACTCACCTATACCATGCTCTCTACCAAGACTATAGTGCGTCTGCTCTGTGATGACGTATATTCTTCAAAACGTCGAATGACTCTGATGTGGATTTGCTCTGTTGTGGCCCATTACCTGTCAGCATGTCAAGAGTCAGCACTGTCTTTCCGGTGGAAGGACAACACTACTTCTTCAAGACTGCATGGAAATCCACTACTTCCATGTGCATTTTTTTTACTGCTCAGACTTTGAGAAAAACACTGCAATTTTACAGTGATGAACAATCTGGACTGTGTTTATGGACTGTGAGAAAATTTTAGCTTTTGACCAACATTGTATCAATAAGTGTGTGCATTTGATATCATTGTTATTGCAATTATGAAAAATTTTACCAAATCATTATTGGCCACTGCCCAAAACATTTTGTAAAATTTTTTGTGGGGAGCATGGGGGCTATGTAAGTAGGCTGTTTATGTTTTCTTTATGTAAGTAGGCTGTTTATGTTTTCTTATTGGCAACGTTACGTAACGCTCTGTGTGCTAGTTTGCGTTGTTGTCTGCCATTGTAGTGTTGCGCAGCGGCTGCTGGATATTAACAGCGCATAGCGTTGGGCAGTTGGAGCTGAGCCGCCTGCAGTGGTGGATGTGGGGAGAGATGGCGGAGTTTTGAAATTTCCAATACTGGATGTCATGAACTGCTATGTATATTATGAATTTTCAACACTATTAAGGTAAATACATTGTTTGTTCTCTATTAAAATCTTTCATTTGCTAACTATGGCTATCAAAAGTTAGTGCCTTCCGTACTTTGAATCTTTTATTTAGCTGGCAGTAGTGGCGTTTGCTGTTTTGCAGTAGTTCGAGTAACGAAGATTTTTGGTGAGGTAAGTGATTTGTGAAAGATATAGGTTAATGTTAGTCAGGGCCATTCGTTTGTAGGGATTATTGATAGTCAGATTGCGTTGCGCTAAAAATACTGTGTGTCGGTTTAAGCACAGTCTTATATAATTGTTCAAAGGGGACGTTTCAAGTGTACTATTTTTTCTGCTTGAGCTTTGTCATGTTTAGATATAAGTTACTGCATTTGCTGCTGCTGTTTGCCAGGCATAATGTTACTGAATTTGACTTTGTATTACTCTGTTAAGCCAGTTTTACTACGGATTTATTTTTCACGTTTGCTGCACATTGCCTTATATTAGTTGTAATATTGCATTTGCTTTGCTAATTTATGCTGCTTGCTTTGCCATTTCTATTTTTTATCATTGCTGTTTGTGTTAATTGTTTTGTGCTGCTGCATTACCTCGTCCCTTAGTTTAGCATCTGAGCTCAGTAGATTTAAGTTAGCTTAAGATGCGTTAGGCTATATAAGAGAACGAGTTGTGATGAATTGGAAGAAATGCATTGAGAAGCTATAAGAAAATGGTTTGGCCAAAAAAGTATTTTGAAAGAGGATATGACAAAAAAAGTAGGGTTTAGGGACAACAGGTTTAGGTAGGATTTTCTTGGAAATAAATGATGAGGTAAGATAATGGAAAATAAATAATGAGGTAAGAAATATGTGAACATATAAATACAGAAAGCATGCTTGGATAGGATTTTTTTTTTGGCGGAAACAAATGTTGAAATAAGACGCAAGATCTATGGAATGAAGTTTTAGGTTGGACTGCAGTACCAAATGTCACACTGAAAACAAACCCTGTCCTGTATTTTGATATTACACTATGTGAATTTGTGTTTTTCCTGTCTTAATGTGTTTAGCTAATAAGTTATGTTGTAGAATTTTTCTAATAATATTTACTTTGTAAAGATGTTTAAACATTATTTATTCTGTTTTGTTGCTTATATGTGAAGGTGATGTTTCGAAAGTTATTCTGATCTTTTATGTATGCACTCATGTCATAATTCCTGTAACACTGATGTATATGTTATTTCGATTCTTTTGTAAAGCCTGTACTACAAATGTTATCGGTATTGTTTTGTACCTTTGTAATTGTGTTCTTATGTTATAAAATTGTAATTGACACCAGTTCATCATATTATTAACTTGTAAGTTCCATTTCACTGCACACATTTCGGTTGGTCATACTATATGGACAATATGTGAGAAGTAGGGACTGTTAGTGTTTGCATGTGTGTTAATAATTCAGCAAGGGACTGGTTAACAGCGTTGCTGGTTCTAAGGACAATTCCAAAAATTTTGTGAGTGCACAAGTGGTGGCTATGGACTTGCTATATTATCCTCAAGACTCTTCAATGGTGACTGTGCAGCTGCACAGTCACAACAGATGGCTGCTGGCCGTCTCTACAAGGACTACAGTGGGTCTGCATCTTTGATGACCCACCAGTACCATTATTTCTACAAGGACTGCAGTGGGTCTGCACCTCTGGTGGCCCATCAATACCACAATCTCTACCAGGACTACAGTGGGTCTACTCTGTGATGACCTTGTAACGCCGGAAATGTATATCCTCCTATTTCCATCCATTGTACAATTCTTTTTCCTTGTTTCGTTACCTCAAGATATGACATTTCTGTGTCTTTGTATATTGTAATTGTTTTACTATTTGTATATATATATATATATATATATATATATATATGCATTTATGTCGATTTATAATTTGGTTTGTTTTGTGAATATTATTTGTATTTATGCGCTGGGTCTGGCCTAGGGAAAACTGCTATCGAACGATTACAGCGATAGGTCGTGTGAAGAATCAGTGTGTAGGATCTTTGGTAGTGCTAACTCTGCCGCGTGGAGCGCGGGCAGGGGGAGTCTGGCAGGGGTAGGGCAGTGGAGCAGGTGTGTTGTGTGAAGCTCCCGCGAGTTGCCGCGCTTTCGGGGTTGGGCAGCATGTAATTGCGCTCGACTTGCGATGATAGTTTCTGACATGGTGTCGCAGACGGGAAGCATTAGCTGGCGCACATCAAGAGCCCGTTTCGTCTGGTGACCGTGTCGAGAAGAAGGCGCGCCAACATCAAGATTCTGCAACAGCGACGACCGACAATGAGTGACTGTCGCCACCTGCTAGATCGACGGCTTCAAACCTTCAATCAACCAACAAGGAAGACAGGAAGCACGTAAAGTCTTAGAACTGTATGGCTGACCTCAGCTTTTCAAACTTTTAAAATTGTTGCATCACAAAATTACAGCAACTTAACATGAACATTTGTTGCTCATTGTCCCAATTGTATTACCAAGCAGGGTCCCTTCCTTTTCCGGAATGAACCCGAGTGTCGTTGAAATTCAAACGCCAGCATCATTCCACTTCACCACTTTAATTTCAAAGTTCAGTTAAAGTATTCATAGCTGGCTACAATATTTAGATTACACAAGCACGAATTAAGAGTGGGAGTTTTGTTACTGTATTTTAGCTTACCTGTGACTGCAGCTCAGATTGGTACGTACTAAATTTTACTATTGTTAATTGTTCAGAATCATTTAATTCAAGTTCAAAGTTAAATCTCTTATTTCTAAATTGCGTAGATTCAAGTAGCTTTTGAAATGATTGTTGAGGTAGTCCAAGACTAACCATATTTTACTGAATTTCGATGTGCTTCAGAAAGAAAGCCCACTATTAACTTCAGTCACTAAATTAACTTTCGATTTTCCGGTTTTATTAATTCTTTTGCTAAATTAAGTCAGAGTGTAGCGAAATTTATTACTTCTGACAAATTTTCAGTTTTCACACTATACTTGTCAACCTTCAGTTGCCATGCTTCTAGTGCTAATTATATGTGTAATAATCTTTCTTTTTCAGTTACTATAGTAATTGTCCTTAGGACAGGCGACCGTAATTTCCCCCAAATCTCAAATATCTAATTACCGCTAGTTGATTGTTAATGTAACGGCTGCACATTTACTTTCTTTATTAACTTTACCCCTTTTTCAAAATTAATTTCCACCAGTTCCATTAGCATTTTTCCTTTTATTTAGATGTAACCCTTTCCTCCCTCTTTACCGACAAATTAACCTTGGTGACGATTGCTTATCCCAAATTTCCATTAGGTACACACGGTTTAATTTTTCACTGTCATTAAGGTCGATAAGTGAGGGGAGGTTACAACCTACCTACCAATATTCTTCAAAAATTCGACTGACTCTGCTGTGGGTTTGCTCTGTTGTGGCCCATTACCTGTCTGCATGTCAAGAGTCAGCACTGTCTCTCCGTTGGAAGGACAACAGTACTTCTTCAAGATGGCATGGAAATCCACTACATCCGTGTGCATTCTCTTTTACTACTCAGACTTTGAGAAAAAAAGCACTGTAATTTTACTGTGATCAATGATCAGGACTGTCTTTATGGGACTGTGAGAAAATTTTAGCTTTTGACCAACATTGTATCAATAAGTGTGTGCATTTGATATCTTTGATATTGTAATTATGAAAAATTTTATCAAATCATTATTGGCCACTGCCCAAAACAATTTGTAAATTTTTTATGGGGAGCATAGGGGATTTTGTAAGTAGGCTGTTTAGGTTTTTATATTGGTAACGCCACGTAGCGCTCTGTATGTAACTCACTGGCTGTGCTGTGTGCGTCTGTGGCTAGTTTGCATTGCTGTCTGCCATTGTACTGTTGGACAGTTTGCTGTTAACAGCGCGTAGCGTTGCGCAGTTGGAGGTGAGCCGCCAGTAGTGGTGGATGTGGGGAGAGAGATGGCGGAGTTTTGAAATTTGTAAGACTGGATGTCATGAACTGCTATATATATTATGACTATTAAGGTAAATACATTGTTTGTTCTCTGTAAAAATCTTTCATTTGCGAACTATGCCTATCAGTAGTTAGTTCCTTCCGTAGTTTGAATCTTTTATTTAGCTGGCAGTAGTGGCGCTCGCTGTATTTCAGTAGTTCGAGTAACGAAGATTTTTGGTGAGGTAAGTGATTTGTGAAACGTATAGGTTAATGTTAGTCAGGGCCATTCTTTTGTAGGGATTATTGAAAGTCAGATTGCGTTGCGCAAAAAAAAAGTATTGTGTGTCACTTTAGTGAATGTTTGAGTACGTTCAGTTTTGCTCAGCTGTTTGAAAAGCAAATAATTTAACAGGTTTATCAGCACAGTCATTCATAAATTGTTCTAAGGGGACGTTTCAACCTGACCAGAAGTCTTGTTCCTCCGGCCACCGAACTACACTAATTTCCACTATATCTAACTTTAAGCTATCCGTTTCCCTTTTTAATTTTTCTAACCTACCTGCCCGATTAAGGGATCTGACATTCCACTTTCCGATCCGTAGAATGCCAGTTTTCTTTTTCCTGAGAACGACGTCCTCTTGAGTAGTCCCCCTCCCGGAGATCCGAATGGGGCACTATTTTACCTCCGGAATATTTTACCCAAGAGGACGCCATCATCATTTAACCATACAGTAAAGCTGCATGCCCTTGGCAAAATCCCGGGTTCGATTCCCGGCGGGTCAGGGATTTTCTCTGCCCCGTGATGGCTGGGTGTTGTGTGCTGTCCTTAGGTTAGTTAGGTTTAATTAGTTCTAAGTTCTAGGGGACTGATGACCATAGATGTTAAGTCCCATAGTGCTCAGAGCCATTTTTTTTTGAACCTCAGGAAAAATTACGGCTGAGTTTCTCCTTGCTTTCAGCCGTTCGCAGTACCAGCACAGCAAGGCCGTTTTGGTTAGTGTTACAAAGCCAGATCAGTCAATCATCGAGTCTGTTGCCCCTGCATCTACTGAAAAGGCTGCTGCCCCTCTTCAGGAACCACAAGTTTGTCTGGCCTCTCAACAGATACCCCTCCATTGTGGTTGCACCTACAGTACGGCTATCTGTATCGTTGAGGCACGAAAGCCTCCCCACAAACGGCAAGGTCCGTGGTTCATGGGGGGGGGGGGGGGCAGCACAATGCACACCTAATATGAAACACTTATTTTTTGGTGGTGTCCGGATACTTTTGATCACATAATGTAAGTGTTTTCCTACTTGATGCAGTTGGTAGGTGGGGTATACTACAAATGGCCTGCACCTAAGTAGGAAGGGGAAAGATAAGTTAATTTCGCTATTAGCAGATACCGTAAGGGGGGGCCACAGTCACGGAAGGGATGATCTCTGTGGGTAATGGGATCAGGCAGCCAGGTTTTTTAGGTTAAAGCCAACGTCCAGACAGACAACAATCAATACAAATATAATAAAAGAAACTTCACATACAGTAAATAGGGATAAAGCTAAGGGTGGTATCAAGTTACTTCATCAAAATATTAGAGTAAAAAGTAAAGTGTGTGAGCTGTTGGTGTGTTTAGATGATCGCAAAAATAAGAATGAGATTGGTATACTTTGTCTATCTGAACACCATGTAACTGTGGGGATGGAAATTGTCAATAGAAATTGGTATAATTTAACATCTTACACTTGCAGATCTAGTATGGATAAAGGAGTTGCCATTTACACAAACCAAGGGTATAAATTCAAAACTGTGTAAGTTAGCAAATTTTGTGTCGATCAGCATTTTGAAGGTTTCCCATATGAACTACAACTAGATAATGTAGTGTGGTGAACTGTGAATTCTTCTCTGTACTGTCGGACATGAAGTGACGAGTAGATGGCTAATGAAACTGCCCCATATTAGGAGCCAACAATTACTTGATATCAGTAATTAAATGAAATCAAACACAAATGATTGGTAATTAAGGGGTTCATGTATGAATGTAAAAGATTTTGTATACGATCAAAACATGAAAGAAATGTAGTGTGTAGAAAAATTTCCGCTACCACTCACAATAAAAGGTTATTTATTTGTCACACGACCGGTTTCGGACTTGCGCCTATCTTCAGGTGTTTGTACCTTCATGTACAGTTCTATATTTTGGAGATCACTGTATAAATACAGAAAAATTATTTGCTGGTGACCAAACAGATAAAAGTGGGACAATTGTAAGTGGCAACACAGCATTTGTTGAAAATATATCTGTACTCACATAAAGCTGAAGCATCATTATTATAGTTACGCTGTGGTGGCCGTTTTTCCACTTAATTACACACTTATTATCATTTACACGTCCATATTTCAGTTTATAAAGTTTAGCTACATGTTCCACTATTACGATATGCACTCGTGAAATACACTGTGTTTACATACAAACATATGAGCTTGTGGTAAAGAACTTGGAGGTAGCACGTGTAAAGATCTTACTCATACAGAAACACGTAGGTTATGGTCAAAGAACTTAGCCACTGGAAGTGCAAGGGTGTTTCACATATAGAAACTTGAAAAGATATTACAGACTGCGAAGTTTTTTGATACACATTATGAAATTTTTTTTGATCCACATTTTTGTTGGAGAACTCAGAGCCAGGAAGTACAATGATGTTATATGTATGAAATTACTAAAAGCTATTACAAATTGAAAAATGACAGATAGAACTGTTTCGAGCCACACTATTGTCAGAACTTAGATCTAGGAAGTTCAATGATGTTACACACATGAAATTTTGAAAGCTATTACAAATTATACAATGACAGTTACAGCTTGTGTTTACAATTTGACTATTACAAATTACGATAATGACACTTGTACTGTTGTATGACTGCTACATCGAATTTCCATAGTATATTACATTGTTATTATAACAGAGGATAATTAGCTTTTGTTTTTGAATATTTCGTTAAATATGTGTAGATAAGACTCGTTTGCAAGCTCTACTTGTTCGTTGAGAATGAGGTCTGGTGAGTTAGAGCTGTGGATATAAATTTCTAGCTCTTGGAGCAGATTCATTTTCTTTCCTTTGTTCACAGTGTGCAGTATTTGTAGGTTGTCAGTAATGGCTGTGTCTGAGTGAGCAGCCACAGCCATTTAAGATAACCTACAAATACTCCACTATAAAGGAACAGTCACGGAGTTCAACAGCATCCACTGCGGATAAAATTCATTTCATGAAAGAAATGTTTTTGTTTTATAGCGTAAACTATAATAAACTCTCAGGGCCGATTTGACTGGGCGTGGACACGACTCAGTTAATAAGGGGAACGAGGAGGGGACGAATCGTCTCACCATTGTTCGTTATCGTTCGCCTTGTACGTATTTCGGCGGCAGGCTCCGCGTCGGTTCGCCGGGTCGCATCGGAGCTGTGCGACACGTGTCGGCTGCCCTCATCAGCAATCGCGGCTTTTTCTGCGGAGCCCAGTTACGACCTCCACGTTGTCTGACAGTTGTCAGCCGCGTGTCCGAAGCTGTGCTACGACGGCGAAGCTGTGCTACCACGGTGTCGGAAGGCCGAATTTGGCGATGGTGGAAGATCGCCCATGTCCTCTCACTTCCGCGGTGTCTCCATAACTCCCCCTTTATCGCTTCTCCTGTATCTCTCAGCTCAACTCCTCTTCTAAATAATCTTTCTTTCGGCTTTGTCATTGGCAGACAAAATTTTAAATGCAGCGCAATGGCAGATTGACGTTTCATAGCTGCGTCTCTCCGTGCGAAGTGGAAATTTCCCGTCTGGCGTGGGCTGGCGTATGCTTCGTAAATCGGCATCTTTCTCGTGACGTCACATTCTTGCGATGTTCACCTGCATTCCGAGGCTGTTGCGAGAGCAGCCACACAACACTTCTCTATAACCACTCTCTCTGAGTGAGGCCTGGACAGATTCATGGTTGGGCTTCGTCTCAAAATCTGCTGGCATTCGTGATTTATATGGAATGACCTTACTGTCGAGAAAAACATCTTCTTAAGAACACCGACTTCTTTCAGACGCCTCCCTGCTCCAATTCCCCGCACTTTTGTTTACGCTCCTTTCTGAGCCAGTGGGATGCTGGAATTGTCAGCACATTCCTGCTTTCTAAGGCAGGTAAAATATCTGCTGCCGGGCCAGAACTCACATGATTTCACGCGTACATTCTTGGCGTTCCGTCCTAATGACTGCAGGTGTCCATCAGTTCACTGCACACTTCTTGTTGTCTAACAGGCCCTTTGCAACGTGTCCCTCCTTGAGCGAGGCAAGGGCGTCCGTCTGGCTTCCTGTTGTGTGCTCGCAGAATGACTGCAGTGTCCTCTCCTCGGGGGCTCGCCACAGGCTGTCCAGCTCCCTTCTCCTCCTCGGCCGCTCACGGCGAGTTGTCGAAGTGGCCGCAGTCGGACGTATTACAGTAGTTTTGATATTAGCAACAGTGTACAGGTCACCATTAGGAGACTGGGAGCTATTCATAAAAAAGTCTGAGTCCCTATTATGTCGTCTGTCAGACAAAAAGAAGAAATTATTAATCTTTGGTGATTTCAGTGTAAACTTTCTGAGCAATTCTGGTAGGAAAAGTGAACCAGAAGTGTTATCAATGACATATAACTTAGAATCACTGATCAATTTCCCTACACGTATAGCTCAAGACAGTAGCACTCTAATAGATAATCTATTTGTACAGCAAGAGGATGTAAAACTAACACATGCTTTCCCTGTGATGAATTATCAGACCATAACACATAACTCATTAACTTACAAAACCTAGTAGGTTATACAGTTCAGAAACCATTAAGTAAAAGTGTAAGGTTGCTCAACCTGGTGTCTATAGAGCACTTCAAAGAGATTTTAAGAAATGTTAATTGGGGAGATGTATATAATGAGCCAAATTGTGATGATACATGCAACATATTTCTTGATAAATTTGTATCCCTTTCTGAACATGGTGCCCAAAAAAATTACTAAATGTAACACCAAACAGTTTTCGAAGAAACCTTTGATTACGACAGGTATTAAAGTGTCTTCAGAAAGAAAAAGAAAATTGTATGAGACAGCAGGAATTAGTAAAGCCCAGAAGTAACTTTATACTATATAAATTATTCTAACATACCAAGAAAAGATGTCAGAAAATCAAGAAATATGTACATTGGAGATGAAATGAACAACTCGGACAATAAAATCAAATCAGTATGGAATATTGTTAGAAGGGAGACAGGAAAAGTGACCACTTGGGTAGGTAGTATTACCATTAAGGAGAATGAGCGATCTTAACCAATAGTACACAAGTAGCTAATGTAGTTAACAACCAGTTTTTAAGTGTAGGTGGAAAATGGTGAGAAAAGTTCAAAATAAAAAGCCAAGCATTATGTAGAAGAGTCAGTTCTGAGAAATCCTAGTCAAATTAATTTCACCTAACAACCTCTTGTCAAATGACGAAAATCATTAAATCTTTGAGATATAAATGTTCTGTTGGAGTAGATGACATCTCTAACATGATGTTAAAACAATATAGAGCAGTTACAGCTGATGTTCTGAGTCACATATGTAATGCATCACTATCTCAAGCTATTTCCCCAGAGAGGTTAAAATATGCCATTATCAAGCCTCTCTAGAAAAAAGGGGACACCACAGACGTCAATTTTACCAGCCAGTATCTTTGCTTACAGCATTTTCAAAAATCGTCGAGAAAGTAATTCATTCAAGACTGGTTAGCCATCTCAACAATAATGGGATACTTAGTAAATCACAGTTCGGATTTCAAAAATTCTGTTCCACCGAGAGAGCAATATACAACTTCACTGCCCACATAATAGTCTTTAAGTAGAAATGTGTCACCAGTAGGAATTTTCTGTGACTTATCCAAAGCGTTCAGTCCTATGGTATAAAAGGAACAGCATATGAGGGGTACAGAACAAAAAGCAAATAGTTTCTTTATGAGGTTTAAGTGATTTAAGGAAGTTTCCCTCTTCATATAACTGGGGGAAATTACATTAAGTGTTCCACAGGGGCCGATCATGGGTCCCCTTCTGTTTGTGATGTACATGAATGACCTCCCTTCTTATCTGAAACAAGAAGCTAAACTGACTGTTTGCTGATGATACGAGCATCACTGTTAATTCAATAAAAGAAACTCCAATAAAAATTATACAAGTAATGTCTTTGGAAAAGTTGTAAGTTGGTTTTCTGCGAATGGGCTTGCTCTGAACTTTGAAAAAACGCAGCCCATCCAATTTTTTATTGCAAGGAGTATAGTTCCCTCAATAAATATAACACATCAGTGGAAGTCAGTAGCCAGGGTAAAGCATACTAAGTTTTTAGGTGTACATATACATGAGAATCATAATTGGAAAATGCATATTTTGGATACCCTAAAGCGTCTAGGTTCAGCAACTTTTGCAACGAGAATAATTGCCAATTTTGGGGATATAGAAATTAGTAAGCTGACAAACTTTCTATCTCTGATGTCATACAGAATAATATTTTGGGATACTAAACACTTAGGCAAGAAGTATTCACTGCTCGAAATAAAATGGTTGGAGTAATGTATGGGCCTCATAGTCGCACTGGTCCTTGTTGTTGAGAGCAAATGTCATTAATGAGTAAATGAACTGTGAGGCCGTTGCAAGAATTACTTACCTTTTAATTAGATGCGTATCTATTTAAAAGGTTATGAATTCTTACAACAGCCTCACATTTGTTCTCAATAACATGGACCAGTTTAAAAACAACAGTGACATTCATGATTATAATACGAGAACAAGCAAAGACTTATACTATTCTCTACTTAGCCTATCTTTGGCACTGAAAGGGGTAAAATATACTGCTGTAAAAGTTTTCGATAAATTACCAGATCAAATAAAATGTCGGCAGACAGCAGTAATAGCTTTAAAAGTAAACTGAAGTCATATCTCCTTGAGAACTCCTCCTATACCATTTGAATTCTTGAATAGGAATAAATAAAAGTGTGAGTGTAATATAAACATTTTGTGCCATTTAAGGGAATGGGGTGGGTTACAAAAATTTTAAGCTTCATTCGTATGTGCATTTCTTATGCACGTTCCACATAGTAATGGCCACCTTGAGGTTGATCAACAGAACACATAACTAACTAATTATATTACTGTATGTTGGGATGATGCTCCAGACAATTTGCTAGCGATACAAATAGGGATGACATTCTGCCCAAACTTCTTTCGGTAGGAAACGAGAAAACAATGACTATCTCTATGCCTCAGTTCATGGCCCAATTCATATTACCCTTATTTTTTTAGGTTTTCAAGAGCGATGTGAGGTGAAGGTAGCATAAATGTTGCACAGTCAAACACTGGTTCTCTTCCAAATGTCTGTTAGCTAGGCATCTCATTTACAACCTCTTACATTTCCCCTACTCCATTTTAGCGACTGTTGCACTGTGCAACAGTTTCTATTGTCGCAACCTTGAATACAAGATGAATTTTGGTGTCTTTTTTTTACTTTACTTGGTACTAAAGCTGTCTTTCAACAGATTATACCTGCTCACAGTTTCCGCAATGTGTGTCACACATTTACGAGAGTAAAAGAAACCAGCGACCACTCGAGTTGCCCTTCTTTGTGTGAGGCTGATGGTACTCATTGTAAGAACCTAAGTTGCATGTCATTCTCACGAGAAGTGCTTCAGTACAGCCCATACAAATGATACATAAACTGCAACTACAGAAAGAGCTATAGACACATTGTTTCGTATCAATAAGTCAAACACAATGCAAGAGCACAATTACTATGCTTCTTGGTGATACCCTACTTTTTTGAGACCTTCACAGCACATGACGTACAACCAGTGAAAATTATGGAACTTCATAACGATCAATCACTGACTTTTTCGGAACCAATGTAGGAAATTCCGGTAGGGGATTATGTATGTTGGTCGTACCAGTCAGATAATACTGTATCTATACGACAATGCTGAGTGGTAATCTGTCATATGCTATATGTATGTTTTGTGAATGTGTTTGATGTTTGACAGACAGCGGAGTATGTTATTTTCGGACTGAAATACATTAAGCAAATTTCTTCATATGACTGCAGAGTGATCTCTCTCGCACCTTTGGTTGCAGGTGATAGGACGTCTGTGTGCTTAAGGCTGTAATGTGCAGTAAGAGTAGCAACAACCATGACTTTTCCTGGTATGAAGTTTTCACTCTGCAGTGAAGTGCTCGCTGATATGAAACTTCCTGGCAGATTAATACTCTGTGTCGGACCGAGACTCGAACTCGGGACCTTTGGCTTTCGTGGAAAGTGTTCTACCTACTGTGCTACCCACGTACGACTGACGAAACGTCCTCACAGATTTGCTTGTGCCGCTGCCTTGTCCACGAAAGGCAAAGGCCCGAGTTCGAGTCTCGGTCTCGCACACAGTTTTAATGTGCCAGGTAGTTTCATGACTTTTGATAAACTCAAGATGGTGTTGGCTCCATTATTACGCTGATAATTAAACTATACAGACGCAGTTTTGAAGTCGTAATCCACGACACTACATCTTCCCTGTAAAGGTATCAAGCCTAATAAGTTATTATTTTTTTTTGTCTCATCGTCAAAGCTCCACAGGTAGATATATGCTAACTGCAATGCTGTTGTGTGGTGGTGTATAGAGTAGACCGCTGAGGAAAATTTCATTTTCCGGTATCCAGTCTTACTCTGATAAACTAAATTTGGAGACCATTAAGTTTACGATTGCAGTTTACGTTGAACATAAGATACGTTTATTTTGTTTTAATTGGTACAACGGAACGGAAAAAATCTTTGTAGGACGAATTACTTGCAGGCAGCATTGGCAAGTAATAAGGAATATTAGGTATAGGCATAGCAATTTTTAATGTCAGGCCCTCACAGACAGAGAACAGACATCTGGCCCCAAGTTTCGACAATCTGCATCCAACGCGATCTCTATATCTTGAACTTCAATATTGGTAATCTGGAAACATCTGATCACTCAACAGAAAATTTCGTTTGGGATGTTGGTCGCTTCATATCGTAAAACGATAAAAGTCACTTGCAATATTGTGTGAAAAGTTGGTTTAGTTTACATTATTACTTGACTTGCAGCCAAAAAGAATTTTATTTGTATATGAACACTAACTGGTGTCATAATGTGTCATCATGACCGACAACACTCAGGGGAGTGAAATATATTTGATAATCTTTTCATATTTTGGGACACAGTCATGTAATAATATTTGAATGATATTTGATCTACCTCTTAATTTTTTATTACTGTCATGATTTCGGCCTTAAGCTATTATTAAGTGCAACAGTTTTGGGTATAAGTAGACTTTGTTAAGTGAAGTCATCGTCAAGATATATTGAACTGGCATCCCAGATTGTAGATTTGTACTTATCTACAAGCTCGGGCACCCATTTCACTAGATCTTGACGATGACTTCAATTAACAAAGTCTAATTATAGCCGACCACGTTGTTCATGATAATAGCTAAGGGTCCAAAACATGATAGTATTATAAAATAAGAAGCTGAACAGTCAAAAAGCGGAAATATCATTGAAATATATTCAATTTTCTTCAATGGATTTGGCGATCGCCCTACAGTCATCAATGACATGTACGTAGTATCATTCTTAACATCTGTTCTGCTTTACTTTTCATTAAATACCATTTACAAAAAGAAGCAAAACATGAATAAATGAGTGATACACGACACGACTAGGAAACTATGCATAAAGCAATACCAGAATAAAACCCACCATACATAATATCTATACCAGTTCGTAGATTCTGATTGTAGTTACATCACCCAAATTTAAGTGACAGAACATCGCACTGTAGTATAAGTCCTCTATTTTGGAATGACAGAAAGACACGGGCCTCCATTAGAAGGGGAACATATGCCTTTAACGAATGCTCGGGTACAAGATTTCTGTTGTTTCTTTTATCTGTTGCATGAAAATATTTGGTCTGCTTCTTCTTTATGTAAATTGCATAGTAGAGTTACTTTCAATCCTATTCAGAATAGGTGGGATGGAAATTTGCGCATGTAGATGACCGTTGTTGCTGTGGATAGTATGCTTGTGTTGCAGCTACTCAACCATTGGGATAAGTTATTTGAGACTGGAGCTGGTCAGAATGTACTGCTTTCAAGATCACGCTCTAGTCGTACTGCTTCTGCCAGTCATTTCTCACTTCTTCAGACACTAAGCTCAGAATTTTTTGGTAAGGATAACTGTTATTTAGGATTTCGCCTACTTCTTTTTTAGCTATTTGTCCACTACGTCAGTGTAAAAGATGCCTCTGTATCTTTGAATCCTCAAGGTATTCTTTGCTACTCCTGATAGCTTATCTGCTATGATATGTTTAATAATGGTGCTAATTATAGGCGACACATTGATGTCCCAATTATTTTAAGACTCCTTAGTGTAATTAGGGAACCAGTTAATATCACCACACTGCCTGATGTGCAAGATCTGCAATATATTTATGATTTCCAAATTGCTATGTCCTCCTCACTGTAAGTTATTGGTGATTAGGTCGGAACACAGGGCTATAAAACGTAATGCTTGGTTGCACATGGCGTCCCATTTATATAAACCTTGCCGATACTTTTTTATCCGGAAGCAAAATAATGTCCACATGGTAGCTAAACAATATTTGTTTGACAAAATAAATCAATTTTAACAAACAAATATTGTTTAGCTATCATGTGGTCATTAAACAGCTTGATTATTCTTGTGGTTTTTTTCGGTACAAAGCAATACATTTATTTTAAATAGCATCCTTTATTTTTCATCTCTGTCGCTGACCATGCAGTTCTTTCATTGAGTCCGTACCGGCACGTGAGGGCCTCGTTCCTTACGGCTTCTCTTCTAGTAATGCGTTCTCCATCTTTTCTTTCTTCTCGGTACATGTCCCAGGCACCAACTCTTCTGCTGTTTATTACAGCTGTCACACCTGGTTCATGAAACAGCCGTTTAAGCCACATGGAAATCTGAAGGGGAATATTTTATTAAATGAAACAACAAGTTCACTGTTACCAGTCACCAACGGTGACTGGTAACAGTGAACTTGTTGTTTCATTTAATGTCAGTAACAGTCACGGTAAAGCCTAACCTAAAAATGTTCGCATTTAAAGGGAATATTTTACCTAGAGATTATTTCACCCCGGACGATTTCACCATCATTTAACCACACGGAAGAGCTGTATGCTTTCTGGAAAAATAACGGTTATAGTTACCTCTTGCAGTACCTCTTCACAGTACCAGCACATCAAGGCAATGTAGTCTAATGTTACACCGCTAGATCGTCCGGAATGTCGGTGTTGTAAAGCCTTACCAAAAGCCTGCTCCCTGTCTTCAGGAACCACATGTTTATCTGCCCTCTCAATAAATACCCGTCTATTATGGTGGGTATGGTTATCTGTGTCGTTGAGGCGCTCAAGTCATCCAATCATGGCAAGATCGGGTGTTGATGTAGAAATGGACATAAAAAAATAAAAAATACGTAGGAACAATAAATACTGAACTCTATTCATTAATTAAGGAGCACCAACCTTTCCTTCTTTATTCCGTTTACAAAATTTTTCAAGATAATGTTTCCCTTTATACTGCCGCCATACCACCTACACCATCATACAGTGAAGCTATGGAATCTTGCAAAGAGTTAGATCCGTACTCATAATACGTCAAGCATCTCGCTCCCTAACCCCCCCCCCCACTCCAAAAAAAAAAATTAAATTTTAAAATTACCAACGCTTCCTCAGAGAAAAAGGATACTCTTAAGAATTTCATAGCTTGAGGTCAATTGACTGATTACGTGATAGTTAACAAAAAGGTATCGTCAGTGACGACGCAGACAAGAGTATATAGAGGAAGTGACACCTACGCTGATCGTTATTTAGTGATTTCTAAAAAAATATTTTAAAAATTGGAGGATTAGAAACACTTATAGAAATAAAGAAACAACATTAAAATACACTTATTACAAGATAAAACCGTACTCTAAGATAAAAGCGTACTCTCCGGGAAGTTTGGGATAACATGTTACTTCTTACCACAGCCGTCTCGCGAATTGATCACAACGAGAAAATTCGTGAAGCTAGAGGTAATACAGAGCTTACCGACAATCATTCTTCCCAGGCACAGTTCTCGGATGCAACGTCGGAGAGGAATCAGACAGTTGTACTAAAAGTACCCTCCGCTACACACCGTCAGGTGTCTTGCTGATTATTGATGTAGGTGTCGATACACAAAACTGAAACTAAAAGAAACTGAATAAACAATTTCTAATGATACCCACCACCGAATGTATTAATGAAAAATATAAGTAGTAGTGCCCATAAGGCGGTTTTTGAAGCGCTGAGAACAAAATTTATAATACATAACAAAAAAGGATTAAGGATATGGAATGAAGAATTTAAAAAAATATTAAGAGAGAAAAAGGAAGGACATTTAAAATATCTATGAAAGAAATCAGAGAGAATTAAGAGCAGAATACAATTGAAAAAGGGGAACCGCTAAAAAAGAATGTAAAAAAGCATGCAGAGCAATTTTAGGCAGATATAAAAGTAATATAAAAGTGGTGTTCAAGGAATACAAGTGACTGCCTGTAAAGAAATCAAACATTAGTATAGATAAGAAGAAGGTGCCCTAAATTTTAATACATTCAACGAAATCGATGAGATGGTGGTTACATTATGTTGTGATAGGACCAAAACTAATGAAGCAGGCAGAAATGGAGGAAAGTAGGAATGGCGTAAATGTGGTGAGATTAGCAAAATTAGAGGAAGTTTTAAAAACAATGAAAAAAGAAAGGCAAGTGGTATAGATGACATTAATAGCGAGCTTTTAAAATGGAGCAGAATTCTTTTTCAAAAAAGATTTTTGCAGTATCTATAATAATGTTGAAAGATAGGCAGAGCAAGAGAAATCTTGTCCACAGCAGTTTGTAAACTAATTTTTTTAAAAAAGGAGATCGAAGAAACGGTAATAATTATTGTTGAAAAATGTTTTAACAGCTGAATTTGAAGTACCCGCACATTTTAAAAAACATGAACGCCTAGAACTAGTACGTTCATACTCACAGGACATGTAAATTACCATGTTCTGCGGAAATGATAAGCATTTTAGTCACCTCTGTTCAGCATGCGTCCTGTTGCGTAGTAGGAACAGGGTCCATCAGGGGCCTGATAAGTTGTTCCATGCGTGACGGCCTGAGCTCCCAGTTGGTGCACATCGACAGCGCAGTAAGATACGTATATAGCTTGTTTTCTGTGTTTACTTCGTAGATTCTTACTTAAATTGCGTGTGAGTTTCGTATAGGAGGTGTAATTTCGAGCTTTAGTTACTGTAATCGTAAATTCAGGCAGATTGTAGCGCAGTCGTTAGGCATTTGTACAGGTTAGTTCATACATTCTTTGCGTGTTTCCCTTGTGTTATCTAGGCACGGACTCGTGTTTCAGTAACAGTTGTTCAACCTCGATTAGAATGGACAGGGACTGTGATTGCTGTGTTCGGATGAGGGCTGAGTTGGCATCCCTTCACTCACAGCTGCAGGCGGCGCTGACTTCGGTCTCGCAGCTTGAGGCTGTTGCCAATGGGCACCACTGTGGAGAGCCGGACTTCGGTATCACGGGGATGTCAACCTCGTCCCGTCTGTCCCCAGATCGGTCTGCCGCTGTGGTTGCCCCGGTTGCTGCCCGCAGTGGGCTGAGCCCTCGCCTGTGATTGATTGGGAGGTCGTTCCAAGGCGTGGCAGGCAGCGAAAGACGTCCCCGGAGGCTGATCAGAAAGCGTACCCGGTGCGTCTGACAAACAGGTTTCAGGTACTGTCTCTAGCTGAGCCCGATGCAGCTGCCTGCCCTGTTTCAGAGGATGATTCTCAGCCTTCAAGGTCCGGGCAATCGCAGAGGGTGGGCTCCAATGTTAGGCGCGTAATGGGGCCCCTTAGGGATATGGCGGCTAAGGAGGGGCAGAAATCCAGTGTGCACTCCGTGTGCATTCCGGGTGGAGTCATTCCTGATATGGAAAGGGTCCTTCCGGATGCCATGAAGAGCACAGGGTGCAGCCAGCTGCAGGTGGTGGCACATGTCGGCACTAATGACGTGTGTCGCTTTGGATCTGAGGAAATTCTCTCTGGATTCCAGCGGCTATCTGATTTGGTGAAGGCTGCCGGTCTTGCTTACGAGAAGAAGGCAGAGCTCATCATCTGCAGCATCGTTGACAGAACCGACTGCGGACCTTTGGTGCAGAGCCGAGTGGAGGGTCTGAATCAGAGGCTCAGACGGTTTTGCGACCGTGTTGGCTGCAGATTCCTTGACTTGCGCCATAGGGTTGTGGGGTTTCAGGTTCCGCTGAATAGGTCAGGAGATCACTTCACTCAGCTGGCGGCTACAGAGGTAGCGGAGGCTGTTTGGCGTGGACTGGACGGTTTTTTTAGGTTAGAAGGCCTCGGGAAAGTACGGGGTGGGCTGCAATCTCAAAGGGTGCATGGCAAATACAGGACGTGCCTGGATCAAGAAACAGTCGGAATTGTAGTTGTAAATTGTTGTAGTTGTGCCAGATTGTATACCGATTAGGTTCCTTTCAGATTACGCTGATACAATAGCTCCCTACTTAGTAATCATATACAACCGCTCGCTCACCGATAGATCTGTACCTACAGATTGGAAAATTGCGCAGGTCGCACCAGTGTTTAAGAAGGGTAGTAGGAGTAATCCATCGAACTATAGACCTATATCATTGACGTCGGTTTGCAGTAGGGTTTTGGAACATATACTGTCTTCAAACATTATAAATCATCTCGAAGGGAACGATCTATTGATACGTAATCAGCATGGTTTCAGAAAACATCGTTCTTGTGCAACGCAGCTAGCTCTTTATTCGCACGAAGTAATGGCCGCTATCGACAGGGGATCTCAAGTTGATTCCGTATTTCTAGATTTCCGGAAAGCTTTTGACACCGTTCCTCACAAGCTGCGGGCCTATGGGGTATCGTCTCAGTTGTGCGACTGGATTCATGATTTCCTGTCAGGAAGGTCGTAGTTCGTAGTAATAGATGGAAAATCATCGAGTGAAACTGAAGTGATATCAGGTGTTTCCCAGGGAAGCGTCCTAGGACCTCTGCTGTTCCTGATCTATATAAATGACCTGGGTGACAATCTGAGCAGTTCTCTTAGGTTGCTCGCAGATGATGCTGTAATTTACCGTCTAGTAAGGTCATCCGAAGATCAGTATCAGTTGCAAAGCGATTTAGAAAAGATTGCTGTATTGTGTGGCAGGTGGCAGTTGACGCTAAATAACGAAAAGTGTGAGGTGATCCACATGAGTTCCAAAAGAATTCCGCTGGAATTCGATTACTCGATAAATAGTACAATTCTCAAGGCTGTCAATTCAACTAAGTACCTGGGTGTTAAAATTACGAACAACTTCAGTTGGAAAGACCACATAGATAATACTGTGGGGAAGGCGAGCCAAAGGTTGCGTTTCATTGGCAGGACACTTAGAAGATGCAACAAGTCCACTAAAGAGACAGCTTACACTACACTCGTTCGTCCTCTGTTAGAATATTGCTGCGTGGTGTGGGATCCTTATCAGGTGGGATTGACGGAGGACATCGAAAGGGTGCAAAAAAGGGCAGCTCGTTTTGTATTATCACGTAATAGGGGAGAGAGTGAGACTGATATGATAAGCGAGTTGGGATGGAAGTTATTAAAGCAAAGACGTTTTTCGTCCCGGCGAGATCTATTTACGAAATTTCAGTCACCAACTTTCTCTTCCGAATGCGAAAATATTTTGTTCAGCCCAACCTACATAGGTAGGAATGATCACAAAAATAAAATAAGAGAAATCAGAGCTCGAACAGAAAGGTTTAGGTGTTCGTTTTTCCCGCGCGCTGTTCGGGAGTGGAATGGTAGAGAGATAGTATGATTGTGGTTCGATGAACCCTCTGCCACGCACTTAAATGTGAATTGCAGAGTAATCATGTAGATGTAGAACGATGCGTATAAGGCGCGAATGGCAGCTAGTGGTATAGACGCATTTACCTGATTCCAAGTTTATCTGTGGTTGTTGGCATTGGGTCACAGTGCTCCAGTGCTCCACCTTACCAAACACATTTTCGAATGGCTGCAAGTCTGGTGATATTGCGGGCCAGGGCAAAAGGCTGACATTCCGTGACTCCAAAAAAGCCCATGTTGGTGCAGTAACAACTTGTCGTGCATTGTGTTGCTGAAAAATGGCGCCTGGGGCGCTGTGCAGGAACGGTATGGCTACGGGTCACAGGATGTCATTCACGTAGGTCACACTGGGCATAGTCCCCTGGACACGAGCCAGCTGTGCTTTGTGGTTGTACCGGATAGCATCTCACACCATAACATCTTGAGTTGGCGCTGTATGTCTTGTGCAAATGCAGTCACTGCGATGCCACTCCCCCTGTCTTCCGTGAACAAAAATAATGAGACACACAGTTTTTGCCGACTGTGTCAAGGCGTTTGGCAGATTAAACAGGACAGTGCTCTCGTCAGTATTATAAGAAAATAGAATTCTACGACAATTGATATAGGTCATAAGAACTTTATACAATAAAACTACATTTGTTATAAAAACAGGGAACAAAACAAAAATTAAGGTTATAGTCTTTCTGCAATGTTATTCAGTTTATGTATATACACAGCATGATGAGAAACTGGAATAAGAAATAAGAAGTAACAAAGGATTAAATCTACATGAAAATCATTATAAGTAGACATTAATATATGCTGGCGACCAAACTCTAGTAGCCACTTAACAAGGAGTATTAGATATAAATAATTTTAAAATTAAATCAAATTCACCCAGTTTATAATTTTAAAATTTCTGTATAACGTACAAAATTAACAACATTCACATGCTGGCGACCAAAGTCTAATAGCCACTGATTGCGACCAAACTCTAATAGCCACTTACCAAGGAGAATTAAAAATAAATAATTTTAAAATTAAAGCAAATTGACACAGTATATAATTTTAAAATTTCTATAGAACATACAAAATTAACAACATACCGAGCAAAACAGCATGTACTCTCAAAAATAATAATTAAAGAAAGCCTGGTTTGTGACATTTCTTTTGATTATGATGAAGATGTAAAGAACAAAACAGCAAAATTCCATGTGTCTTTGTAAAAATGAAAAGAACATTAAACATAAATGGAATCAAAGAAACACAGTTTAATTTCTATAAAACGCTAACTATTCAATTGCTGCTGTACTGTACTGAGGCTTTGATAGTAGATAAGCAAGACATAAATCGAATAGCGACGTCAGAAATGAAATTACTTACATCATTTAAAGAATGTAAACCAGAACACAGACTAAGAATCGAAGGCATTAGAAATGAGCTTAAAATATTTGAAGTAACAGAAAGAAAAGAATCGACGCATTTTAGCAAAAATGGGAGTACCAAAGACAATGCATCAAGGCAGGTATCCCAAAATAAGCTTTATAATATATACCCGAAGCAGTAATGGAGGTAGTTAGGGCCAGGGAACGATAGAGCTAAAACGATGAAGCTGGAACGCTTTCCTCGAAGCTTATCCATGAATGTAGATGATAATAATGTTGTTGTTGATGATGATGATGATGAGGCTTTTCATTAGGCTTCACAATGCTAAGTGGGCCGCCTTCCTGACCAGTACACCAGAGAAAAATTGGAGGTGATCATCGAGAATCAAACCTGGTGGCTCCGCGTTCCCAGCGAAAACCACTAACCGATAGACAACGCTGTCAGTCTGTACAT
This sequence comes from Schistocerca cancellata, assembly GCF_023864275.1. Taxonomy (NCBI): domain Eukaryota; kingdom Metazoa; phylum Arthropoda; class Insecta; order Orthoptera; family Acrididae; genus Schistocerca; species Schistocerca cancellata. The sequence continues at coordinate 312,958,785 of NC_064630.1, read as the reverse complement.
ATTGTTCTAACATTAGCTTTTACTATTGTGAGATTAGAAAGGCCACATAACATGCCAAAACGTTATGTGATGAACATTGGAGGAGAGTTACTTTGAAGGATGGGGAAACTGATAATACTATGAAATCAGTCTACATTTTTTTTAAAGTGTCGGCTTTACCAGCAATTACTGAAAGGCCAAACGTCTAATGGACAGACACAACTGTAGAAAGCACCATCGCCGGGTGGGGTAGTTTTCACGGATACTGGCAGAGAAGCGTCTTAAGTACCCAAGTTGAGGTATATCGTACATTCTGTTCCTGTTCTTGCTCTAAACGGGTATTTCCCTCAGTCCTCGACTAGTAACGGCACCGAATTGTGCGCTATTGGTACCTATCCTCCGTGCTCCTCTGGGGTAAACAAGACGGTGCTGCTACCCTAGCCAGGTAAACAGTTAGCTTTGCTGGGTAATAGATTATCCTAGGTACCTGCGCTGTATGGAAATTGAAAGTCGTTTTTGTTCTACGTTAATAATAACGCCGTGTTAATGTGAAATGAAAACTGTGACACGTTTCTGAAAGTGTCTTGAAGAGAGCAAGTGGATTACCTTACAAAAAAGTAGGACACTGTTTAAAAGTACATACTGCTTCCACATAAATGTAACAATAAAATTAAAAATTTTTTTAGGTAGCTGGCTACGGCTTGAGGTATTTATAGAAAAGCATTTTTATTTGCCATCAGCTGTATAAATTATATTTATTGTTGTTTTGTTTCGGTTATTTAAACCATCATCAACCGGAAGAAGAAAATGCATGCTTTCTCATAGAAGTCACTTTCATATGCCAAACATAACAATGACAAAACATAACCGGATTTTGGCAGTATCTTCAAAAGCTTGCAGGAACACTCCCTGCCGAAACAGTTCAAGAATAGATATAATACATACAGCTGCTGACAAATAAAAATGCTTTTCTGTCAGTAATGGTCATAGTTGAAAGAAAGGCATACTAATTCACGTCTCTGTAGCAACTGAACAACATTTACTTGATACATTCTTTATTTTGTTTCCTGACACAAGGTTATTTGTGGTGGTCACGAAGCAAGAGACGCTCCGTACAGGGTGTCCAAGAAATGTTGTGACAAATTTTGAGGGGTTCTAGTGGATGCTTTGAGGAACAAATTGAGGAAAGGAACCTTTCTTGTACACTGTTAGCTTTGCTGGGTAATAGCAAAAGTGGTGGAAAGTCTCGCAGTGTCGTTTGCTATTCAGTGATCGCAACTGACTGCCACGATCGCCAGTAAAGAAGAAGGAGCTAGTTGCTGCGTAGAAAGACCTTGTCTCCTATGAACACAGTGTTTGTTGCCTCGTTGGATGACAGTTTTGAACACAGGTTCCTATCTGCAGTTTATTTTACCCGTAGAATCCTCTAAAACTTCCAGTGCTTTGCCTTATACTGGAGAAAGATAAACTGCAGATGGAAAACGAAGTCCAAAACCGTCATCCACCAAGGCAACAGAGCATTGCATTCATAAGGTACAAGGCTTGTCTACGCAGCAGCTAGCTGATCCTTTTCCGCTGGCGATCGCCAACAATGAATAACAAAAAACATTGCGAGACATTCCGCCTGCGGTCCAGCAGCTTACAAAATAATGGAGTACGGGGTAGCCTACTGGCAGGGGCCAGCTCCTATAAATTTGATGCCCTGTACTGTAGTGTTGCTCGATGACATTTCCGAACACGGGTTGCTAACCTCAAGATATCCTCTACAACCTCTCGAAGGTTGAGACATCTTGAATATTGTACATCCTACTGCACTGTACTTTTTTACGTTTTTTTGACAGTCTTCTGGCTGGTCTGCTGCGACCTGCCACGAATTCCTTCATCTCAGAGTAACACTTGCGACCTACGTATATACGTCTACAATTTATTTTTTTATTTTACTTGCTGAATGTATTTTCTCTACAGTTTTTACCCTCTACAACTGCCCCTAGTGCCATGCAAGATATTCCCTGATGTCTTAACATATGTCTTATCATCCTGGCTCTTCTTCTTGTCAGAAGAACCTCCTCATTCCTTACCTTATCACTCTACCTTATTTCCAACATTCGTCTGTAGCAACGCATTTCAAATGCTTCGATTCTCTTCTGTTTCACTACCATACAATGCTGTGCTCCAAACAAACAGTCTCATAAATTTCTTCCTCAAATTAAGGCCTATGTTTGCTACAAATAAACGTCTCTCTTCAGGAATGCCCATTTTGCCAATGCTAGTCTGCTTTTGATTTCTTCCTTGCTCCGTGCGTCATGGACTATTTTGCTTAACTTCACCTGTTTCGTTACCATCTATCACGATGTTACATTTCTCGCTGTTCTCACTTCTGCTACTTCTCATTACTTTCGGCTTTCTTCGACTGACTCTCAATTCATATTCCATTCAACGGACCCTCTAATTCTTCTTCACTTTCACTGAGGATAGCAATGTCATAAGCGAATCTATATAATTTAACCTCGAATTTTAATTCCATTCTTGAACCTTCCTTTTATTTCTATCATTGCATCTGCGAAATATAGGTTAAACCCTTTTTATTCTGAGATCTTCGTTCTTTGTCTTCCAGTTTTATTAGTCCCTCTTGGTTCTTGTGCATGTTGTATATTACTCGTCTTTCCCTATAACTTGTTCGTTTTATGTTGAACCTAATACCAAGTTTTCATGTGGATAAAAATCAGGTTCAACGTAGAATGAACACCTTTTCACAGAAAATAAGTTTTGAAGACCCGAAGATGACACCGAATTCTGTCGAAACCGGTTGTTTTGAACAAAGAAATATCTCTTCGCCTTTTGCTTGCGAAGTACTCACGTATACCTGAACTGATATCATTGCCGGTGTTGGTTTTCTGTCGATTCTGATGAGAACCACCCTAATCACTGAACTGTTCAAAGCAACACGTTCTCTGCTCTTCCTTTACATTCAAACGAATTCTACTTCAGTTATACCGTTTTTTGCTGCTGTTGATACTACCCTGTACTCATTTGACCAGCAATCTTTGTCTTGTTTCCATTTTACTTCACTGATCTCCGCTATATCTAGACTGAGTGTTAGCATTTCCTTTTTCACATTGTCTGGCTTCCCTTTCATGTTCAAACTTCTGACAGTCCATGCCCCTATTCGTAGCGTGCTATCCTTTTGTTGATTATTCAATCTTTTTCTCATCTCTCACAGGGCAGTCCCCTCCCCGAGATCCGAATGGCGGACTATTCCGGAATCTTTTGCCAATGGAGAGATAATCATGACACTTTTCAATTACAGGCAACATTTCCTGTGGATACACATTATATGTCTTATTGCAGTCATTTTAATGCCTTCTGCAGCCTCATCCCGTTGATTATTGCTGATTCTTCCGCCTTTCCCCTACCACCCAACCCCCTCCCACCCACCACTCCCCATAGGATAAGAGAGTGCTCTGAACCTCTGTCCGCTCCTCCGTCCTCTTTGACAAGGCCATTGGTAGATGAGGGTGACTTTGACTCAGAATTCATGTGGTGGTTAGGTTCGAACCCAGCGCCGACGACATTTTATTATAAATCAAAGACGGTAACCCTAGACGCTATTGTCTTAGAGCCTATGAATTATACACGTTAATTTCAAAAGTGAAATATAAACCCCTACCCTCCTGGCAGTTTTAGTTACAGGTGGGTTTGTGACTATATGTTCCAAAGTACAGTGGTATTCTGTGTACCATCTGGCAATGTGGTATAGAGTTGGTGTTAAGCGGAAGGATAGTGGACCACAATTTTAATAATATATTTATTAAAAATGTAAACTAACTTATCAAAACCCAGAAAATGATACAAGAGAATCTGAACGGTTACCGCGGAATAAATTAAATTAATTTTCAATAAGAGGACTGTTGGTAGATGTTACAGAACTTTCAGAAATGAATGAATGAAACAAAAAAATTAGTTAAAATAAAATTTAGTTAAAATAAAATTTAATAGATGCTTAGCACAGAGGTCAAATTAGATCACAAATGTATAAAATAACGTGCATATTGTACATTACAAGCTTCAAAAACATATTGCAAATAGGTAACAGGTCATTAAGATAAGCCATCCTCTATCACGTGACTTTTTCAGATAATTAAAGGAAGACCACTGGTTACAAGCAAGTGGAATACCCTGGCAACATTAAATTCAAAGTATGATACAAGGGAGAGTTGTAGAGCCAAACAGTTTCTCTTTCTTCAGTGAAGTGTGGACGGCGACTGGCATTAAAGAGACAGACTCTCTCAGTGAAGGCATTAGTCGTACCCAGGCCTCTTTTGCTGGACCCACAATATTGACAATTAGTACATCGACCTATCCTGTAACATATGAACCACTAATTACGAATTTGCAATTACTATACACAGTGACACTATAAATACACTTGAAAAGGGCGAACGTCGCGCGTGAAGCACCTTATTCCAAAGTAAACAACAGGTATTTGTTATAGGGGCTGCGAAACTTAGCCAAAGAGCTCGAGCACCACTAATTTATTCTCACACATTCACAAAAGCTAACATGAGTGAGCTCATTCAAAATATTCGTGAATGAAGACGTCTAGATGTCACGTTGTACATACAGGATGGCGAAATAGAATAGTTACAGTGCGAAACAACATAATCGTGTATATGATCCTCGGACACTCACCGTAATTTGGTTCAGATAGTTGCGTAAGTTGAGAACTGATCGACCAAGGGCTGCCATCAGGTGGGTGTTATGACTATTACATGCTATTCGCCAGATGCCCCTGCACCCGGTTATTGAAACTGGCCGACAGGAACCCAACCGGCAACGCAATGGACACACGCTTCTTGCAGATTCAAATGCCGAGAGCATCACGCAGAGAAAGGTTTCTCAACGAGCAATCTTCACGGCCCCAACCGACGCTCACTCAATCCCTCCGAATCCACAGCATTTAGCAGCGGGCCAAGGATACTGTCGACCACGACGTCTTTCGGCTTCTACTCCAGCCGCTGTGGAAAACACCGCTCAACCGCCCGTCACTTGCAGAACGCCTCCTGGCCACGACAGCGCTTAAAATCTGCCCTTAAGACCTGTCCTCAGCAGGTGACAAGCCGCTCGAGAAGCTGTTGCGGCCAGAGAAGCTAATAACGGTATCGTAACGTGCCCGCACCCACACATGTAACTATTTATAGTACAGAGCTATGGCCAAGGATTACATGACCTTCATCAGTGTTACTTCCGGGTAACAGAATGCTTAGCTGAAAAGGTATGCTCCTAGACCAAAACGCTGCAATTGAAAAAACTCGTAACTACAGTAATCAGCTATCCCGTGAATATATACGGGCATCTGTGGTCGGTTTTAAAGCAGATAATACAGTAGACGTAGCCTTCTCCATGTCGTCGTTTCTGGATGTTGAACGGCAATAGATTTGGTGCATAAACTTTCCTGAGCTACTTACACGAATAAATTTTATGTTTTGTACTTCGTTGTAACACTTATTTCTTCTCTAAAAGTTCTCATGCATCGCACTTTAATTGACCTGCTAATACGCAGTGTGCTAACGTGGAAGACAGGGAACTGAACCACGCTGGAGTCGAATTCGCGTGGTGGATTAACAAATATTGGTCTTGTACACACTTCTACTCCTATTGTGGTTAGTATGTCGTTTTCCACAGTCGTTAGGCAATTTCCGAGCTAGTCTTCAATCTCCATCTCAGAAAATACCACATACAAACAGTAAAATATAATAACGCATTGAACAAAGTTCTTATAGATTAACAATCAGGTCGTACAGAAGACTCCTCCCCTTGGTTAACTGACGACTGTAACGTCAGGTAAGGCATCCAGCTACAAAATAAAATTAGAATTTACCAAATTGTGAAAACGCTGAGAAAGAGAGATCCATTGCACATTAGTAAGTAAATGCCAGGCATTTCTTCTTGAGACCACCATTTTACGGTTCTAGGCGCTCAGTCCGGAGCCGCGCGACTGCTACGGTCGCAGGTTCGAATCCTGCCTCGGGCATGGATGTGTGTGATGTCCTTAGGTTAGTTAGGTTTAAGTAGTTCTAAGTTCTAGGGGACTGATGACCACAGATGTTGAGTCCCATAGTGCTCAGAGCCACTTGAACCACCATTTTAGTAATTGTTTTGAAAATACGAGTGCATTTAGAGTGAAACCAACAATGCTGTTGTAAGCCAGAGACATCTAACTCTATACAGAGGTACTTCTACGAATATACTGCATTTCAGCAGTCACTTATACAGCGTTTAAAGCAAAAGTCGGCGCGGAGACTGTGCAATGTGATTATAGGAGATGGTCACTTGCGTTCTTTTCATAGTGACTGTATTGAGGAGATCACTGACATTGAAAGTAAGTATATCTAAAGGTACTGTAAAGTAAATTTGAGTTTGTTTTACTGCTTTCATAAGTGATTTCGAAACGAAAAAACCGGGGCAGTATATAGTTTAGACACAAAATTTATTAAATTTTACACCCAGTTTCGCTTGTTATTTAGACTATAATTTGTTTTAGGCTTTATGAGTTCCTGGACAATTCGGAATGTGGGGTTGTGTCTAGGAAAAATAGTTTTGTTTTTCAATATATAACAGGAAATGATGGGTGGTTGATAACTATATGTCCCAGTGGTTCCAAAATAAAACCGCCTCGTAAAAACAATTTATTGTTTAGTTTCTGCCAGTTTCTTCTTCTTTTCATTGCTTATTGTGATAAGAAAGGCTAATTTTGCTAAAAATTTTAAAATTATATTTTTATTCATATCGGTGGGACTCAAAGAATTAAAGGGTTCTCATTTCTTTTCACCTTGGTATCACTGTGAATCTATTTACGTTCCTGAGGTTTTGAAACGTCCCCTTAGAACAATTATACAAGACTGACACACAATATTTTTAGCGCAACGCAATCTGACTTTCAAAAATCCCTACAAAACAATGGCCCTGACTAACATTAACCTATACCTTTCACAAATCCCTTACCTCACAAAAATCTTCGTTACTCGAACTACTGCAATACAGCGAGCGCCACTACTGCCAGCTAAATAAAAGATTCAAACTACGGAAGTCACTAACTACTGATAGGGATAGTTAGCAAATGAAAGATTTTAATAGAGAACAAACACTGTATTTACCTTAATAATCATAATATATATATCAGTTCATGACAAATTACAAAACTCCGCCATCTCCCTCCCCACATCCACCACTGCTGGCGGCTCACCTCCAACTGCGCAACGCTACGCGCTGTTCACATCCAGCTGCCGCTGCCCAACACTACAATGGCAGACAACAATGCAAACTAGCTACAGACTGCACACAGCACAGCCAGTGATTTTACAGTGTTTTATAGCGAAACCGTAGAATATATCCATCAAGGTAATGTGTTTGGTTTCTGTTCTTCCACCGTTCAAAAGTACACATATGATTATGCTACACACGTTAGCTTTGTCTTAAGAAATTAGATATATTGATATTACGATTCCGTTTTCTCGTACAACATAATGTTTTTCTGCATCTAGCAATACCTAATATTCCTTCAATTGATCTAAAATTTTTAACATCGTATTAAGAGTATTTTAATGAACTGTGAAACATGATTTAACATTATGCTTTCACCTTTCTGCTTGTGATTCAACTGTAGCGGAATACTGATACTTCTTCTAGCAAAACAATACGAACTCTGGAGGTTTCATCATGCTATTGGTCACATAAAACACATTTATAACAAACTAACAAATACGTTTCTAACTTATTAACGAAATTATTTTCGTGTGGTACATTGACATATTCCATTCGTTAGTGCATAGCGACGGCAGAAACTTGTGTGTCTTATGAAAGAAGACGTGCAACAGTGCAGACGCTGTGTAGGCCTATATACCAGACTGACTAATCGGAACGTACTAGTGGGTGATGAAAATAAAATAAATTCTTGCTGAGGGTGTCGGTTTTATGTTGAGTGTGTCAAAGTGGAACAAAACATGCGTGTATCGGAACTGTGAACGATCTATGTGAACAAAGAGCATATTTCCCTATACTGTCTCGGACACTCACTGGCAACCGATACATTACTTGTAAAGGTACAAAAATGTGAATATTTTTGGTTTCTAAAATTAGCTTGTGGTTCTTGGAACCAAAACTGGCATTTTCATATGATGTCGCAAAATGAATTTCTTCAGGCTGTTTAAACACAGAGTGTACTGGTCCTGCAAACGGCTGTGCACTACAGGTATTTTCGACCGCGTGATCTGTCTCATTTGTTGACTCACCTTTCCACTCAGTGAGGGGAGCAGGTGTGGCCTACATTACTGTGTCGTTACAGGTGCAGTACCAGCCTCGAAACGACGGAAGAGGCTCTAGGGAGCCTCATGTGTGCAGCGGTATACATGGAAGCAGGTCTAATTTCGAATTCCTATGTCCAACAGTTCGTGATTTCCCAATGTTCTGCACGAGAATAAACACTTCCAGCTGACTCAATTACATTTTGCGACACAGTTTTTAATGAACGTCTTGTTTTCTCATAACAAGTTTAAGTCCTGGGACGAACGACAAACGGTAGCGAAGATTTTTTGTACAAATATCACGTTATTTTGATGATATATCACAGAATACTTACGATTTTATAGTTTGCAGAAGCTCTTACTTTGTATAAAGGGTCTTCACATTTTACTTACTTGAGGCTCAGATAGTCCAAATTATCGATACAAAGAACAGCATGAAAAAAAGAAAAAACTAGATTTTTGTGAGAAGGGAGCACAGCTGAATTTGTGGAAAAAGTAAAAATATTGCGCCATCTTCATGATAAACTTGACTGTATCTCGGGTGATGAAACAACACTAAGACACTAACTCTAACTAGAAAATTTCATTTAGCTTCTGTAACGCTGTATCTACAGGGGGAATATGTGTACTGCCATAGATAGCTTATTTAATAAAAAAAAAGCATTCACTGAAAAAGACTTTCAGTTTATCTTGCCACTATTTTTTTAAAGTTAATTGCATAGTGTCCATTACAGTCCAGGCTAAGAAAAATAACTTTGCATTACTACACATAACAGCTGCAGAAGAAAGACATTACGTCATGATTTTGTTCTTTGATACGATCAGTCAAATCACCAGCTGACTTAACAGCGGACGTACACACATGTGTTGGCCGTCTTGCCTTGAGTCAAACTGATCTTCAGCACACACCATATAATTAATTGGTGCTGTGTCCTGTGCTGTAATGCATAAAGTAAAACGTGCCGTCAAGTAAGCGAAACGTAATGAAATGACCTTTTATATAGTGTAAAAACTTTGGCAAACAATAAAATCGTGAAAATTTCGTTTAACTATGAACGTATGCGGGCATCTGTGGTCCGTATTAAAGCAGGTAATACAGTAGACATATCCTTCTCCATCAACAATGTCGTAACAAGGTGTTGCTTTTCGAAAGTTGTGCCGTAATATACACTCCTGGAAATTGAAATAAGAACACCGTGAATTCATTGTCCCAGGAAGGGGAAACTTTATTGACACATTCCTGGGGTCAGATACATCACATGATCACACTGACAGAACCACAGGCACATAGACACAGGCAACAGAGCATGCACAATGTCGGCACTAGTACAATGTATATCCACCTTTCGCAGCAATGCAGGCTGCTATTCTCCCATGGAGACGATCGTAGAGATGCTGGATGTAGTCCTGTGGAACGGCTTGCCATGCCATTTCCACCTGGCGCCTCAGTTGGACCAGCGTACGTGCTGGACGTGCAGACCGCGTGAGACGACGCTTCATCCAGTCCCAAACATGCTCAATGGGGAACAGATCCGGAGATCTTGCTGGCCAGGGTAGTTGACTTACACCTTCTAGAGCACGTTGGGTGGCACGGGATACATGCGGACGTGCATTGTCCTGTTGGAACAGCAAGTTCCCTTGCCGGTCTAGGAATGGTAGAACGATGGGTTCGATGACGGTTTGGATGTGCCGTGCACTATTCAGTGTCCCCTCGACGATCACCAGTGGTGTACGGCCAGTGTAGGAGATCGCTCCCCACACCATGATGCCGGGTGTTGGCCCTGTGTGCCTCGGTCGTATGCAGTCCTGATTGTGGCGCTCACCTGCACGGCGCCAAACACGCATACAACCATCATTGGTACCAAGGCAGAAGCGACTCTCATCACTGAAGACGACACGTCTCCATTCGTCCCTCCATTCACGCCTGTCGCGACACCACTGGAGGCGGGCTGCACGATGTTGGGGCGTGAGCGGAAGACGGCCTAACGGTGTGGGGACCGTAGCCCAGCTTGATGGAGACGGTTGCGAATGGTCCTCGCCGATACCCCAGGAGCAACAGTGTCCCTAATTTGCTGGGAAGTGGCGGTGCGGTCCCCTACGGCACTGCGTAGGATCCTACGGTCTTGGCGTGCATCCGTGCGTCGCTGCGGTCCGGTCCCAGGTCGACGGGCACGTGCACCTTCCGCCGACCACTGGCGACAACATCGATGTACTGTGGAGACCTCACGCCCCACGTGTTGAGCAATTCGGCGGTACGTCCACCCGGCCTCCCGCATGCCCACTATACGCCCTCGCTCAAAGTCCGTCAACTGCACATACGGTTCACGTCCACGCTGTCGCGGCATGCTACCAGTGTTAAAGACTGCGATGGAGCTCCGTATGCCACGGCAAACTGGCTGACACTGACGGCGGCGGTGCACAAATGCTGCGCAGCTAGCGCCATTCGACGGCCAACACCGCGGTTCCTGGTGTGTCCGCTGTGCCGTGCGTGTGATCATTGCTTGTACAGCCCTCTCGCAGTGTCCGGAGCAAGTATGGTGGGTCTGACACACCGGTGTCAATGTGTTCTTTTTTCCATTTCCAGGAGTGTATTTGGGTCAGCAGCTTCATAATGCTACTACCATGAATACATTTTGTTTATATACTTCGATGTAACACTTATTTCTTTTTTTAAATATCACACGCAATTCACTTTAGTTGACCTGTTAACGTGCAGTGTACTAACTTGGAAGACAGGAAATTGAGCCACGCTAGAGTTGAAGCCGCATGGTAAACTAACGAATTGTTCTTGTACGCCATTCTGTCTGAGTGTGATTGGTACGTGGTTTTCTTCGGTCATTAGGCACTTTCCGAGCTAGTCCTCAGTATCTGTCCCAGAATATACCACATACAAACAGTTACATATGATAACTTAGTGAACGAAGGTCTTATACGATTAACAACTAGGTGGCGCACAAGATCTTTCTTCCCTAGGTTAACTGACGACTGCAACGCCATGTAAGGCATCCAGCCACAACGTTAAAATAAAGTTAGAATTTGCCAAATCGTGTAAACTCTGGGAAAGAGATATCCATTGCATATTAGTATCTAGGTGCTTAATCCTTTGAGTGCCAGTTATTTCTGCTTGAAACCACCATTTTATTAATTTGTTTTGGAAGTACCAATGCCTTCAGCACGAAACTAACGATGCTGTTGCAAGACAGAGACACCTAACGGTATGCAGAGGTACTTTTACTTACAGCTCTCCTCTTATGAAAAGAATAAAACAGTTTTCAAACTTTTTGGGTTCGTAATTCCCTTGAACGAAACATAAACACTGCCGGCTCTTTCCGCACATGACATCCTATTCGAAATGTCGCGCCGATAAACTTAAATTTCGAAAAAAAATGGAAGTAGTTATGTTTTCATTAACAGTTGACTTTTACACATTTTAATCGACTCTTAATGTTCGAAAGAGCAGACAACCCGCGGAATTGGATGGAACTGATAATATCAGCTGCATCGGACTTCATGAGAAATCGGCCACGAGGAGTGAAAATGTGTTCGGCCCTGCGACTCGAACCATGATCTCTTGCTTACGAGACAGTCGCTTTAGCCACTGCGCCGTCCGGAGACAGTGTTTAGCAGTCCCTGGCCATGTCCTCCGTGCTTGCTAATTTTAGATTTTCCTACGGGAAATAGACCAAATTACTATTTTTTGAAACCACCGCGACTCGCCTACTCTATGGCCGCGGCGTCCCTGGGAACCACGATGCACAATTTCAAAATAAACGTAATTTTTTAAAAAATCTCTGCTACGTTGTGCTCCATAGCTGTTAGAAAAGACATTTTTATGCATACCATTGCAAAGTAACTAATACCTTAATTGTGCTGCAATTAGTTTTGAAAATGTGTCATCATATCATACATTTGAGAATTTAAAATGATGTATCTATTCTAAGGCCTGTCTTACAAATGTATAATACTAAAACTTATTGTTGCTCGACAAAAATTTTAGAAACTTCATAGTGGAACACATAAAAATACCATGGTTTTTAGAAAGACTTGTGGTACATTTTTAATGATTCCTTTTCGGTTGTTATCACTGTTGTTTAGATTGAAAATTGTCGGATTGGATTGAAGTATCATGATGCTGTCTTTTCGATGATAGTAATGCTGCTGGCACATTAGGTAATGATGTTCATTGCATTGCAGATGACACTTTTGATAACTGTGCGATGACGTACTGGAAAGAAATGCCTTCGAATGTTTTATTGAAAACATTTTAAGTCTTGTCAACATAGTCATTCTGGTGATGAAGACATTTTCCAAGGACGACCAGTTTGTCACTGTTGAGTGTTTCACTTTCTTGACGCAGCGACAATCTCACCTCCGCTTGAACCGCTTCATCACCATCAAAGTCAACTCCTTGAAAGTGTTTTGAACACGGATGAAAATCGGATGTGTCCAAGTCGGGACAGTATGGAAGCTGATCGATGGCAGTGAAACCAAGGCGTCCGATTCTTGGAGATGTCGCAGCGCTGGAGAGTGGTCTGGAATTGTCATGCTGAACGAGAGGGTGCCCCATATGTGGAAAAACTCTTCGAAATCTTGCTATCAGAAATTCGATTACAGCTTGCTGTTTCTCGTGTACCGACACAGTTACATTACACACAGCCATGTAACACGCTAGAATTAGGAGCCAGCGTCTGAGAAGCGAGAAAGTGGACTGACGTATACGCCTGACATGTAACACCTCAATCAGCACTGAGAACAGAATAAAAAATTCGGTCGCATTACGTTTCAGCTCGTGCTGGTAGTTTATTAAAGGACTGGTTTCTATGCCAATTCAGTTAATAGAGGCCGGCCGCTGCGACAGAGTGGTTATAGGTGCTTCAGTCCGGAACCGCACTGCTGCTACGGTCGCAGGTTCGAATCGTGCCTCGGGCATGGATGTGTGTGATGTCCTTAGGTTAGTTAGGTTTAAGTTAGGTTTAAGTCTACGTGACTAATGACCTCAGATGTTAAGTACCATAGTGCTTAGAGCCATTTGAACCATTTTTTGGGTTAATGGAGTAATGTAATTTGCTGTCTCAGGAATTATGAACAATGACAAAAATTTAAAACTCAATGGGAAATGTTTGTGACGTTTATCACATCCATCAAAACTGTCCCAATGAAATTTAAATCAGAGAATGCGTGCAACAGTGTAACTGTAATAAGCGATTAAAATTCCAAAGGGGTGCAATACGCACAAGCCCAGCAGCAGATTAACCTTGAACAGTAACTGTTCATCTATTTCTAGCGACATTAAAAAAAAGCTATCGAACACTGCTCTTAGTTATAAGTCTACAAACAACTCTGCAAGGTATGAATGCTTGAACCTGCATTTAAACACAATAAATTACGTATTTTCTCAAACCTTATAAAAATCTGGTTTTATTCCATACGTGGGGTAAAGCGAGGTGCATACTGAAATCAATGAAGAAAGAAAAAAAAAGTAAACAACTGCATGAATTTAATTTTTATTCTTAAATCGAGTAAGTTCATTAAGGTATGAAGTTTCGGTGAAAAACCATTAGAAGAACACAATTTTAAATTAGTTATTGTTTTCCTGCTGTGCAGAAAACATAATAAAATGTTCTATGTAAGTAACCTGTTTGTATGTTGGCAGCGCTGTATACAGACACTGTTAATATCGCCGTCAGCGCTCTGCGACCTCTGTGGTTGAACGGACTAGCAGTTAGAGAATGGATAGAGAAATGTATGCACATAATATTCTTAGGGGAGACTCTGTGTTGGTAGGATATGCATTGTAAAGTGAGCTGAAATGATGTGTTTATAAGAAAATGCGCAAGGAAATGTATGAGGAGGAATGTATGGTTGATAATGTTTGGGCAGTGGAATTATTGACAGCTATGTAATTTTCGGAACTGAATCTCACATAAATAAGGTAAAACTTTCTAAATACATTGTTTGCTCTTCAAAAAATCTTTCCTTTTTACTTACCATATGCCTCCTAGTATTTAGAGTCTATAGTAGTTAGAATCTTTTTATTCACCTGGCTGTTGTTGCTATTTGCTGTAATTGCTGTAGTTCGTGTTATGAAGATTTTCTGTGAAGTAAGTGACTTATGAAGAAGAGTGGGGTTTCCACGATAGGGATTCGTGACTGAAATGAGTTTAGGCAATTAACAGTGTTGGAGGTAGTTTCGTATTTATTTAATTTCATGTTTTTGGATTTGTATTATTGTTAGGATTTCTTGCAATTCAGGGCTATTCTTTTGTGTTAATTATTGGAAGTCATGTTCTCACTGTATAGCAGTCAGATTGCGTTGGGCTTGTATATTGCGGGTAATAAATGAGCAGGTTAAGTTTGAATTGTCTTTGTCAGGGAAAATTCTGTAGGTCAGTGTTCAATAAAAAAAAATAGAGGTAGTTTTAGCATCCTAGAGATGCTTTTTCAGAACTTATTTAAGCACTCATTTCACATGAAGTAGTTCCACACAAAATTAGCTTCTTTTTCTTCTTCTGCCTTCGAACATACTTCATGAGCCCACCTTTTGCACTTGTAGCAGTGAATCCAGCCTTCCTTGGATGCTAAATCAGCGTAGATATCGTTGCAGAAAAAGCGGGCTTAATTAAGGTCTTCTTATGCAGAGGAAGAATCTGCTGTGTTATCTTTCTTAGGTGTCGAATTCTCCTTTCCTTTGTTCTTTTAATTTTCTATTGCCTATTTTTTGTTTTATCTCTTCGTTTCTTTTTTATCCTCATTTATCTCATTTTTATTATTCTTTTTGCTGATGTAGGACAACTATCTTTTGGCTCCTTTCTGTTATTTTTCTTTCCCTTTTTATTTTCTTCTTCTTCTGGGTTTAATTTATATGGAGAATTGGTTAATATCGCAGTTTTTTCCGCTTCTATGGTTCATCTACCATTCACCACACTATGCTTGTGGAGCAGGCATCAGTAAATTTGCAGAAATTGCAAAACACGATTCTTTGGACGATGACGTCTGCAGTTGCATAGACGGTTCATCTAACAACGTGGGTGGGTCTTTTGATGTTTCAGCAACTATAGAGTTTTTTTCCAACGCATCATCACCTCTTGGCTCATTATGAGGTGTATTGTTAGTTCCATTCACTGCAACTTCGACCGAGCGAGGTGGCGCAGTGACTAGCATACTGAACTCGCATTTGGGAGGACGATGGTTCAATCTCGCGTCCGACCATCCTGATTTAGGTTTTCCGTGATTTCCCTAAATCGATCCAGGCAAATGCCGGGATGGTTCCCTTCCAAGGGCACGACCGAGTTGCTTCCCTAATCCGATGAGACCGATGACCTCGCTGTCTGGTCTCCTCCCCCAAACAACCCAACCCAATAGCAACTTCAGGAGATGGCATAGGCCTACCAGTGGTATCTGATGGGGCATAAAGTTTATCAGGAAAAATATTCCTGTTGAATAGGTAGATTCCACCCTTCTCAAACCCCTTAATGGCTGTTCGCATAAAAGCTGCTCCGGTAAATACGTTTAGAGAGGACAACCTGACACACCTTGAGCGAGACTCAAGAAAGTAAACGGTCTGAGCAGAAGTTGATATACCCTGGTAGGTTGCTAAAAGTATGAGGTATTTTTGTGATTCCTAGTTCGTAGAAACGGCTTGTTGGGAGTTGAAAGCAACTGGCGGCGAGCCCATCTCTTAGTAAATCTTATCGGACAGGTCCACAGCCGTACAGGGCAGACAGGGCAGCCCCTCATCGAGACAGGGCTCCAGCAGAACAATGCCACGATCCTTGCAGCGGCGCCAGCAGAAGCCTGGGCTGGGGCGACGGTCTAAAGGAACACGTCTACACAGTGGAGTCGCAAACCGGGCATTGCGTGCAGATACAAGCGTAATAAAAATTCACATGTTTTCGTGTTTACCGATACTGCAAATAGGCCAGTGAACCACATCCCTCGACCGCCTCGGTTGTATAATAAAACTCCGGCGTCTGAGAAACGTTTAGAGATAGAATCTTTATTTCACCTCATAGCTAGGACTAACAAGATCCAAGGCACAGGCGATTTAGATAAAGATCTTTGAGATTGTATCTGTTTGCTTGTTGCCGTGGGAAGAGGCATGACTTTGGATAAAATCATCTCTACCCCCTCTGCGAAAACTTAAAGAACCCAGTAATTGGCGGATTCTTTTTATCAGAGATGCAGCTTTCTTAACTCTTGCCTGGTTCAACGTGAGTTTGTACTGTCGTTTGGGAGGGGAGATTTAACGCCTCTAGAGCCCTGTGATTGGCTCAAGACGGGGTGAAGGCGATGTCGTTCGTGCACTTTGCGGGAAAACGGAATTTTTTCTGGTATGGTGGGAAGCACTCGGGTCCGGGGACTTTGGTCTGGTAAACACTTCTGGTCGGAGCTCTGGCATATGTGGTTGGTACTTGGGACCAGTCTTGAGACTGACTTCACTTGCGAGTAGTTACGACGGGGAAGCCTGTGGTGCAGCTCTTACTGTACCGACAGTGTGACTTCAAACGTCTCGGACTACTCGTTTGCCGAGAGCACACTTATTCATTTTCGGTTTACCAGTCTTGACGTTTGGTGTCCTTGTGCGCTCTGTCGTATAAGTGAGCCAAATTGGTCATTGGTACGATCAGCGAATGAGTGTGTCACACACTGAAATTTACCGTGCTTTCAGGGCTATGGTAGAGACTAAATTGCGATCCACCTGCCTGATCGCTAGACCGTGAGATTTTTTAATTTCTTTCATGGCCGCGATCGATTCAGACGTGCCGCCTCCACGTCTCACCTCCGCCGCACACATCTCGCCAGCTGCAAGTCGTATCGCCGCACGAAGTAAACAGGGTAACGTACTGCCTCTCCGGCATTGTCAGGGCGGCTCTAAGCTGCACCTATGTAGAGAAACGTCCGTAGATTTGATCAATCAGTCTGCTCAGCGTCAGATCAATTCAGCTCGCGTTATCCACGTTTTTAGGGCCAGAGTAGGCCTGCTTGACTCACTGATCATCAAGTTAAACTGTCTTTGCCACCCAGGATCCACCGAGTGTAATATTAAATCACCTGTTAGTTGTTTAGTGTTCAATCTATAACTTGTTTAGTATAATTTTTGTCTGGTTTGAAAAAATAAATGTTGTTAGTACATTAAATTTTGTCTTCATTATCAGTCATTAAGTAGTCCCACCAGAGTTACCTTAGATTGTGACGTCCCATCCTAGGATCTCGGACTGATGGCACCTTCTGTGACCGTCAGATTGCCTTGCCTAGTGTAGTCATTCAATTTGACGTCCCTTGGGCAGAATTTTGAATTGACGGCACCTTCCGAGACTGTCAAATCGTAGATAGTGTTGCCTAGTGAAGTTTCTGTTTTCCATGTTTAATGTGGTGCACTGAGTAGAGTAGATTCGCGTTGCTGGCGCTTAGGCATACTACTAATATTTAATTTTTGCATGTGTGTATTTTCATGTTGTGGTTGTCACCCCTGTGTCACTTGATTGTTTGTTTCTGACAGCGAATGGCGTTGTGTGAGATTTTCGTTTGTGAATATGGACAAGTGTGCTGTTATTTGACTTCTTTGTCAGAAACTAGGAATCACTAGCTCACGGGTGCTTGGGTAGCTCAGTTGGTAGAGCACTTGCCCGCGAAAGGCAAAGGTCCCGAGTTCGAGTCTCGGTCCGACACACAGTTTTAATCTGTCAGGAAGTTTCATATCAGCGCACACTCCGCTGCAGAGTGAAAATCTCATTCTGGAAACATCCCCCAGGCTGTGGCTAAGCCATGTCTCCGCAATATCCTTTCTTTCAGGAGTGCTAGTTCTACAAGGTTTCGCAGGAGAGCTTCTGTAAAGTTTGGAAGGTAGGAGACCAGGTACTGGCAGAAGTGAAGCTGTGAGGACGGGGCGTGAGTCGTGCTTGGGTAGCTCAGTTGGTAGAGCACTTGCCCGCGAAAGGCAAAGGTCCCGAGTTCGAGTCTCGGTCCGACACACAGTTTTAATCTGCCAGGAAGTTTCAGCTCACGGGAGCTTAATTTAAAGTAGAAGCTGTGTGGCATAGGAATATGTAGTGTTTAAATTTGTTTGCGTCAGAATTAGACTGCATTCTTACAATAAGTACGTTTGCTACAGAATAACGGAAGTAATTGTGTTTTGTTAACCATGGATCCAAGTCAGATTATAAGCGGTGACCAGGCAGATATTGCACGGGATTCCCAGGTAAATGCGGTTGTAGATTGGGCAGAAATGTCAAACGTAGAACATTCAGAGTGTGACGACATGTCTCAGCTAGGTGTCGAAAGTGAACGGGAGACGGCAGCAGAACGAAATGTAGGCGCTACTGGTACGAGAAGCACCACCAGTGACACTGGCAGACCAGAATCACGAACGAAACGTCACAGAATGATGGAACCTCGTTCATCTAGTCCTGGAGGTGTTAGTGGTGGATCTCACTTTGAGGCTCTCATGAAATTCATGCACGAGACAGAAAGGAAGAGACAAGAGGGAGAGAAAAAGAGACGGGAGGAAGATGAGGGAAGACACAAATTAGTCATAGGAACGGTCACAGACCGTACAGATGGAGTCAAGAAAGAGATCGCAGGAATCCAATAAGAGCTAGAGAATGTCAAGAAGACAAGAGAAACTGCGGACCAGGCGAGGCGCGATGCCAAAACAGGGCGATTGGTAGCGCAAGTAGCACGAAAGGACGTATCAGTGGCCAAAGAACAAGTTAAACTGGCAAGAACTGAGGTGTGTAAGACAAAAAAGGCACTTGCAACTCTCACAAAATGTAAGCAAAATATAATTTTGGTAAACATTTTTGGAAAGCAGTGATCAATTAGTTTTTATATTTTGACTAAAGTTCAGTCTTGATCACATCATTTATCGTTTAATGATATAGGTAACCGGTTTCGGTTCTTTCTACAAAACCATCATCAGACCCATGGCTCCCTTAGGATGGTAGGCGGAGCTCTCCTCGCTGCTACGCAGTTGACTGGCCAACAATGCCACACGATTATTTATTTTTTTCACTTTGGTTTCCTAGGATTCAGAAAAATTAACAAACTTCTGGAACCAATAAAAGAAATTGTCTTTGTTGATCCACCCACTTTCATGATAGTAAGAAAAAGAGCCAGGAACTGATTCATCCGTCACCAATTGGTTCTCTCTTTTCTGCTGGAAAATATACATGGAAGGCATAAATTATCTCGAGGCGCTCATGCATATCTCTACAGTTTCAAGAACTCCCCGTTCCGCAGACGCCAAAACTCTACTTGTTTTTTGCCTCGAAGAGCCATGATCTTGGATGGTTTGTTCTGGAACTGTCGTTGTTCCTGTTTCGTCAACGTTGTAAATTTTTGTTGGTGAAATGTTATGCGTTTTGTAAGCTGACTCCAACAGATCATAAAACTTTCCCACGGTGTTACGACTTAAACCTTTAGTACGTTTCCTCTGGGTTTCTCGGCG
Source organism: Schistocerca cancellata (assembly GCF_023864275.1). Lineage (NCBI taxonomy): Eukaryota > Metazoa > Arthropoda > Insecta > Orthoptera > Acrididae > Schistocerca > Schistocerca cancellata. The sequence continues at coordinate 312,939,060 of NC_064630.1, read as the reverse complement.
TTAGTTATGGCTGTCTTGTCAGAAACCCATACATCCAGTCCTTTCCTGTCATTCCTGTATGCTTATTAAAATTTTGTTTCATGCTATTCTTTTTTTAGCCAGGTCGTAAGCTGGTCTGGAGAAGTCGAACATGGTTAGGCCAAACAACCTTTGCTCCAAAAATAGTACTTGATTCAAATTTCCATTTCTTGTTCGTTAGAGAAAACTGTGCTGAACCGACCTAACATCGCTTTTCAGCTTCTAAGGCGGGCGTGAGTGCTTGCTAGCGTTCTTTCTTGACTCTGTCTTCCAAGGCTGACAGAGGAACATTAAAGGCTCGAGCAGCTGTATTTCTCGCACCTGCCATATTATTTTCAGACCAGCCCTGCCGCGTCGTTTTCCGTCGTAGTTTTCCTCGGCATACCTACGGGCAAAAGTCTATATGCAGCGAGAAATTATGTATTTCCAGTTTCGAAAAAGGCCTATATGCAACCAAAAATTACGTTTACATAGTTTATATCACAATACAAATTCAGCTTGCGTGCGTTTTAACTTAGTAGGCTTAGACGTTTACTGCCCACGAAGATTTTAAATTTTAGGGTAAAACCTCTCTTCTTAATGCCCGGTTTTGCCCCTCGGTGCCATAAAAAGGAACAATGTTATTTGCAAACCAAATACAAACAATGAGAGATTGGCTTTAACATTAAAATGTATGTCAAATAACACCAAATAAACATGCATACTTACTGAAGTATAACAAGGTTATTTCACGACACACTTAACCACAGTATTAAAGAAACTCCGACCAAAATCTTCGAAACACCATCACAACGAAAGTACACGTGCTGCATTCACGAAACTCAACTCATACACCACTAGGTAACACTTTCTAATAGTAATAACTTTATTTGGAACATAACAGCAGCGGTCAAGAATTAAGTGCGTACTCAGTTTGACCCGCCTACCCGGGTTTGGACAACTATCTCCTACTTCCAGCTCATTCAGTGAATGTCTCCAAACGAAGAAGAGGCATGAAACAAGCCTCACCAACGTTAAACAGCACAATGTCAGCTCATGAGAACCTTATAATGGGATCGAATGTATAATTGAATAGAATGTTAAAGGTTGATTGCATTTGGTTGCTAGCAAGAAGAGAAAGCGGAATTATCTTAACGGCGGGAGCTGAGACGGAAGTCAGCATTATCGGTGATTGTTGGCTCGTTGCTGACAGGCTGATGCATGAACCTTCAGAATAAATATCAATAATTCAGTGCAAGTATTTACTTCGCATTGCAATGATTATTTAAAAGGTATTATGCTCCGTAATATGAATGTAGAATTTTTTACTAACCATGCGATGTGCATGCAAGGCTGCAACAATGATGGCCGATCAATAGCGTTTCCATATTAGTAACGTCCAACTCAACTCGACGCTCACCGTCAAAAGAAGGAACGAGAACACTTAAAAATTAACGTTAGGAGAGGGAATAATGACAGTACTAATTACAAACATTCTACGTTTCAAGCAAGTATGCCAGCAGTTCAGAGACGGGAACCAGACCAAGATTCATCAACTGTTTATTAAACAAAATCAGAACGAAATTCTTATCATAGAGTCTGCAGGTTTTACAATAGAGTTTGTTAGGCTTATGTGCAGTTTGTGTATTGTTGTATTATAAATGGTTATTATCCTCAAAGGACGTCGTACTATGGCACTTCGTGCCTGTACAGAAGTGCTGCGACGCTGATACTTAGTTCAAAGTAGAGGATAGAGATGGTAGTATGATATGTAGAGCAGGTCTGTGGATCTGGATAAATGCTCCACCTTCCGATTAGTGCACTGCTGCCGGCCGCATCCGGTATTACCGAAGCTGGCAACGAGCAAACCGGAGGAAACAGAGGGAGTCATGTGACAGGACCATAGCTTGTCAGCAGATGAGAGCGATAAGTGCGTAGGTGGTGGTAAGAATATGGAGGAGGCAGTCATTAGAGGAAAAAGACCGAACAGACATTCGCCCTGTGCATAATAGTACGCTTTACGTACCACATACAGAAGCCTTTTCTCTGTCGGGGCACTGTGTTTGTAATTTAAGAATACATTATGTTTACTTCTCCCGAGAGGTGACAGACAATTAGCTCAAATTTGTGGGATTCGGTTCTCATTTAGAATTTTTTATGTTACCGCTTTTCAGTGACTCCAGGGTGAACGCAGCTTCATATTATGTCAAAACAAATGTCAAGCGTGTAGTAGCTGCATTGAAAAGATAAAATGAGTATTTATTAATCACACAAATCTTACGAGGGACAGCTATGAAGTTTAACTGTCACCTCGAATAAATCTACCTGCGAACATGGAACGTTGAGTGACACTTGGTGTCATTTACCGTTCCATGTTCGCAGCTTTCATGAGACACATTTGCCCCTTCGATGTATGACTTGCCAGAGTCCTTGGTTGTAGACGTTTACATTTCGCCTATTCGGTGAATGTTACACCTCCAAAGTCACGTCGTACTCATTCTCTAAATGCCTGACACGTAATAGTTAGTTCATTTCAGCAAGGAGGAAGAAGTCACTACGTATCATATTAGGAGAACGTGAGGAACGATGTGAAATTTCATAGCCCAAAGAAGGAGCGTATGTGACCGGGCCGGCCGGAGTGGCCGAGCGGTTCTAGGCGCTACAGTCTGGAACCGCGCGACCACGTGACCGCTACTGTCGCTGGTTCGAATCCTGCCTCGGGCATGATTGTGTGTTGTCCTTAGGTTAGTTAGGTTTAAGTAGTTCTAACTTCTAGGGTACTGATGACCTCAGAAGTTAGGTCCCATAGTGCTCAGAGCCATTTTGTGTGACCGGGACCCGTGCTATATAGGCTGGGGTGCTATCGTGAAGTGAAAACGCCCCCGCCCCTTTGGACAGCATCATGTGACGCTTCATCTTGATAGCCTTCCGTAACATCGTCAGAAGATTCCGGTAGTATGCTTCTCTGAGGATTTGTATTTTACAAGCGTAACCTGTTAGCACAACACAGTAGCAGTCCCAAAAAGCCATCATCACCTAGACTATTCCAGTGGCGGTGAATCCTCAGTGTCCACTAGTTGCTTTGCTCCTTCGTCCCTGGAACGTAGTGATACACCCAACACTAGTCCATGATAATTAGGTGATTCACTGCAGCGTTACCGCTGGTTCTGAGTTTCTATAAGCAGTCGCGGAAACAGGCGGGAGGCGTTCAGAATGCCGTGCAAGCTGTGAAAAATTGATCCATGACTAATTTTCAGTTTCTTCACTTTCGACTCGACTATGATACGTCCGCCTTCGTGAAGCAGGGCTGCTAGTTCCCTTCAGATCCATTGTTCTTCGCAGAGAGGCGATCTGTCACCTTGTTCTTCGTCATTCAGGTTTGTTTGATCAGACTGGAAGCTTAAATGTCACCTATCCACTGACTCATCTGACGGTACATGGTTACCACAGACTTCCAACGACTCGTGATGTATTGACGCAGGGTTTTTCTAACTTCAGTTCGGAAAATGGATGACGGCATGGTACTCCACTTCATCAATGGGTTGCGCCAATTCCGCTTTGGCTCCTCTAGCAGACTACTGATTTACTGTGGTGATCATACTTCGGTTCAGGATTTTAAGTGGGATCGGAAGCTGAGCAGATGAAGTGGTGACACTACTGGTGCGGAGGCCGGACTTAAGTGTTGCGAAGCTAATAGGTGTCGGTAAAACAGCTTTGTCAGGGAACGTTACTGTACGGAATGCCTTCTTTAAAGCGGCGGAAGGCGAGCAGATTTGCACACTCACGGGGACACGGAATGTGGACACAACGCTTTATTATCCACGGCCATTGTGCAGGTCAGATCCCACCGGCCGTATCGTGCAGGTGGCGAGGACCGAGTCTGTTGGCGCAAGCCTACCGCGGCTCGCTACCAGCCACCGCGGCCCACTCCAGCGCTCTCGAAGAGGGACGTGCGCTTAAGCGGGTGATGACAGCATAGCACAGATGGCGGGTGTCGTGAGGACGGAAGCCCGGGACCCGAATCAGTGACACGGCATACAGCCAGAGAGGCGGTGCCACGCACAGCCAGGGAGACAGTGCTCAGGATTCTCGCCCAACACGTTGTAGGCGGTGGCCTTGGAGGCGAAGTCTGCTCTTGGCAGCAGGCAGCACCTGACAATTCTCCAGCTAAGTTGTATGGTAACTAGCGAGGCTGTCATTCTGTCGGAATAGACATGCAGACGGGATGACCAGCCATTGAGACTGTGGCTTCAGAAACAGTTGTAGTTAAGCTGGACATAACGTCATCGCGACCTCATTATCCAGAGGTGTCAGTGAACTTGTCTCCACCGTCATTGTTTCCCTTGGCTTCAAATTTTCCGCCAGTGCTAGAACACTATGGAGCGGCTGAGCTCGGAGGTTAGATATTATCACTACATAGTGCAAGGCTTGCGGAATGACGCTTTAAGTACTGTATGATCCAAGAAATAAAAGATGGATATACGTACCTGCGAATTGAATTTGCTGTGCAGGAGTCCTCCCTTCTTAAAGAAATTCGTCCAGAACTTTTCTCTGCTTTACCCAGAACAACTGCAATTTCGACAGAGTACACTGATACTAATTTATAGTGTGCTTTCCTGATTAATATCTTAAAGGATTTGTAAAATCACTTGTTCCCGCTTAAATCTCGGTGAGGATCTTTCTCATTCTACTTGCTATAATAACAGGTTCTGTTACAGTTGGTTTCAGTTTCTACTTCTTATTTGTGGCTTCAAGCCATTCTACGAGGATCTGGTGCAAAAGTTGTTCTGCAGGATTGGCAGCTTTATGTCTCAAGCAGAATTAGAATACTCAGGTTGCTTCAAGACACACGGCTACTCTACACTGAAGATCCAAAGAAACTGGAACACCTGCCTAATATCGTGTAGGCCCCCTCGAGCTCGCAGAAGTGCAGCAACACGATATGGACTAATGTCTGAAGTAGTGCTGAAGGGAATTGACACCATGAATCCTGCAGGCTGTCCATAAATCCTTAAGAATATGACGGGGTGGAGATCTCTTCTGAACAGCACGTTGCAAGGCATCCCACATATGCTCAATAATATTCATGTCTGGGCAGTTTGGTGACCAGCGGAAGTATTTAAACTCAGACGTGTGTTCCTGGAGCCACTCTGTAGCAATTCTGGACGTATGGGGTGTCGCATTGTCCTGCTGGAATTGCCCGAGTTCGTCGGAATGTACAATGGACACGACTGGGTGCAGCTGATCACACAGGATGCTTACATACCTGCCACTTGTCAGAATCGTATCTAGAGGTATCAGGGGTCCCATATCACTCCAACTGCACACGCCCCACGCCATCACAGAGTCTCCACCAGCTTGAACAGTCCCCTGTCCATATGCAGGGTCTAAGGATACATACCTGTACACGTCCATCCGCTCGATACAATTTGAAACGAGACTCGTACGACCAGGCAACATGTTTCCAGTCATCAACAGTCAAATGTCAATATTGGCGGTCCCAGGCGAGGCGTAAAGGTTCGTACAGTCATCGAGGGTACATGAATGGGCCTTCGGCTCCGGAAGCTCATATCGATGATGTTTCGTTGAATGGTTCGCACGCTGATACTTGTTGAAAGCCCAGCATTGAAACCTGCAGCAATTTGCGGAAGTGTTGCGCTTCTGTGACGTTGAACGATTCTCTTCAGTGGTCGTTGGTCCCGTTCTTGCAGGATCTTCTTCCGGCCGCAGCCATGTCGGAGATTTGATGTTTTACCGGATTCGTGATGTTCGTGGTACACTCGTGAAATGGTCGTGCGGGAAGATCTTCACTTCATGGCTACCTCGGAGGTGCTGTGTCCCATTGTTCGCGCGCCGACTATAGCACCACATTCAAACTGACTTAATTGTTGATAACTTGCCATTGTTGCAGCAGTAACCGGTGTAACAACTGCGTCAGACACTTGTTGTCTTGAAACTTCCTGGCAGATTAAAACTGTGTGCCGGACGGAGACTCGAACTCGGGACCTTTGCCTTTCGCGGGCAAGTGCTCTACCGACTGAACTACCCAAGTACGACTCACGCCACGTTATTGGTTGGTTGGTTGTTTTGGGGAAGGAGACCAGCCAGCGAGGTCATCGGTCTCATCGGAACAGGGAAGGACAGGTAAGGAATTCAGCCGTGCCCTTTGAAAGGAACCATCCCGGCATTTGCCTGGAGCGATTTAGGGAAATCACGGAAAACCGAAATCAGGATGGCCGGACGCGGATTGAACCGTCGTTCTTCCGAATGCGAGTCCAGTGTCTAACCACTGCGCCACCTCGCTCGGTGATTCACGCCCCGTCCTCACAGCTTTAATTCCGCCAGTTGTCTTATATAGGTGTTGACGACCGCAGCGTCGTATTCCACCTGTTTACAAGCATATTTGAATATGCGTGCCTTTACCAGTTTCTTTTAAGCTTCAGTGTATTTCTGATACTGTAAGGTGTCGTCAATTTACAATTTTTTCTTATTCTATCAAGTGATTTGTTTAATCAGCTGTTTTGGTACATCACCTGGAACTTTGCTTTCGAAACAAAAGGTCCCCTTACGTTTTCTTAAAACACACTTTCCTAAAACCATGTTTTGCTACTAGCAGTACTACCACATGCAATCCTGTGATTTGCAGCTCTAGTTATCTCTCTTTCTCATAGTTACTTAGAAATCGACTACACCTTGCAATTCCATGCCTTCATATACCTTTCCGTTTCAGAACCAACTTCCTTCTGCTCTTCGGCACTTCACCATGTGCGTTGAATTTTAGTGATGCCGTACGCAGCATAGGTGGTTCCGTTTTCATAATAAGACACTTGCCACGTTGGAACACTTGCAACTATCTCCTTCGACTGAAGAATTTGTCTCGCTGAATTTGAAGGTGCTTTTAAAACAATTACAGACGTATCTTCTTACTCTCGTTACCTGTAAAATTGCAAGTATTGCCAAATTTACCCTGATTCTCAGGCGAACATTCCTGTAAAGATTCAGGCTTGTGTGCTCAATCTTTAACTTTACAAGAATTTTCCTCCTTTTCTTCCTGCCTCCTCCGTTTGGAGAAGTTGTTGCCACCTCAAGTGGCGCCGAATCTGTTCCCTTCGTAAGTAAGTATGTTTGGACTTTTACTTAATTCACGACAGTCGCAACACAGTTAACATAATCAATAGCTTCCTGTGCCTTCTCCATAGTTCAACTGCACACAATGTAAAAATGAGTGGCAATTGTACTTTTCCGTACATCTGGCCCAGCCTCCAACAACCATTAACACCCAGTGGCGTGGATACTACTGCATCTAATTCAGTATAACTCTTGTTGCTACAACCGTTTACTTCCGTACAGCAAGACTTACTTCGTTTGGTACCTCAGATACTTCAGCCTCCGCATTTTCACAAGAGCTGACGCGTGTATACTACTCTCCGTTAGTTTCAGAACGCCAGTACTTTGTGCCTAAGTATACTTACAGGGACTTCCACAACCTTCGGTTCCTGACACCTTGTCTAGTCTCAGGGGAGCACTTCTCAACCGTAATGCCTTACGATGACAGCTTGAGCTATAGCTGGATTAGCCCTTACACATTCTTGCATCTACCAAGCATGCCACTTTCTCCCTTGATCCCTTTCTCTCTAAAGATGCGTCTGCTTGATTCTCGGCACACAGTTCTTGCACCTCGTTCTTGTAAAGTTCCAATTTCCTTCCTGGCTTCTGTTCAAGTGCTGCTCATAGCCTAGAGACCTGCAATGACAGAGCGACAACAGAAACACCGGTGCGTGTGCGGTGAGTGTTTCTACCGACATCTTGCTCGTTCCACTCCTGCGCGAAGAGTAAAGAAATATAGAAGACCAAAGGGAATGACACGGGTTCGCACTACACAATGAGTTACACTAGTTCTTAAGGTGTATCATATCCTACCTAAATTCACTACAGTCTCACGCCAATGACCCCAACATAGACATGTGTAACATATGATTGGCGTAGCCTTCATCTGTGGGGACTCGTGGCTAGAAAGACTACAAAATGTACACCTTAAAGATGCTACCCTTAAAAGTGGACAAGTGAGGAGCTTTACACGCTTGTACAAGAGCTATCTTCAGATTAAAATAAATGTCCCTATGATCCAGCATAGCCAATAAATTACAAAATGAAAACGGCCAGTTACAAGCTAAATAAAAAGTTTCTCACTCACCGTTGTGCATTGTGCGAAATGTTGAGTGCAAGGAGAGCGATGCTGCTGATTATCAGTCAAGCAGCACATTGTCAAGCCCACATCTTCAATAGTTGTAGCGTAGGCAGCCACTTCTGACGCCAGTAAAGTGGCGTTGGCGTTGTAGCGATGTCCGCATGGTCCCGAGGCCCACCTTTTCTGCGCACCAATTGTAGCGGTTGCCCCTTGACCAGGATTTTTAGTGGCCGTGGAAGTTGAGCAGGTAAGATACTGATACTGCTGGAGCAGAAGGCTTAGCTTGGGAGGTGATGTAGATGGCTGTTATATGCCCTACGGCGCCAGTGAAACAGCGATGTCTCGAATGATATTTATTACGAGTAATTTACAGTGCAGATTATTTTCTCCAGTGAAGCAGAAGGCACGCTGATTCGAACACTCACATACAAGGAATGTGGAAACAGCTCTTCGCCAGTTGCAGCTATTGCACTGGTGAGGACCCAGCAGCAGTGTCGTGCAGGTGGCCTATACAGGAGTGCGTAGGCGCAAGGCTACTGCGGTTCACCAGTATCTAGTGCGAGCCGCCCCAGCGATCTCGAAGAGGGACGTGAGCTTCAGTGCGTAGCAAGACCTTATCATGGACAGTGGATGACGTGAAGGCGGAAGCTCAGGGCTTAAATCAGCAACACAACGTACAGACAGAGAGTTGGTACTACATACAGCCAGGATGGCGGTACTCAGGTGTCTCGTCCACCATGTTGTAGGTGGTAGCTTGCAGTCACTTGGTATGGTCCTTCGCCAATGGAAGGCAAAGACTCATCTACACCTGCTTCGAATACGGCGGTGGCCAAACAGCAGTGGCAGTTTGCAGCGGGCGATTTCCACTACAGGCGGCTGACTGTGGTCTTGGAGGCGAAACCTTCCCTCGGCAGCGGGCAGCACACCACGATTCGGCAGTGAAGTTATCAAGTAACTAGCGAGACTGTCATTCCGCCGGAATTAGACATTCACGGGGAGGGGAGAAATTGAGACCGTGGCTTCGGAAACTGTTGTGTTTAGACTGGACGTAACGACACGCTGCTAGCGATGTGGCCATTTGCCCCAATCATACTGGGGTGTCAGTGGAGTTGTCTCCCACTGTGGTGTCTCAGTTATTGTCAGTTCTCCTCGTCATTGCACTTCCCGTCAATACTAGGACGCGGCGGAGTGGCTGAGCTCGGTGGTTACATGTTATGGCTGCATACTGAAAGGCTCGCAGGATAACGCATTAGGAGCTGTCATACTGAGCCTTTTGCGCTTCTTGATTGCGGTTTGGCTCGATGTGGAAATGTGTCACTAGCGGCTCCCTCCCTTCTCCAACGACGCGCTCTTTGCGTGTCCCAGATACTGATTCTGACACTCACCATGCGCTAGGTAATAACTTCAAAATTCTGTACATGCACCCGGGAACTGAAGTTGCAGTGCAACAGTACTGTGGCGCTGGGATTTCAATGTGTGACACTACTTCAGACACGTACCTGCAAACAAACGAATAATTAATTATTTGGCTTTATGTTTTAGATGTGATCATTAAAACTAATTTCTCTCGTAAAGCTAGTAAACTGCTCCCTTTTAATATATTGGTAATTATTCTTGTCGCTTAGGAAAACATATATTTGTTTGTTCTTTATTTTTTCTAAATTCTGTGGCAAAACGAACAATATTCTTGTTATTTTTGGTTCTGTCGCAACTGTAGTTTATCTACCTTTCTATCAGTTTTGTCCCACAAGGAAACGAAATCCACTTCATCCTACTATAGATAAATTAAGTTTTATACGTATTTCACTACTACGAATTTGAACTTTGTATTCTCATTCATTGAAAAGTTAGCGGTAGATTTTAGACTATTTTCTTCTCCTCTCCATTTTCTAGCTAGACATACTGAGAAGAGTCGGTAATTAACTATAAACTACAGTAAGTAATTTTGAAAATGTCTTCAGCTGCTAAGATGAACAACATTGTGCTGCTTCGATCATAATAAATCATCTTCAGGTAAGAAACGAACACTTTAGCTTTCTTATGCGCAAATAATTATGACGTTAGAAATGATCATTCAGTGCCGGATTAAATATTATACGGTCATACCTGACTAAAATATCTGTACATGAGATGTATAGAACCGTAACTTTCTTGCAAAAAAAGACAAAATATTTTCAAGTAATGATTCCATTTTCACGAGAAGCCTGTTTGTTGATACCGTCACTGTAGAATGATGTTGACGGAGCCATAACCTCACCTCTGCTTGCACAGCATTAAAATGAAGTCTTCGAAGGTGTTCTTTAAGTTTTGGAAGCTGATGAAAATCGGATGGGGCGAAGTCGGGGCTGTGTGAAAGACGATCGATGACAGTGAGCCCAAGGCGTCGGACTGTTGCATATATGTTCTTTTTTACATATCAGGAAGAACATTTACCACATACAGTACATATACAAACAATCCTGTTGAAAGAACATCCGAAACTGAGCATTATACCAAAGGTTGGCAATACCGCTTCGGTTGTAAATTTCTTTTATTATCACGACCGGTTTCCCTCTCTCGGAAGGCCACCCTCAGGTGTCGCAACTGTGCTGTGGCTCCCGAGTGCCGCGGTGGACGTGTACCAGGCGTGGTGTGCTGAAAACCGGTCGTGATAATAAAAGAAATTTGCAACTGAAGTGGTATTTTCAGCCTTTGGCACATACACATAATTAAGACGATGGCAATCAATGACCCATACAGGGCAGATGTGCACCAAGCTCGAACTCTTACAGGAATCGACGAGATGCCACGAGTAATGAGGTTGATGAGCAGGGCATAACATCAGTAGTGCATAGCATAAGGTGTGAATCTGAGTCTGACGCTAGGCTAATCCGAGTGGCTGTGGTGACCACTGCACCCGGATGGCATAGAGGTCAGCGCAGTGTGCGTTGTAAGCGGAAACCTGGGTTCGACTCCTGGTCTAGCACAAATTTTAAACTTGCCCCATGTATATAAATCAGTACCCACCCAGCAGCTAATGTCTTTAATTCCTTTGTGTCTTGAAGTTTTCTGCAGTTAGAAACTCGATTACAGCATCTAGTTTGTCATGCACTGACAAGTTAAGTTACACACCTCCATGTTACACAGTATAATTCGGAGCAGTGGCAGAGGGTTGCATCTTGCGCCAGGAAAACAGGAAAGTCGAACGAGTAATATGGTTCAAATGGCTCTGACCACTATGGGACTTAACATCAGTCCCCTAGAACTTAGAACTACTTAAACCTAACTAACCTAAGGACATCACACAACACCCAGGCATCACGTGGCAGAGAAAATCACTGACCCCGCCGGGAATCGAACCCGGGAACCCGGGCGCGGGAAGCGAGAGCGCTACCGCACGACCACGAGCTGCGGGCGAACGAGTAATATGAATGATATGTAATACCTCAAGCGATGCTGAGAACAGAAAGAAAACCGGAGGCACTACTTTTCAGCTCGCTCTCGTTCTTCTTTGAATTCTACCTATGATTTTCTCCCAACCCTCGTCTACCTTGTCCTCTGCGTTAATAGAACTAATGTACACAATCACACACACGCACATATACACACACACACAAACACACACACATCAAAAAAGTTTTGCCGGCCGCGGTGGTCTAGCGGTTCTAGGCGGTCAGTCCGCACCGCGCCACTGCTACGGTCGCAGGTTCGTATCCTGCCTCGGGCAGGGATGTGTGTGATGTCCTTAGGTTAGTTAGGTTTAAGTAGTTCTAAGTTCTAGGGGACTGATGACCACAGATGTTAAGTCCCATAGTGCTCAAAGCCATTTGAACCATTTGAACCAAAAAACTTTTGCATCACCTCAGTTCCGAGAGTTCCGGAACCTGTACAGTAAATTGGAATAGAGATCAACATAAACATCATTTCTGTCCTTTTTATTGCACATTCAAACCACACATTGCATGTTGTACCACAATACAGCGAGATCTTCAGTGGTGGTGATCCAGATTGCTGCACACACCGCTACCTCTAATACCCAGTAGCACGTCGTCTTGCATTCTTGCATGCCTGTATTCGTCGTGGCACAATGTCCACAGGTTCATCAAGGCACTGTTGGCACAGATTGCCCCACTCCTTAACGGCGATTCGGCCTAGATCCCTCAGAGTGGTTGGTGGGTCACGTCGTCCATAAAAAGCCCTTTTCAATCTATCCCAGGCATGTTCGAAAGGGTTCATGTCTGGAGATCATGCTGGCCATTCTAATCGAGCGATATCGTTATTCTGAAGGAAGTCATTCACAAGACGGGCACAACGGGGCACGAAGTGTCGTCCATGAAGACGAATGCCTCGCCAATATGCTGCCGATATGGTGGCACTATTGGCCGGAGGATGACATTCACGTATCGCACCGTCGTTATGGCGCCTTCCATGACCACCAGCGGCGTACTTCGGCCCCACATAATGGCACCCCAAAACAGCAGAGAAACTCCACCTTGCTGCACTCGCTGTAAAGTGTGTCTAAGGCGTTCAGCCTGACCGGGTTGGCTCCAAACACGTCTCCGATGATTGTCTGGTTGAAGGCATATGCGACACTCATACGTGAAGAGAATGTGATGCCAATTCTGAGCGGTCCATTCGGCATGTTGCTGGGCCCATCAGTAACGCGCTGCATGGTGTCGTGGTTGCAAAGATGGACCTCGCCATGGACATCGGGAGTGAAGCTGCGCATCATGCACCGTATTGTGCACAGTTTGAGTCGTAACATGACGTCCTGTTCTGCGCGAAAAGCATTATTCAACATGGTGGCATTGCTATCAGGGTTCCTCCGAGCCATAATCCGTAGGTAGCGGTTATCCACTGCAGTAGTAGCCCTTGGGCGGCCTCAGCGAGGCATGTCGTCGACAGTTCCTGTCTCTCTGTATCTCCTCCATATCCGAACAACATCGCTTTAGTTCACTCCGAGACGTCTGGACACTTCCCTTGTTGAGAGCTCTTCCTGGCACGAAGTAACCATGCCCACCAATCGAACCGCGCTATTGACCGTCTAGGCATGGTTGAACTACAGACAACACGAGCTGTGTACCTCTTTCCTGGTGGATTGACTGGAAGTGATCGGCTTTCGGGCTCCCTCCGTCTAATAGGCGCTGCTCATGCATGGTTGTTTACATGTTTGGGCCGGTTTAGCGACATCGCTGAACAGTCAAAGGGACTGCGCCTGTGATACAGTATCCACAGTCAACGACTATCTTCAGGAGTTCTGTGAACTGGGGTGATGCAAAACTTTTTTTGATGTGTGTGTATATATGCTATACTATATGTATTCCATACGATATATATAGTGTACAATCAGCGTACACCACATAGCTACACAGAAGTGTCTACATGATAGGTCGTAGCTAATTTTGTCCTTCTCGATGTATTATGTACATAAAACAAAAGAAACGGTTTACCATTTATGAGAAACTGACAAACCACACGATCACGGCATCTTATTCACCCACAGATGCATCACATGACACACCAATAAGCTGATTTGTATTTGTCAGAGCTTGAAAGATAGTTTGTACAAGAAAGAACAAATTACATCATAGTGTATGTGAACCAAACGTTGCCGGCGGTGACAAAGAGTACATTCTCATGTCAGGGAACGTTTGTCCTGTAAACAGAAAAGACGGGACGCATGACGTATTTAGAGCAGCAGTGCACTGTTCGTTCTATCCCACACCTGGCGGGCCGACAGCTACTAATGGACGCTCTGCCATGGAAAATTTCACAAAAGAGGAATACGAAAGCATTCTCCTCACCTATCGGCTTGTCTATGGAAGAGCTGACCTTACAAGACAGCTGTACCACGAGAGGATTTCCTCCACGAAAATATTTTTCTGTGTGGATAGGCACTTGAGGGGATAAGGTGCACGTATAGCACCTCCAGGAATTAGCGCCGGGTGCCCACCGTCGACGTACAACGCGGATGACGAAGAGAGAATTTATAACAAATTTTTGCGGAGGATTGAAGAATAAGCATCAAGTCTCTCGCCACTGTGGCCTTAAGTCACAATCTAGATTTATGCGGGCACCGAACACAAACTATTACCATCCCTTTCGTATGCATGAGGTACTAGCATTGTCGCCTGGCGACTACCAGCAGAGGCTGGATTTCTTCGTATTAGTGCTGTGGTGTCGGAGGCACTACCAGCATTTTTCACGAACAATACAGTTCCCCGGGTGAAGCCTATTTTGCGACGGAGAGTATAGCGAAAACTAACACGAGTGGACAGAACAACCCCCTCCCCTCCCCCGTCCCCATTCAGGTATGATGATACCGACAACGATGTGGTGTTAATATCTACTGCGGTATTATCGATTGACAACTCATAGGGGCACATGTACTAGCAGGAAGGCTGTCCGGAGAGCGATATTTGCGTTTCCTGGATGCTACGTTAGCGGTATTGTTGGAAGGCCTTAGTTTGGCCTCTCACATGAAGCCGTGGTACATGCATAATGGAGCCACCGCTCACATCAGCGACATGATGCAATGCCTCATGGACAATTCCTTTCCTTCCGATTGGATTGGTCGTGAAGGCCCTGTAGCATGGCCAGCTATATCGCCAGATCTTCATCCACAGGATTTCTTTTTGTGGGGCCATCTGAAAGCTGTGATTTATGAATGAGTGATTGTAGATGTCAACATCTCGATGATGGGCAGAAAAGTTGGATCGTAATTACCGCTTGCATTGTGTGGACGGTAACTTTGTTTTGTACGTATTTATATCAGCACTTGCAATCGTCAGACGTATGCACTTTGGAAACTGAAAAATGGAAAGGACTTTCAGCTATTAACTCGCGCATCACTTGAAGAAACTCAATCCAGCAATGATAAACTGTTACCTGTTTTGTGCAGTATATAGCACACAAGACAGTCCAATTTACACACAGGGTGTTCGGAAATTCCTGTTACAAATTTTGTTTCCATTCTGCAACCTTTTGAAATCATGTTGCAAGTAATTGAATATGCGTGACCCAGTACATCACTTTCTTTATAATTTCACTCATTTATAGCCAAAAAAACTGCTCGTGTATTTGTTGACGGTTTCTCTTCACTGTGATGCAGTACTGTTTCTTCCATTGCGGATGTGCAGCGTCTCCTTCGAACTTCACAGTCACGCCTACTGTCGCTGAAGGCATCCTTTCGCTAAGTAGTTGCGTAATTGTGGTGCAAAGGCCGTGCGAGAGAGCTGGACGTTATGGATAACTATCTGGATAAAGGCAACGAACAGCTCTTCCATTACCGTGAGCTTTACCATTCAGAAGGACCGCATCGTTCTATTATGCAAACGTGTACTCTGTCATTTTGCTCTGACACTCACAGACGCGTGAATGAGACTAGAGACAGGTCAGACGTAAGACAGACGCCAAATGCCGTCAGCAGATCCGACATAATCACCCCCGCCTTCCACCATGAATGATCTGTTGCATACCTACCTAGCTAACATGTTTTCAAACACCTGTAACACTGAAACGGTACGTTCCCGGACTTGGGTTCCTATTCAAAATATTATGTACCCGCTACCCTCTACAAGTCCTAGAAGTTTGTAACTGTAGATGAGTGTGGTACATACGCTTCACTTAGACGCCATGATTAAGTGCAACGTACGTCTTGACTTGAAGGAAAAAGAATAGTAGGGTTTTTTCTGTAGAATTCAAGTAAGTTATTCGCAGAATGGTTACTGATAGACTTATTCTAGGTAACCTGGTGATTATACAGACACATAAATTGTAATTTCAAACAGCACTTTTAATGTACGATATATGAAGAGTTGCTTAAGAGAGTACGTATTACTGTCTACATCGAAGTTCCTTATGTAATTTTGAATTGATCACCAGATGTCACCAGAGGCCGTCCTGCCAGTACAAAAATAGGCGGAATGTATTGTTTTGTCAGTAGAGAGGCAGTAACAGTAGAATTGGTACATGATGTGCTCAAATGTGGACTAGTCATTACATGTAAACTGAGTTACAAATTCATCTGAGACGTTTAAATCCTTCTGAAGCTATCCAATTCGACTGTTCATCATTTGATTATGAAGTGTAAGGAACAGCCACAGATGAACCGTGATCAATGTTGCTTCTTGGATACTACTCCACTCCGCTGCTAGACGCTTTGTTACTCCATTTGTGGTCTGATACTGCCCATGGCGGTCGCTTTGTACTCTTGCCAAGATCCTTTTTCCGTTCGGATCTGGTTGCATACGACGTGCTTCATTGTGTTTCTGGAACATTTCGTCCCCACGTGATGATGTTAATTTTCCGGCAACTGGCCAAGATTCGGGGGTGCATTACTCCTCTCATGCGCTAAATGTCGTTAAAGTGTTGACAAGTATTATGTTATCCCTAAATTCAGAAATTATGAAACTGACTGGAAATAAGTAGTTCAGTACGTCTAACAGGGTTGTACAATAATTAAGGAAAATTGGGGAAAGCTCTCTTCCATTAAAGGTATAGTTTAGATCAATATCGAGTTCAAGCCATCACTCAGTTTATTTTGTAAATGTGAACAATAGCTCTTTCTTTGTTCTAAAGTTTTTCGATCATTTACGTTTTTTCAGAAAGGAGAAAGCTGCGTGGTTTTCATCAAAAAGTTCAAAAGGTTTCCAGATTTTGTTTTAACGATTTCTAGCCAGTAATACTAAAAAATTATTTTCGAATGTGTATTTACAGCACCAGCATTTCATAAAGAAGTGAAACGTTCCCTTCCTTTCCCGCGGTCGGAATCCATGCATTCTTAGCAGTGTGAGGCGCAGGAGAAAAATTGCGTGACGCACTGCTATGCTAATTTTATCGAAAGTCATTATTGACAGAGCGGAATTAATGCTCTACATTGGTGTAAATATCGTAATAAACTAAATAAGGTTCCCTAGCTGCGTTTCCTACCACCATATGTAGTTAAAATTGCTACTGCTTCATCAAGAATAATGTATCCAGTGGCAGTCCAACTATTTTGAAAAGTCTCTCATATCGGACCACCGGACTGGAAAACAATCAGCTTCTACCGTTGAAAATCTCATTCATAAAGAAAATAAAAAATACACACACACGAAACAGCACTCTTGATATTTGCGATGGAACGCTGTCACGTTCACCTCTTTCGTTAAGCTGTATCTCCAAAATGTCAATGGCTCCAAGCTATGCTACTTTCTATACAGCCAGTGTGTGCCTAGTGAACTGCGCCACTCGCTTTTAAAACCGGCAGAGGACTAAGCTGGTTTCCATGCGCGCTCGCGGGATCCCATTTGCGAACTCTTCCGATACTGCCTGCACATGGAAAACAGATTTGTTGATCACTGAGGATCGCTGACCACTTACTTCGCAAATACACTCCGCAATATCACCTGTACCCCACAGGACGCCAAACGTGCCTCTTGCACTCCACAATGGCTGCCATCGACTTCTGATTTTCTGAGCTCCTAAAATACCCCATAACATTACACGCCTAAGCCTTTCAGGCTGTCGGACTCAGAAACAAAAGGTATTGGCCATTTCCTTCTACTGCTGGTAGCATTTCTGTAAGATGCTACTTCCTGCCATGACAGAAGTTTCTTTCCAAAGAGTGTCGTAAAATACTGATCATCATCGGAAATCACAAGCGAATAAGCCAGCTTAGTTGGGCGCAGCCACAACTTATTTAGACTGATTAGGGATAGACCATCTCATTGTCCCAGACAGGAGAAAAGCTTTTCCCAGGTAACAGAATCAGGCCCCGGCATGCCACTGTCTTTCGTAATTGGCGTCTCTAACCGGTGGCTAGGTGAGCCAGAAGGCTGACTACTTCATTTCACGGTGGAAGCTGGAGAAGTGCTGGCGTGATGAAAGCCCCTGTTATGGCACTGAAGCGAGCTCGGCTACCACACACGGACCCTGTACCTAGCTGCCAGGGCTGCAGCCATGTCGATGCAGTAAAGTGGGAGGACTTAGCCACTGGACTGCTGCCCTACATAGCACCCATCTGCGGTTGGCCGCTGTGCCGGTTCTATGGTCTACTTGACCCTCCATAACGTAGCCAGCTGAGCAGCCATCAATGGCACCCCGCCCTGTTTCCTGCTGTTGATCACAGTCTACACTGGGAAGTACTCCACACTAGTCATCGAATCGCTATGGGCCATTCAATCTCAACTAGAACTGGACACACAGTAGTCCATTCCATCTGAACTAACTGGAGACTGATAGCTGTGGATCAACAAATACCACTGTGACACTGACTTCTTCAGATGTATGAATTCTATTAAATAAATGATGTTATTTTCAATACTTTCGAGAGTCCACAATGGCTGAAGGTCTGGTTCTTCACGGTTCTTTATACCTGTTTCCCTGTCTATCAGCTTTTAACTTCACTAAGACATGCGACAAGAATCCAAACCCCTGTTGTATTTCTAACATATAGAATGTGCATGTGCGTTTGCCTAACATTGTGCCCACAACGAAATTCTCAGGCCTAAAATTGATTAGCAAGATCCTGCCACTGACAAACCTACACATACAGATTTCCATAAAACGATGTATTGCGTTGTGTTTTTACCTCCGTTTGGCACAACAAACAGAACGTAACTTTTATACGATAAATGATTTATACTTAAAAAATATGCAGAGAGCAAGAAATTTGTATAAATATGAAGTAGGCAATGACGGATTCTACGCTAAATGTTATTTCAAGATTGGCGGAATATATGTGTGACTGTCTTGAGACCACAGCCCCTTTTATTAGACAAAGTTGGATGATACTGACTAGCGATGAGAAACAGAAGACCGTAACGCTGACTGCCACTTTCAGAAAAAGCTCAGTGCCGGCCGATGTAGCTGAGCGGTTCTAGGCGCTTCAGTCCGGAACCGCGCTGCTGCTACGGTCGCAGGTTCGAATCCTGCCTCGGGCATGGATGTATGTGATGTCATTAGGTTAGTTACGTTTAAGTAGTTCTAGGTCTAGGAGACTGATGACCTCAGATGTTAAGTTCCATAGTGCTCAGAGCCATTTGAACCATTTGAAAAAGCTCAGTGGCCAATGGATCCCAACATATTTACTGTGAGTGTTTCCCTATATGCTGCATTAGAGTGTCTTTACACAATATGCCCACTTTGTCCTGGAGATGCGATATCGATGTTCCTGCACAGTCGACGAATCCTGGCGACCATTATAAAAACGTTACTTCCCTCTACATGAGCAATGAATCTGTCAACCAATTACCCGAAGGTTTTCTGGCTGAGAATTTTCTGGAAATTTTCATTATCCCTATGTGATTACACGCTGTAAATCAAGTAAGTGCCTCCACTTTTCGATGGGAAGTGTGTTCCAGCGCTTCCCATTAGAGGATTCTGTGTAGATCAGCTTGCGACCATTGTTTCTCCGTTCACATATTCATTTGCACTAAAAGAAGGTCTCTTCACCTTGTTCCACCCTCAACACCCTTCCGTCAGATACGATGATCTGAAATTTATCGTGTCAACTGTCCATGCAATGGGATTCTTCAGCCTCCAGAACTGTAACCGCCGCCTCCTCGCTCTGCTATCTCTCAGGGCAGTAAATGTCCATCCCTGCAGAGCACAACAACTCCCTTCCCAGCCTTTCTTTAGCCGTTAGTAGCTTCTGAGGAATACATAGCCCGTGTCGCCCTTTCTGTCAGTGCTCAGCTCTAGTTTACTCCCAGACATGCAGTACTACAGAAGTAATAAGTGGTGCTAGTCAGTAACAGCCACACATAAACCCAGAAGGATTCACAGAGTATTAAGTATATGGCAGGAAGATTTGTAAGTAGGCTGTTTAGGTTTTTATGTTGGTAACGCCACGTAGCGCTCTGTATGAAAATCACTGACCGTGCGGTGTGCCGTCTGTGGCGGTTGGCATTGTTGGAATATTCGCTTGAATACAGCACGTAGCGTTGTGCAGTTGGAGGTGAGCCGCCAGCAATGGTGGATGTGGAGAGGGAGATGCCAGAGTTTTGGGAGGACGATCTGGCCGTGTGACCGCCGGAAAAAGGAAATTTCTAAAGATGGATGCCATGAATTGATAGATATATACAGGGTGATCCATTGATAGTTAACGGACCAAATATCTCACGAAATAAGCGTCAAACGAAGAAACTACAAAGAACGAAACTTGTCTAGCTTGAAGAGGAAAACCAGATGGCGCTATGGTTGGCCCGCTAGATGGCGCTGCCATAGGTCAAACGGATATCAACTGCGTTTTTTTAAAATAGGAACCTCCATTTTTTATTACATATTTGTGTAGGACGTAAAGGAATATGAATCTTTTAGTTGGACCACTTTCTTCACTTTGTGATAGATGGCGCTGTAATAGTCACAAACATGTGGCTCACAATTTTAGACGAACAGTTGGTAACAGGTAGGTTTTTTTAAATTAAAATACAGAACGTAGGTACGTTTGAACATTTTATTTAGGTTGTTCCAATGTGATACATGCACCTTTGTGAACTTATCATTTCTGAGAACGCATACTGTTACAGCGTGATTACCTGTAAATACCACATTAATGCAGTAAACGCTCAAAATGATGTCGGTCAACCTCAATACGTGTAACGACATTCCTCTCAACAGCGAGTAGTTCGCCTTCCGTAATGTTCGCACATGCATTGACAATGCGCTGACACATGTGGTCAGGCGTTGTCGGTGGTTCACGATAGCAAATATCCTTCAACTTTCTCCACAGAAAGAAATCCGGTGATGTCAGATCCGATGAACGTGGGGGCCATGGTAAGGTGCTTGGATGACCAATCCACCTGTCATGAAATATGCTATTCAATACCGCTTCAACCGCATGCGAGCTATGTGCCGGACATCCATCATGTTGGAAGTACATCGCCATTCTGTCATGCAGAGGAACATCTTATAGTAACATCGGTAGAACATTACGTAGGAAATCAGCGTACATTGCACCATTTAGATTGCCATCGATAAAATGGGGGCCAATTATCCTTCCTCTCATAATGCCGCACCATACATTAACCCGCCAAGGTCGCTGATGTTCCACTTGTCGCAGCCATCGTGGATTTTGCGTTGCCCAATAGTGCATTTTATGGCGGTTTACGTTACCGCTGTTGGTGAATGACACTTCGTCGCTAAATAGAACGAGTGCAAAAAACCTGTCATCGTCTCGTAATTTCTCTTGTGCCCAGTGGCAGAACTGCACACGACGTTCAAAGTCGTCGCCATGCAATTGCTGGTACATAGAAATATGGTACGGGTGCAATCGATGTTGATGTAGCATTCTCAACACCGACGTTTCTGAGATTCCCAATTCTCGCGCAATTTGTCTTCTACTGATGAGCGGATTAGCCGCGACAACAGGTAGAACAAAAAATGGTTCAAATGGCTCTGAGCACTATGGGACTCAACTGCTGAGGTCATTAGTCCCCTAGAACGTAGAACTAGTTAAACCTAACTAACCTAAGGACATCACAAACATCCATGCCCGAGGCAGGATTCGAACCTGCGACCGTAGCGGTCTTGCGGTTCCAGACTGCAGCGCCTTTAACCGCACGGCCACTTTGGCCGGCCAGCTAGAACACCTTTTTGGCATCATCATTTGTTGAAGGTCGTGTATGACGTTTCACACGTGGGTGAACACTTCCTGTTTCCTTAAATAACGCAACTATCCGGCGAACGATCCGGACACTTGGATGATGTCGTCCATGATACCGAGCAGAATACATAGCATACACCCGTTGGGCATTTTTATCAGAGTAGCCATACATCAACACGATATCGACCTTTTCCGTAATTGGTAAACGGTCCATTTTAAGACGGGTAAGGTATCACAAAGCAAATACCGTCCGCACTGACGGAATGTTACGTGATACCACGTACTTATACGTTTGTGACTATCACAGCGCCATCTATTACAAAGCGAAAAATGTAGTCCAACTAAAACATTCATATTTATTTACGTACTACAAGAATATGTAATAAAAATGGTGGTTCCTATTTAAAAAAGGAAACGCAGTTGACATCCGTTTGACCTATGGCAGCGCCATCTAGCAGGCCAACCATAGCGCCATCTGGTTTCCCCCTTCAAGCTAGACGAGTTTCGTTGTTTGTAGTTTTTCCGTTTGACGCTTATTTCGTGAGATATTTGGCCCGATCACTATCAATGGACCACCCTGTATATCAGGGCCGGCCAAACGCTGTACAGTGTGCAGACGTGCGGAAGTGCTGCACATGTGCGCACGTGTGCGACAGCGAGCGACAGCGACATCTGTTATTAGACATGTGTCCTAAATGAACTGCGGCGGCTCCACTTCCCTGATTATGTGGTGCAAGCAAGAGCGCAACATACCCAGTCTCGTTTACCGCTGGTGACCGTAACCTTAACATAGAAGTAATGAGAAATGGCAGGTACCGTGAAAAAGCAAAGGACGGGAAATCTATGTTCTCAGTCGTTTAAAAATGACTGGGAACTGCAATTCTTTTTTGTAGCCGTTGGTGAAAACTCACAGTGTTTGCTATACCGCTGAGTAATAGGCGGCCAGCGTAAGTTTTCAATTGAAAGACACTACAATACATATCACAAAGACGAGTGTAGTGTACTCAAGAGTGAAGAACGGCAAGCAAAATTAAATGTCCTTAAGAAAATGGATGAGACACATCAACTCGATTATCATTTCTCATGACCAGTGATAAACGTGTTTGATTTATTCCTTTCACAATTAAAAATTATTGTTTACTAACTGTGCATTAGTGTCTCATTCTGCTCCATGTTACATTATTATCAGGAAAGTTAGTCATTAAACCGATTGTTCCAATGTATACTTACATTTAGGTTTTTTTTTTTTTTTTTTTTTTTTTTTTTTTTTTTTTTTTTTTTTTAAATGTGTGAAGGGCTACACTCAGCTGAAGTCGATAAAACGTGGCATTCATCTAATTGTCGGTTATTATTTATTATGCAGATTTCAGACGGAGTTGATGAAAGATGTAGCAATAATGGTATTGAAATGACAGGTGATCATCCAGAGGTCTGCGGTTATCATTCTCTTCAGAGGTCAGTGAGACAATAATTATGTGGGTGTAACTGAGGGCACAGAGAATTAGTAATAGCAAACCTTGCATTAGTTTAATGTTATTTGAAATCATGAATAAGGTTCGTTGGAAGTCACTAAGTGCTCTCTTTCTTAAATACTAGATCAAAAACATTACTCGTGTTTACGTGCCGTCAGTCAAGCTGCCTTAATAAAAACCCACGGTTGTTAACTGTATTACTTGTCCTACTGGGTTAAACTGTTAACATAAAAGTAGACGTCTCAATGAGTAGACTGTGACAGTATTTTAAATGTTTAATACGCGAAATACCTTCCCATGGTTGGCTTGCAAGCTGTGGAAAGAGCACTAGAATGCGCCGGTACAGAGTATCCCAGCAAGTGGATAAAGCGACATCTGTGGGTAGAAACATGCACTACATGAACGCTGACGGCTGCGGCGTGCACGCTGTGTGCAGGAGCACCGCACGCGTGCAGAATTTCTGGCCGGCCCTGCTGTATATGATGACTTTTGAACAGTATAAAGGTAAATTCATTGTTTGTTCTCTATCAAAATCTTTCATTTGCTAACTATGCCTATCAATAGTTAGTGCCTTGAGTAGTTAGAATCTTTTATTTAGCTGGCAGTATTGGTGCTAGCTGTATTGCAGTGGTTCGAGTAATGAAGATTTTTGTGAGGTAAGTGATTCATGATAGGTATTGGTTATTGTTAGTCAGGGCCATTCTTTTATAGGTATTATTGAAAGTCAGATTGCGTTGCGCAAAAAAGATATTGTGTGTCAGTTTAGTGATGATCAGAATAAGTAAAGAGGAAACTGTTGACTACGTTGAGTTTTGCTCATCTGTTTGTAAATCAAATAACGTAAGAGATTTACCAGCACAGTAATTCATAATTTTTCCAAGGGGACGTTTCAGACTTTGCCATCATATATTTAATATTCTGTGAATCTTGCCACCTTGCAAGGTCGATAATGTTACGTGGGGCAGAAAGTCCTCAACCCAGTTACAAATGTTTACAAGTCTGTCACTGACATGAAACGGACTTGGTGTCCATTTTTAGAACTATAGCAGAAATTAATAACTTGCTTAGTGATGGATCAAGCGTTTTGCCTTTGGCGTCCTCTTGGCATGGCGCCTGGGTGCGATTCATGCCTTACACGCCAGTATAAGTTCGCCTCCACTGCCAATGCCTTCCAGTAGGTCATCCTATGCCCTGCAGAGCAGGCAGATATGCCTCGTCTCGGTCTTGTTTGGCTGCGCCGGCCGCAGTCGATGTGGCACAATTGCTCACTAAAGGACGCCGGGGCAGCCCATACTGTCGACCCACTGCAGCGGCCACGAGGGCTCCGGCCTGACGTCATTGCAGGGCAGGCATTACCGCGCACAGCGCTGCAGCTCACGCTTTCGCCCTTGATTAAAGCGACGCTTACTGAAACGGAAATCCCCTTCTCTCTCTTACCTCTGCATGGACGATATTACGCTGAATAAGGGCACTGCAGAAGACCACCAGCCAACCTCCGTAACTCGGCGTAGTGTTGCTATTAACACAATAGTACGCAAAACTTAAAGACGAAAGTAACTTTCGAATGATGCGGCACTTTCACGGCGCGGGGTGGCCACGCTGTTTGAGGCGCCATGTCACGGATTGCGCGGACCCTCCCGCCGGAAGTTCGAGTCCTCCCTCGGGCGCGGGTGCGTGTGTTGTTCTTAGCATAAGTCAGTTTACGTTAGTTTAAGTAATGTGTAAGTCTTGGGACCGATGACCTCAGCAGTTTGGTCCCTTAAGAACTCACACGCATTTGAGCATGCTTGACTTTCATCTAACATAGCCCTATGAAACTTGGGCCATACATTGAAACAGATGCTACACTATAGTACAGAAAGTAATTCAAAGAAATACACAATGAGACAAACAGAAATGACACTTTCATTCAAATACAGTAATTACACTAAAGTCATCTTGGTTCATGGGCATTAGAAAAGGCAGGATATGACTCTTCATAGGATGTGTGATCGCTTCGGACGGCAGTGCATGCTCACTACCATGCTCTCACGCTGGCCACGTCATTGGTGAAGAGTTTTTGTACTAGGGCGTTCCATTCCCACACCAGCGCGGACGATCTATAAAACTGAAGTCAACACCCCTGAAAAGACGAAAATGGATAAGGAGTGCGCAATAATTTTGGCCGCTGAGTTAAACCGTGTACAAAGATGTCTGTGCAACGTTATGCCTCCGCACATCGTAGCACCTGGACTGCCAAAACGATCACGTTCGACGATGTTCCTGGGTACATTACGTGTACTCCCCTCTCGCGATTTGAGGGTACATGCAGCAAAGTCCAACGTGGTCGTTTTCGTGGTCCAAGTGTTGTGGTGTGGGAGAGAGAGTTATGTAGTATGGGTGAACTGACATCCAAATACTTGAACCCAGCACACTCGGCGGTCAACGCTACTGGGACTCTGAACTCGTACCCCACGTGCGTCATTTTAGGGGTACGTTCGGCTCTGGTTCCATTTTTATAGATAACTGTGAGCGACCGCCTCGAACAGCTCATGTGGAGGAGCTCTTTAGAACGTGAGGATACTCACAGAATTGACTGGCCTGCCCATTCCCCCAACTTAATCTCATCGAGTACGATTCGATTGCGTTGGGGAGCCGTATTGCAGCAGGCCTTTATGAACCAATGACCATCCACAAGTTGTCAAACCCACTGATGGGAGAACAGAACGCCGTGTAACAGGAACTCCTTACCAATCTTGTGGCCAGCATGGGAGCACGTTGCAGATCATGTACTACCGTCCGTGGCGATCACACACTCTATTAAGAACCTTGTCTCGCATTTTGCAATGTCTAGGACACCATCATAAATCGCAGTGACTTCAGTGTAAATATTATCCTTGAATGAAAGTGTCGTACAGTTGCTCTCATTGTGTATTTCTTTCAGTAACCTCTTTGTACGATGCTGTAGCAGTCGTTTCTGTGCATAATTCAACTTTCATCGAGCTATGTTACTTGGCCGTGACACATAATCTGATGGTTAATTTCGTCCTTTTTTACGCACAGTTGTAATAGTACCAGTAACAGTAATTTAAATAGTGGGTCACTTTAACGTTGATATTGGGAATGTCAAAGTACTGCGGTTGCAGAACAAAAATGAATTCATTTGCAGAGTGTTTAGGACGAATAGCAAATTTAGGAGATAGTAGTCTAGACTGAATTGAATTTAACGTTCCACATGACACGTGTCCAGTTTTTATTCGCTATTGAGACACAGCTGGTTACAGAAATAAGATTTCATTTCGCATGTTGGTATTCAATTTGATAAGGTTCAAATAACTTACGGGAACGGCATTACAGCCGGGTGATGTTGTCGAAAACCGCCAATATTTCGACAGGAGCACATTCTGTAATTTTTAAGGGAAAACTGAAGCAAATAAGCGATGTGAAAGGTGATATAAAACTTACGTTTATAGAGAAATTGCAGAAAGGTACAACACACACACACACACACACACACACACACACACACACACACACACGCAGATACATACACTGAACGCTAGCGCCAAAGACGACCGACATCAGACACTGTATACGCCGGGAGAAACTCAGGTCTCGCAAGTTCCCAAGGGTTTGTTTATCGACTGTCATTTCTGTTTTGAAGTTCAACTTATGAAGTTGTGCTAGTTTACAGAATTTAATTTTTGCAACTGTGATAGTTGTTGGTCAATTTTGTTGCACCGTTTAAGCACGCCGAACATACAAATGTTTTGCCGATGTGGTATTTCTCTGTGGCTTTTGTAATGGAAACGCTGCTACTCTTTATAGAGAATGCGGTGGACGATTTTATAACCGCAGCGTACCAGATTCGAACTACGTAAGACTGGTGCAGTGCCCAGCAGTCATATTTCATCTGAACGCGCAAATGAACACAGTACAGATTAACAAGAAGACGTTACCGAGTTGGTAGAGAGTGAAACGTCCCCCTAAAAAGTTTTTAAATGACAGTGCTGGAAAACCTCTACGTTATTTGACTTTCAAACAGCTGAGCACAACTGAACGTACTCAGACATTACTCTCTTTACTTATTTTGATCAACACTGAACTGACACACAATATTTTTAGCGCAACGCAATCTGACTTTCAAAAATCCCTACAAAAGAATGGCCCTGACTAAAAATAACCTATACCTTTCATGAATCACTTACCTCACAAAAAGCTTCGTTACTCGAACTACTGCAATACAGCGAGCGCCACTACTGCCAGCTAAATAAAAGATTCTAACTACTGAAGGCACTAACTACTGATAGGAATAGTCAGCAAATGAAAGGTTTTGAAGAGGACAAACAATATATTTACCTTTTTTTTTTTGTCATCAGTCTACTGACTGGTTTGACTTTGACGCGGCCCGCCACGAATTACTTTCCTGTGCTAACCTCTTCATCTCAGCACTTGCAACCTACGTCCTCAATTATTTGCTTGACGTATTCCAATCTCTGTCTTCCTCTACAGTTTTTGCACTCTATAGCTCCCTCTAGTACCATGGAAGTCAATCCTTCATGTCTTAGCAGATGTCCTATCATCCTGTCCCTTCTCCTTATCAGTGTTTTCCACATATTCCTTTCCTCTCCGATTCTGCGTAGAACCTCCTCATTCCTTACCTTATCAGTCCACCTAATTTTCAACATTCGTCTATAGCACCACATCTCAAATGCTTCGATTCTCTTGTGTTCCGGTTTTCCCACAGTCCATGTTTCACTACCATACAATGCTGTACTCCAGACGTACATCCTCAGAAATTTCTTCCTCAAATTAAAGCCGGTATTTGATATTAGTAGACTTCTCTTGGCCAGAAATGCCTTTTTTGCCATAGCGAGTCTGCTTTTGATGTCCTCCTTGCTCCGCCCGTCATTGGTTATTTTACTGCCTAGGTAGCAGAATTCCTTAACTTCATTGACTTCGTGACCATCAATCCTGATGTTAAGTTTCTCGCTGTTCTCATTTCTACTACTTCTCATTAACTTCGTCTTTCTCCGATTTACTCTCAAACTATACTGTGTACTCATTAGACTGTTCATTCCGGTCTTCTTCACTTTCACTCAGGATAGCAATGTCATCAGCGAATCGTATCATTGATATCCTTTCACCTTGTATTTTAATTCCACTCCTGAACCTTTCTTTTATTTCCATAATTGCTTCCTCGTTGTACAGATTGAAGAGTAGGGGCGAAAGGCTATAGCCTTGTCTTACACCCTTCTTAATACGAGCACTTCGTTCTTGATCGTCCACTCTTATTATTCCCTCTTGGTTGTTGTACATATTGTATATGACCCGTCTCTCCCTTCTACCTTAATAATGTTCAAATTAAAAAAATGTATATCAGTTCATGACATCCAGTATTACAAATTTACTGTTTCTGGTGGACACACGTCCAGATCGTCCGCTCTTAGAATTCTGCCATCTCTGTCCCCACATCCACCACTGCTGGCGGCTCACCTCCAACTTCGCAACGCTACGCGCTGTTCAGATCCAACTGCCCAACACTACAATAGCAAAAATTCCAACAATGCAAACCAGCCACAGACTGGACACAGCACAGTCAGTGATTTTCATACAGAGCGCTACGTGGCGTTACCAACATAAAAACCTAAACAGCTTACTTACAATAGTAGTCCTTTGACAAACACACGCAACATTTCTACACAAATTTGTGTTCCACATACAAGAATATGGCGTACTTTACGTAAGCAACGCTTTTATCATTATCATTTACAGCTGATTCAGCACCTTAGAGAATGAGATTAAGGTACGCGACTGGAATATTGTAGCTGGCTAGTTGCGAATCTCTGAGAAGACCCATTAATACTGTTTAATGATCAGATCTTTGGCTCATGACGGTATCGACACTACCCTTAACTCACTCTGACGATTTGATGAGGACGCATATGCCTTTTTAGAATCACATTTTCAAGAACGTTTATACAAGGTGACAATTATTGAACTGTATGAAATAAAAACGTCATAACTTCTAGACTGTTGGCATTAGGACGTTCAAACTGCACGATTGGCCGCGGGGCATGATGGGAATTAATATGGTTTGCTTTAGCGACGAGGCCCACTTTCATTTGGGTAGGTTCGTCAGTAAGCAAAATTGGTGAATTTCAGGTCTGAGAATCCGCATTTCGCGATCGAGAAGTCTCTTCACCCTCGACGGGTGACTGTTAGTTGTGCAATGTTCAGTCATGGAATAATCTGTGCGATATTCCTTGATGGGAGACTGATTGCCCAATGACATGTGAAAATTTTTGAAGATGATTTCATCCCCGTTATCCAAAGTTACCCTGATTTCGACAATATGTGGTTCATGAAAGACGGAGCTCGACCTCAGCGAAGCAGGAGTGTGTTTGATGTCCTGGATGAGCACTTTGGGAATCGCACTCTGACTCTGGGGTACCCAGAGGCCACTGGCAGGGACCTCGATTAGGCGTCATATTCTCCGTATCTGAACACATGCGACTCCTTTTTATGGGGATATATTAAAGACAATGTGTACGGCAATTACCCCAAAACCCCTGATGAGCTGAAAACAACCATTCGGGAGGTCACTGACAGCATCGATGTTCCGACACTTCGGCGGGTCATGCATAACTTCGCTACTCGTCTGCGCCATATCAACGCCAAGGATGGCAGGCATATCAAACATGTCATAACCTAAATCCGAACATCTTTAGTGACGTTTACATGTTGAATAAAGTGTGTGCACGCCGCATTTGTAACTAATTTACGTTTTTTTCTTATCGTTCAATAACTGTCACCCTTTATGTAAACCTAATGCTTGGAATGGACAAGCTCTTGCTTGCGCCTGCTGCGTTACGGCACTTTCTCGCAGGGTTCCTTCACACTTCCTTGAAAACGAGCTTCCAGCGTTATTGGAAGAGGTTCCTTTGGCTACAGAGATGCTCCTCCAGCACGACGTAGCTCCTACACAGTCGTTGACACATAGTATAAACCTGGCATTCTCCGTAACATTTGTAGGCGGAAATGGTCATCAAGGTCGCCGGACTGCACTCTTTTAGATTGTTGCCATTGGGGATGTTTTAAAGGCGAAGTCTACAAAGAAAAACCAAAACCCGAGAGAAGAACTGAAGATTCGGATTATGAATAGTACTGGCGCCTCACTCCAAGACTACCTCAGAATAGTTTGGTTAAGAGAATTCAAAAATGTGTTGAATTCGGAGGTTGAATTTACGAAAACCAATGTATAACTTAACGATTTGACGTTTCATAACACTTCACATGAGCGTTTGGGCTACATTTTGTCAAATAACACATAAGGAGTAATTTAATAATTTTTTCATAATGTGGGGCCACAGTCATAATATATTTCTTTAAAGTCAGTACCGTCATTAGATTGTTTTTTATTTGCAGTGTTACATTTACACGATCATGATTTCGGCTTCAAAGTGCCATTAGCAAGTGTTTTAATGTTATACAGTGCCTAAGATAACATACTCTCGTATTTAAAATACACTATTAGACACATTGTCTAAGGGTCTATATTTCTGGTAAAAGCCTACTGCTTTGTCTTATCACTGAGTATACCATCTTGACTGAATGACAGTTGGCTAAGTCAGTGATGAAACAAAGCAGTAGGCTTTAACCAGAAATATTGACCGTAAGACAATGTGTCTAATAGTGTATTTTAAATACTACATTATGCCATCTTAGGCACTGTATAACATTAAAACACTTGATAATGGCACTTTTAAGTCGAAATCATGATTGTGTAAACGTAACACTGCAAATAAAAATCAGTCTAATGGCGGTACTGACTTTAAAGAAACATAAGGAGTACTTCACTCGAATTAGTCTATTCTACTATCATCCTATTATATTTACCATACCTCCTGAAACATTGCTTGCACAAGAATTAACGTCAGATTTAGTGGCTTCCTGTACTGATTACAAAATAATATAGTGCAGTATGTCTCCTTTATCCATTGTTATACTTCGAACTCCGTGACAGCAACCACATTTCATCACGATTATGACTAATGTATTTATCCTGACCGGTGGCCGTTTTATTCAAATCTAGGTACTGAGAAATGTGTGAAACACCGTCTAATGGACCGGACTGCGATCGGGAAGAGCGGGATTCAATCTTCTCTGACTGTAAAGTTTTCTGTGGTTTCCCTAATTCACTTCAAGGAAATCAGTGAACAGTTTATTTGTTGTAATTACGCTGAACCATTTGTGCTAACACTGCCCAATTGCTCCTTCTCTAATATCTAATATGTGAAACTCTAATCATTCCTCAGTTTTAGATTACTTGAGGTAGATGTTATAGCCGTTGCTTGTGAATAGTACTGATCGTTATTTTTCTGGAGGCAGAGTCCTCGAAGCAGTTCGCCATGAAGATCACGCCATGATCAGACGTCCAACTTGCCCTGTTTGTTGCTCAGATTCCGTGTAAGATTTAATGTGACTAAAATGTTATTCACTGAGAAACAAAGTGCTCTTTCTCCAACATGGCATCTTTACGTCTTATGCAGGCATACTACAGCGATATGGCGGAGCCCAAGGACACAAAATACAAGTGAGCTTGTTTAAGAATAATGGTTGTAGTGAGGAACGCTACCAATAAATCTGTGTACAACAAAGATACAGAATTCCAGTCAATTATATCCGCACTACTTCCCCTTCCTAATACATCGTCGCCTCCGTTGCCATAGCTTCAAGCAGGAGTACCTAAAGGAACTGTTTTCTATCCTCTATCTTCGTCTCACAACTTCAGTGAAGTCACTTGCTCCCTTACACTTGCTTCAGTATGCTGACGGCGCCACTTTACTTGCCTTTCTCCCAGTCCTCTAGAGTGCCGCAATAACCGTACCTCCTTGCATAATTACAGATACCTTAAAATTATCTGCATCAAGTCTTGCGCAGTTATCATAAGAACTGTACCCATCGCTTCTGTCCTTTTGATTTTCACTTCATATTCGTAACCATCCAACCCCTCTTACTAATCACTAAAATAATTTTTTAGTAATCTTCGACAACAAGATGACCTGTTCGTCAAATTAATAGCCCTAAAAACCTTACAACCGACCAGCAGCATACCAGATATTTCTTCATTTGAAAGCTTTATCCGATATATTCTTTTTCCAATGCGGATCTTCATGTCCAAAAATATTTTGCGTTCTCTACAGGTACTTGAATACCATGCCATACACGATAACTCCTGCACCTCTCCTTCTGCCATACGCATTCTCTACAAATTGGTTTGATTCTATGCTCTACTCAAATTCTTTAAACATCTCTACAGGTTGTTCATATCTTCGAAACTGTGATCCCCTTCCCCTAACTGATTCTTCAATCCTTTCCAACCCCAGTCCACTACTGTGCCTGTAACAGAACAGTGTACAACTCACTCCATATCTTATTTCAAGGCAACATCCAGACCCAAAAATACAGTCACTGAAACCAGCTTCACTCGCCCCCTCCCCCGCCCCATTATCTTCTCATCACACTAAGGCTTCGATATATCTCCTGTCCTTCCATTACCATGACTTTCCATTGTATGTTATAATTATAACTTCCACGTGCTCCTCACACAGTTATCAAAATTCACCCCCCGTCCCAAAGATCCACTTAGTTCGTACCAACAGGAGCTGAGACCATACGATCTGGGACCTGCAATGTTGGGACGGAGACTGAGAGGCTCAAGTTGCGTCCCAGTCGCGCACCTTCATCTCTACCTCGCCAGCGGAGCTGCGCTCGAAGTTCAGGTTCAATAATGGTTCAAATGGCTCTAAGCACTATGGGACTTAACATTTGAGGTCATCTGTCCCCTATAATTAGAACTACATAACCCTACCCGAGGCAGGATTCGCACCTGCGACCGTAGCAGCAGCGCCTAGAATCGCTCGGTCACAGCAGCCGGCGGGCGTTCGGGGAAATTCAGGAATACAAAAATACAAGTCATTTAAGAATGAAGGAAATGGGAGGAGCGGGTAAGCTAAGGTGAAATGGGTGCATGAAAAATATGAAGAAATAGAAAAAAGAAATGAATGTCGGAATGCATGTAATGAGGAGCGCCTCATATAGAACTCAGCTTGTAGAAAAGTCCAAACAACCTTCGATGAAATTAAAACCAAGGGTAGTAAGAGTACAATGGGAATCCACTATTAAATGCAGAGGAGAGAGCGGATAGGTAGAAAGCGTACACTGAAGGCATCCATGAAGAGGGGGACTTGCCTGATGACGTGATGTAATATGAAACAGGAGTCGATAGTGAAGAGAAAGGGGATCCAGTACTGGGAGACTGAAGATCAAATAAGGCAGAAGGGATACATGACATTTCACCAGAATTTCTAAAATCATGAGGGAAATGGCAATAAAACGGCTATTCACCTTGATGCAGAGAGTATACGAGACTGGCGATATACTATCAGACTTTCGGAAAACATCATCCACACAGTTCCTAACTGCAAGAGTCGAATTATGGCACCATCAAGATAACAGGTTATGTATTCAAGTTGCTGACAAGAATAATAAATAAGACAACGGTAATGAAAGCTGAGATAAATTAGTACATGGATGTTGCAGAGCTCACAAACGACTCGCTTGTGAGCTCTGCAACATCCATGTACTAATTTACATTTACATGACAAACCCTATTTTCAGCGAGTCGCCTGTGAGCTCTGCAACATCCATGTACTAATTTACATTTACATGACAAACCCTATTTTCAGGGCTATATTTTATTTTGGACAAATGGATCTATGCAGATATTTGTAAAAACGACGATGATACATCAATCCATACTAATGTAAAATTGCCACCTTCTGAAGA
Organism: Schistocerca cancellata; assembly: GCF_023864275.1. Taxonomy (NCBI): domain Eukaryota; kingdom Metazoa; phylum Arthropoda; class Insecta; order Orthoptera; family Acrididae; genus Schistocerca; species Schistocerca cancellata. The sequence goes on along the minus strand of NC_064630.1, from coordinate 312,905,006 downwards.
AGACAAATTTAAATTTGTTGAAACCTAGGTAAAGATTTCTTTATCCATTGCAACTGGTCGGCTGTTTATAATTTTATTAAATAGTTACTTACATTCGCCACGATGACGATTTTCGGTAGAATCAAGTCTCTGTGGGGCTTGGACATTTTCACAGTATAGAATATGAATTTCTCCTGTTGACTGAGCAGTGACTGGCTGTCCATTAACTGGTAAAATTGCTATAACTGGTGGAAGGCATTTTAGTGCTATCACACATTTCTTGTGTCTGTACGTGGAGGTTCTTCGCTTACTTGAAAAACTAAATGAAGACACAATCCTGTATTATAAATTATATATACATAATCGGTTTCGTTCATATATAATCTTCACAAGAGAGTCTTTTTAACATCTTTTCTTTTTTTTTTACATTGGCAATATCACATGACGTACTTTTCTTTAGATATGAGTGATAACACGGTCAAGTTAAAAATGTAAGAAAGTCTGCACATGGCTATTCATTATTACTGCAATGGCTCAATCAACAAGTGAAATTTAATATACCTGTTTAGTTTCTCATGACATTTACGTATATTTGTAATTCCTGCGAATTATCTTTAATTTCTATTCGTAGCTCAACAATAACAACCGCAATTACGAAGCAAGGGACTGAGGTTAAATATCCTGCAAGTACAAGAGCAAGCTGAAGGATGGACAGAATAACAAGTCGTAACACAAGTTCTGATTTTAGCAAGAGCACATAGCGCCAGGTCTTTTGCAGTGCATTTGTTTCAGGACTGTTCACCTGCCCACTTAGATTCTTTGGAAGGGGAATACTGAGGGATTTGGAACGGAATATTTTTTAGTAGTTGAATTTCACCTTTTCCAACACCTATAGCTATTTATGTCTGGGAGATATTTCGAGTTCAATGAAGGATCAAAGTCTACATCTACATAGATACTCCTGAAGCCACCGTACAGAGCGCAGTGGAGAGTACCCTGTACCGCCCGCTAATAATAGCTTCCTGTGCTGTTCTACTCGCGGAGAGAGACCAGGAAAAATGACTATCTACGTCCCTCCGTATGAGCCCTGATTTCGTGTATCCTACACTCGTAGTCCTTACGAAAAATGTATCTTGGCGGCAATACGATCGTTTCTATAGTCAGCTTCAGATGCCGGTTCTCTAAATTTTCTCAATAGCCTTCCTCCAACAGGACATCGCCTTCCGTCCAGAGACTCCCATTTGAAGATATTTCAAAATCAAACATCGAATGTGGAATATACTTAATGGCAAAACGTTGGACATTTACACTGAGCTAAATTATGACTGCTAGTCTTGTTGTCATTACTTGTTTGATGGAGCCCTCCATACTAGTCTGTCCTATACCAGCCTTTTTTTTTTTGTTTTTGCTTGACTACTGTAACTACATCCATTTCAACCTGCCGGTTCCCTAAATTTTCTCAATAGTATTCCTCCAACAGGACATCGCCTTCCGTCCAGAGATTCCCATTTGAATTCCCGATGCATCTCCGTAACACCTGCGTGTTCCTCGAACATACAGCTAACAAATCCAACAGCCCGCCTCTGAATTGCTTCGATCTCTTCCTTGAACTCGATATGGTGCGGGTCCGAAACACTCGAGCAGTACTCAAAAATAGGTTTCACTAGCGTCCTATATGCGGTCTCTTTTTACAGTTCAACCATAGTTTACTAAAATTCTGCCGAAATCGACTATTTGCCTTCACTACCACAGTTCTCACATACTTCTTCCATTTCTTATCGCTTGGCAACGTTCCGCTTAGATATTTAAACGACTCGCTGTGTCAAGCAGGACACTAGCAATACTATATCCAAACATTGCAGGTTAGTTCCTCCTACTTATCGACATTAACTTACATTTTTCCACATTTAGAGCTAGCTGCCATCCATCACACCAAATGGAAATTTTGTATAAGTCGTCTTGTATCTTCCTACAGACACTCTCGACTCCCTACCATACACCACAGCATTATCAGCAAACAGCAGTTTGTTGCCCACCCTGTTCGCCAAATTATTTATGTTTATAGAGAACAACAGCGGTCCTATCATAGTTCCATGGTGCACACCTGACGATACCCTTGTAGCTGATGATCACTTGCCGCCGTGGACAACATACTGGTTTCTGTTACTTGTCTTCGAGCCCATTCGGATATGCGGGAACCTATACCGTTTTTGGAGATATTTCAAACTCAAACATCGAAAGTCGAATATACTTAATGGCAAAACGTTGGACATTTACACTGAGCTAAATTATGACTGCTAGTTTTGTCAATACTTGTTTGTTGGAGCCCTCCATACTAGTCTGTCCTATACCAGCCTTTTTTTTATTTTTGCCTTACTACTGTAACTACATCCATTTCAACCTGCAAGACCCCTGTAATGAGTACATGCATTCCCTTCACGTGTTTAAGCCAAGTATTACGCACATTTATGCGATCTGGAATGCTCAATAGCAGTCAGGCTACATGTACATTTAACAATTAAGCGTCAGCAAGGAGCATTAGTGATGAAATCATAGGAGGCAATGTTGTGCAACCTTAGTAGGGACAAGATTCGACTATTTGGGAGTACGATCTTACAATCTGAGACAGTGTTCCGAGACAAACTTCAGTCACAATGTCCGCAAACGTGACGTCAGATCCGCCTAGCAACAACGATCTGGACGCCCATTGGCTGAAAGTTTGGGTATATAGCTATGAAACGAGAGAAGTTTCCTTATTGGCTGAGGGAGAAAGGGGGGGGGGGGGTTCTCTCTTGTCCTTAGGGAAGACAGGGCGAGTTAATCGCAAGGAGACACTCAAAACGCACGGTCGGGTAATCGGGGCGGCTCTAAAAGAACGGTCGCGAGTGCATATTTCAGATGATAAACAAGATACAAAGTGAAGGTATTAGTTATAAGAACTCCATTTGTCGTGGGCAGTGTCTATTATTATGTACAGTCAGAAAACGGTGTTCATGTGTGGAAAGGGTCGAATATAACGGCGTATTCCAGAGTCGCCATATTGCAAATGCTGATTCTGTGACGTGTGTGACAAAGAAATTCCTGTATTGAAAAAAAGTATGGTACAAACGTTGTTGACAATTAACAACTGGCATCCCTAAACGCCCCACTTCAGCAGGATCACCACCAGCATGGAACCTTGCGACTGAGAGCTACTACTGTGCGACGAGGGACTTACCAAAGCAGCAAGACATCAGGTTAGTGATACCGCCCAGAGAAGTACTTCCTTCTCGCTACAATGACAATGAGGGTGTCGCACCCGACAGAACTTTACTTTTGATTTACAATACTGACTATTTCAATGCCAGAGCGAAAGATTTCTATGTTGCTCCCGTAGTACTAAGTTGAAGATTACTTGAGCTTGCTTTCAGCCTAACACCCTGCATCATTAACGTACAGTCGGCTGGCTGGTGAATAGGAACGTGGATCGTGAAGGGATGCTCTCAGGTGTAGCCAGCGGCTGTGCTCCTACGCGAGAGCGCGTCGTAGCGGCGAACGGTGATGCGTGGCAGCGTGTGTGACACGGGGGCACAATCTGAGAGGCGACATTAGGAGCGGCCAGCCGCGCATGTTTATTTCAGCGGCAGCCGCCTGGAGACGGAAGGCCGCCGGCCAAATGAGGAGGCGAATAATGCATGCGCCGTGGGAGATTGCGGGGCGGCGAGGGTGCGCTCCCCTCCGCGCCGGGCGTCCACTAGTCCTGCGCTCCCAGGGGGCCGCATCCGTCTCCACGCGCTGACGTACCAGGCGCAGCAGCCTCTTTCAGGTTGCAAAGAAAGCCGCGGACCTCAAGGCTGCCTCAAAGTCCTCCCTTTAATGAGCGCGGTAACTCACTCTCTGCGCCGCGTAGAGAAAGTCAGAGGCCGATGGTCGCCACATCTGATGGAACTTCTGGACATGGCTGCAGGCTGCCAGGTGAAATGTAACTTTAGATGGAAAAATATCAACATCGTCTTCCAATTTCCACCACTACTGAAAAACACGATCGTTTTGGTTGTCCAGGAATTAGGTGTGGGCGGCCATAATGTTGGATGGGAGTACTGAGCACCAAATCTTTGAACTCGATACACACACTGTAGTGTAACGACGTATAGGTTTGTTTATAAATGGTTTTCTTTCGACCTATGACCATGTGCAGACTTCGTCACCTACGTCAGTTACAACCCACTTCAAAATGATTTATATTCTTTTTAAATTGTCACAGAATGGTTCTTGAACGAAACTGTAAAACATCAGTTGAGTCGTAAGCAAAGAATTTCGTCACTTGGGCCAATTGGTTTGCGTAAACTCTTGCAATTTAAATTTCGTTTGTTTCTCCTCAGAACTTATATTGACACACGTTATCTTGATCTAATCGATATCAGAATCACACATTAAATAAACTTTTGAGATTCAAAGTTTCGGTGAACGCCGTAAGAATCACTAATCTTGTCAAATATATTATTAAACCCGTTCACATAATTCTTCATAAATAAATCTTCAAGACACGTGTTTCAACTTTAGTAGCATACACTACTTTATTAGCTTCCTACACATACAGATGTGAACTTGAGCGTTGAGAATTAGTGACTGACTTTTCAACAAGATTAAGCTCTATATGACGTCATTGTTGTACAAAAAGAGTATACAAATTCATTTTTAATTTTTAGAAGCACGACGCAACAACTCGGTTCCAGGATCTTCTGTTGCTCCTCGGCTGTCGACCCGCGACGTATAGCGGCCAGCAATTTCCTCTCTGGTCGCGGCAACGAAGATGCTGTCTCCGTTCGTTGTGCCGCCCTCTCCGTACATGAAACACATAAAAAAAAAATACAAAACTTTTAGATAATTCACATCTATTACCAATAATAAGAAAAATATATAAACAAACTAAATTAAACTTATAGTCACCTGCAAACTGGGCTGACTTTGGTGGATGGGTGACGCTTAATTTCGTCCCACTACATACCCCACCCACAAGCTCAGTTTGTCAGGTTTTAACCGAAAATAAAACTTTTCAATATACAATATTTAACTGTTAATACATTTTCCTCACGTTTTACTTAATCTAGAGTCCTTGTTCTTAGATAGATTTCATCCTTTTACTACGATATTGTTGTGACTATTTGTCATTTACTCTTAATTGTGCTATTATTCATAACCGAATATATAGAGATTACTCTTCTTCATCTAATAGTTGCTAGTAAATATTAATTTAGTACGTTCTTTAAAGTTGTTACATTAGGACAGAGCGTTCAAATTGTGATAAATTAGTTCAGTTTTATTCATTTACTAGAGTTACTCTTTCCTAAACTGTACATTACTAATTAGTTTCTCACAATAACTAATAGTACTACTTACTTTACTTCATTCTTTTCCCTAATAACTTATTTATGCCTGAGGTCAAGAAGAAATCAAACAAACTTTCTTTAGAATCTCGGCACGGCTTTCTTTACCTTCGGACACCTTGTTGGGTAATGGCAATTTATTTAGGAGAAACATGCGAGAGAGCCCCGTTTGGTGTGTTCTATATTAACACTATTACAAACCTCTATTAAAGGCACTCTGCTATGTTCTCGTGAGCCATATAGCTCTGGACGCCCCTGGTCCCTAAAACTATTAACCATCCCCTTTGGTTCCTACTATCCGAGTCAATTTAAAATATGCAAAATTCGTTTTGACCTAAGAGCAAAATCTCTTCCATATAAATCCCCCTTTTGGTTATCTTCCTCTTTTTGAAGTACCAGTAGATTATTGTAGAACACTTGTTTAAGCTTTCTGTTATTTCTTTAAAATAACACGTAACTATCACGAAAACTTCACATGAATAAACTATGAACGCTCTTCCGTGTGTAACACATACTAAATATTAACTTATTTAGGAATGAAGGGTTTCATTTGATCAACACTATATAATCCTTTAATTACACCTGATGAAGGTTCCATAAGAAGTAACGCTTTGGGATGTACAATCTTATGTACAACATATGGACCTTCAAAGATAAAGAGGAATTTTCTACATTCCTTACTGATCTTAGAACTTTTAGGATGAGATCGTACTAGCACAAGATCTCCTACCTGAAATGAGGGTTCTATAGCATGTTGATTATAAATTTTAATTCTCCGTTCGGCATTTTTAATAATCTGTTCGCAAACTTTTTCGTCTGGGATGCATTGTTGGATCTCATTTGCTGGTGGCCAAGGTAGAGCAGCTAGTAAACGCTCACCTATAATTCGTTTGCCTAAAATTTCTATAGGTGATAATCCCGTTGTTAGGTGAGGCAATTCATTTAATATCTTTTCGAATTCAGGCATTAGTTTGGCCCACCGGGTATGTTTATGTGCACAATACGTTCTACATAATTGTCCTAATTCTTTCATGACTCTTTCTACTAAATTACTTTGAGGGTGATATTTCGAAATTAAGATATGTTTGATTCCATATTGTTTTATCATATCTTGAAATCTTTGACTAATAAAGGCACTACCGTTGTCAGACATAAGTCGTTTAGGAATGCCCCAGTTAACAAAGTAATTTCGGGTGAGGCAGCGTATAACGCTTGCTGTATTCGCTCGTTTCAAAGTATATAGCTTCACATGTTTGGACCAACATTACATTACAACAACACTATTTTATTAGCTTCCTCCTGAACTACGAGGCAGAGGGCCGAAAAAATCTAATGACAGTAGATCCCACAAACCTCGAGGAATTACAGCATATAATTTATAACGCTTAGATTTGTTATTAACTTTAACCTTTTGACAGGTTTCACAAGCCCTAATAATACTTCTCACAATACGGGACATATTTTTGAAATAATAATACTTCATTAGATGTTTAATACATTTATGAATTCCAAAATGCCCATAACCTTCATGAATTTAAGTAATTAACTCGTCTACAACAGTTTTCGGGATGCAGATTTTTCCATCTCTGGTGTTCCCTCTGTGCTTTCCAATACAACAAGTCGTTAAAATATAACCACACACCCCGGGTGTTAACTGTTTCGTCTCCATTATTAAGGTTTTGTATAAGGTCCCTATACTGATCATCATTTCTTTGATTGCATCTAATAGCAGTTACTATCCGTTTAACCTTACGTTCGTTCTCCTGAGTTAAAAGGAAATAAACATGGTAATTTGTTCCTGGTTCTTCTGCAATGTTAATATTCTCCATTCCTACGGGGAGTCTCGACAAAGCATCCGAAACTACATTCTGAGATCCTTTTATATACCTAATTTCGTACTGAAATTCTTGCAAGCATAATACCCAACGTAATAGTCTACGGTGAAGTAACCGACAATTGTTCAGAAAGATTAAAGCCTGATGATCAGTATATACAATTGTTTTTCTTCCCATTAATAATCCTCTAAATCGTTGAAAACCCCATACCACTGCGAGAGCTTCCTTCTCGGTTACAAAATAATTTCTTTCGTGTTTATTTAAAGTTCTACTAGCGAATCCAATAGGCCGATATAATCCCTTTTCATCGGTCAGATCACCTTGGAATATTACACAAGACACACCATAATCAGAGGCATCCGTACACATACAAAAGTCCTGATTGAAATCTGGGTGGTATAACATTTTGGCTTCGGTTAACGCTCCTTTTATCTTATTAAAAACTTCCTCTTCCTCTTTTCCCCAGAGCCATACTGACTTCTCTTTTAATAAATCTAGTAGTTTAGGATTGACAATATCCTGCCCTGGAAGAAATCTTCTCAGAAATCCTACCATTCCTAAGAATGATTTCAGTTGTTTCCGATTTCTAGGACTCGGACATCGAGCAATAGCTTCAATACGTGCTGGGTCTGGCCTAATACCTTTACTGTCCACTATATGCCCCAAAAATCTCACTTCCTCCTTTCCGAAGTAAGACTTAGATAATTTTAAAGTAATTCCTCTGTCAATTAAACGGTCAAACAATTCCCGTAATATCGTTACGTGTTCTTCCCACGTTTTAGTGGCTACCAAAATATCATCTACATATAAAATAATCTTTTGTAACAATTGCTGACCCAAAGCAGAATCTAATGCCCTAATGAAAGTTGACACTGATATATTAAGTCCAAAAGGTAAAACTTGGAACTGATATGATCTGCCTTCAAAAAGAAAAGCCGTATATTGCCGTGAATCCGGGTGTAATATTACTTGATGGTAGCCAGCAGTTAAATCCATTGTACTCATATAACGTGAACCAGCAATCTTAAGAAGTACGTCCTCCATAGGAATAGGTCTGTCTCTTTCCATCTCTATAATTTTATTTAACTCACGGGCATCCAGAACTAGTCGTACCCCACCAGTAGCTTTCTTAACTACCCACAAAGGACTGTTAAAAGCGCTACATGATCGTTCGATAATGTTTTGTTCTAGCATCTTACTTATTTCTCTACTAGCCGGTTCTTTGAATTGTACTGGAATAGGATAAGGTTTCTTAAAGAATGGTTTTTGATCTTTAATCTTAAGTTTACAAACGTAATCTTTAATTCTCCCTGGTTCATCCGAGAAGACGGCTCTAAATTCTAACAACAAAGATTCCAACTCTTCCTTTTCTTGTTCGGATAGACAATTCGTAGAATAACATTTTTCTTTCACTTCGGTTTCGATACTGTTACTAGCCTGACCTTGGTATACTTCATATTCAAGATCACTAAAATCTGTTAATAGGCTCATGGTCTGTGCGTACTTAATCTGTAAGGATTCGTAGCAATTTTCCGGTACTTGATTATCAGAAAACCTCACTTTAAAAGGACATGCCTCCTTATGGATGGTTAAGGAAGAGTCTTTAAAATCTAATATAGCTTTATATTTACACAGCCAATCTATACCTAAAATTAGGGCCACATTTAAGTTGGCTACGACAAGTACAGAGTGAGCAATTAATTGTTTAGCAATCTCAAAAGTTAAATAAACTTCCTCAGTAATATTTTGACTTCTTTTACCGGTAACTCTTATAATTTTCACCCCAGTTACAGGTAAGGTTGGGAAATTCCAATATTTTCTTTTAAGCTGGAATAATTCTTTCGATAAAATACTTACTTCGCTACCCGAATCAATTATAATATTTACTTCGGTATCTTTAATATAACCTTTAATAACGGGTTTATAAGTTATATTCTCCCTTATCTGATTGTCTTCCTGAAGTAAATCTTGTTGCCAATTACCTTCCATTTGGCAGCTTAATGATAAACTGCAATTGGGTCTTGTATAATCTTGACTAACAGTTCCCTTTAGTTGACCCGTACTAAAGGACTTTACTAGTTTTCCGAACTTTCTATGATAACGTCACCTACCACTTGACCTTCATTAATTACTTGAGGACGATTTATTTCATGATCGTTATTGTGTAATTTCCGCATTTTCGAGTTATTGCCACGATTTTGTTGGCTCTCTTTATCTTTAGATTGACGCTTTATATAACAAAACCGGCTATGATTGTTGTTATTAGCTTTTCGTGGTTCTGAATTATTATTATTATTTCGAGGATTGTCATTTCTACCAAATCTAAACTTCTCGTCTTCCCTTTCTCTGTTAAGTATATCTAACTGTTCTAAATATCATAATAATTCACAGGGTTGTGACCACTCTCTTTCTATCATTCTTTCCTTTACATAATACGGTAACCTACTAATTAGGACTCGTATTAGGTGACTTTCAATAATTGGTTCTTCAATTAATTTAGCACGGTTTAAATGCCATTCAAAATAATTCCTATAACCTCCCCACCGTTTAGAATATGGAGGAGGGTCTAGCAACTCTAAAGTTAAGTGTTGTTGTTTTCCTCTTGACCAATAATGTTGTTTAAACTGCTTAACAAAATCATCCCAGTCCCTAAATTCATTTCTATGCAGTACTGCCCACTCCGCAGCTTCTGCTTCTAAATGTCCTATTACAAATTGAATCCTTTTTTCATTACTCCATTTAGGAGATAATGAAGTTTCAAAAGCTTTTATAAAGATTATAGGGTGAAGTTCGCCTCCTGGTTTGAATACAGGAAATCGACTTGCTACATTTGAATTTGTCGTTATATCATCCAGACATTCTGCGAGAGAAATAGTCGGATTTTGTTTAGATTGCGGAGACGGAGTTGCATCGGATTGGCTTGCCGTGATTTCTTTATTCATATTGTTGTCGTCCGAGCTAGCAAATTCGATGCGACTGTTGTCTCTGATTATGTTATTACCTCTGCTATCTGAAATGTTTTCGTTATTATCTAATTCCGATAACCGTTTAGTAATTTCCTGTATTCGCATTTCTGTATTGGAAACGCGATTAGCTAATATCGATTCTTCACTGTGTTCACGATGTGAACGCTCTGTACCTTCGTCAATGTTATTATCTTTGGCAGTCTCAAGGTTACTGCATATTTCAGTAATTAAAAATTTCATGTTTTCGATTTCGGTATGGTCCTTTTCTACTTGATGAGTTAATGTCTCTAATTCTACATTATCTATTGAAGAAATCTCTACAGGTTTGGTAGAGACCTCTTTAATAGATCCCAATAATTCTCTACGAACAGTTTCCGTTTGCATAGAAAATTCATCTCGTAACATATCGTTATTTTTCTGTATTTCATTTACAACTAAGATATTGACACTATCCAGTCTCTCGGTTAAGTCAGTAATATCGTTTCGCATACGAGCTTTTTCCTCACGCGATTCCTGGATATGTTCTTCTAACCTTTTACAATTATCAGCAATCTTATTACTAAGTCCTACTAGTTTTTCCTGCATTTCAACTTTAGAAGACTCTATTTTATCACTTAATTCTCGACTGGTTTCATTAAGATATTCCTGTAACCTGTCCGTAGATTTTGTTAGCTCCCCTTTAAGTCTAGCAGTAGATTCCTCGTTAGACTGTTTTAACTCCTGTTTTAGTTCCTCTTTCAATCTAGCAGTAGATTCCTCGTTAGACTGTTTTAATCTAGCCATAGATTCTTCGTTAGACTGTTTTAATCTAGCCATAGATTCTTCGTTAGACTGTTTTAATTCCTGTTTTAGTTCCTCTTTTAATCTAGCAGTAGATTCTTCGTTAGACTGTTTTAATCTAGCCATAGATTCTTCGTTAGACTGTTTTAATTTAGCCATAGATTCTTCGTTAGACTGTTTTAATTTAGCGATCGCCCTAAAAAGGGATATCATGCTCCTATCGGACATAGACTGCTCTCCGTCTGACATTTCACTTCCCGACATTATTGTAAGATATTAACTAGTTACACACGCAGACTTGTAATCAACAATCCCGTAAAAGCACACTCCCTGTATACAACACTCCACTTCCAACTTGAAACAAACTCACCGGACACTAATATTGTAATTTGTAGTTCTCGATGACCAGTGTGCTGCTATGGGCTGCAGATGTAACAGCCGTCGATGCAGCCGCTGAGATGCTGCGACCCTGCTTCCGCAACCGGCAGGACGCTGAGTCGAACACCGGAGACGTCACTGGCTGCAACCACGCCCGGCACCGCCGTAGACAGGCGAAGCCCTCAGCAACACCTCTAATACCAGCCGGAGGAACGCCCCGCAGCTGACGTACTGGGCCTGTTAGTTTAGGGAGAAGAAGGGTTGTCGGGGTTTGCAGCATTCAGCTGCTGCCCAACAGATGCGCTTTCTCGTGGAATAACTGCGTGACCGTACTGCTCGGCTGCGCTCCGTCAGATGCCCACACCCGCGAAGTCGCCGCTGGCTGGTGAAGGCTCCACGAGAACTCGCGTTGACTTCCGAAGGACTCTTGATGTTTTGTTTCGTACCTGTGTGCCTTAGTTGCACACAAGTCCTGTTTCTAAGGTCGCCACGGTGTAGTGTAACGACGTATAGGTTTGTTTATAAATGGTTTTCTTTCGACCTATGACCATGTGCAGACTTCGTCACCTACGTCAGTTACAACCCACTTCAAAATGATTTATATTCTTTTTAAATTGTCACAGAATGGTTCTTGAACGAAACTGTAAAACATCAGTTGAGTCGTAAGCAAAGAATTTCGTCACTTGGGCCAATTGGTTTGCGTAAACTCTTGCAATTTAAATTTCGTTTGTTTCTCCTCAGAACTTATATTGACACACGTTATCTTGATCTAATCGATATCAGAATCACACATTAAATAAACTTTTGAGATTCAAAGTTTCGGTGAACGCCGTAAGAATCACTAATCTTGTCAAATATATTATTAAATCCGTTCACATAATTCTTCATAAATAAATCTTCAAGACACGTGTTTCAACTTTAGTAGCATACACTATTTTATTAGCTTCCTACACATACAGATGTGAACTTGAGCGTTGAGAATTAGTGACTGACTTTTCAACAAGATTAAGCTCTATATGACGTCATTGTTGTACAAAAAGAGTATACAAATTCATTTTTAATTTTTAGAAGCACGACGCAACAACTCGGTTCCAGGATCTTCTGTTGCTCCTCGGCTGTCGACCCGCGACGTATAGCGGCCAGCAATTTCCTCTCTGGTCGCGGCAACGAAGATGCTGTCTCCGTTCGTTGCGCCGCCCTCTCCGTACATGAAACACATAAAAAAAATACAAAACTTTTAGATAATTCACATCTATTACCAATAATAAGAAAAATATATAAACAAACTAAATTAAACTTATAGTCACCTGCAAACTGGGCTGACTTTGGTGGATGGGTGACGCTTAATTTCGTCCCACTACAACACCGGTCAACCTTATTGTGTCACTGTACTGTTTTCTCATGCGAGTCTTTTCAGGGTGCGATTGGCTCTTTCATTTTTATGGATGACAATGCGTGACCACTTCGAGCTGCACAGGTGAAGGAACTCTTGGAACGAGGTGATATTCGAAAAATGGACTGCCCTGCCGTTCTCCCAACTTAAATCCCGTCGAGCATTTTTGGAATGCGTTAGTGAGATACCTTGCAGCGCGTCCAGATCCTCCACCGGCAATAAAGCTGTTGCGATGATGGAGGAATGGAACGCACTACCACAAGAGCTCCTTAACAACTTTCCGGCCAGCATTAGAGCAGGATGCAAAACATACATTTCCATCCGTCGAGATCACACACATTCTATTAAGAAACATGTACTGCCTTTTGTAATATACAGAGGACCGTTATAAATCGCGGTGGCTTCAGTGAAATTACTTCCTCCAAATAACATAATCATTTCTGTTCATCTCACAGCATATTTCATTCAGTTACGTTCTGTACTATAATGTAGCATCTCTTTCTTTGAACCGGCCGAGGTGGCCGAGCGGTTCTAGGCGCTACAGTCTGGAGCCGCGCAATCGCTACGGTCGCAGGTTTGAATCCTGATTCGGGCATGGATGTGTGTCATGTCCTTAGGTTAGTTAGGTTTAAGTAATTCTAAGTTCTAGGGGACTGATGACCTCAGAACTTAAGTCCCATAGTGCTCAGAGCCGTTTGAACCACCTCTCTTTGGGTGTACCAAGTGTTATCGAGCTATGTTACTTCGCAGTGATTGTGAAAGAGAACTTTCCTCCTTCAGTTTTGCACTGTGCAGTTTCTGTTGTTCTGAATTAACAGCAAAATCTGTTGAATCTTTCATAACTAACGGAAGTAGCTTTAACATTCTGCATGGTGTCTGTCTGTTCTAAGTCGTGTCTCCCTACCACTTTCGCGCAACGACGCTCTGAGCGTGTTTTTTTTAGGGAATTGACTAGTTTGAACTGGGACCTGTTGCTGGTAAGGAGACGCCAGACCACATATGACATGTAGAGTTCAGAAGAGTTCAGTGAGATTAGCGATGATATAACCAAATACTTAATGATTTCACCGTCAGCTCCACCGCACTCCCTGTAAAAGAATCTTAATACTAACTAAATTTAGTGCAAGGGGTTCAAGGCTTTCCTATTTTTAGATAACTGGTAAAATAACGTCGGAAATTTTGTATTGTTTATAAATTGCACTATTGATAAAAGGAAATATTTTAATACAGGATGATAAAAACCAACTGCGTTCAACAAAAATGTGAATGAATATTCCCTGAGTGGGTTTCCAAGTTCTACAATGGATCGAAGGATGACCTATGCCATATCACATCTATAATCTAGGTTTAAATTAAGTTTCACAAAAGAGAAAACTATCAAAATGGTCTACAGTGACCCTCAATTATCTTTAATTACTTAACTAACTTGTCGTAAATTACAGTGGATGATGTGGCTTCTCAATAATTATACAACAGAAAAATCATCGCGTTTCAGATTTTAACTTACGTAGCAAATGTGAATACCATGAGCTTCAACTGACGATCGACACTAGTATTATGTAAAAAGGGGATGTAACAGATGAGACTTCTGCAGTTCTGAGTGAAGCCTTAGGCGCTCAAAAATTCGGCATCGCGTGCGTTCATTACTTTGTCGTTGGCTATGCAGCTTCAGGGGGGCAGCGGGCGGCGCAGCTCCACCTTCGCCGTCTCGGAAGCAACTCTTTCCTAACTTCTCCTTACTATAATTGGTTAAAAAAAACTGTCTGGCTGTGTTTTCATCTGACCAATCAAGGTCTCAATGTTAACCTTAAGCTCCGCCTACAAAAATTCTGTCTATCCAATGAGAAACGTTATACTTTTCGTGGTGGGGCAATGTTTTTTAGGTTTGCAACGTAACAAAGACGCGAAAAAGTCTCACCCTAAAACTTACGGCTAGTGTGGCCCTTTTAGTGTTATCGTAAGATCTATACTGTTCTTTTGGAGGGCTCTAGCTTTTAACATGGGCTGGGGGGTGGTCCTGGTGGTTAGCTGGCGACGTGGGTGTCCGTCCCTTATCGTAGGGCCTTCTAGCTTAACACGGCTCTGCTCTCGGCTTCTGTTCTCGTTTCTCCCCTCGGAACTGCGTCTGTCTCACGGTGGGAAGGTATGACATGCATTTAGGCATTCTTGTGTTAGTCTGTGGTATTCCATTTGCTCACTCGTTACACGTATTACTTTGGTTAATTTAATGTCACGATTTATTCGGAGCTATGTGACATACTACTGGATTTGCTTATCATGTCAGGGTTTTCATGGAAGGTGTTGGATTTGCCTGACACCTTACATAGCTTCTGGTCTGCGCTGCTTCCTGTAAGGAAAGCTGTTAACTTCGTACTAATATGTGAAATATGTTTCTGGATAATGTGATTATTTTTAGTGTTGTATCCTCATTCGGGAGGATACCGGTTCAAATCCCCGACCAGGCACCCAACTTTACCTTTTCCGTGATTCCCCTAAAACGCTCCAGACAAATTGCTTTACGGATCCTTTGAGAAGAGCATGGATGATTTCCTTTCCCTTCGTTTCGCAATCCGATCTTGACCTCCCTCTCTGATGACCTCGCTCTGGATAACATTTTAGTTAGCCTTCCTTCGTTTTTTTGTTTTATATCCGACAATTGTTAATATTGATGGAATGAAAATTCAGAATGTGTGTACTTATGTAATTTCTATGAGGGTAGATAACTTAATTATAATTTAGATATGGCGACAGTAGTTGTTTAAACGCGAGCAGCATTATAGAAGTTCTGATATAGTTGGTCTGTGTGGAGTAGAGATCGCGTGGCGCGAGGATACCTCCACAAACATCTAACTGTGAAAAAGCCCTTACATCAGAGATGTCTGAGTTTGAGTATGGTGACAATGAAAGAGGAGGAAAATGCGAATAATGTAATAATGATGGAGTGATTGGTCTACGATGTGGAGGGGAAGACGGCTTGACTTTCTTGTAAACAAGTTAGTACCTGATCCGTTAGAAACTACTATGAAGTGGCCTCTGAGAATTATTGTAATTGCGCTTTCATTTGAAATTCCTCTCTACTGGTAAATAAGAAGTCAAAGTTACGTGTTGAGATATACTTTATTGATACGTTCATACACTATTCCTCTAGTTTCTGCCAACCGTATTAGATTATTTAGAATCAGCACAATTATTGACGTTACCACTTATTCAATAGTTGGAGTTATTCGTATGTGAAAGCAATGAATTGAAGGAGAGTAGGTTTAAGTTGCTTTGTTTTGTGCTGTACTTTCTTTGTTTCTGGTTTGATTTATCGTTGTCTGCTTGTTAATGAAGTCATCTTCATTACTGCTGTTCTAACTGGTGCTTTTCTACACTCCTGGAAATGGAAAAAAGAACACATTGACACCGGTGTGTCAGACCCACCATACTTGCTCCGGACATTGCGAGAGGGCTGTACAAGCAATGATCACACGCACGGCACAGCGGACACACCAGGAACCGCGGTGTTGGCCGTCGAATGGCGCTAGCTGCGCAGCATTTGTGCACCGCCGCCGTCAGTGTCAGCCAGTTTGCCGTGGCATACGGAGCTCCATCGCAGTCTTTAACACTGGTAGCATGCCGCGACAGCGTGGACGTGAACCGTATGTGCAGTTGACGGACTTTGAGCGAGGGCGTATAGTGGGCATGCGGGAGGCCGGGTGGACGTACCGCCGAATTGCTCAACACGTGGGGCGTGAGGTCTCCACAGTACATCGATGTTGTCGCCAGTGGTCGGCGGAAGGTGCACGTGCCCGTCGACCTGGGACCGAACCGCAGCGACGCACGGATGCACGCCAAGACCGTAGGATCCTACGCAGTGCCGCAGGGGACCGCACCGCCACTTCCCAGAAAATTAGGGACACTGTTGCTCCTGGGGTATCGGCGAGGACCATTCGCAACCGTCTCCATGAAGCTGGGCTACGGTCCCGCACACCGTTAGGCCGTCTTCCGCTCACGCCCCAACATCGTACAGCCGGCCTCCAGTGGTGTCGCGACAGGCGTGAATGGAGGGACGAATGGAGACGTGTCGTCTTCAGCGATGAGAGTCGCTTCTGCCTTGGTGCCAATGATGGTGGTATGCGTGTTTGGCGCCGTGCAGGTGAGCGCCACAATCAGGACTGCATACGACCGAGGCACACAGGGCCAACACCCGGCATCATGGTGTGGGGAGCGATCTCCTACACTGGCCATACACCACTGGTGATCGTCGAGGGGACACTGAATAGTGCACGGTACATCCAAACCGTCATCGAACCCATCGTTCTACCATTCCTAGACCGGCAAGGGAACTTGCTGTTCCAACAGGACAATGCACGTCCGCATGTATCCCGTGCCACCCAACGTGCTCTAGAAAGTGTAAGTCAACTACCCTGGCCAGCAAGATCTCCGGATCTGTCCCCCATTGAGCATGTTTGGGACTGGATGAAGCGTCGTCTCACGCGGTCTGCACGTCCAGCACGAACGCTGGTCCAACTGAGGCGCCATGTGGAAATGGCATGTCAAGCCGTTCCACAGGACTACATCCAGCATCTCTACGATCGTCTCCATGGGAGAACAGCAGCCTGCATTGCTGCGAAAGGTGGATATACACTGTACTAGTGCCGACATTGTGCATGCTCTGTTGCCTGTGTCTATGTGCCTGTGGTTCTGTCAGTGTGATCATGTGATGTATCTGACCCCAGGAATGTGTCAATAAAGTTTCCCCTTCCTGGGACAATGAATTCACGGTGTTCTTATTTCAATTTCCAGGAGTGTATTTTGGTGAGTAAAGTACTGAATGATAGTGAAAGATATTGTTTGCGCTTCGTTCTCTGATTGCCAGGTAATATACGAAGTAACAACGAGAGTATTAAGTAGACATATATTCCCGTGATTTTCTTTGGATGGAAGACTGGTACTGGGGTTGTAGAAGGCACACAGTAGACTACATTTATTACTACATTATTGTAATTCTGAAACTGAGTACTTTCGTAATGCAGTGTACATTTATAACTAATAATCTTAAGTCATCTAAAGTAGACGGATAGTAGATACCGGTGGCCAGGTTGCGCTCGGTTACGAACCTTTGTGATTGGGTTGTTGATTGGAGCTCCATGTCCTTTGTCTCACGTATTTCCTCGTAGTTCCCTCTGTTTCGGAATCTGTAATGCAATCATTTTGGCCAGAAATTTTTGCAAACCAAACATATCAACACTCGATATCTCTAAGGCGTCACCAGCGGTCTCTTTCTTAGACGTAATACCAACCGACACCAACTAGCAAACTGATCAGTAAAGTAGACGGCAAATGCAACTGTAGGTAGCTTTACATCAAAGCATACAGCACACCCAAGCATAAAGCACTCGCAACTAGCCTAAAATGAACCAATCTAATCACTATTGCTACAAGAATTTACCTAGTAACCAACTATATTATCCAATGATCGAGACCTAGATCTTACCAACTACAAACTATAATGCCATATTGCAGTGCCTATGTCCAAAGGAAAATTACATCGTATTTAGGAATAAAACAGGCACTGCAGCATCGTATTTATCCCCGACTCAGGGCGAGCGACTTTAAAAAAATGGCTCTGAGCACTATGGGACTTAACATCTGAGGTCATCAGTCCCCTAGAACTACTTAAACCTATCTAACCTAAGGACATCACACACATCCATGCCCGAGGCAGGATTCGAACCTGCGACCGTAGTGGTTGCGCGGTTCCAGGCTGAAGCGCCTAGAACCGCTCGGCCACACCGGCCGGCGAGCGACTTTCCAGTAAAATGTCTTGCCTGTATGGGAATATACATAATGGATGTTCCAGTACAGATTGTAGACGCGTGGTTGGCGATATATGGAAGTTTTGATGTGGCTCTGAGTCGTGATCAGACAGCCAACGGTAAGGCGACCGCTTGCAATAGGCGCGTAAACCGAGTTCGAGTTCCGGTCCGGAACAAATTTTCACTGTCGTCATTCCGTTGTACAGCTTATAGTTGTCTATATTCACAATTGCGAATACATTTAATGTGCAAACTACAACCTGCAAAACGAAGTTCTGAAGCAGGCCACAGCTACAAAGCAGAAACTTTGGTTATTTTGGTATTATACCAAAGTATTTTATAAGATAATGCCGCAGTACACCCACCTGAATGTTAATGAGGTACCTGCAAAATGTCTGCTTCCTTGGCCAGTCCTTCAAGAAGTAAGAGGACGTAGCACTCTCAATGCAAAGTTGTTGGAACGGGAGGGGAAATGACAAGTAGTGGAAAGGGGTACTACTAACATTCCCTTGTGACAAATGCTACCAAGAACGACGCGTTTCTGATAAATCTCCAAGGCCCCGTTACTTTGGGACAGCATAGTTTCATAAGACACAGATGATAATACTAAATCAACTACTCATAAAAATTATTTTATCACCAGCACGGCATTTTTAGTAATTTTATTCCAAACATTTTTGCCATTACGTACTTACTTTCGAGAAATCCTCAACGTGCTAGTACTTTGAAGCGGCATGTGGAAGTACGTTATAAAATAAAACCCACCAAATACGAGCGTGTAATAAGAACTACGAAGTCCGTTATGGCGTTCCCAAAGATACTGAAGACGATAGAGTGCTCGTTCCGTCTTTGTTACAGCACGTGACGTCTAAATGTCGCCATGTTCGCCTCAGGCGTTGTGAACTGACCATTATATCTACCCAAGGTATACACTTCGACTTTTATCGGCTTTGAATATGTCGTAGTGTAGAACAAAATAAAAGGTACATATTTTTTTAAAAAATGTGGCCATACGACTTGTAAAGAGATCAAACGTCCCCCTGAAAAAAATTGAGTTTAATATTTCTGAAAGTATCCCACTCAAACGGTGAAATATATAAAAAAACCTTCAAACAAACGTTCCAAGTTTTTTAATATTCGTAACAGCGACGCACCCACAATTGCCGAAAAAGTAATTTTTTCGAAATCCCTCCCATTCTGCATACAGACTGAATAAACAAACTGACGTGACAGTTGATATTGAAGCAGACATGTATGGGGCGTGCATACAGCGATACATAGTTATTTCTAGCTTATTTCTGTGAAATGCGCCTTTGGAGTAGCACTTAATCACATATGACTGAATATGGTGTTAACGATGCTATACATTTTGCTATTGGTCACATGTCAAAATGAAATATGCAATAGCCTGGGGCAGACGATTTAAAAAAAAAATGACTTTTTCGGCAAATTTGGGTTCAACCTCGTTACATACCTTAAAGCCGCTAAAATTTATTTGATTTTTTTTCTAATCCGTTACGGTTTTGAGGGTATTTATTCAGAAATATTAAACTCAATTTCTTTAAGGGGCTCTGGAACGCCCTGTACTTGCAATGTTAAAATAACGCTTATAAATTACATCTTTCCTCACAAAGTATTTGAGGTAGGAAGTTGAACTTTTTACAGATTATTTATTGGAATATGGGCTACAACTTAACACAGGGATTTTACAAAATTTTAGTTCAGTTATTAAAGATGATTTTTTTTCAATTGTAATGAAAATTCACAACATTTTTTTGCAATTTTTTATTTCTATATTCAAAAATATATAGTTTTTTGGAAAAAGGCTGTGTTAAATTATGCAGAAGGTACTGTGTAACATTTACTGAAAGTTTGAAACAAATATGTTTGGAAGATCCTTAGAAAACATGTAATTAGTATGAGAAAATAAAAGTTTTGGGAATCGAGCGACAAAGATTGGATTAACTTTTTAGTGCATTCCAGGTCCATAGGATGGATTATCTTCATCCTCTACAAACTCCTCCTCCAGCTTCCTCTTGTTCCTCCTCCTGTTTACTCTTGCTTGTATTTCTATACTCTTTACAGCCCTGTCTGCAGCCCGAAGGCGTTCCTTGTCTAAAGCAAGCATCGCTCGTACCATGTTAGAACCTATCTTCATTCCCATATTTCTAAATACCTTGCACCTTACAATGTTGCCATCATTGAAAGTCGCAACAGCATCATACACACCAAAGTGAAGTGTTTCTATTCCAACAAATACAGTCTTGGGGATTCTCGACCATATAACACTATTTACACTTACATCGGGGTTTTGAGTTTTTCCGTGAATACACTTTTTCAACAGTTCAGATGCTGCTAAGTCTCTCAAAATAGGTTAGCCACAACACATACTTTATCTCACATCACTAAAATGTACCTGATGAACACGGACGTTAATAATAACACCATTTGACAGCAGTTTAACAGCGCCACAGTGGGTCACGCCCATGTTGAACACATTTCAAAAAAAATTTAAATATAGTTGTAGTCTTCGGAATTGAATAAATTATATATCTATTAAAAGGTAATAGTCTGCAGATTCAGAAAACGCAAAAAAGTAAAAAATTGAACTTTTCATGATTTTGAGCCTTTCCGGAGCCCCTTAAAGGGGTTGCTTCACGCTCTTAACTACTCTATGGGCACATATAAAAAATATGTCTCTCTTGCTTCGCTCAATGCTGCAACGTATTCAAAGCAGATCAAAATTGAAGTTTATCCCTTGATTAGGTCTACCTTATGAATGTTACCCCATTACCAACAGGTATTAGCCCCCGGCTTTGTCAGCCTCCCATGTTTGAGTCTACGGTAGATAATTTTGTAGTGAACATGTTCTCCAACATTACTGCAATTACAGTGAGTAGAATGGGATGGAAAATGTTACTTCAAAAAGATGACGCTTTCAAATTCTAAAATCGTTATAAGGTAGGAAACGCAACTTTAAGAGCTGAAAGAGCTTTGTTAAATCTGCCTCTTCTGAAAGCACAAATTTGCTCGAGAGTCAAGACGGCCACAGCTGTTTACAAAGTTCAGAGGTAGAATATAGTCTGCGATCTGAAGGGGAAAGTTACAGAAGTATTATGTTAGAGATCATCAAAACTAATTCATGTAATCAACTGAAGAGAGAGCACATGGAAGGAGTAACCATTGAAGAAGGTGACACCTTGAGAAAACCCATTTACAGAGCTAAGAGGAAAATTCTGCCGAAGTCACGTATTAGTATTGACAAAGTTCATGTTCTTCTGAACATATGAAATATGAAAACTACAGATTGGACGGGTTTGTTGTTACATAATGATGCTGACAAAAACATTATAATGGTTTGCGAAGTTTAAAAAGGTCAAAACAATCTATGTCACAACATATGTTAAAGGAACTTTTAAGTATTTCACAAGGTTTTCCCCAGCCAAAAGAAAACTTCATTGTATCAACATGTATTTCGATACTTCTTGGTAAATTTGATAATCTAGATCTGAATTTATCTACATTAGCACTGTTTTCACACCTGAAGAAACCATTTGGTTTGTCAGTGTTGGAGACTGATTTGCCTGGCGACCGTTTCGTTGAGGACTTAATGTCAGTGATGCCTGTATTTGAAAAACTACGAACATTTTGCGACTACTTAGTGAATACTAAAACGGATTCAAACGCTCTCCTTCCTCCACCCATGAGGGCAGACCTAAGTTGCAATACACAGACAACCATCAACGCTTGCGAAAGTTAAAGAAGGAAATACGATAGCCATTTATACTCTTGCAGCTCAGATATATAGATTTCTAGCGGTACTGAAGCACATTCAGTTCGATACCAACACTGCAACCAACTGCTCAGAAAATAAGATAAAAAGAAAGTCATGTCTGGCTTTAAAGTGTTTGATTTAGCAAGTGGCGAATTCCGAAGCTGAAAAAAATTACAATAAAATGCACGAACTCAGTTTGCTATTAAATAAAACCTGGAAGTACAAACTAAAACGAAAAATATTGTTAATTTTAAAGATGGACATTCATACAACAAATTTGTAATTATATTTAAAATAAAAAATGTGAATTTTTAAATTTATTGGGGATAAAAGACATTTCAATAATGACTCTGAGCACTATGGGACTTGACATCTGAGGTCATCAGTCCCCTAGAACTTACAACTGCTTAAACCTAACTAACCTAAGGACATCACACACATCCATGCCCGAGGCAGGATTCGAACCTGCGACCATAGCGGTCGCGCGGTTCCAGACTGAAGCGCCTAGAACCACTCGGCCACACCGGCCGACAAGACATTTCACCTTCTCATTGTTCACCAGGGGCAATGCTACATGAACTGGTACAAATGCCATCAGTTTACGTCTGAAGCATTAGAGGCTCATTTACTTTCGATTTCTACTCGCACGTTAATCAATGCCGATTTTCCTTGCTATTTAACACAGACGCGAGAAGTGTTTCACAGCTTTACAATTATAAATGTATGAGCCATGTTGCGGCTCGCGTTGGTGCCATTGGTAGGTTGGCATTATGTTTCTGTTTACTGGCGCCACTACGTTTGATAGCACTGTCTGTCCACGAGTGGCAGCAGCAGCCATTATCGATATCTAGTACGGTGGTACTATCTTTGGAGGGATGTCAAGTTTCTCTGGGTCGGAATGTGTTTGGCAGTTTGGTTGGGACAGAGCAATAGTAAGGTCCTGGCGCAAGGACATCCCGGGACCGCTGGCGGCACACAGACACTGCCGGACCGAGGGGCTGTAGTTACGAGGGCCACAACCTCATTGTGCTCCAGACTCAGGACGTTTCAGTTGAGTGAACATTAACCCAGTCGTGAAACCTCCACTATTTTGAGATCACGCCGTTTGTTCGCGCATTGCAGCTCACAGGGTCGCTGAGGTGAAGAGCAAGGGGTGGAGTGTTTGGAGTGGGCGAAATTAATTAGCTGTCCTCCACTTCTTATTATTAATCACTGAATTCCTTGTGTTATTATTGGTGAAGTTCAACCAGCAGTATTTTTCTGCCTAGTGGCCGCTAACGCCTCAGTTACCTGCCAAGGAGGTTAGCGTATTTTCGCGGCAGTGTACCTTTCCTCGGCTTGCCGCTGCTGTACGGTAAGGCGTGTAATTCGACAGCCTCCTTGATTGTGGTTCGGATATTTTGTTTCTTTTGGACTACCTTGGTCGTAGTGGTTCCTTCCGCTTCCGGATGCTGTAACCACCGGATTCTGAATATGCAGTGCTGTCCGCCTGTTCGATCTTGCCTGGGTTATTCCATCGTCCACATGTTTTTTTGAGTTATTACTCTTGGGGCCTTCAACCTACAAATAATTTGAATTTCTTGTCAATAAGGCCTTCAGCCGTGAACGTAATTGGTATTAACAATTTTTAATTAGATATTGAGAAGCTTAACTGGTTCTTAAGAATTTGCTATCCAGGCCTTCATCCATCAAATTGTTTTTCAGTTATTACTATTGGGTGCCAGGCCACCATCCACACGTTTTGGCCCATTGGATATCCTTCCTTGGTGATATATAAATTAGAAGCTTCACCCTTCGCAACTTCAGCACTTAAAAGATCACTTCTACCTCCCTTTAACAAATCACCCAAATCCACCACAACATAATAAAATTAATCACCAGCTGACGAGAATATTGCTGCATCTCTTTGACTGATAGCTTCACTTGATTTCTGCGATACAAAACCGTCTTCATTACTTCTCACCTACATTACTACAATTGTTGCTACTGACTAGTGCCTAAATAGAATTCGTCATACATTCCATCTCCATCAAATTCAGCTCTGCTTCTCCCTCTCTTTTGGCCACCAAATTTTTCAACATACATACATTCATTACATTATTCACTTCCCTTTCACTATACAGGGTGAGTCACCTAACATTACCGCTGGATATATTTCGTAAACCACATCAAATACTGACGAATCGATTCCACAGACCGAACGTGAGGAGAGGGGCTAGTGTAATTGGTTAATACAAACCATAAAAAAATGCACGGAAGTATGTTTTTTAACACAAACCTACGTTTTTTTTTTAAAATGAGGGGTGAGGTACACGTACACACGTGGTTTCCGTTTTCAATTACGGAGTGGAATAGAGTGAGTCCCGACATCTCAGGCCAATAGATGTTCAATATGGTGGCCATCATTTGCTGCACACAATTGCAATCTCTGGCGTAATGAATGTCGTACACGTCGCAGTACATCTGGTGTTATGTCACCGCAGGCTGCCACAATACGTTGTTTCATATCCTCTGGGGTTGTAGGAACATCGCGGTACACATTCTCCTTTAACGTACCCCACAGAAAGTAGTCAAGAGGTGTAAGATCAGGAGAAAGGGCTGGCCAATTTATGCGTCCTCCACGTCCTATGAAACGCCCGTCGAACATCCTGTCAAGGGTCAGCCTAGTGTTAATTGCGGAATGTGCAGGTGCACCATCATGCTGATACCACATATGTCGACGCGTTTCCAGTGGGACGTTTTCGAGCAACGTTGGCAAATCATTCTGTAGAAACGCGATGTATGTTGCGGCTGTTTGGGCCCCTGCAATGAAGTGAGGACCAATGAGGTGGTCGCCAATGATTCCGCACCATACATTTACAGTCCACGGTCGCTGTCGCTCTACCTGTCTGATCCAGCGAGGATTGTCCATGGACCAGTAATGCATGTTCCGTAGATTCACTGCCCCGTGGTTTGTGAAAACCGCTTCATCGGTAAACAGGTAGAACTGCAACGCATTCTCTGTTAATGCCCATTGACAGAATTGCACTCGATGATTAAAGTGATCACCATGTAATTGCTGATGTAGCGACACATGA
This sequence comes from Schistocerca cancellata, assembly GCF_023864275.1. NCBI lineage: Eukaryota > Metazoa > Arthropoda > Insecta > Orthoptera > Acrididae > Schistocerca > Schistocerca cancellata. Next base: position 312,879,656 of record NC_064630.1, on the reverse strand, counting down.
AACGGGTAAAGCGGTGACGATGCAGTATGCGCATGACACTACTTTGACTCAGTCCACCGGCTCTCGCAATGTCCCGTGTACTCATGTGTGGGTTCATGGCAATAGCAGCTAACACACCAACTGCACCCGCTTCTCCTGTGACGGGCCTGTTACGGACCCGTTTGCGTGCTACGACCATACCTGTTGCATACAGTTGGCGGTAGATGTTTTGCAATGTGCGGCACGTTGGATGCTCTCTGTCCGGGTACCGTTCTGCATACACCCTGCAGGCTTCAGCTGCATTTCGTCGACACTCGCCATATATGAGTATCATCTCCGCCTTTTCAGAGTTCGAATACAGCATGGTCACAGTTCCTACAACACTACACTATCACAGACGTCTGGTAACACGGTGTACTACAGTTAGTCTACGTGCGGAGACGAATGCAGAATAACAATAGCAGCAAGCGCTACATGCGGCCACTGCGACAGCTAGACCAAACCACAACAGTGCACTACAGCCACACTCGTAAACACGGTCGTCATCGTAAACATGTCCCTGCAGATGCTGCTCGCCGACCGTGGCCCACGTTTGTTACAACACGCAACTGAACGTCGGAGGTTTCAAGCGTCAATTTTAGGTTACAATATCTCCCGATGTAATTAACATTTTACAATGCAACAAACGGCACTGATTACGTATTTGTTTATATGTTCAGATGTGCTAACAAAACTAACGTGGTTCCCTTTAAAGAAACGTAGGTTTGTGTTAAAAAAACATACTTCCGTGCATTTTTGTATGGTTTGTATTAAACAATTACACTAGCACCTCTCCTCACGTTCGGTCTGTGGAATCGGTTCGTCAGTATTTGATGTTGTTTACGAAATATATACCCTGTATAATTTCTTCATATCCATATAATCGTTATCGAATCTCTCGATATATTTTTCAGTTCTTCCGCCCTCTTTATGGTTGCGTTGCTTAGAATTATTCCACATCTAGTTTTTATTTCTCATAATTGTCGTTTGTGGCATATAAGCCGAATTTTTTACACCCAGAGAATTTTAAAATAACGTGTCCTTTTCAACGCCAATTTTTTTCGCTACCTCCGGAGCTGATATCTCATGTTTTCCGACGTCGTATTCTGGCGTTGCATTTCGTAAGGTTTCTGCCTCTGAGATCTTCGTTTCCGGTTTTGATTTCTATTATGAAAATTTGCGTTTCGATTTCCCCTTTGAAAATTATTTCTGTTGTGATTATGATATTTATTGTGGATATTACTGTAGTTGCTACTCTGGAACCCATTTCCCTGTATACTGTATCCACTATGAGGCTTGAATTTTAACGCCTGTTCAAACTTGTCGATAAAATCTAAGAACTCATCAATTGAATTTGTTGGACTGTGAACAAGATCCTATCGTAAATATTGCGGTAAGCCTCTCTTGAGCGTCGTGATTTCAGTCAACACTCCCAGCGTCAACTGAGAGAGCTGACGCATACAAAAAGCCCGCATCGACCCGCTTCCATGTCTGAAACTTGATCCGTTCAGGAACGCATTCTGAAGTCACGTTTGCGTCGCTTCACTCCAGAATTTTTTCAGGAAACAATCGTCATACACTTCTTGGTTAGTGAATAAAGCACTTAATAAATTTGGCCACGATCATGCATTGTCTTCAAAATGTCTTTTAGCAAACTTTATTTTTGGCTCTTTCGACATTCCTCTCACAAAACCATCTCTGCATGTAGCCATAAAATGAACTGGGTAGTATTCCCATCGTCTCCAAAACACTTTGTCGTTCCCGAATTACCTCATGGAACACCCATCACATTAGTAGCCTGATTCGCTGGTATAGCATTTCATTCTGCCGTACATCTTGAAACTGCTGTTCACGCTGCAAAACTTCGATATTAATCTCTGTCTGAATTTTTTGTCTATTTTTCACCGTTTCAAAATGGTTCAAATGGCTCTGAGCACTATGGGATTTAACATCTGAGGTCATCAGTCCCGTAGAACTTAGAACTACTTAAATCTAACTAACCTAAGGACATCACACACATCAATGCCCGAGGCAGGATTCGAACCTGCGGCCGTAGCGGTCGCGCGGTTCCAGACTGAAGCGCCTAGAATCGATCGGCCTCAACGGCCGGCTTCACCGTCTCTTTTTCACACTCTACCACTCTATCAGATAAATTGTTGATAAACTTTGTGGTCACTTCCTCAAGTGCATTTTGTCTCAGCACACAATTCTTCACATCGCCACACAGCTCTTGATGTATCTTTTCCAATTTCTCCCAGAAATCTTTTCCAACTGCGTCGACTTTGGTGTCATCAGACCAACCACTTCAGAAATTTTGCCTACATCAGTAATTATACCTTCTAATTTTGATCTGTCATCCCTTCTACACTCCTGGAAATGGAAAAAAGAACACATTGACACCGGTGTGTCAGACCCACCATACTTGCTGCGGACACTGCGAGAGGGCTGTACAAGCAATGATCACACGCACGGCACAGCGGACACACCAGGAACCGCGGTGTTGGCCGTCGAATGGCGCTAGCTGCGCAGCATTTGTGCACCGCCGCCGTCAGTGTCAGCCAGTTTGCCGTGGCATACGGAGCTCCATCGCAGTCTTTAACACTGGTAGCATGCCGCGACAGCGTGGACGTGAACCGTATGTGCAGTTGACGGACTTTGAGCGAGGGCGTATAGTGGGCATGCGGGAGGCCGGGTGGACGTACCGCCGAATTGCTCAACACGTGGGGCGTGAGGTCTCCACAGTACATCGATGTTGTCGCCAGTGGTCGGCGGAAGGTGCACGTGCCCGTCGACCTGGGACCGGACCGCAGCGACGCACGGATGCACGCCAAGACCGTAGGATCCTACGTAGTGCCGTAGGGGACCGCACCGCCACTTCCCAGCAAATTAGGGACACTGTTGCTCCTGGGGTATCGGCGAGGACCATTCGCAACCGTCTCCATGAAGCTGGGCTACGGTCCCGCACACCGTTAGGCCGTCTTCCGCTCACGCCCCAACATCGTGCAGCCCGCCTCCAGTGGTGTCGCGACAGGCGTGAATGGAGGGACGAATGGAGACGTGTCGTCTTCAGCGATGAGAGTCGCTTCTGCCTTGGTGCCAATGATGGTGGTATGCGTGTTTGGCGCCGTGCAGGTGAGCGCCACAATCAGGACTGCATACGACCGAGGCACACAGGGCCAACACCCGGCATCATGGTGTGGGGAGCGATCTCCTACACTGGCCGTACACCACTGGTGATCGTCGAGGGGACACTGAATAGTGCACGGTACATCCAAACCGTCATCGAACCCATCGTTCTACCATTCCTAGACCGGCAAGGGAACTTGCTGTTCCAACAGGACAATGCACGTCCGCATGTATCCCGTGCCACCCAACGTGCTCTAGAAGGTGGTAGTCAACTACCCTGGCCAGCAAGGTCTCCGGATCTGTCCCCCATTGAGCATGTTTGGGACTGGATGAAGCGTCGTCTCACGCGGTCTGCACGTCCAGCACGAACGCTGGTCCAACTGAGGCGCCATGTGGAAATGGCATGGCAAGCCGTTCCACAGGACTACATCCAGCATCTCTACGATCGTCTCCATGGGAGAATAGCAGCCTGCATTGCTGCGAAAGGTGGATATACACTGTACTAGTGCCGACATTGTGCATGCTCTGTTGCCTGTGTCTATGTGCCTGTGGTTCTGTCAGTGTGATCATGTGATGTATCTGACCCCAGGAATGTGTCAATAAAGTTTCCCCTTCCTGGGACAATGAATTCACGGTGTTCCTATTTCAATTTCCAGGAGTGTATATTGGATCTAATTTTTGTTCACTTCAGCTCTCACACTTTCTGGTACACTTTCTGACACTCCTCTCCTTTTCACATTTGTCAGACATCAACAAAAATACCCTGTTAGTGCGTTAGCGTCACGAGAATAAATTACTGGGGGTAAGAGTCGACCCTTATTCTACGACAGAGCACATGACTTTTTAGCTGTACAAAATTGGTTTAATTTCTGTGTTGTTAGGAATGAGGCACACTGGTTTACATAGATTGTGACATGACAATTTCAGGACATTTGTCAAGATAACGTATTACGTCCTGATTAGCTGAAATAACAGTGAACACACCAATGTCAAATTTAAGTAAAAGTTTCTCTACAAGTTTTTTCTTATATCTAGACAGTGAAGTACTGTCTGAGTTGGCCAATATTACGTCAAATCATACAATTCCGGGTTCTAAGTTCAGTACTACTTAGGACAACAATCATGTCTACTCACGATGATCAGTTTTTGAGACAGGGTATGCAAAAGATTACTCAATGTTGCTCTTGTTGGCAGTGGATGCAAGGTGGTGATCCAATAATTTAACGACTCTGCCAGCGGCATTTATCTTTAGCTGCAACGTCTTGTTGGCAGTGTGGCTGTTCTCGCCCTCTGAAAATCCTAGAAAAAAATAATCAAAATCTCTACTGATTTTATCAGCTGAAACTGTTTCTCGTTATGCGAGAAAACATGCACTCATCCCTAGTCTGGAAAATATGTCGATATACACGTGCATACATGGAGCAGCGTGTATACTTCAATGCCCTTTCAGTTCTCGCAAGAACAATTAACTATGTGGCTGTTTCGTTTCCCCGCTATCGGATCTCAACGACTCAAGCTAATTTCTAGGTGGATGTCAGCCAAAGTGAACGCAATTCCTCTTTTGCCGTCGTGCGTGAAACGCTCTGTTCTAGACTTGGGGCTTGTTCAGAGGAGAGTTCGCGAAGTTTTCCGTATTCTGTCTGTCGTAGCCAAAACTGTCCCTCCACCTGTGTCCTTTCATGCTTCGCATCATGGTCTTTTCAGACCAATGGGTGCATTCCTTTCATCTCGTGGAAACTACCCCCATCAATCGCAAAGGGCGTACCTTCAAACTGAACCATAATCTAGCCAATTACACTCTTTCCGAGTTTACTTCAGCCAGTCGGACATTTTTCGCATGCTTCTGACGTCTAAAAGTTACACGCGTACATCATGAGAGCACCACGGACCTTTCAAGTGATCAGTAAGTGAGACTCTCTTTTAACTGTGTATCAGGTCTGTTTGTATCCATCTGGAAATTCCCTAAGCAATTTTCTAAAGAATTTCTCCGTCGCAGGCGGTGCTGGGCCGTTACCTGCTACCTTCGATGTATCGCCTGGTGCGTTCGTTGTCTCCCTCGCCACGGGTCACCAATTCCCTGTTAAAAGCCTTTCGTTGTACGCGGGCTGTGGCTGTGCGACCCGATTCCATCCCAAACTAAAGTGTCTCTTCCAGCAACTTTCTCACCTTTTGTTCATTGGCATACAGGATTTGGGTTCGGTGTGTTAATACCGTCGAATTTAGTGTCATGGCGTTTTGCATTGCATACGGTACATTTTGATAGGCAAATCTACTCACTATCACTGAAGCATGCCATGTGACGTATCCATCTAGTCGTTACAATGTATAAAATTTCACGTAAGGTGCGAAATTAACAGTCACTCAAGCTGCCACCTTACAACTTGTCTCTACTGAACCTATCTCTGTTTATGCTGAACCTATCTCCGAATCCAATACCTCCGTTTTAGAATTCAAATTTGTCAGAGTTTCCTGTAACCAAGCTACTCACCCATTGGCAATTAAATCTCCTTTCTCTGGTTCCAGACTATTTCTCTGACTAATATCATCTCTATTAACATCCAATGTTCAGGTATAGAATAAATGAGGCCTGGTGGTATTACTTAACCACATATGCTGGGTGATTGCTTAGTTGTTCGAAGCTCCATAACTGACGATGTTGCTGCAGGTTCACACATTTAACACCATTCACGCAAGTGGTTATCAGTGATGCTGGCTGGTTCTGCTGTACTGCTGCTGCCGGAAATGTCGATGCTGATGAATGTGAAGTCACCACCGGTGGCCCTTGTTACCACAGCCGCCACTGCTGCTACGCAACCATTGAGGTGTCCGTTGCTACTAGCCGCTACAGACTCGAAGGCACCTCTGCGTGTCTTCTTCTTCTTTCTTGAAGTTCCGCAGTGAGCTTTCTCACACTTAGACTTTGCTATTAATTCTCATGCACACAATTGCTACAAAATATTACTCCCATAGCCCCCATACAAATTGCCTATCACGGAATAGATTTGGGACCTGGATCACAGAATATTGTAACATATTAGAATTACAGCTCCAGTTCTTTAGGGATTAGACTCATAACACGGACGAGAAAACCTCAATCGCGATGGTACCTAAGGGTTGCTGCTGTGTCCTTGCTCTTCTAAACAGCACCCCAAATCAGTTGGGACTTTGCCTGATATTGCTCGTGCGTTAGGGACTTGGGCTATGCACGGCTCTGTTTAAAAAAGATTAGCTCAGTATAGTAACAGGCTCGAGCCATAAATGTCTGCTTTCATTCCCCAAAGCTAACTCACTGCAAATGATAACGTATAGCTGTAATCTTGTAGTGAAATAGTGTATTGGCTAGGATTGCGAATTAATAAATTACTTAGAAATACAAAATGGAATATAAATCATCCATTTACTAACCTCGCCCCCCATGAACCATGGACTTTGCCGTTGGTGGGGAGGGCCAGACAAACGTGTGGTTTCTGAAGAGGGGCAGTAGCCTTTCCAGTAGTTGTAGGGGCAACACTAATCAAAACGGCCTTGCTGTGCTGGTACTGACAACGGCTGAAAGCAAGGGGAAACTACAGCCGTAATTTTTCCCAAGGGCATGCACTTTTACTGTATGGTTAAGTGATGATGGCGTCCTCTTCGGTAAAATATTCCAGAGATAAAATTGTCTCCCATTCAGATCTCCGGGTGGGGACTACTCAGATGGACGTCGTTATCAGGAGAAACAAAACTGGTGATCTACGGATCGGAGTACTGGAATGTCGGATCCCTTAATTGGGCAGGAAGGTTAGAAAGGGAAATGTATAGATTAAAGTTGGATATAGTAGGAATTAGTGAAATTCGTGTAACATTCACGAGATAAATTTTTGGCTACAGTGTGACGAGAGGAAATTATGCCTCTAACAGTTATAAACATTATCTATTCGGCATATGAAAAAATAGTGAATTAATTATTTATATAATATTCTATGATGTAATTAGACATATCGATGTGTATCATACAAAGACAACGATAATTGTAAATTCCTTTGTTTTTACCTTTTGTTGGTTGGCTTTTGTAGGTTCATCACGCAATACGCTTATCAAACTGAGGTCTGTTACGAAATTGTAATTATTTGTTAATTATTACTTGAAAACAGAAATCATTATTATTATAAACATGAGTGAATAATTATTTGTAACTTTAATCCCTCTCTCAGTAAGCATTATCTGTGTTAATTATTTCTTTCCGCTGCAACGAGCGCAGCCATTGATGATAGCGATTTGTATCGCGTTTTTGTCTGTGTTTTCCTTAGAAACAAATCAAATGTTTACTTGTTGAGGTCTAAATACTGCACAATATGAAAGTATAGTTTATAGCGTTTAATAATCATTTTAAATATTTACTTTTTTCATTTACAAATTAGTTAAATACCAAACCACTGAATAACACAGCGAACGCCACACTGGCGCCCAACGTGGGGCACCCAATGCACATTTATTCATTTTAATAATTGAAATTGTGATCTATTACAGGAACGGAGTACCAAAAAAAAATATTAATAATCTTATATTTACTTGTTTCATGAGCATTGACATCTTCCTACCAAGTTGCTGTATGGATCTGTATCTGCAGTGCGGCTCACCACCCTCACACAGGTAGGGACAAATTTACATGATCAATATATACATAGCAGCACATTAATCATTTTATATTTACTTGTTTCATGAGCATTGACATCTTCCTACCAAATTGCTGTATGGATCTGAATCTGCGCTGATGCGAGTCACAGGAGTAACTTCATATAAGCAGTGCAGCTCACCACCCGCACACAGGTAGGGACAAATTTACATGATCAATATATTCATAGCAGCACACTAACAACATTCGACGCGTGTGCAATCTTAAATTAAAATCAGTACCTGCAGCCATAAGGAGTATTAATTGAATTCTGGCTGCGAGAATAATATTTTTGAGTGTTATTTGTGTATATGTGTTAGTTATAAGATTATTTTGTGGCAATTGGTGCTTGTCAGTGATTTATATATTTTCTGTGCTATATTGGTGATAGAATGGTTAAACAAAAGAAAAATAAACCGAATGAGCATATTGATGCAGAGATGACATCAGAGTCTCAGGTAGAACAATCTACCCATATTTCTGTCGAATTATTAGAAAATTTAATTATGAATGATAATTTAGAAACTGATGTCCCCAGTGATAGTAAAACCGAGGAGCTGCCAAAACAAACTGACACTCCTGCATTCAACCACTTAGGAATTAATGACAATATTTCTTCTGGGTAAGGGGCAGAATTTAGCAATGCTCAAGCTATGTCCATACAGGATATGCTAACAGCATTATTTGAAAAGTTTACTATTAAAGAGCAGGAGCGTGAAAAACAACGCGAGCTTTAAGAGCAGGAGCGTGAAAGACAACGTCAGCAGGAAAAGGAAAAACGTAGACAGGAAAAGCTTATAAAAAACAGCAACAGGAGTTCAGGGACCAAGAAAAGGAAAAGAAATTTATGGAAAATATAAACAATATTTTTCTGGAAAGAGATAAAGAAATTGTCCGTAGGATAAATCAAGTGCTGGTCGATCGTGATAATGCTATTACTACCCATTTTAAGCAGGAGATCGATGCAGTAAAAACCACTATTGAACCGTTAACAAACATTCCAGTTCATGTCAATAGTCTTCAAACTGAAGTAGATAGACTAGAGAACCAATTCAAAGCCTTGGCTACCGCTGTGGAAACAATGCAGGAGGACATTCCCTCCGAAATCCGAAAGCAAGTCCGAACAGAAGTAGACAGGGTGCTGAGCTCTGAAAATCAAAACTTTGAAAATCTGACAGTATGCAGTAATGACAACACTGGTACTGACAGGGAAAAGATCGCAGATAATCTAACGGCGAATTTTAATGCACCAGAAGGAAGACCAAATTTTGGTAATCAACCGATATTTCCAGAGCAATATGTGACACCAAGGAACAATACTAGTGGAACAGAATGTACTTGTAATAAAGTAACCACACCACCTGCGAATGACAGCAATTCCATGCACTTAACTACTTTCATGCATGAAGAAAGTCTGATTAAGCATAGACAGTTTCAAATATTTAACGAAGAAAGCAAGAAAAACATAGATCCAGTAGTTTTCATTAGAAACTTCAAAAGTGTTCTTCCAAAATCATGGTCGGAAGAACAGAAAATACAGTTTGTGATTTGACATATTTCTGGTGATGCGTCGCTCTGGGCATTAAATGCAGCAGAAACTTGCAAGACTTTCCACGACTTTGAGAAGGCGTTCCTTGATCAATTCTGGTCAGCGTCTACTCAAGAGCGACTCCGTAAAATTGTTTACAATGCAGAAATGTACAATCCGAAGTCAGGTTCCTTAAGAAAGTACTTTGAAAAATATATTAACATGACCCTGTACTGGGATGAGCCAGTAACCAACAGAGACTTATTGCGAGTGTTAAAAGCTAGATTACCCATACATATTAGAGAAAAATTATTTAATGTTACAGACACCGATCTGAAAGAATTTCTGTCTGTAATTGATTCTCTGGATCTAGTGCAAGAAGACGTCAGAAAAAATTCTGACGTGATCAGCAATAATAATAGTCCTAATAGAAAAAATTCATGGAATGGGAATAATGGAAGTAGGGGCGAAGGTAGTCCAAAGATAAATAAAAGTAAAGCCTGTAGTAACGGAAAATACAATAATAATAGTAGTAGTAGGAATCCCTACAACCAAAATTTTGGTTATCCTAATAATAATAACAGTAATTATCAAAAGGCCGAAGAACACCAACAACCGAATGGTAATCAGAGGCCGTACCACAATGAAAACACAAACAATAACAATAGCAACCGAAAGAGACGAAATGACAACAGGTCAGACAGTCCATATAAAGAAAAGCCTAAAAATATGCGGGGTGACAGTGAATATTGGCGACAGCCAGGGCCAAGTCATTGGCAGCCGCAGCAAAATTCTATCAAATCACGTCAGCCAATAAATTATGTACAGGCTATACCTGTACCAAGCAATCAATATCCACCGTGGTGGGATCCAAGCAGGCCTCCTCCGACTGAAAACTCACAAAATGTTAGAACTGTAGAGGTACCTTCGGAAGCAAAACAAAACACTCAGAAGCCAACAAACTGATTTCGGTCTCTTCGCCAGGTGACCGAGGCTAACAATGAAGGCAATAGGTTCAGCACGCAAGACGCATATCAAACTGAGGTCTGTTACGAAATTGTAATTATTTGTTAATTATTACTTGAAAATAGACTTCATTATTATTATAAATATGAGTGAATAATTATTTGTAACTTTAATCCCTCTCTCAGTAAGCATTATCTGTGTTAATTGTTTCTTTCCGCTACAACGAGCGCAGCCATTGATGATAGCGATTTGTATCGCGTTTTTGTCTGTGTTTTCCTTAGAAACAAATCAAATGTTTGCTTGTTGAGGTCTAAATACTGGACAATATGAACGTATAGTTTATAGCGTTTAATAATCATTTTAAATATTTACTTATTTGCTCTAACAGTAGAAAGTCTCTATCAATTGTCTGCCGCCATCTTAACAATTGTCTCAGCGGCAAATTCAAATTACGCAACTCTGCAGACATAAATGCTGAACGTAAGACAAATGTGTAAAAATAAATGTGCACCGGTGGTTCCGAACTCATTTTAATGAAAATAATTCGAATCAGATTGGTTCTTTAAAAACAGTGCTCATAGCACGATCGTTATAACAAACTTTTCTAGCTGATGTATGGAGCCGAAATTAATTACGCACGAGTTGCGAAGAATATTGTTTCAGGTAACATATGTCAGTGTTGTGCGCGGCTGATATTCGGTGGTTTTAATGATCATTTTGCTGAAGATAACCGTTTCCATCATAATCCATAGTTGTATAGAATCTGTTGTATGAACTGTGATTTAGTGACACTTACACAACTCACAGACAACACTTTAACATGACATTAACTTGGAGTTCTTTAGCAACTTGATCAAATCTTTAGCCGGGAGAAAAATTATGTAGTAATTACTCAGTGTAATAAAATAAGATTATCATTTCATTTACAAATTAGTTAAATACCAAACCACTGAATAACACAGCGAACGCCACATTCGGTGGCAGGAGGAACAAGACTTCTGGTCAGGTGAGTACAGGGTTATAAATACAAAATCAAATAGGGGCAATGCAGGAGTAGGTTTAATAACGAATAAAACAATAGGAGCGCGGCATAGTGAAAGCATTATTGTAGCCAAGTTAGATACGAAACCCACGCCTACCACAGTATTATAAGTTTTCGTGCTAACTATCTCTGGAGTTGACGAAGAGATTGAAGAAATGTGTGATGAGATAAAAGAAATTATTTAGATAGTGAAGGGAGACCAAAATTTAATAATCATAGGGAACTGGAATTCGATAGTAGGAAAAGGAAGATACGGAAAACTAGTAGGTAAATATGGACTGGGGGTAAGGAATGATACAAGAAGCCAGTAGGAAAAGGAAGATAAGGAAAACTAGTAGGTAAATATGGACTGGGGGTAAGGAATGATAGAGGAAGCCGCCTGGTAGAATTTTGCACAGTGGATAATTTAATCATAGCTAAGACTTGGTTTAAGAATCATGAGAGAAACTGTACACGTGGAAGAGACCTGGAGACACTGGAAGGTTCCAAATTGATTATATAATGGTAAGAGATTTATGAACCAGATTTTAAATTGCAAGACATTTCCAGGGGCAGATGTAAACTCTTCCCACAAGTTGTTGGTTATGAACTGCAGATTAAAACTGAAGAAATAGTAAAAAGGCAGAAATTAAAGGACGTGGATAACTGAAAGAACCAGAGGTTGTAGTGGGCTTGAGAAGGAGTATTAGGGAACGATTGACAAGAACAGAGGAATGAAATACAACAGAAGAAGAATGAGTAGCTTCGAGAGATGAAATAGTGAAGGCAGCAGATGATCAAGTAGGTTAAAAGGCGAGGGCTAGTAGAAATCCTTGGATAACACAAGGATATCGAATTTAATTGAGGAATGGAGAAAATATAAAAATGCAGTAAATGAAGCAGGCGAAAAGGAATACAAACGTCCAAAAAAATGAGATCAACAGGAAATGCAAAGTGGCTAAGGAGGAATGGCTAGAGGACAAGTGTAAGGATGCAGAAGCATGTATCACTGCTTAGAGGAAAATTAAAGAGACCTTTGCAGAAAGGAGAACCACCTGTATGAATATCAAGAACTCAGATGGAAAACCAGTGGTAAGCAAAGAAGGGAAAGCAGAAAGGTGGAAGGAGCACATAGAGGGTCTATACGACGGAGATGTACTTGCTGGCAATATTATGGAAAAGGATGAGGACGTAGAAGAAGATGAGAAGGGAGATATGATACTGCGTGAAGAATTTAATAAAGTACTGAAAGACATAAGTCGAAACAAGGCCCCGGGAGCAGACAACTTTCCATTAGAACTACTGACAGCCTTGGGAGAGCCAGCGGTGACAAAACTCTTTCATCTGGTGAGCAAGATATATGAGACAGGCGAAATATCCTCAGATTTAAAGAAGACTATAATAACCCCAATTCCAAAGAAAACAGGTGTTGTCAGGTGCGAAAATTACCGCACTATCTGTTTAATGTCACGGCTGCAAAATACTAACGCGAATTCTTTACAGACGAATGGAAAAACTGCTAGAAGCTGACCTTCGGGAAGATCAGTTTGGATTCCAGAGAAATTTAGGTTAACGAAAGCAAACCTACGTTTATAGTATTTGTGGACTTAGAGACAATGTTGGCTGGAATACTATCTTTCAGATGTAAAGGGGGTACAATATAGATAGCGAAACTCTGTTTACAATTTGTACAGAAACCAGATGACAGTTGTAAGAGTCGAGGTGCACGAAAGGGAAGCAGTGGTTGAGAATGGAGTGAGACAGGGTTGTAGCCTATTCCCACAGTTATTGGATCTGTATATTGAGCAAGCAGTAAAGGAAAAAAATTGAGTAGTAGTTAAAGTGCAGGGAGAAGAAATAAAAACTTTGAAGTTTGCCAATGACATTGTAATTATGTCACAGACACAAAAGTATTTGGGAGAACAGCTGAACGGAATGAACATTATCTTGTAAGGAGGAAATAAGACGAACATCAAGAAAAGCGAAATGAGGATAATGGAATGTAGTCGAATTAAATCAGGTGATGCTATGGGAATAAGATTAGGAAATGAGACTCTTAAAGTAGTAGATGAGTTTTGCTATTTGCTAAGCAAATTAACTGATGATGGTCGAAGGAGGGAGGATATAAAATGTATACTGGCAATGGAAAGAAAAACTTTTCTGAAGAAGAGAAATTTGTTGACTATGCATATAGATTTAAGTGTTAGGAAGTCCTTCCTGAGAATATTTTTATGGAGTTTAGCCATGTATGGAAGTGAAACACGGACGATAAACAGTTGAGATAATAAGAGAATAGAAGCTTTTGAATTGTGGTGCTACAGAAGAATGCTGAAGAACAGATGAGTGGATCACATACCTAATGAGGACGTACTGTGTAGAATTGGGGGGGGGGGGGGGGGTGAAGAGATGTTTGTGGTACAACGTGACTAAAAGGAGGTATCGGTTGGTAGGACACATTCTGAGGCATCAAGGGACCACCAGTTTAGTATTGGAGGGAAGCGTTGGGGTAAAAATCGTAGAGGGAGACCAAGAGCTGAATACACAAGCAGATTCAGAAGGATGTAGGCTGCCGTAGTTACTCGAAAATGATGAAGCTCGCGCAGGATAGAGTAGCATGGAGAGCAGCAGCAAACCAGTGTTTGGACTGAAGACCATGACAACAGCAAATGAGTAAGGGTTCCATTCTAACGCTTGTAATTGATGTAGACGACAGATGTAAGGTAACTCGTAAGTAGGCGTGCTAATGGGTCGCTCCAGAATTGCTGCGAGGTAAGATGCATTTTTTTTTTGTACAGCTAAACGCAAGCGGTCCCTGATTTAAGGACGCATCGGGGGAGTTCTGGCTTCCGGCCAGGTGATCGGTGCAAGCGAGTCCAGGTATAAAGGCTAGCAGCGTCATTGGATGTGGGGTAATCCCAGCATGGAGAATGTAGCGACGGACGGTCGCTTACGAGGACAGGAAATGCTGCAAAAATGGTGGAGTTAAAAACAATCTTAAAGGTGGCTACGTTATAACTCCTGAGATTCGACATAAATCACAATTACGTATTAGTCGGAATCTAAATACATTGGTGATCCCAGAAAAAACAAGGCACAGCCAAGGACACAGCAATATTATCTTTAAAACAACAGAAGCTAATATTTCAAGTGAATAAACATTTTCAGAATGAACCTCTGAATTAACAAATTTTAATCACTTGATACGATTTCAGCAAAAGATATCTCAGATGACAGCATTGCACTAATGCTATCAACAACGAAAGATACGTATATGTATCAATTTTATTTATTGATTTACGGCGTCTGTTATATCGTTTTCATAATGCAAATTTTTTTTAGAACAAAGTGTTCTCCAAATTACACAGCAAATAAACACAGAATCAATACTTCATATTTTAATACTTGTGTAGTTATTTAACGAACAGTTCACTATTTTCCCAGTAACTTTATTTAAATGTAGCAAGTGCTCTTAAAAAACTGTGCTAATTTAAAAGTGGTTAGTTGCATGTCTTAGCGGACACCACACTTGAAATGAGAAACCACAAGAGTGCTGGCTCATTATTTATTTATGAACTAATTTTTATTCGTAATTACTGTAAATTATTTGAGTGTGACAAAACACTTCTTTGTTTAAATATTGTTCTAGTATATTAGTTTAGTTGTTAATGTGGTCAAGAAGAGTCAAATCATTTCTAGAAGGTATTTTTGGTGGGGACGGCTTTCAGTGAATGGAAAGGCAAAAGTAGTGGAACTCTACGAGAGTCAAAAGGACACTGGAACTTTTCGAGTGAAGAGCTCAAGCGAGCGATTCTGGACCTTATGTTGAGTTCTTCAAGAAGACAGACCTGCATGGAGTAATGTGGGTATTTCCATCGCAGTGGTGTTTGATTCTGTGCGGTGCACCGACTGTATATTTCAAGAGGCCTGAATGTACTCGAGATTAGGACTCTGCTTCTTCCGTCAGTATCATGGAACTGAGGATAGACAGAGTATGAGTTACTGTTCTTTTTATTCCACGTGTTAATTTGTGGATCATGATGTTGAACTCTGAACTGTTTTCAGCTAATTTCGTGTATTGTGGTCACGAAACGGGCTTAATTTTTGTGTATCTTTGATAACAATTTAGTGTTGGGATTTGTTACCATTCTTGTAATGCTCTCAACGAAAATTTACTGCTTTTGATAATGATATTTTCTGTCTGTTTTTCATATGAATATGGTAGAACCACTTCCCGTTTATTTGAGATGTTCTTTCTTGAATATATTATCATGATTCCCAGTTGTCTACATCAATTACAGACGTTAGAATGGAAACCTTTTTATTGCATTATTCACTTAAATATCTTGCATATTTCTGTTAATTTTATTAACTCGGGATTCTAGCTAGTGCATTGATCATTTGACCTTAGGATCACAGCTACAGGCTTTAATATGCAGAAAATTCATTCCAAACAGCTCCGTGCACAGCCCAAAAATCTAAAGGGAGAGTAATGACAGGTAAACACGCAACTGGTTTGCTCGTTTGGAATGCTGTTGGGAAGAGCAGTAACCGTAAGGTACCGTCGCGCAATATATATACCAGCAGCTTTTCTCAAGTGCTTTCAAGATAAATGGCTAATAAATGACAATAGTTTGACCATAAATATTGTTTAAACTATTATTTATGCCTTCTTGACACAAGCGTCTTTGGTTCTCTTTCCAATTGCGGTGCCTGCTAACACATGCGATTGGCCACTTTTAAGTTAGCACAGTTTTTAATTGAAATCAACATTTGAATAAAGTTATTAGCAAAATAGTAAACTGTTCATTAAATAACTACACAAGCATTGAGAGGCACCCACGTGCCTTGCTCATACAATGGCATCAAGCAGTCAGGCCTGCAAGATGAGTGGTCTGCCAAGCGAGTGGATTCATTCTTATTTATCGAGTAACATGAACTCTCGTACTCACAATTTAGTTACAAATTATCCTCCTGTATGAATAATACGCAACGGAAACACGCATCTGACTATCAGTAATTTACAGAACTCTGACTGTTCACTACGCACTGGCAATACCACATTTTCTTTCCTTTTTATTTAACGGCTTTTATCAGCACGTGGCCATCGCACTGAATATGAGTGGCGCACACATTGTAAATTCTGGATATCATGACAACATACAATTCGAAGGAAAAGGCCACCAATCTTTTTCTTTTCACTGTCTTATTTATTCCGATAAATTCTATAACCTAAACACACACATTCTATAACCTACAACAATAACACATGAGAAATTCCGCCCAGTGGGCATGGCTTTCCATTGGTGAATCTCTATCTTATGGTCTCGTAATTATTTAACGCTACAGTGCTCTTTCTGGATAGGATGGTGGATCTTTTATTATACCTCACACTTCGACTCTCACAATCATCATCACGAAACATTCCTCCAGACCGAGCGGTACCGAAGGAACAAGCATAACCCACTAATCTTTTGAAACTACCTTGCTACTCTCCCATGCAAACCACACATACCCAAATTACATGACATACACCACACTACAATATGCAATACTACACAGGGAATAGTCACAACATTATCACTTTCAGCTTTCCCACTTCAATTAATATTTATCCCAGTTTCACACGACACTGCCCCACCTTGTAATTCTACTTTCCTACTATGAACTCTGGAGATATATGCACGTCTTCCTGTGCAATGCAAGCCAAGTGGCGTTGCTGGATAGACGGCGGACTCACCTTGCTTCTCTCTGAGTTGGAATCTAGCGTCACAAGGAAACATCATGCAAAGTAATATTAAGAACATATTCATCACACACGCGAGTCCTCAACTGATACCATGGACGAGTACTTCACTTTATCCTTTGTCTCATACACAGATTGAGACTCACACAGTACTCACCACGTGGAAGTACTCGTCTCTAATTTCAAGTCCTGCACACGCCATTTCTTAAATATTTCAACTTATGGTACACATGCCATTTCTTAAATATTTCAACTTATTGTACACACGCTAGTAATTCAGCTTAACTTAAGCACACGGAAGTATTTCAACTTATTGCTACACGTGGTTTCATTGTGACCGTTGGTCACTTCCGAAGATTACTACAATCCCATTAATATTACCTACCTGACATTTAATTCTCCCCACAAAAGTTCCTGAAATAGAGAAATTATTATTTCAAACTACTCTTAAATATTCCACATGCATACCATGTCTCCACTCTTTTGTCTTTACAGAGCACAACTAAAATAGGTCTTAACAGCACAAGATCCAGCGGCAGAGTGCTGAAACATGGCCGTTCGTCAGGTTGTCTCGCACCTCTGTCGAAGTGGGGGAGCACCTTGCTACCGTATTGGTCAGCCACATTTCAGGTGCTCAAAGCTCAGGTAAATTTCATCTCTTTGGTCCCACCAAAGGTGACCAAAGGATCGTCTCAAAGATGATCATATATTCACATTCACTATCTGCGGTTAGCAGATGACCATACATTCATTCATTTCACAGATCTCACCAAACTGGATGTAGGGATTTATTTTGTGGGAGTGCACAAGTGATCAATTAAATAAATAAATTGTCATTCTTTCCCACACTGGTATCCGGCTTCGCTGTATTAATTGAAATTGAGTTATTTTACAAAAAAAGATGTGTTGTTCTGACAAAAATAATGAAGTATGTTGTACCTATTTTCAATGTCGGGCGGTACTGTACCCTTTCACCACCGGCTACCCATACAGAAAAAAATGGCGCGGTACTATCCTTGCAATGCGAGGGTAGTTCCGAACATTTTTTTAAGAAAACTGTATGAGAACAAACGTAGCAAGTCATCAAAATAACCAGGAGGAGACCTTAGCCCCTGGTGACCTCAAATAGACGACCAAATGCTGTTACTTTACCAAATTATTGACACAGTTATTGCATTATTGTACTCTCCACAATCCGGAGTAACGTACACATACATCTTTACAACAATCCAAATGACAAATAAAACATCACATCATACAAATAAAAAATAATGGTGAGATAAAAATTGGCTTAGTTACCGGGATCTCCGTTATTTTTAGGAGTAATCCAAACTTCAATAATTCTAAAACAAAATAAAAAAATACTAATTGTACTCATGAAATTTTAAATAGCTCACCGTCCAAACACAGAGCAAGTACTTTTATAGTCCTGTCCTCCTCAGTTGCGCGCAATATTACGGTATATTAATAATTTTTATTTATGGACTGTCTGAGGAATATATAAATTTGAATGTCAAAGTTGTGATGCAGTATACATAGGCATGACATGCAGGAATTTTCAGACAAGATACAAAGAACATATCAGATGTTGGAAGTATGAAACAAACCATTCCACATTTGCAGAGCATTTAAAACACTATAACCATCATCCTACAAACATGAAACAAGAAATGAAAATAATGAGAATAAGCAACCATGACAAACATCTTATACAAATCCAGAAAGCCATAGCAGAAAACAAACATGTGATAAATGAACAAACACACATCAGCACAGGCTCCCTACTACACTTAGTAAAGGAAATGATAACATAAAACCAAAAATAATAAAAAAGAAAATAAATAAATAATAATAAAAAAATAAAAAAAATTAAAAAAAGAAAAGGAAAAAAAGAAAGAGAACTCTTCCCCACATCATCTGGAGACACACCCACACACACACACACACACACACATACACACACAGGAAAAAAATATACACACACACACACACACACACACACACACACACACACAGCACAAAAAAATATATATCACACCAAAAAACTCACACACACACACACACACACACACACACACACACACACACACACACAAACACACACACAAATGTATACACTTACAGACCACAGATACTTCAATAGTTACTCTCATAAGTTTGGCAATAACATTCGATCTTTGGCGAAAACATTTGACAGTCGTGAACAGAAACCAAAACATTGCTTTAAAACAAGCGTTCTATGCATAGTGTTGTGGAATGGCGAAAAAAACCGCAAATTGGCGTTCATAAGAAGAAGAACAACACCAAAAATGCAACAGGAGCGTAATATGTAGGAAATTGTCCACGCAACCTGTAAGTACACTTCTAAACATTACTACTTAATAGGAAATACCAACCACCAGAACTGTTTATAACCTATAGGCACAATGACAAAAATGTAAATAAAATAGCTAACATATGTACATATTCCAGGCCACTGATGATGCCTTGCAGAAAATAAAGGCGAAACGCGTATGGCACTAAAATTGTGTTTTATTCAGTTGCTGTCAGACGGTCCATAAATAAAAATTATTAATATAGCGTATTAATACAGAGCAAGTAATCTGACATTCCTAAATTGCGGGGTAAAACCCTTTACACAGCAAAGTCTAAATACAAAACAAAATTAACAAAAGAAAAAGATTGCGTACACTAGTTACATGTAGAATGTCAGGCTCCATACCATTACTCTAAAATATACATCTAACCTACAAAGAACTAAAACTGAGAAGAAAAACAATGACATATACCACAAGTTACATACTGGTTACGTAATATAGTTCATCTAAGACATCATGTCATACCTAATTAACTATCATCACTTAAGCAATTACCACCACTACTCGACAGTGAGTTTAACCTTATCCTTGTCCACCAGTACAAATACCTGCTGCTGTGCTAGTCAGTCCATCAACTTTGATCAATACACGCAGTAAATAGTTAGCAATAAGTGCTTGAACCCACCAATAGCTCTGGTATCTTACTCTACTGCTCATTTCTCTGTTGTTACACACTTAGACGACAAGAACCTGCATTTCGACTAGCCTTCGTTACACTTTAATGTTAAATATCACCACTGCGATAATGCAATTAAATGGCTTCAGTCAACACACCAACAAGATCATTACTGTCCGCGACATCAAAATGCATCAGTTAATTCCGATATTTGTTGTGCAATGCAAACTCTTGTCCCCTGTGACAACCTTACTGACCAATGCAACAAGAGCCACTACATTAGTATTACGCCACTGGCTAATAATTAAAGCATCATTGTATCCTAATATTCTAATAAACATGCTACGTGAACTTGATAACCCAGAACAAACAAAAAAAACACTAACTATTCTAAACACAAATGTTAATGAAATACAATTACACTTGCTGTCCCTTCAGGAATGAAACATATAAAAAAAATTTAGACAATTACAAATACAAATACATTATTTCCTATCTCGCGAGTCACACGGAATCATTTCATTCTGTGATTTTTTTTTTTGGGGTCAAAAAAGTTGCTGACAGGTTCCCTAGAAACACTGTCTCGGTGTCAAAGCTCTCCCATGGTTACCCGGACGAAAGTCTTTAAGTCACTCAAATCGGCATTTTGAAAACGCACTGAACAGTAAACTGAATCTCACATTAGACACAAATGTCATAGTCACTCTCAGAGTACCATCCACACGAATCTGGTCGTCCAGAAATGGCCCTACAACTACTATTACCCACGGTTCTGTCCTTTCAGTTCATGGTGTAATTAAAAGTCGTAAGTTCCAACAAATAGCACTTATTCCTGCACCAATTAAAGAAATGTCTACTACTACAGACGCAAATGTCAATGTCCCACTTTAGTTTCTTGCGTTCATACAATAATTAGTCACCAAACGACAACTGTCCTCTTTAAGTATACCAAGCGTCCCACATGCAATTCACAAAGCACACTTAACAAGTCACTGCCAAAAGCTTATGGATCCCACCGTTCAGTGGTCAAGACAAAACAAAACAATCGTCCTGTCTGCTAAAGACAAAAATCTTTTCCACCACTCCCAACGTGGAAACACCAGTCCTTCACTTTCCACCTTATGGAGACATATGAGCAGTCATCTTGTTTCACGGCTCCACAGTCTAGTACTAGTTAATAGTTGCTGGTAAAAAATGCCCGCCGGACTCTGCCCCGCATCGTTCATTCTGCCGTGGCGCTGCCGCGCGAGCCATTGAACAGAAGAAACCACCCGCTGTTGCCTCCGCGGGATACTTTCCCCAGTCATAAGGGTGGCGGAACTTATGAATGGCCAGTGGTACGTGCGTGTCGCCCCAGGCCGTTGACCTGCTGTAGCAGGCGCGTGGAGTGTACCCCGACCGGCAGTGGAGTGGGGAGCGCACCGGCTCTGTTGCTGACGTCTGCTTGGCTTATGTGGTACAGGCGTGTTCTGTGTAGCCCCTCAGTGCTACGACACCCAGCCAGTCAGACCCTTCCGTGCATCTCGCAACATTACAGACAAAAGGATATTCTTACAGTATTTAAATGCTCATTGATTACATGTATGATCTATTAGATACATTGGTAATAAAAGAATCCTTGTTCCAAAAAACGTAAAATCATACACCCTAGTTTTCTACACATACAACATCAGCATTTATCCCTTTTCTATATACAGCCCTCACTTGTGCTATTGATTGTACCTGTCGTCCCTCATACAAAACATGGAAGTGTAAAAAAAAAACAAAAGGAATAAGAAACAATCTATACAGCTCATAATTACAATATCAAATAGTAGACTACTCTAACATCCTATCACAGTGAAAATATTACAAACTGTTGATTCTAAAACTACAATATACAGTGAACCTTTGTGCTTGTGACACACTGAAATTAATACCCCTTGAAAGTGTTCTAACAAAAAAACAAGAAATCATCTACACAGCTCACAATTACCTACCACATGTTATTAAATAGTAAACTACTTTAACATCCTAACACAATAAATATTTTAGAAACTGATGACTCTAAATCTACAACATACAATGCACCTTTGTGCATGTGACAGACTGAAATTAGTATCTCTTTATATATTTTACCTTTTTATTATATATAACAACATTTCTAGGACATGTATGAACCATCCACATGATGTCATATCCTGACCTGCCATCGAGGTTCATCCAAATCAAACAATAAAGCATAATAATGTTTTAGTTATGGATCGGTAGCATCCCCTTTACAGGAGTGTGCGCATTGATCACACTACTTTGCGACTCTCACTCACCAGACATCACATTTTCCTTCTCATTCAATCCATCAATACACTAACATAATAGGTCTAGAAGTCAGCTAACCTTAACACCACCACAGTCACGACAACATACCATACCTTTGCTCCCTTATACTCAACCACATAACACATGAAGCTGTTTCGGAGATAGCATTCCCGTCTCCGAATTCGTCCTTTCACTCTGTCACCTCTCTCCATCGGCTTACCTCTGCATTCACTTTACCGATTATTCATCCTGCTAAATATCAACTTAGAATTGCGACATTTCATCTAAGAACAAAAAATACACAAATTATTCATCCTGCAAAATAACTGTACACATTCTTGGTACCGTTTTGATTAGTTATACTGGTACCAGGCTTCAACAACAACAACAAAAATTATTTTTTTCATAGAGCAAATGTTATGCTAAGAATTAGATTTACACTTATATTACATCTTACGTCAGTATTCCACAACGTTCACCATCTGGATCTCATACTCCCTTTATGTCCTTTTACGTTGTGCAGTTGTCCTCATCTCGTCATTCGTATTTCGGCACTCCGTCCGTCCATTACTCCATCATTTCCTGGTCTTCCTTCGCCATTGGCATTAATCTCGATTGCAGCATACACAGGCCTCTCTGTAACATACATCTAAGACATCTCCACATTATTAATTCTACTCACCTTTATTCACCACTGTTTCATCACGTGGAATCTCTCTTTATTAATCACACTGCTTCACGTCGCTTCTCTCCTTAAATATCACCTTTATCAACTATTATTTATTACGTCGCTTCCCTCATTATCTACCATCGTTATCCACTCATTACTCATCACGTCGTTTCTGCTTGATCCTTATTCATATGACAAAAAATACGTACCACTCTGTCGACTCCTGTTCATGACTCATTCGACCAGTCTATTTCGTCATACTTCGTGACATCCCGCCTGAAAATTCTTATGTTCGATTTGACCCTGCACACCGTTACACACCACAAATAAATACACTGACTATCTACCATAAATTGCCTACTTTCGATCTATCCTTAACTTTTCCATAATTTGATGTTAGAAATGTGATGAAGCCCACGAGATTGTTTTCCCTTGATCGTCTCAATCAGTACAGCATTTTCATGGACAATCCGCCTGACTCTGAATGGTCCACTATACACCGTAAAGAATTTGCTAGTTAGGAATCTGTGCTTCTTTGATAATCGATGAGTTTTAATTAGAACCTCGTCTCCTACTGCCAATTCGATCTTACGGATCTTTCCTTTCTGCTTCTCCTGCCTATCCTTAGCTGCTTTCTTAATACGCTCTATCGCAACCTTGACAATTTCTGTGTGCCTCTGCTTACCTGATCGCGGAAAATCTACCAGCTCCCTGACTCGATCTGGTGGTGGTTCATTCTTTAGTACCGTAATTGGTGATAAACCAGTTGCTCCATGTGGTAGCTCATTGAGGATGTCCTGAAAATCTTTGAGAAAAATACTCCAGCTTCTATGTTGCCTATGGCAATAGATCTTACACAACTTTCCCAGTTCTTTTACCACTCTTTCACTGGGGTTACTTGCAGCATGGTATCGGGATATGAACACCGGTTTTATCCTTCTTCTCTTCAGTGTGGTTAGCCATTGTCTGGATCTATATTGTGGTCCATTGTCAGCTATGAACTTTTCTACAGTTCCTACTTCTCGCTAAAAGTTTTTAACGATCGCTACTGCTACTGTCCTTCCCGTCGCACGTTTCAATTCGGTAAAAGTCATATACTTTGACACCAATTCCACTGCTACTAAAACATATCTATATCCCTGCACTGGGGTAGCGGGCCAAACAAATCTGTTGCTCTGAATTCCCTCAATCTACCTGGCACTATCGGAAAAAGCGGTGCTTTGCATGAGATAGTTAACGATTTTGCCTTCTGGCACAATTTGCAACTACCAAGTACGTTCTTGATCCTCCTCTCCATACTAATGAAATAAACTGATTCCCTTAACTTCTTACAGCATTTCCTTGCCCCGTAATGCCCGTAACTTAGGTGCGTGTACCAGATCAGCTTGTTGACTATTTCATTTGGTATACACAACACCCAGTCCAGTGTGTTCGTATTTCTACGGTAGAAAAGGACCCCGTTCTGAATTGTATAAAAGCGCGCTATATTGGCATCTAAGTTCGCTCTAACTCTGTCCTTCACCATTCTCCACCATTCTCGATGGCGCGTCTTTATCCTGCTCTTTCGCGATATTTGTGAGTACCGCCCCTATGTATTTCTCGAACGGCACGCCCTGCATATACAATATATCATATCTGTTCTCGTTTACCTCCTCATCAAAGCATTGACCATGACCTACTGGATTCCTTGACAACGCATCTGCCACTATATTCTAAACTTACTAAAACCCCATACTATTGCCAAAGCTTCATGCTCTGTTACCGTGTAATTTCTCTCAGCTTTGCTAAGCACTCAGCTCGCAAATGCAATAGGTTGTTGTATTACTCCTCCTCCTTGCTCTTGCTCTTGGAACAATATTACCCCAAGTCCACTACGGGAACTGTCCGTGGTCATACAAAACTCTTTCCCTAGGTCTGGATGCCCGAGAAGAGGTGCCGATAGCATTGCCTTCTTTAACGCCTCATATTCTTCCTGCGCGACAGGGTCCCAATTCCATACCGTTTTCTTTCCAGTCAGCTGACATAGTCTGGATGTCGCTGCACCCCCAATCTTAATGAACCTCCTGTAAAAATTGATTAATCCTAAATAACCCCGTAGCTGACGTTTTGTTCTTGTCACCGGAAAATCTCTGATTGCTTCGAGTTTGTCTGGATTTGGTCTTATTCCCTCTGGTGTCACAATGTGACCTAGAAACTCGATTTCTTTTCGTCCAAATTCTGACTTTCCCAAATTCACGGTAACCCCATGTCTCTCCAGTGCACCGAGCAATATGCCTAACGTTCTATTTTGGTCTTCCCAGTTTCTTTCGGCTATCAGGACATCATCCACGTACTGTGTTACCTTACCTTTTATTTCATTAGGAATGACAGTATTTAGGGCTCTGATAAATGCCGCGGATGATACATTTAACCCAAATGGTAGTTTTCGGAATTGATACGATTTCCCGTAGCACAAGAAAGCGGTGTATTTTCTACACCCCCTATCTAACTCCACCTGCCAGAAACTCATTCTCAAATCAACTGAGCTGAGAACTCTGATCCCGTGGAACTTTTGTAGCAATTCGTCAAGTGTCAGCGGCCGATCTGTCTCTGGCTCTATTATTTTATTAATCCTTCTTGCGTTCAAAACTAATCTAATTGACCCATCCTTTTTTTCAACACAAACTAAAGGGCTCTTGTACGGACTGGATGCTGGTTCGATAATCCCTTGTTGTAGCATGCTTTCGATCTCAGCTTCCACTCTTTCTTTGTACACAACAGGTATCGGGTACACTTGGGCCCTAAACTGTTTATGAGGCTTGACCTTGAATCTATACACAAAATTTCTTATTGTACCCGCAGCATGTTTAAATACCTTTCTATTCTCGTATAAAATTTTCTGCAATTCCCCGTAGACCGTGGTCCCTCGTAAATGCCAGATTTTCTCCCTGCTCTCCTCCTCCAAATATTTTTGAACCCCGTATTCTGTGCCTGTCTACCGCACTTTACCGCCAGACATAATGCTAAGTGTCCGTTATCTTTAGCATATAAGCAATCGTCGAATCTTAATGTAATTTCCTCCGAATCTCGTTTCAGCTCCATCGAACCATTTCTCATGTTAACGACTGCTTTATATTGGTTCAAAAAATTAACGCCTAATATCCCTTCAACAGTTAGAGATGACACAATCATGAACACTGTGCTAAACCTCTTCGCCTGGCACACAAAGTCTACCTGCGCTTGTAACTTCACCTCAATTCCCTTTCCTGTAACTGCCCCTCTCACTGTTGTCCTATGCAATGGCAACGTTGGCCATGGTTTTGTAAGACTACAACACTTAAACACATCTTCCCTCAAAACACTCATTACACTGCCTGTGTCGATGACACAAGGTACGATTATATTATTTATTTCTACGCTAATTATTGGGTGGACTTCACTCCCCACATCTCCTACCTCCTCTAACAGATTCTCCCTTAGTTTTCCGTAATCGATATACCTAATATTCACATCATTAATAGTCCTGGTTTGTACCCGCATATCATGTAGTCACCTTATTGTCCCTACGTCATTGTGACAGTGATTGTCATGTCGTGAACCCAATGACTGTCTATCCTCTCTTCGCTCATCATTTTCATTTTCCCTTCTTCTTCCATCTCTGTCCCATCTTCTATTTTCCCGGCTTGCCGGTCGATATCCCCATGAATTCTGCCCCCTATTTCCTCGCCATCTTCCATTTCCGTCATTCCTCTGATTCCATGCTCTCCTGTCATTCTGATAGTTTCTGCCGTTCCTATCCTCGACTCTGTCTGACCTATGAGTCGTGTCGCCGTTCACAATATTGCTCTCATTACCCAGTTCCTGTAACAAGTGCTGAAATGACGCGGAATCGTCTAAACCTCTGCCTGCTATCACTATATCTCTGCGCAATTTCACTGGCAACTTCGTTATACAGATCCTAATGAGCTCCCCAGTTTCGTATGGCACATCCAAATACCTATTTCGTCTCAGCATTTCCTGATAGCACGACACTGGATCTCTTATACCACCTTCGTTACTATTTGGCATCATCAATATGCTTTGCTTAACCTGGTCCTGCTTACTTTTCGACCAGAATTCATTTAAAAACTTGTCACAAAATATCTCTTAGCTACTACAGTCTTCAATAACTTCTTGCATTTTCGCTCTAGCCTCGTCCCTCAAATGGTTACACACAAACTTCATTTTGAGGAGCGGTCCCTACGATGAAGGTAATGAATCTTGAAATTGAGACAGCCACAGGCATGGATGTTGGTAACTATCAGGATCCAGAAAACAAGTGTATGTTTGTACCGACACGAAATGCCTCCTACATTCTTCTTCCGCATTTATGTTTTCCGTCCTTGGACTATACCCAGTTGGGTTTGCCACCTGTTTTATCCGACACAACTGTTCTTCTAACTCTCTGAGTTCGTCTTCCTCTTTCTGCCTATTTTCGTTTTTTGAATTTATCTCACTCTCCCTCTGCAGTCTACCTGGTGGTGTTACACCTTCACTTCTGCACGCTAATTGCAACTATGCAAGTTCTTCCCTATGTTACCTATTTGTTTCTAATTGTGCCTCTTTAAACTGTAATAGTGATTGTATGGGGTGTTTCAAAAATGACCGGTATATTTGAAACGGCAATAAAAACTAAACGAGCAGCGATAGAAATACACCTTTTGTTGCAATATGCTTGGGACAACAGTACATTTTCAGGCGGACAAACTTTCGAAATTACAGTAGTTACAATTTTCAACAACAGATGGCGCTGCAAGTGATGTGAAAGATATAGAAGACAACGGAGTCTGTGGGTGCGCCATTCTGTACGTCGTCTTTCTGCTGTAAGCGTGTGCTGTTCACAACGTGCAAGTGTGCTGTAGACAACATGGTTTATTCCATAGAACAGAGGATATTTCTGGTGTTGGAATTCCACCGCCTAGAACACAGTGTTGTTGCAACAAGACGAAGTTTTCAACGGAGGTTTAATGTAACCAAAGAACCGAAAAGCGATACAATAAAGGATCTGTTTGAAATATTTCAACAGACTGGGAACGTGACGGATGAACATGCTGGAAAGGTAGGGCGACCGCGTACGGCAACCACAGAGGGCAACGTGCAGCTAGTGCAGCAGGTGATCCAACAGCGGCCTCGGGTTTCCGTTCGCCGTGTTGCAGCTGCGGTCCAAATGACGCCAACGTCCACGTATCGTCTCATGCGCCAGAGTTTACACCTCTATCCATACAAAATTCAAACGCGGCAACCCCTCAGTGCCGCTACCGTTGCTGCACGAGAGACATTCACTAACGATATAGTGCACAGGATTGATGACGGCGATATGCATGTGGGCAGCATTTGGTTTACTGACGAAGCTTATTTTTACCTGGATGGCTTCGTCAATAAATAGAACTGGCGCATATGGGGAACCGAAAAGCCCCATGTTGCAGTCCCATCGTCCCTGCATCCTCAAAAAGTACTGGTCTGGGCCGCCATTTCTTCCAAAGGAATCATTGGCCCATTTTCCAGATCCGAAAAGATTACTGCATCACGCTATCTGGACATTCTTAGTGAATTTGTGGCGGTACAAACTGCCTTAGACGTCATTGCGAACACCTCGTGGTTTATGCAAGATGGTGCACGGCCACATCGCACGGCCAACGTCTTTAATTTCCTGAATGAGTATTTCGATGACCGTGTGATTGCTTTGGGCTATCTGAAACATACAGGAGGCGGCGTGGATTGGCCTCCCTATTCGCCAGACATGAACCCCTGTGACTTCTTTCTGTGGGGACACTTGAAAGACCAGGTGTACCGCCAGAATCCAGAAACAATTGAACAGCTGAAGCAGTACATCTCATCTGCATGTGAAGCCATTCCGCCAGACACGTTGTCAAAGGTTTCGGGTAATTTCATTGAGAGACTACGCCATATTATTGCTACGCATGGTGGATATGTGGAAAATATCGTACTATAGAGTTTCCCAGACTGCAGCGCCATCTGTTGTTGAAAATTGTAACTACTGTAATTTCGAAAGTTTGTCTGCCTGAAAATGTACTGTTGTCCCCATATTGCAACAAACGGTGTATTTCTATCGCTGCTCGTTTAGTTTTTATTGCCGTTTCAAATATACCGGTCATTTTTGAAACACCCTGTATCTCCTCCTGGTTGGCATAAACCTCTCGCTCCGTACTGTCAGAGCCTGTTTCGCCTCTTATACTGATCTTTTCTACATCTGTGCTAATCGTATTCATTCTGACCACTACCTCCGCAACTTCATCCCTGTGTTTATTTAGCGCCACTTCCTGCCGGGTGACTTGAGATTCCACGCTGTCTAATGCCCCTTGTTTATCTACAAGTAAGTCCTCCACTATCTCTTTGATTCGCTCATCCAGCAACACGCTCCTATGTTCTGTAATATAGCTCTCTATTGCACTTATTCGTACCTCCAAATTATTGGCTTTTTCTTTCACGGCATCACATATTTGCTTCAACACACCCAGATTCTTCTCCCCCTCATCTAACCGATTATTAAATGCGGACAGACGCTCATCAATAACTGTGTGTAGCTTCCTCATTGCCTCTTTATTTCCCTTATCCATTGCCTCCAATCTGTCCTTATTTGCTTCCAATCTTTCCTTAGTCTCCCTATCCATCGCTTCCAATCTTTCCTTAGTCTCCCTATCCATCGCTTCCAATCTTTGCTTATTTTCCCTATCTCTCTCCTTATTATCTCTATCCATCGCTTCCAATCTTTCCTTATTTTCCCTATCTCTCTCCTTATTATCTCTATTCATTGCTTCTAATCTTTCCTTATTATCTTTATCCATCTTCTGTAAAAACTGCAGTAGCACATTGTCATTTGCTACTTTCGGTGCGCTCACCCCGTTCGCCTGAGAAACCGTAGCTTCGCCAAGGGTAGCTTCATTTTCACTGCATACCTGACCTAGTCACGGCTCGCCCGCGTCGTCGGGAAAAGCCCCCGGTTGTGGACAAAGCCCGTCGCATAAAGAATCACCTAGCCGCGGTCCACTGAACAATTCAGCCCCTTCCGAGTGTTTGCTGTTCCCGCTCATTAGCCCATGGTACACCTATTTCCTGCTGTACTGCTATGTTCACCCCAGAATCACTATTCTGCATGGTGACTAACCTTTTCAGCTGGAACCTAGTTACAACGGACATTACGCAAAAAAAATTATGCAACGATCTTCCAGCCTTGGACGACATAGCAATTAATTACGTAAAAAAAAATAAAAGATCCTCACCAATCCAGAAAGAAATTGCAAACATAAAAAAATTTACTTCTTAGCGCTATCACAATATATTCCATCAAAAATAATCTTAACAGCAATAATCCTGGCAGGGTCGAAATTATGAGAGGCACCCACGTGCCTTGCTCATACTGTGGCATCAAGCAGTCAGGCCTGCAAGATGAGTGGTCTGCCAAGCGAGTGGATTCATTCTTATTTATCGAGTAACATGAACTCTCGTACTCACAATTTAGTTACAAATTATCCTCCTGTATGAATAATACGCAACGGAAACACGCATCTGACTATCAGTAATTTACAGAACTCTGACTGTTCACTACGCACTGGCAATACCACATTTTGTTTCCTTTTTATTTAACGGCTTTTATCAGCACGTGGCCATCGCACTGAATATGAGTGGCGCACACATTATAAATTCTGGATATCATGACAACATACAATTCGATGGAAAAGGCCACCAATCTTTTTCTTTTCACTGTCTTATTTATTCCGATAAATTCTGTAACCTAAACACACACATTCTATAACCTACAACAATAACACATGAGAAATTCCGCCCAGTGGGCATGGCTTTACATTGGTGAATCTCTATCTTATGGTCTCGTAATTATTTAACGCTACAGTGCACTTTCTGGATAGGATGGTGGATCTTTTATTATACCTCACACTTCGACACTCACAATCATCATCACGAAACATTCCTCCAGTCCGAGCGGTACCGAAGGAACAAGCATAACCCACTAATCTTCTGAAACTACCTTGCTACTCTCCCATGCAATCCACACATACCCAAATTACATGACATACACCACACTACAATATGCAATACTACACAGGGAATAGTCACAATATTATCACTTTCAGCTTTCCAACTTCAATTAATATTTATCCCAGTTTCACACGACACTGCCCCACCTTGTAATTCTACTTTCCTACTATGAACTCTGGAGATATATGCACGTCTTCCTGTGCAATGCAAGCCAAGTGGCGTTGCTGGATAGACGGCGGACTCACCTTGCTTCTCTCTGAGTTGGAATCTAGCGTCACAAGGAAACATCATGCAAAGTAATATTAAGAACATATTCATCACACACGCGAGTCCTCAACTGATACCATGGACGAGTACTTCACTTTATCCTTTGTCTCATACACAGATTGAGACTCACACAGTACTCACCACGTGGAAGCACTCATCTCTAATTTCAAGTCCTGCACACGCCATTTCTTAAATATTTCAACTTATGGTACACACGCTATTTCTTAAATATTTCAACTTATTGTACACACGCTAGTAATTCAGCTTAACTTAAGCACACAGAAGTATTTCACCTTATTGCTACATGTGGTTTCATTGTGACCGTTGGTCACTTCCGAAGATTACTACAATCCCATTAATATTACCTACCTGACATTTAATTCTCCCCACAAAAGTTCCTGCAATAGAGAAATTATTATTTCAAACTACTCTTAAATATTCCACATGCATACCATGTCTCCACTCTTTTGTCTTTATGGAGCGCAACTAAAATAGGTCTTAACAGCACAAGATCCAGCGGCAGAGTGCTGAAACATGGCCATTCGTCAGGTTGTCTCGCACCTCTGTCGAAGTGGGGGAGCACCTTGCTACCGTATTGGTCAGCCACATTTCAGGCGCTCAAAGCTCAGGTAAATTTCATCTCTTTGGTCCAACCAAAGGCGACCAAAGGATCGTCTCAAAGATGATCATATATTCACATTCACTATCTGCAGTTAGCAGACGACCATACATTCATTCATTTCACAGATCTCACCAAACTGGATGTAGGGATTTATTTTGTGGGAGTGCACATGTGATCAATTAAATAAATAAATTGTCATTCTTTCCCACACTGGTATCCGGCTTCGCTGTATTAATTGAAATTGAGTTATTTTACAAAAAAAATGTGTTGTTCTGACAAAAATAATGAAGTATGTTGTACCTATTTTCAATGGCGAGCAGTACTGTACCCTTTCAGCATGACAACATGAGCCAGTGATGTTTTGTTCATTTGGTGCGTAAATGTGGAGAGTATCATGTTCTGACAAATAGCTGGGTAGCAAAAATGATATAAAAGACGTCATATATATATATATATATATATATATATATATATATATATGTATATATATACAAAATAGATACAGATGATTGGCTTTCAGGGATGATAGCTATCGTGCAACGCTATGATCTGCGATACCGTTTATTGAAATCGCATAGGGTATTTAAAAGTTGTTGATTCAAATATTCATTGTGAAAATTTTTCTTCACTGCGAAATATTAGCTTCTATAGTTTTAAAGATATTGAAGTATTGTTGAGTCACTGGATGCGCCACATTGTTCTGCTATCACAGATGTATTCAGATTTGACTGTGAGTTATTATATAATCTCAAAGGTTTGTAACTTAGCCATTTTTCAGATTCTCTGACACTCCACCATTTCTTGGAGCATCTCCTGCGCAAAGGCTTTTCAAGAAACAACTGTCCAAGTTCCCAGCTTCGGGTTTTTCCCGATTGCCGGCGAAGTTGCTAGTCATTGTACCGGACTCGTCGTATCGGTCAGTCAGCCGGAAGCTGGAACTGCCGCTACATGCCTTGAGACCTGTGCCCGCTAGCGTTCAGGTGTACAACAAATTCAGCTCTTCTTGTACCGGTTCCAGGCAGCCGATTAGCTCGTCAACACACACGTAACGTTACACTCAGGGGAATTTTACGCTGCTGTAAAGACATAAACAATGCAACATTAGTATAAATGAGTATATTAATAGTAGTTGATAAGCAATTCTTTCTTTCATATACAGCAACCTTCTTCTGCTTTATATTCTGACTGGAGGTAATGGCCTCCCTGCTGATGATACTTCACGTTGGTTCTTAATGTTATGATGTAAAAATCTGCTTACTGTTGCTATAATATTTTTCTAGTTGTTATCCTTGTGGTACCGTAAACATGATTTAATGAATTTACATATTTTTCATTAGCAGTTGAAAAAAAAGGTGAGCTCCTTTGGCAATTAATCAAAACGTCCTGGATTCCGAGTTCGAACATACGCATTGTTTAAATTTTGAATGAAAATCATCGGCAACGCTGGTCGCAAACTTCCAGTATAAGAAATCACCCGTGATCTGCCAACGGCTTTGTCAAAGAGAGTGAAGGATTGGACGAAGATTCAGGGCATTCTCTTGACCTTGAGTTGGGGAAACTGCTCGGAAAATGCTGAAGAATCAACAGTGATGAGCAGTGTGAGAATTCCGAAGTCAATGCAAACCACTGTATTCAAGACACATTAGGTGTACCTACAGACATGTGGTGTGTAACTGTAAAAGTTTCATGTTGATCTTTCATTGACAACATATTCAAGATTAGTTCCCCATTTAGATCTACGGGACGTGACTGTCAAGGTGAAGATGATCATGGAAAAAAGATGGCATAACCAACGAGAGGGTAACATTCTACGAGCCAGAGTGTGGAGTGTTAGAGGTTTGAGCGTAGAAGGGAAGCTAGAAAATCAAAGAACGGAACTGCAAAGGCTCAGTTTAGATACACATGGAGTCATTATAGTGAAATGGAAAGAAGATACTGATTTCTGGTCAGAAGAATATGGGGTAATATCAACTGCAGTGAAGGAGTTCAGCAACATTGGAGAAAAATTATCCATGACAGATGAAGGAAAGAGGACTTAAAAAGCAGACTGATACAGGTGAAGAGGGCATGCCTGGCCAAGAGGAGACTACTGGTATATATATAACTGGAGGCATAATTATGTGAGAATCTTCAGTTGAGTGTAGTGTATTATTACGCAATGGGAAGTAAGGCATTTGAGCTTCCCACTGTGGGGGTCAAGGCTTTGGCGGATTTTCCGTAACGTGCACTGCAGAGGGCTCGGCATGTTCCGTGGGTGTCCGTGTTAGCAGACCAGTATCAGTTGCAAAGCGATTTAGAAGAGATTGCTGTATGGTGTGGCAGGTGCCAGTTGACGCTAAATAACGAAAAGTGTGAGGTGATCCACATGAGTTCCAAAAGAAATCCGTTGGAATTCGATTACTCGATAAACAGTACAATTCTCAAGGCTGTCAATTCAACTAAGTACCTGGGTGTAAAAATTACGAACAACTTCAGTTGGAAAGACCACATAGATAATATTGTGGGGAAGGCGAGCCAAAGGTTTCGTTTCATTGGCAGGACGCTTAGAAGATGCAACAAGTCCACTAAAGAGACAGCTTACACTACACTCGTTCGTCCTCTGTTAGAATATTGCTGCGCGGTGTGGGATCCTTACCAGGTGGGATTGACGGAGGACATCGAAACGGTGCAAAAGAGGGCAGCTCGTTTTGTATTATCACGTAATAGGGGAGAGAGTGTGATAGATATGATACGCGAGTTGGGATGGAAGCCATTAAAGCAAAGACGTTTTTCGTCGCGGTGAGATCTATTTACGAAATTTCAGTCACCAACTTTCTCTTCCGAATGCGAAAATATTTTGTTGAGCACAACCTACATAGGTAGGAATGATCAACAAAATGAAATAAGAGAAATCAGAGCTCGAACAGAAAGGTTTAGGTGTTCGTTTTTCCCGCGCCCTGTTCGGGAGTGGAATGGTAGAGAGACAGTATGACTGTGGTTCGATGAACCCTCTGCCAAACACTTAAATGTGAATTGCAGAGTAATCATGTAGATGTAGATGTGTGTGTCAGCCAAGTGTACAGAAGAGTGTTGGCTTGCAGCCAACAGTGATGATGGGGTCAGCTGGGACATGTGTGCCGTGGAGCTGGGCAGTCTGTGGAGCCAACGGTTGAAGTTGAGAGTGGCGGAGCTCTTGTGGGTATTGCGTACCTAGATGTGTTCCATTTGTGTGTGTGTGTGGGGGGGGGGGGGAGGGGGGCGCGGGGGACGCTTCGACGTCAGCGACGCTAAGGCCAAGCTGAAGGCATAAAACGAAGTGGACCGAATTGTGTTGGCTGGTGGCCATGATAGGGTCAGCTGGGACATGGAGTCTGTAGACCTGGGCAGTATGTGGAGCTAATGGTCGAAGTTGAGAGTAGGGGAGCCCTTGTGGTCATCGCCTACCTGGAGGTACCTTCAGTGTTTTTCCAGGTTGTAGAGAAAAAGGCAACCCAGGCAAGATACAGAATACAAAGATATTAGTATTACCATAAATATGGAGCACTCGAGTCTGCTGTAGTGGCGAGTTTCGGAGTTGGTTGATTTTGGGGATGGGACCAGACAGCGAGTTTATTGGTCCATCGAATTAGGAAAGGATGGGGAGGGAAGTCGACCATGCCCTTTCAAAGGAACCATTCCGGCATTTTCCTGAAGCGATTTAGGGAAATCACGGAAAACCTAAATCAGGATGGCCGGACGTGGGTTTGAACCGTCGTCCTCCCGAATTCGAAACCAGTAACCACTGCACTACCTCGCACGATCCAGATTCGGAGTAGTGTATGGCGGGTACCGTGTATGACGAAATATGTAAGTTAAACTGATGTGCTAAACTATGGACGAGAGCAACTTTCACATAATGAGACTTTGCCAAGTAACATAGCTCAATGAAACTTGGCCCATACATATTAAGAACTACTTCTGTAGTGTACAGAAGGTAACTGAAAGAAATACGCAATGAGGTAAACAGGAATGACACTTTTATTCAAAGATAACAATTAAACTGGAGTCACCGCTATTTATGGAGATCCCCTTGATTATACAAAAGGCGAGACAAGGGTCTTAATATGGTATGAAATCACCATGGAAGGCAGTGCATGCCCTCCATCGTACTTCCAAGCTCTCCGTTCCTCCATCAGCGCGGTTAACAACTGTTGAACGGTCGTTGGTGTGTGTGGACATGCTACGTATCAACCACATACTCAAGGGGATTTAAATTGGAGGACCGTGCAGATCAGTCCATTAACGAATCTTCCCTTTCTCAAAGAGCTCCTCTCTCTCCTCCTCTTCCTGAGCAGTTCGATGCAGCCACGCTTTGTCATCCATGAAAATGAAGTCTGGGCCGATTGCATACCTGAAGAGATGCTTATGGGAAGTAAGTACGGTTTCACAATAACGTTGACAGCAGAGTGCAACCCATTAGAATTTTGGATATCAGTGCAGCCGTGCAACGTATTGCCACCCCACACCATAACATCTGGATCAACAGACTATGTTCGACGTCGTTCCTGGGTATGGACGTACCCTCATATGCAGATTGGTGGTGACACGGTAAAGCACCCAGGAACATTATCGAACATGATTGTTTTAGTGGTACAGGTGCTATGGTGTGGGGAGGCATAATGTTGTATGGGCATACTGACATTCAGATAGTTGAACACGGTACAATCACCGATCAACGTCAGTGTATCACTGTCCTCCTTTCCCTCGTGCATCTTTTCAGAGGCTCTGATTTCATTATTATGTCTGACCGCATGGAATTGCAGAGGTTGCAAGTAGGCTGTTTAGGTTTTCTTATTGGTAACGCCACGTAGCGCTCTGTATGAAAATCACTGGATGTGCTGTGTGCAGTCTGTGGCTGGTTTGCATTGTTGCTTGTTTGTTAGCCCTCTGGACAATAAATAATTAAGAGCCTTGGGTGAAATGGGGTTGGGGTGCAGGTAAATTAAACACTTATACTGTCCTTTGTACGTGCAACTTCGATTTAAAAATAAAATGTCCTCACACTCCCTTCTCGAAAACTTACTTTAGCACCACACAATTCAAGATGGCCTTAAACTTATCTGGCGTGCAGCATTAAGCCCAAAGGCTGGTTTTGCCATTGCCTGCTTGTAGACAATAGAACTTGAGGGAGGCCTTAAAGAAACATCATCCAAATTCTCTGGTCCCTGTGGAATTATTGTAGGTCGCTTGAATCTTGGTGGTACATCCTTGACCCCATTACTAAAATTTTGCTGATGAGAATTGTTCATGTTTCTGCTTTCTTTCCCATGATTCTGTCCAAATTCCTGTCTGTTATTTCCATCACCTGAATAGAAACTTTGCTGCTGCTGACGTTGCGGACGGCCAAGACCACTGGTAAATCCATTTCCTGATGAGTACGGGAACTTGTCATGTGACATGCCAATACCACCAAGAGGAGGAGGACCTCTTAATGGAAATGAAGACATTGCAGGGTGTGAGAACATATCACTTGAGCTTCTGCTTCCTGGTACGCCAACGTGAGAACCAAATCCAGGGCGACCACCTCTGATATCATTATCTCTTATCTGATGTATAGGCATTGGGCCCTCAACACTCGCCGCCTTGCGACGAATCCAGTTGTTTTTTTCTGAGTTGTATCACATCTTGAAGCATGAAGCGGATTCTCATTGGCAGATCCTTGTTATCTGCATGAAGTGCCATTCGTTCAAAGTATTGATTCATCAGCATCTGGGCGCTTTCAGTGTCCAAGATGCGCCCACAAGTCTTCATTATCTGACAGAGGCACTCCAAATCCTCCGCCAGGTCTTTCGATGAGCCACCTCGACTCTTTTCGTGTAATAAGGATTGAATACACTAATGCAAGATACTTTCTGCAAGGATTTCCAATTTTCCCAGTTCTCCAATGAACTTAATGTTACCAAGCATTTTGCGTTTTGCGAACTGGCGCCTTTCCTCCCCTTCTGCCCCAACGGTCGATTGTGCCCTTCAAATTCCTCAGTTGCTCTTGATCGGTTTTCAGATTCAGCGCGACACTTGCTGATCAGCAGCCGACGGAATGTACAAGGCCCTGGTGGTGGTTCAAGATTTGGTGCTTCCTCTGACAATTTCTTGCACAATAGTGCATACATAGAACTGTACTTCGGCTCATCGAGTGCCTTTTCGAATATCAGTAATATAACTCCTGTAAGAATCTTTGGGGATTTGAGGTCTGTACGAAGCAGGTCATCACTCAGCTTCTGGAATTTTTCTGGGGTAAGTTTATTGAGGATCCCCCGCACCTTTCGAAAAACCAAATCTTCATTGCCTTCTGAGGTGAATGCATCTCGTCTTACAGCTGAAGGAGGGATCCAGCGCCGATTTACGGAGTGGGTGCGAGAATCGTCCCTTCATCCTCAAGGGGGTACACGCTTACTTTGTGTATCACGTGTTTGGCAAGCACAAGGAGCCCTAGCTAATATGGTATTTGCTTACACAACTTTACACATCGGTACCATATTTCTCTAACACATAATTACACAACTATCTGATCATTTAACTGAGAGAGACAAACGTTTTTACTACGTCAGTGACACATGTTTACGCAATTACAGAGTTGGATTACTTCACACTTACGAAATTGTATTTTGTCTGTACTTTGTGAACTGTTCATATTTTTTAGGACCCATTGTGATATTATGAGAGCTTTGAATGATATATTTGGTATGGGATCACGATTTTTAAAGTATGTTTGAGACAGATGACACTTTTGACATGAGCAGAGAATTTTTTGTAGGTTTTGAAATTATTGGAGGAAGCTACGACGATTTTTAGAGTTGACTGAGGTGTTATGATGTTATTATTACGATGACTATGTGTATTATGCTGTTGCGGTATGTTTATGATCAATAAGCTGATGCTATATGACTTATTTGATTATGCTACATATCTGTTATGATGAAATATTGAAGAAGTGTCGACGAATAAGGTAAGGCATAATGAGTAGTGGTTAGGGACTCTGGTTTGTGAAAAAGGTTGTTGGAAACCAAGAATCGTACTTTAAGAGTTATGAAATGTATGTAAATGCGTGAATGTATTACAATGCCGACGCAAATTTTTTGGACACTCTTATATCAATAGGATTTTGTTTCTACAGATTTGTAACGCAAATTCTTGACCTGTGAAATATTTTTATATGAGACTGTCACTGTAGCGGAAACTGCTGTCGTAAATATTTCGGTAAGAAAGTTAAGTGACCACCTTCACGTAATGTGTCGTGGGCACCCAGCTGCACGACAGACACCTGGAAAAAAGCCATTAGTGTGTGCCTAGCAGAGGTACAGATGGAGAAAAAAAAGGGGTCATTATCCTCGCTATTGACATTCCTTTGTAGAAAGCATCTTAAATACGACATGCTCATTACTTGGAAACATATCGTACTTTGTGCTATTTACTGAAATGCTTATGACTTGATGGGAAATATTCTTACATCTACAAACCTGATTATGACAAGTGTCATTCTACGAGAGTTGAGAGCTACTGACTTACGAAATGCCACATAGCTATTGAATGATGTTTTTATGCTTTGGTTTGCGTAATTGCTTATTTCAATTGATATCTGTTTTCCAGCTGTGTTGCAGCATTGGTTTTATAAAATAAACTTAAATGCATCTGCTAATGTGAACACTTTCTATCAACAGATCTATTAAATAATTATTTTCAGATCCACATTCTTCGAAAAAGGAGCTCTTGGAATGGACAGAACAATAAGAAGGGACTAATGACAGTAACTGCATATATAATTTTCTTTTCAAGTACTTGGTGATTTTTTGTAGAATTAGTTTTTGTGGTGCACCACTTTAATTACATAGACATTAAGATGTGAATATACATTTCCCTTGTCTGCATTGTTGTCTTTAGTGTAATATTTTTTCTGCTTGAGCTATGTAATGTTTAGGTATAAGTTATTGCATTTGCTGCTGCTGTGTGCCAGGCATAGTGCTACTAAATTTAACTTTGTATTACTCTGTTAAGCCAGTTTTACTACTGCTTTATTTTTCTTGTTGCTGCACATTGGCTCATATTAGTTGTAATTTTGCATTTGATTTGTTAATTTAGATTTATTGCTGCTTGGTTTGCCAATTTGAATTTTTTTTATCATTGCTGTTTGTGTTAATTTGTTACGTGCTGCTGCACTGCCTCATCCCTTGGTATATATATCTCAGCTCAGTAGATTTAAGTTAGCTTAAGAGGGGGTAGACTATATAAGAAACTAACTATGATGAATTGGAAGAAATGCATTGAGAAGCTATAAGAAAATGGTTTGGCCAAAAAAAAAAAAAGAATTTTGAAAGAGCATACGAGCCAAAACAGTAGGATTCAGGGACAACAAGTTTAGGTAGGATTTTCTTGGAAATAAATGTTGAGGTAAGATAATGGTAAATAAATAATGAGGTAAGAAATGTGTGAACATATAAATACAGAAAGCATGCTTGGATTGGATTTTTTTTGGTGGAAACAAATGTTGAAATAAGATCTACAGAACAAAGTTTTGGGGTGGACTGGAGTACCAAATGTCACACTGAAAACAAACCCTGTCCTGTATTTTTGTGTTATTACACTATGTGAATTTGTGTTTTTCCTGTCTGTATGTGTTTAGCTAATAAGATTTATGTTGTAGAATTTTCTGATAATATGTTATTTACCTTTTAAATATGCTTAGACATTATTTATTCTGTTTTGTTGCTCATATGTGAAGTTGATGTTTCAAAAGTTATTCTGATCTTTATGTATGTACTTATGTCATAATTATTTTAACACTGATGTACATGTTTATTTCTATTCTTTTGTAAAGCCTGTTTTACTACAAATGTTATCTGTATTGTATTGTTCTTTAATGATGTATTTTGTACCTTTGTTATTGTATTCTTATGTTATAAAAGTGTAATTGATACCAGTTCATCAAATTAAGTATCTTGTAAGTTACATTTCACTGCACAAATTTCTGTTGGTCATAGTATATGGACAATATGTGAGAAGTAGGGACTCATAGTGTTTGCACGTGTGTTAATAATTCAGCAAGGGACTGGATAACAACATTGCTGGTTCTAAGGACAATTAAAAAAAAATTTTTTGTGAGTGCACAAATGGTGGTTTATGGACTTGCTACATTGTCGCAAGACTCTTCAATGGTGATTGTACACCTGCACAGTCGCAACAGATTATTGCTGGCTGTCTCTACAAGGACTGCAGTGGGTCTGAACCTCTGGTAGCCCACCAATACCATAATCTCTACCAGGACTACAGTGGGTCTGCTCTGTGATGACCTACCTACCAATACTCTTCAAAATTTCGACTGACTCTGCTGTGGGTTTGCTCTGTTGTGGACCAATACCTGTCTGCATGTCAAGAGTCAGCACTGTCTTTCCGTTGGAAGGACAACACTACTTCTTCAAGACTGCATGGAAATCCACTACTTCCGTGTGCATTTTCTTTTACTGCTCAGACTTTGAGGAAAAAAAAAACCACTCCAATTTTACTGTGATGGATGATCAGGACTGTCTTTATGGACTGTGAGAAAATTTTAGCTTTTGACCAATATTGTATCAATAAGTGTGTGCATTTGGTTTCTTTGTTATTGTAATTTTGACAAAATTTTAACAAATATGTATTGGCCAGTGCCCTAAATAATTTGTAAAATTTTTTGTGGGGAGCATGGGGGCTATGTAAGTAGGCTGTTTAGGTTTCCTTATTGGTAACGCCACGTAGCGCTCTGTATGAAAATCACTGGATGTGCTGTGTGTAGTCTGTGGCTGCTTTGCATTGTTGCTCGCTATTGTAGTATTGGGCAGTTGGCTGTTAACAGCGCGTAGCGTTGCGCAGTTGGAAGTGAGCCGTCAGCAGTGGTGGATGTGGGGAGAGAAATGGCGGAGTTTTGAAATTTGTGAGACTGGATGTCATGAACTGCTATATACATTATGACTTTTGAACTCTGTTGAGATAAATACATTGTTTGTTCTCTATTGAAATCTTTCATTTGCTAACTATGCCTGTTAGTAGTTAGTGCCTTCAGTAGTTTGAATCTTTTATTTAGCTGGCAGTAGTGGCGCTCGCTGTATTGCAGTAGTTCGAGTAACGAAGATTTTTGGTGAGGTAAGTGATTTGTGAAAGGTATAGGTTAATGTTAGTCAGGCCAATTCTTTTGTAGGGATTTTTGAAAGTCAGATTGCGTTGCGCTAAAAAAATATTGTGTGTCAGATTAAGCACAGTCATGTACAATTTTTCTAAGGGGACGTTTCAAGGTAAAGGATCTCTTGGAACGAAAGAACATTCGGCAAATGAAGTTGTCGGCCCATTCCTCCCACTTAAATCCCATCGCACATGTGCAGGGTGCCGTGATGTACTGCAGCACGTCTACAAGCACCGACGACCATTTGTGCCCCCGGAGGAACTGGACGCTCTACCTTACCAACCACGTGACCACAATGGGAACACCTTGCAGAGCATGCTTTGCCGTCCACGGTGATTACACACCCTATTAAAAACCATGTCCTCCCATTCGTAATGTCCAGTGTACCAACATAAATTGCGGTGACTTCAGTGTAATTATAGTCGTTGAAGAAAACTGTCACTCATGGGGAACGTTGGTGCACTCAGCGACTGTGATCTGATTTAAAAATGATAGAGCAGAGTAATAAGTCGTCCTTTTTTCAGGTTTTATCTGGTAAATCCAGATTTCGGCTAGTGCCTAGCCATTATCAATGCACTATTTTCTAGTCTCAATGCATGTCAGTTCCCTGTTGTTCGGGCGTCAGTCACAGTTCTTTGAATAGTACTGTATAATACAGTGTACTGCTGTATAAATACAGTATACTACTGTGTTTATACAATAATAATTTTTAGCTATTTCACATCGGTCAATTGAGAGATATTTCTTGTCACAGAATATTTGAATATCGATAGACAACAGCTTTCATCGTCTCTCTGTATAAATTGACTTTATTCACAAGCACACAGGAAATTGCACGTGGTGAAATTTTTAGATAAACATCAGCTGTTCAGTTTAACAATCTTCATTTGTCCTCGTAGCATTCGGCTGGTGTACAGTATGTAGCGACGGACATAAGTCGTACTGGATCATTACGTCTGCTATGGAACGACGACTCTTAGAGGGATGAAAAATGGCCCCCTATTGTTTTGCTAATTGGCAGACGACTTCCCTAAATTACCACGCCTCATATTAGTTTCTAATCTGAAACAAGATAATTATTCAGCTGAGCCATTTGTTATCTGAACTACTTGCATAGAACGAAGCGTATAATCGTGACATGATACGCAGGACATTCCACTAACGTCATTTAGTTCAAAAATGTTTCGGAATGGCAAGTACTTTCAGTTACAGGAATAGCATAAGGTGTTTCGTAAAATATTGTGGACAGCGATTCCCCGAACCTTTGTTAACAGTAGCGATATGAATCTCAGCTTTGTTTTAACAATAGAACGTCTGTTTTTGTAGTACTGGATGAGACAAAATAGTGATATGACCATTCCGTAAGTACTCAAAGTACTGTGAAGCGGAATCTGCTAACAATTGTAATTATTTAATCATCTTTAATCTTTAATATTATGCGGCATCGATTAAATGATCTTAAGGGGCACTGTTTCGAACTAATGGGTTGACAATCACCTATTTCACTTAATTGTCAGAGGGTATACAATCCAGGTTGGTAAGAAAACTCTTTTCCGATGAATCTTGATTTACTGTTGGTTGTAGTAATGGCTGAGTTGGTACGAGACCCTGTAGACGTGATCTCTTGTTAGCACTGTTGTCTTCAAGTTCAAAATATTCAAATGTGTGTGAAACCTTATGGGACTTAACTGCTACGGCCATCAGTCCCTAAGCTTACACACTACTTAACCTAAATTACCCTAAGGACAAACACACACACCAATGCCCGAGGGAGGACTCGAACCTCCGCCGGGACCAGCCGCACAGTTCATGACTGCAGCGCCTAGACCGCTCGGCTAATCCTGCGCGGCGTCTTCAAGTGATAGAACGGTTGGTTGAGGCGTTGTCGAAAAACAGCCCTAATTCTGTCCTTCACAAGAGTTGCTTGTCAACTGCGACAACGGCTGTGGTCGCACAGCGTTGAGTGCCAGGCAGTTTCCAGTCAAGACCAAACAGAGAATGATTTTGCTCGCACTGTTCTCCATAGATTTTCTACCGATTTCTAGAAGCAAAACAGAGCCAAGATGGAAACTTTTTTAACTTAGGAACAAAATTGGCTGAAACGGGTGACAGCATTTACAAAGACCAGCAGTCCTACGTGACAAACACTTCTGAACGTACGACGGTACGCCACTTGATTGAAAGCAGTCTGCATCAGAGGCATATAAGGAAAAATATCAGTAGTAGAGGACTAGATATACTTTTCATTGTTGCCAGAA
This sequence comes from Schistocerca cancellata, assembly GCF_023864275.1. Classification (NCBI taxonomy): domain Eukaryota; kingdom Metazoa; phylum Arthropoda; class Insecta; order Orthoptera; family Acrididae; genus Schistocerca; species Schistocerca cancellata. The sequence continues at coordinate 312,835,292 of NC_064630.1, read as the reverse complement.
TCTTCAATATATTTTGAGAATGATATTACAATATAATTGATAGATAGCAAGGAAAAACATACTCATCCCCAAAACAGATGTGATTGTGAAAAGGTGTATTAGAATCTGTAAGTTGAATAGTTTACCTATTAACAACCGTAAGTTGTTTTATAAGAAGTAAGTTACAGTCATTGCAATGTAATCTTTATTTGCTTGTATTCAGATATTTCTTCGCAACAAGTTTGCCTGTTTCGGCTTAAAGCGCTATTTTCAATTTTCAAGTGCACTTGTGCATATTGTGAATGTTGTTGTTGTTGTTGTGGTCTTCAGTCCAGAGACTGGTTTGATGCAGCTCTCCATGCTACTCTATCATGTGCAAGCTTCTTCATCTCCCAGTACCTACTGCAACCTACATCCTTCTGAATCTGCTTAGTGTATTCATCTCTTGGTCTCCCCCTACGATGTTTACCCTCCACGCTGCCCTCCAATACTAAATTGGTGATCCCTTGATGCTTCAGAACATGTCCTACCAACCGATCCCTTCTTCTGGTCAAGTTGTGCCACAAACTTCTCTTCTCCCCAATCCTATTCAATACTTCCTCATTAGTTATGTGATCTACCCATCTAATCTTCAGCATTCTTCTGTAGCATCACATTTCGAAAGCTTCTATTCTCTTCTTGTCTAAACTATTTACCGTCCATGTATCACTTCCATACATGGCTGCACTCCATACAAATACTTTCAGAAATGACTTCCTGACACTTAAATCTCTACTCGATGTTAACAAGTTACTCTTCTTCAGAAACGCTTTCCTTGCCATTGCCAGTCTACATTTTATATCCTCTCTACTTCGACCATCATCAGTTATTTTGCTCCCCAAATAGCAAAATTCCTTTGCTACTTTAAGTGTCTCATTTCCTAATCTAATACCCTCATCATCACCCGACTTAATTCGACTACATTCCATTATCCTCGTTTTGCTTTTGTTGATGTTCATCATATATCCTCCCTTCAAGACACCATCCATTCCGTTCAATTGCTCTTCCAAGTCCTTTGCTGTCTCTGACAGAATTACAATGTCATCGGCGAACCTCAAAGTTTTTGTGAATAGTGAGTCTTAATTACATCATACTTAGGATTAACAACATCAGTTATTTTGCTCCCCAAATAGCAAAACTCCTTTGCTGCTTTAAGTGTCTCATTTCCTAATCTAATACCATCATCATCACCCGACTTAATTCGACTACATTCCATTATCCTCGTTTTGCTTTTGTTGATGTTCATCTTATATCCTCCCTTCAAGACACCATCCATTCCGTTCAACTGCTCTTCCAAGTCCTTTGCTGTCTCTGACAGAATTACAATGTCATCGGCGAACCTCAAAGTTTTTCTGAATAGTGAGTCTTAATTACATCTTACTTAGGATTAATAACATCATTTTTACTAATTACATTTTTACTTGCTTCTAGGTGGAATTAACGGTCATGTGGCATCCGGTAGTCGACTTTGATCTGTCTGTTATCAAATAATTTTATTATGGTCAAGTAGTTTTTATATCATGATTTTTTTCATGATAATTGACCCCCCTGTCCGCCCCCCCCCCCCCCGCCACGCCTTGTAAAGGCTCCACAATGTACAGATGTACAGCAGAACAACGATCCGGGTGTCTCGGGACCGGGCCCGATCTGTACAATCAGATAATCGAATAATAGGGTAAATCAGGAAAACGTGTGTTTTTAGTTTTTTTTTAAATATGTACATTTATGCACACGTATTACTGCCATATTAATTTGATGACTACAAATCAATGTTGTTCGGATTTTATGCAGTACTTTTCTATCATAGAATGTCAGTTCTTGAAAATGTCGGTCAGAGTCATTTGTTTTGCTGTCTTTAATCGTTTGGGGCAGCCAAGTCTTCATCCGCTTGACGGTGAGCGACTGTACATTGTCACACTTAAGCTGCCCCTCCATCCGTGTCCGCGCAGTGCCAAATGGTTCAAATGGCTCTGAGCACTATGCGACTTAACTTCTGAGGTCATCAGTCACCTAGAACTTAGAACTAATTAAACCTAACTAACCTAAGGACATCACACACATCCATGCCCGAGGCAGGATTCGAACCTGCGACCGTAGCGGTCGCTCGGCTCCAGACTGTAGCGCCTAGAACCGCACGGCCACTCCGGCCGGCCAGCGCACTGTCAAGACACGCAAAGGCCTCACCATCTGACAGCCCCGCATCTGGTTCAGATCCACCTAGCCACCAGCTTCTGTCTTATCTTTGAATAATTTCCTTACCACTGAAATTTGAAGTCCAGAAGTTTGAAGTTTGAAGTCCAGAAACCACTCGACTGTATCCTCTGTACGTCAAGCGGAACGTCCAGGAATTTTCAAAAGGATCTTTCTTATGTCTTCAAGTGATATTGCATCCTCTTCCGCTTTTCTTTCTTCTTCTCATCTTCATTTCATGTACGTCATCTTTGGTAGAATCGCCTTTCAATTTCTTCCAAGCTCTTTTTAGTGTGGTTGTCTTCACCAAATTTCATGCTTCCGCAACCAGCAAAGAAACTCTTTTAAACTGAATTTTTGATGATGAGCCACAGTGCCTTCTTCATTTCCAAATGATATCAAACGTTTCCTCGACATGTCGCTCCAAGGTTTAGATAACTATTCCGTTCATAGGCTGCAGGAAACTCGATGTGTTTGGCGGCAGGAAGAGCGTTTTTAATGTCTATATTCTCCGTCAGGAACGCCTTCTGTGGGGTGCGTGGGTGCATTGTCCAGAATTAATATCTGCTTAATGTCTTCGTTCCCTATCCGCCCGTTTTTTTTTTTTCTTCAGTCTCGAAAACTGAATCGTACCAATGACGAAACAAAGTAGATTTCATGCACGCCTTTGGCTGATTCTTGTAAAAAAATGGGAGGATTTTCAACGTTTTAGGAAGCACAGGGATTTTCCGATATTCCTATAAACAGAAGAGGTATTTGTGATTTCCCGTACAGTTTATAACTGTACTTAAATCAAACTCACGAGTACTGTGCCTTGCCTTGAAATTCCGTAACAAGCCATTGCTTGTTTTTAAATGAAGACAAACTGTCTATTTTCTCAGTCAAAAGTTTTGCTTTTTGTAAACAGTCGACCCCGAAAAAGGGATTGCCATTGCTCGCTGCAGTGGTTCCTTCAAGCTCTTTGTTTTCGGCTGTTTTCCTATCTTTTCTCGGCGAACTCCCATATTTACCCCCAAGGACATACATAAAGTTTAAAATGGGGGACATTTCTGAAATTATTTATACTCCCAAGCTAAACATCTCGGCTAACTGCTCAAAACTCGCGCCTTTGTCTAATTGTTCAAGGACTTTAATTTTGTCTGTCAACAGTAACACAATGCGTGTCCTTCTAGAAGTCATATGCCACAAAGTAAATTAAAACACACGCACAAGACACGGAAGACGGAAGTATATCGACAAATCGGTGTGTACTTTAGGTCGCTACATAGACTGACGTAGGCCAAACAGTGACGCGACGATTTCATCAAGAATGGCGGCACAGAGGTATGTGGACAGCAGGATTTGCCGGAGAAGATAAGGCCGTGTTCAACAGTGGGGCGAAACCTAAAACAGGTCAGTTTCCGTCGCACCCTGTGTAACTAAGAATTTATACAGTATTATGAAAAGGAAAGATTGCTACTCACCATGTTGTGTCGCAGACAGGCACAGCGAAAAGACTACTACACATAAGCTCTTGGTCAGAAGACCACCTCCCGAGCCAGATAACATACACATACACACATTCACTCAGACGCACCTCACACACAAATGACCACTGTCTCTGGCTCCCGATGCCAAACTGTGTCATCGAGACACAGTGGTGTGTGTGAGCTGCGTTCGCGTGAATGTGTGTGTGCATGTAGTTTAGTTGGGAAGAGGGCCTTCTGGCCGAATGTTTATGTGTTTGGTAGTCTTTTTGTTGGGGCTTGTCTGGAACTCAACACCTCCGCTATATGGCGAGTAACAAACTTCAAAAAATGGTTCAAATGGCTCTGAGCACTTCGAGACTTAACTTCTAAGGCCATCAGTACCCTAGAACTTAGAACTACTTAAACCTAACGAACCTAAGGACATCACACACAGCCATGCCCGATGCAGGATTCGAACCTGCGACCGTAGCGGTCACGCGGTTCCAGACTGAAGGGCGTAGAACCGCTCGGCCACATCGGCCGACCCGTAGTGAAGTAAAAATCATTTTGACGCTCCACCGCTGTTAAGGTCTTTGAAGTTAGGGTACCAACTATGACTGGAAAGGGATGAGAAAGGAAGTTGACAGCGGCCGTGTTTGTACAACTATCCTGCCCGGTAAACAACAAACTTCCTTTTTATAATATTCTCATTATTCCATCCTGGATTTTCCGTTGTTTAAGTATTTCTATAGAGTGATATCAAAATTCCTTAATCATGTGTGCTAGTTTCATTAGACTTACAGACTATCAGTTATTGCATGAATAGGATGTGTTTTTCGAAGTGGACACATTCCGCAATGTTGAATACTACTGTGATTTTTATTTGTGACTCTAAGACTTATTTATTGACGACATTCAGAAGTGTTGAATATAACTATTAGTTCATAGACTTGGGCTACGTAAGAAAATGGTACTGCCGGCCGGTGTGGCCGTGCGGTTCTAGGCGCTTCAGTCTGGAACCGCGTGACCGCTACGGTCGCAGGTTCGAATCCTGCCTCGGGCATGGATGTGTGTGATGCCCTTAGGTTAGTTAGGTTTAAGTAGTTCTAAGTTCTCGGGGACGGATGACCTCAGATGTTAAGTCCCATAGTGCTCAGAGCCATTTTTTGAAAGTGATACTAAAATAATCTTCAAAAAATTATATCTAAGGAAGGAAGTTTTCTTTTGTTTTAAATGTGTAGTATGAAAACATGTCTGGATCCAAATACCTTACTACACGCATACTCTCAGGCCAAATAGTGGTTTCTGCTTGTTTATGTACTAGAAAACACACTATTATTTGAAAACTTTGTCTTTTTCGTTTTAAACACCACAATGTCTTTTTTGCTAGCAATTTCGTCGTGATAATGATTCTCTCGACTTATCTAAATGGTAGATTCGAGTACAGTTTAAGAAAATAACCTATAAGGAACAAATAAAAATATAATTAAAGTTAAATAGGTACCAACGAACTGTACACAAGTATATAAACAATTATTATGGACAAGGAAAAATGCGAAAAGGTAACTTTAAAAAATAGTTGATGTGTGAAATCTTGTAGGACTTAACTGCTAAGGTCATCAGTCCCTAAGCTTACACACTACATAACCTAAATTATCCTAAGGACAAACACACACACCAATGCCCGAGGGAGGATTCGAACCTCCGCCAGGACCAGCCGCACAGTCCATGACTGCAGTGCAGTGTTTGTAAATATTGTATTATATTTATTTTTAAAACTCTTTGCTTGCTCTGGATTTTACCAGGGTCAGCGACGAATAATACAAATTTTTACCTAGGCTTCATTTTTATGCTAGAATTGCATTACAATCTATTTGATAATGCAGCTTAAAATTAATGCTGATGACATTTCTTCAAGGTAATTATAATTATAACCAAGTAACCTGCGGGGATTCAGTCGCTTTCCTAACTTTTTAATACATTGCTTGTGATTAGATCTTAGTCCAGTTTCCAAATGTGGGTAATTACTTTCAAGCAGGACCTTACGTCGACAGTCTCTTCATAATTTTTTACTGTTATCTCTGTCTCGTCTTCCAGCTTCAAGTTCATCTTCCTATGATTTCCCTCGAGATTCGCATGTACTTAATGTAATGCCGCTTCTTCTTCCATAAGCGGCAACCAAAAAGTTTTAGTTTGAAGGCCGTACAGTCACTATTCTGGTCGAGCAAAAGAGCCGTCACCATTGAAGCAGTCATCCCACCGACGCACTAGGTTGAAAGTACCCGTTTGGTAGAACATCGTATCCTGCTCCGTGAACAAGGCCGTAACTGTCTGCTGCACATGCTCATCCCACAGGAATCGTCAGCCATTCAAGGCCCTTTTTAAGTGACCGAAGGCGTGATAAAAGCGTGGGGACACATTAGGACGACAGTGTGGGTGTCGTTCGAGTGTCTCCCACCTGAGTTCGTGTAACGTATGCATAACGACATTTGAGGTGTGGGGACGTGCGACGTGCGTTATCATGAAGTGGTTTTCCACGGACATGTTCAATTTCCGATAGATGACGACCAGTGTTTGTTCTTCAGCAGCCATGAAAAGAATAACGGCACGTCGGTCCTATTATGATACATTTGGTAATAACTTCCCCACAGTTCACATTTCAGCATTCACCGCACGCACATTGGTGAGACACCAATGTCACACTAATTCTATGCCTACATATCGATACTTACATACCCGCGTAGGAGTTGCGCTGCGTTGTGTATACGCTGCAGCGACGCCCTCAACGGAAACTCTTTGGTCGTACCTTATAGCATTCCACCAAATAGTTAATTCTAGGGTGAGGGATTCGCATAATATATATTTTGTTGTGATATCCTTCTACATCATTCGTTGTTCGTTGCCTTTTTCTGTAGCAATTCCACATTGCTATGGGAATAACTTACTAGTTTTGTAGCAAGGTATCCACAAAGTAGTTAAAAAATTGAGGGAGTGTTTCGTTATCAGGAGCTTTCGGATGAATCTCAACCTAGCTGTTACTTATCTTAACCGGTTTTACAAATATTAGCGCTGCACTGATGCTGACTTCAAGGCTTAAATCTTCGTTCTGATGGTGTGCACTGGTCAAGTATACCCACGATGTTTAAAAGGACAAACCACTGGGAATTGCATTAATTGTCAGTCTACATAGTAGGGAATGGTGTAATTTTTCTCGTTTTAAATATGAATGGAAGTTAGTGGTTCCAGCCTTAGTGGCCGAGCGGTTCTAGGCGTTACAGTCTGGAACCACGCGACCGCTACGGTCGCAGGTTCGAATCCTGCCTCGGGCATGGCTGGGTGTGATGTCCTTAGGTTAGTTAGGTTTAAGTAGTTCTAAGTTCTAGGAGACTGATGACCTCAGAAGTTAAGTCCCATAGTGCTCAGAGCCACTTTTTGAAGTTCGTGGTGCTGCGCAAAGAATAAATAAGGAAGTTTGTTAACTAAGGTATTAACCTATGGCAGTGGTTACTGTGGTGTCACCGCCAGACACCACACTTGCTAGGTGGTAGCTTTAAATCGGCCGCGGTCCATTAGTACATGTCGGACCCGCGTGTCGCCACTGTCGGTAATTGCAGACCTAGCGCCACCACATGGCAGGTCTAGAGAGGCGGACTAGCACTCGCCCCAGTTGTACGACGACTTTGCTAGCGACTACACTGACGAAGCCTTTCTCTCATTTGCCGAGAGACAGTTGGAATAGCCTTCAGCTAAGTCCATGACTACGAACTAGCAAGGCGCCATTAACCATATCCGGAGAGAGTCTCACTTGTATTAACGAGCGATGTACCACAATGATGGAATTAAAAGTTGAGTATTAACTTAGCTACGTACTTTTCTTTAGTGCATTCATAACGTATCCTGTTCCAGAATTCACGCCCGTCTGCGTTAGTTAGCGTGCATTTCAGCCTCCTCTATCTACAAGGTGTTGGCACATTTGCCAACACATCAGTTACCATACCCGATTGTGACTGGAATTCCTCAAGCATGATGAGAAGGTTCCTTTTATACCTCTAACATATCAATTAATAAATGTGCAGCGGTGTAATAATGACGAATGCCGACTTACGTATCTGTTTTAATCAAGCAGAAGCGACCACTCAAGGCAACTATAGTTGGAGTCACGAATGATGGCGGTCGGTTTTAAGCTTATTTTGCACACCTACGTCACTCATTCTCCGACAGCCAGTAATGTTCTGAGCGCTCTGATGTGAATATGTAGCCAATGCTAGCATTAAACGGAGTGGTAGCGAGTTATTTAGAGAGTTTTTATTACATTTGCTACGAGTTGTCTTGGTTGATGGTGGTGTTCAGCAACAAATTCCACACAGGCAAGTGAAATACATTATTTGCCGGAGTACACGCTTTCATTAAACGCAAATCATGTGTATGTGCATACCGCACTGTCACTTGGAAACAACATTGCAGTCACCATCAGCGTCTTGAGCTGCGCAAAGAGCCATCGTTCATGGATCGGGCTATAGTGGTGTGTAGCCTAAACAATACTTATTACTACCGCCACCACGCTGCATACGGTTACGCAACTTTATGTATACACAAATCTACGGTGTGCAGAAAATCTCTGTGTACGCATGTTTCTGTACACTGACGGGCACCACAAGCACAACGTGCGCGTACTACTTGTACAACAATGCTCTTACTGCATTCATCGTTCACTGGAAGATTTTAACTTTTAATACACACGTGCGACTGATTGTAGAATAGCCGGCCGAAGTGGCCGTGCGGTTAAAGGCGCTGCAGTCTGGAACCGCAGGACCGCTACGGTCGCAGGTTCGAATCCTGCCTCGGGCATGGATGTTTGTGATGTCCTTAGGTTAGTTAGGTTTAACTAGTTCTAAGTTCTAGGGGACTAATGACCTCAGCAGTTGAGTCCCATAGTGCTCAGAGCCATTTGAACCATTTGATTGTAGAATGATAAACAGACATACAGTATACTGTGTACTGTAATAACTATGCAACAAAAAGAACAATTTTAGTCATACAGTGCAAATTTCTTTTTTTTCTAAAGTCATCCGCATAATTGGTGATCCGGATAGGTTGAGTTCGGATAGTTGGAGCTCTACTGTTCTCTTTCCATCAGTTCCAACCTGTCTTCTATGCGTAATAGTGGAATTCCTTTTGCAATGTTTATATTGACGTCCTTAATTTTAATTTAATGGAAGTTAACTTTTCTGTATACTGAATCCCTCCTCTCAGCAAATATACCTTTTTCAATTTCTTCACGTTTTTCATACCAAAATTTCACATTAGCTTCCATGCACGTCCTATCGATTTCATCTTAAACGTCTCATATTACTGTCCTCCAGGCCGATTCCAAATATAAATCCTCCTCTTGTAGTTCTTCAACAGTGTATTTACTATTAGTGACTCAAATTCACTGAAAAATTCAAGAAGTCTTTCCTCTCATTTTTTCCTACTACAGAGCTCAGATTTTTCCGTAACAACTCCTTCTATTCTTTCCTTACTAAGGCGTTCCAACATCCAATGATTATTAACTGAACGAATTAAAAAAATGGAAAGTTAAGGAGAAGGGACTTGTATAACTTGAAAGTATCAGTAGTTGCTGAATTTTTCTGAGGGGACGTTAGACAGTGATTGATACAGCACTGAGAAGGAACAGAATAGAAGACTCATGAAGAATGGATAGCTTTGAGAGACAAAACGGTGAAGGCAGCAGAATATCAAATATGCAGAAAGACAAGGACCAGAAAAAAATACTTGAATAAAAAGAGATATTGAATTCAATAAGCGAAATCAGAAAAAATTAAAATGCAACAAGTGAAACATGCAAAAAGGAATACAGACGGATGAGAATTGAAAGTCGAAGGACATGAAAGGGACGAAGTAGTTGAAAAAAGAGTGAGTCAGGTTTGTAGCCTGTCGTTGTTGTGGTCTTCAGTCCAGAGACTGGTTTGATGCAGCTCTCCATGCTACTCTATCCTGTGCAAGCTTCTTCATCTCCCAATACTTACTTCAACCTACATCCTTCTGAATCTGTTTACTGTATTCATCTCTTGGTCTCCCTCTACGATTTTTACCGTCCACGCTGCCCTCCAATACAAAACTGGTGATCCATTGATGCCTCAGAATACGTCCTACCAACCGATCCCTTCTTATAGTCAAATTGTTCCACAAATTTCTCTTCTTCCCAATTCTATTCAATACCTCCTCATTAGTGATGTGATCTACCCATCTAATCTTCAACATTCTTCTGTAGCACCACATTTCGAAAGCTTCTATTCTCTTCTTGTTCAAACTACTTATCGACCACGTTTCACTTCCATACATGGCAACGCTCTATACAAATACTTTCAGAAATGACTTCCTGACACTTAAATATATACTCAATGTTAACAAATTTCTCTTCTTCAGAAACGCTTTCCTTGCCATTGCCAGTCTACATTTTATATCCTCTCTACTTCGACCATCATCAGTTATTTTGCTCCCCAAATAGCAAAACTCCTTTACTACTTAAGTGTCTCATTTCCTAATGTAATTCCCTCAGCATCACCCGATTTAATTCGACTACATTCCATTATCCTCGTTTTGCTTTTGTTGATGTTCGTCTTATATCCTTCTTTCAAGATAATGTTCATTCCGTTCAGCTGTACTCCCAAATATTTTTCTGTCTCCGACATAATTACAATGTCATCGGCGAACCTCAAAGGTTTTATTTCTTCTCCATGGACTTTAATTCCTACTCCGAATTTTTCTTTTGTTTCCTTTACTGCTCGCTCAATATACAGATTGAATAACATCGGGGATAGGCACAACCCTGTCTCACTCCCTTCCCAACCACTGCTTCCTTTTCAAGCCCCTCGACTCTTATAACTACCATTTGATTTCTGTACAAATTGTAAATAAACTTTCCCTCCCTGTATCTTACCCCTGCCACCTTCAGAATTTGAAAGAGAGTATTCCAGTTAACATCGTCAAAAGATTTCTTTAAATCTACAAATGCTAGAAACGTAGGTTTGCCTTTTCTTAATCTATTAAATAAGATAAGTTGTAGGGTCAGCATTGCCTCACGTGTTCCAACATTTCTACGGAATCCAAACTGGTCTTCCCCGAGGTCGGCTTCTACCAGTTTTTCCATTCGTCTGTAAAGAATACGTGTTAGTATTTTGCAGCTGTGACTTATTAAACTGACAGTTCGGTAATTGTCACATCTGTCAACACCTGCTAGCTTTGGGATTGGAATTATTGTGTTCTTCTTGAAGTCTGAGGGTATTTCGCCTGTCTCATACATCTTGCTCACCAGATGGTAGAGTTTTGTCAGGACTGGCTCTCCCAAGGCTATCAGTAGTTTTAATGGAATGTTTTCTACTACCTGGGCCTTGTTAGGTCTTTCAGTGCTCTGTTAAACTCTTCACGCAGCATCATATCTCCCATTTCATCTTCATCTACATCTTCCTCCATTTCCATAATACTGTCCTCAAGAACACCGCCATTGTATAGACCCTCTATATACTCCTTCCACCTTTCTGCTTTCCCTTCTTTGCTTAGAACTGGGTTTCCATCTGAGGTCTTGATAGTCATGCAAGTGGTTCTGTTTTCTCCATAGGTCTCTTTAATTTTCCTATAGGTAGTATCTATCTTACCCCTAGTGATATACGCCTCTACATCCTTACATTAGTCCTCTAGTCATTCTTGCTTAGCCATTTTGCACTTCCTGTCGATCTCATGTTTGAGACGTTTGTATATCTTTTCGCCTGCTTCATTTACAGCATTATTATATTTTCTCCTTTCATCTATTAAATTCAATTATTCTTCTGTTGCCTGAGGTTTACTACTATCCCTCATCTATTTACCTACTTAATCCTCTGCTACCTTCACTATCTCATATTCTCCTAGCTACCCATTCTTCTTCTACTATGTTTCTTTCCCCCATTCTTGTCAGTCGTTCCCTAATGCTGTCTCTAAAAGTCTCTGCAACCTCTGGTTCTTTCAGTCTATACAGGACCCATCTCCTTTAATTCCCACTATTTGGCAGTTTCTTCAGTTTTAATCTACAGTTCATAACCAATAGAGTGTGGTCAGAGTCCACATCTTCCCCTGATAATTCTTACAGTTTAAAACCTGGTTCCTAAATCTGTCTTACCATTATATAATTTATCTGAAATCTTCCAGTATCTCTAGGCCTCTTCCATGATACAACTTTCGTTAATGATTCTTAAACTAAGTGTTAGCTATGATTAAGTTATGCTCTGTGCAAAATTCTACCAGGCGGCTTCCTCTTTCATTCCTCACCCCCATTCCATATTCTCCTACGTTTCCTTCTCTTCCTTTTCCTATAATCGAATTCCAGTCACCCATGACTATTAAATTTTCGTCTCCCTTCACTATCCGAATAATTTCTTTTATCTCGTCATACATTTCATCAATCTCTTCGTCACCTGCGGAGCTAGTTGGCATATGAATTTGTACTACTGTGGTAGGCGTGGGCTTCGTATCTATCTTGGCCATACTAATACGTTCGCTATGCTGTTTGTGGTAGCTTACCCGCATTTCTACTTTTTTATTAATTAATATACATACTCCTGCATTACCCCTACTTGATTTTGTATTTATAACCCTGTATTCACCTGACCAGAAATCTTGTTCCTCCTGCCACCGAACTTCACTAATTTGCACTATATCTAACTTTAACCTATCCATTTCCCTTTTTAAATTTTCTAACCTACCTGCCCGATTAAGGGATCTGACATTCCACGCTCCAACCCATAGAATGCCAGTTTTCTTTCTCCTTATAAAAAACGTCCTCCTGAGTAGTCCCCGCCCCGAGATTCGAATGGGGGACTATTTTACCTCCGGAATATTTTACCCAAGAGGACGCCATCATCATTTAACCATACAGTAAAACTGCATGCCCTTGGGAAAAATTACGGCTATAGTTTCCCCTTGCTTCAGCCGTTCGCAGTACCAGCACAGCAAGGCCGTTTTGGTTAGTGTTACAAGGCCAGATCAGTCAATCATCCAGACTGTTGCCCCTGCAACTACTGAAAAGGCTGCTGCCCCCTCTTCAGGAACCACCCGTTTGTCTGGCCTCTCAACAGATACCCCTCTGTTGTGGTTGCACCTACGGTACGGCTATCTGTATCGCTGAGGAACGCAAGCCTCCACACCAATGTCAAGGTCCACGGTTCATGGGGAGGGGGTGGGGGATGTAGACTACGTCTATGTTATTCCGTCTGTACACTGTGGAAGGTGAAAAGAAAACAAAGAGGAAGTTAGTTCACGAAGAACAAAAAGCAGGAGGTTTGCCAGTGACACTATTGTTCTGTCAGATATGGCAATACAGAAAACCAGTGAAACGAAATGGATAGTGTCTTGAAAGGTAGTTATAACTCGAACATCAACAAAAGTAAAACAATGATAATAGAGTGTAATCGAAGTTGATCAGGTGAAGCTAGGCGAGTTAGAATAGGAATAAGAGACAAAAAAAAAGGACGATATAGAGTTCAGAGTAGAACAGAAATGATCATTTTGAAGTGTGGTAACAATAACAGTTGTGTATGCCTCACGTCTCGTGTAAAAATCATTCAGTTTGACGCCATTTCGGTAACTTACGTGTCCCTAACGCACAAACAGAGTAAAGGGAACCCACAGTTTAAAGTGGAATCTGAACTACATCTCGCTCCTGGTGACTCCTTGCTCGTTTAGGGTTGAGGGTTAGACTAAACGCATAGTGGAAAATTATGTGGTCCGACCAGGACTCGATCCCGTGACCTGTCGTTTCCCAGGCAAGTGATTTACCGCGTTTTTACCTTCAGAAATAATGAAAGATGGTCCTCGTCGCTTATTAAACAGGAAGAGACGAGAAGAAAAACATGTCTTCTCATTACGACTTGAGGACGCTCCGTGGTTCTATCGGCGTAATTATCGATGCATTTCTGCTAGTATCAATGTGGTTGCCTTTAGTGGTTCTAATTTTTTTTTTAAGTCCAGGACTGTCTTCTCAGCGCCACCAAACGTGCAGCGGATGGTGTGGCCGCCTATCTATGTCACAGAATTTGTGTTTGCTCCCGGAAAATACATGTCATCCGGGAAGCGGATCGACTGTGCAGTTATTCAGTCGGGAGTCACGTGTGTGAGGAAAATCAACATTTGGCACTCCAAATGTTAAATATCATTCGCCGATCCGCAGAGAGAGCGATGGTCATCTGTTTCCATCACTCCACAGGTGACACATACTGGAGAATCTGCGAGATAAATTTCATGTAGTCGAGACTAGCACATCTGCTAGCCGTTAACCGTTATGTACGAAGTAGACTGAAAGTCCGTATCAAGATGGTGTCCCCACTGGCAGCCAAACAGCACGCCACTATACGTGGGGCTATTCCCTTTATGTCACATTCGGCGCCCTACTCAGCAAACAAGTTGTTGTATATCGCCCTCGCCGATGCCAAATGTGTGGACAATAGTGCAGTGTGTGTGTAACAGTTCAAGAAAGAATTGGCAATGCAGAAGAAAGGGGCTGGGATGTCTGATAACAGCGCCGCTGGAGAGAGAAAGAGAGAGTTCGGCACTAAGGCTTCCAGCAGCAGGCTTGTAAGAGTTGTAGGGCAACGTCACCACATCTTCAAGTGAGAGCTGACAAATAGACTTAGCTCTACCCTGAAGATGAAAAAGGCTCAAGCCCAATCTGTTCCTCTAGAGAGTGAGGAGCTCTTAGCATATCTTAAAAGCATACTGGTACTAGCAAAGGATTCCAAAGCTACCAACATATGGCGGACCAGAGATGGCGAGATCGGAACAGTATGCTCAACATGGGGAACGCGAGACGCCAAATAGACGTTGGCATATCGTCTACGTGGGAGTCTAGAGTCCAAAGGTGATGATTTGTTAGCTCTGCTCTGATTCGATTTAATAGACGCCTGCAGTTGAAAGCTATCGAGTACCGCGGGTCAATTGTGAAATCAATGCCCAACCAACAACATATTATGTCACTCACTCGTTGGTGGGCGACGCATCCGTCAGGCAGCCTCTTACCTGTAGACCATGCGATTTTTGGACGTGGAGACTTTTGCCCACTGCCGCAATGCAGGTCGCCATCCCCGCCCGTGGTACACGGATATCATCGCTGTCACGACGGAGGAGTACCAGCACCGCCAGCAAAGGAAGTGTATCAGGAAGTGTGTCCGTCAAGTGTCATCCACGCCACGCGTTGTCGAAGACCAAGGAGCAAACAGTTCCAAAGCGAAGGCGTACAGTATCGCTGAGAGAGGACAGCCCTGTCTCACCGAGCGTTGAATCGGGATCGGCGGTATGAGACGGTCTTTTTACAACGCCATAGACATCGCGCAGCGAAGAAGACACTACCCCTCCGATTGTGCCTGTGTTTGCCTGTGTCAAAAACACTTGGTCAATCCTATCAAAAACCTGGCTGAAGTCCAGCAAGTCCAAGACTCCAGGCATTTGTCGAGCCTAGGGAAGTGCAGTAATGTAGCAATAGCTACAGAGTGCAGTGTGGATGTTATGGTCACCTACTGGCGATGCCTGCTAACGATGCCTGGCTCTCTGAAACGAATAATGGACCGTCAGCTTCAGACGCGCCTCCAGCAGTTGAGTGAAAATAGTCATGTCACTGCTGAGTAAGTTCAAGGGACGAGGATTTCTGACCCTGGAATTGGTTCGTGTTTTATGGTTAGGTACGATCAGTCTTTCAAAGGAGGTTCCAGACAGCTGCACCGTGGGAGACAGTAGATCGTTGCAGACGCCCGTTCAGGCTGGCGATAGCAATTGTTGAAAAGCCCAGTAGAACAAAGGGAGGCCGTTTGGTCCTGCTGACTTATGAGTGGCTGTCATCTGTATCACTTCAATGACCTCCACCTCCGAATGAAATCCTTTGCTGCAGCTGGGGGCATCGTGCCAGAAGTGAGCAGAGAGACCTCCGCAGGCACCTCTGAGGATGGCGATGCTCCGAGTACAGCCTAGTGCAGTGGGCGTGAGGGGCATTCCCTATATTGTGCAGAGTACCTAGGCGTCTTACATAGTCGTGACAATGTGTATCAAGGCCCATCGCCAGCGTCGCCTGTCTGCAGTGATATGATATATTGATGGTACCTTCTGAGCCATTCTGCCCTGAGTACGCACCCTGACTTCGATTCCACAAGGTGGCAGTGTGTAAGGGTAGTGACTCACCATCGCCTGCTATGCGGGTGAGTGTGGAATATAACAGAAGTCCGTGGAATGTCACCTCCATGGCGCGACGTCTCTACCATAGCTAGTATAGGTCTTACAGTGGACAGCCATGGTACAGAGTAGCCACCACAATAGGGCAATGTTGCGTCGTGTCAGCGCGTGTAAGAGTTCCATGTGTCCTCTACGAGCTGCCGACATTCCACAAAAGCGACGAGGCCCACATTCAACTTCCATGGACCAGGGCTGTGTCATGCCCTCTGACAGCTGAGGGTGATATCATAGATATAGACCTTTTGTCGGCAAACGATATGGTCCACACTTTGCCAGCTCTCGTCCCCCTGACAATGGACCGCGAGATGTAAATCCAATCTATATGGCTAGATGAAAAGCTAACGGATAGCCAGGAACATGCTCCATAAGTCCACAAGGTGGGGACTGCTGACAACGTGGCAAGTTCTCTGCATGGAGAGTGACTCAGTAACTGGTCCTTGGGCGCTTGGGTGCAGTTGAAGTTCCCTCCCAGCTCCAAGGCTTCTTCCCCTCCCATAAAGAGGAGCCTGACTTCATCTGCAAAGAAGGTAGATCGTTCACGTTGCCGACATGATCCGACGGTGCATAGATGCATCGTCGGATCATGTTGGCGACGTTTAGATGTATATGAGTCTGACTCTGTCGATAGTAAGAGCTTGAGGGATGTCACGCATGTTCATCGGTAGAAGGCTGACTGTCGGTGGCATGCGCTGGTACTGCAGTCGTTCCAACACCGTGACGGAACAGATGGGCTGCGGCGTTAGGGTGGGGCTGGGGAGAAATTCTACATGACGCCTGGGTGGTAGATTCCGATGGCGGGGCCTTGTCCTGTTCATAAATTCGAAGAAGCCAGTACTCAGATGGCGTACGGCACCGCTCCTTTGGTTTCCGCGGGGACCATCGTTTGCGGACATGTTCTGTGTCGGAATGCGGGCAGTAGTCATCCGAAGCTGCCTCCGGCGGAAGGAAGGCAGAAATCGGTACAACTCCTAATTCGACATCCATCTTACCAGGGAGGCTGCCTGTATGTGGGAGTGGTCGTTTTCCTTAGGCAATTCGGCCGGAGACAGAGCGGGAGCAGGTGTGTGGTCCGCCACGCTGTCGTGGACCATCGTCGGCGGCAGGGTGTCTGTCGGCGCTTTCATAGCTGCTGCGTAGGTGAGAGGGAGTTTAGTGGGCGTCGCACGGGGTGCAACGTCGCCGACTGGTGACTGAAGCAGTCTGCATTCGGTACATGTCGATCAGACATGGCTCTCCTGGCCGAAACGGGCGCAAGTAAGCAGGGCTGTCCATAGAAAATGATGATGGCCCTGCAGCCCAGTATAGTTAAGTAGGATGGGACGTGCTTTGTCATTCCAGTCTTGATTTGCTGCACGTTTGATGCCTCAAACGTTTGCCACTTTTCAGCCGGTTGGGTTTACCAAGTTATTACCGTACGATTTGAACACTGACATCACATTTCGGGAGACTTCGGAAGGGAGACCGTCAGAGTACGGAGGCCAAATTCAGTGTGGTCTATCGTGACAACACCGATATGGCTGTCAGTGTGCCTAAATTCCGGACCAAGCGCGTGTCTGTGCACGACATCTGTGCACATTTCCTCATTTATCAGTTTAATATAGACGATTCTGCTAGTAACTGGTAAGTGGATAGCTATAATGTCTTGAGTGCAATATGAAGATTGTCCCAATCACAGTTTAGTTTCATGCGCTCTAGGTTCGCTTGAAAAGAGCTCTTAATTGTGGCTTGGCGGTACGAATATGCCATGACGCTCACGCAAGACGAACTCGATGCGCCTGCTGCGGCGAGAAGGTAAACAGGAAACACTCGCGCGAGCTGCACGACAGGCGGAACACAAACGAGATATCCTGCCCCACTGCTGCCTAAGGGCAGTCTGCGGGCTAAACCACCAGGCTCGACTTAGATGTGGTGTCATCGAAGAATGCTGAAGTTTGTATATCCAGGTCGAATAACATATGACAAGGTACTGCATCGAACTGGCCAGAAGAAGGGATCGGTTGACAGTATACATACAGAGGCATCAAAGACTCGTCAGTTTGGTCATGGTAGGAAGTGTGGGTGTTAATAGTGTAGACGGCGACGACAGTTTGACTACAGCAAACTGGGTGAAGTGAATGTGTGTTGACGCTTGCACAAGACACGCTAGCTTGGAGAGGTGCAGCAAACCAATATTTGGACTGAAGACAATAACAGTAAAGGAAGGAGAAAAGCACAGAACACTAGGACTAAACGTCGAGATGTCGTGACGGTAGAAAACGTAAAAAATATTAACTATATGTTGTATCAGAAACGCTAATAATTGTTATTACATGTTAGATCATAACTAGAAGCGGACACAATGTTTCAGGCGACTGGATACGACAGGTGAAAGACAGGATCAGATAACGAGTCATGAGGCATCCGAAAGGTGTTTGCTTCTTAGCGGTTGATAAAACATGTCAGTCAGGACTATTTTTCACACTTCACCAAGTTGACGAGGTTCAAGGTCACAGGCGTCGGTGGTAACCTTGTGATGCCTGTAATGGACGAATTAGTAGTGGAAGAATGATAGTCATACACAAAGACGATCAGATGTCGAGAAATCCTTCCCTGGGAATATTCCCGACAGGTGTTGCAAAGAGTCGTGTGCACCCAGAATCAATATAGAAAAGAACAAAAACTCAGAGTAGGTCAGATTGAAGGAGAGGAGACATTTAGCGTGTAATGCGAGCCGCTGGAGTGCCATGACACTCCTCAGCAGCACCTGATGAAGATATGGACACTTTCAGATACGAAAAGGCAGTGGTAGACTCTGGCAGACACACAACAACTGCAAGTTAAGTGGCGGCTTTCAGTATTGACTGGAATAGCACTGAACAAAGACTTGCTGTCTCTGACTCAAACAAATAAGTTAGAGGAATTTCAGCCAATAGCAGGAACAAGTTCCTGGTTAGTACTTGCCTCCTGTACTGTAGGACTAGTGTCTCTTGAATGACAGAGAATTATTTCAAAGTGTTAATGATTTATTATGTTTGCCAAGTGGCCAAAAGTCAGCAGACCGAGTGGCAGTGAAAGCACTCGTCTCTAATGAAGGGTAGTGATTATTCAAAGCACCTGACATTCTGTTAAGGGGTTTTGTGGTCTTACACTTTAGTAAACAAATGTTTTGGTTTGAACACTAAACGAATTGACTAAAAGTAAGATCTTGCTACTCTAGCAGATCAATCCCGTCAGATCCACGAGAATCACCAACCCTTTGTGAACTAACACCTATCTCAATCAACGTGAGGCCTTTCCTTCTCATCTCCGCTTCGGCTCTAAAAGTTGATAAACAAGCTAATTAAATCCATATTCTCGTTAACGTCCTGACTGGACCAAGCAGATAATACCAAAACCAAAATAGAAGAAAAATAATGTAGGGAAACTTTGCTGAGACGCGACAGAATCATTATAGATGGTGCACAGATTGAGGAGGAGTGGGGATGAACGGCGGTCGTGTCCCGTTCAAAGTAATCGTCCCAGGATTCTCCCTATGCAATTTAGGGAAATCACGTGAAACCTGTAACAAGATGGTCTGATGTGGATCTGAACCAAGACTCCACGATCTCGCCACTGTGCACCTCGCACTGGAAAACGCTGTGATATCGACGCACGGGGGACATCCAGTATGAGTATCCTTGCCCTTGGATTTGGTGACAGTTCCCTAGGTGAGAGCACTCTAGTGGAACTGTACCCTGGGGTGCGAGGCGGGGGCGCCATTTGCCAGAGAGGGAGGCTGCAGCTGGGCTGCGCTACCAACTAATGAATCAGCGCGTTGGAGGGGGGGAGCGGGAGGGGTGGGCGGCGCCGCGCCGGCAGGAGGCAGGCGTCACGGCGCGTCTCAATTTCCTGTCTGCGGGTGGCCGAGGCCAGGACGGCACTTTGCCACAATTACGCCAGCGCCCCCGCTGCAGATGGGGAAACGCGGAATTAGCAGTGTCGCTGGGAGCACCCTCCCTCCCGGTTGGCCTCTCTCACACACACAATTCGACCTTCATGGTCTGTTTGCACGGCCGCTTACACAACGTCGCGGCGGGGTTATACATTGTTCTTGACCACGACCAGGGAACACGCTGCTCAGTAAAAAGTTTTTCGATTATTAATCTTGCGAGTCTACCGCAGCAGTGGTCTTACTGTCCTTCGCTGGACAGCGGGAGAGTGGTCACCGTGTTCTACAGTTGCACATACAAGTTTTTCCCACTGCGAGATTCATTGTTGCCTGGTGGCCTTGCACGGACGCAAAATATACAGGGCGATTGTGCTAAATCTGGGCAAACTCCACGAAACGATTCCTGAGAGGATATCAAGAATAATGGGCATCTATACTACTATATACAGATGAGACATTGCTTAACATTGTTAACAAAAATCTCGGAAAATTCTTGACCGGTATACTTCAAAATTTCACACGACACTCTAATTATCGTTTGGGCGGACAGATGCTACAGATTTTTAAAATATATATGGTGTATAAATAGACACGAGTACATAAAATACACTCCTCGAAATTGAAATAAGAACACCGTGAATTCATTGTCCCAGGAAGGGGAAACTTTATTGACACATTCCTGGGGTCAGATACATCACATGATCACACTGACAGAACCACAGGCACATAGACACAGGCAACAGAGCATGCACAATGTCGGCACTAGTACAGTGTATATCCACCTTTCGCAGCAATGCAGGCTGCTATTCTCCCATGGAGACGATCGTAGAGATGCTGGATGTAGTCCTGTGGAACGGCTTGCCATGCCATTTCCACCTGGCGCCTCAGTCGGACCAGCGTTCGTGCTGGACGTGCAGACTGCGTGAGACGACGCTTCATCCAGTCCCAAACATGCTCAATGGGGGACAGATCCGGAGATCTTGCTGGCCAGGGTAGTTGACTTACACCTTCTAGAGCACGTTGGGTGGCACGGGATACATGCGGACGTGCATTGTCCTGTTGGAACAGCAAGTTCCCTTGCCGGTCTAGGAATGGTAGAACGATGGGTTCGATGACGGTTTGGATGTACCGTGCACTATTCAGTGTCCCCTCGACGATCACCAGTGGTTTACGGCCAGTGTAGGAGATCGCTCCCCACACCATGATGCCGGGTGTTGGCCCTGTGTGCCTCGGTCGTATGCAGTCCTGACTGTGGCGCTCACCTGCACGGCGCCAAACACGCATACGACCATCATTGGCACCAAGGCAGAAGCGACTCTCATCGCTGAAGACGACACGTCTCCATTCGTCCCTCCATTCACGCCTGTCGCGACACCACTGGAGGCGGGCTGCACGATGTTGGGGCGTGAGCGGAAGACGGCCTAACGGTGTGCGGGACCGTAGCCCAGCTTCATGGAGACGGTTGCGAATGGTCCTCGCCGATACCCCAGGAGCAACAGTGTCCCTAATTTGCTGGGAAGTGGCGGTGCGGTCCCCTACGGCACTGCGTAGGATCCTACGGTCTTGGCGTGCATCCGTGCGTCGCTGCGGTCCGGTCCCAGGTCGACGGGCACGTGCACCTTCCGCCGACCACTGGCGACAACATCGATGTACTGTGGAGACCTCACGCCCCACGTGTTGAGCAATTCGGGGGTACGTCCACCCGGCCTCCCGCATGCCCACTATACGCCCTCGCTCAAAGTCCGTCAACTGCACATACGGTTCACGTCCACGCTGTCGCGGCATGCTACCAGTGTTAAAGACTGCGATGGAGCTCCGTATGCCACGGCAAAGTGGCTGACACTGACGGCGGTGGTGCACAAATGCTGCGCAGCTAGCGCCATTCGACGGCCAACACCGCGGTTCCTGGTGTGTCCGCTGTGCCGTGCGTGTGATCATTGCTTGTAGAACCCTCCCGCAGTGTCCGGAGCAACTATGGTGGGTCTGACACACCGGTGTCAATGTGTTCTTTTTTCCATTTCCAGGAGTGTATAAAGAAGAAATGTTGTTAGCAAATATCTCGAAAAGTTCTTGACCGATTCACTCAAATTTTTAGACGACGCTTTAATAAATATTCAGAAGAACATGGTCTAAATATTTCTTTAATATATGCAATACGTAAATATATGTATAAAACCTACAAGGAAAACGCCAGTGGCGAAATTCTCGAAATGTTCTTCACTTATTTACTTCAAATTATCACTCAGCACTCTAACAAAAATTTTCCACGGACTTCGCACATAAGAAAACCATTATTAGCTAACAACTCGAAAAGATCTAGACCGATTTGTTACAAATTCTTACATGACACTGTTATAAGCAGTGGGTCAGTAGGCTGACTCTCTTATAAGCAGTTGGTAAAGCATTATATATATATATATATATATATATATATATATATATATATATATATATATATATAAAAATCGGTCAAGAACATGTAGAGTTGTTAGGTCACAATGTTTTCCTTATATGCGAAGTTCGTGAAATGTTTATTAGAGTATTGTGTGATGTTGTTGTTGTTGTTGCGGTATTCAGTCCTGAGACTGGTTTGATGCAGCTCTTCGTGCTATTCTATCCTGTGCAAGCTTCTTCATCTCCCAGTACTTACTGCAGCCTACATCCTTCTGAATCTGCTTAGTGTATTCATCTCTTGGTCTCTCTCTACGATTTTTACTCTCCATGCTGCCCTCCAATGCTAAATTTGTGATCCCTTGATGCCTCAGAATTTGTCCTAGCAACCGGTTCCTCCTTCTTGTCGAGTTGTGCCACAAACTCCTCTTCTCCCCAATTCCATTCAATACCTCCTCATTAGTTGCGTGATCTACCCATCTAATCTTTAGCATTCTTCTGTAGCACCACATTTCGAAAGCTTCTAATCTCTTCTTCTCTAAACTATTTATTGTCCACGTTTCACTTCCATACATGGCTACACTCCACACAAATACTTTCAGAAATGACTTCCTGACACGTAAATCTATACTCGATGTTAACAAATTTCTCTCCATCAGAAACGCTTTCCTTGCCATTGCCAGTCTACATTTTATATCCTCTCTACTTCGACCATCATCGGTTATTTTGCTCCGCAAATAGCAAAACTCCTTTACTACTTTAAGTGTCTCATTTCCTAATCTAATTCCCTCAGCATCACCTGACTTAATTCGACTACATTCCATTATCCTCGCTTTGCTTTTGTTGATCTTCCTCTTATACCCTCCTTTCAAGACACTGTCCATTCCGTTCAAATTTTCTCCCAAGTCCTTTGCTGTCTCTGACAGAATTACAATGTCATCGTCGAACCTCAAAGTTTTTATTGCTTCTCCATGGATTTTAATACCTACGCCGAACTTTGTTTCCTTTATTGCTTGCTCAATACACAGATTGAATAACATCGGGGATAGGCTACAACCCTGTCTCACTCCCTTCCGAACCACTGCTTCTCTTTCATACCCCTCGACTCTTAAAACTGCCATCTGCTTTCTGTACAAATTGTAAATAGCCTTTCGCTCCCTGTGTTTTACCCCTACCACCTTCAGAATTTGAAAGAGAGTATTCCAGTCAACATTGTCAAAAGCTTACTCTAGGACTACAAATGCTAGAAACGTAGGTTGTCTTTCCTTAATCTTTCTTCTAAGATAAGTCATAGGGTCAGTATTGCCTCACGTGTTCCAACATTTCTACGGAATCCAAACTGATCTTCCCCGAGGTCGGCGTCCACCAGTTTTTCCATTCGTCTGTAAAGAATTCGCGTTAGTATTTTGCAGCTGTGACTTATTAAACTGATAGTTTGGTAATTTTCACATCTGTTCACACCTGCTTTCTTTGGGATTGGAATTATTATATTCCTCTTGAAGTCTGAGGGTATTTCTCCTGTCTCATACATCTTGCTCACCAGACGGTAGAGTTTTGTCAGGACTGGCTCTCCCAAGGCTGTCAGTAGTTCTAATGGAATGTTGTCTACTCTGGGGGCCTTGTTTCGACTCATGCCTTTCCGTGCTCCGTCAAACTCTTCACGCAGTATCATATCTCCCATTTCATCTTCATCTACATCCTCTTCCATTTCCATAATACTGTTCTCAAGTACATCGCCCTTGTATAGACCTTTATATACTCCTTCCACCTTCATGCTTTCCCTTCGTTGCTTAGAACTGGGTTTCCTTCAAAGCTCTCGATATTCATGCAAGTGGTTCTCCTTTCTCCAAAAGTCTCTTTAATTTTCCTGTAGGCAGTATCTATCTTACCACTAGAGAGATAAGCCTCTACATCCTTACATTTGTTCTCTAGCCATCCCTGCTTTGCCATTTTGCCCTTCCTGTCGATATCATTTTTGAGGCGTTTGTATTCCTTTTCGCTTGCCTCATTTACTGCATTTTTATATTTTCTCCTTTCGTCAATTAAATTCAACATTTCTTCTGGTACCCAAGGGCTTCTACTAGCCCTCGTCTTTTTGCCTATTTGATCCTCTGCTGCCTTCACTATTGCATCCCTCAAAGCTACCCATTCCTCTTCTACTGTATTTCTTTCCCCCATTCCTGTCAATTGTTCCCTTATGCTCTCCGTGAAACTCTGAAACTCTGTACAACCTCTGGTTCTTTCAGTTTATCCAGGTCCCATCTCCTTAAATTCCCACCTTTTATCAGTTTCTTCAGTTTTAATCTACAGGTCATAACCAATAGATTGTGGTCAGCGTCCACATCTGCCCCTGGAAATGTCTTACAATTTAAAACCTGCTTCCTAAATCTCTGTCTTACCATTATATAATCTATCTGATACCTTTTAGTATCTCCAGGGTTCTTACATGCATACAAACTTCGTTCATGATTTTTAAACCAAGTGTTAGCTATGATTAAGTTATGCTCTGCGCAAAATTCTACCAGGCGGCTTCCTCTTTCATTTCTTAGCCCCAATCCATATTCACCTACCAAGTTTCCTTCTCTCCCTTTTCCTACTCTTGAATTCCAGTCACCCATCACTATTAAATTTTCATCTCCCTTCACTACCTGAATAATTTCTTTTATCTCATCATACATTTCATCAATTTCTTCGTCATCTGCAGAGCTAGTTGGCATATAAACTTGTACTATTGTAGTAGGCATGGGCTTCGTGTCTATCTTGGCCACAATAATGCGTTCACTATGCTGTTTGTAGTAGCTTACCCGTGCTCCAATTTTTTTTATTCACTATTAAACCTTCTCCTGAATTACCCCTATTTGATTTTGTATTTATAACCCTGTATTCACCTGACCAAAAGTCTTGTTCCTCCTGCCACCGAACTTCACTAATTGCCACTATATCTAACTTTAACCTATCCATTTCCCTTTTTAAATTTTCTAACCTACCTGCCAGATTAAGGGATCTGACATTCCTCTGACATTCCACGCTCCGATCCGTAGAACGACAGTTTTCTTTCTCCTGATAACAACGTCCTCTTGAGTATTCCGCGCCCGGAGATCCAAATGGGGGATTATTTTACCTCCGGAATGTTTTACCCAAGAGGACGCCATCATCTTTTAATCATAAAGTAAAGCTGCATGCCCTCGGGAAAATTACGGCTGTAGTTTCCCCTTGCTTTCAGCCATTCGCAGTACCAGAACAGCAAGGCCATTTTGGTTAGTGTTACAAGACCAGATCAGTCAATCATCCAATTACTGAAAAGGCTGCTGCCCTTCTTCAGGAACCACACGTTTGTCTGGCCTCTCAACAGACTCCTCCATTGTGGTTGCACCTACGGTACGGCTATTTGTATCGTTGAGGCACGCAAGCCTCCCCACCAATGGCAAGGTCCATGGTTCATTGGGGGGGGGGGGGGTTGTGTGATTCTCTGAAGTAAATCAGTAAGAACTTTTTGAGATTTCTATATATATGAGGTAAGGAAACGATGTTATCAAAATTCTCAAGTAGTTCTTGTCCAGTTCACTTCAAATTTGAAAATGTTGTTAGCAATAGTCTTGACAAGTTCTTGAGTAATTTATTTCAAAATTTTTACGTAATAACTAATAAACTTTGTGATGGAATATACACGGACTATACAGATATAAAGGGTGAAAAATTAATGCACTCACAGTTCGCAGAACGAATCATCACATATTAGTAATACAAAAACGTCTCCCACAACATTCTGTCCGGCGCATATTTCCGGCAGTAAACAGACGTTAGAAATTGGCAGTCTGGCAACACTGTAATCACATGTCGGGTAACTACGTCTGTCAGCAAACTGAAGCAGGGCTGTGCAGTTGGTGTAGTGGATAGCGTTTTGGGTCAGCATCCAGAAGGTCGAGTGATCGATTCTGGGTTGAGGAATAGCTGTTTTTATTTGATAAATGTAGTCTGCGTGGTACGGTTCCTGCCATGCTCATCGTCATCCAGCGATAACATTGGGTCTCCCACAGAACATCTGCACTTACATACTACAAACACAGAAATGTGAGCACAATCCTTTTCGTTGGTTAACTTTTAAAGATATCTTTTTCATGTCGCGGATGTGATTTGTTTCGCAGAGCTGCTTCTACTAGATTCCAAATTTGCTTTATGTGTACCATCCCCCAACAGGTCCCGTCGATTAGTACCAACCATTATTCTTGCCGCGTTTAGGTCCATTACATTTCGTTAGGGACTCAAGTCACCAGGAGGGCAAGCAACGTGCTTTATAATTAATTTCCAAACTTGGTTACCAGTTGTACGTATATCACAATGGAACCATGTAACTTCCCCACTCTATTTGTATCTGTCTGAAATTTAGCCCAATTCTACCTCCCACTTTATAAAAGTCTACTTATAACCAAAATTATGTCCACAAAGACTGTTATCCAAATTAAGCTCGTATGCTAACTATTGACTAAACAGAACCTAATTTGAACTGAACTGTAACTGATCTGAATGCAGCTTGCCTTTACATTAAATGCGCTACTGAAGTAATGCAATTGTCTGACCCTAATCAGAATTTCCACTTACCTTGTTCTGGAAAGAACAACAGTAAACAGCTAGCAGGCAGCGGCTAAGCTAGACTTATGTTTCTAAATATATATTAAAACTGTAGCATTTTGTAATGCGTAATGATAAACAGTGAGGTGGGGAGAGTAACTGTTCCTATGAAATGATATTCCAAGGCAACTATTTTAGAATGAAGTGTGTACTCAAAAAGACAAAGTAAAACTTCACATGATCTTCACACATGACGTTGGTTTGAAACAGTATTACGCATAACAAAGTGAATAATGATTTTAAAAGGGTAAAAAGTTAACAGAGAATTTCTATAAAAATCAACCAGCTTAATCAATAAATATGCAAATGAATGACTCAGGGAAGTGTTATGGTCTTTCTCTCAGCTCCGAGCAAGTTGACTACCTGACAATAATCATTCCTAGCTGCGCATTGCTGCAGTCTTACCTCAAACTTCTTCTATTCAAAAATAATAACATTATACAAAATATATATTTCTTTCACCTCTGAATGTTCTCATCACAAGAATCCTCGCTGTCCTTCACCATATTCTTTGTCTAACAGATACAATCACAGGTAACCACAGCACTACTGACAATGTTCATCACCTACCACACTTCAACTAAGAACGTATTGGCTGCGCAGAGGCAAAGACTGTGCCACGACAAGACCAAAGATTGTTTAAGAGTAAACTAACTTGCTCTCTCTATCTGACGTGCACATCTATAACATACAAAAAGCAAATTGGCATGACCATTTTACACATCCTCCGCCTTCCTGCAGCAGAAGTTTGTGCCAGGGGCATTTCTGATAGGAATGGGACGAGGGCAAAAGTCTAAGCATTATGGATAGGAACATACAAAACATGGTACAAATACAAAGAGCGAAACAACTTTACAAGAATATGAGTTAAAAAACTTCAAGTACAAATATTTACAAAATTCAAGAACATGTGAATTATTAAGGAACAGAATTTACCCTTGTTAGGTTATCAACTTTTCATGTTGTCTATGGGAACGTTCTGCACTTCGATATTTTAAGTTTATATGTCACATTTTGTATTTAAGTAGTATTTGTGATCTTCATTGTTTTCGTAGCACACAGGAATTAGGTTAAAGTGTCAATATCACACAAGGCCTACATATATGAAGCACAGTGAGATATACTTACTTACTTTACACGTGGCTAAGGCCTTATCGACCATACACCTGCTCTACGAGCCTCTTCCAATTATTTCTATCCAGGGAAATCGTTGTCCAATCAGAGTTGATGCCCATCCTAGCTGCATCTTCCCGGATATTCTCCATCCACCTAATTCGAGGTCTTCCTCTTCTTCTCTTTCCTTCTAATTTCTTAGTGGATGCTATTTTGGGTAGTCTGTTCTCCGGCATCCTTGCCACATGACCAGCCCAGTTCAGTCTTCTCTTCTTTAACATTTCCACAATGGTACTATGTTTGTACAGCTCCCGTAGTTCTTCATTTTTCCTTATCCTCCACTCCATGACATTTTCATCGAAGATTGGTCCAAATATTTTTCTTAGTATTTTTCTTTCAAAAATCAACAGTTTTTCTTTATCTTTTTTCCTGAATTTAATAGCTTCACATCCATATAATGCTACTGGTACAATAGTTGGCTGATAAAAACGGATTTTGAATTCAGTACTAAGTGATCTCATCCTTAAAATTTTGATACAGCTGTAAAAAGTTCTATTAGCTGCTGCTAGACAGGCGTCTATTTCTATTTCTGCTCTATTGTCTCTGCTAAAAAGACTCCCTAAGTACTTGAAGTGGTCAACTGCCTTGAAAGTGAGACCATTTACGGTCAGTGGTGTATTCTTTTGGAGTTTTTTACTTATGACTAGATATTCTGTCTTTTCTTCATTCACATGAAGTCCAGCTTTCTCAGCTATTTTGTAATAATTTTGCATCATCCTGATTAACTCAGCTTTTGAAGTGCTTATTAAGGCTACATCATCTGCATAAGCAAGTCTAGTAATGTTCTGTCCCTGCAGTTGGATCCCTTGTGGATTAGTTTTGGTGAATTCTCTATCAATCTTCTCTAAGATAATATTAAATAGAATAGGTGAGATGGCATCCCCTTGTCTCAGTCCAGTGTACACCTTAAAATTTTCAGTCTCTCCTGCAGGTGTCTTAACTTTGCATATGGTTTCTTCCAAACACATTTTAACTAATTTAATTAATTTTAATGGTATTTCAAATTCTTTCATGGTGTTTAAGAGTGTCTGTCGGTGTATGCTATCATAGGCCTTCTTGAAGTCTATAAATAGAATATGGATATCTACATTAAATTCCCATGCCTTCTCAGTTATTTGTCTCAATGTGAATAAGTGATCCAAAGTGGATCTGTTAGTGCGGAAACCACATTGGTAGTCCCCAATCAGTTCTTCTGTTACGGGAATCAGTCTGTGTAGTATACACATTGACAAAATTTTATACGTGACATCGAGTAGGGCAATTCCTCTGTAGTTATCACAGACAAGGGGATCATTCTTCTTAAAGATGGGGCATATAATTGCAGTTTTCCAATCGGCCGGTATATTTTCTGTCTCCCAAATTGTTTCAATTAAGGAATGTAGTTCTATTTCCAATTGTGGTCCTCCATTTTTTAAAAGCTCAGCATATACCTGGTCTTCCCCACAGGCCTTGTTGTTCTTTAATTTCTTTATTGTTTGTCTTATTTCATTTACTGATGGTGTGGTGACTTGTATATCAACTGTATCTGGTTCTTCAAATGTAAAGTAATATTGTGGATCATTGCAGTTGAGCAGCTGTGTAAAGTATGTCTTCCATGTTTCTTGTATGTCATTCTTGTTTGTAAGTATTTTCCTATTATGGTCCTTTATAAACTGTTCCCTTTTAGTGAATTTTCCCAAGGACTTTTTTATATTCTGGTACATCTGCCTTGCTCTGTGATGCTTGAAATCATCCTCCGCTTCTCTTACCATGTTGTTGTAGTGTTTTCTCTTCTCTTGTCTTAGAGTTCGTTGTGTTTCCTTGCGGATTTTGTAGTATCTCTCCTTTAGTGTAATATTGTCCATGTCTTGTAACCATGCCTTCCTCGCATTTTGCCTCTCCAGTACTCTTTCTTGGCACTTTATATTAAACCAGATTTTGTTAGTTTGTTTTCTTTTACCTATAGTTTTGGAAGCTACATCTTGAATACTGTTTCTGAGGTGTCTCCATCTACTTTCCACGTCTTGCTGGTCACTATGTGTCAGTCTAGATTCCGATAGGTTCATTTCCATTTCTTTCCTAAAGTTTTCTTTTATTTTTTCTTCTGCCAGATTTTCTACATCGTACCTTTTAATTTTAACCCTATTTGTACTTTGTTTCTTTTTTAGCTTTATTTTCATTTGAGCTATGATTAACATATGATCTGTCTCACAATCTGCTCCCCTAAAAGTTCTAACGTCTTTAATACTGTTTTGAAGTCGTCTTTGGATGGCGACATGGTCAATCTGGTTCACTACTTTTCCATCTGGTGATATCCATGTCCCTAAATGAATGCGTTTGTGTTGGAATTTTGTGCTGCTTAATGTGAGACCATTTGCCATTGCAAAGTTTATGAGTCGCACACCATTCTCTGAACTTTCATCATGTAAGCTGTAATTCCCAATGGTTGGTTTGTAGATTTCTTCTTTTCCTACTTTGGCATTAAAGTCTCCCAACACTATTGTTACATTATGTCTACTTATTGAATTATATGTCTGTTCCAGTTGACTATAAAATTCTTCTTTCACGTCATCTTCCTTATCTTCTGTGGGTGCATGAACATTTATAAATGTAATATCAATCCACTGAGCCTGAATTGTAATTGATTTGAATTCCTTTATTGTGTCAATTGCTGTTTTATGAATGTAAAAGCCCGTTCCAAATTCATGGCGCTGACCGCAGTCTCCATACATTATTGTCCCGTCTCCTATTTTCATTGATCCCGTTCCCTGCCATCTTATTTCTTGGAGCGCTACCAGTTGTACCTTGTATTTTCCTAGTTCGTTTATTAGTATTTGTGCGCTTCCTGGGCGGTATAGACTTCTGACATTCCACGAACCAAAAGAGAAATCCTTGTAACTTTGCCAATTTCTGTTCCAGTAAATTCTGTCCTGTTTCCGAGGCATACCTTGAGTGTCCTGACCGGCCATTGTTTTACATGAGTGGGTTGGTAGCCCTCTGCACAACCCCCAACCTGGAGGACCAGGAGTCTTGATTTTGGGGTACTCTACCCCTAGGGATTTGCCTTCACCATGGCTTAACGAGTCTTCCCTACCCGTGCTAGTTTTGGTCAACCCCAGGTATTTTATTTCCCCGGTACCCCCCATATCTGGAGAGCATTCCCCAATCCGCCACCCGGGGAGGCGCCCGATGGGGGACTAGCAACCCCACACGGGAGATATAGAAGTAGTAATTTGTACAATAGAATTAGATAGTAGAGTGTCCTTGTTACAAATGACGAAACTTTCTCTAGCTCGTTGCAATAATGTCACTGTTACGAGAAGCTATGTGGAAGCAGACTCAGTGAGACTAAGCACAGTTCTCAGCTCACAACCCTATACACGCACAAAGCGCAAAATATCGTAGTATTTGTTTGGAAAAAGTTTGGAAATTTGTGGTTAAGGTCTTATGGGACCAAACTGCTGAGATCATCGGCCCCTAAGCATACACACTACTTAACTTAAAATAACTTACGCTATGCCCAACACACACCCACCCATGGCCGAGGGAGGACTCGAACCTCGGATGGGGGGGGGGTGGGGGGGGAGCCGCACAGACCGCGACAACAAGGCGCCTTAGACCTACTGTAGTAGGTATGATAATAAACAGTTGTAATGTATGATGTATGTACAGAATGACCCACAGAAAATTCTAAATATATTCAGATAAATTTGTTTTTGTGGTCGTCAGTGAAATACACTAAAGGACAGAGGATAAGATATCAAAAGACACACAAGGATAGTCACCCCTCACAAAAAAATAAACATTTAAGTACAGTGAACACATATACAGATAAAGAGAACACAAATACATAATTAGGAAAAAAATGTGAGTAATCAGGATTCTGATCAAAGAATACTTTGTGCAGTCAGCCTATGATTATTCCTAATATGATCAGTAATTAGCGTGTTATCTAGTTATACACACACCAAAAAATGTTTTGCATCACCTCGGTTCTGAGAGTTCCGGAATCTGTATAGAAAATTGGCACAGAGATCAACATAAACATCATTTTCGCCATTTTTATTGCTCATGAAAACCACACATTACATGTTGTACAACCATACAGCGAGACCTTCACAAGTGGTGGTCCAGATTACTGTACACACCGGTACCTCTAATACTCAGTAGCAGGTCATCTTGCATTTATGCATGCCTGTATTCGTCGTGGCATACTATCCACAAGTTTATCAAGGCACTGTTGGTACAGATTGTCCCACTCCTCAACGGCGATTCGGAATAGATCCCTCAGAGTGGTTGGTGGGTCACGTCGTCCATAAACTCGCTGGACAGTGTCTAAAGCGTTCAGCCTGTCTGGGTTGCCTCCAAACACGTCTCCGAAGATTGTCTGGTTGAAGGCATATGCGACACTCGTCGGTGAAGAGAACGTGATGCCAATCCTGAGCGCTCCATTCAGCATGTTGTTGAGCCCATCTGTGCCGCGCTGCATGGCGTCGTGATTGCAAAGATAGATCTCGCCATGGAAGTCGGGAGTGAAGTTGCGCACCATGCAGCTTATTTCGCACAGTTTGAGTCGTAACACGAAAGCATTATTCAGCATGGTAGCGTTGCTGTCAGGGCTCCTCCGATCATCCGTAGGTAGCGGTCATCCACTGCAGTAGCAGCCACCAACCAGTCATGCGTTACTATTACTATTATTATTATTATAATCGATGGAAATGTGGAAACATCAAGTCTACTACCGTTACGGAAACAGTGTAATTTCAAAACGAGCATTTCACAATGAGCAGTGTCTCGATGAATCATGCTGAACAAATGTCGTAAGAGAGATGAAGATCCGCAGGTGGAACAGTCTGCTGCGAGTAATGACGTGTTTATACTGTATGCGCTGTTCACGAGACATAGACTAACGGAGCAATGCGACAGAATCCATGTACATCAGTATACATATCGTATATTTTTCTTGTGTTATTCTAAATAGAGTGCTAGACGTGTGGTACACACAAACAACGTATATGTGGATACCATTCTGGTCCTTGGTGCATCTGATAACCGGGCTATTGTTGCAGCTCGTGAATACGTTGCTAGATAGCCTGGTCGACGTCATCAGAAGTTCGGAAGACAGGTTCTGTCCTTCCACGATCGCGTGACAGAGGTCGTCCACGGACTCGCCATGCTCCAGCTACTGAAGAAGCTATTCTGTAGAATCCCAGTGCAGCTGCATGTTTGGCTGAGGTGCTGTACGAGCTTGGGCTGCATCTCTCATTATTCTTTAAGGCAACACCTGCCTCCTGCAGTTATGTGAATGGTTCCAACTACAACAGGAAGCCAACGACGACAACAACTTAACAGGGTCGGATGAAGCAGTGTTTACTCGTAAGGGTGTCTTCCATGGAGGTAAGAATAGAGGGAGACGCCGTGACGTCACAGCTGCGAAGCTATGTGAAGCCGAGGGTAGCCATCTCAAACCGACCAAAACATTGCTGCTGTAAGCTTGTGTGCATAGGCTTGTCGCTCGCTTTTGGAAGGATTTTGCACTATTATGGTGACTTGTGTGGTGTTCGGATATACGAATCGTTCTGATTGTGATGCGAAATCGAAGGGAATAACATTTTATGTGTAAGTTGTCTCGTTAAGTGTGATTTTACAATTTCATTGTGAATGAACGGGTGCTACATCGGTACTTGTACTAGAGCGTGTTTCTCTCCTGTATGATTTTAGATTTCCTAAACATGAAAGTCGGAAAGCTCTGTGGGAGAATGCCGTGAGGAGGAAGAAATGGCGTGCGTCTAAATGGAGCACTATATGTTCTCAGCATTTCCGAGAAGAGGGCATAGACCGAACTTCCCTTTCAACAGTAAGGCTCCGAGAAAATACTGTACCATCAGTTTTCCCTACACATCCAAAACATTTGCAAAAGGTATGTTAATACAAAGAATTAAATTCTTAGTTTTCAAGTTCACGTTTCAGTATAACACGTACGTATCGTCGATAATCGAAGTGTTGAGTAACTCACTTTGTCTTCATCACGTACCAAATTAAAAGCTAACACTACATTAACTGGCGTAAAGTATAGGCCTAAACAGGACACTGTGTAGATTTGCCATTCTATGTACCGCATTTCAGTAAATATTGGTGGTAATGAACAGTGTTTCCCAGTAGTGTAACGTAACTGAAATGTTCCAGTACGTATTAGAAACAAGATGTATTTATGGGACTTTGGAGGGAGGGTATAGCTAACTTAGTTTTCAGTTTCTATTATTTAGTTTGTGATACACGTTTATTACTGAATTAACAAAATTGTATCGTTTACATTGAAGACTAGCTATTCGTAATATTACATTAAAAACTATTTTTAATCAGAAGAAACGCGGAATTTCGCCTTTACGAGATTTTATTTTAAACAAAAACTTTGAAAAAACCAATCTGATAACGTTACATGCGTATATGGTTCAATTAGCGACTGTAATACACGCAGCGCTATAGCACACTGGCAATGTTTTGGTCAGAGTGTCATGGCAGCGAGCCATTCCCCCATGGCTTCAAAACGTAGAATGGCTGGGATACGTAGCGCCATCTCCCCTTATTCTTACCTCCATGGTGTCTTCAATATGCACAATGCCCGCCATTGGTGCGACATCAACCCGCACGTCACTAGCGACCGTGGATATTGTTGTGGACTGGCAAGACAGCCAATCCACTAGGAGGAAGCCGAAAGGCACGCGTTTTAGATCACACAGGCTGGCGTGAGGTCTGGAACAGTTAAAGGAATTGAGACTAGTAAAAACAGTACGTAGCTGCTGGAATACTTAACTTTGATCCATAATTGGTGAACATCGCTCTTGACGGTACAATGTTTTACAGCATCAATAGTAACTGGTAATGGCGCCTTGCTAGGTCGTAGCAAATGACGTAGCTGAAAGCTATGCTAACTATCGTCTCGGCAAATGAGAGCGTATTTTGTCAGTGAACCATCGCTAGCAAAGTTGGTTGTACAACTGGGGCGAGTGCTAGGACGTCTCTCTAGACCTGCCGTGTGGCGGCGCTCGGTCTGCAATCACTGATAGTGGCTACACGCGGGTCCGACGTATACTAACGGACCGCGGTCGATTTAAAGGCTACCACCTAGCAAGTGTGGTGTCTGGCGGTGACACCACATTCCTCCCCCGCAAATCGGCGGACGGTTGTGGCATAACGCTTCCACCCGCCGTGAGGAGGACCCCATGTTGACGTATGCGACGAGGTGGGGAGCCTAACAACAGGCGAGGCTGTGCCACCCCCACCCTGCCACTCGGACCGAGGGGAGCTAGGAAACGCCTGAAAACCAGCTCCAGGGTGCACGCCAACATGCGGTGTATGCGCCCGTAGAAAGACAGGAGGGGCCGAAGGATCGACCTCCATCGAGCCGGGGCACCCGACGGGCGAAGACGACATATGGTCTGGAGCGGGCAAGAGTTCCATGGCGGAGGACAACTGGTCACGGGAAGCGATCGGCGGCGCGTGACCCAGGGAGGCGCCTGGCGGTTGCAGCGACGCGTCCACTGCGGGCGTCGCCGGCGGGAGAACAGGCGGCGGCGGCGGCGGCGGCGGCGCGTCGTCATGGGGCAAAATGGAAGGCAGCGTCGGCAACACCTGCGGCTGAGGCGAGCCAGTAGATGGGTCCCCAGGGCGCTGACCGGACGGCACCGTCGCTGAAAGCAGACGGGGAGCGGCAGATCCCGTGCGACGACAGAGGAGCAGCTGATTGAGATGCCGACGCACCTCACCAGAGGCCCCCAAAACCAGATACATAGCGCGGCCGAGGCAGCAAAGAATGCGCCCTGCGAGCCAACGCCGTGAACCTCGATAGTGGCGGTAGTAGACAACGTCACCTGGGGCAAAAGCAGGTGTCTGCCGCTGCACAGGAACCTGATGCGGCGGATGTAGCAAAGACATCAAGGTGCGATGAGGGCGACCGTGAAGCAACTCAGCCGGTGAGCGACCATCTCGAGGCTGAGAGCGATACGAGGACAAAAAGAGAGAACACGTATTCCAGAGAATGCAACTCTTTCAGCTTCAACATCTGTGACTTGAAAGTCCTGACCAATCGTTCAGCGGCGCCGTTTGACTGTGGCGAAAACGGCGCGGACGTCAGATGTTGAATACCATTGGCCTTGCAGAATGACTGAAATTCTGTGGACACGAATTGTGGGCCATTGTCGGAAACAATAGTCTGTGGAAGACCTTCAATGCAAAAGATAGCGGATAACGCTTGGATGGTGGCAGATGACATCGTGGAAGACATCCGGACAACAAAAGGAAAATTACTGAATGAATCTACCACAACCAACCATCGAGCATTCCAGAATGGACCAGCAAAATCGACGTGTAAGCGTTGCCAAGGGGAAGTGGCGTTTGGCCATGCAAAGAATTTCCGCAGTGGTGCTGATTGTTGTTCGGCATACACCATGCAAGAAGAGCACATATGCGTGATTGCGGCATCGATTCCGAACCAAGTACAGTGCTGACGAGCAAGTTGTTTCGTTTTCACTATACCCCAATGTCCTTGGTGGAGAAGATGTAAGACAGAGAGGACTGTAACGAACGTGGGACCACGACCCTGGACTGATCATTATCTGAAGGCAACAGCAAAACACCACATCGTACAAAAGTCTCTTCTTGTGAGCAAAAAATCGGCGAACCAACGGATCCCCGATCCGTGACTATGACAAGGGCCATTGCGTAGCAACAAAACGCAGAACGGTAGCAAGGACAGGGTCGGCAGCTGTGGCCGTAGCTACACGACGAAAATCAATTGGAAGCGAGTCGACCACGTCATCGGTTTCCGAATCAATGAACATGCAAGCAAGTTCGGAGGAATCGAATGCTCTATCCTCAGCAACGGGCAAACAGGACAACGCATCGGCGTTGCCGTGCTTAGCAGTGGACCGATACAAGATATCGTAGCGGTACTGCGAGAGGAAAATAGACCAGCGAATGAATTTCTGCGCTGTACGTGGAGGGACAGGCTTGGTCGGATGAAAAAGCGATGTCAAAGGTTTGTGGTCTGTGATGATGGTAAAGTGACGACCATACAAGAAATCATGAAACTTTGTAACACCAAATACGAGAGCCAATGCTTCTTTCTCGATCTGTGAATAATTTCTTTGCGCAGACGAGAGCAATTTGGACTCAAAGGCAATAGGGCGATCGTGCGAGCCATCTTTGTGCGCAAGCACAGCACCGATCCCGAAATCCGATGCATCCACCATCAACAAAAGGGGCTTCCGGGGATCGAATGGGGTAAGGCAAGTATTGGAAAGCAACGCCGATTTCAACTGGCGAAAGGCGCGTTCGCATTCCGTCGTCCAGACGGCGTAAGCGATGAATCGGAGCTGAAATGGAAGAGGCGTGGCGCACATAGCGATGATAGTAATTTATTTTTCCCAGCACTCTCTGTAGCTGCTTCAAATTCTGCAGCGAAGGCAAGTCTTGTGTGGCACGGAGGTGCTTTGGACTGGGATGTATGGCTTGGGCATTAAGTACATGTCCCAGATATGGCAAATCACGAGCAAAAAACACACATTTGTCCTTCCGCAAGAGAAGACCATTTTGCCGCAAGACCTGAAATAACTTCCTGAGATTGGCTAAATGTTCTTCTTCCGTCTTTCCGGAGATCACAATATCGTCCAGATAGTTTGGTGCAGTAGGGACCGACGCACAAACAGTTTGTAGATATTGCTGAAACAATGCAGGGGCGGATGCACACCCGAATGGCAGTCATTTGAATCGGTACAAACCAAGATGCGTGTTAACCACCAAAACGCGCTGGGATTCTTCATCCACCGGTATTTGCAAGTAAGCATCTGCTAGGTCCAACTTCGAAAAATTTTTACCCGGGCACAGTTTGTCAAAAAGATCTTCCGGGCGGGGTAAAGGAAAAGTTGCAGTCACTAATTGTGGATTCACTGTTGCCTTGAAGTCCACACATAGTCTCAACGTTCCGGAAGGTTTTTGCAAAATTACTAAGAGTGAAGCCCAGAGAGAAGCCTGCACACGTTCAATTACACCTTCTGAGTCCAAATCGTGTAATGTTTTTGCGACCTCATCACGCAATGCGTGGGGAACATTGCGCGCTCTGAAAAATTTCGGTTGCGCGTTGACTTTCAGTTCCAAATGTGCTTTATAGTTCTTAGCGCAACCGAGGCCCGGTGCAAAAGTGTCTGCAAAGTCGTCACATAGACGAGAAACACTGGCTGTAGGCACAGTCTGGTTCACTGATAGGACCTGATTTACTATAGACAAGTTAAACAACTGAAATAAATCGAAACCAAACAAGTTCACTGCAGAAGAAGAACAAAGGACGTAAAATGACAAGTTTTGTTGGTCCCTTGTATGTCGCAAGAAGGCTGCACTGTCCTAACACAGGGATCGTTTGTCCTGAATAACTACTTAACATTTGCGGCACGCAACGGAGGTGTGCCCAGCTGTTTGTACGTGTCGTGATTGATCAGTGAGACTGCAGCCCTGGTATCGAGCTGGAACGGTATCACTTTGCCGTTAATGTCCAAATCTACAAAAAGTTTGTTGTCCTACTGACGACAAGAGCGACTGTCTCGTGCACCGTGAACTGACACTGGTACAGAATCACTTGCGTCTTGACGGGATTTCCGGCGATGTCGACGCACACTATTTGTGGGACGAACACAGTCACTGTGAGAGAGAGTAGCACTGGGCGGAGTGGCATGAACTATATGAATTTCCATGGGCGAAGCGTCGCGAGCCTGAGTATCCTTGGTTCGATGCCGATTCTGGCGCGAAGCAAAGGGCCTGGAATGGTTTTGAGCTTCCGATCGGAGCTTTTTCTGGCAACACTTTGAACATGTCCTTTTTCATTACAGAAAAAGTAAATAGCCTGGCATGATGAGCAATGCTCACGCGAATGTCTAGTAGCACACCGCGGGCATGATTTCACTGCATTTGCTTTCTGGCGCGGTATACATGGCTGAGAGCCAGGCGGCTTTGGCGCGACCGGGCGCGAAGACTGTTTACTGTTCCGTGCAGCTCGCCCGGCGGGCCGGTTAACCTGACACACGGGTAGCGAAGTTTCAAATGATTTCTGAGCAAAGTCAAGTGTGTCCTGCCGATCCAATATGTCCATCACTTGTTGAAGGGAGGGATTGACTAGTTGCAAAATCTGTTTCCTTATACGAACATCAGAAACGTTCTGTGCAATTGCATCACGTACCATAGTATCCGAATAAGGGAGACCACAATGACACTCAAAAGCACAATCCCTAGTAAGGCCTTGCAAGGTTGCAACCCACTCCTGATTAGTCTGACCTGCCGTACGTTTTGTACGAAAGAACGTATACCGTTTGGCAACGACATTGACTGATTCTTTGAAATATGCATCTAATACAGACAAAATTTCGTCGTAGGACAGAGTTGCTACGTCGCGTCGGGGAAATAATTGGACTATCACACGGTACGTAGTCACTCCTACGGACGATAAAAGAAAAGGCTGCCGCTCGTTACCTTGAATTCTGTAGGCGGCGAGATGGAATCCAAATTGGCGTGACCAATCCGTCCAGCTTTCCAGTGCCGCATCAAAAGGACGAAAAGGTGGTGCAACTGCGTGTTGTGGCTGCGTGAGCGGTGGAGCGGCGGCTGCCGCATCGTTTTGAATTGCACGTTGACCCTGGACAAGCTGTCCAAGGGCATCCAGTAAGGCCTGCGTCTGCTGGTTCTGTAAGCGATAAAATTCGGACAGTACATCTGGAGATTGTGGCGAAGCCATTACACAAGTAAATCAGGGCAGTATAGTTACGAACGCTGTGTGGCCTCGTCGACAATGTTGTGGGTTGACAGGAGAGCCAACACCGGGTACTAGAGGAAGCCGAAAGGCACGCGTTTTAGCTCACGCAGGCTGGCATGAGGCCTGGAACAGGACAAGGAAATTAGACTTTAGAAAAACGGACGTAGCTGGTGGAATACTTAACTTTAATCCATTAATAGTGAACGACGCTCTTGACGGTACATTATTCATAATATCATTAGTAACTGGTAATGGCGCCTTGCTAGGTCATAGCAAATGACGTAGCTGAAGGCTATGCTAACTATCGTCTCGGCAAATGGGAGGGTATTTTGTCAGTGAACCATCGCTAGCAAAGTCGGTTGTACAACTGGGGCGAGTGCTAGGAAGTCTCTCTAGACCTGCCGTGTGGCGGCGCTCGGTCTGCAATCACTGATAGTGGCGACACGCGAGTCCGACGTATACTAACGGACCGCGGCCGATTTAAAGGCTACCACCTAGCAAGTGTGGTGTCTGGCGGTGACACCACAGATATCAAGTTGGTTTTGGCATCAACGTCTGGGCCGGAATATTGGGTCTCCACTTGTTGCCTGCCTGGTTCACTGCACGAAGGTATCCTGCATTCCTCTCAAGCTATCCGTCAGACGCACTGGAAGATGTCCCATTTTATGTTTGCAGAGGTTTACGGTTCCAACATGATGGTGCAACTGCACACTTCGGAATTAAATTGCGACGGTATTTAGTTAGAATATTTCCAGGAAAATGTCTCAGACGGGGAGGTTCAGTTTTATGGCATCCGCCTTCACCTGATCTAACTTTCTTGGGTTTCTCCCTGTGGGGAAACTTGAAGGAGCACGTGTATTCTGCTCCGCCGACACACATGGAAGAGTGGAAGAACTGATAGCGTGTGTTCATATTGCTGTTGTATCTGTGAATGCAGCGATGTGGCAAAGAGTCCAGAGCTGTGTGATGCAGAGGGTCGCGCAATGTTTGTACGTGCAGCTGGTCGGTTTGAACATCTACTCTGAACAAAACGTTTTCTTTTGTAAACTCATGCGATCATTAATAAGGAAATTATTTTTGTCACTGGTTGATAATATGTTACATCCGAGCAGACTTACTGAATGTAGTATAAATGACTAGTAGATGCTGAGTTGTTAAACCGTGGAGTCATATTCAGTATCTGGAAACTGATATTGTTTTGTAGTTACTCTGTCATATGACAGGTCATTTATTTCATCTGTCCATTTCAGACTTGTCTGACCATGTTTTGTTATGTTCACCGTTATGAAACATAGTGCTATGTACATATCGGATACGTGTGGGTTAAGGAACGGTATATACTACAGTACTATATGGTAGAATGAAACTGGCAAAGAAAAACAAATACGCCTTGACCAGGAATCGAACCCTCGAGCTCCTACATGAGAAACCGAATCGCTGTCCACTGCACTACCCGCACAGCAATTCTGGTTTATGGTGACTGAGGTAATTACGGTACATGTGATTACACTGTTGCCAGACTGTCAATCTTTAAAGTCCATTGACTGCTACAAATATGCGGAGGATGAAATTTTATGACAGATATTTATGTATTGGTAGTATGAGAGGAATCGCGCTGCGAAGTCAGAGTGCGTGAATTTTTCTTCGCCGTGTATATAAATATAAAGGGGTAACATTGTAACTTGAAAACTTATTCATCGATTCATTGGAACGAATGCTTCTTCTACTAACATGTAAAGACGAAGCATTCGTTAAAAGTTCTGGAAAAGTTTTTGACCAATTTATTTCGAATTTTTACACGGTGCTCCAATAAACATTCGGACGTAGGCGGAAACATTAACAAAAATCGATTTACTTCCAGTTATTACACGATATGCTAATGCACATTCAGATGACATAGGCTATGTACATTTATAAAAACAATGTATAGCTCTGTTTTTTTGTTAAATCCGTTTGCAAAAAGAATACTGTGCTGTGTTGTGAAAACTTTTCTTTCTCGCAGACAGTTTTAACTGCGTTATCAGGGCACTTAAACCATTCTAAAAATTATTTTCCGATATACATTCTATCTCTTCACATATAATTTTAAATAAAAATTGTTTTCGCAACAATGAGATATTTCGGTTTTTTCCTCGAAGTAAGTTTTAACAAGAAACAAGGGTGTACTCAAAAATGTTCAAATATGTGTGAAATCCTATGGGACTTAACTGCTAAGGTCATCAGTCCCTAAGCTTACACACTAGTTAACCTAAATTATCCTTAGGACAAACACACACACCCATGCCAGAGGGAGGACTCGAACCTCCGCCGGGACCAGCCGCACAGTCCATGAGTGCTGCGCCTCAGACCGCTCGGCTAATCCCGCGCGGCACAAAGCTGTACTATTTATGATTTACCATATTAGTATTAGATTACTACTACAGAATCTTATTCGTCCGAAATTTTGTAATGCCACACGTCCGAAGATTGAAACAGTGTGAAATGCTGTCATTGAAACTACTGTACTCACGGATCCAGCATCTGGTTAGGTCTCTTATACCCTGTACACCAGTGATCCCATTCAGCTTAAGCGACTTCACTTCTCAATGAAAGATTTATTTGCAATACGAAAACACAGAGCTTGACGTCATAGACAGGTGGGAAGAGGAGGCAGATATACAAGAGGGGGGATGGGAAATGGTCATAGAGATGGGATAAGAGGACAAGAGGAAATGGACAGAGAGGGGGGGAGAACGTGATGGACAGAGAGACGGGGGTAGAAGAGGAGGAGATGGACGAAGAGAGGGGGAAGGGAAGAAGATGAAAAGAGAAGGCGATGAGGAGACGGACAAAGGGAGAGAGGGGGAACGTGATGGAAAGAGAGAGGGGATAGAGGAGGAGGAGGATATGGACAAAGAGGGGGAGTAGGAGGAAGAGATGGACAAAGAAAGGCGGAAGAGGAGACAGGCATAGAGAGGGGGAACAAGGAGATTGCATACATATTTAGTAGTTACATAGCATTATCGGATTCGCTAGTAGGCCACGTGACCCCAAAATGCATCCCATAGGAGATACACTCACTTCAAGATAGGTTACGGAACCTTTGATGGTGTAGGGTTCAGTGACTGATGAACACATGAGGACACACCAGGAAAGTGAGAATGTTCCGTCCTACCAATGTTCTAGCTCCTCACTTAAAAGGGCAGTAATGTTACCCATGATGGCGTCTCTTTCACACGTTGGTACCAGAGGGCATCGCACTGTTGTTGCCGGCTGACTCTTGTGTGGACGTGTGTTGTGTAGTGCAGCGCTGATAAACGATAGCCCAGTATACCAACGAGGATCAGGCCAACGTGGTTTTTACGTACTGACAGACAAATGGCAATGAGCGGGCGGGAGCACGACTGTACCGAAGAAGTATATTTGCAGATAGCATTTGTGAGAATAGCTCGTATACAGGGAGGGGTAACCATGACAGGCGGCCGCGCTCAGCACACACACAAATCCTGGAGCAAAAGTCAGGTGGCCTATGTGGCGTTACACCCACAGCTCCGGTTGATTAAGTTTGGAGAAAGTAACTTCTTTCACTTAATCTGCCTGAGCGTGCTCGGGTTTCTTTCCACCAGGATGTAAACCACAGCAAAATCTCTAATTAAAATCCGTTTTAGTTTGCAGTTGATTAGTGAAATCTTTTATCAAGAGAGGCTAAAATGAAGAAATATTGCTTTCTTTTCTTCCTTGTAGAAGTTCTGATTTTTGCCTATTCCTGCAGCTTACTGCTGTTTTATTAATTCTAAACTCAGATTTTTATCGTCATTGAACTCAACTTGAAAAATAATTTCATTCTACCGTCGAAAAGACGGTCGGAGTGGCCGAGCGGTTCTAGGCGCTACAGTCTGGAACCGCGCGACCGCTACGGTCGCAGGTTCGAATCCTGCCTCGGGCATGGATGTGTGTGATGTCCTTAGGTTAGTTAGGTTTAAGTAGTTCTAAGTTCTATGGGACTGATGACCTCAGCAGTTAATTCCCATAGTGCTCAGAGCCATTTGAACCATTCTACCGTCGAAAAATCTACGTAATTCAGTTGGTAAACTGCCTTAAAATCGTTCCCCATACATTAAATAATCTCTTTATACTTCTTGGTGAGTAGACAGAGAAATAAATATCCCTTATTAACACTTTTATTGTGTGCATCCGTAGCTGACTGGCTAGCACGTATGGCTGCTACAAGGCGGACGTGGTTTCGATTCCCGATACTATCTAATATTTTTCCTTGGTGGGTGGAATTGCCTGTGGTGTCACAGCCTCATGATGCCAACTGAGG
This sequence comes from Schistocerca cancellata, assembly GCF_023864275.1. Taxonomy (NCBI): domain Eukaryota; kingdom Metazoa; phylum Arthropoda; class Insecta; order Orthoptera; family Acrididae; genus Schistocerca; species Schistocerca cancellata. Next base: position 312,791,205 of record NC_064630.1, on the reverse strand, counting down.
ATCTACCTGATAGAGAGGTAGCGGCTCCACGGTCTAAACGTCGACAGCAGCCAGGACAGCGGTGTGCTGAACCCATGACCCTTCATGCCGCAACCCCACGACGCTGCATGGCAGCGGATGACGTGACGGCCGGTCGAATTTACTTGGTTTCCAGAGTCTGATCGTGGAGTTTCGATTCTTTCGTTTCCCTTTTCAACGCTTTTATTAACTTCGCATAATACACAAATGTTATATGATAGATCTTGACAGATAGATGTCAGAATACAGACTGTTTCACAATATCATGAAATGTACATTATTTTGTAATTGCGTTTCGTCGTTCATTATTCATTACAATACAATTACTGTACCAATTTTGTAATGATCTTCAGAGGGAAACAACAAATGGTGGCACTATCTTTCTCATACCTTTGGCTGCTGCTTCGGTTTCAGTAGTGGTCAACACAGCACCTCAGGAGGCAGCGACGAAAATCATATTGCAGCGCTCCCGATCTCGTCATGTAACGTAAGAAAACAGATACTTGTGTAGAACTCAATCAGAAAAATATAACAAAAGTACAAAAACACATTAAATTCTCGAACTTCTGTATACGCTGGACGGCAAAAGCATCTGTGTGACAGCCACTAGGTTTTCTGTACACCTACCTACCAGCATGGGATAGGCCAGACGACAATGCGAAATATTCTCCACGACAGCTGCCACAATCTGTATCACTTACATCACGTACAGGCCTAATTACCTATGTACTTGTCTCCGCAATGGATCGTCGAACAGGCCAACCTGTTTACAGATGAGGGGTGGTATCATCCACAACAAGAACGGAGAATCCCAGACGCACCGACTCAGAAACGAATTTTTCGTGCTGCATTTATCACCACTTGCTTGTAGCGTATTATTTTTGAATGTGTGTGTCAGTCGCTGCTGCGTCGTGTTCGAGCTTGCTTAGCGTCTAATGGGGATCATTTCGAACACATTGTATACAGGTGGTCTCATCACAGCATGTCCTGCACTCCATTGTACAGTAAATGCATAATGAATTAATAAATACCATGCGGCATAGACACCAGGCAATCCAGCCCTATGACCATATGACTCTTTCAGTTCAAAAATGGTTCAAATGGCTCTGAGCACTAAGGGACTTAACATCTGAGGTCATCAGTCCCCTAGACTTAGAACTACTTAAACCTAGCTAACCTAAGGACATCACACACATCCTTGCCCGAGGAATGATTCGAATCTGCGACCATAGCAGCAGCGCGGCTCAGGACTGAAACGCCTAGAACCGCTCGTCGACAACGGCCGGCTGACTCTTTTAGTTCCCTATCCTTTCAGCGATGGTTCCTGCTGTTTGTTTCAATTTAGCGAACTTACTTACATAAGCGAAACAAAGACGAATGGGGAATCATTCTAGCGATGATACGGGCGGAAAAAGAGAAATTCTATTGACATAAGCAACGTACACGAAGAGCAAAGTCTCATGGCTCCGCACCCGAGAACGAGCATCTCGAGTGTTACTGTCGTGAACATCTGTGGAAAAATAATTGAAGTGCAGGTAAAACCACGAGTAGGAGATCTGTGTGATATGTCCTTATCTAGCCTGCCCTAGTTACCATCCCTGCCTCAGAAAGGTTCGGTATGGCGCGCTGGGTGCATGTGGTTCCTGACGAGGAGAGTCTCAAATATCGGCGCGTGAGCCGGAAATTACATGGCCGTGTCTGAGCTGTAGTGGGAGAGGGCCGATAGTGTGTGATAGGAGTGGCGGCCCTTGGCGTGGTTGTGCGCCGGTGTTGTGGGCTTGTGCTGTGCAAAACCCGGTGGTGCGACAAGCTCGGATCTTGCATTGTGAAGATGGGATTTTGGCAACGTGTTGCATTAGAACTTCGTAGCCACACCGTACACTACTTTTGCCCAGACTTCTGTGTTGACAGACTTTTGGTGCCTGGACTGTATCCAGTTTAATGTTAATAGTAGAAGCTGTTAAGGTTTCTCCGGCTGGTAGTTAAAGTGTCGAGCTCGTCACTAGTTGTGTGAATGTCATATTCGAGAGAAGAGCCGTGTTTACTGACATACGCTTATGAATTAAAGGACTGTTAAGGAAAGCCCTGCCGTTATATTTGAAGCCTTGTAAAACTTGTTAATTTAAGAGGATTGTGAAACCTCTGAGGCAAGGTGCGAGCTGCTAAGCGATTTATTGCATAATATTGTGTATGTTAAGTGGCTCTGAGCACTATGGGACTTAACATCTGACGTCATGAGTCCCTTAGAACATACGAGGGTTGTTTTTTAAGTAAGGGCCGTTCGCGCGTATAGTCCCGTAGTTCGCGCGGACGCCGCAACAAGCCACCGCACCACTTGCCGGCATCCTTCCCGCTCACACTGATGCTAGTTGCAGCTCTGTAGCTGACGTGTACGCATCGCTGTGCTACTTTATAATGTTTACGATTATTGAATCGCCCGCCGCGTGTGAGATACGGTCAGTGATACGTTATTTTAACGGGAGGAAGCCTATCAGCTGCGTCAGTTAACAGAAGTTTATGGCTTGAATGCAATGAGTGAAGGTAAAGTGCGTCAATGGGTTAGATAGTTTAAAAATGGCCGTCAAACCGTCCATGACGAAGAACGCTCAGGCCGGCCCTTTGTGATCACTGATGATTTGGTGGCTGCAGTCGAAACAAAGATTCGTGAGGACAGAAGATTCACAATTTCCACTCTTTCTTTGGAACTTCCACAAGTTTCAAGATCGGTTTTGTGCAAAATTGTGTCTGAAACCCTAAACTTTAAGAATCTGTGTTCTCGGTGGGTACCCAGACTCCTCACAGAGGACCACAAAGGGAAGAGATTTGCCACTTCATTGGACTTTTTGATTCGTTACGAGGAAGAAGGGGATGACATGTTGAGTCCAATTGTCACTGGAGATGAAACATGGGTATCCCATATCACTCCCGAAAGCAAGCGACAATCGATGGAATGGCGACACACAACCTCACCCTTCAAGGTCAAAGCCAAACAGACGCTGTCAAAGCGCAAGATTATGGCAACTGTGTTCTGGGACCGGCGCGGTGTTTTGCTAGTGAACTTTATGCCACGAGGAACGACAATCAACTCAGATGCCTACTGTGCAACTCTAAAGAAGCTCCGCAGAGCAATTCAAAACAAAAATCGCGGCATGCTGACAAAAGGAGTTCTGCTCCTGCACGATAACGCTAGGCCTCACACCTCTCAAAAGACTCGGGATTTGATTGATTTTTTTGGCTGGGAAGTTTTAGACCATGCACCATACAGCCCCGACCTTGCTCCTAGCGATTTTCACCTTTTCTGGTACCTGAAACACCATCTTGGCGGGCAGCGCTTCAATGACGACGATGAAGTGAAAGCGGCCGTGAACTCTTGGCTGTCGGAGCAGGCGGCCGAATTCTTTAAAGAGGGAATTAAAAACTTTGTTGTACGATATGACAAGTGCTTAAATAAACAAGGCAACTATGTAGAAAAATAGGTAAAAGTGTGTAGAATCAGAAAATAAAAGTTTTTTTTACAAAAGTATTTGTATCTTTTTTTTAAAAATAAAACAGCCCTTATTTAAAAAACAAACCTCGTAGATCTACTTAAACCTAACTAACCTAAGGACATAACACACATCCATGCCCGAGGCAGGAACCTGCGACCGTAGCAGTAGCGTGGTTCCGGACTGAAGTGTGTATGTTAACACCATATGTTTCCTCTTGTTGGAGAAACTTGTCATTGGCGGTTTAAGTATGGTGTGTATGGCTATGCATAAGGCGTCGGCATTTTGTAGTACATGGCTATGAGTATTATCAGTTCTGCCCGATCAAACCCGGGGCCCAAGTTGGATATGTAAATTGGTATTCTAGTAACAGTGTATTCCTCCTGCAATTCAATTAGAAATTCAATAAGATTCTAGCAGCAGGAAAAGGCAGTTTGGTTTGCAAAACAAGTAGATTCTAGTTGGTTTGAATGTGCGTAGCAGTAATATATACAGTAATTCAGATTAACGGTTTTTCCTTGCTCGCCTGCTTGTTGTTTATCTGACGGTTAAAGTATATAATTTTGTGCACCTCTCTGTAATTTGAATTTAATTTGAATACAGACAGCTGCCTTTGTTCCTTCTTGAAGGCTTTAACTTTAAAACTTGTTGGTTTTTCAGTGAAGTGCTGTTAGGTGACATGTGGGCATGTGTCTTGAATATCTGATTCAGTTTGTAGCCTCTGTCTGTGTGTTGACAGCTGTCGTTGCGTGAATTGCCTTCCTTAAATTCTAGCTCAGTAGAACTGGCAATTGAAATGTGTTTGTATTTTAATATATCTGCAGTTTAATCAAGTGCAATAATATTTTCCTTTTTTCCTAAACAAATTTTAAATAAATGTTCCTAGCGTAGTAATGAATATAAATAGCTCTGATTATGTCTTGCAATTTAATAATACTTTTATTAAATTTTTATTTAATTTAACTGCTTGTGTGTGTGGCGCATTTATTAATAACTGATATTTACTGAAGCTGTAGTAAGATTGTCTGCACCTGCAAGGCGGTAATAATCCTGTATACAGGGCCTGCGCCTGTGGATTGTTTATTATCTGCTTACATAACACAAATAATAATTTGTTTCACTGTTGTTACCTTATTGTGCCTTCTAGTGTGTCATATATCAGCACTTGTTAAAGCAAGTACCAATGTTGTAACTGTCCTTGTTATGGTTTTAATAGGTTGTTTAATAAGTAGGTTATTAAGTGTCAGTGGCTTACATCTCAAGTGTCAAATACCCGACATCAATCTGCTCAAAGATTTTCCCCTCCTCTATCCCCAAATTCCGTACCAATGTGTTTGATGGCCAATTGTCATTACAGGATATGGAGACCTGAGGCCTGCTTGCTCTGTGAAGCAATATAGCTGGCGATCTGGGTTAGATTTAAGTACTAATATAGTGCGGGTGCAGGCACAACTGTTTCGGAGCACACCATACAGCACATACTGTTGAACATGGAGCTACGGGCAGACGACTGCTATGTGTTCCCGTGTTGACTCAATAACGTCGTCAATTGCGATTGCTGTGGTCATGGAAGCATAGAGACTGGTTGGTGAATTATTGGAAACGTGTCTGCTGATTGGATGAATCACGTTTTTTGTATATCAGGTCTGTGGTTGTGCCCGAAAACGCAGTAATCCAAGAGAACCACAGCTCTAAACAGGCACTACACCATGAACGTAGGCCAATGGGACCAGTATTATACTATGGGGAACATTGACCTTGGATGCCTTGGGGATTTTGGTAGTAATCGAAAGTACTATAACAAATGTGCAATATGTGAACATTACTGCAAGCCACTTCCTCCCGTTTATACATGGTATCTTCCCCAACACGATGGTATATTGCAGCAGCCTGTGTTGCAAAGGCAGGATAGCGGTGTAGTCGTTTGAGCACACGTTGATGTGTTCGCCACCAAATTTGCGTAATGCAAACCAGGCGGAACACATCTAGGACGCCATCGGGCATCAGTAAGCGCTCAAAAACCATCGGTCCGTAATTGTGGGTATTAAGTAAGCAATAGGTCAGTAGGTATAGTGCACCCTGTTACCAACCTGTTACAAAGCAACAAACCATTCTGGTGACCACCGGTTTCTTCTGTATCCCTATCCTGTGCTCGTGAAGTGTAGTGTACTTTCGAGCGTTGTAGACGTACGTGCTCTTTATCTGTTGCTGCCAACTAGTCTTTTTGTCTTGGGGTCGTTCCAGTAGCCATGTGCATGTCTCACAACAGGAAATACCAAAATGAAACTGTCCCAGAACACTCTCGCTGGTTTCAAATATATAGAGCGTTGTAAGGGGATCTGCAATCTGTTATCAAAACAGCGAACTTGTTTGGTTTGTGAGTGTCTGATTTTAAGTGTTTCAAGAGTGTCGGAAAGAACCATCATTGTATTCATAGGTCTCCAGTATCCCAACAAGAATGAAAAGGGCGTAACTTCTTCAGTACTCAGTCTTCAGAAAAAGGAAATATGACTTATGAACTAATACGTACAGACAAAGTACTTTTAAGTAACTTGCCCCAAAAGAGTCGATCAACGCTACAATAAGGAGGAACCAATGAATACACAATTTAGAGACACAACTTCACCTAATACAATAGACAGGAAGTCAATAAATCAGACCCTTTGAGTTGATTCACGCTATGCACAAGGACATGAATTAAGATACACAAACAATAAAACATATTGAAGGTACCCAACACACTCAGTGACAGATCTCACCCCACAACGAAGGTCCAAAATTGTCCCATGAAGGCTGACACCCTACTTAACACTAAACAAACAAAACGAGATACACAAAATTCACAATGGAAGCAACTGACCGTACACTGCTTGCACACACAACAGCAGAGCGGTAAGGGAATGAAATCGTACAATAATAACGATTTGATTTTGACTAGACACACTTCCTTCAGCTATTACTATTTCAAAAGGACGACCGGTAGTGTACTTGCGTTTCATCAAGTAATCGACAGGCAACTAAAGCAGTCCAGTGCTGGCTCCCTCGTAGACACGGCAGCCAGCACTTATCACAGCAGACACACCCTCTTCTAACTTGTGCCCGAAAAAAGGCCTCAGCAACATGGCAGTGTGTAACATAACAAACATCTGCACTGCATTTCTTGGCGTGAAGAGGCCCAGAACTGTCCACTACTCCAAATGGAACGATACCAGGTCTTGGCAGAAAACGTCTGTCGGCCTCGGCCACCCGTCGCCCAGGCTGCCTCGCTGCTCCGCCTCACGTTTCCGGCTTCGTCTCTCCAGGGGTGATTCTCGCCCTCCAAGCTGGTCGCAGTGTTCTGCTGGCTGGCCGATTCTCTTTTCCTCCGCAGCTGCCTGTTGTTGACGAGTGGTGGAACTCTCAGCACATGTTGCACTCTGTTCGTAGCCTCTAGAGTGTCCCACTGCCAAATCACTGAACATCTATCGCCAAATGTGGGAAAGATGTACCGCAATTCACGGTGAGTTAGGGTCGATTAACTTTAAGCTTTAGAATCACCTAACGTTGCTCTTTGATGACATTACTCCATACAAATTAGTTACTTACTCCAATTAACCACAAGCACAACAAAAATACTTAACGTAAAAAGCAAACGCCTGAGTATAAAGACAGAATTAATCAGAAAAGAACCACAGAAATAAACTCTCAGGCTCGGTAGGGTAAGGTGCTCAAACATACCACCTAGAGAAAGTGAACATTGAATTCCAAAAATTTATTACATAAACCATTTATAAAATTAATTAAAAATGCAAACTCATGAAATTAAATCGTTCCAACCGTCTATTCGACAAATGGCTATAGTTGCAGAAGCAGCTAACTACAGGTCCTCATTGAATGCCGACACCGGCCACCTGAGAGCACAGTTACACAAGAGCATAAACTGTATGGACAGGAATGTTTAAAACATACGTAAGACAAACACTAACCACACGTGAAATATTTCGGTCAACTACAGAGTTAATACACCGCTAGGAAAAATTAGTACACCGTTTTAGTTTTTTCTAATTCACTGAAGATTTATGGCGCAAAAGTCGATACGGAGTGCATTAAATGATTATATTTGCAGATCAATAGCAGAAGCGATTCTGACGTACCAGCTTCCTACTCTTTCTGAAACACCCATTTTAGTATGAGGTGTAGCTTCTGCGGGCAGCAATGCAGGCGCTGACTCTGTCGATTATACAGATGACGAGCACTGTCTTGGGGTATGTTATGTCACCCCTACTCGACGTGTTAGGCTGTTGGCTGACAAGTCGCACGAGTTACTTCTCGTCCCATCATATCCCACACATGGTAGATTGGACACACGTCAGGAGATCGTGTTGGTCGCATGAAGTTGCTGCACGTCCTGCAGAGCATGTTCAGTTTTATAAGCATTATCCTGTTGGAACAACATGCTTACCTTCGTGTTGCAAGAACGGCAAAAGAATGGGTATAACAACATTCTGAACGTACGGAGCGCTGGTTGGCGTCCCCTCCAGAAACATCAAAGGTGAACGAGAGTAGCAATACCCCACACTACAAGGCCTAGGGTGTGACCAGTGTTTCTTGGACGAATGCATTCTCCAAGTCAGCACTCACCAGGTCTACCTCGTATGCGCAAATGACCATCACTTGGGTGCAGCCAAAGCTGCTTCACGGTTGCCATTCCATCTTCTCACTGCTCCAGTCGAGCCGTGCCCGTCGATCCTGTAGCCTGAGACGTGGTAGAGGTGTGCGTCTCCATAGTACCATTGCTAATAACCGGTTCGCTGAGTTCGTGTTGACACGTCTGGACTCACAAGCTCTTTTATCTGTGGTGTTGTAGCTGCATGATCTGCCACTGCTGCCCTTACAATACGACGATACTAGCAGACGCCTGGCTGCGTGGACATCAAGTACCTCGTCTACGGTTGTGAGGTGACCACTGATACCAGCATCGTTGCTCAACTGATGCAGCACGTCCAACTTGTGTGGCAATTCTCCTTATCGCCACTGGGAAGGCCATTATCTGACGCCATTCGGTCTCCTCAGTTGGATGTAGGAAGCACAACAGCGTTTTTGTGGCGTGGTTGCCTGCTTGCTTCACACTGTTGCTACACATTAAGCTCCACGCCGTTTACCACAGCTACTTTACAATTTCAAAATAACAATAAAGATTTTCAATACCAGTGACTGTGCGCAATAGGTTAACCGAGCGAGGTGGCACAGTGGTTAGCACGCTGGACTCGGATTTGGGAGGACGACGGTTCAATCCCGCGTCCAGCCATCCTGATTTAAGATTTTCGTGATTTCCCTAAACCCAAGAAGCTCCAGGCAAATGCCGGGACGGTTCCTTTGAAAGGGCACGGCCGACTTCCTTCCCCGTCCTCCTCTAATCCGATGAGACCGATGACCTCGCTGTTTGGTCTCTTCCCTCAAACAACCCAACCCAACGGCTTAACAGTCGCTGAAACAAAAGCACGTTCCATACAGCACACTACGATTAAAGCGTAACACTGACGACATTGAGGGAGAGCACCACTTTCAACTAGCTATCTTATGGCGAATGCAAGATATTGTTTAGGATGTAAATTGGTCGGTGCTCACGGTTTTCTAAATGCAGCGCTGTAGAGACATTATCCGTCCACTGCCAGTGCTCAACAACCTTGGAGAGAAGATTGAGCGGACGCCTCCACTTACCCAAAGTCTTTCTTTCAAAACCCAGCTTAGTTCAGTCCGTGAACGCCACCGAACATGGCAGCTACATTGGCCGATCCCATCTAATATTGAGTGTGCAGATGGATACACGGCACACCATGCCTCAGTACAGATCATACACCTCAGTGGGCCTGATACGACTTCATATACTCAAAACTAAAGTATTTAAAACTGGCCAACACTTCAACAATGTACCAAGTTAGAGCACATCGACAGACTCTTTCCGAGCCTTTTTTATAAAATGCTTCTCAACCATCAGCTGTTTATTGTCCCTTTAGTAGGGTACTACAGTTTAATTAAAAGATCCCTTATTCTTTTGAAGCTGAACAATATAGAAATTATCCACAATTTAGGGCCTGCTCTCATATTAACTTTTAATAATCGTGCTCAGCAGGACATGCAGCAACTTCTCTGACAAACACAATCGCCGTTCCTGTGTCCGATCTACCATGTGTAGGATATGATGCGACGAGAGGTGACTCGTGCGACTCTTCAGCCAACAGGTCTTACAGAACTACGTGAACAGGTCGAGCTGACATTACATACCCGAGGATCGAATGGATGACAGAGTCAGCCCCTGCACAGCCGCCTGTGGTGGCTACACCACATACTAATATGGGTGGACAGAAAGCTAGTACTCAGAATCGGTTGTGCGATTTATCTTCAAATACACTACTGGCCATTAAAATTGCTACACCACGAAGATGACGTGCTACAGATGCGAAGTTTAACCGACAGGAAGAAGATGCTGTGATATGCAAATGATTAGCTATTCACATAAGGTTGGCGCCGCTGGCGACACCTACAACGTGATGACATGAGGAAAGTTTCCAACCGATTTCTCATACACAAACAGCAGTTGACCGGCGTTGCCTGGTGAAACGTTGTTTCTTGCTTGACGTTGGATCAAAATCATGTTACGTCGCCATGGCTAAATTACACGAAATAAGACATGAATTATTGCCACACCCACCTTATTCACCTGGTATGGCTCTGTCAGACATTCTTCTCTTCCCAAAACTGAAAATTTGTCTTGGTGGACCAAGTGCATTAATCTACAAGGAGACTACATTGACATATAAAAAAGTTTCAGTTGTGTAAGTACTTTTTCCATTCCGTACTGAGAACAGAACAACCACCTCTGGCCGTAATAACGTCCTTGATATGCCTGGGCATTGAGTCAAACAGAGCATGGATGACGTGTACAGGTACAGCTGCCCATGCAGCTTCAACACGATACCACAGTTCATCAAGGAGTAGTGACTGGCGTATTGCGACGAGCCAGTTGCTCGGTCACCATTCACCAGACGTTTTCAATTGGTGGGAGATCTGGAGAATGTGCTGGCCAGGGCACCAGTCGAACGATTTCTGTATCCAGAGAGGCCCTTACAGGACCTGCAACATGCGGTCGTGCATTATCCTGCTGAAAGGTAGGACCCTCGTATTAATAAACTGAAATACATTTATTTAAGAAATTACGCCAACACAACTCCCACCACTTACCATTCCAATATTTTATGCGCAAGACAATTCTGTCGTGCACTTTCTTGACTTCCGTGTCGGAGTTGGTACTTCTTCCTAATGAAGAACACTTCCCGCACTACTAGGTTGGCACTTATAATATACGATTCCTCAAATTATAAAGGTAAGCCCTAACGTTTGTATGACAGGTGATTAGAATACGACAGCGTGCTGAAAAGTAGTGCCCCCACCCCGCGAACTTTTTATGTGAAAAATTATAAAGCTTTTTTTAAGTAAAAGTACTTTATTAACAGTCTTCTTTATTGTTTCTGTTTACATACTTACAGCCATATTTCCCTAGTGTGCTCCCAATTGAAGCGTGTAAGGTGGTGAGAAACAGCGTGCTCTAATCGAGTTTCGATTTCGAAGAGTTCGTTATCACATAGAGCAGCCCTCCTTCAATATGACAATGTTAGAAGACTACACACGAGAGTTGCAGTATCTACGAGAATCAGACGTCTTGGGTTCACTGTCACATACCTCCATACAGCACCCATATAGCCCTATACGATTATCATCTGTTTCTAAAACTTTAAAAATGGTTCAAATCACTCTGAGCACTATCTGTGGTCATGAGTCTCCTTGAACTTAGAACCACTTAAACCTAACTAACCTAAGGACATCATACACATCCATGACCGAGACTGGATTCGAACCTGCGACCGTAGCGGTCGCGCGGTTCCACAGCGAAGCGCCTAGAACCACTCGGCCACAATGGCCGGCCTCCAAAACTTATGAACACCTCCGAGGACTTCACTTTGATAATGAGGAAAGGGTGCAAGGAGAGGCGAGGTTACGCCTCCGACAACAAAGATTCTACAGTAACGGTATCGACAGAATGGTCTCTCGGTGAAAGAAATATGTTCGTCGTTAGGGTGACTATGTTGAGAACTAAATTAGTGACATGAAGAATAAAGACGTAGAATGTTACTAACGTTTGTTTTACTTAAAAGTTTTCATATAAGAAAGTGGGAGACAGTACTTTTCAACACGCCTTAATATTTCTTCCCACTTAATTAGAAATATGATCTTCTTTAAATGATCTGAATACATTGTACTTGTCACCCGTGTTACCTTCACTCGAAAGAGAAAAACTACTAGAATTTTCCTGGGTGGATCGTTAAAAAGGAACGACATGGCTCGCTTGGTCTCCTCTCTTCATGTCTTGGGGTGATTCTCCCGATACGTCACCACACCAGTGTGTTCTGCATGATGAGGATGGATTCAGTTAACGTAGCCGAAGTAAACTAGCTGTATTAATTAGGTAATGAATGAATTTATAGTCCAGAAGCAATATTTTGTGAGTATGATGATTTTAGTACTCTCTGGATTTTCCTATTTTGAAAACTCATGGCACTGTCTATTTAATTTAGCCAGTTCCATCTGGGAAAATTATAGTCCTACACTTCCATTCGGATTTTCCTATTTTGAAAACTCATGGCACTGTCTATTTAATTTAGCCAGTTCCATCTGGGAAAATTATAGTCGTACACTTCCATTCTGATTTTCCTATTTTGAAAACTCATGGCACTGTCTATTTAATTTAGCCAGTTCCATCTGGGAAAATTATAGTCGTACACTTCCATTCAGTATCATCACTATTCAGAATACCTTTCCCGACAACGTTGAGTTAAAAGCTCGCGAAGTGTTGCTATGTATTTTGACACCTCCCTCATCGTTTTGCTACTGCTGATGTTCATCGTCCGCCTCCAAAGATTCTGATGTAACGCGTAGTCAGATACCACTTGTGAGACGTCTATCTATTCTGTCGATAGTAGCTTCACGTATTTTATTTTGCACGTGGATATTAATTCTTGGTCTGCAGTGAGTGGTTCTTTCTTATGCAAATATATTTTAACTTCATTCTTGAATCCCATCTGAGACTTTTGGTTTTTGGCTGAAGATATTTTAAATATTAATGTATTTTCCCTAAAACAACAGATTTCCCTGATGCATCACACGCACCATTCTACACCTTATTGCAGAAATGAATGTTAGGGCTTACGACTGTTAAATGAAGCTAATAGATATTTTAAAATACAAATTAAACGTCACTGTTGCTAAGAGCTCTTTCACGATAATGTCGAATTTTCTTTCTTAATTATTTATACATATTGTAGATATATGCCAACTGGACTCCTGACAGCACTTCCACATTTTATGTTTTCATCCTATTAGACGTTCTTTTAACGTCAGGAGGGTTTATACATTTTACGCTCTTGTTATTTCAGAGCAGCACATCTTTCGTCGGCTAGTCATCAGTAAAATTAAGGAAGCGAACTTGGAAGTAGGAACGTCTGTAATGGAAATACAATTAACTCATAAAACGGTAGAACCGATGCTCGTCAAGTAATTTAATTCCCATTATTAAGTTAGTTACAGGGGTAAAAGCTTTTATAAATCAGTTTACTGTGGAATTCATTATTAATGTCGCAATACGGCCAAGGAGAAATATTTGAAGTATACAGAATTAAATCGCGGGCGGGTGACTGGGAAAGAGGGTGAGGTACAGTACGCAAGTGGCATTTACATGGCTTCCGGCCCTTCACCCCTGCTATCGGGTTTCCCTTTGCGCTTCCATCATCCCTTTATCTGGTCGGCTGGGAATATTAACGGGGAGTTACGCGTGGAGTGGGGGCGGAAGGTCGCGGACCAGATTAGGCGGGTCCCCCCCTTCCCCCACCCCCCACCCCCCTGCGCTGACACACTGCAAAAACGCTCCTCCGACCGCCGCCAGCGAGAAGGGGAAAATTACGCAGAAATTACGGGTACGCTCACTTTGACACCTAACGTTGTTATACACTCTCGTCCAACACCTCTCGAGAATGTCATAAACTGGTTGCGCACGTCCAACCTTTCTGTTTTGTTAACGCCCAATTAATGTGATTTGTATCCGATGAACATTCAAATCAGTTTAATAAGACAACTGTTAAATCCGTATCCAAGCTGTAGAACTCGGTGTGCAAAACGCTTGCTAGAGGCTGCAGGCGTCCCACTTTTGAAAAGACTTAACGTAAAAATGAAAATTACCAGGACACTGTCTATCGGGTGAATCAGCGGGTGGTGTAAATCGAAGGGAACCCCGCGCCCCCCAGTCTTGCAGCGCAGCGTAGCGGTTTGGTTACGGACAATATGCGCGTAGTAATTTTGCGATTGCTATCCCTTGTCGCTTGACAGAGTGACAATATAGCGAACAGCCCAGTAACCCTGAATCGGGTACGGAAATTAAGTGCAGAAAATACCACTCCGGTGGCAGACAATAGGCGAGGTCCGACGGCATGGGATAGGTCGCAAATAGCTCCTCTGTGCAACCCAGGGGAAATGGCGCGCCGGCCGGAGTGGTCGTGCGGTTCTAGACGCTACAGTCTGGGACCGAGCGACCGCTAAGGTCGTAGGTTCGAATCCTGCCTCGGGCATGAATGTGTGTAATGTCCTTAGGTTAGTTAGGTTTAACTAGTTCTAAGTTCTAGGCGACTGATGACCTCAGAAGTTAAGCCGCATAGTGCTCAGAGCCATTTGAACCATTTGGAAATGGCGCCCATAACTGAATATTACACTCCGATGTCCCCAAGTCAAAAACTGGCGGTAATAGACAGTATAACATCTGTATCAGGAGCTCAACCCAAGGCCAAGCATTTGTCGACGAGTATACTCACGACTTTAAGACATAAACTTTTCCCCCTTGCCTTTCAGCTGACAGCAGCTGAAGCAAAGGTTGAGTTATTACAGGAGGAGAAAAGGCGACTTTGGTCCGACATCCAAAATACATCAGACCCTGCCAAAGAGATGCAAACACAATATCTGAAAGAACAGTTAAGAAGACTAGAGATTGAAAATAATGAACTGAGCACTCAAATAAGGAGCTGCAAGAACAAGCGAAAGAACTCATCCAAATGGTTCCCGAGCGAGCACAAAATCAAGCCCAGACACTCGCATACGCAACAGCTCTGGCATCTTCACCCAAAACAAAAGTGGCAAAGCGTATAGAAGTGGCTTAATCTAAACAAACGAAAACGCTGTTCCTCAAATCAACAGCCAATCAAGATACAAAATCAGTCAGGCAAACACTGACGCAAAAGATAAATCCCTGCAAAGAGAACTTGCATGTCAAATCAGTTAGAACAACACAAACTGCAGCTATCGTAGAGACTGCTGCTGAAGATGACAGCAGGAAAATTATGGAATAATCAGAGGAACTGGGCACCATCCTATGTGAAGATCCCAGAAAACGAAAGCCTGTAATTATAGTCCACAAAGTCCCTGACTCAATCACTAACAACGAATTTCTCGAGAACAACGAAACGTCTACAGAAGAGTTCGAGCAAGACGTGAAAATTCGCCTCAAACCGTCTCACAGGACGTGGCTACAGTCATCAGGTTCTTGAGTTAACCTCACCAAAAAACGTAAGGTCTACATTGACTTCGCGCCACTTAACTTCAAAGACTTCGCTGTTATGAGTCAATGTTATAAGTGCTGTGACCATGGTCAGTCTACCAGAACGTGTAGAAACCAAGAGGCTATATGCACCAAATGTGACCAAGCCGGCCATAAAAATTCCGAACGCAGGGCCAGGGAACACGTAGCATGTATTCCATGTAGAAACAGGAGAAGGCAACGTAATAAGTCAAAGGAGAAAAGTGTCAGACATATAGACAGTTACACGACAGGCTCATAGACGCTACTGACTGTTGTAATTAATCAGTACACAGTGAACAACACTGAGAAAGCACACACCTCCGTTCACTAGAAGCAGAAACTTCCAGCGTGCCGTCCCATGGCGCCGACAGCAGAATCTACTGCCGGACAGCACATACATTACGAACATATACTAGCACTATTACATACAACAACACTAGCGGAGAACTACACAAATACAATAGAGTATACTGACGACATGACCTTAAATGGATCGATACATAACGAGGTCACAAAACTAATAAACCTCGTTAATCCAAAGAATAGAGGAATTAGGACGAGTTAATAGGTGATCCAGAACACTCAGATACCGGCGAAAATCACACCGCCGTATCAACAACACCTAGCCGGCACGGTAGCTCAGCGTGTTCGGTCAGGGAGCTGGTTGGCCTCTGTAACAAAAAAACTGAGTGGAAGGATCAACAAACGAACTTTACCGGATGTCATGTGACGTCGGCAACGACCAAACACAACGATAAAAAAAATCCACCTTTGATAATAGACAATCCAAACACTAGATCCAATGCAAGACAGCACACAAAACACATAAGTATCGGAAACCAAACACAACAATAAACATCAAGTGAGAAGTGAAGTAAATACGATACAATCAAGTGTGAGCGCTGCATAAAGCCTGTAGCCTTTTGTATCAGACGGACTACTGAACCCGGGCACAATAACACCAAGCACTGTGACCAAACCACGCATTACAGGATGCAACAATATCAAAACTGTCGAGAAAGAGACGGTGGACAATGGAGACATAGACATAGAAACAATCACCCATTAAGCACTACCAATACATGAATCACAACCAGAGACTATGAGTACACAAAAGATAATAACTTATGAAAACGAATGTAGTGAAAACGAAAATGATGATGACAACAGGTGCCCAATTAATACCTGTAACATACGTCATCAAAACATACCAACAGATGGAACCAACACGACAACAACCGGTACTCCCTCGGTAGTAAAGTCTTAGACTGCCCAGTACAACAGTACCACGAAAGATCAAAGCAATAAACCCCACCAACATTCAATAGTCAGTCTCACAGTAACAGACCGAATCAGAAGAAACCAACTCCCAATGTAACAGCTAGTATCGTAACGCTACTAAAACCACACAAACGAGTCTTCTATAGACAGCACAAAACATTTTTACATCTTTTTGTATGACAGAAGAGATGAATAATGCGTGTGACGTAGTGTAGGTAGTGCAACACCAAGATACACAGCACAAAAATTCTGAACTCAGCACACCAATCGACGCCACACCTACGTCCCAGGGCACCATCACGAGGGCCAACGCATCCACCACCAACGGTCCCCATGCAAAAACAACCACTTCTGTCGCAGAGATGCTCTCACCCGGCACCTGCCCGATGGCATCTAGTACCACAAAAGAAGCGCCCATCGCAGCTCGCGATATCTTCAGTTATAGTGAATGATAACTTGACGTTAATCTGAGTAGATTAGAAAGAAAGGAAATTTTACAGCCAGCGCAAAGAATGCTGCTTAAGCAGCTGCATCCAGAGGGTGATTGTCTGTTTCCCAACTACGGAGCAAACAGAATCACCCTTAAGACGGAAAGCATTAACGAGCGACCCCGACCAGTTGTTAGACTTACTGGTGCAAGTATTCATAGGAAGAGAAGAACCACTGGACATGGATAAGATCTACGCCGACCATTTCAGGGCATACGAAGGACGTATTTCGACTACTCGCCGACTGGTAGCAAATGCTAAGTACATTAAACACCAATAACATCACTAATGGATATTTTTCAACTGAATGCAATGAGGAGCATGCAAATTAGTGCTGAACTCCCTAGGCAAACTTACATGCTTTCCGACAAATGTGATAACCATAACCAGTAGTCAGGACAGCAAGGCAGCAGTTTCCATGTTAAATAAACACATAAATTTGTCAAAATAACCGAATTATGTAATGAACACTTTGTAACAATTGAACTTTCATATCAAGGAGATATGTGGATAACTGCTTCACTGTATCGCCAATACAGTCATTCCATAGCGCCATATGCAAATTTTATAAAGCTAATAGCCGAATACGCACAAAGTAAGAAGGCTCTCATATGCTCGGACACAAACTCCAGGTCCACCCAGTGGAATTCCAACACAACAAACGATTGAGGACTCATAATAAACGAATTCATACAGGAGACGAGACTAATGTGGTTAACGTAGAAGGCAACATACCAACATACAGTGGACATGACGGATCGAATAGTAATGTGCATACCACACGGTCAGAAAACGCATAACAGACTGGAAAATATAAGACCACATTACTATCAGAGACCACAACGCGATCACTTTCACACTAACACGACAAAGCAACACAACCAGCACAGTACACAACCTACACTTACTAGTCCATAACGCTAACTGGCAGAAAGTAAGAGGAATAGCACAAGGCGGACCCCTTGAAACCATCGACGGAAGCATTGACTTCAAGGCACAAATGCTTACCGATCTCATCACAGAAGCACAAAATACGTCCATACCAAAAACACAGAACATAAAACGCATTGCCCATGGTATTTGTATACCATGGACAATTCCAGACCGTTTTAGTTGTTTTTGTGGTCAGCTAGTTATTATTCGCCTTCCCACACGAAGTACAGCATCATTCTGCTCCCACGCTTTTATAGCTGCTCAGTGCTAAGGACAACATTTCATCTGTTACTATAATTTGCCTGTCTCCTTTTTTTTCCTAACGATCTTCCTTTCATATTGAGACACACGACATACGGGGTAGAGAGGAGAATTGCAGAATATAACGGCGTTGGCTGCGTACGTTTATTCGAATGTTTTGACAGTTCTAGACTCTTGGTGTTCTATAATGTACGAAACGAACAGTTCAATGTTCTGCTGTGCTATACAGCTATCTTTTGAAACGTTGACCAAAAGTTAATTGCACTTACAATCAGCTGATGGCAGAAGCTCCACATTCGTTCTCCCTTCATAAAGGTATTATCAGAAGGCATTTTCATTCACTTACATGCACTCATATGGGTGTTTCAATTGAAAGGTACCTACCACCAAAAACAAAAAAAGAAAAAAAAAGAAAAAAATCTGTCAAATAGCTAACTCATTCTACGACTTGTTATTGGTTTTCCCTTCGTTGTTTAGTGCTCTATCAAATATCAGTTGTGCATATAATGTATACTACATTGCTCACTAGACGTTTTAATTTTAGCCTGCTAAATCTCTTTCAGCAAGATCAAATCGTTTCTCAGCAGTGTCAATAATGTTTCGATGTCTGTATTACGACTCCTTTTAGTCATTAATTAGATTTATTGTTAACCTCTTCGAAACAAATATTTAAAAAAAATGAAATCAAAACGTCTCGTCGGCGTGTCACTTCTCATATGCCATGGGTCCTTCATATTACTAGCCGGCAGCTCGTAGAGTGACAGAAATAATTCGTTATATTTAAATTTGAAGCACATATGTACTGAACCTCATGATAAAAGCGGTTAAAGATGTAAATTTTTTTTTCAGCTGGTCCTAGTTAAAGAATGAAATTAATGTACTCGTCCCTTTTTTTGAGTGATGAATTTTGTCTTCTTATTGTGCCACATATCTCTCGTCGCCTGTTACATACACTATCTAACATTCCGTCTATTTTCTGTACCGCTTATTTCCTTCTGCGTGACGATCAATTTTTCATTCCCTACATTCTCTCAATTTGTCTGACATATGAGGAGCAAAAGCGTTCTTCAAGTTGTTATCTGTAGCCGATAAATATTTGGAAAATGTCATTTTTTATGCAAACGTCTGCACAAGTCTGTTTATTCTCTACCGGTTTCGGCACTGGCCGCCATCATCACAGGAGATAATTGTTGTGGACTGACAAGACAGCCAGTCCACAGTGACGGGTAACCGAAATGCACGCGTACACACACACCGGCTGGCGTGAGTTCTGGAACAGGATACGTATTGAATGCTATAAAGAAAAGTACGTAGCTGCGTTAATACTTAACTTTAATTCATCCTTGTGGTACATCGCGCCTGACGATACAAATGAGACACTTTAAATATGGTTAATGGCGCCTTGCTAGGTCGTAGCCATGGACTTAGCTGAAGGCTATTCGAACTGTCTCTCGGCAAATAGAAAGGCTTCGTCAGTGTAGTCGCTAGCAAGTCGTCGTACAACTGGGGAGAGTGCTAGTACGTCTCTCTAGACCTGCCGTGTGGTGGTGCTCGGTCTGCAAATACTGACTGTGGCGACACGCGGGTCCGACATGTACTAATGGACCGCGGCCGATTTAAAGCTACCACCTAGCAAGTGTGGTGTCTGGCGGTGACACCACAATAATAATGTACATCAGTTGGCCAAAAATACGTCTTTGCCAATACGGCAACGTCAAGTATAAGAAGTGACGAATTATCACAATAATTCTTACATCGAATTTGCACTGTAGCAGATTTACACTCAATCTTAACAGCATTTAAGGAACACAAGCTCAGTTAGAGCTTGATTTATACAAGAAGACTTTGAATGAGTTTTTGGTGGTTATTTGATCACAAGATCAAGTGTGTGCACGTAACCACACTACGAGCGTGTAAATCTACTAAAGTGGAAATTTAATGAAATAATTATTGTGATAATTTGTCACTTGGTAAACTCGATGTTCCCGTATTTCGTAGGGATGTATTTTTGACCAATTTATGTAAATTATTATCTACGTGTCCGCCTCGATAGCTGAGTGGTCAGCGTGACGGATTGCCGTTCTACGGGCTCGGTTTCGATTCCCGGCTGGGTCGGGGATTTTCCCCGCTCAGGGACTGGCTGTTGTGTAGTCTTCATCATCATTTCATCCCCATCAGGCGCGCAGGTCGCTCAATGTGGCGCCCAATGTAATGAGACCTGCACCAACGTGGCCGGACCTGCCCCGTAACGCAACTCCCGGCCAACGACGCCAAACGCTCATTTCCATTATCTGTGTGAAGACGGTAGCCAGCACAGTTACCGGTAGAAAATAAATAAACTTGTGTAGCTATTGGCACAAAAACGATTATTTCAAATTATGAGGGACAAAGTTTTAGCTATCACCTCACAGAAATAAAATTACTTAACTAATTTTTTGGTTGCTTGCAGTGAATTTTCTTCAAAAAATGCTGCTTGAATCTGTACAACCTCTACTGATGTCTCCAGCATTATGAGACGAAACGTGCTTTAGACCACGGCCTTATGCATATGTAACAAAAGTCACAGAGGATGCAAATACGTCGGTGAAAGCCTGTTCGATGTTTGTAAAAAACGTGATGCGCCATTTTATTTTAGGTCCTGTATATGTGCCGTGCAGTGACATTAAAGTGACAGCGGCAGTATGTCGTGGGGAGTCCAATCGGTACTACAATTGCATCTACTGTAACGCTGTGATCAGTTATTCTCAAGGTGAATACAATCCTAAAGAAAGAGAGTAATCACAATAATAGGTGAAACGTTGTTATTAGTACTGAGGAGCAATAAAATCATGGCTGCATAGTGCTGCTGTACTTCTAGGTTGAAGGTGGAAGATAGAAAACACATGAGAGTGACATACAAAAGGGGTAGACTGGATGTGCGCGAGTGGTTCCCTGGTGGAAGTTGAGACTAGGTACAGAAGATGAAGGCAAACAAATAATTTATTGACTTCTAAGATGGACAGACATAGATATAGCGTTAACAGGAGGCGTTCTGCAACGGCGGTACGTGAACCTGGGCTAGGACAGGCAGTTGATGGCGGCCCAGTGTCAGCAGTTTCGTCAATACGGCTCGGCGACGACCTTGCTAGCTGAGTATCGTTTGGTCCCATGCTGAGTCAGTACACGGTACCTGTGCTCTGGTAACTTGAGTCAGAATGAGGCGCTGCACAACAACGCGCCCAGCCTGGCCAGGCGATCACCTTTCACAAACGATAGCGCAGGTCTTGCTGTGGCTGAGGTCACGTAATGCAGCCTGCCAGGCGCCTCTGAATCGTCTCGAAACGCCAGCCAATGCCTCAGCAATGGAGTAACTGCTGAGCCGGTGGGTGTTGGCAAGTGCATGGATTTCAGAATCCGGCCCCAGCTTGAGCCCACACTGGTACATGACCTTACGGACTACTCCTCTTCAATTTTCTTCATACATACGGGATTTGAAGATCATTGATATGATCCTAAAAGAAGAGATGGGCGTTAAGTGCAAAATTTAGTGTTGTTGTGACCGTAGAAAATTTTAATTTTTGTTCTTGCTTTTGTGACCATAATAAGAGTCCAAGCTCCATAGGCAAACAGCCAGCCGACATTAAGAAATATTCCACCAGGACGCAGGGACAAGATAAGCGGCGGAGGCTGCCAAGTATGGCTTTTTGATCAAATAACTTAGTGCTTGACTTCCTGCCAGAGGAAGCACCATGAGTCAAACTTGCGCAATGGAAGACGCAAACACCAGGGCGATAATACAGCAAGAGAGAGTGTCAGTCACGTGCGAAAAAGACTCGTGTGGAACCAAATTAAGTTGTGTGCAGGTAGAAACGAAAGTGTCGTGTGGAACCGAAGGCATTCTTGCGCAAGCCGACCAATTAGAGACGAGAGTGTCGTGTGGAACCATAGGCATTCTTGTGGAATCCGATCACTTACAAATGAAAAGGTCGTGTGAAACAAATTAACTCGTGGGCGCCCAAGTACATGAGAAACGAAATAAAAGGCCAGGCAGCGGAATAGCTAGAAGCAGAGATTCACATGCAGATTCAGAGATAGTGCTGGCAGTTTTTAGATTCCGCAGCTAGACGCCAGTGGGGCAGAGTAGGCCCATAGCACCCGATACAGCTGATAAAGACTTCAATTACGAGAAGATGGTGATAGACTCTGGTGGACACTCAGGAACTGCAGGTCAAGTAGGATTTTTAGAGTTTCCTTGGAATAGTGTTGAACAGAGGCTGTCAGTCTTTCTCTCAATTACTTAGAGAGATTTCACTGCTAACCAAGAACAAGTGATTGCTTTGTGTCTGTTTCTTGTATGTACCGGCAATTAGCTTTGAAGTAGCAAGTCCGAATAAATAGACTGAATCTTACTAAGGGGTTTATGGTCTAACATCTCAGATAAGTATATGTGAGAATAAACTTGATAGAAACTAACCAATCTTCTCTGCCTATTGCAATTCTGTAACCTATTTTCAGGAAACTTACTTGCTTAAAACCAAGGAGATTCTCTCCCTCTCATCTCCGAGATAAAGGCTGACAGCAATTTATAACTAACCCATTGTCGTTGACGTCTCGATTGCGCTACGCAGTTCGCACTTTCTTCATTCTGGTATAGTGAGGCTGTGCCAGGACGCGACAGTGTATTAATAACGTAATCGCCGATAGCTGCTTATGTAGCGTCATAGGTTTGTACTCGTTAGTTGCTTCTACAAAATTAGCTAGTAAAATCGTTTTTTTCACTTTTGTTAAAAATTCTGTATTTATTAACAATAGGAAATGAAATTCACAAATATTGAATAGTATCTGTCTAGCAAAAATTTAATAAATACACCTTTTTATTGTTAATTACTGGTCACATGAAAATAGATTAATATTTGATATAGGAATATAAACTTGAATGAAACATACATTCAAAGCCAAGTAAAAAAAAGTAAAACTAAAATAAAAAATGGCGCGCTATGAAGGAATTATCCGAATGGGACAGAAATCGGCAGATGTATTGTACGTGCACAAACAAATGATTACTATTTCGGAAAAATCGGGCTATTATTTCAAGATAAAGAGCTTTAGAAAGTGAGGGCGATTATTTCAAGATAAATAGCTTTATAAAGTGAGCAAGTCAATACTGCGTTGGTCCACCTCTGGCCCTTATGCATTCCGGCTGGTATCCCACGACTGTCCGAGGCGTCTCCAGACACATCTTCGCTGGCCATCGGGGCTCATTTCGAAGCGGGACTCATCACTGAAAGCATTTCTACTCCAGCCAATGACATTCCAGGCCATGGAAGTTGTTGGAGACACCTGTGCAGTAGTGGGATACCAACGTGACCGTGGTCTACCACACGGCCCGACAACCTGGATTAACGTGTAACACCGAAAATGCAGGATGCATAGCACCAGCCACCGATATATAATTTTTTCCCGAATTGTATGTAAATATTTGTAATTTAAATGCTTTCTTTTAATAAGTAAGGACATTGTTTCACTGTATGTGTAAATTTAGGTAGAAGTCTGTTAACGTTTTATTGTATTTATCTGTGTCTTACTGTGAAACTTATAAGCTCTGGGGAAAAAGCCAAAGAAATTGTTATTTGCATCGACTAGCATCGATAATAGCAGTGCTTGTGCGTTGTAAAATCTTCGCCTGGAGCGTGCGGGGAGAGACAGAGAAGGGTTCTAGCGCTTGCAGTGTGCGAAAGTGTGGTTTTAACGCTCTCACAGTAGGGAGTACAATTTTCGGCGGCATCATGTATGCGCGCCGGCCAGATGTCTAGAGGAGGAGTTCGAACAGTGGATGGGATGAAGAGGCTGTATTAATTACGATTCCCCGTTCCTGTAATTAGCCGTGGCTCCACAAGATGCTACCGTCTTCAACAACAGCAGCAGTTCCAGCAACACAGTTTCGTCGTCGGCTGCGAGTTTCGTCGTATGCACAGCACTGAAGTAAGACTGTTCATTGGTAGAAAGTATTAACGGCTAACGCAGCAACACAAATGAATGTGATTTGATTGATAAGATTTATTTAAACTCAGGGCAATTATATCCTCATTGCGCCCAGACATTGTTATCAAGCAGGATCGTTGTTCCTTTTTTTTCCTTATATACTGAGAGTCATAAGAAACAAAAAGAATAGTTACAGTCAGTTTATTAATGAATAATTTCACTTTTAATAATTTTAGCCCCAGTCTACTTTCAATTAACTGCTATACAACAGAGGTTTCAGCATATGGCCAAAGTAAAGAAATTTCATTTTTCAAGTTAGAGAATCGATCACTGGAAAAAATCCAAATCTAATGATACGCACAAATTAAGCGTGCGGAAGTTTTATTTGTTTTGCATATATTTTGGACCACATGGCTGTTTGGTTTGGTACGTATTCTAGTCTTTAATTCTGTTCAATTCAGTAAAAAAGGCTCAGTTGTTCAGACAATGATATGAAATCCAATTTGCAAAATAAGTAATGGCAAAGTAAAAAGTGCTTGCTTTTTTTCTAAATTGCTTTGATGACATTATCTTTATGTCACTGACAGTCATTGTTCACGTAACGAAGTTCAATACTAAAATACAATTTAATTACATATTTTCAAATCATTACTTTATTGCCTTTTTCAAAATTTAATGCCAAACATAAAGTAAGAGTGACTTCTCAGTTTTCTTTATCAT
Organism: Schistocerca cancellata; assembly: GCF_023864275.1. Lineage (NCBI taxonomy): Eukaryota > Metazoa > Arthropoda > Insecta > Orthoptera > Acrididae > Schistocerca > Schistocerca cancellata. The sequence continues at coordinate 312,766,402 of NC_064630.1, read as the reverse complement.
TACATAATCGCTTAAAATTAGTGTAAAAAAATGTGACAACCTTCAGTTGCCATGTCAGCGTTTAATAATACATCTTTTTCTTTCCCACCCTCTTGTACAGGATTCTGGATATAAATTGCCCTAGTGGGATAGCGACCGTTAATTATTTCCTTTTCGTTCATTAGTATAACTTCTGGATTCGTGATCAGTGGTACCCCTTTTCCGTCCAGTGTCGGTCGTGAGTGAACGCGCAAAATAACTTTCATTTTCCAAATTATAGCCCTGTTCAATTTAATTACTGTTTAATTTTAGTAGACTTTCCATCAGAAGGGTCGGTTGTACACTTTCCTCCTACTTATCGGTATCATTTCTTCGGGAAAGGTAGCCTTATCCAATTAGAAAAAATCCATTAGGCATATACGCGGTCCACGGTCATATTTTATATGGCAAGCAGCCTAGGCCGATTAGTAAGGGGGAGGTTACAAACGGTCTGGAGTGCCATTTCTTTTGACAGCAGGACCCCTTTGGTTTGTCATCCAACGGCGGTACGCCGACTGCTCTACAATCCGTTTGACTGCCCTTCATGACTAGTATCCTGGGCTTACATTTCACGAAGACAATGCCCACACACAGACGTCGAGAGTTTATACTCCTTGTGTTCGTGCTTGCCAAACGCTACCTTGGCCAAAAAGGTCGTCGCTTCTCTCCATAATTAAGTACGTTTGAAGCATTGTGGGCAGGGCCGTCCAACCAGCTCGAGATTTTGACGACCTAACGCGCCAATTGGACAAAATTTGGCACTGTATCCATCAGAAGAACATCCGACAACTCCATCAATCAATGTTGAGCGAATAATTCTTTGCATAAGTAGCAGAGGCGAAACAACACGTTATTGGCCTGCTCAGTTTGTGAAGCTCATTATTTTGAAATTGTAATGATTGTTTGTCTGTACATGTGCATCACATCTACCGATTTCAGTCCAATTCGGATAACTTCTTCGTGGTGCGTCGTTTTATTTTTATCTTAGTCTGTATATACAGGGTGGTCCATTGATAGTTACCGGGACAGATATATCACACGAAATAAGCATCAAAAGAAAGAACTACAAAGAACGAAACTCTTCTAACTTGAAGGGGGAAACCAGGTGGCGCTGTGATTGGCCCGCTGGATGGCGCTGCCAAGGGTCAAACAGATATCGATTGCTTTTTTCAAAATAGGAACCCCCATTTTTATTACATATTCGTGTAGTACGTAAAGAAATATGAATGTTTTAGTTGGACCACATTTTTCGCTTTGTGGTAGATGGCGCTGTAATAGTCACAAACGTAGAAGTACTTGGTATCACGTAACATTCCACCAGTGCGGATGGTATTTGCTTCGTGGTACATTACCCGTGTTTAAATAGACCGTTGACCAATTGCGGAAAAGGTCGATATCGTGTTGATGTATGGCTATTGTGATCAAAATGCCCAACGGACGTGTGCTATGCATGCTGCTCGGTATCCTGGACGACATCATCCAAGTGCCAGGACCGTTCGCCGGATAGTTATGTTATTCAAGAAAACAGGAAGTGTTCAGCCACAGGTGAAACGTCAACCACGAGCTGCAACAAATGTTGATGCCCAGGTAGGTGTTTTAGCTGCTGTCGCGGCTAATCCACACATCAGTAGCAGACAAACTGCGCGAGAATCGGGAATCTCAAAAACGTCGGTGCTGAGAATGCTACATCAACATCGATTGCGCCCGTACCATATTTCTATGCACCAGGAATTGCATGGCGACGACTTTGAACGTCGTGTACAGTTCTACCACTGGGTACAAGAGAAATTACGGGACGATGACAGAGTTTTTTGCACCCGTTGTATTTAGCGACGAAGCGTCATTCACCAACAGCGGTAACGTAAACTGGCATAATATGCACTATTGGGCAACGGAAAATCCACGATGGCTGCGACAAGTGGAACATCAGCGACCTTGGCGGGGTAATGTGTGGTGTGGCATTATGGGAGGAAGGATAATTGGCCCCCATTTTATCGATGCTATCTAAATGGTGCAATGTATGTTGATTTCCAACGTAATGTTCTACGGATGTTACTACAAGATGTTTCACTGCATGACAGAACGGCGATGTACTTCCAACATGATGGATGGCCGGCACATAGCTCGCGTGCGGTTGAAGCGGTATTGAATAGCATATTTCATGACAGGTGGATTGGTCGTCGAAGCACCATACCATCGCCCGATCGTTCACCGGATCTGACGTCCCCGGATTTCTTTCTGAGGGGAAAGTTGAAGGATATTTGCTATCGTGATCCACCGGCAACGCCTGACATCATGCGTCAGCGCATTGTCAACGCATGTGCGAACGTTACTGAAGGCGAACTACTCGCTGCTGAGAGGAATGTCGTTACGTGTATTGCCAAATGCATTTTGAGCATTTATTGCATTAATGTGGTATTTACAGGTATTCACGCTGTAACAGCATGCGTTCTCAGAAATGATATGTTCACAAAGGTTCATGTATCACATTGGAACAACCGAAATAAATTGTTCAAACGTATCTACGTTCTGCATTTTAGTTTAAAAAACCTACCTGTTACCAACTGTTTGTCTAAAATTGTTAGCCATATGTTTGTGACTATTACAGTGCCATCTTTCACAAAGCGGAAAAAGTGGTCCAACTAAAACATTTATATTTTTTTACGTACTACACGAATATGTAATAAAAAATGGGGGTTCCTCTTTAAGATAACGCAGTTGATATCCGTTTGACCTATGGCAGCGCCATCTAGCGGGCCAACCATAGCGCCATCTGGTTTCCCCTTCAAGCTAGACAAGTTTCGTTCTTTGTAGTTTTCTCGTTTGACGCTCATTTCGTGAGATATTTGGTCCGGTCACGATCAATGGACTACCCTGTATACAGTGGTTGACAAAAAACCTGAAACACCCAGGAGAGGGGGAGGAAATAAATAAAAATTAACATTTTGAGAGGGTTTTCAATGTTATTTTAATGCTTACAAAATCGAGTGAAATTTATATGAAACTTAGCTGCACGAGCGCACTTGTCAGTGTGCTGTTGCACCTGCTCTAGCCTGGAAGCACACAGATACGGTTGGGAAGGATGTTGTAAATCAATTATATGCTCTCTTACTGCAAGTTGGCCCAGAGCCGTTGTAGCAAGTCCTTGATGTCCTGCATACTATCACTGAGACAGAATTGACGTTCGAGTTGGTTCAATGCATGTCTTCCTGGGGACTGATATGAGGAGCTTTCTGGCCACAAGACAACCTCAAAATCACGCATCCAGTTCGTAGGGCCATGTGCCATGTATAGACGAACACTGTTCTGTTCGAAACCGATACCGCGATTACTGTCACATGTTAAGCAACGCACGAGAGCGCAGATTGTTCGTGATGCATCGTTTTGCTGCCAGTGTTACCTCAATCACAACCAGATGTGATCTGGAGTCATACCCGATGATTCCTCCAAGCATGACGCCAGAAGTAACATCATTGTGCCCCTCCAAACCAATGGAAGAATGGTGCGTCTCCCCAGGTTGCCGCATTACTCGCCGCCGAGGATCATCCAGCATAGTGCAGGACCGCGATTAATCACATAACACAATTTGACGACAATTATCAGCGTTACATGCTTCCCGGTCGTGGCACCACCTGAAATGCAGACTTTTGTGTTGTGGGAGTAGTGGCAGCCTATGCAGTGTACGGTAATTCGCTATTCCGGTCGCCGCTAGCCCCAGACTAATGGTGTGGGGTGGTACAGAATGTTGCAGGGGGTCCTTTACTTGTACTCGGATGCCAGGCTCAGATATGAGGGGTTGCGATGTGCCTGATGCAGAACTTGTCGATCCTGTCTTGTAGTGGTCAGATGTGGTCGACCGAAACCTCGACGTTAGTACTGCTGCCTCACATTCCCATAGAGTCCAACATCGGGCCGCTGACACCTCCATATGCTCCACAGATCATGACAAGATTCGGCAAGTTAGTCAACTGCAGGACCACAATGAGGTCTCTTTCAAACTTTGTTAATCTCTCGTAGCTCTGTCTCACTCTAACACGTGGCATCTCCTCATCCTTCACAGTGATCATTCAATAGCTGACTCCTTTCACACCCTTACATACCATACCACGTCTAGTAACAACACTAAACACGAAGTACACTAATGATCTCCGATGGCTGTTCTATACGAAAAAGAAAATTGTAACTCTTAATGATTTACATATTCGCCGATGGTGCGCACGAATACGAAGTTATATTGACATCTGATCATGTCTTCTGGGTGCTTCACTTTTTTTGTCCAGCAGTGTGCACGCCGTTCGTCCGAAAACTCCCGAGAATTGTTTTTAACTACAACTGTAACCAACTGATGTGCGAATTTTCAATCATTCCTGACTAATGGCAGTCCCAAAGTGAATAATCAAAATAGCGTCTACGGAAGACACTAAATACAATGAATATGCTGTAATTGAATTCACCAGTGACGAGACTTGGTGTTATCAGTACGAACCTAGCGACAAAGGCTGGACTTGACATGCCAGTACCATAACTGGACGTCCACTGATTGATCCTCATACGAATTATATCTTATGCCCCATCAGATACTAAGCAAACGCCGTCTAACAATTGCCGGAAGGGTTCAGGTTGGAGGACGGAACATTATGGTCTGGGGAATGTTTTCGTGATTTTCTCTCGTGGTCTCATCATTACGGATATCACGATGGATCGAAACAAGTATGATTCTCTCCTTGAGGACAATGGCCACCCATACGCTTAGTTATTTTTCCCTCCACACGATGGCATTAGCAGACAATACACAGTTCACTGTACACATGCATGGTACGAGGAGCACAAGTTTACCGTAGTCCCATTGCCACCAAACTCACTAGATTTGAATCCAGTCGAGAATCTGTAGGACTACCTTGGTTGTGATGTTGATTCCATGGATCCTCAACTGAGCAACGTACTGCATCCGTCCCCGGAACTGGAGTCAGCGTGGCTTGGCTTTCCTGTTGTTGCCGTCCACAACCTCATTAACTCTCTTCTTGCACATCTCGCAAGCCTCCAAACTGCAAGAGGTAGCTACTCAGGCTTTTGCAGATGGTAACATTAATGTGATTAGACAATGTAGTAACATCTCCTAGAAGCCAGCACTATGTCCTCAGTTGGTGCCTTCTGCACATCGTCAGCAGTGAGCACAGAGAGTTGTGTCGGTAATCAAGCCTAGCACTTGAGAGTTATTGGCAGAGTGACATGAAGCAGAGAATTTAGGGCAGAATCAAGGGGGAGGGGCAAAGAACAGGTGCGTTTGGGATGGTTGCTGGATGAGACGACAGCCAAGATAGACATGGCTGTGGTGAGGACAACAACATGGTGGAGCATTTGCTGCCTTTCATTGGCTGGATTCACGACAGTTCCTGAGTTATTTCGCAACTGATAGTCCATAAACATCTGGAAGCTGCGTTCGCTACGTGAAGCTGCGTTCGCAAAAGCGCAGGTCATTCCCGTTTTTAAGAAAGGCCGTAAGACAGATTCTCAACCTATATCCTTGACGTCAGTATCTTGTAGAATTATGGAATCGTGGTTTATGGTCAAGAATTTTGTCGTTTTTGGAAACATCTCCTCTACAAAAACCAATATAGATTTCGCAAACAGAGATCCTGCGAAACTCAACTTGCTCTGTTTCTCCACGAGATCCATAGCGCAGTGGACAACGGCGCTCAGGTTGATGCCGTGTTCCTTGATTTCAGTAAGGCATTTGACACCGTCCCACATAGCCGTTTAATGAAAAAAATACGAGCTTACGGAGTATCGGAGCACACTTGCGTTTGGATTCAAGACTTTCTTGCAGTTAGAGCTCAACATGTCGCTCTTAAAGGAACAAAATCGACATCTGTTAAGGTAATATCAGGAGTGCCGCAGGGAAGTGTGATAGGATCGTTGCTGTTTATATATATGATCTAGTGGAAAGCTTCGGATACACTTTAGGGGCTATTCGCAGACGATGCAGTTGTCTATGCCAAAGTAGCAACGCCCTAAGATAGTAAGAATTTGCAGAACGACTGCAGAGAATTGATGAATGGTACAGCCTCTGGCAGTTAACGCTGGATGTAAATAAATGTAACATATTGCGCATACATAGGAAATCCACTACTGTACAGCTACACTATTGATGACAAACACCTGGAGACAGCGTCTGCCGTAAAGTATCTAGGCCTAACTATCCAGAGCGACCTTAACTGGAATGATCACATAGCAGATAGTGGGAAAAGGAGACACCAGACTGAGATTCATTGTAAGAATCTTAAGGAAATGTAAGTCATCCACGAAAGAAGTGGCTTATAAGGCGCTTTTTCGCCCGATTCTTGAGTATATGTCATCTGTCTCGGATCCTCATCAGGTAGGACTGATAGAGGAAATAGAGAAGTTCCAACGAAGGGCAGAGCGTTTCGCCACAAGATCGTTTAGCTGGCGAGAGAGCGTTCGGAGATGCTAAACAAACTCCACTGCAGATTTTACAAGAGAGGCGTTGTGCATCACGGAGAAATTTAGTATTTAAATTTCTGGATAGCACTTTTCAGGAGGAATCGGACAACATACACTCCTGGAAATGGAAAAAGAACACATTGACACCGGTGTGTCAGACCCACCATACTTGCTCCGGACACTGCGAGAGGGCTGTACAAGCAATGATCACACGCACGGCACAGCGGACACACCAGGAACCGCGGTGTTGGCCGTCGAATGGCGCTAGCTGCGCAGCATTTGTGCACCGCCGCCGTCAGTGTCAGCCAGTTTGTCGTGGCATACGGAGCTCCATTGCAGTCTTTAACACTGGTAGCATGCCGCGACAGCGTGGACGTGAACCGTATGTGCAGTTGACGGACTTAGAGCGAGGGCGTATAATGGGCATGCGGGAGGCCGGGTGGACGTACCGCCGAATTGCTGAACACGTGGGGCGTGAGGTCTCCACAGTACATCGATGTTGTCGCCAGTGGTCGGCGGAAAGTGCACGTGCCCGTCGACCTGGGACCGGACCGCAGCGACGCACGGATGCACGCCAAGACCGTAGGATCCTAAGCAGTGCCGTAGGGGACCGCACCGCCACTTCCCAGCAAATTAGGGACACTGTTGCTCCTGGGGTATCGGCGAGGACCATTCGCAACCGTCTCCATGAAGCTGGGCTACGGTCCCGCACACCGTTAGGCCGTCTTCCGCTCACGCCCCAACATCGTGCAGCCCGCCTCCAGTGGTGTCGCGACAGGCGTGAATGGAGGGACGAATGGAGACGTGTCGTCTTCAGCGATGAGAGTCGCTTCTGCCTTGGTGCCAATGATGGTCGTATGCGTGTTTGGCGCCGTGCAGGTGAGCGCCACAATCAGGACTGCATACGACCGAGGCACACAGGGCCAACACCCGGCATCATGGTGTGGGGAGCGATCTCCTACACTGGCCGTACACCACTGGTGATCGTCGAGGGGACACTGAATAGTGCACGGTACATCCAAACCGTCATCGAACCCATCGTTCTACCATTCCTAGACCGGCAAGGGAACTTGCTGTTCCAACAGGACAATGCACGTCCGCATGTATCCCATGCCACCCAACGTGCTCTAGAAGGTGTAAGTCAACTACCCTGGCCAGCAAGATCTCCGGATCTGTCCCCCATTGAGCATGTTTGGGACTGGATGAAGCGTCGTCTCACGCGGTCTGCACGTCCAGCACGAACGCTGGTCCAACTGAGGCGCCAGGTGGAAATGGCATGGCAAGCCGTTCCACAGGGTTACATCCAGCATCTCTACGATTGTCTCCATGGGAGAATAGCAGCCTGCATTGCTGCGAAAGGTGGATATACACTGTACTAGTGCCGACATTATGCATGCTCTGTTGCCTGTGTCTATGAGCCTGTGGTTCTGTCAGTGTGATCATGTGATGTATCTGACCCCAGGAATGTGTCAATAAAGTTTCCCCTTCCTGGGACAATGAATTCACGGTGTTCTTATTTCAATTTCCAGGAGTGTATTACTTCGCCCCACATACATCTCGCGTATTGACCACGAGGAAAAAATACGAGAAATTAGAGCCAATACAGAGGCTTAACTGACAATCATTCATCCCACGCACTATTCGCGAGTGGAAAAGGTTTGGATGAACAAAACGTGGCACCAAAAGTATCCTCCGCCACACACTATTATATGACTTGGGAGTATGCTGTAGCTATTGATATACACTGTTGTCTTGGTGATTGAGGTAGTGTACAGTGTTATGTGAGGACGAGCTTTGAGTGTAGCCGTTTGGAAAACAACTCCCTGAAAAAGTCCGTGAGTGCAGAACAATGGTTTGGTAATGTTTAGGGCACACAGGGAGTACGTGTTGTGGGACGGAGCAAACGTAATCGTGTTGTACGTCAGAATGGTATTCTGGGCAAACAGAAAAAAAGTTTTTAAGTTTTTTCTGGCTTGCATCCAAGGCAAGCTAATACAGAATATCTAGACAGGAATCCCAACAGGGATGAACAGCTGATATTGGATGTAGCATGAGGGGACTTAACATCTGAGGTCATCAGTCCCCTAGACTTAGAACTACTTAAACCTAACGAACCTAAGGACATCACACACATCCACGTCCGATGCAGGATTCGAACCTGCGACCGTAGCATCTCCGTGGTTCCGGACTGAAGCGCCTAGAAACGCTCGGCCACAGTGGCCGGCGTAGCATGAGCACACATTCGAATTAATTTTCACACAGCAGTCGAGCTGGAGGGCCAAGGAGCCAATAAACGAAAGTGACCTTAGTGATAAAGGAGTACGTTGTCATTTTGTTGATTACATACAGTGAAGTAACAATGTGCAAGTCAATGCAAGAGTAGCTTTCAGCACACAGACGCTACTGAAATATCTAAAATAAAGAGAAGAGTTGGGACACCGTAGTTCGGTGCTGAATGCTGACGGGTCCAGAAAACTAGGTCACATTTGATCATTCTTGCCACACGATAACATTGGCGTAGACCGACCAGTACAAATATTCTGACTTCCCAAGCCCAGTTCTCGATTTGCAGCTCCCTAGTTGCGACTGTGACGCTCCATCTGCAGCCTGCCTAGCTTACTGTGATCTACTGCGTGTTGCAGTAGCCAGCCCTGCATAGAAACTTGGCTGTCATGGTCTGCTGCCGCTTCGTCTTTGCCTTCGCTGACGAGAAGATTTTGGTGGCTTCTACCACCAGACGCCCAGAAGGCCTAGCTGACAGTACTTGGTGAACTGCCGAACTACCAGTGTCTCATGGGAGCGCACTAGCTGCTGCCTCCAGACCTGCCTCTACGAGTGTTGCTAGCCATTTGCTCGCTCAGAGGATACCTGCTGACGACTGTGGCCTCATCATGTAGAGCTGTTGGTCGCCTGCGATATTAACAAGAGTGCCTTGGGAACTAGCTGGCAGTGCTGCTGCCAACCAGGACGTGCGGGATACGTCCGGAGTGTGTCCATTCAGCAACCTCCTGTGACGTAGCTGTCAGATACATAGGCAGCCCCATCACTGTGACGAGACGTCCAGCAGTCAGCGGATGCCGGCTCATCCGGTTACTGGCAGTCGAGAAGGAAGAGGTTAGGTTAGGTTGTTTGAAGAAGGAGACCAGACAGCGAGGTCATCGGTCTCATCGGATAAGGGAAGAACGGAGAAGGAAGTCGGCCGTGCCCTTTGAAAGGAACCATCCCGGCATTTGCCTGGAGTGATTTAGGGAAATCACGGAAAACCTAAATCACGATGGCCGGACACGGGATTGAACCGTCGTCCTCCCGAATGCGAGTCCAGTGTCTAACCGCTGCGCCACCTCGCTCGGTGAGAAGGAAGACAACTATGTAACCATGAATAATAAATGTACGTTCAGCCAATTAAGCCTTATTAGTGCGTTCAGGCATTCAACAGCTCCTTGCTGCTGCACTCCTCTCCGTGTCTTTCTGGCAATGGTAAAGGCCATCCCTTTATAGCTGTGTCAGTACAGGCCGTGGATATAATTAAACAAATTGATTTAACAAATTAGATGGGATTGTTTATAGCCACAAGCGTGAATCAGTTGTTTCTTAATGGGTTTAAGAGTTGATTCTGTTTGGAAGTCTTGTCGTTGATTGCTTTATACGAATTAATTCTCATAGTTACATGTAATGAATAGCCATACACTACTGGCCATTAAAATTGCTACACAAAGAAGAAATGCAGATGATAAACGGGTATTCGTTGGACAAATATACTAAAACTGACATGTGATAACATTTTCACGCAATTTGGATGCATAGATCCTGAGAAATCAGTACCCAGAACAACCACCTCTGGCCGTAATAACGGCCTTGATACTCCTGGGCATGGAGTCAAACAGAGCTTGGATGGCGTGCACAGGTACAGCTGCCCATGCATCTTCAACACGATACCACAGTTCATCAAGAGTAGTGACTGGCGTATTGTGACGAGCCAGTTGCTCGGCCACCATTGACCAGACGTTTTCAGTTGGTGAGAGATCTGGAGACTGTGCTGGCCAGGGCAGCAGTCGACCAATTTCTGTATCCAGAAAGGTCCGTACAGGACTTGCAACATGCGATCGTGCATTATCCTGCTGAAATGTATGCTTTCGCAGGGATCGAAAAAAATGGTTCAAATTGTTCTGAGCACTATGCGACTTAACGTCTGAGGTCATCAGTCGCCTAGAACTTAGAAAAATTAAACCTAACTAACCTAAGGACATCACACACATCCATGCCCGAGGCAGGATTCGAACCTGCGACTGCAGTGGTCGCTCGGCTCCAGACTGTAGCGCCTAGAACCGCACGGCCACCGCGGCCGGCTATCGTTGACAGTCGGTTTGAATCTTTTCAGGAACTATTTTACAATGAAGCACCTTCGCATTTGCAAAGCAGACATCCATGATATTAACATAATTTACTATGTCGAAATCGGACGAAGATTGATGAGTAAAGGCATTCTTCAGATTTCGTATAAGGAATTTTTACTAGCAGTTTGCAACTCCATTAATTAAAATGGAAAATAAAAGGTTGTAGTAAGCGACTTCCAACGAGATTGGAACTGCTATGTCATATAATACGAGCACCGCAACGCACAAAGGAACCTGTGAGCTAACGACACCCTGGCGACAACAGTCGGACTATAGTCACTGCAATGTTGCCTGAGCCTCAAAACGCAACCTTAAACACACAAACAGGTGTTACTAATGTGAAGAACGCCGTTCTTGGAGTCCAGAAATTAAATATACTTTCTAAGTGTCTCATCTAACAGTGGATTATATCGTATGAGTCTTCGATGTGGAAAACGAATGTCAAGTGAATTTAGTGCGGTAATGCCGGCCTACACCCGGAAGTAAATACACTATCACAGTGTTGACAAATACTTGCTACGATGCTGCCAATTCTCGGCTCTGTTACGAGTCAGCTCTTCAGCGAAATGCTTGTCGTGATTGTCCGATACGGCTCTTCAGAGTGGAGGCGCGCGCGGACGTTTGGTTTTTATGCGGCGTTCTTCCCTGATAGTTTCTGACGTCGCCTTGTGGGCTATGTATGCATTTGAGACATTCAATTACCATTAATCCAGAATGATACAAGTTTCAGCTTCCGGCGTGGAAGAAGGCTGTTGACGCCGACATTATATCATTTCAACGTAGGGAAAGCAAAACGGATGATTCTATGTTTCTCATTCAACATAAAGCATGTGAGATAATTTTCCGTAAAGTTCATAATCATATAAAAATACTAACGAAGTAAGAATACATCGGAAGCTTATTTGAATTGAATATAATATGAGATATCAAACGCTTTGCACCTCGATGTCGAATGTGTTCACGTGCAATCTTTTGCAGCATACATAACCAAATGGCAGTTATAAGAGTCGAGGGGCATGAAAGGGAAACAGTGGTTGGGAAGGGAGTGAGACAGGGTTATAGCCTCTCCCCAATGTTATTCAATCTGTATATTGAGCAAGCAGTAAAGGAAACAAAAGAAAAATTCGGAGTAGGAATTAAAATTCATGGACAAGAAATAAAAACTTTGAGGTTTGCGGATGACATTGCAAAGGACTTGGAAGAGCAGTTGAACGGAATGGACAGTGTCTTGAAAGGAGGATATAAGATGAACATCAACAAAAGCAAAACGAGGATAATGGAATGTAGTCGAATTAAGTCGGGTGATGCTGAGGGAATTAGATTAGGAAATGAGGCACTTAAAGTAGTAAAGGAGTTTTGCTATTTGGGGAGCAAAATAACCGATGATGGTCGAAGTAGCGAAGATATAAAATGTAGACTGGCAATGGCAAGGAAAGCGTTTCTGAAGAAGAGAAATTTGTTAACATCGGGTGTAGATTTAAGTGTGAGAAAGTCGTTTCTGAAAGTATTTGTATGGAGTGTAGCCATGTATGGAAGTGAAACATGGACGATAAATAGTTTGGACAAGAAGAGAATAGAAGCTTTCGAAATGTGGTGCTACAGAAGAATGAAGAAGATTAGATGGGTGGATCACAAAACTAATGAGGAAGTACTGAATAGGATTGGGGTGGAGTTTGTGGCACAACTTGACGAGAAGAAGAGACCGGTTGCTAGGACATGTTCTGAGGCATCAAGGGATCACAAATTTAGCATTGGAGGCAGCGTGGAGGGTAAAAATCGTAGAGGGAGACCAAGAGATGAATACATTAAGCAGATTCAGAAGGATGTAGGTTGCAGTAGGTACTGGGAGATGAAGAAACTAGCACAGGATAGGGTAGCATGGAGAGCTGCATCAAACCAGTCTCAGGACTGAAGACCACAACAACAACAACATATAGAATGTCATGATTACCACAAGAATGAAGAAATATGTTGGTAAGGATGGAAGCAAGAGAGACGCAGTCCACAAATATTCCATTCCTCACGGCATTCATTTCATTTGAGATGTAAGAAGAGGTAAAGCGGGATATTACTTTCGTTAATATGAAAGATATGCTGCACATGTGGATAACGAGGAAGTCTGCATCTTCATACGTTTCCTCCTTGAAATCTGTATGCTCTATTATATACTAAGTAGCCTGATCATTGTTTCAGCAATGTTACCCTGTTGTTTGACCCCGTAACGATGAACAGATTCCAAATGCATGCCTCTGCATGAAAGTAGTTGTTCGAACCCTTTCTGCGTTGTTTTTTGTGTTTTATTGCTTGGAATTCCTGAAGCAGACCCTTCTTTCATAGCTACTTTTTATGAGCATCGTTACCAAATAGAGATGTGCAAACTCTTGAAAGTAAGAGAATGACAATAATAATCGTAACCAAGAACAAGGAAATAATGAATGAAGTTTATTGCAATGTAGAATGAGAATGGCTGTGAATATAAAAATCTATAAAAATAGGTTGATCTTTGAGTTGGCACAATGGAAATATATTCTTAGAATTTTGTTACTGAATTTAGTTCTGGATGTTTGCAGAGAAAAAGGAAAAGTCGGTACTTCTCGCTAGTGTAATACAATGTGAACCAGTAACTACCCTTTCCTTAGTACACGACTCAAGCAGGTCTCCAAGTAGCTACCAAGGCACTGTTGCATTCTGTTCCCTGACATTGCTCTGATGACGGTTAATGCAGATAGATCCGATTATGAAATACAAAACGTATTGCAGGTAAGGTCCTAGGATCGTAATATTAAATTTGCGATGTAGATGGCACATGAACGTGATACGACTATCCAGATTACTCGTCAATATAAAAGGACAATATTTTGGGAATTGAGCGTGGTCCTTCGACACCAGTCCTGAAAGAGAGTGAATGACCACAGGCGTGCCAAACCATTTCAAAACATCTGCCAAGTACCAAAAACAGTAGCAATATGAGTAAGGATCAGAAAGCCCTCACAGCTATCCACAGCCTGTTTCTGTCAGCCCTAGTGAAGCTGCGGTGACAGACGCCAACCCGATAGCACATTACACTTCTGAAATCTACCAATGAATTGTGTGCTTATGCTCATCAGCTTCAGTAAAATTTGTTATACATGACTAGGATATAGTTGCCATAGTTAATACATCAATAATAACCTCGTTTATTGCTTCAGTGACTGTTACCGTCGTGTTTGACACCGAGATGATGTAACCAACACAAATTTGGGTCCCTAGTCTCTTCAGAGACTTTGTCTTGTTTCGTTGTTGTTGTAAATTGGCATTCGCGAAGAATACGACTGTCGTAAATCCTGAGAGATTTTCGAAACAGATATGATACGGAGCGTTAAGAATAGTCTCTCAGTTTTGACCTTAGGAATAGTAGTTGCCGCGCGGTGTCGCCGCGTGGTCTCGTGCGGCGTATCACAGATTTCACGGCCGCTTCTGCCAGAGGTTCGAGTCCTCCCCGGGCATAGACGTATGTGTTGTCCTTCGAATAATTTAAAGTTAGTGTAAGTAGTTTCTACGTCTAGGTACTGATGACCCTAGTAGTTTGGTCCCTTAGGCATTAGAACTTAAAAAAGAGCCCTAGCGGAAGGAATTGATAAGATCAAGCTTCTGCAGAAAAACTGGAACTAATGAAAAAAACAGCTATAGTTATATAAATTCAGCACTTTACTACAGCAGTGCCTTGTTCGCACAGTAGTAAATACTGCCCTTGCCATAATCGTAGCTGACGTATACAGCTCCCAACGTGCAACATGAAGAGTACGACCACCTTTTGCATGAAGCGACCATTTTGATCTGAAATACGTTTCCTAACTCATAATTACCCCTTCTGTGATAATTATTGACAATATTTGATCGAGATGACAAGAAAATATTAAATGGGTGTAGCAGATACAATGTAGTCCCACAACCGCAAATCATTCTCATACCAACACAGTTGCCAAGAAAGACGTACGACGTTGTGAGTCCTTGACTACGTTAGTGGCAAGAAGATTCCGTTTCCTTAGCAGGAATCCTTCACGAACGGATTCGGATACAATGCAATCAGAATGACAAAAAATGGTTCAAATGGCTCTGAGCACTATGGGACTTAACTTCTGAGGTCATCAGTCCCCTAGAACTTAGAAATACTTAAACCTAACTAACCTAAGGACATCACACACATCCATGCCCGAGGCAGGATTCGAACCTTCGACCGCAGCGGTCACGTGGTTCCAGACTGAAGCGCCTAGAACCGCTTGGCCACACCGGCCGGCTCAGAATGACAGATATGGCGGTATGCCTACATGTCTAAAAAGAGCAGAAAACCTAATTGTTAACCCTTTGAGTAATATTCCCACGTCTGTGACTCGTATCATGGTTAAAGCCGATGTATTACCACTGTTCGTGCTTACCTACATCATCAAATGACAGCAGAAACGGAGAGAAATACTTTCGGAGTATACGCCTTGATACTTGAATTCATTTTTGGATGTAGTAGGTTTTCTTTTTCAATAGAGCTATTGTTTCTATTTCCAGACAACTTTTCATATCCTTCTTACTTCTGCCGCAGCACTTATTTTGCTGCCCACATTGGATACAACGCCTAAGACTACCATTGTCTCATTTCCGGACTTAATACCCTCTGCATAGCCTTACTTAATTTTACTGCTGCTCTTTACCCTTTTTTTAAAGGATATACACCAAGGAAAGAAAAATAACATCTATATGTAATGTTTACCTTGATGAAATCAGAAAATTGTGCTTATAAAAGCGCTCAGAACCTCTGAACGAGCCTTTCAGTTTGCAGCACACACCAGACCGAATGAAAGAAAATAATATTAAGAGGCGCAAGTTGACCATAGCGAGCGTGGGAAGGGTTTGATGTAGTGCCTTGAAGTTGGACTAGTTTCCGTCGAATTTACGCTCGTAGTTCCTGAGAGATGATCTTGATTCAAAAGCATCAATGCACTCATATGGAAACTACTTCCAACTTATAATTGAAAGAATACCTGGTCACGTTAGGCAGCGTTTCGCTTGCGGCCATCATTAATTTTAATTTCAGCCCATTCCTTGATGACGCACTTAAATGTTTTCGAACTTTTCTCATTGTTTCCGGCCTCAGAGATTTCTTAAAGCGTTATATCGAGTGTTAGTCACACCGTAAGTTAGACACCCATAAAGCTCTGACTTGCTTTAGAGCATCAAATCATTTGAGCAGCGATTCGAAAATACAGAAGACCACTTCTGAAGAAGGGCCTGCTCTCAGCAGGTCCTGGAATACAACACTGTGGGCAGTGACAATACCCATGTTCTACGTCACAAGATGCAGAAGTGATTGATATACTTTTCGAAAAACTCATTTCATGAATGCTTTCGAAAAAATGGTTCAAATGGATCTGAGCACTATGGGACTTAACAGCGGAGGTCTTCAGTCCCTTAGAACTCAGAACTACTTAAACCTAACTAACCTAAGGACATGAGACACATCCATGCCCGAGGCAGGATTCGAACCTGCGACCGTAGCGGTCGCTCGGTTCCAGACTGTAGCGCCTAGAACAGCAACACACTATCACTCTTATTACCATTGGCCGAAGCAATTATCGTATCTCCACGCTGACTAGTATTAGAAATATTTTGTAACTTCTTCAATCACTGTCTGATCCCAGAAACACCTCTCACTTTTTGACGTGCCTCGATGTTAACGAAGTCTCGCGTGGTTGGAAAGTTCGCGCGGTCGCGATTCTGAAATTTACGTTCCCTTCATATTCGTGCGCGGCACGTATTGCAACTGAAAAAAAACTCCACAGTTACTTAGACTGTTTTCCTAATTATATCTCGGCACCATTAAATAATATACCATCCAAAACCTCCCCTCCAAAAGATACATAAATACACACGCAGAATTTTTCAGAATACTTACAGTTCGTGTATAGTGTGCATAGCATGGCTACACGAGTTTCTATTATGCTGTTCCCCCTTTATTTAAGTCAGGAAAGCGATCTCACTGATTCCCACGTATCTTTCAAGTCCCGTTGTAAAAATCACCTTCACACGTAAATTTCTACTGACTCATTTCCCAAAAGGTGAATTCTTATTCTTTCATATTAAATTAGCAACCTTGCCTTTATCCATGAATTTGAGAAACTCGTCAAATTACAAACTGAAACACATGCAAGTTACAAATGGCTTCTTTGAAAACCAATTCTTTCAGATCAAAATTGAGAGCATTACTTTCTACCATGACTTTCTGTTAGCAGCTCGATAAGTTAAAGCCACGAGATAATATTTTCCTGCACTTCCAGATCAGATTTTTAAACAAACTGACCAAAATCATGAATTTAAATTGTCCATTACTAAAAATAATTATGGTAAATCAGCACTTTCCTACTTATAAACTAATGGTTCCTAGCACTCAGTCATCCACACTTCATCATTTTCTTCATCAGCCCCATGTGGTGAGTGCCAAGTCTTTAGGCTATAATAGTTCATCACATGCATCCTGTTTGTGTCGTACCTGCTTTACAATTGAATTCTAACACTTTACTGTTCATCGAATCACTCAAACGCAATATCAAATTCCGTTAACTTTCAAGTTACTCTTCACGGTCGCGACATAGTATTCTCACATTCGCCTATCTTTTACCTGCCTATAAACAATTTGGTTCCCTCCAAAATATTATATTAAATTAAATCTACCCTGAAAGAGAGGGTTTCTACGTAAGGTGGAACATTAAAGCCTTAAATAACTCATTTCCTTTCCCTTTGCGGAGAGCATTTTGCTCCGCCACTTCCTCAGCCCATCCGGCTGCTTCAGTCGTCCCCAGGCAAGTCACGCTACCGCTCTCTCCCTGCCAGGGTGGTGTGCGTCCTGGCCAATCATGGCTCCAGAATTTCAAGCATTTGAAACTGCTGGCTGTCTTCTCCCCAGCACACAATGAAATCTGCCCGCGCTTTTCTACTCAATGAGCTTAACGTAAGAATACAGACAAACCTAGGCCCCCGTCTCTCCAATGTCAGAGACAGACCTTTACACCAGAAAACTCTCATGTCGCTACATATCGATACGTCATTGCCTTCCCATGAGTCTAATAATTTCGTTTCAATATTCACTCCCATTATATCCACATTGCATACTATTTACCTTGTTCTTAATCCAATCGTCCACTATTTAAGATAGGATGTGGGAAAAGTGGGTTTTCAAACATTATACCAAAGTAATAAGCTCATCCAGTTGCTCTGATCAATTTCCTTAACACAGCAGGTTGGTTCAATAAAAACTAACTACTCAGATCGAGGGTCTTATAACAAGTACCTGATACCTGACGTAGCAAGGTATTCTAGCAATTACGTGTGGCCTTAAAGTCAGTACCACCATTAGACTATTTTTCTATTTGCAGTGTTACATTTACACGATCATGATTTCGGCTTAAATGCCATTATCAACTGTTTTAATGTTATGCAGTGCCTAACATGGCTTACTGTCTTATTTAAAATACACTATTAGACATAGTATGTAAGCTTTCACGGCCGGCGTCTTCATTAGTCAAAACTTCCGGGCTGAATTGCCGTGGTCCATATATAAAACTTCTTCTCCTTCCTATTAGACACATTGTCTAAGGGCCAATATTTCTGGTAAAATAATAATGCTATGTTTTATCACTGGGTACACCATCTTGACCATCCTTGAGTCATGCAGAAGCTACCCCTTGCCTCATCCTTCACGATGCGAGTTATCAGTGCTGCCGCTATTATGGCAATGAGAGTGTTTATGTAGGAATTCCTTGGCAGCGTAGTTGTAAAGTAGTAACTTTATAAAATGGTAGTTGCCTCCGAAAGCAGTTCCAGGTTTGCTGCAAGAGATGTATCAGTTCCTTTCGGTAAGTTTTAAATCAAGTGCTACCTGTCACATGTAAGTGTGTCCTAGCAAGCTTGCAGGGGTTGCCATGACCGTAGACTTCACTAATCTTAAGTCACATAAAAATTAATGACAAAATTACTGAACAGATTCGAAGCATCTATAAGAGTGACGAACTTGTACTTTTTTTAATCAACTCGGTCTGAAATAAGAGGGAAAAAACTACAGGGACAGTGACCAAGTTTTTTAGCATGCATTATCTGTGGTACATCTTGAGGTGAAAACGTACGAAAATTCACAACTGCACTTTTGCGAACTCCTGTTTTATTTTCGCATCAATACTGTTGTGAACCCACCATCTGGTATCAATGCATCACATTATCATCCATTATAAATAATCATTTTGATAGTACACTTGATATTATAGATGACTAGGACACAAGACAGGACATAGATAATGTCCGTTTGACGTCAACAGTGTGTAACGTTTTACTTTTTTTGAATAGGACAATGTTCCTCTCCAATAATTTTTAGATTAGTTACAATAAACTTACGCTGCAAGAGAATTCGCTTGTATTTTTCAATATGTTGTCTGTTGTCGGTTTGAAGAGCCTTCCATTACATCGGCAACGTAGTGCAACTCCACCGAGGGCTGTCTGGAGTAGGGTGAAGATAGCAATGTGAAAGGTGCGAACTGTCGAAGACGATCTTCATATTGTTAGTGCGATTGGGACTTCGTATATTCTTGACGACGTTTAGCACCTGTGCCGTCAGTCACCCAATTTCACAATTCATGTTGAGTAATCCTTCTAAATTCCCATAATATTGTCTTTTTATATCGATGAGTAATATGGATAGTCGTCATGTTTATGTGCCGTCTACAACGCAAATTTAATATTACTTTCCCAGGCAAATTTAATATTACTATCCTAGGAACTAACCTGCAATACGTTTTGTACTTCATAATCGGAACTATCTGCACTAACCGTCATCAGAGCAATGTCAGGGAACAGAATGCAGCAGTGCCTTGGTAGGTGCTTGGGGACCTGCTTGAGTCGTGTTCTAAGGCAACGGTAGTTGCTGGTTCACATTGTATTACACTAGCGTGAAGTACAGACTTTTCCTTTTCTCTGCAAACATCCAGAACTAAATTCAGTAACTAAATCCTAAGAAGATATTTGCATTGTGCCAACGCAAAGATCAACAGATATAGATATAGATATAGATTTTTATATTTAAAGCCATTCTCGTTCTGCATTGGAAAAAAACATAATTCATTATTTGCTTGTTCTTGTTACGTTTGTTATTGTCAGTCTCTCACTCGCAAGAGTTCTCACATTCCTATTTGGTATCGATGCGCGTGGAGAGTGGCTATGAAAGAAAGGAATACTGAATGCTACGTCATGCAGAATACACTAATTTACTTCGGCTCCTCGTGATCAACGCTGCAGGAGAAAAGGGTACAAAAGTTGACAGTGTGAGGACAGACATGCTGGCACAACTCTGCAACTACACAGTGTTACCAGATAAAATGGTGCTGCGGAATCGCAAGTGTAGTAAGGACTTTGCCACAGTAGCAGAGAGCTGCTAATTTCGGACCACAACCGTAAATTACACATCGGTCAGCTGCTGGCTAGAGTGTTGTAACTGTAAATGGAAGGCTTTATTTGATAGTCTTGTGCTGATACTGTCTGAATAAATTACGCCATTGGATAAAAAACGGTTTAGTTTTGAGACCTAACCCTCGAGAGGGGAAAGCACAGTGGTCTGCTTCAGGAATTCTAAGCAATAAAACACAAAAAACAACGCAGGAAGGGTTCGAACAACTACTTTCATGCAGAGGCATGCATTTGGAATCTGTTCATCGTTACGGGGTCAAACAACAGGGTAACATTGCTGAAACAATGATCAGGCTACTTAGTATATAATAGAGCATACAGATTTCAAGGAGGAAACGTATGAAGATGCAGACTTCCTCGTTATCCACATGTGCAGCATATCTTTCATATTAACGAAAGTAATATCCCGCTTTACCTCTTCTTACATCTCAAATGAAATGAATGCCGTGAGGAATGGAATATTTGTGGACTGCGTCTCTCTTGCTTCCATCCTTACCAACATATTTCTTCATTCTTGTGGTAATCATGACATTCTATATGTTGTTGTTGTTGTGGTCTTCAGTCCTGAGACTGGTTTGATGCAGCTCTCCATGCTACCCTATCCTGTGCTAGTTTCTTCATCTCCCAGTACCTACTGCAACCTACATCCTTCTGAATCTGCTTAGTGTATTCATCTCTTGGTCTCCTTCTACGATTTTTACCCACCACGCTGCCCTCCAATGCTAAATTTGTGATCCCTTGATGCCTCAGAACATGTCCTACCAACCGGTCTCATCTTCTCGTCAAGTTGTACCACAAACTCCTCTTCTCCCGAATTCTATACAATACCTCCTCATTAGTTATGTGATCTACCCATCTAATCTTCAGCGTTCTTCTGTAGCACCACATTTCGAAAGCTTCTATTCTCTTCCTGTCCAAACTATTTATCGTCCATGTTTCACTTCCATACATGGCTACACTCCATACAAATAATTTCAGAAACGCCTTGCTGACACTTAAATCTATACTCGATGTTAACAAATTTCTCTTCTTCAGAAACGCTTTCCTTGCCATTGCCAGTCTACATTTTATATCTTCGCTACTTCGACCATCATCAGTTATTTTGCTCCCCAAATAGCAAAACTCCTTTACTACTTTAAGTGTCTCAATTCCTAACCTAATTCCCTCAGCATTACCCGACTAAATTCGACTACATTCCATTATCCTCGTTGTGATTTTGTTGATGTTTATCTTATATCCTCCTTCAAGACACTGTCCATTCCGTTCAACTGCTCTTCCAAGTCCTTTGCTGTCTCTGACAGAATTACAATGTCATCCGCGAACCTCATAGTTTTTATTTCTTGTCCATGGATTTTAATACCTAGGCCGAATTATTCTTTGGTTTCGTTTACTGCTGGCTCCAATATAAATGGTTCAAATGGCTCTGAGCACTATGGGACTCAACATCTTAGGTCATAAGTCCCCTAGAACTTAGAACTACTTAAACCTAACTAACCTAAGGACATCACACACACCCATGCCCCAGGCAGGATTCGAACCTGCGACCGTAGCAGTCCCGCGGTTCCGGACTGCTCAATATACAGATTGAATAACATTGGGGAGAGGCTACAACCCTGTCTCACTCCCTTCCCAACCACTGCTTCCCTTTCACGCCCCTCGACTCTTATAACTGCCATTTGGTTATGTATGCTGCAAAACATTGCACGTGAACACATTCGACATCGAGGTGCAAAGCGTTTGATATCTCACATTATATTCAATTCAAATAAGCTTCCGATGTATTTTTACTTCGTTAGTATTTTTAGATGATTATGAACGTTACGGAAAATTAGCTCACATGCTATATGTTGAATGAGAAACATAGAATCATCCTTTTTGCTTTCCCTACGTTGAAATGATATAATGTCGGCATCAACAGCCTTCTTCCACGCCGGAAGCTGAAACTTGTATCATTCTGGATTAATGGTAATTGAATGTCTCAAATGCATACATAGCCCACAAGGCGACGTCAGAAACTATCAGGGAAGAACGCCGCATAAAAACCAAACGTGCGCGCTCGCCTCCACTCTGAAGAGCTGTATCGTACAATCACGACAAGCATTTCGCTGAAGAGCTGACTCGTAACAGAGCCGAGAATTGGCAGCATCGTAGCAAGTATTTGTCAACACTGTGATAGTGCATTTACTTCCGGGTGTAGGCCGGCATTACCTCACTAAATTCACTTGACATTCGTTTTCCACATCGAAGACTCATACGATATAATCCACTGTTAGATGAGACACTTAGAAAGTATATTTAATTTCTGGACTCCAAGAACGGCGTTCTTCACATTAGTAACACCTGTTTGTGTGTTTAAGGTTGCGTTTTGAGGCTCAGGCAACATTGCAGTGACTATAGTCCGACTGTTGTCGCCAGGGTGTCGTTAGCTCACAGGTTCCTTTGTGCGTTGCGGTGCTCGTATTATATGACATAGCAGTTCCAATCTCGTTGGAAGTCGCTTACTACAACCTTTTATTTTCCATTTTAATTAATGGAGTTGCAAACTGCTAGTAAAAATTCCTTATACGAAATCTGAAGAATGTCCTTACTCATCAATCTTCGTCCGATTTCGACATAGTAAATTATGTTAATATCATGGATGTCTGCTTTGCAAATGCCAAGGTGCTTCACTGTAAAATAGTTCCTGAAAAGATTCAAACCGACTGCCTGCCTGCTCTCATCTAATACATTCCCCTCTTTGGGGAAGTGTGAGGGGGAGTTTGTAGCCATTTGGCTTTTACTCCCCTGTGTACGTGTGTGTGTGTTTTTTTCTATATATTTTTGATGTCTGTGTTATGTGATGAATTGTTGTGAATGTGTCTGGTGCTTGCCTGGGGTAGGCGAGATGTATTGGTGTTATATGGGAAGGAACTGGATGAGGGATTGGGTGTTGGGATTTTCTCTTCGACTTAATCGTCGAAGATCGTCATAGGGCGCTTGTGCTTATCGCGGGACAGTCGTACCGACCTAGGGAGTGGATGAGTGCGTTTCCAGATCTGGAAGAACCCTCATAGAAGGCCCTTGCCAGATCCTGGAAACGCTCTCTCAGGAGTGGGATTTCGGCTGCGGCGTGCAAGTCGTCTGTGGGGAATCCAAGAGGTAGGTGCAGTGCCCTTCTGAGGGCGCGGTTCTGCAGCCTCTGGAGTTTGTCCAGGTGCTGCTTTGCCGCGTATCCCCAGACAGGGCAGCTGCCTATATACCAGGGGAAATATGGGAAAACAAGGTTACGGCTATCCTTACAAACAACAAAATCTTCCTTTTTTTTAATTTTATTTTTATTTATTTTTTTTATTTTTATTTTTTTGTGTAGTTTTGTTGCGTATTTGATCAGAGGCCTTCTGCGTCCCGCTGGTAATATGTTGAGTCACGTCTTCTCGAAATTGATGTGTTCCGTTGAATTGTTTAGAAATGTTCATTGGTTCAAACAAGAAACCTTCTTCTCTCTTGGCTTAACACATTCCAGCTGCGAGGCGGGTCGTGGAAAGCACTCCCAAGGAAGTTCGAGAAAAATTGTCTGTATTTTGGGTGACGGACAACGACATAATGACGGTCATTGAGGTATGTCCAGAAATCGAGTACAGAGTCTACAGTTTGTCCAAATAGGTAGTGAATGGCATGTCCTCGAATCCAATTCACAGCATTGGTCTTTGTCCGAGGAAAATAGTCACGTTCCGGAAATAATAATGAAAGGGGAGTAATCCGATCCGGAATGTCCCGCGTTAGAAGAGCCACAATACGTCGAACCAAGTGCCAAACCTCCGCCGCCGGTCCGCAAACAAACCGATGTTCACCATTGTCTGGCACTACACACGTGGAACATAGAGGTGATTGGGCGAGGTGGATACGATCAAGGCGAAATTGGTTGATTTACTTACCATTGACAGTTAGGTACCAGACAGACTGAACATTCGTGTCAAGGTAACAGGCGAACACCGAGCGCCATACAAGACGCCAGTCAACCAGGGGGAACTTTTGTTGAATCGGATTAGGTGGACGACCTAATTGGAGGACATTCTATACTCCCTTTGTCTTGAGTAAAAGCGGTCTGGGTAAGGTGAGGCGTAGATAACTGAGTTCAAGAAAGAAGTACCGTATATAATGGAACTGAGCCGGAACATCCGAGATCATCACTGGGGCTGACAGTGAGACCGGCGAATATGCTGACAGGAGGAGACCAGTGAGGCTCGTTGGGCAACGTGTCCATACCGTCATCTGGGAGCTGACAAATAGGGCGCGAGCTCTATCCGGCACGTGAAACAGACCGATCCCACCTCGTTCACGGGGAAGAGTAAGGGTTGCATAGTTAACTTTAAACAACAGCCCAGAGCTGACGAAAGATGCCATCGCTGCCAACATGCGACGTGCCACAGTAAGCGGGAAAGGTAAAACTTGTGCTACATGGGGAACTCGGGATGCGATATATATATTGACATATCGAGCTCGTTGGAGAATATCTAGGGATCGAAGGCGATGGTCCATAAGACCTGCTCTGATCATTAAAAGGAGGCGTCGGCAGTTGATGGTGGCTGAACGCCGGAGATCAGATGAAAAATCTATTCCCAAACAGCGAATGGTATCAACGGTGGTGAGAGGTGTAACGCACTCCACGGGAAATCCCGTGCCAATGAACATAACTTGTGACTTACGTACGTTTAAAGAGCTACCCGACGCCTCACCATAAGTCGCTACCCACGTCAAAACAGGTCGAACCTCGTCGGCATTACGTAAACAGATGACTACATCGTCAGCATAGGCCGTGCAACAGAATCTGTATCGTTCTATGGACAACCCTACCAAACGTTGTCTTAGTCCACATAGCAAGGATTCCAAGGAAAAGGCGTACAAAATCGCTGATAGAGGGCAACCTTGACGTACGGATCGACCTATTGTTATCGGTGGAGTGAGTCTGCCATTGTACATAATCCTGGACGAGGAACCCCGCAGAAGGCGCATCACTACCGTGATAACGGCGACTGGGAAACCCATATGGTGGAGAACGGCCATAAGGAACGGATGGTCAACCCTATCAAAAGCTTGACTAAAGTCCAAAGACGCAAGTGCCCCAGAGAGGCGTTGCGCCTGGGTAACGGCGATCATATCCCTGTAGCGGCATAAAGCCGTGCGGATATTGTTATACCCTCCCAAAGATGCTTGGTCTGGCGGCACAACATAGCGGGCAACGTTTTTAAGTCGTACTGCCAAAAGGCGAGTGAAGATTTTCATATCACTGTTAAGGAGGGTGAGGGGCCGATAATCACTGATATTGTTGCCACCATGCGGTTTATGTACAGAAATAATAATTCCTTCCATGAAAGCGTTCGGCACAGGTACTTCCGGAGACATCAGTTCCCGACAGATGGAGGTGAAGGTGGACTCTAACAAATCACGGAAGGTGCGATAAAATTCGAGGGGAAGACCGTCGGTTCCTGGGGAGCGATTGATGGTTCCTGCCCGGATCGCATCGCGGACTTCCTCATCAGTCACCTCTGACATCAAGTCAATCGCCGCATCGCTTGGGATACCACCGAAGTTGAGCTGTGTGACTTCCTCGATCAACTCTGGGGAATGTGGAATTGCGGCGTATAGCTGCTGGTAGTGGGCGTGAAGCACATTCCCTATTGCAGATTGGGTTACGTAGCGACGCCCTTCTTGATCTGTTAGGACGTGAATCAATTTTCGGCGTCGATTTTGGCGCTCTTGGATGATATGGTACATCGACGGATGTTCATGAGGCATGCGATCAGCAGTACGAGATCGTACTATCGCTCCTTCCAAATACCTTCGTATGAGATTGGAGATTTGGGCCTTAGCATGGTTCACCCTTGTATGGCGCTCAGGGGAGGCTGGCATCGTGGAGCATTCTCGTAGGATCCTGTAATAAAAGTCCATAGTGCTCTTCCTCCAGGCGACAACATCTTTGCCATACCGGATCAAAGTTTTTCGAAGAGCAGGTTTTGCACACTGGATCCACCAGGATATGGTAGACGGATACGTGGGTCGGCGTCTATTACATGTGATCCAAGTGTCTTCTATTAGAAGTCAACAGTCAGGTGAATTAAGAAGTGCCGTGTTCAGTTTCCATAAACCACGTCCGTGCCATACTGCCTGTCTTGTGAGAACAACATCACAGAAGTAAGCCTCATGATCTGAGAAAGTAACAGGCCAGATTTCAGCCTGTCGAGTGTGTTGAATAAGGGATCGCGAGATGTAGATGCGATCCAGTCGGCTAGAGGAATGCGCAGTGTAGTACGTAAAGCCCAAAAGATCACCGTGAACATGTCTCCACGTGTCAACAAATTGTAGCCGCGTGACGACTGTTTCCAGAGCTGCGCATGGTGAGTGACGCGGCAATTGATCCTGAGGTCGCTGGGTGCAATTGAAGTCTCCACCCATGACCCAGTCATCGTGTGGTCCCATAAAAAGGGGTGTAACTTCATTCGCGAAGAAGGCATTGCGTTCACGACGGTAGCTGGAGCCCGACGGCGCATAAATGTTGACGATGCGTACACCAAAGAGAGTAAGGACCATACCTCTGCCGTTGGGGAGGTATAGGACATCTTCGGCTGGAAGACCTTCGCGTAAGATGATGGCAACACCACTACCGGTGTCCGAAGCGGGAGAAAGATGCGCCGTGAAGCCATGTGGTGGTGAAAAATCGGCGACATGCACTTCCTGAAAAAGCGCAATATCTATGTCCGCATCATAAATCATATCGCGGAGCAGCGCTAGTTTGTGGGGCGCACGAATGGTCGCGAGGTTAATCGTTGCGACACGAGAATGCTGGTGTTGGAGTCCCACAGGTACAGATGGGGCTTCTTCTTCAGGAGCGAGAGGTCGCCGATCTTGCCGGTCCACTGAAGAGGCTGCTATTGTGGAGAGTTTGCGGGCGCGGGCGCAACCGATGGGGGCGCCCCATCATCAGCACCGTCCACCCCAGTCCCGTCGATCTCCACGTCGTCTGCCCAGGAGACTGATTCTGCGGTAGGGCATCGGCTGTGCACATCACCCACGTGGAGAGGAGACGTAGTTTTCGGCGCAGCAGATAGGCTCTCTTCAACGTCGACCTGTGGGGGCGACGGCGCCAGTAGGGAGGGGTTGTCGCTGCCAGTGGTCGCCTGTGGCGGGTCGTTCGCATCAGACTTTTGGTCATCAAGGACCGCTCCTTGCCGTCCATCTTCGGGTCTGCATCCCTGGTATCCACCCGTAGAATGGATTCATCAGGGGGTGTACGGCTACGTTTCTTTCTCTTTCGTGTCGTTCAGAGTCTGATTGCGGGTGGCTTTCGTCTGACTCCGGACCAGTCTGAAGGAAAGCAGAAGTAAGTACCACTCCCGGATCAACGTCCATCTCAGTAGCATTTTCAGTCACATTGCTGCGAAGATTCGGCAGGTCAGGATCTGGCGTCTGTGGCACCTCAGAAGGATTCTCAGTAGCGATTGCATCTACCTGATCAGACGACGGCAACGAAGCAGGAAGACCCTGTGGAGAGATGTTACCCTCCTTGGCAACCTTGGCATATGTGACAGGGATCTGAGTGATCACCGCTGGGGACACTTCCTCTCCGACCGGCGTCTGGATCAGGCGGCGTCGCATGCAGGCGGATCTGACGTGGCCTTCTTGACCACAACCCGCACATGTTCGGGGTTGGCCGTCGTACATGACAATGGCTCGCACCCCGCCAATTGTCAGATATGATGGTATATGTTTCTTCAGTTCAATTTTGACCTGACGCACACCATTAAGGACGTGGTAGGTTGTGAAGGTTTGCCATTTTTCCTCTACGTAACCGATGACGTTACCGTATGGTTGTAACGCAGAGACAACTTCGTCCTTCGGCACTTCAAAAGGTAGTTCAAACACCCTAATCGTACGTTGACCGTACTCTGCGAGTTCAAGTGTTACAGCTCCGACGTGACCATCAGAGTATTTGAACTTAAGTCCATTGGCATGGCGCCGAATAACATCTTCACACACCTCGGTGTTTGTCATTTTAATATAAACGACACTACTCATGATCGAAAAATGGATTCCGATAACGTGGTTAGGATTTAAACGAACTTCTTCACGTATGAACGTTTCAACTTCATGTGCACGAGGTCGCGCATGTTCAGCTGGGAAGGAAACTTTAAGGGTCGCACGGCGGTAAGCGCTCGACATGTTGTTCATGGTGGACGGACACAAGCCTTGAAGCTACGACGCGGAAGTAAACAACGCCTGCAGCGGAGCACTGGACGGCGCGCGGGGCCGTCCGCACGCTGCCACGGCTGAGAGCCGACTGTCCGCTAGACCACAGGCGTAATCAGCGGCTGGATTCACTATCATGCGACAAGTTTTCCTCCAGGAAGTGCCGCATTCTACAGTGTTGCCACATTGTGCAGATAGCTGGACTTAGAGAATTAGCGAGTTGGCCAGTTTATTTGTCCCATGTCGCGATCGGCGCGGACGTAGCCTCTGAAGCGGCCGGCCGCCGGTCGAATTTTATGTCAAAGAGTGTACGTTTTGTATAAAAAGTTATACAACTGAATAGTGTTGTTGGTAAATGGTGTTTCAGTCGTCAGGTTCCAATAGTAATAGCAGTGAGCGTTGCGCGTAGTTATATCTTTTTCTGTTCTTAAGGAAACACTTGGCCTAGCGCTGCTTGGCTACCGCTTTCTTGTGTCACAAGTGGTGGCACATGGGAAAGCTCTGCAAGGGATTTAAGTAAGTGGGCAGCACACAGTCAGACTTGGTCGGCTGGGGTTCGGTTTTTGGTGGAACATCGGGTGATAAGCAGCTTGTACCTCGGAGCCGTGGAGATTGCTCATCGCGTCTGTAAGGTTGACAATTACTTCGCGGGCCGAGCCTTGCGTATTGGGACGTTGCAGTTTTACTCTACCTGTGCAGTGACGGTCCGTGTTCCGAAGTTGGACGTCGGGCATGTTTCTCCTGCCTTGGGTCTTGAACGTGACTTTAGCTTGGTACAGGAACGGCGATGAGTAACATTTTCTGGGCGCTAAATTTAGGTCAGAGTTCGTGACACAACATAGCCTCTGTGCAATAATTTAGAGTAAGGTTTGTTATTTTGGCATTAAAGTAACTGGGTTCGTTCTACTGGCCTTGTTTGGCCGATGTTGTTGTGCAGATCAGCATAGTGGCGCCCTGAATCTGTCTAAAACAAATAATCATTTATCTGTAAGAGGGTATAAGTTACAGGAAGCGTATGTGTTTCCTAAATTAGTTTTAGTGGCTGTTGTCTCCTGTATTTAAGTGGCTTTTTGTACTTATTTTCTTATCTGACACGAGTGGGGTACATGGACTCATTTGTGTGCTCTCATGTTTCTAGTATCCATGTTACGACTGTCATCCACCTGTTGTGTAAATATAATTTGTACTCTGTGTGTATATCCTAACATTTGTCGAGCAACTGTATGGGAAGTTGGCAGGAAAAGAGCTGTTACTGTGTTTGCGTAATTTGTGTGCTTGAGGCTGTTCGCTTGCCTTGGATTTCGTTGCGCATAAAAGTGCTTGGTAAATTACTCAATCTGTTTCACAAACAAATACATTATTTTAAATTTTCTGTTTTCCGTTTTTACGCATAGTAGTGAAATATGTTGCTTCTCAACCGTGTATGTAAAGTTTTAAAATTTTAATATTATATTCCCTATCTCGTGGTTCATATCATTTGGTGTAAAAGTCTGCTTCAGTGTCGTTACAGAGATACAATATCTTTTATATCTATTTTCTTGTGTAAGTGATACGATTTTCTCTTATAAGAGCAGATATAATAAGCTGCCTATGAAATAAGAGAAAAAGGGCTTACATATGTAAAACATAAAATCCTAGAATTGTAAGTTAGGTTTTCGGAGATGTGTATGGAATGACTGGATTATCTCTGTAAATTAAGACTCGTCTTTTGTTTAATATCCTTCATCTGTCACTTTCTTTTTCACCTCTCCTCCTCCTGACCTTGTATTGGCCGGAGAGGGGGTGGGGGTTAAGACGTATATGTTAACGTAAATGTGTCTGAACAATAATAACGACAAACTGATTTCACACCTTGGGTCATACTTTTTGATTTCGTTCCACTAATACCCTTTTTATGGTAACAGGTGACGCTTATATTGTAAGAACGGAAATAATTGGATTGGTTGAAGTTTGTCTCGCTGCCGCTCCGGCTGTCTCATTGAGACGGCTACGGCCTGTAGAAATTACTGAGAACCTGCTTGTTATTTAATTTGCGAGGTCCGATTTGCCAGTTCGAGCAAAACTGGCGCACCTGAGATATTCAAAAGTTCTTATTGTCGCGAAAATATGAAAACAAGCCACTTATTGCACTCATAATTAATATTTCGTGCAAGGTTGGAATTTTCAATTACTCGTCAATTTAACACTCTTGTTTTGCTGAGTTAAACCGTGGGCATTAATTCAAATTCCTGCTTTTCTTCATTAAGCAAACTGATGAGATTACAGTTACTTCTGCTTGCTTTTCCAGTTGTGTATGTAAACCTGTTTAATTTGTGGTATTTACTGACGCTACATCTGTTCTCACAGAAATACTCGTATTATTTCCTGTGTCGGAGATTTGTCGACGTGTATTCAGAATTTGTTTCAGTAAATTTTCATAAATTTCTGGCTATATCGCAAAACCTATCCATTTGTTTTAATACTTGGCCTCTGAGGTGAACAAATATACACTCCTGGAAATGGAAAAAAGAACACATTGACACCGGTGTGTCAGACCCACCATACTTGCTCCGGACACTGCGAGAGGGCTGTACAAGCAATGATCACACGCACGGCACAGCGGACACACCAGGAACCGCGGTGTTGGCCGTCGAATGGCGCTAGCTGCGCAGCATTTGTGCACCGCCGCCGTCAGTATCAGCCAGTTTGCCGTGGCATACGGAGCTCCATCGCAGTCTTTAACACTGGTAGCATGCCGCGACAGCGTGGACGTGAACCGTATGTGCAGTTGACGGACTTTGAGCGAGGGCGTATAGTGGGCATGCGGGAGGCCGGGTGGACGTACCGCCGAATTGCTCAACACGTGGGGCGTGAGGTCTCCACAGTACATCGATGTTGTCGCCAGTGGTCGGCGGAAGGTGCACGTGCCCGTCGACCTGGGACCGGACCGCAGCGACGCACGGATGCACGCCAAGACCGTAGGATCCTACGCAGTGCCGTAGGGGACCGCACCGCCACTTCCCAGCAAATTAGGGACACTGTTGCTCCTGGGGTATCGGCGTGGACCATTCGCAACCGTCTCCATGAAGCTGGGCTACGGTCCCGCACACCGTTAGGCCGTCTTCCGCTCACGCCCCAACATCGTGCAGCCCGCCTCCAGTGGTGTCGCGACAGGCGTGAATGGAGGGACGAATGGAGACGTGTCGTCTTCAGCGATGAGAGTCGCTTCTGCCTTGTTGCCAATGATGGTCGTATGCGTGTTTGGCGCCGTGCAGGTGAGCGCCACAATCAGGACTGCATACGACCGAGGCACACAGGGCCAACACCCGGCATCATGGTGTGGGGAGCGATCTCCTACACTGGCCGTACACCACTGGTGATCGTCGAGGGGACACTGAATAGTGCACGGTACATCCAAACCGTCATCGAACCCATCGTTGCACCATTCCTAGACCGGCAAGGGAACTTGCTGTTCCAACAGGACAATGCACGTCCGCATGTATCCCGTGCCACCCAACGTGCTCTAGAAGGTGTAAGTCAACTACCCTGGCCAGCAAGATCTCCGGATCTGTCCCCCATTGAGCATGTTTGGGACTGGATGAAGCGTCGTCTCACGCGGTCTGCACGTCCAGCACTAACGCTGGTCCAACTGAGGCGCCAGGTGGAAATGGCATGGCAAGCCAGCCGTTCCACAGGACTACATCCAGCATCTCTACGATCGTCTCCATGGGAGAATAGCAGCCTGCATTGCTGCGAAAGGTGGATATACACTGTACTAGTGCCGACATTGTGCATGCTCTGTTGCCTGTGTCTATGTGCCTGTGGTTCTGTCAGTGTGATCATGTGATGTCTGTGACCCCAGGAATGTGTCAATAAAGTTTCCCCTTCCTGGGACAATGAATTCACGGTGTTCTTATTTCAATTTCCAGGAGTGTAATTTGGTTTGACGACATAGAAGTTTTCTGGGTTTGGAACCGCGTCATAATGTAAAAACTACTGCTGCTGGAGAAAAAACCAACGTTTCGGCCACTATTGGAGCGTCCTTCTTCTGGGTCTAACCATTAGACCCAGAAGAAGGTCCCTGCAATCGTGGCCGAAACGTTGGTTTTTTTCTCCAGCAGCAGCAGTTTTTACATTATGACGCGGTACCAAACCCAGAAAACTTTTATATCGACTTACACTGGCCGCGGAAGCCTACGCAATTATATAATTTGGTTTTTCATTAAAAAAAACTCGCCTTCTAGGCTGAATCAATAAATAATTTTAATTCAAATATTATATTATTTTCGCTCAGCACGTCACTATGCCAAATCGTAGCTCCCTACCATATCAGCTTCAGCAAGGCGTAGTTGGAGGCTATAGTACTGATTCTAACTCTTCTTTGGCACTGTAAGTTTCGCAGTTGTCATATACATACAGTTAGATGTATGTTGTTGCCTTGTAGCTGTTGTATGGCCACATTTAATATGTTCTACATTTGACTTGATACCAGATATTCTGTGCTTGATTATTTTAGCTATATTTAAGTTATTTGGGATACAGAAGCCGGCCGCTGTGGTCTAGCGGTTCTAGGCGCTTCAGGCCGGAACCGCGCTGCTGCTACGGTCGCAGGTTCGAATCCTGCCTCGGTCATGGATGTGTGTGATGTCCTTAGGTTAGTCAGGTTTAAGTAATTCTAAGTTCTAGGTGACTGATGACCTCAGATGTTAAGTCCCATAGTGCGTAGAGCCATTTTAACCATTTTTGGGATATAGAAAATTACATTTACTTTGTGCAAGTGGTTTCTGTTTGGTTAATTCAAGTTGTAATGCTAAATAAAGTACACTGTCGGAAAAAAGTTAGTGCACTTGGAAAGACGACGTCGATTTCGATCACATGGTGACATATGCCACTTGGGGTATAGTAAATATATTGATCATGGTAAGAGCGTCATCCGCCAACAAATAGTGCTGTGGGATAGCTACTAGAACATCATCCAGGTGTAGCCTTTAATAGGGGATGCTGACAATCAGAAGGCTCATTGCGGTGCAAACGTGTGAAGCAAGCGGGTAACCATACCACGGAGACGAACTCGTTCTTCAAACGGCCAACTGAGCGAGTTTAAATGGGATCGAATGGTGACCTGAGTGGCAGGATGGTCCTTTCGAAGAAGTACCACCCGAGTTGGACGTTTTGCTTCAGTTGTGCAAGGATCCCGCTATCAGTGGTCACATGAACATTCTCACGCCCATGGACGAATTTCAGGACGTCCACGCCGCACAGACGCCCGCCAGGATAGTAGTATTGTAAAGGCAGCAGTGGGAGATCGTACAGCTACAATAGTATACATAAGAGGGCTTGAGGGCGGAGACGTGTCGGCACGAACTGTTGCAAACCGGTTATCAGCAGGACTATGGGTGTGCACACCTCTAGATCGTCTTCCACTCACACTAGAGCATCGACGTGCACTGCTGGACTGGTGCGTCAGAGGACCACTTGGAATGGCTTACCGTGATCTTCAGGGATGAAAGCAGATTCTACCTGCACGCAGGTGATGGTCGTTTGCGCCTAAGACCCAGCCATGGTGAGTGCTGTCTAGTAAAGTGCATCCGTACAAGAAACACTGGCCCCATCGCAGGCCTTATAATGTGGGGTGCGATAAGCTGCAACTCTCGTTCACCTTCAGTGTTTCTGGATGAGACGTGAACCAGCACTCGGTACTTGTAGACTGTTGCTGGACCCCTTCTTTCCCCGTTCTTGCAACAGGAAAGTGGTGTGTTGTTCCAAAAGGATAGTGCTCGCCCACAAACAGCCCACCGGCCGGGGTGGCCGCGCGGTTCTAGGCGCTACAGTCCGGAACCGCGCGACCGCTACGGTCGCAGATTCGAATCCTGCCTCGGGCATGGATGTGTGTGATGTCCTTAGGTTAGGTAGGTTTAAGTAGTTCTAAGTTCTAGGGGACTGATGACCTCAGAAGTTAAGTCCCATAGTGCTCAGAACCATTTGAACTAACAGCCCGCGAACCTCATATGCTCTGCAAGACGTGGAGCGACTACCCCGGCCAGCACGATCTCTTGATTTGTCTCCTATCGAGCACGTGAAGGATAATATGGGAAGAAAAGTGACTCATGCATCTCTTGGGCCAAAAGTTCTTAAAGTACTGCGAAAACAGGTCGAGCAAGCGTGGAATAATGTACACTCCTGGAAATTGAAATAAGAACACCGTGAATTCATTGTCCCAGGAAGGGGAAACTTTATTGAAACATTCCTGGGGTCAGATACATCACATGATCACACTGAAAGAACCACAGGCACATAGACACAGGCAACAGAGCATGCACAATGTCGGCACTAGTACAGTGTATATCCACCTTTCGCAGCAATGCAGGCTGCTATTCTCCCATGGAGACGATCGTAGAGATGCTGGATGTAGTCCTGTGGAACGGCTTGCCATGCCATTTCCACCTGGCGCCTCAGTTGGACCAGCGTTCGTGCTGGACGTGCAGACCGCGTGAGACGACGCTTCATCCAGTCCCAAACATGCTCAATGGGGGACAGATCCGGAGATCTTGCTGGCCAGGGTAGTTGACTTACACCTTCTAGAGCACGTTGGGTGGCACGGGATACATGCGGACGTGCATTGTCCTGTTGGAACAGCAAGTTCCCTTGCCGGTCTAGGAATGGTAGAACGATGGGTTCGATGACGGTTTGGATGTACCGTGCACTATTCAGTGTCCCCTCGACGATCACCAGTGGTGTACGGCCAGTGTAGGAGATCGGTCCCCACACCATGACGCCGGGTGTTGGCCCTGTGTGCCTGGGTCGTATGCAGTCCTGATTGTGGCGCTCACCTGCACGGCGCCAAACACGCATACGACCATCATTGGCACCAAGGCAGAAGCGACTCTCATCGCTGAAGACGACACGTCTCCATTCGTCCCTCCATTCACGCCTGTCGCGACACCACTGGAGGCGGGCTGCACGATGTTGGGGTGTGAGCGGAAGACGGCCTAACGGTGTGCGGGACCGTAGCCCAGCTTCATGGAGACGGTTGCGAATGGTCCTCGCCGATACCCCAGGAGCAACAGTGTCCCTAATTTGCTGGGAAGTGGCGGTGCGGTCCCCTACGGCACTGCGTAGGATCCTACGGTCTTGGCGTGAATCCGTGCGTCGCTGCGGTCCGGTTCCAGGTCGACGGGCACGTGCACCTTCCGCCGACCACTGGCGACAACATCGATGTACTGTGGAGACCTCACGCCCCACGTGTTGAGCAATTCGGCGGTACGTCCACCCGGCCTCCCGCATGCCCACTATACGCCCTCGCTCAAAGTCCGTCAACTGCACATACGGTTCACGTCCACGCTGTCGCGGCATGCTACCAGTGTTAAAGACTGCGATGGAGCTCCGTATGCCACGGCAAACTGGCTGACACTGACGGCGGCGGTGCACAAATGCTGCGCAGCTAGCGCCATTCGACGGCCAACACCGCGGTTCCTGGTTTGTCCGCTGTGCCGTGCGTGTGATCATTGCTTGTACAGCCCTCTCGCAATGTCCGGAGCAAGTATGGTGGGTCTGACACACCGGTGTCAGTGTGTTCTTTTTTCCATTTCCAGGAGTGTATTCCACGACAGTAGTCGCCATCTGGCGCTCGACTGGATGCTAGATCAGAATCTGCATGGCCGCCCGTGGAGGCTACATCACGCATTAATAGGAGTGTTTCAAGAAATGGCTCAGAGCACTATGGGACTTAACTTCTAAGGTCATCAGTCCCCTAGAACTTAGAACTACTTAAACCTAACTAACCTAAGGACATCACACACATCCATGCCCGAGGCAGGATTCGAACCTGCGACCGTACCGGTCACGCAGTTCCAGACTGCAGCGCCAAGAACCTCTCGGCCACCCCGGCCGGCTGAGTGTTTCAGCATGGGTCACTATCTGGTACCTGAGAACCGCAAATGTAATCATATAATAATTTCTTGTACTTCATATGTACTGTTCCATCAACAAATCTTGATATATATATATGTTTGAGCTTGCGGCAGTCGCTAGCGGTGATCTGAAAGTTATATTGTTCTTGAAACTTCCTGGCACATTAAAACTGAGTGCCGGACCGAGACTCGAACTCGGGACCTTTGCCTTTCACGCGAATATGCTCTACCAACTGAGCTACCCAAGCAGGCAAGCACTACTCACGCCCCGTCCTCACAGCTTTAATTCGCCAGTACCTCGTCTCCTGTTCTTGAGGATTAAATTTGCGAAAATTGCTAGTAATTCTTTTTGCTACCAATACCGGTTTTTGGAAGATGTACGCTGTCTCTCGCTCTTGTAAAAACCATGTACATCTAATAATATGATGATATCAACGTAGCTCTGTCGAAACTTGTAATAGTAATAAAAAGAATTGCTAGCTATTCTGAAAGATTTGATTCTTCTACAATAAATCTTTCTTGAAGTGGAAACCTCTAAGAAGGTGTAATAATTTTTTCTGGCAGTGGAATTGTTAAATTGACTCCAACAACCTCACAGCATCGCGGTCTGAGCCACACTTCACCCGAATACCACGATACAAGGTTAGGATAATTGAAAAGCCACGATCGCTTCAATCGTTTATTAGATGACCGGTTTCAGCACTCTGAAGGTGCCAAGCGTGTCTTCGTTACGTTCTTATTTTATTTATTTTTGTATTTTACAGATATATTTGTGTATGAAGCTAGAACGCTTGAGGTTTTGGTATCACAGTAGTATAGTTTGTCTTTATTCCCCATTCTGTGAGGCCCATGGACGACACGAGTGCCGTGCCGATGGGAGCGTACGTGGAGTCACTGTGCATTTCGGTCCGCATGTCATTTTCCCCCCTGTTCTTGTGGCCTTCGGTTTGCTTCTGACCTGGCATTCCTTAATTTCATGTGCCTATGCAGGTTTTCGTAGTTGATTCGTACCTTGCTCATAACGAATGTATAGATGGCGAGAGACTTTATAGCAAGTGATTTTTTTCTTTTTTAGCGCTTACAATACCTAAGAGCATAGGGCCTAGACAGGTAAAGCCCAGCATAGTGGTTTTAATCTGTCGCCACATTGTACCTAAGTCGTGTTATGAAGAGCTTTCTGTGTGCATGTTCCTAACGTCCTTATATGAATAAAGGTAAATTATAATATGTAGTTTTGTAAGGCGCTAATGGATAATGTCTGTGCCTCAGATGCTTTTACTATGTAATTGACGTACTTTATAGTGATTGTAGTATGTACGGGAAACGTATGCGCAGATGTGGGCTTTGCATGGGTATGTTACAAGCAGTTATAGTAAAGTTGTATTTTAGTAGTAATGAGTGGTTATTCGTAGTACTGTGTATGCGCTGCTTGGACATCGCTATCTGGTGGCCGGTTGTGAACCGCTAGAATCACAGCAGGTAAGCCTGCGTGGAATAGGGCAGTGATGATGCCGACCGGTGTTAGGCGAGCAGTGGTAGTTTCATCTGGTGACTTCAGTTTTATATTTTATGGAAAGAACGACCATGAGAGCAGTTTTTTATTATTTTTATTATTGGTCGTGACAACGATTTTCTCAGATGATCTGCCTCATATGCCGTGATGTTCGTATGGTTTTATAAATGTTAATCCACGTTTCAGATATGTGGGTATGTAATAATTGTAATGTATATAGTTAAGTGATATAAGTCCTCCCTCAAACCTGCTATGTTATACCTTCACAGATCTGATGATGGCACCTTCAGAGTGCTGAAACCGGTCATGTAATAAACGATTGAAGCGATCGTTGCTTTTCAATTATTTTAAAAAGAGAGTGATTGCCCCACGACACACCACGTGTTCACTGCAAAACAAGTTTAGAAAACTGATGCACAAGCACTGGCCTTCAAATCCTGTATGAAGTAAATCGAAGAGGACCATATCGTGACATCCTCTTGTTAAGACAGACAGAGGAAGGATAAATAGATACAACAGGCGGATGGAGGGAGAGAGAGGACGAGAAAGGGAGACAGAGAAAGAACAGAGTAAGTGGAGAGGGAAATAGGCCGGAAGGCAGAAAGATGAGAAGGACGGATATAAAAACGGGTGGAGCGTAACGGCGTGGAAGATAGGGAGCATGTAGCACGGCGTGGGAGTGTCGGGCAGAATTTCCTATCTGTGCGATCTGGAGCGGTCGGTGTGCCCGCCCGAGCCCCGCCGCGGCTGGGTTCGCTCTGCGGCCGTTAGGCGGCGGAGCCGTGTAGAGGTGCCTCCGGCCGTCCTCTCTGGCAGAGCCCGGCAGGCCGGCCTTTTAATTTTAGGCGGCGGCGGCCGCGTTCCATTAGTGGCAGGGGGCTAACAAGGCGCGCCACTCGCCGCGTTTATTAAGTAATTTGCGAGCTCCGGGCCCGCATGCCGCGGTAATAGTTTTAGCGTCTGAAACGGTGTTTGCATAATGATTCCGGGCGGCGGAGCTGGCCGCGAGCGCAGCGGACGCACCCGCCGTAACGACGAGACCCGTGCGCTTCGAGGCTGTGTCAGCGCACTGCGCAAATCTGGCCAAAAGAAAGCTACCGCGCAGCGGGCTATGCTGCTCAGGGCATGTGCCCGCGCGGGGTAGCCGCGCGGTCTCGGGCGCATAAGCACGGTTCGCGCGGTTCCCTCCCCCCTCCCCCGTCGAAGATTCGAGTCCTCCCGCGGGCATGGGTGTGTGTGTTGTCCTTAGCGTAAGTTTGTTTAAGTTAGATTGTGTGTAAGCCTAGGGTCCGATGACCACAGCAGTTTGGTCCTATAGGAACTTACCACCACCATAGTTTGGATATTCTCTCCATAGATCACAGCACAGCACAATAAATGTCGCCTTGAACAGTAGGTAGCCACAAGGAGGAATACAGTATTGTGCCACACTGAGGTGGCAAAAGTCTTGGAATACCTCCTAATATCATCTCGGACTTCTCCTTTTCCCCGGTGTAGTGTTATGTACTCAACAAGTTATTGCAAGTCCCCTGCAAAGATCTTGAGTCATGCTCCCTCTATAGCCGTCCACAGTTGCTGAAGTGCTGCCGGTGTAGGATTTTGTGCACGAACTGACCTCTCGATTATGTCCCATAAAAGTTCGATAAGAATCATGTCGGGAAATTTGGATAGCCAAATTTTTCCCTCGAGTTGTCCGGAATCTTCCGCAAACCAATCGGGAACAGCTGTGGCCCGGTGACATGCGTCCATTTTTGGGAACATGAAGTTCAACAATGGATGCAAACGGTCTGCAAATTGCCGAACATAACCATTTACAGGCAATGACTCTTTCAGTTGGACCAGAGAATCCAACCCATTCCTTGTAGCCACAGTCCACACTGTTACGGAGCCATCACCAGCTTACACAGTGCCTTGCGTCGATGGCTTCGTCGGGTCTGTGCCACACTGTAACCCGACCATCAGCTCTTACCAACTGAAATCGGGACTCATCTGACCGGGCTACAGTTTCCCAATCGTCTAGTGCGCAACCGATGTGGTCACGAGCTTAGGAGAGGCGCTGCAATCGATGTCGTGCCTGTAGCGAAGGAACTCGTGTCGGTCTTCTGCTGTCATAACCCATTGATGCCAAATTTCACTGCTATGACCTAACAGATACCTTTACCGTACGTCCCGCATTTATTTCCCGGTTTTTCCACGCAGTGTTGCTTGTCTGCTAGCACTCACAACTCTACTGAAACACCGCTGCACTCGAAGTAAAGACTCTCGGTCACTGTGTAGTCCGTAGTGAGAGGTAGTGCTTGAAATTTGGCGTTCTCGACGCATTTTTGACACTGTGGATCTCGGAATAGTCAATTCCCTAACAATTTTGGACTAGAATTTCCCATGCGTCTAGCTCCGATTACCATTCCGCGTTCAGAGTTGCTATCTCTGTGTACACACATCCCTCTAACGTACATTTGTAATGTACAAGTTTCTGGACGCTTCTCACATCAACAGTACAAGCGTTTTCATTCAGCGTACATTTGTAATCAGAGATATTACGTGTATGCCCAAGGAATGGAATTTGGCGTATCTAAGTCCAATTTATAAGAAAGGTTGTAAGAATATGTGTGTAAATTATCATGAAGTGAGTGTTACACACTCTTAAACATTCAGTTAAAATACAGGCATAAAATACCCTTATCAAATGCAGTAACGTTACTTTGAGAGAGTTACGGGAATGGCAGCAAAATCGCTAAGCGGAACAGTCATCAAAGAATCACGAAAACTACGTCCATTTCGTGATCACAACACACTAAAGATTATCCAGCTCAAAACAGTTCAGAGTTGAACATGATGGTTCACAAATTAACACAGGTGGTGCAAAGAATAACAAGTCATTCATCTCTGTTCTCAGTTCCATAAATCAAGCGGAAAAAGTTTGTCCCACTTTCGAGCACATTCAATCCTTTATAACTCCATTCAGAAGTTAGAGTATTGTACTGGTTGTTCACCACCCAGAATCAATCACCTATACGAGTAAATTACGCACGTTGCCATAGGCAGGCCTTCCTTCTTCCAGCACTCGACATAAAGTGTCCCGAATCGCCCCCTTGAGCTCTTCACTCGACAAGTCTCAGTCTGTACTTGACTCCAGTAGTGTTCCGCTACTATCTCCTTTTCCATTAAG
Source organism: Schistocerca cancellata (assembly GCF_023864275.1). Lineage (NCBI taxonomy): Eukaryota > Metazoa > Arthropoda > Insecta > Orthoptera > Acrididae > Schistocerca > Schistocerca cancellata. The sequence continues at coordinate 312,725,257 of NC_064630.1, read as the reverse complement.
TGAAGACTACCCCGCCGAAAATACATTTTTGTTAGCTCTAAAGACATGGTCTGACTAAACATGACCACTTTCTTGCACTAAATTAATATAATACAATGTCTGAATGAAAGAAACGTTGTAAAGACTCCGTTACATTCAGATCATTTACAAATATAAGTAATGGTTGATTTATAAATAAGTAGATCAGTATTCTTGCGCAAGCGCACACGTTAAATGAATACAAGTAATCGCAAAATATTATTTAAACAATTATTTGTGCCTTCTCGACAAAGGCGTCTTTTGGTACTCTTTTCAACTGTGGTGTTTGCTAACACGTGCTACTGGACACTTTTAAATTAGCACAGTTTTTCAATAGCACTTGCAATAAACATTTAAATAAAGTTACTGGCACTACACTAAATTATTCATTAAATAAAAACACATGTATGACAAAACATGAGGTATTCATGCTGTATTCACGTGCTGCGTAATTCTGGCGGATACGATAGTCTGAGAAACATTTGTATAATGAAATAGGTACAAAAGACGTCGTAAATCAATAAATAAAATAGATACAGTTACGTAGCTATCACCCATGATAGCTGTAGTGCAATTCTATCACCCAAGATAACGTTAGTTGAAATCGCGTCAGGTAATTAAAAGTTGATAATTCACAGAGTCACAGTGAAAGTGTTATTCCTTCTGAGATATTAACGTCTAGCTACGCATTAAGCACGGCTTCATGTCTATTTGTTGTGCATAGCTAGCACTCCCTTAAATACCATTAACATATCAGGCGCCCAAACTAAGTACAGTGACAAATAACTGAAACACCCAAGATAGTTTTCAGTATTCAATTAACGTGAACAGAACCCACCAAGAAACAATTCGAAGACTCTAGTTCGTTCACTTTGAGTAACATTGTAAGGTGGCTACACTGAGTCACAGCGCCAGAGATTGCGTCAAAGATTATTATTGTGCCGCCTCCACTGGTGCAGTAGTAGTTGAGAGGATGTCGAGGGCAGTTGTTGTTCTGTTGGGCGAGAGAGTAGATGCTGTTCGGTTGGTGTAATGTATAGATGGAAGAAGTTGCAATTGTCACAGTGTATTTGAGGAAAGGAGATGGGCTTTTGATTTATGGTGCTGGTGTAATGGAAAATTTTCGTCAATATATAATGAGGTAAACAGCTATTACAGTTTTCTTTAATGACAATGACTCTTGTTCACAGGTACAGTCAACAAAGCGTCTGGCTCGTGTTCATTTATTAGACATGTAATTCTGGTTTCTATGTGCAATTATAGTATTCTGGTTTTTCAATTAGTTCATTGTAAATGGTGTTTAAAATATTTCGCCGTATTGAGAAAGAACTGAGCCAGATACATGTACGTTGAGTCACACTACCACAAACAGAACAGTTACACTTGTGCTTTGTTTTTTCGTAGCTTTTATAGTTACAGGGGACTTAATTAATCAATTGTGTTAATGGAAATTCCTTGTCATTCTTTATTTATATTTTATGTGGTCAGATTGCGTGCTAATACTAGTCAGGGCCAACCGGTTACGAGACTTCATTACCGGTCACACAGCTACTAAAATTATTGCGTTTATTCTTTTTAATTAAGCCCTCACGCACGTGGCGACCCTCCCACGATCGTCCCTTGGAATTCTTTTGATAGTAAAATAGTAGACAGTAGTATTCTTCTAGTCTATATTGCAGGTGTAGATTTTGTAAGTGAACATTTGAATTTGTCTCCTCATTCTTTTGATTCTATTTTTGTAGAATTTAATGTTTGATGTGTCATATACAGGTTTGACAACTTTGTGCAATTGTGAAGGTATTAATTGTTCGATAATGGTGTTTGTCAGGAAGCATTTCGTGTGAATGTTATTGTTGGAGATAAAGTGTTATATTGTGTGTAATCTTCGTATAGTGACGAGTTTTGTATGTTTTGTAAATGATTATGCGATCGTTGAAAAAGGCAAGAATGATGGATAATCAGAATAACGAAATTGTTAACATGGCGAACTCGCCAACACAGCAGAGCAGTATGGTGAATAATGAAGTAGAAAACAATTTAATAAACCGGAAAAATAGTCCGGAACCAGTTCAAAATTTTTCACAATTGAAAAATTTTCAGAATACGAGCTTAACGATAGAAGATTCTGGAATAGTTTCGAACACATATAGCTTTACGGCTATAACGAAGGAAGTTAGTTTCACAGGATATGTTAGGGGCGAAAAGAATTTAGAACCAGTTAATACGGAGCAGTTGATGAGTGCAATATTAAATTTGGGATCGCAAATGGGAACAATGGAAACACGGTTAGACTCACGAATAGGGATATGTTTTGAAAACATGAAAGATGAATTAAAGAAAGAGAAGAAGTACAACCGATTTTGAATGCTCACAATAATAGCTTAACTTCAATAGAAATTAGACAAAAGGAACAGGATAGAGAAGACGAAGAAAGAGATCGCGTGATAGCACAAAAATTTTCAGAGTTAAATTTACAACATGCACACGATAAGGAAGAAATATTTGAAAGAATCGAGGAATCCGTACCAAATGACAGAATAAATAACCTAACACAACAATATGAACAGTTAACTACTAAATGTGTCAATACTGAAACCCGAGTCGCGACACTTAAGGAAGATGTAAATAAACAGAAAGAAGAAATAGGTGTCTTATCGGAAAGAGTTGAGTATATTTCAGATAAATTGACAAGTCTTAGGTTAAATGAGGACAGAGATTCAGATGATACAGCATAAACATGTTGAAAATCAGGGAAAATTTAATGAACGCGTTAAAAGGGAATTTGAGGCTTTACGAAAGCAAGTTAAACAAATTGAAAGCGAAATCGTAGGAAAAGACAGTAGAAGAAATTTAGAATCACCGATAGCGGGGGGGTTATGAAAAAATAATTTATTTCATTTACGAGATGCAACAAGAGAGCGCCAGGCACGCAAACTTGACAATAATCGACATTCGGACTGGGACAGACGCGGTAGGTCTTTGTCGCCACCAGGCAAAAAATTTGACTATAAACACTTTTTAACAGTTCGGATATTGAAGATTTTTCACAATTCTAATAATGCCATACATCCATGTTCATTGTTAGATCAATTTATGTACGTACTTCCGCCAAATTGGCCACTAAGTCACAAACTGGAATTTATGTGCGGATATTTAGAAAACGAACCGGCGACGCGCATGCGCGCACTTATTTTGAGATTGTAATAATTTAGATGATTTTTATCATGCATTTCTATCGGCATATTGGTCCGAAAACACGCAAGACAGAGTCAAACATAGTCTTATTATGCAGCGTAATTTTAAACAGTGTGAGTTCCGCACGCCGGCAGAATACATTCAAGATATGATTCGAAAGAATCAATTCTTTCCAACTCTTATATCCCGACTGAATTAATTCGTATTGGCTTAACTAAGCTGCCACAATCAATAAGACACATTGCTTTAGCCGGAAGATATAAAGAGGACATTGAAACTTTTAAGACTTTGCTACAAGAACTTGAGTATGACAACGAAGACGGAACTCCTTGTAATTTTTACAGTAACGGTAATGACAATAGATTTTCAGAGAAAAGGGATAATGATCGGAACGGACGCTATAGCGGTAATTTTGAAAATGACAGACGAAACAGACAGGACAATAGATACTAGCCTTACGACAAAGGAAAGCGTAGCGATTAGACAGTATTATTTAGTTCACAATGATATTCTTTTTAAACGAAAATCGGTTGCCAACTCTGTTTGGTTAGTTTGCATTCCAGGTGAGTGGGTTAATAAATTGATTTGGTATACATATTTCAGCTATGCACACTTTGGTCCCAGAAAATGCTTTCATAAATTACGAGTAATTGCTACTTCAGTAATATGGAAAAACATATTCGATTTGTTCTTGCTAAATACAAATTATGTCAAAAGGCTAAGCCGCCAACTATTTCTCACAGAGCACCGTTGTTTCCTATCATTCCAGCGAGATTAAAGAGATGGCTGCAGTCTATTTGTTCGGTCCAATGGTTCATTCTACTAGTGGTTTTGCGTACATTATGGTAGTAGTGGGATTTTACACCTTTACGTAAAGCAACAGCTCGTTCAGTATCTAATGCTTTCATCAAACATTTTCTTAAAGAAGTGGGTTATGTTGATAAAGTTGTATCACATAATTGATCACAGTTTCGCTCTAAAATTTGGCTTCGCACTCTACGGCGTCGTAAGATTAAACCAATTTTCATTTCACCTTTTCACCCTCAATCTAACGCGTCAGAGAGATGGATGAAGGAAATCAGTAAATTGCGTCGTCTTTATTTTCATCATAATCATAGAACGTGGGATCAGTATCTTCATATTTTTCAAAACATTCTGAATGAACTCCCTAACGATTCAACCTCTTTACCGCCTATACTGATATTAAAAAATAAAGCACCGACAAATCGTATTTCTGAAATCATTCCTTTTCCACCTGCACGGAAACTTCGGCATTCTGAAGTTGTCAGCCGGCCGGTGTGGCCGTGCGGTTCTATGCGCTTCAGTCTGGAACCGCGTGACCGATCCGGTCGCAGGTTCCAATCCTGCCTCGGGCATGGATGTGTGTGATGTCCTTAGGTTAGTTAGGTTTAAGTAGTTCTTAGTTCTAGGGGACTGATGACCTCAGATGTTATGTCCCATAGTGCTCAAAGCCATTTGAACCATTTTTTTTGAAGTTGTCAACTTGGCTCTACAAAATATTGCATCTGCTGCTGATTGAAGAGAGAAATCAGCTAAACGTCCTGGTCGTTTAAAAACATTGTCAGTTGGTCAAAAGGTGTTAATTAAGTCTCATCGTTTGTCTCACAAAAGAAAAGGCTTGTGTCGCAAATTTTTTCTGCTTTATAACGGCCCTTATAGAGTTCGCAAAATTATTCATGATAACACTGTTGAAGTAGAAACTCTTAAATCACGGCGCTCTGAGGGAATACATCATATATCGAACGTTAAAATTTTTGTGGAATGACATACTTTTGAGAAATTAACAGTTACACGTAAACACGCAGAGAATACAGGGATACCGCGCTGTTTTCTAGCGGCAGCACTTACACAAAGCGACAGTCAGTCCGCGCGCCGCACAAGATAGCCGTTGACCGCAAACAATTCCTTCCTACGTCACGCTTACCTACAGCTGATCGAGCGCTCAGTGTGAATCCACTGACAGCCGTAGACAAATTCACAGTCTAATTTCTCCGATTAAATTCAGTATAAAGCTATAGTGACTTGATAACTTATGTTATTAACGGTCAGTTTTTCCAGGATACAGTTGTATAAAATATTTAAGAACTTCAGGTAAATTCTCTGCGTGTCCGACATTAAGAAGACTTGCTACCGAGAAAATTTAAGGAAGAATGTAATTTCGAGGAAGAAAGTAATAAACTAAAAAGGTAACTACACTCCTGGAAATTGAAATAAGAACACCGTGAATTCATTGTCCCAGGAAGGGGAAACTTTATTGACACATTCCTGGGGTCAGATACATCACATGATCACACTGACAGAACCACAGGCACATAGACACAGGCAACAGAGCATGCACAATGTCGGCACTAGTACAGTGTATATCCACCTTTCGCAGCAATGCAGGCTGCTATTCTCCCATGGAGACGATCGTAGAGATGCTGGATGTAGTCCTGTGGAACGGCTTGCCATGCCATTTCCACCTGGCACCTCAGTTGGACCAGCGTTCGTGCTGGACGTGCAGGCCGCGTGAGACGACGCTTCATCCAGTCCCAAACATGCTCAATGGAGGACAGATCCGGAGATCTTGCTGGCCAGGGTAGTTGACTTACACCTTCTAGAGCACGTTGGGTGGCACGGGATACATACGGATGTGCATTGTCCTGTTGGAACAGCAAGTTCCCTTGCCGGTCTAGGAATGGTAGAACGATGGGTTCGATGACGGTTTGGATGTACCGTGCACTATTCAGTGTCCCCTCGACGATCACCAGTGGTGTACGGCCAGTGTAGGAGATCGCTCCCCACACCATGATGCCGGGTGTTGGCCCTGTGTGCCTCGGTCGTATGCAGTCCTGATTGTGGCGCTCACCTGCACGGCGCCAAACACGCATACGACCATCATTGGCACCAAGGCAGAAGCGACTCTCATCGCTGAAGACGACACGTCTCCATTCGTCCCTCCATTCACGCCTGTCGCGACACCACTGGAGGCGGGCTGCACGATGTTGGGGCGTGAGCGGAAGACGGCCTAACGGTGTGCGGGACCGTAGCCCAGCTTCATGGAGACGGTTGCGAATGGTCCTCGCCGATACCCCAGGAGCAACAGTGTCCCTAATTTGCTGGGAAGTGGCGGTGCAGTCCCCTACGGCACTGCGTAGGATCCTACGGTCTTGGCGTGCATCCGTGCGTCGCTGCGGTCCGGTCCCAGGTCGACGGACACGTGCACCTTCCGCCGACCACTGGCGACAACATCTATGTACTGTGGAGACCTCACGCCCCACGTGTTGAGCAATTCGGCGGTACGTCCACCCGGCCTCCCGCATGCCCACTATACGCCCTCGCTCAAAGTCCGTCAACTGCACATACGGTTCACGTCCACGCTGTCGCGGCATGCTACCAGTGTTAAAGACTGCGATGGAGCTCCGTATGCCACGGCAAACTGGCTGACACTGACGGCGGCGGTGCACAAATGCTGCGCAGCTAGCGCCATTCGACGGCCAACACCGCGGTTCCTGGTGTGTCCGCTGTGCCGTGCGTGTGATCATTGCTTGTACAGCCCTCTCGCAGTGTCCGGAGCAAGTTTGGTGGGTCTGACACACCGGTGTCAATGTGTTCTTTTTTCCATTTCCAGGAGTGTATTAATTGAGTTTATTTTTCAGGTAACATATTTCTACTTAGGTATGTGCTTTATACGTAATTTACTGCTCGCGATTACGTGATTTATACTTTGTGTTAAAGTTTATGCTCTATGAATTTTCTTTTTGAAGCGACATGCTTGCGTACATTTGCTGATTTTGTCAATGTTCCATTAATTAACAGGGTTGTTACTTGTGTATATTATGCATCGCTTGGCTGCTATGCTTTTTCAGTGATGTCATATTTTTTATTATGTACCTGCTGTGCCTATTTATTTAAATTATATTTGTCACCTGATTAGTTGTGCTGATATGGCTATGTATGTAAGTTATACTTTGTGATTTATCTGCCTGCGCCTTCATGTTTACTTATTGAGATTACATATGAACATTTATTTGCTTATGCTGATATGATGCTAATGACCTATTTATTATGTAAGATATATACTTGCTGCTTTGCGTTTGGATTGCATATTTACACATTTCTGTTTTGTTCTCATAACTACTCCTTAATTTAGTATAGAGAAATACTTATATACTGTGTACGAATATGGAGTTTAGGTTACACTATGGTGTTAATTAAAGATTGTTCGCTTGGCAGAGCTTCGTTGTAGGGATTGTGCTGCATCCACTTGTTTACATTCTGTTCTCTTCTGGTATATTTACTCGCTATTCCATGTTTTGCTTACGCTCAGTGCTTTACATTTTAAGATAAGAAAATGAACTGCTATAATTCTACGAACTACATGGGTACAAGAAACTACATTGAAGTCACGTGAACTGGAGGTTTTATGGAAGCTGTATAAATTCATTATAATAGAAAGGAAGCTGACGACATGAAATACCAACACTAGCTTTAGACCATTGACAGTTATTACACTGCATTCTTCGTGAGCAATTGAAATAGCAACTGACACTTGACACAAGGAAATACTCCACATGTTTGTTTCTATTTTGCCATGATTCGTTAAGTGGTGTACACACTGTGAAATATTACGACTTATTCATTCAAATTCCTGTGTGATTATTAATACTGTGCACTTGCACCTACTTACTGAAAGTTATTCAAACTGAAGGCTGTTAGAGGTCATGTATGCATTTATTTTATTTTATGATGGACAAGGTAACCAAAATGTATTTTATAATTCATAATGAGTAGACCCTCCCCATGAACCATGGACCTTGCCGTTGGTGGGGAGGCTTGCGTGCCTCAGCAATACAGATAGCCGTACCATAGGTACAACCACAATGGAGGGGTATCTGTTGAGAGGCCAGACAAACGTGTGGTTCCTGAAGAGGGGCAGCAGCCTTTTCAGTAGTTGCAAGGGCAACAGTCTGGATGATTGACTGATCTGGCCTTGTAACAATAACCAAAACGGCCTTGCTGTGCTGGTACTGCGAACGGCTGAAAGCAAGGGGAAACTACGGCCGTAATTTTTCCCGAGGGCATGCAGCTTTACTGTATGATTAAATGATGATGGCGTCCTCATGGGTAAAATATTCCGGAGGTAAAATAGTCCCCCATTCGGATCTCCGGGCGGGGACTACTCAAGAGGATGTCGTTATCAGGAGAAAGAAAACTGGCGTTCTACGGGTTGGAGCGTGGAATGTCAGATCCCTTAATCGGGCAGGTAGGTTAGAAAATTTAAAAAGGGAAATGGATAGGTTAAAGTTAGATATAGTGGGAATTAGTGAAGTTCGGTGGCAGGAGGAACAAGACTTCTGGTCAGGTGACTACAGGGTTATAAACACAAAGTCAAATAGGGGTAATGCAGGAGTAGCTTTAATAATGAATAGGAAAATAGGAATGCGGGTAAGCTACTACAAACAGCATAGTGAACGCATTATTGTGGCCAAGATAGATACGAAGCTCACACCTACTACAGTAGTACAAGTTTATATGCCAACTAGCTCTGCAGATGACGAAGAAATTGAAGAAATGTATGATGAAATAAAAGAAATTATTCAGATAGTGAAGGGAGACGAAAATTTAATAGTCATGGGTGACTGGAATTCGAGTGTAGGAAAAGGGAGAGAAGGAAACGTAGTAGGTGAATATGGATTGGGGCTAAGAAATGAAAGAGGAAGCCGCCTGGTAGAATTTTGCACAGAGCACAACTTAATCATAGCTAACACTTGGTTTAAGAATCATGATAGAAGGTTGTATACATGGAAGAACCCTGGAGATACTAAAAGGTATCAGATAGATTATATAATGGTAAGACAGATATTTAGGAACCAGGTTTTAAATTGTAAGACATTTCCAGGGGCAGATGTGGACTCTGACCACAATCTATTGGTTATGACCTGTAGATTAAAACTGAAGAAACTGCAAAAAGGTGGGAATTTAAGGAGATGGGACCTGGATAAACTGAAAGAACCAGAGGTTGTACAGAGTTTCAGGGAGAGCATAAGGGAACAATTGACAGGAATGGGGGAAAGAAATACAGTAGAAGAAGAATGGGTAGCTTTGAGGGATGAAGTAGTGAAGGCAGCAGAGGATCAAGTAGGTAAAAAGACGAGGGCTAGTAGAAATCCTTGGGTAACAGAAGAAATATTGAATTTAATTGATGAAAGGAGAAAATATAAAAATGCAGTAAATGAAGAAGGCAAAAAAGAATACAAACGTCTCAAAAATGAGATCGACAGGAAGTGCAAAATGGCTAAGCAGGGATGGCTAGAGGACAAATGTAAGGATGTAGAGGCTTATCTCACTAGGGGTAAGATAGATACTGCCTACAGGAAAATTAAAGAGACCTTTGGAGATAAGAGAACCACTTGTATGAACATCAAGAGCTCAGATGGAAACCCAGTTCTAAGCAAAGAAGGGAAAGCAGAAAGGTGGAAGGAGTATATAGAGGGTCTATACAGGGGCGATGCACTTGAGGACAATATTATGGAAATGGAAGAGGATGTAGATGAAGATGAAATGGGAGATACGATACTGCGTGAAGAGTTTGACAGAGCACTGAAAGACCTGAGTCGAAACAAGGCCCCCGGAGTAGACAACATTCCATTGGAACTACTGACGGCCTTGGGAGAGCCAGTCCTGGTGAGCAAGATGTATGAAACAGGCGAAATACCCTCAGACTTCAAGAAGAATATAATAATTCCAATCCCAAAGAAAACAGGTGTTGACAGATGTGTAAATTACCGAACAATCAGCTTAATAAGCCACAGCTGCAAAGTACTAACACGAATTCTTTACAGACGAATGGAAAAACTAGTAGAAGCCGACCTCGGGGAAGATCAGTTTGGATTCCGTAGAAATACTGGAACACGTGAGGCAATACTGACCTTACGACTTATCTTAGAAGAAAGATTAAGGAAAGGCAAACCTACCTTTCTAGCATTTGTAGACTTAGAGAAAGCTTTTGACAATGTTGACTGGAATACTCTCTTTCAAATTCTAAAGGTGGCAGGGGTAAAATACAGGGAGCGAAAGGCTATTTACAATTTGTACAGAAACCAGATGGCAGTTATAAGAGTCGAGGGACATGAAAGGGAAGCAGTGGTTGGGAAGGGAGTGAGACAGGGTTGTAGCCTCTCCCCGATGTTATTCAATCTGTATATTGAGCAAGCAGTAAAGGAAACAAAAGAAAAATTTGGAGTAGGTATTAAAATCCATGGAGAAGAAGTAAAAACTTTGAGGTTCGCCGATGACATTGTAATTCTGTCAGAGACAGCAAAGGACTTGGAAGAGCAGTTGAACGGAATGGACAGTGTCTTGAAGGGAGGATATAAGATGAATATCAACAAAAGCAAAACGAGGATAATGGAATGTAGCCGAATTAAGTCGGGTGATGCTGAGGGAATTAGATTAGAAAATGAGACACTTAAAGTAGTAAAGGAGTTTTGCTATTTGGGGAGCAAAATAACTGATGATGGTCGAAGTAGAGAGGATATAAAATGTAGACTAGCAATGGCAAGGAAAGCGTTTCTGAAGAAGAGAAATTTGTTAACATCGAGTATAGATTTAAGTGTCAGGAAGTCATTTCTGAAAGTATTTGAATGGAGTGTAGCCATGTATGGAAGTGAAACATGGACGGTAAATAGTTTGGACAAGAAGAGAATAGAAGCTTTTGAAATGTGGTGCTACAGAAGAATGCTGAAGATTAGATGGGTAGATCACGTAACTAATGAGGAAGTATTGAATAGGATTGGGGAGAAGATAAGTTTGTGGCACAAGTTGACCAGAAGAAGGGATCGATTGGTAGGACATGTTCTGAGGCATCAAGGGATCACCAATTTAGTATTGGAGAGCAGCGTGGAGGGTAAAAATCGTAGGGGGAGACCAAGAGATGAATACACTAAGCAGATTCAGAAGGATGTAGGTTGCAGTAGGTACTGGGAGATGAAGAAGCTTGCACAGGATAGAGTAGCATGGAGAGCTGCATCAAACCAGTCTCAGGACTGAAGACCACAACAACAACAACAACAACAATGAGTAGACAATTTGGCTCAGGTAGATTACACAGATGTTATGTGTGGACATTGTGACTTCGGATTTTATGGGATGATGAACTGAAGTTTGCACTAGGATTTTATCTGTACTTGTTCGAGGAGACTGACTAGAGGAAAGAGTTGTTATGGAAGTGTAATGATATTGGTGATAAGGTTTATATGTATCGACGTATTGAAGAGGTATTATTGAAGTATTGAGATTGTGTGATGGTGATGATTATTGGAGTTTTGGTGGATAAGAGGTAAAGTAAGTGAGGAGCATATATATATATATATATATATATATATATATATATATATATATATATATATTGGCTTATATAGAACAAGAAGGATGAAGATGGCAGACTAGAACACTCCAGCGGAAGGAAGATTGCCTACACACACACATTGTTAAATCAATAAGCAGTATATACTTTTTTGAGGGGGGGGGGGGGCGGAGGAAGTATTTGCGTATCTTGGCAAACTGACGGTTATTCAGCAACTGTACATTTTGATGTGGCTTGGCAAACATTGGTCTTGACATGATGACTATGACGTTGACTAACTACTATTGACTATTATACACTGCTGCCACTATTATTTGATACACATGGTGAACATCAAATTTTGGCAGAATTGCATTTACACAGTTAACACTATTCAATTACACAATAGTACTTAGTATGTGGATGAAAGCTGAGTGAGTGTGTTTTGTGTGTTTTCCTTTCCTAATCCCATATAATTGGTTCCGACCTACCTCCTAAATATTATTTTACTTATTGTTGTGGCTTGCACTGACACCCACAAATATTATAGGTTTACTGATATTTGCGTATTTGTAATAGTTAATATGACAATTACTCATATCATTTGTGTGTTTATTATAATTTGTATGTTTAGTGTAAGAGCATTGATAATAATTTTGTAAACGCAATTGTGTGTGCATTCGAACTGTTGTTCGTGCTTACACCTATTATCATTGACAGGTGCCAATTGGAAATGTTTAATTTCTGCTGATGAACTCTGAGGAACTGTTTAATTACTATTGGTGAATTTTATGGGACTGCTGTCCGCACCTGCTCGCCATTTCTGCGTGCCAGTGCCACTATTGGAACTGCTCAACCACTGATCAAATGTCACTTGTTGCTGTCTGCACCTGTTCAACATTTCTGGGTGCCACTGTTGGAACTGCACAATCACTGATCAAATGTCACTTGTTGCTGTCTGCACCTGCTCGCCATTGCTGGGTACCACTGTTGGAACTGCTACTATTGATGTGATGGCACTCATTCCTGCCTGCACGTGCTCGCCATTACTGGGTGCCACTGTTAGAACTGCTGCTACTGAAATGATGTCAGTTGTTGCTGTCTGCAGCTGTTCAACATTTCTTGGTGTTACTGTCGGAACTGCTCAACCACTAATGAGATGTCACTTGTTGGTGTCTGCACCTGCTCGCCATTGCTGGGTGCTACTGTTGGAACTGTCAACTACTCTGAGGAGTGCTACTTGTTTATCGAACTATGGAAAAGATTTTATGTGAATATTTGTGTAAACTGATTTATTGTGTATTTACTGTTTATGAAATGTTATGAGTCTCTTATCTGCACCTATTCCTCATTGCTGGTGTCATTTATTGAACTGTCTAACAACGCTGACAAATTATCCTTGCGTAAACTGTTATGTAAAATTACATGTATGGAAGCATTTGTATTCCTTACTGTATTTTTATATATTAGGTTAGTGAAGGGTCGTTGCAAAGCCAAAATTTATTTAGTTATGCGATATTTACTTATTAATATCATCTTTTATTTTGGACTGTGTTTTTTGGACGAATTTGGTGGTATTTTCACCACCAATGCTGGCAAAAATAACACCAAATTCTAGCCCGTGGAGGACGGGCATATGAAAGGTGGCTACACTTAGTCACAGCACCAGAGGTTGCGCCAGAGATTGCGCCAAAGATTATTATTCCACCGCCTCCACTGGTGCAGTAGTAGTTGAGAGGATGTCGAGGGCAGTTGTTGTTCTGTTGGGCGAGAGAGTAGATACTGTTCGGTTGGTGTAATGTATAGATCAAAGAAGTTGCAATTGTCACAGTGTATTTGAGAAAGGAGATGGGCTTTTGATTTGTGATGCTGGTGTAATGGAAAATTTTCGACAGTATGTAATGAGGTAAAAAGGTATTACAGTTTTCTTTAATAACAATGTCTCTTGCTCACAGGTACAGTCAACAAATCGTCTGGCTCGTGTTAATTTATTAGACTTGTAATTCTGGTTTCTACGTGCAATTATAGTATTCTGGTTTTTTAATTAGTTCATTGTAAATGGTGTTTAAAATATTTTGTCGTACTGAGAAAGACCTGAGCCAGATACATGTACGTTGAGTCACACTGCCACACACAGAACAGTTACACTTGTGCTTTGCTTTGTTTTTTCGTAGCTTTTATAGTTACAGGGGTCTTAATTAATCAATTGTGTTAATGGAAAAATCTTGTCATTCTTTATTTTTATTTTATGCAGTCAGATCGCGTGATAATACTAGTCAGGGCCAACCGGTTATGAGACTGCGAAACACGCCGCAGCAGCTTCCCACGCTCCTTCGTCGTACTTACTCGGCCACTCGCCAGCGCCACACGTCACTGTCGCTCACACAGCTGATACCCGAACGCAAGCTCCTGCAGAGCGCCCGCGCCGCAGTTAAATAGCCATTCGCCAAAGATGCGAAGAAGACAAGCAGGCATCGAAAGTCGACTCACAACAATCGGGATGACAATCGATGGAGACTGGCGCTAGCAGCGCACCAGCTCAAGAACAATAACGTACGTATCTCTGTGATAGTGTGTGAAACAGCATGTACCTCCTAGGATATCTCGTGACATCTTATCAGCTTACATTTTCTAATTGTAACACAAATTATAAAATTACGGCATATTAATTAGAATGTGGTAAGGTCTTATGGGACCAAACTACTTAGGTCATCGGTCCCTAAGCCTACACACTTAAACTTACACTAAGGACAAGACACACACCCATGCCCGAGGGAGGACTCGAACCTCCAACGGGGGGAGCCACACGGACTGTGAGAAGGCGTGCACGGCATATTAATAAAATGCCCAAGTAAACAGAAAACTATAATTTAAGGAACATTCCGAGTCAACTGTCCGTTCATTTGATAGCACTTTTTTGGTTTGACAACATCGTAGCAGTTCACCGTCACCAACACAACATGAGATCGTTATTTTAGGGTTGAAGTTTAGATGGTTTGCAATCCGCCACCACCGAAATTAATGACCGCCTTGGCCACGTACCGCACCGAATGGTTCAAATGGCTCTAAGCACTATGGGACTTGACATCTGAGGTCATTAATCCCCTAGACTCAGAACTACTTAAACCTAACTAACCTAAGGACATCACACACACCCATGCCCCTTAGCAGCCGCACGATTCCGGACTGAAGGGCCTAGAAGCGCTCAGCCACAGTGACCGGCTACCGCGCCGAACATGTCAATCTGCAGTCACCGTCAGTGCTGAAGGACGAATGCTGTCGAAATACGACTATTTAATACTAATAATCATATGCCTTCCCGAATTCCCATAGATCAGGCACTGAACGCCCTCCAAAGTTTAATATATACATTCACAAAGTGACAAACTGCCTATTGGCTTCTGTCTCGGGTTCTTCGGCCGACGTTTATCTAATGATTTTTCTGACGTTTCGCCAGCACGAGTGGCTGGCATTGTCAAAGCTTCACCCTCCATTGCCGGTGGTGAACTGGAGGCGAGCTCGCGGCCGCAGGCTATATGTACCTGGCGCGCCAACGTCCGAGGGCTTCTCCGCGGTCATTTCCGGTGCGTTTCTCCTGTTGCTACCTGCGACGGTCGTTCGCTGCAGTACGGAAAACCAGGATCCGTTTACCTTAAGGCTTTCCTCTTTCTTGTTGAAACTGTCGTAATGAAGACCGAAGATTATGAGCAAAAGATCCGAGACCTATTAGATCCGACGACGTACCGAAAACTGAGCGCAGATCCGACGCAGCGTATCACTCGGAATACGAATCGTTTAATCAAGGCATCTTCTCTGCCGGCGGACATACAGAGAAACCTGCGCAACACAGAAGCCCTACCACCTCGGCTGTATGGATTACCCAAGATCCATAAGAACAACGTTCCACTGAGACCGATCGTTAGCGCTCCTGGCTCACCAACGTATAAACTGGCGAAACACTTGGCCTCTCTGCTCCAGCCACACGTGGGAAAGACCGACACATACATTAAGGACTCAGGACATTTCATTGAGAAGCTGAAGAAACTGAAATTTGCGCCAAACGACATCCTGGTCAGTTTTGATGTTGTTTCGTTATTTACGAAAGTGCCACTCAGCGACGCTCTGAAGCACATCGGTTCCATGTTCCCGCAAGACACCAAAAAGCTCTTCCATGCATGTCTCACCACGAGCTATTTCACGTGGAATGGCGATTTCTACGAACAGCTGGAAGGCGTCGCCATGGGTAGTCCTCTCAGTCCAGTGGTGGCCAACTTCTTCATGGAACAATTCGAAGCACAGGCACTGGACTCGGCGACTTGCAAACCTAAGGTGTGGTACAGGTACGTCGATGATACTTTCGTGGTGTGGAGCCATGGTGAAGAACAGCTCGATGAATTCCTGAGACACTTGAACAGCCTCCATGCCAACATAACATTTACCATGGAAGTAGAAAAGGACAAGAAACTGCCATTTCTAGATGTGCTGGTCACAAGGGACGGCGAAAACCTGGGACACAGCGTGTATCGAAAACCGACACACACGGACCGATACCTGCACAAACTATCAAACCACCACCCGAGCCAGAAAAGAGGCATGATTAGTACGCTCGTAACGAGAGCAGGACGAATATGTGAGCCTCAACACCTCAAACGAGAAATGCAACACCTGGAAACTGTTCTGAGGAGCAACGGATACTCCACAAATTACATTAGAAGTGTAACAGAGCCAAACACTCGGCGAAGTAAGGAACCAGAAAAAGAAATGTCGGGTACGGCCTTTCTGCCATACATTCCCAGAGTGACGGACAGAATCGGCCGTATATTGCGCAAACACGGCGTAAAGACGATTTTCAAACCGACAAGGAAGATCAAAGAGTGTCTTAGATCGGCGAAGGAGAAAAGAGACCCACTTGCAATGTCGGGAATATACCGTATACCTAGCACATGCGAAAAAGTTTATGTAGGAATGACTGGACGATCCATTAACACCAGGATCAAAGAGCATAAGCGACATTGCAGGTTGGGGCAGGTGGAGAAATCGGCCGTGGCAGAGCACGCACTGAATGAGACCGACCGCGTAATAAAATTCGCCGACACGGAAGTTCTGTCTGTAGAGAAGCACTATCACACGCGCTTGTTCAGAGAAGCTGTAGAAATCCAAAAACACGCGAACAGTTTCAACAAGAAAGAGGAAAGCCTTAAGGTAAACGGATCCTGGCTTCCCGTACTGCAGTGAACGACCGTCGCAGGTAGCAACAGGAGAAACGCACCGGAAATGACCACGGAGAAGCCCTCGGACGTTGGCGCGCCAGGTACATATAGCCTGCGGCCGCGAGCTCGCCTCCAGTTCACCACCGGCAATGGAGGGTGAAGCTTTGACAATGCCAGCCACTCGTGCTGGCGAAACGTCAGAAAAATCATTAGATAAACGTCGGCCGAAGAACCCGAGACAGAAGCCAATAGGCAATTTGTCAACAAGTGGCCTCGAAAGCCTTAACAATTTTGTATTCACAAAGTGAATAGCGAAAATTGATTTATAGCGTTGGCAAAAACACATTTGATTCATCTCGCTATTTAAAAGATCTGTCCATGTAGGAAACATGTCTTTCGTGCTATGAAATTTGTTCAACACCACGGATCATCTAACATTTTACTATTTCTCTGCAATTTTACCGAGTCTAACAAGAAAATTTAAAACTAATTCTAACAGAAACAATGCCCTAAATTCGTATAAATTATCTACAAAAGTATATACACACATTTTATGCACCTACTACGTCCTTCTTCCTGTGTATAATCGCTACTCTGTGACGTTTCGTAGCTCCAGTAACGTTCGCGATACAGGACACTTGAGCGTAAACGCTTTGGGCTGTGGACATTCAGTCACCATGAATGGTCCATAGCATATTTCGAAGAGCTTTTCTATTTCTCAGTCAAATTGACTAAATTTTTCTTTGGTTTTCACCAAGACACGGTCCGCAGTGTTGTACTTAATCTTCTTACAACCCATCACGTCGCCTTCTTCTTTCATTTGCCATTTTCTCCGTACGAGACTTTACTGCCTTCTCTCTTTCGGTTGCCGTTACTGACCGTCCTGGTGCAAAATCCACTACCTCAGTAAGTAAGAACTTCGGCTTGCTTCCTGTCATTATTTCTAATGGCGAGTACCATGTAGCATTACTCTTGACACTATTTAATACGCCTTCAAATGATTTCATAAATTCAGTCTTAGAATGTTTGTTGCTTGGGTACGTTCAACACAGGCAGCCTGTTTCATTCATATAGCGTTCACACGTGTTAGTTGCCGGGTGGTATACATACATCCTTACGTGTTTGATGACTTATTCATGAAATCATTCCACAGTTTAGACGAAAATTGTGATCCGTTGTTAGACAACAGCCTCTCTGACTTTATTAATTTAATAAAGAAATCCTTTCCCATTTTGGCGATCAGAGTTTTGTTATTAGCTTTCCGTATCGGACACAGTTTGATAAATTTTGAAAACACATGAGCAATTACAAATATATACCTCAAACCACCACGACCAGTCGGGAGTGACCCGAAATTTTCTACCGCCTATAGCTCGCCAACTTTGCTAGGGATGAAACTTTGCATTTCCCCTCGTGCGAGGCAGTGCATTGTTCCACCCGTTGGCATTTGTCACAAGCGCCCAACTAAGCATGCACCCGTCTTGCTACATTGTTTACGTTCACATACTCATCAGTGATTTCTACGCACTTTTGTGTCTCGCAATTTCTCTAGCCGGGCTTATTATTGTGCTTAGTAGACAGATCTTAAGCTCCTTGGTACATCCCACCCTTTTACACAAAATGCCCTTCCTGATAATATAATCATCCAAATGCTCACTCGCCGAAACCCGTTTCTTAACCAGCCCCCAAGTGGGGTTCTGCTCCTGATGATCAGCAATGTCACTAAACAAATGAGGAATATCGCCTAACACGACACAACTAAGATTGCGTTCCGCAGCTTCTTGGGCGCCCTCACTAGATGGTTGTTCAGTAAACATACGAGTAAGGACGTCCGCGAGGGCATTCTTAGTGCCTCTAATGTGCTTAACCTCAAACTGAAACGCCGAAATGCGTACTGCCCACCTGGCGATAAGGCCAGTTTTACGTGGCCTGGCTAGCACCCAGCTTAAGACTTGATTGTCGGTCTCTAGCTGAAATACTCTATGTTCGAGGTAAAACCGATAATTATCCAGCGCGAACAAGACGGCCAATGCCTCACATTCGTAAGCAGAATATTTAAGCTCGGCGCTGGTTTACCGACGAGACGCGTATGGCAATGGCTGCCTTTGACCTTCGAACTCCTGGAGGAGGACTGCCGAAATTCCCGCATTCGATGCAGCGGTTTGGACAGTAAATTTCTGATTGTTATCAGTCACTCCGAGAACGATAAGACTGGCTATAGCCGCCTTAATGTGCTCAAACGCGGCCACTTGAGCAGGTCCCAACTCAAAACGCACCCCTTTCCGGCGTAATTCATTTAGAGGAGCCGCCAACTGAGCAAAATTAGGTACAAAACGCCTAAAATTTAGAGGAGACGCCAACTGAGCAAAATTGGAACAAAACGCCTAAAATAATTCGCCATCCCTATGAACTTGGCAATCCCTCACTTATCAGTGAGTGGTGGAAGGGCTCTGAAAGCCTTAGTTCGCTCCTGATCGATGCGAATACTATCGCCTGATACTAGGTGACCTAAGAAGGATACCTGCTACCTGGATAATGTCACCTTTTTGGGTTTAAGAGTTAATCCGGCCCGTTGCAACCCAACAAAAACTTGCTGGATATGCTCCAAATGCTCTTGAAACGAACGACTATAGATTACCAGATCGTCTAGGTAATTGTAAACACAGACTAATATCAAGTCTCCAAGAATACAATCCAGTAAATGAGTAAGGACGGCTGCGCCAGTAGCCAAACCAAAGGGGATTCTATTAAATTCAAACAGATTCCAATCAGTTCAAAATGCTGTAACGTGTTTACATTCTTCTGCTAAGAGAATCTGATAATAGGCTTGATTCAGGTCGAGCGCAGTAAACCAATTAGCCCCGGCAAACCAACTAAAGGAGTTATGAAGATCAGGTAAAGGCACCGTTTCGAGGACGACCTTTTATTTAGGCGACGGTAGTCAACAACAGGACGGAAGTCCCGCTCCTGTTCCTTAGGAACGAGAAATATAGGGGAGGCATTAGCGTATGTTGGTCTAATAACTCCCTGCTCAAGCAGTTCGGAGACCTTTTCCCTTAGTATCTTCATCTTAGCCGGTGAGAGGCGATACGGGGACTGCTTGACGGGAATATGGTCAGACAGACGAATATGGTAGTCAGAAACATTAGTAACCCTGAGTCTATCACAGAGAAGCTCTGGAGACCTCTTCAACAAACACCATAGTTCAGATGCCTGCTGGGAAGACAGATGGGTGAGATCAAACTCACTAACCTTAGCATCAACAGCCAGCATTTCCGCATTTCGATGCACCCTACGTTTAGTAAACTCGCAGAAGCCAAATTTCTGATCAGAAGCGAACTTAAAGAAGATGGTGTACCAAGAATAATCCAAGACCAGACCAGTTTTACCGACAAAATCACACCCGAAAATCAAATCGATCGGCAGCTCCTTAACCAACGCCAAGGACAAGGGCCACGAGAAATCACCAACCGAGATACTGCCTCGGACCCAAGCATGCAGAGGCAACACCTGCCCATTGGCAACCCGACATTTCTGCACCGAAGAAGGGACCGCCCTAAGTATCGCAAGATGGCCAAGTTCAAGAAACCATTCCAAGCTCAACAATGAAAAGGAGCTACCAGAATCGAAAAGGGTACAAACAGGTTCACCACCTACTCGGGAACAAACATAAGGCAGTTGGGATGACAATGGAGCAGCGACACGGGCACACCAGGGTTTAAAGTCTCGATTCGGGGGTCGCTGCCCAGCTGGGCGAGATTTATTAACTCTGGATGTCCGCGGCAAAACGCAAGTACGAACTAAATGCCCTGTCCGACCGCACCTAAAACAACCCCTCTATTCTCCTTTAGCAAATTTATTGACTCTGGGTGTCCGCAGCTGAACGCAGGTACGAACTAAATAGCCAGTTCGACCGTACCTAAAACAACACCGCGATTTCTCTTTAGCAGACTCACCTGATAATGGGATTCCGGAGTTCCGCTCGGTGACGGCTACGGGCTGAACCTTAACTTGACGATGTCCATCGTCCGAAAGCGGCAATGCGGATATCGCTATAACGGCGGCACGAAGTTCTTCTCAAGTGGAGGGACGACCACGAAAAACAAATGTGATTTATCCGCCTCTCGCATTCCCCACAGGACAATTGAAACTAACTCGAGTTGTGGCAAGTAGATTAACAAGGCCGAACAGGTCGTCTTAACTCTTTCCACATATTGATGCAAGTCCTCCCTATCTTGCTGCGTCTGTCAAACATAGCGACACTCGAGCTGTTTATGAACTCCCGTGATCAATATTTCGTTAATCACTAGTTCCCTCAACTGCTGCAAGGACAATCCTTCTGCCATGGCCTTGGGTACAAGAGTTCTCAATTCGCCTCTAGTTAAAGGATATAATAGAGACAAAATTACCTGATGCGAAACACCAAACGCATCAGGGTGTTGCCCAAAGCGAACCAGCAACCATAACACCCTTTCAATTTGCTCGAATTGGTCTATATCTAATTCTGTGACGTCTAGAAACAGATGGGCCAGAGGATTAGGGAATTTAGCAAACTCTCGGAGGACATAAGGGAATTATTCCCTGGCTCGCTAGCGCCCCGCCCGGACGATAACAGATCCTTCTTCCCGGTCCTCTTCCCATTAAGACCTACGCATGTGACATTAAAGTGCAATTCCTTAGCCAAGGACCCCAGTTCAGCGGTTGATTCCTGATCACAGCCCTTTAGCATTAATACCCTTAAGTCAGATATTCGGTTGGTTCAATGTATCAACTGTGCCTGTCTAACTGACTGCCACTAGACTGAGTGCCCTCTAAAAAGCCGATGCTGTTTCAAGACTCCCAACAGCTTTAAACAAAAGCCCAATGGCTACCTTTGACTCACCCACAACCTCTGACGTAACGTCAACTGGCTGAAGAACGGTAGCACGCAAGCAGGCTGCTAAGTCCGGAACACTGCCCTCATAAATGAGGTGGTCATTCCTTAATAGGCCGATCTCCGGACACTGCCTGACCACCATTACACAATTGATTACCTAAAACAGAACCAAGCAACAAAGGCAAAAATTGTAGAACAGTAACAAAGTTTAACCAAATTGAAATGGCGATATCACAATCGTAACCACGCTCTGCTACCAGTGAAATCTGGTAATTAAGGAAGGCAGGATTGGGTTATGATTGTGGACGGGGCCCGAATCAATTACTACTGGTTTGCTTTGCAATTTCATTCATTTATTTTAATAAATAATTTTTGAAAGCAAGCCAATTTGGTCGCAGTCAGAATTTTAAAGGAAGCAACCACAGTCACGGCTGAAGGCCTTTAACGCCAAAATGACAATTATAAAAAATTTAACAAATATACTGTCTAACTGTGAATGTCATAGCAAAAGTTAATTAAAAAAACAACAGATCACCAAACAGATGAGACAAATGGTGGTAACTTCATAATACTATAATAAAATAAAACACAAGGGCCGGTGACAGACGGTGCTCCAGGAATCGACCTCAGAGTAGGTCACACCAAAAACACTTTCACGAGCGAAGAGATAAGCATTCATATCACAAGATGGTAACTCGGACTAGTGGAAGCCTAACGAGCGTCTCATGATAATCGTGGTGAGGCTACCTGACGTCCAACGAACCAATGCAAAGATGTAAAATCACGCCAAAGCCGGAACCGGCAGTCTGGGCTCCGCCTAGAGCGTCCAGAACAAGAAGGAATGACTACCACCAAGGTAAAGAATCGCCAACCAACCAACAAACACAACTATCACCTCGCCCAAAGGGTACGTTGAGTAAAACCTGTGGCCCAAAACCACAGTACAATAAAAGACGGTCACATGAGAATCGCGAGATTTCACAATGGTGGAGGTTTCTTTACGCGAATTGAAAACGCACTCAACTTAAACTTACCGGATCCGGTTCCGACGAGGTCGTGACCACAGTCGTTCGATGCGGCAGTGCATACACGCCCCCTGCGGTCTCGCCGCTGTTGCCACTAGCGGACAGGCAACGCTTACGAAACCGACCGGCGCCAGTGAATACGAGAAGATGACAAACAACGCAACCATGCCAACTAAAAGATACAGTCTGGCAGAAACCTACACACGGCACCAACTCGAGCCGCAGCACGGCTCAGAAATACCTTCATCCGCTTGAGTAGTTTCTTTTATCCGGTGATACATAAAATTATAATTGTCCCATGCTTCAGTAATTACTGTATCAGCTATTCGTTGGTCTCCAGTTAACAGATTTTTGAGTTTTACTCTCCTTCTCTTCCCTCTATTTCAAATTCAAGGTATTTCTCTACACAGTTCAAAGAACTTTTATACTTACACAGGAAATCCGACACAGCACGACAGCCTTAACTAAACCATTCATTATAAAAGTTCTCATACTAAAGCAGTAATCACTACGCTTAAACTCGAAATTTTTTTCGTTTCATATTTTATGGGTTTACTTAGATCCCCCACTGCAGTGAAAAATTACAAACCTCCTGTTCTTATTTGTGTTTAGAAATAGCTCTGATACGGCCGATATATTGTAACGGAATCTAAAAGTGCAGTTATATTTTATTACTCAACTCGATTTCTAATATGGGTTGCACATTGATGATTTCTTTCTTCTATAAACACTGCTCCCTCAATACATCATTTTCAGTATCCTTCTCTTTCTCCTTCATATCTGTTGTACACATTACAACATCAGACCAACCTTGAATTTCATTATCACTATCTAACAATTCATTACTCACTTCTTTTGCCCCAGTTTCATATTTCCTCATTTCAAGAGCTCCTTCAACTTTGTACTTCTGCTGTGCCCACCAGTGAGGTAGAACGACTTCAAAATATTTCCATACCATTTCCAACCATTTACGTAGTAGTAACTTTCTCCCTTGCCGTACCACTCAATACTAACATCATCTCCCAAACAAATACTTTCCCCCTTATTCAGTTCTATACTCTCCCTATTTACCTCCACATCATCTGTAGGCTTTAAATCGCCCTAAAAAATCCTTCGTTTCATCATCCTCGTAAGTGTCAAATATACTGTTCCCTCCTCCTGCGAGGTGACAATATCAGTAGCCGCAACATTTGCACAATTAACCACACAACTTAAATCTTCGTCTCCGTTACACAAAAGCTCACTTATTTCCATCCAGTCACCGTAAACTTTAGCACAAGTAACTCCTTTAACATCCACTGATAACACATTAGATTCATTACTTAAAACATCCATTACATCTGTCGATACACTATAGACATCACCACCAATAACTTCGTCAACACCACTCAAATTGCCTGTACAGCATCGCACCACAATATAATTTACAGTAACATGTTTTTGGGTGGGGTCCACCTTTAGCAAAACACAATTTTGTTTTTTTTCCGAGACATGTTTCACTGCAGTTGCAGCATCATCACTGGGTTTTTTATTATATGGCTGCTAAACATAAGGAATGCTCTTTACTGTTTAAGTACATATAAATATTAGTTTCTAAACGTAATTACAGATTTTTGAAGAGCACATAAAATTGTGTGTTCATACCTTCTTACCATATGATGTGGTTTTCCAGCTATTTTACGTTTTCACAGTGTCTGTTTTTCTTTACAGTTTGTCACCTGTAACTATATACAACTTAATGCAGGCAAAATATATACGCAGAAATTATGATTTCTAAACCGTTATGGCTATGCCTGAGATTATGTGAAAGTTTGTGCGTGTGTGTGTTGTATCTATGTACATTATGTTTCACTTACAGTTTCTTTTTTTGTCATCTTCATTGTCAAGGTCTGTGTATTGAGTTTTCACTGTCACTGTTACTGTTAGTAACAAGATGGCGGACAGTGGAACGGTTGAAGATGTGAAAACAAGATGGCGGACAGTGGAACAGTTGAAGATGTCATTGGCAGTTGTTTTGAATTTCTGAGAGGTGTGCGTGTGTTGTGTGTGTGTGTGTGTGTGCGTGTGTGTGTGTGTGTGTGTGTGTGTGTGTGTGTGTGTGTAATAAGACAGAGAGAGAGAGAGAGAGAGACAGAGAGAGAGAGAGAGAGAGAGAGAGAGCAAGTATGTTTGAGGATTTATCATTGTTATTATAATTGTATTTATTTATTTTTAGTTTTATGTGTGTGTATTTATGTATGTGTCTGTGTGTGCGTGGGAGGGGGGGGGTGGAAGTTCTATAGTTTGATATTACCTAATAATTATTTGAGGGCAGAGAACAGAGTTCTGTTACAGAGAGCTGTTTATTCATTTATTACTTGCTTTCCATCAACTATGGCTTCTTGTATTTGATAATTTTCTTCAATTATTAGTTTTTGTGGGGGGCTATTGCTGCATTTGAGAACTTTCAAATCAGTTTTTAAGTCTGTTGGGATATGTTTAATGTCCATAAGGTTTTTAGCAAATGTGGAATCTGTAATTACGATTTAGAAACTAAAATTTATATGTATTCAATCAGTAAAGAACATTCCTTATGTTTAACAGCCATAATAATAAAAAAAACCACTGATGATTCTGCAACTGCAGTGAAACATGTCTGGGACAAAAAACCAAACTGTGTTTTGCTAGAGGCGGATCCCACCCAAAAAACATATGTTAATGTTAAAGCAAACACTGAAAAAAGATCTTCATCCTCAAGGTGAATAATAGACAGTACACTCGAATTCCACTAAACACGGAACTACCTCTGTCTCCCTACCATGTTCTCTCCTCTCAGATTTCTCTGACACTTTGCATTCTGATCCACTTACACATTTTCACATTCATCCTTCACATCCGTTTATAATTCATGCTCTCACAAAGAGCCATTTGATCACTTCCATCAACAGAAATAAATGCACAAACACCTAGCTCCGAGATATCTAAATCAACAGCCTCAACTTTCGCAGTTTTCAGCCTTTAAAGCATCACCTTTGCTTACCTTTAACAATAAAACTCCCACTGTCGCCGATGCACAATAAATTTCATCGCCAGCTGACGAGATTACTGCGACGCCGCCTTCCAAATACCTTCACATTCTTTCGTCGACATACCACATATTTCATCTCCAACTGACGAGGCTAATGCTTCTCCGCCTTCACAGATAGCTTCACCAACTTTCTCCGATACAAAATCATCTTCGTTACCTTCACCTACATTATTGTAATTGTTGCTACTGACTAGTACCTCATTAAAATACATCATACATTCTACCTACATCAAAATCAGATCCACTTCCGCCTCTCTTTTGGTCACAGAATCTTTCAACAAACATACATTCATTCCATCACTCACTTCTCTTTCACCAAATAAATTATCCAGCCCCATGTCATCATTATGGAATCTCTCAATACATTTTAAAATATTTCTTGTGCTATATTTATGGCTGCGCTGCTTATAATTATTCTCCTACTTACTTTTAGTTCTTAAACCTCCATCTCCATCATTTGTTGAGGTTAACGTTCCGGTTACCTGCCCTGGCTGTTGACGTAATTTCAGGCAGTGTCCTTTCCTCACCGTGTTGTTGCTGTCCAGCACGGTGTGTAGTTTGACAGGTTAATGTATGCTTGGTTGTGGGCGTCCATGCCTTTTTACGTTTTGCATTGAACTCCTGGTTGTTGCCCGCATCTCGTGGTTGTGCGGTAGCGTTCTCGCTTCCCACGCCCGGGTTCCCGGGTTCGATTCCCGGCGGGGTCAGGGATTTTCTCTGCCTCGTGATGGCTGGGTGTTGTGTGCTGTCCTTAGGTTAGTTAGGTTTAAGTACTTCTAGGGGACTGATGACCATAGATATTAAGTCCCATAGTGCTCAGAGCCATTTTTTTGAACTCCTGGTTGTGTGCTGGTCGAATGGAGCGCAAGTTACCTTGTCGGTGGGTCCGTTGACTGTCTGTTGGTTGGGTTGTCGTCACATCGAGAATGGTTGGGCCGACTACCTTCCTCACGTAAGTGATCGTTAGATTTGAAAGTGCTGGCCGACCCCCGAAACTTCTGAGCGCCGTTAGCTGCAGTGCCTTTCCTTATTTTCTGTTGTGTGTATTTGTAAGGCTCATAGCCGATGGTTTTGAATTAAAGTTGAATTGTTTTTATTGGTGTTTTAAGTGATGGGCCTTCAGCCGCTTTAAAGTTAAATTTTCCTGCTTGTCAAGTGTTAGACTGTTTGGGCTATCAATCTGATTAAAATATTTCTTCTAAAGATAAAGCCTTGGGCCTTCTGCCTACTAAAATTGTTTTAGTTGTGTTTAGAGTCATGAGCTTTCAGCCGAATTAAAAGTTTCTTGCTTGTCAGGTTTTAGATTGTCTGGGCCTTCAGCCTGATTAATATATTGTTTAAAGTTAAAGCCTTGGGCCTTCTGCATACCAAAAATTATTTTAGTTGTGTTTTAAGTCATGGGCCTTCATCTGTTTTAAAATTAAGGATCAACTGTTTGGGGCCTTCAGCCTAAATGAAGATAAGACCTCCTGCCTTGTGTTTTTTTATTTAATTTTACCTTGAGTCTTAAATCATGGGTCTTAAGCCGACTTTAAATTAAGGTAGTTGCTTTTCAAGTGTTAGATGTTTGGGTCTTCAGCCAAATTATAGAACTTAACGTGAGGCCTTCTGCCTTCTGCCTTCTGCATATTTTCTTCGGCGTCTGAATTTTGAGTTGATGGCTTTTAGCCGTTTTTTTTTTTAAATTAAAGTGATAGTGCCCTTAAGGCATAAGAGAGTGTGGCGTATTCAGCCGATAGCTAAGTTCAAGAATTTGTACTGTAATGTTTGGTCAAATAAATAAAGTTATATGTGTTCGAGTCTAACTGACAGCCGCTCATTTTGGCCCCTTTCCGCAGTTCCAACTACCTGTCGTGTCCTGCGGGTTTAGCAGGGCGTTTCAAGTTGTATCACCGCAGTGCTTTTTAATGTTATAAACTCAATCAATTACGAAATAAAGCTCGAAAATATCTGTAAAATATGTTTTATTTATACATCAATAACATGAGACAGATTTTGAAACTTATCTCGGAAACAGAAAGGAAACCAAATTCACTGGAGAAATATTACTGGACATCAGCAAAGATAACCAGCAAAAATGCCCCTGTTTAAGAGGAAATAAATTTAAAAAGGGTGTTTCAGGAATTCTGCGACAAACTTAGAGGGATTGCAGACAGCGTCTTGAGGAACAAATCGAGAACAGAAACCTGTGTCCAGAAACGTAATCCGACACTTAAGGAAAAAGTGCCCCTAATATGTGATGCTGCTGGTAAAGACAGCGGCTGAGCTCCTTAAGGATACCTCTCCAGAGACTCTTATTGAGAAAATAGGGTCTCAAAATCCGAAAGTCTCGACAGAGGACTGGGAGGTAATCAACTGGAAGGTTGCCCGAAATGCCCAAACCCTTATGGTCGATGTCGGAGAGAAGTCCCTGAATGCGATGTGGTAACAGGACCTGCGACTATTCTTGGGGTTCTCGCAGGTTGTCGTCCGTGTAATCAAAGACATCAGAAGCGATAATGGTGGCAAGATGGAGATAAATCTGAAACACAGTAAAGGGGTCACTGCTGCCCTGAGTCGCCTTCTGGGAAGACAAGAAATGGACGTAGGCCTTATTCAGGAACACTATTTATATAAAGTGGGTGTATTGGGCCTCGGTGGCATTGGAGGTAATCTGGTTTCCCCTTGAAATGTAAGAAACTCCAGAACGTGCATTTATGTAAATGTAGAATCCCCTTCATGCCGATGGTGTACTTTTGTTCTAGCGGCTTAGTGACCATCAGGATGCGACAGCGTGAGGAAGGTATCACGAGGGAGTTCGTTATGGCCTCGGCACACCTTCCTTATGAGCGCAGTGTTCCTCCTTCTCAGGAGGTGAGGAGACTGACGTAAGCCTGTGACTAACTATTGGTGGGATGTGATGCTAATGTCCACAACAGTGTGGGGCAACACTGCCACCAACAGTAGAGATGAGAACCTTCTAGAATTTCTTCTAGCTATTAACTTAAAGCTCCTCAATAGGGTCAAGGAACCTACATTCAGGAATATAAGAAAAGGTAATAGACATAAATTTTGGTTCCGCTTCGGTGGGTAGTTATGTCATCAAACAATGGCATGTGGCTTTACAGCCATCCTCATCAGACCACATGTATATTGCGTTCGAGGTTGAAATGGGCATTAGGCAGACCATGTCTTATGGGAATCCTAGGAAAGTGGACTTGGAAGCGTATAGGAGGGACTTCGACTCAAGCCTATCGCAAGTCAGTTCTTCGATAAGGAATTCAGTAGAGTTGGAGGAGGTAGCCGAGGCTGTGACCTCTGCCATCATGACCTCATACCATGACAACTGCTCAGTCATCAAGAAGTGCTGGAATAGGAATGTATCTTGGTGGAACAACAACCTGGAATCACAGACGGAACAGGTACGAAGACTGTTTAACCCTGCGAAAGGAAAGAACAATGGGCAGAATATCGGGAGGACTTTGTCAAATACAGTCTTGCAATTAAGCAAACGACGTAGGCGTCCTGGAAGGCATTCTGTGAGGAGGTAGAGGGTACGGCTTTTCAGACCAGACTTCGTAAACTCCTCACTATGATACCAACTAATCCAGGAGGGACTTTAAGGAAAGAGGATGGGGAGTATACAAGGACAGCACATGAAACGCTGGAACTACTCTTCAAGACTCATTTTCCTCAATGTACTCTGACAAATAACGTAGACCAGGACGAGAAACCAGTGAGATATCGGTTTTCAGATATTCGAAGGGAGAACTGAGAATCTTCCAGAGAACGTGTTGTCCATAGTAAAATTCCATAGGAGGTCGTAACATTCCAACCGCTCACGTTACCTGGCCCAGATGGAATTTTTCCATCGCTTCTGCAACAAGAAGGAATGAACTTCTTAAGATTCCTATGCAGGTTATTTAGGGTTAGCCTAGCAGCAGGAATCATTCTGAACGTCTGGAGGGCAATGAAGGTTGTCTTCGTTCCAAAGCCAGGGAGAATTGGTCATACAAAGACCAAAGATATGAGACCAATCAGTCTGTTCTCCATTCTTCTTAAAACATTAGACCAACTGATCAACTTGCGTGTTAGGGAGAACAGGTTAACTAGGGTCTCTGTACACATAAACGAACATGCATACCAACCATGAAAATCGTTGAAACTACACTCCACCAGCTTCTTGGGAAGGTGTAGAAAGCACTACATTCTTCTTGGACATCGAAGGAGCATTCAGCAACACGACCTTCGAATCCGTGGTTAGGCAGCACAGGTGCATGGCTTGGAGACCATCATTTGCAGGCGGATTAGAGCCATGCTTAGTGGTAGAAAGGTAGGAGCCACCAGATGAAAGAAAAAATGGTAATCACCAACAGCAGAGACTGTCCACATAGAGGGGTCCTGTCCCCTCTACTGTGGAACCTTGTGGTGAATGAACTCATTGTAGAATTAAACTTTAGGCAGTGGTTTAGCCAGGGATACGCAGACGATTTTATTCCAGTAATACTTGGCTAATTTTGAAGCATAGTCACAGCTAACACTTGGTTCAAGAATCATAAAAGAAGGTTGTACACATGGAAGAATCCTGGAGATACTAAAAGGTGTCAGATAGATTATGTAATAGTAACACAGAGATTTAGGAACCAGGTTTTAAATTGTAAGACATTTCCAGGGGCAGATGTGGACTCTGACCATAATCTATTGGTTATGAACTGTAGATTAAAACTGAAGAAACTGCAAAAAGGTGGGAATTTAAGGAGATGGGACCTGGATAAACTGACTAAACCAGAGGATGTACAGAGTTTCACGGAGAGCATAAGTGAACAATTGACAGGAATGTGGGAAAGAAGAAGAATGGGTAGCTTTGAAGGATGAAATAGTGCAGGCAGCAGAGGATCAAACAGGAAAAAATTAAGGGATACTAGAAATCCTTGGGTAACAGAAGAAATATTGAATTTAATTGATGAAAGGAGAAAATATAAAAATGTAGTAAATGAAGCAGGCAAAAAGGAATACATACGTCTCAAAAATGAGATCGACAGGAAGTGGAAAATGGCTAAGCAGGAACGGCTAGAGGGCAAATGTAAGGATGTAGAGGCTTATCTCACTAGGGGTAAGATAGGTAATGCCTTTGGAGAAAAGAGAACCACTTTATCAAGAGCTCAGATGGAAACCCAGTTCTAAGCAAAGAAGGGAAAGCAGAATGGTGGACGGAGTATATAGAGGGTCTATACAAGGGCGATGTACTTGAGGAGAATATTATTGAAATGGAAGAGGATGTAGATGAAGATGAAATGGGAGATATGGTACTGCGTGAAGAGTTGGACAGAGCACTGAAAGATCTGAGTCGAAACAAGGCTCCGGGAGTAGACAACATTCCATTAGAACTACTGACAGCCTTGGGAAAGCCAGTCCTGACAAAACTCTACCATCTGGTGAGCACGATGTATGAGACAGGCGAAATACCCACAGACTTCAAGAAGAATATAATAATTCCAATCCCAAAGAAAGCAGTTGTTGACAGATGTGAAAATTGCCGAACTATCAGTTTAATAAGTCACAGCTACAAAATACTAACACGTATTCTTTACAGACGAATGGAAAAACTGGTAGAAGCCGACCTCGGGGAATATCAGTTTGGATTCCGTAGAAATTTGGAACACGTGAGGCAATACTGATCCTACGACTCATCTTAGAAGAAAGATTAAGGAAAGGGAAACCAATGTTCCTAACATTTGTAGAGTTAGAGAAAGCTTTTGACAATATTGACTGGAATACTATTTTTCAAATTCTAAAGTTGGCAGGGGTAAAATACAGGGAGCGAGAGGCTATTTACAATTTGTACAGAAACCAGATGGCACTTACAAGAGTCGAGGGGCACGAAAGGGAAGCAGTGGTCGGGAAGGGAGTGAGACCGGATTGTAGCCTCTCCCAGATGTTATTCAATCTGTATATTGAGCAAGCAGTAAAGGAAACACAACAGAAAATCGGAGTAGGTTTTAAAATCCATGGAGAACAAATGAAAACGTTGAGGTTCGCCGATGACATTATAATTGTGTCACAGACAGCAAAGGACCTGGACGAGCAATTGAACGGAATGGACAGTGTCTTGAAAGGACGATATAAGATAAACATCAACAAAAGCAAAACGAGAATAATGGAATGTAGCCGAGTTACCTCGGGTGATGCTGAGGGAATTAGAGTAGGGAATGAGACACTTAAAGTAGTAAAGGAGTTTTGCTATTTGGGGAGCAAAATAACTGCTGATGGTCGAAGTAGAGAGCATATAAAATGTAGACTGGCAATGGCAAGGAAAGCGTGTCTGAAGAAGAGAAATTTGTTAAAATCGAGCATAGATTTAAGTGTCACGAAGTCGTTTCTGAAAGTATTTGTATGGAGTGTAGCCATGTATGGAAGTGAAACATGGACGATAAATAGTTTGTACAAGAAGAGAACAGAAGCTTTCGAAATGTGGTGCTACAGAAGAATGCTGAAGATTAGATGGGTAGATCACATAACTAATGAGGAAGTATTGAATAGGATTGGGGAGAAGAGAAGTTTGTGGCACAACTTGACCAGAAGACGGGATCGGTTGGTAGGACATGTTCTAAGGCACCAAGGGATCACCAATTTAGCATTGGAGGGCAGCGTGGAGAGTAAAAATCGTAGAGGGAGACCAAGGGATGAATACACTAAGCAGATTCAAAAGGATGTAAATTGAAGTAGTTACTCAGAGATGAAGAAACTTGCACACGGTAGGGTAGCATGGAGAGCTGCATCAAACCAGTCTCAGGACTGAAGAGCACAACAACAGCAACAGTCAGAGCCACAGCACAAGGAACATTGAACATTGTGCAGAATTGTTGCAGGAAACAGAATATATGAGTACCAGGAGAGCTTGTAGTAATAATTGGGGCTTAAGCCCCGAGAGTATGTACTGGATGTACACCATGGTTGTAAGGCCTAAGATCACTTATGGGGCTGCAGTTTGGTGGGAAAAGGTGGAACATCAGGTAGCTGCTAAGGAGCTTGCTAAGGTGCAGAGATTGGCCTTCTCAGCCATTAAAGGTGGAATTAGCAGCACACCCACTGCTGAGATGGAAACCATGCTGGACTTTCCCCCATTAAACCTCTGGGTAAAGATGGAGGCAACAGCTGGAGCACACAGGTTAAAGACTAGCACAAACTGGAACTCACTGGGGTATCCAGGATCTCACACTAAAATACTGAGTGAAGTAGACATAGGTGTGGTTGAGGAAATGCCGGCCGACTATATAATAACTACCAGCTGCTTCAACAAGCCTTTCAATTTAGTAATTAGATGTAGAGAGCTCTGGGAGAACAAATTTCGACACCATAGTGGGTACATAGTCTGGTTCACTGATGGTTTGAAAAGAGACCATGGTGTTGGGGCTGGGGTATATCGAGTGCAGCCAAGGCTGGGGAATGCAATCTCTCTAGGGAAGACGACTACTGTGTTCCAAGCAGAAATATCTGCTACCAGGGTGTCCGTGGAGGAGAATTTGCGGAGGTGCTACAGAGGTCGTGGCATTTTCATTTATTCAGACAGCCAACCGGCCCTGAAGGCACTGGCAGCCTCTGAAACAAGATCAAAGATCGTGGTAGAATGCCACAAAGTCCTTGTGGAGTTAGGGGAAAGCAATAGGGAAAACCTATTGTGGGTCCCTGATCACTCAGGGATTAGTGGTAATGAACAAGCCGATAGGTTTGTCAGGATAGGGCTGATGACACCACTTATTGGACCCGAACCTGTCCTACAAACACCAAGGCGATGATCAAAATAAAACTACGAGACTGGATAAGGAGACAGCATGTAGAATATTGGGCTAAGGTCCAAAAGCAAAAACATAGCAAGGTACTGATGCCGAAGCCATGTTCTAGGAGAAGTCTCCCAATCCTGGGCTTGAACAGGTGAGAAACGAATCTCATGGTTGAACTATTGACAGGCCACGGGAATTTCAAAAAACACCTATATACAATGGGGATAATAAAAGAAGACCCCAAATGTAGGATGTGTGGTGAGGGCGAGGAAACTGGATCACATCTGATATTCGAATGCGAGGCATTGGAGATTAAAAGACAAAGAATATTCGGATCAACCAGACCTGAAGAAATTGTGTTTAGCAAAGCGCTGATAAAGGATCTCCTTGGACTGTTCAGGGGCATTGGTTGGCTTTAATAGACACACAATAAACTGTTTTGGTGAGAGCAGCAGCGGGCTTGAACAATGTTGTTTTTGCTTCCCTGATAAAATCAAATCAAATGGTTCCAATGGCTCTGAGCACTATGGGACTCAACTGCTGTGGTCATAAGTCCCCTAGAACTTAGAACTACTTAAACCTAACTAACCTAAGGACATCACGCACATCCATGCCCGAGGCAGGATGCGAACCTGCGACCGTAGCGGTCGTGCGGTTCCAGACTGTAGCGCCTTTAACCACTCGGCCACTCCGGCCGGCATAAAATCAAATCAAATGTCTGTAATTTTTGTATTTGGAGAATTTTGTAATTGTTACAGTCTTCTTACGTTGTACAGTCTTTTTTGTCA
This sequence comes from Schistocerca cancellata, assembly GCF_023864275.1. NCBI lineage: Eukaryota > Metazoa > Arthropoda > Insecta > Orthoptera > Acrididae > Schistocerca > Schistocerca cancellata. Next base: position 312,690,971 of record NC_064630.1, on the reverse strand, counting down.
ATAAGCTGAGTTTAATTCTTGAAGAACTCTTTTCTTCAAAGTAAAACACATCTCCATCTTCTTAGTAAAGTTTTGAACTTTTCTGTTGTGTGTGCATTGCACCTTACGCCACAGATTGTTTCTGACAAGCATAATCGAATTTTGTAGTGAGTAGTTTATTTTTCTCTAGCTGCTGCATCTGCTGATTGCTATTTGCTTTCGAGAACAACAGTAGACCAGACACAAAACATGAGCATGAGGTAAGTTAATTTTATTTCAGGATAGATCAGACTTTGCATTCTTATGAAGAATCAACTCATAGCCAGAATTTTCAGGTGTTGTGCTAAATAAGCAGATTAAATTACTGTGAACAATGTAGGTAATCTCGAGCTATTATTTTCTTCTGAGTAGAGCAGTATTTTATTTTTTGTATATTTCAAGTGGTTCATTGCACTTCATGTTCCGCAAATTTCATAACGTAAGTATGGTTCCGGTATCGCTGCTTAAAACATTTATTGATTATTACGACAACTATTTCGGACGATTTCCATTTTCAAGAACCTGTGTATACACATATCAGAACTACAGTATGCCATAATTCATAGGAATTTTGGACTTAACTTCTTTTTGTAAGTGAAGAATTTCGTGAACTATTGAGGTATAACTGAAACTGCAGGCATAGTTTTCATTGTCACGAATTACACAGACAACTATGTTGTAATTTATTTTTATGTTTCTAAATTTTGTAAGCAAGAGGGAGACTTATGTCTACATTGTCCTGACGTATACAGAGTGTTTCCGCAAGAGCGTGCAAAAATGGTACAGGACATAATGAATGCTCCGCTGAACAATTTGAGGTAGGGAACCTGGCGCCGCAGAAGCCAGCTTAACGAGGTACAGAAGAAAACTTGTCTATCGTTTTGTCCAGCTTATTTACAACCAACATGCGTACAAGTTTACACGTACTGTGGTGTTTATTCACATATTTTTTATTTATTTCATGCAAGAAAACAAGCAATTGCCAGAATTATAGCTGCCTGTGATGTGATTTTAAACACACCAGGGATATTTGTCAAGTAGCATCAGAATCTTGTTCGCCGATGTCATGCTTGCATTGAGGTTGATGGCGATTAGTTTCAGCATATTTTTTAAGATACGGTACAAATGGTACGTTCATTGTGTCAGTGATAACACACTACTGGCCATTAAAATTGCTACACCAAGAAGAAATGCAGATGATAAACGGGTATTCATTGGACAAATATATTATACTAGAACTGACATGTGATTACACTTTAACGCAATTTGGGTGCATAGATCCTGAGAAATCAGTACCCAGAATAACCATCTCTGGCCGTAATAACGGCCTTGATACGCCTGGGCATTGAGTCAAACAGAGCTACGTACAGATGCCCATGCAGCTGCAACACGATACCACAGTTCATCAAGAGTAGTGGCTGGCGTATTGTGACGAGCCAGTGGCTCGGCCACCATTGACCAGACGTTTTCAATTGGTAAGAGATCTGGAGAATACGCTGGCCAGGGCAGCAGTCGAACATTTTCTGTATCCAGAAAGGCCCGTACAGGACCTGCAATATGCGGTCGTGCATTATCCTGCTGAAATGTAGGGTTTCGCAGGGACCGAATGAAGGTTAGAGCCACGGGTCGTAACACATCTGAAATGTGACGTCCACTGTTCAAAGTGCCGTCAGTGCTAACAAGAGGTGACCGAGACGTGCAACCAATGGCACCCAATACCATCACGCCGGGTGATACGCCAGTTTGGGGATGATGAATACACGCTTCCAATGTGCATTCATCGCGATGTCGTCAAACACGGATGCGACCATCATGATGCTGTAAACAGAACCTGGATTCATCCGAAAAAATGACATTTTGCCATTTCCGTGATGCAGCGTCAAGGGTAACCGCAGCCATGGTCTCCGAGCTGATAGTCCAAGCTGCTCCAAACGTCGTCGAACTATTCGTGCAGATGGTTGTTGTCTTGCAAACGTCCCCATCTGTTGACTCAGGGATCGAGACGTTGCTGCACGATCCGTTACAGCCATGCGGATAAGATTCCTGTCATCTCGACTGCTAGTGATACGAGGCCTTTGGGATCCAGCATGGCGTTCCATATTGCCCTCCTGAACCCACCGATTCCATATTCTTCTAACAGTCATTGGATCTCGACCAACGCGAGCAGCAATGTCGTGATACGATAAACCGCAATCGTGATAGGCTACAATCCGACCTTTATCAAAGTCGGAAACGTGATGGTACGCGTTTCTCCTCCTTACACGGGGCATCACAACAACGTATCACCACGCAACACCGGAGAACTGCTGTTTGTGTATGAGAAATCAGTTGGTAACTTTACTCATGTCAGTACGTCGTAGGTGTCGCCACCGGCGCCAACCTTGTGTGAATGCTCTGAAAAGCTAATCATTTGAATATCATAGCATCTTCTTCCTGTCGGTTAAATTTCGCGTCTGTAGCACGTCATCTTCGTGGTGTAGCAATTTTAATGACCAGTAGTGTCTTTACAGTTGACTGTAACTAATGCAAATAAGAAATTACAGAGTAATGTGATTTTATTCTATTATCTCCTTAAGTTGGCTTCTCAGACCCCAGATTCCCCGCCGCAAATTGTTCAATGGACCATCCTCTATGTCCCGTTAAATTTTTAAAAACTCTTACGGAAACACCCCGCATATAAAATAAGACTGAGAGCGAATGAGTGGATACACGTGCCAGAGACACCTGTAGACATCGTCATCTTTGATCAAAGTTTGTTCTTACGTAAATGTAAAGCGCCCATGAATGTCAACTTTCGTAAATTACGCTAAATATTTTATGATTTTACATTAAAATGTCACGTCCTGCTGCATGAAATCTAAGAGCAAAAAATCAACATAACATCCAAATTTCTTGAATTTTGCATGAAATGTAGCAATAACAGTCACACCAAATATTACGTATACATCAGACCAACGTTGACGTAAGCAGAGAACCAAAGACAGGATACATTAACTTGAGATACCTACAGATACAATCACCTCTGTACATAGTCTATTTCTTTGTCAATCTAAAACATCTATGATGTGAACTGCCAAAAAATTACAGGGATATATTTAAAATATTATATCAAAATATTACGACACGCTGTATAAAAGAGCACAAATTGACGTGAAATCGTAATTTTACAATTTCACGTGAAATGTAACTAGAAAGTCACCAGATACTGTGACACCAGATATTATATATATGTCGGCACAACGTAGCCTAAGTCTCCCACTTACTTAAATAATTTAAAAATATAAAAATTAATTACACCATAGTTGTCTGTGTACTTCGTGATATTGAAAATTATAACTGCAGCTTCAGTTATGCCTCAATAATTCACGAAATTTTTCCCTTATAAGAAAATGAATCTAGAATTCCTATGAACTTTATATATGCAGGTTCTTGAAAAAGGAAATATTCCGAAACAGCTGTCGTAATAATCAATAAATGTTTTAAGCAATGACACCGGAACATTACTGACAAAGTCATTTAAAGACATACATTTCACTGCAAACCCAATAGTCAAGCACTGAGTTTTAGTTAAATAGTTTTCAGTGAGTACACATTAGTTCCTTTTGGAGTTTAATAAGAGTCATTTTCGTTATTTCAGATCCAGTATTTCATGAAGATTACAGTTTCGTTCCACGACACTGTTCACATGCGCAACACCGGGCCAACCAACAGTCAGTATTACTCAGCAGCTGAACCTTTGAAAAAAAAAAAAAAAAAATATTCAGTATTTTCAAATGTAGGTACTATTTTTATGGAAATCTTACAAATCGTCGAGCGAGTATTCTCAGGTTTTGTAATTGTAATACAGTTACGGCGCATTTAACTACGTGACTGTCGTATTTTGCCTTGTCTAAGATTTCTGTGCGTTACATTCGCACACTGAAAGTTATTACTAACGTATTCCCTTGGTACAACAAACAATTTCTTGTGTTTTTATCTGGTTCCAGATTAAAACAGATCAGCAGTACAGGGGAAAATACCAAATTTTAGCGGAAATATATGTTTCACATTAAACATACTTCGAAGGTGCCTTCGGATTATGCATTGAAGTCCGAATTTTAAAGTGCAGTCTTCGAGATAAATTATGAAATTCATGTACATCAGCTGCGCATCTCATTGCTATAATAATCCAGATGGACTAACATAGTATTGGTGGACATCACAAACTCAATTTTAGCTCATGCATTCTTCAGATGTTCACCCTTTTATTGACACTTATTGTAATGCGTAGTTTCCGGTTTTAATATCGACCGACGAATCTCTCTGGTACTTGCTAAGTGACTTAATTTGTCCTCCAGTGATAAAACGAATGTTCTGCTGTCTGTCTGATGGAATAAATATTGCACAGTAGTGGAGAAACTTTTAAAAAATGTAATTACCCCTGGACGGTTTGTAAATTACTGATCTATAAATGCTGGAGCAAATTTACAGTAATCACCAGTTCCTCTGTGACGTGGCAGATGTAATTTCGGAGCGACTTCTAAATTATAAGGCGCTTTCTCCGAATCCAAGGTTCTAGATTCACGCCCTCCTCCTCTGATAGGTAGAAAGTGCGAAAGGGCAACGGTGGAATAAGTTTATCTCGCGTTCCGCGCGAAGTTTACTGGTTTAATTTCGGACTCCATACTTTGTTTCAGACGGAAACTCGCGCTGAAGTCGCGTGAGAAGAGGAAACTGTAAGGTATAGCTTTGCATAAGTCCCCGGCAGCTGTAAATAATTAATTTGGTCTCAGTATCATGCCGTCGATATTTTCATCTCATCGTGAATATTTCATACTGACAGGTGACAGCCCGAGGTTCTTTATTCCAGTATCCATTCGTCCACGTGACGATTTTGAGATTGTCTTCTGAAAACTATTTATTATTTTCAGTTCCTTCGTGTCTCAAAACTAATAAGATTTCGTTTTGATAAGATGTAGTATTTGCTGAACAATATGAACAGAAAAGGAAAAATTCATTTCTATAGTCTCTGACGAGAAACACACAGTATACAATGATCTCAATAATGTGTTTCCAAATACAATAATTTCATACAGCCAGACGTGATTTTAATAAATAGTAGTACAACTGAATTGGATCTCTGTAAATTAATCTCAAAAGTGTTAGGTTTACAACTCTGCTTCCGACGTTTAGCAATAGACTGCAGTAGCGCCAAGTGGTTGTGCAGCTGGTAAATTGTAAGTGTCGTACTATAGGTTTAGACATTTGTAAACACAACACCATCAAACTATTAGTCAATTTGTGATTGCATCATGAAATTATTATCGGCTGAATATGTCAACGCATAAGCCCAATTGTCGTCGATTGCGGGAACTGCTACTTTTCTGCTGTATATGAAGAAATCTGATGCTGTGGCTCATAAAATGCTGGGTAAGATCTAATTTGATGTACCTATTTTTGAACGAACGTGCAGAGAATGATTTAAACGCTTCAAGAACGGTGATTTTGACGTCGAAGTCCGGCATGACACTGGAGGAGAGAATGATTTCGATGTTACTGAAACCGACAGAAACAACCACAGAAAATAGTTGTCGAAAGCAATTGACGTAAATGAGCTGAGCAGTGAAAGATAAACGGTTACAATACAGACATAGAAGCGGAACAGCGGTTTTTTTTCAGCATGAAAGTGCTCGACCCCATGTCGCAGAACCCGCTAACCTACCTGCGTATTCTGCAAATGGTTCAAATGGCACTGAGCTCTATGGGACTAAACATCTGTGGTCATCAGTCCCCTAGAACTTAGAACTACTTAAACTTAACTAACCTAACTAACCTAAGGACATCACACACATCCATGCCCGAGACAGGATTCGAACCTGCGACCGTAGCAGTCGCGCGGTTCCGGACTGAGCTCCTAGAACCGCTAGACCACCGCGGCCGGCTGCGTATTCTGCAGGTAATGCTCCCTTTGACTATCATATTTTTTCGATCAGTGACACAGGCCTAGCTTATTAACAACTGTAAAACTCGGTAGATACATGGATCTCCTCGAAAGACGCACAGTTCGTCTGCCGCGGGTTTCGTATATTGCCTGCAAGGTGGAAGAAAGCAGTGGCCAGCTATCGGCAATACTTCGAATCGTAAATTTGTTGCAAGTTTTTCACAATAAAGGCTCGAACTTCGATTAAAAAAAAACAAACGGCGGAAGCAAAGTTATAGATCCAATAAGTGGGAAGTGTTGTGAACCACGTGCAATAATAATCGCTCATGTACGAAAAGAGAGGGATCAGCAGAATAGGTGATGAATACGTAGAAAACACTGACAAGAAGGGACATGATAATATGACGTGTGTCAAAACATCAGACATGGCTTTCATGGTACTAAAGCGAGATGTAGAGGCTAAAACCTGCGTGAGAAGACAGAGATAAAGGCATGTTAAAGAAATAGCCGAGGACATTGGGTGTGAGAGATGCTTCGAGGTGAAGATACTGGTGGACTTTAGGAAGTCGTAGCAGGTCGCGTCAGACCAATACTCAGACTGTCACGCGGCGTTCATTGCATTTAGTACATTTTCATAGCCTGCATGCTGAAATTCGTTTACCATATATCTCTTACCAGTTCTTGCAAAATGTTCACAGTCCGATTCGTAACTCTTTGAATTCCTTTTTATGTGGAGGTTGTGACACGAACACCTTTTGTCGCTAATCTTTTTTTGTCATTTATTGAAAAAGTTTGTCGTATGTTTTACGTATATTATGTCACTAGTAATGTTTAATTCTGATTTATCACCAGATCTGAACCATTTCTAAACATGCAAAGTGAGCCGTAGTAAAAATTTCTGTTTTGAAAAGCGCGCGGCAGCGCGTAGTGTAAAACAGTGGCCCTCCGTTTCTGGCAGTGGCGCCGCTGTGGCAATCGCAGCTTTGGTGTTCACCCCTCTGGTGTGAAAGGGGAAACGTAGGCTGTTCACGTGCATTTAAGCGGCGCTATGAGCTCCGCAGTCGGTCAGTCTGTCAGCCTGAGTCTAGTCACTTGGTCAGCCGGCTCAGCGTCGGGCAGTCAGTGTCTGTCCTTCTGTCGGTCTGCCGTACGTTAAGGGAGAGAATCGGTCAGTCAGAGGCGGTTAGTCAGTCGGAGGCAGTCTGTTAGTCTCGGCGAGTCTAGTAGGTCGGTCAGTCGGAGTGAGGCTAGGTCAGACTCGCGTCACCAGCTGCTGGTCTGGCTCTCGTTTGCATTTGTGCTGTAGTTAGTGTCTGTCTGTCGTCGGAGTGCTAGTATGTCTGTCGTCTGAATCAAACCTTAAAGCCAGAAAATGAGTCTTGCTACTCCGCCAGTAAGAGAACTCAGCTAGTGGTCGCCCGGTCGGGGCTGAGTTCCTGCATCTGAACCTGCGCGTTAGGCCGCCAGTCTGTTCGAGTTGCTCTGGCAAGTTGGTCGGTCGCACACTAGGACACAAGATGACTTGTCCGCCTGGAGCGTCGGCGCATGTGAGGTCCCCACGTCAGTCCAGTGGGCGGCGCCGTATAGCGAGTCGTACTGGCTTTGCGGCCGACACGAGAGCAACAGGAGTCAGCCCACGATATAGGTCTGTCAGGCGCGAGCTGCCACGCCGTGAGACGGGAGATCGGCGCGCCTTCCTACGTCCGTTGAAGCGGCTGGCATCGGACGGTTCGGGAGAGCGTTTTGGGGGTGCTGCGCCAGGTCTTCGCCAGAAATCTTAATTATTAGAAGCTGAGTGATTAGTGATATGTCGTTTCATTTACTTGTTAAATTCTACTTGTGTTGTTGGTCAGTCTCTCGTCCCCATTTGTTAGTCAGTTAGTGTCGGTCTGTCTGTCTGTCGGTCTGCCATACGTTAATGGCTGCCTCTGTCATGCTTGTCGGATTCGGTGTTAACGAATTTATAGAATTAAGGTAAAGGCCGAATTCCTTAAATATGTTTTTATGTTGCCTATCATCTTGCGAGGCGGTATATGTGTAATGTAGAGCATGTTGTACACTTTATGTAAGTCTGAATTTCATGGGTTTTCTTTAAATAGTCATTTTTATAAAGGTGCCACTCTTCCACCGTAAGAGCGCTTTCAAAAACAAATTGTACTTTTGGTGGAAAATAATTTCTTAGTTTGAGTGTTTGTACCATTTCCATCCCTCTTACGGGATTCATAGTTAATGTGTTTGTGTGAGTTGTTAAAACTTTTAGTTTAAAGTAATCTGGTGTGTTGCAGATTTGCACCAGTGTAGTTTTTCAGAGGTCGTTGTGAGGGGTCGCGACTACGGCCGTGTGGAAAGGGAGCGGAAGCTTCTCAGCCCGAAGGCTCCTACTTAAAAAAAAAAAAATTCAGCCTCTGAATAATTGTAACTTGATATTTCGAGGGTGCTTTTCTGCTTATAATTTTAAATCTGTTTTTGAAAAGGCTTTTATGAATAAAATTCCGGTTGGTTGAAATTTAATTTGTTTCCATCAGTTACTCTTTGGAAACTACTTTAATGTTCTTGATGAATCGCTAGTAAATAAAGTTAATTCTTTAAGAAAAGATTTTGAAAGTGTAAATTCACGGTTCACAAAGTAACCTGTATTACTATTGTATAAGCTATATTGTAACGATAGGACAGGGAAAACTGGAGTGAGGTCCCTCCTTGCTAAGGAGGGAAAAGAGTGACAATGGAGAACGTGGAAGGTGCGTGGAGAGTGTGCCAACTAAGAACAAAGCACCTGACAGTCATCATAGTGGACGCGTCTCTGATCGAATACGATCCTAAGACCTATACGTTTCCATGTAAATATTGCCTAGGTTGATCGTTGGCTCTGATAATAAATATGTGATATACGTAAACAGTGCTTCAAGGCAACTGCTAATTACAAAAAGAGTCGTTTATAAGCTTAGTAAACTCTGAGGCTGAAAATGAACAATATTCGACAATGCTTTCTCCTTAGAAGCATAATGCCATCACATGTCGAGAAAAGTAGATACGGTACGTGAATATTGTAAATACAGATTGACTATTTAGAATAATTCAATCGCATTTATGTGTATGTCAAGCTGTTGTGTTTTATCAGGAATGTGACTGGTGTAATATAATGAGGTTGGTGTGTCCACTTAAAGATCAAGAACTTTGGCAAGATGTTAAAAATATATTTTGAGATGCACACATAACAGATGATAGGATTATATTTCATTCAGTAAGATATCAGAAACAGCTATGATCGAACCCAGGACCCTCAGCACGCCAGATTAATAAACTCATACACTACCGTTACACCACAAGCACTTTCTGCAAGCTATATATAATTGTTTGCTATTAATCAGCCATTCCTCCTCTCTTACTGTCTATTGAAAGTTATTGGTCATTTACGAAACATTCGTCTTTAATTTATTGATGAGACAGTCGAAGTATCTCTGCTCATTCCCGTATATTCGAATAATTTGTCTGGTGACCTTCATGGCTGATGACATGAATAATTGTGAAAATCTCTATGAAGATCCCTTCCTTTGAAAAATTCCAGGCACAGCACTCCTTTATCGCCTTAGTGTCCTATTTAATGCTAATTTTGCTGCCTTACTCTTTAGCTACAATGCTCTATGATTTATGGGTGCCGTTTTATAAAAACAGCCGGTCGGCTCTGGTATCCATCGTGTAGCGGGTGATGGTCACACCCGAGCACATCGCCCGCTGCTGTGGCTGGTCGCACACCCAGACACAGCGCGCTGTTGGTCGCTTTGGACACTTACGTGGTACGTGGCCTGTAAAAGCAATCTGCGATACACGACAACATGTCACCTGGGGATAAACAAAGTTTCCTTCTTACACGACAACCTGCTGCAGCTAAAATTCATGGAATGTTCTTCAGTATACCTCAGATATTTCAAAAAGACTTCTTGCGTTAGGTGTACTGGTAACTTGAAAGTACAAAATTGCAAAATGATAACTGATGGTGTCATAATATATGAACATGTTTCTGTGAACTTAACATATGTTTTTACGATTAAACATGTCTCTCGATGCCATTGCAGTCAGGGGAAATGCAACACCGAGTTGTGGTAGAATGAATGCCTGGACATACTAAGTAAGATCTTTCTTGTGGGTGTTTCGAAACGCTACTCACCTGTGCAAGTATACACTTTTTGCCCTAAGATTTCTGCAGGTAAATTTTCAGTAACGAGACAGAATACCATGAGAAACAAGTGCATGTTTAAAATTCGGATTCGTACCTATTCTATAGATTCAGCATTTATGTGCACAGCAGAATATTTCTATCTGTATGAATTTAAAGTGAAACACGTCTCCAGTCACAATATTTCCACGATTATTTGCTTAACGCTGGAATGTATGAGGACCCTGGATTTCACATTTCCAACACCTCGCAGTCAGCGGACCCTACGCAATGAGCTTTCCACTCATTGTATTTTCATTAATAAGGAGCGGTGCGAAGGGACGCGAACTTTCCCTCAACGATCCAATCGTCATTCAGCATATGTAAAGTTCATGGCTGTGACGTCCAATACAAACAAGTGCTTTTCGTTCTGGAGCAGTGGAGCAGTAGAGGCTCAAAGGTTAGCATTCTGCCTGTGCATACGACGTCGACGTTCTGAGATTAGATTAGATTAGTACTTGTTCCATAGATCATGAATACGACACTTCGTAATGATGTGGAACGTGTCAGGTTAATAAAAGGTGTCTATACAAGATATTACATTAGACAAAATATTACATTTTGTTGTTGTTGTTGTTGTCTTCAGTCCTGAGACTGGTTTGATGCAGCTCTCCATGCTATTCTATCCTGTGCAAGCTTCTTCATCTCCCAGTACCTACTGCAACCTACATCCTCCTGAATCTGCTTAGTGTATTCATCTCTTGGTCTCCCCCTACGATTTTTACCCTCCACGCTGCCTTCCAATACTAAATTGGTGATCCCTTGATGCCTCAGAACATGTCCTACCAACCGATTCCTTCTTCTGGTCAAGTTGTGCCACAAACTTCTCTTCTCCCCAATCCTATTCAATACTTCCTCATTAGTTATGTGATCTACCCAACTAATCTTCAGCATTCTTCTGTAGCACCACATTTCAAAAGCTTATATTCTCTTCTTGTCTAAACTATTTACCGTCCATGTTTCACTTCCATACATGGCTACACTCCATACAAATACTTTCAGAAATGACTTCCTGACACTTAAATCTATACTCGATGTTAACAAATTTCTCTTCTTCAGAAACGCTTTCCTTGCCATTGCCAGTCTACATTTTATATCCTCTCTACTTCGACCATCATCAGTTATTTTGCTCCCCAAATAGCAAAACTCCTTTACTACTTTAAGTGTCTCATTTTCTAATCTAATACCCTCAGCATCACCCGACTTAATTCGACTACAGACCATTATCCTCGTTTTGCTTTTGTTGATGTTCATCTTATATCCTCCCTTCAAGACACCAACCATTCCGTTCAACTGCTCTTCCAAGTCCTTTAAAGTCTCTGACAGAATTACAATGTCATCGGCGAACCTCAACGTTTTTATTTCTTCTCCATGGATTTTAATACCTACTCCATATTTTTCTTTTGTTTCCTTTACTGCTTGCTCAATATACAGATTGAATAACATTGGGGAGAGGCTACAACCCTGTCTCACTCCCTTCCCAACCGCTGCTTCCCTCTCATGCCCCTCGACTCTTATAACTGCCATCTGGTTTCTGTACAAATTGTAAATAGCCTTTCGCTCCCTGTATTTTACCCCTGCCACCTTTAGAATTTGAAAGAGAGTATTCCAGTCAACATTGTCAAAAGCTTTCTCTAAGTCTACAAATGCTAGAAATGTAGGATTGCCTTTCCTTAATCTTTCTTCTAAGATAAGTCGTAAGGTCAGTATTGCCTCACGTGTTCCGGTATTTCTACGGAATCGAAACTGATCTTCCCCGAGGTCGGCTTCTACCAGTTTTTCCATTCGTCTGTAAAGAATTCGTGTTAGTATTTTGCAGCTGTGGCTTATTAAACTGATTGTTCGGTAATTTTCACATCTGTCAACACCTGCTTTCTTTGGGATTGGAATGATTATATTCTTCTTGAAGTCTGAGGGTATTTCGCCTGTTTCATACATCTTGCTCACCAGATGGTAGAGTTTTGTCAGGACTGGCTCTCCCAAGGCCGTCAGTAGTTCTACTGGAATGTTGTCTACTCCGGGGGCCTTGTTTAGACTCAGGTCTTTCAGTGCTCTGTCAAACTCTTCACGCAGTATCGTATCTGCCATTTCATCTTCATCTACATCCTCTTCCATTTCTATAATATTATCCTCAAGTACATCGCCCTTGCATAGACCCTCTATATACTCCTTCCACCTTTCTGCTTTCCCTTCTTTGCTTAGAACTGGATTTCCATCTGAGCTCTTGATGTTCATACATATTACATGACCCTCACGATATATATATATATATATATATATATATATATATATATATATATATATATATAGCGTGTTACAAAAAGGTACGGCTAAACTTTCAGGAAACATTCCTCACACACAAGAAAAGATGTTATGTGGACATGTGTCCAGAAACGCTTAGTTCCCATCTTAGAGCTCATTTTACTTTCGTCAGTATGTAATGTACTTCCTCGATTCACCGCCATGATTTCATACGGGATTATCGCCCTGTGCTGCTAGAACATGTGCCTTTACAAGTACGACACAACATGTGGTTCATGCACGATGGAGCACCTGCACATTTCAGTCGAAGTGTTCGTACGCTTCTCAACAACTGATTCGGTGACCGATGGATTGATGGAGGCGGACCAATTCCATGGCCTCCACGCTCTCGTGACCTCAACCCCCTTGACTTTCATTTATGGGGGCATTTGAAAGCTCTTGTCTACGCAACCCCGGTACCAAGTGTAGAGACTCTTCGTGCTCGTATTGTGGACGGCTGTGATACAATACGCCATTCTCCAGGGCTGCATCAGCGCATCAGGGATTCCATGCGACGGAGGATTGATGCATGTATCCTCGCTAACGGAGGACATTTTGAACGTTTCCTGTAACAAAGTGTTTGAAGTCACGCTGGTACGTTCTGTTGCTGTGTGTTTCCGTTCCATGATTAATGTGATTTGAAGAGAAGTAATAAAATGAGCTCTAACATGGAAAGTAAGCGTTTCCGGTCACATGTCCACATAACATATTTTCTTTCTTTGTGTGTGAGGAATGTTTCCTGAAAGTTTGGCCGTACCTTTTTGTAACACCCTGGGAAATTACCCACTTACTATATCCAAAAATTCATCTAATGGGTAGAAGGAGTTGCCATTAAGAAATTCTTTTAATTTCCTTTTAAATGCTATATGGCTATCTGTCAGACTTTTGATGCTATTAGGTAAGTGACCAAAGACTTTTGTGGCAGCATAATTAACCCCCATCTGAGCCAAAGTTAGATTTAACCTTGAGTAGTGAATATCATCCTTTCTCCTAGTGTTGTAGCCATGTAGACTGCTATTACTTTTGAATTCGTTCGGATTGTTAATAACAAATTTCATAAGTGAATATATATATATATATTGTGAGGCTACAGTGAAGATTTCTAGCTCTTTAAATAAGTGTCTGCAGGATGATCTTGGATGAGCTCCAGCAATTATTCTGATTACACGCTTTTGTGCAATGAACACTCTTTTACTCAATGATGAGTTACCCCAGAATATGATGCCATACGAAAGTAGAGAATGAAAATAGGCTAATTTACTCAGATGTATATCGCCAAAATTTGCAATGATCTTAATAGCATAAGTAGCTGAACTCAAACGTTTCAGCAGATCCTCAGTGTGTTTCTTCTAGTTCAACCCCTCATCAATGCATACACCTAGAAATTTTGAATATTCTACCTTAGCTACCGATTTGATCGAAATCTATATTTATTAATGGGGTCATTCCATTTACTGTGTGGAACTGTATATACTGTGTTTTGTCAAAGTTTAATTAGAGCCCATTTGCAGAGAACCACTTAACGATTTTCTGAAAAACATCATTTACAATTTCACCAGTTAATTCTTGTCTGTCAGGTGTGATAGCTATACTTGTATCATCGGCAAAATTACCAGCTTTGCATCTTCGTGAAAACAGAATGGCAAGTCATTAATATATATTAAGAACAGCAGAGTACCCAAGACCAAACCTTGCGGCACCCCATTCTTGATTGTTCCCCAGTCTGAGAAATCAGCAGCTTTTTGCATATTATGTGGTTTATTTCAACTTTCTGCACTCTTCCAGTTAGGTATGATTTAAACCATTTGAGCACTGTCCCATTCATACCACAATACTTGAGCTTCCATGATTTACACAATCCAAATCCTTTGATAGATCACAAAAAATCCCAACGGGTGATTTCCGGTTACTCAGAGCATTTAATATTTCATTAGTGAAAGTATATATAGCATTTTCCGTTGAAAAACCCTTCTGGAAACCAAACTGACATTTTGTTAAAACTTTATTTTTACAAAAGTGTGAAGCTACTCTACAATACATTACTTTTTCAAGAATTTTGGATAAGGCAGTCAGAAGAGAGATTGGGCGGTAGTTGTTGACATCAGACGTATCCCCTTTTTTATTCAGTGCTATAACAATGGCATACTTCAGTCTATCTGGGAAAATACCCTGCTTCAGAGAGCTTTTACATATGTTGCTAAGGATCCCACTTATTTCTTGGGAACAAGCTTTTATTATCCTGCTGGAAATGCCATCAATCCCATGTGAGCTTTTGTTCTTGAGAGAGTTTATTATCTTCCTAATTTCAGATGGAGAGGTGGGTGCAATTTCAGTTGTGTCAAATGGTTTGGGTAAGGCCTCTTCCATTAACTGCCTTGCTTCTTCTGATGATCATTTAGATCCTATTTTCTCTACAAAATTTAAAAAACGATTATTCAAAATGTTTTCGGCTTCCGACTTGTTTATCAAGTTTCCATTCGCTTTGATGGTGATGCCGTCATCCTGTACTCTTGGTTGTCCTGTCTCCCTTGTAATAACATTCCAAATTGTTTTGATTTTGTTATCAGAGGTATTAATCTCAGACATGATGCACATGCTTCTGGACTTTTTAATAACATTTCTTAATGTAGCGCAGTAGTTTTTATAATATTTGGCTGTTTCTGGGTCATTACTCTTTCTTGTTGTTGGATACAGTTCCCTTATGTAGTAACAAGATATTTTTATTCCTTTAGTAAGCCAAGGTTTTTTACATAGTTTCTTATAATTAGATTTAACTACTTTCTTGGGGAAACAGTTTTCAAATTCTCTTACAAGTCTATCATGAAATAAGTTATATTTTAAATTAGCATCGGGTTCCTTGTACACCTCATCCCAGTCTAACTGTTGAAAATTTTCTCCGAAATTTCTAATTGTTGACTCATTAATTGAACGCACAACTTTGGAGGGCAGTTTTGAATTACTGATCACATTAGGCAGCTTTTACAGTATGCACTTACTTGACCTAGTAAATTATATCTACTGTTATGTTTGATATTAATAAATGCATACTATATGCGCCATGAAGACTCTACTTAAAGATATTCTTTACATAGAAATATGAAGTGTCCATGGAACACATTCACATTATGATTCATGGTATCTCTGATACTTTTTATAGGTGGCAGTGATGATCTGCTCAGAACATAGGCACACAATCAGATTTTCCATTGGCAGTCGGGAGTGAATTAAGTACACAAACCTCATCCAGCAGCTGAAAAATATATTTTGGTTATTTGTCCAACAATTCTTACAGTTTAGTCTTATCCATTATCGATATTTTAGAACCATGACTGTATATTGAATGTAAATAAGCTATACAAAACTGGAACCAGTCACTTTTTTGAATAATTATGTTTTATCCCACGAACCGGTTTTCGAACCTTTTCATGTTCATCTTCAGATTGTTTCAGGAAGTTACATCATTATTGCTAGCATAATGCTGGGTGCTGGCTCTATAACAAAAAGATGGAACACACTTTAGTGTAGCTGCCTTTACCAATATTCCAGATCACTTTAATGTTAGAATAAAAATAAGTCAACAATTAAAGAACTTTTGTTCATGGTTTTTAAATATAAAATGTACAGTCATACAAACAGCTTTAGTCCATTACAATCACCATAACTTTTATACATATACCTTTAGCTAAAATAAACAGAATCTACTCTTGCCAATACCCCAGATCATGTTAACATAACAACAGAAATAAGTCAACAGTTCACCGGAAGGTTTGTTATTAATTTAAATTTAAATATAAAGGTCCTAGTCTAACAGACAGATACAATAACTCTGCATCATCGATTCCTGGGTATTCATGTTAATGCCAATCACGTTTAAAAAAATAAAAAAATGCCATAAACTGCCTGTATTATACGTAATTAGCAAATAGAAATAAGATATCATCTCACCTGAAGTTTGTTCTTGTAGTAATTTATTTATTTATTTTATTTTTTACTCTCATGTTATCGCCCGTTTGATTAAAATATTTGCCCTTATATATTATCTGGATATTAATACATGTAAAATAGACTGATTACATCTCTGTGCAAAGTAGGCCTATGCCATATTTTTCTGTCAAGATTTTTGTTACAAGCAACAGTTGTAAGGTACATGCTGGATGGTGGAAAAGTCTTGCTGTCAGAGTGTAAATTAATATAGTTTTTGTGGAAGTGTCTGCAGTGATATTACAACTGGACATCAAAATGGAGGCAGACAGATGGACACTAACCGAAAGAAGCTGCCTATACTGTCGCAGTAACTAAAAAAATATTTACATCCAGCATCCATATCGACGGATAAGCTTTAGTCATGGTGAGACATTAAAGTGTGTTCCATCCTTTTGTCATAGAGCCAACACCTATCATTATGCTAGCAATAATGATGTAACTTCCTGAAACCATCTGAAGACGATCCTGAAAAGGTTCGAAAACCGGTTCATGGAATAAAACATAATTAGTGACTGGTTGCACTTTTGTATAGCTTATTTACATTTAAATTCTCACAGTGATTATGTGCGTCGTCATATGAAAGGGTTGAGTGGAGTGTTCATATATTTAGATACTATGTTTATTTAAAAAGTGGTTATCGGACACATAACCTAAGTATTTTCGAATGTCTACTATACGGATAGCAAATTTTGTGACGCACAATGGTGTAAAGTAAAGAAAAAAACAAAAAAAAAAAACCTTGCTGTGAGACGTGCGCCATCCAAGGACCTCGTTTTACTCATGTGACACCAATCCCCAAATATAATCTTAACGTATTATGTATTACGAACAGCATCGATACTTTTTTAATGTAGTTTCCTCGAGACTGGTCATAAATGGTATTTTATGGTTCTATTTTTAATCTAGGTCATGAACGTGACTTACTTTTAAAAATAGATGAAATGGGCGAGGAAACTTAGTACCCTTGTCCTGTAAGAAGGAATGCATTACCGATTTTCGATCTTCATAGAGCATAGTATTTATGAAAAAGTGACAGACGCCATCCGGAAACCACACATACTTTCATCACAGACAGGAGACCGCAGTTTGGATTTCTGGATATTAACTGTGGCTCACTGCAGATTAGTGCTGTCCTGCTTCATCTGTGTTCGTAGCAGATTCAAGGGATCATCGTATGAATCATTTAACCTTCTCATATTTCTTCATTTTCATGGTTTCGCACGTCAGGCGGTAAAAACGGATCCGTTATAGAATCATTTTGTTGTCCTTCTGCCTGACTGCGTGCATGTCTGTCCGATCCTTAAGACCCCTTTTCTTCAGAAACTAGCTGAACGGTAACATGCTGAAATTTATTTGACAAATTCAGGTCAACGATATCTTGACTTAAGCTTTTAAGTCAATGCTGTCATTTATGTCACATATTTCGATTCTTGAAAACTCAATCAGGACCTACTAGCTAACGCTCAATGGCCTACAAGCACGAAATTTGAGGAGAAGTAAGGTTTCACAGTACAAATAAAGGAAAAATTCCCAAAAGTATTAATTTTGAATTATGTCTTATAAAAATATTTTTTGCCATTTATTATCAGTCTATCTTTTCGTCTGTTAAGACTACTTTTCCTTAAGAGCGGACAGAAGAATCAAATTAAAATTTATGTCAATCACCAAGGTCTACGGTCCCTTGGCGAGGTAAATAATTTAAGCTTCTAAATCAATGCAATTGAGAGATATGGCCAAATATGTCACATATAATGATACTCTCAAACTCACGTTTCAAAACCTACAGACAATTCGTCTCATAATACTTGGGTCTGGTGGGCGTGGAGATCAAGAGGTTGCTGGAACGGTTCCTGGCGATCCAAGCAAGAAGAGTTGCCATAAACAACAAGTGATTCGTGTGTTATAGGTCTCCTTTTCCCAGTTGGGTAACTCGGTGAAGTGGTGTCCAATGTAAAGACTACCTCCCAGCCATGGAGCGTCGAGAAATGATTATATACTATTATCAATATATATATTTAAGTCTGTGCGAGATCGTCAGAGTACAAGTCTTAGTCACATCTGTTCATTTTTTCTCCTTATTTTGACACAGCACAACTGCTACTAGGAAGAACAAAGTTCAGAATTTGAATCTCGGACTTATTACAAGTTACTCAATATCTTCGGTTTCGCTGTACAGAGTATGAAATTGAGGCCTGTTCCCTGGAAATTATGTCCGAATTTAGTATAAGCGATAGATACGCCTCAGTTTTCTTTCTGGCTGCGAATGGTCTGGCGGGTCGGTTTTTCTGTTTAACGTACGAAAGGGCTCGTGTTCATTACTCACACCAAATGTTCTCCTTCACCTCTCTCAGTGCCAAGTGAAGAACGCCGGGTCACCCGTTACTCGGAATTCCACTGAAACTTGATATCCTCCCACTGTGAGTGAGTGAGATCTAATTAGATTAGACCATGACAGGAGTGCCTGTTGACTAGATCTTTTGTGACCAAAGTTACTTCAAGTACTAGCTACAGTCGATAATTTGCTTCCTTTCATCCGTATTATGTAAGCAAGATGTTACTAAGAACCTTTTCCATTCTAATGTATAAGATATTCCTGAATAATGTGCCGCAAACTTTAACATCTCAATTCTTATTGCTGCCTTCGTCCACTGAAGCTATGATAAAAGGGATGGAGAAAAGAATTTATCGGTCGTAAACTGCTTAAAACATTCTAGAAAAAACGCAATTCTGTGTTTCAAATGGTTCAAATGGCTCTGAGCACTATGGGACTTCTGAGGTCATCAGTCCCCTAGAACTTAGAACTACTTAAATCTAACTACCGTAAGGACATCACACACATCCATGCCCGAGGCAGGATTCGAACCTGCGACGGTAGCGGTCGCTCGGTTGCAGACTGTAGCGCGTAGAACCGCTCGGCCACTCCTGCCGTCAATTCTGTTTTTAAAACCCGTCTGCGAGACCTACATCATGCAGAAAAAAGCTCGCGTTTTGTTACTACTTGCTATCACTCTCGAAGATAACTGTTCTCCTCTGAACTTTTGGTTCGTGAAAAATACACGAGGTACATTCACAATGTTGGTAGCGTTGTGTCCCCTAGCCTGGTATCCTCCAAACGAACAGCAGCGCTTTGCAGTTGAGCATAACGATTAGGCGAGGGATCCCGCGGAATCTGTCACCGACTGCACGCTCAAATGGCACTGTCGACCGTGTGTTTACCTTGCTGCAACAAATTATTACAGATTTGTGTCAACAAACAGAAGAGATTTGCAACGCGCATTGCATTGTACACAGATAATGGTATGTTTCGGAGACCAAACCTTCAATCTGAATGCCAAAACTGATCAGTAATAAACCGGTCACTCTCAAACTTTTTGTAAAATAACAGCTCACACTACTTATATAGCGCTGAGTAGGAAGGGCTATTACAAGGTCATTAGCATCGTTACTACTTTAAGTACTTCTGTCGGTTAAGCCAACACACTGGTTTCTCTGCGAGCAAGGTTGCTGCAATACATACGTTGTCGTTACTTAGCTACGGATGTTTCAAGAGACTAAAATTAGTCGTTGAGTACTCACCAATATATTTCGTTAGCTCTACCTTTCTTTCCTGCACTCAGTTCCTTTCCGAATCGGAAATTTTTGTATTTCAGTTCGTTACTCTCTGCGGGCGGATCCTGCAGCGACTCGGAATACCGAACACGTTTCGTTACTCGTGTTTTTCGTTTTCCTCGTGTAATTTGTGCCCACCTCGGGCGGGATCGGTAGTTTCGTATTCGAGTTCCTTTTGTCGGAAGCGTTTCGCTCGTCTCGTTTAATTCTTTCACGTTGTGCACGTGTCTAGCCAACGAGCATAACGCTCTAGAATACATACGTCCATTGGTGATGGACAAACATTATTCAGTGCTTGTATAACATTTCTTGCTTACACCATGTAGATAACAACAAAATTTTTTGGAGTAATCGTAACATCCTTTTATCGAATTGTAAGCTTTAAGTTGATATTTTCATCACATAATATACTTGGCATATACAGGAGGAGAATGGCTGTTTACACATTGTACAGAAACTAGACGGCAGTTATAAGAATAGAGAGGCATGAAAAGGAAGCAGTGGTTGAGAAGGATATGAGACAAGGTTGTAATCTATCCCCAATGTTATTCAATCTGTGCATTGATTAAGCAGTATAGGAATCCAAACAATAATTTGGAGTAGGAATAAAAGTTCAGAAAGAAGAAATTAAAAATTGGAGGTTCGCGAATGACATTGTAATTCTGTCAGAGACAGCAAAGGACGTAGAAGAGCAGTTGAGCGCAATAGACAGTGTCTTGAAACGAGGATATAAGACGAACATCAACAAAAGCAAAACAAGAATAACGGAAAGTAGTGGTGCTGAGGGAATTAGATTAGGAAACGAGACACTAGAAGCAGTTGATGAGCTTTGTTATTTAGCCAGCGAAATAACTAATGATGGCCGAAGTAGAGAGGATGTAAAACGTAGACTGGCAATGGCAAGAAAAGCGCTTCCGAAGGAGAGATGTTTGTTAACATAGAATAAAGATTTAAGTGTTGGGTAATTTTTTAAAAGTATTTGCCTGAAATATAGCCTTGTGCGGAAGTGAAACATGGACGACAAACAGTTTAGACAAGAGGAGCATAGAAGCTTTTGAAATATGGAGTTGCAGAAAAATGCTGAACATTAGATAGGTAGATGATGTAACTAATGAGGTACTACTTAGATATGGGGAAAAAGAAATTTGTGTCATTTGTTCATATGTACTACCTACACCACGATTATGCCAGCTCACCGGAAAGAAGGTGCCGTGGCAATGGGACGATGTGGCGGAAAATGAATTCTAGACTCTCAATACCATACTGGTTAATGCACCGATTTTCTTGCACCCTCACCTGGTTGAGGAATTTTTCCTGGCAATGGACAGCTCATACGCTGGTCTGGGTGTAGTGATCTTCCAGAGATTTCAGCAAAGGATGAACGTAGTGTATAAGACCATAGTTTTGGAAGCCGTGGTGTCTGTAAACGCGACAGAAGCTACTCGGTAACCGAGATGGAGGATTTGGCGGTCGTGTTTGGCTTCGAAAAAATTCTATTCTTCCTGTATGGGAGATCACAAGACTTGGAGTCCTTACTCATGGTAAAGATCCGCAATACGAGATTCACAAGATGGGCAGTCATGCTAAAGGAGTAAGATTTGACAGTTACGCATATACCAGGGAGGCGAACGTCACCGCGATGTGCCATCACGTTCACTGCGCGATCGGAAAGAAGTAGCGCAACCGCTTTAATGGGTCCCCTTGTGCACACAGAAAGAGGATATAGCTGCATCCTGGTAGTAGTGTAACTGACATCGTATGTCACCTAAACCCCGTCCGTCTCTTCCCCCCCCCCCCCCTCCTCTCCCAACCGCCACCCCTGAAAAGGTAACCGCACAGGACGTGAACAGAGTGTTCTGCGTCATGTAGAGAATTTACCCCATTTCCGGTCAGAAAAATGGAAAGCTTTGTAAAGATGACACAAGATTAAACAGATATAAGCATCCATACGGTATCCCCAATCGTTCTCAACAGAAATAAACAGTGAAAAGCCTGGGAATCCTTTGCTGCGTAATACTGCGTGAAACGACACGCCGTCTGGGATGTTTTCCTATGTGACTTCCAGGACGTGATGAATGAGTTTCCACATGGGGTCACAAAGATAGCACTAGTGACTGTTTTCAAAAACAGTCAACCCAGAGATCTAATTCGTGAAGCTGTAGACTTCCCCTGAGAAGTGCAATACAAGCAAATTGTTGACATGGCACTCAAAACGCTGTGTGAGGCACTAGTGAAACGAAAAGAGATGTGGGATAGAAAGGCACGAGTAAGGGAATTCCGGATTGGTCAAAAGGTGTTAGTTGAAAGTTTCCGTCTGACTAACATGCAGAAGCAGCTGTACCCTATGTACAGTGGACCTGTCCGTATTCACAGGATCGCCCACACGAACACACTGGAACTCGAAACCTTGAAATCAAAGAAATCTCTTGGTAATCAATAAATCTTTCATGTGAAACAAGTTTTAGAATAGGTTTTTATAGCAGATCAGTAAGGCTACAATCAGTTGTTACATAGAACTTCAATGGATTAGCAAATTCTAGGTGACATTGTGTAGTGTAGTCTACATTATCCGTTTACTGAATTTCTGTTATAGATGTATTTGTAACTGTCGTTCATTAGCTTATGGTAAGACTCATTGAGCAGCGCGGTCAGATGAGTACCTTGATTGCTACATCATCGTATCACCGTGTTCACAGCTTGCTTGAAAACCAAAAACAGGATTGAATAGAAGTTCGTCATAAGTGACTGCTCCTCGTTTTAACTGACACCTTTTTTGTGGCATGACGACGCCTTCACGTTGACTGAACTACGCTCAGGGTTGAACCTGCTTTTACCTATGTGAGAAATGGACGTTATGTCTTTGGACGTCACAGTCGTTGCCCATTATCACGCTCCAAGGAATATAAGAACGTTATTCAAGTTACAATCGCATTGTGAACATTTAATTCACCTATGTAATTCTCGTAGCAGTGTCTTCCATAATATCACTATGGCCTGTGTGATATTTCTGTCCTTTTTCCGCGGTATCTTATGCGCTGCCCAAGAGGCGAGTGTACGTTGCTTCTCGCTGTTTAGCGATGGCGAAATTGCGGCCTTGCCACTGTCTGTGTTTGTCTCGATTATCGGGTGTGTTATGAGTGGTGTTGGCTGCCCACACATTAGATGCGTGGAGACGCTACGTCTGATGTGATTCTGGGCCATCGTCCATTCTGCAGTGAAGCCTTTCTCGACATCTTTGTATTTTGCTGGCGCCGAGAGAGCGCCGTGAGCAAAATACGTTAGGAGGCACAAGCACTTACAGTGCGAGTCAGGGTGGTATGACGTGCCTCAGGTTGATGAAAAGGAGGGTAGTGGTAAGAAGGGGACCCCTGGTGAGGATGAGGATAAACCTGTGTTGGAGAAGTAATTTAGCTTTTTGTATTTACTACAGCAGCGATCCAACAAGAGGATACTGAAAGTATTTTTGTAACATGTAAACCAACAAAAAAGCGGTTGTAAGTCTCAGATGGGCGAATGCAAGAGCAGTTGCCATAAGATAGAGCGTCTATGCGGAGGAATGGCTGTGAGGTTTCAGACCACTTTGGAATTTGGTGACAACGCCGCTGGAAGTACTAAGAACGGGAGGAGTATATGTAGAGCAGTCATAATCTAAGAATACAGAGGGCGTTCAGGTAAAGTTGACAGGTGTTGGGTAAAAGAAATAAGTTAACACTGTTATGTGGAATGAGTATGGTGGGTGGAGAATAGATGCAGTGCGGCCTATCATATGGGTAAGCATGACGGGAAATGGTGCTAACACAACCCTCACCAGAGACACTTTACACCATATTTTAAGACAATTGTAATTGTTAAGGATGGCATGTTTAGCCAATACGATAACACATATTTCTTTTTTCATTTTTATTACGATCACTCAAGTAATAATATATGCGTTCATACATGTATATATTCAAAGTACTTACTTTTGGGTTGTTGTTCTATTCATAAGAAATTGTTTCTACAGATCTATGTAGAATCTTGGCACTGAAGCATAGAAGCATAGTACGAGGACCGTGCAGATTTTGGGAGCTGTCAAACCTGCCATCGATGCATCCTACGGGCATCGTGAGATGCAGTTTGAAGGAGAACGATGCGACAGGCGGCCCAGAAAGCTGCCGAATGGAGGCCCGGTCATCAACGCTAAATGAATTCCCGGACAGCTGGGAATCCGCCTGCCAACGAGAATGAAAGTGGAAGAAGAGCTGCGCCATGTACCACGGTTCCCATAAACCGGCCACTACGGATGGCTATGAATTGAAGCTGCCTCCGGACAAGGATGGTCCGCCATTGATGTCACGTCACTTCCTGGACAGCCTGGTGGATGACCTGGCGCCGAGTAAATGACAGCCAACAGGAACACCCTCAAAGGACCTGCAGACGAACCGGCGCAATAAGTCATACATGGATCCCCCAAGTGGACACATCACGCTACAGACAGCGTGCAAAATCAGGTGGTCATATTCCGGACGAGTTGCTCCTGCAGTTGTGCACCACGACGCAGACGGGCACTGGCAACCGTGGAAACATCAGTGGCTACCCACTGGCACAGTGAGATAGCGGAAATCATCACTAGGAGACGGGTTGCACACCAAATGCAACACTGTCTCATCATGTAAAGCAGGGAAGACTGCTCTCTTCGAGCTACCGGATTGAGAGACAAGACAGGGGCAGGGACCCACACCGCTGTCTCATTCCCTCCCACCAGATGTCATGTCCATCCCACTCGACAGTCCGGCAGACTGCCAACTGCAACCAGGTCGAGATGATGGCAACAGCCAGCTGCCTCAATAATGCTGCCATGGACTAGATGGGAGACCACAGCCATTCACTGCTGCTCCTACATCAAGTGCTGAGGGAAGGGCTACCCTAACTGGCCTAACCTCGCTGCACATTGATGCACCATTCAGCCAGTCCAGTGACCATTTGTGTGTGTGTGTTTAGCGCCAAAGTGTGGCTTCCTAAGTGTAAATTGTATCCCCAGCGTCCCTTGTGGAGGGATAGATGCTTCCACCTATGGTTGTAATCTAGTTTCCCAGAGTAATGGTGAAAGGATTGTTCAAGTGTCTCGAGTTTCTGTATAGTCGTGTGGTCAGTCTTTTGAATACTTCCTTGAGGGTTTCAGGACGGTATTCATTGTGAAGGTCCACGGTGCGGGTGTAGCGTGGAGCCTTGCCAATAACGCGTAGCTCTTTGGTCTGTATGATATGCAGGCGTCGCAGGCGTGTGTGAGCTGCGTATCCGCAGACGGGCTCTGCCTACGTCATCAGAAGTCTAATCAGTGTCATGTATACGGACTTCGACACCCTCCTATTCGGTGTACTTTCCCTGTTGAACATTGGGTAAAGTTATTTGAGCCACACGCGCGCTCTGTTGGCAACGTATTCTATGTCGTACCCCCATGTAAGTTTCCTGTCCAGCCAGACACCGAGGTATCTGACTTTCTCACGGAAACGTATTGGGCGTGCATGTAGTGTTACCTGTCGACAGTGTTGATGTTTGCGCAGTAATTTCGCTCTGCGTGTGAACAGAACAGCTTCGCACTTGTAAACGTTTACTATACTACGACATTGTTCCAGCCGAGGCTTGGCAGTTCTTAGTGCCGTCTCTATTCGTGAATTTATGTTCGACGGTTTCCAGTCTTGCGCAAGGATGGCTTTGTCATCCGCGTAGATGACTGTTTGCCGGTAGAGCTATCAACAATCCTGTGTAAGGTGTAAAGTTCGGCACCAAGTAGTGACACTGAAGTTATCTCAACAGCAGACTGGTGCCAAGGTGTCCGCGGCGGCGGTCTTCATTGGTCGGCTGCCTGGAGGCTCTTAATCGGTGGCGATGTTCAGGTATCTAGGAGAACCAGCTCCGGCGGTATCTATAGGCTACGATATTGCAGAACTAGACGTAGATGAACACACGCCAGTCCTTGTCCAGAATAATGCAGCTACCTTGGTGGCTTGGGGCCTCACGATTGGCGGTTCGGTTACGGCTTTTTCTCAATTACTTTTCAGTGGTACTAAATATTCTCTCCGGGGGCATGTACCTGTAACGTCTGACTGAGAGCTAGTCAGCTATTGTGTCGAAAACTAACAATCAATGCCTACCACCAGCGGTAGATGTTCATATTTGGCAGAGCTTGTTTTTTGTACTCGTCGAGTTTAGAAAAATTTCACAGTTTTATCTGCAGGATTAAACAGGCAAATAGTAAACATGATAAAATCTTTGTACTGCAGTGGATTCGTCTCATTTACAACTACACAGATACATAGATTACTCAATTTTGCTAATTTTTTAGTAGTCGAGTTTTGTGAAAACTGTGCTCAATTACAGGTGTTTACTAGAGACTGCATATTTCTGTGCGAAAGTGAGAAATGCAAAAGTCTTACTTACGCTGATTCTCTCATTCGTCACATAGTCATTATCCACTCGCCCGATAATAATTTAAAGAAAGACCTTCCTAGTTTGACCTGTCTGTCACAGCAGAAATGTTTTCCTTTGATCTGGCCGCATGAAAAGCAATTTGTTTCGGCTAGGAACTGCCCTTGGCAGACTCAAGTGCGTTGACGAGGCGACAACAGTAGCAACCCGCATGGTGAGACCGTAACTGCGACAGGGCGCTAATGTCAAAGGGCGAAAGTAGGCAGCAGCAGTTCCTAAACAGATGAAATTTGTATTTATGTGCACGCTGTGGAATTTAATCACAAGTGTGAAGACTGTTCCTTCAGAAACACGCAACGCACATACTGGAGAAACAGAGCTCCTAAATCTGAAGTGAGCGACACAAAGCAAATTAAGCAACGTGGAAAAATACTAGAACATACGGAAGTGATCCGTAATAGAAACAGTGGTAATCAGAATCAGGTTCAAGACGAACATCAATAAAATTTCACGGGCAAAGAGTGAAATGAACTATAAGGTCTATCTTTAACACTCTGAGTAAATCAGTCACCATTGACATTTCAAATTGACATGAGTTCTTCGATTTCTCTAATTTATCTGTAGCTGTAAAAAAAGTTGAACTTGCCCAAAGTTCGCTACTCAGCTACAGTGACCAACAAATTAACCTGAATGTTCTGATACAGAGAACTTTATCTGAAGGAAAATGAAGCCAGATGCTACACCATCTGTTTTTGATTTTTATCCGCGCTTAGAACGCAAAGGAAAAAAAAAAGAGTGAACCATCAATTCACAGAAATGCGCAAGATGCGTCGTCCACTTCGGAAAATTATCTGTAAGGCACATTTTATTTGTACTGTTATTGATATGACCGTAAAAACGTTGTCATGCAAAAGTTTCGGTTGCTTTAACTTGTAATTTCATTCCATCTGTACACCATTACAGACAATGATAAAATGCAAAGCTTAATTTGGGTAAAAATCGGACGTTATTAATAGACACGGATTTCATTTTTTACAAAAGCATATTAAAACATTTCACGAGTATTATTGAGGGCTCGTCGGAAAACTAGTGCTGCCTGCCAGATTGTTCTTTCATCTTCTACTCCTATGGAAACGATGACATAAAGGCAAGAAAACCAGGTATTCACTGAAGAAGCGTAATTATTTTGCTTGTAGAAATAATTATCAATACATATCGCCTGGCCACATGTAAAAACGGTAACAATAGCATTAACATCAGGAATTTTGGTGAAATTAGATTAACTGTACTAATACAGGTGTAATAGTAATACTATAGCTCGTTCAGTTGTTAAAGCAAATCCTTTATTTACATATAGGCGAGAAAAACTGTAATATTGGCTCCACTGCACATAGCTGTAATGACAGAAACTCGGCTTTCTGCCCCGAGACACGTGACTTTGGTGTTGGTTTGAAACCTTTACACAGCAGAGGTAGAAACGTGCGCGGTCGATGTTGTCTATGGTCTATGATCCCAGGTGACCCAAAAAAAAATTGTAGAGATTTATCTCTGTCGCTGAACACTGATTTCTTCATGCTAGTAAACAATTATCTCGCAGCAGACTTTCCATGAGTGCATTAAAGTTAGGCGAGTGTAAAGAACAGTGAAGGTCAAACACATTAATCCAAAACACTAATAGTTAGGCGAAATGCATTTAATTTTTCGCACATTGTTAAATTACTTTGCATTTAAATATCGTTATCAAACTATTAAAGTTGGCAGTGACGCTATATTTTCTTAACAGCAAAGTGTTCCGTATAGCCGGCCGGTGTGGCCGAGCGGTTCTAGGCGCTTGAGTCTGGGACCACGCGACCGCTACGGTCGCAGGTTCGAATCCTGCCTCGGGCATGGATGTGTGTGATGTCCTTAGGTTAGTTAGGTTTAAGTAGTTATAAGTTCTAGGGGGCTGATGACCTCAGATGTTAAGTCCCAAAGTGCTCGGAGCCATTTGTTCAGTATAATGGAAGTTTTTTATTGATCGTGAGAATAATTAGTAACTTTTAAATTGGGAAGTGTTTTAGAAGTACCTCCACGTGCACCAGTTCAAGTCCACATATATTTAACTAAAACAGAGTTTAACGTTTACTATCCCACTCTAGACAATAAAACTCTCATCGTAGACATTACGTGTTGTAGTCTTTGTCTGATATTTAATTTTTCACGAAAGTGGCTACGTAATTCAATATTTCATAACGATTTATCCATCCATGACCTAAAACACGACCAGTAGTTCGATACAGAGGCTCCGCGTCAAACTTCATTCAGAGCGTCACTTTGGTTTATACACTCTTATTTCCATGAAGTAAGAGACACAGTGTATGTATTGACAAACTACGATTCAGTAGAATTTAGAGAATCAGTTTCTCTACCTAAGAAGTTGTATATATGCATGAGTCATTACGATTTCATATTTGTACTGTTTTCATGCAAGAATCAATATGTGTATCTTTGTGTCTTACATCGCCGGTATTGACAAAAGTAGGAGTGAGAAGAGCGCATATAGGTTCAGAGGAAGCATTAGTCTTGTACCGAATTATTTTACCTGAAACTAAAGTGTTCGAAGAGCTAAAACTCTACATAATCGTTATTGATAGTAACACCAGGTTGTCATTCTAGTATACGTCAGAGATATTCGAGCGAACGAAAGTAGTAGTGCATGATGCTTGAGCAATCAGTCTATACCAGTACATGGTGTTATTACATTATTATATGATAGGTTAAGAAGTTGAAGAATTCGTCTACCTTGAAAGGAAAATAACACATGACGAACAAAACGAAGGAAGGAGAACATAAAAAGCAGTCTGCCACAGAGAAAGACTGAATTCCTGGTCAAACGAAATCTATTAGTATCAAACACAGGCCTTAATTTGAGGAACATATTTTTGAGAATATACGTCTGGTGCGCAGCATTGCAAGGTGATGAATAATGTGCTGTGTGAAACGTAAACAGAAGTGAATCGAAGCATTTGAAATTTGTTGGCATAGAAAGATATTGAAAATTATATGGTTTGAAAAGATAAGGAATGAGGAGATTCTCAGTAGAATTGGCGAAGGAAAGAACATACAGAAAATACTGGAAAGAACAATCGACGTATATTAAGACATAACAGAATAACTTCCATGGTACTATAGGGGCTGTAGAGTGTAAAACTGTAGACGAAGAAAAGACTGGAATAGAGTTCCGCACTGAGATGAAGTGGCTAGCAGGAGAGAGAGACTCATTGTCTGCAGCATCTCGCCAATCAGAAGCCTAACAACTTAAAAAAGCAAGGAACTGGCCAATGCGAACTGCAATGAACGCTTTCCGGAAGTCTAAAGTACACGGCATCGACGTGGGAGCCTCTGTCTACGGCCCTCTGGACGTTCTATCAAACAGGTATGCCTCTTCATACTTACAGCGCACAAATACATATATTTGTCAGAAGTACTTTTCATTATGGTCTATGAGTTGTTTTTAAGCTGTAGACAATCTGCGAGTGTATTTATGATTTTTTCATATTGTTTGCTGCAGATCTGATGATGGTCATTATAGACCGAAACCGGTAATCTGTTAACAAATAGATTAAAACTGTGTGCGGGACCGAGACTCGAACTCGAGACATTTGCCTTTCGTGGGCAAGTGCTCTACCAACTGAGCTACCCAAGCACGACTCACGCCCCGTCCTCACAGCTATACTTCTGGCAGTACCTCGCCTCCTACCTTCCAAATTTTACAGAAGCTCTCCTGCGAACCCTGCAGAACTAGCACTCCTGAAAGAAGGGATATTGCGGAGACATGGCTTAGCCACAGCCTGGGGGATGTTTCCAGAATGAGGTTTTCACTCTGCAGCGGAGTGTGCGCTGATATGAAACTTCCTGGCAGATTAAAACTGTGTGCCGGACCGAGACTCGGCTGTGGCTAAGCCATGTCTGCGCAATATCCTTTCTTTCAGGAGTGCTAGTTCTGCAGGGTTCGCAGGAGAGCTTCTGTACAGTTTGGAAGGTAGGAGGCGAGGTATTGACAGAAGTAAAGCTGTGAGGATGCAGCGTGACTCGTGCTTGGGTAGCTCAGTTTGTATAGCGCTTGCCCGCGAAAGGTAAATGTCCCGAGTTCGAGTCTCGGTGCGGCGCACAATTTTAATCTGCCAGGAAGTTTCATATCAGCGCACACTCCGCTGCAGAGTGAAAATCTCATTCTGTTAACAAATAGTTTGTGACCATAGACGTAAATTAAAGGAAACTTATTGTATATACAGGTCACTGTTTTATTCGCGACAATGTCGCAGCTTGTGGAACAGAGAGAACATTGCTTTGGAAAATCTCTGTCCATAGAATGTATGTTAATTTTTATAGAGGCGAGTTTCGTCCTCTTAAAACGAGACAATGCATGAGTATAAATTTAACAATTCCTCTAAAAGATAGTCGTCATCGATGTATCCCTACAATTGAGGAGGTGACACGCAAAGGTGAACATGCCCACAATTTAAAAAAGATGAGGTACGAAGTAGAAAGATACCTATAGGGTAAGCAGAATTCAAATACATCACAAAGCTTAAGAGAATTCGAACATGTCCCAAGATACAAACCTGTGAAAATACATGGCTCATACCAAATAAAAACCTGTCAACGTATACATTTCGTGCAAAGAACTACACACTACAGCCAATAGCACGCTGACTCCAGACGCGTAATTCCCATTCCAGTCAAGGCCGGTCGCTCCTGGGCAGAGCAGGTGTTAGGATCACTTTGTGCATTTGTGCTCTCTCGTAATAATACTGTATACAACTAGTATTAATAATTATTATTACCAGGACAAAGTTACTTAACTGCTGACTGCGGTTTCCGGTAGAATGAAGAAATATCTAAGAAATAGGACAATACTTGTATTAGAGAGGAATATAACGAAGGCTGTTGTCAGCGGGTGAAGAAAGAAAAATTGATGAAGACTGGACAGAGGGATAGAGAAACAATTAAAATCGCTCAAAAGAGGAAAGGCCGCAGGACCTGATGGGATACCAGTTCGATTTTACACAGAGTACGCGAAGGAACTTGCCCCCTTCTTGCAGCGGTGTACCGTAGGTCTCTAGAAGAGCGTAGCGTTCCAAAGGATTGGAAAACGGCACAGGTCAACCCCGTTTTCAAGAAGGGACGTCGAACAGATGTGCAGAACTATAGACCTATATCTCTAACGTCGATCAGTTGTATAATTTTGGAACACGTATTATGTTCGAGTATAATGACTTTTCTGGAGACTAGAAATCTACTCTGTAGGAATCAGCATGGGTTTCGAAAAAGACGGTCATGTGAAACCCAGCTCGCGCTGTTCGTCCACGAGACCCAGAGGGCCATAGGTAGATGCCGTGTTTCTTGACTTCCGCAAGGCGTTCGATACGCTTCCCCATAGTTGCTTAATGAACAAAGTAAAAGCATATGGACTATCAGACCAATTGTGTGATTGGATTGAAGAGGTCCTAGATAACAGAACGCAGCATGTCATTCTCAATGGAGAGAAGTCTTCCGAACTAAGAGTGATTTTAGGTGTGCCGCAGGGGAGTGTCGTAGGACCGTTGCTATTCACAATATACATAAATGAGCTTGTGGATGATATCGGAATTCACTGAGGCTGTGGTATATCGAGAGGTTGTAACAATTGGAAAATGGTACTGAAATGCAGGAGGATCTGCAACGAATTGACGCATTGTGCAGGGAATGGAAATTGAATCTCAATGTAGACAAGTGTACTGTGCTGCGAATACATAGAAAGAGAGATCCCTTATCATTTAGCTACAAAATAGCAGGTCAGCAACTGGAAGCAGTTAATTCCATAAATTATCTGAGAGTACGCATTAGGAGTGATTTAAAATGGAATGATCATAGAAAGTTGATCGTTGGTAAAGCAGATGCCAGGCTGAGATTCATTGGAAGAATCCTAAGGAAATGCAATCCGAAAACAAAGGAAGTAGGTTACAGTACGCTTGTTCGCCCACTGCTTGAATACTGCTCAGCAGTGTGGGATCCATACCAGATACGGTTGATAGAAGAGATAGAGAAGATCCAACGGAGAGCAGCGCGCTTCGTTACAGGATCATTTAGTAATCGCAAAAGCGTTACGGAGATGATAGATAAACTCCAGTGGAAGACTCTGCAGGAGAGACGCTCAGTAGCTCGGTAGGGGCTTTTGTTGAAGTTTCGAGAACATACCTTCACCGAAGAGTCAAGCAGTATGTTGCTCCCTCCTACGTATATCTAGCGAAGAGACAATGAGGATAAAATTAGAAAGATTAGAGCCCACACAGAAGCATACCGGCAATCCTTCTTTCCACGAACAATACAAGGCTGGAATAGAAGGGAGAACCGATAGAGGTACTCAAGGTACCCTCCGCCACACACCGTCAGGTGGCTTGCGGAGTATTTATGTAGATGTAGATGTAAACATGAAATCCCTATATGTTGGCCTACGAAATTTAGATCACACAATCAGAATAAAACGAAGTTCAAATGGCTCTGAGCACTATGGGACTTAACAGCTGAGGTCATCAGTCCCCTAGAGCTCAGAACTACTTCAACCTCACATTCATGTCCGAGGCAGGATTCAAGCCTGCGACCGTAGCAGCCGCGTGGTTCCGGACTGAAGCGCCTAGAACCATTCGGCCACCGCGGCCGTCTGAAACGAAGTAGCTATGGGAAATATTCATACTGATATTGAGTAGTACAAGAGCGGAAGGCTCTTCCGTATCGCGGTTACACCATTCCGAAAATTTACTTAACCTCGATGAAGTACTGCTCAGCCATATAATTTCAGATTACAAGAAGAAGTTGACAGTGTGGTGAACTTGAGAAAATTACTAATGAAATCGCTCCACTTTGGGAACCAATACTTGTTTTCAGTATGTAAATGAAATGAATCACAAAAGGTTATGAGATTAAAGGGCTGGTGTATGGGCGAAACAGATTGTTTAGGCGATTTTAAACATGAAATAAATGTATTTACACTCATGCTCGTAAATTAAGGTTAACTGCAGAATGTTGTGCCACACAACGTGGCACTACACAAACTGGAGCTAATAGCATAGGCACATAGGGAACACACACGACACAGATCTGTAAGTCCACGGTATTGGTGACAATTTGAGAAACAGTCCCAAAACACATGTGCTACAAAACGCCACTCTCTCCTGTGCACGTACCCCGACTTCAATATGGGATATGGTCACCATGCACACGTACACAGGCCGCACAACAGGTTGGCATACTATGGATCAGGTGGTCGAGCAGCTGCTGGGGTATAGCCTCCCATTCTTGCACCAGTGCCTGTCAGAGCTCCTGAAGTGTCCTAAGGTTTGAAGACATGTAGCGATACGTCGACCGAGAGCATCCCAGACGTGCTCGATGGGGTTTTGGTCTAGAGAACAGGCAGGTGCCGGCCGGGATGGCCGAGCGGTTCTAGGCGCTACAGTCTGGAACCGCGCGACCGCTACGGTCGCAGGTTCGAATCCTGCCTCGGGCATGGATGTGTGTGATGTCCTTAGGTTAGTTAGGTTTAAGTAGTTCTAAGTTCTAGGGGACTGATGACCACAGCAGTTAAGTCCCATAGTGCTCAGAGCCATTTGAACCATTTGAACAGGCAGGCCACTCCATTCGCCTGATTACTTCTGTTTCAAGGTAGTCCTCCACGATGGCAGATCGGTGGGGCCGTGCGTTATCACCTATGAGGAGCAAGGTGGGACCCACTGCGCCCCTGAAAAGGCGGACATACTGGTGCAAAATGACGTCCCAGTACACCTGAACTGTTACAGTACCTCTGTCAAAGACGTGCAAGGCTGTACGTGGACCAATCATAATCCCACCCCACACCATCAAACTACGACCTCCATACAGGTCCTTTTCAAGGACATTAAGGAGTTGGTATCTGGTTCCTGGTTCACGCCAGATGATAACCCGGCGAGAATCATTGTTCAGACTATACCTGGGGCCATTGTTCCAATGACCTTGTACTGTGTTCTTGACACCAGGCTTTACGGGCTCTCCTGTCACCAGGGGTCAGTGTAATGTACCTTGCAGGTCTCCGGGAGAATAAACCATGTCTGTTCAGTTGTCTGTAGACTGTGTGTCTGGAGACA
Organism: Schistocerca cancellata; assembly: GCF_023864275.1. Taxonomy (NCBI): domain Eukaryota; kingdom Metazoa; phylum Arthropoda; class Insecta; order Orthoptera; family Acrididae; genus Schistocerca; species Schistocerca cancellata. Next base: position 312,656,380 of record NC_064630.1, on the reverse strand, counting down.
AATGTTCCAGTGGCTGCGGTAAGCAAGGCTAGCTGCAGTACTCCGTGACCGTCTGCGGGCACTGATGATGAGGCATTGGTCTTCTTGTGGACGTCCCGTACTGTAGAGCCTGGACACGTTTCCTGTCTGCTGGAATCGTTTCCATAATCTTGAGATCACACTTTGTGTCACACGGAGGGCCCGTGCTGCGACCTGTTGTGTTTGACCAGCCTCCAGTCACCCTAGCATTCTACCCATCATAACGTCATTAATATGTGTTCTTTGAGCCGTTATCAACATACGTTCACCATTAGCACGTCTGAGAACGTCTGCACACTTACTCCCTGCACCGTACCCCGACATGCACCAATACACCTGTGTGTGCTGCCAGCGCCACCGTGCGACGACCGCAGGTCAAGTGCACCGCATGGTCATACCCCGAGGTGATTTAAACCCGCAAACTGCCCACCGGAGCGTTGTTTCATCATGTATCAGCATTATCCTTAATTTATGAGCATGAGCGTATTTCATTACAGTTTACACAAACCAAAACAAAATTACAAATCTGAGAGTCCGGTTGACCGGGCGTGGACATGACTCGGTTACTAAAGCGTTGGAAGAGGGGACGAAACATCACACCATTATTCGTCACGACTGAGCGTGTAGTGCTGTCGGCGGCAGGTCTGCTGTGCGGCGTGAGTCGGCCGCTCTCATCGGCGTAGCGCGGCTTTGGGATGAGGCCCAGCTACGGTCTCCGCGTCGCCTGTCCGTTGTGAGTAGCGACCAAAGCTGCGATATCGCAGTGCCGGAAGTTGGATGTTGGCGATGGATGGAAGAGGCTCCATGTCCTCTTGCTCCCACACTGTCTCACCGGCTGTCTTCTTCCCTCCTCATCCATCTCTCGGCTCAACGGTTGCTCGAAATTATCTCGTCTTGCGGCGATCGACAGACTCAGTTTGCAATGCCTTCCGTTGCCTGGCCGCCGTTTCATGACTACACATCTCTGTCCAGGGTGGAAATTTCCTACCTTGCGTGGTCTGGTGTGTGACTCGGTAACTGAGGTCTTCCACATGATTTCCCCAGCGTTGGTGTCACATTCTGCCGACGTTTTTCCTCAAACCGAAGTTGTTTTGAAAGCAGCCACGTAACAGTTCTTTGTAACCACTCTCTCTGTGTGAGGCCCGGACTGACTGTTATTTGTGCTTCGTCTCACAGTTTCCTGGCCTCCGTAATTTGTATGGTACTCTCTGACTGTGCATAAAACATGTTCTTAAGAAGGCTGACTTCTTTCACACGTCTGCCTGTGCGACTCCTTCACACCTTATGTACGCTCGCCCCAGCGCTTGTAGGGTGCTGGAATAGTAGACATGTTCTTGGTTTTTAAGGAAGAAAAGGATTGCTGCCAGGCCAGAAAATTCACATGCTTTCGCGTGTGCAATCTGGACGTTCCAGCCTAATGGCTTCAAGGCGCCCATCAGTTTTTGGGACACTTTTCATTGTCATAACGTGTACATTCTTAAGCGAAGGGAGGGCTCCCGCCTATCCCTTGTGTGGGTGCAAAATGGCTCCAGTGTCTCCGTCTCGGAGCTCGCCGCGTGGAGAACTGCCAGCTCTCTCCTGGGCCGCTGGGCGAAATTGGCCGCCAACGGAGGTACCACACAGCTTCTTGTAATGACTATTACGCTTTTGCTATGGAAGATTGAGGATCATGGCAAAATGGCCCATCTATGTTCAGTTGGCCCGCTGCACACAGACTTCGAAATTGAAAAAAGAAACAAAAATCCTCAGTCCCTAATAGTGACACTAACACTTCACAGACTAATGTAGAATTTTGCAGGGATATTTTATTTTCAGGGATATTATAGTTTCAGTTGTGTCCTCGGGTGTCAAGCCTAGTCGACTATTTAGACATATGGATACAAATTATAAATAGGTGCCGGCCGGTGTGGCCTTGCGGTTCTAGGTGCTGCAGTCTGGAACCGCGCGACCGCTACGGTCGCAGGTTCGAATCCTGCACCGGGCTTGAATGTGTGTGATGTCCTTAGGTTAGTTAGGTTTAAGTAGTTCTAAGTTCTAGGGGACTGATGACCTCAGATGTTAAGTCCCATAGTGCTCAGAGCCATTTGAATTTTTTGAATAAATAGATACAAGACATGCACAAATAAATAAAGACCAAGACAAGCAAATAATACATGAGGAGCCCAAGTAACACTGAATGTGATGATAACAAAGTAAAAGTGAAATCAAGGCGTGTAAAAATAAAAAAAAACCATGCACAATAATTCTGTTAATCACGTGATAGTTGGGAATACTGAACACCTACACGACATACAGAGTTAAGACATGTGAAACAAAAATGTGCTGTACACTGCAATAATGTTTATAAAACAGCTGTATGTCAGAAATGTCAACGTGGAAAACCCACAAGACACTTAGAATTGTGGCAAGTGACACAAAAGGTGACCTTACAGAGTAGTAATGTTCAACAAAGCGATCTATAAAATGCATACAAAATCGCTGTCAATTCGAATGATTGGTCATGCAAAACAATAAGTTTTTTTTTGACATGCATCACTAGCTTACCTTGGACCAAGTCAGATAGGACTGGATTGGTAACGCCTTAACGGTTTTACCAACAGTGCACTATGTTTCTATTCAGTGAATTTGTTTTCCTAACTTAAAACACACACAAAAATTACACTGGTGCCTTCTCTGCTGCCACAGAACCTACAGTCATTATGTATAATGTATTCATCACTGATGAATGCGCACATGACTGGTACATGGGAGGCCTCCTTATTTTTTTAGGATGCATATTGTCAGCCGTGAGAGTTATTTGAGTGTACTCGAATGAAAAAAAAACCTATATAAAATGTAAAAGAAAAAATTCGTATATCTAGTTTTATATAAGTTACCCTTAACTTGTAAACAGCGAATCTTGCATGTATCTAACTTCGTAAACGCTTGTGATTTTAACCTACCCTTAAATTATAACATGTAAAATAGTCTCAACACGCTTCAATTCAACTATCATTCACTACTTTGCAAGGATAAAATATCTTATCCCCCAGCTGAAAAGTAGCTATGATGCGCCTCTGTATGCTGCAACAGAAATCTCATCAAATATTGGTGCGCGTTTGGTTTTTACCCTTCACACTGGCGTCATTAGATCTCGCGTGGTAATACGATCCATCAGACGGTGTTACGATTAGGTACATACGACAAAGAAACAAACAAACAAAATAACGTACATAGAAATGGCAATGCGCTTGCGTGAGCTGCATGATAATCCTGCACTACGGGACGTATCATGCTGTCGAATACAGGCGTCTCCTCTCAACCTCACGCTGCTCGTTGCGACATAGCGCTCGAAACCGAGGCCTACGAGAAAGACAGGCCGCTGGTCGTACGTCACGAATGTAGTCCTGCGCTCCCTCAAATCAGCAGAAAACTACGTTTCTACACCTGTTAACTCGTAACTAAGCTTGTCCATACAAACGAAACCTGAATCTTCTACTGGAATCCGCTATTATGGAATCTTACTGTTATTACTCCTATAATGATGGGAAGTCCATGGGCCTACCCATAATTTTTTACGGCTGTACTGGTGTACAGTAAAATAAAATCATGCTAAAATGATTATCAGTTGCATAAGGCTCCACTTCCAGCATGTAATGAGTGCTGTTAAGCAGAAGAGACTAAATGCTATAAATACGCCGTTATACCATTGACATCGAGTATTGATCTTAAATTAAATTTTGCTGTAGTAGGCCTACTGTTAATAAGAAAGACTTCATAATAGCAGAACCCAGTGGAAGATGCAGTTCTCGGTAGTACTTACACGCCCAGCTGCGAGTTACGTCACGAATGTAGTCCTGCGCTCCCTCAAATCAGCAGAAAACTACGTTTCTACACCTGTTAACTCGTAACTAAGCTTGTCCATACAAACGAAACCTGAATCTTCTACTGGAATCCGCTATTATGGAATCTTACTGTTATTACTCCTATAATGATGGGAAGTCCATGGGCCTACTCATAATTTTTTACGGCTGTACTGGTGTACAGTAAAATAAAATCATGCTAAAATGATTATCAGTTGCATAAGGCTCCACTTCCAGCATGTAATGAGTGCTGTTAAGCAGAAGAGACTAAATGCTATAAATACGCCGTTATACCATTGACATCGAGTATTGATCTTAAATTAAATTTTGCTGTAGTAGGCCTACTGTTAATAAGAAAGACTTCATAATAGCAGAACCCAGTGGAAGATGCAGTTCTCGGTAGTACTTACACGCCCAGCTGCGAGTTACGTCACGAATGTAGTCCTGCGCTCCCTCAAATCAGCAGAAAACTACGTTTCTACACCTGTTAACTCGTAACTAAGCTTGTCCATACAAACGAAACCTGAATCTTCTACTGGAATCCGCTATTATGGAATCTTACTGTTATTACTCCTATAATGATGGGAAGTCCATGGGCCTACTCATAATTTTTTACGGCTGTACTGGTGTACAGTAAAATAAAATCATGCTAAAATGATTATCAGTTGCATAAGGCTCCACTTCCAGCATGTAATGAGTGCTGTTAAGCAGAAGAGACTAAATGCTATAAATACGCCGTTATACCATTGACATCGAGTATTGATCTTAAATTAAATTTTGCTGTAGTAGGCCTACTGTTAATAAGAAAGACTTCATAATAGCAGAACCCAGTGGAAGATGCAGTTCTCGGTAGTACTTACACGCCCAGCTGCGAGTTAACAGGTTTAGGAACCCATTTTGTTTGCTGAGCTGAGCGAGCGAGCGAGTTCAGGGCTACCTTCGTGACGTACGCGCCGCAGCCTCTCTTTCTTGTGGGCCTCGGCTCGGAACCCAGGCGCGCACACACCTCTCCACATGCACAATAAGTATCCCACAGTCCAGGAAAACACAAAAATGACTATATAAGCAACTATATGAGCACAGTAGATACGTACCAGTTCACAAAATACAGTGTGTTGTTAACAGTTATCCACAATTTTCGATACCGCTACTGTTGTACAATACTCTATTGAGCCACAAACGCTCACAGGCGTTAAATATCCCAATCTCGCCCTCGTCGCCATAAATTGTGCCGGCATTTGGATTGTCTGCAGTGTCCCCTGCTTCCGAGTGAGACATCAACTTTATCTTGCCGCTTCGACGCAGGGAAACACCCTGCGGTCCTCCGAAAACAGTCTGATTTTTGTAAATTTTTCTGCCGTGGACGGAACGACAATCTATTCTGCTACTGGCCGGCGGGGGTATACTATCCTCGTACTTTCGTAACGCACCTCACGGTGCTCCTCAGCCACTTTGCAAACGCTTCCGCATTCTACACACCACAAGAGCTTCTCTGTTGTTGTGGGGCACCCTCAAACTTTTTCTGTGTCTCGGCGCGCTTGTTATCACGGCATTTGACGTGGTCTCTCCCTGCATATGATTAAGTTCCTTTTGGAGAGTGTTTTCCGTGCTAGCATGGGAAGCCAGGGGTGCGTACTCACTAACGGCCTCTGGTCCTCTATATCCTAATAGAACTTCTGCGAGGGTTTGTAACCCACGACAAATCGGATCATGTCTGGCAGAATCTCTTTCACTGGCTGCGAGCGTAGAATTCTCGTCACGACTTACAAACGGCAAAATGGCTTCATATGGAATCTCTCTTCCCTCTAATATATCACCTTTTAGCTCCCGTGGCCCTCCTACGGAAGGTTCACGTCCTCCTCGCGTTTTACTAAGTTAAGTGTGCCCTTCGTGCCGTCTGCGTCCCATGCCACCGGATCTTCCAACAAACTGACCTCGGTTTTAGTGTTCCAGTACGTGATCACAGCTTTTCTCGACAGTATGTCGTTACTGATTATAAAGCCGAGCGACAATCTACAGAAGACAATTGCATTCACCTGGAAGCCACTTCTTCCGTTACTTACCCGACATCAAGACCCTTTTGTCTATCTTTTTCCTTTTTGTCCCAAAAACAGGAATCAGTGAGATGCCTTTTACGGGTATCTCCATTAATTTCCTTCCACTTTCTAGCAGTTTTGCGTCAAAAGACGTCGAAACTGCCTTCACTTTCTACCCAGAATCCGGGAATGCTCTCGTCTCGGACTGCTGTGCGGCTGGAGTATGGTGCTCTCGCCGGCGCAGCGTGGCTTTGCCTGTCCGTTATGAGTTGCGTGGGCAAAGCTGCGATATCACGGTGCAGGAAAGCAGATGCTGGAGCTGGATAGAAGAGACTTCATGTCCTCTTGCTTCCACGCTGTCTCACTGACAATCTTCTTTCCTCCTCACCCATATCTCAGCTCAGTGTTTCTTCGAAATTTTATCCTCTAGCGGCGCGAAATTTTATCCTCTAGCGGCGCTGTCATTGGCGGACGCGATTTGCAATGCCCATTGACTGACTGCCGTTTCGTGACCACACGTCTCTGTGCAGGGTGGAAGTTTTCTACGTTGCGGGGACTGGTGTGTGACTCGGAAACTGGCGTCTTCCTCTCGGTTTCACCAGCGTTGGTGTCATATTATTTATTTATTTATTTATTTATTGTTCCGTGGGACCACATTAAGGAGAAGTCTCCATGGTCATGGAACGAGTCAATACATGAAATTATAACACGATTGTAGAAACAGATAAAATGAAATATAAGAAAGATATTCAGCCGACACGTCATTAGTTTAAATAAAGAAAATCAAGAATGTAACACTGGAATTTGCTTAATTTTTTAGCTCTTCCAGGAGCTCGTCGACAGAATAGAAGGAGTGAGCCATGAGGAAACTCTTCAGTTTAGACTTAAAAGAGTTTGGGCTACTGCTAAGATTTTTGAGTTCTTGTGGTTGCTTATTGAAAATGGATGCAGCAGAATACTGCACTCCTTTCTGCACAAGAGCCAAGGAAGTGCATTCCACATGCAGATTTGATTTCTGCCTAGTATTAACTGAGTGAAAGCTGCTAACTCTTGGGAATAAGCTAATATTGCTAACAGCAAACGACATTAAAGAAAATATATACTGTGAGGGCAATGTCAGAATTCCCAGACTATTGAATAGGGGTCGACAAGAGGTTCTCGAACTTACACCACACATAGCTCGAACAGCCCGTTTTTGAGCCAAAAATACCCTTTTTGAATCAGAAGAAATACCCCAAAAAATAATACCATATGACACAAGCGTATGAAAATATGCGAAGTAGACTACCTTTCGTGTTGAAATGCCACTTATTTCAGATACTGTTCTAATGGTAAATAAAGCGGCATTTAGTTTCTGAACAAGATCCTGAACATGGGCTTTCCACAACAGCTTACTATCTATCCGTACGCCTAGGAACTTGAACTGTTCCGTCTCGCTTATAACATGCCCATTCTGTCTGATTAAAATATCAGTTCTTGTTGAATTGTGAGTTAGAAACTGTAAAAACTGAGTCTTACTGTGATTTAGCATCAAATTATTTTCCACAAGCCACGAACTTATTTCATGAACTACATTATTTGATAATGTTTCAATATTACACACAAGATCCTTCACTACCAAGCTGGTGTCGTCAGCAAACAGAAATATTTTTGAATCACCTGTACTACTAGAAGGCATATCATTTACATAAATAAGAAACAGCAGTGGCCCCAGCACCGATCCTTGGGGAACGCCCCATTTAACAGTATCCCATTGGGACTGAACACCATTACCACTCTCAATATTGCGGAGAATTACCTTCTGCTCTCTGTTCTTAAAGTAAGAGGCGAACCAATTGTAAGCTACTCCCCTTACTCCATAATGTTCCAACTTCTGCAGTAATATTTTGTGGTCAACACAGTCAAAAGCCTTCGTTAAATCAAAGAAAACACCTAACGTTCGCAACCTTTTATTTAATCCTTCCAAAATCTCACCGAGAAAAGAGACTATAGCCTTTTCAGTTGTTAAGCCATTTCTAAAACCAAACTGTACATTTGACAGCAAATTATGTGACTTGAAATGCTGCAGTAACCTTGTATATACAAGCCTCTCGGTAACTTTAGCAAACACCGGTGGCATAGAAATAGGTCTGTAATTATCAACATTATCCCTGTCTCCCTTTTTATAAAGTGGCTTCACTACCGAGTACTTTAATCGGTCGGGAAACCGACCACTCCTGAAGGAAAAGTTACAGATATGGCTAAGTACTGGGCTAACATACATGGAACAATACTTCAGTATTCTGCTAGATACCCCGTCATATCCATGAGAGTTCTTGGTCTTTAGTGATTTAATTATTAACTCAATCTCCCTCTTGTCAGTATCATGGAGGAGCATTTCAGGTAACGGTCTCGGAACACTTTTTTATACGAGCGCTATATGATTCCCTGTTGGGACTAGGTTTCTATTTAGTTCACCTGCTATATTCAGAAAGTGATTATTAAATACTGTACATATATGCGACTTATCAGTAACACGGACATTCCCACTATGCACTGATTCTATATCCTCGACCTGTCTCTGCAGACCAGCCACTTCCTTTACGACTGACCATATGGTTTTAATTTTATCCTGAGACTTAGCTATTCTATCTGCATACCACATACTTTTTGCCTTCCTAATAACTTTTTAAGCACCTTACAATACTGTTTGTAATGGGCTACTGCATTTAGATTGTGACTGTTTCTAACGTTTTGATATAATTGCCACTTCGTTCTACAAGATATTCTTATACCTGTAGTCAGCCACCCAGGCTGCCTGTTTGTGCTAGTACCCTGTTTTGAACGTTCTAACGGAAAGCAACTTTCAAAGAGCACGAGAAAAGTCTTGAGGAAAGCATTATACACTCCTGGAAATGGAAACAAAACACATTGACACCGGTGTGCCGGCCGAAGTGGCCGTGCGGTTAAAGGCGCTGCAGTCTGGAACCGCAAGACCGCTACGGTCGCAGGTTCGAATCCTGCCTCGGGCATGGATGTTTGTGATGTCCTTAGGTTAGTTAGGTTTAACTAGTTCTAAGTTCTAGGGGACTAATGACCTCAGCAGTTGAGTCCCATAGTGCTCAGAGCCATTTGAACCATTTTTTTTGAACACCGGTGTGTCAGACCCACCATACTTGCTCCGGACACTGCGAGAGGGCTGTACAAGCAATGATCACACGCACGGTACAGCGGACACACCAGGAACCGCGGTGTTGGCCGTCGAATGGCGCTAGCTGCGCAGCATTTGTGCACCGCCGCCGTCAGTGTCAGCCAGTTTGCCGTGGCATACGGAGCTCCATCGCAGTCTTTAACACTGGTAGCATGCCGCGACAGCGTGGGCGTGAACCGTATGTGCAGTTGACGGACTTTGAGCGAGGGCGTATAGTGGGCATGCGGGAGGCCGGGTGGACGTACCGCCGAATTGCTCAACACTTGGGGCGTGAGGTCTCCACAGTACATCGATGTTGTCGCCAGTGGTCGGCGGAAGGTGCACGTGCCCGTCGACCTGGGACCGGACCGCAGCAACGCACGGATGCACGCCAAGACCGTAGGATCCTACGCAGTGCCGTAGGGGACCGCACCGCCACTTCCCAGCAAATTAGGGACACTGTTGCTCCTGGGGTATCGGCGAGGACCATTCGCAACCGTCTCCATGAAGCTGGGCTACGGTCCCGCACACCGTTAGGCCGTCTTCCGCTCACGCCCCAACATCGTGCAGCCCGCCTCCAGTGGTGTCGCGACAGGCGTGAATGGAGGGACGAATGGAGACTTGTCGTCTTCAGCGATGAGAGTCGCTTCTGCCTTGGTGCCAATGATGGTCGTATGCGTGTTTGGCGCCGTGCAGGTGAGCGCCACAATCAGGACTGCATACGACCGAGGCACACAGGGCCAACACCCGGCATCATGGTGTGGGGAGCGATCTCCTACACTGACCGTACACCACTGGTGATCGTCGAGGGGACACTGAATAGTGCACGGTACATCCAAACCGTCATCGAACCCATCGTTCTACCATTCCTAGATCGGCAAGGGAACTTGCTGTTCCAACAGGACAATGCATGTCCGCATGTATCCCGTGCCACCCAACGTGCTCTAGAAGGTGTAAGTCAACTACCCTGGCCAGCAAGATCTCCGGATCTGTCCCCCATTGAGCATGTTTGGGACTGGATGAAGCGTCGTCTCACGCGGTCTGCACGTCCAGCACGAACGCTGGTCCAACTGAGGCGCCAGGTGGAAATGGCATGGCAAGCCGTTCCACAGGACTACATCCAGCATCTCTACGATCGTCTCCATGGGAGAATAGCAGCCTGCATTGCTGCGAAAGGTGGATATACACTGTACTAGTGCCGACATTGTGCATGCTCTGTTGCCTGTGTCTATGTGCCTGTGGTTCTGTCAGTGTGATCATGTGATGTATCTGAACCCAGGAATGTGTCAATAAAGTTTCCCCTTCCTGGGACAATGAATTCACGGTGTTCTTATTTCAGTTTCCAGGAGTGTATTTATCGTCTACTATATCAGCACTATAAACATCTTGCCACTCTTGTTCATTGATAAGGTTTACAAAAGTCTCTACAGCAACTGGATCAGCTTTCCTAAAAAGTTGGTAACTATATTTAACCTGTGTTGCAGCACAAAAATCTTTTAGACTTAAAATTTGTGCATCATGATCTGAAAGGCAATTCACCATTTTGCTAACAGAATGCCCTTCTAGTAATGACGAATGAACAAAATTATTGTCTGTGGTTGTTCTACTGTTCCCTTGCAATCTCGTTGGAAAGAATACGGTTTGCATAAGATTATATGAATTAAGGAGGTCTACCAGCATCCTTTTCCTTGCACAATCACTTATACAATTTATATTGAAGTCACCACATATAAATAACTTTTTGTATTTCCTACAAAGTGAACCGAGAACCTCCTCTAGCTTTAGCAAAAATGTTGTGAAATCGGAGTCTGGGGATCAATAAATAACAACAGTAAGAAGTTAGCTCCACTAAATTTAACCACACCTGCACAACATTCAAACACCTTTTCAGTGCAGTACTTTGAAACATCAATTGACTCAAATGGGATACCGTTTTTGACATACATGGCTACTCCCCCACACCGCAAAGAGCTCTTAGAAAATCTGCCAGCCAACCTGTATCCCGGTAAAGGAAGCCTCTGAATTATCTCCTTATTTAAGAAGTGTTCAGATATACCAATAATTTCAGAGTCAACATATATAAGTAGTTCACTAACTTTATCTCTAATGCCTTGTATGTTTTGATGAAATATACTAATTCCCTCATTAATCGTATACCTAAGCTTTGTCGAAAGTGGTTTCTTTGTTAGAGAGACTTCCCTTAAGCAGGAATACCTGTCAGCTGACTTCAATCTAAAAAAGGTACAGCTCTAACACCCACAACTACCGGAATTTTCCCATGAGTGATCCCACCACCCCCACCTATGCTGTCACCTTTCGATGTTAGTCTGCATTACGAAGTTGTTGTGAATCAAGTCATAGATTATTTCCCTGTAACCGCTCTCTCTGCATAAGACCTGGTCAGACTCGTATATGTGCTTCGTCTGCTGGTCTCCGTAATTTATAAGGAACGTCCTTACTGTCCAGAAAACATCTTTTTAATAAGGCTGACTTCTTTCATCAGCCTTCCTAAGCGAATTCCTCGTTCTTTGTGTACACTCCTTCCAGTACCTGTAGATTTCTTAAGCTTTCATGCTAATGTTTAGAGGCGTCCATCAGTTTTCGACACGCTTCTCATTGTCCATTAGGTTGTTCATAACGTTTTCATTCTTAAGCGAGGCGAGGGCGCCCTCCCGCCTACTGCCTGTGTTGCTGCGTAATGGATCCAGTGTCAGCATCTCGGACGCTCGCCGCAAGGGTTCCGGCCGGCATTCTCCTGGGCCACAAGTGGTGTGAATCAGTGAAGGTAGCCTCCAGTGGAGGTATCACAATAGTTTACTGTAAACTAATTTGCGAGAAAACTGGCGAAATCGAGAGCACCTACATCCATGATGGAAGGTATACCCACGTTGCTAAACACAGGTGTAGAGGAAACTGCTTGTGATTATTTAGAATATGATCGTTATTTATATATTGAAATGTAACAGTTACATAAAGGAACCTTTCTGATGATACGTAATGCCAATGTTACATCATTGTTTTCTGTCATGGTGCTTTGAAATAATTAAAGTAATTGTGAAGCAACAATAAAATCAGAACTTTCGGAAAAGTACTGAAAAGGAATATCAATGTTTTAGTCACCAATAAATAATTTTTTCCATGGTACCGCATAAGAAACTGTTAAAAATACGTAATGTGATGTATTATAGCAGACAGTCATTATTCAGTAAAATTTAAGTTATTTTGAAAAAAAAAATAAAAAAAATGTCCTTTTGAAAATCTTTCAAACCCGTAAGTGTTAAAATAGTTCACACAAATGAGAACATTCCCGTATTTAAATGTACTTTTTAAAAGAATATTTTAATGGTATATTTGATTTATAGATATGAACTACGTTTTGGGACTAAGGTAAAGACGTTTGCATTGCAATATGTTGTTCTGATTGGTATGTGCACCTAAAATAATTTTTACCTTGATTGTGAAAAACTGCATTTAGTGGACATGTTCATCTTTGCATGTCACCTGCTCTGTTATGTACCAGTCCAACGACCATCGTTGTAGATAATAAAAGAAACAGAAGATGGGGTAACTACTGAACAAATTACAAGGGAGGATTAGAAAGTAACGGACAATAATTTTTTTCTCCTCTCGAATTGCAGCTGGAATGTTGAAATTTCACGAGGATATGGTTTGGTGTTTGAGCTAAAAAGCGTATTTTGTTTTCATGTGCAGCTCAAGCGACAGAAGCCTGAACTACATAATCTACATGGTGCGCATGTTACTCTCGTCTACTTGCGAAGAGGAACATCGTGTAGTTCGATATTTGTTGGCCAAATGGCATAAGTCTAGTGAAATTCAGAGGGACATGGGTGGCATGAATGGGGACGAGTGCATGGACCATAACACTGTCTGTAAATAGTGTGCATTCTTCCAAGAGGGCCGTGTGAACCTTAGCGATTCGCCACATTCTGAGCGGCTGGTAACAGCTGCGGTCCCGCGGAACATCGGAGCCATTGAGGCAGCAATTTTGAACGGCCGGCATGAGTAGCTGCGAACCTTATCGCAGCGCCGGCCGGTGTGGCCGTGCGGTTCTAGGCGCTTCAGTCTGAAATCCGCGTGACCGCTAAGGTCGCAGGTTCGAATCCTACCTCGGGCATGGATGTGTGTGATGTCCTCAGGCTAGTTAGGTTTAAGTAGTTGTAACTCCAAGGGCCTGATGACCGCAGATGTTAAGTACTCAGAACCATTTGCACCTTATCGCAGCAGTTCAAAATATCCTATAGTGCGGTGTACTATATTATTCACAAGAAGCTGAAATTTCGTTAAGGTAGTTCTTGCTGGGTGCCTAAGAACCTGACCGATAACCACAAAGGCAATCGAATGATGACAAGCGTTTATCACTTACGCCACAGAAGGGCGAGACTTTCTGAAAGTAATCGTCCCTGGTGATGAGTCGTGGGCGTACCTCTACACGCCTGAAACCAAGCAGTCCTCTACCGAGTGGAGGCACGCTGGTTGTCCAGTACGAAAAAAATTCAAAGTGCTAGGAAAGTATTTGTGGCAGTGCTCTGGGATATGTGTAGTGTGTTTTCGGTTGACTTTGCTGAACATGGGACCATTGTGAATTCTACAGCCTACAAAAACCTTTGGTTAAGACGCCTCGCGCCCTTCGTGACAAACGCCACAGCATTAATGCTGATGGTGTCTTCTTCATGACAATGCTTACCCGCATGTTCATGAAAAATCGCCAAATTAGGATGGGAGTTGCTCAAGAGTCGAACATACTGTCTGGACGTCGTATAGTCGGACTTTCATCTGCTGTGTCCCGTGAAGATATTCCTTGCCAGCCAACACCTTGCGACGGATGCGGAAGTGAAGTCAGTAGTCCGTAGGTGCCTATACTACAACCAGACGCACTTGTACGAACAGAGCGTTTTGAAACCACGATGGGAGAAATGTGTTGACAGCGTTGGTGACTATGTAATAAAGTAGGTAAAAGACGTAAGTTCATTTGTAATACTTTTTGTTTTGTTACCTACTAAACTTCTTGGCAATAAAATTATTGTGCGTTATATTGCGATCTTCTCTAATACACTACTGGCCATTAAAATTGCTACACCAAGCAGAAATGCAGATGATAAACGGGTATTCATTGGACAAGTATATTATACTAGAACTGACATGTGATTACATTTTCACGCAATTTGGGTGCATAGATCCTGAGAAATCAGTACCCACAACAACCACCTCTGGACGTAATAACGACCTTGATACGCCTGGGCATTGAGTCAGAGCTTGGATGGCGTTTACAGGTACAGCTGTCCATGCAGATTCAACGCGATACTACAGTTCATCACGAGTAGTGACTGGCGTATTGTGACGAGCCAGTTGCTCGGCCACCATTGACCAGGCGTTTTCAATTGGTGAGAGATCTGGAGAATGTGCTAGCCAGGGCAGCAGTCGAACATTTTCTGTATACAGAAAGTCCTGTACAGGACCTGCAACATACGGTCGTGCATTATCCTGCTGAACTGTAGGGTTTCGTAGCGATCGAATGAAGGGTAGAGCCACGGGTCGTAACACATCCGAAATGTAACGTCCACTGTTCAAAGTGCCGTCAGTGCGAACAAGAGGTGAGCGAGACGTGTAACCAATGGCACCCCATACAATCACGCCGGGTGACACGCCAGTAAGACGATGAAGAATACACGCTTCCAACGTGCGTTCACCGCGATGTCGCCAAACACAGATGCGACCATCATGATGTTGTAAACAGAACCTGACTCATCTGGAAAAATGACGTTTTGCCATTCGTGCATCCATGTTCGTCGTTGAGTACACCATGGAGGCGCTCCTGTCTGTAATGCAGCGTCAAGAGTAACCTCAGCCGTGGTCTCCGAGCTGATAGTCCATACTGCTGCAAAAGTCGTGGAACTGTTCGTGCAGATCGTTGTTGTCTTGCAAACGTCCCCATCTGTTGACTCAGGGATAGACACGTGGCTGCACGATCCGTTACAGCCATGCGGCTAAGATGCCTGTCATCTCGACTGCTAGTGATACGAGGCCGTTGGGATCCAGCACGTAGTTACGTATTACCCTCCTGAACCCACCGATTCCATATTCTGCTAACAGTCATTGGATTTCGACGAATGCCAACAGCAATGTCGCGTTACGATAAACCGCAATCGCGATAGGCTACAATCCGACCTTTATCAAAGTCGGAAACGTGATGGTACGCATTTCTCCTCCTCACACGAGGCATCACAACAACGTCTCACCAGTTTTTGTATGAGAAATCGGTTGGAAACTTTCCTCATGTCAGCACGTTGTTGGTGTTGCCACCGGCGCCAACCTTGTGTAAATGCTCTGGAAAGCTAATCATTTGCATATCACAGCATCTTCTTCCTGTCGGTTAAATTTCGCGTCTGTAGCACGTCATCTTGATGGTGTAGCAATTTTAATGGCCAGTAGTGTACTTTGTCCCCGATAATTCGGCCACAGTCCTTCGTGGCGACTACAGGTTTCGTAGTAAGGCTCCAGACCCCTGGGCTACCCTGCTGCGCGGCGCGTCTCTTCCGCAGCAGGCGCCGCGACGGTGCGGCCCGCCTGCGCTGTTTACCCGCTGTGCAGGGCTCGGCGCCTCCAGCCCACGGCGCCCGGTGCAGCGGCCGTCGCCCACCGCCCCCCACCCCCGCTGTTTGTTCTGCTCCTCGTCTCGCCTCGCCTCCGCGGGCCACCGTCCGCGCTTTGCTTCCTCCAGACTGTAAACAGTCGGGGCTCGGACGGCTACAAGCGTAATCAAGCGCGTAATTGGTTTTCTGCAGTATCGATTAAAACCGCCGCCAGGCCAAAAGCCCGTAAAAGCCATCTCCCATCCGCTAACGAGTCACAGAAACTAGATTATTTGGCCGGGTCGTTTGTCTCTCGCCGAACCCTCCTACGCTCGAGTGCGAAGCCTCTCAGACACTTGAAACTAGAGATTTCAGTTACTGCGCCGCTCGAGAGAGGCATGGGCTTTGCATTTGCTACCGCATTTATTCAAACCGTTACCTACTATTCCACGATAATCATAGACACCGCAACGGTCAAATGAATGAAACAAGTTAATAATATCTGGCCACTGACTTTTCAACAGCTTTCCTATTCCGCAAACGTGCATTTCGGACTCGCAGTTTTCGTACTAGGGTTCCAGTTGATATCGAAGGACCTTCATTGCGTTGTTAACACGCCAGAAACCCGCATGTGTAGAAGTTACGGAACGTTATTAATTGCAATTTGCTACATTATGGTGGAACATTTGCCGGCCTTGGTGGCCGAGTGGTTCTAGGCGCTACAGTCTGGAACCGCGCGACCGCTACGGTCGCAGGTTCGAATCCTACCTTGGGCATGGATGTGTGTGATGTCCTTAGGTTAGTTAGGTTTAAGTAGTTCTAAGTTCTAGGGGACTGATGACCACAACAGTTACGTCCAGCAGTGCTCAGAGCCATTTGAACCATTTTCGTCACGTCTTTCATGAGACTCCTCGATGGAAAAGGCTTTTTAAAGTGGAATTTTACATGCCCAATCGACAAAGGGGCCTCAAAATAGTCCAGTGCGATATTAATTTTACCTGTGTGTCTTAACAGGGACAGTAAACCACGAGGAATAAGCAGTACTCTAGTAGCGACACCATCGCCCTGACACGCGCTGGTTGCTACCGCATAAAGAAGTGAGCTGCTCAATCGCTGTTGGAGTACCGGTTATTCCTTGTGTTTTTGTGTCCCTTTTAGAATACAGTATATCGGTAAAACCAATACCGCACTTGACTACAATGCTGGCCATTAAAACTGCTACACCACGAAGATGACGTGCTACAGACGCGAAATTTAACCGACAGGAAGAAGATGCTGTGATATGCAAATGATTAGCTTTTCAGAGCATTCACACAAGGTTGGCGCCGCTGGCAACACCTACAACGTGCTTACATGAGGAAAGTTTCCAACCGATTTCTCCTACACAAACAGCAGTTGACAGGCGTTGCCTGGTGAAACGTTGTTGTGATGCCTCGTGTAAGGAGGAGAAATGCGTACCATCACGTTTCTGACTTTGATAAAGGTCGGATTGTAGCCTATCACGATTGCGGTTTATCGTATCGTGACATTGCTGCTCGCGTTGGTCGAGATCCAATGACTGTTAGCAGAATATGGAATCGGTGGGTTCAGGAGGGTAATACGGAACGCCGTGCTGGATTCAACGGCCTCGTATCACTAGCAGTCGAGATGACAGACATCTTACCCGCATGGCTGTAACGGATCGTGCAGCCACGTCTCGAACCCTGATTCAACATATGGGGACGTTTGCCAGACAAAAACCATCTGCACGAACAGTTCGACGACATCTGCAGCAGCATGGACTATCAGCTCGGAGACCATGGCTGTGGTTACCCTTGACGCTGCATCACAGACAGGAGCGCCTGCGATGGTGTATTCCACGACGAACCTGGGTGCACGAATGGCAAAACGTCATTTTTTCGGATGAATCCAGGTTCTGTTTACAGCATCATGATGGTCGCATCCGTGTTTGGCGACATCGCGGCGAACGCACGTTGGAAGCGTGTATTCGTCATCGCCATACTGAAATATCACCCGGAGTGATGGTATGGGGTGCCATTGGTTACAAGTCTCGGTCACCTCTTGTTCGCATTGATGGCACTTTGAACAGTGGACGTTACAGTTCAGATGTGTTACGACCCATGGCTCTATCCTTCATTCGATCCCTGCGAAACCCTACATTTCAGCAGGATAATACACGACGGCATGTTGCAGGTTCTGTATGGGCTTTTCTGGATACAAAAACTGTTAGACTGTTGCCCTGGCCAGCACATTCTCCAGATCTCTCTCCAACTGAAAACGTCTGGTCAATGGTGGCCGAGCAACTGGCTGGTCACAATACGCCAGTCGCTTCTCTTGATGAACTGTGGTATCGTGTTGCATGGGCAGCTGTACCTGTACAGGCCATCCAAGCTCTGTTTAACTCAATGCCCAGGCGTATCAAGGCCGTTATTACTGCCAGAGGTGGTTGTTCTTGGTACTGATTTCTGAGGATCTATGCACCAAAATTGCGTGAAAATGTGATCACAGTTCTAGTATAATACATTCGTCCAATGAATACCTATTTGTCATCTGCGTTTCTTGTTCGTGTAGCAATTTTAATAGCCAGTAGTGTAATTTGGGACCACTCTGTCTAATGGAGACGTAAAATTCTGCTTTAGAAATAATTTTGTTTGTAACGAGAAACATGCCGACTCATTCCGTCGAAGCTGGGCGTCGATGAAACATGTGATGTGCAATATTTGTATTGGCTGACATCAACTATACGCTGCAAAATTAAAATTGCAGACTACATGTATCTGACGCTCCAACGTCCGCTGTAATTTGCGGTGCTGTTCTACTCCTGCTACCTCCGATCTGTGACGGTAGTTCGCTGCAGTACGGGAGTCCAGGATCCGTTTACCTTAAAGCTGTCGACACACGGTCCGTGCATCCGAACGTTGAGCGTGCCGAGTTTCTGACGTCATAGCGTGGAATAGCGCGTTCGAGAGACTTTCTGAATGTGAAGAGCGATATCTAGCATGTCAGATACTCTGAGCGTTGACCAATGAGATGGCATGACACCACCTACGTCATATGCACGCCATCACCCTTCAGCACGGAGTTGTGAGGTTCCATATATTGGCATTCATTTCAAGCCTGTACGTATCAATGCCGTTTCTGAGCACCATCAAATTGAGAATCACTCGAAAACCTGTCGTTAACTGTGTAAGTTGTTGCAATAAAATAATGAGAAAGATCATATTCGTGGCAAAAGCCGTCGGCACACGGACTGTGCTGTCGAATGTCAACTTTGAGCTTACTGAGATCAACGTGCTGCTGAACACTGGGAAACGATGCGACATGTGCATACGGTACGTGGGCCCAACGTGTTATACGCGATCACAACGCACTCCAGCGGCAGTTGCGGGATGTTTCTAGTTCGTAAATCACACTGTTTGCTAAAGAGGTGTGCGTAAGATACCCATGTTAGCTATATTAAAATGCACATTTCCTCCATAGTCCATATGCTAGTCACGCTATTCTACACTCCTGGAAATTGAAATAAGAACACCGTGAATTCATTGTCCCAGGAAGGGGAAACTTTATTGACACATTCCTGGGGTCAGATACATCGCATGATCACACTAACAGAACCACAGGCACATAGACACAGGCAACAGAGCATGCACAATGTCGGCACTAGTACAGTGTATATCCACCTTTCGCAGCAATGCAGGCTGCTATTCTCCCATGGAGACGATCGTAGAGATGCTGGATGTAGTCCAGTGGAACGGCTTGCCATGCCATTTCCACCTGGCGCCTCAGTTGGACCAGCGTTCGTGCTGGACGTGCAGACCGCGTGAGACGACGCTTCATCCAGTCCCAAACATGCTCAATGGGGGACAGATCCGGAGATCTTGCTGGCCAGGGTAGTTGACTTACACCTTCTAGAGCACGTTGGGTGGCACGGGATACATGCGGACGTGCATTGTCCTGTTGGAACAGCAAGTTCCCTTGCCGGTCTAGGAATGGTAGAACGATGGGTTCGATGACGGTTTGGATGTACCGTGCACTATTCAGTGTCCCCTCGACGATCACCAGTGGTGTACGGCCAGTGTAGGAGATCGCTCCCCACACCATGATGCCGGGTGTTGGCCCTGTGTGCCTCGGTCGTATGCAGTCCTCATTGTGGCGCTCACCTGCACGGCGCCAAACACGCATACGACCATCATTGGCACCAAGGCAGAAGCGACTCTCATCGCTGAAGACGACACGTCTCCATTCGTCCCTCCATTCACGCCTGTCGCGACACCACTGGAGGCGGGCTGCACGATGTTGGGGCGTGAGCGGAAGACGGCCTAACGGTGTGCGGGACCGTAGCCCAGCTTCATGGAGACGGTTGCGAATGGTCCTCGCCGATACCCCAGGAGCAACAGTGTCCCTAATTTGCTGGGAAGTGACGGTGCGGTCCCCTACGGCACTGCATAGGATCCTACGGTCTTGGCGTGCATCCGTGCGTCGCTGCTGTCCGGTCCCAGGTCGACGGGCACGTGCACCTTCCGCCGACCACTGGCGACAACATCGACGTACTGTGGAGACCTCACGCCCCACGAGTTGAGCAATTCGGCGGTACGTCCACCCTGCCTCCCGCATGCCCACTATATGCCCTCGCTCAAAGTCCGTCATCTGCACATACGGTTCACGTCCACGCTGTCGCGGCATGCTACCAGTGTTAAAGACTGCGATGGAGCTCCGTATGCCACGGCGAACTGGCTGACACTGACGGCGGCGGTGCACAAATGCTGCGCAGCTAGCGCCATTCGACGGCCAACACCGCGGTTCCTGGTGTGTCCGCTGTGCCGTGCGTGTGATCATTGCTTGTACAGCCCTCTCGCAGTGTCCGGAGCAAGTATGGTGGGTCTGACACACCGGTGTCAATGTGTTCTTTTTTCCATTTCCAGGAGTGTATATGTAATATACATTAATAAAAACTTCAGTAATCATGTACATGTTTTAAGACGAAAAGGAAAGTACCATGTCTAATCAGTAGCCCGCATCTCGTGGTCGTGCGGTAGCGTTCTCGCTTCCCACGCCCGGGTGCCCGGGTTCGATTTCCGGCTGGGTCAGGGATTTTCTCTGCCTCGTGATGGCTGGGTGTTGTGTGATGTCATTAGGTTAGTTAGGTTTAAGTAGTTCTAAGTTCTAGGGGTCTTATGACCATAGATGTTATGTCCCATAGTGCTCAGAGCCATTTGAACCATTTTTCTAATCAGTAAGGACACAGGCTTAAAAAAGTTCCTTACAAACAGTGCGATACAAATTTTCAATAGTTCTCCTCATAAGATAAACATTATTTCATCATTCCCACATTTTAATAAAACCCCAAGGTCATTCTTACTTGATCACCCAGTAGCAGAATCTTCACAGCAAGTGAATTACAAACGTATAAATATATTTTGCTCCTTTTTCTTTTACGAGTAGCACAAGCTGTTCCGTAGATTAAAGCAACCGAACAAATTCATTCTTCAAAACAACGTGAACTTATATTTACATAAATAACATCAAATATTATAGTATACACTTATATTAAACTAATATTGAAGCATCAGAACCTACTAAAAACGCGAATATTAGGAAAAAAAGTTTCGACATGGCGAGACACGAATCACTGTCGAACCATGCATCCAGTTCAGAATCACCCTTTTTTTTTTGTTCAAATATAATTCGTTGCGTTTGGTATGGACGGACGTCACAAGACATCCGTTCAAGTTAACCGACGTTTTAACCGTTGATTCCTTGACTCAGTTTTTTATTACAGAGAGCACACAGCTCTCTGACCGAACAGGCTGAGCCTACCATGCCGGCGAACAGTATTGTGCTTTTTTTTCCTAATATTCGTGTTTTTAATAGGTTCTGATGCTTCATTATTAGTTTAATATAAGTGTATACTATAATATTTGATGTTATTTTGAAACGTCCCCTTTGAACAAATTATACAAGACTGTGCTTAAACTGACACACAATACTTTTTAGCGCAACGCAATCTGACTTTCAGAAATCCCTACAAAGGAATGGCCCTGACTAACATTAATCTGTACCTTTCACAAATCACTTACCTCACCAAAAATCTTCGTTACTCGAACTACTGCAATACAGCGAGCGCCACTACTGCGAGCTAAATAAAAGATTCAAACTACGGAAGTCACTAACTACTGATAGGGATAGCTAGTAAATGAAAGATTTTAATAGAGAACAAACAATGTATTTACCTTAATAGTCATAATATATACAGCAGTTCATAATATCCAGTATAACAAATTTCAAAACTCCGCCATCTCTCTCCCCACATCCACCACTGCTGGCGGCTCACCTCCAACTGCGCAACGCTACGCGCTGTTCACATCCAGCTGCCGCTGCCCAACACTACAATGGCAGACAACAATGCAAACTAGCCACAGACTGCACATAGCACAGCCAGTGATTTTCATACAGAGAGCGCTACGTGGCGGCGGCGTTACCAATATAAGAACCTAAACAGCCTACATATAAGAACCTAAACAGCCTACATATAAGAACCTAAACAGCCTACTTACATACAGAAAACATAAACAGCCTACTTACATAGCCCCCATGCTTCCTACAAAAAAATTTTACAAATTGTTTTGGGCAGTGGCCAATAATGATTTGAAAAAATTTTTCATAATTACAGTAAGAAAAATATCAAATGCACACACTTATTAATACAATGTTGGTCAAAAGCTAAAATGTTCTCACAGTCCATAAAAACAGTCCTCATCATTCATCACAGTGAAACTGCCGTTTCTTTTCTCAAAGTCTGAGCAGTAAAAGACAATGCACACGGAAGTAGTGGATTTTCATGCAGTCTTGAAGAAGTAGTGTTGTCCTTCCAACGGAAAGACAGTGCTGACTCTTGACATGCAGACAGGTAATGGGCCACAACAGAGCAAACCCACAACAGAGTCAGTCGAAGTTTTGAAGAATATTGGTAGGTAGGTCATCACAGAGTAGACCCACTGCAGTCCTGGTAGAGAATATGGTATTGGTGGGCCACCAGAGGTGCAGACCCACTGCAGTCCTTGTAGAAATAGTAGTATTGGTGACTCATCAAAGATGCAGACCCACTGTAGTCCTTGTAGAGATAATGGTATTGGTGGGTCATCAAAGATGCAGACCCACTGTAGTCTTTGTAGAGACGGCCAGCAGCCATCTGTTGCGACTGTGCAGGTGCACAATCACCATCGAAGAGTCTTGTGGACAATATAGCAAGTTCATAAACCATCACTTATGCACTCACAAAGAATTTTTTTGAAATGTTCTTAGAACCAGCAATGCTGTTATCCAGTCCCTTGCTGAATTATTAACACAAGTGCAAACACTAACAGTCCTCTTTTTTTCAGATATTGTGCATTACTATGACCAACAGAAATGTGTGCAGTGAAATGAATGCTTACAAGTTACTTAATTTGATGAACTGCTGTCAATTACAATTTTATAACATAAGAATACAATTACAAAGGTACAAAATACATCATTAAAGAACATAACAATACAGATAACATTCGTAGTACAAGCTTTACAAAAGAATCGAAATAACATATACATCAGTGTTACAGGAATTATGACATGAGTACATACATAAAAGATCAGAAGAACTTTTGAAACATCAACTTTACACATGAGCATTAAAACAGAACAGAATACTTTACACATGAACATTAAAACAGAACAGAATTAATAATGTCTAAACACGTTTACAAAGTAAATAACATATTATTAATGCCAATTATATTTGAGGATAACAGTATTCCTCATCATAGTGAATGTAGCTTAGTATTAGAAGAAGAAAAAATTCTATGAAACTACACAGAGACAGGAAGAAAACAAATACACAAGGGTACACAAACACATAGTGGGATAACACAAAAGGAAAGGACAGGGTTTGTTTTCAGTGTAACATTTGGTACTGCAGTATTTTGCATGGAGATCTCCCTTCGTTCATCATTATTGTCACATATCTATACCTGCTTCCTGTACTTTTCTCGTATACCCTCTCAGTGCATTTCTTCAAATTCATCGCAACTCATTCTCTTATAGGCTACCCCCTCTTAAGCTAACTTAAATCTACTGAGCTCAGATGCTAAACTAAGGGACGAGGCAATGCAGCAGCACAAAACAATTAACACAAACAGCAATGACCAAAAAAAATGGAAAATTGCAAAGCAAGCTACAGTAAATCTAAATTACCAAGCAATGCAACATTACAACTAATATGAGCCAACGTGCAGCAACAAGAAAAATAAATCAGTAGTAAAACTGGCTTAGCAGAGTAACACAAAGTCAAATTCAGTAACACTATGTCTGGCAAACAGCAGTAACTTATACCTAAACATGACATAGCTCAAGCAGAAAAAATATTACAGTAAAAACAACAATGCAGATAAGGGAAATGTATATTCACATCATAATGTCTATGTAATTAAAGTGGTGCACCACAATTTATTCTACAAAAGAAATTACCAAGTACTTGAAAAGAAAATTATGTATGCAAGTCCTGTGAAGGGAAATGTCTTTTTGTGCTCCTTCGATTTTTTTTTTAAAGTTATTGTTTACTGGATCTTTAGGCATAAAATACACTCCTGGAAATGGAAAAAAGAACACATTGACACCGGTGTGTCAGACCCACCATACTTGCTCCGGACACTGCGAGAGGGCTATACAAGCAATGATCACACGCACGGCACAGCGGACACACCAGGAACCGCGGTGTTGGCCGTCGAATGGCGCTAGCTGCGCAGCATTTGTGCACCGCCGCCGTCAGTGTCAGCCAGTTTGCCGTGGCATACGGAGCTCCATCGCAGTCTTTAACACTGGTAGCATGCCGCGACAGCGTGGACGTGAACCGTATGTGCAGATGACGGACTTTGAGCGAGGACGTATAGTGGGCATGCGGGAGGCCGGGTGGACGTACCGCCGAATTGCTCAACACGTGGGGCGTGAGGTCTCCACAGTACATCGATGTTGTCGCCAGTGGTCGGCGGAAGGTGCACGTGCCCGTCGACCTGGGACCGGACCGCAGCGACGCACGGATGCACGCCAAGACCGTAGGATCCTACGCAGTGCCGTAGGGGACCGCACCGCCACTTCCCAGCAAATTAGGGACACTGTTGCTCCTGGGGTATCGGCGAGGACCATTCGCAACCGTCTCCATGAAGCTGGGCTACGGTCCCGCACACCGTTAGGCCGTCTTCCGCTCACGCCCCAACATCGTGCAGCCCGCCTCCAGTGGTGTCGCGACAGGCGTGAATGGAGGGACGAATGGAGACGTGTCGTCTTCAGCGATGAGAGTCGCTTCTGCCTTGGTGCCAATGATGGTCGTATGCGTGTTTGGCGCCGTGCAGGTGAGCGCCACAATGAGGACTGCATACGACCGAGGCACACAGGGCCAACACCCGGCATCATGGTGTGGGGAGCGATCTCCTACACTGGCCGTACACCACTGGTGATCGTCGAGGGGACACTGAATAGTGCACGGTACATCCAAACCGTCATCGAACCCATCGTTCTACCATTCCTAGACCGGCAAGGGAACTTGCTGTTCCAACAGGACAATGCACGTCCGCATGTATCCCGTGCCACCCAACGTGCTCTAGAAGGTGTAAGTCAAGTACCCTGGCCAGCAAGATCTCCGGATCTGTCCCCCATTGAGCATGTTTGGGACTGGATGAAGCGTCGTCTCACGCGGTCTGCACGTCCAGCACGAACGCTGGTCCAACTGAGGCGCCAGGTGGAAATGGCATGGCAAGCCGTTCCACAGGACTACATCCAGCATCTCTACGATCGTCTCCATGGGAGAATAGCAGCCTGCATTGCTGCGAAAGGTGGATATACACTGTACTAGTGCCGACATTGTGCATGCTCTGTTGCCTGTGTCTATGTGCCTGTGGTTCTGTCAGTGTGATCATGTGATGTATCTGACCCCAGGAATGTGTCAATAAAGTTTCCCCTTCCTGGGACAATGAATTCACGGTGTTCTTATTTCAATTTCCAGGAGTGTATTTAATAAACGCAAGGCTCCAGTCAAGATTATTTGTAAGTCAGGTTCCTTTCAGAGTATGGTGAAACAATAACTCCATGTTTAACAGTCATATTCAACCGCTCGCTCATCGAAGGGTCCGTACCCAACGGCTGGAAACTTGCATACCAGTGCCCAAGAACGGAAATCGGAGTAATCCACTGAATTACAGACCCATATCAGTAACGACGACTTACGGTGGGATTTTGGAACATATACCATGTCCCAATTACGAATTACCTCGAAGAAAACAACTTATTGAGAAACGGTCAACATGGATCAGAAAATATCGTTCTTGTGAAACAAAACTGACTATTTATTCTCACGAAGTAACGAGTGCTATTGACAAGGGATATCAAACTGACTCCATATTTTAGATTTAGAGAAGGATTTTGATATCGTTCCTCACAAGTGGCTTCTAATCAAACTGCATACCTATGGAGTATCGGCTTAGTTGTGCGTCTGGATTTATGTTTTCCTGTCAGAAATTTTACATTTCAACTAAGTAACGAAAGTTGTCTAGTAAAACAGAAATAACATCTGGCGTTGCCCAAGGAAGTGTTACAGGTACTCTTCTGTTACTCCTCTACACAGGACCGGGTCTAGGGGTGGTGGATGGGGGAGGGGGGGCAAACCCCGGTATCTGCCGCGCGCCCAAATTTCGGGGAGCGGCATGATCATGTTCTAGAAGGAGAAAAAAAAACTTGTTTCGCAAAGCGCCTAGCATCCAGCACACGTTGGTCTTTACATTCTTCATATGATTTTGAAACCCATCCCTGTTGCTTTTTGAACGTTTTTAACACATTCTAAGCTGATATATGAACGAATTATAAGTTGATTTTTCAATGCTTGGGTAGTGTACGTTATGTCTCTTCCAGGGGAATCTCCAACGCATTCAGAAATAAAAAAACTCCCGCATCCAAACGGGACGGAACTATACGAGCTGAGCTGAATGAACCCGAACGGGTGAATGCCAATCGCTGTTTGTTTATGTGGTTGATTGGGTGTGCGAATGTTAAGCTTCGTTACAATTATTAGCGAAATCCATAGATTCAGAGTATCACAGTGGAAATAAACGACTAAAAGGAATAACAGGTAAGAAAGATTACATATTATCTTCTCGGTGTATCCAAGAACACTAAATTTCGACAGAACATTTTTGCCAGATCGCTACACTATAAAGGACCAGTTGTAGAGTCCCCGGTTAGCAGCCGCTTACTTCTGTTCTCGGAATAGCGCGGAAAACACGGTACGAACACGTAATAACGTCTAACCCGAGAATAAACGCGGGAAAACTAAATCGGTGATTCTGGCAGGGTTAGTGAAGTTACCCGGAGAATACGTTTTGATAATGGCAGGAATAGTTACAGAATTAATGAGGACAAGATTGTTTGTTAGAAGGAGGAAGGAGAAGAGACGGAGAAATCACACAAATTGCATGGAAGAATATGACGATTACAAATGTATGCAAAAATTTCGTACTACTACTACTGCTACTACTACTACTGCTTTTCGATCTCATACGTGAGAAACTGGAGCATATGAAACTCTTTCCGAACATAAATCGTTTTGCTCGTAGTATTCCAAATAAGCATGTGATACTACTACTACTACTACTACTACTACTACTGCTTTTCGATCTCATACGTGAGAAAGTGGAGCATATGAAACTCTTTCCGAACATAAATCGTTTTGCTCGTAGTATTCCAAATAAGCATGTGATATTGGTACTTCGTGAATTACATTCTGTCGTGTTATTTATGTAAATCAGTTGCATAAAAATGACCATTTGTGCCAAAATAGTCTCTCTTATTTGGCGTGTGTTACAATTGCTGCAATAATAGACAGGCTTATTTCGTTTTATGTAGCAGACAGTGACAAAAAAGACGTAATGAAATGGGAAAACTACACTAGTCTTGGGTACTACTCGGATTTAACCTTTTTCAGTGTTAGAAAACGATGTTTTGATTTTTCATGTAGCAAAATGTTTGACGACTTTGATGAGGTAAGAGATAATTTTACAAGGAAAGCATGATGTGTAAAGCTGTAGCAAGATTAGAGCCAAAGAAATTCTGGGATATAAGGATTGAAGAAATATGTACTGTCTTGCTTGTCATTTGTCTTTGCTGATTTTACGTTTGCTATCTTTAATTTTCTGTCACACAAAGAAGGAAGCTATTAGCTAATAGACAATAAAGAGTGCGCATTTTTTGAAGACTTATTATCCCGGTCACAAATAGTCCCACCCAGTATTAACTGTGAATTTTTTTAGTGGAAGGTTGGTAGGATGTCTAAACGACTGACTGGTACCAGGTGAGGCACCAGAGGACATTTTAATTTCCATTGTCCTGAATTTAGGTTCGATGGCTTTCATTAAAAACATACACGCTTGAAGTCTACAGAGCAAAATACAGTGACGTACAATAGAAGAATGCTGTGTGAAGGGTCGTGGCACAGCACTTTCGCACAGTTAAGACCAAATAACATGTCTTGCATTTCCTCGAACATATATGTTTTATGTATCAAGCTCTTCAGAAAGATGTGCGATATAAAATAACGTATTTTTTCAATATCAATTTTTCTGAAATTTTTGACGTCTTATCTCAACCGCTTGAGGGGAGATGAGAGGGGTGGGGGGTGCCACTATAAAGTTTTTGCCCCAGCACGGAAATATCGTAGATCTGTGGCTGCCTCTTCATGAACGTTTTAGGTGACAACCTGAGGAGGGCTCTTATATTGTTTATAGAGGATAGTGTCATTTACCGCCTTGTGAAGTCATCAGATGATCAAAACCAATTGCAGAATGATTTAGCGAAGACATCCGTGTGGTTCGAAAAGATGCAATTGACTCTAAATAATGAACAGTGTGAAGTCATTCACACGAGTAATAAAAGGAATCAGTTAAATTTCGTTTACACGATAAACCACAAAAATCTAAAGGCTATCAAATGGTTCAACTGGCTCTGAGCACTATGGGACTTAACTTCTGAGGTCATCAGTCTCCTAGAACTTAGAACTACTTAAACCTAACTAACCTAAGGACATCACACACATCCATGCCCGAGGCAGGATTCGAACCTGCGACCGTAGCGTTCGCGCGGTTCCAAACTGTAGCGCCTAGAACCACTCGGCCATCCCGGCCGGTCTAAAGGCTTATAAATTCACATAAATACTTAAGGATTCCATTTACGGATAACTTAAAGTGGAACGATCACATGGATAGAACACTCGGAAACTGTAACATGTCTATTAACGAGGCTATCACTATGCTTGTCCGTCCTCTTCTGGAGCACTGCTTTGCGATGCAGGATCCACAGTACATAGGATTTCCGGAGAATGTGTAAAAGTACACAGAAGGGCAGCTCGTTTTGTATTTTTGCGAAATAGAGGAGCGGGTGCCACGGATACAGCAAGCGAATTTGGGTGGCAGTCTCTAGAACAAAGGCGTTTTTCGTTGCGGCAGTATCGCCTCATGAAATTCCCATCACCAGCTTTCTCCTTTCAGACTGTGCAAATATTTTGTTGGAATCCATCTACGTAGGGAGAAATGATCATCATAATAAGGTAAGAGAAATCAGAGCTCGCACGCAAAGATGTAATTGTTCAGCCCTGTTCGAGAGTGGACCGGTAGAGAAATAGCTTGAAAGTAGTTCGATGAACCTTCTGCCAGGCACTTAATTATGAATTGTAAAGTAAACGTGTAGATGTAGGTGTAGACCTCCAAATACTTGAACACGGTACATTCACCGGTCAACATTATTGTGACTCTGTAATCCGTCTCAATATGCGTCATTTTCAGGTCTGCATTCGGTCCTGACCTCATTTGTATGGCTGATGATTAGCAACCTCAGCGAACTGCATAGTTGCAGGAGCTCTTGGAACAAGAGCATATTCGCCGAATGGACTGATCTGACAATCCCCACCACTTAAATCCCATTGAACATGTGTGGGATTGCTGTATTACAGAACGTCCACAAGTATCAACGACCATCAAGCAACTGGCAACCGGACTGGTGGATGAATGGAACGCTCTGCCACAAGAACTCCTTGCCAGACTTGCGGTCGGCATGGCAGCTCGTTGCAGAGCAAGCATTGCCGTCTGCAGTCATCTTACACTCTGTTAGGAATCACGTCCAGTTTTTTATATGCTCCAAGAGACTATCATACATCGCCATGACTACAGTTTGATTGTAGACTGTGAATAAAAGTGTCATTTCTGTTCGTCGAACTGCGTACTTCTTTCAGTTATATTGTGTACCGTACTGTAGCAATTATTTCTGTATATGGTCCAAGTTTCATCAAGGTACGTCACTTGACAGTGGCACAAGGCGAAAGCTACTTCCTAGTTAACTTTTGCACACCGGTGATAATATCTACTTATTTCAGTGTATCAAAATGAGATACTATTAAAAAAAACTAAATAGCAGGTATTATACCACAACTACGAAGAAACAGTACGGAAGAATCGTTTACATGAATCAACGGACATGCCGAGACTGTGGGAAACAAGAACGCCAGCCTACTAGCAAAGAAAGCACCAATGAATTAAAAACAGGAGAGATCTATTTCAGTTGGAGTTGCGACAGCCGAAACTGAACGCAACGGGAATGGTAGTACGAAGATCTGCACAAAAATACCTCCCATATAAATTCACTCAATCATACCGAAGTTAAGAAAGCTAGGAAATGAGATATGAAGTTATGGTTTCACTGGGAAAAGAACAAGTGGCGGTTATTAGCTATAGTTTCAGAGACTAAAATTCAACCACAAATGCTTCCGACACCTTCGAGGGTTGGAACTTAAATAGTGGCAACTATTTATTCACAACCGATACAAAAGAGTTACATGTTTGCACGTGTTACTCTCCTTCAAAGTAGTCACCAGCGATGTGTAGAACCCGTCGTCAGCAATGTGGAAGGCGTAGCATACCGTTAGCAGAGCGTGTTCTGTTGATGGTGCGAATGGAGCGGTCTAAAGTTATGCTGATTCTCGTGTACGACTGTGATGGTGTTATCCTAACGCATTACGTTCCTCCACTGCAGACCGTCATTGTACAGTATTACTGTTCGTTTCTGGAGCATCACCTGCGACCAGCTTGCGAAAGAAGCGGCGACACTTTCTGCGCAACCCACCCAACATTTTGCACGACAATGCGCGGCCGCATACAGGGCAATCTGTGGCTGCTCTGTTCGGTCGATGGGACAGGGAAGTACTGTACCAGCCACCATACTCCACGGACTTAAGTCCTTGTGGCTTTGATTTGATTCCGAAGATGAAGGAACCACTTCGTGGCATTCGCTTCAGAACTGTTCTAGAGATTCGACAGGCAGTAGACCGCTTCATTCGCACCGTACTTAGTACAGGCTCTGCTAACGGTATACTACGCCTCCCACATCGCTGGCAACGGGTTCTACACAACGCCAGTGACTACTTTGTAGGACAGTAACAGGTGCAAACATGTAACTCCTTTGTATCGGTTGTGAATAAATAGTTGCCATAATTTAAGTTCCAACCCTAGTACGGAGACTTCACGGAGCGAGATGACGTTGTAGTCTAGCGAGCTAGACTCGCATTCAAGACAGCGACAGTTCACATCCCTGCCCGGCCATCATTATCAAGATTTCCGTGATATCGCTACTCATGTCAGATGCCGAGACGGTTCTTTCCCCATTCTTCCCTAATAGAAGCATATGCTCTGTCTCTAATGACTTCGTCGTCGACGAGAAGCTAGATTCTAATTTTACTTTCTGCCAAAGAATTGGTACCTTATGAACAGGTCATTGCGTTCTACGGGAAGAGCCAGGGTGCCAGCCATACACTACTGTCAGCAGGGTTTCCTTCACCCGAATTCCTACTGCAAATCAGCATTAGCGACATGAGTCTGTAATTCAACGGATTCCTCTTAAACATATGCTGCGTTCGAATGTTATGGCTTACCTCGAAGAGAACGATGTATTGACAAACAAGTCAACATGGGTTCAGAAAATATCGTTCCTGAGGAAATAGAATAGCACTAATTCTCACGAAGTGATGGGTGCTATCAACACGGATGTCAAACTGATTCCATATTTTTACATTTCCAGAAGGTTTTTGTTCCTCTGCTACCCTGACAAGAGACGTGTAATCAAATTGAGTGCGTATGGAGTATCGTCTCAGCTGTACGACTGGATAGGCGGTTTCCTATCAGAAAGGTCACAGTTGGCGGAAAGTTATCGAGTAAAACAGAAGTGATATCTGGCCTTCCGCAAGGAAGTGTTACAGCTCCTCTACTGTTTCTAATCTACATAAACGTTTTAGGAGACAATGTGAGCAGGTCTCTTACATTGTTTGCAGACGATGCTGTCATTTACCGTCCTATGAAGTTATCAGATGACCAAAACAAACTGCAAAATTATTTAGAGAAGTTATGGTACGAAAAGCGCCAATTGGCTATAAATAAATGAAAAGTGAAGTCATCCACACGAATACTAAAAGGATTAGGAATTTCGGTTAAAGGATAAGAAACATAAATCTAAAGGTTGTAAACTCAACTAAATACTTACGGATTACAGTTATGAATGACTTACTATGGAGCGATCACATAGCTAATGTGTGGACAAAGCAAACCGCGACTGCGATTTAGTGGTAGAACTCTTAGAAAATGCAACAGGTCTACTAAAGTTGTCCTCTGTCTTCTGGAGTAGTGCTGTGCAGCGTGGGACCCGCATCAGATAGGATTGACGGAGGACATCGAAGATGTTCAGAGAAGGACAGCTCTTTTTGTATTATCGCGAAATAGGGGAGAAAGTGCCAGGAATAAGATACGCGAATTGGGGTGGCAATCATTAAAGCAAAAGCGATTTCTGTTGCTGCAGGATTTTTTCATGCAACTTCAATCACCAAATATGTTCTCAGAGTGTGACAATACTTACGAAGGAATGAACATTAGAATAAAATAAGACAAATCAGTGCTCGCACTGAAAAACTTAAGTGTTCGTTTTTCCTGTTGGCTAGTTGGGGGTGGAAGTGTAGAGAAATATCTTGAAGGAGGTTCGATGAACTCTATTCCAGGTACTTAACTGTGAAATGATGAGTAATCGTGTAATTGTAGTTGCAGATGACAAAGAAAGGATATATGTACTTGACACTGGTTCTTTTGAAATACTAACGAAAATATATTGTTTCTCAAATAAGAAACACTTCAGCAGATCGTATCACACCAGCCAGGAGACCGATGACTACTTAGAAAGGAAGAAAGCAGTGCCTTGGGGTTATTTGTGGCGCTCGTACCATTAGACACATGGCGAAAGAGGGAGTTCGTATCGTATTTGCGGTGCAGATTGGATCTGTTCTGCTGCCGTAGACAACTACTGGTAATGAAAATAAAACAATCAGTCATTACTGCTCCCATGTGACTATTAACAAAAATTGTATCAAATGTGTGTGAGGAATATCTGCTTCACATCTACTGAGATACCAAGTTATTTTACAACAACGAAGATAAAGTTTGGGAAAGAAAGAATCGCACCATTTACTAGGAAGAGATGATGCCCGTCGAAAACTTTGCTGACAAGTTGGCAGACTGCAAGCTAACTACTGAAATATCTTATCCTCTATGCAGATGTCCCCGCTATTAACTTCGAAGTTAAATAAGACAAAGAGCAAGGCATTCAGTAAGCGTTAATAAAGAATAACTGGTGACAGATCCACCGACGGTGTAATTAAGAGGTGGGGAAGTTATGGTTTTAATTACAGAAACATTACGTCAAGTGAGAACTCCTTACCCGTTGGCAGGGATCATAGCGCGCAAAACCTTTTAGCTGCAGCGTGACTTGGTAAAACTTTGGCAATTTAAGTTTGCGGCTCGCATAGCTCTTTCTTGCGCGAGAGAAATTGCGCCGCTGCCTGGCGAATACTTCCCAGAGGTGCATGCGGCTGCGCCTGAATAGTTATTATCGCCCCGCTCGTATCGGCAACGTAGCGAGGGCGCTCAC
The DNA here is from genome assembly GCF_023864275.1 of Schistocerca cancellata. Taxonomy (NCBI): domain Eukaryota; kingdom Metazoa; phylum Arthropoda; class Insecta; order Orthoptera; family Acrididae; genus Schistocerca; species Schistocerca cancellata. The sequence continues at coordinate 312,622,698 of NC_064630.1, read as the reverse complement.
TTCTCGCCTCACACCCTCTTCTCTCGAGTAACGCGATACAGCTGCAGGGTGGAGCGCTCGCTGGCCACCGACTACGTAGCACTACCAGCGCAGGGTGAGATTATGGACCATACGAGGTTTTCTTTATTGGTCATTTCAAAATTACGAATGTTCAACTCATAAAAGAAATTCTGACAGACACTAAAGCAAGGATGAGATTCAGAGGAGCACTGTCAGAAGAATTTGAGATCAAGACTGGTGTTAAACAGAGAGGAGGATTGTCACCATTGTTGTTCAGTATAGCAATGGACGAAGTGATCAGGCAGTGGAGAGCAATAAACGAGGAAATGGAAATACCAAAGACCCATGGGGAGGACAAAAAGGACAACAGGGCTCAAGTGGACTGCCTGGCCTTTGTAGTAAGTGAGACAGAAGAAGACGCAAAGACACAACTCGACAACGTAAGTAAGGTAGCCAGAAAGGTGGGACTGAGGATCGTCTACAACAAGATAAAGACATTAAATACCACTGCAGACTGGGAAACACTGGAAGGCACTGTACAAATGGTGGACACATTTAAATAACTGGGAGAATTTATAACAGAAAGGAAAAGGAGCAAGGAGGGAATAACAAAGAGGATAAAGAAAATGAGGTCAGCTTTCTGTATGATGAGAGAGATATACAATGAAAAGAATATATCCACAGAGGCAAAGACAAGCCACTACAAGGCAACAGTGAGGAATGCAGTATTATATGCTGTTGAGACGATGAAACTAGGAAGAAATGGGGCAGAACAACTAGAGAAAGAAGAGAGAAAAATACTGAAAAAAATACTAGGTCCTAAAAGAGGTGGATGCGAAGACCTAGGGAAGAATTGTACTGGAACATGAGAACAATGTCAGGGAAAGTCAGACTTAAAAGGGTAAGGTTTGCTGGACATGTAGTTAGGATGAGGATGGACAGAATGAAGAAAAGAGTGTGGGAAACAACAGGGAGGACAGGAACCGAGTGGGTTGTTGAACTTCAGAAAGACTGGTTGGAATTGGGGATCAAGGCAGAAGGAAAGGAAAATTGGAGGAACAAATATACACCGACCAATATGGCGGAGATAACGACATAGGAGAATACAGGAAAAGATTAGAGTGTCACTAGTGGAGCCGACAGGAGAAAAGGACACTGAAGATCTCGGAAGAAGAGTGAGAGGGAAGAAAAGAAAGAATGAAGAGTTTCTGGGAGAAGAAGAGGAAAAAGCAGTCCATGAAGGGGGCTACCCATGGTCCTACAGAGATCGTAACGCAAGAAGAAGAAGAAGTGTGTGAATTTCTAAGGTACCAAACTGCTGAGGTCATTGGTCCCTACACTTACACACTACTTAAACTAACTTATGCTAAGAACAACACACACACCCACGCTCGAGGGAGGACTCGAATCTCCGGCGGGTGAGGCCGCGAATCCGTGACATGGCGCCTCAATCCACGTGGCTCAGAATTACAGGCCTGCTTTTTCACTGAAGCGCACCTATCTGTTTTTTTTTTTCTACACAACGTTCAGTTATATTTGCAGAAAACTTAAAAGACAAATCCTCTAAAGAAATTTCCTACATCAAGCTTGTCCGTCCTCTACTAGTATTGCTACGCGATATGGAGTCCTTACCAGATACGACTGACGAAAGATATCAAAAAAGTTCAAAGTATGGCAGCTAGTCTTGTATTAATGCGAAACAAGGGAGATAGTGTCACGGATATGAAACGCGAGAGTGAGTGACAATACGGCTTCACTCTACGAAAACTGCCTTTCGGTGGTTTCGGGACAGTACAGAAACGACTTAGTAAATGGTATGTATAATTACCGGTAGTACTGGTAGTGTTGGTAGTACCAACACGCAAGCTGCGTGTATTTAAATAATACACTCTAGAGGCCTAAATATTTAACTGGCTTGAAAAGTTTGTGAAATCCAACATATAGTGTAATAATTAAAAATAATCTTGTTTATTTTTGACATATCGTCCTTGACACACTCGTAAGAGGTGTCATGCCTCTCTGTCACTGTCTTTGAGCGTCTCGTGAATATGTATAAACAAAGCATATCGCTCTCCAGTTAGTGGTATACCTTAAGAAAGCATCTAACACGTTCTCTCTTCCTACAATCGTGTTGCGCGTGCGCGATGATACGTTTATTAGATGCTGATGTATTTGCTTACAGTTTCAGCAAGCTATAGTTCCGAATGCATCAGTTGGTTGATTTCTTTGTAATATCTATCATCAATTGTATTTTTTCTAGGGATACATTACCTTCACACCAATCCCAAATTGTTGAGATAAAACGTAGGGTGGTGACAACACACATAATCAGATTGAATACAGTTTACATATTTAGATACTGTTGCAATATAAAAATTACACTTTTTTGCATTCATGACGAATTTTAGAAAATTGTGGCATTTGAAAAGCATCATAGTTGGGGTAAAATAATTAATTTCAGTCTTACTCTATGGGCAACATTTTGTTCTTAAGCTGAGCTAGCCCCCAGTTATTTGCAATAAATGTTACTGATTATTTTTTCTGGTGGTAGCTTATCTTCGCCCTCCTCTCTCTTCAAACACATTGTAGAGTTCACAGTAATATTTTATAGACACCAGTCTGACGTAAGGGTGTGGAAAATAACATCGTGATACACACAGAAAACATTGTGATTATCGAAATAAGCAATAAGCATTGCGTACTTTTACATTGCCAATATATCTTCCAGATGTCTCCAATGTGCAGACAATCGAAAATACTGTGATATTTGTCAATTTTTTTTTGTCATCGAATTTCTGACTGGTTTGATGCGGCCTGCGACGAATTTCTCTCCCGTGCCAGCTTCTTCATCTCAGATATCTACGTCCGCAGTTGTTTTTTTGGATATATTCTAATCTCTGTCTTCCTCTACAGTTTTTGCCCTCTACAGCTCCTTCTAGTACCATGCAAGTTTTTCCCTGATGTCTTAGCAGATGTCCTATCATCCATCTCCTATCCTCAGCCATTCTGCGCAGAACCTCCTCATTCCTTACCTTATAAGCATACCTAATTTTCAGCATTCTTCTATAGCACCACATCTCAAATGCTTAGATTTTCTTCTTTTCTGGTTTTCCGACGGTCTATGTTCAACAGATCATGTAATTGTTTTTTACTTTCACTCATGATAGCAATGTCATCAGCGAATAGTATCATTGATACACTTTCACTGTGAACTTTAATTCCACTCCTGAACCTTTCTTTTATTTCCATCGTTGTTTCATCGATGCAGAGATTGAACAGTAGGGGCGAAAGACTACATCCCTGTCTTACACCCATTTTAATCCGGCAACTTCGTTCTTGGTCGTCCTCTTTTATTTTCCCTCTTGGATCTTGTAAATATTGTATGTAACCGGTCTCTCCCTACAGCTTACCCCTATTTTTCTCAGAATTTCGAAATCTTGCACCGTTTTATACCGTATAATGTTTTCCCCCATATCGACAAATCCTAAGAACGTGTTTTGTTTTTTTTTTTTTTAGTCTTCCATTATCAACCGCAGTGTCAGAATTACCTCTCTGGTGCCTTTACCTTTCCTAAAGCCAAACTGATCGTCATCTAACTAATCCTCAATTTGCTTTTCCATTCTTCTGTATTCTGTTCTCGTGAGCAACTTGGATGCATGAGCTGTTAAGCTGATTGTGCGATTTCTGGCACACGTCAGCTCTTGCAGTCTTCGGAATTGTGTGGATGATATTTTTCCGAAAGTGAGTTGGTATGTCGCCAGAGTTCAAATGGTTCAAATGGCTCTGAGCGCTATGGGACTCAACTTCTGAGGTCATCAGTCCCCTAGAACTTAGAACTACTTAAACCTAACTAACCTAAGGACATCACACACATCCATGCCCGAGGCAGGATTCGAACCTGCGACGGTAGCGGTCGCGCGGTTCCAGTCTGTAGCGCCTAGAACCGCGCGGCCACCCCGGCCGGCTGTCGACAGAGTCATCCATTCTACTCACCAACGTGAATAGTCGTTTTGTTGCCACTTCCCCCAATCATTTTAGACATTCTGATTTAATGTTACCCGTCCCTTCTGCCTTATTGATCTTAAGTCCTCCAAAGGTCACTTAAATTCTTATTCTAATCCTTGATCCCATGTATCTTCTAAATTGACTCCTGTTTCTTCTTGTATCATATCAGCCAAATCTTCCCCTTCATAGAGGACTTCAATGTACTCTTTCTATCTATGCGCTCTCTCCTCTGCATTTAACAGTTGTATTCCTGTTGAACTTCTAATGTCACCAAAGGCTGTCTGGACTTTCCCGCATACTGAGTCAGTTCTTCCGACAATCATTTCTTTTTCGATTTTTCATATTTTTCATGCAGCCATTTCGTGTTAACTTCTCTGCACATGCTATTTATTTCATTCCTTAGTGACTTGTATTTCTGTATCCCTGAGTTGCCCTGAATATTTTTGTACTTCCTTCCTTCATCGATTAGCTGAAGCATTTCTTCTGTTACCCATAGTTTCTTCGTAGTTACCTTCTTTATACCTATGTTCTTCTTTCCAACTTATGTGATTACCCATTTTAGAGATGTCCATTCCTTTCTACTGTACTGCGTACTGTAGCTGCATCTATAGTATTAGAGACATGGAAAATAATTAACTTAGTGCTCCATTGTGTCTTACACCTAGTGTGATTCACAGATGGAACATTTAACTTTTCTACCAGTACAGCAATCTGTTGAAGAAAATAAGCTACTGTGACATAAGTGAGCAGTTGATTTTATTTCGCGTTTACAGGGTTTGCGGAATAGCATTTAAAGTAAAACTCATGTTTCACAACAACGTATTACCAATGTGTTAATTGCATCGTAAGGAAACGTTGGTTTTTAATTGTTCATTGCAAATGATATATAGATTTAAATGAAACTTACTACTGTGACTGGTGAGCCAGCCCATACGCAATTGTTTGTAGTCAGTAAATCAAACATAGTTCTTTATTTTACGCAATTCAGATGTTTTTCGCGATATGTTTGGGATATAAGTGTATTTCAGATGAGGCCACACCGTAACTGGCTCTTTCATTTTAATGAGTGCTAAAATAATACTCTCCGATGGGAGGGAAGGCGAGAGACCTGTGTGATGTATGAATTTTTTGATAACGAACTCATGTTGTATAGATACATTTGAGCACAGCCTAGATGGTGCTACATTGTAACTGGCTCATTTCGGAAGACAGGAGAGAGGGGTGTATGATGTAATATTTTCAATAAATATTTCAGTTCGGTCATATACTTTTGAGCACAGCCCAGATAGAGCTATGTTATAATTGTCTCTGATGTAAGAGGGGTGGGGGGACGGAGATTACTTTTTTGATAAATATTTTTAGTCAGTTGGATATTTAGAGTGCTGCCTAGACGGGACTACACTGTGATTAGCTCTCAGTTTAAAGACAGCTAAATTACTCGGCTATTATTGGAGGAGAGGAGAGGGAATGGGACATTATGCAGAATTTTTTTAATGCAGATTGTGAATGTGAGAGAGACTGAGTGTGCCAATTTACGTAAGCAATATATGTCTTGGAATGTGAAGGCATGTTAATGCACCATTTAAATGCACTGCTGATTAAATAAAGAGGTACACATGTATATATAATTATCTTTTCCTTTCAAGTGAGGTAATTGCACTTGGCTACATTTTTGCGTGTCAATTTAATACTAAGCTTTGACTGAATGTAGATAGGGAGGAGTGGCTTGGAGATATGTATACTTAATTTAGGTAGTTCCTCCTATTGGCTGTTATGTTTTCAGCGCTGTGATTGATTGGGAATAGGAAAGGGAGGTGGCGTATAAATTACCTACTACTGGGCTTTTCATTTCTAATACTGGAGTGGATGGAGATACGAAAGAGTGGAGAGGGTATTTAATTTTTCACTAACACAATTGCATTAGTCCCATTGTCTTGGCTATTTTCATTGGTTGTTTCATGTGAAAACTGCATTGTGACTGGTCGGAGATGGGAGAAAGGCAGGAGGGGGAGAGGGTTTTTAATTTCCTATTAACACAATTGGGCTATTTTCACATTCTTGGATTTTTTACTTTGGTTATGATTTTTTAATACCGCCTTATGATTTGCTGGGGTAGGGAAGGGGAGGAAAGGGAACAGGAAAGGAGATATAGCTTTCCACTGATAAGGGTGATGACATAAGTGATGACATCACTGACAAGGATTATGTCGCTGGAGACGTTAGTGATAATGATGACGTCGGTAGGCCAATGAACTCGGTCAAGTGATTTTAAAGTCAGACGTATTGTGAATGTTAAAGAAATATTAACAATTTACGCTCCAGTCCAGCTTCTCTTTGGGCAACGTTTTAATAGTATAAGCAATCCATTACGATAACGAATCGTTCTTCAATTACGTATTTCAAGGCTTCCTTCTTTAATTGATTATTGACGTTATTAACTGTAAGTAACATAATGAAGACAACGACAATAATACGATTTCTGAGTGGTGAGATTGTTTCAGGAATGTATGTAATGAATTTATGATATTTTATTTCTAGAGTTGTCTTCTGGAAATAATTTTCTGTTCGTTATGGCGGTGAGAAAAATTCTCTTTTTAATACTCTTCATGTTTTTCCTTAGTTTTAGTAGTGAAGCTATTTTCGATTCGTGTCGTTTCCAGTTGTAACCCTTGTAAGTAGGCTGTTTAGATTTTTATATGGGTAATGCCACGTAGCGCTCTATATGAAAATCACTGGCTGTGCTGTGTGCAGTATGTGGCTAGTTTGCATTGTTGTCTGCCATTATTGTCATGAACTGCTATAGCTGGATGCGAACAGCGCGTAGCGCTAGGCAGTTGGAGGTGAGCCGCCAGCAGTGGTGGACGTGGGGAGAGAGATGGCGGAGTTTTGATAATTTGTAATACTGGATGTCAATTATGAATATTAAGGTAAATACATTGTTTGTTCTCTATTAATATCTTTCATTTGCTAACTATCCCTATCTGTAGTTAGTACCTTCAGTGGTTTGAATCTTTTATTTAGCTGGCAGTAGTGGCGCTCGCTGTATTGCAGTAGTTCGAGCAACGAAGATTTTTGTGAGGTAAGTAATTTCTAAAAGGTATAGGTTAAAGTTAGTCAGGGCCATTGTTTTGTAGGGGTTATTGAAAGTCAGATTGCGTTGCGCTAAATAATATTGTGTGTCAGGTTAAGCACAGGCTTGTATAATTGTTCTAAGTGGACGTTTCACATGTATAAATTGTTCTAAGGGGACGTTTCATATGTCGACCCTTAGCCTAGGATACCTCACTGGAATCTTCTGATTTTTTCTTGTAGTTTGTGTATTTAGTGTAGCTTTAGCGCGTAATTGTAGAGAGAATCTCCTTGGTAGTTGCAGTCTTTCATTGTTGTACAGTAAAACAGTTGTGGCATGCATATAGATTTGCACCAAGTATTTCGCAGCTACGCTTGCAATTAACTAGATATTATTTTCAGTGCTATGTTAATGTGTTCTCTTATTTTTGCTATTCAAATTGTGCTTTTCTGTGTTATCGTGTGAAATATTGTGACAATAATGGCGTGTGAAAAACGTAACACTAGGCTCCAAGCTAAATTGAGAAATAATAGTGACGACGAGCGTAGCTTATCAGCGCCGCCGAGTAATGAATTTACTAATGTTCAAAGTAGTAATTTGGTAACTGTGCATAGGGAAATGGAGCGGGCGTCAAACAATGGCGTAGGCAGTGAAACAGGTAGTGAACAGGGAAGCATTATCGATCGATCGGTCGGCAACAGCTCGCCTCAGGAATCCGAAATGATAGGACACAATTTTGCAAATACTGTAGATTCAGGTTTTGCGTCCTCACCGTTTTCTCAAGTAAGTCAAGACACATTTTCAGCTTGTCAAAATGTGAATGTTGCCGGTGCAAATTCACTGCCGAAAAGCACTGAGGAAAATGTTTCAGACACCAATGCATTGTTATTACAATTAATGCAACAAATGGGAGAAAAGCTTCAGAAGTTAGACACAATGGAACAACACCAGAGACAAACACAGCAACAGTTAGACGCAGTGGAACAAAATCTTAAAAAGTTAGACACGATGGAACAAAATCTTCAAAAGTTAGACTCATTGGAACAAACTCTCGAACAAACACGTGAAGATTTAACTGCTGAGTTACATAACATTGAATCGAAATGTCAAAAGGTCTGTAATGACGTAAAAACACAAATTTGTGAGCATTTTCAGCCTATTTTTTCGCGGCATGAAAATGCATTACAGAATCACGAAGCAGCCATAAAAGAGCTGCAAACCATTGTTCATGAAAATCATGAGACCTTGTGGGCTAAAATTGACTCAGTTGCATCTACCGATTCGGTTACGCAACTGGCAAAAACTCAGGAAAACTTAAAGAACACAGTAGATTCGATTTCAACACAAATGGACACTCTGAAACTTGGTTCAGAAAAACACACTGAGGAAATGTGTTCACTATCGGAGAAAGTAGCTGAACTTTCGGATCAGGTCACTAACTTATCTACAAAGGTAGATGATGATCTGAATGACACAAGACCCGTAGCCTTCACTGACACAGAAGAGTATGAACAAATTAGAAAATTCAGACAAAATCAAAATCAAATCAATACACAGTACAAAAGAGAAATCCGGGAAGTACAAGATCAGTTGACACAGGTGATACAAGAATTACATATTTCAGAGGACACTCGCACTCCAACACGGGAAGAGGAACTTAGAAATACGGAAAAGCCACAAAATAATAACACAGGGCACTTCGGTAATTATGAAAGAAATTGGCAAGGTACACCGAATTTTGAGATGGAACCGCCGGCACGACGTAACAATGACCGATATGCTACTCGCCGACACGATGACTTTGACTATAAGCTGTTCATTACTACACGTAAATTCAAAACATTCAAGAATTCTGCCAACGACATTCATCCACAAGCGTGGCTCCATCAATTCTCTCATTGTTTCCCTCCCAACTGGTCATTGGAGCACAGGTTAGAATTTATGTGTGGCTACTTGGAGAATGAACCAGCTGTAAGAATGCGATCTGTCATTCACGATTGTCACAGTGAAGGAGAATTTTACCATGCGTTCCTCTCAGCATATTGGTCACAAGCTACACAAGATCGCGTAAAACATAGCATCATGATGATGAAACACTTTGAACAATCTGAATTTTCCAGTCTTGTCAAATATTTTGAAGACATGTTGCACAAGAATCAGTACCTGTCAAACCCATACAGCCCCTCAGAACTCATCCGCATTTGCTTAATCAAACTGCCTGAACATTTACGACATATTATTTTAGCAGGACGTTGCAAATACGACATTGAAGCTTTTCAGGGACTGTTACAAGAATTAGAAATTGACACAGACAGTCGCGGGATGCGAAAACAGGAAAACAATCACTACAGGTCACATCCGTCACAATTCCGTGACGACAGAAACGATAACTGGACGCGACAAGGCTATTCTCACCACACAAATCGTGACCAAAATAGACACCACCCGTATGACAACCGTTGGCAGAGTAGTAATAATTACAGGGAAAGATCACCTCTCCGCAGTAATGACTATCACAGAGACAATCAGAGAAACAGACAATATGGGAACCAAAATAATTATTATCAAGGGAGACAGAATAACTTTAGACGCAACGGTCCAGCGCGTAGTTACGATTCAAGGAGAAATTCTCCACCACGTGACCGACAAGAAAGAAACTATGGAATCTACCGACATGACGACAGACGATATGATCGTAACGACAGACCTGAATTGCATCAGAACTGGCGAGCTTTAAACAGAGCTGGGCCCTCTGGGCAAGGCGAATTTGTGGAAGTTAGGCCTCCTAATCCCAATAACGGCGCGCGCCAACAAAGAAACAGACAATGACTCACACCGCAGGCAGCCGCGTGCGCCCGCTGGCTCCGAGAAAAAATAACATTGACGCTAACCTTGAGCAAAATTCCCGTATTCTTTACGGACGAATACCGCATGATAATTGCATTCAAGTTGAAACTCTGCGTACTAGGAAGAGTAAAGGTTTACACGACATTTCTCATGTAAAACCATTTATTGACAGATAATCTGCTTTTTAACTTAGTCTTTGCAATTTTCACTTCACGCTACTTGTACTATTTGTCACACTGAGAAACTGTTAACATGCAACTATGTTTTAAAGCTAACTAACCATCCAGTCAAGAACATAGGTAACTTAGACAAGTAATTGCGAATGCATTGTTATTGCGAACAGACGACACAGTGTTGTTATTTATACATTCCTCCTTGTTAGTTGCACGATTACATAACGAATATACGGCTCACATACTTAGAACATATACCAGCACTGCTAATGAAATTTTCATGCAACATTTTGGTTTGCTTGAGAGTGGATTCTGGATTTAAAGTACTTTTTGTGAGATACTAGATGACACAGTGGTTAGTTTATGTGACAGCTACACGATTTTATCACGACGCTATTAATGAGTGACAATTTACAATGTTGCTTTTGTGGTGTATCTGTTTTTTATCTGCACAGTTTTTCTGAATTATTCTGGAAAGTAAAACATGTTTTAGTAGTAACTTTTGTGGTATAGCTACAATGAGACAGCCTTTTCCGTAGCACAACAATACTTTACAGCACAGTAATTTCCTTATCGCAACAATAAGCATAATAACTAAGTTATCTATACGCAAAGCATTTCACTTTTGTTTATCATGAGGTAAGTACATTGGCTTCTGCTGAACTTAGCTTTTGGAGGACGATAACTACGACACTTCCCAGAGATTATCTTAGAGCAAGACGCACATTTAGCGCTACAGGACACGTACTTGAGTGATTAATTTTGTACTTAAAACATTTATTTTTAGAGATTTTTGAATTACAAAGAAAGTTTTTCGTGATACATTTCATTTCATTGCTGTAAGCTGTAATACCTGAGGGTACAATTACAATAAACCTCAGGGGGGTACACGCCTATTTTGTGTACCATGTGTTTGGCAAGCACAAGGAGCCCTAGCTAATATGGTATTTGCTTATACAACTTTACACATCGGTACCATATTTCTCGAACACATAAATTACACAGCTATCTGATCATTTAACAGAGAAACAAACATCTTTTTTACTACGTCAGTGACACATGTTTACGCAATTACAGAGTTGGATTACTTCACACTTAAGAAATTGTACTTTGTCTGTACTTTGTGAACTGTTCATATTTTTTTGGTACCATTGTGATACTATGAGAGCTTTGAATGATGTATTTGGTAAGGGAGCATGATTTTTAAAGTACGTTTGAGGTAGATGACACTATTGACATGAGCAGAGAATTTTTTAGGTTTTGAAATCATTGGAGGAAGCTACGACGTTTTTGACATTTGACTGAGGTGTTATGATGTTATTTTTACGACGACGATGTGTATTCTGCTGTTGAGGTATGTTTATGTCAATAAGATGATGCTACCATATATGAGGAATGTGTTTACGTGTTTATATGTATATGAATAATGAATAGTGGTTAGGGACGCGAACTTGTGAAAAAGGATGTTGGAAACCAAGAATCGTACTTTCAGAGTTATGAAAGGTGTGTAAATGCGTGAATGTATCACAATGCCGGCGAAAATTTTTTGAACACGGTTATGTTCATAGGATTTTGTTTCTACACATTTGCAACGCACATTCTTGACCTGTGAAATATTTTTATATGAGACTGTCACTGTAGCGGAAACTGCTGTCGTAAATATTTCCGTAAGAAAGTTAATTGACCACCTGCACGTGCGTCGTCGGGACACAGCTGTGTCAAACACCTGGAGAACAAGCCATTAGTGTGAGTGCCTCGTCAGAAGCACAGGTAGAAAAAAAAAAAGAAAGGGAAGGCCATTGTCCGCGCTACTGACATCTCCTTGTTGAAAGCATACTGTGGAGCTCGTAATTTATGATATTTACTGAAATGCCTAACAAAATGACAAGAAATATTTTTACATCTGCACACCTGATTATTACAAGTGTCTTTCTACGAGAGTTGAGAGCCATTAACTTATGAAATGAAATGTCACATGACTACTGAATGACATTTTTATGCTTTGGTTTGTGTAATTGCTTATTTCATTTGATATCTGGTTTCCAGCTGTGTTGCAGCATTGCTTTTATAAAATGAGATGCATTTGCTAATGTGAACTCTTTCTGTCAACAGATCTATTAAATGATAATTTTGTAATCCACATTCTTTAAAAAAGGAGCACTTGGAAAGGAAAGAACAATAAGAAGTAACTAGTAACAGTAACACATAATTTTCTTTTCAGGTACATGGTAATATTTTTTTTACAATCAGTTGTTATGGTGCACCACTTTAATTACATAGACATTAAGATGTGAATATGCATTTCCCTTGTCTGCATTGTTGTTTCCTGTAATATTTTTTCTGCTTGAGCTATGTCATGTTTAGGTATAAGTTGCTGCTGTTTGTCAGGCATAGTGTTACTGAATTTGACTTTGTGTTACTCTTCTACGCTAGTTTTTCTTGTTTCCTGCATTGCCTTATATTAGTTGTAATATTGCACTTGCTTTGCTAATTTATGCTGCTTGCTTTGCCATTTCTATATTTTGTCATTGATGTTTGTGTTAATTATTTTTTTTGCTGCATTGCCTCGTCCCTTGGTATATATATCTGAGCTCAGTAGATTTAAGTTAGCTTAAGAGGGGGTAGACTATATAAGAAACTGACTATGGAGAATAGGTAAAGAATGCATTGCGAAGAAAGATTTGGGCCCCAATGAGTATTGTACAATCAGAAATAATTATTTTGAAAGAAATATGAATGGAATACAGGAAGGAGGTATAGGTAGGATTATCTTGGAAATAAATAATGAGGTAAGAAATATGTGAACACATAAATACAGAAAGCATGCTTGGATAGGATTTTTTTGGTGGAAGCAAAGGTTGAAATAAGATGAACGATCTATGGAATGAAGGGAGATCTCCAAGCAAAATACTGCAGTAAACCAAACCCTGTCCTTTCCTCTTTGCTGCCTTTTCCAAATATGTAATTGTGTGGTGTCCTTTCCATTTGGTGTTATCCCACTATGTGTTTGTGTACCCTTGTGTATTTGTGTTTTTTTTTCTGTCTTTATGTGTTTAGCTGATGAGAGCTATGTTGTAGAATTTTTCTAATATTCTGTTATTTACCTTGTAAAGATGCTTAGACTTTATTTATTCTGTTTTGTTTTAATGCTCATGTGTGAAGTTGACGTTTTAAAAGTGATTCTGATCTTTTATTTTTGTACTCATGTCATCATTCCTGTAACACTGATGTATATGTTTATTTCTATTCTGTTGTAAAGCCTGTACTACAAATGTTATCTGTATTGTTATGTTTTTAATGATGTATTTTGTACCTTTGTAATCGTATTCTTATGTTATAAAATTGTAATTGACAGCAGTTCATCAAGTAACTTGTAAGTTCCATTTCACTGCACACGTTTCTGTTGGTCATAGTATATGGACAATATGTGAGAAGTAGGGACTGTTAGTGTTTGCACGTGTGTTAATAACTCAGCAAGGGACTGGATAACAGCATTGCTGGTTCTAAGGACAATTCCAAAAACTTTGTGAGTGCACAAGTGGTGGTTATGGACTTGCTCTATTATCCACAAGACTCTTCAATGGTGATTGTGCACCTGCACAGTCGCAACAGATGGCTGCTGGCCATCTCTACAAGGACTACAGTGGGTCTGCACCTCTGGTGGCCCACCAATACCATACTCTCTACCAGGACTACAGTGGGCCTGTCCACAATTTCTACAAGGACAACAGTGGGTCTGCACCTCTGGTGGTCCACCAATACCACAATCTCTACCAGGACTACAGTGGGTCTACTCTGTGATGACCTACCTACCAATATTCTTCGAAACGTCGACTGACTCTGCTGTGGGTTTGCTCTGTTGTGGCCCATTACCTGTCAGCATGTCAAGAGTCAGCACTGTCTTACTGTTGGAAGGACAATACTACTTCTTCAAGACTGCATGGAAATCCACTACTTCCGTGTGCATTGTATTCTACTGCTCAGACTTTGAGCAAACAAACTGCAGGTTTACTCTTATGATGAATGATCAGGACTGTCTTTATTGACTGTGAAAAAATTTTAGCTGTTGACCAACATTGTATCAATAAGTGTGTGCATTTGATATCTTTGTTATTGTAATTATGAAAAATTTTATCAAATCTTTATTGGCCACTGCCCAAAAATATTTTGTAAAATTTTTTGTGGGGAGCATGGGGGCTATGTAAGTAGGCTGTTTAGATTTTTATATGGGTAATGCCACGTAGCGCTCTATATGAAAATCACTGGCTGTGCTGTGTGCAGTATGTGGCTAGTTTGCATTGTTGTCTGCCATTATTGTCATGAACTGCTATAGCTGGATGCGAACAGCGCGTAGCGCTAGGCAGTTGGAGGTGAGCCGCCAGCAGTGGTGGACGTGGGGAGAGAGATGGCGGAGTTTTGATAATTTGTAATACTGGATGTCAATTATGAATATTAAGGTAAATACATTGTTTGTTCTCTATTAATATCTTTCATTTGCTAACTATCCCTATCTGTAGTTAGTACCTTCAGTGGTTTGAATCTTTTATTTAGCTGGCAGTAGTGGCGCTCGCTGTATTGCAGTAGTTCGAGCAACGAAGATTTTTGTGAGGTAAGTAATTTCTAAAAGGTATAGGTTAAAGTTAGTCAGGGCCATTGTTTTGTAGGGGTTATTGAAAGTCAGATTGCGTTGCGCTAAATAATATTGTGTGTCAGGTTAAGCACAGGCTTGTATAATTGTTCTAAGTGGACGTTTCACATGTATAAATTGTTCTAAGGGGACGTTTCACCCTTTTCAGTTTGGAGAGGTTGTTGGTTTGGCAATTGCTATCCCATTCTTTAGTTGATATGACAGATTGAAATTTCGTCATGTGATATGGGATAATAGGTCTCAAAACATAATGTCTTTTTATACAGTTGCCACCTGAATGGAAGTAAAAACGTTTTGAGCGTCTTTTACTTATAATTTGATATACTTGGCTACTCTTATAATTTCATATAGGTTTTTTGCTGCCTCGAATACACATCTATTCCGTCCCTTTAACTACTGTGGCGCCACTCCTACGAACGACATGCTATCTGCCACAACTGTCGTTCCATATACCGTACCTGATATTCGCAATAATAACCATAGGGAAATTCAATTTTTGTAGAAGTAGACTGAGAGAAATATCGTTGGACGAGTAGAAATTTGCGGTTCAGCACATCAGACATAGCTCGGCAGCTGTATGTGCACTTCGACCTTTATGGTGGAAGCTCTGTGGTTATCTGCTTTGAGGCTCTTTACCAGGCGACGCTGATTCACTCTGGTAATTGATTTACGGGGAGGCAATATCTTTTTCACCAGCAGTACAGCATGTTGCGGGCTTATATAGGGGTCGTTAATGGTATCTGCCTTTCACGCGACGATTTCGCCAATTAATTGAAAGCTCGCGCTGAGAGACCGCTATGCGGTATTCGCGCGGCAATTACGAAGCTCTGTAGTGAGGGAGGCGCGCTGCACCAGCCAATAAAATCCTGTGGCCCGCGTGGCTCCAGGAAGTCGATGGAGTGCTTCTGCGGTAGGTGACGGTGTCAAAGGCGCCTCGGTCGGTTAACAACCTGCGAATCTCTCGCCTACGGACACGGTAGCCCTCGCCACTCATTACTAAACGCAATATTTGATTATTGCTGCTTATTCAGATATTTTCTGATACATTCTGTGAAGGTTATGCTGGGCAGGTGAGAATTAACTCCCTACTGAATACTGTCTATAACTTTTTAAAATCTTAACTGATTTTCATCACACAAAAAACATTTTGTTCGTTACAAAAAATAGCTCTGAGCACTATGGGACTTAACTTCTATGGTCATCAGTCCCCTGTTCGTTACAATGGTAAAATTTAATTACATTATATCTCATTTACATTGTATCACAGAAACAGACGGGTTTTACTGCTGCGAAAAACAATGTTGATAACATGTTTTGTGCGCTGCGCCAGATTTGTCAGAAAATGATCACAAAAAAGTCAAGGTGTCCATGTGGTGTTCGTTGATTTAGAAAAAGGCCGATGATTCTGTGGCAAAGAGGTTACTATGAACAGCAGTGGAAAACGTTGTAGTTAATGGTGCATTAATAGACTTGTGCAAATGATGTGTCACCAATGCGGGGTATTTGTGAAGATGTTTTTGCAAGATATTGGAAAGTTTTGAATCAAGTAAAATGTTAAGACAGAGAGGTCACCAACCTTGTTTTGAGTTGTATTTAGAAGTTGTTTTTGGTTACAAGAATAGACACTGCAGAAGTTTGAGTGTGACATACTGCATCAAAGTTTACATTCATTACTATTTGACGTCGATCGAGTACTTATGTGTCTGCATAAGGATGATGCCTTATGTCAAATGAGACAATTAATGGATACTTATAAATTGGGGATTAACAGTCATTGTGGATAAAACAGAATAGCCTATATTGTTGTTGGAAGTGGACGAGATGAGAATTTGGATTTTGAGTTTGGCTAGGTAAGAAATATAGAAGCGTTCAAGTATCTGGGTTCACTAATCGATACGACTGGTCAGTGTGACTTGCAGGACGGAGGAAAATGTCAAAGTGGTTCGGGAAATGTTCACTCGAAGTCTTCAGAAATCACAACGCCATCTCGCGATCGTGGTTTAAACAGACACACAAGCAGAACTGTTCTGAAGAAAAAGTTGAATCTTCATCCATGAAAACCATATTACTGCCAAGAATTATCGCTGGAAGACTGCGATGATGTTGGATTGGTACAACGACTTGTCCAATACTTTCCGTAATATCCCCATATTTGGGCGATTTTTAACGGGCGCAGTTGTTGTTATTGGGCAACAGATGATCAGAGGCTGGTTGTTGAACAGAGCCAACGTCGCTCGAAGGTCAAATGTAATGTGAAATGAAATGTACGAAATTTGTGGGTCCTTATCTCATTCTGGACGCAACTAATGCAGAATGGTACCTTGATATGCTTGAAAATTATGTCCATTGTAATGTAACCACGTAGGACAATTACAAAGATATGATCTTTATGCAAATGGCGTCCCGCTACACTTCGCATATCCCTTTCACGCGTGGCTGGACAACCATTTTCCAGAGCGCTGGTTGGGACGTTGGGGTCCCCTGCAGTGGCCAGCAATTAGACCTGGCCCAACGCCCTGCGATTCCTGCCTCGCGGAGACGGACGAAAGACGACGTTTATCGCACAAAACCGAAAAAGTTGTTGGAAACGGATCATTCGATTATCTGCTGAAGTTTGTCGCAAACATTCACATTCGTTTACGGACACTGGTACATAGTTGTGTTGTTTATGTTGACTTTTAGCTACGCATAACAATTCTCCCATTGTAAGGAATAAAAGGGCTTTTTGTTTAATGAAAATTGGTTAAGTATTAAAAAGTTATAAACAGTTTTTAAAAGGGAGTTAATTTTCACGAAACCTATTCATAGATGAGGCATCAATTATTTAACAAAGGTGATTATTCAGACAGCAAAATGTGTAGATTGTTTGAAGAAAGCTATAGAAAAGAAAATTTCAAATTCAATGAGGCAGCTATAAAGACATGATATGATATTTTCAAGCCAATGTCAATAGCAATGTGACAGAATTGGCAGAAGTAAGAGACAGTCGTAGATGTTTTCGAGAGAATGTAGATGATACAATGAAAATTTTGGGAAAATAAACAAGTCAAAACAATAAGACTATAGAACAAAAAATGTCGTATTTCATCAGTTAAGATGACAAATGTTACTGTAACTAACAACAAAAACAAAGTTTTATGTGTTTGTAAACTTCATTTAATGAAATGAATTAAATGCATTGAAATGAAATGAACGGATTATTGGGTTTGAGGTCATTCTAGAAACAGTCTCGTACAGTGTAACTAGGCAGTTTCTCAGCAATATTATTTTCTCCAGAAGCGCTAGTCCCGTAAGTTACATAGAAGAACCCCTATGAAGCTTGGAAGGTGGGAGAGAGGTACTGGCGGAAGTGGAGCTGTGAGAGAGGTCGTGAGTCGTGCTTGGGTAGCTCAGTCGGTAAATAATTTGCCCCCGAGAAACAGAGCTTCCAGATTCAAGTCTTGATTCGGCCCACAATTTTAATCTGTCAGAAGGTTTGGCAGGGATGTTAATTGGCACGGTCTAGACGCTTTCCCGATCGTTCTAAACATTTACAGTGGGATTCAGATCGGATATTTTAGCGTGCGATTCGAAGAGCGATGGGCTAGTTATCAGACTTCACCAAACCAGGAACGCATGCCTGCCGACTTGTGTAAACGGCTGCAATCATTTCAGAAGGCGGGAATGTCCACAGTATATACTCATCTTGTAGAAGAAATGTCAATACTGCGTCACCAATAATGTCAAAAAAAAATCCTGTTTTATGGTAACTGAATCATGAATGAGTGGTATAGTGTCCATTTCAATTTTGATTGAATGCATGGAATTTTTATTGAGAAATTACACTGCGACAAAAGTCTTGGCATAGCGATATGCACATAAACAAATGGCGGTAGTATCGCGTACTCAAGGTATAAAAGGGCAGTGCATTGGTGAAGCTGTCATTTGTACTCACGTGATTCATGTGAAAAGGTTTCTGACATGATTATGGTCTCAAGACGGGAATTAACAGATTCTGAACACAGAAAAATAGAGCTAAAAGCATGGAACAGTCCATTTCCGAAATCGTTAGGCAAGTCAATATTTCAAGACACACAATGTCAAGAGTGTGCTGAGAGTACCGAACTGTAGACGTTACCTCTCATCACGGACAGCACAGTGGCCGAGGGCCATCACTTAACGACCCAGAGCAGTGGCGTCTGCATAGAGTTGTCAGTGCTAACAAACAACATTGCTTGAAATAACCTCAGAATCAATATGGGACGTACGACGAGCGTCTCCGTTAGGATAGCGTGGCGAAATTTGGCATTAATGAACTAGGGCAGCAGACGACGGTCGCGAATGTTCTTGCTAAAAGCACGACATCTCCTGCAGCGCCTCTCCACGACTCGTGACCATATCGGTTGGACCACAGACGACTGGTCATATGAGTTCCGATTTCAGTTGGTGAGAGCTGACGGTAGGGTTTGAGTGTGGCGCAGACCCCACGAAGCCGTGGATCCAAGTTGCCAACAAGGCACCATGAAAACTGGTGGTGGATTCGTAATGGTGTCGGTTTTGAAAACAACTGAGTCGCTCCTCTGGTCCACCTGAACCGATCATTGATTGCAAATGGTTATTTTCGGCTGCGGGGAGATTATTTTCAGCCATTCGATGGTGGCCCGACATGAATCCCATTGAAAGAGTGACAAACTAGTAAATGCGTTGCACCAGATGCAAACTACATTTAATATTTGGTAAATAAGAGCAGATATATGACTATTTCTTAGAAAATCACAAAATACGATCCTGGTCGGTTGTCGACAAGTGTAACCTCCCAACAGAAAAAAAAAAACAATTATAATTATATCATTCACATTCAGCATAACCTCCCAATAAAAAATTCCGTAACCTACCAATAATACGATGTGGCTAATCTCTGAAATAAAAAATGTGACTCATAAATAACCTTTCAATAATTAACTGACTATGAATCTAAGTTGGTAAATTTGGACGTCAGCAGTGCTGGGTCATGGCCTTGAAAGATCATTCTGAATAAATTGAAAATTCTTACCTCAATAAGGTCGCCGGACAATGCGTATACATCTGCTCCTATAAGATATTTTTGTGGCACAGCCCAGTTCAATGCTGGCCGATAGATTTGTCATGTATAAAAGAAACAACTGATTTTTCTTTACAATAATCGGGAGACCATGGATTGGAGAGATTAATAAATTCTTTAAATTGAGATGAATGATTGTCAAAAGTTAATTTTTATAAGAAAGATTACTATTAAGATATTTCTTTTTAAAAACATTTACATTGGACTTGATATAACAATAGCACATATGCGCGAGGCTGCTTTTACCTTGTACTCGACACACACGACAGCTCGCTACAACTTACTGCTACTGTCACACAGTTCCTACTGCTGACAACACTGCTCTCTGGTCTGAGATTCTCTTATTGCTTACATATCGCAGGCAGCGCGTGAGCAATCCATCGAAATTACATCTGCTCGAGTGCGCTAGCAACAAATTCCTTAATCATGGACCTCTTACAATGTGATCAAAAGTACCCGGACAGCTAGCTGAAAATGGCTTACAAGTTCGTGGCGCCTTCCATCGGTAATGCTGGAATTCAATATGGTGTTGGTCCACCCTTAGCCTCGATGACAGCTTCCACTCTCGGAAGCATACGTTCAATCAGGTGCTGGAAGGATTCTTGGGGAATGGCAGCCCATTCCTCGTGGAGTGCTGCACTGAGGAGAGCCATCGATATCGGTCGGTGAGGCCTGGCACGAAGTCGGTGTTCCAAAACATCCCAAAGGTGTTAAATAGGATTCAGTTCAGGACTCTGTGCAGGTCAGTCCATTACAGGGATATTATTGTCGTGTAACCACTCCGCCACAGGCTCGATCGTGTTGAAAGAGCAGTCGCCATCCCCGAATTGCTCTTCAACAGTGGGAAGCAAGAAGGTGATTAAAACATCAATGTAGGCCTGTGCTGTGATATTGCCACGCAAAACAACAAGGGGTGCAAGGCCCCTCCATAAAAAACACGACCGCACCATAACACCACCGTCTCCGAATTTTACTGTTGACATTACACAAGCTGGCAGATGACGTTCACCGGGCATTCGCCATACCCACACCCTGTCATCGGATCGTCACATTGTGTAACGTGATTCGTCACTCCACACAACGTGTTTCCATTGTTTAATCGTCCAATGTTTACGCTCCTTACACTTGCGAGGCGTCGTTTGCAATTTACCGGCGTGATGTGTGGCTTATGAGTAACTGCTCGACCATGAAATCCAAGTTTTCTCACCTCCCGTCTAACTGTCATAGTACTTACACTGGATCCTGATGCAGTCAGGAATTTCTGTGTGATGGTCTGGATACATGCCTGCCTATTACACATTACGACTCTCTTCAACCGTCGGCGGTCTCTGTCAGTCAACAGACGATGTTGGCCTATACGCTTTTGTGTTGTACGTGTCCCTTCACGTTTTCATTTCACTATCACATCGGAAACAGTGGAGCTAGGGATGTTTAGGAGTGTCGAAATCTAGCGTACAGACCTGACACAAGTGACACCTGCCACATTCGAAATACGTGAGTTCCGTGGAGCGCCCCATTCTGCGCTCTCACGATGTCTAATGATTACTGAGGTCGCTGATAATGGAGTACCTGGCAGCAGGTGGCAGCACAATGCACCGAATACGAAAAAGTATGTTTTTGGGGGTATCCGGATACTTCTGATCACATAGTGGTTTGTATAGTACTGTAAATTAAGTAAGTGTTATCGTCGCATGCCAGTGGAATCAGGTCAAACTGACCTGTTGAATTGCACTTGGAGATGAAGTTACCACAGTACCGTTTTTCTGCTCGTCCTGCAAGATTGCAAAAGGAGGTTTTTTAGGCATTTCGGCATGTTGGTAAAATAACAGTGGCTGCCCAGGCCGCTTTCGGACTGTTAAGACACGGAGTATTCATTAATAAGAATCATGTGACCAACACTATGTGCGGCGGGGCGAAGTCGTTCGTCGGTGTTGTTGTTAACGCTATCGTTCAGTCCATCTACCTCGATAGGATACTTGCCGATCTAACAGCGTGTTATCCGTAGTCCGGCTATCAAGCAACTCTCTCGAGGTACTCTCCTCTCTGCACACTCCTCTATTCGCGCGGGAACAGCTGAATTCTGATTGGCTGTTGATCTATGTGACCAATGAAAGCGTTCCTTCCTGATCATTCTTGCGGCAAATCTTGCCTTATCCGATCACTAATCTGATAGTAATTAATGACAGAAAAACTGCAATTACTTGTATTATGTTTAATCAAAATAAATAAAGTGCGAAATATTCTTCAAATTGATAAAAAAACCTATTCCGCCTCTAACTTTTATATAAAAGCATGCTCACACAGACATACGTCACCTGAATCGAGGGAGCAACATAACTTTCCCACGGTTCGTTTGTATAAGATTTTACGTAAAATGAAATATTAAATTTTAACCTACGTCCCACATACACTCTCTCAGTCATTCTCGCGTACTGACAACAAAATGTAATCAAATAATAATTTTGACCGATTTTTGTATTACGTAATGCAAAGTAACTAAAGTTTTAAAAAGAAAACTCTAATTAATTGACTTTTATGCACTGGCATGTTTGTAATGGCTTCAAATGATAATGAAAGTCAATCTATTATTGTTCTTAATAAAAGAAGCTTAGATTTTAGGACTTTCAGTAAACTCTTTATCTCTGGAACCATAATAAATAAAAATCTGAAATTTTGACAGCATCATTCCATTAATAAAAAAGCTGTGTACCAAATTTGAACAAAATCGGATAATAACTGATATGAATTATTTAGATTCGAATCTTTGTATCGACTGAATGTTACGCTATGCAGTTCTCACGGCAGGCAGCGTCCGTTGTGCTGTGAGCAGAGCGGAAAAAAAAAAACATACATAGCCATCCTGCAGCCATCATACTAGACGGCTGCGTGCCTTACTGCAACGAATGTTTTCTTGTAATAACTTGCTGCGTTACATACGTTTCTCGAGAAAGTGCGGCTAAACAGCATTGAACGAACGATTATCGCTGATTGACTGAGATGCTTAGACGATATTCATAGCATGCGTAATACAAGGCTTCCGTACCTAATCTTTATGGTGAACTACCCGACCGTTGTGGGTGAACGGTTCTTGGCGCTTCAGTCTGGAACCGCGTGACGGCTACGGTCGCAGGTTCGAATCCTGCCTCGGGCATGGATGTGTGTGATGTCCTTAGGTTAGTTAGGTTTAAGTAGTTCTAAGTTATAGGGGACTGATGACCTCAGACGTTAAGCCCCATAATGCTCAGAGCTATCTGAACCATATGGTGAACTGTACTCGAGCACTAGACCACATGGAGCCCCTCTCGGCCGCTTTAAGAAGCAGCTGAAACACATCATGAAGATGACTGGCATGAACATACAAAAATGGGAAGAATGTGCTGTGGACCTTTTACTGTGGAGGAAATTAAGTGTAACACTGTAAATTTGTTTGAAGAAGACCGCAGCAAACATGAATAGGTCTAGCGGCAAGCGAGAAAGCGTTGTCAATTACAACCCCGCGCTCCTCCTACCATTCAATGCGATTTGTGTGGTCACATGTTTTATGACGGGACTGGTCTGTTCAGCAACAGGAAACACATCCAGAAGCTGAGCTGAAATGCTCGTTCTATGCAGGAGGAGACAGTCCGTACACGGCATGAGATACAGCAGACGACAACTTTCAGTTAATAACCTATTTCGTACGATATTACTTTCTCTTTCTCCTGTTCCTTTTTCTCGCTATTGCGCAGGTAGGCATGGTTAGTAACGGATTTGGCATGATTTATTTTGGGTGAGGCCACATGCCCTTTCTTTCATCACGCCTGGGATGGAATGTATGTACCCCAACTGTCTGCGCCTAGTGTTATTCAGGTGAAAGTGAGCGAAAGTTTTTTAATGTTTGGGGATTGTGTGGCTGAGGCAGGTTCAAATGGTTGGTTCAAATGGCTCTGAGCACTGTGGGACTTAACTTCTAGGTCATCAGTCCCCTAGAACTTAGAACTACCTAAACCTAACTAAGGACATCACACACATCCATGCCCAAGGCATGATTCGAACCTGCGACCGTAGCGGTCGCGCGTTTCCAGGCTGTAGCGCCTAGAACCGCTCGGCCACTCCGTCCGGCGCTGAGGCAGGATTTGGGTACTAGCCCGGTGTTCACCTACTGGGATGTTGGAAACTCTAAAAATCACGTCGAAGTTGGTCAGCTCACAGATCGTCGTCGTTATTTCGCCGGGTATCTTTGATTCAGAGCCGGTGGACTTCCCTATCCCGGAAGCTATGCTTTAACACACATAGCTATCCGGACTGTGATTACGTATTATGCAATAAAAATGTTGAATATACGTATAAATAAATGAGAAATTACGATGCCACATTAGGCCTAAGTGACGTTACGAAAGAAACACTGAACACCACAGAACCCCATCCGGCCTGAACTGCACACTTCGTTGGCTGTATTTGAAACGCCTCATTGGAGCGCCGTTTCACTCGACGTCTCGTGTCGTTTGGAATGACACGAATTCGTGCCTCTTCCGACCCCACTATATGCCTGAGGTCCGATAAAATCCAATGTCTGTGTTGTAGATACTGCAGACATGTTCATTTATACTATTTAAAAAACAGTCATAGGTTGCCGAATGTTCTTTATTAAATTAAGAACGACGCGTTTCACCAGGATAGGACATCTCAGGTTATATTAAAACATCAGAAATTGTCTGCAAAACAGCATCCGTCAAGAAGGCATACTTTATGGCAGACAGTTTCTGATTTTTACATACATGATGATGCCCCTATCAGGGCGAAAAGTGTTGTTCTTAAGTTAAAAAGAACGTTCTGCAACCCAGGATTTTTTTAAATAGTAGCAGTAGAAGGTACCACCACACTAAGATGAAATGGAATAATTTTCATGCTGATTTATGTGCTGCTATGGCCCTTTCAGAGGTAACCTCCTCCAAATGTCACTGCATGGAGATTTCTTTCACATATCCGCTCAGAAACTGGTTGAGAGTTCCGTTTCGCTGATAGTCTAAATTCCTGTTAGATTTGAAATGGGTGTCACTGACGAGGCGTGACATTCGCCCCTGCCCCTGTTGGTTACGATATTTTTGCGTCCTCTGTTCTTATTCCACGTTACATGTTTGGCAGGGGTACATCATTGCTTGTACACGCGTTGGACGATCTCCGTTGATACACCAATAGATTCATGGCGTCCAAACACGACACATGCTTTCTGTCCTTCAGCCACATCTCTACATCGACCCACCTTAATGCACTACGACTGGCACATACACACCACCTCACTGGTATGACTGATCATAGTATCGGGTGGGAGGGGGGGGGGGTGGCATACGTTGGCCATACATATCTAACGTAGCAGGTAGCCAAAGTCCTCATTTGCACACTGCAGGATCCACACTTGTCGCACCACGGAGCCTTCCACAGTACAAACGCACAATACCGGCGCACAACCACGTTGGGAGACGCCACACCTACGACGCACTTTCAGCCTTTCCGAATTATAGCTCAGACACCGCTGACCATTTCCCACCTCGCTCACTGCTATTCGATCACTGCTAGAGTCAAAGGCCACGCACGCCCAGAACGCCACGCGGAATCTCTGAAGCAGCGGTGATAGTTAGAGCAGAATCTACGAGGTAGTTGTGGTAGTACCAAGCCACTTTAAAAGTAAAAGAAACAGAATTATGGAAAAGAAAATTGAGGAAGTGTTTGATGACGATAGGCTTTAGGAAAGGTAAAGGAACCAAAGAGGCAATTCCGACGTTGTGAAGAAAAATCAAGACATCTTCATAGGATTTGTCGACCAGGAAAAAGCGTTCAAGACGGTGCAAGACGTTCAAAATTCTGAGAAAAATGGGGGTAACCTATAGATAGAGACGGGTTCAAAAATATCCAAATGTGTGAGTTCCGAAGGGACCAAACTGCTAAGGTCATCGGTCTCTAGACTTACACACTACTTAAACTAACTTACAGTAGCTTAAGCTAAGAACAACACACACATTCATGCCCGAGGGAGGACTCAAACTTCCGGCGGGAGGACCACGCAATCCGTGACATGGCGCCTCAAACAACGCGGCCACTCCGCAGAGACAGGTAATATAACAATATATACAAGAGCCAAGAGGGAATAATAAGAGTGAACGACGAAGAACGAAGTGCTCGGACTAAAGAGGGCGTAAGACAGGGATGTAGTCTTTCGCCCCTACTGTTCAATCTGTGCATCGAAGAAACAGTGATGGAAGTCAAAGAAAGGTTCAGGAGTGGAATTAAAATTCAAGGTGAAAGGATATCAATGACACGATTCACTGGTGACATTGCTATCTTGAGTGAAAGTTAAGAAGAATTACATGTTCTGCTGAATGCAATGAACAGTCTAATGAGTACAGGATATGGACTGAAGTGAAGGAAGACGAAAGTAATGAGAAGTAGTAGAAATGAAAACAATGAGAAACTTAACACCAGGATTGATGGTAACGAATTAGATGAAGTTAAGGAATTCTGCTACCTAGGCAACAAAGTAGCCAATGACTGACTGAGCAAGGAGGATACCAAAAATACACTAGCACTGGCAAAAAAGGGCATTCATGACTAAGAGAAGTCTCCTAGTATCAAACAAAGGCCTTAGTTTGAGGAGGAAATTTCTGAGAATGCTACTTTTGGAGCATAGAATTGTATTGCAGTGGAACATGGACCGTGGGAAAACCAAAACAGAAGAAAATCGAAGCATTCGAGATGTGGTGCTACGGACAAACGATGAAAATTAGGTGGACTGATAAGGTAAGGAATGAGGAGGTTCTGCGCAGAGTCGCAGAGGGAAAGGATATGTGGAAAAAACTGTGTTGGAGAAGGGACACGTTGATAGGACATCTGTTAAGACATCAGGGAATGACTTCCATGGTACTAGAGGGTGCTTAGAGGGCAAAAACTGCAGAGGAAGAAATAGATTAGAATACACAAAAGAAAAAAAGAGAGAGACCTACGTATTCAGGAGGGTACAGCATTTATTCGCATGGGTCATGTAGAGATCACGTCTTAGAAAAGTCGTGAAAACACTTGACACGATGAAATAAAACCCTGTCTGGATCCCAATATTTTCTTTTTTATTACTAGTTTCAGTTTACTGAAAAGATCATCTTCAGACCTAAGATTGGGAATTATAGAAAAAATTAGGTGTTTATACAAAAATTACAGAACTTTAAACACGTATAGCCAATAGTGAAAAGACCAACGTTGACGATTTAAGTACAGAGAAAAAGTGTACAGTGTGGAATAACACTACAGATAACATAAAAGTAGCGGATTGATTATGAAAAAGCAAATTGATTGAGTTGAGACTTTTAAAGAACGTTAATTATTTTTGGCGTAATGAAGTCGCCAGGAGGAAGTGAAAAGACATCGCTCCGACCCTATCCTACCTCAGATACACGATATGCAAACATTTAGAAAAATTCCTCACCGTAACACATAGGATTTACTCTAGACTTCCGTTCTGGAGGCGTGAATGCGAACCTGACGACCTCAGTAGTTTCATCTCTATAAATTCATAATCAGCATTAGCATCGATTCTTGAGTTTCTCCCGGCGTATTTGATAATCAAAATATCCACGGGTATGCTGCCGGTCTATAGTGTCCAACGGGCACAATATTTCGGCGATCAAACATGTCGCCATCATCAGGTGAACTGACGGACTGAGCTCCTGTGAACGTGCCGGCACGGAGATCCGTACGCTATGGCTGCTCAGAGGGAACTGGGTTCGGTCGCGGCGGCGGCCGATTTAAATACCCTCCGCCCGCGGCGCGCTCCCTCCGCCGTCCGCGCCCAGCGCCACGGTCGCGCGGTGGAACAGATTGCGACGGCGTCTGAGATGACGTCGGTGTGATGGCTCTGTCCGCCGTGGTCGTCACAACTATACGTCTGCTCGATTTACTCTTGATTAACCCGATCGCTGGTTCCCAAGCCTTGCTAAGATTATAGCCACAGTCCCGGTTTATGAGGTCGTCATTGGTGCGAATTTCGATGGCCTCTCTAACAACGCTGTCCCAGTATCTCGACGTCTGTACCAGAATCCTCGTGCGGTCATACTCCATGGCGTGATTTTCCGACAAACAATGTTCAGCGACCGCCGACTTGCTCGGATACATCAGTCGAGTGTGCCTCTGGTGTTCACGGCATCGATCCTCGACGGTACGCATCGTCTGACCAATATACGACTTGCCACATTGACACGGAATCTGGTACACGCCGGCCTTCCTCAAACCGAGGTCATCTTTGGCGCTCCCTACTTGGAACATCTGAGAACTGTATTTCGAAAAAATGGGTACTCAGAGTGGCAGATTCAACGTGCTCTCCGCCCAACCACTGCAGCACAACCTGTTGAGATGGATGAAGTCACGAGGGAGGAGGTAGGCACTGCATTTATTCCATACACAGGCGCACTCTCGGGGAAAATCGCCCGCATTCTGAAGAAACACCGGGTCGGAACTGTGTTTTGTCCTCCAAATAAAACTCGTGCACTAGTGGGGAGCGCCAAAGATGACCTCGGTTTGAGGAAGGCCGGCGTGTACCAGATTCCGTGTCAATGTGGCAAGTCGTATATTGGTCAGACGATGCGTACCGTCGAGGATCGATGCCGTGAACACCAGAGGCACACTCGACTGATGTATCCGAGCAAGTCGGCGGTCGCTGAACATTGTTTGTCGGAAAATCACGCCATGGAGTATGACCGCACGAGGATTCTGGTACAGACGTCGAGATACTGGGACAGCGTTGTTACAGAGGCCATCGAAATTCGCACCAATGATGACCTCATAAACCGGGACTGTGGCTATAATCTTAGCAAGGCTTGGGAACCAGCGATCGGGTTAATCAAGAGTAAATCGAGCAGACGTATAGTTGTGACGACCACGGCGGACAGAGCCATCACACCGACGTCATCTCAGACGCCGTCGCAATCTGTTCCACCGCGCGACCGTGGCGCTGGGCGCGGACGGCGGAGGGAGCGCGCCGCGGGCGGAGGGTATTTAAATCGGCCGCCGCCGCGACCGAACCCAGTTCCCTCTGAGCAGCCATAGCGTACGGATCTCCGTGCCGGCACGTTCACAGGAGCTCAGTCCGTCAGTTCACCTGATGATGGCGACATGTTTGATCGCCGAAATATTGTGCCCGTTGGACACTATAGACCGGCAGCATACCCGTGGATATTTTGATTAGCATTAGCATCTTCTTTTACTGCGCCAATCCATTTTATTTATTCAGCGTAAATTTTACTGTGACTTTCGTAGAATTTCAAAGTCTGTCTGTATCTCCTTCTTCGGTATAATTTAGACCTAAATTTTCCCTGATTACTTTTCCGTCTCTCTTTTAGGATTCTTCTAATCTCTCTGTTTAAAATGAACGTTTGAGATATATGAAAACACTCCAGTATGATGATAAACTATCATTTTGAAACGTTTTATGCTCACTTTTGTTGTTATATAGAAGTAGTAGGCATCTTGTAACGTAGCTGCAGCTAATAAGTGTGTAACTACAACAAATATGCTACGTAGGTACAACCAATATTGCCTGTGTTCGTTCGTCTGTGAAAGTGGACTCGATAAGCAACCTGAGCTATCAGTAAACGGAATCTAACCTGCATAACACTGTGTGCGTTTCGTATGAGTGTCAGTTTCACTGTCATTTAAGCCCTCAACAGATCGTTACATGAAAAACTTACAACTAACATTTGGATAAGCTATCTGACTGCGTATTTGAATATGAAAAACTATAGGTACAAATGAACCTGTAACAATAAATACCTAAGCTACCTGACTGCGAATTTGAATAAGAATTTACAAGTGCTACAGAATATGACTTGTGTAACGGAATGTACTGGATTAGAGTACATGACATGTTGTGGTGTATCAGTCTCTTTGTTTTGGTCGTAAGTTTTGCACTCACCTCTTCAGATGACTTCCTTTTTCCATGAGGTTTACAGCAATTCGCAGCACCATGCAGCAGCAGCGGCTAAAGCTTATTGTTACTAAGAATGAATTTAATAAAAAGGAGTTCGCTTGGGTCATGTTAGCTACCAAATAACTTTTGAGAAGAAATTTCATAGATTAAGTCTGTTTAAAAACTTCAGAATCATCTCAACCCATAACCAATAATAGACAATACAATTACAGTAACACAGGTTCTAACGGTTCTCTTTAATATTCTATATTGGTTTTATGCTTTTTGATTCTACGTTTGATAAGAGGTTAGCATTAATAATCTCTTTAGGTAGTTGAGAGTGTTAGAAGCAGAGTATCTTATAGGAGGCAAAAATAAATGTTTGTTTTCAATTTAAATGAGCGCCAGGCTCCCTACAAGATTATCAAACGGGTTTTCATCTAAATACAGTCAAGGCCGAAGTTCACATATCTACGACAAATGGTATCTCTGAAAGTATTTGAACTCTCGCAAAATTAACTCATGGAACTATTCAGATTTAAATTAAATAATGTTATTAAATGATTTTATCATGTTTGCTCTTGTGGATAGCTGTAAGAAGAGTTAATATTCGCCGCGTAATGGCGGCCAATTGTTGCCAGTCAGCGATTACTGCTTTCGTCTTCTTGATAGCTGAAAAATACTAATTATTCTCTCTTTTCAATTAAAACATTGCTATTAGTGGCTGGCATGTTCTTGAAACAATATAATGAACTCACTTTTACACATACATTTCCATCAATAACCTGATACACACCTTTTTACACATACATTTCCATCAATAACCTGATAAACACCTTTCTTTTATCGTCTAGTCGAAAGAACAAAAATAACATGTGCTAGCGTTCAACGCTACACACAATACCTATCGAACAATAGTAACATGAGAATCAGAAACAGCAGAAGAGCGAGAAATAACTTATCTTTTCCATCTTCTATAGTCATACAAAGATATAAATGTTTTATTTCACGCTATTCTTTACTGCGATATTGTTTATCATCGTTATTGTCTTTCCCTACCGTAGTATCGACGTTATATTTTTTGTAAATAATTTTATATTTTTTTCACAATTGACTTTTAGTAGCCGGCCGTGGTGGTCGTGCGGTTCTAGGCGCTCCAGTCCGGAGCCGCGCTGCTGCTACGGTCGCAGGTTCGAATCCTGCCTCGGTCATGGGTGTGTGTGATGTCCTTAGGTTAGTTAGGTTTAAGTAGTTCTAAGTTCTAGGGGACTGATGACCACAGCAGTTGAGTCCCATAGTGCTCAGAGCCATTTGACTTTTCGCCTGGTCTGTTTGGTCTTATTCATCATTCTTATTCACACTTAACACGCATTAAACATCACAAAAGGGACACTGCACGGTCCCCTCGGCTACAAGGAACATACTTTTCCATTGTCTGGATCTTGTAGACCACGAGTGTCACTTTAAGATCGTTCAATTGTAATTCTTATTCACTTGCATTACAGTATGTGTATTTAGTTCAGTTAGCTTGATATATTTTGTTTTTGAAGGCTGGGGACTGATAATTGACATTAAGCTCCTCCAATTGGACGCGGACCGCAGGGAAACCCTAGAAAACCTCGGCGGAGCTAACAAATTAACAAATTATATCATCTACATTGATTAATGCAGATTGCCTCTAAACGCTATCATAACATGGACATACATACATGATAAATAATATTTCACTGAAACAAAAAAACAGATACATAAATATTACATAATAGTGTTCATTGCTTTTATTGTGTTGCATTAGTTGGTAGTTCTGTCATGATATTAAATGATTTTGTTGGCGGCGACTTCCTCGTTGCGCAGCTGTGTCGATGACGTCATCTCACGCCATAGCCACGTCTCGTGCCCTTTGCTATGGAGCGTCGGCTGGAAACCGATGTCTTCTTGCTTGAACGCCCGCCTGGAACCGGCGTTCTGCAGTCGAAGGCGGAACCATCGTTGTTCTATCAGCCTGGTGTGTCAGCAGTATGGTGGGGTTGCGCACCGTCCGCTCCCGTCCTCCGTATGGCACATAATGCGGTCTCGTACAGTTCATGGAACAAATGAACATATGTTATAGTTGACTGTTTGCCACCAGATGTTAAAGCTGTGGTTAGGAACGGATTGATAGGTAATATTGCTTTGTCAAGTCACAGGCCTTGTCACTGGTCAATTTCTTTCTATTGCATGAAACATGGTGTTAAAGAATGTAGTAGATTGGATGCCTGATTACACATTCACATATCTGATGCAATCAGTTCATTATAAAAATTAATGTTTTATATTTTCTTTATTCGATATATTTACACTGTAGTCGTCGTTTCTCAAACGTCCTACTACGCTGTTCGTAGCATCGTATTGTTGGCGCACCAAAGTAGCGTCCAAACCAAAGATATTGTATTCACCTGTTCGAATCCACACTTATCACGATTTTTGTGTCTCATCCCACTGCATAAACATATGTTTTGCCATTGTTCGTACATCGTACGGCTAACGCTGCACTCCACACAGGGGTTCACCATCCAAGTTTATCAATTACAGTTTACAAAGTTCACACTTCACTTGCTACTACCAACATACCTTTTACAGTTCTTGTTAGTATTGCCTGCAGTATGACTTTGCAAACAGTGCATTATATGATCTTGGTCTGATCGTTCACATAGCAACACAAATGTCCGGATGATCAAAAAGTCAGTATAAATTTGAAAACTGAATAAATCACGGAATAATGTAGATAGAGAGGTACAAATTGACACACATGCTTGGAATGACATGGGGTTTTATTAGAACTAAAAAAATACAAAAGTTCAAAAAATGTCTGACAGATGGCGCTTCATCTGATCAGAATAGCAATACTTAGCATAACAAAGAAAGACAAAGCAAAGATGATGTTGTTTACAGGATATGCTCAATATGTCCACCATCATTCCTCAACAATAGCTGTAGTCGAGGAATAATGTTGTGAACTGCACTGTAAAGCATGTCCGGAGTTATGATGAGGAATGGGCGTCGGATGTTGTCTTTCAGCATCCCTAGAGATGTAGGTCGATCACGATACACTTGCGACTTCAGGTAAACCCAAAGCCAATAACCGCACGGACTGAGGTCTGGGAACCTGGGAGGCCAAGCATGACGAAAGTGGCAGCTGAGCACACAATCATCATCAAACGACGCGCGCAAGAGATCTTTCACGAGTCTAGCAATTTTTTTTTGTTCTAATAAAACCCCATGTCATTCCAAGCATGTGTGTCAATTTTTACCTCTCTATCTACATTATTCCGTGGTTTATTAAGTTTTCAAATTTATACTGACTTTTTGATCACCCGCTATATAAACATAATACAAGGAAGTGAAAGAGTATTATGCACTTCATGCCACATTTTTCTTTTCACACATTTGGTAAATGACTTTGCACTATTTTCATGTTTATAGCCAACGAAATAATTTGCATTATTCATTTATATTATGATCAGGACCACTACGCATGTTCTTGCTTAATAAACAAGTAGCGAAAATGGGCATTCAATATTAACGTTAAAATTTTATCTTTAAAGCTCCAAAGGTGAGCAACGTCATGCCCGTAAATGGCATGTTTTGAAAACTATACCTAATTCTCTGTCTCAAAGTACAGCATCATAGATGTCACATGGTGTTTGCTTATAAGAAGCTAAAACACACATCTTTGTATTTTCATATTTGTTACGTGACAGATT
This sequence comes from Schistocerca cancellata, assembly GCF_023864275.1. NCBI lineage: Eukaryota > Metazoa > Arthropoda > Insecta > Orthoptera > Acrididae > Schistocerca > Schistocerca cancellata. Next base: position 312,589,204 of record NC_064630.1, on the reverse strand, counting down.
GAAGTATTCAAGATAATCATCAATTAAATATCCACCATGTACCCCACAAAATTTTATACATACTAAATCTATTATTGAGTAACTGACGTAAGCCAGTATCATGATTAAATAAATAGTAGTGGACTTAAGGTATCTTATCTTCACTATATTTTCCTACGTTTTCAAATGTTTCACGACTTTAGTATTCATTTCAACACGAATGACCATATTATTTAACAACCACAAAAGGTTACATACACTCCTGGAAATTGAAATAAGAACACCGTGAATTCATTGTCCCAGGAAGGGGAAACATTATTGACACATTCCTGAGGTCAGATACATCACATGATCACACTGACTGAACCACAGGCACATAGACACAGGCAACAGAGCATACACAATTTCGGCACTAGTACAGTGTATATCCACCTTTCGCAGCAATGCAGGCTGCTATTCTCCCATGGAGACGATCGTAGAGATGCTGGATGTAGTCCTGTGGAACGGCTTGCCATGCCATTTCCACCTGGCGCCTCAGTTGGACCAGCGTTCGTGCTGGACGTGCAGACCGCGTGAGACGACGCTTTATCCAGTCCCAAACATGCTCAATGGGGGACAGATCCGGAGATCTTGCTGGCCAGGGTAGTTGACTTACACCTTCTAGAGCACGTTGGGTGGCACGGGATACATGCGGACGTGCATTGTCCTGTTGGAACAGCAAGTTCCCTTGCCGGTCTAGGAATGGTAGAACGATGGGTTCGATGACGGTTTGGATGTACCGTGCACTGTTCAGTGTCCCCTCGACGATCACCAGTGGTGTACGGCCAGTGTAGGAGATCGCTCCCCACACCATGATGCCGGGTGTTGGCCCTGTGCGCCTCGGTCGTATGCAGTCCTGATTGTGGCGCTCACCTGCACGGCGCCAAACACGCATACGACCATCATTGGCACCAAGGCAGAAGCGACTCTCATCGCTGAAGACGACACGTCTCCATTCGTCCCTCCATTCACGCCTGTCGCGACGCCACTGGAGGCGGGCTGCACGATGTTGGGGCGTGAGCGGAAGACGGCCTAACGGTGTGCGGGACCGTAGCCCAGCTTCATGGAGACGGTTGCGAATGGTCCTCGCCGATACTCCAGGTGCAACAGTGTCCCTAATTTGCTGGGAAGTGGCGGTGCGGTCCCCTACGGCACTGCGTAGGATCCTACGGTCTTGGCGTGCATCCGTGCGTCGCTGCGGTCCGGTCCCAGGTCGACGGGCACGTGGACCTTCCGCCGACCACTGGCGACAACATCGATGTACTGTGGAGACCTCACGCCCCACGTGTTGAGCAATTCGGTGGTACGTCCACCCGGCCTCCCGCATGCCCACTATACGCCCTCGCTCAAAGTCCGTCAACTGCACATACGGTTCACGTCCACGCTGTCGCGGCATGCTACCAGTGTTAAAGACTGCGATGGAGCTCCGTATGCCACGGCAAACTGGCTGACACTGACGGCGGCAGTGCACAAATGCTGCGCAGCTAGCGCCATTCGACGGCCAACACCGCGGTTCCTGGTGTGTCCGCTGTGCCGTGCGTGTGATCATTGCTTGTACAGCCCTCTCGCAGTGTCCGGAGCAAGTATGGTGGGTCTGACACACCGGTGTCAATGTGTTCTTTTTTCCATTTCCAGGAGTGTAGTTCTTTATAACCAGATAAAATACCTCCATAACTTACACTCTAGACATGTAACACATAAATTTCTCATGCTACAGTACAATTTCTTATGAAATGAATCTCTTTAAATCTTTGTAAGGATATAATACTTTTATTTTTCCATTACTTATATCCGCTACAAGGTAGCTGCAATTGTGCGGTATCTGCAGAATTTTGTATGGGCCTGTGTATAACATGTGCCACTTTTTATTTTTCTTAGCAATTAGGGAAGATTTTGGGTGGCTCCTTATTAAGACTAAGTCATCCACTTGATATTCCATATTTTTATTTGTAGCCTTGTCATTCTGTAATTTTCTTTGTTGAGCACACTTTGTCATGTTACTTTTCTCTGGACGTTGTAAGTTTGGCATCGGTAAATTGCATTCATTGGGTTCCGTGGTGCGGAATAAAAATTCGTTGGGCGTGTAGCCTGTTGACGGATGAGGCAAATTGTTATGTAAGTTCTCAAACAACGGTACCAGTTCCGTCCATTCTGTATGTTGTTTCTGTGCGTAAGTTCTTATAAATCGGTTTAGTTCGCGGAAGATTCTTTCCACCGGGCTAGCTTCGGGATGGAAGCGGGCAACTAATATATGCGTGATATTTTGTTCGCGTAAAAATGCCCTCCACTGTTGACCCGTAAAATATTTTGTATTGTCCGTCAAAATATTGAGGTTTCCCCATGTTCGGTATGTAGTCCTTTAATACACGTTGTGTCATGTGTTTAGCTATGGTGGTTTTCATCAGATATAGCTTCACATACTTCGTAAACGTATCGTAAACGCAAAGAAATATTTTGTTCCGCCACGAGCGGTGGGTAGTGGTCTCGCGACGTCCACGGATACAAGTTGAAGTGGACTGATACGGATAATCGGATGTAGCTTCGTTTTACTGCTTTGATTGTTGTGTTTTACTTTCTGACAAATTTCACATGTTTTTACTACCTTTTGTACTACACGTTTGAGGTTTGGAATGTAACAGTACCGCCGGCCGCTGTGATCGAGCGGTTCTAGGAGCTTCAGTCCGGAACCGCGCGGCTGCTACGGTCGCAGATTCGAATCCTGCCTCGGGCATGGATGTGTGTGGTGTCCTTACGTTATTTATGTTTAAGTAGCTCTAAGTCTAGGGGACTGATCACCTCACATGTTAAGACCCATAGTGCTTAGAGCCATTTGAACCATTTTGTAACAGTACCGTCGTATGATGGCTATACATTTTTGTGTTCCCGCGTGCCCCCACACGTAATGGGTGTACCAAACAAAATTTCCTATGCATTTGTCTGGAATACACAGGCACCACATTTCGGAATCTGCATCGTTCCTGTGATGCAGTACATTGTTCTCTAGTTTGTAATGCAAGGTGTCGTTGTTTGTTTGCTTGTGTCTTATTGCCTGTTTTATTTTCTCGCACTTAGGATTCGCATCTTGGAATTGTACAATGTTCCTGCATGGGTGTAGATATTCGCGTTGGTGGTGTTACGACGTCATGAGTAAATCTGTGAATTTACACAGGCTCTATAACTTCTACCAATTGTTATATACCTATCGGCAGACGAGACAACGTGTCCGCAATTACATTATCCTTTCCTTTAATGTACATAATCTTTAAATCATATTCCTGTAAAACTAGCGCCCAGTGGGCTAATCTGGCATGTAATAACTTACAAGTTAACAGAAAACTAGAAGCCTGATGATCACAAATCAATTTTATCTTCTTGCCAAACACATAATAATGGAATTTCTGTAGTGTCCAGACGACACGTAGTGCTTCCAACAACGTGGCGGAATATGGTCTTTCACACTTGGTAAGCACTCTGCTAGTGAACGGTATAACCCTTTCCTCACTGTTCCCATCTGTTTTTTCTAATTGAAAAAAACACGATCCTAAACTATAAGATGAAGAATCTGTTGCGATACAGAAATCTTTGTCCATGTCCGGATGATCTAGTATTTGAGCGTTCACTAATGCCAGTTCGATCTCCTCGAAGGCTTGCTGACATTCTTCGGACCAGTCCCATGTAATGTTCTTGCGCAACAAGGTGAGCAACGCTTCATTGTTGAGCAGCTGATTTGGTACAAATCGCCTATAAAAGGAAACCAACCCGATTAACGATTTTAATTGTTTTTCGTTGGTAGGTTTTGGAAATTGTTTAACGGCTTGAATCTTCTTGCCATCTGGCATTATGCCTAATGGTGAAATAATATGTCCGAGAAACTTAAGTTGTTCTCTCCCAAATTTAGATTTTTCGAGATTTGCAGTTATACCTGCCTCTGCTAGTCTACTTAACACTCTTCCCAAAATTTCTAAGTGCTCTTCCCATGTGGGTGTGGCCACTAAAAGATCGTCCACGTACAGATTCACTTTCTCCAACAAATCTGAGCCTAACGCTTGGTGCAGAGCAGTACTAAACACTCCGGCGCTTACGTTAACTCTGAATGGTAATACTTTAAATTGATAACTCCTTCCATTAAAGATGAAGGCTGTATATTTTCTAGATTCTTCAGTTAATGGGATTTGCTAATAGCTACTTCTCAAGTCGATCGATGTCAGGTATTCTACTCCATAAAATTTTTGTAGCTGTTCCTCTAGGCTTGCTGGCCTTGTCCGCATTGGTACAATAATTTTGTTTATGCTCCGTGCATCTATAACGAGTCTAATCTTTCCTCCTGGCTTAGCTACGGCTACTAGAAGACTGCTGTATGGTGATAGGGATGGTTCTATTATTCCCCAGTGCACCATCTTTTTGATTTCTTTATTCACCCCTTCAATAGAGTATGAAGCATGATAGTAGGTTTCGTGGGGTACCACCTCTATGTTGTACACATACCCTCTCATAATTCCCGGTCTTTCTGACAATACTTCTCCGTAATGTGTTAACAACTGATGAGATGTTGCCGCGGAGATATTGTCAAAAAATCTGACTCTCGCACTTTGCTGTCAATAATTTTTGTCCAGCTAAGTGAGTCATCTTAAACTGTGTCTGACTAATATTTTTCTTGTCCCTTTAAGTCGCTGCGTATTTGTATACTTCGGCAATATTTATCTTGTATATTTTCTTTTCGTATTAAATCCAGTACAACCCGTCTATTTTCATTCATCATGGTAACCCTTCCGCTCGAGAGGTCAATTTGCGCCTTTCTCTCGCTAAGAAAGTCGCACCCCAAGATGCAGGCCACTCGTATTTCTTTTACCACTAGAAAAGCACACTTTATGGTTTCTTTTCCGAAGTACACCTGGTATTGAATATTCTGTGTCTGTTCACTAGTGGCTCTAGTAACACGATAGTTTTGTACTGGGTATAAAGGCAATTTGCAGTTATAACTTAAAGTTTTAAAAAGATCATAGCTCAGTACATGAGTTGTAGATCCGGTGTCTACATATACCTTTACGGGAACGTTATTTATTCGTGCTTTCAATATGGTTTGCACTATCTCTTCCTCCTTGTTATCACAATTATGCGGTTCTGTTAATAAATCATGTTGCATGGTATTGCCTTGTTGATATCTCAGCAGACTGATATTGCTTTGTAAATGTTTCTGAGATGTGCCCCAGCTCTGTCCGTCGACCGACAATTGGGAGCTTATTGCTGTCGATTCTCGTATGACGGTCGCGAAACGTTATTGCTTCCTTCACCTGTTATTTCAGCGATTCTCGCGCCACTATTACTATCCACCCACGGCTGTGGTATTACATTTGCGTTTGGCATCGGGTTCCGATTGACACCGTGATAATTGCTATGGTTTACTGTCAGTGATACCACTGTACCGGATAGTTGTGATTATTCCGACTATTATTTTGATTAGGCCATTGCTCTTCATTCGTCCTTCTTCTTTTTTTTTTTTGGTCATCAGTCTACTGACTGGTTTGATGCGGCCCGCCATGAATTACTTTCCTGTGCTAACATCTTCATCTCAGAGTAGCACTTGCAACCTACGTCCTCAATTATTTGCTTGACGTATTCCAATCTCTGTCATCCTCTACAGTTTTTGCCACCTACAACTCCCTCTAGTACCATGGAAGTCATTCCCTCATGTCTTAGCAGATGTCCTATCATCCTGTCCCTTCTCCTTATCGGTGTTTTCCACATGTTCCTTTCCTCTCAGATTCTGCGTAGAACCTCCTCATTCCTTACCTTATTAGTCCACCTAATTTTCAACATTCGTCTATAGCACCACATCTCAAATGCTTCGATTCTCTTCTGTTCCGGTTTTCCCACAGTCCATGTTTCACTACCATACAATGCTGTACTCCAGACGTACATCCTCAGAAATTTCTTCCTCAAATTAAGGCCGGTATTTGATATTAGTAGATTTCTCTTGGCCAGAAATGCCTTTTTTGCCATAGCGAGTCTGCTTTTGATGTCTTCCTTGCTCCGACCGCCATTGGTTACTTTACTGCCAAGGTAGCAGAATTCCTTAACTTCATTGACTTCGTGGCCATCAATCCTGATGTTAAGTTTCTCGCTGTTCTCATTTCTACTACTTCTCATTACCTTCGTCTTTCTCCGATTTACTCTCAAACCATACTATGTACTCATTAGACTGTTCATTCCGTTCAGCAGATCATTTAATTCTTCTTCACTTTCATTCAGGATAGCAATGTCATCAGCGAATCGTATCATTGATATCCTTTCACCTTGTATTTTAATTCCACTCCTAAACCTTTCTTTTATCTCCATCATTGCTTCCTCGATGTACAGATTGAAGAGTAGGAGCGAAAGGCTACAGCCTTGTCTTACACCCTTCTTAATACGAGCACTTCGTTCTTGGTCGTCCACTCTTATTATTCCCTCTTGGTTGTTGTACATATTGTGTATGACCCGTCTCTCCCTATAGCTTACCCCTACTTTTTACAGAATCTCGAACAGCTTGCATCATTTTATATTGTCGAACGCTTTTTCCAGGTCGACAAATCCTATGAAAGTGTCTTGATTTTTCTTTGGCCTTGCTTCCATTATTAGCCGTAACGTCAGAATTGCCTCACTCGTCCCTTTACTTTTCCTAAAGCCAAACTGATCGTCACCTAGCGCATTCTCAATTTTCTTCTCCATTCTTCTGTATATTATTCTTGTAAGCAGCTTCGATGCATGAGCTGTTAAGCTGATTGTGCGATAATTCTGGCACTTGTCAGCTCTTGCCGTCTTCGGAATTATGTGGATGATGCTTTTCCGAAAGTCAGATGATAAATCGCCAGCTCATATATTCTATACACCAACGTGAATAGTCGTTTTGTTGCCACTTCCCCCAATGATTTTAGAAATTCTGATGGAATGTTATCTATCCCTTCTGCCTTATTTGACCGTAAGTCCTCCAAAGCTCTTTTAAATTCCGATTCTAATACTGGATCCCCTATCTCTTCTAAATCGACTTCTGTTTCTTTTTCTATCACATCAGACGAATCTTCACCCTCAAAGAAGCTTTCAATGTATTGTTTCCACCTATCTGCTCTCTCCTCTGCATTTAACAGTGGAATTCCCGTTGCACTCTTAATGTTACCACCGTTGCTTTTAATGTCACCAAAGGTTGTTTTGACTTTCCTGTATGCTGAGTCTGTCCTTCCGACAATCATATCTTTTTCGATGTCTTCACATTTTTCCTGCAGCCATTTCGTCTTAGCTTCCCTGCACTTCCTATTTATTTCATTCCTCAGCGACTTGTATTTCTGTATTCCTGATTTTCCCGGAACATGTTTGGACTTCCTCCTTTCATCAATCAACTGAAGTATTTCTTCTGTTACCCATGGTTTCTTCGCAGCTACCTTCTTTGTACCTATGTTTTCCTTCCCAACTTCTGTGATGGCCCTTTTTAGAGATGTCCATTCCTCTTCAACTGTACTGCCTACTATGCTATTCCTTTTTGCTGTATCTATAGCGTTAGAGAACTTCAAACGTATCTCATCATTCCTTAGTACTTCCGTATCCCACTTCTTTGCGTATTGATTCCTCCTGACTGATGTCATGAACTTCAGCCTACTCTTCATCACTACTATATTGTGATCTGAGTCAATATCTGCTCCTGGGTGCGCCTTACAATCCAGTATCTGATTTCGGAATCTCTGTCTGACCATGATGTGATCTAATTGAAATCTTCCCGTATCTCCCGGCCTTTTCCAAGTATACCTCCTCCTCTTGTGATTCTTGAACAGGCTATTCGCTATTACTAGCTGAAACTTGTTACAGAACTCAATTAGTCTTTCTCCTCTTCCATTCCTTGTCCCAAGCCCATATTCTCCTGTAACTTTTTCTTCTACTCCTTCCCCTACAACTGCATTCCAGTCGCCCATGACTATTAGATTTTCGTCCCCCTTTACATACTGCATTACCCTTTCAATATCCTCATACACTTTCTCTATCTGTTCATCTTCAGCTTGCGACGTCGGCATGTATACCTGAACTATCGTTGTCGGTGTTGGTCTGCTGTCGATTCTGATTAGAACAACCCGGTCACTGAACTGTTCACAGTAGCACACCTTCTGCCCTACCTTCCTATTCATAACGAATACTACGCCTGTTATATCATTTTCTGCTGCTGTTGATATTACCCGATACTCATCTGACTAGAAATCGTTGTCTTCCTTCCACCTCACTTCACTGACCCCTACTATATGTATGTTGAGCCTTTGCATTTCCCTTTTCAGATTTTCTAGTTTCCTTACCACGTTCAAGCTTCTGACATTCCACGCCCCGACTCGTAGAACGTTATCCTTTCGTTGATTATTCAATCTTTTTCTCATGGTAACCACCACCTTGGCAATCCCCTCCCGGAGATCCGAATGGGGGACTATTCCGGAATCTTTTGCCAATGGAGAGATCATCATGACACTTCTTCAAAAATGGCTCTGAGCACTATGGGACTCAACATCTTAGGTCATAAGTCCCCTAGAACTTAGAACTACTTAAACCTAACTAACCTAAGGACATCACACACACCCATGCCCGGGGCAGGATTCGAACCTGCGACCGTAGCAGTCCCGCGGTTCCGGACCGCAGCGCCAGAACCGCTAGACCACCGCGGCCTGCACACTTCTTCAATTACAGGCCACATGTCCAGTGGATACACGTTAGGTGTCTTTAATACAGTGGTTTCCATTGCCTTCTGCATCCTCATGTCGTTGATCATTGCTGATTCTTCCGCCTTTAGGCGTAATTTCCCACCCCTAGGACAAGAGAGTGCCCTGAACCTCTATCCGCTCCTCCGCCCTCTTTGACAAGGCCGTTGGCAGAATGAGGCTGACTTCTTATGCCGGAAGTCTTCGGCCGCCAATGCTGATTATTTATCAAAATTTAGGCAGTGGCGAGGATCGAACCCGGGACGAAGACGTTTTGATTATGAATCAAAGACGCTACCCCTTTTTTTTTAAATTTTTCACTTTTTTTTAAATTTCATTTTGTTCGTTGTATATGATCGGGGCGGACGTCGTAAGACACCCTTTTAAGTTCGTTGTTGATCCATTAACTCAGTTTTTTTATTACAGAAGGCGGCTAACCCTCTGACCGAGCACGCTGAGCTACCGTGGCGGCTTAGACCACGGGTACCCTCCCTCATTCGTCCTACGCTTGTTATTCTGATTACCTTTATTGTTGTTATATCTGGGATGGTATCGATCTTCACATGGACGTTTTTTATTATACGGCATCTGCCCATTTCCATTCTCTTATTCTGTTCGTCATGTGATTCTCCTTAACTATTCTTGTTGTTCCCATTGTTGGGATTACTATTCCGGTTCTCATATTTTCTCAGCGAAAAGTTCCCGTTTTCCCGGTCACGATTCGTACTGCATTCCTCTTCTGATAAGTCTATCTCATGTAACACCGATAAATATCTATCCAGATTGTCTTCTGCAACATCAATTAATTTACCACGAATGTGACCTGGTAAGCGCAGTTTTAGAATACGAATCACATCCCGTGCTGATATTGGTTCATCCCAAAATCTTGTTTTATTAATATATTTTTCAAAGTATTTCCGCAGGGTACCTTGCATTGAATTGTACGCCAGTTGACTATAGAGGGTGTTACAAAAAGGTGAGGCCAAACTTTCAGGAAACATTCCTCTCACACAAATAAAGAAAAGATGTTACGTGGTCATGTGTCCGGAAACGCTTAATTTCCATCTTACAGCTCATTTTAGTTTCGTCAGTATATACTGTACTTCCTCGATTCACCGCCAGTTGGCCCAATTGAAGGAAGGTAATGTTGACTTCGGTGCTTGTGTTGACATGCGACTCATTGATCTACAGTACTAGCATCAAGCACATCAGTACATAGCATCAACAGGTTAGTGTTCATCACGAACGTGGTTTTGCAGTCAGTGCAATGTTTACAAATGCAGAGTTGGCAGATGCCCATTTGATGTATGGATTAGCACGAGGCAATAGCCGTGGCGCGGTACGTTTGTATCGAGACAAATTTCCAGAACGAAGGTGTCCCGACAGGAAGACGTTCGAAGCAATTGATCGGCGTCTTAGGGAGCACGGAACATTCCAGCCTATGACTCGCGACTGGGGACAACTGCAAGGGACGAAGCAATTCTTCGTGCAGTTGACAATAACCCTAATGTCAGCGTCAGAGAAGTTGCTGCTGTACAAGGTAACGTTGACCACGTCACTGTATGGAAAGTGCTACGGGAGAACCAGTGGTTTCCGTACCATGTACAGCGTGTGCAGGCACTATCAGCACCTGATTGGCCTCCACGGGTACACTTCTGCGAATAGTTCATCCAACAATGTGTCAATCCTCATTTCAGTGCAAATGTTCTCTTTACGGATGAGGCTTCATTCCAGCGTGATCAAATTGTAAATTTTCACAGTCAACATGTGTGGACTGACGAGAATCCGCACGCAGTTGTGCAATCACGTCATCAATGTGAACGTTTGGGCAGGCATTGTTGGTGATGTCTTGATTGGGCCCCATGTTCTTCCAACTACGCTCAATGGAGCACGTTATCATGATTTCATACGGGATATTCTACCTGTGCAGCTAGAACATGTGCCTTTGCAAGTACGACACAACATGTGGTTCATGCACGATGAAGCTCCTGCACATTTCAGTCGAAATGTTCGTACGCTTCTCAACAACAGATTCGGTGACCGATGGATTAGTAGAGGCGGACCAATTCCATGGCCTCCACGCTCTCCTGACCTCAACCCTCTTTACTTTTATTTATGGGAGCATTTGAAAGCTCTTGCCTACGCAACCTCGGTACCAAATGTAGACACTCTTCGTGCTCGTATTGTGGACGGCTGTGATACAATACGCCATTCTCGAGGGCTGCATCAGCGCATCAGGGATTCCATGCGACGGAGGGTGGATGCATGTATCCTCGATAACGGAGGACATTTTGAACATTTCCTGTAACAAAGTGTTTGAAGTCACGCTGGTGCGTTCTGTTGCTATGTGTTTCCATTCCATGATTAATGTGATTTGAAGAGAAGTAATAAAATGAGCTCTAACATGGAAAGTAAGCGTTTCCGGACACATGTCCACATAACGTATTTTCTTTCTTTGTGTGTTTCCTGAAAGTTTGGCCGTACCTTTTTGTAATACCCTGTATACTTCTATCTTAGCGCGTTCTTGTATTGCCTTTGACCAATATCGGTCTGAAATGAAATGTCGTGTGATGAGGGCCACCCGTCGGGTAGACCGTTCGCCTGGTGCAAGTTTTTCGTTTTGACGCCACCTCGGCGACCTGCGCGTCGATGGGGATGAAATGATGATGATTAGGACAACACAACGCCCAGTCCCTGAGCAGAGAAAATCTCCGATCCAACCGGGAATCGAGCCCGGGCCCTTTGGATTGACAGTCTGTCGCGCTGGCCACTCAGCTACCGGGGGCGGACAATATCGGTCTGAAAATGTACTAAGCGCTGCTCGGAACATTTGCGTGGCATTTGGGCATTTACTTGCCCCCATATGATTAAATGCTATACTAAACACTCCTGGGTGCATTTTTTTTTTTTTTTTTTTTTTTTTTTTATTGGACTTGTAGTCCGGGAATTGCAGTGACGCAGTCACTGCACAGTGGAAATTTACTGGCTCACCAACACAGTTAGACCGGTGCATTTTTAAGTGGCATTGGACATTTCTGGCTGGCTTCAGTTTTTTCACCTGCGAGTTGACATGCTTCGACTGTGCTCTGTTTACAAACATCTGCACCGTTAGTTACTTGCCGCAAAGCAGTCTTTACTTTATTGTCTATTTGTTCCGAGATCTGACTTTCCTTCTCCGTTAGCCAAGCTCGGAATTCCTGTTCTACATTCTTAGCTTGTTCGGATAAATGTTGGTCTATAGTTTCCTTTTGTACTACTTCAAATTTCTCCTTACGGTTTGTAGATTGTTCGACCTCGTCTTTTGAAACGGTATGAGCCGTTTGCAACGTTTGCGTGCTATGTTGCTGACTATGTTCGGCAATTCAGTATATGCTCGTTTTATTTCATTTATCTCCGACTGTACTTTATCAAACTGTTCATTTATACGTTCTATTAAGGCTTTGTCTCTTTCTTTTGTTTCTTCTCCCCGTAACCTGTCCCTTGGTTTCATTTCTTCTTCCCGTAACCTGTCACTGTCTTCCAACTTCCTAAGAAATTCCGCAAACGGGTCGGGTATCGGCGAACATACAGGCGTCGTCGTCTATCTATTCATTGTGATACTGCTGTTTGCTCTAGCAGCGGCTACCTGATTTCTTGCCGGCCGCTGTAGCCTAGCCTTCTAGGCGCTTCAGTCCGGAATCGCGCTGCTGCAGCGGTCGCAGGTTCGAATCCTACATCTACATCTACATCAACATTTATACTCCGCAAGCCACCCAAAGGTGTGCGGCGGAGGGCACTTTACGTGCCACTGTCATTACCTCCCTTTTCTGTTCCAGTCGCGTATGGTTCGCGGGAAGAACGACTGTCTGAAAGCCTCCGCGCTCGAATCTCTCTAATTTTACATTCGTGATCTCCTCTGGAGGTATAAGTAGGGGGAAGCAGTATATTGGATACCTCATACAGAAACGCATCCTCTTGAAACCTAGCGAGCAAGCTACACCGCGATGCAGGGCGCCTCTCTTGCAGAGTCTGCCACTTGAGTTTGCTAAACATCTCCGTAACGCTATCACGGTTACCAAATAATCCTGTGACGAAACGCGCCGCTCTTCTTTGGATCTTCTCTATCTCCTCCGTCAACCCGATCTGGTACGGATCCCACACTGATGAGCAATACTCAAGTATAGGTCGAACGAGTGTTTTGTAAGCCACCTCCTTTGTTGATGGACTACATTTTCTAAGGACTCTCCAAATGAATCTCAACCTGGTACCCGCCTTACCAACAATTAATTTTATATGATCATTCCACTTCAAGTCGTTCCGCACGCATACTCCCAGATATTTTACAGAAGTAACTGCTACCAGTGTTTGTTCCGCTATTATATAATCATACAATAAAGGATCCTTCTTTCTATGTATTCGCAATACATTACATTTGTCTATGTTAGGGGTCAGTTGCCACTCCCTGCACCAAGTGCCCATCCGCTGCAGATCTTCCTGCATTTCGCTACAATTTTCTAATGCTGCAACTTCTCTGTATACCACAGCATCATCCGCGAAAAGCCGCATGGAACTTCCGACACTATCTACTAGGTCATTTATATATATTGTGAAAAGCAATGGTCCCATAACACTCCCCTGTGGCACTCCAGAGGTTACTTTAACGTCTGTAGACGTCTCTCCATTGATAACAACATGCTGTGTACTGTTTGCTAAAAACTCTTTAATCCAGCCACACAGCTGGTCTGATATTCCGTAGGCTCTTACTTTGTTTGCCGGCCGCGGTGGTCTCGCGGTTCTAGGCGCTCAGTTCGGAGCAGCGCGACTGCTACGGTCGCAGGTTCGAATCCTGCCTCGGGCGTGGATGTGTGTGATGTCCTTAGGTTGGTTAGGTTTAAGTAGTTCTAAGTTCTAGAGGACTGATGACCACAGATGTCAAGTGCCATAGTGCTCAGAGCCATTTGAACCATTTTTTTGAACTGCAGTGCGGTCTTCCTCTGTGAAAGAGCTTTGGAAAAAGGTGTTTAGTATTTTAGCTTGCCATCCTCTGTTTCAATGCCATTATGATCTCGGAGTGTCTGGATATGCTGTTTCGAGCCACTTACTGATTTAACGTAAGACCAGAACTTCCTAGGATTTTCTGTCAAGTCGGTACATAGAATTTTACTTTCGAATTCACTGAACGCTTCACGCATAGCCCTCCTTACGCTAACTTTGACATCGTTTAGTTCTGTTTGTCTGAGAGGTTTTGGCTGCGTTTGAACTTGGAGTGAAGCTCTCTTTGCTTTCGCAGTAGTTTCCTAACTTTGTTGTTGAACCACGGTGGATTTTTCCCGTCCCTCACAGTTTTACTCGGCACGTACCTGTCTAAAACGCATTTTACGATTGCCTTGAACTTTTTCCATAAACACTCAACATTGTCAGTGTCGGAACAGAAATTTTCATCACACACATTCATGCCTGAGGCAGGATTCGAACCTGCGACCGTATCAGGCGCGCGGTTCCGGACTTAAGCGCCTAGAACCGCTCGGTCACAGCTGCCGGCTAAAGTATTTGAACTCATGGAACTATTCAGATTTAAATTAAATAATGTTTTAAAATAATTTTATCACTTCTGCTCTTGTGGAAAGCGGTAAGAAAACTTAATAAGTCCGCCACGTAATGGCGGCCAATTGTTGCCAGTCAGCGATCACTGCTTCCGTCTTCTTGATAGCTGAAGAATACTAATTATGCGATGAGCGAGTAATAACTTATCTTTTCTATCTTCTATAGTTATACAAAGATATAAACGTTTTATTTCACGCTATTCTTTACTGCGATATTGTTTATCATCGTTATTGTCTTTCTCTAACCTAGTATCGACGTTATATTTTTTGTAAATAATTTTATATTTTTTTCACAATTGAATTTCGGTCTGGTCTGTTTGGCATTATTCAATATTTTTATACACACTTCACACGCAATGTTTATAAACATCGCGAAAGGGACACTACAAGGTGTCAGTAATGGCTGAGTGCCAGATTAAGAAATTATTTCAATATCAAAGTTACATTAACATTTACTAACCACAGCATATTTAGATGTGGAGAATAATTATTATTATTTGGAACGTAAGGAGGCTTCCGTAACTGACAAGCAAAACATGGGATCATTGCAAACTCGGACTAACAATCACGAGCCTAACCCTGCAATTGCTTTTGCGCTATGCCTGCAAATTTTACCTTGAATTCCATCTTCAAGAGTAGTTAAGCCGTCTAAATCTCTCCTGGCTATATGAATGAAATCAGGCCTTGAGTGTGATAAGACCTGCCATTACCGACGTGAAGGCAGCGTGACAAGTCATCTGTCTCCGAGCTCTCGACACGTGTCTGCACTCTCGCAGACCGACCTCGTCTCACAACGATGCTTAGAATCGCACTCCCATGTTTCGTCCTCAGATTGTTGCCGTCGATATCTGAGTGCTTACACAATGCAAAGAATAGCATTAAGCTGACTATATTGTTTTCAACGTAATGAATGGGGAGTTCTGAGACACTCCTTACAACCTATGGCAGGTTGAAACTGCGGGTGACGGCAATATTTACTTTCTCGGTGGGCGCGGATGAATGTAATAAATCTGAACTATCTCCTGCCCGTTCTCTCTCCCTCTAATCCCGCCACGGAACCGAAACCTGAGTTCGCGCCTGTACGCAGCAGTATGTCGAATTTGTTTCTACAGTTCTAGTTACAGTTTATCTGGAGTTTTGTTTTTATAACTGATTCCCTTTTTGGAGTTTTCTAATTTTGGGGGATAAAGGGATATACGCGAAAAGTGAAAGTTTGCGAGCCACGTGCGTTACGCAGAGGACGCGGGCGGCGGCAGCGGCCCGTGTTTGAGCTCCGGGCAACTCATCGGCGGCGGCCATGCGTCACTTTCAATCGTCGGCGCGTGACGTGCGCCGCGGTGCCGGCTGCTCGTATATTGTGATTTGTTCCTGTCGCGCCCGCCACGCATCTGATCGCATTTCCATGGCACATAAATCATACTCCCGGCCCATCCGAATGGACGAATGCTTTCAGCATTACAAGCCGGAATGGCAAGGTTATTAAATAAATAAAGCATCACAAAAACTGTCACGCAGCCTGCACATCCGTTCCGTGCTGAGGACGTCACTGCATTCTCTGTCACAAGCGCTGGATATGTAGTGGAATATATATTAAGTCAGTGCATTATTTATGTCCAAATTTCGTCACACCTATTACATATATCTAGTGGGGGAGAAAAAATACGTACTTTTTTGGAAAATGTTTTTAAGGGCAGCTGCCTCTTGGCAGCATTTCTGTCTGCGGATGGGGAGAGACGAACAGCTTCACTTAATGGTGTCCACGTTCTACTCTGTGCTACAAAACTTTTACCTCCTTCCAGTAAGCACTTATCTGTCTTTCACTTTCCCTGGCGTTTGTCCCATACAGTACATGGGTCCGCTACTTCAAGATGCTGCACATTTTATTTATATTATTTAACCTTTTGGCCGGACCTTCCTTACACCATGATCGTCACACTAATCTAGGGAAGAATTGCATAAATTCTGTTCTGAGTGTTGTATTATATCTTCTGTCTGCATATCGTATTCTCTCATATGTAAAGATGGAATCCCCTCAGCATTTTTCGTAAACGCGGGTGAGAAACTCTAAATAGCCGGAATGAGACTGGCATGTGTACCATCCCAAGGTCGTTAGCTCGCCGCACAGTGGGAGAACTCGCTTCAAAACGTGTACTTGTCAGAAAAATAAAGTCCTACAAAACTATGTTCTTTTTAGAATTTTTGGTTCGCTGATTAGAAATACGACGTCGGAATTACAAAATATAAAATGGCGGATCCAATTTGGTAGATCAAATGTTATAAATTTAGTAGATTCGAGTAAAACTTTGGGTATAAAGTATCGTGAAGTCACTAATACCGAATTACGAGTCGAAGTAGCCATAGTGAAATGTTTTACAATTTGTAAAATGTTCCAGGTTACTATGCCGTGGTCGAATGGATTTCACATAAAAACAAAATATTTCATCTGCATCTGCTGAGGACATTTTCACTGAGTGTCTGACTCACGCCCTGGCTCGCTATTGTTCTGCTACTTGTGTACAATTTTACAACCTGTGTGTGTGCGTGTATGTGTGTGTGTGCGTGTATGTGTGTATATATATATATATATATATATATATATATATATATATATATATATATATATATATATATGGGTTCCTTCTTCGGTATAATTTGGATTGAAAATTTTCCTGCTGTGAGTTGGACACTCAAAGATGCTACGAGTCCCCTTGAAAATGTCCGCCGGTGAGGACCAAAACGTCAGGTTTTAATGTAAAATCCATTCAACAGCGGCTTAATAACCTGGAACGAGTTTAATTCTTTTACAATTGTCAACACATTTGACCTACACTGACACGGATTCAGATTCATTTATTTTGCGATGATTCCTGGTCCTGAGAACAAACGGCATCGAAGACAGGTAATACGATTTACCCATATCTCTATTGTAGATCTCTGCAATATGAAATGTCCAATAGGCGTTGACGTCACGACTGTTAAATGAATCGAGTCCTGGTACTTTTGCAACTTTAGGACGACGTACTGGAGTAACGGTGACCCAGCCATTACCATGCTGAATGTCATCATTGTTACTAACAGTGAAATTCAAAACTCCGCAACAGAACACTGACGGACTGTACGGAAGCAGCCTACTCACGCCGTATCAAATTCACATCAGTCTTTCCATTGTGTGCCAACCTAGTCCGCTGTAACTAGCTCTGACGCCATAAATGTTGCGCAATACTTTAAAAATCATGTAAATAACTTGAAACGTTTCTAGCATGTCAGGAGTAATACTAAATCAAAATGTTTTGAATATCAGTTCAATAACTTTAACCATTTTCGAAATTTGGACGTTTTTCTGTAAAAATCATTGGCGCAACAGAAAAAAGCTAGAAACTTAAAAATTTGTATTTGGATTCCTTTTGCATAATAATTTAGTGGAAAAGTATTCTGGATCTCACAAATTAAAATTTTAGTTGAAATTCGTGATTTTCTGGTTTTTGTCTTAGAAATTAAAAAAGCAAGATAGATTAAGTAGGCGAATAAATAAGGCTAGGATGTTTAAATTTAAGTAGAAGGGAGATCCGCTATAATCATAAAGATGTGAGAATTTTCAATTGAATAACTATAAAACTATAGCAATAGCGTGTCTCCAAAGGGCAAGTTCAGAGCTCGTCTACTGTGTATAGTGTAATTAAATTAATTCTCTCGCCCAAAATATTTGACTTAGCCACGTCAGACTTTTATTATGATTACTTACCTGTGTGCTGAATGCACCTTTAAATTGAGAGCTTCATCGGCCATCAGCAAAGGAAGCGATGATTTATTCAATTACTTAAAGTGGTGCATTACTAGCCCAGCGGCTAGTTGGGAAACAATTTTGATCAGGCGTTCCCTTAGCCGTCCGCATCGCGGCTTTATATATAAGAACGCGGCGCGAGAGAATAAGGCCCCAATTCTCCCCAGACGCCGAATAGCACACCACCTGTGCAGGGAGTCGCGTCGCGTCGGTATCACTGCTATAAACAGCCTCGGATGCCGTAATAAGTTACTCGGGATACGCGTAACCATGAAATCGTTTTCGAGTGAAGTGTTAATTCTGGGATGACTTTAATGATCTATCTTCAGTTTTTGTATGTCGTATTTTCACATGCCGTCGCGGGACAGACATTCTACCATTATTTAACGTGGCGTTTGATGGACATTATCATCTAATTATGGCGAGCATTCACTTAAACAGTTAATTTGAACAGTTGTAGTTGCATCAGCGCATTAGACTCTGAACTGCTCTGTTAGTTGGATTGTGTGGATTCTTTTTGATCTGTGACTTTCAGAATATAGTGAACATTTTAGAGAGAATCGTTTTTGAATATGAATCCCAGACAATCTCTTAATTCCTCAGAGCTATAAGCCGTAGCTATAAGTGTATTTCTCAGATGAAGTGGGCACTAGGAATTCTAATTACGGGCTTCACGTTTTGCTAATCACTTTCTGGTTTCCAATATTTTAGTTAGAGAGCCAGTGTTTAGAACGGAAAACCACAGCATAAATAATAGGAACATTTAACAACAATAATTCCACCCGCCGCCCCACATATGGTGAATCGGCCGGGAAATGCATCTTTTCTACATTACACTCTACATTTAAATAACAGGATAAAAACCAAATAATTTCCACCCGCCGCCCCACAGGACCATGCAGAATGACTTGTGCCCCAACATAATTGGCCGTATTAATAGCAATATTGGCAATAGCTTTATACATTGTAAGGACCGAACGCTTTCTCCTGGGGGGGGGGGGGAGGGGAGGGGGGGAGGTGGGACTTCCCCAATGGATACTACAGACTGATCTTGCCAAAAGCCGAGAGGCATAGTGTACTATGCTATGGTACATACGAAGCCCCAATCAAAAGCAAGACAAAAACTAAAAAAATTATTAACTGCGACATTTGCGTCCGTGAAAGTTAACATTCGTCGCTTGTGTCATTATTCCTTTAGGAAGGGTAGCTGTCGAGTTGTCCACTGGCAGATGATTCGAAAAGCAAATTATTCATTATTTTCCTCAGGTGGCATCTGTTTGTTCTTCAATTGTAATTTTTTTTTTACTCTCAAGACTAATGGATCCGAAGATACCAGAAAACGATGGAATGCGTTTTCTCACTCGAATATTTGTGAGTAAAATCTCCTCGATATCGGCGGCTACCCTTACTCCGAGCTGCCTGCACATCTTTAGACAGCCAACAAATCGGTAACGAAGCAGCTTCGGTAATGGCAATATCCGGTCATCAAACTGTGTAGACTGAAGTTTGCATTGGGCATTACTGCAGAATATTGTGAGTCCGATAAAGCTAACATCCGACTTTCAAGAAATACACAGTTTTTACGGAGCATATGTTTTAGTCCTAGAGTTCTCTGTACACAACTTGAACAGTCCCTGAGCATTTCACGAAAAAAGTATTAGTCGGGGAAATTTTACTCATTTAAAAAATTAATTGTCAATTTAGGAAAACGTTATGATCACAATTGTATATAGTTCCACAACAATTCTACAGATTACAACAATGATATTTTTTGGTCACTTTGTAGTTTATGAGATAATTAAAATAACGAGGGACCAGTTTCTACGTGTGGCAATGCCGAGTGGTAGAAAAATGACCGTCCTCTAAAGACGTGCAAATATGTGCACGAAAATACATTTGGACTCGTTAACTGTACTAATAATGTAGCAGGAGAGCCATTTACAAAAGAGGAGCCACTCAGAGGAAATTTTGTAGCCAACAGTTTCGGATAATACGGGTAGTAGTTTAGTTTTAAGTCGATATACGCCATTACATAAGTAAAAATTTCATAAACATACCTTCTGGACCACTATGTATCTTATTTTATTATGACAACTAGGCAGTATCGCTGTCATATATTAAGCAGGCCAAACAAACAATATATAATAAATGTGTCGTTGTCCCATTCAGTGTTTGCCGTCACGACACGTATCATATCGACTTTAGAATATAGTGACAATGCAGCATTGGGCAAGATGCGCCAGTGAATTCTACACAAGTTTTAGCAGCACTAAAGTTGGAACGCGTAATTTTTTTTTTAAATTCTGTTTAAGTTTTGAAGCGCGTAGGCCACTGTGCGCCGCACGCATTTGTGTCGGGAAAATCTGTCTGACTCGCAGACTAGCGCGCTTCACGTTACGCTTTATGGGCAAGCCTCCTAGTATGTACAAAAGCTCCGCCATTATTCTTCTAGTTCTCATTTATTTGCCTGCCGGTAGCGGAAAGAGAATAATTTAGTTTTGTTTGCGCTCCTATGCATGCATTCTGAACTCGGCAATGCTGTTTTTGTCCTTGTGGGATGGAGTACACGATCGAAGACAGTTGCCCCTTTTTCGCATTCTGTACCTCAATCGGTGAAAAAGAATCCTTATAAAATTTCTTTGTTGTCTGTTCCTACGTCTGTCTGGTTTCCGATGGCTTAGACCCGTTTTTCTGAGGAACAGATAAAGCTATAAAGTTGAAATTTATCCCCAATACAAAGATCTAAGGTCTCTTAGTGGTGTAAATAAATTAAGATTCCGAGTCAATGCAGTCAAAAGACACAGCCATATACCTCACATATTTCGATACTCGCAGTTCACTCATCAAGATCTACAGATGAACTGTATAGAGGATGAAGAAAAGATGCCACACTTAGCGGTCGGTGTGCGATTCCTCATCCTAATTCAAGAAAAATTTGTATCTAACAAAACCTAGTACCCCAAATAGGTTTAATAGAAACGCGATTTAAAAAACGAAGCTCTGGCTACACTGTAACAGCATGCAGCGTGGCCAAGAACAAGCAGCATGAACTGAACGCTGTGTCGGAGCTGTTCCACTAGCTCACGTGTTCGGTCAGATCGCTGCCTGCTCTCTGTAATAATAATAATAATAAACCTAGTGAAATGTTCCACAATGAACTTCAAGGCGTCTCATGTGACACACAGAATTTCGGATGGGCTAAGCAGTGAGATAGCGATAATACATGCACTGGGTCGATCTTGCAGAATGGTGAGCAGGACAGAACACCGCCGAAGAATGTAGGCAGTATAAGAAACAGCAGCAATTTGGTATGCATGATCGATTATTGTGGAAAGAGACAAAATTAGGACCATGAGGGGTGGTGCCAGCCACGTTGAAATTGGAAGTGTTACATGAGAATCATGATCACATTTTGTCAGACCATGGTGGATGTAGGGTGACGGATGGAAGGTTCCAGAGAAGTATTGGTGGAAAGGAAGGAAGAACGATGTGGATCCATATGTTAAGAATTGTGTCTCAGAAGCAGGTATTATTATAAAAATTGTCAAAATCAACAGATCCTTTTAGTTTCATTGGGGTGGATTTGTTAGGACCATTCAACCAAACACCGGGTAATTATTTTGTGCTGACCGTATTGATCATTTTTCTTGTCACACCGAGATGGCGCTAATGCTGGATCAACAGGCAATAACAGCGCACAGGCGTTATTTAATAGATGATATTGAAGTTTGGACTGCCAGAGGCGATGATAAAGGACCAGAGGACGAACTTCATGACAGACCTGAAGGAATTGTGTCCGTTGCTGAGAGTGAAGAAGTTGAGGGCTAGGCCACTGCATCCGCAAGCTAATCGAGGGACGGAGAGAGTTCATAGAACAATTGGGAAAATTCTTAGTTGCTGTGTGGATTCAAATCATTCAAACTGGGATATATACGTAGCTTCTGTCGTAAAAGCATATAACTCTAAATCACATACTAGCACGATGCTATCACCATTAGACGTAGTGTATGGAAAAAAGTTGGCGTCACCTTTCGATATGACTGACCAGAAGATAGGCAGAAAAGGAGAAACAGGCCTCTGTTTTGCAAGAAAAGAAAAGCAGATGTGGAACAGGTTATAAAGAGCAAATACAAAGGCTTTGGAGAAACAGAAAAAGCAGTGAGACGTGTGGGGGCGTTATCGCAATATAAGGTGGACGAACTGGTGATGTCGAGTTCATATACACCGAAGGGAAAGACAAAGAAGTCTTTAACACCGTCCCCGGGCCCCTACCAAGTAGTCGAAACTACGTCACTGGTGAATGTGAAGCTGCAGTTGTCAACAAGGTCGGTAATTGTGCACGTGGAACGCGTGTGACGATTCAAGGGTGCGTCAGAGAATATTCTACAAAAGAAAGGCAAGGAAGGATATTAAAAGGAGAAAGAGAAATGACGAGCAGCGGGAGAGTGAAGTCCGGATACATCAGAACTGTTATACATTAAGGTCAACAGAGTATTTACGTCTATCAACACCGTGCAATTTATTTGTATATGTAGTGTAGGAATTAATGTTGATATTAGTAGGTGTAGACCTATATATTTATTTGTGGTAGTATTAGCAGCAGAAAATTAAGATGATCGCTGTTCAGAGATAGCAGGTTTCTTGGGGGAGGGGAGGTGACGTCGACCCCTGTCCTCAGGTTGCCAGGCGAAGGAGAAGAAGAATGATGGTTTCGGCAGTACTGCATCTCTTTGCCGGGGATGTAGTAACGCGACTGCAAGTGCGTGGAGTGTTGTTTTCCAGAAAGCCAGGTGTAGTATTTTATAACCATAAACGGTCTTTAAGTTTAGTATTTAATGTGCGGTAGCTACGAAATGTAATCCGGAGGCTGGAATAAGTATTTTTAAGGGTGCAAAAATTGGCGATTAGTCGTGGGAAGCAGAGTGAGTTCTCAAAGGAACACAAGAACTTGCTCGGGGAATATGCACGATTAAAGGTGCAGAAAGGATAGAACCCAACGGGTGTGTGTGGTGCTGGTTTAAGAGATAAGACACCAAACGTTAGACGTCACTTAAAATGCTTACCAAAATCCGGCCATTAGCACATTCCAAGAACGTTTGACCACTTTATTTGCCTACCTTGCCCCCCATAAGTAAATTTTGATTCAGAAATTACCAAGAGTCTTTAGCAATGGAGCAAGCCAAACTCAAATGATCATAACTTCAGTCATGCTTCGCGCACTTGCATGTAACTTGTTACACTTATCTAGAGATTTACTCAAATGGAATATACATAAAGCTCCTATAACCGGTCTGCTACGTTTTTCTCTTTCTGTACCAAAATTCGTTAGTTATACGTTCGTCACAAACTTTACATTTATTTATATTCCCCATAAACTTAAATAATTCACAGTACAGGACAAACATTTGGAACGAGACTATTTCTTTCGCATTTAGTTAGAGACAGGCCTTGTCGTCCAACACACTTATTCCTTCCCCTTGTATTGTATTGTATGTTAATTGGGGGCCTAGAAACGACGGAGAGGCTCCGTCCGCGGCGCAGTCGCACTGGTCCACAACCGCACGGCGACTGCCGCAGTGCCGGCCGGGGTGGCCGAGCGGTTATAGGCGCTACAGTCTGGAACCGCGTGACCACTACGATCGCAGGTTCAAATCCTGCCTCGGGCATGGATGTGTGTGATGTCCTTAGGTTAGTTAGGTTTAAGTAGTTCCAAGTTCTAGGAGACTGATGACCTCAGAAGTTAAGTCCCATAGTGCTCAGAGCCATTTTGACTGCCGCAGTCCACTTCACCCCTCCGCCGCCGCACACCGAACCCAGGGTTATTGTGCGGTTCGGCCCTCGGTGGACTCCCAGGGAACGTCTCACACCAGACGAGTGTAACCCCTATGTTTGCGTGGTAGAGTAATATTGGTGTAGCGTACGTGGAGAACTTGTTTGCGCAGCAATCGCCGACATAGTGTAACTGAGATGGAATAAGGGGAACCAGCCCGCATTCACCAAGGCAGATGGAAACCGCCTAAAAACCATCCACAGACTGGTCGGTTCACATGACCTCGACACAAATCCGTCGGGCGGATTCGTGGCGGGGACCAGGCGCTCCTTCCCACCCAGAAAGCCGTGCGTTAGACTGCATGGCCAACCGGGCAGGCCTCCTTCCCTTTACTGACAACAAGGCACAAGATTTTTTTTGGCAGTTTGTATTAAGGCCTTTTGGGATCAAATTCCTGAGGTCATCGATCCCTAAGCTTACACCAACTTAAACTAACTTACGCTAATGATGACACAGATCCATGGCCGAGGGAGGACTCGAGCTTCGTCGGGAGGGGTGGGGAGGGGGGGAGGGGGGGCAGGGGGGGGGGCAGCGGCTACCCTTCGCGGCTCACAAGAATTCAGGTAACTGGCACGACTAGTGAAACTACAGTAATTCAGATCGCACTTAGCTTTGTCAAGAAAACAACGGACTGTCACCCTTAAACCAAGAACAAATAAACAGATATACATCGACTGACAGGGAAATTTTGAAATGGCCATAAACCATACACAATTTTTAACAGGCAACTTGCCAATGTATGTTTGTAAGGAATTTAGCGTAATTGCTAAATGATTCAAATGGCTCTGAGCACTATGGGACTTAACTTCTGAGGTCATCAGTCCCCTAGAACTTAGAACTACATAAACCTGTATAACCTAAGGTCATCACACACAGCCATGCCCAAGGCAAGATTCGAACCTGCGACCTTAGCGGTCATGCGGTTCCAGACTGTAGCGCCTAGAACCGCTCGGCCACCCCGGCCGGCTAGCGTAATTGCAAGCACTTCCTATATCACACAAAGCGTTCTGCTGGCTCAAAATTCAATATACATAAATACAACTACTTACATTACATTAAACCAGTTACAAGAAAATAACAGGTAAACAAATCAAATGTGTGTGAAATCTTATGGGTCTTAACTGCTAAGGTCATCAGTCCCTAAGCTTACTCACTGCTTAATCTAAATTATCCTAGGGAGAAACACACACACCCATGCCCGAGGGAGGATTCGAACCTCCGCCAGGACCAACAAGTAAACATCCATGAATACCACGTGCCCAGACTGACTCCTTGCCTGATGTTTAGTACTAGGAATTCATCAAATACTGTTAACTCCACGTTTATTCAGTTTCCTATGCCATATGTAAATACAGAAATCCCACAAACTCCGTAATTCCTGTTCCACATCTCGTTACAACACACAGTCTCTCCTTTACTCCGGCCAATTGTCCACTAGTACTGACCAAAAGATTCGAGCAGAGCACCAGTGCTGTGTACCCCGATGAATACATCCTCTCCACTCGGTGGTCAAAATCAAGACCAAGAGCCCTCTTCCCGTTCCTGCAGAGTCCCGCCGCTTGCCACCGCAACGGCCTCTTTCAGGCGCGAACGGCGCGGACTCATGAGGCAGATGTGCGATGCTGTGTAGTTGGCCACTGTGGCGGGAAATTTAAGCGGTGGTGCGGAGGATGATGTTGATAACGGCCAGCACAAAAGAAGCGGATGCATCAGGTTACTGAAGTAGTTCCTCAAGAGTGTAGGATTGTAAGAAACTGTTGGACAGTTGCTGGGGGTATTGACGACAATCTTCGGAACAGCGGATGCAAGTGACGAGAGCAAATTGAATAAAACTGCAGAAGCATCAAAGGGTTAGCAGAAGCGAATAAGATGACTCTAGTGGCATTCCACGCAGATTGTAAACCTGGAGAGTGACGTGCTGAACAAAAAGGTCATGCTCCGCCAGCCGACCAAGAATGTGACGGTCTAATGCATGGGGGCTTAAATAAATAAAATGCAAATATTTTTAGTAGCTGTA
Source organism: Schistocerca cancellata (assembly GCF_023864275.1). Taxonomy (NCBI): domain Eukaryota; kingdom Metazoa; phylum Arthropoda; class Insecta; order Orthoptera; family Acrididae; genus Schistocerca; species Schistocerca cancellata. The sequence continues at coordinate 312,563,271 of NC_064630.1, read as the reverse complement.
TGTCCGGCTACGAAGTCTCGTAAACGGTTGGCCCTGACTAGTATTAGTACGCAATCTGACTCCATAGAATAACAACAAAGAATGAAAGGAAACTTCCGTTAACACAATTAATTAATTGAGTTCCCAGCAACTATGAAAGCTACGAAACAACAAGGCACAAGTGTATCTGTTCTGTGTGTGGATGTGTGATTCAACGGTTCTTCCTCAATACGACAAGATGCTTTAAACGCCATTTACAATGAAGTAATTAAAAAAACAGAAATACTATGATTGCACGTAGAAACCAGAATTACACTCTGAAACGTCCCCTTTGAACTATTATACATGACTGTGCTTAAACTGACACACAATATTTTTAGCGCAACGCAATCTGACTTTCAAAAATCCCTACAAAAGAATGGCCCTGACTAACATTAACCTATACCTTTCACAAATCACTTACCTCACAAAAATCTTGATTACTCGAACTACTGCAATACAGCAAGCGCCACTACTGCCAGCTAAATAAAAGATTCAAACTATGGAAGGCACTAACTACTGATAGGGATAGTTAGGAAATGAAAGATTTTAATAGAGAATAAACAATGTATTTACCTTAATAGTCATAATATATATAGCAGTTCATGACATCCAGTCTTACAAATTTCAAAACTCCGCCATCTCTCTCCCCACATCCACTACTGCTGGCGGCTCACCTCCAACTGCGCAACGCTACGCGCTGTTCACATCCAGCTGCCCAACACTACAATGGCAGACAACAATGCAAACTAGCCACAGACTGCACACATCACAGCCAGTGATTTTCATACAGAGCACTACGTAACGTTGCCAATAAGAAAACATAAACAGCCTACTTACAACTCTTAATACATGAACACAAGCCAGATGCTTTGTTGACTGAACCTGTGACCAAGAGGCACTGTTATGTAGGAAATTTGAAATACAAAAATTTATTGTTACCTCATATATATTGACGAAAAATACACTCTGATCATTACAACATCCCCAATCGAGCAGCATCGGCTCTCTAGCCCATCAGAACACTTGCACACAAAATGCTCACAACTAGTACTGCTATCAACATCCTCTCAACAAGCACTGCCCACGGCAACCTCAGAACTACTACTGCCAGTGGAGGCGGCTGAATAATATTCTTTGGCGCAATCTCTGGCCCTGTGACTCCGTGTAGCCACCTTTCATATGCCCCTCCTCCACGGGCTAGAATTTGATGGTATTCTTGCCAGCATTGGTGCTGAAAATACCACCAAATTCGTAAAAAAATAGAGACAAAAATAAAAGATAATATTAATAAGTAAATACCAAATAACTAAATAAATTTTGGCTTTGCACTGACCCTTCAATAACCTAATATATAAAATACAGTAGGGAATACAAATGCTTGCATACATGTGATTTTACATAATAGTTTACACAAGTATCATTCAATCAATGGCACCAGCAATGACAAATAGGTGAAGGTAAGAGTCTTATAACATTTCATAAACAGTAAATATACAAAAAATCAGTTTATACAAATATTCACATAAAATCCTTTCAATAGTTCAATAAGCAAGTGGCACTCCTCAAAGTAGTTGACAGTTCCAACAATAGCACCCAGCAATGGTCAACAGGTGCAAATAGCAGTCTCATAACATTTCATCAGAAGTATTCAAACAGCTCCAACAGTGGCACCCGAAAATGGCGAGCAGGGGCAGACACCAACAAGTGACATTATCTCAGTAGAAGCAGTTCCATTAGTGACACCCAGCAATGTTGAGCAGGTGCAGACACCAACAAGTGACATTATTTCAGTAGAAGCAGTTCCATCAGTGGCATCCAGCAACGTTGAGCGGGTGCAGACACCAACAAGTGACATTATTTCAGTAGAAGCAGTTCCATCAGTGGCATCCAGCAATGTTGAACAGGTGCAGACACCAACAAGTGACATTATGTCAGTAGAAACAGTTCCATCAGTGGCACCCAGCAATGGTGAACAGGTACAGACACCAACAAGTGACATTATGTCAGTAGAAGCAGTTCCAACAGTGGCACCCAGCAATGTTGAGCAGGTGCAGGTAACAGCCCATAATATTCACTATCACTAAATAGACAGTTCATCAGAGTTCCTCAGCAGAAATTAAACATTTCCAAGTGGCACCCACCAATGTTAATACGTGTAAGTACGAACAACAGTTTGAATGCACACACAATTGCTTTTACAAAATTATTATCAATTCTCTTACACTAAACATACAAATTATTACAAACACAAATGATATCAGATAATTGTCATATTAATTATTACAATACACAAATAACAGTAAACCTATAATATTTATGGGTGTCAGTGCAAGCCACAACAAACAAGTAAAATAATATTTAGGAAGTAGGTCGGTACCAATTATTTGAGATTAGGAAAGGAAAACACACTCACTCATCTTTCTAACTGAATAGTGTTAATTGTCTAAATGCAATTCTGTCAAAAATTTGATGTTCAACATGTGTATCGAGTAGTAGTGGCAGCAGTGTATAACAGTCAATAAAAGTTAGTCAACTTCATAGTCATCATGTCAAGACCAATGTTTGCCAAGCCAACTTTTTCTGAACAATTGTCAGTGTGCCAAGATATGCAAATACTTCCTCTCTCCAAAAAAAAGTACATACTGCTTATTGATTTAACAAAATGTGTGTGTAGACAATCTTCCTTCTACTTGAGTGTTCTAGTCTGCCATCTTCATCCTCCTTGTTCCATATAAACCAACAAAAAAAAAATATGATCCTCACTTACTTTTCCTCTTGTCCGCCAAAAATCCAATAATCATCAACTTCACACAATCTCAATACCTCAATAATACCTCTTCAATAAGTCGATACATATAAACCTTATCGCCAATATCATTTCACTTCCATAACAACTCTTTCCTCTAGTCAGTCTCCTCGAACAAGTACAGATAAAATCCTAGTGCAAACTTCAATTCAACATCCCATACAATCCGAAGACACAATGTCCACACACAACCTCTGTGTAATCCATCTGACCCAAATCTTCTACTCATTATGAATTATAAAATACATTTTGGTTACCTTGTCTATCATTAAATAAAAGAAATGCATACATGACGTCTAACAGCCTTTAGTTTGAATAACTCTCAGTAAGTAAGTACGAGTACTGAGTGTGAATGATCGTAATATTTCACAGTGTGTACACCACTTTAAGAATCGTGGCAAAACAGAAGCAAACATTTGGAGTATTTGTTGTGTCAAGTGTCACTTGCTATTTCAATTGCTCACGAAGAATGCATTGTAATAACGGTAAATGGTCTAAACCTAGTGTTGGTGTGTTATGTCGTTAGCTTCCTTCCTATTAGCCTAAATTTATACAGCTTTCATAAAACCTCCAGCTCATGTGACTTCAATGAAGTTTCTTGTACTAATGTCGTTCGTAGAATTTTCTTTTCTTAAAATATAAAGCACTGAGCGTAAGCAAAACATGCAATAGCGAGTAAATATACCAGTAGAGAACAGAATGTCAACAAATGGATGTAGCACAATCCCTACAACGAGGCTCTGCCAAGCGAACAATCTGTAATTAATACCACAGTGTGACCTAAACCCCATGTTCGTACACCGCATATCAGCATTTCTATAAACCAAATTAAAGAGTAGTTATGACAACAAACAGAAATGTGTAAATATGCAATCCATACACAAAGCAGCAAATATGTATCTTACATAATAAACAGGTCATTAGCATCATATCAGCATAAGCAAATAAATGTTCATATGTAATCTTAATAAGTAAACATGAAGGCGCAAGCAGATAAATCAAAAAGTATAACTTACATACATAACCATATCAGCACAATTAATCAGGTGACAATTATAATTTAAATAAATAAGCACAGCAGGCACATAATAAAATAAAATGTGACATCAGTGAAAAAGCATAGCAGCCAAGCAATGCATAATATACACAAGTAACAACCCTGTTCATTAATAAAACATTGTCAAAATCAAAAAATGTACGCAAGTACGTCGCTTCACAAGTAAATTCATACAACATAAAATTTAGCACAAAGTATAAATCACGTAATCGCGAGCAGCAAATTACGTCTAAAGTACATACCTAAGTGGAAATATGTTACCTGAAAAATAAACTCAATTAACAGTTACCTTTTTAGTTTATAAGTTTCTTCTTCGAAATTACATTCTTCCTGAAATTTCTCAATAGCAAGTGCTCTTAACGTCGGACACACAAAGAATTTACCTTAAGTTCTTAAATATTTTATACAACCGTATCCTGAAAAATACTGAACGTTTATAACATAATTTATCAGGTCACTATAGCTTTATACTGAATTTAATCAGAGAAATTAGACTGTGGTTTTGTTTACGGCTGTCACTGCATTCTCGCTGAGCGCTCGATCAGCTGTAGATACGCGTGACGAAGGAAGTAATTGTTTGCCGTCAACGACTGCCTTGTGCGGCACGCAGGCTTGACTGTTGCTTTGAGTACGTGCCGCCGCCAAAACACGGCGCGGTATCCTTGTATTCTCTGCGTGTCCACGCGCAACTGTTAATCTCTCAAAAGTATGTCATGCCACAAAAATTTCAAGGTTCGATATATGATGTATTCCCTTAGAGCGCTGTGATTTAAGAGTTTCTACTTCAACAGCGTTATCATGAATAATTTTGCGAACTCTATATGGAATGTTATAAGGCAGAAAAAATGGCGATACAAGCCTTTTCCTTTGTGCGACAAACGATGAGACTTAATTAACACCTTATGACCAACTAACAAGGTTTTTAAACGACCAGGACGTTTAGCTGATTTCTCTCTTCTAGCAGCCGCAGATGCAATATTTTGCAGAGCCAGGTTCACAACTTTAGAATGCCGCAGTTTCCGTGTAGGCGGAAAAGGAAATATTTCAGAAATGCGATTTGTCGGTTCTTTATTTTTTAATATCAATATAGGCGGTAAAGAAGTTGAATCAGTAGGGAGCTCATTCAGAATACTTCGAAAAATATGAAGATACTGATCCCATGTTCTGTGATTATGATGACAATAAAGTCGACACAATTTATTGATTTCCTTCATCCATCTCTCTGAAGCGTTAGTTTGAGGGTGAAAAAGTGAAATGAAAATTCGTTTAATCTTACGACGCCGTAGAGTATGAAGCCAAATTTTAGAGCGAAACTGCGATCCATTATCTGATATAACCTTATCAACATGACCCGCTTCTTTAAGAAAATGTTTGATGAAAGCATTAGATACTGAACGAGCTGTTGCTTTGCGTAAAGGTGTAATACACACATATTTTGATGTCAATTCCACTGCTACCAAAATGTACGCAAAACCATTAGTAGAACGAACCACTGGACCGAAAAATCGACTGCAGCCATCTCCTTTAATTTCACTGGAATGATAGGAAACAATGGTGCTCTGTGAGAAATAGTTGGTGGCTTAGCCTTTTGACATAATTTGCATTTGGCAAGAACTGATCGAATACGTTTTTCCATATTACTGAAGTAGCAATTTTCTCGTAATTTATGAAAGCATTTTCTGGGACCGCGGTTCACGGTGTGGGTTCCTGTAGTCATGTCCTAGTTCATGAACCACGGGCAATGTATGTGTGGCCAAGTAAGTGGTCCCGACAGTCGGGATACCAGTTACTTTGGAATAAGGCTAGGCATCTCGGACATATTCTGAGTCGTGGTCACCTTTGTGCTCATACGGCAAAGACTAATAAATCCACCGGTTAGTCAAATGGTTCACATGGCTCTGAGCACTATGGGACTCAACTGATGAGGTCATAAGTCCTCTAGAACTTAGAACTAGTTAAACCTAACTAATCTAAGGACATCACACACACCCATGGCAGAGGCAGGATTCGAACCTGCGACCGTAGCGGTCTTGCGGTTCCAGACTGCAGCGCCTTTAACCGCACGGCCACTTCGGCCGGCCCACCGGTTAGTCCCTCAGCCGTTAGGGGTAAAACCCAATGGGACTCGGGGCAAGTAAGGCTAGCAACCTGCTTCCCTGGTACTTTAAATATGATGCTGGCAACAATCAGAGCAAAATGCCTCGGACCTTTGGAGGTGACGGAGTCCCACCTCTAACTGACAAACCAGGGACTCCTAAGATACGACTTGGCAAACAAATGGTAATGAGATGGGGAGCTATTGATATCAATGGGGGCTACTCTGGGAAGAAGGTAGCGCTGGCAGAGGCTGCAAGTAAGATGGGGGTGGACGTTTTAGCTGTTAGTGACATTCGGGTAAGGGGTGAGAAAGAAGAGGAAGTGGGAGAATACAAGGTCTACCTGTCAGGAGTCAAAGCAGGAATAGCACAATGGGGTGTAGGGCTTTACATAAGGAAATAAATGGAACACAGAGTAGTTGCAATAAGGTATGTAAGCGAACGACTGATGTGGATAGATTTGACAGTGTCCAGCAAGAAAATTAGGATTGTGTCAGTATACTCGCATTGTGAAGGGACAGATCAAGATAAGATGGGTAGTTTTTATGAGGCACTCAGTGATGTAGTTGTTAGAGTAAAGGGCAAGGACGGTGTTCTGCTCATGGGTGATTTTAACGCCACGATTGGAAATCGAACAGAAGGGTATGAAAAGGTTATGGGTAAATTTGGAGAGGATATGGAGGCCAACAGGAACGGGAAACAACTCATGGATTTCTGTGCCAGTATGGGCTTAGTAATCACAAACTCCTTTTTTAAACATAAGAATATTCACCGGTATACTTGGGAAGGCAGGGGAACCCGATCTGTCATTGACTATATAATAACAGATCAGGAATTCAGGAAGGCTGTGAGGGACACACATGTATTCAGGGGATTCTTTGATGACACTGATCATTATTTAATCTGCAGCGAAATTGGGATTGTGAGGCCGAAAATGCAGGAGGTCAGGTCCATATGTAGGAGGATAAGAGTGGAGAAACTTCAGGATAAGGAAATCAGGCACAAGTACATAACAGCGATCTCAGAAATGTACCAGTTAGCTGAATGTAGTCAATTACAGTCATTGGAAAAGGAATGGACAAGGTACAGGGACACAGTACTAGAAGTGGCTAAAGAATGTCTTGGAACAGTAAAGTGTAAAAGTAGGATGAAGCAAACAGCTTGGTGGAATGATACAGTCAAGGCAGCCTGTAAAATGAAAAAGAAGGCGTATCAAAAATGGCTACATACAGAACCCAGGTAGACAGAGAAAGTTATGTTGAAGAAAGAAACAAAGCCAAACAGATAATTGCAGCATACAAGAAGAAATCCTGGGAAGACTTTGGAAACAGGTTGGAGACAATGGGTCAAGCTGCTGAAAAATCATTCTGGAGCGTAATTAGCAGTCTTCGAAAGGGAGGTAAGAAGGAAATGACAAGTATTTTTGACAGGTCAGGAAAACTGCTGGTGAATCCTGAGGATGCCTTGGGCAGATGGAGGGAATATTTTGAAGAGTTGCTCAATGTAGGTGAAAATGCGATTAATAATGTTTGAGATTTCGAGGTAGAATGGGATAGGAATGATGATGGAAATAGGATCACATTTGAGGAAGTGGAAAAAATGGTCAATAGATTCCAGTGCAATAAAGCAGCTGGGGTGGATGAAATTAAGTCGGAACTCATCAAATACAGTGGAATGTCAGGTCCTAAATGGCTACGCAGGATAATTGAAATGGCCTGGGAGTTGGGACAGGTTCCATCAGACTGGACAAAAGCAGTAATCACACCAATCTTTAAACATGGAAACAGAAAAGATTGTAACAACTACAGAGGTATCTCTTTAATCAGCGTTGTGGGTAAAATCTTCTCAGGTATTGTTGAAAGGAAAGTGCGAGTATTAGTTGATGACCAATTGGATGAAAATAAGTGTGGGTTTAGGCCTCTTAGAGGTTGTCAGGACCAGATCTTTAGCTTACGGCAAATAATGGAGAAGTGTTATGAGTGGAACAGGGAATTATATCTATGCTTTATAGATCTAGAAAAGGCATATGACCGGGTTCCTAGGAGGAAGTTATTGTCTGTTCTACAAGATTATGGAATAGGAGGCAAACTTTTGCAAGCAATTAAAGGTCTTTACATGGATAGTCAGGCAGCAGTTAGAGTTGACGGTAAATTGAGTTCATGGTTCAGAGTAGTTTCAGGGGTAAGACAAGGCTGCAACCTGTCTCCACTGTTGTTCATATTATTTATGGATCATATGTTGAAAACAATAGACTGGCTGGGTGAGATTAAGATATGTGAACACAAAATAAGCAGTCTTGCATATGCGGATGACTTAGTTGTGATGGCAGATTCGATTGAAAGTTTGCAAAGTAATATTTCAGAACTAGATCAGAAATGTAAGGACTATGGTATGAAGATTAGCATCTCCAAAACGAAAGTAATGTCAGTGGGAAAGAAATATAAACGGATTAAGTGCCAAATAGGAGGAACAAAATTAGAACAGGTGGACGGTTTCAAGTACTTGGGATGCATATTCTCACAGGATGGCAACATAGTGAAAGAACTGGAAGGTTGGTGTAGCAAAGCTAATGCAGTGAGCGCTCAGCTACGATCTACTCTTTTCTGCAAGAAGGATGTCAGTACCAAGACTAAGTTATCTGTGCACCGTTCAATCTTTCGACCAACTTTGTTGTATGGGAGCGAAAGCTGGGTGGATGCAGGTTACCTTATCAACAAGGTTGAGGTTACAGATACGAAAGTAGCTAGGATGATTGCAGGTACTAGTAGATGGGAACAATGGCAGGAGGGTGTCCACAATGAGGAAATCAAAGAAAAACTAGGAATGAACTCTATAGATGTAGCAGTCAGAGCGAACAGGCTTAAATGGTGGGGTCATGTTACACGCATGGGAGAATCAAGGTTACCCAAGAGACTCATGGATTCAGCAGTAGAGGGTAGGAGGAGTCGGGGCAGACAGAGGAGAAGGTACCTGGATTCGGTTAAGAATGATTTTGAAGTAATAGGTATAACGTCAGAAGAGGCACCAATGTTAGCACTGAATAGGGGATCATGGAGGAATTGTATAAGGGGGGTTATGCTCCAGACTGAACGCTGAAAGGTATAATCAGTCTTAAAAGATGATGATGATGATGATGATTTTCTGGGACCAAAGTGTGCATAACTGAAATGCGTATACCAAATCAATTTATTAACCCACTCAGCAGGAATACAAACTAACCAAACAGAGTTGTCAACCGATTTTCGTTTAAAAAGAATATCATTGCGAACTAAATAATACTGTCTAATCGCTACGCTTTCCTTTCTCCTCCACTTCTCCTTAATGTCCTTCCAGATTGGATCCTTATTTTGCTCCTTAGCGATGTCCTGGAGCGAAAACGAAATAAAATTTTCAAACGCAACGCCTTGAATATACATCAAACAATAATTGTTTTCCTTGCATTTCTCCTCAGCACTTTGTTTTAAACCCATAGGTGCACGTGATAAAGCATCAGCAATAATGTTTGAAGAACCCTGTATGTAAACAATACTAAAGTCAAATTCCTGTAGATACAGCGCCCATCGTAACAATCTTCCATGAGTTAATTATGTTGACTTAAGAAATTCCAGAGCTCGATGATCGGTGTAAACCTTAGTATGTTTCCCGTACAAAAACGTCCGAAATTTTGTGAAAGCCCAAACAACAGCCAAGGCTTCAAGTTCCGTAATCGAATAATTCTTTTCTGCTTTAGAGAGAACACGACTTCCAAATGCAATAGTTTTCTGTACTACAACGCCGTTTTCTTCTATATCTTGAAATAAGTGTGCACCTAGGATTTTGTATAATGAGTCCGTTGCCAAACAAAAATCTTTAGATAAATTCGGATGTGAAAGAAGTGGAGCAGCAACTAAAGCATCACGAAGTTGTTCAAATTCTGACTGAGCTTCCTCATCCCAACATCAATTAGAATTCTTTCCAGATAATTCACATAAACGAGGTGTGGCCAAATCGTTCAATCTAACAAAGCGTCTAAGAAAATTACAGACACCAAGGAAACTACGAACATCACGTTTTCTAGTAGGAACAGCATAATTACGAATAGCGTCTAGTTTCTTTGGATCAGGAAGAATACCCTTTGTAGAAATAATATGACCAAGAATTTCACCTGAGAACGACCAAATTCAGATTTTTCCAAGTTGACTATAATGCCAACTCTTGCAAAAATACGTAATAATGAATCCAAAATTTTGTTGTGCTCACTCCAAGAACGTTTAGCAATAAGAATATCGTCAACATATGAAGTAATATTGTCACGAAGATAAAGAGGTAAAATTTCGTTTAAACTATGAATGAATGCTGCTGAAGATACAGTAAGTCCAAACGGTAATTTCCAAAATTGATAACGGTTACCAAAGGCTAAAAAGGCAGTGTATTTTCTACAATCAGGGTGAAGTTCTATTTGCCAAAAACTTGCGCGCATATCAATCGTGGATAAAACTTTAATTCCATGGAAATGTTGAAGAAGTTCATCTAGATTTTGTGGACGGTCAGTTTCAGGAATGATGATATTATTTATCTGTCTAGAGTCCAGAACCAAACGAATTGTCCCATCCTTTTTAAGAACGACGTGTAATGGGCTGGTATAAGGACTGACTGCTGGCTCAATAATGCCTTGATCTAACATGTATTGAAGTTCACTCTTAACCTTGTCTCTGTAAGCCAAAGGAATAGCGTACGTTTTCCCCCGAAATGGTGTGTGTTCTTTTACTTTAAATAAATATTGTAAGCCTTGTATAGTTCCTGTGTGATGACTAAATACTGTAGCATGTGAAGACAAAATTTGGTGCAGTTCTTCTCTTGCAACGTCATCTGACACTTCAGCTTTCTTAACCTTTTCGTTAATTAATTCTTCGCTATTAATTATATCATCCATCGCGTCTCTATATCTATTGTCGTTGTCATGAATGAACACATTGTCGTCATAATGCTCAGCAAAAACATCAGAAGTAAGAAACATTAAACATTTTGTGTCTGATTCAGATTTAGTTAAACACTCGAAAAATTTCAAACATTTCGGCATTGCGGCAACAGTCAAATTCACACTTCCTTCTTTAAAGTTTAAAATTGCCTTATGTGTGTTAAGAAACTCCATACCTAATATAATTTGTGTACTGAGTAATGGAACAATAATAAAATTAGCAGAAAATTCGTATCCTTGACAAATGAAATTTAAATTTGTCTGTTGTTTGACTTCCACACTTTTTCCAGAAATAGCTCCTCGAATTGTAGTTTTAGAAACAGGTAACACAGGACAAGCAATAGTTCTTACACATATACGAAAAACTGATTCACTAATAACATTCAATGGGCTCCCAAATCTAAAACCGCAGTGAACTTATTCTTACCCACACATACTTCAATAACAGGATGTAAAAATGCGTCTACATTATTTTCCTTTTCGTCTAGCAAAATGTCTCTCACGTCTTACAGGCGTACGTAGTGTAAAGTCGTAGTGTCATTACTTTCTGAAACGTCTATATTGCTGCCAGAAGCCGAAGCTACAAGTCATTGTCGATTGTTTGCGTCACGTCTTTGATTATTCGCGTTATTTCGCGGATCCATTTCTACGATTTGCACTTGTCTCTCGGAATTTCTGTCACGCGGAGGATGCCAATTAGGTCCCTCCTGTCTGTTACATGTAAATTCTTGGTTGTGTCTGTTATTAAAATTTCTATTCTCCTGTCTATCTGCATGACTGCTTCTTGTGTAATTTCGACTGTCACTTCTGAAATTATTGTTATATCTACTACCCTGGTTATTTCTGTAGTAAGAATTTCTATTATTGTATGAATAATTTCTGTCTTGATGATACCGATTACTGTTTCCGTATGATTGATCATTCCGGTAGGAATTTCCGTTATTATAATTGTCTGTGTAATTTCTGTTAGAACGTCTGTTATTGTCATAAGGCTGGTATCTATTGTCCTGTATGTTTCGTCTGTCATTCTAAAAATTACCCATATAACTTCCGTTCCAATCATTATCCCTTCTATCTGAAAATCTATTGTGATTACCGTTACTGAAAAAATTACAAGAAGTCCCGTCGTCGTTGTCATACTCAAGTTCTTGTAGCAAAATCTTAAAAGTCTCAGTGTCGTGTTTACATCTTCCGGCTAAAGCAGTTTGTCTTATCGATTGTGGCAGCTTAGTTAAACAAATGCGCATTAATTCAGTCGGGCTATAAGGGTTGGAAAGGAACTAATCCTTTCGAATCATGTCATCAAAGTATTCTGCTGGCGTGCGGAACTCAGACTGTTTAAAATTACGCTGCATAATAAGACTATGTTTGACTCTGTCTTGCGTGTTTTCGGACCAATATGCGGATAGAAATGCATGATAAAAATCATTTAAATTATTACAATCTCTAATAAGTGCGCGCATGCGCGTCGCCGGTTCGTATCCGCACATAAATTCCAGTTTGTGACTTAGTGGCCAATTTGGTGGAAGTGCGTACATAAATTGATCTAACCATGAACATGGATGTATGTCATTCTTATAATTGCGAAAGATCTTAAATTACCGAACAGTTAAAAGTCACAGTTTTCGCCTCGTGGCGACAAAGACCTACCGCGTCTGTCCCATTCCCAATGTCGATTATTGTCAAGTTCGCTTGTTGCTTCTCGTAAATGAAATAAATTATTTTCTTCAAAGCCCTCTGCTATCTGTGATTCTAAATTTCTTCTACTGTCCTTTCCTACGATTTCGCTTTCAATTTGTTTGACTTGCTTTCGTAACGCCTCAACTTCCCTTTTAACGCGTTCATTAAATTTTCCCTGATTTTCAACACGTTTATTTATGTTCTGGTACTCTTCTGTTTCTGAAAATTGCAATGGAGCAGTATCATCTGAATCTCTGTCCCCATTTAAACTAAGACTTGTCAATTTATCTGAAATCTACTCAACTCTTTCCGATAAGTCACCTATTTGTTCTTTCTGTTTATTTACGTCTCCCTTAAGTGTCGCGACTCGGGTTTCGGTATTGACACATTTAGTAGTTAACTGTTCATACTCTTGTGTTAGGTTATTTATTCTGTCAATTGGTACGGATTCCTCGATTCTTTCAAATATTTCTTCCTTATCGTGTGCACGTTGTAAATTTAACTCTGAAAATTTTTGTACTATCACGCGATCTCTTTCTTCCTGTTCTCTCTCCTGTTCCTTTTGTCTAATTTCTATTGAAATTAATCTATTATTGTGAGCATTCAAAATTGATTGTACTTCTTCTCTAATTTCTTTCTTTAATTCATCTTTCATGTTTTTGAAACATGTCCCTATTCGTGAGTCTAACCGTGTTTCCATTGTTCCAATATCAGTTTTAATTGTTCCTATTTGTTATCCCACTGTTTTTAATTCAGATCGTAACTGTGATCCCAGTGAGTCTAACCGTGTTTCCATTGTTCCCATCTCAGTTTTAATTGTTCCTATTTGTGAGTCTAACCGTGATCCCAAATTTAATATAGCACTCATCAACTGCTTCATATTAACTTGTTCGAAATTCTTTTCACCCCTAACATTTCCCGTAAAACTAACTTCCTTCGTCATAGCAGTAAAGCTATCTGTGTTCAACACTATTCCAGAAACTTCTGTCGTTAATCTCGTATACTGAAAATTTTTTGATTGTGAAAAATTTTGAACTGGTTCCGGACTATTTTCCCGACTTATTAAATTGTTTTCTACTTCATTATTCATCATACTGTTCTCGTGTGTTGGCGAGTTCGCCATGTTAACAATACCGTCATTCTCACTATCCATCATTTTTGCCTTTTTCATCGATCGCGTAAACATTTACAAAACATACAAAACTCGTCACTATACGAAAATTACACGCAATGTAACACTTTATCACCAACAATACAATTCACACGAAATGCTTCCCGACAAACACGCCTAACGAACAATTAAAATCTTCATAATTGCACAACATAGTCAAACCTGTATACAAGACATCAAAAATTAAATTCTGCAAAAATACCATTAGAAGAATGATAAGACAACTACAAATGTTCAATTACCAAATCTACACATGCAATATAGACTACAATTACTAAACTACAAATTACTACAACAATCGTACCGTCTGCTATTTTTACTATAAAAAGAATTCCAAGGGACGATCCGAAGCAGCGGTCGCCACGTGCATGGGGGCTTAAATAAATGAAATGCAAATATTTTTAGTAGCTGTATGTCCGGCTACGAAGTCTCGTAAATGGTTGGCTCTGACTAGTATTAGTACGCAATCTGACTGCATAGAATAACAACAAAGAATGAAAGGAAACTTCCGTTAACACAATTAATTAATTGAGTCCCCAGCAACTATGAAAGCTACGAAACAACGAGGCACAAGTGTAGCTGTTCTGTGTGTGGAAGTGTGATTCAACGTACACATCTGGCACGGTTCTTCCTCAATACGACAAGATGCTTTAAACGCCATTTACAATGAAGTAATTAAAAAAAACATAAATACTATGATTGCACATAGAAATCAGAATTACACTCTAATACATGAACACAAGCCAGATGCTTTGTTGACTGAACCTATGACCAAGAGGCATTGTTATATAGGAAATTTGAAATACAAAAATTTATTGTTACCTTGACGCATATTGACGAAAATACACTCTGATCATTGCAACATCCCCAATCGAACAGCATCGGCTGTCTAGCACATCAGAACACCTGCACACGACATGCTCACAACTAATACTGCTATCAACATCCTCTCAACAAGCACTGCCTACGGCAACCTCAGAACTACTACTGCCAGTGGAGGCGGCTGAATAATATTCTTTGGCGCAATCTCTGGCGCTGTGACTCAGTGTAGCCACCTTTCACTGAGCCCAGACCTCGGTTAGTACCCTGAACATGGATTCGGAGGCAGTTCACTTATGCAGGTATTGGAGTCTTGACAAGGCTATTGGAGTCGCTGGGTGGTAGCGTCTGGGACATAAGTATCGAGCTAACAAATTTACAGGAGGTACTCCATCAGACACCAAATGTTCAATTAAGTTCTGTCTTGCTGTCACTCGAGCAATTTCTGAAGGTGATGATCAAGGTGCAAGGAAAGTTGTCATCAGAATTAAAACTAATAGTGGAATTGAGTTCAACATTTTACTACCACAGTGCAGCAATGGTTGTAGTAATAGATAGCGCTCGGTTTTTTGTATCGCAAAAAATACCGGTAGCTGGGAAATACGCAATATTTAGGTGTTAAACAGTGCATATTTACGCAGTTAAGCTAGCGGCAGTTGGATAATTTATCCAAGAAATGAAAGAAGGGGTGTTACTACTAGCAGAAGACGGGGATTTACACGTGGAGTGCGGGTGCGCTCCAGGAACATCAGAACGGGGTGGTCACCATAGGCTCAACTCTTGAGGTTATGATCAGTAGGGAAACATGCATCATACAACTATTTAAAGGAAAAACGGGGCATCTTTGCCCAAAGAGGGTGACTGAACCAAAACCCCATTTTCATAGAGCAGGGCGAGCCGTGGCAGGTCGTTTCACCTTCCTAATTTCGTAGCTTCTAGCTGCCGTCTCACCAGGTGATAAGAATACTACTGGCCATTAAAAATGCTCCACCAAGAAGAAATGCAGATGATAAACGGGAATTCATTGGACAAATATATTATACTAGAACTGACATGTGATTACATTTTCACGCAATTTGGGTGCATAGATCCTGAGAACTCAGTTCCCAGAACAGCCACCTCTGGCCGTAATAACGGCCTTGATATGCCTGGGCATTGAGTAAAAACAGAGCTTGGATGGCGTGTACAGCTTCAACACGATACCACAGTTCATCAAGAGTAGTGACTGGCGTATTGTGACGAGCCAGTTGCTTGGCCACCATTGACCAGACGTTTTCAATTGGTGAGAGGTCTGGAAAATGTTCTCGCTAGGGCAGTAGTCGAACATTTTCTGTATCCAGAAAGGCCCGTACAGGACCTGCAACATGCGGTCGTGCATTATCTTGCTGAAATGTAGAGTTTCGCAGGCACCGAATGAAGGGTAGAGCCACGGGTCGTAACACATCTGAAATGTAACGTCCACTGTTCAAAGTGCCGTCAATGCGAACAAGAGGTGACCGAGACGTGTAACCAATGGCACCCCATACAATCACGCCGGGTGATACGCCAGTATGGCGATGACGAATACACGCTTCCAATGTACGTTCCCGCGATGTCGCCAAACACGAATGCGACCATCATTATGCTGTAAACAGAACCTGGATTCAAATGAAAAAATGACACTTTGTCATTCGTGCAGCGCAGGTTCATCGTTGAGTACACCATCGCAGGCACTCCTGTCTGTGACGGAGCGTCAAGTGTAACCGCAGCCATGGTCTCCGAGATGATACTTCATGCTGCTGCAAACGTCGTCGAACTGTTCGTGCAGATGGTTGTTGTCTTGCAAACGTCCCCATCTGTTGACTCAGGGATCGAGACGTGGCTGCACGATCCGTTACAGCCATGCGGATAAGATACCTGTCATCTCGACTGCTAGTGATACGAGGCCGTTGGGATCCAGCACGGCGTCCCGTATTACTTTCCTGAACCCACCCATTCCATATTCTGCTAACAGTCATTGGATCTCGACCAACGCGAGCAGCAATATCGCCATACGATAAAACGCAATCTTGATAGGCTACAATCTGACCTTTATCAAAGTCGAAAACGTGATTGTACGCATTTCTCCTCTTTACACGAGGCATCACAACAACGTTTCACCAGGCAACGCCGGTCAACTGCTGTTTGTGTATCAGAAATCGATTGGAAGCTTTCCTCATGTCAGTACGTTGTAGGTGTCGCCACCGGCACCAACCTTGTGTGAATGCTCTGGAAAGCTAATCATTTGCATATCACAGCATGTTCTTCCTGTCGGTTAAATTTCGCGTCAGTAGCACGTCATCTTCGTGGTGTAGCAATTTTAATGGCCAGTATTTTATTACTCTATTCTGCGGTCATCGCCTAGAACTTAGAACTACTTAAACCTAACTAACCTGAGGACATCACACACATCCATGCCCGAGGTAGGATTCGAACCTGCGACCGTAGTGGTCGCGCGGTTCCAGACTGAAGCGCCTAGAACCGCACGGCCGAACCGGACGGCCGGGGAGGCCTTCAAACAGTGCAGTGCATGCTGCTTATGTGTAGGCTTCACGGGGTATGGAGCTGGGGCCAGCGGCAGTGCTTGGAGCAATGGACAAACGGTGCGGATCGCCACGATATCTCTTCCGTATCGTCATTCACTCTTCTTCGCCAGGACTAGGTAGAAGGCTAAAAGTTTGCTTCGCCTATGTTATGTCTGTCTGTTTGTTCAGCTTTGTGCATCGATTTCCCGCTCCGCAAGCGGTTTTTACTGATCTTTCGTTTGTATATACATTGAATCGTCCTTCACGCTTTCGTTATTTGACTGCATGCAATTCTAGGACAAGTTTATTACCATGCCTGCTGTGTGTGTATTTTTAAGTGACTTGCGTTAATGTTCTGGCCAGGGTTCTCTCTAAAAGTTAACCATGGTTAATTATTCCTGCGATGACATGTTCATATAATATGGAATTACTATATTAGGCTGTAGGGTTTACGCCTCAATTTGTTTTGGGAGGGCATACTTGCTCAAGGTTACGGCTTTTCCTTTGTGGTGCATGAAATTTGGTGCCTCGCGTCATATCTCTAATATTTATTTCCACTATGTTTTAGAAGCTGCTGTGCTTCGTGGTATCATTATTATTCATCCCATTAACTTTTGTGTGTTATGACATCCATCAGTGGTAATACCTTAGCGAGTTGTTATTTATATTCCTTCATGGAAGAATACACAGCCCCCTATGACTAATTTCCTTTTACATCTTATATTTTCAGTGAGGCGTATCCTTAAAATCCGAGAACTTCGTTCTTGGTCCTCCACCCTTATTATTCCCTATTGGCTCTTGTTCGTCTTGTATAGTATGTAAGTAGCCTGTTTATGAGTTTCTATGTTGGCAGCGCTATAGACTGTACTAATATCATTGGCAGCGCTGTGTGCCCTCTGTAAGAGACTCTGTGGCTGGTCGGACTCGCTGCTGGAAGTTAATAGTTAGCAGTGTTGGAGGCTGGCAGTGTTAGCGCGAGCGGACGATTTGGATGTCTGTCCTTTATGGAGATTAATTATTGGTAGTACATGTATTGTTCAAAAGTGGCTCTGAGCACTATGGGACTTAACTTCTGAGGTCATCAGTCCCCTAGAACGTAGAACTACTTAAACCTAACTAACCTAAGGACATCACACACATCCATGCCCGAGGCAGGATTCGAACCTGCGACCGAAGCGGTCGCACGGTTCCAGACTGTAGCGCCTGGAACCGCTCGGCCACTCCGGCCAGCCCATGTATTGTAAAATGGTGATTGATGTATCTGCTAATGTTTGGGAAATGGAACTGATCTGTATAATTTTTGGAACTTGATGTCACATGAATGAGGTAAAATCTGCTAAAAACATTGTTTGCTCTGCAACATAATCTTTCTTTTGCTAACCACATGATTATTAGTAGTTAGTGCCTACAGTAGTTAGAATCTTTTTATTTAGCTAGCTGTAGTTGCTGCTTGCTGTTATTGCTGTAGTTCGAGTCATGAAGATTTTCTGTGATGTAAGTGACTTATGAAATCTATGGGTTATTGTTAGGATCTCTTCTAGTTCTCGGCCATTCTTTTCTATTAATTATTTTCAGTCAGACTGCGTTGCGTTTGTATATTCTGGGTCATAAATGAATAGCATAAGTTTGAGTTATATTTGTCAGGGAAAATTCTGTGGGTCAGTAAAACGATAAAAAATAGCAAAGAGACAGTAGGTTCAATTTGACTGAGCAGTTTAAGAAGGTTCAGTTGCATTCAAGAGTTCAAGTAAAAACAAAAGAGTTTGAAGCACCCGTCTCTCCCTACAGCTCACCCCCATTTTTCTCACAATTTCGAACATCATGCACCAGTATACATTCTCGAGAGCTTTTTTTAGGTCAACAAATCCTAAGAACGTGTCTTGGTTTTTCATTACTCTTGCTTCCATCATCAACCGCAACGTCAGAATTGCCTCTCTCGCGCCTTTACCTTTCCTAAATCCAAGCTCATCGTCATCTAGCTCATCCTCAATTTTATTTTCCATTCTTCTCTCTAGAAGAATCTCTCAAGAATCAGCAATGATCAACACTATCAGGATGCAGAAGGAAATGTAAACCACTGCATTACAGACACATACTGTGTATCCACAGGACATGTGGCCTGTAACTGAAAATATGTCATGATCTCTCCACTGGCAGACTGGCTGCCAAAGGGGAGACGGCCACGAGAAAAAGACCGCATAGCCAAAGCAGAGATAACGTTCTACGAATCGAGGCGTGGAATGTCAAAACATTGAGCGTATTAGGGAAACTGGAAAGTCTCAAAAGGAAAATGCAAACGCTCAGTCTAGATGTAGTAGGGGTCATTGATGTGAAACGGAAAGAAGACAAGGATTTCTGGTCGGATGAGTGTAGAGTAATAACAACAGCAGCAGAAGATGGTATAATGGAAGTAGGAACGTGGGTCAGAGAGTGTCTTACTGTGAAAAGCACAGTGATAGGGTTGTTGTTATCGGAATCGACAGCAAACTACACTACTAGCCCTTAAAATTGCTACATCACGAAGATGACGTGCTACAGACGCGAAATTTAACCGACAGGAAGAACATGCTGTGATATGCAGATGATTAGCTTTCCAGAGCATTCACACAAGGTTGGCGCCGGTGGCGACACCTACAACGTGCTGACATGAGCAAAGCTTCCAACCGATTTCTAATACACAAACAGCAGTTGACCGGCGTTGCCTGGTGAAACGTTGTTGTGATGCCTCGTGTAAGGAGGAGAAATGCCTACCTTCACGTTTTCGACTTTGATAAAGGTCAGATTGTAGCCTATCGAGATTGCGTTTTATCGTATGGCGACATTGCTGCTCGCGTTGGTCGAGATCCAATGACTGTTAGCAGAATATGGAATCGGTGGGTTCAGGAGAGTAATACGGAACGCCGTGCTGGATCCCAACGGTCTCGTATCACTAGCAGTCGAGATGACAGGTATCTTATTCGCATGCTTGTAACGGATCGTGCAGCCACGTCTCGATCCCTGAGTCAACAGATCGGGACGTTTGCAAGACAACAACCATCTGCACGAACAGTTCGACAATGTTTGCAGCAGCATGGACTATCAACTCGGAGACCATGGCTGCGGTTACCCTTGACGCTGCATCACAGACAGGAGCGCCAGCGATGGTCTACTCAACGACAAACCGGGGTGCACGAATGACAAAACGTCATTTTTTCGAATGAATCTAGGTTCTGTTTACAGCATCATGATGGTCGCATCCGTGCTTGGCGATATCGCAGTGAACGCACATTGGAAGCGTGTATTCGTCATCGCCATACTGGCGTATCACCCGGCGTGATTGTATGGGGTGCCATTGGTTACACGTCTCGGTCACCTCTTGTTCGCATTGACGGCACTTTGAACAGTGGACGTTACATTTCAGATGTGTTACGACCCGTGGCTCTACCCTTCATTCGGTCCCTGCGAAACCCTACATTTCAGCAGGATAATGCACGACCGCTTGTTGCAGGTCCTGTATTGGCCTTTCTGGATACAGAAAATGTTCCACTGCTGCCCTGGCCAGCACATTCTTCAGATCTCTCACCAATTGAAAACGTCTGGTCAATGGTGGCCGAGCAACTGGCTCGTCACAATACGCAAGTCACTACTCTTGATGGACTGTGTAATCGTGTTGATGCTGCATGGGCAGCTGTATCTGTACACGCCATCCAAGCTCTGTTTGACTCAATGCCCAGGTGTATCAAGGCCATTATTATGGCCAGACGTGGTTTTCTGGGTACTTATTTCTCAGGATCTATGTACCCAAATTGCGTGAAAATGTAATCACATGTAAGTTCTAGTACAACATATTTGTCCAATGAATACCCGTTTATCATCTGCACTTCTTCTTGGTGTACAAATTTTAATGGCCAGTAGTGTATTAAATATTTCGTGTAAGTGACATAAAGTAGCATGGAGTCCGCCTCAGAGTAATGTAAAAGTGCTGGCCGACAGCCAAGTTATGTTGACATGTAGGGCACAGTAACAGATGTGAAGTGAGTTGATTCCGGCCCCGGTGGCTAAGAGGTTCTGGGCACATCAGTCTGGAACCGCACAACTGCTACGTTTGCAGGTTCGAATGCTTCCTCGAGCATGGATGTGTGTGATGTCCTTAGGTTAGTTAGGTTTAAGTCGTTCTAAGTTCTAGGGGACTGATGACTTAGATGTTAAGTCCCATAGTGCTCAGAGCCATTTGAACCATTTTGAACGACACATAGGTCGGCCGCGGTGATGTCATCAAAATAGATGTACACCAGATGTAAAATATTTAACTTCCAAATAGGGCGAGAGAGATGTACCCGACGCGGAATGTGCTTAAGATCGTTAAAACAGCACCGTGGTCAGTGAAAATTGCAGGAATTACATGATCTGACGGAAACTGGCTACATAAGGAACCAGACAAATGAAAACTATCTAGTCGACTACTAGAAATAGCTGTAAAATACGTAAAACATACTGATGTGGGATATCTGTTGGTACAAGCATCCTGTAGATCCAACGACACCGTCATATCGTTAAGTTCTCGACAACTGTTATAAGTGGGTGTCTAATTCACAGAACGTATGACGGAGTTGAAATCTCCACCTATCAAAATTTTTCACGGGTTTCGACGAAGTAAATAAATGTCACTTTCCTTATAAAAGCGCGAGCGGTCGTATGTACTACAATATCCAGATGGAGCAAAAGGAAATCTTAAGGCCAGCCTTTCTATACCCCGACGGCACAACATTAAAAAACGTAGAATACCCAGGGAGACAAAACGAATCAAATAACACTTCTTGCAGGCACAAAGCATCAGCCTGGGAGTCGTAAATACACTATCGTAACGTAGCATGCCGTAATGGAGGGCTTATCCTATAATCATTTAGGGTAAGAAACATATACCCTGCATTGTTTAACACATGTAATGTCTGGAAACAGAAGTAAAAAAATATGTACGCATAATGTCCGTTCGCAACAAACACCAGCAGATGGCGGAGACGAAGGTCTGAATCTTCTACATCGCAAGGATCAGATTCCCCCCTTTTTCTTGTTTTCTTTCGGTGCTGCACGCTCAGGTTGAAAACGTTGTTTCACACCACTCCGTGAGAATATCACTTCTTGACGTAGAAGTGTAGTGGGCTCGTCAAGGTCCACTGCCGGGCGGGTGGGTGGAGGTGTCCCCATTCCACTCAAGGGAGTGCGCGAAACACAAGCGGGGCACGGACATCATCACCACATAACGAAGAGACATGCAGTGCAGCGTCTGAAGCTGTCTACATCATCTGACTACCAGGCAGAGAATGGGCTGTAACCTGTTGCTCCATCGTATCAGACTGGGGAAGGGAAGGCATTGCAATAACACACTGTAAAGGCAGAACAGCAGACGACGTCTCAGTTAAATCATTGGAACCGACCAGACCAGACCTTCCTACGGATGAAAGAGAGGACGCAGTTGCTGCATTCATTTCAGTACCAGCAGAAGTAACCTCGTCACCCCTGGCGAGACCAAACCGCAATTACCGTCAGTATTCAAAGCATCCCCACTGGAAGAAGCACCTTCCACCACCGCCTTAGCGGAGAGGCGAGTTTGGGGAGGAGTGACTTCAAAATCTTCACCAACCCGAGTCCGCCGGCGTGCTTCCTGTGCCGGCGACTTAACGGCAGCAGGGGCGGCATATCGCGCGGAAAATCGCGCGGGTGGGGGGCGGGGGGAGGAGCAATGTCTCCCCAATGTCTTCTAAAACTACTGGACAAGTACTGATAACAGATTGCGGAGATGCTAATGTCAACGGACGAAGATTTTCATTGGACGACTTTATAGTCGAAACACAGTTCGGACAACTGAATAGGAGATGCTGTTTTTGATTACAAAGGAAGCAGATTCGTTCTTGCCCTGCACACGTAACATGGATCCAGTAGCCACGATTATTCATGTACGAAGGCATATTCTTCTGAACAGAAATTTCTACAGTTCCTATACTACTGTAACTTTGCAAACAATGTTGAGCAGACCAGAGTTCCCGCCGGATACGGCGAACGACTTAATATGGAAGCAACGCTGCCTTAAGATGTGGATCGTCCACTTCGGGTAGAAGATTGTAATTTCTGGCCGGTATGTATTCGGTCGCCCCATTTGTAAGAATGACTGGACTAAAGGAACCATCACAATGTGTAAACATCACCTGGGAACCAACACAAGAAAGAAAGCAGTCTCCTTGAAACAGATCTTGAAAGTTCACGAAAGACGGCCGGAGTGACGGTGCGGTTCTAGGCCCTACAGTCTGCAACCGCATGACCGCTTCGGTCGCAGGTTAGAATCCTGCCTCGGGCACGGATGTGTGTGATGTCCTTAGGTTGGTTAGGTTTAAGTAGTTCTACGTTCTAGGGGACTGATGACCTCAGAAGTTGAGTCCCATAGCGCTCAGAGCTATTTGAACCATTTTTGAAGTTCACGAAAATTGCATACAAATAAGAATCAAAATAAGCAGTATCTATCAGATCAGATGTAATTTCAATCGTATCAACGAAACAACTGCAAATTTCTGGAGAGCCCGGTTGAACATGACGCGCACTCTTGTCAAAACTGAAATGAGCGGTGTCCCGTTGATGAATATTTTTGGGGGACCCGACAGACATCATGACGCGGCCAGAGAACGCCGTCGCAGAGAACAAACAAACAACAAACTCCGCTGAGCACGGACGATGCGACACAGGACGATACACACACAAGACTGAGTACACACAAGTTGGACATTCACGGCACTGTTGCACCGGTGGACGTAACCACAACCTGTTCGCTCCATCCACAAGGCGGAACGACGCAGTGAGCTATGACGGCTGATACTGTACTATGTCCTGATACACGTTGTTCTGTACGTTCCGCTGCTCTGCACGATGTGACAGTGTCTCCAGCCAACCGTTTTCATAAATGTGTTTTCATAATTTTGCTAGATAAACTTTTGTCTAGAATCTGGATGAGGATCGCATGACGACCTACAAATGCGGAATTTTTTCTCGACTTTGTATGTGTGGTTGTCTAGCGACAACGTGCGTGCTTGGAAACGGACGTTACATAGTTCAAAAATTTATTCGGCGCGGAGGCTGTCCTTGACGGTTGTAGAAGATTTTGTCAAACAATATTTTTGTAGTTAAACCGAGGAGATCATTGACTGGAAGTAAGTGTATCTACAGTTATTGTAACGTAAATTTGAGTTTTTACTAGAGCTTTTATGAGTGACTTCGAAAACAAACTACACGGGCAACATCTCCTAAAGCAGGATTAGAAAGCGTTCGCGCATTACAATGTATAAAGCTATTGATAATGTAGCTGTTACTATGAAGAGCGGAGTAGGTGCGCAAGTTACTCTGAATTGTCCTTCAGTGTTTTGTGGATACGTACTGAATTTTACACTTAACAATGATGATGCTAGTGTACATGGTAATGGTTGGGTTACTGAGGCTCTAGGACAAGGAATCATCGTAAACTAAATCAATCAGTCTGTATCCATATGGGTTAAGGGTGCACTGAATTGTGCAAAGATTAAAGTTGTTGATGATGTGACACATTACTGCAGACACTGAAATAAAGCACCTGTCCTTTCCTTATCTGATTACCTTGAGAAAATAAAAATTTTTGACTGCGAACATCTTTCTCAACACAGTTTGACCCTCTAGAACTGAGCACTATGACGCGGAATTTAAATTTCGCGTCACGTTTCCTCCCATCCAGCTGCGCCCGCGTGGGGCAAGTGTTCTGGTCCAGCCAGGCGCGAGCACACATGCGGTGGTAAGAAACCCAGAAGCAATGCCACGGTGAGCGTAGCTGGGGCAGCGGGACACATAGGTTTTTAGTTGGAACCAAGGTGCTGTAGCGGGCACAACACCTGGACCTCCGTGCTGGGGTCGAAGTGTGGAAATGGCTGACAATTTTGCAATGCGTCTACCGGGGCCATCCACTGGCGTGACCGCCAAGGTTGTTTGAAATCGGCGTGCTGGCCCTGTATAGGAATAGCCAAAGGTAGTTTGATATACGTAGCTGAAACGAACATCGACTTCGCCGGCTCAAGGAGTTGTCGCCGGATGGAAACCGGTATGATAGTCTGCTGGAGTTTGTTGACCGCCACCAAGTGAAACAGATCCTGGGGAAGAAGAGTGCCTAGGACCCGAGAGAGTGTGGAAGCTGCAGCAGTGGACTGCAGTGATCAGCGTGGGGTGTGGCCTGGTGTAATCATAGTGGAGAGCTCTCGGTATGACGATGCGGAGCAGAGCATAACGTCGAGTGTGCTTTTTGTGTGCCATTATTGCAGTTTGTTGCCGACCAAAATACAGTATGGTGGTGTGTGCCAGAACTTATGAAGTTGGTCGGGCATAGTTGCTATTATTACTGTGGGGCAAGTAGTTGCTTTTTATGATGTCTGTTATCTGTGGCAGAGATTGAGTTGTAGGGCTTACTGCATTCGTACACACTCTGACATTTTAAACTGTTGTTTAATAAAACAAAGATCGATCAAAGCTTACGATCGCAGAAACACCACCCTGACTCTACTCGCAGTCAAATACTGCACCAGGCTACAGAGGAATTTGGAAACATTTCTGAGGACAGTGTAAGAGAGAATAACGCAGGAAACTTCTGGAGAAAGCAGTAAGAGAAATATGGGAAGCAGAGTGAGAATAAAGCTGGAGACTTCTGGAAACAGCAGTAAGAGTGAAATATGGGAAGCAGAGGAGAGTTTTTAGTGTCAGAAAAAGCAGCAGTGTTTGAGGTGTGGAGAAAACACTATAAACAAAACTGAGATTGTGCAAGACCCAGAAATTGATGGGGAAGTAAAACGAAATATAAGGTAGGAAAGGCACCTGATCATGTTAGAAGAGGGAAGGGACTTGACTGGGTAGCTCCCGAACTAATCAAGACTGGAACAGAGATAGTAAAAGAAGGTTCCTGACACCTTGGGAGTGGAAAAATATCGCAGAGGAACCTGAAGAAGAACTTAATCATACCACTCATACGAAGGGAAACAGTTACGACTGTGATAAGTATGGGGCTATGTGCGTATCATATGTAGTCCATGAAGTGTAGACACGAGCACTGGAAAGGCGATTGAGAAGGGCGTGGGAGAACTACTTTTGCGCTACAAGAACAATAATGGAGGAGCGCATAACCAAGAAGTGGGTACTTTACCTTGCGTTTCTCGATCTTGACAATGTGTTTGACTCCGTGCCAAGGCGGTATGAGTGGGAAGAAATGGTAGCAAATGAGGTAGCAATGAAAATGACATATATGGCGTGAGGAATGCTTAGGAACAACAAGCGGGAGTAGGTAGCACTGATGAAAAATCAGGAGACATCGCAATGAGGAAAGGAATCGAGCAGGGTGACAGTCTCAGGCCCTTACTCTTAAATATCTTCCTACACGAGGCAACAAAAATACTGAAGCGTCGAACAAACAGAACAAAATTTGAAATGGGGACTAAAAATAATATATCTGCAAATTTTTCTACATGAAGATGACATAGTGTTGATGGCTGAAGCGCCAAAAAGCTTTTAGTAACGGAATAGTATCAATAACTGAAGAGGAAATCGACGATAGTGAACGCAGATAAAAGCAAAGTAATGTGAATTTCAAAACAGAACAAACGGGAAGAAGAGCTCAATAGACTGTAATTCAAAGCCTTTTGTAAACATTGGTCAGGTGCAGATAGGACTCACCAACTGAAGGGTTCCGTAAGCATTTGATTATGTGTGTAGACAGTTCATCTATTCCGTGCATCGAGAATCTCTACGATTTTTGCCTGTTATCATCAATGATAATAGCATGATATCTGTCCCAGGATTCCAAGACTTCAGAGAATGTTTTAATTTCTAGTCTGAAGTCGGATAAGAAATGACAAAAAAAATATTTTTTCGTGTGATGTAACTAAAAATCAACCATTTTTGGAATTTTTTGTTATATTTACACAGTGAAACATTTTTCCTTCCAAATTTGATTGTTCTGTGTCAATGGGAAGTGCTCTATAGGTTTTAATCAATGAGTTTGCGAGTATCGAAGTACGTGGGATAAATGACCGTTTCGTTTGACAGCGTTGACGTAGAAGTTGCACTTGTTTTACACCGTCAAGTGACCGGAGGTCTTAATATGTGACATAAATTTCAAGTTGATGTGTTTACCTGTTCCTTGGAACAAGGGTCTTGGACAGTCGGACGGACAGGCAGACAGACAGACAACAACGTGATCCTAGAAGGGTTCCATTTCTGCGGATTGAGGTAGAGAACCCTAGAAGTAGATAGTTATTAATAACCCAGCACCAACTTTGAAAACAGGTTCTCTTTCATCTCCAGAAACCAAAAATGGTATTCACTTTTTCCCTTAATTTGATGATGGCAACTACTGGAATATTTAGTTTTCAAATTGAGGTTCCTATTGAAGTTCTTGTAAGAGAACCTGAGAGTGACTGAAAATATGATTGGCATTCTAATTTATTTTAGTTTCCTTTTGTTATCATCAATGTAAATTGTTCCGTCTCTTACAGGTGTTTGGGCATAAATGTGTAGTGATTCACAGAGTTTATACAGTTTGTATCATAACAAATATCGAAAACTAATACACAAGAAAGAATACGACAATAGAAGCAAAAACGATGTAGTAAACTTGGATTTGTAAACGAGTCATTTGCGTGATCGGTTGTGAAGGTATTTCTAGGGGCCGACAATGACTTCGCTACGGAATACTGTCGTACTCAGTGCAAAAATATTTGAAATGTAAACTCCTCGATTAAGCCTCCAAAAAAACTTAGTTAAATTTCACAAGTTACCTACGTTAAAAGAAAATGCTGTTCTTTACGACATAAGTTACAGTTTACTGTACTCATACGTGCGGTAGAGGAGGTGTTGGTATTTGGATGCAATACTGCACTCCTCTCTGCAGTGAGTGATGATTTCTTGCACCCTCCATCCATCTCCTAAACCTTGACATGAATCTGCGTTCATTTCACTCTCCTGTGCAACCTAATCAGTGGAAGTGCTCGGCGCTTCACATTTGAGTTGACCCCTGACAGAAAATAAAATACTGGGTATTGACGTCAGGTGTCAGGTGACATGGATGGCCAAGGCAGAGACCCTACTCGGCATACCCATTTTGGACAAAGTCGGCTCGTTTAATATCGTCTTACAGCTGCAACAAAATGTGCCGGTGTCCCGTCATGCATGTACTACTATCCAAAACGACGGATAAATTTGAGCTCCTTTGGATGGCGACTTCATCGAAAAGCTGAGATATCAAGTTCTTTTGTACTTCTGGGGCATACTTAATATTAAAGCCAGTTGCGTCTCATAACCGTACCTCTGCAATTATTTCACTAACTGGTCGTTTGCAGACCACTGTTTACGGGAACTTCGTGCATCTACTTCACCTGTGTCAGTGTTAGCTGTTAATTAATTGCTATGTAAACTTAGGACATTAATCACGCTAGTGAAATATAATGCCTTCTTTTACCTGGAACAACCGTGGTGGAATAGAAAGGAAGAAATAGCGACTATTTGAGAAAAGGAGAGATAAATGTTTCAAATTGGAGAAGAATTATCAATGCATGGTGGAGAATTAAATAACTGTATAAAAGGCACATAGTCCTAATATGCCATATATATTGCGGTGGCGTACTCTGTGAGCATTAGGGTTTGAAACGCTGTTGTATTGACTACTGAAAGACAGTTGACGGTCACCAGTGCCATCACTTCTATGTCCTCTACACCTTCACTGCGCGATAACATCGGTGAAGTCACAGATGACAGTGCCACTAAAGCAGAGTTATTAAACACGGTTTTCCGAAACTGCTTCACTAAAGAAGACGAAGTAAATATTCCTGAATTCCAATGAGGAACAACTGCCAAGATGAGAAACATAGATGAAGATATCCTCGGTGTAGCAAACTAGCTTAAATCACTTACTAAAGGCAAGGCATCCGGTCCAAATTGTATACCAGTCAGGTTTCTCTCAGAGTATGCTGATACAATAGCTCCATATTTAGCAATTATATACAATCGCTCGCTCACAGAAAGATCCGTACCTACAGACTGGAAAATTGCTAAAGTTAGACCAATACCCAAAAAGGGAAATAGGAATAATCTGCATAATTGCAGGCCCACAACACTAACGTCGGTTTGCAGTAGCGTTTTGGAAAGTATACTGCATTCGAACATTATGAAGTACCTCGAAGAAAACGATCGATTGACACATAGTCAGCACAGATTCAGAAAATATCGTTCTTGCTTAACACAACTAGCTATTTATACTCATCATGTAACGAGTGCTATCGACAGGGGATGTCAAATTGATTCCATATTTTTAGATTTCCAGAAGGTTTTCGACATCGTTCCTCACAGGCGTCTTCTAACCAAACTGCGTACCAATAGAATATCGCCTAAGTTGTGCGACTGGATTCCTGATTTCCTGTCAGATAGGTCACAGTTGGTAGTAATAGACAGTCATCGAGTAAAACAGAAGTAATATCGGGCGTTCCCCAAGGAAGTGTTATAGGCCCTCTATCGTTCCTGATCTATATTAACGACATAGGAGACAATCTGAGTAGCCCTCTTAGTGCAGATGATGCTGCCATTCACGGTCTTATAAAGTCATCACATTACCATAACGAATTGAAAAATCATTTAGATAAGATATCTGTATGGTGCGGAAAGTGGCAATTGACCCTGACTTCTGTGTGAAGTCTGCTAAATTTTGATTGCGCGTTAAGTCACACAAATCTGAAGGTTGTAACTTCAACTAAATACTTAGGGATTACAATTACAAATAACCTAAATTGGAACGATCACATAGATAATGTTGTGGGGAGAGCAAATCAAAGACTGTGATTCATTGGCAGAACACTTAGAAGGTGCAACATATCTACTAAAGAGACTGCTTACACTACAATTGCCCGCCTTGTTCTGGAGTATTGCTGTACGGTTTGGGATCCGCATCAGGTGGCACTGACGGACGACATCGAAAAAGTACAAAGAAGGGCAGCTCGTTTTTTATTATCGCGAAATAGCGGAGATAGTGCCACAGACATGATACGTGAATTGGACTGGCAATCATTAAAACAAAGGCGTTTTTCTTTGCGACGGGATCTTCTCATGAAATTTTAATCACCAGTCTTCTCCTCCGATTGCGAGAGCATTCTGATGGCTCCCACCCACATAGGGAGAAATGAACATCACGATAAAATAAGAGAAATCAGGGCTCGCACTGAAAAGTTTAAGTCCTCGTTTTTCCGCGCGACATTCGAGAGTGGAACGGTAGAGAGACAGCTTGAAGGTGGTTCATTGAACCCTCTGCCAGGCACCTTATTGTGAATAGCAGAGTAATCACGTAGATGTAGATGTAGATGTAGAATGGATACACTCAGTATCAGGAACAATATTTCTGCATACAGAAACTGATAAAAATACCAATGTCGTCACCGGCTGGAATAAACTAGGTGAACTCAGGAGAACACTTTTTTATTTCAGTTTTAATACTCCACCAAAATACACAAGCGGAAGCACTGTTTAAATCTTACGCTAATTATTTGCACTAAAATGGCTGCGATAGATACCCCACCAGCGTCGTGTATCACTATAACCAACCACCTCGCACGTTTCCAGGAAGAAGCCTTGAATGTCCGTTACTCTCTAGTGTACAGGACGCAGTGCTTTTTCATTTGGTTTCGTCTGCTGATCAGCTCATAGATCCTATCTTTATGCCATACAGTCAGGGGCGCTACGTCCTTCCAAGCTATTTAGCTTGTAACGTCATTTTGTATTAAGTATGGCCCTGAAAACTAATTAATATTTACAGATGACATAGCGAGAGAGTGACTTTCTTTGCGTATGTGTATTTAATTTAACATGCATTTTTTTATTAAGTACGACGTATACATTTTAAATTCAGGGCTGTGATTCGCTGGCTTATTTCGTGGTGGAATATATATATATATATATATATATATATATATATATATATATATATATATATATTTTTTTTTTTTTTTTTTTTTTTTTTAGGTACACAAGGCGAGCTTGACATTTGACTCCCACCTCCCACTCGAGAGCTATCAACGGTTTTGCCTGGCGGTAGCTTACGTTCTGTGAGGTCAGGCGCCATCGGAGACCAGTTTCCCAATGTAAGATCCGTACACCCTTACTGAAAATCCATCACTGAGACGGTTCAGTGCTAAGGATGACTTTCACAGGCCACTGCTTCGTCCAGTTGAAAAATATAATTTTCGGCATGTCTTGTATTTGTGAAGAAATACAGATCTGCAACTTAGGTAGATTCGTCATTCCCGTAACCGTCTGTTCAGCAAAAAAAGCAGAATTCGTCTATCTTTTCTTGGTAAATGGAGGAAAACACAAGAAGCTGTGGGTAATTATGTACTGCTCGACTATGGTATGTGGCAGCTCTGTTCCTAATTTCCTGAAGTTCCTCTCTCAAACGAAAGTGAGTCGGTATCCATCGACAGCATGCGACCTAGTATGTTCCAAAATGATGCTAATAAAGTGGGATTTACCGATGCTCTGATCTCGGGTTCCGTTCGTGTTAAAAAGTTAGGATGTAGTGTTTTGGATTGCGCTTGGGCTAGGGGCATTTGTATACCAAACAGAAGGGTCATCTCAGTGTCACGATCTCACTGTACAAGGTCAAAGTATGAATGTTACACACTTCCTCCTGCTTTGGCAAAAGGTCCAAATAGGTTGATTCTTTTTGTATTTAATGTGATCCACGATGGGGTTGGTGGGACTTAGGGAGGGTCATTATTTCATGGGCGGTTCCTCGGAAAACCCCACAAAAAAGGACTTTTTTACTATACTTTCGTCGGCACCAGCGGACTAAATCCCAGCCGCGTATTGCAAGCGGCTACGCACAGAAAATAGCTGAAATTTTTGCGATATTTCCTAAGATCTCGATCAATAACGACGTTGAAAATATCTTCACATCTTTTTCCGTTTCCAAGATGTGGAGATTGAAAGTTGTACTAATTGTACACGTAAAAAACGCGCGTAAAATCGAATCGTAAAGGCGAAAGCGTAAAGTGACGTAACACGGAGAAATATGCTGTAAAGAGTCTCCGCTGTCATCTGGAAACGCCATTTTGTGGCACTGAAGCACATGCAATTTATTTTTACAAATAAAATCATGTCTGAGGTGTAAAATTAATTTTGCTTTATTTATATTTCACAGAAGCAAACTACTGGCATTTTGCTGACCAATAAATTTCTTTTAATATGTGTTACATGCCTTGCTGCAGCATGGAAAAGAAGACAACCAACCGAGAAAAGCTCCTATCGGGGCAAGGAAATGCGAATATGTTCCTGTTTGTTTAAAAGTGACGGAAAAGTGGGGTACCTGCAGCCTCATTTTGCCTTCCTCGCGATCTTTAAAAATTTTTAAAAAAATTTGGCATGTCAACATAGTTCAACTTTTTTTGTGCTGAGAGATATGACAGTTGCAGTGGCAAAGAAACTGAAAAGTAGTAAATAGTGGAAGACAGTAGACAGTGGTTGTCTAATAGAAACAGTGAAGAAGAAGACAGTGGCAGTATTGGAGAAAGAGAGGGACACAGTGAGAATAGAACATAGTTGACGGTGATAGAAAAGTGTCCGGGTAAGAGTGAAGAGGACAGGACTTGGGGCGGAAGGGAAGGGGTAGGGGGCGAGGAACAAAGAGAAAGAGAGTGTTGAAGTGGGTGAGGGCCAATGACAATGAGAGACAGTCTTTGACAATGACAATGAGGAAGAGAGAGATAGTGGCAGCGAGAAGAGATAGCAGCGGTAGGAAGGAACCAGGTATTAGCAATTAGAGAGAGAGCAAGAGGGAGACAGTAGCAGTAAGAGGAAACTGTAGTAGAAGAACAGAACGAAAGGGATTGTGGCTGTGAAACAGGAGACAATTGCAGAGAGACACAAAGGAGACAGTGTCAATGAACAGGGAGTGAGTGATAAAGAGCAACTGGGAGAGTAAGGTATGAGCGATGGACTAATAGGTGTGAGTTACAGTTAGGGGAGCTTGTGGAAGTTTGAGGTGAGTTGCATGTTAAAAAAGCGCGAATATATTCGCATGCCAATATTCTGAGGATTATTTGTAAAGGCGTTGAAGGAGGTATAATGAGAGAGCTGGTACCCTACTTTTAAGCCACATTTTTTTAAATAAACGGGAACATATTTTTATGCTCCAATGGCAGCATTTTTCCGCTGGCAGTAAATGTGAAAGGAAACTGTTAACTCCACATTCAAAATGAATTCACAAAACTCTATTCGTTGTTGTACATCACCACCGTGAAGGGCTTGTAGTAGGTGAATGCTGTGTCGTTTGAAACAAAAATGTCTTCAAACTCTCGGCTAGCAAGACGAGCAGACTGTTGTGGCCTATTTGCGAAACTCGCTCTGCGACTAGAATTAGCACACGAGGACGATCTGTACATTTGCCCTTATATAAACAACCAGTTGTCTTTAACTGCTGGTCCCATCCTCTGATGCTTTGAGTTTTGGTATGTGCAGTGTCATATTCTGATCGAAAATCAATTCTCACAGTTGTCGCTCAACTACACCTGTGCAAAGTGCCTTTTGTTGGTGTGTTATCGCTAGCTCGACTCGACGCAGATCGGGTGTTGAACAAGTGAGCCAGTATCTAAGCCAGAGAGAGACCTCTACCGGTAACTTACAACCTGAACCAAAGGAAATTTTCGATGTACAAGTTAAAAATTGTCCCAAGTTTCTATCTTAATTCAAGTAGAAGGAACGGCTTAAACTTTCTAAACTCCGTGTAGTATGAGAATCACGGTTAGCGGCCAGCATAGCCGGGCAGAATGTCGCACGATCTTGCAGCAGGCCTTACCAGGCGCCGCCAGGTTTTAACGAGCTCGCACCTCGATTCTTGGCAGCGGCGTCACTGTTTCAAAGCAGCCCGCGGCCGGCCACGCCGCTGTTAATTAAACTGCGTCAAAGGCGGCCAGACAAAAGCCACACGAGTACCGGCGCTGCCGCCCACTCCACGGGGCTCGCCTGGCAGCGTGGAATGCGCCGCCCACCTCTCCCTACCTGCCGGCGAACAAAAAATATCACGCACGGATCGTTTGTTGTACAGCGCTTTTCAATAAAATTCGTCCAAATTCACAAGACAGTATCTTGCACGTGAATGAATACAGAAACGCCGTGGATAGTTAACTTACGCACGGAAATTAAAAGTTTACCTTGGTGACTGTCGTAAATTTCCGCTTCACGGGCTTTCTGTTATAGTTCTCCGTTTTACAGCTAGGTTAGTTAATTCGGCTGTGTCCACAATTGTGACAACACCCTAGGACACAGGAGATGGACCGTTATTAGAGTTGTCGTTAGCCTAGGGCGTCCATCTTCATCTCTTTTCCGATAGAGACAGGTGGGCACGTCTAGCAAGTATTGGCTAGTAGAGCATGTCGTGCATTTCTGTGTGCATTAAGCCATGGCGTTCGGAATATTAATTTCAACAACCGCACCGCGATTTTGTAATTCACCGCTGCCGAAGCCACCGCAACGCGAAATATTGCCGCACTGCCGTCTACACTCCAGATCTCGCGCCCAGTCCAGGTAGCGAACCGATGATGAGACTTCTGTCTCCACGTGAATTCTCATTTTCGCTAGACGTATCCTTGCTCTTTTCAGATACTTAAATATTCCAATTTTCCGAGTTAAAAGTTTCGGTGTACTCAAGCATTCTTCATGCTGGAGATACGCTATGGTCAGGAGCAATGGCTGTTGGTTAATCACATCGTTTTCGGTACGGCCGGAACCTGTTTTCCATTTCTGGTTATTTTTCTGCTGTAGGGTTCCTATAAATACTTCAAATGTAGTATCTGTTGTGCACAGTAAACGATACTACATTTTGTCAATGTTTCTCATAGGGTTTCAACCCAATTTCTTATTTGAGAAAATAATAATGTTTTTTTTTCCATGTCTGGCTACTAATTAGGCTACTTCGTAGAATGCTTTCTTCTTGTGCTCCCTGATCTTTTACTCTGCTTTAACGCCAGCCACAGTATTTTTTGGAGCAAAGTCCTCATGCCGGCAAGTATGTGAGGACCTCATTGCAAGTTGCCAATATTTAGCGATGCTGCTTCCTGTTGCTGTATTCTAGCCAGACGCAAACATATTTTGGAGGCGCATTACGTCAGGCTGCGAAGGGGGAAGTAGCAGTTTACAAACATTCAGTGATGTCCAGTTAGGCAACTATTGGAGCGTCTGCCGATCCGCTAACTACTAAGCACTTTCCCAGGGTAGGCCACCACATTATACAAATCGGCGTCTCTGAAAAGATCCGAGTTTTTTTCTGATAGCCACAGATTCTTATTTTCTTTGTTGATGCCCCACGTACCCCATTCACAGCTTGACCGACTCCAACATTAGTAACAGCGACTGTCCGTCGAACTTAGAAAGAGAAAATTCAATGTCCACAAACTATAATTATACTGGCGGCGAAAATTTCGAGCAAGCGTTGGTCGACTGCGGCTTAGAACCCTAACCTAATTTTAAGTACGAAACAGGATGAAAATCGATACTAGGTTCTAGCCAGTTCATCGAAGCTCGACGAGAAGAGAGACAAGATGACAGGTACAGAGGCAGTTGGTAACACAACCAACGCCACCACCACTGTCACCCACACCCTCATTGGCCCCACTCCCACGACCGTGTTGAAGATCAGCACCGTTGCTGTCTCGCCCTACAGGTAGCAGGTGATAGTATGCCACCAGCCATGAGGTCAGCGTTCAGGAAAAAACAGCCAAATAGCCACCCACACCACTACCTGTCGTGTCATCAGTGTCACCATTCGCCTCTACAAGTACAGAGTAGTAACGCCGAATGCGACATCTCCTTCACTTTCCAGGCTGTACATACGTTCTAGTTTACCAGAGAAGCGTATCTCTACCCCTATGGCTAACTTTCCTAGTCTGTCAGAGAACACGGCCTTTGAGGGAGATATGTTAGTCTGTAGACGACCAGTCTGGAGGAGGGACCTACGACAAGCTCGCCCATATTTTATGTAAGTGGCCAGCCAATGACAATTTCCTGTGGCATTCTTGCTGCTACGTTTTCACTTTCCTTACGTTTTACTTTCCTCTGTAGCATTTTCCTTCTTTTCCTGCTTTCTTTGCGTGTGTGCTTCGGTTTTATTGGGTCTGTCCACATTCGTTCCTTTCAACGTGTGTCAGGGACCTGATGATCCCGACGTTGAGCGCCCATAAGCCCCAACACACAAACACACACACACAGTCCACCATCCGCTGCTGTAACTACTTACACGTTACTGTGGAACAGCAAGTCCCACCGTGGGGACTCGGATACTGTTAGTCACAAAGCCACCAATCATGTCCGATGGGAAAGACTTGGGTGTCTTCGATCAGCGGACCACTTGGTAGCCTACCCGATGGGCCTTGACGTGCTGCCGCTCTTCTGTCACCGCAGGGCTTTCAGTATAGGCTGCCCACTTCCGGCTCCTGTGGGCACACTCCATTGCCTGAAGTCGCAGCCTGACTCTGCATGACTCTACACATGGCATACATGGCTACAGTCTGCCGCTGACGAGTGGCTGTCGGCCAGAGTTGTCTCGTCATCTCACCAGCGCTGCTCCATCTCTGCCGTCACAGCACCTGTACCACTCGCATCATGCACTGGCGTCGACACATTCCTCGCAGATTGTACGCCGCTTCTGCTTCACTGCCAAGAGCATTATCTAGTGATATCTACATGATAGTAAACAACAAATTACGACACAATTAGTCGAATGGAAAAGAATGTAGCAGTACACATCTTCAGCAACAAATGTAACACGCAAATGTTCAAACCAAATCGCTTACTCACTTTATATAAAAAAAAGTTAAATGTTAGATTATAGAGATAATGTTAGCACTGAATAGGGGATCATGAAGGAATATTATAAGGGGGACTATGCTCCAAACTGAACGCTGAAAGGCATAATCAGTCTTAATTGATGATGATGATGATGATAGATATACGTTACGTAAACTAAATAATGTTGAAAAACAGCTTGTAATAAACATCATAAAAACACCATAACAAATATTGTAGGAAATCTTTTACAGCCGAGAAAGTCAACATACGCCACATGAACGAACGTGTCGGGTGTCCTGGAAAAACAGAGAACAGTTGCTGACACGCGCAGGGAGTCGGCACTTAAACTGGGAAGAGGCAACTCATAGGGATGACCTGTAGGGGCAGGTAGGTAAGTAGGGAGAGGCGTGTTTATAGCAGTAAGAAGTGCAGTAGTATCGAAAGAAATTGACGGATATCCGAAATGTGAAATAAATTGCGTGAAGGTCACGGTTAAAGCTGGCTCAGACATGGTAACTGGATGCCTCTATAGGCCCCCTGGCTCAGCAGCTGTTGTGGCTGAGCACCTGAAGAATAATTTGGAAAATATTTCGAGTAGATTTCCCCACCATGTTATAGTTCTGGGTGGAGATTTTAATTTGCCGGATATAGACTGGGAGACTCAAACGTTCATAACGGGTGGCAGGGACAAAGAATCCAGTGAAATTTTTTATCTGAAAACTACCTTGAGCAGTTAAACAGAGAACCGACTCGTGGCGATAACATATTAGACCTTCTGGTGACAAACAGACCCGAACTATTTGAAACAGTTAACGCAGAACAGGGAATCAGCGATCATAAAGCGGTTACTGCATCAATGATTTCAGCCGTAAATAGAAATATTAAAAAATGTAGGAAGATTTTTCTGTTTAGCAAAAGTGACAAAAAGCGGATTTCAGAGTACTTGACGGCTCAACACAAAAGTTTTGTTTCAAGTAAAAAATGGTTCAAATGGCTCTGAGCACTATGGGACTTAACATCTATGGTCATCAGTCCCCTAGAACTTAGAACTACCTAAACCTAACTAACCTAAGGACATCACACAACACCCAGTCATCACGAGGCAGAGAAAATCCCTGAACCCGCCGGGAATCGAACCCGGGAACCCGGGTGTGGGAAGCGAGAACGCTACCGCACGACCACGAGCTGCGGACGTTTCAAGTACAGATAGTGTTGAGGATCAGTGGACAAAGCTCAAAACCATCGTGCAATATGTGTTAGATATGTGCCAAGAAAGATCGTAAGAGGCGGAAAAGAGCCACCGTGGTACAACAACCGAGTTATAAAACTGCTGCGGAAACAAAGGGAACTTCACAGCAAACATAAATATAGCCAAAGCCTTGCAGACAAACAAAAATTACGCAAAGCGAAATGTAGTGTGAGGAGGGCTGTGCGAGAGGCGTTCAATGAATTCGAAAGTAAAGTTCTATGTACTGCCTTGGCAGAAAATCCTAAGAAATTTTGATGTTATGTCAAAGCCGTAGGTAGATCAACGCAAAATGTCCAGACACTCTGTGACCAAAACGGTACTGAAACAGACGATGACAGACTAAAGGCCGAAATACTAAATGTCTTTTTCCACAGCTGTTTCACAGAGGAAGACTGCACTGTAGTTCCTTCTCTAGATTGTCGCACAGATGACAAAATGGTAGATATCGAAATAGACGACAGAGGGATAGTGAAACAATTAAAATCGCTCAAAAGAGAAAAGGCCGCTGGACCTGATGGGATAACAGTTCGATTTTACACAGAGTACGCGAAGGAACTTGCCCCCCCCCCCCCCCCCTTCTTGTAGCGGTGTACCGTAGGTTTCCAGAAGAGCGTAGCGTTCCAAAGGATTGGAAAAGGGCACAGGTCATCCCCGTTTTCAAGAAGGGACGTCGACCGGATGTGCAGAACTATAGACCTATATCTCTAACGTCTATCAGTTGTAGAATTTTGGAATACTTATTATGTTCGAGTATAATGACTTTTCTGGATGCCGTGTTTCTTAGCTTCCGCAAGGTGTTCGATACAGTTCCCCACAGTCGTTTAATGAACAAAGTAAGAGCATATAGACTATCAGACAAATTGTGTGATCGGATTGAAGAATTCCTAGATAACAGAACGCAGCATGTCATTCTCAGTGGAGAGAAGTCTTCCGAAGTAAGAGTGAGTGTCGTAGGACCGTTGCTATTCACAATATACATAAATGACCTGGTGGATGACATCGGAAGTTCACTGAGGTTTTTTGCGGATGGTGCTGTGGTATATCGAGACGTCGTAACAATCGAAAATTGTACTGAAATGCGGGAGGGTCTGCAGCGAATTGAGGTATGGTGCAGGGAATGGCAATTGAATCTCAGTGTAGACAAGTGTGATGTGCTGCTAATACATAGAAAGAAAGATCCCTTATCATTTAGCTACAATATAGCAGGTCAGCAACTGGAAGCAGTTAATTCCATAAATTATCTGGGCCTGATTTAAAATGGAATGATCGTCGGTAAAGCAGATGCCAGACTGAAATTCATTGGAAGAATCCTAAGAAAATGCAATCCGAAAACAAAGGAAGTAAGTTACAGTACGCTTGTTCGCCCACTGCTTGAATACTGTTCAGCAGTGTGGGATCCGTACCACATAGGGTTGATAGAAGAGATAGAGAGATCCAACGGAGAGCAGTGCGCTTCGTTACAGGATCATTTAGTAATCGCGAAAGCGTTACGGAGATGATAGATAAACTCCAGTGGAAGACTCTGCAGGAGAGACGCTCAGTAGCTCGGTACGGGCTTTTGTTGAAGTTTCGAGAACATACCTTCACCGAGGAGTCAAGCAGTAAGTCCTACGTATATCTCGCGAGGAGACCATGAGGATAAAATCAGAGAGACTAGAGCCCACACAGAGGCATACCGATAATCCTTCTTTCCGCGAACAATACGAGACTGGAATAGAAGGGAGAACCGATAGAGTACTCAAGGTACCCTCCGCCACACACCGTCTGGTGGCTTGCGGAGTATGGATGTAGATGTAGATGTAGATGTTGGCAAAGCTAAGTGATGTGATAAAATGTTATTTATTTCATATGTCCAGGACTTGAGACAAACGTTGAAAACCTGCTTTGAAAGCAAAGTAAAATAGTTAACAAAATGGTATTTAAAAGATAGGCAGGGATGCATAAGAAAAAGACGTCTAAAACTTGTCTCTGAATTGTGAGATCACTGGCAATATTTATAACAATGTGTGATTTTGAAATTAAGTGAGCAAAGAAGATCTAGTTGTTTTTTTGCTTTTTTTGCTTACGTTTGTATACTCTTTGAACCTAGTTGTTCAGTGTCTGGTCTCTGACTAGCACAAAAGACTTTACAGTCAGTGAAGAAGAGTTTATGAATACCTCTATCTGTAGATTTGTTGTTTTAAGTTTTAATATGGAGTACAAATGGTTTTTAAAATAAATACAAAAGTACAACGGATGCTGCCATTTTATTCAAAAACAATATCTCATATACGTACTCCAGCGGTAGAAGCAGAACAGTAAGGCATATAGAAAGTATGTGAGAATACTGAACGGGTACTTTAGTAAGTAAAGGAAGATTATGATCTGATCATCATGGGGAGCTGGAATGCGGTAGTATAAAATGGTTCAAATGGCTCTGAGCACTATGGGACTTAACATCTGAGGTCATCAGTCCCGTAGAACTTAGAATTACTTAAACCTAACTAAGGACATCACACAAATCCATGCCCGAGGCGGGATTCGAACCTGTGACCGTTGCAGTCGCGCGGTGCCGTACTGCAGCGCCTAGAACCGCTCGGCCACTGCTGCCGGCTGCGGTAGT
Organism: Schistocerca cancellata; assembly: GCF_023864275.1. Classification (NCBI taxonomy): domain Eukaryota; kingdom Metazoa; phylum Arthropoda; class Insecta; order Orthoptera; family Acrididae; genus Schistocerca; species Schistocerca cancellata. The sequence continues at coordinate 312,522,419 of NC_064630.1, read as the reverse complement.
ATATAAAGAAACAAAAGACAGAGCTACGGAAGGAAATGGGCCTGTAGTAGGTACGACAGAGGTAAAAGACTGAGTTATGCAATAAATTTCTTCTATTAATAGCGGGTAAACAGTTGACTAATAGCAATAGGAGGAGGTATACACGGAGAAGGTCAGGAGACACAGCAATGCTCCAGCCGGATTATATGTTAAGACAGATTCTTAAATCAGATAATGGATTGTAAGACGTACCTAGGACCAGATATAGATTCGGATCACAATTTAAAAGTGATGAAAAGAAGACAGAAGTTGAGGGGAATCGTAAGGAAAAATTAATGTGGAAAAAGTGGGACACTGAGTTAATGAGGAACGACAACGTGCGTATGAATTTCCCTGAAGCTATAAATACTGAAATAACGACTTCTACAGTAGGCAGTACAGCTGAACAGCAGTAAAATCTCAAGAGACATTTCGTAACAGAAGATCGACATAAAATCTAGTATAAAAATTACAGGGCAAAACAGGAATACAGCAATATTAGATGAATAAGAAGAAAACGCAAGGAAGACATGCGAAATAGTTGCAGGATAAATGTGAAGAAATTAAAAAAAAGGAATTCGAAAAGATAAATAAAGTGTATAGAAAACTGAAAAAAAGCAGCCTTTGGAGAAATTAATTGTGAGGCGTCAGTATTAAGAGTGCAACGCGCAGAGGACAGAGCGGACAGGTGAAAAGACTAAATTAAAGGCTTCTACGAGGCGGAGGGCTTGCCTCATGACGTGATAAAAGAAGTGAAAGTCGATATGGAAGACCAAGCGGGTCCATTGTTAAAATGTGGGTTTAACAGTGTTTTCGAAGAGTTCAGGTCATATATGACATAAGGGTTGGATAACGTACTTGCTGAATTTTTAAGTCACTGAGGACAATGACTATCAAATGACTATGCAAGCTGATGTGTAACGTCTATGAGACAGACATACTGTCAGACTTTCTCAAAAATATTATCCTCTCAATCTAGAATATTTTGAGGGCAGGTAAGCGAGGAACTACCCTGCAATCGCCTTAACATCTCATACATAAAAGTTGGTGTCAAAAATAATGTCCAAAAGAATGGAAAACAAAACTGACGATCTCTCTGATGAGGATCAGTTCGGTCATCGGAAAGGCAAGGTCACCTGAGAGTCAGTCCTGACGTTGAGGCTGGTAATGGAAGCGAGGCTCAAAAAAATGAGAACACGTTAATAGCAGTTTTAGACTTAGAAAAAGCGTTGTACAATGTAAAATGTACAATATATTTGAAATTCTAATACAAATAGCAGCGAACTATAAGAAAGAACATGTAACAAACAATATACAGGGTGGTCTACTGCTCGTGACCGGGCCAAATATCTCACGAAATAAGCGTCAAACGAAAAAACTACAAAGAACGAAACTTGAAGGGGGAAACAAGATGGCGCTATGGTTGGCCCGCTAGATCGCGCTGCCATACGTCAAATGGATAGCAACTGCGTTTTTTTAAAACAGGAACCCCCATTTTTTATTACATATTCGTGTAGTAAGTAAAGAAATATGAATGTTTTAGTTGGACCACTGTTTTCGCTTAGTGATAGATGGCGCTGTAATAGTCACAAACATATGGCTCACAATTTTGCACGAACAGTTGGTAACAGGTAGGTGTTTTAAATTAAAATACATAACGTAGGAACGATTGAACATTTTATTTCGGTTGTTCCAATGTGATACATGTATCTTTGTGAACTTAACATTTCTGAGAACGCATGGTGTTACAGCGTGATTAATGCAATAAATGCTCAAAATGATGTCAGTCAACCTCAATGCATTTGGTAATATGTGTAACGACAGTCCTCTCAACAGCGAATAGTTCGTTTTCCGTAATGTTCGCACATGCATTATCAATGCGCTGACGCATGTTGTCAGGCGTTGTCGGTGGATCACGATAGCAAATATCCTTCAACTTTCCCCACAGAAAGAAATCCGGGGACGTTAGATCCAGTGAACGTGCGGGCCATGGTATGATGCTTCGACGACCAATCCACCTGTCATGAAATATGCTATTCAGTACCGCTTCAACCGCACGCAAGCTATGTACCGGACATACACAATGTTGGAAGTACATCGCCATTCTGTCATGCAGTGAAACATCTTGTAGTAACATCGGTAGAACATTACGTAGGAAATCAGCATACATTGCACCATTTAGATTGCCATCGATAAAATGGGGTCCAATTATCATTCCTCCAATAATACCGCACCATACATTAACCCGCCAAGGTCGCTGATGTTCCACTTGTCGCAGCCATCGTGGATTTTCTGTTGCCCAATAGTGCATATTATGCCGGTTTACGTTACAGCTGTAAGTCAATGACGCTTCGTCGCTAAATAGAACGCGTGCAAAAAATCTGTCATAGTCCCGTAATTTCTCTTGTGCCCAGTGGCAGAATTGTACACGACGTTCGAAGTCGTCGTCATCCAGTTCCTGGTGCATAGAAATCTGTTATGGGTGCAATCGATGTTGATGAAGCATTCTCAACACCGACGTTTTTGAGATTCCTGATTCTCGCGCAATTTGTCTGCTACTGATGTGCGGATTAGCAGCGACAGCGGCTAAAACACATACTGGGTGTCATCATTTGTTGGAGGTCATGGTTGACGTTTCACATGTGGCTGAACACTTCCTGTTTCCTTAAATAACGTAACTATCCAGCGAATGGTCCGGACACTTGGATGATATCGTCCAGAATACCGAGCAGCATATATAGCACACCCCCGTTTGGGATTTTGATGACAATAGCCATACATCAGCGCGATATTGACCTTTTCCGCAATTGGTAAACTGTCCATTTTAATACAGGTAATGCATCACGAAGCAAATAACGTCCGCACTGGCGGAATATTACGTGATACCATGTACTTATACGTTTGTGACTATTACAGCGCCATCTATCACAAAGCGAAAAATGTAGCCCAACTAAAGCATTCATATTTCTTTAAGTACTACACGAATATGTAATAAAAATGGGGGTTCCTATTTAAAATATCGCAGTTGATATCCGTTTGGACTCTGGCAGCACCATCTAATGGGCCAACCGTAGCGCCATCTGATTTCCCCCTTCAAGCTAGCCAAGTTTCCTTCTTTGTAGTTTTGTCGTTTGATGCTTATTTCGTGAGATATTTTGCCCGGTCACTATCAATGGACCACCCTGTATACAAGAACCAAGAGGGAACAATAAGAATAGAAGGCCAAACAGTGCTCGAATTAAATAGGGTGTACGGCAGGTACGCAGTCTTTCGCCTCCACTTATGAGTGCATACATCGAAGAAGCAATGATGGTAATGTAAAAAATCTTCAGGAATGAGATGGGCGAAAGGTTATCAATTACAAGGTTTTCTAATGACACCTCTGTCCACATTGAGAGAGAGGGAGAACTACAGATCAAATTGAGTGGAATGAACAGTTTAATGAGGACCTTTATGGACTGAGAGTAAACCGGAGGTAGACGGTTGGTATGCTGAGTAGCAGAAAAGAAATTAATGATCAACATGAAATAAGTGAAGACGCAGGAGATGAGGTGAATGAATACTACTACCACGGAAGCAAAATAAGGCAAGATGGACGAACCAAGGACATAAAAAAGCAGACTGATACGCCCGCTAAACCCGCTGGGCAGAACAGGTAATAGGATTGTGGAAAGGGCCAAAGGTTGAGGTCAGTTTCTCCTTCTAATTGCATTTATTGTAATTTAATAACCTTTACAACCAAAGCGGCACATAGCCAGACCTTTACCAAATGCAACTCTTTCATGGCTGAAGGCCTCCAAACAAGAAATCTTAACAAGGCAACAAGATAAAAATCCAGTTCAGATGCCAATAAAATAATTAAAAAAAAAGACAGCAAACATATGCAAAGTGCAATATAAATGGCTGAGGGCCACAATTAAATTTCAAAATTTTAGAATGTATTACCATGGACTTTTAAAGGCAGAAGGCCATAATGATTAACAACAAGAAATCTTAAAAATCAACAAGATTAAAATGCAGTTAAAGAGGCAAATCAAATCAATAAAAAGACGTATCACGGCCACATGGAAAAATGGTTCAAATAGCTCTGAGGACTATGGGACTTAAAATCTTAGGTCATCAGTCCCCTAGAACTTAGAACTACTTAAACCTAATCCTGCCCGAGGCAGGATTCGAAGCTGCGACCGTAGCAGTAGCGCGGTTCCAGACTGAAGCGCCTAGAACCACTCGGCCGCAGCTGCCGGTGACTACATGCAAATCGTTAAGGCTAAGCAGATAGAACATACATATGCAAGGTGCAATACCAATGGCTGAAGGCCACAATTAAGTTTCAAAATTTTAAAATATATTACCATAATCTTTTAAAGGCAGAAGGCCGCAATGTTTAAGCTTGAAAGATAAATTTAAAAATTAAATTTGCAGAAAGTTAAGAAAAAATAAAAAATAACCACAAGCCTTAAATTTAAGGTAGCTGACAACAGATAATTAAACACAGCTGGTACTCATAAGCCTCCGGGGTGGTCGGTCTGCCCTCGTTCACTTACGCGGGACAGGTGGTGAGCCCAACTATACTTGATCCGTCGGAACCCAACCAGGGGCCAGCCACGGACCGACCGACACAACGACTTGCTTGGCACCAATCGGTACATGGGAACTCAAACACAAAATGTTACGGTTGTAATTATCCACAATCAAATATGTACAAACACTGGGTGTTGCTCACAGGAAAACCTCGCCAACAGCGAGCCACCGAAACGAACGACAACATGAATGGACGAGGCCTGGATACCTAAAACACCACTCAGCTTTGACGTCCTGGGTCGGTGAACCACGAAGCTCGTAGCCATCGGACAGCTCCACACACGCTCCGACACTGCGGAGGGACCGGCAATGGACCCAGCAACTGCCCCGCGCGGAGATATCTTCCCTGGTCCGCAACAACCGACCGCCTGCCTGCTGGTCCGTCCCCAACTGCTGCTCAGTCGCGACTGCATTGCTAGTGCGTCTCGCACTCACCTCCAGACATACGACGGCGGAAACAATGCCTCGGACGCAATCATGCAGAGGAAACAGCCACTGGTTAAACGACATCCCTGCACCAGGAAAGGACCGATCCGAGTTCCACAACATTGTAATTGAAGGGGACCAGAAGCGCTCAGATAACCAGTTACAAGTCGCCCGATGAGACGACCGACCTCTCGGAACCAGTATGCAGACAACATTTAAAAGAGCTTGTCAAAGGAAATCAGGCCAACTACACACACAACCTGACAAACACTTACATGAAGACGTGAACGATACCCAACAGTAACATAGCACGCACGAACACAAATCGGGAGTCGATGCACACACACACACACACACACACACACACACACACACACACACACACACACACACCGATTCATGAACGATCGGAGAGCCAAAACGCGTCGTCCGGTTGTACGACCGACCGACGATTCACCGTGGCCCGGCTCAAGTGATGCGTGGCGGCAATGGTCGGGCGAGCCATGTCGACGCAGACCTCACTGCTGCTCCAACGCGATTGCACTAGTGCCGCATTGCAACTCGCAACTGGCACGTCCGGACTGCGCTCCAGACGCGTTCCAACCGACTGGCAGCCCGAACACGCGACCCGAGCTCGCAACCCCGAACTCGCGACGCGAACTCCCGATCCGAACTGCGACCAACTTACACTCGGTTACGTCAGACAGCGACCGGGAAGTAATAGCAGTGAAGCAAAGATACTACGATATGGAATACATCGAGACGCGGTGCTAACGCGGCTCACGGTCAGACAAAGCAGCAACTCAGTGACAGTAGTAATTTAAAGTAGTAAGGTGGAAGTACGTTAAAAACAGGGTGTGAAATACATGATGGCGGGAACACGAGCCACGCACGGCTCACGGACTAGCATAGGCAAAGAGGATGTTACTCCAAATGTGCGTGAGCTGTGGCTGACTCGCATCATGCTTTGCATTAAACTTTGGTTGCAATTTTGTGATTAGTCTCCCGCTGTTAACGCGATTATGCTGTTATACTCTCTCTCTCTCTCTCTCTGCGAGTGGCAGCAGCAGCGTGTATCGATATTCGCACCCTTGTATTATCTTTGGCCTCGCGCTTCTAGTTTCCGGCTGTGCCGTGAGCGGGCAGTTGGTCGGTTGGCGTGGAGCAGCGAGGAAGTCTCTGTGGCGCGTGTCTGGCCGGGGGCTGCTGGCGGCGTCCACGCGCAGTCGGAGTGTGTGGGGCTGTTCCCGTTGCTACGAGGTCCATGGCTCACCGATCCCGGACACGAAAGTTGAATCTTTGCTTAATCTACCAGCCAGCACCAGCTGTTCACATTGTGTCGTTTGAATTTCGTTGTGGGCTGTTAGGACATCCCCGCGAGCAACAACGTGTATTTTCAAGTTGGCGAAAGTCTAGCCACCCTCCTGTGAGTTCAACTTAACTTGATTATTTTTTAATTGAAGTGCACCAGCGGAATCTTCTGCCGTGTGGCCGTTAACGTTCCGATTACCTGCCCTAGCTGTTGATGTAAATTCAGGCAGTGTATTTTCCTCGTTGTGTTGTGGCTGTCCAGCACGGTGTGTAGTTTGACAGCTGAATGTGTAATTCGTTGTGGGCGCCGATACCTTCTGCATTGTTCCATTGAATTCCCTGTTGTGTGCTGATCAGGTGGAGCAGAAATTATCCTGTCGCTTGGTCTGTTATCTGTCTGTCGGTTGGGTTGCCGTCGGATTGAGAATTCTTGGGACGACTAGCTGTCTCACCTAAGCGAGCGTTAGTGTTTGAATTCCATGCCGACGCTTGGAAACTTCTGAGCGCCGTTTGATGTACTGCCTTTTCTTATATTTCCTTGTTGTTTTTTTGTGTATGGCTTATAGCCGATTTTAAATTAAAGTTGTTTTGCCCTTAAGGTGTGATATTGTTTGGGCCTTCAGCCTAATTTAGAGAAATGTTTTAAGATAAGGCCTTCTGCCTTTTAATTCAAATTCCTGTTTTGAGTCTTAAGTTATTGGCCTTCAGGCGACTTTAGGTGAAAGTTGTTTTGCCTTAGGGCGTGAGATTGTTTGGGCCTTCAGCCTAATTTAGGGAAATGCTTTCAGATGAGGCCTTCTGCCTTTTAAAATTCAGATTCTTGTTATTTTGAGTCTTAAGTGATTGGCCTTCAGCCGGTTTTAAATTAAGGTTGTTTTTCCCTTGAAGCGTGAGATTAAATGGCACATTTATCCGGGAATTAATTTCTAAAATTAATCTTTGGCTTGCTCTGTTTTTAATGTTTTCTTTACTCTCGTAATGTTTGTCAAATGAATAAAGTACACTACGAGAAATTTAACCGACAGGAAGAAGATGCTGTGATATGCAAATGATTAGCTTTGCAGAGCAATCACACAAGGTTGGCACCGGTGGTGACACCTACAACGTGTTGACATGAGGAAAGTTTCCAACCGATTTCTCATACACAAACAGCAGTTGACCGGCGTTGCCTGGTGAAACGTTGTTGTGATGCGTCGTGTAAGGAGGAGAATTGCGTACCATCACGTTTCCGACTTTGATAAAGGTCGGATTGTAGCCTATCGCGATTGCGGTTTATCGAATCGCGACATTGCTGCTCGAGTTGGTCAAGATCCAATGACTGTTAGCAGAATATGGAATGGGTGGGTTCAGAAGGGTAATACGGAACACCGTGCTGGATCCCAACGGCCTCGTGTCACTAGCAGTCGAGATGACAGGCATCTCATCCGCATGGCTGTAACGGATCGTGCAGCGACGTCTCAATTCCTGAGTCAGCAGATGGGGACATTTCCAAGACAACAACCATCTGCACGAACAGTTTGACGACGTTTGCAGCAGCATGGACTATCAGCTCTGAGACCATGGCTGCGGTTACCCATGACGCTGCATCAGAGACAGGAGCGCCTGCGACGGTGTACTCAACGAAGAACATGGGTGCACGAATGGCAAAACGCCATTTTTTCGGATGCATCCAGGTTATGTTTAATCATGATGGTCGCATCCGTGTTTGGCGACATCGCGGTGAACGCACATTAGAAGCATGTATACGTCATCGCCATACTGGCGTATCATCCGGCGTGATGATATGGTGTGCCATTGGTTACACGTCTCGGTCACCTCTTGTTCGCATTGACGACACTTTGAACAGTGGACGTTACATTTCAGATGTGTTACGACCCGTGGCTCTACCATTCATTCGATCCCTGCGAAACCCTAGAATTCAGCAGGATAATGCACGACCGCATGTTGCAGGTCCTGTACGGGCCTTTCTGGATACAGAAAATGTTCGACTGCTGCCCTGGTCAGCACATTCCCCACATCTCTCTCCAATTGAAAACGTCTGGTCTCTGTTTGCCGAGCAACTGGCTCGTCACAATATGCCACTCTCTACTCTTGATGAACTGTGTATCGTGTTGAAGCTGCATTGGCAGCTGTACCTTGAAAGGTGGCTACACTGAGCCACAGCGCCAAAAATCGCGCCAGAGAGTATTGTTCCGCCGCCTCCACTGGCAGTGATTATTGAGACGTAGCGGCAAGCAGTGCTTGCCGAGAAGTTGTGGTGGACACTGCTTGTCGTGAAGTTGGAGTGAGATGTGGTAGTGGAGAGTGTTGTTCCATGTTTATGCAGTTATTTGATGGGAGAGATAGCAAATGTTGTTCCAATGGAGATATTGTAATGATCTGAGTGCTTTTCGTCAATATAAATTAAGGTAACTACCTACTGTTCTTTATTTTCTTATTATTTGTGTATCCTGAATAATGCTTCATTACAGGTTCAGTCAACAAAGCATCTGGCGTGTGTTCTTGTATTAGAGTGTAATTCTGGGTTTCTTGCACAATTATAGTATTTCTAATTTTCTTTTATCACGTCAGTATAAATGGTATTTAAAATTTCTTGTCTTGTTGAAGAAGAACCGTGCCAGATGTGCGTTGAGTCACACTACCACACACAGAACAGCTACACTTGTGCTTTGTTGGCTTTGTAGGTTTTATAGTTGCTGGGGACTTAATTAATTAACTGTGTTAACGAAAATTTTCTTACATTCTTTGTTGTCATTCTAAGCAGTCAGATTGCGTAATAATACTAGTCAGGGCCAGCCGTTTACGAGACTTGCGTAACCGGACATACAGCGACAGAAAATTAAAAAGTATTTGCATTGCATTCATATATCTTTATTATAATTAAGCCCCCATGCAACCTGTACACGCCATCCAAGCTCTGTTTGACTCAATGCCGAGGCGTATCAAGGCCGTTACTACGGCCCGAGGTGGTTGCTCTGGGTACTGATTTCTCAGGATCTATGCACCCAAATTGCGTGAAAATGTAATCACATGTCAGTTCTATTATAATATATTTGTCCAATGAATATAAGTTTGTCACCTGCGTTTCTTCTTGGTGTGGCAATTTTAATGGCTAGTAGTGTAGTATGTTCGATTGCAACTGACAGCTACTCATTTTGGCCCCTTTCCACAAATTAAACTATCTGGCCTGTCCTGCGGATATAGCAGGGAATCTCAGGGCGTTTGGAGCACAACAACGTATGCAAGTGAATAGTGGCCTATGGGAAAGCCGGAAGAGAATAGAAGAATGCAAACTGGTGGAGGAAAAAACCAAAAGACGCAGGACGAAGAAATTATCCGAATGCAACGGATATCGGTAGATGTAACGCACATGTACAGACAAACAAATGGTTACAATTTCAGAAAAAAAATGTATGATCTGTTCAAGAGAAAGAGCTTCGCAAATTGAGGAAGTCAGTATCGCATTGGTCCACCTCTGTCCCCAACGCAAACAGTAATTCCGCTTGGCATTGATTAAAAGAGTTGCTGGATGTTCTCCTGAAGCATATCGTGCCAAATTCAGTCCAATTGGCGCTTAGATCGTCTAAATCCCGATCTAGTTAAAGGACCCGGCTTATAATTCTCCAGAGATACCACACTCGACACGCCACCCAAGCACGTGCGCTGGTGGCTGGGGAAACTTTGAAATCTTCAGTGGGACCTCTCGTTTTTTATTGCAAATTACGATACGACGGCAAAATCTACATACCTTTTGTCTGAAACATTTTCTTGGTTTTGTCACAGATGGCGCTGTAATCGTAGGAATAGAGATGTGGCATTTAGTTATTTATGACCTGCCACTTAGTGGCCTTGAATATCCAATGGGATGTGGGATTACACCTCCATATCGCGAGGGTAGCACAGCCCAGTATTTCATAACTTTTAATTTGAAACCCCATTCACAGCGCTGTATTTCTCGGACATATCGAAAAGGGAACTACTCGAGTCGCCACTGTGGCCGTGTAGCGAGCCACGTCATGACGTGCAATACACTCAGATCGCAGTTCACGTATCGTGCAGACATAGAACGGACAGCGTCTCTAAACAGTACAATATGTTGGCAGTGTTTATTTCCTGCACACCTACCTATCATTTTGAGAACAGACGAGCAATCGTTGCAGTCACGGAACAAATTGAAATGATCGTGATCTACGGATAATGTACGAGAAATGTTGTGGCGAAACGAAGAAACTGCTTCAGAGAAAACGTGTGTACCTTCTGCTGTAGGATCGTAATCTGTAATAGTGAACGGGTGTTCCCGTTGAAGGTTTTAAAGTTGCCCCGCCACCCCCGCACGGGTGGGGTGGCACGTCGAGTGTTGTATCGTCGGATGCCCCCTCTGGAATTATTTTTTGATTCCATGTCCAGTTTTCGAGACATTCCAATGTCTTCACTTAAAATGAACACCTTGTATAAAGATATCACTCGGTACTAATATATGGAGACAAAATATTGCTTAAGGTTGTTACCAAAAACTCTTGAAAAATACTTGATCGATTTACTTTAAATTTTTGGACGGTGTTCTAATAGACAGTCAGACGTCCGTAGGATATACATATAGCGGCGAAAAGTTGTTAACAAAAATCTCGGAAAGGTCTTGACTGATTTACTTCAACTTTGTACACGATGCTCTAACAAACATTAAGACGGGCACAGTGTAAGTACTCTTTAAATATATGTAATACATATGTGTAACACATAAATGGGAAACGTATGTACTCTGTAAATATATGTAATACATATGTGTAACACATAAATGGGAAACGTCGTTAATGAAGTTCTCGCAATACTAGCGAAAATGCTAAATATGTATGAGCATTGGTGAACTCCTTCCCTCTTCTCTCTGTCCAGTAGCTTCCCTGCCGAATCCTTGATCGTCAGCTGAAGTTGCTTAAAATGAACAGGTAAATTGGTTGGGATCATTGGTACAAGAGGTGTGAGACATACCAGCTGCGTATCTGTGAAGATAGTAGCTTGAATGGCACTATTTCGCATACTCAAAATCTATGAATAGGTAAGATAGAAGTTACGCAACGGGCTAGAAACCTCATTTGAATATTCGTTCTGTGTGAGAAGATGGTGTTATGCCTCGTGTAAGAGAAACTTCTAGCAGTATGCATCGCAGTTCTAAACCGGGGGTCATAGTTTACCGGCACTGCAGTTTATCGTTCCACCATATTGCTGTTCTCGTTGGTCGGAATCGTACAACTGTCATGTGAATGGTAAGGTCATTCTCAACGCCTTACAGGATTTTAATGGTCCCGTGATATAAGGGGCGATCAAAAAGTTTCCGTTCGAAGGCCATACAATCCAGAATCGCTATGCCAATAGGCATAATCGCCGCGAGCATTGAGACAACCGTCTGAGCGACGCACAAGGTTGAAGGTATCCGCATGATAAAACACCGTGTCCTGCTGCACATCATCGTCCGACAGAAATCGTCAACCCTTGAAGGCCTTCTTTAAGGGACCGACGGCGTGATAATCCTATGGGGATAATCAGGACTACAGGGCCAGTGCCTGATTGTTGGCGTATTTTCTGCATTGCAACATTTCCGATACGGTGACGTGAGTATCATGAAGCAGCAGGGCATCCCCTCCCCCCCCCCTCATCCCCCTCGCCCACCCCGTCACAGTTTTCTCGGACGTTTGGTCTACCCCAGGACGTCTACCGGTGTTGCTCTTGGGAGCCAAGAAAGAAATAACATCACATTGGCACCTGTTTGGACGCATTTGGTACTGAAGTTACCAAGGTTCACGTTTCCACATTTACAGCATGTACAGCTCTACCTTGCCTAAATGTCTGTGCTTTTATACCCTCATCGGAGTCGTGCTACGTTGCATCTACGCTGCAGCAAAGCTCTCAAACGGAAACTTTTTGACTGTCTGTTACACTAGTACCCGAGAGGACAGACTTATTAACCACTCGGTTGTGCAGGGTGGTTTAGTCCTATGGACTGATAGGCGAAGCACCTGGTTTGATGTTGCACTATGACGTACTGTCACATCTTGTAACACTACAATCGATAATGTAAATAATTTGTACTGATTAATTCTGAGTAACGTAAAATGTATATTATTTATTATGAAATGTCTTTGATCTACTGTAAAGAAGTAGAGTTGTGTGAAATGTTTACCCTTAGCGCATTAAGTTCTTTGTATTATTTGGATGGCAATGGCATTTAAATATGTATATTTTTGTGATGACTTCTGAAATATGTTTAAATGGCGAGATTTTTTAAAATATGTTTGTTTGTAACTATGTAATAGCTGGTTCATACCTAGGGACTTTGAATTATATAAAATAAAACCAAGAGTAATTCCCCTGTGCAACAAAGTGTTCGGTGCGAACGAAAAGGTGGTATTGGCGCTCAGACTGGGCGGAAAACGAGAGAGCACAGTATTTCAGTCAGCAGCCAGTAATCGATGAGCTAACAGCGCAGGTGCGAGCGAGGCTTACAGTACTGCAATTGAGATTGAATAGCCTCGAATGTAATTTGTGGCTGAAAATGGTGCTCTCGCTTTGTGAAAGGCTCAAAAAATTATATTACCGACGCCAAGAAGAAGTAAATAAAACTTATTAACGCCAACGGAGAGACCACGTAACCGCATGCTCGCCACCACGACTGCGCAACCACTTCATTACACATACGAGAGGGTAGAACCGTATAACTCTATGAACTAGTACTTTAGTGTTTCGTTTGGTGAAAAACTGAGCAATGAGTATGTCCTGTCCACTTATCCAAATAGGATCCTCTCCTTGTAAGTGATGAAATACGAGTGTCCTTTGTAAAAAGAACTGGTTAAATTCTTGATTTACCCAAGAGTGCCTGAAATACAATGAGAAATTTATAATATGTTGTTGATTAAATTAAATGTTACATATACAAAGAAAGGCACTTAATGAGAGACTTATTAGAAAGTTTTAAGAGCTTCATATTGCTTTCAATTTGTGTGTCAAAGTTTTGTACTAGTACACTGAATGTGCTTGGTAAAAGTTACTTGTTTCATATGCAGATAAATAGAGACCCTTTGTGTCTGATCATTTTGAATCTTATCTATAAACTGAACTTAAATATGAAATCAGGCAAGGGTATTACCTGGGGAGAAGTGTTTTAATGTTCCTTTGCTTTAAAAAGTGTCAGTAAAATTCACTTGCTTCACAAGTAGTGTCAAAAAGCAGCTGGTTTGGATGTTGATGGAAACTGAACTTTCACTTGAAGTCATGTTTAAAATAGTACAGAGTATTTTCAATGCTAGTAGTGCTGAAATCTTGCAAAATTAAAGATCTCAAGTGGGAGAGTAATCTGACTTTCCCCATAATACCACTTAACTCTGAAAGTGTGTATGATTTTGCTTCCATAATTAAGGGATAGTTTGTGGGACCACATTTCATTCTTTTGGACCAGAAAGACAAATCAGATAACTGTTTTCAAGCCAAACTAACTTAAAGTGATTATAGAAGAAGTGAATCTAGAAGGTTTTTCATACAGTGTTACTTTATTGTTGTGTACTGTAAATGAGTGTTATTTGAACTTGACTATTGTCATGTGCCTTATTGTCTGATGTGGGTTGTGAAAAACCAGTTTAGAAAATTAGTTAAAGGCAGAAGTAATGATTAAGATGAATAAGGGAAAGGCCTCATTTGCAATCCTGTGAGTGCTCCCCTATAAAAGTGATAACTGCTGCTACCTACTGTGTTTCGTCCAATTGTGTGTATTCATTGCACTTCACTATTCAGTAATTAACGAAAATTCCTCTTCCAATAGTAAAAATAGATTCTTTTTTAATAATGTTTTCACATTGTTCTGCCTAATTAGGCTGGCGACCGTATTATTATTTCATTCACCAGTAATCTTTTACTGAAATTTACTGTCAAATTTAGTCTTTCAACAATCTGCCAACTACTATCATTAAGAAGTTAAAGTTAGACGTCCTATTTGTTTTAGGAAAAACAAGGTAAAAACCAAAACTCCTTTCAGAGGGTAACATTTTCTGTGCGTAGTAAACCATATTTGGTAATTAATAGCACGAGCGACGCCAGTAGTGTGTTATACGTGGCTTTTCCCGCGACAAGACTATTGGTTCTGTTGGGGTATACGTGTTATAATCTCTGGATCCCAAAGCCGAAAATTTGGACAGTTGTAGCTCATTTCTGAGGTATTGCTGCTGGTGACTTTGCTGTGTCATCAAGATCTCTATGACGCTATTCTCAACCACATAACGCATCCTTCATGTTACCCGTGCTTTCTTGATCTACCTTGTTACAAAAGGTGGTCATCACGTTCTCTAGATCTAAAAACACTTAGAGAAGGGTTTCCAACAGACTGCCACGACCACCCACCGGCCAATACTATTGACGAAGTCTGGTATACACATGAACAGCATTGAATGGCGTACCCACTCTGTCGCCAGACCTCATTTCCATTCGATGGACAGCTGGATTAGAGATATTATTGCTGCCAAGCTTGGCAAATGTATATATTAAATTTATCATCCTGTAAGCGACCAAATATCGTACTAATGTACGATGTTCTTTTTACCTTACTATAAACTCGCAATTAGTACAACTTAGTTATTTGCCTCATTATATCTTTCTAATGTTGCAAATTAAATGGCCAGTTGTGAACTAATTGAAATAGCTGGATCGTCTACAGAAACTAATAGCGCATTTATTGAGCTCACGTAACATTGAAGACGGTGCTGAACTGCCTGCCTCAGTAGAATGCTTCCGTTAATACACAAAGGGAATATTGTAATAAACTCCACAATTCCAAAAATAAGTAATTCTAGAAATTGTAAATCTTGAGTGATAAATAATTGCAAGCTGCGGGAATTGAACCGTTGGTGGACAGTTCAGCGACTACAGCCATGAGCCATACACTGTACACAATGGAGAATTACGTAAGACAGGCGTAGTTGCTTTCAGCACTCGCAACTCAGTGACACGGTGTTACGGAGCGTGCTGTAGCGTTCAGACTCTGAACCTCATCATCGGCCCTCAACATGGACGCAACAAAACACACTTGCGTTTTGCTCGTGTTGCCGCATCCTTATGTGACTACTTCAGTCGGTGCATTGCTATCGTTAGGCATTATATCCATCTTATTTTTATCAGAAATGTGATGCGCCTTCACCCAAGAAGTGGGTTTGTATCACATCATCGGTAAAAAAATCCATGACATACCGTTCATATAAAGTTATGATAAACTGAAAATAACCCTGATGAAACACACAGCTGTACTTTTTGATTAGATGCAAGAATTAGAAAATCGATTTTAGGATTTTCGAAAAATTATCAAAATTTTTATTTAAGCGACACCTTTTACAAACAATAAAGTTACGTTGTTAGTTGCACTCTGACAGACACCTAAAAGAAAAACATCGTGTATCTTTGTTCGACTTTTATAAGTCAAACCTGCCAAGAAACAAATTTCCCTTATTAACAGTGACGCTTTACATATGTCATCTTAGTTAGGAAGTACATTCGTTTTTGAACAGTTATACCCGAGACCAAAGCACACAAAGAGTAAAAATGAGACCAAAATCTCAGATGAACACCTTGATAACACCCGGAGAATTGCAACCGCCTCGATCGAACCTTACATTGATACATTATTTTTCCCAAATTCAAAATCAAATGTCACATCAATTCTATGATTTGTAATTACTTCTATATAAAATTATTGTGAACTCTCATATATAAAATGAGAAACATATTCAGTCTTGCTTTTTTAGAATAAAGAACCATAAATTGAGCAATTACGGAAATATATTAACTATATACCTTGGACCATATATTTTCTTGTGGTGTGAAGTATATAATGTGCTTCCCACAAATACTCGGCTTCTTCCAGTATGACCCAGGTAAGCTAAAAGGTTGACACCCCTGTTCTGCTGGCTCTTGTGAACCTCAGCAGCACACTCCTGTGTATACGACCTGGACTGAATTCTTGGTATTGTGGTCTTCAGGCCAAAGACTGATTTGATGCAGCTCTCCATGTTACTCTATCCTGTGCGAGCCTCGTCATCTCTGAATAACTGTTGCAACCTATCTCTTTCTGAATCTGTTTAATGTATTCACCTTATTGTCACATTCCACGATTTTATCCAACACACTTCTCTCGAATACAAAACTGTTGACCCCTTGATGTCTCGGAATGTGTCCTATCAACTGATCCCTTGTTTTGGTCAACTTGTGCCACAAATTCCCTGTGTCTCCAATTCTATCCAATACTTCCTTGTTAGTTACACGATCGACCCATCTGATCTTCAGCATTCTTCTGTAGCACTACATTTTGAAAGCTTCACTTCCACAACACGTCTACATTCTACTAAATATATCCTAACACTTAAACCTATATTCGATGTTGAAAAACTTCTTTTCTTCAGAACTGTCATTCTTGTTATTGCCAGCCCCATTTTATATCCTCTATACTTCAGCCATCATCGGTTATCTCGCTGCCCAAATAGCGAAACTCATCTACTACTTTAAATGTCTAGTTTCGTAATCTGATTCCTTTAGCATCCTCTGATTTAATTCGACTACATTCCGTTATCTTTGTTTTGCCTTTGTTAATGTTCATCTGAAATCCCCTTTTCGAGATTGTGTCCATTCTGTTCAACTGTTCTTCCAAGTCCTTTGCTGTCTCTGACAGAATTCTAAAGTCATCGGCAAACTTCGAAGTTAGTTAGTTACATGTTCCACTGATCGATCTCACAGTAACCGTTACGATGTGGAACATATCAACTGCATCAGAAATGCAGACATGAAGCAAGAGTTTTTTTTAAAAAAATAGTTTAAAATTTGTATTACTTACGCCATTCCCTTAAATGGCACAAAATGCGTGTATTATACTTACAGATTTATTTATTCCTATTCAAGAATTCATCTGTGATATAGAAGGAGTTGTCAAGGAGATATGATTTCAATTTTTTAAAACTGTTGCTGCTGTCAGTCAGACATTTTATTTCATCTGGTAATTTATCAAAAAGTTTTACAGCAGCATATTTCTGTGCAAAAGATAGGTTAAGTAGAGGATATGGTTCAAATGGCTCTGAGCACTATGGGACTTAACATCTATGGTCATCAGTCCCCTAGAACTTAGAACAACTTAAACCTAATTAACCTAGGGACATCACACAACACCTAGTCATCACGAGGCAGAAAAAATCCTTGACCCCGCCGGGAATCGAACCCGGGAACCCGGACGCGGGAAGCGAGAACTCTATCGCACGACCACGAGCTGCGGACAAGTAGAGGATAGTGTAAGTCTTTCTTTCTTCTGGTATTATAATCATGGATGTCACTGTTGTTTTTAAACTGGTCCATGTAGTTGAGAACAAATTTCATTACTGAGTAAATGTACTGTGAGGCTGTTGTAAGAATTCCTAGCCTTTTAAACAGATGCCTACAAGATGTGCCACTATGAGCCCCACATATTACTCTAACACCTTTCTTTTGCGCAGTGAATACGTTTTCCCTAAGTGTTGAGTTACCCTGAAATATTATTCCTTATGACATTAGAGAGTAAAAGTATACAAAGTATGTTAGCTTGCTAATTTCTACATCCTCAAAACTAGCAATTATTTTGATTGCAAAATTTTCTGAACGTAGTCGCTTTTGGAGATCCAAAATACGAATTACCCAATTAATATGCTTATCTATATGTACACCCATAAACGTATTATGCCCTACCATGGCTACTGACTTCTGTTCGTGTGTTATCTTTATTCAAGGAACTTGTACTCCTTATAGTAGAAAACTGGATGCACTGTGTTGTTTCAAAGTTCAGAGCAAGCCTATTTGCAGGAAACCGATCAATAACATTTCCAAAGACATTATCTGTATCATTTTCTATTGGAGTTTCTTTCACTGGATTAATAATGTTGTTTTTATCATCAGCAAACAGTGTCAGTTTAGCTTCTTGTTTCAGATAAGAAGGGAGGTCATTCACATATATCAAGAACAGAAGGGGACCCATGATCGAACCATGTAGAGCACCTAATGTAATTTCACCCTAGTTAGATGAAGTGGGATACTTCCTTAAATCACTTGAACCATATAAAGAATATTTTTGCTTCCTGATATGTTGATATGACTTAAACCACTCAAACGCTGTTCCATTTATACCATAGAATTGTAATTTAGGTAACATAATGTGATGATTAGCACATTCAAATGCTTTGGCCAAATCACAGAAAATTCCTATTGGTGACATTTTATTATTTAAAGACTCTATTATGTGGGCAGTGAAATTGTATTCTGTTGTCTCAGTAGAGCAGCATTCTTGAAATCCGATCTGTGATTTGGTAAGTATCTCATTACTTCTGAGATGGCTAACTACTCTTGATTACACTACTTTTCCGACGATTTTTGAAAATGCTGTAAGCAAGGATACTGGCTGTAATTATTTACATTTGTGGTGTCCCCTTTGGAAATTGCAAATTTGTTTTAAGTTCCTATGGGACCAAACTGCAGATTTCATCAGGCCCTAGGCTTGCACACCGCTTAATCTAACTTACGTTAAGGACAACACACACATCCATGCCTGTGGGAGGACTCGAACCTCTGATGGGGGCATCCTGTTTTTTGTAGAGAGGATTGGCAATGAAATATTTTAACCCTTCTGGGTAAATTCCTTTAGTTAGTGACGCATTACAGATATGAGTCAGAACATCAGCTGTAACTGCTCCACAAATTTTTAATATCGTGCTACTGATGTTATCTACTCCAACAGCACATTTATTTTTCAAAGATTTACTGATTTTCAGATTGTCGCAAGAGGTTGTTAGATGAAATTTAATCTGACAAAGATTTCTCAAAATTGGCTCTTCCATATATTGCTTGGCTTTTTGTTTTGAACTATTCTCACCAAATTTTTCAACTATACTTAACAAGTAATTGTTAAATACGTTAGCTACTTGCATACTGTTGGTTAAGATGATCTCATTCTCTTTCGTGGAAATACTGCCTACCCCAGAGGTTACTTTTCCTGTTTCTCTTCTCACAACATTCCATACTTATTTGATTTTATTGCCCAAGGTGTTAATTTATCTCGAATATATATATATATATATATATATATATATATATATATATTTCTGACAAATTTTCTCAGTACGTTACAATAATTTTTACAATGTAAAATTACTTCTGGGTCTTTACTCATTCTTATTGTCTCATGCAATTTTCTTTTTCTTTCTGAAGGCGCTGTAATATCTGTAGTAGTCCAAGGTTTCTTTGAAAACTGTTGGTTGTTACATTTACATAATTTTTTGGGGGCAACAATGTTAAAAAATGGATAGAAATTTATCAAGAAATATGTTGCATCTATCAGTAGCATTTGGCTTATTATGTACATTTCCCCAATTAACATTTCTTAAACTTTCTCTGAAGTGCTTTATAGATAAAGGGCTGACCAACTTCACGCTTTTACTTAATGGTTTCTGAACTGTACACCCTGCTCGGTTTTGTAACTTAATCAATTGTGCATCATGGTTTGATAATCCATTTATCACAGTGTAAGCGTGTGTTATATGGTGTACAAATACATTGTCTATTAGCGTGCTACTGTCTCCAGCTATAAGTGTAGGGAAGCTGACCACTTATTCTAAGTTATATGTTATTAATAACACTTCTAGTTCACTTTTCGTATCAGAATTGCTTAGAAAGTTTACACTGAAATCACCAAAGGTTAATAACTTCTTCTTTCTGTCCGACAGACAGCATAATAGGGAGTCAACCTTTTTTATGAGTAGCTCCCCATCTCCTAATGGGGACCTGTACATTGTTGCTAACATCAAAACTGCGTTATCAAGCTGTAGTTCACATGCACAAACTTGAAAGTGCTGACTGACACAAAATTTGCTTACTACTATAGTTTTGTACTTACAGAGTTTTTCGTGTAATTAGCAACTCCTCCTTTATTCATGCTAGATCTGCAAGGTAAGGTGCTAAATTATACCCATTTATACTGACACTTTTCATCTTACCAGTTACATTTTGCTCAGACAGACAAAGTATATTAATCTCAGTCTTATTTTTGAGATCATCTAAACACAATTACAGCTCATCTATTTTTTATTCGCCTGATAATTTGATGAAGTAAACTCATACTACCCTTAGCTTTATCTAGGTTTGGTGTACATGAAGCTTCTTTGTTGTATTTTTCTTGAATGTTGCCTGTATGGACTTTGGCTTTAACCTAAAAAACCTGCTTCCCTGGTTCCATTAACCACAGGGATCATCCTTTGTGTGACAGTGCCCCTCTTACAGCATCTGCTAGTAGAGAGGCTAACTTGTCTTTCCCCTTCCTATTTAGGTGCAGGCCATGTGTAATATATCCCCACCTACCAAGAGTATCAACCAGAACAACACTTATGTGAGGTTTTGCCGGTGTCTGGAGCATCCTGTTCAGCTCAGTATTAACGTGCATTACAGCAGTGTTTACCCAGAGCCGTTCATGACGCTGAAAGACATTCACAAACCCACATTTTTGTGCCCATTTTATGCTTCTATTTTGTCCATGTACCTCCTAATACTGTGTATTGGATTCATAGCCTGGCTGTTGCATGCTCCCCAACTATAATTACCTCATCTTCCTTCTCAACGCCGCTGCATAACTGACGTAAGTTTCCTGTTACCTGGCTAAGACTAGCACTTCGTTTCACAAAACTTGTGAGCTGGTACCCTGCACGTAATTTCTCCTGAAGTTGCTGGCCGACACCCTTCCCATGATTGGTACGTAGAAGTTGAATTCTTCTTTTCCAATTGTGATTGATCCTAGCCTGTCTTTTTTCTTTATGGTAATATGCTGCTTCAGCTTACATTCATCAACAACCCTGAACTTTAATTTATACTCCAAATGTTTCTTTGGTTTCCTTTACTGCTTGTTCAATCCAAATACTGAATAAACCGGGTGTAGGCTACAACCCTGTCTCACTCCTTTTTCAACAACTATCTTCTTTTCATGCCCCTCGACTCATAGCTGCCATCTGCCTTCTGTTCAATTTGCAAATAGCTCTTCGTTCCTTGTATTTTACCCCTGCTACCTTCAGAATTTCAAAGAGAGTATCCCAGTCAACGTTGTCAAAAGCTTTCTCCAAGTCTACAAATGCTATAAATGTAGCTTTGCTTTTCTTTACCTCTCTTCTAAGATACGTCGTAGGGTCAGTATTGCTCGCATGTTGGTGCATTTCTCCGCAATCTAAAGTGATCTTCCCCGAGGTTGGCTTCTATCTTTTTTCCAATATTCTCTAAGAATTCCGTGTTACTATTTGGCAGCCATGGCTTATTAAACTGATAGTTCGGTAATTTTCACATCCGTCAGCCACAGCTTTCTTTGGAATTGGAATTACTACATTAATCTTGAACTCTCAGGGTATTTCGCCTGTCTCACACAACTTGCACGTCAGATGTAACAGCTTTGTCATCGCCCGCTCTCCCAAGCCTATCAGTAGCACTGACGTAATATCACCTACTATGGAGTCTTGTGTCGACTTAGATCTTTCAGAGCTTTCTCAGATCCTTCTCGGAGAATCATCTCCCATTTCATTTTCATCTACGTCCGCTCCCCTAAAATTGCTTTCATATCCCTTGTACAGACGTTCTATATACTCCTTCCACCTTTCAGCTCCCACTTCTTTGCTTAGAACTTGTTCGCCATCTGATTTCTTGATGTTCATACTGCTGTTTCTATTTCCTCCAAAGCCCTCTTTAATTTTCCTGCAGGAGGTATCTCTCTTTAAACATGCTTCTAAATACTTACATTTGTCCTCTATAAATTCCTGTTTAGCAGTTTTGCACTTCCTGTCAATCTGATTTTTTAGGCGTTTGTATTCCCTTTCGCCTGCTTCATCTGCTACATTTTTAAATTTTCTCCTTTCATCACTTAAATTTAATATCTATTGCATTACCCGAGGCCTTGTCTTTTTACCTATTTGATCCTCTGCTGCCTTCACTATTTTATCTTTTAAAGCCACGTCGGGTTGACAGAGGAGATAGAGGAGATCCAAAGAAGAGCGGAGCGTTTCGTCACAGGGTTTTTTGGTAAGCGTGATAGCGTTACGGAGATGTTTAGCAAACTCAAGTGGCAGACTCTGCAAGAGAGGCGCTCCCCATCGCAGTGTAGCTTGCTGTCCAAGTTTCGAGAGGGTGCGTTTCTGGATGAGGTATCGAATATACTGCTTCTCCCTACTTATACCTCCCGAGGAGATCACGAATGTAAAATTAGATTCGAGCGCGCACGGAGGCTTTCCGGCAGTCGTTCTTCCCGCGAACCATACACGACTGGAACAGGAAAGGGAGGTAATGACAGTGGCACGTAAAGTGCCCTCCGCCACACACCGTTGGGTGGATTGCGGAGTATAAATGTAGAGGTAGATGTAGATTCGTCTTCTACTGTTTCCCGTGGTCTCGTCAGCCGTAGCCTAATTCTCCCTCTGAAACTTTCAATAATCTCTAGTTCTTTCATCTTACCCAGGAGTTGACTTATATCCATTGTATTGCAGTTTGTGTGTCCATGTGCTGGCAGGAAACCTTATTTTTGCGAAGTGGATTGAATCATAATAAAATTCAGTTGATGTAACAATGAAGAGTATCAAGTCTAAGCCATCTGCCGTGGGACAAAAGCCAATTATGCCTAATCCACCCATTTTTTCCTAGCCTTGGCAGCTTTCTGACATGTCTAAGAAATATGTGTAAACGAATTCCAGCTACACTGTCACAGTCTGTTCACAGTCATCCTTTAAAACCATTTCCCCGTGTTGGTACAATGCACGTCACCAGTGTTCACTTTGTTCTACTCGCTGCAGTAGAGTGACAGGTGTTGGTTTCTCTGTAACTGTCGAAATATTTCCCAATATTTTCCTCAAAATTCCCTGTTATACACCGGAAGGCAATTAGCGTCATCCATCATCGGTAATTCAAGCCAACTCTGCTGTGTCGAAAGACAATAATTCGCAATTAGCGCGCCGTCCGGAAGTGTCAGCTGTCATGAAGTTTTACGGCATGGTGTGCGCCGCTGCGATTGTTTCCGTTATGAGCTTTACGAACCAGCAAGCAGTAAGTCATTAACTATTCTTGTCATTAACTATTCTCCAGCGATGAACCCGTTACGGATCCAACGAAAGTACAGTAAAGACGCCAATAATTATGCCCTTGGGCTGTTTTTACTTTATTGGATATGCGTGACGCCCTGTTTTACAACGTATACGACAATTTATCTTTTTACGTTGTCTCCTTAAAATCAGATAAACGTAACAGATGGTGGAAAAGTAAATGAAAGCAACTAGCTATTAACATCAAAAACGTTTTTAAAATACATCGTGTTAGGTATATAACTGGTAACAAATGTTTATGGCGTTGGATAAACTTTGGACGCCTCACTAACACAAAACAATTAGGAACACAGGATGATTTTCTTTTTAAATTTAACTTAGTCTTTAATTCACTTTATATATTCATTATTGTCCGTAATTCATACACGTAAAAATATATTTTGAAATTCCTGTTTTGAAGACGAGCAGAAATTTAATGTATTTTATTTTCAAGCACAGTCATTTATTATTAGTGTACGTTTTTTATAGAAATTTCATGGTTTCCTACTGTGTATGGTGGTTAACGTACCAACATTGAGAACACTAAATTAATAGTACTTGACTATTCGCAAATGTGTTTATTTTAAAAAAATGCAATCGTGTAACTTTCCCTTGAAAAGCCATTTGCAATACCCCAATAAAAGCTTATAGTACATTGACTTATTCTGACGTCATAACACGTCGATTATCGATATCCATGCGAAGCTTCCGTCACTAATTCTTGTCGGAATCTTATTTGGAAGAGAAATCGAAAAAAAAGAGACATGTGTAATATTTAGACCATCATGAGGTCAATTTAGTACGCATTATGTGCTACACCATAGAAATATATGTTCATAATGTATCCCGAATATAGAAATAAATGTAGATGTAGATGGTCTTTAACTCGTGATTAGAAAATACCCTTTTCAGTCCATGATTTTGTTAGCTCAGTTGTTGCACCTTTCATCTGCGACAAACTGTTACATCTCTTTGAGTGGCATCGAGTTTGTTACTACTCATATATCAGAAAGAATGCCATTTATTCCTAAACAACACGCATTCCTGCGTGGGGTTTGGTAAGACTCCCTACAGATATTGTAGTTTAAGTAACACGACACACTATGTGGAAAAGATAAAATTTAAACATTTTTCTACATCCTACTCTCAGATAATTTGTAGATTGTACAATCTGCACTTAAATAAGTGAAGCCAGTCTTCCTCAAGGTGTGCTAACTGAAATAAATTGAGAAAATGTGATAAAAATGTAATAAATAATAATACAAATTTCACTGATTTTCTTTAATACCTTAATTTTTATTCCTACCTTTTCAACAGTGTAAAAGCAAGTACCCAATAAAGAAAAAAAAACCGAGAAAATCAGTCAGTACCCTTACATCATTGTGTGAAGAGGGACAACCATGAAATTTTATTTATATGTTTCACAAACCGGCGTCCGATATAGGAACTGAGGGAAGTCCAGTGATAATCAAGGCTTAGCTCTTAGCTAAAACAATGGCAAGTAAATTTCTGTGTTCCACTTCCTATACTTTACATGCTTGTACGCCCAAGTTCTAATTATTTGTAGGCTAATGTCGCAAATTTTCTGTGATTCTGTTGAAATCGATAAGGCGAAATAAATTTCCTGATGGTGCAACTGACGACAATTTTATTGTGAAAACTGTTAATAAGTTTAGGAAAATAACAATTTCTCGACTCGGCTTGTTTTCCCTGGCCTTTATCCTGTATCTTCATGGGGTCGGCATGTTAGTTATTAGATCTGGCAGTGTTATTGGAAGACAATGGTCAGATGACCGTCTTGTCGACACCCATTCCCATCGGGATGGAATTTGTGTACACCATTCTACGTCTAGTGTGAATCCATGTGAAAGTTTGAGAACGTTTCTCTGAATGTTTCAGAATTGTGGAACTGAGGCGGGTGATGGTATATACAGTACATATGCCAGTGGACCTGTGCAAGGCATCACACTTTTATAGTATTAAATAATTACACTATTTGGTGGAAGTGTAGTCGTTGGGATAAGGGTAGCTGTGGGAATGAAGAGAAAACGTCTTTGAAAATGAACCGAACGACATGAAATAATGAAACATCCTACAGTAAGCACGTTAGCCCATTGTAGCAATAGGTAAACCACCACTCAAGGTGACAATGACCAATGTTTGTCATTTCAGAGAGTGTATTCATTTAGAAAAATGAACTTGTACGAGGTGTAGAGATAATACACTACCCCTGTGGTCATGGTTATTATCTACGACAAGGCTATGTACTAATTATCCAGTAAATATAAATATGAAGCTGGGTATCTATTGTGTCCTTCGATCTATAGTTAAAAGGCCGTTTTAATTTAAAACTTTTCAAAAATAGTAATGTGCAGTGCCAGCACCTAGTTAAAATCTCAATCATCCTTGTGGATTAGTATGTGTTGCGAAAAATGGAGGTTGATTTCATAAATAATACGAGTATATACGATTATATACTGTCGGTGTTGCACGAACACTGCATCGTACTGGCCAGTTTTGACATCAGGTCTTCCTCTGGCTCAAGAAAAATTTATATTCTGCCGTCACAAAAATAAAAAGTCATCGGATGAAATACCTCAGGAGGGAGGTCAGAATGAAATCTCATCCCTTGATTATTGTAACAGTAACATGACGGTAATTTCTTGTGAATCTACATAGTTAGCTGTTCTTTTTTAGATGTAAAAATGGAACTAAGTCAGAGACTAAAGCCCCGTCATCCGAGAAGAGCTGACTTGGAGACCAGATTTCTGGGAAGTACACACTTGATAATGTTAGTATGTGTTCTGAAACCGAGATAGGACTGTACCTAATGGAGGCAAGACGAACAGTGAAGATTCAAAAAGATAACTTCCCTGATAGAACTTTACGGCGAAGTTTTGTTTTCTAAATCTTTGTAAGCTGGTGCGCAAAATTTTAGCCATTCCCACTGTTTGTGCTTCATTGGAATGTAATTGATATAATCGCAGTCTAAGTCTCGCAGGATACATTTCAGACATTTTTACTTGCATGGCTGGATGAAACGTCATTAATGACGGTTGGCAGCTGTCTGAAATTAATTCGAAATACATTCGATGACTGCAAATATCTTACATCAGCTGTGTTAGGAATAGATGTGATATGTAGGGGACTATGCTATACGGATGTAGTCAAATTGACATATCGAAGATTTCGTTAGTTTCACGGGTGTGCACACAAAGCCTGAAAATGATGAAAAGACGATGCAACACAACACATTTATATATATATATATATATATATATATATATAAATATATAAATATATATATATATATATATATATATATATAAATTGCGCAAGTTAGTAACGCACTGATCCACATCTCGCCCTTCTGCAAGCAGTTGTTCGGCTTGACACTGATTGATGGAGTTACTGGATGTCCTTGGGAGCGGTATCGTGCAAACTTCTGTCCAATTAGTGCATTAGATTGTCAAAATTCCAAGCTATTTCGAGAGCCCTGCCCATAATGCTCCAAACCTCCTCAGCTGAGATAGATCCGGCGACCTTTCTCGTTAAGGTATGGTTTGGCAATCACGAGGACAAGAAGCAGGAAAGCAGGAAATCTCGCCATCTGCAGTTGGGGTTCACAGGTCAACTGGGCTCACTTCGAAGCGGAACTCATCACTAAAGACAGTTCTACTCCAGTCTCTGTCTTTCCATGGAGACGCCAAAGAGAGCGGCGGGACACCAACCTGGCTCTTGAAGTAGCATCAATGTAATTTTCTTGGAAGACGGTGTAGTTTCAGCTTAGCCTCCCTGATGTTTCTTTTCTTTTGCTTTTGAGGTGAATTTTTTTCAACACTGGTCATATTTTATATATGTTACGTTTGTAGTGTGGTATGATGGAGGAAAAGGTTTTTAAAACTGGTCAACGTGACAGATCATCATACGGTAGCACTCGAAAAAAAGGTGCAGCGAAAGAAAAAAAAAGAAAGTAGCTAGGCGACTAATCGCTATAAGCAGGAAATCCAGGTTCGATTCCCGTTCCGGAACAAATTTTCATATGTCACTTAAGTGTGGTACACTCCTGGAAATTGAAATAAGAACACCGTGAATTCATTGTCCCACGAAGGGGAAACTTTATTGACACATTCCTGGAGTCAGATACATCACATGATCACACTGACAGAACCACAGGCACATAGACACAGGCAACAGAGCATGCACAATGTCGGCAATAGTACAGTGTATATCCACCTTTCGCAGCAATGCAGGCTGCTATTCTCCCATGGAGACGATCGTAGAGATGCTGGATGTAGTCCTGTGGAACGGCTTGCCATGCCATTTCCACCTGGCGCCTCACTTGGACCAGCGTTCGTGCTGGACGTGCAGACCGCGTGAGACGACGCTTCATCCAGTCCCAAACATGCTCAATGGGGGACAGATCCGGAGATCTTGCTGGCCAGGGTAGTTGACTTACACCTTCTAGAGCACGTTGGGTGGCACGGGATACATGCGGACGTGCATTGTCCTGTTGGAACAGCAAGTTCCCTTGCCGGTCTAGGAATGGTAGAACGATGGGTTCGATGACGGTTTGGATGTACCGTGCACTATTCAGTGTCCCCTCGACGATCACCAGTGGTGTACGGCCAGTGTAGGAGATCGCTCCCCACACCATGATGCCGCGTGTTGGCCCTGTGTGCCTCGGTCGTATGCAGTCCTGATTGTGGCGCTCACCTGCACGGCGCCAAACACGCATACGACCATCATTGGCACCAAGGCAGAAGCGACTCTCATCGCTGAAGACGACACGTCTCCATTCGTCCCTCCATTCACGCCTGTCGCGACACCACTGGAGGCGGGCTGCACGATGTTGGGGCGTGAGCGGAAGACGGCCTAACGGTGTGCGGGACCGTAGCCCAGCTTCATGGAGACGGTTGCGAATGGTCCTCGCCGATACCCCAGGAGCAACAGTGTCCCTAATTTGCTGGGAAGTGGCGGTGCGGTCCCCTACGGCACTGCGTAGGATCCTACGGTCTTGGCGTGCATCCGTGCGTCGCTGCGGTCCGGTCCCAGGTCGACGGGCACGTGCACCTTCCGCCGACCACTGGCGACAACATCGATGTACTGTGGAGACCTCACGCCCCACGTGTTGAGCAATTCGGCGGTACGTCCACCCGGCCTCCCGCATGCCCACTATACGCCCTCGCTCAAAGTCCGTCAACTGCACATACGGTTCACGTCCACACTGTCGCGGCATGCTACCAGTGTTAAAGACTGCGATGGAGCTCCGTATGCCACGGCAAACTGGCTGACACTGACGGCGGCGGTGCACAAATGCTGCGCAGCTAGCGCCATTCGACGGCCAACACCGCGGTTCCTGGTGTGTCCGCTGTGCCGTGCGTGTGATCATTGCTTGTACAGCCCTCTCGCAGTGTCCGGAGCAAGTATGGTGGGTCTGACACACCGGTGTCAATGTGTTCTTTTTTCCATTTCCAGGAGTGTATATACCTAACACAGCTGATGCGAGACATTCGCAGTCAGCGAAATTTTTTCAAATTAATGCATGAAGTGCCGAGGCTGAATCTGAAGCGCAGAGCTAACAAGAAACAAAAGATTCCTACTTTTTGTTCCCTGAGACTTATCTAGATATTTCATGATAGTTACGATTATATAACATATATTTGTAATAATATTTCGTTAAATTTCTTTATTGTAATATAAAAGTATACTATATGCTTATGCTATAGCAAAATAATTCTTGCAGCTATAGTTTACATGAAACTTTTGGCTGTGCAGGGAATAGCCTACCCGTCACGTTAGGATGCTGTAAGCTAGCAGTCAACATCGCTCGGTTCTACCATTTTATAGCCCTTTCGCATCCTTACGCCTTTCAGTTTTCCCTTCTTTGCTTAATACTGGCTTTCCATTTCCGCTCTTCATATTGGTACACACTTCTCCTTTCTTCAGAAGCTAAATTTTTGTATGCGAGGCATCTATCTTTCCCCTTGTCACACAAGTTTCTACAGCCTTGCTTCTCTTCTGCAGCCATTTTTCACTTTCTACCAGTATATTTTAGTGATCCTTCATGCCTGTTTCTTCTGCAGCATCTTTATATTTTCTCCTTTCGTCAATGAAATTATTCAAAGGTCTCATGTGGGCCTTGTCTTTTTGTCTGTTTAATCGTCTACTACATTCTCAAATGCGCCTCTTAAAGTTAACCACCCGCCTTTTATTCTATCCGCTTCTCCTGTTCCTTTTAATTGTTGCCTAATGCACCTTCTGGAACTCTGAATAATCTCTGGTTCTTTAAATTTACCTTTGTCCCATGTCCTAAATATTCCCATGTCCTAAGTTTCCTACATTCCTGCAAATTCTTCGGATTTAATCTACAATTCATAACCAATAAATTAAGGTCTGGGTCCACATCTACTCCTGGATATGTGTTGCAGCGCAAAATTTGCTGTAGAAATTTCTGTCTCTGAAACATCTCGATATCTCCAGTTGTGTCCCTCGTATACATCCTTCTTTCGTGAGTTTTAAGCCAAGTTTTGACAGTGATTAAATCATGCTCTATGTAAAAATCTCCCAGGCAGCATTCCCTTTGATTCATTTCTCCCATTCTCCTCTTGTTTTTCGTTCTCTTCCTTCTCCCACTGTCAACATCCACTTCCGTTTTACAATTAAATTTCCGGCCTCTTAACTACCTGAATAATTTATTTATATCATACATTCTTCAATCTCTTCGTTATCTGCGGAACTAGCTGGGGTATAACCTTCTACTACTGTGGTGGTGTTAGCTTCGAGTCTGTCTCGATTACCACAATGCGTCCATTATGATATTAATAGTTTACGCTCCTTCCTATTTTCTTTTTCATTATTAGGTCTACTTCGGCATTGCCCATAATTTGTAACCCTATACTCACGTGACCAGAAATCCATTTTTTCTGACATCACACTTGACTAATTCCTTCTGTATCGACGTCCCACCTATCCATTTCCCTTTCCAAAGTCTCTAAGATATCCACCCCCTACAAGGAACTAACGTTTCACGCTCAGACCTGTAGAACTGTTTTGATTTACCTGATAACAACATCCTTCTGAGTAGTCCCCACTCGGATATCCGAATGGAGAACTGTTTTACTTCCGAAATGTTTTATAGAAGGAGATGCCATCGTTTTTTAGCCATACAGTAGAGCTGCATGCCCTTGGGAGTTTTCCTTACTTTTAGCAGCACCAGTACCAGCAACAGTGAGAATGCTGGATCAGTCAGTCATCCAGACTGTTGCCTCTGCAACTTCCGAAAAGGTTGCTGCCCATCTTCAGGAAGTACAGGTTAGTCTGCTCTCTCCTCCATTGCGGTTACACCGACAGTACGGCAATCCGTATCGCTGAGGTATGCAGTGCAGCCCACCTCGGCAAAGTAGATGGCTCCTGCGGGGACACAGGACTTACAAATCTGTGAAAACTACTGTACTACTGATATTGTTTGCAGGTCATTGATATAAAACATTATCTCTAATGGGATCAAAACACTTCTTGGGGCACTCCTGAAGTTATTTTCAATTCTATGACTCTTCATCGAAGATAACATGCTTCATCTCTCTACCAAGTAATCCTCAAGTCAATCACAAATTTAATTTGTTACGTTTTTTTGGAACTGAGTCAAGAGATACCGCATCTACCTAACATCCTTGATCCGCGGCTTCCAGTAGTAGCATGAGAACACATGTAAGAAAAAAATATGAAAAGCACTGTTATTGTCAAATATTTAGCTTTTGTGGTAGCTAACCAGGCTAGAAATTGTATAATGATTTTTAAGTTTAGTCGAACAGTGATGAATTACAGTGTGATCTTGAGATCACAGTGGATGTCATTTGCTTAATTTTGTGTTCATACAATATTTAAATTATCCTTGCTCCTGGAAGGGAACTGAAAATTACACTTATAATCAGCATTGTTAACATGCAAACCTTTAGGCTTATCAGGATCAACGGAATTACTAATTTTAAACTGTATATACAATACAGTCATTTTCTTGTCTAACAGAATATTCACAAAAGTAAGCACCTGGGCAAGTGGCAAGTTATCGTCTAGTACAATACAAGTTAAAGTTACGTCGCCTTGTATAAAATGCAGCTACCAAGATGCGGCATTGGGCGCAGATATAAATTTCTATGAAAGATGTGTGTTTGAGGCAACGAAAGAGCAAATTGTAAACAAGACACCTGGAGTAGACGACATCCATTCTGAATTATTGAGATTCTTGAGAAAACATGTCGTTACAAAATTATTCCACCTGGTGTGCTAAACATATGAGACAAACGGAAAACCCTCAGAATTGAAGAAGAATGTGGTAATTCCTACTTTAAAACAGGTAAGTGCTGATACGTGTTAATAGTACAAAACAATTGCTTGTATAAGCTATGATTGCAGAACGCTGACTCGAATCATTTACAAATGATTGGAATGGCCAACATTTGGTAACATCGGTTTGAGAAACACGGGAAACATAAATCGCGACTGTTTCGGAATACAACCCAGTGTTATCACTGTGTCATTTCAGCTCCTTTATGAATAACCACTGAAAATGGCTCAGTAGCACTGAACGCAAAACAACTGTAGCGAAATCCTAGTGAAAACAACCCCTTTAACAGCAGCGTGCTATACCTTTCAATAGTTTATCTACATCTATCCATACATCTGCGTCTACAAGATTACTCTGCAATTTACAATTAAATCAATTAAATGCAACGCAGTGGGTAAATCTGACCACCTTCGGCTACTCCTCTTCTGTTCCACTCTCGTACAGCACGCAGGAGAAACGAACACGTGACTCTTTCCATGCGAGCTCTTATTTTATTAAGATGATCGTTTTTCCCGATGTAGGTGGGCGCCAACAAAGTATTTTGACACTCTGAGGAAAAAATTGGTGACTGAAATTTCGTGAGAAGGCCCTGCCACAGCAAAAAATGCTTTTGTTCTAACGACTGCAACCTCAATTCTTCTGTCATATCCATGGCATTGTCTCACTTATATCGCGAGAGTACAGAACGAGCGGCCTTTTTTTTTAACTTAGTCAGTGTTCTTCATCATTCCTGTTTGATGCGGACCCCTCAACGCACAGAAACACTGCAGAAAAGCGCAGACATGCACAGTTTAAGCGGTCCCTTTTGTAAACCTGTTACATTGCCAATATATCGCTGTCTTTGGTTACTGGTTATTATCTGTGTATTCCTTCTAGTATAAGTTGTAGTCCTTAAGTATGAAGATGAGTTTACAGCCATTAGATTTGTATGATTTATCTTGTAACCGAAATTTAGCAGATTTCTTTAAGTACTCATGTGAATGACTTCACGCTTTTCATTGTTTAAATTGAATTGCCACGTTTTTCACCACACAGACACCTTATCTAAATTAGTTTACAATTCGTTTTGATAATTTGATGACTTTTCAAGACGAAAAATGGTAGCATCATCTGTAAACAATCTAGGAGAGCTGCCCAGATTGTCTCCTAAATCCTTTACGTAGATCACGGACAGCAGAGGATATTAACACTTCCGTCAGTTATTAAAAACTGTGACCTTTCTTGCAGTAAATCACAAATCCAGTCACACAACTGAGACAATGCTCCAAAGGGATTGATTAGAAGTCGCTTGTCAGGAATGGTGTCAAAAGCCTTCTGCAAATCTAAAAATACGGCATCAGTTTGATGTCCCCTGTACATAGCACACATTAATTTGTAAGAATAAAGAACTAGTTGTGTTTCACATGAACGATATTCTCTGACTTCGTATTGGCTCTTTGTCAAGAAATCGTTTTCTTGGAAGTAATTGATAATGTTAGAGCACAGAATACACTGTTTCAAAATTCTACGGTAAATCAATGTTAGTGATCTGAGCCTGCAATTCAGCGGAATACGCTTATTCCTTCCTTTCCATACTGATGTGACTTGTATAACTATCTAGTCTTTGCGTACGGACCTTTCTGTGAGCGAGCTGTTGTATATGATTGCAGAGTAAGGAGCTATTGTATGAACAAACTCCGAAAGAAACCTGACTGATATACAATCTGGTCGAAAGGCCTTGCCTTCATTTAGCGTTTTAAGCTGCTTCGCTATACTGAGAATATCTACTAAGTTATGCATGTTGACAGCTGTTCTCGATTCGAGTTCTGGAATATTTACTTCTTCTTCTTTTGAGAAGGAATTTCGTAATACCGTCATTAGTAATTCTGCATTAGTGGCACTGTTAAGAATAACATTGGTATGGTAGGAGCTGTACGAAGTGGTAAGATGCTAGGCTAAGAGTAATTCAGGTACGTTTTAACACAAATTTGTTACCAAGAAATTCCTGCTCAACATTTACAAAGAAACACATGTTGCCCAACTCTCCTTTTTTAAAAAGTAACCATTGATTAAACATTAACCTTGATCCAATATTGACGACAGCGGTGATACAATCATGTCAAATTCAAGCTCAAGACGACTATATCGGTTAAGAGTTCCAGCTGAAACTAGGTAACTACGTGTCATTAAAATTTAGATCCCCAAACCTATCTTAAAAATTCACGTAGTAAACACTTAAACAAAATTTATAATGATAAACTGACGTCAATTCAAATTTCAAAACAGTCCTCAGATAGCCGCGTGGGATTAGCCGAGCGGTCTAAGGCGCTGCAGACATGGACTGTGCGGCTGGTCCTGGCGGAGGTTCGAGTCCTCCCTCGGGCATAGGTGTGTGTGTTTGTCCTTAGGATAATTTAGGTTAAGTAGTGTGTAAGCTTAGGGACTGATGACCTTAGCAGTTAAGTCCCACAAGATTTCACACACATTTGAACATTTGAACAATCCTCAGATAAAATCATTTTAATAACGGAACTTGAAAAATGCAATAACAATAACAGCGGCATCCCTACTCACAACTTCACACACCCCTAATTCCATCATGACAGGTAACGTAACACAAGATTCCATTATTCAACCCTTAATCATTATTCACAAGTTTACTAACCATGACAGGTAGATTAGCACTCGATCCCCTTCTTAAATAGACACCCGGCAATCCTTTAGGGAGGGTTCCGCGGACGATAGAAATGGTTCAAGTGGCTCTGAGCAATATGGGACTTAACATCTGAGGTTATCAGTGCCCTAGAACTTAGAACTACTTAAACCTAACTAACCTAAGGACATCACACACATTCATTCCCGAGGTACGATTGAAGCGCCTAGAACCGTTGGCCACAATGGCCGGCACGGATTATACAAACATGACCATTGTTATCGCGCAGTCAGAATACCAACTGCCGATTGCATCTTGCCACAGGTGTTCTCAACATACAACTACAATCTCTTTGCTTTTTCTACCAGATTTCGAGACAGAGTTTCGTTGTGGAAACTATTAAAAAGCATCTCGCACTAAAGTTCGTGCTAAATTTCGTGTTTCAGTGAAACTTCACCATTCTTCAAGATTTTTACGAACTTTTAAATTAGGCACGCATTTTTTCCTTGCTTCTGCATCAGTGTTCTGACCTAATTTTCGTACCATGGGGGATTAGTAGCTTCAGTCATTAATTTTTTTGGTATACATCTCTCAATACCATTTCTTCGAATTTAAACCATATCTGGTCAACGCTTACACAGTTGACTGCAAGGTGTAGAGTCTTCTCTTAAGAAGATGTCAGAGAGTTTTTCTCTGCTTTTTTTAACAGTTGTATTTTGTGTTTATGTTTGATGGATTTGCATATTACGATATTCAGTCTCGTTACAACAGCCTGTGGTCACTATTCTCTGCAGCTGTCATCATGATCCATATTTTGTGAGGATTATTTGTTGCTAAGAGGTAAAGTATTTTAGCGTAACCATTCACACGTCTATTGGGCTTCTGAACTAATTATGGAAAATATTTTTTCGAGAAGACCGTCTGTACGTGTTCGTTTTATGCCTATTACCAACTTTAAACATATATTTTTGCCAACATATCGAGGGTTAATTTTATGAGTTGGGTACCTATTTGAAATGAGACTCAAGTTTAATTTGAACTATTCAGCGGCTGTATCATCTGAGTCGAGGACGGGGGACGGGAATTGCTAAAAGGAACCAATTATTACCTTACGACGAAAAATTAAAGCTCATAATTGATAAAAATACTGAATAACAGGAAATAAATTTGTTTGTGGAAAAACGTAATAACGACACAGACCCCGAGAAACAAATTTGTAATTTAGAAACAAATTACAGTGCCGAAATAATACACGCATGAAACTAATTACGCTACAGATGAAAGTAAAGAGTTAGACACAAATATGTTCGGTGGAAAAAGAAGGATAAAATCATTCACGACAAAATCTTCAACTCCAATAATTGACCGTAGCATGCGTTTACAGTGTGCAGCAACGTAAATTTAATAAGAGCACAAGTAAATCTACGACAAAAAATACTATACACGCTACATAACTGAAATACACACTGGTACCGGTTTGAAATTTTGTAAGAGTAACAGCAGTTACGGCCAGAGGGAAAATATTTTTTTTCTCCAGCTCCAAGCGGCATAGAGAAATGTGTGGGCCTTATCAGTAATTTTTCGGCGCTGCAGTCGCCTTTTCGCGAAGAGTAAAGAAGCCATGTCTGGGTGGCAATAAAACGAGACTCGCACACCGAGACACAGGCACACACGCAGACACAGAAACGTACAGACGCGTGCAGACACAAACACACAGACGTGTGCACCGTCAGATCGCAGAGGCGTAACATTTTTATAGCGACAGTCGTAACAGCTTTATGTTCCTGCCACCTGAAAGTCTCGAGAGCGAATTGCGTTAAACAATTTCAGAATTTCATACTCGTCACTTCGACGAGAAAACTGCGAACACGGCCTACGTAATCCCTTCTGTCTCACGCGAAATAAAATCGCAAGAGACCCAGAGGCGCAACTGCGAGACTTGAGGAATGCACACCTGTACTTTGAGGAGGTCACCTCTACCAAAGATATTGTTGAGGATACTGTTGACTCAGAACTCAGGAAGGCTCTACTATTCACACTTGCATACGGTAAGCTAGGTTACTAAGTCGGCTATGTTCAGAAGTACAACAAGCTTTTTTGTTATGACATCCTGTTTCATACTGAGTTTATAATCAGCCGTATAGAAGATCTCAATTAGAGATAAATAGCACAGAACGTTTGTAGATACTGAAAAGATGAGAGAAATTCTGTATGCACATTCAAGTTAACTTTCTATTAACCCCGTCAGATAAATGATTAATGGAAGATTACTACGTTTGTTAGTCGTAAAAACCACTTCTCAGAAATCGTAGTAATAATGAAATAGGTATAACACAAACAGCGAAATACTCAATCACTTTAAGATCCTATGAAGGAACTTGTCGCTCTAAATACTCATTAAATTAAAATGTATCACAACTACGACATACTAAATATCATTACCCCCGTATTACGTAAATCTGTGTATCTTGAATAAGGGGTTGTTTTTGGGAAAGGAGACCAGACAGCGAGGTCATCGGTCTCATCGGATTAGGGAAGGATGGGGAAGGAAGTCGGCCGTGCCCTTTGAAAGGAACCATCCCGGCATTTGCGTGGAGTGATTTAGGGATATCACGGAAAACCTAAATCAGGATGGCCGGACGCGGTGTTGAACCGTCGTCCTCCCGAATGCGAGTTCAGTGTCTAACCACTGCGACACCTCGCTCGGTATATCTTGAATGAAAACAACTGAAATAAATTATTCAACTTTCAAGCAAACGTTTTGACATTTCACTTGTTTGCGACAGTACTCTTGGACACGCTTTATATCCAAACAAATATATCGATACAGCTATGTACACATATACAGATGGAGGTAATATCGCGTACGCAAGCTACAAAGGGTCAGTGCATTGGCAGAGCTGCCATTTGCACTCATCTCATTAAAGTGAAAGGGTGTCCTACGTGGTTATGACCGCACGATAAGAATTAACAGACTTTGACGGGGAGTGGTAGTTGTAGCTAGACGCATGGGACATTCCACGTTGAAAATCGTTAGGGAATTCAATATTCCTTGATCCACAATGTCAAATGTGTGTCGAGAATATCAAAGTATTGGCCTTACCTCTCACATTTCACAACGCAGTGGCCGACGGACTGTACTGAAGGACCGAGAGCAGCGGAGATTGCGTAAGGTTGTCAGTGCTACCAGACAAGCAACACGATGCGAGATAACAGCAGAAATCAATTTTGGATCTACAAGAAACCTATCCGTTTGGATACTGTGGCAAAATATGGCGTTAATGGGCTGTGGGAGCAGACGACCGACTCTAGTGCCTTTGTTAACAGTACGACATCTCTTGCAGCGTCTCTCTTCGCCCTTCGACCTTATCGACTGGATCCTAGACTTTTGGAACACCGTGGTCTGGTCAGAAGAGAGATGATGGTAGATTCGTGTAGCGCAGATAGTGCTTTTTAACAGCCAGACCTTC
Organism: Schistocerca cancellata; assembly: GCF_023864275.1. Taxonomy (NCBI): domain Eukaryota; kingdom Metazoa; phylum Arthropoda; class Insecta; order Orthoptera; family Acrididae; genus Schistocerca; species Schistocerca cancellata. The sequence goes on along the minus strand of NC_064630.1, from coordinate 312,484,496 downwards.
CGTGTCGGAGAATTTTATTGCATGGTCGGTCTCACTCAGCGCGTGCTCTGCCACGGCCCATTTCTCCACCTGCCCCAACTTGAAACGTCGCTTAAGTTCTTTGATCCTGGTGTTGATTGATCGTCCATTCATTCCGACGTACACTTTTCTGCATGTGCATGGTAAGCGGTATACTTCCGATATTCAAGTGGGTCCCTTTCATCCTTTGCCGATCTGAGACATTCTCTGATCTTCTTTGTCGGTTTGTACCAGAGACAGAAGCAAATAGGCAGTTTGTCAACAACTGGCCACGAAAGCCTTATCAGTTTTGTATTACGCCTCTACGGGGAGGAGATTTGCAGATTGTACCTACGCCTTCAACAACGACGCAAGAAGAAAGCGCGTTTGATGTCCTCTCTCGCCTTCCTTTCGCGGTGCAGAGATGAAGATGCTACACCGAAGTTCTTGAAATGTAAGCGCTTATTCACCAGCGCCCAAGCGCATGGTATCTACGATAGAATGGAACGAGCTTCTCTTCGTGAGCGAATTCATACAACTCGGAGAGACTTGGCAAGAACGGATCAGTAACTTTTGGACATTTTCTATCAACTAAGTAGCAGAATGCATCGAGACGACTGGGACAAGATTGATAGCGTCACTCACAGGAGCATGCAGAACGAACTCGAATGCTGCACTGAGCGACAAAAGAAAAAGTTTGAAAGATGCCGGAAGCAGACTGACAAGGCGATTCCCGACATGTCACACACAGTGGTCAACCTCGCTGACCGACAATTGACCGACGAGGAAGTGTCTGTTCTTAAAAAAGGAGGGAACTTCGCTATCATCCCGAGAACTATACCTATGGAGGACATCATTTCTAACACCGAAGCGGCCATTCGGACCCTTCCTTGTGAAAGGGCAGAAGAAATACGCGCTGAAACAGCCAGGATACCGCGCCGAGCTAAACCACCGGCTTGCAATCTGAAGAAAGAAGAGGTACAAGGTATTAAGAATCTTGACGCCGACAAGAGTATACTGGTTCTGCCTGCCGATAAGGGGAATGCGGCCGTCGTAATAAAGACCGAAGATTATGAGCAAAAGATCCGAGACCTATTAGATCCGACGATGTACCGAAAACTAAGCGCAGATCCGACGCCGCGTATCACACGGAATACGAATCGGTTAATCAAGGCGTCTTCTCTGCCGGCGGACATACAGAGAAACCTACGCAACACGGAAGCCCTACCACCTCGGCTGTATGGATTACCTAAGATCCACAAGAACGACGTTTCACTAAGACCGATTGTTAGCGTTCCTGGCTCACCAACGTATAAAGTGGCAAAACACTTGGCCTCTCTGCTCCAACCGCAAGTGGGGAAGATCCACACATACATAAAGGGCTCAGGTCATTTCACTAAGAAGCCGAAAAATTGAAACTTGCACCAAACGACATCCCTGTCAGCTTTGATATGGTTTCTTTGTTTACGAAAGTGCCACTCAGTGACGCTCTGGGGCACATCGGTTACAGTTTCCTGCAAGACATCGGAAAGCTCTTTCATGCATGTCTCATATCGAGCTATTTCTACGAACAGCTGGATGGCGTCGCCATGGGCAGTCCTCTTAGTCCAGTAGTGGCCAACTTCTTAATGGAACATTTCGAAGCACAGGCACTGGACTCGGCGACTTGTAAACATAAGGTGTGGTATAGGTACGTCGATGATATTTTCGTTGTGTGGAGCCTCGGTGAAGAACAGCTCGGTGACTTCCTAAGACACTTGAACAGCCTCCACACCAACATAAAATTTACAACGGAAGTAGAAAAGGACAAAAAACTACCATTTCTAGACGTGCTGGTCACAAGGATCGGCGAAAACCTGGGACATAGCGTATACCGAAAGCCGACACACACGGACCGATACCTACATAAACTATCAAACCACCACCCGAGCCTGAAAAGAGGCATGATTCATACGCTCGTAACGCGAGCGGAACGAATATGTGAGACGCAGCACCTCAAACGCGAAATGAAACATCTGGAAAGTGTTCTGAGGAGCAATGGGTACTCCACAAATTATATTAGAAGTGTAGCAGAGCCAAACACTCGGCGAAGTAAGACATCAGGAAAAGAAATGTCGGGTACGGCCTTTCTGTCATACATTCCCAGATTGACGGACAGAATCGGCCGTATATTCTACAAACACGGCGTAAAGACAATTTTCAAACAGACAAGGAAGATCAAAGAATGTCTTAGATCGGCAAAGGATGTAAGGGACCCACTTGCAATGTCGGGAGTATACCGCTTACCATGCACATGCGGAAAAGTTTACGTCGGAATGACTGGACGATCAATCAACACAAGGATCGAAGAACATAAGCGACATTGCAGGTTGGGGCAGGAGGAGAAGTCGGTCGTGGCAGAGCACGCTCTGAGTGAGACCGACCATGTAATAAAATTCTCCGACACGGAAGTTCTGGCTCTAGAGAAGCACTATCACACCAGCTTGTTTATAGAAGCTGTAGAAACACACAAACACGGGAACAGCTTCAACAGGAAAGAGGAAAGCCTTAAGGTAAACGAGTCCTGGCTTCCCGTACTGCAGCGAACGACCGTCGCAGGTAGCAAGAGGAGAACCGCACCGGAAATGACCGCGGAGAAGCCCTCGGACGTTGGCGCGCCAGGTACGTATAGTCTGCGGCCGCGAGCTCGGCTCCAGTTCACCACCGGCAATGGAGGGTGAAGCTTTGACAATGTCAGCCACTCTTTCTGGCGAAACGTCAGTAAAATCATCCGAAGAAGGTCGGCCGAAGAACGCGAGGCAGAAGCAAATAGGCAGTTTGTCTGCGTGATGTTGTCGTACTCCCGTGGCCACCAGGATCTCCATACCCCTCCCCAACAGAATATACTGATGTCAACTCCGTTCCAGTGCCAATCGCCAGTGTACCGAGGACCAGTTAGAGCAGTTGTGAGCCATATTTCCTTAAGAGAAGATACAATGGGTCTACAACACTCTTCCCAACGGAATCTCAGTCAGAGGGGGCATAATGTCAAAGGGGGGTGTAAACCATAGTAACCACCTTTGTAGCCGGCGGCCCTTGACACGGAGGTTGTCGTTCCGAATCTCCACCATTATTTGACTCGCAAAGGGAGGCCTTGGGCCAGAGTACCTAATTACCAGAGTGTGTGCTGACATTTTTCATTAAATTCAAAACCACTCGGCGTATCTCACGAAGGGAGGCAGTGTGACACCGTTACTGACGATCCGCTCATAGAACGAGACGTGAAACGCGACGGGTTTGTCGTTCCTTTTCAACATATCACCATTTTGTGAAACCTTAAAATTTTTCTGTCGTCCTATGTACGCTGATGACAAATTTATTGAAAATGACTTGCAAAAAATTATTTTGTGGTTGATCCAGTAGGCGGGCTTTGGGATTTTCCGTCTATGACCGGTGTTCCGCCTGCTAGGGGTGCTTTCACCTGCTGCAGCGGATACAGGGGCGTCCCATGTGAACACAAAAATTATTTCTTGACACAAAAGAATAAGGAAAAAATCTATAAAATCAGATTTGGCATTACTTTGTACTTAATTGAAAAAATACGGAAATTACATATTTTCTTGAGTTTAAAGAGAGCAACTACGTTAATGCCCATACCCGTTCACTTGCACGCTGAGATGATTGTAGGGCACTGCAGTAGTCTTATGCAGTTTATCGAAAACCCGAGTTTACACTTCTCAGTCTGGTACTCTGCGTTCGTATAGTCCTAAATTTTTGTAGTGGTAGGAGGGAGTGCGAAGAACAACATACTAGAAATTCTATTTGGTGAGGGATGAGTGTTGTAGTGGAGGTGCGCTTGAAAGCCACTTTTGTGCGTTTTTCTTCAAGAACTCGAAAGCCGTGACCTCCGGCAGAAGCGTATATCTGTACAAAATTAACTACAATTTCGTACAGAAATATTCTGTTTATATTTTTAGTAGAGCTAGTAGTTCCAGCGTTGCAAGTGAGAGAATATGAAAAATCTCACGCGTGGTTTTTAAAAACCAGATATAATATAGCGGGTTGTACAGGGTGGTCCAGTGATAGTGACCGGGCCAAATATCTCACGAAATAAGCATCAAACGAAAAAACTACAAAGAACGAAACTCGTCTAGCTTGAAGGGGGGAAACCCGATTGCGCTATGGCTGTCCCGCTAGATGGTGCTGCCATAGGTCAAACGGATAAACAATTGCGATTTTTTAAATAGGAACCATTTCTTATTATATATTCGTGTAGTACGTAAAGAAATATGATTGTTTAGTTGGACCACTTTTTTCGATTTGTGATAGGCGGCGCTGTAATAGTCACTAACGTATAAGTACGTGGTATCACGTAACATTCTGCCAGTGCGGACGATATTTGCTTCGTGATACATCACCCGTGTCAAAATTGACCGTTTACCAATTGCGGAAAGTGTCGATATCGTGTTGATGTATGGCTGTTGTGATCAAAATGCCAAACGGGGATGTGCTATGTATGCTGCTCGGTATCCTGGACATCATCATCCATCATACGCACCGTTCGTCAGATACTTACTTATTTAAGGAAACAGGAAGTGTTCAGCCATATGTGACACGTCAACCACGACCTGCAAAAAATCATGATGCCCAAGTAGGTGTTTTAGCTGCTGTCGCGGCTAATCCGCACATCAGTAGCAGACAAACTGAGCGAGAATCGGGAATCTCAAAAACGTCGGTGTTGAGAATGCTACATCAACATCGAATGCACCCATACCAGATTTCTATGCACCAGGAATTTCATGGTGACGACTTTGAACGTCTTGTACAGTTCTGCCACTGTGCAGAACAGAAATTATGGGACGATGACAGATTTTTTGTTAACGTTCTATTTGGCGACGAAGCTTCATTCACCAACAGCGGTAACGTAAACCGGCGTAATAAGCACTATTGGGCAACAGAAAATCCACGATGGCTGCGACAAGTGGAACATCAGCGACCTTCGCGGGTTAATGTATGGTGCGGCATTATGGGAGGAAGGATAATTGGCCCCTATTTTATCGATGGCAGTGGTGCAATGTATGCTGATTTCCTACGTAATGTTCTACCAATGATACTACAAGATGTTTCACTGCATGACAGAATGGCGATGTACTTCCAACATGATGGATGTCCGGCACACAGCTCGCGTGCGGTTGAAGCCGTATTGAATAGCATATTGCATGACCATACCATGGCCCGCACGTTTACCGGACCTGACGTTCCCGGATCTCTTTCTGTGGGGAAACTTGAAGGATATTTGCTATCGTGATCCACCGACAACGCCTGACAACGTGCGTCAGCGCACTGTCAATCCGTGTGCGAATATTACGGAAGGCGAACTACTCGCTGTTGAGAGGAATGTCGTTACACGTATTGCCAAATGCATTGAGGTTGACGGACATCAGTTTGAGCATTAATTGCATTAATGTGGTATTTACAGGTAATCACGCTGTAACAGCATGCGTTCTCAGAAATGATAAGTTCACAAAGGTACATGTATCACATTGGAACAACCGAAATATAGTGTTCAAACGTACCTGCGTTCTGTATTTTAGTTTAAAAACTTACCTGTTACCAAACGTTCGTCTAAAATTGTGAACCACATGATAGTGACTATTACAGCGGCATCTATGACAAAGCCAAAAAAGGAGTCCAACTAAAACATTCATATTTCTTTACGTACTACACGAATATGTAATAAAAAATAGGTGTTCCTATTTAAGAAAACGCAGTTGATATCCGTTTGACCTATGGCAGCGCGATCTAGCTGGCCAACCATAGCGCCATCTGGTTTCCCTCTTGAAGCTAGACAAGTTTCGTTCTTTGTAGTTCTTTCGTTTGGCGCTTATTTCGTGAGATATTTGGCCGGGTCACGATCAATGGACCACCCTCTATACAACGACATTGGTAGGAGTAGCTGAATTATCATGTATAAACATCATTGTCATAGGGGCAGGAAAAAAAATGCGACTGTATGCGTTGTATTGGGAGTGGTGAGCGGGTCACGACGTTTGGGAGCCCGCCGGCTGACCGCCGCTCTGGTTTCTCGCTGCCGCGTGATAGCAGAGCAGCGGCTTCCCAGCTCCCTGAGTGCCGTGGCCGAGGCTGCTGGAGCTGGAGTGGAGTGGCGCTGCGCCGTGTGTCCAGCAGGCGGCAGATTAGACGCCGGGCTTTCCAGGCCAGCGATGACAGATGGGCCCGCGACCGGCGCGACAGCGCTCTTAGTCGCACCACGCCGCGCCCTCCTCTGCCCGCGGCCAGCTGCGGGCTGCTGTCGCTGCCGCCACTGTGTGTGCGGCCGCACTCGCCTGCCTGGGGGCGGCGCTCATTGAAAAGCCCCGCTGGCACAGTGAGCTGCGGCAGGCCGTGTTAAGTGTAACGCTTCTCGGGGCTGTCTGAATCGTGACGTCACAGCTGCAAAGGTCTACCGAAATTTACTCCAGTGCATGCTGTTTGTTCTGATAAAAATGAGACGCAAAAGGGGTGCAGACGTATTTAGCTGTTGTAAGTGGTAACACGTAACTACACTGGGCATACCACAATACAAAAAATTAAAACAATTTTAGGCGTCATAACCTCAAAGGAAGACGTTAAATCTTAGTAATCTCTTATCAGGCGTGGCCAAACCGCTGTCCAGGGGCCGCACCAGGACGGCAATTTTTGGCCCGCGGAGTATTTCATATGAAAGAAAAATTCAAATTTTCGATTCTCGTAAAACGCCCCAAAGAAGATCTCGTTAAGCATCATTGTTATTATACCCAATACCAGTAGGGAATATCTCAGTTCATTGATTCAACTATTGTTAGATTTTCGTCCATATTCCTGTTTGAAAAAATCTTTATGTTGGATTTATTTTGAAAAGCCCGTGCGCCATCAAATTAACATACACCAGCTTTACATCGACTTTATACAGGCCTATGATAGCATCTCAAGAGTGGCATTGAAGAATGTAATGGAAGAGGCTGGAATACCTAGGAAGTTCATTAAACTTTCTATGATGACCCTCAGCGAAACCAACTGTAAAGTAAAAATACAGGGCGAAATCTCCAGAGAAGTGGAAGTGAAGAAGGGACTTAGCCAGGGTGACAATATTTCCTCTTTGCTACTCAAAGTCATAAGTCAGATGGAGTTAAATAAAGGAGGAACCTTCTTAAATCGTTCACTGCAGTACCCAGCCTATGCTGACAATGTGGCATTACTCGCACGAAACACTGCTGTGCTAGGCGAAGCCTATCAACAACTGGAGAAAGGTGCAAGGGAACTTGGCCTGACAGTCAACATCGAAAAGACCAAGTATGTGACAACGACCAACCAATAAAACCTACCAAATCTCAGAATAGCCGACAGGGAGTGTTGAAAGGGTGAGAGACTTCAAGTACCTTGGGTCGACTATCACTCAGACAAATGACATTGGCAGTGAGGTGATAGCCAGAATAGCGGCATGTAACAGATGCTACTTTGCCGCATTACTCATGCTTAGGAGTTCGCTTCTATCACGTAAATGCAAAATCCTCATTTACAAAACAATTATAAGACTAGCTGTTATGTATGGTGCCGAAACGTGGACAGTGACTGTAAATGAGGAAAGGATCATCAACACATGGGAGAGAAAGGTGCTACGTAAAATATATTGCCCAGTATATGAGCAAGAATGTTGGCGCATTCGTACGAATGCAGAACTACAACACCTTTTTGAAGAACCTGACATTGTTACTACCATTAAAATAAGAAGACTGCAGCGGGCAGGGCACGTGGTCAGAATGGAAGAAGACAGAGCATGTAAGAGGATTTTTGATGGCAAGGCTGGAGGCAGACGGCGGAGGGGACGCCTTAGACAGAGATGGGTGGATGGAGTTGAAGAAGACATGAGAAAGCTGGGTGTCAGAGGATGGAGACGGAAAGCCATGGATTGCACAGAATGGCAGGATATTGTGATGCACGCCAAGGCCCTCCAAGGGCTGTAGAGCCGAGGAGTAGTAGTACTAGTAGCCATTACAAGATCATTGATTAAATATTAACCTTGATCCAATATTGATGACAATTAGCGGTGATATAATCATGTCAATACAACTATATCATTTAAGAGTTCCAGCTGAAACTAGGTAACTACATGTCATTTAAATTTAAATCCCCAAACCTATCTTAAAAATTCACGTAGTAAACACTTAAACAAAATTTATAATGATAAACTGACGTCAACTCAAATTTCAAAGCAATCCTCAGATAAAATCAGTTTAATAACAGAACTTGAAATATGCAATAACAATTACAGCGGGAACCCTACTCACAAATTCACACACACCCAACTCCATCATGACAGGTAACATATCACAAGATTCCATTATTCTAGCCTTAATAGTTATTCACAAGTTTACTCACACCCATTTCTATCATGACAGGTAGATTAACACTCAATCCCCTTCTTAAATAGACACCCGGCAACCCTTTAGGCAGGGTTTCGAGGACGATACAAATGGTTCAAATGGCTCTGAGCACTATGGGACTTAACATCTGGATTGAATTTATTTTGAAAAGCCCGCGCGCCATCTTGAAGAAAATATAGTTCGCCTAGGCGATATGCAACCAACAATCAGCAATAGTATGAATTGCGCAACCGGATACGTTTGTTCCGCTGCGCGAGTGAGGCGAGTACAGGACATAGCCAATACACTCCATACTTAATTATACTGCAAACCCTCAACAATATCGGCCGTAAATTTACAGGCTTTCACGAGCGCACGAGCGATCGCGATAAACCTATCATCACTCAAATTCAAATGGCTCTGAGCACTATGGGACTTAACATCTGAGGTCATCAGTCCCCTAGCTTAGAACTACTTAAACCTAACTAACCTAAGGGCATCACACACATCCATGCCCGAGGCAGGATTCGAACCTGCGACTGTAGCAGCAGCGTGGTTCCAGACTGAAGTACCTAGAACCGATCGGCCACAACGGCCGGCTATCACCACTTGACTTTAATTTTAGTAGACTTGCATTTATTTTATGTACTCACTTAAGGTGAGTATTATACCAGTCGACATTACCAATGGCTTCTGCCTCAGTACCTTGTTTTAATTTTAGTAGTATTAAATAAACAGGTAATTATAATAACGCATTTTTACTAATGAAGAATCCGCATTACCAAGGAAGAAAAGGGACCCTCCTAGCGCAACTTCATCCACCTGTTCTTCTCTCTTATTTCAGCGATTAATAATATTATCGACCTGAAATGTAGAATAGTTTTTACATCACAACAAAATAAGTCGAAATGGGGGTCGAAATTTTAAAGTAAGGCCTCTAGTTTAAGTGAAGCTTATGTGATATTTTATATGTATCGTACACGACGTTCAGAACTTAAATATCAATTTCCTAAAGCAGTTGAATACTACTGTCAAAAATTCTCGAGAGAACAAACTATGACGTTTACCAAGTACGTGTGGTACTCAAAAGGAACTCTGCTAACTCAACGAGCAGTGTAGCGCTGTGGTACGATGGTAGCCTCCAATGTGGAGGGCCAGGTTTCACTTCGCAGATCGGCTGTACTTTTAAAAAAACAGGTGCATAGTTCATAAAAATTTTGAAACATATCCACATCCACTACAAGCATTTCCGTAAAGCATGAAATAAACAAAGGTTCGGAAAAAAACCAGCACTCGAGTCTGGAAATTAGCGCATATTTAATTTTCATTTTTCGAATTACATACCACACACAATAATCCAGCTCTCATTACAGATATAGATCCTACATCACTGCTCCTTCATATATAAGGTAGTTTAAAAACGAGAAAAACATTTAAGATTAATTTTTTCCTATCTTCATGTACCCTACCTTTCAAGGAAATGCACGTGGAACATGAACCTTTGTTTAAAAATGAACCATAACTGGGAATTGAAGGCCATCCATGAGACAGATGGGTATCCTACCGCAGAGCCACACAGTTCACCAAAACAGTCAACTTGCTTTATATTAAACAACTATGGCGAACTTTAAAGCAGATTTTGTAGGGTTTTTTTGAGAGTATATATAAATATATAACATTACAAAGCTCCTATTACCGTGTGGTCTCTTTGTCAGTTCCCGACTTATTGTTAAAAAATGCTTGTTTCAGTTCAAGACGTAAAATTGGTGTGGCATCGACTAGTAAACAAATAGGACCCAAGAAGAGGAAAGTTACAGAGGAGTTGGGAACTTAAATGGTCTGTACGATAATTTTTGTGGCATATAAAACAAAAATGATATTTCTGAGATGCAATGAATCTGTCTATATAACATAAAATGCCATTAAGAGACTAAATATACAATTTCGACAAGACCTGGTAAACGACTTAAAAAGGTAACATTCTGCTCAACAGCAGATACTTAGTCAGGGCGAGTTCAGATTCAAAATGCTATACGAAAAGGAGTTATGCAGTATCTCTTATACTGGCAAGAAAACCAAAGCCGTATTCAGGTGGCGAAATGATTGAGAAATGCTTGAGACCGTTGTTGAAGTTGTATATCCAGAAAAGAAAAAGGATTTCTCAAACATAAGCCCGTCTCGTCAAACTATTACTAGGCGTGTGGACGACATTGGAAGACAAATTGAAGATAATTTAAAAAATCATGCATCTGATTTTATATCTTATTTGCTAGCCTTGGATGAATGCATAGATATGGTGGATACCGCCCAAATAGTGATATATGCCACAGGTCTTGATGCCCATTTTAATAAAACAGAAGAATTAGCAGCACTGTATACACTTGAGGATACCATGAAGTCATGAGATTCGTTGGAAGCAGTTATATCGACATTACGTCGCTTTCCGTTGAAACCTAACAACCTATCCGGGCTAACAACGGATGGCGCTCTAGCAATGGTTAGGAAACGCGTAGGTTGAGTGCAGATGATTGAAAACGAGGCCCGGAAATTTGGCAATACGTAGATGCTAAACTTTCATTGCATTAGTCATCAACAGAATTTATGTGCCAAGTTCCTTAAAATGGACCATGTCATGAAGGTAGTTGTCAAAACAGTGAACTTTTTAAAGTCGAAAGGATTGAATCACCGCCAATTTCAAGAATTTGTGAAATCTTGGGATTCATAGCATGATAACATTTCGTATTATGTAGAAGTAAGAAGACTAACCCCTACGAAAATGTTGAAAAGAGTGTTTGATTTGAAGCAACAAATAGAATCAATCTTTTAAAGCAAGTCAAAGAGACTCCCGAAGTTCGAAGATGAAAAATGGCTTTCCAACTTTACGTTCTTGGTCAATACCAGTAGCCACCTAAATGTTGTTAATACTCGCCTCCAAGGAAAAGATCAGCTGAAACTTCACACATTTTGCTGCACTGTCACGGCAATCGGACACGTCACATAGGCGGCAGCGATTAAATGTGCTTCTTTGATATCTGATTTCAATACATTAAGAAATATCAACTGCTTGTTTCCGTATGTGCTACGCAATTATAAGTTGACATGAGTTCACAACCGGTGTAGTTACAGATGGAATGCTGCGAAATGTCATGTGATGCACAATTCAAAGAAATACACTCCTGGAAATTGAAATAAGAACACCGTGAATTCATTGTCCCAGGAAGGGGAAACTTTATTGACACATTCCTGGGGTCAGATACAACACATGATCACACTGACAGAACCACAGGCACATAGACACAGGCAACAGAGCATGCACAATGTCGGCACTAGTACAGTGTATATCCACCTTTCGCAGCAATGCAGGCTGCTATTTTCCCATGGAGACGATCGTAGAGATGCTGGATGTAGTCCTGTGGAACGGCTTGCCATGCCATTTCCACCTGGCGCCTTAGTTGGACCAGCGTTCGTGCTGGACGTGCAGACCGCGTGAGACGACGCTTCATCCAGTCCCAAACATGCTCAATGGGGGACAGATCCGGAGATCTTGCTGGCCAGGGTAGTTGACTTACACCTTCTAGAGCACGTTGGGTGGCACGGGATACATACGGACGTGCATTGTCCTGTTGGAACAGCAAGTTCCCTTGCCGGTCTAGGAATGGTAGAACGATGGGTTCGATGACGGTTTGGATGTACCGTGCACTATTCAGTGTCCCCTCGACGATCACCAGTGGTGTACGGCCAGTGTAGGAGATCGCTCCCCACACCATGATGCCGGGTGTTGGCCCTGTGTGCCTCGGTCGTATGCAGTCCTGATTGTGGCGCTCACCTGCACGGCGCCAAACACGCATACGACCATCATTGGCACCAAGGCAGAAGCGACTCTCATCGCTGAAGACGACACGTCTCCATTCGTCCCTCCATTCACGCCTGTCGCGACACCACTGGAGGCGGGCTGCACAATGTTGGGGCGTGAGCGGAAGACGGCCTAACGGTGTGCGGGACCGTAGCCCAGCTTCATGGAGACGGTTGCGAATGGTCCTCGCCGATACCCCAGGAGCAACAGTGTCCCTAATTTGCTGGGAAGTGGCGGTGCGGTCCCCTACGGCACTGCATAGGATCCTACGGTCTTGGCGTGCATCCGTGCGTCGCTGCGGTCCGGTCCCAGGTCGACGGGCACGTGCACCTTCCGCCGACCACTGGCGACAACATCGATGTACTGTGGAGACCTCACGCCCCACGTGTTGAGTAATTCGGCGGTACGTCCACCCGGCCTCCCGCATGCCCACTATACGCCCTCGCTCAAAGTCCGTCAACTGCAGATACGGTTCACGTCCACGCTGTCGCGGCATGCTACCAGTGTTAAAGACTGCGATGGAGCTCCGTATGCCACGGCAAACTGGCTGACACTGACGGCAGCGGTGCACAAATGCTGCGCAGCTAGCGCCATTCGACGGCCAACACCGCGGTTCCTGGTGTGTCCGCTGTGCCGTGCGTGTGATCATTGCTTGTACAGCCCTCTCGCAGTGTCCGGAGCAAGTATGGTAGGTCTGACACACCGGTGTCAATGTGTTCTTTTTTCCATTTCCAGGAGTGTATTTAACCAAGTTTGTTTGGATGAGCTCTATAAAACATATTTGGAAAAGAAGAAATATCCAGCGTTTTACAAACATGCTTTAAAAGCAACTGAATTATTTGGAAACACTTAAATGTGTGAACAACTTTTTAATCGGATGAATTACATCAAATCAGAAATGAGAAAGCAAATTACTGATGTTCATCTGAAAAACTCAATTTCACTTGACATCAACACTAACTCACTAAGGTCAGTCAAACAAAGCCTGATATCCCACTAGCACTCTATTTCGTTAGCTGTTCTTTCCTAAGATTTATTTTATTTTATTTTCCTTAAAAAATAAATTCATATTTCTTGCTTGTTTTGGTTCACAAAACAAAAATTGGTGATGCAGAAAGGTTGGCCACCCCTGACTTAGGCTATAGGAAATGAAGCACTTGACGCTAGAAATTAATTCAGAAACTTTGGAGTATAAATTTAGTTATCTGTTTTATGAGCAACCAGGAGATGATAAATATAATACACATACGTAGAGGTATTTTGGCCTGATTTTTGCAGGCCCCTCTTAACTTTCATTAAAAAGTAGCTGATTATCAACAAGACAGCGACTACTTATCTCATTTTTAAAGGAACAGGGAATTGGTAGCACTGGGTAGAGCGATAAGTGAACACTGCCCCTTAAAGTACTTCATTTCGTAAAAATTTCATGCATTAACAAGAAAAGGGAGGGGGGGACACTGATGATAAGGAGACTCGGGGTAATAAGAGTAACTTATTAACTTTGAATTATACTTGTAAATTCATGATAAGCTACTAAAGATTCATATGATAACACCATTGATCCAACAATCATTTAAACATTAATTGATTAAAGGCCTGCATCAAGCATAGATTCAAAACAGTGTACACAAATACAATTAACTTAAATAGTCGTCAGTTCACCAGAAATTAGTAAAATAGAATAACTCTGTATTAATTTGGCAACTAACTAAGACCAGAACGTAGAATTTACAATGACCAGTTAAAACTGTAACGCCAATGTAATCAATAAAATTGTCACTTGGTTACTCCGACCACAGTTTCAGCACTGACCGAATTAAACAGTAGTAAAATTATACAATAAGAGAATGAAAATATAGCTGCATACACTAGTGAAATGTTTGCCACGGTAAAAGATCAGGAACAATGAAGTGATAACAAATCCACTGAGAACTATCACATGGAATAATTCTACAAATTTTCTGTACTTATCTACCAAAGTTATATGAGATAGAAACGTCACCACTGCCCGTACACTGGCTCGAGCCAAAGCCACACTCCAGGCAGGCAGACTAGTCGGTAATCTTAAATATTAAATAACAAAATCTCTCGATTATCAACGAAATTCACAATTACTTGATCGTTTCTGACGTGTATCGACCATATAGGATATATAGACAGTACAGTAGGTTCATGGAATTAGACCTCTACACGCCATCCACATCATGTTCTGACGATCGAACACGGTAGTGTCTCCGCAGGCGTAGCCGAAGATCCGTCTCAGTGGCCGTCGTGGAATTAAATATCCCTTTTTTCGGAACACAGTCCCAGAGGCGAGCTCTACCAGCACCGCCGCAAGTCCATACTTGCTAGGGAATCGCGCCTACTGGACATTACCAATTTCATCTAAGTGTATGGTATACGCAGGGCTTCGACAGAAATGAAAGCGACTGCAGTGGGAACTCCAAATAGCCAAGCTTTCAGGGAAAAAATTCATTTATGGCGAGGGATGGGCGAGAGAAGACCCATTTAAGTTTGTTTAGTTTGCAAGGCAATGGTTGGCGCAGCAGAAAGAGTACAGAAGTAATCCCAGCGTCCAGAGATGAGTCACTACTGAAAATCGTTTTTTTCTATTTTTATTTTTCAATTTTTACATTACTTACAATGAAAATAAACGGAAATAAAGCTCAATATATTGTATTTATTGATATGTTGATAAAGGACCTGAAAGGGAAACGTAAAAGATTATTTTAGATTGCAAATCAATTTTCAAGAAACAATTGTATTTACGGCGTCCATGAGGACTCTGCAAATAATTTTCCAAGGAGGGACTTTAAGTAATGAGTAAACGACTTCCTATTCTGTTAGTTTCTTTCTGACGTCCAAGGAGACCACAGCAGCTCCACCTGAATACTAAGTTCCCGGTGCAGGTAAAATAGGCCCATCGGTCGTTGGCGACATGGCTACGGAACTCTGAGTCACATGAATTTTTCGAAAATATTGTGAGAACGCACTGAGAATATGGTTTTTCTATAGAAACTTTAAAACCACGACGGAATGATAAACATGCTGCCTTTGCACCACGAATTAGATGCTGGGAAATTACTACGTCCCATGTTCTTATGACGAATATCATTCTAGCACCTGTAAAGGAAAAAAATTTAAATTATGAAAGTATTTGATTTTGTATATGGAGTCAATAAAGCTTTTAGGGTTTGTGACCGCATTGTCAATATATAAAACTACCGACGTTTCGGTCACTGTTGCAAGTGACCTTCTTCAGGTGTTTTTGTTTACTTTTGAACGATTCTTTTTCCTTTATTGATTTTCAATTCCCCCCCGCCCCCCCCCCCCCCCCCCTCGAAGGCGGCGGGCTGACACGAGTTTAGAATGCCACTCTTCAGGCTACAGAATTTTAAAACCACAGTAAGAACATAATAATAATAATGGCTGGCGATAAAAACGGTGACTTCTAAATTTTAAAAATGGCGGAAATTTTTCGAAGTTAAAATATAAAATAAGAGCTGCAGATGATAATTAAGGAACACAGTAAGCAGATAGACAATTAAAAAAACACAGCGACAGTCTGGTTTCTGTTCGCAATAGATTAAAAAGAAAATCAGACCTAGCGACAATATGGTTTCTGTTTGCTAGAATTTGGAAAAGTTGCACAACACTTAACACTCACTTAAAATACTGCAATAAAATGTTGGCATGGAGATGACACACCACAGCCTAGGGCAGTTGGGGGCCTGGGGGGGGGGGGGGGTACCTGGACAGATGAGGGGAACAGAAAGGGGGGAGGAGAGGAAACAGCAAGTGTGTATGGGGGGGGGGGGAGCTGATGGAAGGAGAGGACTCATAGGGGGGGGGGGGGGGCAAGGCGGACACGAGATGGGAAAGCATGAGGTCTGTGGCCGAGATACAATTTTCTTTTAAAAGTTCTACAGAATGGGAGGAGTCCTTAATGTAGGAATTTGTGTGGCTCACCAAATGTCGAGGAATTAATAGTACACACAATCGGTCGTAAGGGAGAGGCCTCTTCAGCGGGTAAAATTCTCAGCAGGGCAGACATCAAACCGATTTTCCGAATCAGCAACAGAATAAAAGATGTTCTTCGCACAACGAAAGATGCAGCTGACAAACTAAATGCTGCTGGAGGTCACGAAGTAAGGTGCGAATGTGGATTATTGCATATAGGTGAGACGAGGCGACCCATCAGCAAACGGATATCGGAACACTAAAGGTATATCCAGCTGAGACAGTCTACCAAGTCAGCAGTGGCAGAACACCAGGATGAATGCGGCAAACAGATTAATTTTGGTGAAGCTCGCATACTGGCGAAAGAGCCTGTTACTTTCAGGAGGAAGATTAGACAGGCAATAGAAATAGCCAAGTGACGCCCCAGTATGAACAGAGACGATGGGTACCAACTTCCGACGTCTTCGCTGCCAGCAATAACAGCGTGAGGGCACGACAGCTAACGTGAGGCAAAACACACAGGTGCGCGGGAGACCGTAGCGGCAGCAGGTACATAGATTACTGGCGCACCTCAGCCGGCGCTAGAAAGCAGGAAAACAACGCCACATTACAACTGGCGCCTGGTTGCTCATTTTCCCGATTTCTATCACTCACAAGCAGTATGCAAACACCAATCAAAACCTCAGGTCTCCACCAATGAAAAGAAATAATGAAAAAACACCAATAAAGAACTAACATCCCTCACCTTCATCCTTAACAGCCTATGAGAATTAGATAACAGCCACATCTGTAGGTACATAAGAAACAAAGTTTTATTATTCAGCAATAAACAAAAACACCCTGAAGAAGACCAATGGCAACAGTGACGTAAACTTTGGTAGTTTTACATATTGACAATGCGGTGAGAAACCCAGAAATATTTTATTGTCTGTGACAAAGGCCGTGGAAGTCTACGTTCGTATTTATAAATAAATCTACCGCGAACACCAGGGGTCTTTTCGCTACGTCTTCTAGCTTACCTGGGCCGCGTTGGTAGAGGACGAGTATTTTTGGTCCGCATATGATATACTTATAACTAATGCTAACACTCAGAGGCCGTCGGTCAATGCGTTGTCCATGGTGAGAGGTAATGCCTGAAATTTCGTATTCGCGGCACACTTTTGATACTGTTGATCACGGAATACTGAATTCCCTAACTATTTCCGAAATGGAATGCCCCATGCGTTCCAAGTCTGCTAATTCCTTTCGTATAGCTATAAGCAAGTTGAAGTTACCCCTATTACAATGGCATGATCAGGAAAATTATTGATGATATTCAGATAGTTCTGCCTGAAGGGCTCTGCAACTACAGATCCTGAACCAGGTGGTGTATAAAAGCATCCGATCATCGTTTTTGACAATCTAGTCTACCTACTCCATTGACTGCACATTCATGTTTGTTTTTGTCAAAACATTCCATTGACTGAGCATACACGTCTCTTTAGGTTAATACACGTATGAGTAAAATATCAAACAGCATCTATTGTTATATTGTTTGCACTGAGAATAAAACATTTACGATGTCTGTTCATTATCTTGTCATCCTCAGAGAAGCTGATATTGTTTGTTTGACAATTTTCATTAAGGAGCATGTTCTTTACAATACGAAATCACATAATACAGTCGTAAAGTATATACAAGACCGTGATAGTTTTTTTTAAAAAAATTTATAGCTGGTTCTGACTTTTAACATATACGATGATAACTGTCGCTGTATCTCTTGGAGTTAGCTATTACACAGTGATGGGAGAATGATGATGAGTATCCAGTTTTTAGGTTTTTTAGAAGTTCTGACTCTCATTCATGCCTCAGCTCCATCTGTTTGAAAAAACAGTTGATGGTTAAACATAATGAATGCGTTTCATACGCTGGTAAACCAAAACATTAAGTCTACAGATTCCGAAACGAATGTTATGTATATTATGATGATCGCGTTTATTGGTGGTCACCGTGCCCAGCTGTGATATTTACATTATATATGGGTACCTTAGGATAGTCTTTTTCTTGACCGAAGACTTTTTTTCTTTTTTAAAAATAAAGCGGCTTGTAGCTACTATGTAAAATATGGTTTCTTGGAAATATTTAGGAGCTTCAAATCATCGGATCTCGAAATTAACTATTTTAAGTCGATGACCAGCTCACATGTTTCACTTACAAGGGAACATCCCCATCGCACCCCTCTCAGATTTAGTTATAAATTGGCACAGTGGATAGGCCTTGAAAAACTGAACACAGATCGATCGAGAAAACAGGAAGAAGTTGTGTGTAACTATGAAAAAATAAGCAAAATATACAAACTGGGTCGTCCATGCGTGAGATAGGCAATATTAAGGGCAATGTGAGGCGAGGAGCTCCGTGGTCCCGTGGTTACTGTGTGCAGCTGTGGAAGGATAGGTCCTTGGTTCAAATCTTCCCTCGACCGAAAATTTTAACTTTTTATTTTCAATTTATGTGAAAAACTCCTATGTTTTCATCACTTTTTTGGAGTGATTATTACATCCACAAGAAAACCTAAATCGGGCAAGGTAGAAGAAACGTTTCACCCTTTCGCCAAGTGTACTAGTTAGGTGGGTCGACAACATATTCCTGTCATGTGACGCACATGCTGTTACCAGTGTCGTATACAAAATAACAGACGTGTTTTCCTGTGGAGGAATCGGTTGACCTATGACCTTGCGATCAAATGTTTTCGGTTCCCATTGGAGAGGCACGTCCTTTCGTCAACTAATCACACGGTTTTGCGGTGCGGTCGCAAAACACAGACACTAAACTTATTACAGTGAACAGAGACGTCAATGAACGAACGGACAGATCATAACTTTGCGAAAATAAAGAAAGCAAAATTTTAAGTGGAGGGCAGATTTGAACCAAGGACCTCTCGTTCCGCAGCTTGTAACACCACAGCTCTTATGCTGTATGAATTTATTTTGTATTTTTGCTTCATTTAATGTCACATTGTTGATCTTCTGTCAATGTGTTTGAATCGATAACATAAAATTGTGTATCCTTTTCTTTGTCAAACCTTTGATGTCGTGATTTGATTCTATGCAAAGTAGTGTATCTGCAATTTATATTCTTTGTCCCATTTGGAGGGAACAGAACTTATTATATGTAATTGTAATTTTGTGTGAATAATTTTTTGTTGAAGTGTCAATATGTGAAAATGTTCTGTTTTATTTAATGTATTTATTTGTTATTATGTAAATTGCTGATCCTCACTTAGGGCTCTTAGTTATTCTGTATGTAAAAGGTGTAGTGGTTCCCCTCGGGAACGGAAATGTGCAGAGCGCGCCAATTGTGGTTGGCATAGGTGGGAAAGGTGGAACTGATAGTCAGTCGGAGACGAGCCACCAGTCGGAGACGAGCCACCAGTCGGAAAGGAGCTACGAGTCTGTGCACTGTCATTAGAACGGTGCATATTGTGATGATTCAGAGAGAGGCTTTTCCTGCTGCTTTCCAATGCCTCGGATGGGTCGATAAATAGCTGGAACTATTCTGGAATTTGTATGAATCATCGCCACGAAGATATGATAGAGTCCGGCAATTCTACCTGCAATTCCACCTACCAACATGCAGTTGCCACCACATTGCGCAATCACTGTAACGTAATACTATATTGATGTACAGTGAAGGATCAGCCTAAAGGATGTGTTAGTGTGCTGAAATATAAGGTAATTCATATTGGAATTTATTTACCTACCTTGATTTACTCCTCATCATAACACCTCTCAGGGTCCTCTCCGTTTGAAGTAAAGTGATTACCGAGTGTCCTTACTGAAAGTGCGTTGAAGCCTAGAGCTTTGTTAAATAATGCCTCTTGAACTTATTAAAAAGATAATTAAAGCTAATGTGGTAACAGAGTGAGTTAAAACAAATGTTATTTGTCCAATAATAATTTTCCTATTGAAACTGTTATTTAAAGTGCTGTTACCAACTTCAAACTTTAGGCTGAGTCTTATAAAGTAAATGATCACGTTGTTGTCTGTAGTAAATTCTAAAAAGGAGAGTGAGTTTCTTGCAATTTTGTCAACATTGTGTTTCGTTGTAGTAAAAGTGAGAAAGCTGCAGTTGTGAAACGTTACATTCTCATGTATGCCAAGTGTTTGTCTCTCTTGTATGCATATTAACAGTATAAAGACCACTTAGTTTGTGTAAACCCTGAAAGTGATAGTGTTTTTCTGTACCTGTTATAATTTTGAAAATAGTTCCTGCTGCTCTAACTGTTAGCTTCAATCTTAAAACATATGTGTGTTAGAGTTCATTGCACTCGCGTGTTGCTAAGTCTAGGTTGTGTCTGTCGTGTTGTCCATTATAGTTACTTATACCTACTTTCATAAACGAGAATGTTAATCTTTCTCTTGCCTAATTAGGCTGGCGACCGCTTCCCTTATTCTACAAACAGTATAGCTAGGCAAAAATTTTGTTTGTCACTATTCCAATATTAACGTAATTATGACTTTCATTTCCGATAAGCCACTTCCATTAGGAACAATACGGTCAACTTAACAAAATTCCTCTCAGAGGGTAACACTGCTCTGTTGCTTTGTGCCATAGTTACTTTTACAAAATTGTTTTACGTTACAACCTGCTTCTGGCATTGAGGTTATGGTACAGTAGTTAGCAGACGGGGAGTGTTATACGTGGCGCCGCGTGACAGGACGTTGTTCAGTTTGCACCTACAGACGGAAAAAATTATAAGTAGTTAGCATTTTACAAACGTTGAGTGAACATAAAACGTCCAGCGGCACGAACCTGTACATAACTTGACAGAACTAGTAGTGAAAGTTCAGTTTAAATTAAAAATAAAAGGTATCAGTACGTAATAATAGCTAAAATGGACAGGAAATTAGAAATAAGTCTAGACGCGCGAGAGCAGAATGCAACCGAGAGCAGTTCAGGCAGCACACCAACAGATGGCATGACGCGCGAGTTAAATTACGTACGTTATCACGCAGACGTTAATAAACAGATCGAAGCAATGTGTGTAGCGCGTAATAAGCAAGACAATGTAGGCGATGTTGTCGAAGACAGTGGCTATGCTGATGAATCAAGGGATATGTTTGAATCACCAAAACCAGAAAGGGGTGTAGGATCTGAACACGAAAAGGCAATAGAATCTAAAAGTGAAAAGACACCAGATGTAACTGATTTGTTAAAAATGTTGTCTGCACAAATTGCAGCACAGGGGCAACAAAATGCTGCACAAAATGACAATATTAAGGCACAAATCGCAGCACTAGGGCAACAAAATGTAGAACAAAGACAGCTAATTGCAGCACAGGGTAGTGATATTAGTAAACAGATTGAGAAAGTTGATGTAAAAGTAGACATTGTGAGTAATGAAATTAAAAACCTCAAAAGCGAAATTACTGTCATCAATGGCAATATTGCCAATGTACAAGGACAAATTGATGACATTAACGAAAGATTTGACTCTGAAGTAATTAAAATTCAAGATCAAATTGAACCCTTAGTCTGTACTAAGGTTGACGAAAAGGTATTCGGTATTAAATCCGAAATACAAACCGAATGTAACGCGGAATTTGCACAGATTAAGCAATCTGTAACAGAAACAAGCAGAGCTCTAACCAAACAGATTCTTACTTGCGAAAAGAAGTGTGAACATAACACTTCACAAATCCAAGGCAAAATGTATGACTTGGAAAGAAAAATACAAACCAGACCTACACATTTTACTGAAAAAATGCCTTTCAGTAAAATATTAGAGGGCGAGAAAAAATTCGACCCAGCAAAGAGACATAACGGATGGCACCCCCTAGACTTTGTAAAGAATTGCGAAAGAAATTTTCCTGAATATTTGACTGACCAGGAAAAAATTAATGTTGTAATCAGTGCATTAATGGGAGAAGCAAAAAGGTGGGGGTTGAATCTTGATACTAACCAGATGTCTTTTGAAACCTTCAAACAAAAATTTATTGACGAATACTGGTTAGAACAAAAACAAGACCAGTTGTGGCGTGAGTTTTTAATGGCCAGGTTGTATGACATCAGAGGTAGGCAAACCATGAAAGAATTCTGCGAATCATGGTACAGAAAACTGATACATTTGAAGGCTAGAAGAACTGAAGCTGAGATCGTTTGGGTTCTTTGGCAGAAACTGCCTGAGGATTCGAAACGATATGTTGGGAGTACACACAGTAGTTTTTCTGCGTTCTTGGAAAGGGTAGAAGATGAAGATCACTGGCGAAGAAATCGCGAGTACCGTCCCCATAATAACAATAATTATTTGCGAGAAAGTAATGACCAAAATGAACGACCTGAAAACGAAAGATATCGTGTAAACGCGATTCAAAGAGGTCGTGCGAGAGGTAGAGAAAATTATACGACGCGCGGCAGAGGATACATAGCACGAAATTCCCAAACTAGAGACGAAATGGAAAACTAAAGACCGCGTGTGTTACGGGCCGGATTCACGCGGAAACCGGTTTTGGGCCCAAAGAAAAGATGCCAAATATTAGATTCGAGAAGGAAAGACGTGAACTACGGGGCAGGAAGGTTAAGGGCGCGCCTATAGCAGACGGGCGCGGAATGATACATAGTGGCGTTCCCAGTGCGAAGTCACGTGACGGTTTGTGCTCGGGCCAGCCGTTGCCGAAGCAGCGTACATTGCACTTGGCAGCAGACACAAATGGCAGACGTCGGAACAAGATGGCTGCCGTAGAGAGAGACAGAAGAGGCGGGATCGGACACTTCCGATGGCCGGTTTCAGTAGTAGATGAATGTAGAGATGAAAATAAAGTTAATATGTCATATGATAATGATAACTCGGTATCGGAATCGTGTGAAAAGACTTTTTTAAAGAATGAAAGGGAGCCAGAAAAGGCGAGTGGAAAGGAGAACATTTGTACTGTTAATGATGTGTATGAAGTAAAAGACGTAAATGTGGGGGAGGTTGTGATGAATAAAGAGGAAAGGGAGGTAGAATATGCCACGCAAAAGACGTGTGCACAATTAATAATAGGCAAAAATGAGGTAGAGGAGAACGTTAGTAATCATGACATTATGAGCAGTGCAGATGAAATTATTGTTGATGGAAAGGTGTTTAATAGTTTTGATGCAGAAGGGTCTAGTAAGAATTTCGCACAATTACCTGAAAATGACAGCATGGAAGAAAATGAAATGAAAGTTATTGAAGTATGTGACGATTATACTAAGTATGAAGTTAAGGCTGAAATCGTTCAAAGTGATATAACAGAAGTGCATGACTGTCCAAACGATGTGTATTATGTAGAAAAGGAGTCTGAAAACGAAGTGGCTGAGACATCTAGTGATAATCTGCCTCACTATCTAAAAGTTGCTTTCCTGCTCGAATCTGATAACGAAATAGAACCTAGTGATAGTTCAGACGAAGGAGAGACGACAGATTCAGATACAGATGAATTTTCGGAGGTCGACAAACATAATTATACCTTTACAGAAAGAGGTTACGAAAAAATTAACGACATCTTTTCGAAACAAAATCCGGAATGTGTAACTGAAACAAAACCGAAAGAGCCGCCGGATGATACTATATTAGGGCGGGCTTTACTAAATGAAATGACAGAAATAGATTTACAGAGACCTAAAGAATGTTCAGAGATAAATATAGTAGACCGTGAACTGTTAAAGATCTGTAAAGATGTAGAGGTCCACAAACCCAAAAAGCCACCTGATATACGATTGAAATCAGTAGGTAATATTTCCTGGAAAGATATTATGGTTGAGCAGGATTTATTATGGGAAGAACAGGAGGTAAAGGAACAGAGAATTATTAAACAAACTATAATACCTGTAAATGTTTGTAACACTGAACTGCAAGTACTTTTAGACACAGGATCCCAAATCAGTGCCATATCAGAATCTTTCTTTAATCATATTTCATGTAATCCAGGGTTAGTAATAATGTCTGATAGTGGAGTGAAAATTATAGGAGCTACTGGTAGATCCAGCAAGCCCATTCAAAAACAAGTATTGATGGACTTTGAAATAGGAAGCCAAAAATTTGAACATGATTTTTTAGTGGTCCCTGAACTAAGTGCTGAAATGATCCTAGGTATTGATTGGCTAGACAAGGAAAAAGTAATTTTAGATTGTGGTAGTGGAACTGTTAAGATTAATAGGGAAACCGAGACAATAGAAATTAAATTTGAAGGTAACAACCAGGTCCAAGCTGTGAATGTGGAATCCATTTTATTAAAAATAGAATCTGAAAATGATGGTTTATCCCAACTATATGAAATATACCATGTGAGAGGTTTATTGCAGGATGATCAAAAAACTGACAGTCTAAGGGAAATTGTTGGTGTTATCCAAGGAATATCATGTGAACAGAAAGATGATTTATTTGATATCTTGAATAGTAATAAGAAAGTGTTCTCTGATAAACCAGGTGTCGTAAATAACTTTGAATACCGTATGGATATCCTGGAACATGAACCATTCTTTGTCAGACCATATCCAATACCTATAGCTAAGAAAGAGGCAGTACAAGCTGAAATTGATAAAATGTTGGAATGGGGGGTAATAGAAAGAAGCAATAGTGAATACAATAGTCCACTTATTATAGTCAACAAAAAGGATGGAGGTGTAAGAGTAGTCATCGATGCACGGACATTGAATAAAATTGTCAGGAGAGAAGTAGATAGGCCTGAAAATTTAGATGATTTATTACAAAAGTTTCATAATGTGAAATATCTAACCAGTTTAGACCTTACTGCTGGCTATTGGCAGATCCCATTACACAAAGATTCTAGGAAATATACAGCTTTTTTGTTTGCAGGAAAATGTTACCAATACAAAGTTGTACCATT
Organism: Schistocerca cancellata; assembly: GCF_023864275.1. Lineage (NCBI taxonomy): Eukaryota > Metazoa > Arthropoda > Insecta > Orthoptera > Acrididae > Schistocerca > Schistocerca cancellata. The sequence goes on along the minus strand of NC_064630.1, from coordinate 312,459,456 downwards.
TGGTTTGAATACTTCTGTTTCTGTTTTCATTAGGGCTTTGGATTCTGTATTAGGAAAAGAACTTTGTGCCAGATTAACTATATATGTGGATGACCTATTGATTGCTACTGATAACTGGGAAGAGCATTGTGACCTGTTAAACAAAACCCTTATTGCTCTTCAAGCAGGGGGCATGACTTAAAAGTTAGAAAAGTGTGAATTTGTGAGACAAGAAATTAAGTTTTTAGGACACATAATAACCACATCTGGGATTAGCAAGGACCCAGAAAAGCTAAATGCTATTGAAAAGTGCCCTCCTCCAAAGAACAGGAAACAGTTGAAAGCATTTTTAGGTCTTTGTGGGTTTTATCGCAAATTTGTGAAAGGGCAAGCTTTTAACAGCCCACATTTAAATAGCTTGTTAAAGAAAAATAGTGTATATATTTGGACATCTGAATGTCAGAAAGATTTTGAAAATTTGAAAACCGAGTTAGTAAGGGAAAACATTTTACATCATCCAGTTTTAAGTGAGACATTCCACATGATTACAGACAGTAGTGCTTATGGAATTGGTGTTGAAATATTTCAGGAAAACACAGAATCTGGGGAAACTGAACATAATACCATTGCTTTTGCTAGTAGAACATTAACTAAATATGAGAAAAACTATACTATTTCAGAGAAGGAGGCTTTAGCAATCATTTGGGGATTAAAGAAATTTAGGAATTATTTATGGGGACATAAAACTATAATTCATACAGACCACAAGGCATTAACCTTTTTAAAAAACTGTCGACTGTTTACCGGCAGGTTGAGTCGATGGGCTTTGTACTTACAACAGTTTGATCATGAGATATTATACATTAAAGGTAGTGACAATTATGTAGCTGATGCTTTATCACGGTTGCCTGAGGGTATGAACAACTTACCAAGGGAAGATAATGAAGATGGCAAATTCCATGTAAGATATATTAAGGAGGTTCCAGGTAGGAAAAGAATTGAGCAAATTTGTAAAAGTATGAGGTTCCACCAGAATGAGGATGAAATTTGGAAATCAGTGAAAGTTAACTTTAGTAACCCGAATTACCCACAAATCTGTAGATTTTACAAGATATTTAATGGAATTTTATACAGGAGAAAGAATACCAGCACTGAAGAATGGAAGGTGTGTTGGCCTAGGCAATTTGAGACTGAAGTAATTGATTATTTTCATCTTGCCTTAGGGCATTGTGGGCCCAAGAAATGCATTGAAAAGTTAAATGATGTTGTTGCAATTAATGTAGGTGTTACTAAGAAAATTACCGAGAGAATAAGATCTTGTGATGTATGTCAGAGGGCAAAAGTAACAAACAAACAAAATCAAGGTTTCATGCAGAATACCGTACCAGAAGACACATTAGAATTACTGTCAGTGGATTTGTATTGTCCTTTACCTAAAACCTCAGGTAATTGGTCTTACATTGTTGTAGTATTGGAAGTGTTCTCCAAATTTATTAAATTATATCCAATCAGGAAAGCCACTGCTAAAGCAGTCTTTAACAAGATGACGGAGTATTTTAACACTATTGGTAAACCTAAAGCAGTTTTATCTGATAATGGACCACAGTTTACCTCAAAAATCTGGAAGGAAGGTATGAAGCAACATGGTGTTCAAGTTAAATATATTTCAGCTTACCACCCGGCTAGTAACCCTGTCGAAAGATATATGCGTGAATTAGGAAGGTTAGGTAGAACCTACTGTCACCATAACCATAAGGCTTGGGGTATATTTGTAAATGACTTTGAAAAGACCATGAACACCTTATACCATGAAACCACAGGTTTTACCCCTGAAGAAATTCTGTTGGACCGTAAAAGTAAAAGTATTATTGAAGAGATCTTGCAATTCCCCCCTATTGTAGGAATTAACCTGCATGAGAAAAAAGAGTTAGTTAAGAAAAGAATGAAAGAGAAAGCGGCCTCTAGATCTAAGAGGCATGATAATAACCTCAAAACGACTAAATTTAAGCTTGGAGATTATGTTTTAGTAAAGACCCATGAAAAATCTAGCGAAATTAATAATGAAATTTCTAAATTCAAATATATTTACAATGGACCTTTTGAAGTGCAAGGAACTCCACATGCAAATGCTTATTTTCTTGTGTACCCTAGGTCAAGGAAGCCTTTAGGAGTTAGAAATATAGTTGACCTGAAAATGTATGTCCACAGAAACCAATAATGAATGAAATGTACAAGCCTCAGGGGACATGCACTCTTTGCATTGTCAAGTGTCTGACGAGCACTAGATACCCGAGTTGTTGCTAGCACTAATTCCGTTTCTTTTCGTGCTGCCAACCTTCCTCTTCATCATTCAGAACTTTTACTATCTTCTTTCCTTCTTCTCTATCAGAGTGTATTGAATAGTGTGGAAATAATGTAGAATACTGTGGGTACACAAGAAAATGATTAAGAATAATGAAAGTATAGTGGGTATTGTAAAAGAGAAAATGTAATGGAAAAGTAAAGGGAAAAATAGATGAGAAAAGAATAGCTTACTGATAAGAAAAGGTAAATGAATGCCATAATATAATTAAATGTAAATGTTTTTGAAAAAGAAAGGGGCAAATATGGTGTTGAAAAACTGTATATGTTTTTAAAACTGAGGAGATGAACCTGGCTAAGGTATGTGAAATAAGTGTGTGAGGTATGTGTCTAGTGCCAGCAAAAGAGTTGGCAGAAATCACTTGCAATAGGATATGAAATTATTGTCCTGATCTTGATGTATGTAATGACCTAGCTGTGTGTGGAAAAGCAATGATAAAGAAGTAGTAAGAAATACTTTATCCTAACTTGATCCTGAATATGACATTTAATTTTTTTTCTCGATTAATGTATATGTTACCTGATTGTGTCATTTGAAAAGAAATGGTTTTGTTACCAGTGTCTAATTGCTGTTTCAAAGTTGCAGGTTTTATGTTTTATACCATTAATGCAAATTTTACCAAAGATGTGACATAATGATGAAAAACTTAAAGATGATGACAAAAACTGCTCAAAAATGTGTTGATGGGCAGCAAAACATGACAAAAGAATAAGAATGCTGTGGTCCTGAAGTTGAGGACTATGTGAACAGTAGCCAAAGGACTTGCCATTGTGGGGCAAGGAGCTGATAAGTGGTCATGAACTGCCAAACCTAGAGGGTGGGGCAGTGAATTAATTTAAAAATGTGTTTTTTTTTGTGTGTGTTCTTAATCTAAATTGTATTTGTGCCTAAATGTGTATGTAAAAAAGACTGCCAAATCAATAATGGGCAGAATGTGTAACATGGACTGCTAGTGCTGAGGCAAGCAGTGAACTAAGTTAGGTTTTTTTTGAGCAATATGTTATGAACTGACTATTCTTGTTGAAGTCAGTGAAAAGTTATTATAAAATGTATAAGGAATCTTATTTAAATGGATGTAGATGTTTTTGATTCTAGGTTTTTTTGAAATAACGTAAAGTTTTGGACTGCCTTGTTTTAAAACACAGCAGTGATGATTAAAGATAGGATCTGAATAGGTTAGTGTGTTTATGTGCAACAAATATTTTGGACTGCTATTAATGAAGAGCAGCTTTAAAGTTAATTATTTTGAAAAAACCTTGCAAAGTTACTTTGGTATTTAAAGAGTCAGTTGAAAAAAAAAGAAAAAAAGTTCGCTTAGATGTTTTGTGTAGATATTTGTACATATGTGGATTCAAACTGAAATTTTCAATATTTCATTAATTGCTGAACCTTGTAAAATGTACTGTGATCATTAATGTGCTTGTGTGTCTGTGAAATTTTACATTCTTTTAAAATTATTGAGAGACAAACTTCTGTTTTGCTAAGTTAGAATGTTCTGTGTTGTTGTATATGTGTATTTTCTTTATTCTATTTGAAGGCTATACCATATTCTGCTAATATGCAGATTAATTCTGTACTGATTGCCTATTAATTGAACTGTGTGTGTATGAAATGAACATGCTTAAAAGTATCTTGTGTAATGTTGAAAATTAGTTTCCTTCAACTAGTGTGAAATTGAAAATTGCTTTAGATGTTTTACTTTGAAAATCTTTTGGAAGAAATATATGCAATTTCTTAGTGTATATACTGTATGTTTGTAATGTGTGTGTGTTTTTTTCCCAACTGAGGTTGGATGGAATAATTTTTTTCACAGCCAGCACCACTTAGGTGTTATAGATGTTTCCTTGAAGTATCCCTTACAGGAAACTTCAACGAAACATGGGGCATGTGTAACACCACAGCTCTTATGCTGTATGAATTTATTTTGTATTTTTGCTTTATTTAATGTCACATTGTTGATCTTCTGTCAATGTGTTTGAATCGATAACATAAAACTGTGTATCCTTTTCTTTGTCAAACCTTTGATGTCGTGATTTGATTCTATGCAAAGTAGTGTATCTGCAATTTATATTCTTTGTCCCATTTGGAGGGAACAGAACTTATTATATGTAATTGTAATTTTGTGTGAATAATTTTTTGTTGAAGTGTCAATATGTGAAAATGTTCTGTTTTATTTAATGTATTTATTTGTTATTATGTAAATTGCTGATCCTCACTTAGGGCTCTTAGTTATTCTGTATGTAAAAGGTGTAGTGGTTCCCCTCGGGAACGGAAATGTGCAGAGCGCGCAAATTGTGGTTGGCATAGGTGGGAAAGGTGGAACTGATAGTCAGTCGGAGACGAGCCACCAGTCGGAAAGGAGCTACGAGTCTGTGCACTGTCATTAGAACGGTGCATATTGTGATGATTCAGAGAGAGGCTTTTCCTGCTGCTTTCCAATGCCTCGGATGGGTCGATAAATAGCTGAAACTATTCTGGAATTTGTATGAATCATCGCCACGAAGATATGATAGAGTCCGGCAATTCTACCTGCAATTCCACCTACCAACATGCAGTTGCCACCACATTGCGCAATCACTGTAACGTAATACTATATTGATGTACAGTGAAGGATCAGCCTAAAGGATGTGTTAGTGTGCTGAAATATAAGGTAATTCATATTGGAATTTATTTACCTACCTTGATTTACTCCTCATCATAACACCTCTCAGGGTCCTCTCCGTTTGAAGTAAAGTGATTACCGAGTGTCCTTACTGAAAGTGCGTTGAAGCCTAGAGCTTTGTTAAATAATGCCTCTTGAACTTATTAAAAAGATAATTAAAGCTAATGTGGTAACAGAGTGAGTTAAAACAAATGTTATTTGTCCAATAATAATTTTCCTATTGAAACTGTTATTTAAAGTGCTGTTACCAACTTCAAACTTTAGGCTGAGTCTTATAAAGTAAATGATCACGTTGTTGTCTGTAGTAAATTCTAAAAAGGAGAGTGAGTTTCTTGCAATTTTGTCAACATTGTGTTTCGTTGTAGTAAAAGTGAGAAAGCTGCAGTTGTGAAACGTTACATTCTCATGTATGCCAAGTGTTTGTCTCTCTTGTATGCATATTAACAGTATAAAGACCACTTAGTTTGTGTAAACCCTGAAAGTGATAGTGTTTTTCTGTACCTGTTATAATTTTGAAAATAGTTCCTGCTGCTCTAACTGTTAGCTTCAATCTTAAAACATATGTGTGTTAGAGTTCATTGCACTCGCGTGTTGCTAAGTCTAGGTTGTGTCTGTCGTGTTGTCCATTATAGTTACTTATACCTACTTTCATAAACGAGAATGTTAATCTTTCTCTTGCCTAATTAGGCTGGCGACCGCTTCCCTTATTCTACAAACAGTATAGCTAGGCAAAAATTTTGTTTGTCACTATTCCAATATTAACGTAATTATGACTTTCATTTCCGATAAGCCACTTCCATTAGGAACAATACGGTCAACTTAACAAAATTCCTCTCAGAGGGTAACACTGCTCTGTTCCTTTGTGCCATAGTTACTTTTACAAAATTGTTTTATGTTACAACCTGCTTCTGGCATTGAGGTTATGGTACAGTAGTTAGCAGACGGGGAGTGTTATAAGCTGTTCACGCTAACCACGGGACCACGGCGCTCCTTAGCTCACACTGTCCTTGATATTGCCTATCTTGCCCATGGACTACTCAGTTTGTATATTTTGTTTATTTTTTCATAGTTCCACACAACTTCTTCCTGTTTTCTCGATTGATCTGTGTTCAGTTTTTCAAGGCCTATCCATTGTGCCAACTTATAACTAAATCTGAGGGGGGTGCGATGGGGATGTTCCCTTGTTAGTAGTAACGCTAAGATACACTGAGGTGACGAAAGTCATCAGATAGCGATGTGCACATATACAGCTGGTGACAGTATCGTGCACACAAGGTATAAAACGGCAGCGCATTGGTGGAACTGTCATTTATACTCAGGTGATCCATGTAAAAAGGTTCTGACGTGCTTATAGCTGTAAGGAGAGAATTAGAAGACTTCGAACGCATGAGGCATTCCATTTCGGAAATAGTCAGGGAATTCAGTATTCCGTGATCAACAGTGTGAAAAGTGTGCCGAGAATACGAAATTTCAGGCATTACCTCTCACCATGGACAACGCATTGACCGACGGCCTTAATTTAACGACGGACAGCGGTGGCGTTTGGGTAGAGTTGTCACTGCTAAAACACAAGCAACACTACGTGAAATAACAGCAGAAAACAATGTGGGACGTACAACGAACGTCTCCATTAGGTATTTGCTAATAGTACCACATCGCCTGCAGCGACAGTTCAAGCAAATGATTTGGCCACCCAGATCGCCCGACGTGAATCTCATCGAATATTTATGAGGGGTAAACAAAATCAGTTCGTGCTCGACATCCGGCACCGGCAACACTTTCGCAATTATGGACGGCTTTAGACGCAGCATAGCTCAGTATTTCTACAGAGGACTTCCAAAGACTTCTTGAGGTCATTTCACGTCGTATTGCTGCACTACGCCGGGCAAAAACATGTCCGAGACGATGCTGGGAGGTACCTTTTGACTTCTGTCATGTCAGTATATTTTAATGAGTTATACACTGAAGCGCCAAAGAAACTGGTTATAGGCATGCGTATTCAAATACAGAAATATGAAAACAGGCAGAATACGGCGCTGCAGTGTTGCAACAAGTGTCTGGCGCAGTTGTTAGATCGGCTACTTGCAGCTTCAATGGCAGTGAGTTCGAACATGGTGTTATAGTCGGCGCACAAGCGATGGGACACAGCATCTCCGAGGTAGCGTTGAAGTGGGGATATTCCTGTACTCCAATTCCACGAGTGTACCGTGAATATTAGGAACCCGGTAAAATATCAAATCTCCGACATCGATGCGGCCAGAAAAAGATCCTTCAAGAACGGGACCAACGACGACTGAAGGGATTCGTTCAGTGTTTCAGAAGTGCAACCGTTCCGCAAATTGCTCCACATTTGGCTGGCTCTGAGCACTGTGGGACTTAACTTCTGAGGTCATCAGTCCCCAAGAACTTAGAACTACTTAAACCTAACTAACCTAAGGACATCACACATATCGATGCCCGAAGCAGGATTCGAACCTGCGACCGTAGCGGTCGCGCGGTTCCAGACTGTAGCGCCTAGAACCGCTCGGCCACTCCGCTCCAAATTTCAATGACAGGCCATCAACAAGAATCGGCGTGCGAACCATTCAAAGAAACATCATCGATATGGCCTCTCTGAGCCGAAGGCCCACTCGTGTATCCTTGATGACTGTACAACGCAAAGCTTATGCCCTGCCTGGGCCCGTCAACACCTACATTGGGCTCTTCATGACTAGAAACATGCTGCAGGGTCGGACGAGTCTCATTTCAAATTGTATCGAGTGGATGGACCTGCGCGGGTATGGAGACAACCTCGTGAAACCATGGACCCTGCATGTCAGTAGGGGACTGTTCAAGCTGTTGGAGGCTCTGTAATGGTGTGAGGGTGTGCAGTAGGAGTGATATGCGACCCCTGACACTTCTAGATTCGACTCTGACAGGTGACACGTACGTAGGCATCCTGTCTGATCACCTGCATCCATTAATGTGCATTGTGCATTTCGAAGAACTTGGCCAATTCCAACAGGACAATGTGACATCCCACACTTCCAGGATTGTTACAGAATGGCTACAGAAACACTCTTCTGAATTTCAACATTCCCACTGGCCACCAAACCCCCCATACATGAATATTATTGAGCACATGTGGGAAGCCTTCCAACGTGCTTTTCGGAAGAGATCTCCAGACGCTCGTACTCTTACGTATTTACGGACAGCCCTGCAGGATTCATGGTGTGGATTCCCTCCAGCACTACTTCAGGCATTAGTCGAGTCCACGCCACGTCGTGTTGTCGCACTTCTGCGTGCTCGCTATGGCCCTACACGATGTTAGGCAGGTGTATCAGTTTCCTTCGCTCTTCAGAGTATATGCTTCGGTGACAAAACCCACCTGACGATTCTACTGTCTCCATTTCACGCATGGATAAGAAGTTACGCATGCGGTAAGAAGTTATTACGTCGTTCGACCACTTCTCCAATATTTCCACACTAAGGTTACTCAGCAGAAAAGTAAAACAATAATCGATGTAAGTCCTACTTGGAAGCACGACTTTTCCATCTACCAAACATAAAAAGACTTTTCCCTCTTCAGACCTTGCTTTCTAGCTACCGTCAAAAAACTACTGATATGACTATATACAATATTCTGACAAACATACTTTCAAACAACACGTTTGGCTTGGAAATCAAAACATGCTCCTTTTGCTGTCTTTCATCATATTAACATAAATGTTTTCAACGTTACAGCTCACAGCATTCCAATGACTGGCTCCGGCTTCATTTTCACGATAGAACGTAACAGATCATTTTTCTACGGTCAAAGGAGTGTCTTTTAATTCTTTGTAATCGTTATAATGATCACAGCTTCCGCTGTTTGATGACTGGAGTTTCCTAACACATAATCTTCGGCACCCGACAGCATCCGTGGCACCCGACAGCATCCGTGCTCCAGGTTCTCCCTAGGGAGCGTCTCTGCTGTCGCCGCATCTCGCAGAGTCAGCGTAGGATACGTGGAACGTAACATTTACGCCCGCTATTTACGTGCATTTATAAGATCCACGCTTATCCTTTTCACAATTCTTGATTAAAAAAATCGGCTGGACAGCCTGAGTGGTGAAATTTATAACGAAAAGTCTTAACTCAGGAGAAGAGGTACTATGTTACACTTTGCGAATCATAATGTGCTATCAGCATAGCAATTTTTTTCTCTCGCTTAAGTAAGTGAGACGTGTTGCTGCAATAACTATTACTGTTTTTATGATCAGGTAGTTTGATTATGCCCAAATGGTTCAAATGGCTCTGAGCACTATGCGACTTAACTTCTGAGGTCATCAGTCGCCTAGAACTTAGAACTAATTAAACCTAACTAACCTAAGGACATCACACACATCCATGCCCGAGGCAGGATTCGAACCTGCGACCGTAGCGGTCACTCGGCTCCAGACTGTAGCGCCCAGAACTGCACGGCCACTCCAGCCGGCGATTATGCCCAAGCAGGCGAAATTAAGTAACTTGTAAACAATGAAAAAATTGTTTATTACAAAATACTTCAGAGTAGCACTTGCAACCTACCTAATAAATTATTTGCTGGATGTATTACAATCTCTGTTTTCCTCTACAGTTTTTGCTCTCTACAGCTCCCTCTAATACCAAGAAAGTAATTCGCTGATATGTTTATAGATATCCTTATTAGTCCTCATGATTTTCAGCATTAGTCTGTAGCACCATATCTCAAATGCTTAGATTCTCTTCTGATCCGGTTTTCAAAAATGGTTCAAATGGCTCTGAGCGCTATGGGACTTAACTTCTGAGGTCATCAGTCCCCTAGAACTTAGAACTACTGAAACCTAACTACTAACCTAAGGACATCACACACATCCATGCCCGAGGCAGGATTCGAACCTGCGACCGTAGCGGTCACGCGGTTCCAGACTGAAGCGCCTAGAACCGCTTGGCCACAACGGCCGGCCTAAATTATCCTAAGGACAAACACACACATCCAAGCCCGAGGGAGGACTCGAACCTCCGCCGGGATCAGCCACACAGTCCATGACTGCACCACCTGAGACCGCTCGGCTAATCCCGAGCGGCGATCCGGTTTTCCCACAGTCCATGTTTAACTACCGTACAATGCTGTGCTCCAGAAGTACATTGACAGAAATTCCTTCCTCAAATTAATTCCCATGTTTGATACTAGGAGACTTATTTTGGCCAGGAATGGCCTTTCCTTATTCCGGCCGTTATCAGTTATTTTGCTGCCTAGGTATACTTCTTGACCATCAATCCTCATGTTACGTTTCTCGCTGTCTCATTTCTGCGCCTTCTCATTACTTTTGTCTTTCTCCGATTTACTCCCAATCCATATTCTGTACTCATTAGGGAGTTCATTTCGTTCAGCAGATCATGTAATTCTTCTTCACTTAGGATAGCAATGTCATCAGCGAATCGTATCATTGATATCCTTTCACCTCGAATTTTATTTCCACTCCTGAACCTTTCTTTTATTTACATCACTGCTTCTTCGACGTACAGATTGAACAATGGGGGGGGGAGGGACTACATCCATGTCTTACGCGCTTTATATCCATGCACCTCGGTCTTTGTCGTCCACTCGTCTCATTCCCTCTTGGCTCTTTGCACATATTGTACATTACCCGGTCCTCCATATAGCTTACACACATATCTGAAGAAATATCGATCACAAACGCAGTAGTTAACTCTTGACTGCGGTCCTACATCGAGTGACACGGAACGTTCGCGCAAATATTCCGCAACGGCGCAGAGCATTTCTCGCTCGAGATGGCTCTCAGCCGGATAGCGATCTCCGCTCTCTATGCTAACGCGTGTTCATTGTCCTGGAGAGCAGCGCCACTTGTGGGGATCAGGTCGCGGAGCCTGCTGCTACTAATCCGGTTGCAGGAACTGCATTACGGGCTTGTCCCATCTGAATACACGGGGTGCGCTCGCGGCGATAGCGCGCTTACTCAAGAGCTCCGGATTACGCACGGCTCCGGCTGTCGCGGGCCGCGGGCCGCGGGCCGCGGGCCCGAATCTGATTCAAGTGCTCGCCAGGGCCTGGCCACCGGGGCGCTGCGCGGCTGCCCTCTCTGCGAAATTAGCTGCCGGTTTGTCACAAAACCACGTCCACGAAACACTCGTCCGAAATGCAAAACTCTAACAACTCGAAGTAGGCGTGCGACAGATGTCATATAGTCATTAAATGACCTGCTTTCATATACAAATGACTGCCATTTCACCACAACTGTACGAAGCAAATAAAAGTAGATCCATGTACACTCCGGAAGTACAGAATGAAAACAAAGTTGGACCCTAGTTGAGAAACGAGAAATTTTTCTAGTTTGTTTGTGAAAAGATCCTGTTATGCCGCATGAAAAAAAGGAGAATAGTGTCGGAATTCCACAATGGCAGGATCGTAGCCAAACTACAGCTCACAGTTTTATTCACCTCGGAATAGAATTTGCACTCAAAGTTTCAGTCACTTGTAGGATGGATTCCAGTCCCTGTCTTCCCCTACAGTTTTTTGCCTCTGCGGCTCCTCCTAATCGTCACGCCGGAGGTTCGAGTCCTCCCGCGGGCTTGAGTGTGTGTGTGTGTTGTTCTTAGCATAGCTTAGTCTAAGTAGTGTGTCAGTCTAGCCAATATGACCTCAGCAGTTTGGTCCCTTAAGAATTCACACACATTTGAACATTTTGCTCCTCCTAATATTCTAGTACCATGGAGGTCATTCTCTGATCTCTTAACATATGTCCTACCATCCCGTCCCTTCCGCTTGTCAGTTTTATCTCCATTTACATTTATGTGATTACTCGGCAATTGACAGTTAAGTGCCTGGGATAGGGTTAATCGAAACACGTTTAAACTACTTATCTACTGTTCCACTCGTGAACAGCAGTCGGGAAAAAACAAATCATTCCGTGCGAGCTCTGATTTCTGTTATTTTATTATGATGACCATTTCTCCGTATGTAGCTGGGCACCAACAAAATATTTTCGCATTCTGAGGGAAACTTGGTGAACGAAAACGAACTGCACTTCTTTGAACTACTTCTGACGCGGATCCAACACCGCACAACAATATTCCAGAGGAGCGCGGACAAGGGTAAACTAAGCAGTCTCTTCCGTAGACCTGTTACTTTTTATAAATGTTCTAGTAATAAATCGCAGTTTTTCGTTTCTTTACTCACATCATTGTCTGTGTGATCGCTACAGCTTAAGTTATTCGTAATTGTAATCCCTAAGTATTTAGTTGAATTTACAGCCTTCCGATAATGGTGATTTATCCGGAATTTAGCACATACCTTTTGGTATTCAATTGGACGGCCTTTCATTTTAATTATTCAGATTCAGTTCCCACTTTTCTCGCCACACAATTATCTTTCTAAGTCATGTTACAGTTCTTTTTGATCATCTGATGACTCTGCAAGACGGTAAATGACAGTATCATCTACAATCAATCTAAGAGCGCTCAAATTTTCTCCTAAGTCGTTCATGTAAATCAGCTGTGAGCCGTGTTTTAGGGGTAACGTCTTTGACTGCTAATCAAAACGTTATCGGTGCTAGGTTCGAACCACTCCACTGCTTAAATTTGCAATAATGACGGGTGAAGACTTGTGGCGTAAGAAGTCACCCTCATTCTATCAACAAAAGTTTAGGGCATTATCTTGTCGTTCTGGTGCGAAACTGTTCCTAAAGGTGGAAGAATCAACGGCATGAGGATGCAGATGGCAATGGAAACCATTGCGTTTAAGCCACATAACGTGTATCCACAGGACATGTGGCCTGTAACTGAAAAAGTGCCATGATCTCTCCATTGGCAAAAGATCCCGGAATAGTCCTCCATTCCCATATGCGTGAGGGGACTGCCAAGGGGAAGGTGATGATGAGAGAAAAATTAAGCAGCCAATGAAAGGATAATGTTCTACGAGTCGGGGCGTAAAATGTCGAAGTTTGAACGTGGTAAGGAAGGAAGAAAATGCTAAGGCTCAGTCTAGACATAATGGGGATGAGTGAAGTGAAATAGAAAGAAGACAAGGATTTCTGGTCAGATGATCATAGAGAAATACACTCCTGGAAATTGAAATAAGAACACCGTGAATTCATTGTCCCAGGAAGGGGAAACTTTATTGACACATTCCTGGGGTCAGATACATCACATGATCAAACTGACAGAACCACAGGCACATAGACACAGGCAACAGAGCATGCACAATGTCGGCACTAGTACAGTGTATATCGACCTTTCGCAGCAATGCAGGCTACTATTCTCCCATGGAGACGATCGTAGAGATGCTGGATGTAGTCCTGTGGAACGGCTTGCCATGCCATTTCCACCTGGCGCCTCAGTTGGACCAGTGTTCGTGCTGGACGTGCAGACCGCGTGAGACGACGCTTCATCCAGTCCCAAACATGCTCAATGGGGGACAGATCCGGAGATCTTGCTGGCCAGGGTAGTTGACTTACACCTTCTAGAGCACGTTGGGTGGCACGGGATACATGCGGACGTGCATTGTCCTGTTGGAACAGCAAGTTCCCTTGCCGGTCTAGGAATGGTAGAACGATGGGTTCGATGACGGTTTGGATGTACCGTGCACTATTCAGTGTCCCCTCGACGATCACCAGTGGTGTACGGCCAGTGTAAGAGATCGCTCCCCACACCATGATGCCGGGTGTTGGCCCTGTGTGCCTCGGTCGTATGCAGTCCTGATTGTGGCGCTCACCTGCACGGCGCCAAACACGCATACGACCATCATTGGCACCAAGGCAGAAGCGACTCTCTTCGCTGAAGACGACACGTCTCCATTCGTCCCTCCATTCACGCCTGTCGCGACACCACTGGAGGTGGGCTGCACGATGTTGGGGCGTGAGCGGAAGACGGCCTAACGGTGTGCGGGACCGTAGCCCAGCTTCATGGAGACGGTTGCGAATGGTCCTCGCCGATACCCCAGGAGCAACAGTGTCCCTAATTTGCTGGGAAGTGGCGGTGCGGTCCCCTACGGCACTGCGTAGGATCCTACGGTCTTGGCGTGCATCCGTGCGTCGCTGCGGTCCGGTCCCAGGTCGACGGGCACGTGCACCTTCCGCCGACCACTGGCGACACATCGATGTACTGTGGAGACCTCACGCCCCACGTGTTGAGCAATTCGGCGGTACGTCCACCCGGCCTCCCGCATGTCCACTATACGCCCTCGCTCAAAGTCCGTCAACTGCACATACGGTTCACGTCCACGCTGTCGCGGCATGCTACCAGTGTTAAAGACTGCGATGGAGCTCCGTATGCCACGGCAAACTGGCTGACACTGACGGCGGCGGTGCACAAATGCTGCGCAGCTAGCGCCATTCGACGGCCAACACCGCGGTTCCTGGTGTGTCCGCTGTGCCGTGCGTGTGATCATTGCTTGTACAGCCCTCTCGCAGTGTCCGGAGCAAGTATGGTGGGTCTGACACACCGGTGTCAATGTGTTCTTTTTTCCATTTCCAGGAGTGTATCAACAGCGGCAGAAAAATCTTGCCGTGTCTCCAGTTTTTCCAACTATGCCTTCACTTCTTGTGATTCTTGTTCAGAGTATTCACTGTTAGCATCTGAAACTTACTGCAGAACTCAATGAGTATCTATCCTCCCTCATTCCTGTTACCTAGCCAACATTCTCCCGTAATCCTTTCTTTTATTCTTCCCCTACCACCGGATTTCAGTCTGTAATGACTATTAGATTTTCATCTCCCTTTACAAACTGAACCGTCGATTCAACATTCACATATTCTTTATCTCTTCTCTTCTGATTAGGACGTCGGTATGTATACCTGAGTTAAATCTGTCAGCTTTGGTTCCCTATCGAATCTGATGAGAACAATCCTATCACTGAACTGTTGACAGCAGCTAATTCTCTGCCCTACTTTCCTACACATAATGAATCTACTCCCCTTATACCATTTCCTGATGCTGTTGATGTTGCCCTATATTCGTCTGATCAGAAATCCATATCTTCTTACCATTTCATTTCACTAATCCCCTCTATACCCATATGGAGCCTTTACATTTCCGTTTTCAGATTTCCTAGCCTCCGAACCACATCCAAAGTTCTGCTGTTCCACGCCCCGAGTTGTAGAATATTTTTCTTTCGTTGGTTATTCAATCTTTCTCTCACAGTCACCACCGGCCTTTCAGTGGCCTCTAGAGATCCAAGTGAAGAACTAATACGGAATCTTATGCCAACTAAGAGCTCGTCATGACACTTTATCAAGCTGCACGCCGCATGTAAAATGGGAACATTTATTTATTTATCTGAGTCATCAGTCTTCTGACTGACTTGATGCGGCTCGCCATGAATCCCTCTCCAGTGCGAACCTCCTCATCTCAGAGTAACACATACCATCTACGTTCTCAGTTATTTTCTGGATGAATTACAATCTCTACCTTTCCCTACAGTTTTCATTCTCTACAGATTCCTCAAGTACCATTCAGGTTATTCCCTGATGTCTTAAGAAATGTCCTATCATCCCGTACCTTCTTCTTTTCAGTGTTTTCTACATATTCCTTTCCTTGCCCATTCGTTGGAGAACTTCCTCATTTCTTTCCTTATTAGTCCCCCTAATTTTCAACATCGTTCTGTAGCATCACATCTCAAATGCTTCGATTCTCTTCTTTTCTCGTTTTTCCACAGTCCAATGTTTAACATATTTCGTGTTTTTAATTCAGTTGTTTGTATTGCGTTCTGCATTCTGATGCCGTTGATCACTGCTGATTCATCCACTTTTAGGGGCAGTTTCCCACCCCAAGGGCAAATGAGTGCCTGAACCTCTCTCTGCTCCTACGCCCTCACAGACAAGTCTCTTGGCAGAACGAGGATAAATCCTTATCCTAGAACTCTTCGCTCGCTGTTGCTGATGATTTTTATTCAAAATTTAGATAGTGGTAGGTTTCGAACTTGAGACCCACGATACGTTGCCTACTGTGCTACCTAGGATCCTCGCGATGTTCAAAATCCCATAACGTCACGGAAATATGGAATATACGCATTTAGTAGGATATTACTCAACGCTATGCGTGATGTGAACAGCTGTATGTCACAAGCGCCTGACAGAACAGACATATGTTCGGTCGGCTGTACAAGATCTCAGACCCACATAAGTAACTGCAGTGAGGGAATGGAATTGCTTGCAGCAAGACATTTACCCACACAGGTAGTGCGTAGACATTTGGAGCACCACAGTCATGACGACGAACAATGTTAGCTTCTGCTGACGCAGCAGCTGACAAAGTTTCACCGGCATGGGTGCACCCAAATGGAACACATCATGTCCTCTTTCAGTGTGCATCATCACAACGGATGTACCCATGTATGGAGGTCCCGAAGTGTTGGCAGATTGCGTTCCTTATCGTTGTACAGGCCCTGTGCCTGACTAGTTCTAGAAGCCATTGGTACACAACACCATCACCTCTGGTTGGCCTTGCCGATAAATCTGATAGCGGGCGATCCATAATTGACTTGCTGAAGCTGGCGTCTGTGCCCAATCTTTGAGGTTCCCGTGACCTCTGCTACTGTGATAGATGAACTCTGGTCTGAGATGAAGCAGCACAAAAGGATGTACCCATTTGCATCAACCACGATCAGTTCGACTGAACGCAGAGCCAGGTGACAGACTTTCTTCTTGCAGAGGTGGCAGTTGTGTGGACTAAGTGAAATGTCACAACCTGTGTAGCTACAAGTAATCTACAGCTTCAATCAGATCCTTCCTACGCATAATAAGCAAAATTCAGACATTTTATATCCTTTCATGAGTTGCAGTTTCAGTGGTCAGAAACGTTTAAAAATTATTGCTTATCTAGCAATTAAATTTTCCCAATTCTTGAGTGTAGCTTGTATCAAATTATGGTATTGCTGTTCCTCCCGCTCCTCTATTCAGTGTTTAATGTGTTATAAAGTCATGCCACATTAACTGCAATTTTTCCGTCATAGTTAAATTATTTGCGCTACTGATATCTTCCTAACCGAATGTAGTAAGATGTAGTTGGAAAGTAATACTCTAAATCATCCAATTTGCGATGCATATGTTCTAAAACTTGCTGCAGGACTTTTAGTATCAAATTCCGAAATATATTTCTTACAATGAAAATATCATTTTTTCATATAAGCAGATCTCATTGACAAAAGTTGAAGGAACACAAAGCAGATATTTTTCTTAGGCCACTAAGCTCTTAACTCGAAATGTTCTTTTAGGGGAATATGAGAGATTAGTAAGGTTCTGAAAAATAATTCATGTGTCGTATACAACGTACATTTTAAGAGTAACATTCCATTAAAGTTAATTCTTTCTTAAACAATTTTTACTGTGCCTTGTTACGAGAATGATAGCTTAGGAGGAATAAAAAAATCTGTCAAATGATATATCTACATGTTGTTGTTGTTGTGCTCTTCAGTCCAGAGACTGGTTTGATGCAGCTCTCCATGCTACTCTATCGTGTGCAAGGTTCTCCATTTCCCAGTACCTCTGCAACCTACATCCTTCTGAATCTGTTTAGTGTATTCAACTCTTGGTCTCCCTCTACGATTATTAACCTCCACGTTGCCCTCCAATACTAAATTGGTGATCCCTTGATGCCTCAGAATATGCCCTACCAACCGATCCCTTCTTCTAGTCAAGTTGTGCCAAAAATTTCTCTTCTCTCCAGTTCAGTTCAATACCTCCTCATTAGTTATGTGATCTACCCATCTTCAGCATTCTTCTGTACCACCACATTTCGAAAGCTTCTATTCTCTTCTTGTCTAAACTATTTATCGTCCACGTTTCATTTCCATACATGGCTACACTCCATACAAATACTTTGAGAAACGACTTCCTGACACTTAAATCTATACTCGATGTTAACAAATTGCTTTTCTTCAGAAATTCTTTCCTTGCCATTGCCAGTCTACATTTTCTATCCTCTCTACTTCAACCATCATCAGTTATTTTGCTCCCCAAACAGCAAAACTCATTTACTACTTTAAGCGTCTCTTGTCCTAATCTAATTACTGCAGCATCACCCGATTTAATTCGACTACATTCCATTATTCTCATTTTGCTTTTGTTGATGTTCATGTTATATCCTCCTTTCAAAACCCTGTCCATTCCGTTCAGCTGCTCTTCCAAATCCTTTTCTGTCACTGACAGAATTACAATGTCATAGGCGAACCTCAAAGTTTTTATTTCTTCTCCATGGATTTTAATTCCTACTCCAAATTTTTCTTTTGTTTCCTTTACTGCTTGCTCAATATACAGATTGAATGACATCGGGGAGAGGCTACAAACCTGTCTCACTTCCTTCCCAACCACTGCTCCCCTTTCATGCCCCTCGACTCTTATACCTGCCATCTGGTTTCCGTACAAATTGTAAATAGCCTTTCACTCCCTGTATTTTACCCCTGCCACCTTCAGAATTTGAAAGAGAGTATTCCAGTCAACATTGTCAAAAGCTTTCTCTAAGTCTACAAATGCTAGAAACGTAGGTTTGCCTTTCCTTAATCTATTTTCTAAGATAAGCCTTAGGGTCAGTATTGCCTCACGTGTTCCAACTTTTCTACGAAATCCAAACTGATCTTCCCCGAGGTCGACTTCTACCAGTTTTTCCATTCGTCTGTAAAGAATTCGCGTTAGTATTTTGCAGCTGTGACTTATTAAACTGATAGTTCGGTAATTTTCACATCTGTCAACACCTGCTTTCTTTTGGTTTGGAATTATTATATTCTTCTTGAAGTCTGAGGGTATTTCGCCTGTGTCATACATCTTGATCACCAGATGGCAGAGTTTTGTTAAGCCTGGCTCTTCCAAGGCTGTCAGTAGTTCTAATGGGATGTTGTCTACGCCCGGGGCCTTGTTGCGACTTAAGTCTTTAAGTGCTCTGTCAAACTCTTCACGCAGTATCATATCTCCTGTTTCATCTTCATCTACATTCTCTTCCATTTCTATAATATTGTCCTCAAGAACATCGCCCTTCTATAGACCCTCTGTATACTCCTTCTACCTTTCTGCTTTCCCTTCTTTGCTTAGAACTGGGTTTCCATCTGAACTCTTGATAGTCATACAAGTTGTTCTCTTTTCTCCAAAGGTCTCTTTAATTTTCCTGTAGGCAGTATCTATCTTGCCCCTAGTGAGATAAGCCTCTACATCCTTACATTTGTCCTCTAGCCATCCCTGCTAAGCCATTTTGCACTTCCTGTCGATCTCATTTTTGAGACGTTTGTATTCCTTTTTACCAGCTTCATTCATTGCATTTTCACCTAGTACATTTCCTTCTCTCACTTATCCTGCTATCGAATTCCAGTCACCCATGACTATTAAATTTTCGTGTCCCTTCACTACCTGAATAATTTCTTTTATTTGATCATACATTTCATCAATCTTTTCGTCATCTGCGGAGCTAGTTGGCATATAAACTTGTGCTACTGTGGGGTTCGTATCTATCTTGGCCACAATAATGCGTTCACTATGCTGTTTGTAGTAGCTTACCCGCATTCCTATTTTCCTATTCATTATTAAACCCGCTCCCGCATTACCACTATTTGATTTTGTATTAATAACCCTGTATTCATCTGACCAGAAGTCTTGTTCCTCCTGCCACCGAACTTCACTAATTCCCACTATATCTAACTTTAACCTATCCACTACGCTTTTTAAATTTTCTAACCTATCTTCCCGATTAAGAGATCTGACATTCCACGCTCCGATCCGTAGAACGTCAGTTTTCTTTCTCCTGATAACAACGTTCTCGTGAGTACTTCCCGCCAGGAGATCCGAATGGGGGACTATTTTACCTCCGGAATATTTCACACAAGAGGACGCTATCATCATTTAACCATACAGTAAAGCTGCATGCCCTCGGGAAAAATTACGGCTGTAGTTTCTCCTTGCTTTCAGCCGTTCGCAGTACCAGCACAGCAAGGCCGTTTTGGTTAGTGTTACACGGCCAGATCAGTCAATCATCCAGACTGTTGCCCCTGCAACTACTGAAAAGGCTGCTGCCCCTCTTCAGGAACCACACGTTTGTCTGGCCTCTCAACAGATACCCCTCCGTTGTGGTTGCACCAACAGTACGGCTATCTGTATCGCTGAGGCACGTAAGCCTCCCCACGAACGGCAAGGTCCATGGTTCATGGGGGGACATAACGTACTCAAATGTACAGTCACCACTTGCCATTAGACTAGCTTTGATCCAAGATGATTACTGTACATCACATTTTTATAGCTTGACAAAACTAGAATCATCTAGCCATAACTGTGGATTGATTGCTCTGGGAGATGATTGATTGGAACTACAACATATAAAATATTTGTAAATTTTTTTTTGCGAGGATGATAAAATGATTTACTTAACTTTATACAATCCATTGCTACAGCAATGTGGTGGTCATTTACAACTGTATTGGAATATTAAAGACTCGCATTTACAAAGCTCTTGACATACAAAGTTCACAAGATCCATCGTACGATGTGAATAGCTCTTGTGTCCTAATTAGTCGATATAGTATGCTTGATTGGTGGTAACGGACTGGGCCGAGCTTTTCTGTTCTCGGCTGTATATCGGCATCTGTGCGGTTGCACTGCGGCGCTGGGGCGATAGTGTGGCTCTGCGATTGCCCCCCGTCCGTCGATGCAGACTGAAGCGAGACTTTGTTAACTTCTGTGGTATCGATGTGAGTTGCCGACTTTGTTACGGCCCCGTGATCTCCGGATTATATCACACACATTTAGAGGTATCATCCCCCCCCCCTCCTTACTTCCTCCTCCACCCCCCCCCCCCCCCCCCCCCCCCCCCCCCCCCCCCCCCCCCCCCCCCCCCCCCCCCCCCCCCCCCCCTGCTACCATACCTAACTCGTGAAACTATGCCCTTCACATGTTGCTTTATCTACACACTGTTCGCCAATTCCAGTCAGATGTGCTCACCATTGCATTGTAGCGTCACCCTGGTGTGCTGGAAGCAGAGGTTGCTACACTACCAAGCTCACCTGTGTTCATCAGTTTTGTATGTGTGGTAATGAGAGTAATAGGGTAAGGAGGGATCAGCACATATTGTGGGTTGCCTACATTGGGGGGGGGACATATATTTAGGGCTATCCCATTCTTCTATTTTGATTGACACGTCCTTAACCTACTGTTCTGCTAAGATTATGATTGACATGTCCGTAATCTATTGTTCGGTTAAGTGGTTTTCTATGTCACCCCAACCCTCCCCCTCCTGTCCTTCTTCCCCACCATTCTGGGAAATCCTCTCGTCGATACAAACACACTTTTGATATCAGTTTGACTGATTAATTGATTAAATTGATCAATTCATTAACCCTTTCTCCTCTGGAGAACGCCCAGCCCTCACCCTCGGAAATTGGCGAGAAAAAGACTCGATTGGTAGTCTATTTGGCGGAAAATCGATTGCACTGTATGAAGTAATATCTAAACAATGTAGACTACGTGTGAAATATTGTTTATATAAGCAATTTACTGGGCACAAGGCAGAGTTAGAAAAATAAGTTATTTGTTTGTGTAAAGAATTTGGCGGGAAATCAATTGCAGTATATGAAATATTTTTAAACAGTGTAGACAATGTGTGTAATATTGTTCGTTTAAACAATTTAATCGAATACAAAGCAGAGTTTGGAATATAGTATATTCATTTCTGTAAAGAATTGTCGGGGAATTAACTGCAGTGTGTGGAATAGTGTCAGGAAATCGACTGCCGTGTGTGGAATATTTAAACGATTGCGACCCTTGAATTTCGACGTTCTTTGGAAAAAGTAATACAGTGCTGCTACAAGTAGGTGTGCTGACTGAAGCTAAACTCTGTACATTAGTTACCGTCCTTTACAGCCTCCGCGTTCACAAAAACGTTTGTTCGTGAAATTTAACGTTATTGGCGTGTACGGGGGAGGGGGGCGGTAATTAAAACTGGCTTGCGAAAGGTTTTGAACATCTTAATATACGCAACAGGACTTACATGATCTACGACCAAGGCAGGTGATCTAAGTTGGATTGCCTATCTCCAGGTGCACTAAATGTTTTTTCTGGGTAATTTTGTTTTTCCCGCCATCTGTATTCGCAAATAGAGTAATTATATAAAAAAATATGACTACTTGGCATGAGAGTTAGGAAACTGATGAATTTTGAAGAGAAAATTTGTAAGGAAATGAGAACTATACTGTTATATTACTTTGGGGTATTTTTAAATTATATTATTCTTTCTTGCGATTGCGTGTGATATATGATGCAATAAGAAGTGAAATGGAAGATCGTGGTATAAAGGCTTTTTTCTGACATTGTGTATTTTAGTCTATTGCCGTTCGTGTGAAAAACTAGACAACAAATATCAAGCTTTTCACCCACAATTGATATTGTAACTTACAAACTTCATTATCAGTATCGTCATCGAGAATGAATGAATCTGTCACCTTATGTTTTCAGGTTTGGATTATTTAATGTTCGAAACAGAGACATACGACCCACAGTTGAGGACAGGCTAAGGTAGGATTAGAACCGTGAAGAGACAAGAAGGCCATTGGGTTGGCAGCGTAGAAATCTCTGTTCGGAAATACGTAGTTCGAGTAATCTACAATATCGAAGTTAAAGAACAGTCGCTTGAGCGTGTCTTCGGATTTTGTTTCATACTCTAATTTTTTATGCAACCCATAAGCCATAAATGTAAGGTGAACGCGTAAACTTAGTGTAATTCATGAGTATACTGATTTGGTTTCCGTTTCGAAATCCGATCATTTTACCGTGCCTATCAACAAACCAGAAATACGCAGAGGTAGTCCTGTGTCCACTTTATATTTATGCTTAATGAGTTACACAACTCATTGGTATACTAAAAAACCCGAAGTATTGGCCGATGTTTTGAGGAGATATTCTATCGACATAGAAATATTACAATGTTTTCCTCTCCTGTAGAGCAGAAAATGAGATTTCTGCATTTCGTCTTTGGGTCCATAGACGAAGTAGAGATGAATTTACCTGCGGCGTATCATAGCGACATTCTACAGTATACTACGGTCTCACCCTGACGTATGAAACTGAACGCAGTCACAACAAATCATATTTGTGTACAGACAAATCGTAAACTATCGTTGTAATTAATTCACGCAGTAAGGAGAGAAGAACTGGGGTCGTTTGGTGGAAAAACAACAAACATGTTCACTTTGTGCTGGCTATTGGAATTGTCCCTTTCTGCTGCTCGATAAGGACTGTTCAGTTAAGTGACAGAGAAAGGACTGGACAATCTATTCAAGCAATGTTCACATCCGCCGCAGCTGCAAAGCAGTGGCGTAACTGCTGCTGCACCAAGGAAACTGGTTAACAACAAAACGAACTAAAGATAAGTATAGCTTACTGTGTTTCCAATTGAATTCTATAATTCTAATCTGCAAACTGGACACATCTAGAGGTGTGCGAGAACTCAGTAACGAATTTGGCAACGCCCATCCCTTTTTGTTTAGGACCACCCATTCGTCAGCATATATCCATCTCAGAACCCACCTGTATAGAGACTTCATGCGCAAGCTGTGAAAGGCAACACTGGATAACAAAGATTTCTCGAATACTTGTCACTTGATTTTGAAGTAAATGAATAAAAATATTGATATATTATTGGAAGCTACAGTAAAATAAACTCTCTTAATTTACTCTAACCGCAGCACAATGAATTCAAGAAGAGCCCCGTGCCATTTTATAGGCGATCAGCTACTTGCGCAACATACGAGACAATTTGTGCGCAAGTGGTTTTTATAGCTGCAGAAATAAAACATTATTACGAAGCGGGTTGGAATGGGAGGGGAACAGTGTGGCAGAGGCGGAACGTAATTAACATGCTACTTTTCGTAGTTTTTAATGGAGTTGTCTGGAACACTGCCGCGAGGTGAACAAACTGTGAGGCGGATGAAAAAAGCCGTCCCCTGGGACCACGGGCTGCTTCTGCGCAGCGGGCGAAGTGCAGATGCGGAGCACAAGAGAGAACAGTGGACGCACAGGCCTTGACGGGTGCCTCTGCTGAGAGATTCCGTGTTTGCGTGCTATCTCTCTGACTGCTAAGAGCAGGTTTTTTCAACAGACTTACGTAGGCATGCTTCGTATTCATACTGTGCATGGTACAAACAGAGATTTAGGATAATGCGCTTTAGATGTTACCTACATGTTTTCCCAAACTATTTAGGATATCGTAATTACATTTTCAACACAATGAATTTCAAATATGTTTCACAAAAGCCGCATTTTTATGAGAAACGTAAACAACGAAACGTGAATGGCAATTAAAAGTTGTGGAGTGTGAATTGTGAACGGATGCGGAAGAGAAAATTGGTTTTAAAATTTAGATTAAGTGCCTCACTAATAACTCACATAAAGTAAGAATTCATATGAGCCAGCCGTGACGAAATTATTCCTCATGATGTGGTATGCAAGATGTATTGAGACAGGCAAAATATCCTCAGACATCAGGAAGAATGTAATAATTCCAATTCAAAGAAGAGCATTTTCTGATAGATGTGAATATTACTGAACTATCAGTTTCGTAAGTCATGGCTGTAAATTATTAACAGAAATTATATACAGAAGGATGGAAAAACAGGTAGAAGCTGATCTCAGAGAATATCAGTTTGGATTCCGGAGAAATGTAGGAAAACGGTAGTCAGTACTAACCTTACGACTTACAAGACAGGTTAACGTAAGGCAAACCTACGTTTATAGCTTTCGTAGACTTAAAGGAAGCTTTTTGCAATGTTGACTGGAACATACTCTTTGAAATTCTGAAGGTAGCAAGAATAGAAAACAAAGAGCGAAATGCTACAGGAAACTTTTACAGAAACCAGATGTAAGTTAAAAGGGTGGAAAGACACGAAAGGGAAACAGTGGCTGAGAAGGGAGTTACAGAGGGATGTAGTATATTGTAGTACCATTCTGTCTGCACGTTGACCAATCAATAAAGGAAACCGAAGAGAAATTTTGGAAAGGGAGCTAATGTTCAGGGAGAAAACAACATTGAGGTTTACCGAAGACATTGTAATTGTATCGGAGATAGGCCGTTGAACGGAATGAAAGGGGGTAGAACACGATAATTAACAAACGGAAAAGAAGTTTAATGGAATGTAATGGAATTAAATCCGGCTATTTTGAGGGAATTAGATCAGGAAATGAGACCTAAAAGAAGCAGAAGGGTTTTTCTATCTGGGCAGCAAAATAACTGATGATGGACGAAGTAGAGGGAAAATAAAATGTAGACTGGCAAAGGCACGAAAAGCGTTTCTGACGATGGGAATTTTTTTAACATCGAATATAAATTTAAATGTTAGGATGTCCTTCCTGAACGTATTTTTGTGAAGGGTAGTCATGTATAGAAGTGAAAAGTGGACGTTAAACAGTTCAGACAAGAAGGGAATAGAAGCTTTCGAAATGTGGTGGTACAGAAGGATGCTGAGGATTAGATGAGAGATCGCAAAACTAATGAGGAGGTATGAATAGAATTGAGGAGAAAATAAATCTGTGACATAATTTGACTGAACGATGGGATCGGTTGATAGGACACATTCTGAGACATCAAGATGTCGTCAAGTTATTACTGGAGCAAAGTGTGTGTGTGTGGGGGGGGGGGTAAAAATTTCACACGGAGAACAAGAGAGGTTCTAAGGATTTGCCCTGGAGCAGAGGAGGCCTGCACGGGGTAGCGTGGATAGCTGCATCGAGTCGTCAGCCTGAAGACCACAATAACATAAAACCAGAGGCTATTCGTGGAACCTGGCAACAAAATTTGATTAGCCATGTCGATAGGTTCGTGAGAAACAGTGGATTTCTTACAGTTTTCCTATCGCTTTAAAATATTGAAGGGTTAACTGAGATGGTGGAGAGTTCATTTCAAGAGCCATCACTTTCTTAGGCACGCCAGAGCACACCAGGAGCGGCCGGTGTGCGGAGGGGTCGCCTGGTACATTTCCGTTAAAAAAAGTAGCATGCGGCCCTCTAATAAATACGACACTACGGCCACCTGTACAGCCCCTCTGGAAAGAAACAATAGTGCCATCCTTTTGTCAGTTGTGTTGGCGTCAGAAAGCGGTAAAGTGGAGGTTTGCTTGCATAAATCCTGCAGGACGATGTTGATAAAAGGATGAAACTGATCAGATTCTCTCGCGCTTACCTCCTTTGAATCCTTCTGTGCATTTGGTCTCGACTCATGTTAGCTCGGCCTTATATCACGTTCGTTCTACGGACACCATTTCACGTAAGAACCGTGTTGGACACCAGGCTTTGGTGTTACGAAACGGCAGGAGCTCATAGATGCGGGTCCGAAGTGTTAAATCGGATTGGTTTCCGATTCACCATGTTCGTACTTCGCTGAGCGCTGCTGCAGATAGTGCAATCCGGTCATTGCCCACCACGCCTGTCTGAAGACCTACTCATGAAACCGTCATGAGGTAACGTGACTGCTGCCGGCCGAAGTGGCCGTGCGGTTAAAGGCGCTGCAGCCTGGAACCGCAAGACCGTTACGGTCGCAGGTTCGAATCCTGCCTCGGGCATGGATGTTTGTGATGTCCTTAGGTTAGTTAGGTTTAACTAGTTCTAAGTTCTAGGGGACTAATGACCTCAGCAGTTGAGTCCCATAGTGCTCAGAGCCATTTGAACCATTTTTTGACGTGACTGCTAAGGTCATCAGTCCTTAAGCTTACACACCACTTAACCTAAATTATCCTAAGGACAAACACACACACTCATGCCCGAGGGAGGACTCGAACCTCCGCCGGCACCAGCCGCACAGTCCATGACAGCAGTGCCAGAGACCGCTCGGCTAATCCCGCGCGGCTTTAATTACTAAAATTAACCTGTGTACTGAAGTGACTGTAGTTGCGCAGTGTTCTTCCAGCCTCTTATTTGTGAACTTTTTAGGAAAAATATTGTCGTTTGTATAAAGTTAGAATGTGGGAAATTAACTTAATAGATGGAAACCAGCTAATTCAGATGCGAGGTCCGTAGCTAGTTAGTAGGCTGTTGTATAGGTCGTTTGAACGGTTCTTTTTATCTAAATAATGTTACAGTTTACAGGATATGTACGTATAATCATTTTTAACATTAATAGACATGTTTTTCAATCCTGCCCATGAAACTGCATTTAAAAAAGTATTTTCACAGGATATCTATTTTAAATAAAAACTCGTTTATGGACTAGAAGGATTTGTCCAGAACAAATGATTTTAGTCCAAATTTAAAACTTGCTTTGCTATCTGTTACACACTTTGCTATTGGCTCAATCATCGAAGAATCTTCTTGGGGCGTATTGAACTACTTCCTGAGCAACAGGCAGCTTTAATGATGGGTAATAAAGCTTTTCCTGGTATTGACGGTATTAATGTCACTACTGTTCTCTGTGATGGATTACTTATAACGAACTGAAATGAGTAAATCCTTGGATAGATAGAGCTGACGTTATATAAACTTCCACACTAAATGATAGAATAAAACTGTTAAACCCTCCCTTTCTCTGGCATTAAAAATCGATCCAGGGAGGCTCAATTAAGATGAAAAGGGCACGGCTGATTTCATTCCACATTATTATAACGCTAGCTGACAAACCCGGCATTTCCTAGGAATCCATTTTACCAATTTTCTATTAGAAACAGAAAAAAAGATTAACTGTATTTGTAGTCTAATATCGAAAAAAATTCGTTCCCATATGTTTGTGAGAAGTTGACAACAGCTTTCAAAGTATGAAGCATTCGTACGGAGATACCGGACAGTTCGTGTACTCTTGGCGCAGCTGCTTCGCGTGCGTACAATACTATTTTGTAAACGTTTCTATAACAATGCCTCCACATAGCTCTATACATGCCTATTGTTTCCGCCTGTAGACGTTTGCTCTTCGCTGTTAAAAGCTGCCAAAAATACTGCCAGGTTTCAGGATTTATATTAAGTTGATTCGACTACAGAATTGTCTGAATAGTAAAGAATCAATGTATTAAAACTTCATGCGTAGTGCTGCGTTGTTTCACGCGTCTCAGCGTTTATGAAGTCATGTCCCTTGAACTATGTGTCCTACAACTGTATATTTGTTTATTTACATTCCGCTGCATATGTGGACACCGTCTTCGAAATATGTTGCGAATAGGGTAATAAACTTAAGTATCAAGCAGAATGCAGCAGTTTTTCACGCATCTCTGTGTTTGTGACGTCATAGCTCCTGAACTACGTGTGGTACCATTATATAACTTCGTATGTACACTTAGAGGCGCACATGTTTACTTTTCACAGAATTTAATGCCAATAGGGTTAGTGGCACAGAAGTAATTAATTTAAACGTCATGCATGATGCAATCATCTCATTATTTATGACTTTATGTCTCCAGAACTATGATAGCTATGCAACTGTATAATTTTTAACTGTATAATTTTTACGATAATTGAATGGTTGCTGAGTGTTGTGTGTTTTCTGTTTGTTTTAAAGTTAGTGGCTCATTGAGTTGTGGCCGTTGTGTAACAATTGAAAGATGGTTGTCAAGTTTTAAGTACTTTCTGCTGTTGAAATTTGGAAGGGCTACTTCATTTTGTGTGTGCTAAATGTATTTGGTGTGTTCCGAGAAGCTTATTTATCGTATTGTAAATGTTTTGAAACTGTAAGCGGTTACATGGATGCCCTGGTGTCCGCTATAGTAAGTAAAGCATTGGTTGGTTTGAAAATGGGTATTAACCAGAAACCGGTATCTACCGAATAAACATTTTTTTTTAATTTCTCGATGTCTTTTTGCATTACAATTCATTAAGAGTCGCTGTCCCATAACATCCAACAAGCTGTATGTATGGAAAGACAATTTGTTGCGACCACCTTGCCATTGCGTCTTCACTTTATACACAAGAGCTTGCATGGCTGTGGGTTTTGAAAACTATAATTGCAAACCTGTATTTACTTTTTAGAGAACTTTTTTTCAAACATGAGAATTTATAATTTAAAAACTCGTGCACTATCATTTGCTGTAGAATTTTATTTAAATTGCATAAAATTTTTAATAGTGAGTTTAACAATTGCCTTTGGTTCGAGTTGTTTTTCATGACATTAATTCTGAAAATGATTACTAGTTCCTACTGTCAATGGCAGATGTTTATTATTACAAAAGAAAAGATCAAATCTGGTTCCACACGCTGGCTTTTTAAATATTTTAAGCAAATTTGTTCCAAGCATTATAGTTTTTACTACTGTCCCGCACTTTAGCTCTCCACCAACTAGCTCCCTACCGGTCCAGAAATGTAATTCATTTGTCCAGTCGAGTTTTCAGTATTGTGCGCTAGTATGGGACCGTTGCCAGTTTGGGTTACGAGAAGAGATAAAAAATATTCAATGAAGAACATCACAATTCCTCACCGGATTATGTAGTTGGTGCGAGAGCGTTACGGAAGCGCTCAACAAACTCCAGTGGCAAACGCTACAAGAGAGGCATTGCGCCTCAGGGAGATGTTCGCTGTTGAGTTTCTACATCCCAAAAAGAATAGAATACTATATTACTTCCTCTAAAAAATGTCTTACGAAATGACCACGACGATAAAATCAGAGTTCATAGATGCTTTAATGGCATTCATTCTCTAGACGCACCATTCCTGTTAGACAGGAAAAGGGTAGAAAAGAAAGTGGAGTCAGAAGTAACTCCTGCCACACACGGAAAGGTTGCTATCAAATATGCACGTAGATGTTGGCTGGTACACTGTGAGGGCTATCTTCATCTTTCTAATAGTATTTCTCCACTCACGTTGGTTGAGAAGCGAGAGTGTTGAGTCATAATTGTGCCTGTTGAGTGTTCGTGACAGATGAAAGTATACAGAGTTTTACTGGATCAAAGCAAATCCATTATAGTAAAGCAAAGAGCAATGATATTCTCCTAATGTACTCAGTTTTCCTATGTGCTTGTTCGTTTTCTAATATCTACTATTTGTTATGTCACTTCAAAGAGATATCACAGTCATTAATTCATCATTTTTAGAAATAAATGTTATTTACGTGCTAAGCGAGGTCAATGAAGAATTATGTGAGCATTGCTTCGTACTGCAAGGCACGGTGTAACGGCCCCTATGGAAGTGTATTACACTTTAAAAGAAAAGTGTCAGTCGAGTTCGAATGTGGATTCACGTGATAGATGGAACGGTGAGTAATGGATATCTCAAATAATTCTTTACTTCTGTTTAAATAATTTCCTTATATGTTTCATGAATCACATTTTTGACGACTACGATGAGATTTGTTTCAGTTGTTTCACAAATATTTTCCATTTGTTAGAGAAAGTATGACTACGAACTGACCATTTACGGAAGTGGCTGTTAACTTAACTACTCTACAATAAAATGCATTTCAGTCACAAATAAATATTATCTGATAAAAAATTCATCTATGACGGAGAGAAAGACCAGCGGAAATTATTTTCAATTCCTTACCAAAAATGTCTTCATTCACAGTGATTGTTATCAAATATTATTAAAACTGCATAGTTCGCTACTTTCTGTTCAAGAACGAGATTAGATTGTGGACTGCTGCCTTTACTGTTCTACACCTGCATCTACATACACTCTCCGCAAAGTACCACACGATGCCTGGCGGAGGGTATTCTCTACAAGCGGAGGATACCTGAACATTTACTAGCCGTTGCTTTTCCTGTTCCACTCGCTGACAAAGTGAGGGAGAAACGACTGTCTGTATGTCTCCGCATGAGCCCTAATTTATCGTAACTAAGCTTCGTGATCGTTACGCGAAATGTATGTTGGCGGAGTAGGATCGTCAGCTTCAAATTCCGGTTCTCTAAACTCTCTAAATAGTGTTCCTTGAAAAGAACGTCGGCTTTCTACCAGGGATTGCCGTTTGAGTTCACGAAGATCTCCGTAGCACTTGCATGTTGTTCGAACCTACCAGTAACAAATATGGCAGCCCCGCTCTGAATTGCTTCGATATCTTCATTTAAACCTACCTGGTGCGATTCCCAAACACTCTAGCAGTACTGAGGAGTAGGACGCCTAGCATTCTATACGGGGTTTCCTTTACAAATGAATTACATTTCCCTAATAATCTCTCAATTAATATAAATCGACAATTCGCCTTCCCTACCATGATCCTCACACATCCTAGTTCCATTTCATATCGCTTTGCAACGTTACACCCAAATATTTAAAACGACGTGACTTTGTCAAGCAGGATGCTGTATCCGAAAATTACGGGTTTGGTTTTCCCACTCATTCATATTATCTTACGTTTTTCTACGATTAGAGCCAGCTGCCGTTCATCACACCAACTAGACATTTTGGCGTGGGGTGGGGGGGGGGGTGGGGGGGTTGTGGGGGTTGAAGGGACCAGACTACTAAGGCCATCGGTCCAACTAGACATTTTGCCCAAGTAAACTTGTATTCTACAGTCAGCCACGGACGGCACCTTCTCGTACACTTCAGCATTGTCAGCAAACACCCGCGAATTGCTGCCCATCCTGTCCGCCATATCACATATTTATACATAACAGCCGTCATGTGAAACTTCCCTGGGACATACCTGAGGATACCCTTGTCTATGATGAATAGCCTGTAAGTAGGCTGTTTAGATTTTTATATGGGTAATGTTACATAGCACTCTGTATGAAAATCACTGGCTGTGCTGTGTGCAGTATGTGGCTAGTTTGCATTGTTGCCTGCCATTGTTGTCATGAACTGCTATAGCTGGATGTGAACAGCAGATAGCGTTGGGCTGTTGGAGGTGAGCCGCCAGCAGTGGTGGACGTGTGGAGAGAGATGGCGGAGTTTTGATAATCTGTAAGACTGAATGTCAATTATGAATATTAAGGTAAATACATTGTTTGTTCTCTATTAATATCTTTCATTTGCTAACTATCCCTATCAGTAGTTAGTACCTTCAGTAGTTTGAATCTTTTATTTAGCTGGCAGTAGTGGCGCTCGCTGTTTTGCAGTAGCTTGAGTAGCGAAGATTTTTGTGAGGTAAGTGATTTGTAAAAGGTATAGGTTAAAGTTAGTCAGGGCCATTGTTTTGTAGGGGTTATTGAAAGTCAGATTGCGTTGCGCTAAATAATATTGTGTGTCAGGTTAAGCACAGGCTTGTATAAATGTTCAAAGGGGACGTTTCATATGTAAAATTGTTCAAAGGGGACGTTTCAAGCCTACTTGGCGTCGAGGACAACGCACAAGTTTCTGTTTCTTACGAACTTTTCGAACCAAGCACTTATCTGGGAAGCTATCCCGCACGCTTGTACTTTCGTTAACATCTGCAGTGGTATACAGTGTTACATCCTTTTCGGAAATCTCGAAACATGGATCTGCAGAAAGAGAAAGCTGAGTTTACAAGAGCGATGCTTTCTAAAACCGTGATGTTTCGGTCTGTAGGAAATTTATTGTATTCGAACTCAAAATATGTTCTTATTTTCAAAGTGTGTCTTGTTCATTCTGGTGCATATTTTTCTTCATGAAAACCTATGTTTTTATGTACGAGTTTGCCTTGCCAACTTATGTTTTTTGAAGATTCAGCCTCGTGTAAAAAGTGGTTGCTTGTTCCGGTAGAGTTTCACGAACATCATATGTTTTCCTTTTATTTTACTGTGGAACAAAAAGTAAATCTTAGATGACAATACTTGTAATTGTGGTCACACTGAAAAAAAAAATGTATCTTAAGAACACATGCTATGGTTTGAGTGATTGTCTAATATTAGCTTATCGTTTGATCGTAAAAGGAAGGGAAACCCGCTAATTATGGTAAGCTATCGTCTAAACATTTTGAAACGCACAGATAATTGGAAGAGCGTTGTAATTATCCTCTTAGTAGGGTTAGCGAACTATAAGCTATTCACTTTCTTGGTGCACAACGTAAACAGTAGTTTATGCAATGGATCTGTTGAAAGTAAAGTGTCTCATATATAAGTATTATTGATAATCCTGGTTAATCCGTACTCAGAAAGTGTCAGAGGCTAACTAGCTACCGAAATAACGTCAAAAGAAACTACATTATTACCCCTTTTCTGACAAGACTGCGCAGACGTGGAGAAAAATTAAACATAGTGAACAGCTCTGTTCAGAACAAACAAAACCCACGTGAACCATTAAACTGTCTTAGTTATACATAATAGACACATGACTGGCCCGCAGGGTAATGAAAATATAATTTGAATGAGGTGTTATCCCCAGAGATTGTGACAGAATCGACTTTAAACGACGGGGCAGATATAACAGATTTACCTATGGTAGAAGGAAAGGTGCTATTCACACTTGCACAGGAACTAATAGGCACACATGATAGGGTAGCGAGCAAGACATGGTAACACAAGATTCACTGTTATAAGAGTACATTCCGTAATCACGAAAGACTTTATATAACAAAAATAAGAATCATGACTACGGCTCGAAGTAAAATCTAACGCTATCGTAACGTTCCTAAAACGCACTAGATACCAGTCAGTCTTCACAGCACCAGCGTCAGAATCTCCTCTGCACTGCTTGAGAATCGGACCCACGACCCCATCACGTCCCCCCCCCCCCAACCTCACCCCCCCCAAAATGATGAAGTAGTTTAAGTCTCTCTAAATTTTGGTGTCCCGCTGAGAAAGACCCCATAATCCACCGCCAGTCAACCAAACACTGAAGCTTCTTGTTGATCTATCAAACAAAACCTAATGTCCTACTGTTCAATAGCGTGCTAGAGAAAAGCACACGCCAGAATATTAGCGGCCAGTCAGAGCTCTACGCCTATTGTTATCCTATGACACAAGAAGAAATGCTTGCGATTTCCCCTTTTATTGTGAGTATTTGTGAAATGACCACACAAACATTCCACGAAAAAGGAAAACAACTGCGGCTGCTGGCGCCGTCGCGTTGCCTATAGGCGTGACCCTAGACAGTCAGGGAGCTGGCTTATCGAACGCATTCCTGCCAAAATTTAGGGTGTCGGGCCCCTGTTTTACAAGAAAGACTGGCGAAGTACTCCCTCTGCCACAGTGACGCCTGCATATATTACACGAGAGTAGTCTCCATTATCTGAGGAACAAACAGGTTGGTCTCGGAGAAGGCACGACACTCAAGTGAGGACGATATAAAGCAAACATTACACCAGACAGAAAATATTATTATTAATGGAATTAAATCTGACTAGCCCATTCCTCGACATGTTAAAAGGATTATCTAATTATATATCAATGATAGTAAAAGGAGCTGGCTATTAGGATGACTGCAATTACATCCGGTCTAGCTCATATCTGCTTATGCTTACATTGAAATAACAGGCGGAAATTAAATTTAGGCGACGTTTCATCATAGCCATGGAATGTTGTTGTTGTGATCTCCAGTCCTAAGACTGGTTTGATGCAGCTCTCCTTGCTTCTCTATCCTGTGTGGGCCTGTTCGTCTCCGAATAATTGTTACTACTTATCTTATATCCTATTCATCTCTTGGTCCACGTTTTTACCGTCACCTAACCCCTCCCCCCCCCCCCCCCCGCACTCTCACACTTCTCTCCAATACTAAACTGATAATCCCTTGACGCCTCAAAATGTGTCTCATCAAATGGCTCTGAGCACTATGGGACTTAACATCTGTGGTCATCAGTCCCCTAGAACTTAGAACTACTTAAACCTAACTAACCTAAGGACATCACACACATCCATGCCCGAGGCAGGATTCGAACCTGCGACCGTAGTGTGTCTCATCAATCGATCACTTTTTGGTCAGGGTGTATCGCAAGTATCTTGTCTCCCCTCTTTATTAGTTACGTGATCTACCCACGTAGTCTACAACAGTCTTCTGTAGCACCATATTTAGAAAACTTATAGTCTCTTTTTGTCTAAACTGTTTATCATCCATGTTTTGCCTCCATACATGGTTGCAACCCAGACAAATACTTTCAGAAAAGGCTTGCTAGAACTTAAATTTATATTCGATGTTAACAAATTTCTCTTCTTCAGAAATACTTTTCTTGCCATTGCTAGTTTACATTTTATATCCTGCCTACTTCGACCATCATCAGTTATTTTGCTTCTCAAATAGCATAACTTATCTACTACCTTAAGTGTCTCATTCCCTGATCTGATTCCCTCAGCATCACCTGATTTAATTCGGCTACATTCCATTATCTTCGTTTTGCTGTTGTTGATCATCATCTTAAATCGCCCTTTCAACACACTGTCCATTCCGTTCAACTGTTTTTGCAATCCCTTCTCTGACAGAATAACAAAGATATTGGCAAACCTCAAAGTGTTTGTTCCTTCTCCTGGACTTGTAACTACTCCTCAAGATTTTCCTTTTGTTTTCTTTACTGCTTGCTCAATATACAGATTGAATAACATCGGGCATATAGGCTACAATCCTGTCTCATTCCCTTCTCAACCACTGCTTCCATTTCGTGCGCCCGACTCTTATAACCGCCATCTGGTTACTGTACAAACTGTAAATAGCTTTTAGCTCCCTGTACTTTACCCCTGCCACCTTCAGACTTTGAAAGAGAGTATTCCAGTCGACATTGCCAAAAACTTTCCCTAAGTCTACAACTGCTATAAATGTAGGTTTATCTTTCCTTAACCTGTCTTCCATGAGAAGTCGTAGGGTCAGCATTGTCTCACATATCCCTACATTTCTCCGACATTCAAACTAATCTTCCCCGAGGTCGGCTTCTACCATTTCTTCTGTAAGGGATTCATGTTAGTATTCTGCAGCCGTGACTTATTAAACTAATAATTCAGTAATTTTCACACCTGTCAGCATCTGCTTTCTTTGGAATTGAAAATACCATGTACTTCTTGAGGTCTGAAAGTATTTTCCCTGTCTCATACATCTTCCTCGCCAAATGGAAGAGTTTTGTCATGGCTGGCTCTCCGAAGGCTGTCAGTAGCTCTAATGGAATGTTGTCTGCTCCCGGGCTTTGATTCTACTTAAGTCTTTCACTGCTTTGTCAAATTCTTCACTCAGTACCATATCTCCTTTCTCATCTTCATTTAATTTCTCTTCCATTTCCATAATATTGCCCCGAAGTACATCTCCCTTGTAAAGACCATCTATATACTCCTTCCATCTCACTGCTTTCCCTTCTTTGCTTAGGATTGGTTTTCCATCTGACCTATTGATACTCATTCAGGTGGTTTTCTTTTCTCCAAGGGTCTCTTTAATTTTCCTGTATGCAGCATCTATCGTACCACTAGTGGCTCATGCTTCTACTCCTTACATTTGCCCTCTAGCCTTTCCTGCTTAGACATTTTGCACTTCCTGTCGATCTCATTTTTAGACGTTTGTATTCCTTTTCAACTGCCTCATTTGATGCATTTTTATATTTTCTCCTTTCAGCGATTAAATTTAATATCTCTTGCATTATGCAAGGATTTCTACTAATCCTCGTCTTTTTACCTTCTTGCTCCTCTGCTGCCTTCACTATTTCGTCTCACAAAGTTACCCATTCTTCTTCTACAGCATTCCTTTCCCCTGTTCTTGTCAGACGTTCCCTAATGCTCCCTCTGAATCTCTCTACAGCCATTGATTATTTTACTTTTTTCGGGTTCCATCTCCTTAAATTCACACCATTTTGCTGATTCTTCAGTTTTAATCTGCAGTTCATAACCAATAAATTGTGGTCGGAGTCCACATCTGCTGCTGGCATTGTCTTACAGTTTAAAACCAGGTTCCGAAATCTCTCTCTTACCATTACATAACCAATCTGAAACCTTTCGGTGCCAGCAACTCTCTTCCACGTATATAATCTTCTTTCATGATTCTTAAACCAAGTATTAGCTATGATTAAATTATGCTCTGTGCAAAATTCTACCACACGGCTTCCTCTTTCGTTTCTTTCCCCCAGTCCATATTCACCTACTACTTTTCCCTCACTTCCTTTTGCTACTATCGAATTCCAGTCGCCCATCAGTACTAAATTTTCATCTCCCCTAACTATCCGAATAATTTCTTTTATCTCATCACACATTTCCTGTATCTGCTCCTCATCTACGGAGCTGGTTGCCAAATAAATTTGTACTATTGTGGCAGATGTGGGATACGTGTCTATATTTGCTACAATAATGCGTTCACTATGCTATTCTTAGTAGCTTACCCGTGTTCCTATTCTGTTACTCAGTGCAGAACCAACTTCTGCATTACCGCTATTTGATTTTTTATTACCACTATTTGGTTTTTTATTTATAACCCACCAGACCAGAAGTCCTGTTCCTCCTGCCACCGAGCTTCAATTATTCTCACTATATTTAGCTTTAACCTAACTATTTCCCTTGTAGAATTTTCTAACCTACCTGCTCGATTAAAGGAACTGACATTCCACGCTTCTATCCATTAAACGCCAGTTTTGTTTCTCCTGATAACTACACTCCTGGAAATTGAAATAAGAACACCGTGAATTCATTGTCCCAGGAAGGGGAAACTTTATTGACACATTCCTGGGGTCAGATACATCACATGATCACACTGACAGAACCACAGGCACATAGACACAGGCAACAGAGCATGCACAATGTCGGCACTAGTACAGTGTATATCCACCTTTCGCAGCAATGCAGGCTGCTATTCTCCCATGGAGACGATCGTAGAGATGCTGGATGTAGTCCTGTGGAACGGCTTGCCATGCCATTTCCACCTGGCGCCTCAGTTGGACCAGCGTTCGTGCTGGACGTGCAGACCGCGTGAGACGACGCTTCATCCAGTCCCAAACATGCTCAATGGGGAACAGATCCGGAGATCTTGCTGGCCAGGGTAGTTGACTTACACCTTCTAGAGCACGTTGGGTGGCACGGGATACATGCGGACGTGCATTGTCCTGTTGGAACAGCAAGTTCCCTTGCCGGTCTAGGAATGGTAGAACGATGGGTTCGATGACGGTTTGGATGTACCGTGCACTATTCAGTGTCCCCTCGACGATCACCAGTGGTGTACGGCCAGTGTAGGAGATGGCTCCCCACACCATGATGCCGGGTGTTGGCCCTGTGTGCCTCGGTCGTATGCAGTCCTGATTGTGGCGCTCACCTGCACGACGCCAAACACGCATACGACCATCATTGGCACCAAGGCAGAAGCGACTCGCATCGCTGAAGACGACACGTCTCCATTCGTCCCTCCATTCACGCCTGTCGCGACACCACTGGAGGCGGGCTGCACGATGTTGGGGCGTGAGCGGAAGACGGCCTAACGGTGTGCGGGACCGTAGCCCAGCTTCATGGAGACGGTTTCGAATGGTCCTCGCCGATACCCCAGGAGCAACAGTGTCCCTAATTTGCTGGGAAGTGGCGGTGCGGTCCCCTACGGCACTGCGTAGGATCCTACGGTCTTGGCGTTTATCCGTGCGTCGCTGCGGTCCGGTCCCAGGTCGACGGGCACGTGCACCTTCCGCCGACCACTGGCGACAACATCGATGTACTGTGGAGACCTCACGCCCCACGTGTTGAGCAATTCGGCGGTACGTCCACCCGGCCTCCCGCATGCCCACTATACGCCCTCGCTCAAAGTCCGTCAACTGCACATACGGTTCACGTCCACGCTGTCGCGGCATGCTACCAGTGTTAAAGACTGCGATGGAGCTCCGTATGCCACGGCAAACTGGCTGACACTGACGGCGGCGGTGCACAAATGCTGCGCAGCTAGCGCCATTCGACGGCCAACACCGCGGTTCCTGGTGTGTCCGCTGTGCCGTGCGTGTGATCATTGCTTGTACAGCCCTCTCGCAGTGTCCGGAGCAAGTATGGTGGGTCTGACACACCGGTGTCAATGTGTTCTTTTTTCCATTTCCAGGAGTGTACATCCTTCTGAGTAGTCCCTTCCTGGAGATCCGAATGGAGGGCTGTTTTACCTCAAGGATATTTTGCCCAAGGGAATGCCGTCATCTTTCAACCACACAGTAGAGCTGCATGCCCTCGGGAAAAATAATAGCTTTAGTTACCTCTTGCTTTCAGCCGTTGGCAGTATCTGCACAGCAGGGCCGTTTTGTTTAATGTTTATAGGTCAGTTTAGTCAATCATCCAGACTGTTGCCCCCGCAACTACTGAAAAGGCTGCTGTCCCTCTTCAGGAACGACACGTTTGTCTTTCCTCTCAACAGATACCTATCCGTTGTGGTTGCACCTACAGTACGGCTATATGTATCGCTGAGGCACGCAAGCCTCCCCACCAACACCAACGGCAAAGTCCATGGTTCATCGGAGTTGGAGGGGGGGGGGGGGGGGCACAGTTTGCTTTAGTTACTGAGAAAGTTTTAGCTCGACTGCATTTGAACTTTGCTGGCTAGAATTTTTAGAGTAGAACGACAGTAGAACTTGGCCTCTGAATTGCCTCTTCAAGATTGCTTGTAACCACTATTATTTACAATACAGTCCTAAAACTTGATACAGTCATAGCATTTCCTGAATGTAACCGAGTGCTCTGCTTAGCACTTTCTATTACAAATACAAATGATAATCTACCACAAGTATGTACGTTTTCGTTCTGAAATGCGTTTTAGTAAACACCTTGAAAAGGAACAAAGTTAGCTTATAAATGTCACATATTTAATGCTGTTACACGAAACTGAGACTACGTACGAACATTCAGCTTTCTGAGTCTAATATTTAGAGGCTTCAATTTTCTGTAAAACGCCGATTTTAACCAAAATATTCTTCTGATCAGGTTCAGACTTGTAGCTTTTAATTGCAATCTAAGTTTTAGCTTTTTCCTTTTATCATTTAGCGTCACTTAATGTGTTCTTGAGATCATAAATTTTGCCTGACGTTTTCGTTTTATCTTCTGAAACGTTTCAGTGTTAATAATGAGTGTGCGTGAGTTCATTAGAATGTTAACGTTAATATACTTTAGCATACACTGACCAAGTTCGGAAAAGTTATTTTAATTTTTAATTTCACTCTTAAATTATTGTGCAATCCTTTCTATGTTGAGTACAGGCGCGTTACGGTGACGTGGCGCTGGTAAATAGTGAAGTGGGGTAGACCCCAGCACACTCGGTCGCCTCTGTACTCGTTACTATGATACAACGCTTGTTTCGCCTCAAATCCTATGGAGGACCAGTAGTAATTTCTTCCTATTAGGAAAAATTCTTCGTGAAAATTTCATTAGCTATCTAAGACAATCTCTTCCTTCTTGACCGTTCAGATTGAAGTTATACACTTAGTCATTGCACTTCGTGAAGTCTGTCGTGCTGCGCACAGCTCAATGCCTTACATTGACGATAACAAAAAATCCTGTACGTGACATTCAGTCTTGATCTTATAGTATACTACTTGCGAACTGCTATTTTCGGTGGAGAGACCCTTCTGGATACCAAATTGTTACTGAGTTATAATCACACATTTGGAGGCACCCGCCTGTCATTCCAAAATACAGGTTATCTCATATACGATGGCAGTGACTATTATTGTGAGGAAACAAGGGTTGGGCAGGTCTGCCTCCATCTCCAACGGCACTCTAGCCCGTGCTCGGACTCCAGCAGGTGGTGTATAGATTTTATCCGAATCAGACGAGTTAGATGAGCTCTTGGAAGAAACTGCTGGAAATACGCTACAGCATTTAGCACTTTATACAGCACTTCATAATGGTGGACCAGTAGCATCAGCTCATAGATACTTGCACAAATTCAACGCAAAATCTTATAATCTAGCAGCCATCGCTCGTTCATTCGCCTCTATGGGTAATAAGAAATTCATCACTGTTAGTGCCGGAGCACTTATAAGTCTGAGCTCTTGCGGGAAACTGGAAATAGCGATCATGGAGGACATGAGCGGGGACTGCTGACAGGTGGCGTACCGAGATAGTCCACGCAATTGCGATAAACACTGCGTCCAGTTGATGCAGTGAGTATCGCAACTGCCTAGTGAACAGAAGGCCCCAGGTTCGAATCGTGATCCGGCACGCATTTTCACTCGTCGCCGCTGATTCCGCATGAAGTCCCGCAGCACCTGACATCAACAGCCCCTTCAGTTTCCTTTCCCGATCCCACCTTCATCTTCAATTTATATAAGATGTAATACTGCTACCGAATACGCAAAGGAGGTGACAAAAGTCATGGTATGCTTTCTAATATCGAGTCGGACCTCCTTCTGCCCAGCGTAATGCAGCAACTCGAAGTGGTATGGGCTCAACAAGTCACTACAAGTCCCATGTCCTCTATAGCCGTCAATAACTGTGATAGTGTTGCCGAAGCAAGATGTTGTGCACCAACTGACCTTTTGACGATGCCTTATAAATTCAAAAATGGCTCTAAGCACTATGGGACTTAACATCTGAGGTCATCAGTCCCCTAGAACTTAGAACTACTTAAACCTAACCAACCTAACGACATCACACACATCCATGCCCGAGGCAGGATTCGAACCTGCGACATTAGCAGTCGCGCGGTTCCGGACTGAAGCGCCTAGAACTGCTCGGCCACCGCGGCCAGCAATCTTATAAATGTTCCATGGGATTCATGTCGGGCGATCTTGATGTCCAAATCATTCGCTTGAACTGTCCAGAATGTTTTTCATGGCTCATTGTCATCCACAATAATTCCATCGTTGTTGGGGACATTAAGTCAGTGAATGGCTGCAAATGGTCTCCAAGTAGCCGAACAAAACGGTATCCCTTCAGTGATGGGTACAGTTGGTCCAGTGGGCCCAATCCATACCATGTAAACACAGCCCAGACAATCATCGAGCTACCATCAGCTTGCAGCGTGCCTTGTCGACAACTTGGGTCCATAGCTTCATAGGGCCTACGCCACGCACGAATCGTACCATCAGCTCTTACCGATTGAAGTCGGAGGTCATCTGACGTCGGAAACCTTTTCACATGGACCACCTGACTAGGGAAACTCCCCATCTCACCCCACCTCAGATTTAGTGGTAAGATGGGCCAGAGGATAGCCTGTCAAAAACTGAACACAGATCAAGCATGGAAACAGGAGGAAGATGTACTGAACTGTAAAAAAAGAAGCAGAGTAGAAACAGTGAACGTTCCAAGCTCAAGATACGCAACATCGAACGAAGTTTGGTTAGGTGCTCAAGGGGTCAGAATGCCAAGTGGCAGATCCGTGTTCAAATCTCAGCCGTGCGCCATTTTTTTCACAAAAAATTGGAACTGTCCATCCGGTCATTGACGTGTCTATTCGCTGTATTCAAATTTGTGTCTATGTCGTGGTGTAACGTCCATTTGCTACAGCAAGGCGTAAGGAAGGGACCTCCAAACGTACATACTTCCAATTTG
Organism: Schistocerca cancellata; assembly: GCF_023864275.1. NCBI lineage: Eukaryota > Metazoa > Arthropoda > Insecta > Orthoptera > Acrididae > Schistocerca > Schistocerca cancellata. The sequence continues at coordinate 312,417,285 of NC_064630.1, read as the reverse complement.
TCCTATACAACTACGACATTTTATGACTTGCGTCTCGTTTCGGAAGTTCTGTCTCTTCAACTCCATTGTTGTAACATAGTTCACACCCTTTTGTTTTTCCATTTCTGTAAGAGGTGTATGCAGCATTTCGCCTGTTCTTATTATTTATCATATTTGCTTGCGATGGCAATATATTCTTAACACATGAGGCATATTCTATAACCAATATACAGTACGACACTTGCCAAGGCTACAAAAGGAGTATAGACATGTTAATGACCAGACATAAAGCTCATAATTTCGCGAAAAAAATATGCATGGATGATATGATGGGGTTTTTAACACGGATCTCTCGCTTTGCAGTCCAACACCGTGACCACACAACCACGACGCCATGCCAATTGACCTTCGCTCAATGTTGCACATCTTCAGCTTGGACCGTTCACTGTTTCTATTTTGCTTCCTTTTTGACAGTTCAGTATACAGATAAACAATACTCATGGCGATGCAATAAAGCATATTCCATCTTCTTGTCACAGAGCCAGCACGCAGCATTATGCCTGAAATAGATATGTAACTTCCTGAAAACTATTCGAAGATGAACCACAAAAGATTCGAAAGCCGGTTCATGGAATAATAAATAACTATTTCAAAAAGTGACTTGTTGCAGTGCTATGTATTTACATTGAAAAAATGGTCACGGATTGTTTCTGTCTGAGTTACAATATCCTCTGCATACAATACAGTTTCTGTATCCTCTTCTGAAATCCCGAGATGGTACGCAAATCCCACCTCATTAACACGATCCACAAACGTTTGGAAAATGTTGGTTTAAATGGTTCAAATGGCTCTGAGCACTATGGGACTTAACATCTGTGGTCATCAGTCCCCTAGAACTTAGAACTACTTAAACCTAACCAACCTAAGGACATCACACACATCCATGCCCGAGGCAGGATTCGAACCTGCGACAGTAGCAGTCGAACGGCTCCGGACTGTGCGCCTAGAACCGCTAGACCACCGCGGCCGGCCTTGGAAAATGTTCGTTCACTTTCACTTGAATAATACTTCACCCAGATAGCTGGGGTACACATATTCCTTCCCGGAGGCAGGAGGGGATAACGGGAAGGCAGCCGGAAGGGCTTACGGCCACCTCTTAAAGTAACTATGCGAAATCCATTAATAATCATGTAGATCCTGTTTCGGTGAGGGAAAATGGCACAAAAGAAAGAAGAAAAAAAAGAAAGAAAGAAGAAAACGGCTGCAGTCTTGTCTCACTCTTTTCTCAATTACTGCCCCCTTCCTTCTCCTTCGGCCCTTATGTTTGATGTGTACAACTACTGTAAATGTAGGTTTGCCTGTCTCCAGTCTGTCTTGGGTTAGGTTGGTACTCATTCACGTGTTCCTTTATATTTTTAAACTTACGTATATCCACCATCAGATCAGCTTCTAACAGTCATTTCATCCTTCTATAGCTAATTTGTGTTATTATTTTCCAACCACGACTTATTACAGCAACCGTTCAGTAATATTCGCATTAGTCAGCAGCTATCTTCTTTGGTTCGGGGATTATTGAATCCTTCCTGAAGTCCGACGCTATGTCTGCTGTCTTATGTAATCTGCGTATTATGAGGGATAGTTTTCCCATGGTTACTTGTCCCCAGGATATTCATAATTCTGAGGGTTTGACGTTTTCTCCAGGCTCCTTGTTTCAACTTACGCCTTCCAGTGTTCTGTTAAGTTCTTCTCACAGTATCTATCAACAATGTCTCAATCCACTACCTGTTCCCTTTCCATAGCATCGAGTTTCTTTCCCTTCTATATGTTGTATACTGTTTCCAGGTTTCCTTTCTTTTCTCAGTACTGCCTTCTCTCTGATCCCTTGATGTTAATAGAGCTGCTTTATTTTTTTCCCAAGATTTCTTTACTTTTTCTACAAGCGGAATCTATCTTTTCTCAAGTCGCTATGTTTCTATAGCTTTGCATTACTCCTCTGGCCACTCCAGCTTTGCCACTTTCTACTTTCTGTGATTCTCAACTTCTAGATGTCTGTATTCTGTTTTGTTTGGCTGACTTACTGAATTTTTATATAGTCCTCTTTCATCAATTAAATTTAATATCATAAGTGTGATCCATTTATATTGGGCCTTGTCTTCTTGCTTAGATGTTCCTCTGGTGCTTTTGCTGTTTCAAAGCTACACAGTCATCTTTAATTGTTTCATCTGCATATTTATGTCAGTCGGTGAATAACATTTCTTTTGAAATTCACAGCAAATTCAGATTCTTCCAACTTACCAAAGTACCTTCTCCTTCATTTCTTACGTTCCCGTAGTTTTTCAACTTTAGTATGTATTTCATAAATGATTAAGTATGGTCACAGTCTTCATCTTCTCCTGGAGAGTTTTGCATTTAAAAAAAATCTGGTTTTTAAATCTCTGTCTTTATGCTATACAGGGTGTTACAAAAAGGTACCGCCAAACTTTCAGGAAACATTCCTCACACACAAAGAAAGAAAATATGTTATGTGGACATGTGTCCGGAAACGCTTACTTTCCATGTTAGAGCTCATTTTATTACTTCTCTTCAAATCACATTAATCATGGAATGGAAACACACAGCAACAGAACGTACCAGTGTGACTTCAAACACTTTGTTACAGGAAATGTTCAAAATGTCCTCCGTTAGCGAGGATACATGCATCTTCCCTCCGTCGCATGGAATCCCTGATGCGCTGATGCAGCCCTGGAGAATGGCGTATCGTATCACAGCCGTCCACAATACGAGCACGTCCACACTTGGTACCGGGGTTGCGTAGACAAGAGCTTTCAAATGCCCCCGTAAATGAAAGTCAAGAGGGTTGAGGTCAGGACAGCGTGGAGGCCATGGAATTGGTCGGCCTCTACCAATCCATCGGTCACCGAATCTGTTGTTGAGAAGCGTACGAACACTTCGACTGAAATGTGCAGGAGCTCCATCGTGCATGAACCACATGTTGTGTCGTACTTGTAAAGGCACATGTTCTAGCATCACAGGTAGAGTATCCCGTATGAAATCATGATAACGTGCTCCATTGAGCGTAGGTGTAAGAACATGTGGCCCAATCAAGACATCACCAACAATGCCTGCCCAAACGTTCACAGAAAATCTGGCACAATTGCGTGCGGATTCTCGTCAGCCCACACATGTTGATTGTGAAAATTTACTATTTCATCACGTTGGAATGAAGCCTCATCCGTAAAGAGAACATTTGCACTGAAATGAGGATTGACACATTGTTGGATGAACCATTCGCAGAAGTGTACCCGTGGAGGCCAATCAGCTGCTGATAGTGCCTGCACACGCTGTACATGGTACGGAAACAACTGGTTCTCCCGTAGCACTCTCCATACAGTGACGTGGTCAACGTTACCTTGTACAGCAGCAACTTCTCTGACGCTGACATTAGGGTTATCGTCAACTGCACGAAGAATTGCCTCGTCCATTGCAGGTGTCCTCGTCGTTCTAGGGCTTCCCCAGTCGCAAGTCATAGGCTGGAATGTTCCGTGCTCCCTAAGACGCCGATCAGTTGCTTTGAACCTCTTCCTGTCGGGACACCTTCGTTCTGGAAATCTGTCTCGATACAAACGTACCGCGCCACGGCTATTGCCCCGTGCTAATGCATACATAAAATGGGCACCTGCCAACTCCGCATTTGTAAACATTGCACTGGCTGCAAAACCACGTTCGTAATGAACACTAACCTGTTGATGATACGTACTGATGTGCTTGATGCTAGTACCGTAGAGAAATGAGTCGCATTTCAACACAAACACCGAAGTCAACATTACCTTCCTTCAATTGGGCCAACTGGCTGTGAATCGAGGAAGTACAGTAAATACTGACGTAACTAAAATGAGCTCTAACATGGAAATTAAGCGTTTCCGGACACATGTCCACACAACATCTTTTCTTTATTTGCGTGTGAGGAATGTTTCCTGAAAGTTTGGCCGTACCTTTTTGTAACACCCTGTATAATCCATTCCAGGTCATCCGTTGTCTGTAGGCCTCTTCCAAGGACACAACGTTCTTTCATAATTATGAAAACAAATGTTACGTGTTAAAATTTTACTCTGTGCAATATTCCTTTCCTTCTATTACTTTATCTTCTCTCCCTTTTTCTGCTACTGAATTCCAGTCCCCAAACGCAGTTAAATTTACATCTCCTATGACGCTATGAATGGCTTTATTTATCTTACCTTTTTCAAACTCTTCAGCTTCTCTTCTTCATCAGCTACACAGAATCGCCAAAAAAACTGGTATAGGCATGCGTATTCAAATACAGGGATATGTAAACAGGTAGAATATGGTGGTGAGGTCGGCAACACCCATATAAGACAACAAGTGTCTGACACAGTTATTTGACCCGTTACTGCTGCTACAATGGCAGGTTATCAAGATTTAAGTGAGATTGAATGTGGTGTTACAGTCGGCGCACAAACGATGGGACACAGCGTTTCCGAGGCAGCGATGAAGTATGACATTTCCCATACGACAATTTCACGAGCGTACCGTGACCTTCAGGAATCCTGAAAAATATCAAATCTCCGACATCGCTGAGGCTGGAAAAAGATCCAGGAAGAACGGGACGAACGACGACTGAAGTGAATCATTCAACGTGACAGAAGTGCAACTAATCCGTAAATTTCTGCAGATTTCAGTGCTGCGGCGTCAACAAGTGTCAGCGTGCCAACCATTGAGCGAAACATCATCGATATGGGCTTTCGGCACCGAAAGCCCTCTCTTCTGCAATTGATAACTGCACGACACAATGTTGTACGCCTTGCCTGGGCCCGTCGACACCGACACTGGTGTGTTGACGACTGGAAACATGTTGCCTGGTCGGACGAGTCTCGTTTGAAATTGTGTCGATCGGATAGACATTTACGGGTATGGAGACAACCTCATGAATCCATGGACCCTGCATATCAGCAGGGAACTGATCAAGCTGGTGGAGGCTCTGTAATTTGCAGTTTGAGTGACTTGGACCCCTGATACGTCTAAATACGAGTCTGACAGGTGACACGTACGTAAGCGTCCTGTCTGATCATCTGCATCCATTCATGTCCATTGTGCATTCCGATGGACTTCGGCAATTGCAGCAGGACAATGCTACACCCCACACGTCCAGAATTGCTACACAGTGGCTCCAGGAATACTCTTCTGAGTTTAAACTCTTCTATAGTCTACCAAACTCCCCAGACATGAATACCATTGAGCATGTCTTGGTTGCCTTGCAACGTGCTGTTCATAAGAGATCTCCACCCCTCGCACTCTTACAGGTTTATGGATAGTACCGTTGGATTCATGGTGTGAGTTCCCTCCAGCACTACTTCAGACGTTAGTCGAATTCATGCCATGCACTTCTGCGTGTCCGCGGGGTCCCTACACGTTATGAGGCAGGTGTACCAGTTTCTTTGGCTCTTCGGTGTAGTACACGTATACATTTGCACTGCCGTGGTGGGTCTTGATGTATTGGGGACAACTGAGAGTTCACTGCGTTCTTCATGGTGGTCTACCAGAGTTCATATTTCTCTGTTCTTTGTGGGTAAGCTTACTTTGTATTTTGTGATGTCATGTTCATCCTTTTTCTAGCCTCGAATGGTTCAAGTGGCTCTGAGCTCTATGGGACTTAACATTTGAGGTCAGCAGTCCCCTAGAACTTAGAACTACTTAAACTAACCTAAGGACATCACACACATCTATGCCTGACACAGGATTCGAACCTGCGACCGTAGCAGTCGCGCGGTTCCGGACTGAAGCGCCTAGAACCGCTCGGCCACTGCGGCCGGCTTGGCTATAATGAAAAACAGCCCACAGTTACACTAAATTATGCTTATTTTAAACCTTGACCGTGGTTTCAGCTGTAATAATATAGCCTTCTTCAGAAGTCATACCCATTAATAAACGATAAATGTCTTAGCGCAGCGGCTGCATCAAGACCAATAAAATAACTTCAACAGACATAAGCATGTTTCGTACATAAGTAAAATTACGTATGGTACCGTATGTCCCCCGCCAGTACCTCTTTTTCTTGACCTTTACAAACATCTATCGATTTTCGTTTGGATACATATTATACTCTAATATGATGCTCATTTATTACCTTTTATCACATGTTTTTACACATACTCGATTGTACTTTTCTTTTATTTGCGCTTTCAGAAATTCTTCAATTGCGTAGATTTCTTCGAGGGTGAAAAAGTCTACTTCACAAAGACTTTATGATTTCTCTCAGAAAGATCTACATTTTCCAGGAGTTTCTTTTGTTTTTCAGAATTCATTAATTACTATCGGACGGATTGTTCTGGTATTGACTTGCAGACTTCGGTTTGAATCCGTGTACATCTGTTTCTTTACTGTGTGCTTCCAACGGCATTACGCAGTTGATATCTTTATCACATAGGTTGATCCGCGCTACTCTACCATACACAACGAGTTCAAGGAAGAATCAGTCCAAAATTGTAGACATTTGGAATCCTAGCTAAAGCAACTCGTTTTCTCCAGGTGACAGCAGCAACAGGGAAATCGAGAAAATTTAATGATAATCACGTCCGTTAGTTTGATGCCCTTCACAGTCATGATAGCCACACGTTCACTACGTTTCATGGACTGTGGTCTTTTACAGGAATTTCGAAGTGCATGATGATTTGTTATCATACGACTGGACTTTGAGCTCTATCAGATTGATTCCCTTTTATATGAATGCGAGGTGTTTGACATGTCCGGAGGAGGAACAGACACCGCGCAGAATCTGCAGGTGTGAAATATTATATGTAAATTGAAGGGGGATGACTGCTGTCAGCTGCAGCTGGGCGTCAAGCGGAATCAGCGGTGACGAGCGAAAATGCGTACCGCACCGGGATTCGATCCCGGTATCTAGTGCTTACTAGGGAGGTACGGTAACCACTGTGCCATTCGGGACACAAAGTTACCGCAACTGCACGGACTGTTTCCGCACGCCGCACGGTCGACCCACACTCCCTGCGCCTGCGGGTAGGGGGCACAATGGACAGGGACTGCGGGCCGATGGCGCTCAGTGGGAGTGTCGAGGTAGTCCGTGCTGTGTGGATAGCACTGTTCCCCGAGCAGTGGTTACCGCACCTGCCTTGTAAGAAGGAGATCACGGGTTCGAATCCATGTTGGGTACGCATTTCCGCTCGTCGCCGCTGATTCCGCTTAATGTCGCATTGCAGCTGACAGCTGTGACCCCCCTTCAATTTACATATAGTGATTCCCTTTTATTTGGAGGGAATCGTGTCTTCAACAGTTAACATGCAATTCTTTGATTATTTGATGGCAGCTGGGGTAGATAAGTTACAACTGCTGTGTTCTGTGAGGCTAAGCTTGCTTAATTTCATGCATTACTTCATATGTACAACCGAACAAGCCTAGGAAGAAACCTGTCACATCGCGAACGAAACTTTGATTGACGACGGAAGGAGTAAACGTCTCAACCCACGTAACCAAAATTTTATGCTCAAGGAGAGGAAGATCTGACTTTTACAGATGCACTTAATTTTCTGTGTCTAGCAGTAATTCAGTATCTGGATTTCTAATTTCATGTCTTCATGGTATTACAGACGTTATTCTACCGTTTGATGTACAGGGTGATCAAAAGTCAGTATAAATTAGAAAACCTAATAAACCACTGAATAATGTAGATAGAGAGGCAAAAATTGACACACATTCTTGCAATGACATGGGGTTCTATTAGAACAAAAAGAAAACGAAGTTCACAAAATGTCCGACAGATCTCTCCGCGCGCGACCTTTGGTGATGATCGTGTGCTCAGGCGCCACTTTCGTCATGCTTGGCCTCCCAGGTCCCCAGATCTCAGTCCGTGCGATAATTGGCTTTGGGGTTACCTGAAGTTGCAAGTGTATCGTGATCGACCGACATCTCTAGGGATGCTGAAAGACAACATCCGACGCCAATGCCTCACCATAACTCCGGATATGCTTTACAGTGTTGTTCACAACATTATTCCTCGACTACAGCTATTGTTGAGGAGTGATGGTGGACATATTGAGCATTTCCTGTAAAGAACATCATCTTTGCTTTGTCTTAGTTTGTTATGCTAATTATTGCTATTCTGATCAGATGAAGCGCCATCTGTCGGACATTTTTTGAACTTTTGTATATTTTTGGTTCTAATAAAACCCCATGTCATTCCAAGCATGTGTGTCAATTTGTACCTCTCTATGTACATTATTCCGTGATTTATTCAGTTTTCAAATTTGACTTTTTGATCACCCGGTACAGTATGAAAAATTCGAAAGCGTAAATGAATTTTGGGAAGCACTATTTACTTCAGTCTGACGTAATGGATATCTAATGTTAATCTTTCTAGAGGCGACACTAGTGAAAAAGTTACTTCACTGCTGAAGAACAGCAACTGCTTCCTTCCAAAATCCATAAAGTGCAAGTTCGTCCAGCAAGGTGACAAATGTGAGGGCGCAGGCAGCGGAGAAATCCTCGCGCATTACTCCACTATAAAACAGACCGCAATATTCTGCCCCTAGCGCATGATAAAGCGACTCCAGTTTTTCTGAACGCGTATCCAGCCCTGCGGTGCTCCTGGAGGAGTGGTTAGACAATTAGGGCTTCAGTGATATATACCGTGCGAGTAGGCTCCCTGCCGTTTTATCGGAATGATCTATTCCGGCTGAGTTTAAAAGTTATTCGGAAAGCGGAGCTCCACAATCCGACCAGACAGAGGAGTATAATCCGGCCGCCGCGCCTGCTCTCCCCTCCCCTCTCCCTCGCCACACCCCTGCATCCCTTCCAGAAGCGTCCGGAAATATATGGCGCCCCTCTCAGGAGCCGTTACGAAGTTGCGCGCGCTCTCACGATGGCTGTTAATTCATCCCGCGCCTCAGCTGTCTAGTTCCGCACCTGAGGGCTGAATCCATCGCTGACGCACGGCCGCGTAATCTTCAGCTGGCTGAAATATGAGCTGCCTGCGATAAAGCCTCCGGCTCAGCAAAGGCAACAACAACAACAAAAAAGGTAGTCCCGTCTTTTGTTCTCTGCATATGCGATGCTGGGAAAAGGGCGATGCGAATTTGCTTGAAGAGAGGAGCAAGGGATCGGCTGCCTGGATTTTCTGTGAATGTTACACATTACAGCAAGCAACCATTCCTGTTGAGTTGGACTGTGGAAATTGGATGACAGGTGCTGCAATAAGTAGGTGGTGCTAAATACGAATAATATCTTTGGCGAAGCCTCTGCGTTCGTTGTGCGAGAGCTCACAACCCTTCCCACTTCATTCATGTAAAATGATATCTTTTTGGTTCCACGTGTTATCATGTGTAGCAGATAATCCAGTAAGTTTTGGAAAGGTACCTGATACTTCATTACGTCCTCTTCTGTTATTTTGCTGAGAACCCTTCAGCCACTGACAAAGAGAATCGATTCTTGTTCGTAAATTTAAACATAATTTGAGAGACGTTTTGATAGTACATGGATCATGCCTGTCCACTGATTTTACAACACAATAACGTACACCATCCTCCTCGAGGACTGTCGTCTCACAGTGGCGAGGACGTTTTTGCACTGTAACAGGTGTTCTGCAGGGTATGAGTGGACGGGTGGTTCTCTGCTGAAGGTTGGCGATGGACCAGGCGAAGAAGGCAGCAAAAATCAGTTGATAGACTACTTTATTGACGAACACAGATAGACGTGGTTGAGTACATCTAAAAATTAATGCAGAAGATGTTACGTCATTTTCAGGCCCCAGTACGCCAGTGTGACGTGCCGATGCGGACGTTCCCCATGGTGGCCCTATTGGCTTAAATCCCGTTTCGACGTGCTGACGACTGTGGGAGGCTACTGCATCAAGACCACGTCGAAACGTCTGGAGTGGAATCGATGGCGTGGCGTGGCGTAACCAGTGGGTCGGTCGATCATACTCTTGTCGGCATTCAGAACAGCGCAAACAGTTTCTCTGCTGGCGCTGCTGAGCTGGCAGCGCACAGGGTGATGGGCTGTCACCGAGGTTCGTTGCTGGGCTGCTGTCCTGGCTGCCGATTTCTGAGCGGTTACATCACTGTTCTGTGACCCCGAGACCCAGAGAGCTATTGTGGTGGGCGATTAAGCTCTTGTTAGAACCCTAAACATCTAACAATGTTTCTTCGTTGTTCCAGTAAGGCTTTGAAGTGTTCTCCGTTTACACCAAATACAAATGTTTAATCACTAAGTTTCTGTCTTCTCTTTGATTTCCCCCTTTCTCCAATATGTGTAATCACTCACTGTGGTTGACTTACTTCTTTAATGGTGCCGGCATGACCAGGGTGGACCTTCAGGTTGAAGGAAGGTAGGGGTGGGGTTTGGGCAACTCTGCATCTGAGATGGCAGCACATAATACATATTACGATCAAGATTATACAAACGGTTAATTTGCTACTCCCTTTCTTACGTGATCAACTAGCTGCTTCACTGTCACAGAATCATTTTCTGCTGCTATGGTATGGTCCATAGTAGCCAGAAGAGTTGGGTCTAGCGTGACGTCTAGGAAAGTCACGTTTTCCTTTAACAAGGTTTCAAAAGTTAGGTCTGGTAGGTAAATTAACTAGTGGATGGTGTTTAGAGTTGTGGTTCCAGTAATGGTGGCAGGTAAGCGGAAAGTGCAACATGAGATGTAGCACTGAATAACCTTTCATTAGCAATGTCTGACATTATATCTCTATGAGCTGGGCGCTGCTGAAATGCACTTGGTCCTAGCAGGTGGACCGAGTACAGTCAGTGCGAACCCTATCGTGTGAAAATAGTCGGTTTCACTCATAACGATCTTCGTGGGGAATTTGATTGCAGGATTCTAGGGGCGAAACGAAGTATATTCACATGACTCAGGTACGTTGTGTATTCTATTCGAGGGGAAAACACTGACTCGCTAGCTTCTGCACTGTGGTAGTTCTACAAAAGTGAGTAGAGCACGGGACATTATATTGGGAATAATTGAAATAATTGATGTTGGGTGATGGTTTTAAAGTAATTCACACGACATGAAAACTTTGTGGAAACGCATCAATTTACTGGAGGCTAGTTTATCCCAGGGAAGTACTCAGAGTTGACCGTGGCTGGCTGGGGAGCAGCGAAGGGAAGCGAGAATAGGCAGCTTAGGGCAACTCAAGCTCTGAGAAAGTGGTAATGGGGCATGACCTCCAGCTGCCTTAAGATGAGTGACAGTGAGTGGGTGATTGACCCCATGCTGGTGTACCAGGAAGCAGATGGAGAACTTTTATGCCTGTTGGTAAATGTCCGTTGTCCTGTTTTCAGTGAAACATGCGAGAAAGCTGTGCAAAGCAATAGTGGAGCAGTCAACAGAGGCCAAAATACACGTGTTCGTGACTATAGCAACATCACACTGAATTCACAGTCTGCAGAGTCTGAAGTAAGTCAGGTGAAGAGCGACAGAATGAAATACGCCGGCCTCCGATGGGAACGTAGGACCAAGGAATTTTAAGTACTCTCCTGGGAGTCAGAATTCCGGAAAAATTGGTGTTTTGTGCAGACGCTAACCTTGATGGGTGGCCTGGGAGGAGCTAAATAGCAGAAGTTGAGAGGAAGGAAATTTTGTGGGAATTTGTTCACTTCCCAGAGCAGGCATTGGTCGGCGCTGGGAAGCTACGCATAATTAACGCGACTTTCGCTGCAATTGGCGTAAGTGATGTTGCTGGAGGGGAAACTGAGGTGAAGAGTGGACTGGGAGAAATCTCCGTAGTGGTCTTCCGTTCTCAGCTTGCCTAGAGTGCAGACATGTTGTTATTTACTCAGCTTGCCTGAGAGAGAATGAGCATCTCTGCAGTTTAGGACTTAGCAAATGGAACGATTGAGCTGGGAGATAGAAAGTTTTGGTTCAGCTATGTACTGAGCAAGATAGTTAGGAGTGAATAGACGAGCGCAGCCTTGCAGCACCACGAGGCCGGCCGACGTCCACACAATGACTCCGCCCCGCCACGCTGTATTCGGTGATATTGCACCCGCTCCGGCTCGAGTTAGGCACTGATTAATTTGTTGGATCACGTCGGAAAAGTTTCCATGAGCATTTCATGCGCCGTGTATTGTGGAATTCTTCTCCCACTTCGCATTACGCCTAGGTCAGTCGATCGGAATTAATTTTAATTGATGGCGCTTTACTCCACATAAACGAAATTTATTACCACTGCTTGGTAGGAGAGTCATGTAATGTGCTGATTTAAGGTCGGGGGTTGAAATAAATTTGTGCTAATCGAATGAATCTGTTTTTAGTCAAGTACTTGAAATCGCAAGTCATTTTCTTAATTAATTTTATGTTCTACATTTGCATCTGGTGTTCAATAGCTGAATATAACATCAATGTGCACCCCTTTTTAACTAAAAGTGATCAATTCTGAATCAATTAATGTCAACACTGTCACTGTAGTTCAATCAGGAGTCACAGGGCCTTATTACTTTCTTTGCGTTATCCGATATTGCGGCAGTTTTCCACTCTCTGTTGATCTGTTAGTCAATTAGCTGGGGTGAACATACGCCAAAACCGTATAAGTGACGGATGGGTTCCGTTACAATATCAGCGATCTCAGTAGTCATTAGACATCGTGAGAGAGCAAAATGGGGCGGCTGGCCGCGGTGGCCGAGTGATTCTAAGCGCTTTAGTCCGGAACCGCATGACTGCTACAGTTGCAGGTTCGAATCCTGTCTCGGGCATGGATGTGTGTGATGTCCTTAGGTTAGTTAGGTTTAAGTAGTTCTCAGTTCTAGAGGACTGATGACTTCTGATGTTAAGTCTCATAGTGCTCAGAGCCATTTGAACCATTTTTAGAATGAGGCGCTCAGCGGAACTCAAGGACTTCGAAGGTGGTTAGGTGATTGGGTGTCACTTGCGTCATACGTCTATACAAGAGATTTCCACATTCCTAAACATCCCTAGGTTCACTTTTTCCGATGTGAAGTGGAAACATGAAGGGATACGTACAGCACAAAAGTGTACAGGCCGAGCTCGTCTGTTGACTGACAGAGACCGTCGACAGCTGACATCTATTCAGACCATCACACAGGAATTCCAAACTGCATCAGGATCCACTGTAAGCGCTATGACAGTTAGGCGGGAGGTGAGAAAACTTGGATTTCATGGTCGAGCGGCTGCACATAAGCCACAAATCACGCCGGTAAATGCCAAACATTGGGCGATTGAACAGTGGAAAAAAGTTGTGTGGAGTGCCGAATCACGGTACACAACATTGTAATCCGATGGCAGGGTTTGGGTATGGTGAATGCCCGGTGAATGTCATCTGCCAGCGTGTTTAGTGCCGGCGGTACAATTCGGAGGCGGTGGTTTGGTGTGGTCGTGTGTTTCACGGAGGGCGCTTGCACTTCTTCTTCTTGCTATTTTGCGTGGCACTATCAAATCACAGGCCTACATTGATGATTTAATCAACTTCTTGCTTCCCACTGTTGAAGAGCAATTCGGGGATGGCGATTGCATCTTTCAACACGATCAGGCGCCTGTTCATAATGCACGGCCTGTGGCGGAGTGGTTACACGACAATATCATCCCTGTAATGGACTGGCCTGCACAGAGTCCTGGCCTGAATCCTATAGAACACGTTTGGGATGATTTGAAACGCCAACTTCGAGCCAGGCCTCACTGACCGACATCGATACCTCTCCTCAGTGCAGCAATCCCCAAGAAACCTTCTTGCACCTGATTGAACGTATGCCTGCGAGAGAGGAAGCTGTTATCAAAGCTGAGGGAGGGCTAACACCGTATTGAATTCCAGCATTACCGATGGAGGACGCCACGAACTTGTAAGTCATTTTCAGCCAAGTGCCTGGATACTGTAGACGATACAGTGTATAAAAATTTGTGCATTAAGCGAATGTTCTTCGAAATAATTTCGATCGGCTGTCTCTTGCCAACTTCGTCTGTTCATCAGTTCAGACATGTTACACTCTGGGTAAGATGATAATATCACAGGTTTCGTTTCCTCCCAGCCTTGTTCTCACTGATGCGGGAGTGCAGTGTACAGGTTCGAGCATTTAGTGATGATTATGGGATACTGTAGTATAGGCATGTACACAATGTGAAATATGGAAGTTTGGATCGGCCTGGAAAGCGTGCATGGATAGCCTAATGGTAAGGCGACCGCTCACGAAAATCGGGAAATCCAGGTTCGAGTCCCGGTCCGGCACAAATTTTCGTAACTCACCAATAAGTAGTACATCGACACCTAATACAGCTGATGACAAGTTGTTCTCATTTAACAAATTTATTTCGAAATAATTTCGACCGGCCGTCACTTATTAACAGTATCTGTTTATCCAGACATGCACCTCCTCCACTGGTGCTAATAATTGTAATGGGATCGGTGACTCGGCTCTAATTGTATTTAGCCCTTTGAGTGCTCCCTGCAGTTCTACGGCTTCAGTGTGGGTGTCGGTGGTGATTTTGGCAAAAGTGCATAAAAGCCTCGCGATGATCAGCTGTGTGTCGACTGTTTCTAAGGGGTTTTTGGAAATCTGTAAGTCAAGATTTACTGTATCTGCTGATTTTCTACAGTCTGTCATGCGGATGGCTACCATGGTACGTAACTGCAGGGTATTGTTCACCACATCTTGTTAAGTACTGGGTCACTGTGTGGTTTGCATTTCAAAGGTCTGCTTGTTTCCTCTGACGTCTGCCTGTACCAATTGCAACCCCGCCTTAATCTTCTCTACATATTTCGCATATGTAGTACAGAAGACTGTCTTTAGGAGTTTGCCGCCTGTGTCTATCCAGCCTCTTTTTTTGCCGAACTCTTGGAATCAATTCCGTGGTTGGGCGCAGCTGCTCCAGCAAACGTTTGGAAGCTGAACGCAATAATTGCTACCTTGAGTATCATTTAGATCCGCCATGCCTTACATCAGGGATTATAATTTCAAGTATCCTAGAGCTGCAGAATTTCATTTTCTATTGTCCATACATCAAAAGCCAAGCTTAATGTCCACTGGTGATCTGACATCACTACGCCTGGCTGCAGGTAAAAGCACACCAGCACTGACAGCATCTGCCATTTCGGATTTGCCCCACAGGCTCAGGAGTAACACAACCAGGAATTTTCTGTCCCTCACGTTTTCATTGGTCTTGCGTTTGGCAACTGGAACTGGCACAGCTATCCTTTGCCCTCCGTAAATTGCTACTAGGTTAGGCCTGATCAGCACCATATTATTAAGAGGAAATCCCCAGTTATCTTACTTGTCCCTCTCACGTTTGAAAATGGTCCCCAAATTCATCCTCTTTGAAAAATCCGTTAAATTATTTTCAACCCTGACATGCGTCACACGTAAATTCACTCTACCTGACTTACTACCAATTCTCTGTCCGATTACCTACTTCATTGTTAATTACAAATAAAACAAAAAAATACTTTAAGTTAGATAAGCTATTGTTCTGTTATTGGTTCTCGAACCTCTTACGTATTAAGTCTACGGAAATATTCCCAGTGAACCTTTTACATAGAAATTATACAATATAGAACTAACCATTATACCCAACAACTAATAAGTAAATAAAATCGTTCAGCTCTTATATCCACTTCGGGGCCTTAAGGTGTATGGATGTTCTGGAGGAATCTCCGGTCCACTCTTTTCGTCACTGTTTAATTCCTACCTTTCTTTCTTGCGTTATCTCTACCCAATTCCCGTTCCCATTCAAAAGGAGCTGCTGGCCACTGAGGCAATGCTGCCGGTTCACTCTCAAATCCTCGAATTCTACTCATACGGACAATCGTGGTTGACTTCGGGAGTTGTATATTAACATTAACTGGCGATGTCTTTTCTACTACCTGATAGGGTCCTCGGTACCGCAGAACGAACTTCGGAAAGTGAGTGCTACACAACAGTCCATTGCCCGACGTTATAGCTAGTTTGACTTTTTCATTGTGAATGTTTTTCTATCTTGCTCAGGCCTTTTTTTTTCACCTGACGCGATATCCCTTTTAGGCTTTTAGTTAAGTTCCCAACAGAGGATATATCCTTCCCTGACATAGGATGATATAGTTCAAAAGGTGACAGAGTTTTCCGGCGAAAAACGACCTCGTAGGGCGAAAGACCCGTGTTTAAGTGGATTTTTGAGTTTTACACGCCTACGGTGTATTGTAATAAGGTGTGCCAATTATCGTGGCCACTATTCACATAATAACTCATCGTTTTACCCAATGTCCTATGAAATCTCTGTTCTACCGTTCGTTTGCAGGTGAAGTGCACTATTTCAGAACTTCTTAATGTGACACTAAGTTTGTGGTTTTATCTGTTGTTATTACTTCTGGTGTGCTGGATTTCAGCAACCACTGTGTCTGCCTGTTAGTTTGGTATGACGATCGTAGCCAAGTAATTGGTGATAGCCGCTGTGTAAACCTAAGGTGGCGAAGTAACGGAATTGCCCCAATTTGTCTTTATGTTTCTGTGAGATTATCCATGTGATATGCATTGGTGGCCATTCCATAATTTAAAAACCTGTAAGTACAGAAGAACGTATAAGCATTTTCACTGTAGGAGATATTCTTAGACTACAGTTACTGCTGGGGTTGACCAGCTATTACAGTCTTCTATGATTATATCCTGTTGGTCTATGAACTTCTCCATTACCGGTAGCAAATAGTGGGTAACATGTTATGACGTCTTGATACAAATGGTTTATTCCCAGTGGGAAATCTGTGTTGTACCAGAAAGAAGTATAGCTGGTAGTGATTTAGGTAAGTTGAGCAGTTCTGCATATTCTTCTCACAACCATTCTGTCACGACCTTTCAGACGATTCTTTTCGCCTCAGTGCCGCGAAATCGGCGGACTATCCTGATTTCTGGTATTCTGCAGTGATTCCCTTCCTACTTCATCCTATAAAATCTCTAAATTAGCTGCCAGCGTTCCCTTTGGTAGCCTCATCTCCTCTGAATTAAAATTATCTATGCTTACGGGCTCTACTCGGTTTCCGCCTAACTCTTTTATCTACAACAAACTACATAATCCAAAACATTGCACCGTCTAGTATTTTGTTATGTGGCAAGGGGTCTGCAAACATACATTATTAATCAGCAGATAAGCTCCTACGTTCATCCAGAGCAGCCTTCATGCAGCTTTCAGTGTTGTATCTTTCGAGTCGAGTCTAAGTATGTACGCAGTTTAACCGGCTTACACATCGTCTTGGGTTTTCGTTGCTACATTTCGGCTTGTAATGCCGGAAATGCATATCCTCCTATTTCCATCTATTGTACTATACATTTTTTCCTTATTTTGTTACCTGAGTATATGACATTTCTGTGCCTTTATATATTGTAATTGTTTTACTATTTGTATATATATATATATATATATATATATATATTCATCTATATCGATGTATAATTGATTTGTTTTGTAAATATTATTTGTATTTTACGCTGAGTCTTGCCTAGGGAAAACTATGATGTCGAACGAATACATCGATAGGTCGTGGTGATGATGATGATGATTAGTGTTTTAGGGCGCACAACAACTAGGTCATCAGCGCCCGTCGATAGGTCGTATGGAGAACCAAAGTGTTTAGGATCTTTGGTAGTGTTAACTCTGCCGCGTGGAGCGCGGGCAGAGCAGAGCAGAGTCTGGCTGGAGGAGGGCAATGGAGCAGGTGTGTTGTGTGACGCTCCCGCGAGTTGCCGCGCTTTCGGGGTTTGGCAGCATGTAACTGCGCTCGACTTGTGATGATAGTATCTGACATGGTCTCGCGGACGGAAGCGTTAGCTGGCACACATCAAGAGCCCGTTTCGGCTGGAGACCGTGTCGAGAAGAAGGCGCACCAACATCCAGCTTCTGCAACAGCGACGGCCGACAATGAGTGACTGTCGTCACCTCCTCGATCGACGACTTCAAACCTTCAATCAACCAACAAGGAAGACTGGTAGCACGTAAAGTTTTAGAACTGTATGGCAGACCTCAGCTTTTCAAACTGTTAAATTTTTCTCACTAAATTACAGCAACGTAGCAACATACAGCAACCTTTGTTGCTCATTTTCCCAACTGCATTACCAAGCAGGGTCCCTTCCTTTTCCGGAATGAACCCGAGTGTCGTTGAAATTCAAAAGCCAGCATTAAAGTAATATCATTCGATTTCACTGCTTTAGTTTCAAAGTTCAGTTAAGGTATTCAAAGCTGGCTACAATATTTAGATTACACAAGCACAAATTAAGAGTGCGAGTTTTGTTACCGTATTTTATGTTACCTGTGACTGCAGCTCAGCTTGGTACGTACTAAATTTTACTATTGTTAATTGTTCAGAATCATTTAGTTCAAGTTCAAAGTTAAATCTCTTATTTCTAAATTGCGTAGATTCAAGTAGCTTTAGAAATGATTGTTGAGGTAGCCCAAGACTAACCATATTTTACTGAATTTCGATGTGCTTCAGAAACAAAGCTCACTATTAATTTCAGTCACTAAATTAACTTTCAATTTTCCGGTTTTATTAATTCTTTTGCTAAATTAAGTCAGAGTGTAGCGAAATTTATTACTTCTGACAAACTTTCAGTTTTCACACTACACGTGTCAACCTTCAGTTGCCACGCTTCTAGTGCTAATTATATGTGTAATAACCTTTCTTCTTCAGTTACTATAGTAATTGTCGATAGGACTGGCGACCGTAATTTCCCCCAAATCTCAAATATCTAATTACCGCTAGTTAATTGTTAACGTAACGGCCGCACATTTACTTTCTTTATTAACTTTACCCTTTTTCAAAATTAATTTCTACCAGTTTCATTTGCATTTTTCCTTTCATTTAGATGTAACCCTTTTCTCCCTCTTTACCGACAGATTAACTTCGGTGACGATTGCTTTTCCCAAATTTCCATTAGGTACACGCGGTTTAATTTTTCACTGTCATTAAGGTCGATAGGTGAGGAGGAGGTTACAGGCTCTTGCAGTCGTAAAACCCACAAGGAGCGATGCCCAATCCAGTTGTACTGTACGCTGTTGTATATAGACTTTTACGTGATGTTTAATCAGGAAGTTCAGACACAGAATAACTTCCTAGCTAACGCCTATGAAAGTAGAACTTTCACACATATTGGGAAATCTCTCCTCCCACTCGGAAACACAACAATGTTAGCCGAGATAATTCACACTTTTACAACACCCACCACGGAAGCTGCAGTATAGTGGGCTCAAATTCACTGTACTCCATTTACATTGTCTAGCCGCGGATACCTACAATGCTGTATCTAAAAACAACTTACACGGTCTTCTTCTTGCACAGGCGAATAGACAAATGTCTGCCACTGATTTTACACCATGGTGCCTCGTAGTCGAACTGGGGCAGCGTTGCACAGTGGTCATATGCCCTCTGTACCGTTTAACGCAGGGGCGCTAATATTACGCAGATTTCACCGTCTGTGTGCCTGTGGACATTTTTTAACAGAGTGCTCCACTTGCTTGCACCTCTGACGTTGTGGCCTTCTACAGAAACACTGAATGTGGTCCAGAGTAAAACGCCTGTTATATACAATCTCCACGTCAAGCACTATTCGCTTCTCCATTTGTCTAGTTTCTGTGTCAATTTCCGTCAAAGCTGCTGATGTTGCCACTGCTTCGTCCAGGATTCTCAGAAACTCCATGCGTACTTTCAGCGAGATTTCGGACTGCTGGCCCCACAAAAATGCATCAAGCACCTGTTGTTCCGCCATCTGCAAAATGGCTTCATTGACACGCTCATCATCTGTTAATTAATGTGTATTGACACAGATTTTTCTGCTGTGGTTCGCAAAATTGTGGTTTCTCCTTGCTTCCGCACTACACCATTAACTTGTTCACGATAATACCGTGAGGTACTCTTCTTCCGCAAACTTTCCTGAAAGTCTACGATGGACTGAGCGAACCGCAGTTTCTCATTGAATGTCACGTGCCTCTTGGTACTTTCAATGGATTTTAGTTGAGCTGCACTTAACAACTATTCATCTCTCCAATTCTCTAATTTCGCTGCCGTATGCAGACTATCCATAAAGACAAAAATGTCTGTCCTAGATTTACCGGAAAACGGTGCGACCAATGAATCCACACCAGCATCAAGGATAGGTGAAGATATACCCGAAGATGATCCTTCTCCTTTTTCACCCTTCAAACGTTTCACTACCTCGATCATTGTCAGCTATAACCATAGCTACCTCATTTAGTAGATGCTGAATTGTCTCCTGGGTTATAGCTTTTTCAGAGACGCCAAAAATGAAATGAGCGCATGGCATCGTTGGCCGGGAGGCCCCTATTCGGGGAAGTTTGGCCGCCAAGTGCTAGTCTTATTTCATGCGACGCCATATTGGGCGACTTGCGCGCCGGTGATGAGGATGAAATGATGATGAGAACAACACAACACTCAGTCCACGAACGGAGAAAATCTCCAACCCGGTCGGGAATCGAACCCGGGCCCGCTCGCATGGGAGACGAGCACGTTACCACCCAGCTAAGCAGTCAGAGACGCCCGTTACACTCATGACTACCACAAGCGTCTAATGCGTACAAATAAAATGGAAAGAACAAACATAAATACACAGGCCCAAAACAAACACTTGTCAGCATTTACTTGAAAACCTGCACTGAACTCCAATGCTGCAGCACCACCCTTCTCATCAAGGCTCCGTTGGACGACCATTTCCAGCTCCAGAATATATTTTGACAACAATATTACTATCAGCATTCTGCAGGGCAGGAGTGGACGAGTGGTTTTCTGCTGGAGGTTCGTGATGGAGGCGAAAAAGGTAGCCAATCAGTTGACAGAACACTTTCTTGATGAACACGAAAATACATGGTTCAGTGCAGCAAGGACAGACTGCAGATGATGGGAGGTGATCACGGACCCCAGCACGCTGGTGCTGACGTTCCAGCACAGGAATTCCCTGTGTATGGTAGCGGCTGCCCGGCTACCACAGCATAAAGGCGGATGGCAGCTGATGGCTGCTGGGTGGCGGCGCGGCAGTGAGGCGGTGTCCCTGTGCCCAAGTTGGACACTCAGGCAGCAACCATTGATTCATGTCCCGGTGGAGGCAGTGTCATAGGTGTGGAGACGACTGACACAGCCTGTGTCATCGGACGTACCAACTGTCACGACACACTAACGAACTTGACTTGGTGGTTTTAACCCTGTTTCCACGTGCTACCGGTTTTTGGAGGTCCCTGCATCAAAGACGTGTGGAACGGGGTCGGTGGCCTGGTGTAGCGTCACAGGTGATTCGATCGGTCTTGCGGCGAGAGACCTCATAACATTCCACTTGCAGACACACGGAAGTGGTGTCACTCTTGATGCTATCGAGCTGGCAGGATATTAGCCAACGGACTGCTACCTGGTTTTGTTGCGAAGCTGCTGTCCTAGTTGGCAATTTATGAGCAGCTTCAGCACTATTTCGTGACACAGAGAGCTTTGCTGGTGGGATCTTAACCTTCCGGCGTGGCTGCCGAAGCGAGATAGGTCTCTTGGGTAGGAGTTCTACGAAGAGCAGTCCACAGCCTGAGGAGGGTGGAGGGGTAGTGGTGGATCTTAGGCGTGGGAAGCAGAGCCTCCTAGAGGAGACAATCTCGATAAAAACAGCAGGGGAGAACACTGTATAAAACCCGCAAAGATGGATCCACAGCCAAAGTGAAGGTAGTCATCTAAAGGTGTGCTGGGATTCCCAAGCATGACAGCCCCGCCACCTAGATACCCTGGCCACCTGCTGGATCCTGTAATATTACTCAGAATCTCAAGAAAAAAGCTAGCCATGGATAGGAAAACTGGATGCTTAAGATGATACATGAAACGAGAATAGAAGCATGCAATATTAACTTTCTCAGATGAATTGTTGGATACGTTTCAATGCACAATAAGATAAATGATGACATTCTAGGTGAACTGAAGTTGCAAAACGTAATGGACACCATAAAACAAATAGCAGCTAAGATTGACATAAAGAAAACATAAACCGTATGGCAGATGCAAGAATCACTAAAATAATAAAAAAGACGAAAGATGTTAATGAAGTCCAACGAAGAGGTGGTTTGACTAAAATTGAAGCATACGGAAGGGACGTAAAGCCACAACCGCTGACGAAGATGATCAAAATACTCACGATCATTCAGTGTGCAGTGCGTGGGGGAGGGTTCTTCATGCCACTATTAACCATTTTCCGTCAAGTTGTATTTCTGTATCGCGATATGGACAAGACGTTCAGCACACTAAAAATGACCAATAAACTATCAAGTCATATGGTTATTTCGTTTAGAAAGCCTTTGCCATTACTATCCTAGTGCTGTGTAACTGGGCAAAGTTCAAGTTCGCTAAAAAAGTTGTTACAGAGGAATTCGCTGACTGTAGGTAGTTTGTTTTCTGCCTTTTAATGTGACATCAGTTTTCATCGACTAAGAGGAAATATAGCATTCCAATATGATCATATTTTGATTTATGCAGTTATAGAATCGTGGTGACACGAAGGGTATACAACCATCCTCAAACATTAGCAATGTTATATCCTATGATAACCGTGCCGACCCCATACAGGTATTGGATAAAAAAATAAAGAGAGCACGGAATGGATGTATTTGAAACATTCATTAGACCTACACAGACAGATATGAATGAGCCGTAGCGGCTGTATTTCATTTTGAAACAGGCTGACAGCGCGATGTAAGGTGAGAAAGGGCAGGAGGGGCACGGCGCAAGAGTGTCACGCTTGGATCTTCACGCGCAAAGGTTCCTTCGGCGAGATCAACTTGTCAGTCCCTTGGATAGCGCAATCACACTGTTGTATTGACGGTGTCCTCCTGCGGCCTTCAGAGGGTTTGAACATCCTTATTTATCCATGCTGTGCGGACCTGGACGCTTGCAGTTTTGCCTCGTCCTTTCCGCGTGTCCAAGGACCATTACTGCAGAATTTCATCTGAATAAGGAGTTAGTTGTGTTTCACAGGAACGATGTTTTCTGAACCCATGTTGACTGTGTGTCAATAGACCGTTTCCTTCGAGGTAATTCATAGTGTTCGAACACAATATATGTTCTAAAATCCTGCTGCATATCGACGTTAACGATATGGGCCGGTAATTTAGTGGATTACTGTTACTACTTTCTTGAATATTGGTGTGACCTATGCAACTTTCCAGTCTTTGGGTACGGATCTTTCGTCGAGCGAACGGTTGTATATGATTGTTAAGTATGGAACTAACGCATCAGCATACTCGGAAAGGAACCTAAATGGTATACGTTCTGGACCAGAAGATTCGCTTTTATCAAGTGATTTCAGTTGATTCACGACTCCGAGGATATTTACTTCTACGTTACTCATGTTAGCAGCTGTTCTCGATTCGAATTCTGAAACATGTACTTCGACTTCTTTTGTGAAGGCATTTCGGAAGGCTGTGTTTAGTAACTCTGCTTTGGCAGCACTGTCTTCGATAGTGTCTCCATTGTTATCACGCAGAGAAGGCATTGATTGTTTCTTGCCGCTAACATACTTCACATACGACCAGAATCTCTTTGGATTTTCTGCCAGGTTTAGAGATAGAGTTTCGTTTTGGAAACTGTTATAGGCATCTCGCATTGAACTCCGTGCTAAATTTCGAACTTCTGTAACGGATCGCCAATCTTGGGGATTTTGCGTCTGTTTAAATTTGGCATGTTTGTGTCGTTGTTTCTGCAACAGTGTTCTACCCCGTTTTGTGTACCAAGGAGGATCAGCTCCGTTGTTTGTTAATTTATTTGGTATGAACCTCTCGATTGCTGCCAATACTATTTCTTTGAATTTAAGCCACATATGGTCTACACTTGTATTATTAATTTGGAATGAGTGGAGATTGTCTCTCGGGAAGGCGTCAAGTGAATTTTTATCTGCTTTTTTGAATGGGTATATTTTTCGCTTATTTTTCGAGGATTTGGGGATTACAATATTCAGTCTCGCTACGACAATCCTGTGTTCACCAATCCCTGTATCCGTTTTGATGCTCGTTATTAACTCAGGATTATTTGTTGCTAAGAGGTCAAGTGTGTTTTCACAACCGTTTACTATTCTCGTGGGCTCATGAATTAACTTTTCGAAATAATTTTCAGAGAATGCGTTTAGCACGATTTCGCATGATATTTTATGCGTACCTCCGGAATTAAACATGTATTTTTGATAACATATCGAGGGTAAATTGAGGTCACCACCAACTATTATCGTATGAGTCGGATACGTGTTTGAATTCAAACTCAAGTTTTCTTTGAACCTTTCAGCAACTGTATCATCTGAACTGGGAGGTCGGTAGAAGTATCCAGTTATTATTTTATTCTGGTTGCCAACAAAGACCTCTGTCCATAGTATCTCACAGGAAGTATCTACTTCAATTTTGCGACAAATTAAGCTACTTGTGACAGCGACAAACACACCACCGCCAACCGTGTCTAGCCTATCATTTCGGAACACGGTTAGGTACTTTGCAAAAATTTCGGCTGAGCTTATATCCGGCTTTAGCCAGCTTTCAGTGCCTATAACGATTTGAGCATCAGTGCCTTCTATTAGCGCTTGGAGCTCTGGTACTTTCCCAACACAGCTACGACAATTTACAACTGTTATACCAATGGTTCCTGTATCTACGTTCTTCCTGTGTTCAGTCTTCACCCTTTGTGACTGAAGCCCGGCTTGTGGTTTACCGAGACCCTCTGACCTAAAAAACCGCTCAGTCCACTCCACACGGCCCCTGATACCCGTGTAGCCGCCTCCTGCGTATAGTGGACACCTGACCTACTCAGCGGAACCCGAAACCCAACCACCCTTTGGCGCAAGTCGATGAATCTGCAGCCTACACGGTCGCAGAACCGTCTGAGCCTCTGATTCAGACCCTCCACTCGGCTCTGTACCAGAGGTCCGCAATCGGTCCTGTCTACTTTGCTGCAAATGGTCAGCTCGGCTTTCATCTTGCAAGCAAGATTGGCAGCCTTTACCACTTCTGTTAGCCGCTCGAAACCAGAGAGAATCTCTTCTGATCCAAAGTGGCACACATCATTGGTGCCGACATGAGCAACCACCTGCAGTTGGCTGCACCCTGTGCTCTTCATTTCATCTGGGAGGACCCAGTCATGACACGCTGTGGTTAAAATTTAAAGAGGCTCATTTTCAATTGAAAACCTTTTACGTTTAGAGATATGTGATGATTATTGTGTTTTATTTGACGCTATAATGTGCATTGTAAATAAATGTGACCATTCAAGAACATACGGTGCAAGAATTGTGGATTCATCCTTCCATATTTTCCTATCCCAGCCTGTATCATGAGGTATCACTGAAGACACGTCAGAAGTTCTGTAGTGCAAAATAGTAGCAGGGCATATTCTATAAAGAACTTCGCACAAAAACTGTATGCATGAGCCTTATCGATACTGTCATAGGTAACAGTTCGTTGAAACTGACAGTAGTCATTCCTCGTACGTCTTCCATTTTGTCACTGTCATGCACCTCGGGACGTAAAATTACACTGAAAAAAGTTAACTCGTGACTTGCCGAAACACAGTTCACGACAGCCTGAAACCAAACACGTATGGTGGTAAAAGTATACCCGCTCTACCACAAACCATATAGGCACGAGCCATGTGGCAAACACAATAACAGCAATCACCATCAGCATAAAAATAGAAGCTATATCCAAAAATACATCGAAATGAATCGCTCTTGTACCCAATGCCGTTGTTGGAGACTGAAAACGCTGCTAGCCCTGTAATCGCTGTAAAGAGTTTTACTTTCATTCTCAACTGTTGAAAAAAAAAACTGTATAGTCGGATTCATAAATAAAGGCCGTAAATTCAACTAAGTACGTAGGAATTACAATTACGAACAACTTAAATTGCAAGGAACACACAGAAAATGTTGTGGGGAAGACTAACCAAAGACTGCGTTTTATTGGCAGGACACTTAGAAAATGTAAGAGATCTACTAAGAAGAAGGCCTACACTACGCTAGTCCGTCGCCTTTTAGGACACTGCTGTGCGGTGTGGGATCCTGACCAGATAGGACTGACGGAGTACATCGAAAAAGTTCAAAGAAGGGCAGCACGATTTGTTTTATCGTGAAATATGGAAGAGAGTGTCACTGAAATGATACAGGATTTGGGCTAGACATCTTTAAAAGAAAGGCGTTTTCTGTTGCGACGGAATCTTCTCACGAAATTCCATTCACCAACTTTCTCCTCCGAATGCGAAAAATTTTTTGTTGACAACAACCTAAATAGGGAGAAACGATCACCACGATAAAATAAGGGAAACCAAATTTCATACGGAAAGACACAGGTGTTCGTTATTTCCGCACGTTATACGAGAATGGAATAACACAGAATTGTGAAGCTGGTTTGATGAAACCTCTGCCAGGCACTTGAATGTGATTTGCAGAGTATCTTTGTAGATGTAGATGTAGATACATGGCCATATAGTCTCAATGGTGAGTCACATGGAAAGCATCCCAAAACCAACACAGCTCAAAACAACGAATACGATAAAAAGTTTGTTACGCTAAAACTGTTCTTTACACTAATTATCGCCAGATTAAGTTTGCATAACACTTTACCCCTCAGTTCCTTAACATTTTAATAATTGGTACTACTTCTAATGCTTCAAACTCCGGACGTAAATGGTTTTAGTAAGCATCATAACTGTTCAAGTTTCTTCAATTTTGGCCATCTATGAATCACGTGAAGTAACTGCTTTCTTCCTGATTTTCAAGTTTTCGGGGAATTTCACTATGTCCGTTTCTTCTTCCGTAGGTCCATAGAGTGCTGCACTTTCTAATCTTTTTCTGAAAACACCAACTTCCAAATCTTGTTTGAAATTTCTGCTTTCGTAACTTTATTTTTTGCTAAGTCTTTTCAGTTTCCTGAATCATCATATTCGTGTTTCATAATTTTTGTTGAAGCATTTTACTATGTTCTCTCTAAGCATAGGACCATATACCGAAAGTTTTCTTTTCTTGAAATAATCAGATGGATTTCGACTTTGCAGATATTTTCGTTACGTCTTGTCATCCAAGGACTCCCAGCTTTTATTGGACCGAGTATTTTTCGTACTGCCTTCTTTTCCCAATTCTCCTCCTTTTCACTTTCATCCTTTTTGCTGGGGACTAAAAATTCCGCTGCACAAAGATACTCCGATTTTATGACCATGTTATAACGTTGTATTATCCCTTTTACGGGGAGTTATTTTTTATTGTAAATATCCTTCGCTCATTGATAGCTATTTCCATATCCAAGTCTGTAATTTTGTTAGCGTTTTTATCTGGACCATTTGGCTGCATTACTCCGCTAAATACTTGATTTTGTTAACTTTGTTGATCTACCATATTTTTTGCTTGGGAATTAAGCTTTTTTTTAATGTGCATTGTGAATTCTGTCTTCGGAGGAATTTCTTAATCCAGCCTTTTGTGCCGTCGATTTTAACACTCTGAATTGAGTGACATCATATCTGTTATTTTTTTATATTAAATTTGGTCCTGTATGGTGAACGAACGGTTACGAGATCCATCGACTGTCGCAAAGAGCTCTGGTGTTTTGCTATCGTAACTGCATCGCAGTGCAGCGTCCAAGGCCCAATGAATCACTAATCTGTGTGTGAAACCTCCATGTGAGAGCTGTCTCATTACTGGTTCCATTTCTTGATATGATGGATGTATTCCATATTTGTTAACTGACGTTTTATTTTACTTATTATTGTTGTGTTTAGGCGTCAGTGTTCTTACTGGGGTGGTGCCAGTCACGACTTCTTCTCCTTGTCAACCCATTCATCTCAAAGGGGCATGTACATCCAACATCCTCAGTACTTGCTGCGCGTATTTTAATCTTTCTCGCCTTCTCAGATTTTAGACTTTAAAGTTCCATATATCACCATGGAATCTCTTACCTGATGCATAAAAAGCATTTTCTGTCGTCCTTCCGTTCTTCTGTAAGTTTTTCCTGGATATTCATTTCACACCGATACTACAGAGAAACCCAAATTTCTTATCTTATCAGTCCATCTAATGTTCAGTTTCCTTCTGTTCAGTTTCCTTCTCTAATACCGCTTTTCGTATAGTTCGATTCTGTTTTTCTCTGGTTTCCATACATTCCATTTTCCACTTCAGAACAGTGCTGCCCTCCAAACATTAATTCTTGAGCCGTGGCGGCTCGGTTTGCTGGCCTAACTAACTCCGATAGCGGTATCGATAGTCACCTCCCTTGTGACTTGTTCTTGGTTTTCCTGGTTGAGGTTTGGAGGCTCGGCGCGGCGGAATGGGTTGTAAACGGCACGTGATGGAAGAAGGAGGGCTCGAGCAGCAGTGCATGGCGGCGGGATTTGGTTGGGCGGATTTGGGTCTGACAACGCATGTACCCAGCTGGATCGCCGAGCGACTTGTCGCAATTTGGGCAGCCGCTAAAGAAGGTGACGAAGGTCGTGCTCTGGAGCTCTGGTGATGGGGGCCACTTTCTGTTATTTGAAGATCACTTAAAAGGATATTTCACGTAATTCACGGTGGGGAGATTGCACCGTAACATACTGCCCATGGATATTCTAGCCCGAAGTTTTTATTGTTTAAAGGAAAATTGGCGCAATGTTATTGTCTTTTTCAGTGAATTATATGCATTTGTTTGTTCTGCAGTGTGTCTTGGCTTGAGAGTGACCAACTGCTAGTTGTTAGTGCGTCTTCTTTGAAGCCACGTGATTCTATTAATTGGTAAACCGCTTGTGTGCACCCGCTTGGAATGCGATACTACGAATTGAAGTGGTATCACCGGTGAGTGGCACTGTAATCGGTGTCAATGCCATGGTACTGTATCAGGTAATGGGCATGAATTTGAAATTTAATTATCATTTAGTAAAGTGCATTTATTCTAACCCACGTTGATGTATCTTAGTCATAATTGAATTACGTAGGGCTACAACTGAGTAAAATTTTCTGCTTGGCTTAAGCTCACCTTAACTAGTGTTTCTTCAGACATTTTAGTTATACCTGTTAATGCCTCAGGGGGTTTAACTGCAACTGCTCTATTTGTACCTGCACCTTGTCAGTTACATGTACTCGCTTATCATCTTACCTATAAAGAGCAGATGTATTTATTGCATGCGATAGAACCCATTCTGATTTTGTCTGCCAATGTTAGCGTGTTTCCCCTGATCCGATTAAAAGCCTTGGGAAGGCGTATATATAAGTTTATTTATGTCTGGGTATATTTGTTTTATCTAAGGCAAAAATGGTTCAAATGGCTAGAACTTAGAACTACTTAAACATAACTAACCTAAGGACATCACACACATCCATGCCCGAGGCAGGATTCGAACCTGCGACCGTAGCAGTCTCGCGGTTCCGGACTGAAGCGCCTAGAACCGCACGACCACCGCGGCCGGCTTTTATCTAAGGTTACGAGTTGTATTTACCTCGCTAAAGCGAGTCTCATTTGTAGTGAATATTCTGTTATTGTTTGCGATTTATGTTCACATACGATAGCGAAACATGCGGGTCTACCTTTTTTGAAGCCGTGACTTCTGGGCCGCTACCTTGGCGCCACCCTGCTCAACGCCCGAGGTCTAAGTTAATGACGCGTGAGCGCTTTGCCGCGTCGTCTGTCATACCTAGCAAAAGTTGAGTAGTTGTCTTGTTCCTTGGAACTATACGTGGGCTGAGGGACTGTCGCCTGTGTTGTAGGCTATGGAGTTTAGCGGGATTAACTCATGAACTTTTGTAAATTCAGATTTCATTCTTACTGTTCATAAAATCAGATGCTTTGTGTTTATTGAATACTATTTCCCTTTGCTTATATTGGTTAATTTCAGTAGTTTGTCACCTTATACGTCACTATAGTTATGATGGATTCATGTTGCTATTAATCTGTAATTTAATTGATCAATATGTTTTCTTAAATAAATGTTAATTTGGTTAAAAAGACGAACTATCTGATGGGTCTACCTACCATGTGTTGATGTTTGATCTTTTCCTATCCTGAACCTGTTACCTGGGTTTCAATTCTCATACACAAATGCATGATTTCGAGGCGATAAAAATTTATCGAGCTTCCAGGCCCTTCAAGTGGTCCCATTGTGATTACAATTATGTCGCCGACTTACAGACTCGCGAAACATCTGGCCAGCCGCCTTACTCCGTACTTTGGTCACTCTGTGCACCACATCAACAATTATACGACCGACATCTTCAGTCGAATTAAATGCCTCCGTCTCGGTGAAAGAGATATTATAGCCAGATTCTTTCACCGCGTTGCCATCGGAGATTCTACAGATCTTCCAGTTATTTGACGAAACTGTTACGGATTTAATGATGTACAGTCTGACTTGGTCATTTTTGTTGTATGATGGAGAAGATTTTAACCAGACGGAGAGCGAGGCGTTGGGGAGCCCGTTAGCTCGAGTTGTAGTCAACCTATTTCTGGAGTATTTCGAAGATATCGTCCTGGAAACGGCTCCCGCAAACCTGGTTGCTTTTATCGTCAAGTCGATGACACTTCCACTGTCTGATCTTATAGACGTGAGAGGCTGGGAGAATTCTTGGAACTCATCAAAACTATCTATGACATCAAGTTCACGATGGACGTAGAGACACATGGTGCGTTGCCACTCTTTGACGTCATCGTCCGCCGGAAAGAAAACGCGAGCCTCAGCGACAGTGTTTACCGGTAACCCACTCACACGTGATGATATCTGCATGCTAACAGCTATCAGCCTCCGTCGCAGAAACGTTGCGTTCTGAGGACCTTGGTGCATCGAGCTGAAGCCGTCTTAGACGTTGAAAGCTTGGGAACTGAGCCACCTAAGGAATATAGTGAAGGAAACAATCTCTACATTTCGTAAGCCACACGTAAGCAGAAGGACCCAGAGGAGGACTTGAAGGAGCTTGCTTTCTTACCGATCAGTAGGTCAGCAACAGGAAAAATTAGGAGCCTCCTAAAGAGTCTACTAGGTCTTCAGGGCTCCAGCGAAATTTCGGCAGCTCATGAGGCCACTGAAAGACGAATTAGGCCTCAGGTGCCCGGAGTGTATAAAGTACCGTGAGCGGGTGGACCGTCTTACGTCGGACACACTGTGCGTGCTATTAAACAGCGCTGTGTGAACAGAACAGATGTTTTTGACTTCGGTACCCTGAGAAATCAGCGTTGGCGGAGCTTAGGTCATAAGTCTTCTGAGTGGTTTGATGCGCCATTTGCCAACCTCTTCATCTCACAGTAGCATTTGCAACTTACGGCCTCAATTATTTGCCCAATGTGTTCCTATCCTTGTCTTCCTTTGCATGTTTTACCCTCTGCAGCTCATTCTTGTATTGTAGACATTATTCCCTGATGTCTTAGATGAAGTCCTATCATCCAGTCCCTTCTTAATGTCAATGTTTTACATATATTCCTCTCCTCCCGAATTATGCGAAGAATCTCCTCATTCCCTAATTCCTTAGTTTAGCAGTCAATATAATTTTAAACATTTTTCTGTAGCGCCACATCTCAAGTGCTTCGATGTTCTTCTGTTCCGGTTTTCCCACAGCCTGTGTATCACGACCATAGAATGCTGTGTTTCAAACGTACATTCTCTGACTTTTCTTCTTCAAATTAAGGCTTACGTTTGATACTGTAGACTTCTCTTGGCCAGGCATGCCTTCCTTGCCAGTGATATACTCATTTTTATGTCCTCCTTACTCTGCCTTTCATGGGTTACTTTGCTCCCTAGGTACCAATGTACTTCAACTTCATCTACTTCGCGATCACAAAGCCTGGTGTTAATTTCTCGTTCTTCGCAATCCTGCTCCCACTCAGTACTTTCGCCTTCCTTCGATTTCCTCTCAGTCCGTGTTCTGTACTCGCTAGGCTGTTCATTTCACTCAACATATCCTTCTAATTCTTGTTCACTTTCTCTGATGACAGCAATGTCATAATCAAATCTTACCATTGATATCCTTTCATTTTGATTTCTAATTCCACTCTTGAATCTCTCTTTCATATTCGTCATTGCTTCCTCGATGTATAAATTGAACAGTAGGGGTGAAACATTACATTCTCGTCTTACACCCTTTTCTGTCCAAGCATTTCAATCTTTCTGTTCCACTCTGTTTGTACCCTCTTGGTTCTGGTACATATTGTACATTACCCGTCTTCCTCTATAGCTTACCCCTATTTCTCTTATAATTTAGAGAATCTTGCTTTCTTACCGATCAGTAGGTCAGCAACAGGAAAATTAGGAGCCTCCTAAAGAGTCTACTAGGTCTTCAGGGCTCCAGCGAAATTTCGGCAGCTCATGAGGCCACTGAAAGACGAATTAGGCCTCAGGTGCCCGGAGTGTATAAAGTACCGTGAGCGGGTGGACCGTCTTACGTCGGACACACTGTGCGTGCTATTAAACAGCGCTGTGTGAACAGAACAGATGTTTTTGACTTCGGTACCCTGAGAAATCAGCGTTGGCGGAGCTTAGGTCATAAGTCTTCTGAGTGGTTTGATGCGCCATTTGCCAACCTCTTCATCTCACAGTAGCATTTGCAACTTACGGCCTCAATTATTTGCCCAATGTGTTCCTATCCTTGTCTTCCTTTGCATGTTTTACCCTCTGCAGCTCATTCTTGTATTGTAGACATTATTCCCTGATGTCTTAGATGAAGTCCTATCATCCAGTCCCTTCTTAATGTCAATGTTTTACATATATTCCTCTCCTCCCGAATTATGCGAAGAATCTCCTCATTCCCTAATTCCTTAGTTTAGCAGTCAATATAATTTTAAACATTTTTCTGTAGCGCCACATCTCAAGTGCTTCGATGTTCTTCTGTTCCGGTTTTCCCACAGCCTGTGTATCACGACCATAGAATGCTGTGTTTCAAACGTACATTCTCTGACTTTTCTTCTTCAAATTAAGGCTTACGTTTGATACTGTAGACTTCTCTTGGCCAGGCATGCCTTCCTTGCCAGTGATATACTCATTTTTATGTCCTCCTTACTCTGCCTTTCATGGGTTACTTTGCTCCCTAGGTACCAATGTACTTCAACTTCATCTACTTCGCGATCACAAAGCCTGGTGTTAATTTCTCGTTCTTCGCAATCCTGCTCCCACTCAGTACTTTCGCCTTCCTTCGATTTCCTCTCAGTCCGTGTTCTGTACTCGCTAGGCTGTTCATTTCACTCAACATATCCTTCTAATTCTTGTTCACTTTCTCTGATGACAGCAATGTCATAATCAAATCTTACCATTGATATCCTTTCATTTTGATTTCTAATTCCACTCTTGAATCTCTCTTTCATATTCGTCATTGCTTCCTCGATGTATAAATTGAACAGTAGGGGTGAAACATTACATTCTCGTCTTACACCCTTTTCTGTCCAAGCATTTCAATCTTTCTGTTCCACTCTGTTTGTACCCTCTTGGTTCTGGTACATATTGTACATTACCCGTCTTCCTCTATAGCTTACCCCTATTTCTCTTATAATTTAGAGAATCTTGCTTTCTTACCGATCAGTAGGTCAGCAACAGGAAAATTAGGAGCCTCCTAAAGAGTCTACTAGGTCTTCAGGGCTCCAGCGAAATTTCGGCAGCTCATGAGGCCACTGAAAGACGAATTAGGCCTCAGGTGCCCGGAGTGTATAAAGTACCGTGAGCGGGTGGACCGTCTTACGTCGGACACACTGTGCGTGCTATTAAACAGCGCTGTGTGAACAGAACAGATGTTTTTGACTTCGGTACCCTGAGAAATCAGCGTTGGCGGAGCTTAGGTCATAAGTCTTCTGAGTGGTTTGATGCGCCATTTGCCAACCTCTTCATCTCACAGTAGCATTTGCAACTTACGGCCTCAATTATTTGCCCAATGTGTTCCTATCCTTGTCTTCCTTTGCATGTTTTACCCTCTGCAGCTCATTCTTGTATTGTAGACATTATTCCCTGATGTCTTAGATGAAGTCCTATCATCCAGTCCCTTCTTAATGTCAATGTTTTACATATATTCCTCTCCTCCCGAATTATGCGAAGAATCTCCTCATTCCCTAATTCCTTAGTTTAGCAGTCAATATAATTTTAAACATTTTTCTGTAGCGCCACATCTCAAGTGCTTCGATGTTCTTCTGTTCCGCTTTTCCCACAGTCTGCGTATCACGACCATAGAATGCTGTGTTTCAAACGTACATTCTCTGACGTTTCTTCTTCAAATTAAGGCTTACGCTTGATACTGTAGATTTCTCTTGGCCAGGCATGCCTTACTTGCCAGTGATATACTCATTTTTATGTCCTCCTTACTCTGCCTTTCGTGGGTTACTTTGCTCCCTAGGTACCAATGTACTTTAACTTCATCTACTTCGCGATCACAAAGCCTGATGTTAATTTCTCGTTCTTCTCAATCCTGCTCCCACTCAGTACTTTCGCTTTCCTTCGATTTCCTCTCAGTCCGTGTTCTGTACTCGCTAGGCTGTTCATTCCGCTCAACATATCCTTCTAATTCTTGTTCACTTTCTCTGATTACAGCAATGTCATAATCAAATTTTACCATTGATATCCTTTCATCTTGATTTCTAATTCCACTCTTGAATCTCTCTTTCATATCCGTCATTGCTTCCTCGATGTATAAATTGAACAGTAGGGGCGAAACATTACATTCTCGTCTTACACCCTTTTCTGTCCGAGTATTCAATCTTTCTGTTCCACTCTGTTTGTACCCTCTTGGTTCTGGTACATATTGTACATTACCCGTCTTCCTCTATAGCTTACCACTATTTCTCTTATAATTTAGAGAATCTTGCACGATTTTACGTTGTCGAATGGTTTTTCCAGGTTGATAAATCCTATGAACGTGCTCTGATTTTTCTTCACTCTTGCTTCCATTATCATGCGCAACGTGAGAGCTGTCTGTCTGGTGGCCTTACCTTACCTAACGCCAAACTGATCATCACCTAACAGAACATAGATTTTCTTTTCCATTCCTCTGTATATTATTCTTGTCAATAACTTGGATGCATTAGCTGTTAACCTGACCGTGCCATAAACCTCGGCCGGCCGTGGTGGCCGAGCGGTTCTAGGCGCTACAGTCTGGAACCGCGCGATCGCTACGGTCGCAGGTTCGAATCCTGCCTCGGGCATGGATGTTTGCGATGTCCTTAGGTTAGTTAGGTTTAAGTAGTTCTAAGTTCTAGGGGACTGATGACCTCAGAAGTTAAGTCCCATAGTGCTCAGAGCCATTTGAACCATTTGATAAACCTTGCACTTGTCAGCTCTTGCAATCAAGGGAATTCTGTGGATGATCAGTTTCACTCAATCTATACACCAATGTGAACAGTCGTTTTGTTTCTATTTGCCCTCAATGATTTTAGAAATTGTGATGGAATGTTATCTGTCCCCTCTGTCTTGTTTGGTCTTAAGTCGTCCAAAACTCTTTTAAAATCTAATATTAGAGTCCTGTCTCATTCCTGTCAACTCCTGTTTCTTCTCCAATCACGTAACCAATCAAGTTCCTCCCCTCATAAAGGCATTCCACCTATACGCTCTCTCGTTTGAATTTAAGAGTAGAATTCCTATTTAATTCTTAATATTGTACAATCCTTTCTTTTAATTTCACAGAAGGCTGTTTTGGCTTTTCTATACGCTGAGTCAGTCTTTCCGACAATCACTCCTTTTTCGATTTCTTCACGTTTTTTCTTTAGACATTTCGTCTTCTCTCCTCTTCACTTCCTGTTTATTTCATTCCTGAGTGACTTGTATTTCTATACACCTGAATTTCTATGAAAATTTTTATACTTACTTCTTTCTTCGATCAACTGAAGTGTTTCTTCTGTCATGCACGGTTTCTTCACACTTACCTCCCTTGTACCTACGTTTTTCTTTCCAGCTCCTGTGACTGCCATTTTTAGAGATGTCCATTCCTCTCCAACTGAAATGCCTACTGAGCGATTTACTGTCACTGTGTCTACAGCCTCAGAGAACTTTAAGCGTATTTCCTTATTTCTTTGCGCATTGATTCTTCCTTATTATTGTCTCAAACTTCAGCCTACTCTTCATCAGCTGTGGTCTGAATCTGTATCCCCTTCTAATTATGCCTTATAATCCAGTACCTAATGTTGAAACCTCTGCCTGTCCACGATGTAATATAACTGATATATTCGTGTATCTACCGACATTTTCCAAGAATACTTTCTCCTCTTGTGATTCTTGAACAGAGTATTCGCTATTACTAGCTAATGTTTAATGCAGAACGCAATTAATCTTTTACCATTCTCATTCCTACAACCAAGTCCATATCCTACCGTAACACTTCCTTTTACTCCCTCGCCTACAACCGTTCCAATCCTGCATGACTATTACGTCTTCCTCTCCTTCACGTACTGAATCACTCGTCCATTATCCTCATATACTATCTGTTCATCTTCTGATAGTGACGTCGGAACGTATACATGAAATATTGTTGTCGGTGTTGGTTTGCTGTCGATTCTGATGAGAACGACTCTACCGCTGAAATGTTCAGTGTGACTCACTCTCTGTTCTACCTTCCTATTCATAACGAATTCTGCTCTCGCTATAGCATTTTCTGCTACTTTTAATATTACCTTATACTGGCCTGATCAGAAGATTTTGTCTGCTTCTCATTTCACGTCACTAGCCCGCACTATATCTAGAGTGCTCCTTGTATTGAGATATTTTAGCTTCCCAATCACGTTCACACTTCTGACAGTCCAAGCTCCGACTCGTAGGACGTTATCTT
This sequence comes from Schistocerca cancellata, assembly GCF_023864275.1. Taxonomy (NCBI): domain Eukaryota; kingdom Metazoa; phylum Arthropoda; class Insecta; order Orthoptera; family Acrididae; genus Schistocerca; species Schistocerca cancellata. Next base: position 312,380,616 of record NC_064630.1, on the reverse strand, counting down.
TTCGAGCTGATTATGCAATTTTTTTCTTAAGCTCACCTCTCACTTTGCGGTCCCGTCCCAGAGGTACGAAAGACACTGCCCCCTTTCTTTTCGTCTTTACTATCAGATGGACTTGGTACTTCAATGAACGCTCAGATGACCATAGATAAGATCATCACGTAATACGGGCTTCAAATTGAAGAATAAATAATTATTATAAACAAAACTAAAGAAAGGTTGCGAACAACCAGGGGGGTAACTGAATTTCTTTTTCATACGTGTTAAAGGAAGAAAAGTGAACAAAACAAAGCTCCAAATGACTGGGCACCACAAACAGAAAAGTATGAAAGACCACAGGGAAATTTCACCAACACTCTGTCAACTAAAGACAAGAAGAAGGATAATCATGAAAAGTGCTCCATAACATGGCAACCACCGCCATTTACATTATGACGTCTCCAGATACGGTGCAAGACACAGGGATCAGGACACTCTCTGCTTCAACGACATATGGAATGTATAGACCCACGAGCCAGACAATTGTATTCCTTTTCGTCTGAGGAAGAAAGGATGCATCAGGACAAATAAGAAATGCATCCGAAAAAGCAGATTCAGGCCCTCGGGAAAGAAAAGCCATCTGTCGGCAGATCCAGAGCCGATGATCTCGTCCACAACAGACAAGCCATTGGAGAAAGGTACCAGCTTGATGATATTCGTCAGATTGATCAGTCAGGCGATGTTCTATGGGAAAAAGATGTTCGCCGGTCAGCATCAAACGATGAATAAGCCTGCGCCACGAGGAAGTGATCTCTGTCGTTAATACATGAAGACTAAAATGAGATCCGACGGTTTTCCAGGGTGATGACAGGGAAGCTATTTCAACAGGGGAGAGGTAAGAGGGTTCACCCTAATGTATCCATTCCGGTAGTGAGGTGCGTCTTTGAAAGGATATCGGCACCTAAGAAATGACAGTAATAAAGTGTTCGCGGATATGTCGTAATTTAGTCTTAAATGCATTCAACATCGAATGAGAGGAGTCAGAATGACTGGCTGGAGACAGGAAATAAACGAAGTTTAATGGAATACGGCGCTTGTGTACATATTAAGACACTGCGACTTACACACAAGATGGACGCTTCCACTTAATTATCGAGAAGACTTAATTCTCCGAGCTTATGGGGCCTGACCACTACTTCATACCGAACTCGTAAGATTGTCTTCGGCACATAGGTATTTTGAGTCTACGGGCCATTATCGCAGGAAGCGAGAATTTCTGTGCAATGTAATACACTTTACCGAAACATGGGTGTCTAAGACCAGCATTCGATGAATAAGAAAGAGCAGGGTTTAACGTCCGATCGACATCGAAGTCAATAGATGTGTCCGCGCTACGTGTAGGAGGCTAAGGGAACGGCGTTCGTGCTCAAGAATCACTCCCTGAACACGAATCGTGACCTCTCGACAGTTGAGGGCCTTCATTTTGGTCGGGTTGTGATCCATTATGATCCGTGAAGCGTTGCAGCAATCGACCACAGTCGCCCAGGAATTGCCACATTATTGAAGCCTCGCAACAGAGCCCGTAATGATAGCTGAAACTAAGAGACAGATCTTGTGACCGGATAACGCATTTAAAATCGCCACTCAATAGAATCTTTGTTAGGGATTTACAAAGTAGATATGTGACTTCCCATTTGAAGAGGTTGAAAAATTAGCCAACAAGTTGCAAATAAAGGTTTATTACCCCTTGACCATGGTTTCGATATTTGTAAAAATCTGTTCTTCAGAAGTAGTGGCCCTAAAATGTATACACCAGTTTTAAAATCTTTTTTTGTGTCTGCACCAAAGTCTTACATAAACTGTCGCCAAACGGTGAGACGGAGTTTGGAACCAGTTCTGTTAATATTTAAAATGAGAAACGTATATGCTTATACAGAGAGTTGAACCGATGCAAAAACTACAAATTTACAAAACCGCCATCAGACGGAGCTATGCACCAGCATTCATGGCAGAATCAGTGGACGAAACGGAGGGAGAAGAAATGGGAATATCTCCCCCATCTTCCAACTGTTTCTTCTTCCGTGATGTGATTCTCTCAGGCTGGATACGTTGTTTACTGCGGCTCCTCGGAATTGCCGCTACCTCATGCAACGCACAGGATGCAAAATGTCCGTTTCACACCGAGGGGTAGAGACCTCTGCATCCCACTTGTCGAGAGAAATGGGTGTGCATAAGGAGATTTGTTTAATAACGACGGGATTCTTCTGACTTGGGAATGAATCAGGTTATGCACATCAAAGGGCTGCGACACGAAGGCCAAGAAAAGAAGCGGCAGAAGTAACCTGGGAGGCTGAGCAACAAGAGAGGTATCGGATACAGCCCGAGGAGGCAAATGGGATCCTGAAACTAACATCTTAACAGGTGGCTCCTACAGGGTGGCCTCAAAGACGGAATAATCGCCAGGTGAATTATCAGTAACCATCTAATCTGTTGGAGAAGCACCCATCTCCACAAACTCAGGCCGGAGAAGAGAGTCCTCCAATGGAGAGTCAAGGGAAAAGGCTCGTCAGCTGGACCACTGTCCTGCATCTCCAATGCTTGTTTTGGACAACATGGACCGGTATCGCAGAAGTGACGACAGTGAGGTCCTTACTTGTGGCCAGCGGGGAAAATCACGAACATTATCCCACAAAGGTACACTCTGAATGCAGGTAACCTGGAAGTGATGCTGAGCAGACCCGAGTTTTCTTCGAGTGCGTCGTATATCTCTGTAAGGAAGGAGGATGGACCTCAGAAAACTGTCATCTACCTGGGTTCATAGTCTATGGTGGTAGGTTCCTATGGGACCAAACTGCTGAGGTCATCGGTCCCTAGGCTTACACACTGCTTAATCTAACTTAAACTAACTTACGCTAGGGACAACACACATGCCCATGCGTGATGGAGGTCTCGAACCTCTGACGGAGGGAGCCGCGCGAAGCGTGGCAAGGCACCTCAATCTACCTGCGACAGAGGATTAAAACCCACATCATTTGTATATATCACTTCCGCATTCGTCAAAAGACCCATGCTAGTGGGACCATCATTGTGAGTAAAGGGGACCTGAGAACCGTGACGAATAGCATTCCTTCACCCTGAAGCGAGCCAAGAAATTTAACAACGACACATTATTTAGAACCAAGGTACGCAGTATGCAATTGATCCACGGTGGTTCTAATCTTACCCACAGTCTGTGCTGTATGTCTAAAGAGCCGGGCTGCCATGCTGTGAGGGTTTATCAAAACTGAAGCTGACAGTACCTGGGAACCACATTGGACATCCTGGCACATGACAACGCCGCATCAGGAAGGGCTGCACAACACCAGACACTAGGGGCAAACAGCAATGTGACGCGCACAAGGACTCACCTGACACTGAACGGAAAACAACAAGCCACGCAGCGCTACGGCAGAGGCGGAAGACAACCTGCTCGCCCGACGCGCGAAGCGGGAATGATCCCCTCGATTATGCGCTCCTTATAAGTCGGGTGATGCTGAGGGAATTAGATTGGGAAATGAGACACTTAAAGTGGTAAAGGAGTTTTGCTATTTGGGGAGCAAAATACCTGATGATGTTCGAAGTAGAGAAGATATAAAATGTAGGCTGGCAATGGCAAGGAAAGCGTTTCTGAAGAAGAGAAATTTGTTAACATCGAGTACAGATTTAAGTGTCAGGAAGTCGTTTCTGAAAGTATTTGTATGGAGTGTAGCCATGTATGGAAGTGAAACATGGACGATAAATAGTTTGGACAGGAAGAGAATAGAAGCTTTCGAAATGTGGTGCTACAGAAGAATGCTGAAGATTAGATGGGTAGATCACATAAGTAATGAGGAGGTATTGAATAGAATTGGGGAGAAGAGGAGTATGTGGCACAACTTGACGAGAAGAAGAGACCGGTTGGTAGGACATGTTCTGAGGCATCAAGGGATCACAAATTCAGCATTGGAGGGCGGCGTGGAGGGTAAAAATCGTAGAGGGAGACCAAGAGATGAATACATTAAGCATATTCAGAAGGATGTAGGTTGCAGTAGGTACTGGGAGATGAAGAAACTTGCACAGGATAGAGTAGCATGGAGAGCTGCAACAAACCAGTCTCAGGACTGAAGACCACAACAACAACAACAATAAGCGACTTATATCCGCAGTCAGTGATAAGCAGTGCTTGAGGCAGTGTGAAGAGTCTCGCCACTGGACTGTGATGACTGGAAACGAGAGATTTGTAGTGACGAACCATGCTGTACACTGTGGAAAGCCGATGGGATCATTTGAGTTTGCAAGTGCTTTGAGTACGTTACTTGCCATCGAGTACTGTATGGAGGAGATGGCTTTACATTGTTTGGGGGGCGGATCTACATCTACATCTACATCTACATCTACATACATACTCCAAAATCCACCATACGGTGCGTGGCGGACGGTACCTCGTACTACAACTAGCATCTTCTCTCCCCGTTCCACTCCAAAACAGAACGAGGGAAAAATGACTGCCTATATGAGTCTGTACGAGCCCTAATCTCTCTTATCTTTGTGGTCCTTCCGCGAAATGTAAGTTTCCTGCAGTAAAATTGTACTGCAGTCAGCCTCAAATGCTGGTTCTCTAAATTTCCTCAGTAGCGATTCACGAAAAGAACGCCTTCTTTCCTCTAGAGACTCCCACCCGAGTTCCTGAAGCATTTCCGTAACACTCACGTGATGATCAAACCTACCAGTAACAAATCTAGCAGCCCGCCTCTGAACTGCTACTATGTCCTCCCACAATCCGACCTGATAGGGATCCCAAACGCTCGAGCAGTACTCAAGAATAGGTCGTATTAGTGTTTTATAAGCGGTATCCTTTACAGATGAACCACATCTTCTCAAAATTCTACCAATGAACGGAAGACGACTATCCGCCTTTCCCACAACTGCCATTACATGCTTGTCCCACTTCATATCGCTCTGCAATGTTATGCCCAAATATTAAATTGACGTGACTGTGTCAAGCGCTACACTACTAATGGAATATTCAAACACTGCGGGATTCTTTTTCCTATTCATCTGCATTAATTTACATTTATCTATATTTAGAATTAGCTGCCATTCTTTACAGCAATCACAAATCCTGTCCAAGGCATCTTGTATCCTCCTACAGTCACTCAACGACGACATCTTCCCGTACACCACAGCATCATCAGCAAACAGCCGCACATTGCTATCCACCCTATCCTGTGCTTAGGGTGCGATCCGCTTACTCCGCTTAAGATAACGCGGAAAGATTTAAATACAGATTACAGATTTGTGTACTGCCATAGTAGAGGAACAGACTGAAGATGATGTTTGTAGCAGAATGACAGTATATGATTTCAAAAAAGAAAATCCGTGACCTGTTAAGAACTGGTTCCAGATCCTCATGGAAGACTTTTGGGATGGGAACATCACGCCGTTAATGAGTGTCTGAATACGTTTCATTAGATACTGTAAGTTTTGGACAGAAATACAAGGACCGTCATCCACTGATAAGATAATAGATCGCTAGGAATTCAAATCAAATGCCTCCTTGAGATTCATATGATGGAAATAAACGGAGCGTAAGTTTTGAATCGTGGACGAAGCTACAACAAGTTCTTATTCTCGTGTAACTGTTAGGCAGAATTTCCGTCGTGGCACATTATAGCGGGACAAAGGGGTTAGGAGGGCGGGTCGGCTGTGCCGGTTTGATCAAAGGATCAGTGTTCGGCGCGCTGTCCGGGCCTTGGGCTGCAGAACGCGCTGGCAAACAGTCGCCGCGGGGCGGGCGTGGTAGGAGCCGGCCGAGTCCCGCCCCGCGCAGAGTCGCACCCACCTCCCCCCCTCCCCATCCTCCCTCCCCCCTCCCCACCCACCCGAGCCGGCAAACATTGACACAGATCTGGCGGCGCGCGGCGCACAGCTGCGGCCTGCGTGGGAGTAGGCGTGGGCCTAGGGTCCCAGCCAAAGGCTGTATACCAGGACTCGCGGACAGGTCTGAACTTTGGAAACGTTAACTCTTTCGCCTAAAAGTAATGGCCAACTCGGCCGTTACCATCAGGCGCGCCGAAGGTGGTGGCCGGTGTAAAAAAAAAAAAAAAAAAAAAAAAATTGCAACGCTAGGCGGGTAGAAGGTATCGAAAAATTACTTATTGAGCATTAGCGACCTGCCCCTCCTTCGCATGGGGGGCACGTGAATGATGAGCCAACGATTGCATTCCTTCTCTTCTGCGGCGCTGCGTCCAGCAAAATAGGCAGAGTCTTGAGAAGACGAGCTATCAGATCAATTTTCCGACCTTTTAACAAGATAAAGCAATGCTACCCCTTTTGAGGACAATCTCCGCCTCAGGATTCCCGAAATTTACAACATCCCATGTGAACGCAGAATCAGTTACATTCGAATTAAAAGCGGTGAGCTGGAAAAATCTGCAGTTGCTCAGCACAGTCTCACAGACAATCATAACATACCGTCTGAAGAAACAAAAGTTTTGTCCCAGGCACCCACATACTCAGACTATAATTAAAGAGGCTGTAGCAAATGTGAGAGAAACCTTGATCCCTGACGAAGGAAATAATCTTAGCGGTGCATGGAAGTGAGTTCTCGATGCGAAGAAGGACCATACACAGGGTGAGTCGCGTAAGACGTAACACCCCCATTATTCCGTTGGCGATTGGACGTATCGACAAGCGGTGTTCGGAGAATCATAGCCGACTATGGGGCATATACTTTGGTACATGCATAATAATCACAACGTTTATATTGACCGAGATAATGAGGCAAGTACATGTTTTTTAAATGGGACGCTATACTTTTTTTTACCATCATTCGAACCCTCTGGAAAAGACACGTATAGTGATGTAACGCATGTTGCTATTGTGATTCAAAATTCGCTTAAAAGACGGTGGGAAATATTGTACGACTGAAGGTCGAGGCGGTCGGAAGCGGCTGCAGACTGTAAACACGCCTCGCGCGACCCGCAGGCCGAGTTGCCGTGCTCTATGCGGCATGTACGGCCTACGCTACGTAGGTACATCCTCATCCACCATCTTTTAAGCAAAGTTTGAATCGCAGTAGCAACATGCGTTGCATCACTATACGCGTCTTTTCCAGAGCGTTCGAATGATGGTAAAAAAGTATAGCGTCCCATTTAAAAAACATGTACTTGCCTCATTATCTCGATCAATATAAACGTTGTGATTATTGTGCATGTACCAAAGTATATGCCCCATAGTCGGCTATGATTCACCGAAAACCGCATGCCGATACGTGTAATCGCCCCCGGAATAAAGGGGGTGTTAGGTGTTACGCGACTCACCCTGTATATTCGTCGCAATGTTTACGCTACGGCGAGAGCAGTGGCGCCACCAGCGCAGACACTGATACCGTCTGCGTCAGCATTACTTAACTACCGACCAATCAGAAGCCGTATTTCGGCTGTATAAGGCCACCACAGCAGCGATTTTGACATCCAGTTGCTCCTAAAGATGACTATGGTCGAAATCGTCGAGAGCTGGAGGTTATAGCCTGAACAAACGCGCCAAGAGGTCCGAGACTGTATTAGACAACAGTACCGTCGCGAAAGACGTCGTTCTCACACCGTATCAAAATCCTTAAGTAGTTTCTGAGATTAGCCTTCACATCCAGATAGATAAACGCAGCTCAACACTACTTATAATACGCTTACAAAATCGCCATGTAATAATTATCCGTTGGGACCGAAATCGGTAGATATGATACACATGTACAGACAAAGAAATGATTAAAATTTCAGAAAAACAAAATGATTTATTCAAGAGAAAGAGCTCCACAAATTGAGCAAGTCAATCACACGTTGGTCCACTTCTTCCACTTATGTAAGAAGCTATTTTGATGACAACGAAACGGTCCTGCTGTGAAAAGAAATGGCACACCAGAGTATCGTTCCTGGTTGTCGGGCTGTGTGGCGGGCGACAGCCATGCTGGAATCCCACTCCAGACCGGGTTCTCTCCAGGCATGTCTTCAGCCTGGAATTTCATTGATTCATTGACTGGCGAAGAACTGAGTGATGAGTCCTTCATTGAATTGAGCCTCAATGACCATCAAACACGTGTCCGGAGACACGACAGACAGAGGTTGGGTACCAACTTCAATGTCGCCCGCCATACGGCTCAAGAATCGGGAGCGATGGTCTGTGGTTATAGTTCATTTAATAGCAGGGCCCTTTCGGCTTTCCACCGCTGCACCCTTACAGTACAGCGGTACGTCGACGACATTCTACTCCACGTTTGTAGGCCCTTCATGGCAAGCCATCCTGGGCTTACTTTTCAGCAAGATAATTCCCTCCCGCACACGGCGAGAGTTCTAGTTTTTGTCTTCATACTTGCCAAACCCTGTCTTGGGCAGCAAGGTCCCCGGATCTGTCCTCAGCTGGAAAGTTTGGAGCAATAGGGACGGGATCCTCCAACCAGCTCGGGATCTTGACAATATAACGTATCAGTTCGATAGAATTTAGCACGATGTCTTTCAGAAGGACGTCCAATAGCTCAGCCAATTAGTTCCAAACCAAGACTCGAACTCGGGACCTTTCCTTTCGCGGGCAAGTGCTCTGCCAATTGAGCTACCCAAGCACGAATCTCGCCCCGTCCTCACAACTTTACTTCTGCCAGTACCTCCTCTCCTACCTTCCAAACTTTACAGAAGCTCTCTGGCGAACCTTGCAGAACTAGCGCTCCTGAAAGAAAGGATATTGCGGAGACATGGCTTAGCCAGAGCCTGGGGGATGTTTCCTGAATGAGATTTTCACTCTGCAGCGGAGTGTGCGCTGATATGAAACTTCCTGGCAGATTGAAACTGTATGCCGGACCGAGACTCGAACTCGGGACCTTTGCCTTTCGCGGACCGTAACGCTAGAGCACTACGCCCAATATAGGTACAACTCAAATTTCGTTGTTCTCTGGAGTTCGTCGGATATTCACTGCTTTTTCTGTCAGATACCGCCTTCTTTATAAGTGCTCAGATCGTAGCTCTCATAATTCCCATGTGATACGCAAATGGCAGTTAAATTTGGAAGTTATAAATATTTATATTTCAAGCTCATCATTATTTAGCGTGATTATGGGTAGCATCTTTGATTAGTAATTAATACGTCCTCAGTCCCACATTCGAACTCCTCCACAGCTTGCATTTTGAAAAAAACAATCATCAGCATTTGTAGCCGAAGTGTTCCGGCATAAGAAGTCATCCTCATGCTGATAACGGACTTATCAAACAAGGTGGAATCAGCAATGATCGACGCCATGAAGAAGCAGAAGTCAATGGGAACCACTGAATTATACACACGTAAAGTGTTTTCACAGGACATGTGGTCTGTAACTGAAAAAATGTCATGATGGTCACTACATTGGCAAAAGATTCCGGAATAATCCCCAGTTCGTATATCCGGGAGCGGACTGCAAAGGGGGTGGTGACCAAGGGAAAAAGACTGAATAACCAACATAAGGATAACGTTCTACGAGTCGGGGCGCGAATTGTCAAAAGTTGGAAAATCCAGAAAAGGAGATGCGGAGGCTCAATGTAGATACAGTGTGGGTCAGTGGAGTGAAATGGAAAGAGGAGAACGATTTCTGGTCAGATGGGTGTAGTGTAATATGAACAGCAGCAGAGTCCGCCCCCGGTAGCTGAGTGGCCAGCGTGACAGGATGTCAATCCTAAGGGCCTGGGTTCGATTCCCGGCTGGGTCGGAGATTTTCTCCACTCGGGGACTGGGTGTTGTGTTGTCCTAATCATCATCATTTCATCCCCATCGACGCGCAGGTCGCCGAAGTGGCGTCAACTCGAAAGACCTGCACCAGGCGAACCTTCTACCCGCCGGGAGGCCCTAGCCACACGACATTTCATTTAACAGCAGCAGAAAATGGAATAACGAGAGTTAGATTTGTTATGAATAGAGAGAAGGGCAGGAAGCGTGTTATAGTGAACAGTTCATAGGGTTATTCTCATCAGAACTGACAGCAAAGCAACACCGACAACTATGTTCAGGTGTATATGCCGATGTCGAAGCTGAAGACGCAGAGAAAGTGTATGAGAATATTGAGAATATTTCAAGATATAAAGAGAGAGGAGAATTTAATGGTCATGAGGGAATGGAATGCGGTTGTAGGGGAAGAAGTAGAAGAAAAGAATACGGGAGAATTTCGGATTGGTACTAGCAATGAGAGAGGAGAAAGACTAATTGACTTCTGCAAAAAAATTCAGTTAGTAATAGTGTATACTCTGTTTGAGAATCACAAGAGGAGAAGGTATACTTGGAAAAGGCCGGAAGATTCAGGAATGTATCAGTCAGATTATGTCATGGTCAGGCAGAGATTCTGAAATCTGATAGTGGATTGTAAGTGAAATGACAGTGGACGCACCAAGATAAAGAAACAACCAAACGAGCATGGGAAAGGTGCAGGCCATTTATCACAAGTCATTTGTTACTTTTGAAGAGTCCAACAATCTTTTATTGCACAGATACCAAAAACACTAATAATATAGAAATGATTCAGGCAATTACTCCAAAATTTCTTCACTTAAACCAACTGATGATTAATTAGTTAGTTTAAAAGAAGAGAATGCAATAATTTAGTAAGGACTAAGAGGCAAGTAGTACAATCAAATATAACTCAAACATGCGCTTAGCACTGGCCAAACAATGACAGCAGTGATGGTAAAGATTCCAACATTTGACTGGCCAAACGGGGTGCTTGCATTTAATGAATTTAACGTTCAAATAGTATAGTAACATGAAACTACACAAGTCTACTATCTGACGAGCTGAGGCCCGTTAAGTATTTATATTTTCTGCAACAAATATAGGAAGAATTCTCAACACAAATATGCCATATTTGATAAATAAGAGAATCCCCTTCTGCATCATCAATTTACTGACGTGGAAAAACAATAAAATACAATTTAACAATTTGAGCATTACACCAATATTAAACTATTACGTTAAAACTAAACGTCAAACAGGGAAAACATGGAAGGCGCAGGTATGGCCGACCAGGTCTAAGTAAGATGCTTTAGAATAACGAGCACTGATGGTTAAACTAATGGCCGATTGCTACGAGATGGAAATTCATCTTATGAGGGATGCCGTAGCAAGCCAGGAGGCGGCAACGTCTCAGAGGATAAGGTGAGACGGGAAGCGCACACGTACGGAGCCCACGCGGACAGCCTACGCCCGACGAACCGGTGGGTAACAGATAACACCCCGGGGCAGCGCCTCCAAACGCTACGAACAGCTCGGAAAGCAGAGAGCAAACAAGCAGACGTAATTCATGCACAATAATCATAGAACATATGAAAACGCTCAAACCAAGGCAAGAAACTCAATGCAAGCGTGGTCCAAGCCCCAACCAAACCTTACGTATTACAACAAGAATATTACAATAAAAGGATTAATCACTTAATCTTACAATAAAATATAACAACAAATTAATGTAATAGCCAAGAAATCACAGGGTACTCAAACACATTAACTTCAGTGACTTAATGTTTGAGGGCTAACACTCAAACAGATATAATAATAAATATATTTAGAACAATAAATATTAATTTTCTTAAAGGGACAGAATCTCACCAGAGTTATGGAACTTAATTACTCAAATGAGCCAAGATTCACTGGGCCGCTTACCAGGGCCATAGGCAATTTTATAGTCGTTACATCAGTCGGGAAAGCAACTATTTCCAGTACAAATAAGACCCAATTTCAACCTCAGTGGTCACTAATACATGTTGCGCCCTAGAAAATATGAAACAACTAATTTCAGGTCCGAATGACAAGAGAAATAGACATTGAACAAGTTGCAATTAAAAGAAAATATAAAACACGTCAAATATGGCACTTAGGTAACTTCAAACAGAGGCACAAAAAGGTAAATTGAATACTTAGAGTTACGGAAAACCACAGGCAATCCTGCGTAGAAGGAGCAACTTCAACACGGGAGCACATGTGGCTTATTTCAATAGTGGTACAAGTCCATTTTTGTTCATTCTGAGATACAAGTCCTAAAGTTAAATTTAACTATTGAAATAAGCCCTTCATGTGTCAATCAAGTAACGAGTACCTTACACACAAAGGGCAGAACAGACGGCCCTAGACTATGAACAGCAGTCCAACACCCACATTAGCAACTAAGCCTCCTTAATCCAGTGTAAATCGGCTGCGTCGACATTAGATCAAAGAACTGCTGAAGAACACAAACACTCTACCGACCAACCGCCCGCTTAGACAATCGTGCTCCCGTAAGCTCCAGGAACAGCTTAGCTTGCATCACGTGTGCCTCTTGTCTCTCTCGTCCTGAGTGCGACCGACTGCCTGCCCAAGTGGTCAACAACCCGCCCCGAGAAACTACAAAACAAGAGTCGATTAACAGGCGACCGAAGCGCCACCCGACGACTAGGCAGAGAACGATCGCGCCAGTAGGTAAGGATGTAAGAAAACAGAACAAGCCGACATGGTTCAGTAACGCATACCTAAGAGCAGATATGGACTCATATCACAATTCAGTAATGATGAAGAGTAGGAAGAATCTATACGCAAAGACGTGGGATACGGAAGCACCAGAGAATGAAGAGATAGGCCTGAAGTTCTCTAACGTTATAAATACACCTATAAGGATTAGCTCTGTAGGCAGTTCGGTCAAAGAGGATTGGACATCTATAAAAACAGCAGGCACAGAAGCTCGTAAGGAAAACATAGGTACAAAGAAGGTAATTGAGAAGAAACCATGGGTAACTTCAGCCGATCGATGAAAGAAGGAAGTACAAATTGTTCAGAAAAATTCAGGAATAGAGAAATACAAATAGCAGAGTATGAAATAAATAGGAAGTGTACGGGAAATAAGGCGAAACGGTGACATAAAGCATGTGAGGAAATCGAAAAAGAAATTAAAAGCAAGTGTGATAGCATTAATAGTGCAACGGGAATTCCACTGTTAAATGCAGATGAGAGGGCAGGTAGATGGAAAGAGTACACTGAGTGCCTCTATGACGGCGAAGGTTTGTCTGATGTGATAGAAGAAGAAACAGGAGTCGGTAGGGAAGGGATATTGGATCTAGTATTAGAAGCGTTATTTAAAAGAGCTTTGGAAGGCTTAAGATGGAATTGATGATGTGTTAGGTGACGATCAGTTTGGCCTTCAGAAAGGTAAAAACACAAGAGAGGCAGTTATCACGTGGCGGTTTTCATAAGGGAAGCAATGCAAAAGAAAATTAAGACACGTTCAAAGGATTTGTCGATCTGGGAAAAGGGTTCAGCGATATTCGAAATTTTGAGGAAAGTAGGAGTAAGTCATAGGGAGGTACGTGTAACATACAACATGAACATGAGCCAAGTGGGAATGATAAGAGTGAAAGACCAAGAACGAAGTGATTGAATTAAAAAGGGTGTAAGATAGGGATGTAGTCTTTAGCTCCGACTGTTCAATCCGTGCATCGAAGAAAGGTTAAGGAGCGGAATTAAAATTCAAGTTGAAAAATATGTATGACATAATTCACTGATGACAGTTATCCTAAAAAAATTAAGAAGAATTACAGGTTTGTTGAATGGAATGAACAATCTAATGAGTGCAGAATATGGGTTGAGTGTAAATAGTAGCAAGACGAAAGTAATGAGAAGTAGCAGAAATTAGAACACCGAGAAACTTAACATCAGGTTAATGGAGTTAAGGAACTCCGTTACCTACACAGCAAAATAACCAATGACGGACGGAGCAAGAAGGACATCACAAGCAGACTAGCACTGGAAAGAAGGGCATTCCTGGCCAGGTGCAGTCTACTAGTATCGAATATAGGTCTTAACTGAGGAAGAAATTTCGGAAAATAGTCTTTGAAGCCCAACATTGTGTGGTAATGAAACATGGATTGAGGGGAAAGAAAAAAAGTAGAGTATCGAAGCATTTGAGAGCTGCAGAAGAATATTGAAAGTTAGGTAGACTGATAAGGTAAGGAATGAGGAGGTTGTCCGTAGAGTCGGCGAGGGAAGGAATATATGTAAACCAATGACAAGAAGGAGACAAAGGATGGTAGGATATGAGATAAGACATCAGGGAATGTCTTCCCCTCAAGTAGAGGTACCTGTAGAGCGTAAAAGCTGTAGAACAGGACAGAGATTAAAATGCAACCAGAAAAGAACTGAAGACGTAGGTTGAAGTCCTGCTCTAAGATGTAGAGGTTGACGCAAGTGAAAATTGGGTGTCAAGTCACCTCAAACCAGTCAGAAGACTAAAATTCTTCTTTGTGTATCAGTCTATGAATTTGTGAAAATTGTATCAAAATCCTTACGGTGATTCATTATATTAGCCGGAACGTACAGGCAGAAAGTGTGCTTGTGGACTCTAAATTTATGTATGTATGTGTATGTAAAGTCAGAAGAAAAAGACTGAAGATGGAAGAAGAAGATAGACTGTACATCATCGAGAACATATGATTGAATTTATAGGTGATTTGCAGGTGTACAGATGTGAAATATAGTACATAGAGCTTCAACCTCTGGCAGCATAAATGGTTCCAATTCATGCCGTGGGAAGATTCAAACTGACCTTGGAAGGCAGTTAAAAGTACGTCATTGGTTGCTGTTTCAATATAAGAGGGAGTTCACCAATTGTACTGCCGGCAGCTGTGGACGAGCGGTTCTAGGCGTTTCAGTCTGGAACCGCGCGACAGCTACGGTAGCAGGTTCGAATCCTACCTCGAGCATGGATGTGTGTGATGTCCTTAGATTAGTTAGGTTTAAGTAGTTCTAAGTTCTAGGGAACTGATGACCTCAGATGTTAAATCCCATAGTGCTCAGAACCATTTGAACCGTTTGAACGAATTGTACTGGCTTCATCAGCGTTAGTGAGTGGAGGTTACCAGCCTCTCAACAGCTCACGGCTAGATGTTAACAGGTGAATTATCTGGAGAACGTGGTAGCCTCGACGACTCTTAGAAACCATCTGTATCAAAGTAGGTCAGCATGGGCGACATGCAGTTGAGAGGTAGCTAAACTGGCCTGCTGGCGAAATCTCATGCTTGAATAAAGATTGGACGAAGATACTAATGACAGACAGGATGTAGCAGATATACGAAGTGTCATAAGATCAGAGATAGAAGTGATCGCAGAAGCAGCACTAACAATCTGTGCATGCTCTTTATTTATTGGTATTCTACACTCCTGGAAATTGAAATAAGAACACCGTGAATTCATTGTCCCAGGAAGGGGAAACTTTATTGACACATTCCTGGGGTCAGATACATCACATGATCACACTGACAGAACCACAGGCACATATACACAGGCAACAGAGCATGCACAATGTCGGCACTAGTACAGTGTATATCCACCTTTCGCAGCAATGCAGGCTGCTATTCTCCCATGGAGACGATCGTAGAGATGCTGGATGTAGTCCTGTGGAACGGCTTGCCATGCCATTTCCACCTGGCGCCTGTTGGACCAGCGTTCGTACTGGACGTGCAGACCGCGTGAGACGACGCTTCATCCAGTCCCAAACATGCTCAATGGGGGACAGATCCGGAGATCTTGCTGGCCAGGGTAGTTGACTTACACCTTCTAGAGCACGTTGGGTGGCACGGGATACATGCGGACGTGCATTGTTCTGTTGGAACAGCAAGTTCCCTTGCCGGTCTAGGAATGGTAGAACGATGGGTTCGATAACGGTTTGGATGTACCGTGCACTATTCAGTGTCCCCTCGACGATCACCAGTGGTGTACGGCCAGTGTAGGAGATCGCTCCCCACACCATGATGCCGGGTGTCGGCCCTGTGTGCCTCGGTCGTATGCAGTCCTGATTGTGGCGCTCAGCTGCACGGCGCCAAACACGCATACGACCATCATTGGCACCAAGGCAGAAGCGACTCTCATCGCTGAAGACGACACGTCTCCATTCGTCCCTCCATTCACGCCTGTCGCGACACCACTGGAGGCGGGCTGCACGATGTTGGGGCGTGAGCGGAAGACGGCCTAACGGTGTGCGGGACCGTAGTCCAGCTTTATGGAGACGGTTGCGAATGGTCCTTGCCGATACCCCAGGAGCAACAGTGTCCCTAATTTGCTGGGAAGAGGCGGTGCGGTCCCCTACGGCACTGCATAGGATCCTACGGTCTTGGCGTGCATCCGTGCGTCGCTGCGGTCCGGTCCCAGGTCGACGGGCACGTGCACCTTCCGCCGACCACTGGCGACAACATCGATGTACTGTGGAGACCTCACGCCCCACGTGTTGAGCAATTCGGCGGTACGTCCACCCGGCCTCCCGCATGCCCACTATACGCCCTCGCTCAAAGTCCGTCAACTGCACATACGGTTCACGTCCACGCTGTCGCGGCATGCTACCAGTGTTAAAGACTGCGATGGAGCTCCGTATGCCACGGCAAACTGGCTGACACTGACGGCGGCGGTGCACAAATGCTGCGCAGCTAGCGCCATTCGACGGCCAACACCGCGGTTCCTGGTGTGTCCGCTGTGCCGTGCGTGTGATCATTGCTTGTACAGCCCTCTCGCAGTGTCCGGAGCAAGTATGGTGGGTCTGACACACCGGTGTCAATGTGTTCTTTTTTCCATTTCCAGGAGTGTATATCTGGTGGTGTAAAATGACGGAACTAGGCCATTCGGGGCAGATGATAATGAGGCAGTGCGGTAGTGATGCAAAGGGTTCTGTCTCGTCACCCCTCGGGATCCATGCAGTGGTGTCTAACAGAGCTGTGCCATGAAGCACAGTGATGAGAAAGCGGCCGGGTGATCGGACTGGTGTCGAACGTGGCACCTCCTGACAAAGGGCAATGAGGCCAGAAGCGTCTAACATGGTAAAAATACGAACCCTGCCTCCTCCCTTCCCACACACATACACACACACTGTTTCCGTCAGCCCTGCCTACAAACAACATAGTCATTGGCAGGTTATCCAGAAGAAACAGTATAGTGACGCAGTGGAGTATGGGCTCTGGTGAGAGATAAGATCTTTGGAAGCCTGGGCATAATAATGGTGTGGGTGATTCTCCAAACCAGTGCTAAAAGAATAGAACCTATTGTTTTGCTTTTGTATTCCCATGATGGTGAAATCGCAACAGCGGAAAGAGAACGTCTTGTCATTGGTGAGTGGGCGGTGACGTATGTCTTACATCCCACATCTTAAGCCAAAAACAACCTAAAGAAGTGAATAGCAGGAGTTTTTAATATGGAGCTGAAGGAGGGAGGAAGCGAGATCTTAATAATTTTTTGCTGTTGGCGCATATTGGCGACAAAGTGAGAGATTGGACAGAAGTCAGGCCAGAGGTGCGAAAAAGCTAGGAACAGCAGAGTTCAGAATGGGGATTTGGTCGATGAATGCGGGACAGGCACTCCGGAGGCGTGGAGAAGAATAGTAGGACTTAATTTTTGGGATTCGATCCATGAAAGTGGAAATAGTCTACCTGAAGGTGGAGAGCAGAATAGTAATACGGGTTTAAAGTTCGGTGGAAGAATGGAATTATTATCCAGATGGAAGATATCGAGTTGGACAGATTAACGTTTGGACCGAGGGAGTGAAGGTCAGCAAAACACACATCCGACGACTGTGATGTTCAGCTGCTAGACCGCGAGGACACAGTTCGCCGTATACTGCGGCAACATCATGGGACAGAAAGGAGCAACGACCCATTAGTTCAAGGAAAATGGCGGCCCCTGTAATGGTCGTTCTCCCCCAATAGTATTATTGTATTCATTCACTGCCAGTTCAACGCAACCCCTGCTTACCTACCATAAAACGTTAGATGTTTCTGAATGATAGATGGTGGCGTGTCCTCCTTAAACTGATCACTTATCATCAAACCTTACCAACACGTAATGATGACTGTTAATGTGAACCGTTGTCTAGCAATAATTTCTAGATATAGTAATGGATGTCTTTGATTTCATATCTATCAAATCCTTTGTATTATCTAAGTGTTAGAGAAGAGTTAAAGAGATTACACTCAAGCTACATTGCTTATGGCCCTGATTCACCAGATCGCATTATCCAAAATCCATTGTGTAACTCTATTATTAGCATTGCACTCTGAGGAGAGAACTGCTACGGAAATCAGATCCATCAGATTCGGCTGTGGAAACTCGTCTAAGGTACAAGTAACTCTGCCAACAGGTGTGGTCCCGCACAGTATTGCATTATCTTGTTGCAAGATGACATCACGGGCATCTTGAAGATGGCCTTAACATTTCGTAAATGTAACTGCTGCTGTCCAAATTACTAACTACGCGAACAGGACGTGATCGTGTTCTACTGAGGACAACCACACCATCACGCTCTTGGTGGCCTTACATAATGATGACGAAAGCATCCGGTAACGTTCATTCTTCTCGGAGCTTCCATACACGGATATCTCCTTGGTAATCCTGTACATGGAATCATTACTTGTCTGAAAACACAACATGTTGCATCCAATGTTCAGTGTTGTCTTTGGGAGGTCGATTGTCAGGGAGCCTTTTTCTACTGACGCGCCAAAGGAAGCCGCAACTGTGGTCCGCATGCCGAAAGTCCGTGGTATTATAGAAGGCGTTGTTGTGCCCATGTTGAAACTTGTCTTACTACTAACAAACAAACCTATTTAAGGAATTGTGGTGCTTCAAAATTCTTCCATGACGGTGAGCACGTACCCCAGAAACCAACCGATTGTATATGGACATGACAGGCATCCGTTATCGACCAAAGTGCGCAGAAATATCAGGGACAACAAACTGCAGTCTTAATAAATGAAGATCCTGCTGCTTTCGAAAGTCGACGTGTGCTTTTATTCACACGTGACACGACGTGTTCTCTTGCAACATACACCAACAATCCGTTGTGACCCTAATGAGGAAACTCCCGCAAAGACTTTCATTATATGCTGAATGTAGATGGCATAGCTCCTACCTTTTCTTAGTGGCTGTGTTAAAATACTAGCCATTTATAACGAAGTGTACAGTATACTTCATACCAGTCTCGAGTTCGTTGCATTTTTCTTTCATCCTGTTGCAACAGAAATGACAAGTTGTGTACTTTGAACCTACGTACTATGAACCATTCTCCTTTCCGTTCAAGTGTAGTCTGAAGTGCACCACTCTGTGTTGGAGCCCATGCAAGATAGCGAGTGCACCCCTTTTTTCTGAAGGTGTCGGCATCCATTTAGGACATTCTCATTGTTATCTCTTCACTTCACAGCGTGGCACTGTTGTCGTTCCGTACTAAGGGTATAGGGAAAGAAATTCATAATCAGAAACAAGCATTTATATGCACTTATATAGCTGTTCCACACTCTGAACGCCACGATCGCAGTATAGAAACTTCTATTATTCGAAGATGACCGGTTTCAAAAGTCCTATGTTGCCATCATCTGATCTCACGGAAAAAATGGTTCAAATGGCTCTGAGCACTATTGGACTTAACAGCTGAGGTCATCAGTCCCCTAGAACTAGAACTACTTAAACCTAACTAACCTAAGCACATCACACGCATCCATGCCTGAGGCACGATTCGAACCTGCGACCGTATCGGTCGCGCGGTTCCAGACTGAAGCGCCTAGACCCACTCGGCCACTTCGGCTGGCTTCTCACGGAAATTCTTATAACAGTGCCTCTTCTGTAATAAGCTTCATAAGATTAGATGGTGGCAACATAAAACTACTGAAACACACGATCTTCGAGCAATATGCGTTCTTATACTGCGATCATGGTATTCGAAGTGTGTGCTTCATTTCCAACGATACAGATCGCCCCATAGCACATGTATACCTTCCAGAATGAGATTTTCACTGTGCAGCGGTGTGTGCGCTGATATGAAGCTTCCTGGCAGATTGAAACTGTGTGCTGGACAGAGAATGGAACACAGAACATTTCCCTTTCGCGTACAAGTGCTCTACCAACTTAACTACCCAAGCACGACTCTGAACCTGTCCTCACAGTTTCAGTTCTGTCAGTACCTCGCCTCCTACCTTCCAAACTTCACAGAAGCTCTTCTGCGAAACTTGCAGAACTAGCACTCCTGGAAGAAAGAGCACTTGCCTGCGAAAGGCAGAGTTCCGGAGTTCGAGTCTCGGTCTGGCACACAGTTTTCATCTGCCAGGAAGTTTCATTTCAGCGCACACTCCGCTGCGAAGTGAAAACCTCATTCTGGAAACATCCCCCAGGCTGTGACTAAGCCATGTCTCCTTAATATCCTTTTTTCCGGGAGTGTTAGTTCTGCTAGGTTCGCAGAAGAGCTGTGAAGTTTGGAAGGTAGGAGACGAGGTACTGGCAGAATTGAAGCTACGAGGACGGGTCACGAATCGTGTAATCGTGTTTGGGTAGCTCAGTTGGTAAAGCACTTGCCTGTGAAAGGCAAAGGTCCTGAGTTCGAGTTTCGGTCCGGCACACAGTTTCATCTATACGTAATAAATCTAACTATTCCAGTTGCACAACAATGGGTGTGTTAGGGAGAGGTAAAAATTAGCTGCAAAGTACTTCCGAAGACTTTATTACTCCAGGAAAGACAAAGAAGAAGAAAAAATGACTTTAATGTAATATTTACGAACTGGTTGCCGCAAGGAGTGAAACATAATTTCCATGTGACACATGCTCCCTGCTAAACATTTATTACCCCGTTTTTGTTTTATAAAATTTGTTTCTTGCAGTGTGCGGGTGGACTTGTTTTCGTTTTCTTGTCCTTTGTTTATGCGACTTAGTCTTTTCTAGGGCCTTTTGAATGTCTATTTTTGTTGGATTACTGGTAGCCCTCGCATAACCAGTTGATACGATCGTTTGCAAGCTTCCTAGCTGTAGTTTTGAGTCATGTGGGCCGGCTGGAGTGGCCGAGCGGTTCTAGGCGCTATATGCTGGAACCGCGCGACCGCTACGGTCGCAGGTTCGAATCCTGCCTCGGGCATGGATGTGTGTGATGTCCTTAGGTTAGTTAGGTTTAGGTAGTTCTACGTTCTAGGGGACCTCCGAAGTTAAGTCCCATAGTGCTCAGAGCCACTTGAACCATTTTTTTTAGTCATGTGGCATACGCGTTTCTACGATGGCTGCAGCGCAATCACAACTTCCCTAGCACTCAATGGTCGCTTCCTCCTCTGCTGCGCTGTCTGCACGGGAGTTGGACAAGTTGTCTTGTGCGACCAGCACCAGTGCACTGTATATGAGGAGAGCTTTTACAGTGTGGAATTGACTGTTTTTTTATGGTTGATTATGCAGGATGACGCAAGCCTTGGTCCCAAAATAATTCAAACGGTTGAAAGTACCACACTGTGTACTTTAAGATTAATAATTAATCGTCGAACATTTATATTTCATTTGGTACGACTGTGTGATTGAGAAAAGTGTGTGAGGCACGTGTTTGTGAACTTCATGTGTTTCACAGTGCACATCTGCTTGCCGTTTCCAGTTGAAAGTGTTACCTCGAAAAACAATATCCGTAGCCGGAACTTTTCGCAATGTTGCTTATTATTCAGTGAACGCGGCTGACTGTCACGGAGCAATGCAATGTTCTCTTGCCTCGGTGGATGACGATTTCAGAAGCGGTTTTCCATCCGCAGTTTATTTTTCCCCTTGAATCCTCTGAAATCTCCAATATTTTTATACAGGAAAAAAATAAACTGCCGATGGAAACCCATGTCCAAAACCATCATTAACTGAGGCAACAGAGCATCGCATTCATAGGAGACAAGGCCTTTCTGCACAGCAGGTAGCTCCATTTTCTCCACTCGAGAACGTGGCAAACGTTGGTGATCACACCACAAATACATCCGTTACGGTAATGCCGCGAAACTTGGCGTTAATGGTCTACGGCATCAGAGAGCCAACATGAGTGCCTCTGCAACCAGTACGACATCGCAAGTTTGATGCGGCCTGCATACCTTTCCTGTGGCAATCTCTTCATCACAGCATAGAAATTGCAACCTATAAATACAATCATTTGTTGGATTTACTTCAATCTCCGTCTTCCTCTACCGTTTTCGCCCTCTACAGCTCTCTCTTGTACCAGGAAAATTATCCTCTGATATCTTAATGATGCTCAATTATCATGTTCCTTCTCCTTGTCAGCGATTTTCCACGTGCTTCTTTCCTCTCCGATTCTTCGGAAAACCTCCTGATTTTTTACTTAATCACTCCACTCAGTTTTCAACATTCTTCTGTAGCCCCACATCTCAAACGCTTCGATTCTCTTCTGTTCCGGTTTCCACACAGTCTCACTACCATACAATGATGTGGTCTAAGGTACAGTCCCAGAAATTTCTTTCTGAAATTAAGATACCAGCACACTTCTCATGGCAAGCAACGCCCTTTTCACGAGTGTTAGCCAGATTTTTACGTCCTCCTTGCTCCGCCCGCCATCGGCTATTGCGCGGCCTAACTTCATTTACTTCGCGATCCCCAATACTGTGTTTAAATTTCTCGCTGTTATCATTTCTAATATTTCTCAGTACTTTTGCCTTTCCTCGTTTTATTCTCAATCTGTTTAAAGGATTGTGCCATAATTAACGTACTTGTCGTCACTTGGATTATTAATAATTGGGTGGATGAGGTTTTCCCAAAAGTCAGGTGGTATGTCGCCATTTCTATACATTCTACGCCGGCCGTTGTGGCCTAGCGGTTCTAGGCGCCTCAGTCCGGAACCGCGCTGCTGCTACGATCGCATGTTCGAATCCTTCCTCGGGATGTGTGTAATGTCCATAGGTTAGTTCGGTTTAAGTAGTTCTAAGTCTAGGGGACTGATGACCACAGATGTTAAGTCCCATAGTGCTCAGAGCCATTTGAACCATTTTTATACATTCTACAATAACGTTAATAGTCGTTTTGTTGCCACTTCCCTCCAATTATTTTAGAAATCCCTATGGAATGTTATCTATCTCATCTACCTTATTTGATTCTAAGTCTTTCAAAGCTCTTCTAGACTCTGATCCTAATACTGGATCCCCTATGTCTTCCCTGAGACTCAAGTTTCTATTTCAGTCACGTCGTCAGACGTGTCTTTCCCCTCGTAGAACCCTTCAATGTACTCTTTCCACCCATCCGCCTTCTCCACGGCACGTAGTCCTAATTGTCGCTGCTGTCTTAATTTTACCGCCCTTGGTTGTTTTGACTTCTCTATTTGCTGAGTCCGTTCTCCTGACAATCACTTCTTTTTCGGTTTCTTCACAGCTTTCATGCAGCCATCTTGCCATAGCTTCCCTGCACTGCCTATTTGTACCATTCATAAGTGTATTTCTGTACTCCTGAATTTTCGAAGCATTTTTATGCTTCATTCTTTTGTCGATCAACTGAATTACTTCCTGTGTTATCCGTCATCCCACTTCAACTGAACTGCCTGCTAACCCATTTCTTATCACAGCATATATAGCCTGGAAGAACTTCAAGCCTGTCTCTTAATTCCTTAGTACTTCCGTATCCCACTTCCTTGCGCATTGGTGTAAGGCATAGCAAAAGGTGGATAATATGCAATATGTGCAAGAACCAGGAGGAGACAATAAGGATTTTAAGTCTAAGAACAGAGTGCCCGGATTTAAAACAGTATAAGAAAGGCTTGCATTGTTTCTCCCCTATTGTTCATCTACACACAGAAGAAGCAATGACGAAAATAAATGTTCCAAAGTAGGATTAAAATTCAAACTGAAAGGATATCGTTGATAAGATTCACTGATGACATTGCTATCCTCTGCGAAAATGAAGAAGACTTCTAGGTTCTTTCGAATGGAATAAATATCCAGATGACTCAGAGTAAAGTGAAGAGTGGCGAAAGTAATGACGAGTGGCAGAAACGAGATTCGTGGTAAATTAACATAAAACTGCATAGCCGTTAAGTGGATGCAGTTGAGAAATTCTGTTATAGTACACGACGGACAAAGCAAGGAGGACATAAAACGCCGATTGACACACGAAAAGAGGGCATTCCTGCTCTAGATAAGTCCACTAGTATCAAACATTGGTCTTGAGGAATAAATTTCTAAGGCCGTGCGCTCAGGTCACAGATTAGTATGGAAGAGAATCACTAACTGTGGGAATACTTTGAAAGAAGAGAATAAAAGCATTTTACATGTGTTGCTACAGAAATATGTAGAAAATTAGTTGAACTGTTAAGAAGTAAGGAAGTCCTCAACAGAATCGGCGAAGAAAGAAGTATATTCAAATAGCTGACAAGAAGATGACATGGCACAGAATATGTTCTCAGGCATTAGGTAGCAACTAGAATGGTATTAGAGGGAGCTGTGGGGGATAAAAACTGGAAGAGAAGACAGATCAAAAATACAACCAAGAAATAACTGAGGACGTACTCTGAGATGAAGAAGTAGGCACAAGAGAGAAATTTGTGGCGGCTCGCATCAAAACAGTCAAAATGCTGATGACCTGTAATAAAGCGGCCTGGTGGGGGTGAGACTCGCACTCTAGCGGTTCCTTACAAAATGATGTATGTACGTAGCTCATCTGTCCCAGCAAACGAGAATCTCGTCAATTTTGCCCATTATCGATGCCGACACTGGCAATATATCGGTTCCGGCAGTTCCAAGACTTCGGAAAATCTTTAATTTTAAGTTTGAGGTTTAAATTTTTTGTTTAACTTCGCATTTTCTACTTCACTTCCTGAGAAAAAGGGGTCTTAACAAATGGACAGTCTGACATTCTTATAACTAATGATAAATTCTTTTTGTGTGACACAATTGCAGATTAACAGTTTTGGAATTTTCATTTACATATACTGTGAATCATTCCTTCTTCTGATATTTCAGGATTCTAGGTGAATGGGAAGTAACCTGTGGGTTTTGATGAGTGAGTTTGCGAGTATCGTAATAAGTAACATTAATGACCGTACCTTTTGATGACATTGACCTAGAAGCTAAAATTTTTTATGCTGTTGAGGGACCACAGACTTTACTCTGTGACATAAATTTCTACTTGATACGTCTCTCCATTTCTGAAAAGAACGGTTCTTAACAGTCGGACAGATAGCCTTCAGAAAACAATCTTCATGGCATAGTATGTGTATCAGGTACAGGAAGGAACTTTCAAGATTACCATCGGAGACCGTTTGCTCGCGTGTTAAAATGAATACAGTAGTGTACATGTGCCCGTGGGGGTTCACATCTTCTGAGGATGTTAACAATAGGCGTGAATTACAAATGGAATGGAAGATTAATTATTCATTACCTGTATGTGCTGAACATATCTACAAAGTTTGATGAGTATGAGACTGCTGCTTCATGATCTAGCACTTTCCGTTGCCGTGGAGATACGCTGACGGAAAAAAATCACAACACGAAGAAGGAGTTATGTGGAATAAACGGAAGTTGGTAGGCTTGTTTCTACATTTAAAAGACGAGTCTGTTGAGATTTTGCGCCAGTCGCATAAGAGTGGCGCTAAGAGCGTGACTATGAGAATGGAAATCAGGCTTCCTTAAATACATGCAATAATGCTCGTGAGCGCTAGCTACTTAGAGATTGGACACTATGAGTTGATGTTAGTAAAGAATGCCTTTAAGGAGTCAAAGCACCACATTGCGTTTGAATGAGATAGTGTAATACGGCTATGAGAAGATGCATGTTGCTCCTGCGATACTGCAGAAAGACTTGACAGGAAGGTAGCCTCTGAACATGATTGCTGGCAGCGGTGGTCACGAGAATGGACGGTGGCAAGAAGACCGGGCTTTCGAAGTATGGCTCTGGCGCTTCGTACTGCATCTAGCGACAAACTGAGTAGCAGTTAGCACCACAATAGCACAACGAACTTGAAACGTCCCCTTAGAACAATTTTACATGTGAAACGTCCACTTAGAACAATTATACAAGCCTGTGCTTAACCTGACACACAATAATTTTAGCGCAACGCAATCTGACTATCAAAAAATCCCTGCAAAAGAATGGCCCTGAGTAACATTACACTATACCTTTCACAAATAACTTACCTCACAAAAATCTTCATTACTGGAACTACTGCAATACAGCGAGCGCCACTACTGCCAGCTAAATAAAAGATTCAAACTACAGAAGGCACTAACTACTGATAGGGATAGTTAGCAAATGAAAGATATTAATAGAGAACAAACAATGTATTTACCTTAATATTCATAATTGACATCCAGTATTACAAAACTCCGCCATCTCTCTCCCCACATCCACCACTGCTGGCGGCTCACCTCCAAGTGCGCAACGCTACGCGCTGTTCACATCCAGCTATAGCAGTTCATGACAACAATGGCAGGCAACAATGCAAACTAGCCACAGACTGCACACAGCACAGCCAGTGATTTTCATACAGAGCGCTACGTGGCATTGCCCATATAAAAATCTAAACAGCCTACTTACATAGCCCCCATGCTCCCCACAAACAATTTTACAAATTTTTTTGGCCAGTGGCCAATAATGATTTGAGAAATTTTTTTTTATAATTACACTAACAAAGATATCCAATGCACACACTTATTGATACAATGTTGGTCAAAAGCTAAAATTTCCTCACAGTCCATAAAGACAGTCCTGATCGTTCATCACAATAGTAATTACAGTTTTTTTTCAGATTGTCTCATTAGTAAAAAAAAAATTGCACACAGAAGTAGTGGATTTCCATGCAGTCTTGAAGAAGTAGTGTGGTCCTTCCAACGGAAAGACAGTGCTGACTCTTGACATGCAGACAGGTAATGGGCCACAACAGAGCAAACCCACAGCAGAGTCATTCGACGTTTTGAAGAAGATTGGGAGATAGGTCATCACAGAGTAGACCTACTGTAGTCCTGGTAGAGATTGTGGTATTGGTGGGCCACCAGAGGTGCAGACCCACTGCAGTCCTTGTAGAAAGTGTGGACAGGCCCACTGTAGTCCTGGTAGAGATTGTGGTATTGGTGGGCCACCAGAGATGCAGACCCACTGTAGTCCTTGTAGAGAGGGCTAGCAGCCATCTGTTGCGACTGTGCGGGTGCACAATCACCAGTGAAGAGTCTTGCAGTTAATATAACAAGTCCATAACTACCACTTGTGCACTCACAAAGTTTTTGGAATTGTCCTTAGAACCAGCAATGCTGTTATCCAGTCCCTTGCTGAATTATTAACACACGTGCAAACACTATCAGTCCCTACTTCTCACATATTGTCCATATACTATGACCAACAGAAATGTGTGCAGTGAGATGGAACTTACAAGTTACTTAATTTGATCAACTGCTGTCAATTACAATTTTATAACATAAGAATACAATGACAAAGGTACAAAATACATAATTAAAAACATAACAATACAGATAACATTTGTAGTACAGGCTTTACAAAAGAATAGAAATAAACACATACATCAGTGTTACAGGAATGATGACATGAGTACAAAAATAAAAGATCAGAATCACTTTTGAAACGTCAACTTCACACATGAGCATTAAAACAACACAGAATAAATAATGTCTAAGCATCTTTACAAAGAAAATAACAGAGTATTAGAAAAATTCTACAACATAGCTCTCATCAACACATAAACACATCAACACATAAAGACAGGAAAAACACAAATACATAAGGGTACACAAACATATAGAGGGATGACACAAAAGGAAAGGACAGGGTTTGTTTTACTGCAGTATTTTGCATGGAGATCTTCCTTCGTTCATCATTATTCCCAAAAGTCCTATTTATACCTCCTTCCTGTATTCTATTCATATTTCTTTCAAACTAATTATTTCTGATTGTACAATACTCATTGGGGCCCAAATCTTTTTCATATAACTTCGCAATGCATTCTTTACCTATTCTCCATAGTCAGTTTTTTATATAGTCTACCCCCTCTTAAGCTAACTTAAATCTACTGAGCTCAGATGCTAAACTAAGGGACGAGGCAATGCAGCATCACATAAAACAGTTAATATAAACAGCAATGAAAAAAAAACGCAGATTTGCGAAGCAAGCAGCATTAAGAAATTAGCAAAAGTCAAATTCAATAACACTATGCCTGGCAAACATGACATAGCTGAAGCAGAAAAAATATTACAGTAAAAACAACAATGCAGACAAGGGAAATGTCTATTCACATCTTAATGTCTATGTAATTAAAGTGGTGCACCATAACAACTTATTGTAAAAAAAATATTACCATGTACTTGAAAAGAAAATTATGTGTTACTGTTACTATTTCCTTCTTATTGTTCTTTCCTTTCCAAGTGCTCCTTTTTTAAAGAATGTGGATCATAAAATAATTATTTAATAGATCTGTTGACAGAAAGAGTTCACATTAGCAAATGCATCTAAGTTTATTTTATAAAACTAATGCTGCAACACAGCTGGAAACCAGATATTAAATGAAATAAGCAACTATGAAAAGCAAAGCATAAAAATATCATTCAATAGTCATGTGGCATTTCGTAAGTCAGTAGCACTCAACTCTCGGAGAAAGACTCTTGTCATAATCAGGTGTGCAGATGTACGAATATTTCCCATCAATTCATAAGCATTTCAATAATTAGCACAAAGTGCGAGTAATCATATGTTTTTAAGTAACGAGGGTGTCGCATTAGCGATGAAAGGCACACCCTAATGGCTTGTTATCCCGGTGTTTGACACAGCTGTGTGCCCACAACGCATTACAAAAATCATATGTTTTCAAGTAACGAGGGTGTCGCATTAGCGATGAAAGGCACACCCTAATGGCTTGTTCTCCAGGTGTTTGACACAGCTGTGTCCCGACGACGCACGTGCAGGTGGTCAATTAACTTTCTTACGGAAATATTTACGACAGCAGTTTCCACTACAGTGACAGTCTTCACAGGTCAAGAATTTGCGTTACAAATCTGTAGAAACAAAATCTTATGAATATAACAGTGTCCAAAAAATTTTCGCCGGCATTGTGATACATTCACGCATTTACACACATTTCATAACTCTTAAAGTACGATTCTCGGTTTCCAACATCCTTTTTCACAAGTCAAGAGTCCCTAATTTCTATTCATTATTCCTTACCTTATTCGTCAACACTTCTTCAATATTTCATCATAACATACGTAGCATAATCAAATAACTCATATAGCATTAGCTTATTGATCATAAACATGCCTCAGCAGCATAATACACATCGTCGTCGTAATAGTAACATCATAACACCTCAGTCAAATCTCAAAAACGTTGTAGCTTTCTGCAATAATTTCAGAATCTAAAAAAATTCTCTGCTCATGTCAAAAGTGTCATCTACCTCCAACGTTCTTTAAAAATCATGATCCCATACCAAATACATCATTCAAAGCTCTCATAGTATCACAATGGTTCCAAAAAAATATGAACAGTGCAAAAAGTACAGACAAAATACAATTTCTTAAGTGTGAAGTAATCCAACTCTGTAATTGCGTAAACATGTGTCACTGACGTAGTAAAAGGATGTTTGTTTCTCTGTTAAATGATCAGATAGCTGTGTAATTTATGTGTTAGAGAAATATGGTACCGATGTGTTAAATTGTATAAGCAAATACCATATTAGCTAGGGCTCCTTGTGCTTGCCAAACACATGGTACACAAAGTAGGCGTGTACCCCCCTGAGGTTTATTGTAATTATACCCTCAGGTGTTACAGATTACAGCAATGGAATGAAATTTATCACGGAAAACTTTCTTTGTAATTCAAAAATCTTTAAAAATAAATGTTTTAAGTACAAAATTAATCACTCAAATATGTGTCCTGTAGCGCTAAATATGCGTCTTGCTGTTAGATAATCTCTGGGAAGTGTCGTAGTTATTGTCCTCCGAAAGCTAAGTTCTGCAGAAGTCAATGTACTTACCTCATGATACACAAAAGTGAAATGCTTTGCATATAGATAACTTAGTTATTACGCTTATTGCCGTGATGAGGAAAGTACTGTGCTGTAACGTATTGTTGTCCTACGGAAAAGGCTGTCTCCTTGTAGCAATACCACAAAAGTTACTACTAAAACATGTTTTGCTTTCCATAAGGATTCAGAAAAACTGTGCAGATATCAAACAATACACCGCAAAAGCAACAATGTAAATTGTGTCACACATTAGTAGTGTCGTAATATAACCGTGTATCTGTCAAAGAAACCACTGTGTCATCTGGTATTTCACAGAAAGCACCTCAAATCCAGAATCCACTTTCAAGCAAACCAAAATGTTGCATGAAAATTTCATTAGCAGTGCTGGTATATGTTCTAATCGTGCAACTAACAAGGAGGAATGTATAAATAACAACACTGTGTCGTCTGTTCGCAATAACAATGCATTCGCAATTACTTGTCTAAGTTACCTATGTTCTTGACTGGATGGTTAGTTAGCTTTAAAACATAGTTGCATGTTAACAGTTTCTCAGTGTGACAAATTGTACAAGTGGTGTGAAGTGAAAATTGTAAAGACTAAGTTAAAAAGCAGATTATCTGTCAATAAATGGTTTTACATGAGAAATGTGGTGTAAACCTTTTGCTCTTCTCAGTACGCAGAGTTTCAAATTGAATGCAATTATCATGCGGTATTCGTCCGTAAAGAATACGGGAATTTTGCTCAAGGTTAGCGTCAATGTCATTTTTCTCGGAGCCAGCCGGCGCACGCAGCTGCCTGCGGTGCGAGTCATTGTCTGTTTCTTTGTTGGCGCGCGCCGTTACTGGGATTAGGAGGCCTAACTTCCACAAATTCGCCTTGCCGAGAGGGCCCGGCTCTGTTTAAAACTCGCCAGTTCTGAT
This sequence comes from Schistocerca cancellata, assembly GCF_023864275.1. Classification (NCBI taxonomy): domain Eukaryota; kingdom Metazoa; phylum Arthropoda; class Insecta; order Orthoptera; family Acrididae; genus Schistocerca; species Schistocerca cancellata. The sequence continues at coordinate 312,349,961 of NC_064630.1, read as the reverse complement.
GCAGTTCAGGTCTGTCGTTACGATCATATCGTCTGTCGTCATGTCGGTAGTTTACATAGTTTCTTGTTTGTCGGTCATGTGGTAGAGAATTTCTTCCTGAATCGTAACTGCGCGCTGGACCGTTGCGTCTAAAGTTATTCTGTCTCCCTTGATAATAATTATTTTGGTTCCCATATTATCTGTTTCTCTGATTGTCTCTGTGATAGTCATTACTGCGGAGAGGTGATCTTTCCCTGTAATTATTACTACTCTGCCAACGGTTGTCATACGGGTGGTGTCTATTTTGGTCACGATTTGTGTGGTGAGAATAGCCTTGTCGCGTCCAGTTATCGTTTCTGTCGTCACGGAATTGTGACGGATGTGACCTGTAGTGATTGTTTTCCTGTTTTCGCATCCCGCGACTGTCTGTGTCAATTTCTAATTCTTGTAACAGTCCCTGAAAAGCTTCAATGTCGTCTTTGCAACGTCCTGCTAAAATAATATGTCGTAAATGTTCAGGCAGTTTGATTAAGCAAATGCGGATGAGTTCTGAGGGGCTGTATGGGTTTGACAGGTATTGATTCTTGTGCAACATGTCTTCAAAATATTTCACAAGACTGGAAAATTCAGATTGTTCGAAGTGTTTCATCATTATGATGCTATGTTTTACGCGATCTTGTGTAGCTTGTGACCAATATGCTGAGAGGAACGCATGGTAAAATTCTCCTTCACTGTGACAATCGTGAATGACAGATCGCATTCTTACAGCTGGTTCATTCTCCAAGTAGCCACACATAAATTCTAACCTGTGCTCCAATGACCAGTTAGGAGGGAAACAATGAGAGAATTGATGGAGCCACGCTTGTGGATGAATGTCGTTGGCAGAATTCTTGAATGTTTTGAATTTACATGAACAGCTTATAGTCAAAGTCATCGTGTCGGCGAGTAGCATATCGGTCATTGTTACGTCGTGCCGGCGGTTCCATCTCAAAATCGGTGTACCTTGCCAATTTCTTTCATAATAACCGAAATGCCCTGTGTTATTATTTTGTGGCTTTTCCGTATTTCTAAGTTCCTCTTCCCGTGTTGGAGCGCGAGTGTCCTCTGAAATATGTAATTCTTGTATCACCTGTGTCAACTGATCTTGTACTTCCCGGATTTCTCTTTTGTACTGTGTATTGATTTGATTTTGATTTTGTCTGAATTTTCTAATTTGTTCATACTCTTCTGTGTCAGTGAAGGCTACGGGTCTTGTGTCATTCAGATCATCATCTACCTTTGTAGATAAGTTAGTGACCTGATCCGAAAGTTCAGCTACTTTCTCCGATAGTGAACACATGTCCTCAGTGTGTTTTTCTGAACCAAGTTTCAGAGTGTCCATTTGTGTTGAAATCGAATCTACTGTGTTCTTTAAGTTTTCCTGAGTTTTTGCCAGTTGCGTAACTGAATCGGTAGATGCAACTGAGTCAATTTTAGCCCACAAGGTCTCATGATTTTCATGAACAATGGTTTGCAGCTCTTTTATGGCTGCTTCGTGATTCTGTAATGCATTTTCATGCCGCGAAAAAATAGGTTGAAAATGCTCACAAATTTGTGTTTTTACATCATTACAGACTTTTTGACATTTCGATTCAATGTTATGTAACTCAGCAGTTAAATCTTCACGTGTTTGTTCGAGAGTTTGTTCCAATGAGTCTAACTTTTGAAGATTTTGTTCCATCGTGTCTAACTTTTTAAGATTTTGTTCCACTGCGTCTAACTGTTGCTGTGTTTGTCTCTGGTGTTGTTCCATTGTGTCTAACTTCTGAAGCTTTTCTCCCATTTGTTGCATTAATTGTAATAACAATGCATTGGTGTCTGAAACATTTTCCTCAGTGCTTTTCGGCAGTGAATTTGCACCGGCAACATTCACATTTTGACAAGCTGAAAATGTGTCTTGACTTACTTGAGAAAACGGTGAGGACGCAAAACCTGAATCTACAGTATTTGCAAAATTGTGTCCTATCATTTCGGATTCCTGAGGCGAGCTGTTGCCGACCGATCGATCGATAATGCTTCCCTGTTCACTACCTGTTTCACTGCCTACGCCATTGTTTGACGCCCGCTCCATTTCCCTATGCACAGTTACCAAATTACTACTTTGAACATTAGTAAATTCATTACTCGGCGGCGCTGATAAGCTACGCTCGTCGTCACTATTATTTCTCAATTTAGCTTGGAGCCTAGTGTTACGTTTTTCACACGCCATTATTGTCACAATATTTCACACGATAACACAGAAAAGCACAATTTGAATAGCAAAAATAAGAGAACACATTAACATAGCACTGAAAATAATATCTAGTTAATTGCAAGCGTAGCTGCGAAATACTTGGTGCAAATCTATATGCATGCCACAACTGTTTTACTGTACAACAATGAAAGACTGCAACTACCAAGGAGATTCTCTCTACAATTACGCGCTAAAGCTACACTAAATACACAAACTACAAGAAAAAATCAGAAGATTCCAGTGAGGTATCCTAGGCTAAGGGTCGACATATGAAACGTCCCCTTTGAACAATTTTACATGTGAAACGTCCACTTAGAACAATTATACAAGCCTGTGCTTAACCTGACACACAATAATTTTAGCGCAACGCAATCTGACTATCAAAAAATCCCTGCAAAAGAATGGCCCTGAGTAACATTACACTATACCTTTCACAAATAACTTACCTCACAAAAATCTTCATTACTGGAACTACTGCAATACAGCGAGCGCCACTACTGCCAGCTAAATAAAAGATTCAAACTACAGAAGGCACTAACTACTGATAGGGATAGTTAGCAAATGAAAGATATTAATAGAGAACAAACAATGTATTTACCTTAATATTCATAATTGACATCCAGTATTACAAAACTCCGCCATCTCTCTCCCCACATCCACCACTGCTGGCGGCTCACCTCCAAGTGCGCAACGCTACGCGCTGTTCACATCCAGCTATAGCAGTTCATGACAACAATGGCAGGCAACAATGCAAACTAGCCACAGACTGCACACAGCACAGCCAGTGATTTTCATACAGAGCGCTACGTGGCATTGCCCATATAAAAATCTAAACAGCCTACTTACAAACTGTTACAAATCGGTTACTTCAAGGACCCGTTCGAGAAAGAAGTCTTTTAGCTTGCATTCCACTGACCTTAAACCACCGTCATTTGCGACTTCAGTGTGTCAAGCGAGAGCTCTTTGGAGCGCAGGGCGGAGGTTTGTTGTGCTTTCTGATGAAAGCTAGCTGAGGTTCTGCCTCGGTGACAGTGGCGGCCGTGAGTTGGTTAGAAATAATTCAGCTTAGTTGCTGCAGCCAACCTCTCTGTGAGCTAGACACAGGGAGATACACCTGGATATACGGTCTGAGGGGCGATTTCGTATGACAGCAGGAGAACCCTCTTGGTTTGCCCACTCACACTGACTGCAAATTTGTATGCGCGTCTGATGACGGGGCCTGTTGTGCTCCCATTCAAGATCAGTATTCCAGAGGGTATTTTCCAACACGATAACGCTCGCTCTCCCAACATGCTCTACAGAGTGTCGACAAGTCGCCTTGGCGTGCTCGGTCACCAAATCTGTTTCCAATCATGTGCGACATCAATGGACGACAACTCGAGCGTCATCCAAAAACAGCATTAACCCGCCATTCACCGACCAACTGAAAAAGGCATGGAACTCCATCCCTGAAACTTACATCCGGCACCTGTACAACACAATGCATGCACGTTTGCTTGCTCACATTCAACGTTCTGGCGGTTCACTGGTTATTAATTTACCAGAATTTCAAGTTTTCAACGGCTTATCTCGAGTTAACATTAACCTGAGATCTTGCGGTTGAAAAGGAACGAAAAAAAATGTTGTAATGTAATCTCAAAGATATAAGAAGAAAATTTGTTCGACTGTCATACTAGAGGAATACTCTGAAAAACTGTTTTATCCTTGATAGACAAAGGACTAATTTCGAGATTCTTTTATTACTTCTAGTATTAACTACTTTTTGTTCTAAAGTGCTGGCGTAAAGACGTAGTGTATAATTTCATGTCTATGTGTGTGTTAAATGAAGGTGTTAAATGATGAAAAATGTTGTAACGCTGGAAATGCATATCCTCCTATTTCCATCTATTGCACTACAAATTTTTTTCCATTTTGTCACCCGAAGATATGACATTTCTGTCTCGTTATATATTGTAATTGTTTTACTGATTTTATATATATATATATATATATATATATATATATATATATATATATATATATATATGCATTTATGTTGGTTTGTTTTGTAAATATTATTTGTATTTTTACGCTGGGTCTTGCCTAGGGAAAACTATGCTATCGAACGAATACATCGATAGGTCGTGTGGAGAACAAAAGTGTTTAGGATCTTTGGTAGTGTTAACTCTGTCGCGTGGAGCGCGGGAAGAGGGGAGTTTGGCTGGGGTGGTGCAGTGGAGCAGGTGCGTTGTGTGACGCTCCCGCGAGTTGCCGCGCTTCCGGGATTGGGCAGCATTTAATTGCGCTCGATTTGCTATGATAGTTTCTGACACGGTATCGCGGACGGGAAGCATTAGCTGGCGCACATCAAGAGCCCGTTTCGCCTGGTGACCGGTCGAGAAGAAGGCACGCCAATATCCAGCTTCTGCAACAGCGACGGCCGACAATGAGTGACTGTCGCCACCTCCTCGATCGACGGCTTCAAACCTTCAATCAAGCAACATGGAAGACTGGAAGCACGTAAAGTTTTAGAACTGTATGGCAGACCTCAGCTTTTCAAACTGATCCATTTTCATAACTAAATGACAGCAACGTAGCATGAACCTTTGTTGCTCATTGTCCCAATTGCATTACCAAGCAGGGTCCCTTCCTTTTCCGGAGTGAAGCCGAGTGTCGTTGAAATTCAAACGCCAGCATCATTCGATTTCACTGCTTTAATTTCAAAGTTCAGTTAAGGTATTCATAGCTGGCTACAATATTTAGATTACACAATCACAAATTACGAGTGCGAGTTTTGTTACCGTATTTTAGCTTACCTGTGGCTGCAGCTCAGCTTGGTACGTACTAAATTGTACTATTGTTAATTGTTCAGAATCATTTAATTCGAGATCAAAGTTAAATCTCTTATTTCTAAATTGCGTAGATTCAAGTAGCTTTAGAAATGATTGTTGAAGTAGTCCAAGACTAACTGTATTTTACTGAATTTCGATGTGCTTCAGAAAGAAAGCTCACTATTAACTTCAGTCACTAAATTAACTTTCGATTTTCTGGTTTTATTAATTCTTTTGCTAAATTAAGTCAGAGTGTAGTGACATTTATTACTTCTGACAAACTTTCAGTTTTCACACTACACGTGTCAACACTCAGTTGCCACGCTTCTAGTGCTAATTATATGTGTAATAACCTTTCTTTTTCAGTTACTATAGTAATTGTCCTTAGGACTGGCGACCGTAATTTTCCCAAAATGTCAACTATCTAATTACCGCTAGTTAATTGTTAACATAACGACCGCACATTTGCTTTCTTTTTTAACTTTACCGCTTTTCAAAATTAATTTCCACCAGTTTCATTTGCATTTTTCCTTTCATTTAGATGTAACTCTTTCCTCCCTCTTTACCGACAGATTAACTTCGGTGACGATTGCTTTTCCCAAATTTCCATTAGGTACACGCGGTTTTTATTTTTCTCTGTCATTAAGGTCGATAAGTGAGGGGGAGGTTACACGTGGTGACCGTGACAGGACAATCTTCGGATTTGAGGTTGTTCTGGACACGAATTTTGCATTGTGCAAATCTCGTAACAAAGTACGAACGAAACGGTCGATACGTCAGCGAGAATATTAGTGTGAGGAATCCTAATTAGATTTGAGATTTGGAATTTATATTGAAAATTATTAAAATGAGTGAAGGCAACAATTACCAAAATTTGGTAGACTTGGATACGGAACAATCGGTCGAACAGTGGGAAACGCGCACCCCGGAACCCATTGTTCAGGGGCAGGCGGCTAGCATGAAAGACGCGACCACCGAAACACAAACAAAATTCCAAACTTTAGAAAATGTTTCGGAATCGGAAGTGAAAATCAAATGTGAATCCCTTGATGACGAATACGGGGGGACAAATAAAGAGGAAGCCGCTACGGAAGTAAAACCGGTAGTTTCCGGGAATTTAACTGATTTATTGAATGTTTAGTTGAACGAATTCACGAGTCAGTCTCAAAAAATTGAACGGAAGCTAGACAATCATAACAAAGCTATTAATGTTGTAAACAACAATGTTGGGGTTGTTAACACAAAAGTTGATAAAATCAAAGAAGATATTGTTGTGATTAATACCGAAATCGGCAATCTTAAACAGGAAATGATAGGCGTTCAGGCGGAAGTTGCGAGCATAAATACTCGTTTTTATTCCGAAATTAGCAGAATCGAGAAAAGTGTAGGAGAAAGAGTTGCTCCGATCATCGAGAATAAGGTGACGGAACAAATTCAATTAGTGAAAAAAGAGGATCAAAAGAAGGTGGAAACTTTAAAGGCTTTAGTATCCGAAGTAGATATCAAAGTGACGAAGCAGGCTAATACCTGCGAAGAAAAAAAAAAGGGAAGTAGAAACGCTTGCGACAACCACTTGCCAAGTAATTACGAGAGTGTCGGAATTAGAAAAGAAACTTGACGAAAAACAGAGCTATGTGCCAATCTGTGCACATAGTTCGGAATTGTTGACGAAAGAGGAGCGGTTCGACCCCTTCAAACAAGGCGGTATACACCCGACAGATTTCATTAAAAATTGTGAAAGAGTTTTACCCAGATCATATACTAATGAGAGAATAATTAATGCGGTTATTGACGTGTTGGCTGGTGATGCCAAGCGTTGGGGCTTAAACCTCAACATTACCACCCTGACTTTTGACGAGTTTAAAAATTTGTTTCTGGCTGAATACTGGTCAGAGCAAAAACAGCAAAGTGTCTGGCGCAAATTTGTCGTGTCGAGGCCTTTCGATGCGAATTCGCGCGGCTCGATGAAGGAGTTCTGTGAGGGCTGGATCCGCAAATTGGAATATTTGCGTGATCGCCGTACGGAATCCGAAATAGTCTGGGAACTCTACAAGAAGCTTCCAGATGATACAAAACGCTACATAGGAAGCAATTACAGGACAATCAATGATTTCCAGGAAAGAGTTGAGGACGAGGACAATTGGCGCAATAATCGCGATAGTGGTAGAGGCCGTGGTAACAACAACGGGTACCACAGCAACCACAACAACGATAACCATGGGAATAATGCATACCGCAACCATGGCAGCAATAACAATAATGGTTTGGACCGTAATAACAACCGGTACAATGCAAATAATAACAGGAATGACGGAAACCAGTATCATACTAACGTGATACGGGCTTCACAGGATAGTAATAACGCCAGAGGGTGCGATAAGCCGCCTCAGCAGCATCCGGGGAGCAGATCTGCTGGGACGAGACAGGGAAACCATTAGCCGCGCCGGTGAGGGGCCCACCGGGCGTGGAGAAATTTTGGAGGCCCAATAACAGGAGAAAACCCAGGTGTCATCGTTATGAAAATTCCGTATGGAATATTCAACGGCGGGAGAGTGTGCCAGTGTTAGGAGAAAGGAGTGCGCCCACAAGTAGTAGATCAGCTGTAGACACGGCGGTAGAAAATACATTCACTGTCAGTGATAACAATTTAAGTAGTGTTCCGTGAAACGATTATAAAGTGGCAGCTGTAACACCCACAGCGGAAATGAAGATTGAGTTTAAGAATGATTCACAATTGTTGAGAGAAGATCAGATTTCGGATAACACGTTCGTCATTGAGCGAGGAGATGCAGAGAGGGATGAGGTCTGGTTAAGGCAGTTCGGTCGCTTATACGACGAACTAAGAGATTATAAGGGTCTGTACAGGAGAAGTGTTTATGGGGAGCGCGGGCAGGATTTGCCGCGTCTCGTCCTACAGGAAGATAGTATTTGTGAAGTGATAGAAAATTCTGGCCCTAACCGGCAGACTTTACTAGAAATAGTTCATGTTAATGGGGAGCACGAGCAAGATTCGTCGTGTTTCGTCTCGCAGGAGTTGGATGTTGAAGTAGTAACGGAAAGTTCTGGCCCTAACCGGCAGACTTTACCGAAAGTTATAGTGGTAGAAGTAGCCGACCCATCCGACGCAAACCTCCAGTTTAAACATTGCGAGAGTATTAAGGAGAAAGATTGCGAAAATTTTAGTGATAGCCGGACACGATTGGTAGAAAAGCACATAGATTACAGTGTGTATGAGGTTAGAGCTGACATTATACGGTCAGACGATAGCAGTGTGGGTTGCGCAGATCTAGAGGAAGTAATTGCAGATACTACTCGGCACATTCCTCCAGGTAGTTTGGCAGATGAGATCAATCTGACCAAAGAGGAATCAACGAAGGTGACAATTAATGAATTAATAGCAAATCAACACTCACTAGTTGACGAGTTACAGGAAAATGTTTCGGTATTGGAGGCGAATCTACAGACTTTCCTCAGGACAAACGTGTTGAAATTAAAACTGTATGTGAACAGAGGCTGAAAAGGCCGCCAGATAAGCCGGATTTAGGATCAAAGCCGGATGGTTTTTTCTGGAATGACCTGGATATAGACGAGGATTTACTGTGGGAAAATAAGGAACAGTCGAGGACAAGTTGTGATGTTACAAAATAAAAGTGATGTTGTTATTCAATGGAAAGTTGGAAATTGAGATTTAGCTTACTGTTTTATCAATCACAATTGGCGTAAGAATCATGGATTGACCATTGTCATAAAATATTGCATTATGGGATGTGAATAGTTTTTACTTGCAGTTTCGTGTGGCTTGAGGCAGTCACAACTAGCGTGCTAAAAACAGTTTTCTTTTTATCAATGTAACACGCACATTGGACTGCTGATCTTGGTGTCTGTAATATTAGCAAAATTAATAATTAAAATGAAAATAATACTGAGGAGATAATAGGAATGAGCACAGCTAAATGATTCAGTATTACCAGAACAAATATTTATTATAACTAAAACCTATATCGTACCTTAAGCTTAGTACTACAATGGCGGTAGATTTTTATGTCCATATCATGTCCATTGAGCGCTCTTTTATATAGCCATTGTCTTCTTTGAGTCGCTCATGTGTCGTCACAGTAAGTTATAACAGTTCTTTACACTTCACTCAAACTTAGACATAACACGTTTTTATACATTGAAAGGTGGCTACACTGAGCCACAGCGCCAGAGATCGCGCCAGAGAGTTTTGTTCCGCCGCCTCCACTGGCAGTTCTTATTGTGAAGTAGCGGCAGGCAGTTCTTGCCGAGAAGTTGTGGTGGACACTGCTTGTCGTGAAGTTGGAGTGAGATGTGGTAGTGGAGAGTGTTGTTCCATGTTTTATGCAGTGGTTTGATGGGAGAGATAGCAGATGTTGTTCTAATGGAGATATTGTAATGGTCAGAGTGCATTTCGTCAATATATATGGAGGTAATAAACACTATTTTCTTTTATTCTTTCAGTGTCCTGAATAATGTGTCATTACAGGTTCAGTCAACAAAGCATCTGGCGTGTGTTCTTGTATTAGAGTGTAATTCTGGTTTTCTTGCGCAATTATAGTATTTCTAATTTTCTTTTATCACGTCAGTATAATTGGTATTTAAAAGTTCTTGTCTTGTTGAAGAAGAACCGTGCCAGATGTGCGTTGAGTCATACTACCACATACAGAACAGCTACACTTGTGTTTGTTGTTTCGTAGGTTTTATAGTTGCTGGGGACTTAATTAATTAATTGTGCTAACAGAAATTTTCTGACATTCTTTGTTGTCATTCTAAGCAGACAGATTGTGTACTAAAACTAGTCAGGGCCAGCTGTTTACGAGACTTGCGTAATCGGACTAACAGCTACTAAAAATATTTGCATTTTTTTTTATAAATAACAAATCCCCCATGCACGTGGCGACCCTGCCAGGATTCGAACCTGGAATCTTCTGATTGCAAAAATAGTAGACAGTAGTATTGTTGTAGTAATTTGTAGTTTAGTAATTGTAGTCTATATTGCATGTGTAGATTTGGTAATTGGCATTCTTCTAATGATATTTTTCAAAATTTATTATTTTTTTGTTTTGTTTTGTGTGTTGTCTTGTCTACGGGTTTGACAATTTAGTGCAATTATTTCAATTGTTCGATTAATCGTGTTTGAGGGAAACTTTTCATGTAAATGGTTTTGTTGGAAATAAAGTGTCATTGTGTGTAATTTTCGTACAGTGACGAGTTTTATGTTTTGTAAATGATTACGCGATCGATGAAGAAGGCAAAAATGATGGATAGTGAGAATGACGAAATTGTTAACATGGTGAACTCGCCAACAGAGGAAAACAGTATCATGAATAATGAAGTGGAAAACAATTTAATAAGTCGGGAAAATAGTCTGGAACCATTTCAAAATTTTTCTCAATCAGAAAATTCACAGAATCCGAGATTAACGACAGAAGATTCTGGAATAGTATCGAACACAGATAGCTTTACAGCTACGACGAACGAAGCTGGTTTTGTGGGAAATGTTAGTGGCGAAAAGAATTCGGAACCATTTAATATGGAGCAGTTGATGGGTGCAATATTAAATGTGGGATCTCGGTTAGACTCACAAATGGGAACAATGGAAACACGGTTAGACTCACTGGGATCACAGTTGGGATCTGAATTAAAAACAGTGGCAACACGGTTAGATTCACAAATAGGAACAATTAAAACAGAGATGGAAAGAATGGAAACACGGTTAGACTCACGAATAGGGACATGTTTCAAAAATATGAAAGATGAATTAAAGAAAGAAATCAGAGAAGAAGTACAACCGATTTTGAATTCTCACAATAATAGATTAATTGCAGTAGAGATTAGACAAAGGGAACAGGATAGAGAACAGGAAGAAAGAGATCGCGCGATAGTACAAAAATTTTCAGAATTAAATTTACAACGTGCACACGATAAGGAAGAAATACTTGAAAGATTAGAGGAATCTGTACCAAATGACAGAATAAATAACCTAACACAACAGTATGAACAATTAACTACTAAATGTGTTAATACTGAAACCCGAGTCGCGACACTTATGGAAGACGTAAATAAACAGAAAGAACAAATAGGTGATTTATCGGAAAGAGTTGAGGAGATTTCAGACAAATTGACAAATCTTAGTTTAAATGGGGACAGAGATTCAGATGATACAGCACCGTTACCATTTGCAGAAACCGAAGAGTACCAGAATATAAATAAGCATGTTGAAAATCAGGGAAAATTTAATGAACGCGTGAAAAGGGAATTTGAGGCATTAAAAAAGCAAGTCAAACAAATTGAAGGCGAAATCGTAGGAAAAGACAGCAGAAGAAATCTAGAATCACAGATAGCAGAGGGCTTTGAAGAAAATAATTTGTTTCATTTACGGGATGCAACAAGAGAGCGCCAGGCGCGCGAACTTTATAATAATCGACATTCGGACTGGGACAGACGCGGTAGGTCTTTGTCGCCACGAGGCGAAAACTTTGACTGTAAACACTTTTTGACTGTTCGGAAATTTAAGATCTTCCGCAATTATAAGAATGACATACATCCATGTTCTTGGTTAGATCAATTTATGTACGCACTTCCACCAAATTGGCCACTAAGTCACAAACTGGAATTTATGTGTGGGTATTTAGAAAACGAACCGGCGACGCGGATGCGCGCACTCATTAGAGATTGTAATAATCTGAATGATTTTTATCATGCATTTCTATCGGCATATTGGTCCGAAAACACGCAAGACAGAGTCAAACACAGTCTTATCATGCAGCGTAATTTCAACAGTCTGAGTTCCGCACGCCAGCGGAATATTTTGAAGACATGATTCGAAAGAACCAGTTCCTTTCCAACCCTTATAGCCCGACTGAATTAATTCGCATTTGTTTAACTAAGCTACCACAATCCATAAGACAAATTGCTTTAGCTGGAAGATGTAAAGACGACATCGAGACTTTTAAGACTTTGTTGCAAGAACTTGAGTATGACAACGACGACGGGACTTCTTGTAACTTTTTCAGTAACAGTAATTACAATAGATTTTCAGAGAAAAGGGGTAGTGATCGGAACGGGCGTTATATGGGTAACTTTGAGAATGACAGACGTAACAGACAGGACAATAGATACAAGCCTTATGACAATAACAGACGTTCTAACAGAAATTACACAGACAATTATAATAACGGTAATTCCTACCGGAATGATCAATCATACGGAAACAGTAATCGGTATCATCAAGACAGAAATTATTCATACAGTAATAGAAATTCTTACTACAGAAATAACCAGGGTAGTAGATACAACAATAATTTCAGAAGTGACAGTCGAAATTACACAAGAAGTAGTTATGCAGACAGACAGGAAAACAGAAATTTTAATAACAGACACAACCAAGAATTTGTATCTAACAGACAGGAGGGACCTAATTGGCATCCTCCACGTGACAGACCTTCAGAGAGACAAGTGCAAATCGTAGAAATGGATCCGCGAAATGACGCGAATACTCAAAGACGTGACGCAAACAATCGACAATGACTTGCAATTCGGCTTCTGGCAGCAATATAGACGGTTCAGAAAGTAATGACACTACGACTTTACACTACGTACGCCTGGAAGACATGAGAGACATTTTGTTAGACGAAAAGGAAAATAATGTAGACGCATTTTTACATCCTGTTATTGAAGTATGTGTGGATAAGAATAAGTTCACTGCAGTTTTAGATTCTGGGAGCCCATTGAATGTCATTAGTGAATCAGTTTTTCGTATATGTGAAAGAACTATTGCCTGTCCTGTGTTACCTATTTCTAAAACTACAATTCGAGGAGCGATTTCTGGAAAAAGTGTAGAAGTCAAACAACAGACCAACCGAAATTTCAATTGTCAAGGATACGAATTTTCTGCTAATTTTATTATTGTTCCATTGCTCAGTACACAAATTATATTAGGTATGGAGTTTCTTAACGCACATAAGGCAATTTTGAACTTTAAAGAAGGGAGTGTGAATTTAACTGTTGCCGGAATGCCGATATGTTTGAAATTTTTCGAGTGTTTAACAAGATCTGAACCAGATACAAAATGTTTAAGGTTTCTTACTTCTGATGTTTTCGTTGAGCATTATGACGACAATGTGTTTATTCATGACAATGACAATAGATACAGAGACGCGATGGATGATATAATTAATAGCGAAGAACTAATTAATGGAAAGGTTAAGAAAGCTGAAGTGCCAGATGACGTTGCAAGAGAAGAGCTGCACCAAATTTTGACTTCACATGCTACAGTGTTTGGTCATCACACAGGAACTATACAAGGCTTACAATATTTATTTAAAGTAAAAGAACACACACCATTTCGGGGGAAAACGTACGCTATTCCTTTGGCTTACAGAGACAAGGTTAAGAAAGAACTTCAGTACATGTTAGATCAGGGCATTATTGAGCCTGCAGTCAGTCCTTATACTAGCCCATTACACGTTGTTCTTAAAAAGGATGGGTCAATTCGTTTGGTTCTGGATTCCAGACAGATAAATAACATCATCATTCCTGAAACTGACCGTCCACAAAATTTAGATGAACTTCTTCAACATTTCCATGGAATTAAAGTTTTATCCACGATTGATATGCGCGCGAGGTTTTGGCAAATAGAACTCCACCCTGATTGTAGAAAATATACTGCCTTTTTAGCCTTTGGTAACTGTTACCAGTTTCGGAAATTACCGTTTGGACTTACTGTATCTTCAGCAGCATTCATTCGTAGCTTAAATGAAATTTTACCTGTTTATCTTCGTGACAATATTACTTCATATGTTGACGACATTCTTATTGCCAAAAATTCTTGGAGTGAGCACAACAAAGTTTTGGATTCATTATTACGTATTTTTGCAAGAGTTGGCATTACGGTGAACTAAGAAAAATCTGAATTTGGTCGTTCTCAGGTGAAATTTCTCGGTCACATTATTTCTACAGAAGGTATTCTTCCTGATCCAGAAAAATTAGAAGCTATTCGTAATTATGCTGTTCCTACTACAAAACGTGATGTTCGTAGTTTTCTTGGTGTCTGTAATTTTCTTAGACGCTTTGTTAAATTGGACGATTTGGCCACACCTCGTTTATGTGAGTTATCTGGAAAGAAATCTAATTGATGTTGGGATGAGGAAGCTCAATCAGAATTTGAACAACTTCGTGATGCTTTAGTTGCTGCTCCACTTCTTTCACACCCGGATTTATCTAAAGATTTTTGTTTGGCGACGGATTCATCATACAAAGACCTAGGTGCACATTTATTTCAAGAGATAGAAGAAAACGGCGTTGTAGTCAAGAAACTATTGCATTTGGAAGTCGTGTTCTCTCTAAATCTGAAAAGAATTATTCGATTACGGAACTTGAAGCTTTGGCTGTTGTTTGGGCTTTTACAAAATTTCGGACATTCTTGTTTGGCAGACATACTAAGGTTTACACCGATCATCGAGCTCTGGAATTTCTTATGTCGACAAAATTAACTCATGGTAGATTGTCACGATGGGCGTTGTACCTACAGGAGTTTGATTTTAGTATTGTTTACATACAGGGTTCTTCAAATATTGTTGCTGATGCTTTATCACGTGCACCTATGGGTTTGAAACAAAGTTCTGAAGTGGACTGCAAGGAAAACAATTATTGTTTGATGTATATTCAAGGTGTTGCGTTTGAGAACTTTATTTCGTCTTCGCTCCAGGACATCGCTAAGGAGCAAAATAAGGATCCAATCTGGAAGGACATTAAGGAGAAGTGGAGGAGAAAGGAAAGCGTAGCGATTAGACAGTATTATTTAGTTCGCAATGATATTCTTTTTAAACGAAAATCGGTTGACAACTCTGTTTGGTTAGTTTGTATTCCTGATGAGTGGGTTAATAAATTGATTTGGTATACGCATTTCAGTTATGCACACTTTGGTCCCAGAAAATGCTTTCGTAAATTACGAGAAAATTGCTACTTCAGTAATATGGAAAAACGTATTCGATCTGTTCTTGCCAAATGCAAATTATGTCAAAAGGCTAAGCCGCCGACTATTTCTCACAGAGCACCGTTGTTTCCTATCATTCCAGTGAAATTAAAGGACATGGCTGCAGTTGATTTGTTCGGTCCAGTGGTTCGATCTACTAATGGTTTTGGGTACATTTTCGTAGAAGTGGAACTGACATCAAAATATGTGTGTTTTACACCTTTACGCAAAGCAACAGCTCGTTCAGTATCTAACGCTTTCATCAAACATTTTCTTAAAGAAGTGGGTCATGTTGATAAGGTTATATCAGATAATGGATCACAGTTTCGTTCTAAAATTTGGCTTCGTACTCTACGGCGTCGTAAGATTAAACCAATTTTCATTTCACTTTTTCACCCCCAATCTAACGGTTCAGAGAGATGGATGAAGGAAATCAATAAATTGTGTCGTTTTTATTGTCATCAGAATCACAGAACGTGGGATCAGTATCTTCATATTTTTCAAAACATTCTGAATGAACTTCCTAATGATTCAACTTCTTTACCGCCTTTACTGATATTAAAAAACAAAGCACCGACAAATCGCACTTCTGAAATCGTTCCTTTTCCGCCTTCACGGAAACTGCGGCATTCTGAAGTTGTGAATCTGGCTCTACAAAATATTGCATCTGCGCCTGCTAGAAGAGAGAAATCAGCTAAGCGTCCTGGTCGTTTAAAAATCTTGTCAGTTGGTCAGAAGGTGTTAATTAAGTCCCATCGTTTGTCTCACAAAGGAAAAGGCTTGTGTCGCAAATTTTTTCTGCTTTATAACGGTCCATATAGAATTCGCAAAATTATTCATGATAACACTGTTGAAGTAGAAACTCTTAAATCACGACGCTCTAAGGGAATACATCATATATCAAACATTAAAATTTTTGTGGAATGACATACTTTCGAGAAACCAACAGTTTACGTAAACATGCAGAGAGTACAAGGATACCGCGCTGTGTTTTGGCGGCGGCACATACTCAAAGCAACAGTCAAGTCTGCGCGCCGCACAAGGCAGTCGTTGACCGCAAACAATCACTTCCTACGTCACGCGCCTACAGCTGATCGAGCGCTCAGTGCGAATGCACTGACAGCCGTAAACAAATACACAGTCTTTCTCCGAATAAAATCAGTATAAAGCTATAATGACTTGATGAATTATGTTATTAACATTCAGTATTTTTCAGGATACGGTTCTATAAGATATTTAAGAACTTTAGGTAAATTCTGTGCGTGTCCGACGTTAAGACGACTTGCTATCGAGAAATTTTCAGGAAGAATGTAATTTCCAAGAAGAGACTAATAAACTAAAAAAAGGTAACTATTAATTGAGTTTATTTTTCAGGTAACATATTTCCACTTAGGTACGTACTTTAGACGTAATTTGCTGCTTGCGATTACGTGATTCATACTTTGTACTAATTTCATGTTCTATGAATTTACTTGTGAAGCGACGTGCTTGCGTACGTTAACTGATTTTGACAATGGTTATTAATGAACTGGGTTGTAACTTGTGTATATTATGCATCTCTTGACTGCACTGCTTTTTCACTGATGTCATATTTTTTAATTATGTGCCTGCTGTGCTTATTTATTTAAATTATAATTGTCACCTGATTAATTGTGCTGATGTGGTTAGGTATGTAAGTTATACTTTGTGATTTATCTGCTTGCGCCTTCATGTTTATTTATTAAGATTACATATGAACATTTATTTGCTTACGCTGATACGATGCTAATTACCTGTTTGCTGCTATGCGTATGGATTGTATACTTATACATCTCTGTTTGTTGTCATAACTACTCTTTAATTTGGTATATAGAAATGCTGATATACTGTGTACAAACATAGAGTTTAGGTCACACTATTGTATTAATTATAGATTGTTTGTTTGGCAGAGCCTCGTTGTAAGAATTGTGCTGCATTCACTTGTTGACATTCTGTTCACTACTGGTGTATTTACTCGCTATTGCTTGCTTTGCTTACGCTCAGTGCCTTATATTTTTAAGATAAGAAAATGAACTGCTATAATTCGACGAACGACATTAGTACAAGAAACTTCATAGAAGTCACATGAGCTGGAGGTTTTATGGAAGCTGTATAAATTTATGCTAATAGGAAGGAAGCTAACGATATGACATACCAAAACTAGGTTTAGACCATTGACAGTTATTACACTGCATTTTTCGTGAGCAACTGAAATAGGAAGTGACACTTGACACAAGAAGTACTCCACATGTTTGCTTCCGTTTGCCATAATTCTTGAAGTGGTGTACACACTGTGAAATATTAGGATCATTCACACTCCGTAATCGTACTTAGTTACTGAGAGTTATTCGAACTAAGTCTGTTAAAGGTTATATATGCATTCTTTGTTTATAATTAATAATGAGTAGAAGATTTTGGTCAGATGGATTACACAGAGGTTGTGTGCTGACAGTGTGTCTTCGGATTATATGGGATGAGGAGGTTTGCATTCGGATTTTATCTGTACTTGTTCGAGGAGACTGACTAGAGGAAAGAGTTGTTATGGAAGTGAAATGATACTGGCAATAAGGTTTATATGTATCGACGTATTGAAGAGGTATTATTGAGGTATTGAGATTATATGAAGTTGATTGGAGTTTTGGTGTACAAGAGGTAAAATAAGCGAGGTGCATATTTTTTTTTGGTCTATATGGAACAAGGAGGATGAAGATAGCAGACTAGAACACTAAAATGGAAGGAAGATTGTCTACACACACTTTGTTAAATCACTAAGCAGTATGTACTTTTTTTTTTTGGAGAGAGGAAGTTGCATATCTTGGCACACTGACAGTTGTTCAGCAACCGTACATTTTGATCTGGCTTGGCAAACATTGGTCTTGACATGATGACTATGACGTTGACTTAACTATTATTGACTGTTATACATTGCTGTCACTACTACTTGATACACATGATGAACATGAAATTTTGACAGAAGTGCATTTACACAGTTAACACTATTCAATTATACAGTAGTACTTAATGTGGATGAAAGATGAGTGAGTGTGTTTTGTGTGTTTTCCTTTCCTAATCCTACCTACCTATCACCTAAATATTATTTTATTTGTTTGTAGTGGCTTGCACTGACACCCATAAATATTATAGGTTTACTGATGTTTGTGTATTTGTAATAGTAATATGACAATTATCTGATATCATTTGTGTGTTTGTTATGATTTGTATGTTTAGTGTAAAAGCATTTGTATGTGTATTCAAACTATTGTTCATGCTTGAACTGTCTTGAGTAGTGATGGTGAATATTATGAACTGTTACCTGCACTTTTCAACATGATGTGTGACACTTAGAAATGTTTAATTTCTGCTGATGAACTGTGTGACCAGTGATAGTAAATATTATGGACTGTTACTTGTACTTTTTCTACATGATTGGTGCCACTAGGACATGTTTAATTTCTGCTGATGAACAGTGTAATCAGTGATAGTGAATATTATGGACTGTTACTTGTATGCACAGTGTGAAATGATGTCACCTGATGGTGTCTGCACCTACTCGACATTGCTGGGTGCCACTGATGGACTGCTTCTACTGAAATGATGTCATCTGTTGGAGTCTGCACCTACTCGACATTGCTGGGTGCCACTGATGAACTGCTTCTACTGAAATGATGTCACCTGTTGGAGTCTGCACCTGTTCCACAATGCTGGGTGCTACTGCTGGAACTGTCAACTACTTGATATGAAAGCATTTTATGTGAATATTTGTATAAACTGATTTTTTGTGTATTACTGTTTGTGAAAAGTTGTAAGACTCTTACCTGCTCATATTCGTCATTGCTGACGCTATCGATTGAATTGTTTAACCACATGATATTTGTGTAAACTATTATGGAAAGTCATATGTATGAAAGAATTTGTATTCCTTACTGTATTTTATATATTAGGCTATTGTAAGGTCAGTGCAAAGCCAAAATTTTATCTAGTTATATGATATTTACGTATTAATATTATCTTTTATTTTTGTCTGTATTTTTTTTGACGAATTTGGTGGTATTTTCACCACCATTGCTGGCAAAAATACCATCAAATTCTAGCCCATGGAGGAAGGGCATATGAAAGGTGGCTACACTGAGCCACAGCGCCAGAGATCGCGCCAGAGAGTTTTGTTCCGCCGCCTCCACTGGCAGTTCTTATTGAGAAGTAGCGGCAGGCAGTTCTTGCCGAGAAGTTGTGGTGGACACTGCTTGTCGTGAAGTTGGAGTGAGATGTGGTAGTGGAGAGTGTTGTTTCATGTTTTATGCAGTGGTTTGATGGGAGAGATAGCAGATGTTGTTCTAATGGAGATATTGTAATGGTCAGAGTGCATTTCGTCAATATATATGGAGGTAATAAACACTATTTTCTTTTATTCTTTCAGTGTCCTGAATAATGTGTCATTACAGGTTCAGTCAACAAAGCATCTGGCGTGTGTTCTTGTATTAGAGTGTAATTCTGGTTTTCTTGCGCAATTATAGTATTTCTAATTTTCTTTTATCACGTCAGTATAATTGGTATTTAAAAATTCTTGTCTTGTTGAAGAAGAACCATGCCAGATGTGCGTTGAGTCATACTACCACATACAGAACAGCTACACTTGTGTTTGTTGTTTCGTAGGTTTTATAGTTGCTGGGGACTTAATTAATTAATTGTGCTAACAGAAATTTTCTGACATTCTTTGTTGTCATTCTAAGCAGTCAGATTGCGTACTAAAACTAGTCAGGGCCAGCCGTTTACGAGACTTGCGTAATCGGACTAACAGCTACTAAAAATATTTGCATTTTTTTTTATAAATAACAAAGCCCCCATGCAACATTTAGTAAAAATTCGATCAGACTGCCACAAATCTGCGTCCGTCTTACTTGAGAAAAACAGTACAAGTCTTTAGCGCTCAAGGCTTCATTTGTTCTCCAGTGATCAAAATAGTGAAGGATCGCATATCTATTCGTATTTTTCTGTTTATATTGCCGCCCAAAGACGACGAATTACATTATTTAGAAAATTCCACCGTCGCCATGCAACGCCTCATCATACATTAATCATTATTTATAAACAGGTATTTACCTTCTGGCTGAAAGTATTAACTACTCGTATTTGCTGTTTTAATGAAGTCAAAAATAGCGAATATCACATTGTCTCCCATGAGGAGAGAGGGAATGCCGAAGGATTACCTCGATCCTCATGTCCTCATGAGATATTCGTGATTTTTGGTGTGACATTTACATAATGTTACTGGCGTACTATGTACATAAATTGAAATTACATTTATAAACATATATCAGATATTTATCATTTTTCAAAATAAAGTTTTTCATTCTTTGTTCATCAGTCACTTCATTCCATAATACCAAGATTAACATTTATGTGCATATTTAAGTTTGGTCCATATTTGCTTATAACAATAAGTGAACGTTCATTTCGCACTTCAGAGAATAGAATTCAGAAAAGCACTACACTTCGTGATGCTTTCACTTTCTGTGTTAGCTGTCTACGGCGTTCATCATGCAGTACATCTGTCCTTTCCACTGTGGTGCCAGGACTTCAAGTGGCTTCCCGGGTTTTTATTTACAATATGAAACAGAAGAAGTGGAATATTATTAGTATAACTTACAACCTATTGGAAACATTTGTTAAGGATCGGGACTGGTCTGGAGTTTAGGGTCTTCCTATAGTGCACATTCATTTTATTTGTCCATCAAGAGACAGGATTATAATTCATTTTAGCAGTGTTCAGGAGTGCCGGTATTAATGGCTTTAAGGCCTGCGTAATCTAACAATCTACTTCTCACTCATCTTAACTTCAACTCAAGAAAATTGCTTAATTTACGTATGAAAATGTAGTCACACAAGTGTACAAATGTCTTTCCTCCAGTATGTACGATGGAAGTCATGGCGGTTAGCAGTTTAAAGTTTGGATTGTTTCGTCACCCACACGTCAGCCACTCACAGCGGCTGCACAGTGTTGCGTGAGCTCCAATACTCAGTATCCGTTCGCGCTCAGGCTGTAACAGAGCTGCTGGTCGTCGATTGCTCCTTTTTTTTGTGAACTTCGTATCACACGAGTGCATCGATACAAACACCTCGCGCGCGTTTTCCATCGGAGGAGCCGGACGCTGAAGCTGCCTCCATACTTCTCTATCAACTGCCTCCCATGAGGCTCACAGGTAAGTGACGACGAATGTTTTAGCTGTCGCTGCACTTAGAACAACACTGAACTTTGCGTTGCACCTGTTGTCGTAGCCTTGACTTGTTTTTACACTTGCAGTACAACACTACCACTAATATACAGTGAACAGTTATTTTTATTATGCACGTCGCACTTTAGTGTGCATCTTCACACAGCATTCGTGCTTAGTTCCTTCGCCGATAGAGTTCACTTACAAAACAATCAATTTTGCAAGTTTCCTCCATTGGTACAGAAAGACTTATATTCTACTATTTACAAAAGATCACTTACGAGCTAATATTTACAATTAATGGTCACTCCTTTTGTTAAGTCCAGTGAACAACTGCTTTATGAATGGACTCTTTATATCTCAAGGTTTACTTTCACTAGTGAACCTAAAAATATTCTTTCAAACTTTCTTTTAAGGGCTCATCTCCTCATTATGAAAACTACAGGTTTCGCAACACTCGTTGCATTTATTCTTTAGTGCACCCAAGATCATTTTCTACTGCCACGCAGCATGTCTACTACTTAACGAGTACGCATTTAACGCTGAATCTTTTTTTTTTTTTTGCTTTCCTTTGTGCTTGCCAAATTTTTTTTTATATATTTGAGGGCAGACTGGATAACAATAGGTCTCCCTCTTCGCTTCCTGTACTCAGCAATCGTTCTCTGTAAAAAAAAATAGGGTAACGCGTGTCTACTAATTTTCGCATGAATGGAATTACCGACAGTTCACTGGGTTTACGCAACCGGTCCATAACAAACATTACCAAAGCTAGCGAAGTTCATCACGCTACGTGTCTCGTTTCTCATAAGCACTGCTTTGCCTCGAAGCACACGTGCCTTTTACAAGTCGACCCTTGGTCTGGGTTAATGAACCAGGATCAAAAGGAACGGGCACAAGGAAGATGGATTTCATAAGAGGAGTGTCTTAGGAGACATTTTTGCAATAAAATCTGCATGTAAATAAAATTATCATAATAAACATAGGCACATATATAAATTTCAACCTCTTTCATTACAGCATGCTTTGCTACTTCTACGTCTTACTCTGGTTATAGTCAGTATTAAGTTTAAATATCACTGCATTGCTTGTTCTTTAGATTAGCCTTCAATTAGGGTATTGAATGGTCGCTAGATTATACTACAAAACTTCTGAAGATCTTTACTTGGACTTATTTATGATACAGGGGTCTGTGTGGTTATTTAGTACCTTGATTCTACTGAAATCAATTCGTCAGCTAACATTCCTCATATACTCTTTACATTGGGCTCAGATCACAGGGAAATAGTTTACTTTCATAGCAATTAGTGGCCTTGTGGAGTACTTACGCTACATTATTGATGCTTCATGGTTTACCTCTATTTGTAATGCATTTCACCTAACTTAGTTTACTACAGCTTATTGTCTCCTTGCGTGAACACATGTGGGTTACCACTTGTTTTTCCATTTAACAGCACGCTTTAACTGAACTTTAAGCTATTTCTTCTACTCCTGTCCACTGTCTGGACTGTTTGAACATGTACCTTTTTTTTTTAGCAGGTAATTTTGGCTTTTACAACAGAACTTCAAGTACCTACATTACTAAAAATAAATCTATAAATCTTCTTGTACCTTGAGAGAAGTGCTTATTTACGCATCCTCCTCCATTTCTCACCTTTAAATATTTATATAGATCCTGGCAATCACCTCGCAAGCACATTTTTTTAATACTAACTTAAAGCTAAATTGAAATTCTTTCTGCAATCTTAATTTCCTGCTTCAGCTTGTTGAAGAAATATCAGTTCATGTCCATCACTATAAACAATTTTTCCATACATAGCATTTAATACTTAAAGTTTACATGTAGTAGCCGTTACCATGTAGTCAGTGCGCTGTTCAACACAATACTTATCATTAACAGTTCACATAAGGAAATTTCCAGTAGGGAAGAGGCAAGAAACAGATTCTATCTGCAGTTGAGGCTGTGCCTGTAAACTAACTCTTTGTTTCAAGGGATCAATCGCTCCCGATATGGAGGAACCCTGAATCGGCAATGATAAAACTTTTGAAACAGAAGACACCTGTCTGAAGAGACATGATGACATCACATTGATGTTTGCTCCTGTATCAACAATGGCTGTGACAGGAATGTTGGCAATAGAAATCTTAATCGAAGCCTGGACCTGTTCATCATAAATGTCATTAATGTATTGAGCTTGTATGTCAGGTGCAAGGTCATCTCGTAAGTCGGTCTAATGGTCGTACCGTATCGCACTAGCATACTCAGAGTATTCGTTAGTACTCCCACAGGAACCGGCAGCGACCTGTAGGAGGCTAAAGGCGCTGCCTCTAATTTCCCGCAGGATGTTTAACCTGTTTGTCATTCTGGGCCTTAAGTGTTTGTTCCGTTTCATATTGGTGCTGGTTATGTGGTACAAATGCCGGTGTAAAGGGGTAAAATCCACTGGGTGCATTCACTTGTGAATAGAATACTTGAGACGGCTGCTGTCGCCCGATCTTTTGGTTGCCGGCAAAACCATTTCCTTGTGAAGGAAAGTTCGCATTTGGTGCCGTTTGAAAATTGTTCCGCGGTTTTCTATCCAGTGAAAAGTTGTTCTGATGTTGTGCTGGGTGGCCTCCGCCTTGCCAATGCCACTTGCTATTTTTCGACCTATAACTTTGATTGTACACTGGCCCATTTGAAAAATTACCAATCGTTTGTGGAGAATTTCCATACTGCTCAGGCGCAGAATTAAAGGGTGGGTTTCCGTACTGATGTTGTACCTGGTGATTGTAAATTGGGTGGTATCTCTGCTGATTACTGTAATTGGTTTTCTGCTTCCGTTTAAAGTTATTGCCGTTTGCGTTTTCATAACGGCTGGCAGGTTGGTACCCGCGATCACAGTAGCGCACTCTCTCCTTCGGCGCATTGTTATCCGCGTGCGATGCATTCTGCTGGCTGCCAGGAAAGAATTTGCTGCTGCCAACCTTGGAGGGCACATCCTCGCTAATTAAATCTAAGGAATCCAGCACAGAAAGGAATACATCCGTGTCTTATTCGGACACATTTACTAGTTTCTCTCTAACAGAAACAGGGAGTTTGCTTTTGAGACTCATAATTACGTCCTTGGAAGAAATCGGAGAATCCCAGAATTTAATTTTTGCTAGATACTTCTCGAAGTATCGCCGGAGACTTCCATGCTTCTCATTGAAAATTTCCGCACCATACACCTCCTTCCTTAATCTTTGCTGTACCCCATTACTCCAAAATTTTGCCAAGAACATTTTCTCAAACTCTTCATAATTCCTACACGTGTCTACCATTTCCGTTCCCCATAATGCTCCATCACCGGAAATAAAGCCAGCGACGAACTTAATACGCTGTCTGTCTGTCCAGCTCCTGGGAAATATGACGGAAAAATTCTTTAGGAACACGATGGGGTGTATTTCTCGCTTCTGCGGATGAAAAACAGGAAAAGTGCGATGCTTAATCACACTTTCCTCTTGCATTAAACTCACAGTTGTGGGTGGATCATTTATTTTCCCTACTCGGGACTCAACAGGACTGTTGTTTTGCATGTAATCAGGCGGTGAACGATAAGGAGTTGACTGACATTCGTCACCGTCTAAAGAGCTGTTCCCTATAGTTTGCGTATGCGTATGCGGATTTTCTACCCAGTTTCTCAGCATTCTGACTTCGTCCACTACTTGCTGCTTCCACTCGGGAAGATCCCGTGTAAGTGTCCTCCGAATCTGTCCCAATTCAGAAACCACTGTGTCTCCCGACTTACCAGGAGCAGCTAAGATTTCATAAGTTACATCCTTGACAGTCTCCCTAAGCTCCTCCCTGACCTTCTTTTCGATAAAAATATCTTTACCCTTTATCCATTCACCGTATGTTCCAAAAATGCCTCCGCGTGTACTTTCACGGTGCTCTTAACCTGTTCTTCAATATTGATTGAGTCTATCTGCCTCGACAGATCCTCCACTACACCTTCAATGTCAGATACTGCATTTCTAACTGAGTTTATTTCTTTGGTAGCTGCCTGAATTTTTGTGTTTAATGTTCCAGATACTTCAGCTATTTCACTTTTCACCTGTTCCTGCATTTTCTGAATTTGATCACTGATCTTAGTTTGCACCTCACCCAAATGGGTATTTAATTCAGCCGTAATTTCTTTATGCAGATCTGTTTTGATTGTACCTAGCTGTGTTTTTAATGATTCGCTTACAGCATCTAATCGGGCGTTAGCAGTCTCATTTTGTGTTTTTACTGATTCGCTTACAGCATCTAATCGGGCGTTAACAGTCTCATTTTGTGTTTTTACTGATTCACTTACAGCATCTACTCGGGCGTTAACAGTCTCATTTTGTGTTTTTATAGTCTCATTTACTGCGTCAAACTGTTGTTTCATCATTTCCATTAACGCACCGAGGTCATTTGTAGCTGCAGCGGGAAGAGTTTGGACTTTAGGGTCACTTTCCCCTGTTACAGACATGGTTAGTTCAGTTTCCGCACGGGAACCTACCGTTCGCGATCGTAAAGGGTATGGAATACTATTAACGTCTTCACTCCCGTCTCCTCTTGTCACCTGTCTCTGTTTACTATCTGCCATTTTCGTCAGTAAATCACGTGCTACGCAAGGCTTTCGTCGTTTGCCAGTGACGTGGTGAGTCCGCTAAGAGCACCGCTCTCGCGTGACCAACAAATGAAATTCTATCTGGCGAGAAGACAAGATGGAACCCAAACGTTTCAGACAAATGAATGAAGATGCTCTTCACTGCAAATTGCACACACTATCCACCATGTTGAAAATGTAATACAGCTATACTAACAATGGAGAGAAATAATTTCTATTATCAGACTACGAAGAATTTTACTTTGAAAGATAAAATAAAGCAGATTTTCTATAGCGGGAAGGAGATAGAAAGGATGTGGATCGACTTGGAAAAGCAACGTTGCTACTGAAGCACTACACTGCGTATGCAAAATTCTGACTTACTTTTTGATGGCTTGGTTAGCGCTATGTGGTCTCAGCAAATTCACGTCTCTTTTCATTTCCTTTCTCTCGATAATTAAACTGCGTTATTGACCAGCATATTTTCCGTCATTCTCACAGAGAGATGATGTGTACATGAAACGACAGAACATTTATTAACACAAGCACATAGAAAATTTTCCAAGAATTTGAACTAATTTTTGGTCAAGTCCCTGTTCGGGCGCCAAGTGTGATGTTACAAAATAAAAGTGATCTTGTTATTCAATGGAAAGTTGGAAATTGAGATTTAGCTTACTGTTTTATCAATCACAATGGCGTAAGAATCATGGATTGACCATTGTCATAAAATATTGCATTATGAGATGTGAATAGTTTTTACTTGCAGTTTCGCGTGGCTTGAGGCAGTCACAACTAGCGGGCTATTGATTAAGAAATTCCGTTATCGTCTTTCTAATTACTTCATGATCGTAGATACGATCATACCCGGTTGTGAAGTTATTGTTATGACAAAACAATTTCCTAAGGGACCAGAAAGTTCTTAAGGGCGCAAAAACAACTGTAACATCACACAAAAGGGAAATTCAATATTAAAGCTGATGCAAGAAGACGATAAAACAGTTTTCTTTTTATCAATGTAACACGCACATTGGACTGCTGATCTTGGTGTCTGTAATGTTAGCAAAATGCATAATTAAAATGAAAATAATACCGAGGAGATAATAGGAATGAGCACTGCTAAATGATTCAGTATTCCCAGAACAAATATTTATTATAACTAAAACCTATATCGTACCTTAAGCTTGGTACTAATGACGGTAGATTTTTATGTCCATATCATGTCCATTGAGCGCTCTTTTATATAGCCATTGTCTTCTTTGGGTCGCTCGTGCGTCGTCACGGTAAGTTATAACAGTTCTTTACACTTCACTCAAACTTAGACATAACAAGTTTTTATACATTTAGTAAAAATTCGATCAGACTGCCACAAATCTGCGTCCGTCTTACTTGAGAAAAACAGTACAAGTCTTTAGCGCTCAAGGCTTCATTTGTTCTCCAGCGAACAAAATAGTGAAGGATCGCATATTTATCCGTATTTTTCTGTTGATATTGCCGCCCAAAGACGACGAATTACATTATTTAGAAAATTCCACCGTCGCCATGCAACACCTCATCATACATTAATCATTATTTATAAACAAGTATTTGCCTTCTGGCTGAAAGTATTAACTACTCGTATTTGCTGTTTTAATGAAGTCAAAAATAGCGAATATCACAAAGTGTAGACAGATAGTAGTGTCTGTTAATATGCACGGCCTGCAACTAAACGTGTTGATTGACACCGGTGCAGAATCGAGTGCTGTATATGGGAAAAAAATTTGAGTTACTGAAAGACAGACCTGGCAATGTAGTTATGCCAGTAACAGGAGTGAAAATTATCGGTGCTACTGGGAAGGCCAGTAAACCAGTCACAAAACAGATTTTTGTCAACTTCGAGATATGTGGGGCACGATTTGAACAAGAGTTTGTCGTCGTGCCAGACTTAACTACGGAAGTAATTATTGGGTTAGATTGGCTATTAAAGTACTGTGCAGTGATTAATTGCGAAAGCAAAACTTTGACATGTGCGTCACAAGATAAAACAATAGTAGTTAGTTTCGACAAGGCAGGAGACGGTGTGCATAGGCAATACCAGCCTATACACATTGTTAACTGGCCGGATGCTATTGACGTAGGTATGAATTTGAACTACTGTAATGTGAGGAATCTCGGCATTGACAATAGTGTAGAAAGTGAATTGGAAAGTATTGTAGACGGTGTGTCAAATGTAACACACGAACAAAGACGAGGCCTGTATGAAGTAATAATGAGGAATAAGAGTGTGTTTCCAGACAAATCGAGTATTGGTGTGAAAAAAGATCGTTTGCCAGAAATAATGAAGCTAAAAGCTGATGCTCGCATACGTCGTCATGACGCTAAAGCGCGTTTTGCTAAGTTTGCAATCGGAGACTTAGTACTTGTAAAAGCTCATGAAAAATCAAGCGAGATAGACAATGAAATCTCTAAATTTAAGTTTGTTTATAATGGACCATATTATGTCATTGGTATACCTCACACAAATGCTTATTGCTTAGAGTATCCAAGCTCTGGGAAACTATTAGGTATACGGAACATTGTAGACTTGAAATTGTACCAACCTAGGATTGATTAATACCACAGAATGGGTAATTTGTACAGTATGTAAATATAGAGTGTAAGATTTAAACGATTTGCTAGATTGCCATACTTTTGCCTGAGCAAGAGGACATTAAAGAAGTTGTAATTCATAAGAAATTAATTTTTACTAAATGATTTAAGAGAGAGTCATTATAAATCAATTGAAAAATCCAAGCTGCTAGTTTAAGTTTTCAGCTGAGTCACAGTAGATTAAGGAATGTAAAGATGATTTTATAACTAACTGTAAGATTTCATGAATGTGTGATTTACTAGTCATTGCCGATGTACTTAGACGCTGTTTTAAGTTTCAGGCTAGTACATGCGTGTGATGATGGACAGTGTAGAGTTATCCACTGTGATAGTGTTAATGGACTCCTTGAGATTACTCGGGGGTGAGTTTTTCTGAAAGAATTCAGTGAAACGAACATTCTGGAAATGCCGTTACAAGGGCGAGTGAGATCAAGCGTGCCGCACAGGCGGACGCAACAATACTGCAGAGGCGGAGCCGCTGTCGGCTCTTGTGCCGCTGTCGGCTCTTGTGCCGCTGTCGGCATTCTTGCGGGTACGGAAGGCGGAGTTGTTTTTCTTCCCGGACAGCTGATGTGAAAGAATTCTGTTGTCAATATTTATGTTTTTGTCGATCTGCTGTATATTATTTTCTTGTTTAGCGTTAAGTGGACTCTCATGACGAGAATATTAATTAAATGGGTCAAATGGCTCTGAGCACTATGGGACTTAATATCTGTGGTCATCAGTCCCCTAGTTCTTAGAACTACTTAAACCTAACTATCCTAAGGACATCACACACATCCATGCCCGAGGCAGGATTCGAACCTGCGACCGGAGCGGTCACACGGTTCCAGACTGAAGCTCCTTTAACCGCACGGCCACACCGGCCGGCCAATATTAATTATGAAAAGCTTATATAAAATGTGTATTCTATGTAATTAATTATTAATTTGCGTATTTTGATATACCTGTTTTTTATGACCATGTACTCTGGTTAATTTTGTAAATAGAATTCCATTTCTTGATACTGTTAGGAATTTTGACGATTTTAGAACAGCTAAACCATTTTCTATGTTTTCTATGAATCTTAATATGTTGTCAACCTGTTATATTTTGTGCGAGATGACGGAGTGTAATAAGATCAGGAGTGTCTCCACTCAATTATTATATTCTAAAAATTGATTTATGGTTAATTAGACGAATGCTAAATTTTGTTGATGTTTTGAGCATATGCATTTCCGCTGTTTCTTTTTTGGGACATTTTCAGAGTCTGTTTAGGTTACACGAACAACCTCAGACAATGTGGGGCACATGTAACGCTAAAAATGCATATCCTCCTATTTCCATTTATTGCACTGCAAATTTTTGTCCTTATTTTGTCACCTGAAGATATGACATTTCTGTCTCTTTATATATTGTAATTGTTTTACTGCTTGTATATATATTTATGCATTTATGTTGGTTTGTTTTGTAAATATTATTTGTATTTTTACGCTGGGTCTTGCCTAGGGAAAACTAAGCTATCGAACGAATACATCGATAGGTCGTGTGGAGAACACAAGTGTTTAGGATCTTTGATAGTGTTAACTCTGTCGCGTGGAACGCGGGAAGTGGGGAGTTTGGCTGGGGTGGTGCAGTGGAGCAGGTGCGTTGTGTGACGCTCCCGCGAGTTGCCGCGCTTCCGGGGTTGGGCAGTATGTAATTGCGCTCGATTTGCTATGATAATTTCTGACACGGTGTCGCGGACGGGAAGCATTAACTAGCGCACATCAAGAGCCCGTTTCGCCTGGTGACCGTGTCGAGAAGAAGGCGCGCCAATATTCAGCTTCTGCAACAGCGACGGCCGACAATGAGTGACTGTCGCCACCTCCTCGATCGACGGCTTCAAACCTTCAATCAAGCAACAAGGAAGACTGGAAGCCCGTAAAGTTTTAGAACTGTATGGCAGACCTCAGCTTTTCAAACTGATCCATTTTCATAACTAAATGACAGCAACGTAGCATGAACCTTTGTTGCTCATTGTCCCAATTGCATTACCAAGCAGGGTCCCTTCCTTTTCCGGAGTGAACCCGAGTATCGTTGAAATTCAAACGCCAGCATCATTCGATTTCACTGCTTTAATTTCAAAGTTCAGTTAAGGTATTCATAGCTGGCTACAATATTTAGATTACACAGTCACAAATTAAGAGCGCGAGTTTTGTTACCGTATTTTAGCTTACCTGTGGCTGCAGCTCAGCTTGGTACGTACTAAATTTTACTATTGTTAATTGTTCAGAATCATTTAATTCAAGATCAAAGTTAAATCTCTTATTTCTAAATTGCGTAGATTCAAGTAGCTTTTGAAATGATTCTTGAGGTAGTCCAAGACTAACCATATTTTACTGAATTTCGATGTACTTCAGAAAGAAAGCTCACTGTTAACTTCAGTCACTAAATTAACTTTCGATTTTCCGGTTTTATTAATTCTTTTCCTAAATTAAGTCAGAGTGTAGCGAAATTTATTACTTCTGACAAACTTTCAGTTTTCACACTACGCGTGTCAACCTTCTGTTGCCACACTTCTAGTGCTAATTATATGTGTAATAACCTTTCTTTTTCAGTTACTATAGTAATTGTCCTTAGGACTGGCGACCATAATTTTCCCATAATCTCAAATATCTAATTACCGCTAGTTAATTGTGAACGTAACGGCCGCACATTTACTTTCTTTTTTAACTTTACCGCTTTTCAAAATTAATTTCCACCAGTTTCATTTGCATTTTTCCTTTCATTTAGATGTAACTCTTTCCTCCCTTTTTACCGACAGATTAACTTCGGTGACGATTGCTTTTCCCAAATTTCCATTAGGTACACGCGGTTTAATTTTTCTCTGTCATTAAGGTCGATAAGTGTGGGGGAGGTTACAATGTGTTTTATAATTTCTGTCGAGATCAAGCCTAAATCCCATACCAATGGAGTACAAATTATTCTGTTAATTCGAGAAGGCGAATCTTAGATGTAGGCGACGATCTTCACGACGGCGCTGCTCAACAGTAGAGGTTCGTGATTGTGCTCACTACTTTTGCTAATGTTAATGGCGATGTATTTTTGCCGAGACATTCAGAACCTGCAATCTTCCTTTCCGTATAAAAACAGGAATCCGATAGAAAAGGAAATATTCCTAAATTTAAATAATTGCAATTCTTTTGCCCAAGACACGGGGAACGATAGAACGTACGTGCCTCTACCCTGATTGTACGTTCGCAATCTCCGAGTGTGTCACGACGTAATTATTTTCCAAAAAAAAAATTAAGATAGATCTTTCTCATCAGATCGCAACCACTCGCACCCCAATGTACGCACCCTCTGAATGTGTCTAGTCAGTAGTGCGCATTGTTCTAAAGCTTTTCTGTTAATATTCAGTGGGTTGCATCTCCGCAATTAATTTTTGTCTATGCCTCAAATCGCACTTCACGCGAAGTATTTATTACGCAAGTTTCAGGCTCCGTTTAATGTCAAAAATTCTGAAGTACGGCTGACTAAGCAAATCGCTACAATAATTTCATATCTCTACAACGACTATAACACAAAACAACAATAACATAACAGAGAGGGTACGTTACATGGTATTAATTACTTAGGTATGTTACCTAGATAAATGTATTCCCGACGGTCATTATTCTATATTAATTATTTTTTTTGGTGTTGCCTGGTTTTTATCACTGCACAAAGGCTGAAGAACGTGCTCCCTGATGAAATGGATCACCCTTTCATCTAGACACCAACTAGCGGCCACAGTTTGTTGTCTTGAACTACCTCGGGAGGTATTAGTGGTGCCGGTGGTGTCTGCGTGTGACGTCGGAACATGAGTGGCAGGTGGCCCGAGGGCGCCGCCAGCCGGCGGTCCCGCGTGGACACTAATTGTGCCCGTGGGCGCAGCACGTAGCGAGCAAGCACTGGGCACCACCCATCCACTGTGTCGCTACCGGCGAGGTGGAACCGCACACTCATGTACATTGCGGGGACTGATTTATTACGAGGGCTATTCATAAATTAGTATCCGACTGGCGATTAAAAACAAACCAGTGCTCGTAGATTCATGGCGTTTATGTAACTGATAGAGGGGACTTGGCAGATCAAGTTGCATTCGTTAGTGTGTAAGCCGCAAGCAGCTGAAATGTACGATGGTACCGCGTCTGCGCCAGTTGGGAGATAGGTTCTGTCATCCTCTGCCGTCGATATTCATCGTTGACCGTGTCATACATGGTGACGGTTGTTGTGAAGGCTCGGTGAGGAAAACTTAAGGCTGGTCATATAGAACTGTATGATGAAAGTGGTCGAGGAAGACATTCATATGTCACTGATGGACTCGTGCCACATTCTGACGACGGAGCATGCGAGACATCGATTCACAATTTCTGAACTTTCTGATGATGTGCCTCCGATTTCAAGAACAATCCACTTTCTCAAAGAGGTTATGTTACCATAGGCTTTGTGTACTGCAGGTAGCAAAATGCGTATCTAATTTTCAAGTAACTGTAAGAATGAGTTCGGCCTTGATATTCCTTCAACATATCTATGAAGAGAGAGAGGGGGGGGGGGGGATTCCGAAACGGAATCATAACAGGGGACGAGAGATTAGTACAGTAAGTTAATCTCCAAACTATGGAACAGACGGAGCAGTGGATGCACACACATTCTCCCAATGAGTCCAACAAATTGGAGCAGACACTGTCAAACCGCAACATAACGGGTTTTGTTTTTTGGGATCACAAAGGAATTTTGACAACAGATTTCACTGGGGTAACGCGTGGGAATAACGTAGCTTCAAAGTCAGAGTGTGAAACTGTTACGAAATTCCGGAAGTAGATCCTAAACAAAAGATGGCAAATGACTGCCGAAGGTATCATTGCGGTACACCACAATTACAACCCCGTGCTGCGGATTGAACGAAGAAAAAAAAGTAGTTTTTTTAGCTGGGAGATTTTTCCTCATATTCTCTTAGGTCCGGATTGGGCGCCAAGCGACTGTACAGGGTGTAACAAAAATGTGCTGCACATTTTGCAGGACACATTCCTCAAACGTAAACGAATAAATTATGTTATGTGAGCGTGTGTCTGGAAACTCTTTTTTACTGTTTCCATCTCACAGCTCATTCTCTTCAACTCATTAATCGTAGGCAACGTATAAGAACAGTAGGTTAGAATCATGGGGAACATGCATTCTTGGTGACGTCTAGTTAGGTTGTGCACCGCTACTGTCTTGTTTTACATGTCGCTGTTGCCATGCTACGTACGTCATTGCTTGTTTACTGGTAACATCAACTGTTACAGCGATCTGCACAACCATTGCAAGCACGCAGGTTACTGCGTAGAGTTAGCCACGGACTTGGCTCGTGCAACGGCAGCGGACACGAATGCAGAGATGGCATACGCACATTTGATTTATGGATTAGCTGACGGCAATGGCGCTCGCGCTCAGCGTTTGCACCGGAAGAGATTTCCCGGACGAAGGTGCCCCAACAGAAAAGTGTTTGAAGCCATTGGCCATCGTCTTAGGGAACATGACGGATTTAAGCCTGATATTCGCTACTGGAGGAGGCCTAGAAGAACGAGGACGCAGCAGCGGGAGGCGGTAATTCTTCATGAAGATGACGCCGACTCTAGTGTCAGTACAAGACATGTAGCTGCACCACTGAATGTTGATCTCACGTCTGTCTGGCGAGTGTTACACGAGGCCCAGCAGTGCTGGGACTACCAGCAGCCCTTTTCCTGCACGGGTACTCCTTTGCGAATGGTTTATTAATCAAAATGTCAACCCTAATTTTAGTGCGACGTCGCAGTTCACAGATGAGGCGTCGTTCCAATGAGATCAAATTGTAAATTTTCACAATTGTCATCTATGGGCAGACGTCAGTTACCACGCAACTGTCGAAGCAAATCATCAACAAAGATTTTCCTTCAACGTATGGGCCGGCATTGTTGGTGACGTTTGGTAGGGCCTCACTTTCTTCCACCCAGCAGGCTCCATGGGCAATAAACTCCTAGAGTATGTTCTACCTGATCTCTTAGCATATGTGACTTCAGCTGTGTGACAATACATGTACTTAATGCACTATGGAGATCCTCTCCTCATTTTAGTCTTAATGTCCGCCATCTTTTAAGTAACAGAGTCGGTGACAAATGGATGGGTACAGATGGACCAATTGCTCGGCGTCCACGCTCTCCGGATGTGAACCCACTGGACTGTTATTTGTGCAGCATTTGAAAGTTCTTGTGCACGGAAACCAAGTACAAGGTGTTCAGAGTCCCCGTACCGGTATTATGGAAGCCTGCGAAAACAGACGTAGTACTCCATTGATACATTAGCATATCTGAGATTCGCTACAACGGCGGTCTAATGCATATATCAGTGTCTTTAACTTGCTCAAGCAGCAGGCCGCACTGTGCCTTCCTAAAGAGAGAAGCACACGTTAACGGCAAATGTTTGACTTTGGGTGGCGACTATGTATGTAAAACGTTTTTGCCTTTTTTTTGATTTTTTAATAGTCACTTGGAAGTTAATATTGATGAACAGCTTTTAGAGATTTCAATGCCTCCAGCACGGATGACGAAGTTGCGGACTACCCAACGTGTTATTCTTTCTGTACATTATGCAAAGAAACCAAGAAGAATTTTCAAAAGAGAATTAAAGTTCAAGAAGCAGAAATAAAGATTATAAATTTTGCTGATGATATGGCAAGTCTAATGGCAAAGGACTTGGAACATCAGACGCATTGTGTTCTGAAAAGATGTGTAAGACGAACATCAGCATCAGTAATAAAAACGGGGAGGATGAACGTTGTCTAATTGAATCAGATGATTCGGATGGGAATGAATTAGGAAATGAAACACCAAATGTAATAGATAAGTTATGCTGTTTGAGAAGGAAAATAAATCGTCGATAGCCGAAGTAGAGAGGATGTGAACTGTAGTGTGCTAATATCAAGAAAAGCGTTTCTTGAAAAGAGAAAGTCGTTAGCATGAAACCTAAATTTAAGTTTTAGGATGTATTTCCTTAAGATATTTCACTGGAGCGTGGGGTTGCACGGAACAGAAACGTGGACGATTGACATTTGAGACAAAGCGGGATAGAATGTTTTGAAATGTGCTAGTATAGAAAATTTCTGAATGTTTGGGCAGTCACAGAAGTTGGAGATAAAAAAATAGATACAAAGAAGCTAAATGCAAAGAAACCGTCTGTACCAGAAGAAAAACTTCAGCTGATTTACGAAGGAAGGAATTACAAACATGCCAGTTAAACTATAGAATACAGAAATACACTTGGAAATAAAATAACGGGATTTGTATGGAAGCTATAGCGAAATGGCTACATGAAATATGTGGAGAAATGGAAAAAGAGATAACTGTTGAAAGGACTGAGTCAGTATGCAGGAATATCAAAACAACCTATGGTGAAACTGAAAGGAAGAGTGATAACATTACGAGTGCAATGGGAATTACACTGGTAAATACAGAGGAGAGAGCAGACAGGTGAAAAGACTACAATGAACGCCACTTTGAGGGGGGAGAATTTGTCTTATGGCGTGACAGAAGAAGAAACTGGAGAACTCAAGAGCGTTTTGACGGACAATATAACGTTCTGAATCATAGATCAGAGATATTAGTTAGAGACGTTAGTTCCGAGACCGCCCTTATTGCTGGTGTACGAGTGTAGGGGATGTCAGTGCAGTATCTTTGGTGGCTACTATAACTAACAACTATAAACAGTAGATGTCCATTGAACGACTAGGTTGTGAGCAGTCATTGTTAAGCAGCGAACATGAGGCTGTAGTCTCCACGTTGATCAGTCACAAATCGCAATGCAGTAACATCTCTAAATCAAGTGCTGAAGACGTTCTCCAAAATGTTTTGGAGAAGAGAGAAGTGTTGCAAAGTTTGTTCGGACACTTTGACTCCTGGACAAAAACGACGACACGTGGTTACCTGCCGCGCCTTGATTGAAATAAAAATCAAATACATTCTTTTCTAGAAAAAAAAAGAAACAAACAAAAAAGCACTGACGAGTTGGTGTATTTTCGTATTTGATGAACATTAATGTAAAATTTTAAATCGTGTCATTGCGTAGAGCTTCATCCCACTCAGCTGGTTATGTCTCAAAATAAATTCACTAAAGCACATTATGA
Source organism: Schistocerca cancellata (assembly GCF_023864275.1). NCBI lineage: Eukaryota > Metazoa > Arthropoda > Insecta > Orthoptera > Acrididae > Schistocerca > Schistocerca cancellata. Next base: position 312,313,316 of record NC_064630.1, on the reverse strand, counting down.
ACAGAGACGCTACTAGAACAGAAATAAAGTATTTGAAGTAACAAATGTTCCAGTATGACAGGTAAAGTATGAATAAAAACTTGCTTAACACATTAGCTAACACGTTTAAACACAGCAGATCACAATGAGAAAGTATAAAAAAAATTGAAATGTAATACTTATGTTAACCAGAGGAAGTATATTTCATTCCCTATAAAGAGGTAACGTTTATGTCTTTAAAGAGCTCGAAACTACACTCCTGGAAATTGAAATAAGAACACCGTGAATTCATTGTCCCAGGAAGGGGAAACTTTATTGACACATTCCTGGGGTCAGATACATCACATGATCACACTGACAGAACCACGGGCACATAGACACAGGCAACAGAGCATGCACAATGTCGGCACTAGTACAGTGTATATCCACCTTTCGCAGCAATGCAGACTGCTATTCTCCCATGGAGACGATCGTAGAGATGCTGGATGTAGTCCTGTGGAACGGCTTGCCATGCCATGTCCACCTGGCGCCTCAGTTGGACCAGCGTTCGTGCTGGACGTGCAGACCGCGTGAGACGACGCTTCATCCAGTCCCAAACATGCTCAATGGGGGACAGATCCGGAGATCTTGCTGGCCAGGGTAGTTGACTTACACCTTCTAGAGCACGTTGGGTGGCACGGGATACATGTGGACGTGCATTGTCCTGTTGGAACAGCAAGTTCCCTTGCCGGTCTAGGAATGGTAGAACGATGGGTTCGATGACGGTTTGGATGTACCGTGCACTATTCAGTGTCCCCTCGACGATCACCAGTGGTGTACGGCTAGTGTAGGAGATCGCTCCCCACACCATGATGCCGGGTGTTGGCCCTGTGTGCCTCGGTCGTATGCAGTCCTGATTGTGGCGCTCACCTGCACGGCGCCAAACACGCATACGACCATCATTGGCACCAAGGCAGAAGCGACTCTCATCGCTGAAGACGACACGTCTCCATTCGTCCCTCCATTCACGCCTGTCGCGACACCACTGGAGGCGGGCTGCACGATGTTGGGGCGTGAGTGGAAGACGGCCTAACGGTGTGCGGGACCGTAGCCCAGCTTCATGGAGACGGTTGCGAATGGTCCTCGCCGATACCCCAGGAGCAACAGTGTCCCTAATTTACTGGGAAGTGGCGGTGCGGTCCCCTACGGCACTGCGTAGGATCCTACGGTCTTGGCGTGCATCCGTGCGTCGCTGCGGTCCGGTCCCAGGTCGACGGGCACGTGCACCTTCCGCCGACCACTGGCGACAACATCGATGTACTGTGGAGACCTTACGCCCCACGTGTTGAGCAATTCGGCGGTACGTCCACCCGGCCTCCCGCATGCCCACTATACGCCCTCGCTCAAAGTCCGTCAACTGCACATACGGTTCACGTCCACGCTGTCGCGGCATGCTACCAGTGTTAAAGACTGCGATGGAGCTCCGTATGCCACGGCAAACTGGCTGACCCTGACGGCCGCGGTGCACAAATGCTGCGCAGCTAGCGCCATTCGACGGCCAACACCGCGGTTCCTGGTGTGTCCGCTGTGCCGTGCGTGTGATCATTGCTTGTACAGCCCTCTCGCAGTGTCCGGAGCAAGTATGGTGGGTCTGACACACCGGTGTCAATGTGTTCTTTTTTCCATTTCCAGGAGTGTAGTAACAAGAAGCCAAACACGAAATTAAGTAGAATGCAAATCTCAGCCATGAGAGAACGTTCCAATGTTCGTAGCTTGGTTTTAAGTCGTGGTAAATGGTTCAAATGGCTCTGAGCACTATGGGCCTTAACATCTATGGTCATCACTCCCCTAGAACTTAGAACTACTTAAACCTAACTAACCTAAGGACAGCACACAACACCCAGTCATCACTAGGAAGTCGTAGTAACTCAAGTTAGTTTTGTTAGGGAATGTGTAAATGAACTTCAAATACCAACGCCTGCATGGCTAAAAACTAATACAGCTAGTAGTAACGTTGAAATTACACACAGTCAACACAAGTAGTATTTATAAATAACCAATAGGGCTCAAATGCGATAGCAAGGAAATAGGTAACCAGACCCGAAAAACTGTGGTATAAACAATTTTAGCAATGTAAGTTGGCCACGTTAGAGGCGGTAAACTCTTTAAATAGAATTGGGGGTTAACTCAAAACTAATACAATATATTTCACATAGTTTAAAGTAATCTGTGGCACAAGGGATGGCTCCGAATAGCTGTTCGTATGATCTACGCACTAAGGTATTTAAAAATAATTCCAACTAGCGACGATGATTACAGCTCAGTGTACCAGTTTGTCCGTGAATTCTGTCAACACAAACGGCACACAAACTTCCAAGGCTGTCTTCCACCAAATCCGAGCAAGGTGCTTCCCCGGCATGTAACTTGGTAGAATAAAGATCTAAGTCATACACAACCTTGGCAGTTGCTCATAGCATCCACGTGCCACGTGTCTGACAGCACTTGTCCCTGGTTGGCCGTCCTGCCGTTATCGGCGGTAAACGAGAAATAGCGAACGGGTGCGCAACATTGTTATGTCGGCGTGGTGGAGAGCGTGCATGATCCCTGGCAGGACATGAAAGAGAAGACGTGTGCTTGGCAACATGGGCAAAGAGATTACACCGTTTTCAAGGTCACATCGAAGCTCCACATAGGTCATTAATAATTTGGTTAATGCTGAAGTAACAGAATAATTTATAAAAAAACTATGCTTCTTTATATCCTCTTAAACAGTCAGAGCCCTTGGCTACAGCAAGCAATGACAATGAGGTGAATCTGTCACTAACGCGACTGTAGAGTTGGCTTAACAAACGAAACCACTCCAATGATTTTCAAGGCCACCACAGACAGTAATCAGCAGCATACATGAATCTCATGCTTGCATGGGTTACATTGCAAGAAATGTATATCAGACTATGACTAGACAGGTTTGTTGCAGCCAGAAAATTTACTTACGTTACTACCGTATGCGAAGTCTATTTAATCAACTTTTCAGTGTCCACATACGCTACTAACCTCACAGCTTAAATGAACTACATACCATCCTATCATAATCGATATAAAAAGTCTCACTTATCTTCTAGCCTAACAATGTCCTTTTATAAAATAGAAACATTCACGAACTCCTTCGCTATTGATACCGTCCGCCTCTGAAAAAGGCTATTGTGTACACTGGGCATAACAAATGTCTTGGTTTTTTTTAAGAAGAAAAAGCACTTCTTTTTCTCAAACCATAACGTTTCCTTAAAAGTCAAAGTACGCAGCAAGTTTTCCAAACCGTGCAAAATATCTATGTGAATGCTCCCATCTTCTGTCAGTTATATTTTATTTCCTTCTCTTTTCGTTTCTCAGTCACGCTACTTTCCCATCCTCTGTCTTAATTAACGTTTCAAACAATCCTGCCGGAGTGACATCCGCAAGTGAGCATTATAGCAGAATTTGAAAATACTGCTCCAATTATAAGGCCTTTCTATTTTTAATTAGTTAAAACACCTACGGTTTCGGGCTCTTACATGTCCATCATCAGGTGTTATACTGAAAATAAAGAGGAGACTAGAGTAAAATTACTAACATTTACAGCAATCACTTTTAACATCAGTTTTTTTCGAACTACTCACAATAACTTCAAAGAGTAATATGTTAAAAAAGGTACGTCGATGACATCGTAGTTTTGTATAACGGGACCGACGCCCAGCTGCAACCTTTTCAACACGATTCTAACAAAATGCACCCCAAGATTCAGTGTACGATAGATATCACTCTGGCTTTACTCTCCCATTTTTGGATTTGGAAATTGCGTTACAGCACAGAAAAGTTCACTTTAATGCATTTGGGAAACCAACCACGACTATTTCTATTATTCATTGCTCTTCAGTTCATCCAAAGCAGCAATAAATGGCTGCTCTTCTTGCAGTGCTTTATTGTGCGGTTAGGGTCCCTCTCTCAAAACAAAACTACCAGCGTGAGTTGATTAACATTAAATTTATAGCACATGTTAATGTTTATCACCCCAATGTTGTTGATATCCTTCATAAGCAGATTCAATCTCAGGCAACTTATAACAATCGGTACCGGACAATCCTATCATTTACTAGTAATGTAAACTCCTATTTTAGGAGGAGCCCACATGTAGATGTTATATCCGATAGGATCGGCCAATTGGTTCGAAAAATGGAACAGTACCCGCGTTCTATAGCCCCCATAACGTCGGGCATCTACTGAAGCACCACCAAACCAGAGAAGACAATCGCTACGGACAATCAGCTGTGTATCGCATAAAGTGTAGTGAGTGTCCTTCCGCCTACATAGACCAAACTGGCCGCTCCTTTAGCATACGGTTCAGAGAGCATCAGGACCTTAGCAGTTCTAAAAGTGTCCTCACTAACCACATGAAAGATCACAATCATTCCATGTCAGATACAAGCACGAATTGCAGCATTCTGCATATTCAACGTAAGGGCCATGTTTTAAATATTTTAGAAGACATAGAAATTATTTGCAGCATTAACCGTGATCCAACTGGCATTTTGAATGAGCAAACTTCGTTTCAGCACGCAGTCCTGTTGAATAACCTCTCTTTTTTGATGCAGCGTCAAGACTCATTTCCTTCTCCTTGTGATATCTGATTCTTGTACGTTATACATGTACACTTCTTAACTGGATCAGTGTTTTCGCCATTGCTTTGGCTCTCAATTAGGCTTAATTACTACACGACATGTGCCTGTCTCTTACAGTGAAATCTGCGAAGTCCACCCAGTATATTTAACGTAGCTGTAAAATGTCCTCCTTTATAGAAGTCTGTATATTTTTAATTTTTTTATCCTATCACTACCACGCATTATTGTGCAGTTTCTGTGTCCTCACTGAATTAAAATTTTCCTGTCTTTCATGGTGTAAATTTTTTCTCGGGTCTTATGTAAGCCTCGTTGTCAGATTTTAGATAGCTATGTTCTAAATTGATCCTAATTTTCATGTAAGCCTATTTGTCAGGTTTTAGTTAGCAAGTTTTAAATTGATCCTACTTTTAAAGAGTCCCTTTAGTGCTGTTGCTGCTAGATATTAATTGGTATAGTTGTTTTGGACAGTGTGGGCTGTAATGTGATGCGACCTTCCTTTTTGTTTAGTAGCGAGATGATTTTTAATAGGAGTGGCACATATATATGGTTTTTTTTTTTAACGCACGATTGTGGCGCGTTATTCCACGGCGTCGTATACAGGGTGGTCCATTGATAGTGACCGGACCAAATATCTCATGAAATAAGCGTCAAACGAAAAAACTACAAATAGCGAAACGTCTCTAGCTTGTAGGGGGAAACCAGATGGCGCTATGATTGGCCCGCTAGATGGCGCTGCCATAGGTCAAACGGATATGAACTGCGCTTTTTAAAAATAGGAACCCCCATTTTTTATTACATATTCGTGTAGTACGCAAAGAAATGAGAATGTTTCAGTTGGACCACTTTTTTCGCTTTGTGATAGATGGCGCTGTAATAGTCACAAACATGTGACTCACAAATTTAGACGAACAGTTGGTAACAGGTAGGTTTATTAAATTAAAATACAGAACGTAGGTACGTTTGAACATTTTATTTCGGTTGTTCCAATGTGATACATGTACCTTTGTGAACGTATCATTTCTGAGAACGAATGCTGTTACAGCGTGATTACCTGTAAGTACCACATTAATGCAATAATTGCTCAAAATGATGTCCGTCAACCTCAATGCATCTGGAAACACGTGTAACGACAAACATCTCAACAGCGAGTAGTTCGCCTTCCGTAATGTTCGCACATGCTTTGACAATACGCTGACGCGTGTTGTCAGGCATTGACGGTGGATCACGATACAAAATATCCTTCAACTTTCCCCACAGAAAGAAATCCGGGGACATCAGATCCGGTGAAGGTGTGGGCCATGGTATGGTGCTTCGACGACCAATCCACCTGTCATGAAATATGCTATTCAGTACCGCTTCAACCGCACGCGAGCTATGTGCCGGACATCCACCATGGTGGAAGTGCATCGCTAATCCGTCATCCAGTGAAACACCTTGTAGTAACATCGGCAGAAAATTACTTAGGAAATCAACATACATTGCACCATTTAGACTGCCATCGATAATATGGGGGCCAATTATCCTTCCTCCCATAATGCCGCACCATACATTAACCCGCCAATGTTGTTGATGTTCCACTTGTCGCAGCCATCGTGGATTTTCGGTTGCCAATAGTGAATATTATGTCGGCTAACGTTACCGCTGTTGGTGAATGATGCTTCGTCGCCAAATAAACGCGTGCAAAAAATCTTTCATGCAATTCCTGGTGCATAGAAAAATGGTACGGGTGCAATCGATGTTGATGTAGCATTCTCATACCGACGTTTTTGATATTCCCGATTCTCGCGAAGTTTGTCTGCTACTGATGTGCAGATTAGCCGCGACAGCAGCTAAAACACCTACTTGGGCATCGTCATTTGTTACAGGTCGTGGATGACGTTTCCCATGTGGCTGAACACTTCCTGTTTCCTTAAATAACGTAACTATCCAGCGAATGGTCCGGACACTTGGATGATGTCGTCCAGGTTACCGAGCAGCATATATAGCACACGCCCGTTGGGCAATTTGATCCTAATAGCCATACATCAACACGATATCGACGTTTTCCAAAATTGGTAAACGGTCCATTTTAACACGGGTAATATATCATGAAGCAAATACCGTCCGCACTGGTGGAATGTTACGTGATACCACGTACTAATATGTTTGTAAATATGCAGTTGATATCCGTTTGACCTATGGCAGCGGCATCTTGCGGGCCAACCATAGCGCCATCTGGTTTCCCCCTTCAAGCTAGATGAGTTTCGTTCTTTGTAGTTTCTTCGTTTGATGATTATTTCGTAAGATATTTGGCCCGGTCACTATCAACGGACCATCCTGTATATTTCCACTAAATGAAGAAAAAGATTACTTGCCATTCGTGGAAAAGGATAAATTTTCATTGCGTTTTACGACTTATGCAAAATTTTATGTCGCCGGCTTCAGTTAGTTTTACTACAGTTCAGTACTGCCCTGTACAATATGTACCTTTACCACTCATAGTGCACCTTCAACGTTTTTCAAGTAACTTTTTATGCCATTTTTTAAAATTCTGAATGTAAATCACTAATTCAAATTGTGAACATCTGGGATAGTTGGGCCCGCGTTGTTCTTCCCATCAAGAGATGGCAGTACTTTTGCCACTGTGCTTTATAAGTTTGCCTCCCGCTTCGTGTACGCTAGTCCGTGCTCCGCGCTCCCTGGTGATAGACAGCGTCCTGTACTCATCCACCGTGGCGCTCGGTGTCACAGCACAAAGTGTGTCCCGGTATTGATAGCGTATTTCTTTACCCAGGCAGTCGTCCGTGTATATGGACCTCCTTGTTTGTTTTTTTATGTGTACTACTGCGTATAAAAACTATTTTTAGGTACGGTCTCTTGTTTATTCTGACTATAACTTCTGATGATGGGCATTAAAGAATCCGAAACCAGTCGTGTTTAAACTACTGGAAAATAAAAAGAGCCTTACAATTGACATGGTGTTTTCAATCCCTGCTAATTAACGTTTGTTGCGGCTAGCGCTGGTAGCTTGGATCTGTCTGCTTACAGTTTGATTTTGTTGTGGTACTGTACTTCTCGTGAACCAACGTAATTGCCTTTTTTGGGATCTATGGTAATTTCTAAATGATGGTGTCTACATTAGGTGTAATTTATGCTGGGTGTTTCTGTAAGAGCGTGCAAAAATGTAACAGGACATAGAAAATCCTCCACTGAACAATTTGAGGAACCTGAGGTAGGAGAAGCCAGATTAACCAGATATGGAAGTAAGCTTGTCTATTAGCCCGCGCGGTTGGCCGTGCGGTCTAACGCACGGCTTTCCGGGCTGGAAGGAGCGCCTGGTCCCCGGCACGAATACGCCCGGCTGATTTGTGTCGAGGTCCGGTGAACCGGCCAGTCTGTGGATGGTTTTTAGGCGGTTTTCCATCAGCCTCGGTGAATGCGGGCTGATTCCACTTATTCCGCCTCAGTTGCACTATGTCGGCGATTGGTGCGCAAACAAGTTCTCCACGTACGCGTGCACCACCATTACTCTACCACGCAAACATAGGTGTTACACTCGTCTCGTGTGAGACGTTCCCTGTGGGGGTCCACCGGGGGCGTAACCGCACAATATCCCTGGGTTCGGTGTGGGGCGGCGGAGGTGTGAAGTGGACTGCGGTAGTCGTCGTGGGGTTGTGGACCACTGCGGTTGCGGCGGGGACGGAGCCTCTCCGTCGTTTCTAGGTCCCCGGTTAACACACAATACAAGCCTGTCTATCGCGCTGTCTGGCACTACAGTTTTTCAGTTTATTTACAACTAACATGCGTACACGTTTACACTTACTGTGTTGTATATTTACTTGTACATATTTAATTCCTGCAAAGAAACAAGGAGGACGAGCCTCATTACAAGTAAGTCATGACGCAGGTATTGTTTACTTTACATGTCCATCAGGTGGCTGTGTTGTATCGTATTCACATTGCCCCATTACAGAACGTGCTATGAATCAACGACAGACCCATTTACTACTCAGTGCTATTCAGAGACCTACAGTACAATACGATGGAGCAGTACCGGTACAGTTTCGCAGAAGTCACTGGCATTCATCTTGTATATGAGGAAGTACTTTGCAATGCTCTCGCTGCTCAAAAGCTGTTCAGGGAACGATTCCCTAAAGGTATCATCCGTCACGACGAGTGTTTATTTCCATCGATCGATGAATGCGGGAGACTGGTTCATTGAAAAGAATGAACGAGGGACCTGGCAACATGAGGACCGCTCGCACATCCGATTTTGAAAAGGAGATGCAGGAACGTGTTGCAGCGGACCCGATCTACACCTACATGGATACTCTGTAAATCACATTTAAGTGCCTGGCAGAAGGTTCATCGAACTACCTTCACAATTCTCTGTTATTCCAATCACGTATATCGCGCGGAAAGAACGACCACCTATACCTTTCCGTACGAGCTCTAATTTCCCTTATTTTATCGTGGTGATCGTTTCTCCCTATGTAGGTCGACGTCAACAAAATATTTCAGCATTCGGAGGAGAGACTGAGTGATTGGAAATTCGTGAGAAGATTCCGTCGCAACAAAAAACACCTTTATTTTAATTATGTCCATCCCAAATCGTGTATCATTTCAGTGACACTCTCTCCCTTATTTCGCGATGATATAAAACGTGCTGTCCGTCTCTGAACTTTTTCGATGTACTCCCTCAGTCCTATCTGGTAAGGATCCCACACCGCGCAACAGTATTCTAAATGACGACGGACAAGCGTAGTATAGGCTGTCTCCTTAGTAGATCTGTTACATTTTGTAAGTGCCCTGCCAATAAAACGCATCCTTTGGTTAGCCTTCCCCACAACATCCTCTATGTGTTGCTTCCAATTTATATTGTTCGTAATTGTAATTCCTAGGTATTTAGTTGAATTTACGGCCTTCATATCTGACTGATTTATCGTGTAACAGAAGTTTAACGGATTCCTTTTAGCATTCACGTGGATGACCTCACACTTTTCTTTATTTAGGGTCAACTGCCAATTTTTGAACCATTCAGATATCTTTCCTAATTCGTTTTGAAATTTGTTTTGATCTTCTGATGATTTTATTAGTCGATAAACGACAGTGTCATCTGTAAACAACCTAAGACGGCTGCTCAGATTATCTCCCAAATCTTTTGTATAGATAAGGAACAGCAAAGGGCCTATAACGCTACCTTGGGGAACACCAGAAAACACTCCTGTTTCACTCAATAACTTTCCGTCATTTACTACGAACTGTGACTTCTCTATCAGGAAATCACAAAAACAATCACATAACTGAGACGATATTCCATAAACACGCAATTTTACTATAAGCCGATTTTATGGTACAGTGTCAAAAGCCTTCCGGAAATCCAGAAATACGGAATCGATCTGAAATCCCTTGTCAAAAGCACTCAACACTTCATGCGAATAAACAGCTAGTTGTGTTTCACAAGAACGATGTTTTCTAAACCCATGTTGACTGTGTGTCAATAGACCGTCTTTTTTGAGTTATAATATTCGACATTATATTTGTTCCAAAATCCTGCTGCATATCGACGTTAATGATATGGTCCTGTAATTAAGTAGATTACTCCTACTACCTTTCTTCAGTATTGGTGTGACCTGCGCAACTTTCTAGTCTTTGGGTAGGGATCTTTCGTCGGGCGAAGGGTTGTACGTGATTGTTAAGTATGGAGCTAATGCATCAGCATACTCTGAAAGGAACCTAAGTGATATACAGTCTGGACCAGAAAACTTGCTTTTATTAAGTGATTTAAGTTGCTTCACTACTCCGAGGATATTTACTTCTACGGTACTCATGTTGGCAGCTGTTCTTGATTCGAATTCTGGAATATTTACTTCGTCTTCTTTTGTGAAGGTATTTCGGAAGGCTGTGATTAGTAACTCTGCTTTGGCAGCACTGTCTTCGATAGTATCCCCACTGCTATCACGCAGAGAAGGCATTGATTGGTTTTTGCCGCTAATATACTTCACATACGACCAGAATCTCTTTGGATTTTCTGCCAGCTTTCGAGACAAAATTTCTTTGTGGAAACTATTATAAGCATCTCGCATTGAAGTCCTCGCTAAATTTCGAGCTTCTGTAAAAGAACGCCAGTTTTGGGGATTTTGCGTCTGTTTAAATTTGGCATGTTTGTTTCATTGTTTCTGCAACAGTGTTCTGACCCGTTTTGTGTACGAAGGAGGATCAGGTCCGTCGTTTGTTAATTTATTTCGTATAAATCTTTCAATTGCTGCCGATACTATTTCTCTGAATTCAAGCCACAACTTGTCTACACTTACACTATTAATTTTGAAGGAGTGGAGATTATCTCTCAGGAAGGCGTCAAGTGAATTTTTATCTGCTTTTTTGAAAACGTCTCTTTCTCGTTTATTTTTGGAGGATTTGGGAGTTACAACAGCCCTGTGTTCACTTATCCCTGTATCCGTTTTGATGCTTGGTATTAACTCAGGATTATTTGTTGCTAAGAGGTCAAGTGTGTTTTCACTACTGTTTACTACACGCATGGCCTCATTAACTAACAGCTAGAAATAATTTTCAGAGAATGCGTTTAGCACAGTTTTGGAATGATGTTTTATGCGTACCTCCGGAATTAAACACGCATTTTCGCCAACAGATCGAGGGTAAATTAAAGTCACTACCAACTACAATCGTATGAGTCATGTACGTGTTTGAAATCAGGCTCAAGTTTTCTCTGAACCTTTCAGCAACTGTACCATCTGAATTGGGAGGACGGCAAAAGGATCCAATTATCATTTTATTCCGGTTGCCAACAATGACCTCTGCCGGTACTACAAGTAATTGTACTGTACGCGAAGTAGGCGCTGGACGTATTAGCGTGTGGCGAGTACTCCACGACCAAGTATTACTCCCATATCACCCACAACGAGTCCATGCAATGGTGACTGACTTGGTACCAGGGATCGCTTTGCGTCAGTGGCTGCGCCAGCACTGGATTGATCGACCAGTTTTCCTCCAAACTGTGCTGTTTACTGACGAGGCCTCATTTGATAGTGATGGTATTTCGAATAGCGGCAACAGCAATGTGTGGGATGAGGAAAACCCTCACGCTGTTGGCCGGCCGGAGTGGCCGAGAGGTTCTGGGGGCTACATTCTGGAACCGCGTGACCGCTACGGTCGCAGGTTCGAATCCTGCCTCGGGCATGGATGTGTATGATGTCATTAGGTTAGTTAGGTTTAAGTAGTTCTAATTTCTAGGGGACTGATGACGTCAGCAGTTAAGTCCCATAGTGCTCAAAGCCCACATGCTGTTGTAGTGTCACACCACCAAGTACGTTTTGCTGTGAGTACCTGGACCGGCCTTGTAGGCGATAATCTCACTGGGTCATATCTTTTTACCTGGCCGTCTGAATGGCCAACTGTACTTGAGCTTCCTGCAAAGAGTTCTACCGAAGTTGTCGGAGAACGTATCCTTGGCTGTTCGCGAGAGGGTGTGGATACAACACGACGGTACACCGCCTCATTTCAGTGTGGATGTCCGCAGCCATCTCAACCAAATCCTGGTCGCTGGACTGGAAGGGGAAATGCTGTTACATGGCCATGACCTGAATTCCCTTAATTATTTCCTATGGGGATATCTAAAATCAGTTTCGCATGAAAGTTCACTGGATACGGAGATGGAATTAGTAGCCATAATTGTAGCTGTCTGTGATATGATTCAAACGCACCAGGGAGTCACCACGGTGAGTCAGAATTTTGTTCGCCAATGTCATGCTTGCAGTGAGGTTGATAGAGGCCAGTTTCAGCACATTTTGTAAAATACAGTACAAACGGTACGTTCATTGTGCCAGTGATTGTATTTGCAGTTAGCTGTAACTAATGTAAATAAAAGCGTACACAGCAATGTGATTTTATTCCTATTATCTCCTTAAACTGGCTTCTCCGACCACAGGTTCCCGACCTCAAATCTTTGATTGGAGCACCCTATATATCCTGTTAAACCTTTGCACGCTCTTACGGACACGCCCTATACGTTTATTGCAAAGAATGTAATGTAAAATACGTAGAATTCACGATCAGATGTAATGAAAGCCTCATGACCTAATAAATAAGTGGATACATTCGTCTTTGAATTATGTATATTAATCTAATATATACGGCACTTTATTGTAGATAACGTCTTGTAGTGGACACCTTTAACCATGAGAAAAACGGTTTCTGTCTCACTGAATAAACTGTCTAGCTGTCAACTTTTAGTTTATGATATTTTAAATAACGGCCATTTATATCGAATTAAATGAACGATAATCAACGCTATGGGCGAGCAAAAAGTAAGTATATAAAGGAGAAGATATTTGCGGTTCGCTGGTACAGTACAATTGATATGATCGTGTGGCGTTGTCGGCCGGGAGGCCCCAATCGGGGGAAGTTCGGCCACCCGTTCGAAAATCTTATTTCATGTGACGCCACATTGACTGACTTGCGTGACTGTGAGAGTGAAATGACGAGGATAACCCAACACCCAGTCTACGGGCGAAGAAATCCTCCAGCCGGCCGCGAATCGAACCCGAGTCCGCACCTTAGTAGGCAAACATGTCAATATTTTCGCAATTCTGTCGGGTTCTAAGTTGGAGCGTATGCTTCCCAAATTGTAGCGTACATCCTAGTGTTTGACGTGCTTGGTATCCACGAGATAATTCCGTGACAAATAGTTTCTTCTTTACCTGAGAGGATGGCGATACTCAAAGGCATCATCGTAGGGATGGCAGCAAAGTCCTGATCAACTCTGTCGTTGTAACTGATCTGAAATATTACTGTCCGACAATCATATCGTGTCCCAGATATTTCTCCCTTTCCATTACGTTGTCAATGTGTCGCGCCCAGCGTCAGGCACCCGTTTCTAAGTATCTGCGGGGTTTGACAGCGCAATTAGCGCGAGCGTAGCCAGCCGGAGAAAGCCGCAGGCGTAATTAGGCACCACGCAGCGCGCCGGCGTACTGTGGGCTGAGTGGCAGGCGGGCGTTCGTCGCAGCAACGGAAATGGAGAGGTGTTCCACGGAGCACCTGCTGCGCAGTGGGTGGAGAACGGGAGGAGGGGGCAGCAGCGCCAAAGCCGTCCATCCAGCTGCCACGGACTGTCATGCCTATGGCTGACGGCCGTCAGAGGCCTGCAAAAAACTCAAGCGCACCTGCCAGTTCAGCAGCTAATCAGGGAGGATTGCTTTCGAATGGAAAAGAGCTGTCGCTTACTATTGATATTCCACGAACGCAAGGCCAGAATGAGAAAAGGAGTCTAATATCGGCACATACAGTGTCAGCTAAAATGACTTCTTGCTAATAACCTTCATTTTAATCAGCAGGCCGTTTCAATGCTGATAAGTTTGAGAGAGGGAGGGAAACCAGGCCCACATTGATTGAGGCACTGCAAGTCTTAGGACTTAATTCAATAACCAAATTGACTGAGGTAGTGGACGGAATTTATGACACAGGAATTTTGCACCAAGTTCTACTTCAGACGACTGCAGTACCTTTATGTAAAAAGTACAACAGAAAGCAATGCATTGATTTTAAATTATTTAATAAGTTTCGGCAATCAAGTTACAAAGATCATAACGTGAGTCATAGTAAGAAGAATTAAAGAGAAAATTGAGCATGATACTGGACAATATCAGTTTGAGTTCAGAAAGGGTAAACTAACAAGATATGCTGTACATGATATGTATTCGTAGTTGCGAATACAGACAACCATCAGTAGTAAAATGGAATAACGAAAATAAAAATTTGTGCCGGCCTGAGACTTGATCCAGGATTTCTCGTTTATCACGATCGGTCGCCATTAGGCTATCTGAACATGACTCGCAGCCAGATTAAAACTTCCATATGTCGTCAGCCTTGTGTCTACACCCTACACTCGTACATTCATTATTTATATTCCCTACAGGGAAGACATTTTAATTGAAAGTCACTTGCCGGTGTCACTAGATAAACACGATATTGCATCGTACTTCTGAACGACAGGCTCTGCAATACCTCAGAGATGCTTTGGTTGTCTGAGTATGCTAGGAGAAAGAACGACAGAAATGAACAATAAAGGTGTATAGATTTACTATCGACTGTGAGAAGACATTCGACAGAGTCAACTGGAGTATGTTGCCGAGAATTTAGGAGATGTTTGTATGGACTGGAAATATAGATGGTTAATAAAGGAGATGTACTTAAATCAAAAAGTGGTAGAGTAGGGAATCAGTAGATGGAATCTGGCACGGATGCTCACGGTGACAGAACTGTTGAATACTTACAGAGAAAAAATAACTGGTAACGTCTTATGGGTCGCAAGGGACGCTGTCATCAGAGGTTAAAGCGTGAATGCTACAAGATACCCAAATGAACCATCAGTACTGGCGGAACGAGAAGAGAAGCTGCAGCGAATGTTGAATATTGCAAGAAGAAGCGATGAGTATAGAATGAAAGTTAATACATGAAAGATTAAAATATGAGAATAAGCAACAAGGAAGCGTCAATTAATATATTCGTAGCCTGGGAAAAGATACAACAAGTGAAATCCTTGGTGTACCTGGGATGTTTAATGAAATCCGACGAAAGATGTAGAGGAAGAATATATAAGTGCGAAAGAGAAAGTTTGAAGAGGTGAAATAGTTAATTAGACCAAGAATAATTTCCCTGGAACTGAGAAAAAGATTTTCTAAACGTTATATATGGAGTTGTACAGTGGTGAATCACGGATGGTTAAAAAGAAAAAGGAAACGTATTTAAAAAGTTTTAAATGTGGCTGTGGAGAAGAACGCTTAACGTGAAGTGGACAGGCAGACTTAAAATTGCGGGAGTAATGAAAAAAATAGACGAAGAAAGAATATCATTGGAAGTGATCACAAAAAGGAAAAAAATCTTGGCTGGGATATGTACTGACTGTCTGTAACGAAGGATTATAGACGAAATAGTGAAAGGAATGAGAGGAATAAGTAAGAAGAGAGTTGGAATACTGAGTGATATTAGAAATAGATGAACATGAAAGCAGATGGAGGAATACGCTCAGAACAGGACACGGTGGAGAGCCTCCAGGTGAAACCTGTCATAAGACAGGTAAACAAAAATGAGGGTGACATATTTGACTTCTTGCCCATATCTCTCTTCCACTCTAAATCGAGTACAGAAATTCTCTGTGTATTGTCCTTATTACAGCTAAGATCATGGAGGCCATTGTGTTATTGATACATAATGTTTTTCAGTTCTCTATTCACTGGCTCATTCACTAAATATTTCAATAAACATTACCAGTTTTCTCCGTCGTCGGCCATCTTCGGTTCACGTAGAAATTACAGCAGATCATTAATGAAAAATAGTGTGGCAGCCACAATGTAATATGAACCACTCACATCACGTGTCATATAGGGTCATGACAGGATTTTAATGTATCATAGAACATTAAAGAAACTGAAATAAATAACCAATGTGTACTTACATGCTACATAAGTTCAGTGTTTTACTAATTTATAATACCTCTGCTGATAGCTGTAAAACAAAGGAAAGGAAACAGCCAGAGCGTCTTGAGATTTCTAAATGGAGCATTAGGCAACCACTAACTGAATCAGTGGAGAGGAATATAATAAACGATTAATTGCTAGCTCTTAGAGATTAAATAGTGATAGCAGCAGACGAAAAAAACTAGGCAAAGAGGCATGACCAAACAGAAATCTCTGGATAACACAAATGTTAAGATATTAATTTTAATTATTAAGGAAGATTATTTAAAGCGCAACAAATGAAGCAGATAAGGGAGTACAGACACACAGAAGCTAAGACTGACAGAAAGAGCAAAGTAGCGCAGCGGGAATAGTTAGTAAAAAAAGCTCTAGAATCCTGTATGACTATACTAAAGAAAAGATGTCGTTGCGACAAATTGAAAAAAAAAACTAAAAATATTTTGAGTGAAAGAGCAAGCAGCTACATCGTCTGATCGAATGTATCCAGACTCGTATTAGTGAATGTTAATACGGATCGTATACACCCTTCACCTTTATGACGACTTGAACTCTCTTGGGAACACTGTAATGAGATGCCTGAATGTCTGTGGAGCGATTGCAGCCCATTTTTCCTCAAGACGCGACACTAAAGAATGTAGTGATGATGGACGCAGGGGCCTGTAGCGAAGTTGACGCCCCTTCTCAAAGGTGACCCTTTGGCTTCAGATCGAATTTCTGTGCAGGGTATTCCATTTCAGGAGTGTTGTTCTGCATAGACCGATGTGCCACAGAAGTTGCTTTACTACAGGGTGCGTTGTCATGCTCATACAGTCAGCATCTCTGAACTGTTCCTCTACGGAACACAAAATCTTCTGAGTTATTAGGCTGCCTCATATTTCTTCCATACGATCGTCGTTTCAATCCCTTTGGTGAGAACTACTTAAGGATCTTATAGTATCTACGGTTGACTTTACGCAGTACACAATGTGTGTAAAATGTGTTCAAATCCTTTCGCATTTAGCGTTTTCTTAATATCAATAATGGGGCCTCACTCTTACCACGAAAACATCTCCATACTGTAGCAGCGCATGTGGCCGGTGTGGCCGAGCGTTTCTAGGCACTTCAGTCTGGAACTGCGCGGCCGCTACGGTCGCAGGTTCGAATCCTGCCTCGGGCATGGATGTGTGTGATGTCCTTAGGTTACTTAGGTTTAAGTAGTTCTAAGTTCTAGGGGACTGATGAACTCAGAAGTTAAGTCCCATAGTGTTCTGAGCCACTTTTGAACCGAGATCTGCCTGCTCTTGGTTCGAATGCCTTTCGACTTCACTACCACATGACCAACAACTGACGTGGGCAGCTTTAAAAGGGTTCAATTTTCCCTAATGGATTTATTACTCAGGTGACATCCAGCGACTGATCCACATTTGAAGTCACTCAGCTCTCCTGATGGACCCACTCTGCTGCTACTGCTTTTTATTAATAACGCAGTTCTCTTCACCTCCTGTTAGACTGTCGTTTCCAGCTCTCGTGACATCTAATGGTCAATGTCACATTATACACATGATCGAATACATTTGATCTCATAGTGTATGTGAAACCCAAGGGCTCAGATGACAATCTAATAGCAAGAAAGGAAGACTGAAAGGTAGAACAGCTATAGACAATGTCGTTGCAAAGAAAAGAAACTTGGTGACTACGTTACGGAAACGGCTAGAGATGAGATGGAGGACCCGATAACGCGATAAAAATTTGACAGAATAATTAAAGCCGAGGGATAAAAAATAAAGAGTTTGAGGTTTGCCATTGAAATATTCGTTGTTTTTTTCAGAGGCGGCAAAATAGATGGAAGGTTTGTTGAACAGAGCGGAAAGTATATTTAAAAGACGTTGACAGAGTAGCATCAAAAACGTGCGTGGCAGTGAAGTGTAGCGGAATTATATCAGATGAAGTTCGGACGGTTAGATTTGTGAATAAGGCGCTATACACAATAGACGGGTTTTGCTATTTGAGTAGCAAAATAGGAGTAACTGACGACAGCAAAAATAACGACGATATAAAATGTAAAATGCCAACTCCAAGAGATGCTTATCTGAAAAGGAGCAAAATCTTATCGACGAACACGTAGCCAAGATTAATTAATGAAAACCACTCCAGTGGCAATTGCGAACTTTATTTAGTCCATTAAGGTTTTCGGCCTTTATCTTCGGCCGTTTTCAAGTTGTTATGATTACTGCTATAAGGATGACAAATATTTGAATATTGTATATAACAGAAGATGGAAGAGAGGCACACATATGCACAAAGTAGATTAAAATTGAATATAAAACTCATATTGAACTGTATAGAAACAATGTAATACGATTTGAAACGTTACTAGCCCAATGACACCTTGAGAAAAATGGGGTTGGCAGGAGTATGAAAACTATACAATTCGATGTCATCGTGACTTAGCTGTAAGAAGAAGTATGCCATGACGTACAGGAAAATTTCACGTTTCACGATTCACCTATATAAACTGAAAAATATTTTTAGGTTTAATAAAAGCCCACAATAGTTACAGTTCAGAATTTCCAAATACGTTTTCAATTGCAAAGTTTTTGTGCTCTTGATATGCACATTTTTCTCACGGGTTTATTTTTCAATAAAACTTTTGAAATCTGTTTCATTAGTACTTTTCTATAATCTGACATTATTTGTCTACAGCAGAATGTAAGTGTTATACTCTACCTGTACTTATATAATACAGATATAAGCCTTGTTTTTTCATCTACTATAATATACAATACTTATATATCTATTATATTTATGACAGATTTCAGAAACATTTGAAAACTGTCTAATACAGCGTGCTCTAAAATTCACGTAACAAATTTCTAGTATTTGTAGAGGTGACTGAGAGTACAATATTTTGAATCGGAACCCATGTCCGGAAAAGTACCGTTTCGATGCTCCAGCTCTTGTTGCTATGTAGGTACGCAACGGAGAAGTCATGTTAGCGGGTGCTTACATCGTATCAACTGACATCATCTGACGTCTGTTCTATCTCAGTGACCTGGTTCGAGCTTCATTCACGTGTCTGTGTGTGTTAAGAACAACATGAGTCAGTATACGTTCGCAGAATACACCGACTCTACTAATGTATAGCGAAGTTCACAGTAAAGGAAAAGTTGCTCGTTGCCTTTATCAAGATCGTTATCCACATCGTCCGACTCCATCAGATACCCTTCCCGCCACAGTTATGCAACGGATTCGAGGAACGGTGCCTTCACAGAGCATCCTCTAGAAAGCCCGAAACCGGTAGTGTACCCGATAAAATTCTCAACAGCAACTGTAGCGGTTTTCATAAGGTAAGCAGTTGAGAAATCAGCACACATTCTGAACATGGAGTAACCAGTAAATCCGAGATTTTCGAAGTATTTTGTGAAAGTACTTGACGGGAACGTATGTACATATGGAACTGAAGAGCAGACGATTGTTAGAGAAAGAGAATAGAATTTCGTAGAAATGCTGAAGATTGGGTGTGTACATAGGATAACCAACGAAGAGGTGTTGAATCAAGTTGGGGAGAAAAATGTCCTATGATGCAACAAAAAGAAAGGCTAAGATGACAGGATACATCTTGAAGCATCAAGGAATACTTTATTTGGAGCCACTTGCGAGGATTAAAATTGCAAAAAGAGATCAAGGTCAGATTAAAATCAGCATAATGATCACGCCTCACACTGATGTTGACATGCTCGTAAGTTCCAAATGTAATGAAAGTGAATGATTTATTGCCCGATGTGTGATGAAAGAACACACAGTGTTTGCTACATAACGCACTGATGTTTCATGGTGTAAAAGGTTTAATTTCTGTTAGTGCATCTTATGGTTATTGTAGCTCTATAAATTTTCCTGCTGGTGAAGAAATATTGGTGACGGAATCGAATTTATGCAAGACGCAACTGACTTTTCATTTCTTCATATCTCAGATACTACGCTGAGTGGGTCGTCTTCTTCTATCAGTTTTTGGGTATGAGGGTCTTCAGTTTGCAGACTTGTCGTTCGTGAGTTCATGAATCCATCGAATAATTCACTTTGTTTCTATCGCGTTCGATGCTTTCCACCACTTTTCTGCCTCCCCCTCTCCACCACCACCCATCGCCCATGCCAAGGCATCTGCCAGTATCAGGTGAATGTGGATGACCTCATTGTAATAAGCTCACCCTGGAAAGACCACATTCCTCGCTTTCCTGTCTTGTAGATGTTGCAGAAGTACCAGGCGGTCATGTAACCTCCACCGCTCACATACCTCACGGCAACGTGAAGACGTGAATGTCTGTTGCTTGGAATCAGCGGAGTAAGATGGGTCGAAACGGAGACGTGACAGAATATGAGAAAGGAGCTATCATGTTTCGAGGTGCCCATGATGAGATCACGAGTGAAATTGCAAGATTTATTCCCGCGTCAATGTGGACTGTTCACAGACTGTTAAGACCTTTCAACAGCCAAGATCGTATTAAATATCTTTTTTTTTTTATTTAAGACAACCGGTTTCAACAGACTATGCTGTCATCTTCAGGTCTTAAAAACTTTTGTTGTAAATCATGTTCATTTCACGCTGACCTCACGCACAAGATATCAAGTGGATAACGGCATAAGAATGTTGTTGTTGTGGTCATCAGTCCTGAGACTGGTTTGATGCAGCTCTCCATGCTATTCTATCCTGTGCAAGCTTCTTCATCTCCCAGTACCTACTGCAACCTACATCCTTCTGAATCTGCTTAGTGTATTCATCTCCTGGTCTCCCCCTACGATTTTTACCCTCCACGCTGCCCTCGAATACTAAATTGGTGATCCCTTGATGCCTTAGAACATGTCCTACCAACCGATCCCTTCTTCTGGTCAAGTTGTGCCACAAACTTCTCTTCTCCCCAATCCTATTCAATACTTCCTCATTAGTTATGTGATCTACCCATCTAATCTTCAGCATTCTTCTGTAGCACCACAGTTCGAAAGCTTCTATTCTCTTCTTGTCCAAACTATTTACCGTCCATGTTTCACTTCCATACCTGGCTACACTCCATACAAATACTTTCAGAAATGACTTCCTGACACTTAAATCTATACTCGATGTTAACAAATTTCTCTTCTTCAGAAACGCTTTCCTTGCCATTGGCAGTCTACATTTTTATCCTCTCTACTTCGACCATCATCAGTTATTTTGCTCCCCAAATAGCAAAACTCCTTTACTACTTTAAGTGTCTCATTTCCTAATCTAATACCCTCAATATCACCAGACTTAATTCGACTACATTCCATTATCCTCGTTTTGTTTTTGTTGATGTTCATCTGATATGCTCCCTTCAAGACACCATCCATTCCGTTCAACTGCTCTTCCAAGTCCATTGCTGTCTCTGACAGAATTACAATGTCATCGGCAAACCTCAAAGTTTTTATTTCTTCTCCATGGATTTTAATACCTACACCGAATTTTTCTTTTGTTTCCTTTTCTGCTTGCTCAATATACAGATTGAATAACATCGGGGAGAGGCTACAAACCTGCCTTACTCCCTTCCCAACCACTGCGTCCCTTTCATGTCCCTCGACTCTTATAACTGCCATCTGGTTTCTGTACAAATTGTAAATAGCCTTTCGCTCCCTGTATTTTACCCCTGCCACCTTTAGAATTTGAAAGAGAGTATTCCAGTCAACATTGTCAAAAGCTTTCTCTAAGTCTACAAATGCTAGAAATGTAGGTTTGCCTTTCCTTAATCTTTCTTCTAAGATAAGTCGTAAGGTCAGTATTGCCTCACGTGTTCCAGTATTTCTACGGAATCCAAACTGATCTTCCCCGAGGTCGGCTTCTACTAGTTTTTCCATTCGTCTGTAAAGAATTCGTGTTAGTATTTTGCAGCTGTGGCTTATTAAACTGATTGTTCGGTAATTTTCGCATCTGTCAACACCTGCTTTCTTTGGGATTGGAATTATTATATTCTTCTTGAAGTCTGAGGGTATTTCGCCTGTTTCATACGTCTTGCTCACCAGATGGTAGAGTTTTGTCAGGACTGGCTCTCCCAAGGCCGTCAGTAGTTCCAATGGAATGTTGTCTACTCCGGGGGCCTTGTTTCGACTCAGGTCTTTCAGTGCTCTGTCAAACTCTTCACGCAGTATCGTATCTCCCATTTCATCTTCATCTACATCCTTTTCCATTTCCATAATATTGTCCTGAAGTGCATCGCCCTTGTATAGACCCCCTATATACTCCTTCCACCTTTCTGCTTTCCCTTCTTTGCTTAGAACTGGGTTTCCATCTGAGCTGTTGATATTCATACAAGTGGTTCTCTTATCTCCAAACGTCTCTTTAATTTTCCTGTAGGCAGTATCTATCTTACCTCTAGTGAGATACGCCTCTACAACCTTACATTTGTCCTCTAGCCATCCCTGCTTAGCCATTTTGCACTTCCTGTCGATCTCATTTTTGAGACGTTTGTATTCCTTTTTGCCTGCTTCATTTACTGCATTTTTATATTTTCTCCTTTCATCAATTAAATTCAATATTTCTTCTGTTACCCAAGGATTTCTACTAGCCCTCGTCTTTTTACCTACTTGATCCTCTGCTGCCATTACTACTTCATCCCTCAAAGCTACCCATTCTTCTTCTACTGTATTTCTTTCCCCCATTCCTGTCAATTGTTCCCTTATGCTCTCCCTGAAACTCTGTACAACCTGTGGTTCTTTCAGTTTATCCAGGTCCCATCTCCTTAAATTCCCACGTTTTTTTTTTTAAGAATAAGGGTCATAAAAGTATCGTAACCGACAGAGACCGCAGACAAGTGGCCCGCCTAGACAGTGACAAATTTCTTCAAACACGGCAGGAATTACAACCGTCAGTAAACGCAGATATCAACCCCGAACGAACATTACGAACGGAAGTCCACGCAATGGAAATTTGACAAAAGGTCATTGCTCTTGAGGGGTACAGAATTGCACGTCTTCGGTGGGTCAAATAACGTATAGGAACCTGACACTGGGTGACTGGAGGCACGTATTTTTTAAAATAATGCAAGATGTCGTGTGAACCAATGGCTCAACGAGGGATTTAACAGGCAGTGTATGGAGGCTGTAGTTGAAGCCAGACGTGGATCCGTGATGCTTTTGAGGTGCTTTTGGTACCATGAATTGGGTGCACTCATTCCTGTTACCTGAACGTCAACCAGGACATTTATCTGAACATTCTCAGTGCTGAATTGTTGCCTTTCTACCGCATCTTCATAAGTGTGTTGTGGACGCTCTTGACTTCCAGTACCACAACAGCCGTATTCACAGTGCTGTACGCATACATTCCTGATTTGAGAAACATTAAACCCACCTACTGCATCTCAATTGGTCCGCTAAGTCTCCCAATCTCCACCCCATGTGAAATTTCTGAGACTATACTAAACAGTAAGTGAGATATAATCATCAATGATTTGCGGCAGCTATATATGGCATACCTGGGGAAAGTTGAGGACTAACTTCTTCACCGAAATGATTTCAGTATCAAGGCTGGAGGCGATGTTAAACGATATTTGCATGATTTAACCTGGTGGTGAATAATTCTTTGTCCATTGTAGTTTACTTTTATACAACCACTCTGGTAAGTTCTTTTAACCGTCGAAGTACTCCTTGAGGCGATAGTCAACTAGTGACACAGTGATACGGCCGTCCATTGTGCAGAAGATAGTGACACCATTGTGTTGCGTGTGTTGCGTGTGCTGTCATTCGGGTGTGGGCACAGTGTGACCTCTGACACTGCACGATGGCAGCCTGAGGCTCCAATTAGCACAGGCGCTAAGGGACGCCATCTGCTCCGACGCCTGTTTACATCGGAGGGAAACAGCACATGTATACGTAAACACTGGTTCGCCTAGGATGCCGCGGGCATCTCACCTGCGAGATAGGGTGGATGCCGGCGGTGAACGAAATAATCGTCCTTCTTAATGGATTCTCACGGAATGATGGCTATTTTGCGTTAAATGACGGATTCTGTAGAGAATTTTCAAACATTATTAACATAATCCATTCCTTTGAACGAAGGAAGGAAGGAGGATTAGGTTTAACATCCCGTCGACTTCGATGTCATTAGCGAGCTCGGATTGTGTCAAGGATGGGGAAGGAAATCGGTCGTGCTCTTTTAAAGAAACCATCCCGCAATTTGACTGGCGTGATTGAGGGAACTCACGGAACGCCTACATGAAGATGACTAGAGGTTGATCTGAAGCGTTGTCTTTCCGAATGCGAGCCCAGTGTGCTAACCGTTGCGGCACCTCGGTCTGTTCCATTCCTTTGTTCTTGGAAGCTCCAGTCTTTATCTGAGATGTTGGTACATTCATAGCGTTTACTTAGAAACTCCACAACCCACTGAAGAACATGTCGGAAGTACAAGAGGAAGCCATGAAGCTTTAATTATCACGTAAGAAGAACCATGCTGCCACTTTGCAACTTGGTGATTCTGTTCGTCCTTTTCTACGAATTCATATTTCCCAACAATGAAAATTTGTTGGGTGTTTTGGTATCACAAGTCTCCATTTTAGGTGTTCAATAACCGTGGCACCCCACCGTCATTGCGGAAATGCCGGCCACGCAATGGGTGAACAAAGAAGAAATAACTGACTGCCATGAGAAAGAAATACATGGTTGAAGCATAATTTGGTTGCCACGAAATAGCATGTGTCATTGTAGGAGAATGCTGTTAAGTTGGAGACATCGAATAATCGTTTGAAGCAGTTTGATGGAATTTTCTAGTCGATTATAATCTCCCGTGTGCGCGGCACCCTATTTTACTTTTATTTTTTTTTCTAGCTCTGGACATTAACTATACCGATACTCCCCATAATACGAATAATTTTCACGATGTGTATTCCTTGTATCACTTGATTTCGTTTCTACAAGCACCCAGCAGGTTTCAGAATCTACTTGAAGAAAGTTCTTTTTCGCCGCGTGAGCACGGCATCAAGAAAGAAGGGTACTTTCTGTTTTCGTTTAGTAATATTGAACAAGAATGTGTTCAGAATGTGCTGTAATAGGCTAGTGCAGCCTTTACTACCGACAATCTGTATACTTACGTCATCACAACGATGCGGGAATCCATAATTTTTTCAATGTAACACTCGGTCGAAATTCGGGAACAACCTTACTTTCATATTCAGAAGAGAGAATGCAAGAGGGATGTGATGACGTAGATGATGTATTTATAGAATGTTAACAGTGTTTCCTTTTTTTCAAAATGTTTCAAGAGTTTTCAAGTAAAAAAATGCTGAGACATTATTCTCCAGCATGCCCTTGTACTTAAGATGATGTGTAGACTTAATACCCAGAAAAGTTGTTTCAAACGTAAGTTGCTTGGTTGAAGAAGTGTAACATTTACGCAGCGACTAAATGCAGAATGGAACTCTGTTTCACAGAAAAAGAGAACTTTTCGCGATTCCATTAAAAATGACAAAATTATGAAAAACTTTATGATTGTATTTCACATACAGTAATAAAATAAAATTTTCTGACTTTTGGATAAATATATTTATGTATTTAAGTGGTCGGTTGGTAAATAAAATTCTTTAAAGAAATAGTTGAAAATATTTTATTACTAGCAGAATAGCCACATTTGAGTCCTGATGTAGCCTACGTATGTTACACACCCAAAAAAGCTTTTGAATCACATCGATTTAGCAATTTAGTATGTTAGTCATAATTCGATCCATAGCAGTGCACTGACCACCATTATAAACTTTTTATTCATAAAAATCTAAGCTCGGGACTGAGGAAGTAAAAAATCTGAATTAGGTTCAACGTTCTAAGACACAATTTTTATTGTAGTTTTCTGACCGAAAATGCAGCCTTCCGCAATAGACTATCGTGTATGAATCTTTTCATCTCTATGTTATTATAGCAATCTAATTTTAGTTCAGACTGCTTACTTAGGGGATGCTCTTTGCGTTGTAAACAAAACATCGAATGTAAAGTAGATGTCAGAGCCTGAAAGTGACATGAAGATTTTATGAAATGTTCGTCTGCCACTTTGATATACTTAAAACATGCGTGGTGTTTGCAGTGCAACATCTTACACAGGGTTTGTCACTAACTATTGCTACCTATGATAACTACGAAAGTATGATAGTAGCTGAAAAGTTTGTGGGACAAATGTTGCATGGGACAACGGGGGCCATAGTATGACGTTGGTTTTTTGTTATTAGGTGGGGTCGCGTCAGCGATATCAAGGTCAACTTTTATTAATGTGATGCTATAGTTCGCTACTTATTTTCTGATAGCAGCTATCGATACGAATCCAATGATGTTTAAAGTAAGGTCTTTGAAGGTCAACGAAGGTCAAAAAGGTGGCATGGACGTATATTTACAGAGGGTGTTTGAAGTGATGACCAGTGGTATCAATGCAGTGCTGCAATCTTCTTATCATGGATTGAGTGGTATTCCTTATTACATCGGCACTTATCGAAGCACCTGCTCTGACAGTTTTCTCTCGTATATCGCGCAAATAGTAAATATTCGCCGATATTGTGTATCCATCTAACGTGCCATTGGCATGTAAACGCCATTCGAAGGTTTCGCAATACAACACTAATAGGAACGGGAAGACTAGTATCGTCGAATCAAGTGAATGTGAATGATGTATTCCTTCGAAGAACAAATCGATATGCTTCTCATTTAGGGAGAATTCCAACGAAATTCAGTGAGAGTTAGAGACTTACAAGCTGAAAGATACCCTCAACGTACTCACCCTAGACGTTGTACTTTTAAATATATGTATGATGTATTGAGAACAACTGGATCTTTAACGCATCAGAAACATATCCGGCAAAGTAAAGTTACTAACGAGGAAACGGTTATTGGTACTCTTGCCAACTATGGCTCGACATCCTAGTGTTAGTTCGCACCAAATCGCAAGGGAATCGCGCATGAGCCAGAGTAGTGTTGCCCGTGTTCTGCATCGCCATAAATATCCTTACCATATCAGTCTCCACCAAGAATACATTGGTATGAATTGTATCCGTTGCATTGGATTCTGCCGATGGGCTCAACTTAAGATTCAGAGGGATGACATATCTATTAATTTGATTTTATTTACTGACGAGACTACTTTCACGAACCATGGAAATGTTAATTTAAATAATATGCATTATTGGGCAACTGAAAATCCATGTTGGCTGCGGTAAGTTGCATACCAAAAACCGTGGTCGGTGAATGTATCGTGTGGGATTCTGGAGGACAGAATTGTAGGCCTCTATTTCATCGAAGGAAATCTTAATGGTAGGAAGTACACCACATTTCTGCAAGAAACATTAGGTCTCTTATTGGAAGAAATGCATTTAGGAACAAGGAACAGAAAGCGGTATCAACACGATGGGTGTCCGGCACAGTTTTGGCTGATAGCTAGAAATGAGTTGCAGAGACAATACCCAAATCGTTGGACTGGACGCGGAGAAGATGTGTCGTGGCCGGCTCGGTCACCAGACTTGACGCCTCTGAATTTTTTCTTGTGGGGATTCGTGCAATAATTGTTTATAAAGACACTCCAACTACACCTGAAGATACGTGAGAGAGAATTGTCAGAGCATGTGCTTCGGTAGGTGCCGATGTGATAAGGAGTACCATTCGATCCATGATAAGAAGATTGCAGCACTGCGTTGCTACCAATGTTCATCACTTCATAAACCTTCTGTAAATGGACGTTCATGCCACCTTTTTGACCTTCGTTGACCTTCAAAGACCTTATTGTTAAAGATCATTGGAGTCATCTCGATAGCCGCTATCAGAAAATAAATACCAAACTATAGCATCCCATTTAAAAACAAATTTGACCTTCATAGCTCTGAAACGACCCCACCTATCAACAAAAAACCAACGTCATATTATGGTCCCCATTTTCCCATGCAACTTTTGTCCCACAAACTTTTTAGCTCCTATTCTAGGTGGCAATAGTTAGTGACTCACACTGTATATTGTTCTGAAAAAAAAAACCATAAGGACCGTCGTAAGACAAAACACCGTCCACTGGTACGTAAATCAGGAGTGGGTGACATTCTGTTGACGAAAATATCAATGTAGTAGCAAATGTTAGCCAGATTATGGCGCTCAAAGAAAGCGTTTTAAAAGTATTTCAGACTGGTTGCGTGATCACGAACCCTCCACAACGCCCATAAACAAAGTAACCCTGTTTACTTAGCCAAGTCTTTCTCTCACACACTAGAAATTTCTCGTTCCGGATTCCTCCGTATCTTCCTCCACTGCAAAGTTAACTACTGCTTGACACTTCAGGACGTGTCCTAACAACCACCCTTTTCTTAAAATCATGTCGTTTTGTAAACGTCTTTTCTCCCTTGGGGAGGTCTGGATGACTTACTAGCTCATTCTCTGTCTCTCTCACACACGCAGTGGAAAATACTGATGTGCACAACATCACCATGAGTGGAAAGGAGAGGAAAATGGGCGAAGAAGGTGAGATTGAAGTCTCGCGTGCACTCGGGGTGACTCAAGGTTTTACTCGTTTTAATTAAAAGCTACATTTCCGTTCATCAGACGATCATTGTGTGAGTCTTAGAGTGTGTTCTCACTAGTTGCTTAGAGTGTGGTGAGCAGCATATTGGGCCTGCCCTAAGCAATTTCGGAGCCGTTCGCCCGAATCACATTGCCCGATGCATGGTGGTTCCATATCAAGAACCTTTAATTGCTTTGCTTTCCTTTTAATGAACTTCTCTTAGGTAAACGTGAATTATATGTTGTATTTTAGTCAAACACATTTTAAATAAGTTAACTGCATGCCTGCTTTAATGACTATTTTCCTATCATGTTATAGTTGTCATAAAACAGTATCATTTGGGGAATTCTTGATTTTTGTATTTGATCGTTTCAACAGATTGTTTTATCGATTATCAGTAACTGTTCTTATACTGTTTTATGTAACTGGATGGTTTTGTCTTAATACGTAAAGTTCCTAATTGGTAAAGATTTTGCCCCGTCCTTCCACTTCAATTCAGCCTGTAAGTAGGCTGTTTAGGTTTTTATATTGGTAACGCCACGTAGCGCTCTGTATGAAAATCACTGGCTGTGTTGTGTGCAGTCTGTGGCTAGTTTACATTGTTGTCGGCCATCGTAGTGTTGGGCTGTTGGCTGTTAACAGCGCGTAGTGTTGCGCAGTTGGAGGTGAGCCGCCAGCAGTGGTGGATGTGGGGAGAGAAATGGCGGAGTTTTGAAATTTGTAAGACTGGATATCATGAACTGTTATATAAATTATGACTTTTGATGACTATTAAGGTAAATACATTGTTTGTTCTCTATTAAAATCTTTCATTTGCCAACTATGCGTATTAGTAGTTAGTGCCTTCCGTAGTTCGAATCTTTTATTTAGCTGGCAGTAGTGGCACTCGCTGTATTGCTGTAGCTTGAGTAACGAAGATTTTGATGAGGTAAGTGATTTGTGAAAGGTATAGGTTAATGTTAGTCAGGGCCATTCTTTTGTAGGGATTTTTGAAAATCAGATTGCGTTGCGCTAAAAAATATTGTGTGTCACTTTAGTGAATGTTTGAGTACGTTCAGTTTTGCTCAGCTGTTTGAAAAGCAAATAATGTAAGAGGTTTATCAGCACAGTAATTTAGAAATTGTTGTAAGGGGACGTTTCATATGATGACCCTGCCAGGATACCTCACTGGAATCTTCTGATTTTTTCTTGTAGTTTGTGTAAGTAGTGTAGAGTTTGTTTATTGCTAGCGTGTAATTGTAGAGAGAATCTCCTTTGTAGTTGCAGTCTTTCATTGTTGTACAGTAAAACAGTTGTGGCATGCATGTAGATTTGCACCAAGTATTTCGCAGCTGCGTTTGCAATTAACGAGATATTATTTTCAGTGCTATGTTAATGTGTTCTCTTATTGTTGCTCTTCAAATTGTGTTTTTCTGTGTTGTTGTGTGAAATATTGTGACAATAATGGCGTGTGAAAAACGTAATACTAGGCTCCAAAGTAAACTGAGAAATGACAGTGAAGACGAAAGCAGTGTGTTAACGCCACCATGTAATGAATTAACTACTATTCAAAGTAGTAATTTGGTAACTGTGCATAGGGAAATGGAGCGGGCGTCAAATAATGGTGTAGACAGTGAAACAGGTAGTGAACAGGGAAGCATTATCGATCGATCGGTTGGCAACAGCTCGCCTCAGGAATCGGGAATGACAGAACACAATATTGCAAATATTGTAGACTCAGGTTTTGGGTTCTCACGCGTTTACTCAAATGAGTCAAGACACATTTTCCGCTTGTCAAAATGTGAATGTTGCCGGTGCAAATTCACTGCCGAAAAGCGCTGAGGAACATGTTTCAGACACCAGTGCATTGTTATTACAGTTAATGCAACAAATGGGACAAAAGATTCAAAAGTTAGACACAATGGAACAAAATCAGAGACAAACACAGCAAAAGCTTCAAAAGTTAGACACAATGGAATAAAACCTTCAAAAGTTAGACACAATGAAACAATACCAGAGACAAACACAGCAACGGTTAGACACAATGGAACAAAATCTTCGGAAGTTAGACACCACACTTGAACAAACACGTGAAGATTTAACTACTGAGTTACATAACATTGAATCGAAATGTCAAAAAGTCTGTAATGACGTAAAAACACAAATTTGTGACCATTTTCAACCTATTTTTTCGCGGCATGAAAATGCATTACAGAATCACAAAGCAGCCATAAAAGAACTGCAAACTATTGTTCATGAAGATCATGAGACCTTGCAAGCTAAAATTGACTCAGTTGCATCTACCGATTCGGTTACGCAACTTGCAAAAACGCAGGAAAACTTAAAGGACACATTAGATACTCTGAAAATTGGTTCAGAAAGACACATGGAGGAAATTAGTTCATTATCAGAGAAAGTAGTTGAACTTTCGGATCAGCTAAATAAGTTATCTACAAAGGTAGATGATGATCTGAATGACACAAGACCTGTAGCCTGTACTGACACTGAAGAGTATGCACAAATTAGAAAATTCAAACAAAATCAAAATCAAATCAATACACTGTACAAAAGAGAAATCTGGGAAGTACAAGATCAGTTGGCACAAGTAATACAAGAATTACATATTTCAGAGGACACTCGCACTCCAGTATGGGAAGAGGGACATAGAAATACGAAACAGCCACAAAATAATAACACAGGGTGTTTCGGAAATTATGAAAGAAATTGGCAAGGTGAACCGAATTTTGAAATGGAACCGCCGAAACGACGTAACAATGACCGATATGCGCCTCGCCAACATGGTGCTTTTGACTATAAGCTGTTCATTACTACACGTAAATTTAAAACATTTAAGAATTCTGGCAACGACATTCATCCACAAGCGTGGCTCCATCAATTCTCTCATTGTTTTCCTCCCAAATGGTCATTGGAGCACAGGTTTGAATTTATGTGTGGCTACTTGGAGAATGTACCAGCTGGAAGAATGCGATCGGTCATTCACGATTGTCACACTGAAGGAGATTTTTATCATGCTTTCCTCTCAGCATATTGGTCTCAAGCTACACAAGACCGAGTAAAACATAGCATCATAATGATGAAACATTTCGAACAATCTGAATTTTCCAGTCTTGTGAAATATTTTGAAGACATGTTGCACAGGAATCAGTACCTTTCAAACCCATACAGCCCCTCAGAACTCATCCACATTTGCTTAATCAAATTACCTGCACATTTACGACATATTATTTTGGCAGGGCGTTGCAAAGACGACATTGAAGCTTTTCAGGGACTCTTACAAGAATTATAAATTGACACAGACTGTCGCGAAAACAGGAAAACAATCACTACAGGTCACATCCGTCACAAGTCCGTGACGACAGAAACAATAACTGGACACGACAAGTCTATTCTTACAACGCAAATCGTGACCAAAACAGACACCACACATATGACAACCACTGGCAGAGTAATAATAGTTACAGAGAAAGATCGCATTTCCGTAGTAATGAATATGACAGAGATTATCATAGAAACAGACAATATGGGAACAAAAACAATTATTATCAAGGGAGACAGAGTAACTTCAGACGCAACGGTCCACCATGCAGTTACGATTCTGGGAGAAATTGTCCACCACATGACCTACAAACAAGAAACTATGTCAACTACCGACATAACGACAGACCTAAATTTCATCAGAACTGGCGGGATGTAAACAGGGCTGGGCCCTCTGGGCAAGGTGAATTTGTAGAAGTTAGGTCTCCTAATCCCAGTAACGACGTGCGCCAACAAAGAATCAGACAATGACTCGCACCTCAGGCAGCCACGTGCGCCTGCTGGCTCAGGGAAAAATAACATAGACACTAACCTTGAGAAAAATTCCAGTATCCTTTACCAACGTATACCACATGATAATTGCATTAAAGTTGAAACTCTGTGTACTAGGAAGAGTAAAGGTTTACACTACATTTCGCATGTAAAACCGTTTATTGAAAGATAATCTGCTTTTTAACTTTGTCTTTGCCATATAACTTTTCACTTTACATTACTAGTATGCTCTGTCAGACTTAGAATCTGTTAACATGCAACAATGTTTGAAGTTAAATATCCAGTCAAGAACCAAGAGAACTTATTTAAACAGAAATTACGAATGCATTGTTATTGTGAACAGACGACACAGTGTTATTGTGTGTGTACATTCTTGCTTGTTAGTTGCACGATTACATAACGACTATAAGGCTCACATACTTAGAACATTTACCAGTACTGCTAATGAGATTTTAATGCAACATTTTGGTTTACTTGAAAATACATTCTGGATTTAAAGTACTTTCTGTGAGATACCAGATGACACAGACGTTACTTTATGTGACAGCTACACGATTTTATCACGACGCTGCTAATAGGTGACAATTTACAATGTTGCTTTTGCGGTGTATCTGTTTTATATCTGCACAGTTTTTCTGAATTCTTCTGTTAAGTAAAACATGTTTTAGTAGTAACCTTTGTGCTATAGCTACAAGGAGACAGCCTTTTCTGTAGGACAACAATACGTTACACACAGTACTTTCCTCATCACGGCAATAAGCATAATAACTAAGATATCTATACACAAAGCACTTCACTTTTGTGTATCATGAGGTAAGTACATTGACTTCTGCAGAACTTAGCTTTCGGAGGACGATACCTACGACACTTCCACAGAGATTATCTTACAACAAGACGCACAGTTTAGCGCTACAGTACACGTTTTTGAGTGATTAATTTTGTACTTAAAACATTTATTTTTAAAGATATTTGAAGTACAATGCTACAAAGGTTTTCCGTGATAGATTTCATTCCATTGCTGTAATCTGTAATAGCTGAGGTTATAATTACATTAATCCTCAGGGGATACACGCCTACTTTGTGTACCATGTGTTTGGCAAGCACAAGGAGCCCTAGATAATATGGTATTTGCTTATACAACTTTACACATCGGTACCATATTTCTCTAACACATAAATTACACAGCTATCTGATCATTTAACTGAGAGAGACAAACTTTTTTACTACGGAAGTGACAGATGTTTACGTAATTAGACCGTTGTATAACTTCACACTTACGAAATTGTATTTTGTCTGTACTTTGTGAACTGTTCATATTTTTTTGGACCCATTGTGATATTATGAGAGCTTTGAATGATATATTTGGTATGGGATCACGATTTTTAAAGTACGTTTGAGGCAGATGACACTTTTGACATGAGCAGAGAATTTTTTTTTAGGTTTTGAAATTATTGGAGGAAGCTACGACGATTTTGAGAGTTGACTGAGGTGTTATGATGTTATTATTACGATGAATATGTGTATTATGCTGTTGCAGTATGTTTATGATCAGTAAGCTGATGCTATATGAGTTATTTGATTATGCTACGTATCTGTTATGATGAAATATTGAAGAAGTGTCGATGAATAAGGTAAGGAATAATGAATAATGAGTTAGTGACTCTGACTTGTGAAAAAGGATGTTGTAAACCAAGAATCGTACTTTAAGAATTATGAAATGGGTGTAAATGCGTGAATGTATCACAATGCCGGCGAAAATTTTTTGGACACTGTTATATTCATAAGATTTTGTTTCTACACATTTGCAACGCAAATTCTCGACCCGTGAAATTTTGTATATGAGACTGCCACTGTAGTGCAAACTGGTGTTGTAAATATTTCAGTAAGAAAGTTAAGTGACCACCTTCAAGTAATGCGTCGTGGGCACCCTGCTGCACGACAGACGCCTGGAAAAAAGCCATTAGTGTGTGCCTTTCATATGCACAGGTGGAGAAAAAAAAAGGGCCATTATCCTCGCTATTGACATCCCTTTGTAGAAAGCATCGTAAATACGACACCCTCAAACTTGAAAACATGATTACACTGTAGAGTTCTTAATTTATAATATTTACTGAAATGAAATGATGAGAAACATTTCATGTCTATTGTCTTTCTAGTTGAAAGATTGTTTACTGCATTATGAAATGCCATATGGCTAGAGAATGACGTTTCACGCCTTGCTTTGTCTATTTTGTTTAATATCTAGTTCCTAGCTGCACTGCAGATTGGTTAAAATAAAATTTTATAGATATTATATGCCTACAGATCCAGTAAAATATAACTTTATGATGGATGTACTACAAAAAAATGAGGGAGCACTATAAGACATTTCCACTTCACAGGAATTGCATACATAATATTTGTCAGTGACTTGGTAACTTGTCTGCTAGAGCAAGTTACAGTGATGCATCACTCTAATGTTAAGATGTGACATAGGTATTAAATGTGGCCATTTTTACTGTAATATTTTTTCTGCTTGCGCTATGTCATGTGTAGATATAAGTTACTGCATTTGCTGCCGCTGTTTGCCAGGCATAAAGTTACTGAATTTGACTTTGTATTACGCTGTTAAGCCAGTTTTACTGCGGATTTATTTTTCTTGTTTGCTGCACAGTGCCTTATATTAGTTGTAATATTGCAATTGCTTTGCCAGTTTGAATTTTTTGTCATTTATGTTTGTGTTAATTGTTTTGTGCTGCTGCATTGCCTCGTCCCTTAGTTTAGCATCTGAGCTCAGTAGATTTAAGTTAGCTTAAGAGGGGGTAGACTATATAAGAAACTAGCTATGATGGATTGGAAGAAATGCATTGAGAAGCTATAAGAAAATGGTTTGGCCAAAAAAGTAGTGTACAGTGGAGAAAAACTATTTTTGAAAGAGGATGTGAACAGAATACAGAAAGCAGGCTTAGATAGGACATTTTGAGAATAATGATGAACGAAGGGAGATCTCCATGCAAAATACTGCAGTAAAACAAACCCTGTCCTTTCCTTTTGTGTCATTACTCAATATGTTTGTGTACCCTTGTGTATATGTGTTTTTCCTGTCTTAATGTGTTTAGCTAATAAGAGTTATGTTGTAGATTTTTTCTGATAATGTTATTTTCTTTGTAAAGATGTTTAGACATTATTTATTCTGTTCTGTTTTAATGCTCATGTGTGAAGTTGATGTTTCGAAAGTTATTCTGATCTTTTATGTATGTACTTATGTCATAATTCCTGTAACACTGATGTATATGTATATTTCAATTCTTTTGTAAAGCCTGTATTACTACAAATGTTATCTGTATTGTTATGTTCTTTAATGATGTATTTTGTACCTTTGTTATTATATTCTCATGTTATAATATTGTAATTGACACCAGTTCATCAAATTAAGTAACTTGTAAGCATTCATTTCACTGCACACATTTCTGTTGGTAATAGTAATGCACACAATATGTGAGAAGTTGAGACTGTTAGTGTTTGCACGTGTGTTAATAATTCAGCAAGGGACTGGATAACAGCATTGCTGGTTCTAAGGACAATTCCAAAAAGTTCGTGAGTGTACAAGTGGTGGTTTATGGACTTGCTATATTGTCTGCGAGACTTCTAAGGACAATTCCAAAAACTTTGTGCGTGCACAAGTGGTGGTTTATGGACTTGCTATATTCTCTGCAGGACTCTTCGATGGTGACTGTGCACCTGCACAGTCGCAACAGATGGCTGCTGGCCGTCTCTACAAGGACTACAGTGGGTCTACACCTTTGATGACTCACCAATACCATTATCTCTACAAGGACTGCAGTGGGTCTGCACCTCTGGTGGCCCACCAATACCATATTCTCTACCAGGACTACAGTGGGTCTGCTCTGTGATGACCTACCTACCAGTATTCTTCAAAACTTCGAATGACTCTGCTGTTGGTTTGCTCTGTTGTGGCCCATTACCTGTCTGCATTACCTGTCTGCATGGCAAGAGTCAGCACTGTCTTTCCGTTGGAAGGACATCACTACTTCTTCAAGACTGCATGGAAATCCACTACTTCCGTGTGCATTTTCTTTTACTGCTCAGACATTGAGAAAAACACTGCTATTTTACTGTGATGAACGATCAGGACTGCCTTTATGGACTGTGAGAAAATTTTAGCTTTTGACCAACATTGTGTCAATAAGTGTGTGCATTTGATTTCTTTGTTATTGTAATTATAATTATGAAAAATATTTTCAAATCTGTATTGGCCAGTACCCAAAACAATTTGTAAAATGTTTTGTGGGGAGCATGGGGGCTATGTAAGTAGGCTGTTTAGGTTTTTATATTGGTACCGCCACGTAGCGCTCTGTATGAAAATCACTGGCTGTGCTGTGTGCAGTCTGTGGCTAGTTTGCATTGTTGTCGGCCATCATAGTGTTGGTCTGTTGGCTGTTAACAGCGCGTGGCGTTGCACAGGCACAGTTGGAGGTGAGCCGCCAGCAGTGGTGGATGTGGGGAGAGAAATGGCGGAGTTTTGAAATTTGTAAGACTGGATGTCATGAACTGCTATATATATTATGACTTTTGATGACTATTAAGGTAAATACATTGTTTGTTCTCTATTAAAATCTTTCATTTGCTAACAATGCCTATTAGTAGTTAGTGCCTTCCGTAGTTTGAATCTTTTATTTAGCTGGCAGTAGTGGCGCTCGCTGTATTGCTGTAGCTTGAGTAACGAAGATTTTGGTGAGGTAAGTGATTTGTGAAAGGTATAGGTTAATGTTAGTCAGGGCCATTCTTTTGTAGGGATTTTTGAAAGTCAGATTGCGTTGCGCTAAAAAATATTGTGTGTCACTTTAGGGAATGTTTGAGTACGTTCAGTTTTGCTCAGCTGTTTGAAAAGCAAATAATGTAAGAGGTTTATCAGCACAGTAATTTAGAAATTGTTCTAAGGGGACGTTTCAAGCCTTACACCAGACGTCCAGATGTTCCAGTCGTCTTAACACGTGTTATTGCCAGTCTACAGTTATATACTCTGTAGTTAGGCCATCAGTAGTTATTGTGTTGCCGAAAAAGCTAAACTCCTCAACTATTTTTAGTCTCTCATCTTCTGATTTAATACCATCAGGACCTACTAATTTGTCTTATCATGTCTTTTAAGACCTTGTTGGCTGGAAAGAGCGACCACCATTAACAACACGGCGTGTGAGGAGACTCTTCAAACATTGCATATTGCAATTGAAAGGAACCTCCAAGAATCTGGGGGATAGGTGTGCTGTTGCAGCACGACAACACTCGTCTCAATACGGGTAGCGCAAACACGACTTCCATCGCTGACATAGGGTCCCAGGCACTGTCACATGCACCGTATTACCCGGATTTGGCCCCCCGGTGCTATGAAGGAACCTCTGCTTCGATATCAGTTCGAAGACGTCCCGGAACAGTGAGCAACTCTCCTGGAATGGATGCATGGATGCGGAAGAATCTAAAAAAGTGGCCCTACGAAGGCCTACATAACTTACCACATGGGTGGTGCAAGTGTTGCATTTTGTGTTCAGCTGCTGATTTAGTGTCTTTCCTGGCACTATACCGTTTTTCGTTATCGTGTAACAATGAAATCTCGGAGGGAAAATTATTAGAAAAATCGGAAGGGAGTCACATTGTAATAAGTAAAACTCTAATCTGTCGTGGATGTGAAACACTGCGATTGTAACGGATAAAGGCTCTCACAAAGTACCTGCGACTAGTCCCCTTGTTTGAAGATTCAGTTGTTAGTAATTGTAGCATTGTGGGGGTCGTAGTGTAGCTATTTACCCGCCTATAATGCGCAGTTACTATGTTTACGTTGATAGTTGCTGGAGTGCAGCTATTTATTAACATTCATATAATGTGCGGTTATACATTTGCGTAGATGATTGCTGGAAATTAAGTAGTCGAATTTAAAACTGTTGTCTACAATTAAACTTATACGTATCTTTGTGCACTGTTTAGTGTACCCAACACATGCTCACACAGTGAAGAAAATGGATGAGTTCTGATCTTACTCTATCCACAGCGCTGTCTCTTGAATGAAGCTGTCATCCATTGTTAAGAGAACTGAGAGCTATATAATGAGGTGTCGCATCAGTGGGGATGTGGAGGGCAGGGGAGTCCGTCTTCCCGCTTGTCACGTTCCCCTCCGCCAGTATTCATATATCTGCAGGTAACGGCGCGCTTTCTCTCGCTAATGGTGGAATGTGTCGCACGAATACTAGGGTAGAATCCAGATTCACACATCGTCGAGTGTTCCACGAGAAGCATGCGTGGAGTAGATGGCGGCGTGGTATCCGTGAGGGAGATTTGTGTTGGCAACGCTGTTTCTGCTTTGTTAAACAAGTGAGTTTAACGTTTTTATTGCGGTGGGGTCCGCGCCCAAAATCAATACTTTATTTTCAGTGACAATGGTCTGCAAGGTGGCTGTCATTACATAGATTAGAGCATATTTTTATTTAATTATAAAAAAGGAAAGGATATTATATTTCAAATAATAATAGCCAGATTATTATCATTGAAAAAGTGATTTCAAACTGGAAGATTCAGCAAAACTCAGTTACTGTAAACTGTTCTTTTCTTCTCCTGTCTGTTTCTGTAATGCGGTAAGAACCGTGTAAACAGCAGTTTGTGAGTTTGCTAATAGATCACGATACTTACAAGGCGCAGCAGAACTCCATCTCCAAAATATCGCTGGCTCTTCAGGGATATTTTCTGAGTATTCTAGTATGAGAAGCCCATAGTCTTTGGCGGCTCGTTGCAGAGTGATTGAGTAATTAAGTTTAGTTCGGTCTGTTCGCCAATTTCTTTGAAAATATCCTCCGAAGAAACAACAGCGAAAATCCTTGACCTTCCATTCTAGCACAGAGAGATCCAGTTTCCCGCAGACCTCTATTAACGGAAGCAAAAGTACAACGAGATGGTTGCCGACCCTACGGGAACGGCTCATTTAGCGTCATTGTGCCACTTTTTCATTGCATTAAGTGAACCCATACACGAGGTGCACATCGGCCTACTCTACGTAAGTAAACCTGTCCATATCCTATATATCACTGTTAACGTAGAACTCGCGCTGCCGGAGAAATAAACTCGAGGCAGAACTGACCAGTACTGAATGCAAGTTTCAGAACAAAGACTAAAGTGCGCATAATATTGCCAACACGTAAAAGAACGGAACCGCAAAATTACAGATCGCTATCCTTAACATCGGTTTGCCGCAGAATTCTAGAACATATTGTGAGCACGAATATAATAAAGTTCCTAGAGACCGAGAAACTTATGCCCACGAATCAGTACGGTTTTAGAAAGCATCGCTCGTGTGGAACTCACCTTGCCTTTTTCTCACAGAATGTACTGCAAATTATGGATGAGGGGCAACAGGCAGATTCCATATTTCTAGATCTCCGGAAAGCATTTGACCCGTTACTCCACTGCAGACTTTTAACGAAGATATGTGAGTGACTTCTTAAGTAACAGAACCCAGTACGTTGTCCTCGACAGCGAGTGTTCATCAGACACAAGGATATCGTTAGGAGTGCTCCAGAGAAGTTTGACAGGTGCACTTCTATTTTCTATCTACATAAATAATCTGGCGGACAGTATGAGCAGCAGTCTGTGGTTGTTTGCTAATGATGCTGTGGAATACGGGAAAGTGTGGGTGATGAGTGACTGTCGGGTGGTACGAGAAGATTCAGACAAAATTTATAGTTTGTATGCTGAATGACAGCTAGCTCTAATGTAGAAAAATGTAAGTTAATGAGAATGAGTAGGAAACAGAGGCCCATAATGTTCAGAGACAGCATTAATAGTGACGTACTTGACACAGTCACGTCGTTTAAAAATGTGGGCATAACGTTGCAAAGCGATATGAAATGGGACAAATGTGTGAAGATTGTGGTAGAGATGTCGAATGGTCGACTTCGGTTTATTGCGAGAATTGTAGGAAAGTCTGATTCAGCTGTAAAGGAGGCCGCACGTAGGACGCTAATGCGACCTATTCTTGAGTACTGCTCGAGTGTATGGGATTCACACCAGGTCGGATTATAGCACGACAGCGTAGGAATTCACAGGCGGGCTGCTAGACTTGTTACTGATAGGCTCGAACAACGTGCAAGATGGTTCGGAAACTCAGATGTGAATTGCTGAAGGGCAGGCAACGCTCTTTTCGAGGAACACTAGTGAGGAAATTTAGAGATCCCGTATTTGAAGCTGGCTGCAGAACGATCCTACTGCTGTGAAGATACAGTTCTCATTAGTGCCACGAAGATAAGATACTAGAAATTAGGGCTCATGCCTCCGTATGATACTCGTTTTTCTCTTGCTGTGCCTGCTAGTAAAACGGGAAAGGGAACGACAAGTAGCGGTGCACTAACCCTCCGCCACGCATGGTACGGCCGCTTGCAGAGTATGTATGTAGATGGAGATGTAGATGAAAGTTGTAGTACCGTGCATGAATTGAACACGTGTGTTTCCAGAGAATGCACACAGTCCAGATAGTCATTTTCATTATCATACATTTATTTTCAGTGCAACACATACGCAGGTAAATGTACGTAAGAAATATGACGGAACACAATTAACCTGTAGTGAGCCACCACAGACTATGGGTGCTACGTACCAAAAAACTTCATTAAAATTTTTTGAGATTTAGGCAGTGGATTTCGTGTGCACCATGTACAATGTTTTAACTACATATGATAGAGCCAAATGAGCACTCAATGAAATGGTTTGTCCTCTGTGCTTAACACTGGAGACTGAGAAAACTTAAGGTTACGATTTAACTTCCTCTGCGACCACATTATGTAATGTTGATATAAATAAAGAGCATGGATTTTCTTATTAACGCTTTCGACCCAGTAAATGTCTACGTAATATTTGTGAAATTAAAGATTCTACGTTGGCGTTGACACATCATAGGAAAACTGTGAAACATGAGTGTCAAACTTCCAATCTATTGAACTAAACACAAAAGGAGACGTGGTTAGATGTAGACTACCTCATCTAAAGAATCCAGGAACAGTGGACATTAACGTGAAGTGTGGTCACCTTTCGCCTTTATGAAGGCTCGAGCTCTGCTGGGAACCCTTACGGTGAGATGCCTGAATGTCTGTGGAGGAATGCCTACCCATTCTTCCTCAAGAGCCGAAATCAGAAAAAGGTAGTGGTTTTGGACGCTGGATTCAGAAGCGGTGCTGTTCCACTGTGTTCAAGTCGGGAGTCTGTGCAGGCTAGTCAGTTTCGGAATTGCTACTGCCCGCCAGCCATTGCCTCGTGGATGCTGCTTGATGACAGGGTGGGTTGCACTGCTGACACAGTCATCATCTCCGAAATGTTGCCCTACTACAAACAATACACAAAGCCGTAATACGTGCATTTAGCATTTTATTAAGCGCAATACGATGAACAACATCCCCATACCATAACACTACGTCCTCAGTACTTTACTTTTGGTATTACATCCGGTGGCAGATAAAATTCCCGCGGATTTCACGCCGAACCCAAAACCTTCCTTCCGATTTCTACTGAGGATAGCGGCATTCATCACATCATATCACGTGTTTCCAGCCACCAACCGTCCAGTGACGTCACTGTCTAAACCTGATATGGCATCTCCCGCTATCGACTTCACAAATGGGCGGCTTTTGAAGAACTGCTTCATCATTGTACCTCGTTCTTTGTGTCTCCCTACACACATATGAAAGAAAACTAAATATCTATGAGGTGGCGATCAGTTTGTGTTCAGCAAAGGTAAAGGCATCAAAGAAGCAGTTATGGCGTTGCGGCTGTTTAAGGAAACAAGACTGAAAAAAGTTCAAGATATGTTCATAGGATTCGTCGACCTGGGGAAAGCATTCGAGGGCGTAAAACGGTGCAAGATGTTCGAAATTGTGACTGAAATAGGGGTAAGATACAGAGAAAGACGGACAATATACAATATGTACAGGGATCAAGAGGAAATAAGAATGGGGAACAGGAATGACGTACATTAATTAAAAATAATGTATGACAGGGATTCAGTTTTTTCTACCACTGTTCAATCTAAACATCGAAGAGGCAATGCCGGAAATAGAAGACATGTTCAAGGCTGGGATTAAAATTCAAGGTGGAAAAAAGTTATTGATTAAATTCGCTGATGATATTGCTATCCTTAGTGAGAGTGAAGAAGAATTGCAGAATCTTTTGAATGGAATGAACCGTGTAATGAGTACAGAATATACATTGAGAATAAATCGAAAAGAAACGAAAGTAATGAGAAGAAGCACAAATGGCAACAGCGAGAAACTTAACATCAGAATTGGTGATCACGAAGCAGGACGGGCGTTCAATAAGTAACGAAACACTTTTCCTTCTCGGCCCATTTTGGTTAAAAAGATGTGGAAATATTGTGGAACATCGAGGAATATTCTCGCTTCAGTCCATATAGATTGGTTAATTCGACAGGTGGTGGCGCTATATATATAGTCTTCAAAATGGCGTCTGCAACGGAGCTGCATTCCAAGCAGAGAACTGAGACCCTATTGGCGGAAAACCTGAACATCACAGATATTAAGAGGCACTTCGTAAATGTCTACGGAGACGTGTTAGTGAACAAAAGCACGGTGAGTCGTCGGGTCAGGGATCTGTCACAAAAAGTTTGCGCAAACCTGTCTGATCTCCCGCGTGCCAGCCGGTCACATACAGCTGTGACTCGTACAATGTTGGAACGTACGGACAGTTTCGCTCGAAGTGATCAACAGATCACAGTCAAACACTTCACTGCAATCGCTGTTGATAGTGCACATATGGTCTGTTTTTCCTCATCCACCCTACAGCCCTGATCTCGCATCTTCCGACTTCTGTCTGTTTGGCCCAATGAAGGATGCACTCCGCTGAATGCCGTACGTTGATAATAGGGGATTATTGATGCAGCAACACATTGGTTCAAATGGCTCTGAGCACTATGGGACTTAACGTCTGAGGTCATCAGTCCGCTAGAACTTAGAACTACTTCAGCCTAACTAACCTAAGGACATCACACACATCCATGCCCGAGGCATAATTCGAACCTGCGACCGTAGCGGTCGCGCCGTTCCAGACTGTAGCGCCTAGAACCGCTCGACCACTCCGGCCGGCAGCAATACATTGGCTCCTACGTCGACCAGTAGAGTGATATCAGGCGGACATACAGTCCATTCCAATAAGTTGATTACGTTGAAAAATGAGGTTTTGTAGCAAGAGAGTGGGGAGCAATACTGTATTGGAACCCTAAATAAAAACCTAGCTAGTTTTAGAGAAACTTACTGAACGGTTTTTGAAGAAGAAGTTAAGAGATCTTGCATTTAGGCAGCAAAATAGACTATGATGGACGGAGCAAGAAGGGCATAAAAAGCAGACTAGGACTGGCAAATAGAGAATTTCTGCCAGATAAGACCAATTAATATCAGACATAGACGAAGAAATTTCTGAGAATGTGCGTTTAGAGCAAAGCATTGTATGGTAGTCAAACATGGACAGTGGAAAAAAGAAACGGAATCGAAACGTTTAAGATGTATGAGGAAAGTTAGGTTGATTGAAAACGTAAGAAATGAGAAGGTTGGAAAACACTGACATGAAGAAAGGGCAGGATGATAAGACAGGTGTTAAGTCATCAGGAAATAACCTTCATGGTGACAGAAGAAGCTGTAGAGGGTAAAACCTGCAGAGGAAGACAGAGATAGGAATAAATCCAACAAATAATTGAGGACGTAGGTTGCAAGTGTTACTCTGAGATGAAATAGTTGGAACAGGAGAGGAATTCGTGGCGGACTGACCGCGTCAGACCAGTCAGAAAACAGATTACAAAAAAAAGAAGAAAAAGGTGCAGAATCATCCAGGTACTTAACTGTTGGTAGCACTTTGCAACCAACAAGTGATTTCTTCCACTGATTTCGTGTTCTATGCTAAAACCACCCTCCACACTTCTCGACGGACTCTGCCCGTCTGTACATTACGTCTGCTTCATCCTGGTTCCTTCACGTGATTTTAGATCATATCGCCAACAGTCACTGAGGCCACCTGACCAACCCAAACTTTCACTCTGCAGTGGAATGTGCGTTGATATGAAACTTCCTGGCCGATTAAAACTGTGCGCCGGACCGAGACTCCAACTCGGGACCTTTGCCTTTAGCGGGCAAGTGTTCTACCAACTTTTTTTAATCTCATCTCTTTCGTTATTGGTCGTTGTATTTTTTCGGGGCTGACGTCCCGTGCCGCTTATTCTTGTTCATCGTTGATTCATTCACTCAGTTTTTTACTTCAAATGGCAGCTATCCCTCTGACCGAATCCAGCTGAGCTACCCATGCACGTCTCACGACGCCTCCTCACAGCTGTACTTCCGCATGTACCTTGTCTCCTACCTCCCAAACTTCACAGAAGCTCTTCTGCGACATTTGCACTCTTGGAAGAAAGGATGTTTCGAAGACTTGGCTTAGCCACAGCCTGCGGGACGTTTCCAGAATGAAATATTCTCTCTGCAGCAGAGTGTGTGCTGATTCGAAACTTCCTGG
This sequence comes from Schistocerca cancellata, assembly GCF_023864275.1. Taxonomy (NCBI): domain Eukaryota; kingdom Metazoa; phylum Arthropoda; class Insecta; order Orthoptera; family Acrididae; genus Schistocerca; species Schistocerca cancellata. The sequence continues at coordinate 312,268,389 of NC_064630.1, read as the reverse complement.
CAGACTACAACTATGTGCCAGACCGAGACTCGAACTCGGGAACTTTGTCTTTCGCAGGCAAGTTCCATTATAATGTAAATACCTCTTTACTGGCAACACAGCCCTTTTACGCTGACAATCCCACGTCTCATGGCAGTTAGTGGTTAATTTCGCATTATATATAGGTGTCCGGATGCTTTTGATCAGATAGAGTGGCCAATGGTGTCTCATACTAGTGTACTAAGACCAAAATATCAATCTTTTAGACGTCCTCTCTCTCTCTCTGATAGCATCTTTAAGTAGACGCTAATCAACTCAAATGAGTTTCAGGTCGTAAAGTCTAAAATCACCTATAAACTTTAATGTGGAAGATTACAATTTATTTGCGACTAGATCAACAAACTGTAAATATCACAGGCTATTAAACAGCGATCTTCACAATGCTTCGAAGGTCTCACTTTAGTGAATTCCTTCTTGGTTCCGTTTTGTAATATAGAAATTCTTCTTCCATCTTCAGTTATTGAGCATGAAGTCCTAAACTATACGGAAACGAGTTCGTTTGTGCTAGTAGTTACATTCGTCGCTTTAGGTTTTATAAAAGAACATACTGTTTATTCCTATTTATGGTAAAGAAAGTAATCCATGACTTGAAACTTCCTGGCAGATTAAAACTGTGTGCCCGACCGAGACTCGAACTCGGGACCTTTGCCTTTCGCGGGCAAGTGCTCTACCAACTGAGCTACCGAAGCACGACTCACGCCCGGTACTCACAGCTTTACTTCTGCCAGTACCTCGTCTCCTACCTTCCAAACTTTACAGAAGCTCTCCTGCGAATCTTGCAGAACTAGCACTCCTGAAAGAAAGCATATTGCGGAGACATGGCTTAGCCACAGCCTGGGTGATGTTTCCAGAATGAGATTTTCACTCTGCAGCGGAGTGTGCGCTGATATGAAACTTCCTGGCAGATTAAAACTGTGTGCCCGACCGAGACTCGAACTCGGGACTTTTGCCTTTCGCGGGCAAGTGCTCTACCAACTGAGCTACCGAAGCACGACTCACGCCCGGTACTCACAGCTTTACTTCTTTCAGGAGTGCTAGTTCTGCAAGATTCGCAAGAGAGCTTCTGTAAAGTTTGGAAGGTAGGAGACGAGGTACTGGCAGAAGTAAAGCTGTGAGTACCGGCCGTGAGTCGTGCTTCGGTAGCTCAGTTGGTAGAGCACTTGCCCGCGAAAGGCAAAGGTCCCGAGTTCGAGTCTCGGTCGGGCACACAGTTTTAATCTGCCAGGAAGTTTCATATCAGCGCACACTCCGCTGCAGAGTGAAAATCTCATTCTGGAATCCATGACTTACTTATCACGTTTTGAAATTCGGTCTACGGTTAAAGAAACACAATCGACCTACATTCGTGCACGAGACACATCCACAACCGCACATCTCTGGAATAAACCTAACTACAAACTACTGATGACGATGTGTAGCTAGCAGCTCATATATTTGCAGTCACTGTCTTATGTTGCATTCGTGATTCCATTGTCTTGGAATGGAACGACCGCTATAGAGCACTCGGCTCTTTGCAGTCAAATCAGAGCGATTCGGAAATGGCGCATAAGGAATCCGAGTCAGAAATCTTTAGGATTATCAGTCCAAGAATTCTGCTGACAACAGAATGAAAATTCTGTGCGACAAGCCACAACCGAGTGTCAGACTGGGGTTCGAAAAAGGATTCCTGACTTCCGCGAGCAGTGCGCTATCAATTATTCAATATGTGATGCAAGCACGCTTCACGGATTGGCCCAAAGATTTATTTTATTTTGTTCACGGTCTTACCCCCCTCCCCTCAACCCACCCCTGATTACGAACCCTGCAGTCCGTACATCATATGATCTGCTTAGAATAACTGGAAATTTCACGAAAAATTGACCGAAACAACAATTTTTTCATTTGTTAGTTGGCAGTGTGATCACATAATGTGAAAGCATAGTGACTGCATGTGTAAATATAAGTGGCTATCATAAAGTAAATTCTGTTGCTCGACTCATACCTTTCACCTTTCACGTCTTGCACCGTGTATCATTTTCCCTTGAATCATAGACACGTTTATAACATTCATCTGCTGTACTTTTTCCATTATGGATACGCTTGATTTGTAACACTTACTATGTAATAAATTTTCTCAATTACTGCGAGGAGTTAACAGTGTATGTAACAGCGGTAGATCAACCACCACCGTCCACAGTCCCACGTGCATCACTAAATGTAATCCCTCACTTCTGTTGTCTACGATTCTTTTTTAACTACTCTTTCCTTTTTTCAGTGTTAACTGTTCATTTGGTTTCCCGCGGTGATTATTTACATCTGACCGTAGCGATTTTTTCATCTTCTGTTGTGATCTTAAACAATACATGAGAGCATAGAACACATGAAGCTAGATCGGAGGCTCACTTACACTGTTCCTGGATATAGTGAAGACAATGCTACGGTCTCCCGCTATAAGGCTACGAGCTCTTCTCGACCTTCCGAAACGAAGTTTCACGAAAGTTTCCTTAGTCTTTAAATGTCAGTATTAAAAAATCCAGTGCCAAGAACTTCTAGATGTTGTTTCAGCATTAACTACGCAGCTTTAACAATCATAGAATGTTGTACACACATGCTAATCCAACTACATCATAATTGCATCCGGGCGTTCCCTTTCTCGTTTTATTACAAAGAAAGCAACGATAAATGTATTTTAGATTCCGCTAGTCGTATCGCTTAGTATCCTACTAGCGACGTTTTCATTAAGTAGTTATAATGAGCAAAATTCAAGCGCAACTTTTATCATTATATTTCAGTTCACAGTACAATTGTTTCTCTGGCAAAAAGGTTGTTTCTTGGAAAAGCCATGCGCCCGCCTCTTTTTTCTTTGATCGTGGGCAAGCCCTCTGATCAAGTCCATTAGAGTTATAATCCACAATAGCCTATAAGCTGTATTATCTTCTCCTCTTTGGATGCGAGTGAGGATGCTGATTTCCTGGCGGAGAGGATCGCTTTGTAAGCCCCTTCATATCCTAGAATTTTCCCTAAAACCTGCTTTGTTGCTTTCCTTTGAAGCTGCAGCGGGCCACGCTTTGTAACACCCCTGCATAAACACGGCTTAAAGCTTTATATCTTGCGCCTCATAGTCCATAATCTCACAATCCCTGAAAATTCAACTGGTTTAGGTGCACCGTTCAGACGCATGCTTCACGACAACAGGGTTATGTCTGTCCATACGATATTCAAGTTCGCTTTGTCTTCAAACACGTCGATTTCTCTGCATCTCTCAACGACAGTTTCATTCGACAAATCACTAAAAATTCGTTGGCCAAGGGTACAGTTTATTGTACGATGTTCTTACATTTACATATTTTTTTACATTCGTTTTTATATTTGACGTACTGAGAGGGCAGTTCAGAGGGACACGGGTGTGGGGTAAACCATATTCCTGAATTCCCGAATCTAAGGCTCTTGGAATTTTAGAGTTGGAAATGATATACGTCTTCTGGAAACTGACGCTCTTTTTAAAATACTCTATTTCTCCTATTGCTAAGGCCTGATATGAATCGCAGTGATTGAAACACTACTTACTCATGTCTTTAAAATGTTTTGTAAACTATCATGTGAGTAAACTATACTAACTTAACACACTGTTAATGACCCATCAATCAGTGTTTCGTTTCTCATCTTGATGCATAGCATCGATAAGTATTTGAATAAGAAACTTGACTCAATGTTCCTAGCACGTATTTGCTTATTTTGTAATTCTCATCATTACACTTTCATTATGTTTGCATATAGTTGTTCATCGTTACTCTAAATTGACTGCTCGCTATCATATGAAAGCAAATTCGCGCATATAATCGAAGTAACAGGGAGAACTGTGAAAATTATAAGCTTACAAGCAGTATCAAATGCCGCGCCCCAGATGATCCTTCTTGCTCAACAATCTTGTGACTGGTACGAAGTAGACCGTTTTGTATCCTGTCTGTGCCCATTGCTTCATCTGAGAACAGCACTTACAAAATCTAGAAACATAACATGAAAGTGTTTGCCAGTTTTGTTGGTGTGTTGTGCTTGGGAAAATAGTGACTAGGTAAGGGGTCTAATTATCATTCACCTATGGTGTATGTCTATTGGCGTGTCAGTGGTAGGATGACCACGGAAGGAAAGTAAAGACTGAAGCTGATATTATTTTGAGGAATAATTTACTTCTTAATCAAAATATCCACGGGTGTGCTGCCGGTCTATAGTGTCAAACGGGCACAATATTTCGGCGATCATACATGTCGCCATCATCAGGTGAACTGACGGACTGAGCTCCTGCGAACGTGCTGGCACGGAGATCCGTACGCTATGGCTGCTGAGAGGGAACTGGGTTCGGTCGGGCCGGCGGCCGATTTAAATACCCTCCGCCCGCGGCGCGGTCCCTCCGCCGTCCGCGCCCCGCGCCACGGTCGCGCCATGGAACAGATTGCGACGGCGTCTGAGATGACGTCGGTGTGATGGCTCTGTCCGCCGTGGTCGTCACAACTATACATTTTCTCGATTCGAGATGATGGCGACATGTATGATGGCCGAAATATTGTGCCCGTTGTACACTATAGACCGGCAGCACACCCGTGGATATTTTGATTATCAAATACGCCGGGAGAAACTCAAAAATCACAATTTACTTCTTGACCACAGAAATTATCTACTTGGGTGCAATTGGTACTGAACCTGCAAAAGTTTTGATGTATTCACCAAAAACGTTTTGTGACACTTGATGATGTATGTGCTAAAATATAATCATCTAAAAGGGCGCTTTTAAATGTACGAGGAGATTTTGATGTAGGGTTGGTTGTCAATATCTACACAGCACCAGTGTACTCGATTGTAGATTAAAATAACATATAGATATCTGAAATTTTTTCAGATATCGTTGACCAGTCATTCTGTTTTGTATGTTGGGAACTGGTGGCTTTTCTGGTAGACTTGCCACAACGCAAAATCTTTCTCTAACAGTTACATTTCTGGTGCAGTTACACGTCAGTGAGATTCGTTAATCTTGGGTAAATATGTGTTGCGTCCCCTGACTATATAGTGTGTGTGTGTGTGTGTGTGTGTGTGTGTGTGTGTGTGTTTGTGTGTGTTTCAGCGTGGGATTTACATGGTGTAGGGTTTGGGTTAGGGGGATATGCATCGTGGGGCTCACTTCAACAAATGTTTTATACAATGTCAACAGAATAAAATACACTTTCACCAAAAGAAAATATTTTTGTAGGCCGTAAAAATCGTTAAGTGGGCCTCCATACAGCCATTTGGGTAAAGCCTATCATTTAATAAAACAACAAAGTCCAACCAAACAACTACATTAACACTTAATAATGCATGGCACTCACCCATTTTATCACTGCAAAACATAAAATGGTGGAACAGCTTTAGACATATCAGAATCATGACACACAGCAAACAGTTTTAGACTTAACAGAATCATGACACGCAGCAAACAGTTTTAGACTTAACCAGAATCGTGACACATAACTAAGCATTCGTCTGTTACTACTGCCATCACCAAATAGCTATCACAACAAGCTACACATAACTTTCTACGGAAGGATATATGTCAATAAATTCTTATAAGATAATAAAAAGAACTGATTATTCACATAACATTAGTAACATTATGAGTTATTAGCAGTACTGTCAACTACTGAGTCACGTCACTGGTTTCAACAAACACTTTAGGTTTTGAAACGTCCCCTTAGAAAAGTTTATGAATGACTGTGCTGATAAACCTCTTACATTATTTGCTTTTCAAACAGCTGAGCAAAACTGAACGTACTCAGACATTACTCTCTTTACTTATTCTGATCAACACTAAACTGACACACAATATTTTTAGCGCAACGCAATCTGACTTTTAATAATCCCTACAAAATAATGGCCCTGACTAACAATAACCTATACCTTTCATGAATCACTTATCCCACAAAAATCTTCGTAACTCGAATTACTGCAATACAGCGAGCGCCAATACTGCCAGCTAAATAAAAGATTGTAACTACTGACGTCACAAACTACTAATAGGCATAGTTAGCAAATGAAAGATTTTGATAAAGAACAAACAATGTATTTACCTTAATAGTGTTCAAAAGTCATTATATATATATATATATAAGTTCATGACAACCAGTATTACATATTTACTGTCTCTGATGGACACACGTCCAGATCATCCGCTCTCAAAACTCCGCCATCTCTCTCCCCACATCCACCACTGCTGGCGGCTCACCTCCAACTCCGCAACGCTACGCGCTGTTAACATCCAACTGCCCAACACTACAATAGCGAATATTACAACAATGCTAACTAGCCACAGACTGCACACAGCACAGCCAGTGATTTTCATACAGAGCGCTACGTGGCGTTACCAATATAAAAACCTAAGCAGCCTACTTACTGTTTAACACAATTAATAACACTCACGGCATGCAATTACATGCAGAGGATACACACACACACTCCTGTGGCATGATGAAGCAGCCATAACTTGTCACCTGTCAAACACAGACCTCCATGCAGAATGTAGTCGCTATGATACACCCTCAGTGTACCGCTCATAATACATGCGGTGTGCCACACTAACCTAAAACACCAGTGTGCAACAGCCGACCGCATAAGCACTCAGGTAGTGTTCGTCCTGATATGCAGAAACCCCTTTCTCCATGTTGACTGGTAACGCTGTCCGTCTGGCTGAGGCAAGACATGAACCACTCGGTCAGGCTGTTGCGTACACACTCCGGCCGCACCGCAGAGATTGTTTTGACGTCTGACGGACAGTAGTGCACACCAGATTTTCGAGGTCTTCCCTCGCAGCTCGACCGTAAACTCATTCGTACGTCTTTGTGTGACCACTCTGATATTTCCAACACCTTCATGCCCAGCTCTCCATACGAACCTCTCAGGCGTCGCGCCAATGCAGTCCCTGGCGATGCACCGCATCGCCTCCACCACGGTGACTGCACTAGCCTCCAGAGGATGTTGCTGGTGCCGCAGCTGACTGACAACCCAGCCGTCCGCCATGCTACCAGCCCGACCATGCCGGCGTTCGGGGCGATCACGTGTCCAATGAGTGCACTCTCTTTCTGCTTCGCCGTGACACGACGCTTAAGTTAATATTGACCGGGTAAAACAATTAAGCTTTTAAGTCAGTACAGTCCAAAAATACTGCCATTTATGTGTTTTTTTGTCACTGTTCAAAACCTGTAGGGTACTTCCCATTGCCCTAGGATCATTGAATTTGCCAAGAAGCAATGTCCCACAGTACAAATAAAGGAAAAAAAAGTAAACTGTTAATTCGTAATTCATCACACGAAAAAGTATTTCTTTTGTCATGTGTTATGCGAAGTTCTCGGAATACCTTCTATTCCTTGCATCGATATCTTGCCATTACCAACATCAATAACAGGCAAAAATCGTCGAGATTCTCGATTCCTGGGATGAACTGTCTATATACATAGTTAATTTTGTATGGAACCTTCAGAGCGTGAGTACTACTCGCACGTGGCCATTGTTTAAAAATATTTTCCCTTTTCTACACACGAGGATTTTGAGGTAAGGCCCATTATAGTGCCTCAGTTCTCTTCAGAGCCCAACACCGGGTGATGTGGAATAGTTGGGTAGAACCACCCGATTCAACATATGCCTTGAAACCAAGTCAAGCCTCCATGGTATGGAGATTAGCAACCGGGAATTGGAAATACTTGTTGACAACCGGGAAATCTGAATTATTTACTTCGTGTTTGGAACAAAATATGTCAGAAAAAATACAGATGCCTAATATGTATGCGTGTAATTTCCTCATTGAGTAGTATAGCAAAGTCTAAGATGTTGTGGACATGAGCTGAGCAGTTACTACCACGCAACTTTTACTAAAAATTGCGTTACAACCTCTACTAAAGTAGCATGGGTGATTTCAGTTGTGACGGATTATACAAGCGGGATATTTTGAACCAAATAACGCGCGAACCAGTAGAGGGGCATATTGCGACTAATTGGGAAGTGATTTCCAGGTCCAGAAAATGTCTTGAGACTGATGGAAACGTCACTAATACCTTGTTTAGCATTAGGGGATGTGACTTGTTTTCAAATTAATTCTCGGACTTTCTTCTGCCTGAGACAAGATATGAAACCATAGCATAAGTGTGATGTGTATCCATAGTAAAATCAGTGGTTTGTGTAGTGTCTCTGTGTGGCTGCCGATCACAAGTCTTTACCATCAGATGTTTTTTTCACTATTTGTCAAATCGAAGTGGCAGAGATGAGTTCTGATCGACTGCAGAACACTGGTTCTTTCAAGACTGATACTGCGGCAGCTGGAAACTGGGAAAATTGTTTGCAATTGGAAACTGATGGTAGGGTATTACTGGTTCCTGCGTTAGTCTTAGATCCAATGGAAATATGCCAAGAAGCACATTGTTGCATCTGGCCGTGTTTAAAATTATTGTGTCCCACCGGATATGATCAGGGCACTTTTTCAAGTACATCTGTAGCATCAGATGTGTATACATCGTCGTCTCATCAAAAATCACGTGCGGATTGGTGAATACGTAATCTGAAATACAGCCTTAGGGAACAATGTCCTTCTTCATATATATTGAGTGTTTGGAGCCGAACCAGGAGAAACTGCAAATATCCTAGACACGTTATTCGGAATTTTGTGTGTATGAATGTGTAATGCTTACTTGCATTTTTAAGGAAAATCACAGTTCTCGTCAACATTCATACGTGGCTCTGCCACAAAGCAACAGCTTGGAAGGAATGCGTCAGTTTCAGGCAGTAAGTTGCTTCGCTACGTGTAAGAGCGTGTTTCATACCGTGTCTCACCGCAGTCACTGTTGTATGGATACTGCTCGTAGGAACAATACCTGTTCCATCATAGGCCGGTAGAGGGTGCATACCTAGGCATCAGCTGTTTGTTTAGTTGGCAGATGTTATCTATTTTTCTGATTACGACGTATTTGTGTTTGTTATATTCTTTCGTCGGGTCGTGATGGAATGCTTCATTTGTTAGGTTGTGCTGTTTACTTGTCCTCGTCCGCGCTTCTCGCAAGGTAATATTTTCATGCCTGGCTTGAGCTTACAGTCTTTTATTTTAGGACGGTGTCGCAATTCTTGATTCTTCAGTCCGTTCATTTCGTTTTTCCTCTGTTTCTCTGCTGTTCACGGTGCTAATTCTCGTTCTTTGGGAACTTAAACGTGCTCCTTGCTCTTCTTCTGTTTCGTTTCTTCGCTGTTCTTTTTGTTTCCACCGTTCTTCTATTTTATGTTTGGGTATTCTCATTTTCGATTTATACTCACTGCATCAGTTTGACTTTTCACACTTCATTGACTGTCTTTACTCAGTCTCTGCTCTACTTTCTTGGTTCCTCCCTTCGTCTCTGATAAGAAACTGACGTCCGAAACCACTACGCGTCTTGCTTTATATAACCCTACCAGTGGGTAGCCTCACCAGTGGTGAATTCCAGAACATACCAAAAAGGCTTCGAATGGTCCACAATGTCCCACAACATTATAAAGTGTTCTGCAATGTTTCACAAAAATTTAGGATGTCCCGAGATATTTTAGAATCTTCCAGAATGTTACAGACTGTTCCCGAACATTCCAGAAGATCATGAATCATTGTAGAACATCAATCTCAAATGTTCTGAAATGTTGTCGAATACTCTCGAATGTTGTGGAATGTTCTAGGAAGCTCTAAAGGGCGAAACTTTTCAGCCCTTATATCTTCGAAAGCATGCCCTTCAGGTAAAAACGAAAATCTGGGGGTTAGAGGGCTACCACACCATATAACTCCCTTAGTCGTGCTGGGACTCATTTCTGAGTTTTAGTAGCACGCAAATTGTGCACTTACTTTTGTAATATTTATTTATTTACATTTTATGGCCTTCATTGGACCACTCTAGCCAACTTTATACAAAGAATTTTCCAGTTTTCTGTCAGCCCAGTACTTCTTCATTCTCTCGGATCTTTCCTTCTTTCTTCATCGGAAATCACCCTTCCTATTGTCTGTTTGTTGATTCTCGTTTGCAGTCTGGTTTGTTTGTCTATGAGTTTCCTGGTTTTGACAGTTTTGTTTCTTAGGTCTTCCAATGTAATCTGTAGTTCATCCATATCTTCTTTGATTTCTGTAATCCACTTAATGTTGTACTTAGTATTCTATAATTTTTCTATTATTCTCCTGATGATTCTGTTCTCTGGTGTTGTGATTAGATGTCCGAAAAATGAAATGCGTTTCTTCCTGATTGTACTCATTACCTTTTCTATTTCCTTGTAGACTGTATCATTTGTAGCTACTCTCCAGCGTCCATCTTTCTGGTACGATTTGTTGATGCAAGTTCTGATGAATCTTCTCTCTATTCTGAGTATTTTGTCTATTTGTGCAGTGTTAGTTGTTTTGAAAATGGTTTCACTTGCGAATGTTATTTCTGGTTGAGTGTTTTTTAGTGTTTTAATTTTGTTGCTATTGACAGGCTCTTTTTGCTGTAGGGTTTCTTGGTGATATATTGTGCTCTATTCAATTTGTTTATTCTGTTATGCCAAGTTGGCTTTTCATTGAGTTTATATGTTATTATTTCTCTAAGATATTTAAATTTATCTACAATTTTGATTTCTTGGTTTCCTGTGGCAATTTTGTTTATTGGACAGGAGAGCAAGGTCATCAGCGAATCCTGGACAATTTAAACTTGTTTTGTCTTTGGGCCTTCCAATTTGGATGTTCTTTGGGTTAATCTTATACCATTCCCTCATGATGTATTCTAAGGCATAGTTGAACAGCACGGGTGCCAAGCAATCTCCTTGTCTTAAAACTGTTTTTATGATGATTGGCTCAGAGAGTTCCCCCCAGAACTTGACTTTTGATACAGTGTTGGTTAAGGTGAGTTCTATCAATTTGATTAATTTTGTATGGAGCCCGAAATCTCTTAGGATTCTTAACATTGAAGGTCTATGGATACAGTCATATGCTTTTCTAAAGTCTACTAAGATTATTACAAGAGGTTTATTTCATTTCTTGTAATATGCTATGGCTAATTTTAAAGTGATGATCTGTTCTGCACACCTTCTCCAAGGTCTGAAGCCTCCTCGGTATTCACGTAATTCTTACTCTAGTTGCTCTTTGATCTTCTTGTATAGGGCTCTGGAGAAAATCCTGTATTTGCAGTCTAAGAGAGAGATACCTCTGTAATTATCTGGGTTGCTTTTAACTCCTTTTTTGTGCAGTGGGTGGATTATGGCTGTGGTCCAATGTTCTGGGTACTTTTCTGTTATTCAGATTTTCGTTAGGGCTATGTGTAAGGATGTTCGAACTGTATCATTGGCATATTTCCACATTTCTGCAAAACCTTGGTCTTCTCTACATGCCTTATAATTTTTCATCTCTCTGAGTGCTGTTTCTACCTCTTGGATTGTTGGAGGATTTATGAGATCAGGTGTAGTCTTGATGGGTGTGTCTGTATTAATTACTAAAAGTTCCTGACGTTCTTTACAATTCAAAAGTTTACTAAATGTTTTTGCCACGATTTCGTCGTTTTCCTTGTCATTATGTGGCATTTTTCCATCTTCCCTTTTCAACATTAACGTGGGAGGGGCAAATTTTTGTAATTGTCTTCCAAACGTTTTGTAAAAGTCTCTGGAATTTGTTTTATGGTATTTTTCTTCTATTGAGTAGATTAGATCTTTCTTTCTGTGATTGTCTCTTGGTTTGCCTGATAATCTGTGTGAACGTTTTCCTGATATTTTTGAGCCTGGTTGCATTTTCTTCTGTTTTTTGTGTTTGAAATTTTATCCATACGTGATGTCTTTCTTCATGAATTTTGTCACATTCTGAGTTCCACCAGACATGTGTTTTACGTGGGTTCAATGGCACTAAATTATCTGCTTTTGCCTGAGAATTTGAACCAGTTCTTCTAAATTTTCTGCCAGTTTTATATGTTGGGTGACTTCTCTATATTTATCATTTGTAATTAATTGATGGGGTTCGAAGTTCCTCTTTTATAATATATATTGATTACTTTATGTATGTACAGCGGCTCAAAATAATTCACATATAATGTCACAGTATCACGGATCAAAATTATTGCTTCCATAATGAATAAAAATTAAGTATTTATTTCTAAGCTTCTCCTGGCAAAAGTCTTGCTGCAAAAATTAAGTGGCTCAACAATGAGATGTTAAGTGCTTGTCAAAAAGTGAAGCAAAATAGATTATTAGCTATGATTAGATGCATATAGAAATTAACATAGGGTGTGTAAACGTTCTACTGTGAATCACATGACGTAATCAGCATGAATAACAGCGCAATAACAGACCGGAAGAGGTCGAAATAACATTTTATAGCTAGTGCACTAATTAATTTTGTTGTAAAACGTGCGGACGCTATTAATTCACTAGCATCCCTGGATATGTCATCAATCTGGATCTAATGCTTTGTCATGCACTCAGCAGAAACACGTTAAACTGCAGCTGGTTAAATTTATGATTTAAGGATCACTTAACCTTGGAGAGTTTGCAGGAAAACAGAGATCTCCAAATGTAAGTCAAAATTGTGAATACTAAACTTCGTTTTGTTTTACTCAAGTGAGTAACTGTGAAAAAGTAGCCCAGAGTAATGTTCCGCGCAAATGGACTAAACTGAAGTGAATGATGCTAATCGCTGCGGAACTGCTGGAAGAAAAAGGAAAAAGGTTCCCACATATGGGAAGGTAGCAAACTCAAGATAAATGAGACGAATAGAAAATATCGAAACTGAGTGTAGAAGACGCGTATCAGAATTGGTTTCAATCTGAGACACTTTTCCAAGCAAAGCTACTGGGCACCAAGCGGGATGAGACCGGAACCGGGAAGCGAGTACATAGCGAATCCAAGTTCTCTCTCCTGAACTGCCCACAATCCCCAATCTTCACTTGGAGGGATGACTGAATGCTTGCCAGTGTGGCTTTAACTACATAAAAAAAGGAAACGCTACAGAAAATTACCACTCAAATCGTACAAAACTGCATATGACGATTTATTAAGTTTGTACTGCTACTGACAGTCCCATCTTGCAAACCTAGCACAGTTATAGGCATATGTCTCTGTTGACCAACATATTCCGACTGTATCGCTGTTAGTTGGATGAATACTTTGCCACAATACCTATTAAAAGCTTTTGTATGCTATAAAATGTTAAATCGAAACACACATGAGTGCAACGTATTCTGCAACAGTTTCTTTACTCAGTCTAATAATAAGAAACACGAAGATTTACTCAAAACAAACATCAAAGTTGATTTTGGATTTACACTCCTGGAAATTGAACTAAGAACACCGTGAATTCATTGTCCCAGGAAGGGGAAACTTTATTGACACATTCCTGGGGTCAGATTCATCACATGATCACACTGACAGAACCACAGGCACATAGACACAGGCAACAGAGCATGCACAATGTCGGTACTAGTACAGTGTATATCCACCTTTCGCAGCAATGCAGGCTGCTATTCTCCCATGGAGACGATCGTAGAGATGCTGGATGTAGTCCTGTGGAACGGCTTGCCATGCCATTTCCACCTGGCGCCTCAGTTGGACCAGCGTTCGTGCTGGACGTGCAGACCGCGTGAGACGACGCTTCATCCAGTCCCAAACATGCTCAATGGGGGACAGATCCGGAGATCTTGCTGACCAGGGTAGTTGACTTACACCTTCTAGAGCACGTTGGGTGGCACGGGATACATGCGGACGTGCATTGTCCTGTTGGAACAGCAAGTTCCCTTGCCGGTCTAGGAATGGTAGAACGATGGGTTCGATGACGGTTTGGATGTACCGTGCACTATTCAGTGTCCCCTCGACGATCACCAGTGGTGTACGGCCAGTGTAGGAGATCGCTCCCCACACCATGATGCCGGGTGTTGGCCCTGTGTGCGTCGGTCGTATGCAGTCCTGATTGTGGCGCTCACCTGCACGGCGCCAAACACGCATACGACCATCATTGGCACCAAGGCAGAAGCGACTCTCATCGCTGAAGACGACACGTCTCCATTCGTCCTTCCATTCACGCCTGTCGCGACACCACTGGAGGCGGGCTGCACGATGTTGGGGCGTGAGTGGAAGACGGCCTAACGGTGTGCGGGACCGTAGCCCAGCTTCATGGAGACGGTTGCGAATGGTCCTCGCCGATACCCCAGGAGCAACAGTGTCCCTAATTTGCTGGGAAGTGGCGGTGCGGTCCCCTACGGCACTGCGTAGGATCCTACGGTCTTGGCGTGCATCCGTGCGTCGCTGCGGTCCGGTCCCAGATCGACGGGCACGTGCACCTTCCGCCGACCACTGGCGACAACATCGATGTACTGTGGAGACCTCACGCCCCACGTGATGAGCAATTCGGCGGTACGTCCACCCGGCCTCCCGCATGCCCACTACACGCCCTCGCACAAAGTCCGTCAACTGCACATACGGTTCACGTCCACGCTGTCGCGGCAATGCTACCAGTGTTAAAGACTGCGATGGAGCTCCGTATGCCACGGCAAACTGGCTGACACTGACGGCGGCGGTGCACAAATGCTGTGCAGCTAGCGCCATTCGACGGCCAACACCGCGGTTCCTGGTGTGTCCGCTGTGCCGTGCGTGTGATCATTGCTTGTACAGCCCTCTCGCAGTGTCCGGAGCAAGTATGGTGGGTCTGACACACCGGTGTCAATGTGTTCTTTTTTCCATTTCCAGGAGTGTATTTACGGTATTCCTTTTGTGTGTGGATGTGTAGGCAAGCTAATCAGTCAGGAAACACTAAATAAATTAGATCTAAGCAAAAAATGATCGCTTCAAATCCTTTTTCAGTAAAATTACAACGCAATGAAATTTTCACTCTGCAGCGGAGTGAGCGCCGATGTGACACTTGCTGGCCTATTGAAATTGTGCGCCGCACCGAGACTCGAACGCTGGAACTTTGCCTTTCTTGGGCAAGCGCTCTACCAACTGAGCTACCCAAGCACGGTTCACGACCATTCATCACAGCTTTAATTCTGCCAGTGCCTCGTCTCCTACTTTCCAAACTTCACAGAAGCTCTCCGCAGGACCTTGCAGAACTAGCACTCCTGGATGAAAGGATATTGCGGAGACATGGCTTAGCCACAGCCTGGGGAACGTTTCCAGAATGAAATTTCTGCTCTGCAGTGCATGCCCGCGAATGGCAAAGGTCCCGAGTTCGAGTCTCGGACCACACACACTTTTAATCTGCGAGGAAATTCAATATTAGTACATTTTATTTCTTAAGAAATAACAATTACATTGTTGTATCTAACCAGTCACAGGTATACATATATAGAAAGGAAAGGAACATTCGAAATTGACACTGGCTGACGTTTGGTAGAAAATGATGTTTTTGGTGTTGCGTTGGTACATACTATGAATCAAATAAATTCAGTCGCCAACTTGATCTGCTGAACAGGTTTGTTTACAGACCTTTTTAAAATAATCATCGTATTTGTTCCGTTCAAATCAATTGACCGGAATAGCGAAGTAACATAAAATTCTTTTATTGGGGACAGTTTATCTCCAGTTGAAGTTCTTTCAAAGTGATGAACTGCTTAGCAGGGAATGGGGAAAAGATGGGGACTGTTAACAAAAGAAGGAAAAGGAGCGGGACATACTGAAATACAGTCGTATTTCGTCAAGACAAAATACCTGTAAAACTTATACGAAGTTGACATGCAAACAAATACGGAAGAGACTGAATGACGGAGTGTTTGGTCTTTCACTGTAGGCATCAGTGTAGACACCACCTGAATCATATGTAATTTCTTGAAATTATAATATTTTCTGGAAGAGTACTGGATCGTTATTGACTCTGGACAATGTTATGATACGTTACGTAACACAACTGTAAAATTCACTGTCATTTTTTGATATTTTTAACACTTAGAACATTTGGTCGTTTAAATTATCGTATGCTTGAGTCAGATAACGCTTACATTCTAGTACCAGAAATGGACTAAGAAAACAAAGCAAAGCTTCGCGTTCTGATGCTGATGGCGATCCGCGACTGATCGACTGCCATGCCATCCTCTGCCTATGGTGTAGTTGGATGTGGTATGGATGAACATGGGTTCAACACCCCGCTCTGTAGGACACTGCCGGCTTTCCAGATATGGGAGCCGCTACTTCTCAGTCATATCGCTCTTCAACAGGTATCATGAGAATGGCTGCAATCCATCCCAGTCTTCCTGACAAGGAAGAATCTCTGGCCGTAGGAGGAACCGAACATGGGTCCTCTCCACAGCAGCAAGGTACGCTGACCACTGAGCAATGGAGGCGAACTAATACACTAGGATGGATGGAAACTATTCATACACATTAGAGCAAAGGATTATATGAGCAAAACGCCCCCCCCCCCCTGGGATGTGGGTGCTACCTCAGACAGTTGTTCGTCGAAGGACTCAGGTTACTGGGATATGACTCCCTTTGTTTTGGCTGTCATGAGGGTTTCAAGTATCCCAGCTGAGATAGGTGTTGAAAGAAATGAACGTTAGTATTAACCAGACCTTATTCTCACGTTCGCGACCAACAGTTCATCATCATGCATAAAAATAATTTCCAGTTTATCTTTTTGTAAAAGGTTACTGGCATCTAATGGGAGTGCCGCCTCGTGTCACGCGTCCACGGCCAACGACCGCAATGGTAGATAAAGTCACATCATTTACGCTGCATGAATAATCCAAGCAGTATTCATTACTGCCAGTGATTGCATTGGTAATTAGTTCTTTCTCTCCTTTTGAAGTGACACTCCCCCCCATGAACCATGGACCTTGCCGTAGGTGGGGTGGCTTGCGTGTCTCAGCGATACAGATACCCGTGCCGTAGGTACAACCACAACGGAGGGGTATCTGTTGAGAGGCCAGAAAAACGTGTGGTTCCTGAAGAGGGGCAGCAGCCTTTTCAGTAGTTGCAGGGGCAACAGTCTGGATGATTGACTGATCTGGCCTTGTAACAATAACCAAAACGGCGTTGCTGTGCTGGTACTGCGAACGGCTGAAAGCAAGGGGAAACTACAGCCGTAATTTATCCCGAGGGCATGCAGCTTTACTGTATGATTAAATGATGATGGCGTCCTCTTGGGTAAAATATTCCGGAGGTAAAATAGTCCCCCATTCGGATCTCCGGGTGGGGACTACTCAAGAGGATTTCGTTATCAGGAGAAAGAAAACTGGCGTTCTACGGATCGGAGCGTGGAATGTCAGATCCCTTAATCGGGCAGGTAGGTTAGAAAATTTAAAAAGGGAAATGGATAGGTTAAAGTTAGATATAGTGGGAATTGTGAAGTTCGGCGGCAGGAGGAACAAGACTTCTGGTCAGGTGACTACAGGGTTACAAACACAAAATCCAATAGGGGTAATGCAGGAGTAGGTTTAATAATGAATAGGAAAATAGGAATGCGGGTAAGCTACTACAAACAGCACAGCGAATGCATTGTTGTGGCCAAGATAGATACGAAGCCCACACCTACTACAGTAGTACAAGTTTATATGCCAACTAGCTCTGCAGATGCCGAAGAAATTGAAGAAATGTATGATGAGATAAAAGAAATTATTCAGATAATGAAGGGAGACGAAAATTTAATAGTCATGGGGGACTGGAATACGAGTGTAGGAAAAGGGAGAGAAGGAAACGTAGTAGGTGAATATGGATTGGGGCTAAGAAATGAAAGAGGAAGCCGCCTGGTAGAATTTTGCACAGAGCACAACATAATCATAGCTAACACTTGGTTTAAGAATCATGAAAAAAGGTTGTATACATGGAAGAACCCTGGAGATACTAAAAGGTATCAGATAGATTATATAATGGTAAGACAGAGATTTAGGAACCAGGTTTTAAACTGTAAGACATTTCCAGGGGCAGATGTGGACTCTGACCACAATCTATTGGTTATGACCTGTAGATTAAAACTGAAGAAACTGCAAAAAGGTGGGAATTTAAGGAGATGGGACCTGGATAAACTGAAAGAACCAGAGGTTGTACAGAGTTTCAGGGAGAGCATAAGGGAACAATTGACAGGAATGGGGGAAAGAAATACAGTAGAAGAAGAATGGGTAGCTTTGAGGGATGAAGTAGTGAAGGCAGCAGTGAATCAAGTAGGTAAAAAGATGAGGGCTAGTAGAAATCCTTGGGTAACAGAAGAAATATTGAATTTAATTGATGAAAGGAGAAAATATAAAAATGCACTAAATGAAGCAGGCAAAAAGGAATACAAACGTCTCAAAAATGATATCGACAGGAAGTGCAAAATGGCTAAGCAGGGATGGCTAGAGGACAAATGTAAGGATGTAGAGGCTTAACTCACTAGGAGTAAGATAGATACTGCCTACAGGAAAATTAAAGGGACCTTTGGAGATAAGAGAACCACTTGTATGAACATCAAGAGCTCAGATGGAAGCGCACTTCTAAGCAAAGAAGGGAAAGCAGAAAGGTGGAAGAAGTATATAGAGGGTCTATATAAGGGCGATGTACTTGAGGACAATATTATGGAAATGGGAGAGGATGTATATGAAGATGAAATGGGAGATATGATACTGCGTGAAGAGTTTGACAGAGCAATGAAAGACCTGAGTCGGAACAAGGTCCCCGGAGTAGACAACATTCCATTGGAACTACTGACGGCCTTGGGAAAGCCAGTCCTGTCAAAACTCTACCATCTGGTGACCAAGATGTATGAAACAGGTGAAATACCCTCAGACTTCAAGAAGAATATAATAATTCCAATCCCAAAGAAAGCAGGTGTTGACAGATGTGAAAATTACCGAACTATCGGTTTAATAAGCCACAGCTGCAAAATACTAACACGAATTCTTTACAGGTGAATGGAAAAACTAGTAGAAGCCGACCTCGGGGAAGATCAGTTTGGATTCCGTAGAAACACTGGAACACGTGAGGCAATACTGATCTTACGACTTATCTTAGAAGAAAGATTAAGGAAAGACAAACCTACGTTTCTGGCATTTGTAGACTTAGAGAAAGCTTTTGACAATGTTGACTGGAATACTCTCTTTCAAATTCTAAAGGTGGCAGGGGTAAAATACAGGGAGCGAAAGGCTATTTACAATTTTTACAGAAACCAGATGGCAGTTATAAGAGTCGAGGGACATGAAAGGGAAGCAGTGGTTGGGAAGGGAGTACGACAGGGTTGTAACCTCTCCCCGATGTTATTCAATCTGTGTATTGAGCAAGCAGTAAAGGAAACAAAAGAAAAATTCGGAGTATCTATTAAAATTCACGGAGAAGAAATAAAAACTATGAGGTTCGCCGATGACATTGTAGTTCTGTCAGAGACAGCAAAGGACTTGGAAGGGCAGTTGAATGGAATGGACAGTGTCTTGAAAGGAGGATATAAGATGAACATCAACAAAAGCAAAACGAGGGTAATGGAATGTAGTCGAATTAAGTCGGGTGATGCTGAGGGAATTAGATTAGAAAATGAGACACTTAAAGTAGTAAATGAGTTTTGCTATTTGGGGAGCAAAATAACTGATGATGGTCGAAGTAGAGAGGATATCAACTGTAGACTGGCAATGGCAAGGAAAACGTTTCTGAAGAAGAGAAACTTGTTAACATCGAGTATAGATTTAAGTGTCAGGAAGTCATTTCTGAAAGTATTTGTACGGAGTGTAGTCGTGTATGGAAGTGAAACATGGACGATAAATAGTTTGGACAGGAAGAGAATAGAAGCTTTCGAAATGTGGTGCTACAGAAGAATGCTGAAGATTAGATGGGTAGATCACATAACTAATGAGGAAGTATTGAATAGGATTGGGGAGAAGAGAGGTTTGTTGCACAACTTGACCAGAAGAAGGGATCGGTTGGTAGGACATGTTCTGAGGCATCAAGGGATCACCAATTTAGTATTGGAGGGCAGCGTGGAGGGTAAAAATCGTAGGGGGAGACCAAGAGATGAATACACTAAGCAGATTCAGAAGGATGTAGGTTGCAGTAGGTACTGGGAGATGAAGAAGCTTGCACAGGATATAGTAGCATGGAGAGCTGCATCAAACCAGTCTCAGGACTGAAGACCACAACAACAACAACATATTGACACTGTGTGGCACTCTTGTTATTTGGACAGCCTTGAAATGGCTTTAAGCTAGCGTGCGGAATAGAAGTGAACAGAGGAATAATAACGTTGTTTCATTGTGTAAACCGTTCTCCGGGCAGTTATATGCAGCAGGCGAAAGCGGTTTGCCGTGTCGGCAGAGGGGGAGTGTTTAGAGGGCTGCGCTGCTCGTCATAAAAGCCGTGCTGTACAAGAACCGAAAGGGAATCCTTTGAGCTCATTCGTTGAACTCCGACATGCCTTGCTGGAAACTTTCTTCAAATTTTAGTAACGGGGTCTTCTGATTGGTTGATAGTAATATTTCGGAAGGGTGGATGTGCAGGGCTTTTGGTTGTCCACAATGGAAAATAGGTATGTAGAGGGAGACATTTTCTGCCTTCTTCCCAACGCCATACGTCATTGCTTATCAGTGAAAGAAACCTGAAGATTAGAAAATTATTAATCTTCTTTATAAAATTGTCATTTGTCACATCTCGCAAATTATGCCGCAGTTGGATGGCGAGATCCCAACACTGGCGAAACCAGCTACGTTTCAGAGAGTAGTCAGAACACACTTCGATTAGGAACGCCACATACGACACTTGTTCCAGGAGCGGAAGAGAAAGATGTATCCAACACAGAGCAGAATAAGAGGCCTATCTGAACATAAAATTTTGACTCTCCGCGGCATCGGTCTTCCCCCTTTGCACATCTTATGACTGGTAAGCAGTCATCAATATGAGGGGGGCACAACGTTAGTTAATTTTCATCAAGGCTTCGTTTTACAGATCTAATTTTCGCAGCCAGGTAGATGCACCTCTTCCGCTCTTTAACTCAACAAGTGGAGTTCGTTAATGTTTTTCCAGGACGTTTTCTTTAAATCGCTAATCTTTTTCGCAATCATTAGCCCTATTCATGACATTGGTTTACTGCGTTCTTTTTTGGACCCACCAAGCCAAGTCTATACTGCGTACTTACAATCCCTTTTCCACTTATTAAACATCTGTATTCGTGATACAGTGGGTAGATCATTTTGTTTGATATCTTGTGCAACAATTTTTTATAGTGCTCGCGAGTCTCCTTTCGTAGTTTGATGACTCCCTCCATTAATATGTCCGTGTGAGGTGTGGTACCCACACTTTCATATTCAGTTCTGGCTCCCTAGTATATTCCTTTAAGTTAAACGGTGTCATCTGCATGACTTTGTTTCTTTTAGATTTCCATATTCTTATGGGGAGCTTCCCTTTCCTGTAGGTTAGCGGGGATCAGATCGATATAATCTTAGGGGTGTACTAAACAGGTCAACCACCACCTCATAAAATCTTCTCGTTTTTTTGTCAGAAGGTGACCAGCTTAACGTCGATTCCACTCACAAATTGCTACTGAGTTCCCCGTAGACTGTAGCATTTATGGCCTCTCCAGTTTATTACTTTTGGATTATTAAGGTCGTATCTGCAGATAGGTTAGTTTCCGTTAGATTGTCAAGCGATAGTTTCTCGCGTTGAAACGAGATAAATGCGTACCAGACGGTGTGAACACTAACTGACTGCGAGGTACAGTATGTTGTCACTCCATACAGCCTGCATGGAATATTAGGCAGCGATGTACAGCTACATCATATAGGAACACTGTATATCATAATTAATATTGATTCTGTTATGAGTACTGCAGAAATGTTGCATAGGAAAGGACCTGGAGTAAACTGTTAAGCCCTTTCATACAGTATTACATTATACTTACATAAAATATAACGAGTGGTATGTACGAAACTGATAACGACAGAGTTTAATTCATTTATTGGAACGCTGTTTGGTGCTCGTGGAAGTGAAATGTAATGAAATGATCTGGTGCCATTGTTGGTCGGAAGGCTCCATCCAGGGAAGTCAGGCGGCTAGGTTATAAGTCTAATGTCAGGCGACGCCACTTGCGGGTCGGTGATGATGAATGATAATGACAATACAAAACCCAATCCACAAGCGGAGAAAGTCTCCAACTCGGCCAAGAATTGAACCCGGGGTTGCCGCACGGGAGGCAAGCACGTAACCACTCAGTTTCGCAGGCAGATGCATGTGGCACTACCCGCTACCGTCTGAGATAATACTCTAGGCATGAAAATCTGTAACAACGCACCACAGTATATCGTAGTTAATTATAATGTTTATTTACATCATAGGTTGTTACTATAATGTTAACACGGTATCTTCAAGCTGTTTAATTTGCACATTCAATTTCAGTTATGGCGGTGGTACAGCGAGGGAGCTAAAAGTCACGTTCATTAGCACCTTTACTAACACTTTTAGGACAAATGCAAACAAATTAAAAATTGGTTCAAATGACTCAGAGCAATATGGGACTTAACTTCTGTGGTCATCAGTCCCCTAGAACTTAGAACTACTTAATCCTAACTAACCTAAGGACGTCACACACATCCACGCCCGAGGCAGGATTCGAACCTGCGACAGGAGCGGTCGCGTGGATCCAGACTGTAGCGCCTAGAACCTCTCGGCCACCCCGACCGGCTAAACAAATTAAAATTATCCACCAAACAACTTAGTGCATACATTATTCAAAATATTGAAAGCCACCCTAATTCATATATGGTCGTCTGAAAAGGAGAGGAAAGCCTTTTAGAACATGTTACCACGCTCTTCTCATTTACACTGAAGCGCCAAAGATTCTGGTATAGGCATGCTGAAACGTCCCCTTTGAACATTTATACAAGACTGTGCTTAAACTGACACACAATATTTTTTAGCGCAACGCAATCTGACTTTCAGAAATCCCTACAAAGGAATGGCCCTGACTAACATTAACCTATACCTTTCACCAACGCCTTTATAACACAACACATGGATGGCGCAGTTGTTAGATCGGTGACTGCTGCTATAATATCTAGATTTAAGTGAGGTCGAACGTGGTGGTTTAGACGGCACACGAGCGATGAGACGCAGCATCTCCGAGACAGCGATGAAGTAGGGATTATCCCGTACGTCCTTTTTACGAGTGTGCCGTGAACATGAGGAATCCGGCAAAACATCATATCTCCGACATCGCTGCAGCTGGAAAAAGTTTCTGGAAGAACGGGACCAATGACGACTGAAGAGAATCGTTCAGCGTGACAGACGTCCAACGCTTCCGTAATGTGGTGCAGATTTCAGTGCTAGGCCATCAACAAGTGCCAGCGTGTGAACCATTCAACGAAAGATCATCGATATGGGCTTTCGGAGCCGAAGACCCCACGTGTACAGTTGATGACTGCACGACACAAATCTTTACGCCTCACCTGGGCCCATCAATACCAACGTTTGTATTCTTGATGACTGGAAAATTATATTGAGCGGATATACATGTACGAACATGAAAACAACCTCATGAATCCATGGGCTCTGCATGTCACGGCAGACTGTTAAAGCTGGTGGAGGCTTTGTAGTAGAGTGGAGCGTGTGCAGTTGGTGCGATTTGGGACCTCTCATACGTATAGATACGACTCTCACAGGTGAAAAGTACGCAAGCATCCTGTCTGATCACCTGCATCCATTCATGTCCATTGTGCAGTCCGACAGACTTTGGAAATTCCAGCAGGATATTGCGACCCCCCACACGTCCAGAATTGCTAGAGAGGGGATTGCGGCACTTGTGAGGAGCGACGGTTGCGAGGAGCGACATTTATAAGGAGACCCGGCCGAACAGGTAGCGGGCGGTCTACAGGGACACCAAACAAGTAGCACACCGCAGTTCAGTACTGCATCATCACACCACTGCCGTCACACAGGAGTGCAAAACTATCGCTGCAACGCGTGCGGCAAAAAGCATGGGATCTACACAAGATCCGAACGATACTGCAGGAATATTTCTGCAAGAACATCATTGATAATGAATGATGGGAGCAAATTTTTACTTGCAGATGACGACAGAGGACCAAATGATATGATATTGGTGTTCGTCAGCGAAAGGGGAAAATCCTGTTTAACAGACTGCAATTCGTTCTTTGTCGATGGAACGTTCAAAAGCTTCAGCAAGCAGTTTGGACAGTTATTTACTGTTCATGCCGATATTCTAGTTCTGACGAGGAAGCAAACACAGTTCCAACCGTGTACACCTCTACCCAATAAAAAGCCAGAAACGTACGATCGATTTTTCACAGCTGTTAAGAGCAACGTCCCTGGATGGAATCCTGAGGCTATCATGATGGATTCTGAAGCTGCAATCATCCAGTCAGTAACACATTTGTTTCCTGATGCAAAGATTAATGGCTGCAACTACCATTTCAATCAGTGCTTGTGGGGGTAAGTGCAGAATTGCAGCCTTGTTGTTACCTACAAGGAAAACGAAGAAATTCGTTTTCATAAAGATTGTGTTCCGCTTTGGCTCACATTCCCCTGGACATGTCAGATGATGGGTGGCTATGGATTCAGATAATAAAAAACTGCAGGATTTTTACGACTATTTTGTTGAACAATGGCTGGATAGTAAAGACATGCCAAGAGATACATGGAACTGCGCAGGAAGGTGTCACCGCTCCAACAATATTTCAGAAGGATGGAATCGGAGGACAAACACATTAATTTCGAAGGTTCATTCAAATTTTTACTCCTTATTAAAAATTCTCAGAGAAGACGCAGAATATCATGGGTACCAATTTGACCGACTACTTTAGTTGGGAAAAGAAGAAAGAAGTACGCAATTAAGACAGATGAGATAATTTCTAAGACCCTTACAAGACTTCAAGTTGATGGCAATATAAAATCATTTCTTACTTGCATGGCCTATGCACAGAAATTACAATGAAAAGCAAATGGCTGAAACCACAGCAACACTTCTAAATATCGAAAAGGGGTTCAGTTCACGCCGACAGCCCTATTGTAAAAATTATAAATAAATAATCATCCTGTAAATATTGTAAATAAATATAATGCGGGACGAAGAGAGACCTCCTTCTCGTGGTGTTCCCTGGAAACGACACAAAGTCGGCTAAATGTATACTGCAAATTATAAAAGATTCACTACTGAAGTCTGAAAAGTCATAGCTTTTCTAACAATCACGATCAGCATATTTGTGTAGAGAATTTTAGAAACAATGCCTGTTTGAGTGAACGATGAATACATATTTTTTCAATACATAAGTTCTAATTGCTAGCAGGACCCACATTAGACCTCTATGCACTTCCCTGCGCGAAGTTTATTTCAAAACAATCAAAGAAAAAGTTTCTACCAAGAACCTAATTCTTTAGTCGGCTCCTCTTAATATAAGGTAAAAGGTTGCCATTCCTATCATTTCAAATTTTGGGTGAGGGGTTGAAAGATGGGAAACATTTTCGGTTTCTATAGTTTCTGTAAAATACATCGTTAAGTGTGAGGTTGAGCGAAAATTATGCCCTGTGTTAGATTAATCAGAACAAAAAATCCAATGAAAAAGGTCTTACTCATAACTGTGCTGCTAATAATGGTTGACGTGATATCGTGGGCACAAAATCAGCTCCGATTTCTAATTTGACTAAGGCTACTCTTTCTTCCCGAAAAAAATCTGAAACAATGTAACCTGACTGCACCGGAGCAGTGTGAACGTCCTACGGCAGCTGCCCGGGCCGGCTCAAGCCTAGCGCTCAGTCGCACAAAGCGGCAGCAGGCAGTGGCCGAGCAGGTAGTGACGCAGCATCAGCGACGCACCCTGTGCCGGTCCCTCAGCGTCCCTGATCAAGTGTCGCCACATTCCAGTTTCTCACAAGTGTCGCTTCTCACAAGTGTCTACAACTCGCTATAGAGTGTCTCAAGGAACACTATTCTGAGTTTAAACACTTGCGCTGGCCACCAAACTCCCCAGACACGCACATTGTTGAGCATATCTGGGAAGCGTTGCAACTAGCTGTTCAGGAGAGATCTCCACCCCCTTGTACTCTTAGTACTCTTAGGGATTTATGGACAGGATTCATGGTGTCAATTCCCTCCAGCACTATTTCAGAAATTAATCGAGTCTATGCCACGTTTTGTTGCGGCACTTTTGCGTGCTGGCGGGGACCCTAAGCGATATTATGCACGTGTATCAGTTTCTTTGGCTCTTCAGTGTATAAAACACAGTCAAAAGTAATGAATCACTCACAAGGGGTTCTCCATGTGGATGTCGCCGTAGTTACACAAGTCCAAATTTTAATCTGAAGGTACTACACAACAGTTACTGACGCAACAATATTTTTGTTGCTTACACGACCGGTTTCGGGATATTAAAATTTCATCACCTGGCGTAAAGCCGGCCGTAGTGGCCGAGCGGCTCTAGCCGCTACAAAAATGGCTCTGAGCACTATGCGACTCAACTGCTGAGGTCATCAGTCGCCTAGAACTTAGAACTCATTAAACCTAACTAACCTAAGGACATCACACACATCCATGCCCGAGGCAGGATTCGAACCTGCGACCGTAGCGGTCGCTCGGCTCCAGACTGTAGCGCCTAGAACCGCATGGCCACTCCGGCCGGCCTAGGCGCTACAGTCTAGAACCGCGCGACCGCTACGGTCGCAGGTTCGAATCCTGCCTCGGGCATGGATGTGTGTGATGTCCTTAGGTTAGTTCTCGTTATAGGGGACTGATGACCTCAGAAGTTAAGTCCCATAGTGCTCAGAGCCATTTTAACCATTCTGGCGTAAAGTGTATGAATCAAAAGAATTTAATACAAAACTGGGGCAAGAAATATTTAGAAAAATTAAAAATATAACGGGTAAGCAACTATTCACAAAGTGGCGTTGTTTTCGTTTTCTTTCACCTCATCAGTGTTCTGACTGGTGTGATGTTGGCCCCGACGAATATCTCTCCTGTGCTAACAATCTCCTCATCTCAGACTAGCAATTCCAGCCTACTTCCCCAATTAAGGTTTTTAGCCTCTACAGCTCATTCTAGTGCCGCTGAAGTTATTCCCTGATGTTCAAGGATGAATTACATTTTCTTGATCTACTTTTTTTTCGTTTATTTCCAACTAGTTTTCGGATCATTAGCCAAGAAAAACTGACTAGCCTCTGCAAGGGACACTAGTTCTTAGGTTACTAAATATTATAAGCATAGATACAGTCACTTGTATAGGCTGTCTTAACAGATACCCTAACATCCTATCCCATCCCCTTCCCAGTGATTTCCATATATTACTTTCCTCGACGATTCTTCGGAGGGTCCCCTCAATTCTTGCCTTATCAGTCGACTTATTTTTCTGGATTCTTGTGTAGCACGACATCTCAAATGCTACGATTTTCTACTATTCCGGTTTTCAACAGTCCATGTTTCTCCACCATACAATGCTGTGCTCCAAACGTACATTCTCTTAAATCTCTTCCTCAAATCAATTCCAGTGTTAAAAATAGTAGTCTTCTCTTGGCCAGGAATGCTCTCTTTTCCAGTGCTAGTCTGCTTTTTATGTCCTCCTTGCACCGTACATCACAGGTTATTTTGGTGCCTAAGTGGCAGAATTCCCAAAGTCCGTCTAATTCCTGATCCTCAATTGTGATGCTATTTCTAGTCTAATACGACTGATTGCTTTCGTCTCTCTTCGATTTACTCTCAAAACATATTCGGTACCCAATAGACTGGCCATTTAATTCAATAGATGCAGTAACTTTTCTACACCTTCACTGAGGATAGCAGTGTCATCAGTAAATCTTACCATTCATATCCGTTCACTCTGAATTGTAGTCCCACTTACAGTATGAACCTATCTTTTATTTCCGTCATTTCATCTTCGATGTACAGACAATAGTGGCGGAAGACTGCAGCCTTGTTTTCTGTTCTTTCGGCGCTTATCCGGTTCGATGTTGACTATCATGGCTGTTTACGCCTAGTCGGTAGCAACACAGAATAGTTCTGTTGAAGACATATTGAACCAGCATCTAAGATGATCAGACCAAAATATTCATCTTTTTCCAGAACCTCTTTCGCTATTGATTTTCTCTTGAAGTATGTTCGTAGCAAATTATATCTATTTATATTACGCATGATAAGTCGTAGACATTGCAACTTTCAGCATTTCACTATCTTGATTAATTTAGGTGTTACCTTCATTCTTCTCAAACTTCTACGTTTGTCACTCTATAGATCTATTTCCAGGATCCACCTGCAAAACTACAAAGGCAGCCAGCTTCTTCTCTGTTTTATTTTTTTTTCTTCACGATCCATGTCTCTATCCCACATCGGAGTGCAGGGTACATGGCACCGCAAAAGTCAGATTTTTGTTCTTAAAGATAGATTATGGTTTTTGAGGACAGCACTCGTTCTCTGAAAGACACTTCTTGCTTTCCCGGTGCGAATCTTCTTTATTCCTTGTGAGTTATTCCAATTTTTATGTATTTACTGACTGCTGACTCTAGTTCCATCCATTAATAACTGTAACGCTTGAATAGTGTCAGCAAACACGATAGTATCAACAGCATATCAAGCGTTGTTTTATTTGATTCCACTTATCAAAATTCCTTCTCCTGCTTTTTCCAGTCCTTCTCTAAACATGAATTCTGAATATGTATTAAATAGAATGAGTGTCAAGATACATCCCCGCCTTACTCCGTTGAGGATTTTGACTGCTTCAGTGTGTTCTCCGTCAATACGCAACACACTGCCTGATTCCACTACAGGTTCTTCATGATTCGCACATCTCTTTCCTTCATTCCAGTATTTCTCAAAATCTCCATCAATATGTCGTATTTTACTCCATCAAAATGCTTCTGGTAATTTAGTAGGCAAGGAAATACATTTTTATCTTCATTTCTGAAACAGTACATGTACAATGAATAATGCTTCTCTCGTTCCCAGGGCATTAATAAACTCAAACTCATTAGGTTCTATCTGTTCCTCATATGGTCCACGTGTTCTTCTTTGTATAACCCTCGAAACCGGTTTGAAGATAGGTCTCATTAATCTTATCGTACGAAAATTTTCACATTGTATTGCATTTGGCTTTTTAGCAGAGTAATGAATTCTGATTTCAGGCATTCCAATGGAATGTTTACAGATACCTAAGTTTGACTGAAAATTTGCTTTAACCATTTTCCATGATTTTCATCCATTAATTTTAAGAAAGCTATTTGTACTTCATCTGGTCGCACAGCCTTTCCGTCCTTCATCTGACTGATAACTGCTTGAACCTCTGCTTCTAGTATATTTGTACCATTTATTTCATTTATACTTGACTTAAAAGTACATGAAATGCCATGAAATAAATTTTCTATATATTTTCCCATGTCTTTATTTTGTCTTCGAATTCCACCATTAAGTTCACTGCTTCATCCACTAGTTTTCAGCTGATGCTCTTCCTGTTTTTCCCAGTTATTTCTTTGACTTGGTTGTGTGTAATGAAACTATCATATTTACTTTGATAAAACTCGATTTCCTCTCATTGCTCCACGTTGTCGTTTTCTTTGCCCTTCCTTATTTTTCTTCTGATTTCCATATTTATCTTCCTGTATTCGTTTGGGTTTCCCTTATTTATTTATTTCCCTCCATTGGATTCAGGATTCCATTCGTCATCCATGACTAACTCTTCTCTCTCTCTGGATTCATGTACTTTTCTTTTGTTTTCTGTACATCATTCCGTAGTTTGTTTAATTATAAATTGACATTGTTACTTGTTATGGTGTCTGTCTTAGTCACCAAGTTGAGTTCTGTTTGTGTATTTTGTTTTACTATCGGGTATTTCATTTTCCTCAAATTGTAGAACTGCTTCCTCTTCCCTCTTTTCATCCTAACTTTAAAAATCCCGATAAGCGGTTTGTGATCAGAGTTTCCATTTGTTCTTGGGTATGTTTATACTGATGTGCAACTATTTATGAAACATCTACTTTCTAGTATGAAATCAATCTGGTTTCTCACCTATTTCCCAGGTCTATCCATTGGAGACTTCCATGTATACAGACTTCTACGCGAACGTTTAAGCTAGGTGTTCATAATCAGTAGATCATTTGGCACCCCAAAAATTTCAAGATCGTGTCCTCTAGAATTCCTGTCTTGTAATCCAAGTCGGCCTACCATGTCTGATGTTCTCCCTTCCCCTACCTTCGATTTAAAATCTCTCATCACAATTGTCAACTCACGTTTGTTAAGTTTTCTCAAAATTCTCTTTATGTTATCATAAAATTCTTCTATCTCTTCATCTTCTTTGTCCTCTATAGGGACATACATTTATATCACTTGGGGTACCTCTCAGCTGCGATAACATTAAAAGGGCTGATACAGGTATGAAACTTTTGAGAAATCTTGCTAGTTTCGCTGATAATATTACACCGTTTCTATGCTCAAGCTTCCCGTATCCTCTTGCTCAGTATAGCACTCTATGACCATTTATATAAATATCGTCTGCCTGCTTAGCTGGGTGGTAACGCGCTCGCCTCCCAAGCATGCGGGCCCGGTCTCGATCCCCGGCCGTGTTGGTGTGTTTTGCCGCTTCGGAACTGGGTGTTGTGTTGTCCTCGTCATCATATCATCCTCATCACCGGCGCGCAAGTCGCCCAATGTAGCGTCCACTAAGACTAGCTTTGGCGGCCGAACCTCCCCGGATGGGGCCTCCCGGCCCATGATGCCATACGCTCCGTTCCGTTCCGTATGTAAATATCTCCCGTGTTCGGCCCATCGCACTTCGCTAACTCCAATTATCTCTGATCCCATCCTATCCATTTCTTGAATTGTATTACGTATTTTTCCACCCTGACTCACTAATCTTACATTCCATGTTGCCACTTTTATTATTTGTTGTTATTTCGTTTCCTTAATGTCTGTACTCATAACTCTTCCTCCCGGAGAGCTGACTGAGGAGCTTACTCCGGATGATAATTTCGCCATGAGCATAGCCATGTGGTTACTAGGACATTTCATGAAGGCTTTAATGTAGGCATTGTACAGTGCGTTCTGCATCCTTACACCGTTGACCATCTTCAGAGTTTCTACTCCTTCAGAGCCAGTTTTGCAACTCCAGGGCAAAAGGGTGCCCTAACATCAATCCGCCATTGGCAAGAGAGATGGAGGCTTCTTATCCCGGGAGCCATAGACACGTCACTCTAAACCCGGGTGCACCACGTGTAGGTGAGGGTGGCATTTGGGTATAATGTACCCCTAACATCCTTGTCTTACACACTTTTTAATCTGAACACTTTGTTCTTCATTGGCGACTCCATGGAGTGCTGTGTGCACAACGACCATATATGTTAAATTAAAAGGAAGGTCAGCGTTGGCCGTAATATTGATGTTTTGTTGATAGCATAATCGATTTTCGATCACATAGTGATGCTATCAATAAAACATCGATATTACGGCCAACGCTGACCTTCCTTTTAATTACTTTGTTCTTGGTCTTCCAGTCTAACTATTCCCTCTTGGTTTTTGCACATATGCTGACGATGTGATGCTGGTGGCACGGACAGGCGAAGAAGTACGTACGGCGTTGGCATGGATACAGCGATACGGGATGGCGGCAGAAAGCGTGCTTAATCTACAGAAATCACGCTGCATGAATGTCGGTCGAGGATTACAACCGGGGGAGGAAGGCCCGCTCATGTTAGTTAAGACCATAAAATGCCTAGGTATTACGTTCCACACGGATGTGCAGCGGACATCAGCGGATAAGCACCGACGCATATTGAAGCTGATGCGGACAATGGTGCTGTTACAGAAATTAAGAGCGTTGGATATGATTCAGAGGGTGACCTATGTTAACGTATACCTAGCACCGAGACTCACTCACGTAGCGCATGTCCTGCCTTTAACGCGCACAATGGCATCACAGATACAAGCAACTTTCGGAACCTACGTGAGTGTGGGACACCTATTTAAGATCCAATACACAACGCTTACGCTACCACCTGGAGAGGGTGGACTTGGTCTAGTGAACGTATATGAAAAGGCACGGGCGTTATTCGTCAGTACGATTTTCCGACAGTGGCGCGGTCAATTTCGCAATATCTCGGGTGCGTTGGCCGATGTACTAGCGCCGACTTCAGTGCTGCCCCCAGTCAATGTGGGCCATATTTCACCGAAGCTGTCACATTTCAAGTCTTTTTTTTTTTTGGAGCTTAGCTATGTCAGAGATTCCTTCCCAACAACTGCTACCGACGACGCGAGATGTATACCAACTCTTACTGCGCCGGTTTCCCAGGAATACCCTGGAAAAGAAGCACCCAGACAAGAACTGGCGACAGGTATGGCGCGTTATACGGAACGTTTACCTCCCAACGTCGGTACGCTCAACATGGTATGTGGTGGTAAATAGGAAGTTCGCAACGAATCAACGGCGGCACGCGATTGATTTGGCAGACACTCCACTATGTTTAGGCTGCGCAACAGTGGACACTGATGAACATCGTTTAGCATGTAGTGGGACGGCTCCAGTGTGGCACTTGACACAACAGATATTGGCGTTCCTGTTACGCTCCGCCCCTCACACAATTTCATCAGACACACTTTTGTTCCCCCAAGAAACTTATTTTCCGGTCCTAAAAACCAATGCAGTGACATGGGTACGGGGAATGGTGGTGGGCTACGTGTATAACGAATCGGAAAAGGACAAAATTGATTTTTGGCATTTTCTCCCGGATGGACACACGAAGCTGCAACAGCATAAGAAATATGGGCAAGACTTCGCTAATTACTTGCGACTTACCTTTACCGACCCGCCGGCCAGATGGGGTGTGACGGGTGAGAGATGAGATAGACGAAGAAACCGAGATAGACATCGATCACACTTACGGACCCTTAGTTGATTTCGAGAAGACGACCCAGTCTTACACCAACGTGTGGAGAACGAGTCGATAGATGGCTCTCTTGCTCTATCGAACGTCGGGTCGTGAGCAGGTGTCGCCCCCGATACTAATTTCATTTCATTGCTACAGGAGCATGTTTCTTTTACATTTGTACTATCCGCAATGCCTTCATGTCTTTCATTTGGACTTTTTCAGTTTTATTCATTTCCTTAATTACTTAATTTCCTAATTAGGCACTATTTGTCAACATATGGACATTGTAGACACTATTTATGCGGTAGTACAACAAAATGAATGTCAGCAAAGGTGGTAAGCCTGACATTGGAAATTAAAAAAATAAAAATAAAAATAAAAAAATTAAAAAAATAAAAATAAAAAAGTGGTAATATTAAAAAAAAATTAAAATAAAAAATATTAATAAAAAAGTTGGTAGAGCACTTGAAAAAAAAACAAAAAAGAAAAAAAAGGGTAGCGTCTTAACTAAAAAAAAGAGTGGCCGTGCGAGTCTAGGCGCTGCAGTCTGGAGCCGGGCGACCGCTACGGTCAAAAAAAAAAAAAAAAATAGTCGGTAGAGCACTTGCCTGCGAAAGGCAAAGGTCCCGAGTTCGAGTCTCGGTCCGGCACACAGTTTTAATCTGCCAGGAAGTTTCATATCAGCGCACACTCCGTTGCAGAGTCAAAATCTCATTCTGGAAACATATTTATATATTTTTCAATGTAGTTCCCTAGCGTACCCATCCTTGGGTTAGTATATACATTTCAGCACTGTACACTGTTTTGCGTAACTTTGTAACTTTCTTGACCGGCCGGCGTGGCCGAGCGGTTCTAGGCGCTACAGTCTGGAACCGCGCGACCGCTACGGTCGCAGGTTCAAATCCTGCCTCGGGCATGGATCTTTGTGATGTCCTTAGGTTAGGTAGGTTTAAGTAGTTCGAAGTTCTAGGGGACTGATGACCTCAGAAGTTAAGTCCCATAGTGCTTCGAGCCATTTGAACCATTTGAATCTTTCTTGAATGGACGCAGACTAAAATTGCTCTAAAAATTCCTTTTCAAATTCGTCAAAACTCTTGCATGTTGCAGCGGCATCAAGGGCCCACAGAGAAGAAGCATCTCCTGTAATATGAGCGACTACATGCTGTATCTTTTGTTGTTCTGTCCAGGTTTTTGGTAGTATACTCTTAAAGTTTCGAATGAAAACTACTGAATGGATATTCCGTTTACTGTCTCATTGAATACATGATATGGCCGGTGCTTGATAAGGCTTTTGACATGCATCAATGCGTTTAACTGTACTGTACTATTATCGCTTACCTGCGCTGCACCCTCATGTTAGCACATACAGTCGGTTTCCGAATTCGGTCTATGTTGTGGGGTAACCTGTTGCAGTACAACACGTTGGTTGCCATAACCCCGTTCCCAAGGTGTCTCTGAATAGCTCGCAGGTGAATTTGATACATTGCGTGGATCCTCAATGAGTATTGATTCATTACGTAGCATTGTTGGTTTTTCTGATTTGCTAAACTTAACGCTTGAGCCATATTCTTACGAACTTGTGATTCGATATCTTTTTGTATATTGCTCTGTATAGAATCCAGGTAATGGCCATGCTCTTAAACTCCTTATCTAAGTTAATAACTTCCCGTTGCATAGTATCAGTCCGAACTGGAACATCTCACAGATGTCTGTTCGACAATAGCCTTGTCCCGTTCAACCAAGATTTGACTGAATTTGTCTACTAGATCTTTGTCTCTCTCAACAAATGTTTTATTTATTAAATCTAGAAATTTTCTATCTCTTTCCTGATTTTTTAGCTCACGTTGTTGTTCTCTTAACATCGCTTCCTCCTTTCGCTTTTGCTCTTTTAGAGCCCAAACTTCCCTACCTTCTTGTTGCATAACATTAAGTCTTTGGGACAGATGTTTTATTATGTTCTCACACGGGGCTGGAGTCGACAAAGTAACAAGGTCCGCTCCTTCTCTGTTACATTACTCTCAGTCATATCGGCAACTTATGTCTGAGGATTTTCTGTTATTTCAGACTGATCCTCGACTTCATTTTAGTTTGGTAATTCTGTTTAAATTTTGTCATTAATTCCTGACGTATTTCCTAATAATTGACTTGAGTGTGCTCTAATTGCTCGCTTTGACTCTCTGATACTGCATCAGTATCTACGTTAACATCAACAAGTTCAGTGGGCTTAATCTGTTTCTTTGGCCTAACCATTTCCACAAAATTTCTTTACTCACAGTGGCAATGAGAATAAACACTGATAAAAACTTATAATCTGTACATACATAAATATATGTGCAGACACTGTGTCATGCAAAATACTCTGTGGTATAAACTCTACTTTATGATATCGGCAGTTCTGGTTTAATTATCATTTTATCTCGCAGCCGCAATGTAATGGTAGCTACCCAAAAGATTGCAGCACTTAATACACGCTCAAACGAAATTTACACTCGACGTGGGGGCTGAACGGAGGGACCGTAAAGGCACATCGCATTTACAGTCGCTCCCATCAGCCACCGCGCCGAGTGTCAACTTTGTTTCCACGAGTAATACTTAATGAAGTTTAGAAAACAGAAACGCAACACGCGTTGATCACTAATTGCGTGTGTCATATGATGTACGAACATGAACAAATGTCCTTATCTTAACGCTCATGCCCGTGATGATCCAATGCCCGTTGAAATTTATTTTTAGTTTTGTGGTCTCCATTCCAGATAATTATTTTTATCATTTGCACTGCAGTCAGTATACATGAAATAAAATAAGATAATACATCAATATAATACAATGGTATGACACACCTGAAAACATTTAATTTATATATTAATTAAATATGGTGATGTTAAATATACTTTAAACATATGTAAATTTTTATTCCGCGCTACGGATTGGGTGTCAGTGTGGTGTCTTTTAAACCGTGTTGTGAATGCGTAAATTTAGCAGCGTCCAACGTAAATATTAAATATGTCTACTGTTCTAAGCTGTCATCCAGTTACGGCTTTACGCGGATAGAATATAACACGAGCATCAATGTGAACTAAATTGAAACACACAACCGTTTTCATACGGTGTCTGTAAGGAGGTGTATCTGTTTAAAATTATTCAATTAGGTTCGCTGACTACTTTCATACAAACGTAGTTCACTCTTGAATATCACTTTACTTTTATAAAACGGAGACACACAATAATGGAATCGGCGAATTTTACTGAAAAGGTTTCTGAGCTTTAGCTGAGTAAGTGTTATGCACCGACACCAGCAAGGAATGGTAGTAGTTGAAATAGTTTCTCATAGCATAGATTTTGATATACTTTCAAGTTACCTTTAAGTGAATTATTTTTAGAATGGAAAATATATACGTCTGAATTATTTGGCAATTTAAACACGCCGCGTAAAGCTTTCATAAAATGGCGGTAGATAAATGAACATCGGTGTATCACAGAATCGATCTGTTCCAATTACATGAAACTAACTGACTGAATTCGATATGAAAAGAACATTAATCAGAGTTAAATAATTGTTCTCAGCATTTTCAATCTAAAATAAAACTATAAGTCTTGCCAATAAAATCATATAAATATATTACCGCTAAAGGCGGCGTTGCAGCTCGTCCGCAGCGAAGCAAAAATGGAATGCAGAGGACCAAGATTAGAAAGATTCTTACAGAAAATGTGAGATATACTTGAATAACGTTATTCTCCATTTTTCTCCAATAATTTACAATACTTAGTTTAAATAATAGTAATAATACCAGACATCATAGGCGGAAGATTAAAGAACGTCTTGCTAACATCATGGCTACTCGAACAAGAAGAGAGAATGCAAAAAAAAAAATCTGTGATAATAATAATTGTTCTTATAATTAAAAGATATCATTGTTTTCAGTCTATTTTCTATGGCTTGTGAAGATACTGTTACACCGTCTCTGCACTAGCAAAAGCAAATTGTTTCTCTGACCACACATTCTATCGCGATATCACATATTAAAAAATAATAATAATAAATGTTTTATCGACTATAAAATAGGGTCGTGGACGCTATAGCATACACCATAATTACTCTACCACGCGAATATTGGAGTTACACTCTGTTGGTATGTGACGTTCCCACTGGGGGCCGAACCGCACAATAACCCTGAGTCAGGTGCGGGGCGGCGGAGAGGTGGGTGGACTGCTGTGGCTCGTTGTGGGCCTGTGAACCACTGAGGGCTAAGGCTGGACGAAGCATCTCCGTCGTTTCTAGGTCCCCGGTTCAACACACAATACACGCAATATTAAACAAGAAATAAAATCAGTAATAAGTAAATAACGTTCAATTAACGAAGTGAAAACAGACTGTCACAAGAACACTCAACGATCCCCAAAAAGTCCTTTTATATGGCAGGAAAATGTTCTCCCATATAACAGGTTCACATGTAAACAGGTAAAAAAAAGTTGTTGTTAGTAGGTTTTCAACGCGGGGTCTTTGCTACATGGACTCACGCTGTAGCAAGTCACGCAAGTGAGATTTTCGAAGCAGTCACTCATATACAGCTTTTCCTGTTATCCGTAGTTCTGGCGTTACTTTAAATTTCCCCTTACGCACGTTCTACTGGACGGCAGCACATAGCACGAACTAAATAGGCCTTTTGGTTGATACTCTGTCGAGACACGACCTTTGGTTCGGTTGTGAGTGTCTCAGATCTGGAGGTATGGGTGTCAGTGAAAGCGCCCTACGATTATCCTGCCTTGCATTTTTGACAGACAGTTCCTACGTCGCTGCTGCCCACAGATGTCTTTTAATGCCAATACTGCCAGACTAGCAGTTCAGCGGTCGTTGCACCCAGAAGCGAGCATTATATCTCTTCATCCCGATTTCTCCATTTTCAAGAAGATCTTCGGTACAGGTCTTGCGCAGCCCTTTTGTTGGATGACCTAAGATCAAATAAGGCTGAAGGGATTGATAACATTCCACCGGAATTTCTAAAGTCGTTGTGGGAGATGGCAACAAAAAGACTATTCACGATGGCGTTAGGGTTGCACGAGACTGGCAATATACCATCACAAATTCGGAAAAACATCAACCAACACTATTCAGAGGACGGCACTATTAATGTAACAGCTCATTCATCCAAGTTGCTGATAAGAATAATATGCTCCAAGTTGCTCATAAGAATAGTATACAGAATAATGGAAAAGAAAATGGAGGATCTGTTAGATGACAATAAGTTTGGCCTTAGGAATAGTAAAGACGCCAGAGAGAGAACGCTGACATTGCGCTGGGGACTGGATAGAGACAATGATGACGATTCACTTGCGACTGAAGAAAAATTACGACTCGTTCGTAGGATTTTCCGACCAGGAAAAAGCGTTCGACCGTCTTCGGAGACCATATAGACAGGGTTCCAAAGCCATTGCATACAAAAATATCGAAAGGGGGCAACCATGATGAACTGACCTTGAAATAACAATGTAGTCACTGCCCCGTCCATTCACCGAGACCCTTGATCGCACGCCGTGAAACAGTCGCATGATCACTGGAATGAAGGCCTGTGGGATTCCCAATCTGCCCATCACCGCATGCAAAAAGGTATGATCCACTCTGTCGAACGCATGATCGAAGTCAATTGCGACGAGTGCCCCACGCACTCGGCATGCCTCTGCTAATGCGATGATATCTCGGTAGTCACCGAGCGCCGTATGTACGTTACTGTTACCGCCGAGGCAAGTTTGATCTATGAGGAGTCTATCAGAAAGTGAAGACCACAGGCGAGCCCCAAGGATGCGCGCGAAAATCTTATAGTCGCAGTTCAAGAGAGTGAGTGGTCTATAATCTCCTGGCCTTCTGCCACCGCGTGGTTTGGGTATTGGGATGATGATACCCTCCGTGAATTCGGCAGGTATCTCAGTCTGCGGTAACAGGAGTTGTTGTACATCTGAATCCAGGTCCGTCCCATGAGGGAGGAGGAGGAGGAGGGAGGAGATTAGTGTTTAACGTCCCGTCGACAACGAGGTCATTAGAGACGGAGCGCAAGCTCGGCTGAGGGAAGGATGGGGAAGGAAATCGGCCGTGCCCTTTCAAAGGAACCATCCCGGCATTTGCCTGAAACGATTTAGGGAAATCACGGAAAACCTAAATCAGGATGGCCGGAGACGGGATTGAACCGTCGTCCTCCCGAATGCGAGTCCAGTGTGCTAACCACTGCGCCACCTCGCTCGGTCCCATGAGGGATGCAAAGGCGCGGTAAAATTCAATTGGGAAGCCGTCCTGTCCTGGGGACTTGTTCGGAGCCCCCCTGGCAATTGCATCTGTCAGCTCGTCCTCTGTTATCGCTGTGATGAAAGTCTCTGCATCCAGTGGTGGTCCTCTATCTGGAATTTCCGAGATGACAGCATGTAGTGTCTCGTGGTTCACTTGTACAGGTCCATATAACTGGCGGAAATAGTCAGTAAACACGTGCGCAATATCACGCTGGTTCACAACTTGCTGGGCAGTTTCAGAGATTAGTTCCCTGATCAATGTCCTGCGTCGTCGTTGGCGTTCACGTACTACGTGGTGCATGGAGGGGGTTTCGGCAGCAACTGTGTCCGCCAATCTCGCCCGGACCATTATACCTTCCATTCTTAGTCTCGTCAGCTGTAATAACTTGGCTTTTATCCTGCGCATGGCCGTGTGCCTTTGCGGCGATGGTTGTTGGGTCATCAGCTCCCTCAGGGCTGTAAAATAAAAATCAGCCGTCGTGCGGTTCCACTGCGATTTGTCCTGCCCGTATCGTATCAACGTTCTCCGTAACGTTGGTTTTGCGCATTTAATCCACCACTGGAGAACCGAGGTGTATGCTCGTTGGCGGCGAACGCAGGTCTCCCAGGCCGCCTCAATCGTCCGGCGACATTCAGTGTCACGTAAAAGTGCACAATTCATTTTCCAGTGACCCTTACTCCGCCATATTTTCTGACGCGTTAGTGAAATCGTACAGACGTACGCCATATGATCCGTAAAAGCCGCTGGCGTAGCGTTCTCGCTTCCCGAGCACGGGGTCCCGGGTTCGATTCCCGGCGGGGTCAGGGATTTTCACCTGCCTCGAGATGACTGGGTGTTTGTGTTGTCCTCATCATTTCATCATCATCCAGGAAAGTGGCGAAATTGGACTGAGCAAAGATTTGGTAATTGTACGGGCGCTGATGACCACGCAGTTGAGCGCCCCACAAACCAAACATCATCATCATCATCATCATCAAAAGCCGCTGGCCAGATTTCGGCATCCAGTATCGCCGTCCGTAGAGCTCGTGTCACATACACTCTATCAAGTCTACTCGCCGAATTTCCCGTTACAAACGTATAACCCGGTCTGTCGGCATGCTGCAGTTCCCAGGTATCCAGAAGCGCCATTTCGGTAATCAACGCACGCAGTTCCATGCATGGCACATATTGAGGTACTTGGTCCTTTTTGTCGACGACACAATTAAAGTCGCCGCCCACTATATAGTTATCATAGCGGCCAGCGAACAACGGTGCTATCTCGTCGGTGTAAAAGGTCGCCCTTTCTCTGCGTTTTGTGGAGCCAGATGGCGCGTATAAATTGATGAAACGTACGCCGTCGACAGTGATCGCTATGCCACGTGCCGAAGGGAGGGACATGACGTCCTCCAGTCCTGTTCCTTCCCTGGTGAGGATCGCGACACCGCATCCACTTTCATCGTGCACTGAATAATGTGCCTCGTAGCCGTAGAACTCTGGCGGAGACGTGAAACGCACTTCTTGTAGGAGTACAATATCCACGTCCGCAGCGCGTAACATATCTTTCAGCATTTGAATTTTAAGCGGTGTCCGAATGCCATTAATGTTTATCGTGGCAATGCGGTACGCCTGGCGTGTGTTCATCAGTTGTAGGGCGGTGTCATTAAGCGTCTATCTGCACCCCCGGCGCTCCTCACCACACTAAGTTGTTCAACATTTCCCGACCCCTCCCGGCCTCTGGCCAGGACTATCCTCAATCGTCGCGTTCTGGTCCATTTCTTGCGCCCAGTCCCCCAGCATATTTCCGGTACTGGTCGAAGGATGGGAGGCAACGTCGTCACCGCTCTGATGTTGGACAGTTGTCATCACCACTTCTGCCTTCCGGTCACCAGAAGGAGAGTTCTAGTGATCGTCGCTGTGTAATTCCTGCATCATCATCTCGTTATCTGTTGAATCCACTGGTCTCAGGTCAATACTGTCGTTGTCGTCCACTGTCCCCTCGGGACTATGGCTATCGTCAGCAGAAGTCAGTCGACGCTTCTTTCTTCTCTTCGGCGAACGCTGTTTCCGTTGCCTTGCTTCCGCATCGGCTGTCTGGGTTTCGTATCCTCCGTCTTGGTCCTGGCCTATCACGCTCTCGGTGGCAGCACTGGCAGCCACCACAGATGAGCCTGCAGCGGTCGTCAGCTGCATCTCTTGTGTGGTGTCCTGTGTCTGCTGTGGTGGAACCAGTGGTGGTTGGAGTTCCAGTCCGTTGATGTCCATGTTCTCTATAGGGGGCAGCTGCTGGTGACCATTGGAAATCTCCCTCACATCGCCTCTCAGGGCTTCCACAAAGGTCAACGGTGAGACAGTCAACTGTTGTGGCGCCTGAACGTCATCATGTGGAGTTTGTACTAAACGTCGCTGGAGGCATTCCGAGCGGACGTTACCTTCTTTCCCGCACCCCGAGCAAGTGCGAGGTTGCCCATCATAGATTATAATCGTTCGACAACCTCCTATGTACAAATAAGAGGGGACGTGCTTTCGCAGTTCTATCCGTATTTGTCTCACCCCATTTAAAACGGGTTACGTGGTAAAACTCGTCCATTTTTCGGCCACATGGGATAGAACTGTACCGTATGGTCGAAAGGCGTCGGTAACAAGTTCAGACGGGACCTCAAACGGAAGTTCGAAGACTCGTATAGTGCGGATCCCCATTCCCGTGTGATCGACTGTAACCGCACCAACATTCCCGTCGGCATGACAAAAACGATACCCGTTCGG
Source organism: Schistocerca cancellata (assembly GCF_023864275.1). Classification (NCBI taxonomy): domain Eukaryota; kingdom Metazoa; phylum Arthropoda; class Insecta; order Orthoptera; family Acrididae; genus Schistocerca; species Schistocerca cancellata. The sequence goes on along the minus strand of NC_064630.1, from coordinate 312,226,589 downwards.
TGATCGTTGTAGAAGTCTTTCGCAAGCCGCCTCGTCAACAAGCTTGACATAGTCGACGCTAGAAACGATCGATAAACTGATACCCACGATTTCCTGTGGATCGATTTTTACCTCTTCTCTTAAGAAACGTTCAATCTCGTGTGCCTTTGGTCATGTGTAGTCGTTCGCAAAACTGAACTTCAAAGTCGTTTTTCTGTACGAATGTGCCATCTCGTTCTAGACTCACAACACCGCACACTCGAAGCTGCTCCGGCGTAAACAAACCGGCGCGCGCACCACAGCGCGGCCGGCAGGCAACACAGTCCGCACTGTGTCACTGCCGAAGGCAGACTGCCAACTGAGCTACCCAAGCACGACTCAGGCCCCGTCCTCACAGCTTGGAAGTTTGGAAGGTAGGAGACGAGGTACTGGCAGAAGTAGAGCTGTGAGGACGGGGCGTAAGTCGTGCTTGGGTAGCTCAGTTGGTAGAGCACTTGCCCGTGAAAGGCAAAGGTCTCGAGTTAGAGTCTCGGTCCGGCACACAGTTTTTATCTCCCAGGAAGTTTTATATAAATATGACCTATCACAGGGATGAGCCAGTAGCATCCAGAGATTTGTTGTGAGTTCTGAAAGCAAGATTACCAGTCACTATTCGACAACAATTATTTAATATCCCTGATACTGATACAAAGGAGATTCTTAACATAATTGACTCTTTTGATTTTGTACAGGAGAATGCAAGAAAATCTACTGAAGGAATTGCTAATGGTAATAATAATACTACTAATAATAATAATAGTGGGAAACCATCATGGAATGGGAACACATCGAACAAGTGCGTTAATAGTCCTAGGAAAAATAAAAGTAAACAGTTCAATAACTGAGGTTATAATGATAATAATAAAATGAATTATGGATCAGAGGTAGAATACAACCGTAACAACAGCAATCAAAACTAACCTGTATCGAATAATAATAATCGACCGGGTGATAATGAACATGTAAATAACCATTTTAATCGTAAAAGGAGATTCGAAAACGGGCAAAATAGTCCACGTATGGACAACGGGAAAACATGCCGTCAGGGCAAGGATACTGACAACAGCCAGGTCCTATTGGTTGGAATCCACAACCAACATACAGTTCGTATTCACAGCCAATACATTTTATGCAAGCTATACCCATGTAGGATAATCCTTATCCACAACAGTGGAATCATTCAGTACGATCATTTCCCACTAACTACCAACAAAATGCAAGGACAGTGGAGTTTCCACCTGAGCAGGAACTGAATAATCAGAAACCGTCAAAAATAATCAACTTAAAGGTAACTTGAATGTAAACCAAAATCTATGCTACGAGAAACTATTCCTTTCTGGTGACGGTGCATAAAAATTTCTCAGCTAAAGCTCAGAAACCATTTCAGTAAAATTCGTCGATTCCAGGATTGTGTGTCTCCGTGTTATAAAAGTGAAGTGATATTCAAGCATGAACTAAGTTTGTGTGAAAGTAGTCAACGAACCTAACTGAATAATTTTGAGCAGATACACCTCTTTACAGACAACATTTGAAAACGGTTGTGTGTTTCAATTTAGTTCACATTCATGCTCATGTCATATTCTAGCCGGTTAAAGCAGTAACTGAAAGACAATTTAGAACTGTAGACTTATTTAAATATTTGTGTTGGACGCTGCTAAATTTACGAATTCATAACACGGTGTAAATGATAGCACAACGCGTACGTGGAGACAGTGTTCGCACAGCAATCACCGACATAGCGTGACTGAGGCGGAATAAGGGAACCAGCCCGCATTCGCCGAGGCAGACGGAAAACCGCCTTAAAAACCACCCACAGGCTGGCCGGCACACCGGACATCGACACTAATCCGCCGGGCGCATTTGTGCCGGGGACCGGAACGCCTTCCCGCTCGGGAAGCAGCGCGTTAGACAGCGTGAGTAACCGGGCGGGCTGTTTAATACACTCCTGGAAATGGAAATAAGAACACCGTGAATTCATTGTCCCAGGAAGGGGAAACTTTATTGACACATTCCTGGGGTCAGATACATCACATGATCACACTGACAGAACCACAGGCACATAGACACAGGCAACAGAGCATGCACAATGTCGGCACTAGTACAGTGTATATCCACCTTTCGCAGCAATGCAGGCTGCTATTCTCCCATGGAGACGATCGTAGAGATGCTGGATGTAGTCCTGTGGAACGGCTTGCCATGCCATTTCCACCTGGCGCCTCAGTTGGACCTGCGTTCGTGCTGGACGTGCAGACCGCGTGAGACGACGCTTCATCCAGTCCCAAACATGCTCAATGGGGGACAGATCCGGAGATCTTGTTGGCCAGGGTAGTTGACTTACACCTTCTAGAGCACGTTGGGTGGCACGGGATACATGCGGACGTGCATTGTCCTGTTGGAACAGCAAGTTCCCTTGCCGGTCTAGGAATGGTAGAACGACGGGTTCGATGACGGTTTGGATGTACCGTGCACTATTCAGTGTCCCCTCGACGATCACCAGTGGTGTACGGCCAGTGTAGGAGATCGCTCCCCACACCATGATGGCGGGTGTTGGCCCTGTGTGCCTCGGTCGTATGCAGTCCTGATTGTGGCGCTCACCTGCACGGCGCCAAACACGCATACGACCATCATTGGCACCAAGGCAGAAGCGACTCTCATCGCTGAAGACGACACGTCTCCATTCGTCCCTCCATTCACGCCTGTCGCGACACCACTGGAGGCGGGCTGCACGATGTTGGGGCGTGAGCGGAAGACGGCCTAACGGTGTGCGGGACCGTAGCCCAGGTTCATGGAGACGGTTGCGAATGGTCCTCGCCGATACCCCAGGAGCAACAGTGTCCCTAATTTGCTGGGAAGTGGCGGTGCGGTCCCCTACGGCACTGCGTAGGATCCTACGTTCTTGGTGTGCATCCGTGCGTCGCTGCGGTCCGGTCCCAGGTCGACGGGCACGTGCACCTTCCGCCGACCACTGGCGACAACATCGATGTACTGTGGAGACCTCACGCCCCACGTGTTGAGCAATTCGGCGGTACGTCCACCCGGCCTCCCGCATGCCCACTATACGGCCTCGCTCAAAGTCCGTCAACTGCACATACGGTTCACGTCCACGCTGTCGCGGCATGCTACCAGTGTTAAAGACTGCGATGGAGCTCCGTATGCCACGGCAAACTGGCTGACACTGACGGCGGCGGTGCACAAATGCTGCGCAGCTAGCGCCATTCGACGGCCAACACCGCGGTTCCTGGTGTGTCCGCTGTGCCGTGCGTGTGGTCATTGCTTGTACAGCCCTCTCGCAGTGTCCGGAGCAAGTATGGTGGGTCTGACACGCCGGTGTCAATGTGTTCTTTTTTCCATTTCCAGGAGTGTAGTACTGCTCTTTGTTTTATTACTATATTTATCATTATTACTATTACTTCCGCACGGGTGATGGAATAGTTTGCTTTTCTTTTCTGGTTGTATATTATGTGAAACTACAGATGTACTCTATAGGTTCGTACTTTCGAACAAACAAAGCTAAAGCAGATTTCCTATAGAACATTGCTGTAAACTCCAAACAGCCCTTTTACGTTTAGTAAGTTTGTTATTCCACATAACACTTTCACGCATAATATTTTAAAAAAAGTTGTTATTGTTATTTTAATCCCAGACCTGTACTACAAGAACCTAACGCTCTATCAGTTTCCCCACAGAAGCTCTACATGAGGCATACTCACAGTTATTCTTTCCCTGTACTCCGTGAATCTGGTGTCAATTTTAACTGAAGTTTACGCCCTTTCTGCTGGACAACAATACATAGTACGAACTAAATCAGAGTTTTGGTTCATACGACGTTTGGTACCGATCTGAGTGTCTGACATATGGAATTTAGTGTGTGAGTCCGAGAGATTTACTTGGCAATCCGACGGATTGTTAAAGACAGTCACCATGCTACGACACCGTAATCAATATGACGCTTTATAACGAACATTCAAAAAAATGGTTCAAATGCCTCTGAGCACTATGGGACTTGACATCTGAGGTCATCAGTCCCCTAGAACGTAGAACTACTTAAACCTAACTAACCTAAGGACATCACACACATCCATGCCCGAGGCAGGATTCGAACCTGCGACCGTAGCGGTCACGCGGTAACAGGATGAAGCGCCTAGAACCGCTCGGCCACGCTGGCCGGCTATAACGAACATCGTTTAGATTGTTTAGCACGTGAAAGACAATCTTAGTGCTCGGTATTGCTCTATTGACTATAACACATTTACTGTATTGCAAAGCTATTTTGTAGCTATTGTTTATTATAACCCTAATATCGTTATCGCTTATTATAATACCCTGATGCTGTTATTAACTAAGACTAATTAGAGTCATTGCATTAATGAAACAACCCGCATGTATACGCAGGGTGAACGTCAACTCCACCGACATACCTTTAGAAGTGGTAGTATGGACCAAAACAAGAAGAAAATGCCTAGGGAAATGGGCTGTGAAATGCACACCTTAAATGCTATGAACATTTGTTCATTGGAGTAGACACTACACAGAATGGCATATGAACAAGCGCTCATACCTTTTAAGGTACGAACTTTAAAGCCGATGTTTTCTGTACATTCTTTTTTTCTTTTGATCCACACTGCTATCAGCAAAATGTGGAAATGAATGATATTTCAGTAGAAGAGACACGTCTCATGAAAGCGAAAATGGAAAAAGTGCTCACAGCTCTTAAGCCAAACATCTTAGAGCACAAGTTCACTGAACACTTTTTTCTTGTTTTAGTAAATACCACCACCTCTAAAAAATTTTCGGAGCTATGGTTCACCTTGTATATAAAATGTGACACGGAAATTGCATTGTAATTTGAAGGCTATTTATAGTGAAAATGAACTGATTGATTGGCCTTGTTGTGGGTTGACACGCAGTGTTAGGGTGTTGAATTACAATTTTGATCGCAAAATTGTATCATGAGCAGTACAGAAAATTTAGTTTCATAGGTTCGGTCCGACTACAACTGTGGGAAATTATGGTGATGCGCGTGAGTGTGTCGCGACTGGCTGGCATATTACAACAGTGGAACGTAAGAACTTCACTACGAATGCCTTGAGGGATGTACGGGTCATTGATTGGCCTGTCTGGTTTCCTGACATTTCACCCGTAGGTCACGTCTGGGATGAGCTATTCCATTTCAGATCGGTCGAAAGCTAAAAAAATCCATGTAGTAATTTTTAAAATCATTAATAACTTTTACATGTGATTGTTATTGTAAAAGAAGACAACTTATCTCTTAAGTGATTACAAATTTTCCTGCTAGAATTGGGTACATTTTGCGTAATTTTCCGACCACAACTGTTTGTCTACCTCGTAACTCAACCTCATATCGGAGTTCAGTGAACTACGATTCATTTTCAAGGTTAATGTCTCTTCGTATGACTAACATAACAGTAATTAATATAAATTTCAGAAACCCTTTAATCGTGTATAAAACGTAATAACAATTTTCACAAAAATTGTACTCACGTAGGATTGAACCTCTTCTGATTACACTTTGTTTACAGTTTTAATATTTATCGAGTCCCTTGTCCGTGGAAACAAATAATTAAATCACAAATATTTAGTCTCACACTATAATTAGTTTGGAATGGGCCGCTGTGGAACATAAGCACTAGACGATCCAATGCGGCCTCGTCATAATTGATGGATGGTGCTGCTGTTTCCACTTAGTTTTTATTTTTTCTACTGCTCTCCATTGAAGATACCATGAATTGTGCTTTTAAGTCAAAAACTGAACAACGCGATATTCCGTAAAAACAGCGTATTTTTCAGAAGAAATGTGATTGATAAAGATGAACATTATATTCAAATACATAAAAAGCCGCATTAATACCTCCTCAAACTATAAAATATAACCTACATTTCCAAACAATGGAAAATCCTGGATTTGGTGTGTGTGAGTTGCATTTGCGTTAGTGTGTGTGTGTGTTGTTGTTGAAAGCCACTGGCCGAAAGCTTTAATTGTGACATTCTTTCTGTTGTGCCTATCTGCGATAACATCTCCGCTATACGGTGAGTAGAAACTTTCCTTCTCTTAATGTTGTTGTAATCTACGTTTTGTATTTTATGTGAGAATTGTTCTTTGAGTAGTTTCTAAGCCATAATCGTATGACTGTATGTAATTTCGGTAACTTTGACGCTTAATTAAAACCTACAAGCACTTTTTTATCACAGCCGCGAATCTGCAGAAGATATTAACTTACCGTCTACTTTACATGACAGAAAACTGGACACGCATAAGAAACGCAAGGCTGCGTGCTGTCCGAAACGAAATGGAACCGACCAGATGCGATGGGCAATCGTGCGGTTTCACGTCACCCTCCAGCCACCATTCTTCATGCATGTGTTTCACGCACGGCAAGAAATTCCTCACATCGCCCACTTGCATGTCACAACGAATATTCAGGTTAATAGGGTCACACCTCATATTTATATTGAAGACGGACACCAGTTGAATGAAAATTTAATTATTCCTTACCCGTTTTGTGATGGACATCTACATCTACATCTACATCCATACTCCGCAAGCCACCTGACGGTGTGTGGCGGACGGTACCCTGAGTACCTCTATCGGTTCTCCCTTCTATTCCAGTCTCGTACTGTTCGTGGAAAGAAGGACTGTCGGTATGCTTCTGTTCGGGCTCTGATCTCTCTGATTTTATCCTCATGGTCTCTTCGCGAGATATACGTAGGAGGGAGCAATATACTGCTTGACTCTTCGGTGAAGGTATGTTCTCGAAACTTTAACAAAAGCCCGTACCGAACTACTGAGCGTCTCTCCTGCAGAGTCTTCCACCGGAGTTTAACTATCATCTCCGTAACGCTTTCGCGATTACTAAATGATCCTGTAACGAAGCGCGCTGCTCTCCGTTGGATCTTCTCTATCTCTTCTATCAACCCTATCTGGTACGGATCCCACACTACTGAGCAGTATTCAAGCAGTGGGCGAACAAGCGTACTGTAACCTACTTCCTTTGTTTTCGGATTGTATTTCCATAGGTTTCTTCCAATGAATCTCAGCCTGGCATCTGCTTTACCGACGATCAACTTTATATGAACATTCCATTTTAAATCACTCCTAATGCGTACTCCCAGATAATTTATGGAATTAACTGCTTCCAATTGCTGACCTGCTATTTTGTAGCTAAATGATAAGGGAACTATCTTTCTGTATATTCGCAGCACATTACAATTGTCTACATTGAGATTCAATTGCCATTCCCTGCACCATGCGTCAATTCGCTGCAGATCCTCCTGCATTTCAGTACAATTTTCCATTGTTACAACCTCTCGATACACCACAGCATCATCTGCAAAAAGCCTCAGTGAACTTCCGATGTCATCCACAAAGTCATTTATGTATATTGTGAATAGCAACGGTCCTATGACACTCCCCTGCGGCACACCTGAAATCACTCTTACTTCGGAGGACTTCTCTCCATTGAGAATGACATGCTGCGTTCTGTTATCTAGGAACTCTTCAATCCAATCACACAATTGGTCTGATGGTCCATATGCTCTTACTTTGTTCATTAAACGACTGTGGGGAACTGTATCGAACTCCTTGCGGAAGTCAAGAAACACGGCATCTACCTGTGAACCCGTGTCTATGTACCCACATTATGTGATCAAAAGTATCCGAACACCTGTCAGAAAATGATTTACAAGTTCATGGCACCCTCCATCGGTAATGGTGCAATTCAATACGGTGTTGGCCCACCGTTAGCCCTGTTAACTGCTTCCACCCATGCAGGCAAACGTTCAGTCAGTTGCTGGAATGTTTCTTGGGGAATGGCAGCCCATTCTTCATAGACTGCTGCACTGAGGAGGGGTATGTACGAGGGTCACTCCAAAAGAAATGCACACAATTTTTCTAAAAATACATCTTTTATTCTACATGTTTGATAGCTTTACATTGTGTAGATACATCCTTTAGGAACAATATTTTCATTTCTCCACATAATTTCCATCCCTCTCAACTGCCTTACGCCATCTTGGAACCAGCGTCTGTATACCCACACGGTAAAATTGTAGACCAGGAGCCACTGTTCGGCAGCGTTCACAAGGGAGTATCATTTTCAAACCTCGTTCCACGTAGAGAGTCTTTCGGTTTCCCAAAGAGATGATAGTCACATGGAGCCAGGTCAGGACTGTAAGGCGGGTGTTTCAGTGTTGTCCATCCTAGTTTTGTGATCGCTTCCATGGTTTTTTAACTGACATGTGTCCGTGCATTGTCGTGCAACAGCAAAATATCCTGCTTTTGCTGATGTGGTCGAAGACGACTCAGTCGAGCTTGAAGTTTCCTCAGTGTCGTCACACATGCATCAGAATTTATGGTGGTTCCACTTGGCATGATGTCCACAAGCAATTGTCCTTCGGAATTGAAAAACACCGTAACCATAACTTTTCCAGCAGAAGGTGTCGTTTTGAATTTTTTTTTTTTCTTGGGTGAATTTGCGTGATGCTACTCCATTGATTGCCTCTTCGTCTCTGGTGAAAAATGATGGAGCCATGTTTCATCACCTGTCACAATTCTTCCAAGAAATTAATCTCCACCATTCTCGTACTGTTCCAAAAGTTCGCTGCATACCGTTTTTCTTGTTTCTTTGTGAGCCACTGTCAACATCCTGAGAACACATCTGGCACAAACCTTTTTTAACGCCAACACTTTCAGTATTCTGCAAACACTTCCTCCCCCTAGCCCAACGTAGCGTGACAGTTCGTTCACTCTGATGCGTCTGTCAGCAGTCACCAATTCGTTAACTCTCTGCACATGGTCTGGAGTGTTTGCAGTACGAGGTCTGCCGCTGCGAGGACAATCTTCAATATTGCCGTGCCCGCTTTCATCAGGTAACCTGCTTGCCCACCGACTAACTTTACTGCGATCGACAGTAGCATCTCCATACACCTTTTTCAAAATGGCTCTGAGCACTATGGGACTTTAACTGCTGAGGTCATCAGTCCCCTAGAACTTAGAACTACTTAAACCTAACTAACCTAAGGACATCACACACATCCATGACAGAGGCAGGATTCGAACCTGCGACCGGAGCGGTCACGCGGTTCCAGACTGTAACGCCTAGAACCGCTCGGCCACACCGGCCGGTACACCTTTTTCAACCTCTTGTGAATGTTTCCCACTGTCCCGTTTTCACAGCACAGGAATTTTATGACAGCACGTTGCTTCTGACGAACGTCATGTGTAGCAGCCATCTTGAAGACATGCTGTGACGGCGCCACTCACGGGAACAGGTTGAACTAAGTTTGCAAGCAAACGAGAAGGATGTATCTACACACTGTAAAACTTTCACACATGCAGAATGAAAACTGTAGTTTTACAAAAATAGTGTGCATTTCTTTTGGAGTGACCCTCGTATGTCGGTCGGTGAGACCTGGCACGGGGTCTGAGTTCCAGAACAGCCCAAAGGTGTTCTACAGGATTCAGGTCAGGACTACGTGCAGCCCAGTCCCTTACAGGGATGGTACTGTCGTGTAACCACTCCGCCACAGCCCGTGCATTATGAACAGGTGCTCGATCGTACTGAAAGATGCAATTGCCATCCCCGAATTGCTCTTCGAGAGTAGAACGCAAGAGGGTACTTAAAACATCAATGTAGGCCTGTGCCACGCAAAACAACAAGGGGTGTAAGCCCCCTCCAGGAAAAACACGACCACACCATAACACCACCATATCCGAATTTTACTGTTGGCACTACACATCCTGTCATTGGATCTCGTGGTTCGTCACTCCACAAAACGTTTTTCCACTGTTCAGTCGTGCAATGTTTACGCTCCTTTCACCGAGCGAGGCGTCGTTTGGCATTTACCGGCGTGATGTGTGGCTTATGAGCGGCCGCTCGACCATGAAATCCAAGTTTTCTCGCTTCCCACCTAACTGTCATAGTACTTGCAGTGGATTCTGTTGCAATTTGGAATTCCTATGTGATGGTCTGGACAGATGTCTGGCTATTACACATTACGGCCCTCTTTTACTGTCGGCGGTCTCTGTCAGTCAATAGACGAGGTCGGCCCGTACGCTTTTGTGCTGTACGTGTCCCTTCACGTTTCCACTTTACTATCATATCGGAAACAGTGGACCTAGGGATGTTTAGGAGTGCGGAAATCTATCGTATAGACGTCTGACACAAGTGATACCCAATCACCTGAACACGTTCGAAGTCAGTGAGTTCCGCCGACCGCCCCATTTTTGCTCTCTCACGATGTTTAATGACTACTGTCGTCGCTGATATGGAGTACCTGGCAATAGGTGGCAGCACAATGAACCTAATATGAAAAACGTATATTTTTGGGGGTGTCCGGATACATTTGATCACATAGTGAGTTCGACAAGTCTCGGACTGGTTCTCAAGCTGTACGACCTTTCCATTTGCGACAGTGGGCGTCGGGTGTCCGTGACGTCCGTGGTCAGGCTACGAGCAGCCACTAGTTAGGGGATGGCGGCCCGTCTGCTGTCTGATGGCAACAACTCAAAAGCGAGGGATAGGGGTGGGAGGGTGGGGGGCGCTTTGTTTTCTTTGGCAGTTGCGCCGTGTTTTTGCGGCGTCACCTGCCGCGGCCCCCCTACCGCGGGATCAGCCCTCACCACACAACGCCGCACAGCACAGCAGAGCACGGCCGCAGCACGCGACCACAGCACGCCGCCCCGGCCCTCCTCCTCTGTCTGTGGACACGCGCCCGACAAAGTTTTAATGATGTTTCCCCTGCCTCGTATGAAGTACCAACAGACGCGCTGTCAAAGCGGACGTCCCCCGCCCGGCGCGCCCTTCTGATGTTTCTCGTTTCGCGACCAGCGGCTTAGTGTTTGCTGTGGCATTGCCGAAAAATATTTTCGTAAAGGCGGCAAATCCTTCTGCAAAGCGCTGCACTTACCACCTGCCACAAGCCACAAGCCACGGGGAAAGGAAAGAAAAATGAAAAACCTACAGTCTGTTATGCGGCTGACGGCTTAGCAACTTTTTGTTATTCGCGTATTTGTGTGTCAGCCTTGAGGGAAAACCAATTTTCGGTGTACGAATATTGGTTTCCGTGCGGATAAAAAACTAAAAACTGTCTCCTTGTCTGCGGACTTATTTCGGAGGGGTGGAGTTTTGCTAATAACGTTTATGATCATCCGAAGTTGTCATCTTACAGTGTATGTTTGATGAGTTTTCGCAGTTATATCCGAGATGAATTGGTATTTCGATCAGCGCGCCGCTGAAAATTGTAACGCAGAAACTTTTTCAAACACACAGAATCTGTCAGACCAGTACTCATCGCCGGCCGCTGTGGCCGAGCGGTTCTAAGTGCTTCACTCCGGAAGCGCCTTGCTGCTACGGTTGCAGGTTCGAATACTGCCTAGGGCATGGATGTGTGTGATGTCCTTAGGTTGGTTAGATTTAAGTAGTTCTAAGTCCCGCCTGATGACCTCAGATTTTAAGTCCTATAGTGCTGAGAGCCATTTCAACCAGTACTCATCTCAAAGTAAGATGGATTAATAACATTAATTCTTTAATTCCGATCATAGATTCGAACTCCAAATAAAATTTCTAGTAAACCGATACCTACCTCAGACCAGTCGTTTAATTAATTAACAATTCGTCAAATTTACTTACTGAATTCATAGTAAAAAAATTAAATTTCCAAAGTCCTCAGACACTAAGGAGCTATTCTCTGCATACAGAACCATCGTTTAGAATGAGCAGGACAAATTTAAAATTCTCCTTGTAATTAACAGAGAAAAATTAACAGGAAAAAATATGTTCACTTTCCTATACATAGTCATTACTATTATTATTATTCTTGATTATTATAATTATTTTTTGATTGTTATAATTATCATTGTAGTACTTTTATAATCTCTAATTTTTTTCTGTAACATTAATACTGTATAACATGTTATATGTCCTTAATGTTCTGTAGAAACTGAAATTTGTTGAATCTGAGTATGCCTGGTTAGGTGTAAGAGAGGGCCTGAAGGCCCTAATCTTGCCAGGTAAAATAAATGCATAAATAAATAAATAAATAAATCTAGCTTTGTTTTATGACTATTATTTGGTATCGTCGTTGAAGCCATGTGATGGCGGAGGCACACACAGTCCTCTCCCGCGTTCTCAGAATTCGCGTCAGTTCAGATCACCCAATTCGAGGATCAGAACTACGCTATACCAGGCGGCCAGGAAAGCAGGAACGGTTCCATCTCTCACCTATGTTAAGTTGGCTACACGGACTTTTTCGTGTACCGCGGAGGTACACCTAAGCTCATCGAATGAGTCTACAAAACCTGGAAAGTAGCCCTTTCTGTTGCAGTTTCTAGAGGTGTCAACATTGTGACGATCAGTGTACGACAGTTATTTAGTGGCTAGTTCTTCCCATTACCTTGGCAGCAGCCTAGGTCAGTCATCCGAGAACCAATTGTTGTTTAGAATTACTAAGCAATGACAATGGTTACGATTCTGCTGCATCCATTTTCAATAAGCTACCACAAGAACTCAAAAATCTTAGCAGTAGCCCAAACACTTTTAAGTCTATATTGAAGAGTTTCCTCATGCCTCACTTCTTCTATTCTGTCGAGGAGCTCCGGGAAGAGCTGAAAAATTAAGCAATTTTCAGTGTTACATTGTTGATTTTCTTTATTTAAACTTACGACTTGTCACCTGAATATGTTTCTTATATTTCATTTTATCTGTTTCTACTATCTGTTTCATGTATTGACTCGTACCATGACCATGGAGACTTCTCTTTAATTTGGTCCCACGGAACAATAAATAAGAAAATAAAACAAATAAATAAAAAAATATTACTACCGCGACACCTGGGCCGCAAGATATTGGCGCTGCAGATTGACATGTAGAATTATAAACTCTTTTGACAGACCCATGTTACTGTTATCGTAAGCGTGAATCATGGTTAGTTTCTTCTGATCTAATGATACCCGCTGTTTCATTTCTCTGGGAACTAGTCTTTATTCTGAAGACGGTTTTGTTGTGTGAACTCTTGTACTTTCAACTTGTCCTACAGCTCGACCAGCAGCTAATTCAGTGAGTGATAATTTATGGAAATTTTTCACTATCTGTCCTCTATGTGTACATTTTTGAATATGTGTTAGTCTAGATTATCCCGGCTTGTCTACTGCCCCTTTAGTAAATGAGTTCCTTACTAGGCGAAGAAACAAAGTCCGACACCTGGGACAGAAGATCCGCAGATGAGTGATCTGCAGAGGAATAATATAAGTCAGTGCTTCTTAGCTAATCTGCTAGAGTAACGACCACCAACAACCAAAGGCTACAAAAAACTACTTTACAATCAATGCGTTCTCTCCGCGATAGCAATGGAAATACTATAGACGACGGTGCTGCCAAAGCAGAGTTACTGAACACAGCCTTCCGATATTCCTTCACCAAAAAGACGAAGTAAATATTCTAGAATTCGAATCAAGAACAACAGCCAACAGGAGCACGTTGAAGTAGATATCCTCGTAGTAGTGAAGCAACTTAAATCACTTAACAAATGCAAGTTTTCCGGCCCAGACTGTATACCAGTCAGGTTCACTCCAGAATATGCTGATACAAAAGCTCCATACTTAAAAATCAAATACCACCGTTCGCTCGACGAAATATCCGCACCCAAAAACTGGGAAGTTGCACAGTTCACACTTAAATTCAAGAAAGGTAGTAGGAGCAATCCACTAAATTACAGGTCCATATCATTAACGTCGATATGCAGGGAATTTTGGAACTTATATTGTGTTCCAATATTATGAATTACCTTGAAGTCTATTGACACACAGTCAACACGGATTTAGAAAACATAGTTCTTGTGCAACACAACTAGCTCTTTACTCACATGAGGTGTTAAGTGCTATTGACAAGGGATTTCAAATTGATTCCATATTTCTAGATTTCCAGAAGGCTTTGGACATTGTAGCACACAAGCGGCTTGCAGTGTAATTGTGTGCTTATGGAATATCGTCTCAGCTATGTGACAGGATTCGTGAATTCCTGTCAGAGAGGTCAGAGTACGTAATAACTAACGGAAAGTCATTGTGTAAAACAGACGTGATTTCTGGCGTTCCCGAAGGCCCTTCGCTGTTACTTATCTATATAAACGATCTAGGAGACAACCTGAGCAGCCGTCTTGTTTCCAGATGATGCTGTCGTTTATCGACTAGTAAAGTCATCAGAACATCAAAACAAGTTGCAAAACGATTTAGAAAAGATATCTTTATGGCGCAAAAATTGGCAATTAACCACCATAAGGAAAAGTGTGAGGTCATCCACCTGAATCGGTTACACGATAAATCAGTCAAATTTAAAGACCATAAATTCAACTAAACACCTAGGAATTACAATTACGAACAAATTAAATTGGAAGGAACACATAGAAAATGTTGTGTGGAAGGTTAACCAAAGACTGCGTTTTATTGGAAGGACACTTAGAAAATGTAACAGATCTACTAAAGAGACTGTCTACACTGCGTCTGTCCGTCCTCTTTTAGAAGACCGTGGCGCGTTATGGGATCCTTACCAGGTAATATTGACGGAGTAAATCGAGGAAGTTCACAGAAGGGCAACAAGTTCTGCATTATCGTTAAACAGAGGAGAGAGTATCACGGAAATGATGGCGGGTTGGGTGTGGACATCATTAAAATAAAGGCGTTTTTCGTTGCATCGGAATCTTGCCACGAAATTTTTATCACCAACTTTCTCCTTCGAAATCGAAAATATTTTGTTAACGTCGACCTACATCATAATAAAATAAGGGAACTCAGGAACGGCAGGGTAAGATATAGGTGTTCGTTTCTTCCGCGCGCTACGCGAGACTGAAATAACAAGAAATTATTGTGAAGGTGTTTCGATGAACCCTCTGCCAGGCACTTAAATATGATTTACAGAGTATTCATGTAGATGTAGATACTTTTAAAACTTTCACGTATTGTAAAGTTCCGGACAATAAGGGCTTGTGGCGGATGGCGACAGTTGGTTCTCAAAACTCTTCTTCTTCACTGATACAGCAGCCTTTCTGTAGCTTGTTCGGTCGTCATCTGGTCGCTTTATCTCGTTAATACTGCTGCAAACTTTTTCCTGTATGAGCTGCATAATACACTTGGATTACTGGAAAACCAGGAAAGAAGGCGATCGAATCGTTCCTGTGGTGTTGCACAATGTTCCCGAAAATTACTTGACTTGATTATGTTGTTGGTTGTCCTTTTAGGCCTGATACGCAGGAATATACTACTCGCATTTTTTGGTGTCTTTGTGGCTTGACGCCTGCATAAACCTCACACTTTAGGCTTCATCATTTTTAGTGATATAATACATGACATGTTCGTTGCACAGTCATGGGGAGCATTACTTGTATTTAAATGTAAGGATGATGTTTTCACCACTATTAATATTGTGGTTGTACTTTTATACCTGACACACAAGAATTTATCTGCATTGCTTCGTTTCGTTGTGGCGTAACACCTGCACGAGACACACATTTTGCTTTCCATGGTTTGTTTCCTTGTAATATGATGCATGTAGGAGCCTCAAACATTACATCCCATCCTGTGAGTAGTATAATACACGATGTGCTCATTGCAGATCGTGATATGTTGTACTTATAATAAAATTTAAGACTAATGTTTTAGTGTAGTGCTTATGCTTTCATAAGTGGGACATGACGTGACACCCTCACGATTCCCCCCCCCCTCCCCCCCTCCCCCCAACTTGCGTCTCATCCTTCAAATAATACATGACGTATTATCTGCTGGATTGAATTAAGACGACCCAAGTAAGAGAACGACAAGAGATTTGGAAATCTGGAATAGTTGAAAAGGTCAACACTGCGACTTCGAGTGTGAGAGGCCTATACTTAAAGCAGAGCTACCTGAACATCAGGAACAAAGAAACACTAATATTAAAACAACTACAGAAACAAAGAAAACCTGAGGGGGTATGCAGATTTAGAGGGATATCTCATGATTTAATGGTGTAGGAAATGACGAAAGACCTAGCAGTGTGGCTGGTATATTAACAAAAAATAGAAATCATAAATCGAAGATTACACTTACATGAATGACAGAATCATGACATCGAGATTCAAAATAAATATAGTGCCTCTTATCGGGGTGCGGATGTATGCTCCTGAATATGGAACAAGTGAAGAGCCTTATGGAAGCAAACAGATAAATACAAAGAAACGGACAACCTATTACTGTCCAAAGATGTAAATAGTAGAATAGGAAATAACCCAGTGTCTTTAACAGTGGGAACTATTGATGAAGATCACATGAATGATAATACATTTTGCCTCAAGTAATGTACTGAAAATTAGTACTTTTTTCTTTTATTATGGAATAGGGATGTACATAAATATAATCCGAGAAGGAGAGGACAGGATCAATAAGAGCTTATGTGATTGACTGCAGTAAAATCTGCAAACAAGTTCAAGATGTTCATGTTTTCAGAGGTAGTGACATTTACTACGACTACCATTTAGCTGTAGCAAAAATAGCTATGCTTTCTTGATGGAAGAAAACAACAGAACAAGTGTTGCGACAAAAGGAAAGATTCAAGTTATACATATCATATTGCAGGGTGGAAGTGTAAAACATCTATACCAAAACAAAATGAATCTCTTCTAAACCAGACAGATAAAAATTTTAATTCGGAAACTGAATGGCAAAATATAAAATTACGAACTCAGCAGTCCGAAAATGAATCACTAGGAAATAAGAATATACCAAATAAGAAGGGCTTAAGAGTATGGAACGAAGACATCGCAAAAGTAACCCAGGAAAAGAAACAAGCGTACCAGATGTATTTACAAGTGAAAATATTTTCTCGAGAACAAGAATAAAGGGAGAAAATGAATGAAGCGAAAAAAGTCGTTGTCAGGAAAACAAATGAAGAACTGAGGAATAATTTGTAGGCACAATTGAACACGATAGCCACGGAAGACAGTCTATAGCATACAAGATGATTATGCATTGAAATAAAACCGAAAAAGAGACAACAAGTCTAATATAATACCTGGAGGTAAATGGAATGTGCATCGTTAACAGCTTTGCTGTAATGAAAACAGAGTGTTATAGGAGGAGGCCCAGTAATGGGTAAACCATATAGTGGTGATCTCATAATAACCCAAGAACTGAACTAGGCCCTAAACCTATGGCTAGTCTCCGCTTTTCTTAAATGACTTATTTGCCAATGACTGTACTTTTATTACAACATTCACTACTGGAATTTGGACATTTTTGTCATTATCAAGCGGTTACAGATGCTGTCAGTATAAATATCAAGGTTAGACACGCCGCTAACAAAAAAGAACTTCCATTCAGGGCCTGTGAAACACCATTATAGAGAGAGAAAGAAAGTAAAAACTGTTGTCAGGAAAGCAACAGGACCTGTGTCAGTTAAATGTGGGGAACTATTTCTGAAACTTAGACTTCTTCGTCTATATAATGTGGTGTCACCGCCAGACACCACACTTGCTAGGTGGTAGCTTAAATCGGCCGCGGTCCATTAGTACGTGTCGGACCCGCGTGTCGCCGCCATCAGTACTTGCAGACCTAGCGCCACCACATGGCAGGTCTAGAAAGACGGACTAGCACTCGCCCCAGTTGTACGGACGACATTGCTAGCGACTAGACGTACGAAGCCTTCCTCTCATTTGCCGAGAGACAGTTAGAATAGCCTTCAGCTAAGTCCATAGCTACGACCTAGCAAGGCGCAGTTAACCATATCTGGAGAGAGTCTTACTTGTATTCACCATAGAGATGTACCACACAAGAGAATAAAGTTAAGTATATGAGATGCTCCGTTCTTTTCTCTATAGCATTCATCAAGTATCCTGTTCCAGAACTCACGCCAGCCGGCGTGTGTGTACGCGTGCCTATCGGTAACCTCACCCTGTGTCTAGACTGTCTTGTATAGACACAACATATAATATGTGTTGGAAAAGAATCCAAATCCCAAAACCATGGGGAGTTGCAGATGCCATATCACTCTTTAAAAAAGTTAAACGAACTGAATGCAGGAATTACCATGGTGTAATGAAGTAAAGAAATTCTGTTGGCTTGGAAGTCAAATGACGAACAAAGAAACGTTGGCAATGAGAGCATTCCTGGCAAAGAAAGTTTCCTAGTACTAAATAGCCCTCGACGAAGGTTGTTGTTGTTGTGGTCTTCAGTCCTGAGACTGGTTTGATGCAGCTCTCCATGCTACTCTACCCTGTGCAAGCTTCTTCATCTCCCAGTACCTACTGCAGCCTACATCCTTCTGAATCTGCTTAGTGTATTCATCTCTTGGTCTCCCTCTACGATTTTTACCCTCCCCTCTGCCCTCCAGTACTAAATTGGTGATCCCTCGATGTCTCAGAACATGTCCTACCAACCGATCCCTTCATCTAGTCACGTTATGCCATAAGCTCCTCATCTCCCCAATTCTATTCAATACCTCCTCATGAGAAAATGAGTTTGAAACGTAGCATTGTGATATGGCGCTGTAGATGAATGCTGAAAATTCAGTCAATAGACAAACAGTGAGAACATTATTCTCCTCAGAGATTTGCGTGTGGAAAAGACTAACATGAAGAGATGACAGGATGACAGGATGTGTGTTAAGACAACAAGGAAAATCTTCCATGGTACTTGAGAGACATGTTGAGGGTAAAAACGGTAGAGGAAGACAGAGATTACCCAGAAAATAGTGGCCTACTAGGAGATGAAGTACTAGTAGTAGAAGGAGATGAAGATGAGTACCCGTGGTCTAAGGGTAGCGTCTTTGATTGATAGTCAAAACGTTTTCGGTCACGGGTTCGATCCCCGCCACTGCCTAAATTTTGATAAATAATCAGCATTGGCGGCCGAAGACTATCGGCATAAGAAGTCAGCTTCATTCTACCAACGGCATTGTCAAAAAGGGCGGAGGTGCGGATAGAGGTTCAAGGCACGCTCTTGTCCTAGGGGTGGGAAATTGCCCCTAAAGGTGGAAGAATCAGCAATAATCAACGACATGAGGATGCAGAAGGCAATGGAAACCACTGCACTAAAGACACGTAACGTGTATCCACAGGACATGTGGCCTGTATTTGAAGAAGTGTCATTGGCAAAAGATTCCGGAATAGTCCCCCATTCGGAACTCCGGGAGGGGACTGCCAAGGGGGAGGTTACCATGAGAAAAAGATTGAATAATGAACGAAAGGATAACGTTCTACGAGTCGGGGCGTGGAATGTCAGAAGCTTGAACGTGGTAGGGAAACTAGAAAATCTGAAAAGGGAAATGCAAAGGCTCAATCTAGATATAGTAGAGGTCAGTGAAGTGAAGTGGAAGGAAGACAAGGATTTCTGGTCAGATGAGTATCAGGTAATATCAACAGCAGCAGAAAATGGTATAATAGGTGTAGGATTCGTTATGAATAGGAAGGTACGGCAGAGGGTGTGTTACTGTGAACAGTTCAGTGACCGGGTTGTTCTAATCAGAATCGACAGCAGACCAACACCGACAACGATAGTTCAGGTATACATGCCGACGTCGCAAGCTGAAGATGAACAGATAGAGAAAGTGTATGAGGATATTGAAAGGGTAATGCAGTATGTAAAGGGGGGACGAAAATCTAATAGTCATGGGCGACTGGAATGCAGTTGTAGGGGAAGGACTAGAAGAAAAGGCTACAGGAGAATATGGGCTTGGGACAAGGAATGAAAGAGGAGAAAGACTAATTGAGATCTGTAACAAGTTTCAGCTAGTAATAGCGAATACCCTGTTCAAGAATCACAAGAGGAGGAGGTATACTTGCAAAAGGCCGGGAGATACGGCAAGATTTCAATTATATTACATCATGGTCAGACAGAGATTCTGAAATCAGATACTGGATTGTAAGGCGTACCCAGGAGCAGATATAGACTCAGATCACAATATAGTAGTGATGAGGAGTAGGTTGAAGTTCAAGACATTAGTCAGGAAGAATCAATACGCAAAGAAGTGGGATACGGAAGTACTAAGGAATGGCGAGGTACGTTTGAAGTTCTCTAACGCTATAGATACAGCAATAAGGAATAGCGCAGTAGGCAGTACAGTTGAAGAGGAATGGACATCTCTAAAAAGGGCCATCACAAAAGTTGGGAAGGAAAACATAGGTACAAAGAAGGTAGATGCGAAGAAACCATGGGTAACAGAAAAAATACTTCAGTTGATTGATGAAAGGAGGAAGTACAAACATGTTCCGGAAAAATCAGGAATACAGAAATACAAGTCGCTGAGGAGTGAAATAAATAGGAAGTGCAGGGAAGCTAAGACGAAATGGCTGCGGGAAAAATGTGAAGACATCGTAATATATATGATTGTCGGAAGGACAGACTCAGCATACAGGAAAGTCAAAACAACCTTTGGTGACATTAAAAGCAACGGTGGTAACATTAAGAGTGCAACGGGAATTCCACTGTTAAATGCAGAGGAGAGAGCAGATAGGTGGAAAGAGTACATTGGAAGCCTCTATGAGGGTGGAGATTTGTCTGATGTGATAGAAGAAGAAACAGCAGTCGATTTAGAAGAGATAGGGGATGCAGTATTAGAATCGGAATTTAAAAGAGCTTTGGAGGGTTACGGTCAAATAAGGCAGAAGGGACAGAAAGAATTCCATCAGAATTTCTAAAATCATTGGGGGAAGTGGCAACAAAACGACTATTCACGTTGGTGTGTAGAATATATGAGTCTGGCGATATACCATCTGACTTTCGGAAAAGCATCATCCACACAATTCCGAAGACGGCAAGAGCTGACAAGTGCGAGAATTATCGCACAATCAGCTTAACAGCTCATGCATCGAAGCTGCTTACAAGAATAATATACAGAAGAATGGAAAAGAAAATTGAGAATGCGCTAGGTAACGATGAGTTTGACTTTAGGAAAAGTAAAGGGACGAGAGACGCAATTCTGACGTTACGGCTAATAATGGAAGCAAGGCTAAAGAAAAATCAAGACACTTTCATAGGGTTTGTCGATCTGAAAAAAGCGTTCGACAATATAAAATGGTGCAAGCTGTTCGAGATTCTGAAAAAAAGTAGGGGTAAGCTATAGGGAGAGATGGGTCATATACAATATGTACAACAACCAAGAGGGAATAATAAGAGTGGACGATCAAGAACGAAGTGCTCGTATTAAGAAGGGGGTAAGACAAGGCTGTAGCCTTTCGCCCCTACTCTTCAATCTGTACATCGAGGAAGCAATGATGGAAACAAAAGAAAGGTTCAGGAGTAGAATTAAAATACAAGGTGAAAGGAAATCAATGATACGATTCGCTGATGACATTGCTATCCTGAGTGAAAGTGAAGAAGAATTAAATGATCTGCTGAACGGAATGAACAGTCTAATGACTACACAGTATGGTTTGAGAGTAAATCGGAGAAAGACGAAGGTAATGAGAAGTAGTAGAAATGAGAACAGCGAGAAACTAAACATCAGGATTGATGGTCACGAAGTCAGTGAAGTTAAGGAATTCTGCTACCTAGGCAGTAAAATAACCAATGACGGACGGAGCAAGGAGGACATCAAAAGCAGACTCGCTATGGCAAAAAAGGCATTTCTGGCCAAGAGAAGTCTACTAATATCAAATACCGGCCTTAATTTGAGGAAGAAATTTCTGAGGATGTACGTCTGGAGTACAGCATTGTATGGTAGTGAAACATGGACTGTGGGAAAACCGGAACAGAAGAGAATCGAAGCATTTGAGATGTGGTGCTATAGACGAATGTTGAAAATTAGGTAAGGAATGAGGAGGTTCTACGCAGAATCGGAGAGGAAAGGAATATTGGAAAACACTGATAAGGAGAAGGGACAGGATGATAGGACATCTGCTAAGACATGAGGGAATGACTTCCATGGTACTAGAAGGAGCTGTAGAGGGCAAAAACTGTAGAGGAAGACAGAGATTGGAATACGTCAAGCAAATAACTGAGGACGTAGGTTGCAAGTGCTACTCTGAGATGAAGAGGTTAGCACAGGAAAGGAATTCGTGGCGGGCCGCATCAAACCATCAGTAGACTGATGACCAAAAAAAAAAGGTGTTGAAAAGGTAAGAGTAGAGGAATTCGTAATGGGTCGCATTAAACAGGTGAGGCCAGTGAAGACCCACATCCGCCACCCTGCCTCAAAAAGACCCTACTTGGTATTCCTGTTATGTATATTATGTTAATAAACGTGACACATTTCCCATAGCTGGACAAAAGAACAGTTGTTCGATTAGGACGTAACGGACATGTAGGAGAATTTGTCTGCATTTGTATATACACACTGTGATAAAAAAGAAATTAGTACTCAGGAAAGATGACGTCCATTTTGATCCAATGACAGTATATGCCACGTGGAGGAAGTTGGGCGGTAAAGCCGATTGTATTGCAGTTTGCAATATTAACAAATGTATTTAAGGTGGTAGCTCTCACTGGAAGGGGGGTTCCCACATCCTCTCTGTGTGGGGTATATGTGGCAACATCACATTTTTGATGTCACTACCCCCATTCTCAACCCTCACCCACCTCCCCTATCCTCCCCCCTCCCCCCATCCCCACTCACCACTGCCACTTCCCCTCCCGTCCCCACTCAGGAATTGGTGGTAAAGAGATTCAGTCTGTGGTGAGCTGCTGGTAAGGAAGGATGTCAGGTACTGAATTTATTCATTTTTGAGGAAGTTATCTTGTTGCTGGATTGTCCTAAAGCTACCTCCACATTCCACCACCCTCTGCCACCACATTCTGATGCCTCCACCCCTATTTTTGCCAATCATGTGTGTGTATGTTTGCCTCAAAGTTTGAAGACCGACTGTGCTAGACCACAATACCGCCAACAGAAGGAGCTTAATACTGTCATACATGTTCCACCCACCCCCACTTCCCACTTATCCCCACTCCAGTTATGCCGATGTCGTGAGTATATTTTCACCTTGTTGTGTGCCCTAGATTGCAATATTAGTCTAAATTGGTGGGAAACTATCCTACAGATGTTACTGGAAGAATTGTTTCCGACTGATTTAAAAGTACATAGCTGTTGTGGACGTTGTACACAGATACATGGTATGAAGCGATAGGACAGCAAAATAGCACTGGTGTGTAGGAAGCGTTGTCTCCTAACAACTGCTGAGGAAGTTGTACACAGATACATGATGAGAACGGATAGGACAGCAAACTATTATTGAAGTGTAGGGAGAGTTACCTCCCACTGGCCTACAAATGAAATAACTGCTGAGGAACTTGTACACAGTCACCCAGTAAGAAGAGATAGGACAGCAAACTGTCACTGAAGTGTAGGAAGAATAGCTTCCTACTGATCAACAAGTGAAGTAGCTATTGAGGAATCTTTATACAGATACTTGATAAGACAGTATAGGACAGCAAACTATCACCAACTGACAGAAAATGCTTCACTTCCCTAATTATACATCGAAATGGTCGTGAAAAGACCACCACTTGCTAACAATAGATCATAATTCAGCATATTCATTGGTAATTGAGAAAAAACGTTATAATAACATAACTACCACAAAAACCAATCTCAAACTTCCAGTCAGGAGAGAGTGGTGACAGCTGCACGTGTGTTCACCTCGCTTAGAATCGGTCTCATCTTTCCTCCTATCTCTCCTCCTCCAACCTCCACCCTCTCCCACTGATAGGGACACTGGTTTTCCAGGCCTGTTGTAACCTGTTAATGATGGCGCACAGAGAGGTCCATCCACTGGAGATGTTATGCTTGGCTCTGTTTCGAATTGTCTATGATATATTGTTTCTGGTGTACAGCTGGACCCTCCAGTAGACAGTGGTTCTGCTTTCCCTGGCCTGCTCTCCTCTCGCCAATGGAATACAAAGAGACTCATCTACTGGATATGCTCCGCTTTGGTAGGTGTTGGATTGACGATGACACACTGTTTGAGGTCTGTAGAAATCAAACTTACTTCTTACAAGTGGCCATCTCTAGAACAACAGAGAATTCTAAACAATTCATCATTAATGGGGCGAGCACAATTCTATGGAGAAGAACAACCAACAGCATGCTATGGACCTCGGCTACATTTTATGGTGGTAAGAGGCAGCTCAAGGGGCTGCACTCGCCAAACTTGTAGGTGCCGTGACCAGCAGATGTAGAGGTCACTGCAGGCAGTCGCTATTCATTACTCCAGTGCTGACCACCTGCAGTGCCGCCAGACGCTTCCAGCAGCATTGAATAGCCCGTTTAATCTCTTTTCCTCTGCAGACTCAAAATTAGTTTTTGTGGAAGCCGTCATTTGAGTATTAAATACATTGCAAATGCACAAATATCACCATAGAGCAGCGACTTTCACGCTATGTATTCACATGTCAGAAAAAGCACACCCATTTTTACACCCAACAGCAAACTACAGTTTACATCACCTCTCTCCTCGTTATTTAGTAACATCCGACTGAGTAAAACTATGAATTTGGTCTACAATACTGTTGTCGATCATGTATGAGCAAAGTGAATAGGTCACTACTCTATAACAATACATCTCTTGTACATATCTACCATGTATGAAAATAAGTAACACGTCCTAAATAAATCGAAAACTTACACTATTTTGGTGTGAAAACTACCGATCACCACAAAATGTCTTGTTATTTTGGCATATCTATCTGAGAACTTTAATCTTGAAAAACATTCAAGTTATCAAAACATCTGTGTTACAGGCTATTGTGTGATTTAACTTTTCAGTGCAACGCTTGTATTTAGTTTCAGTACACCTCTTAAAAGCGAACAGCTATTTAAAAGACACACACATTTGTGATGATAATAAAGCAGTAATGGTTCCACAAGAACAGGTAAAACCGATTTCTTTCAGTTTGATGTGCAAAGTGGCGTAGTTTCGAGTGTACCTCACATTCAAAATTAGTGTCTGTAGAAGTCACGAAAATAAATTGTCGTGCACATGGGTATCACAGGAATTTTAGATGCATAAAGTATCACTATAGAACAGTACCTTTCATACTATCGATTCACATACTAGCAGTATAAGACTAAGGCTTTGTACACAGCCATATATTCTTTTTTCATACCACGACTTCGAGGTATGTCAGGTGCTAAACCATGATTAACACGTTTTGATCCATTGGCTCTCACAGAAAGCTAGACATTGCTTGGCGTAGTGTGTGCTTTTAACACAATACACAAAGAGTCTTGGAAATAAAAGACATAGGTGACGTTCCTTATTGACAAAAATGTGGAAGACATCGCAACATTTGGAAACTGGAAGAATTGGAAGTTTTGTGGAGCATTTCTAAACAGGTGTTCAGAGGCAATGACCTTTTATATTTAATTCAATATTTGAGACTGATGGGGTAGCAGATGTCTTGGTGTCCAATTTTCAAAGAGACCAAGAGGATTGATTCTTCATATTGCATCCAGGTACACAATGACTCTTCTTGTGGCCTAGGTGTTAGTCACCCTGACATGCAAATCTTTGCACCTGGCTTGCAATGACAACAGCATCTGAAATAGGGTATATTCTGCAGGACTTAAGCCCATTGATCACGGATAGTATGCACCAGCATTTGTCAATTGCACTGGTGGGGAAATGGAATCGTTTTCAAACATCCAGTCTGACAGGTAAGTACTATCATTTTTGTAGTATTTTACTCAATTTCACGTATTTTCCTCAAATATCGGAATTTTACCAGCTTTTTCGTAATTTCAGAGCATTTTACCTAAATTTCTGTGGCCAACAATGCATAGCCACATATTGGACAAGGGGGGTATTCTACAGGTTTTAAGCCCCTAGAGCACAGATGGTATACGCCAATCAGTTGTCAGTCTCACCGCTGGAGCAGTGGAATGATTTTCAAGCACCCAGGTGAACAAGTAAGTTTTGTTGTATTTTCCTCATTTTTCCATCAATTTTCGCCAACTGAGACCTCCAACACGCTCCAGCCCTCAGTCCACAGGCACCTGAGACGTCATCGTCGTCGTCCTGGGTCCCAGTTCGGAAACCAATACACGAAATAGCCTAATTGTGCTCAGCTATGTGTGTTTACAGCAGAATAATGTCAACACCGTACATAACTGTAGTAATCCATTGTGGTTCTGTGATAGTTTGTAGACACCACAACTGAGTCGGGGGCTGTGAAATGGAGTTGGATGGTACAAATGAAACATAAATCCACATCTGGGAAGCAATAAGAGAACCTACATATGGATGAATATCGAAAGTATGGAAAAATGTCACAAAATCAGTAAAATTCTGTTACCGTATGTTCCTGCTGGGTATCTGTACTTAGAGTGTAGTGGATATGCGTCAGTTCACAGAATAACTGCTTGGGAGTTTTATCTATCATGCTGCTTGTAAGGATCTCACAAATGCTCAAGGTTTAGAAAGTTTTTTAAAAAAAGTTGTGTCTGCATTCAGTTTTAATTATCTACCAGTAACATCGACTCCAATAAAGGCGATATAATAACTATAAAGAAATGCTGTATTAAAGCAGGTGAAAATATTTCCCGCAATCCAGGACAGTCTTCTCTGCCATACCATCGAATATAGATAATACTTCACTGCTTCACGCAAACAATGTTCTCCCACAAGTATTAAGGAAAGGAACCAATGTATTGAACGGTCCTGAACCATACCCTTCTAACGAAATTACTCCTCTAAGTACAGTTAATGTGCTATGTGTACGAAAAAGAATACTGGAGCAACTCAACATCGAAGTCACGTACTTATGAGAACTGGAGAAAGAAGAAGCAATTGCAGATGTGCAAGCACTGTTTCCATATCAAGGGCTCGGAACAAGAAGGTGCTTTGCCACACATTTCTCTTCCTGAGAAAAATGCATTTTAAAGTTTCAAAAATTCTGTAAATCAGATTTTCGTGTTTTACTTTAAGCACCGTTACGTATGTTGGTTCATGTCAGTTATTAGATGTTTTCAGTTTGCACAATGACATGTATATCTTAAAAAACTTACGTAAACTGTAAGTAAATGAAACCATCCACGAATTATGGTGACTTGGCACTTTCTTGCCTCAGAACTTGGCACAACATGTCAGTAAAGACTGATATTTATTAATTGTTATCTATTACATACTAAATATTTGGCAATATATAATAAAAGTATGTTTTAATGTGACATGTGAAAGAAATGTAGACCAAATGAAAATATTCTTTCTCAATGATAAGCACAGATTGTTCACAGATTGTTCAGTCAACATTAAGAGTGCAGTCACACTCATCACCATTTTATATGCCTCCTATCTCTTTGCACTTAATGCTATTATAAAATGAATGGTGCACTAATGAATGAAGTAGAGTAGATTTTGCACGTCCTTGAACTTCTTCCAGTCAACTGGACTTGGTTACCTGTACTTCTGAATGAGCTGAGCATCTGCTGGCCGTCCTCGCTATGCAATTGTGACTGGAGCTGCTTCATCACACACAGAAACAACTCAGAAATTTGAAACTGTGAAAATTGGCGGGTCTAAAAGGCAATTGGTCATCATCAGTTGTCCCCTTCGGTATTTTGTGCAAAAAGCAGTCAGTTGTATTAAAAATATTTTATTTCTCCATAGTGGTGACTTTGAATGGTATTTATTGCAACTTTTCGAAATAATATCTCTCCATTCGATAGTGGCGCACACATTTCCGCAGTGAGCTCTGTTAAACTTCTCAATTATAGAGCAATCCCTGTCTGAAGGGAGAAAAGTTTGGCCTGGGATAAGAAAGCAGTGTTCCAGAGACTCAAATTGACCACTGGTTACCAGATGGTGCCAGAAAGCTATAATGTTCCAATTCTTCTTCTGCTCTTTGCTGTTGTCTGAGAACATAACAAGATTCGTTTCGTTGTTAGCAGTGCTGATTTGTAAGTACTTCATAATATAGCTAACAATTTCGTCACCACCTCGTTTTCCCACTGTCTATTTCACAGGAATATGTACTCCAACTCTTTAGCACTGTCAAGGGCAACAAAGTTAAAAGTCTACAGTTTTCGTTTGTGGAAAGTCAGTCCAGACGTCTATATAGGAGTATGAAGCGATTGCTGAAGGTCCATATTATCACATGTAAATCAGCGTTTACCTTCGCTTGTTCAGCTCGCTGTTCTAGGAGATTCTTCATTCCCTCCGTTCCGAGTACATGTGTTTTGTGTTCGGCTTCCAGCTTTCGAAGTTCAAGGTCATTTAAGGTAGTGCTGGCATTTTGTTTTGTACGTATTCGACTGGTGGATTGCAAATCCAAAGCTGAACTCTGTACAAAATATACATCTTTATTTGTCGGTACCCATAGTTTCAAGACGACTGTCATTGCACCTTGGTACATAATAGTCTGGGTAAAGAGACTGTATGGTAAAGTCACAGTTCAGGTAAACTTTAATTGAGTTTTGGCTTCTGGAATAATGTAACTGGTATTTCCGAATACGTCGAATATGGGTCCTAATATTCTCCGCACGCTTGTCAGTGTACTTGTTTGGCCTGTCTGAATGCTTCCCTCTAGCATCAATTTGCGTAGACCTTGTTATTACCATTTTCTGAATATTTCGAAGACATTATTGTTTAACCCAAGAAAAGTCAAAAACTGATCACGACAAATACCTACACGTTTTCCTGAAACATTTATTGAATACAAATATGTAAAGCTTCTTCTAGATTCACTGGCATGTTTACACCTTTTACGTACTTGTTTGTAATTGCGTTTGCCTTAATAAAGAAAACAAGTACGCATTTTATGTATTGAAATCAGACACACTCCAAAAAGAAGTACAAATTGGGGAAGCTTTATCTTCTGTTAGTACCCATCACTGCTTTTTGCATTAGAGTTAGGTCCTAGCTCCTTTGCCGATAACTCTTTATAGTACTGTCACTGACCTATGGAGAACCGTTGTTTCTTCTTACTTGCCTCTTCATTTTTTGGGTGCTACTTGGATATCTGTTTCTCCAACGAGCTTCCTTCATCTTAATATGTGTAGTGATGGTTGGTCTAATGGTAGTTTCATCCTCTTTCTGAAAATGAACATCACCACTTTGATTATTCCTATAGAAGACCACATAAATATGGTTTAAATGCTACAGAATAATAGATTTGTATTTTATTATATTTCACGCTGATTTTGTGTCAATTTACTCAGTAAGTAAAACAGACAATCAACAATCTGCATGTGGTTATTATTGTTGCTTAGCAATTTAATCTTGACGTTGAGAAACTATAAATACGTGGGACAAAATTTTGGCAGTATAGTAGTATGCCCTCTGCAGAATACTATGCTACTTATTAAAGATTTAAAAGGTCTATGTTTAATCTAGCATGCTGTATAAGCTTAATACAACAATGCGCACCGCCTAGTACACTAAATACATTGCCTACACATTCCATAAGGGTTAGATAAATTATTTTGGTTACAGCAAACAAAGCAACGTTAACTGGGCAAATATTTCAGCAATGCACAATATCAAAGCAAATGTAATACATACCCCAGATGACTCTTTCTCACAAGATTCTTCTTCGGGTAAGCGAGGAATATATTCATCTTCAGAATCTGAGAGAACAGCTTGCAAATTACTAGATGTTCGTGAAATATAATGCTCTTTTCTTAGTGACGTCTTTCCACTGCCACAATCGGAAAACGCCATCTTGTGAAACTGTATGGCTTCTGTTACGGCGGTCGGAGGTTCGAATCCTGCCTCGGCCATGGATGTGTGTGATGTCCTTGGGTTAGTTCGGTTTAAGTAGTTCTAAGTTATAGGGGACTGATGAAAGTCAAGCGCGAGCACGCCAGTAGTCGGGAACGGCAGAACAGAGACGGCCGTGGGAAGAAGTCAGCGAATCGCACGCTGACCGGAGCTCCCTCCAGGACGACAATTTGACAGTAGCAGCCTCTATATGAAGAGGACATAAGCGACGCACCCAACTGGTCACGGGCCAGTTCTGCAACAGCAACAAGACTGGCAGCTGTGATAGAAGGGTCAACTCTAATCACTTGCTTGTAATGTCTATGTAACACGGACTTGGGAATTGTTATACAGAAGAGATTTCTTATTTTATATGTCGCCCTTTGCTTGTGACACATCTGTGTAACACAAAGTTAAGTATTGTAAATTTTCGTTTTGTAGTAAAACTCATTATTACGATTTGTTTGAATGTCGTCTAGCGATCCGAGGAAGCAGGTTTCCAAGACACCTCATATTTGACGACTAGGCTGAATTTAACAATTTCGGTTCCTCTTGTTGAAATATTCACTGCGATCTCTTTGTGGCAATAAGAAGCTTGAGTATCTGCACTGCTATCTGTAACCTATTATGAGAAACTACAGAGATATTGGATAGTGCTGAAACTAGTGACGATGAGGAAACTGTCAACTCAGTTAAGAGGAAAATATGGTATAGCACTATCTTGCTCCGAGCCCTTCATATGGCTTTAAACAACATATATGAGGAAATATGGTTATGGCAGGGGATAATGGCGATTACAGTAAACAGTAGTGGAAACTGGGCATGTGTTGGAGTACTGGCCGAAATCAATACTAAAACTAAAAACTAAACTCCTCCCGAACAGGCCATGAAGGCCCAACGATACCGCACGACCGCCGTGTCATCTTCAGCCTATAGGCGTCACTGGCTGCAGATATGGAGGAGCATGTGGTCAGCACACCGCTCTCCCAACCGTACATCAGTTTCCGAGACCGGAGGCGCTACTTCTCAATCAAGTAGCTCCTCAGTTTGCCTCACTAGGGCTGAGTGCACCCCGCTTGCCAACAGTGCTCGGCAGACTGGATGGTTACCCATCCAAGTGCTAGCCCAGCCCGACAGCCCTTACCTTCGGCGATCTTACGGGAGCTGCGGCAGGACCGTTGACCGAAATCAATACAGCTGCGTGTTACTGGGGGACAATGGGCTGATAATACCTACAGGATGACACTTATTCATCTTTATGAAATAAACGTAAATTAGTTACAAACTATGGTGTGCACAAACTTTATTCAACATGTAAACGTCACTACAGATATTCGGGTTTAAGTTATGACATGTTCGATATGCCTGCCGTCATTGGCGATAATGTGGTGCAAACGAATAGCTAAATTCTTCACGATCCAGTGAAATGTTGGGACATCGATGCTGTCGATGACCTCCTGAATGGCTGTTCTCAGCTCAGCAGTGGTTTTGTAGTTACTGCTGTATCCCTTGTTTTTACTGTAGGACCCACAAAAAGGAGATACAAGTGTTCAGATCCAGGGAATATGGCAGCCAATCGAGGCCCACGCCAGTGGCCCCTGGGTACCCCAGAATGCGGTCCCCATAATACTCGACAAGTACTTCAAACACTCTCTTGCTTAGATGGGGTCGAGCCCCGTCTTGCAAGGACCACATCTTGTCGAAATCAGGGTCTCTTTGGATAAAGGGGATTAAATCATCTTCCGAAACCTTCACATACCTTTCAAGGTACTATCAAGGAATATCGGACCAATTATTCCATGACTGGACAATGCACATCACACAAACGCCTGTTGAGGGTGAAGAGACTTCTCTATTACGAAATGCGGATTGTCAGTCCCACAAATGCGCCATTTTTACTTATTGACAAACCCATCCAAATGAAAGTGGGCTTCGTCACTAAACCAAACCATACTAATCCCATCATGCCCCACAGCCAACCATGTGGTTTGGATGTCCTAACACAAACCGTTCAGAAGTTACGAAAATTTTGTTTCATGTAGTTCAATAATTTTCACTCTGCATATGAACCTTAATAGTGGAATAAAGGTGCATTACAGAGATGTGATGTCAAGATGAAACTGCTATATCCCCGAACGCATGATGAATACTACCTAACATCAGACAATGACAGCTGTTGTACCAAGAGCTCCTTCTACATGCGATTACACATTGTAAGCCAGAGAAATGAATGTATCGTGAAAGAAGCAGTGTGTTATACTAAACTTTACTATGGGCGAAAGATCTTGGGGTCAGGACACTCAATCAGGCTAGCATTTCTGGTATTCATGGATGACATTGCCGCCGAAGCTGTAAGTTCCAAGCACAAGCGCTTTTAGCATGAGGTGTGACTTTCTGGTATACTACGTCTATCGCCAGCCGCTGTGGCCGAGCGGTTCTAGCCGGCTCAGTCCGAAATCGCGCTGCTGTTACGGCCGCAGGTTCGAATCCTGCCTCGGGCATGGATGTGTGTGATGTCCTTAGGTTAGTTGGGTTTAAGTAGTTCTAAGTCTAGGGGACTGATGACCTCAGATGTGAAGTCCCATAGTGCTTAGCGCCATTTGAATCGTTTTGAACACACGTCTGTACGATCACACAAATACAGATCGTTTCGACATTTAGCAGTTTGCGTGAGGAATATGGCTCGTTGTATTATTTCAATCAACGTCACATACACGTTAGTAACTGGTGGTGGTGGTGGTGGTGTGGCGGGGTTAGCAATGATACAGAAATTGAGAAACATTTTGCAATGTCACTGGCTGAGTGTATCATGGGATCAACCCGATGAGACTTTTGTTGACGTGAGAAGCCATCGAGAGAAGTGGTTTGGAACTCGAGCAAATGGGTAATATGCGTCGAACTGTGGAAAATCTTGTAAAATTGTGGAAACTGATGAAAAAAAACCTAAAACTGAGGAAATGAGAACAAAAATGAGGGTACTTACATGCCAGCTTGAGTGTATGAAATTCATTCCATTTTTTCACCAGTGCTATTGTCACCTGATGGTGCGTGGTATCTGTATTATATGGTTTAAGTCCTGAAAAATACACCTTGTTGCATATGCAGTTATGCCTTTTAAGCCATAGAAATGAAAGACACCCTCTGCAGATGTGTGGAGGGCAGGATGGCCCACAAGTAGGACAGTGGAACAGTGATCATGTACCTGGACGTAATATGAGGAATCAATTCTCTTGGTCTCTCCCAAAAAAGAAAACCAAGCCATTTGCTACCAAAGCACTGTCGAATATGAAATTAGATGCAAAGATCATCACTCACAAACAGATGTTAGGAAACGCTCCACAATACTGCAAATTCTTCCATTTCCCATATGTTGCGATGTCTTCCACATTTTTACCATGAAGAAATACCGCTTCTATCTTTTATTTCCATCAGCCTGTGTGTATTGTGGGAGCAGAACATCCTACATCATACACATCTCCAGCTTTCTGTGAGAGCTAGTGGATCGAAATGGGTTATTGTCGGTTTAGCACCTGTCATAGGCCTCAAAATCGTGGCATGAAAACGGAATGTATGGTAGTGTACAGAGTTGTAGTCTTACACTGCTAGGCTATGTTACACACAAAAAAGAGAACAATGTGTCAAACTGCTTATGAACGTACGACACAGGAACCCTCTGTTGTGATTCATAGTCTTTGGGGTATGGTCGTCTTCCAGTATAGGTGACAAAACTTCCCACAAGTCTGTCAAAATGACTTCGATCACGGGCCACCTACTCCAGTTGACCAATACACGTATATTTAATTGGATTGCCACATGTTCTCAAGGCAACAAGTGGACGATATTCGTTTTTGAGATATCGAAAAAGAGAGATACGGTAAAAGTCTCAACAAATTCTTCACTAAGTGACGTCAACATAGTTTTTATAATTCATAGTTTTACCCCATCAGGTGTTACAAAACAGTGAGGAGAGAGAGGGATCGTAATTGTAGCTTGCTGTTGAATGTAAAAATAAGAGTGGTTTCATTCTGACATATGATATTTCATGCACCTGAAATTCATGTCATACCAATGTGGATGACAATTTCTTTACAAGACGTCCACAGATATTACTTCTGAATCTGAGGAACGCTCTCAACTATGGCAATTTGTTTACCAAACTGAAAAAAAATTGGTATCATTTTTAATAGCTGGTCGCGTATAAGAGATAAGTTGAAGCTAGATACAACTGTTCTGCTGAAAATATCCATCACACGACAGCTTATACCATAGACGTTTCGATAGATTAAACTTTTTGGAGATATTAGTTCTCATTCTTACTCAGATAGATGCTAGGAAACAACAAGGACATTTTTTGGTGATCGGTAGTTTCGACACCATAATAGTGGAAGTTTTTAATTAGTATTGGATATGTTATCGCTTTCATACAAGGTAGACATGTACAAGAGATGTGTGATAGGTTAATACCTGTACAAGATGAATTGTAATAGAGCTGCAAACTCAACAGGTTGCTCATCCATCTTCGACAACAGTATCAAATGCTGAGTGCGCAGTTTCACTCAGTTGGATGACACGAAATAATGAGGAGAGAGAGGAGGGGAACTGCAGCTTGCTGTCAGGTGTAAACGAGACTGTGTCTTTTTCTTCCGATGTGCGAATAGACAGCGTGAAAGTCACTGTTCTCCATTGATATTAGTGCTTCTGAAATGTATGTATTACCAACACGGATGTCAATTAATTACAAGAGTTCCACAGACACTAATTCTTAGTGCATGGGAGCTTGGAGAACGATGCAAGGATGTGGGAAGTGGCCAGCAGCAGAGTGGTAGTCCGCACTGCTGTACTGAATAGCAACGTCCCGCTGCACCCTCTACGGCTGCTGGTCATGGCGTCCACCACTGTGGCAATGCAGACCCCGGAGCTGGCTAAGATGTATTCGAGGCCCACTGCAAGCTGTTAGACATTTTTCTTATGGACAATTGTCCATGCCATATTCATGATGAATAAATTACACTACTGGCCATTAAAATTGCTACACTACGAAGATGACGTGATACAGGCGCGAAATTTAACCGACAGGAAGAAGATGCTGTGATATAGAAATTATTAGCTTTTCAAAGCATTCACACAAGGTTGGCGCCGGTGGCGACACATACAACGTGCTGACATGAGGAAAGTTTCTAACCGATTTCTCATACACAAACAGCAGTTGACCGGCGTTGCCTGGTGGAACGTTGTTGTGATGCCTCGTGTAAGGAGGAGAAATGCGTACCATCACGTTTCCGACTTTGATAAAGGTCGGATAGTAGCCTATCGCGATTGCGGTTTATCGTATCGTGACATTGCCGCTCGCGTTGGTCGAGATCCACTGACTACTAGCAGAATACGGAATCGGTGGGTTCAGGAGGGCAATACGGAGCGCCGTGCTGGATCCCAACGGCCTCGTAACACTAGCAGTCGACATGACAGGCATCTTATCCGCATGGCTGAAACGGATCGTGCCGCCACGTCTCGATCCCTGAGTCAACAGATGGGGATGTTTTCAATACAACAAACATTTGCGCGAACAGTTCGACGACGTTTGCAGCAGCATGGACTATCACCTCAGAGACCATGGCTGCGGTTACCCTAGACTCTGCATCAGAGACAGGACCGCCTACGATGGTGTACTCAACGACGAACATGGGTGCACGAATGGCAAAACGTTATTTTTTCGGATGAATCCAGGTTCTGTTTACAGCATCATGATGGCCGCATCCTTGTTTGGCGACGCCGCGGTGAACGCACATTGGAGGCGTGTATTCGTCGTCGCTACACTGGCGTATACCCGGCGTGATGATATGGGGTGCTATTGGTTAGACGTCTGGGTCACTTCTTGTTCGCATTGACGGCACTTTGAACAGTGGACGTTACATTTCAGATGTGTTACGACCCGTGGCTCTACCCTTCATTCGATCCCTGCGAAACCCTACATTTCGGCAGGATAAGGCACTACCGCATGTTGCAGGTCCTGTACGGGCTTTTCTGGATACAGAAAATGTTCGACTGCTGCCATGGCTTGCATATTCTTCAGATCTCTCACCAATTGGAAACGTCTGGTCGATGGTGGCCGAGCAACTGGCTCGTCACAATACGCCAGTCATTACTCTTGATGAAATGTGCTATCGTGTTGAAGCTGCATGAGCAGCTGTACCTGTACATGCCATCCAAGCTCTGTTTGACTCAATGACCAGGCGTATCAAGGCAGTTATTACGGCCAGAGGTGATTGTTCTGGGTACTGATTTCTGAGGATCTATGCACCCAAATTGCGTGAAAATGTTATCACATTTCAGTTCTAGTATAATATACACTCCTGGAAATTGAAATAAGAACACCGTGAATTCATTGTCCCAGGAAGGGGAAACTTTATTGACACATTCCTGGTGTCAGATACATCACATGATCACACTGACAGAACCACAGGCACATAGACACAGGCAAAAGAGCATGCACAATGTCGGCACTAGTACAGTGTATATCCACCTTTCGCAGCAATGCAGACTGCTATTCTCCCATGGAGACGATCGTAGAGATGCTGGATGTAGTCCTGTGGAACGGCTTGCCATGCCATTTCCACCTGGCGCCTCAGTTGGACCAGCGTTCGTGCTGGACGTGCAGACCGCGTGAGACGACGCTTCATCCAGTCCCAAACATGCTCAGTGGGGGACAGATCCGGAGATCTTGCTGGCCAGGGTAGTTGACTTACACCTTCTAGAACACGTTGGGTGGCACGGGATACATGCGGACGTGCATTGTCCTGTTGGAACAGCAAGTTCCCTTGCCGGTCTAGGAATGGTAGAACGATGGGTTCGATGACGGTTTGGATGTACCGTGCACTATTCAGTGTCCCCTCGACGATCACCAGTGGTGTACGGCCAGTGTAAGAGATCGCTCCCCACACCATGATGCCGGGTGTTGGCCCTGTGTGCCTCGGTCGTATGCAGTCCTGATTGTGGCGCTCACCTGCACGGCGCCAAACACGCATACGACCATCATTGGCACCAAGGCAGAAGCGACTCTCATCGCTGAAGACGACACGTCTCCATTCGTCCCTCCATTCACGCCTGTCGCGACACCACTGGAGGCGGGCTGCACGATGTTGGGGCGTGAGCGGAAGACGGCCTAACGGTGTGCGGGACCGTAGCCCAGCTTCATGGAGACGGTTGCGAATGGTCCTCGCCGATACCCCAGGAGCAACAGTGTCCCTAATTTCTGGGGAGTGGCGGTGCGGTCCCCTACGGCACTGCGTAGGATCCTACGGTCTTGGCGTGCATCCGTGCGTCGCTGCGGTCCGGTCCCAGGTCGACGGGCACGTGCACCTTCCGCCGACCACTGGCGACAACATCGATGTACTGTGGAGACCTCACGCCCCACGTGTTGAGCAATTCGGCGGTACGTCCACCCGGCCTCCCGCATGCCCACTATACGCCCTCGCTCAAAGTCCGTCAACTGCACATACGGTTCACGTCCACGCTGTCGTGGCATGCTACCAGTGTTAAAGACTGCGATGGAGCTCCGTATGCCACGGCAAACTGGCTGACACTGACGGCGGCGGTGCACTAATGCTGCGCAGCTAGCGCCATTCGACGGCCAACACCGCGGTTCCTGGTGTGTCCGCTGTGCCGTGCGTGTGATCATTGCTTGTACAGCCCTCTCGCAGTGTCCGGAGCAAGTATGGTGGGTCTGATACACCGGTGCCAATGTGTTCTTTTTTCCATTTCCAGGAGTGTATTTGTCCAATGAATACCCGTTTATCATCTGCATTTCTTCTTGGTGTAGCAATTTTAATGGACACTAGTGTATTTCGCTATTCTCACAATGGTCGACATTTCCTGGAAATACATTTGACTTCTACAAACCAAACAGGGTATCATTGTCACCCCAACACTGACCGTCGCAGAGCATCACCAGCAGATGCATTTCTTTGTGTAATATCAGTTAGACGTTAGAACAGTCCTGGGAACGCAGAACCACTACCTACCGGAGTATATTATTGTGAGCCCAATACTGACGAAGCACCAGCAGTTTACAAACTTCTTTGTGTATCATCAGCGGCAGGTTACTACAGGCCTGGAAAATCGGTATACATGCCTAAGGTGGGGGAGGAGGTTGAGATAGGGAGGAGGGTGCTTAGTCTATATCCACACACAGAGGTGAACACACGTGCTGCTGTCGTCACTCTGACGAGATATTTCGGGGTAAATTTTTGTGGCAGTGGTGTCATTACAATGATATTTCACAATTCCCAGCGCAAGTGTTGCATTACGTTCTGTTACTTACGAGTGACAGTTTTTTCACGATAGCTTCGATGTATAATTATAGCAGTGAAGCATTTTCTGTCAGTTGTTGTTGCGTGTATTGACCTTCTTACACTTCAGTTACAGTTTGCTCTCCTATCCCATCTTACAATTTATCTGTGTACAAGTTCCTCAACAACTATTGCACTTGTTATTGGTAGAAGGCCGTGGTTCCTACAGTTTTGTAACAGTTTGCTGCCATATCCTTTCATACCATGTGTCTATGTACAACTTCCTCGGCAGCTATACACTTGTAGGCAGTTCTTCCACCAGCGGCAGTAGGAGGTATCGTGGCCTAGGGCACACCCCAGGTTGAACATATATACACATGCAATCGGCAGAAGTGGAGGTGGGGTGCTGTGGGAAGTGGGGCCAGGTGGGTCACGGAGCATGGAGGCAGCTGTAGGACGATTATTCTGCTGCATACCACCCTCAAATGCAAATAATATAAATAACTAAGGAAAGTACCTTTCATACCTTCTCTCCAGCATCTCAGGTCAGCTGAGCCTTTTTCCCACCAATGTCCACTTAGATAAAGGGAGGGGAGGTGGGGGAGGAGAACGAGTAGAGGTGGTGATGGCTTGTATGCGATGTTGCCCTTCTACCACCCATAGAGGTGGGTGGACCCCAAGGAGTCTAGAATAAATTTGGCAACAATGCAAACTGTGCTCGCATTGGCTCTTTCTCTCTACTGGAGGACAGTAGAATCACTGATAATGATTTCAACACCGTCAAACAAAAGATAGTTTAGTGGCATAGCTACCAGAGCGCCATCAGTATCTCTACTTTAACAGGGAATGGCGACAGTCGGAAGCCTGACATTGGTGCAGACGTGTGAAACAGGCAGCCAACCATGCCACAGGGATGGATTCATGCTTTTACAGCCAACTGAGCGAGTCTGAAAGGGGTCAAATTATGGCCTTCCGAGTCTGGGATGGTAATTTCGGAGAGTTACCACACAAGCTGGATGTACTGCATCTGTTGTACAACGATGCAGGTATTAGTGATCAAGTGACCATTCTCACACATATGGGTGACGTTCTGGACATGTATGCAACACAGAAATCCTCCAGGATCGTCGTTCTGTAAGAGCAACAGTGGCAGATGGAACAGCTACCATATCACAGATACGAGAATTTGTGAGACCAGATGTATCAACAAGAACTGTTGTACGCCAGTTATTAGCAGTGGTGCTATGAGCACGCACACTTTAACCCATCCTTCATTCATGGCCTAGTATCGACGTGCGCAGATGAAACGGTGCACAGTTTTTTTCAGCGATGAAAGCAGATTCTGCCTGAATGCAAATGATGGTAGTTCGCGCATGCGGTGTGGACCTGTCCTGTAGAGTGTATTCGTCTAATGCAGTACAGACCCTACACGAATGTTACAGAAAAACATAACAAACGAGAACAGTCGCAGCGATGAGAAGTGCTCACTTCAACTTCAAGCACTACTCCAGAGTATTTACCATAAAAGTAAATATAATTCAGTGTTTGCGTAAATTATAAAGTTAATAACTAGTGAACTACTGGAGAAACCTGCGCATATGATGCGCCATACAAAATCTGACGATGTCGGTAAACACCTATAAGATCCATTTCAAATCAGGTACCTGTATAAATACTTACGGATTAGTTTATGAGAAGCTGGTGTGCAAATGTGTCAATATTATTTATCCTCCACAGTTACCCATTTGGGTTTCCAAGTCCTTAACACATATTTCTAGTGGATGAGTAACCAAAATTTATTATTTCAGAAGAATGTGTAGTGTTTTATAAGATTTGTCAAGTTGCAAATTCAAATGGCGGCATACTTTGGTGAAAATTGTTAATCTTATAACTTCTTAAATACTATATTGATATTTTAAGGAGTAGTCAGAGAATGAGTTAAATAACTTTCTCTGAGTTCTGGAATAAATGTCTACTGATAAGTAGCTTTAAATTTGAATGGTAATAATTATTTAAGTATATAACATGGATTCAGTGGTGTCTGAAGCATTTAAGCGCTACGGATGGCCACGTGAGGTACTTTGTCACCGTCTTTTGTCGCCTTCTATCGGTGTTGTTGAGAATGTTTCTGTCAAGATGCTCTGCGGCTGAATTGGAATAACATTTGTGTGGACTTCGAATAATTTTGAGAGTGTGAGAGGGAGACCAAGAGATGAATACACTAAGCAGATTCAGAAGGATGTAGGCTGCAGTAAGTACTGGGAGATGAAGAAGCTTGCACAGGATAGAGTAGCACGGAGAGCTGCATCAAACCAGTCTCAGGACTGAAGACAACAACAACAACAACGAGTTACAGATTCTAAAATTTCGAAGGCCATGGATAACTTGAATGTGTTCTTCAGTTATTAATTTCACATGACTATTCGAGCTTTAATTTGGTTTACGGGCTTTAAGGCTGTGGTGAGCTAAATTTACTTCCTGCTGTTAACCCTTATACTCGTCCGTGATAAACCTATTGCATATTTTAGCTGTGGTTATTTGGAACAACAGACCTTGGTTTGTGTCATGATCGATACGGAGAAACTGAACATTTGGATTCGGGCTGTTTTTATTGATTTTTTCTGAGTTACTTTGCAGTTTAATGAACTTTTCTTGCAGTTGGCTTTGTGTTCTACACTATGTTTGCACTATGTACTACATAAATTATTTATTGTTTAGTTTCACTTTAATTGAATACACAATATATGAGAGGCCACATGCTTTTATTTGAAATAAAATATAATATTCTGATTTTGCGAATATCATTAGTCCTGAGGCATTCACCCCGTCATTTGCTTAGTCACGTATAATTTTTTGTTTTCTTAACATGCTTAGTTACTAAAAAGGATTAAAGAATTAGTTCTGTGCTTAGTGTATAGGCTTCCGGCACATGACCGACCTCTCAGATATCGAGACAAGATAACGAATAATAAGGTCGTGCATTGCCCATAACGCTCAGATATCGAGACAAGATAACGAATAATAAGGTCGTGCATTGCCCATAACGACAGCGGTACATCGTCTACATCGTATTTAAATTCGTGCACATACTGAGCTCTCATGGTATTAGCATGTATCAACATTACTGAAGTGGAAGACAGAAAATGAATGGATCTTTACGGTTATGGGGCAGTCGGGTGTACTGCAGCATCCTGTCTACAAACTACACTT
Source organism: Schistocerca cancellata (assembly GCF_023864275.1). Taxonomy (NCBI): domain Eukaryota; kingdom Metazoa; phylum Arthropoda; class Insecta; order Orthoptera; family Acrididae; genus Schistocerca; species Schistocerca cancellata. Next base: position 312,185,406 of record NC_064630.1, on the reverse strand, counting down.
CACGTTAGATTAGATGGTATAATGTGTGATTAGAAAGGTAATTACGTCACACATTACATACCGGTACTGTGTTTGTACAGACAGCATCTGCTTGCTCTGCAGCACCTAGTGGTGCCTAGGTTGAGTAACATCGTTAAACAAAAAAAAAAAAAAAAAAAAAAAAATTGCTACTCTAACTTTCTTTTAAGAGCCCTTGGAACATACTTTAGTTAAGACAGTCACTTAAGTAGTGAAATAGAGGCAGGAATTCGCTATATTTATCTGAAAGTCTGTCCCAGAAAAGAGGTTCGTGGGTGGAAATAAGGTTACAGAGCAATATGTGGATTCATTTACAGGGAGACAATTATTGAAATACATGATTAAATCGTCATAACTTCCGGTGGTTTGCATTAGGATGTCGAAACTGCATGGTTGGCCACGAGGCATGATGGAAATTAGTATGCGCATGTGCACGCGCTTTGTTGCTGTTGGCCCACTTTCATTTGGATGGGTGATTCAGTAAGTAAAATTGGCGCATTTGGGGGACAGACAATCCGCATGTCGCTATCGAGAAGTCTCTTCACCCTAAACGGATAAGTGTGTGGTGTGCAATATCCAGTCACAGAATAATTGGGGCGATATTCCTTGATGACTCGGCGACTGCCGAATGGTACGTGAGGATTTTGGAAGATGATTTCATCCCAGTTGTCCAAAGTGACCCCGATTTCGACAAGATGTCGTTTATGCAAGACGGAGCTCCACCACATCGAAGAAGGAGAGTGTTTGATGTCTTGCAGGAACAATCTATGGACCGCATACTGGCTCTGGGGTACCCAGAGGCCACTGGAATGGGCCTCGATTGGCCGCCATATTCTCTGCATCTGAACACATGCGATTCCTTTTTGTGACGCTATAGTAAAGACTAGGCGTACAGCAATAACCCCAAAACCGTTGTTGAGCTGAAAACAGCCATTCAGGAGCTCAACGACAGCATCGTCGTTCCGACACGACCCGCTGAAGTGCAGAATTTCGCTATTCGTTTGCGCTACATCATCGCCAATGATGGTAGGCATCTCGAACTTGTCATAACCTAAAGCCGAATATCTGTAGTGATGTTTAAATGTTGAATAAAGGGTGTCCACGCCGTAGTTTGTAATTAATTAACGTTTTTTCTATATAGTTCAATAATTGTCATCTTGTACATACTCAATGAGAATCTGCTTCAGTGTTTAACACAACAAAAAAACAGCTGCGTAAACATGTGAAGCGAAAACGGAAACAAAAGGAAACCATGGAAAGAAACGAAGATTTGACTATATTTTTTTGAAAAACAAATGAAGACCATGTTTTTGGGGTATTAAGTTTCCGATAAGCTCATCAAACAATTAACTGTACTTTTCTTTTAGGGGAGGCGTATATCCCTAGAAAGTGGAGAATATTCGCGTCCCCTTTTTCCAATACAGCTAAAACATTTTCCGCTATTTTCGTTTCATGTTTCTTATTGTGGCGTACTGGCAGTTGCTAATTTTATTGACCCGAATTCAACGATTTTATGTACGCAATGGTGACGAAGGAAACGAAGGACGATTACATCAGAATTTGTCCCCCATCTCCTTTCGTGATAAACAGTATTCGCTATTCTTTCCTGGAAATTAATGTTACCGATGAGGCGTACATCGAAAGCCGAGAGATATTAGTAATTGTCCGAGCGGCTGACTTGGGGTGTTCAAACGCACTCCACTATTATTTCATACTCTTATAATTTTTTTCGTTTACTGTGCAGTAATTTAATTCCTTATTCTACTGGTGTGAGCTACTCATAGATGCAACACGCTTGTGTCTTCTGGTAGGGGCGAATGCTAACATCGTTACGTGAAGAAAGATGATACTTTAGATGAACGTGTACGTTGTGTTTTGATTCTCAGTTATGTGGAGATTTGGAAACTGTCAGTCATTGGTAATGCCTATCCTGAAGGTGGGCTTTACGTTCTTCCGTGGCGAACGTAGTACGAGGTACAATGGGGAGCATTTGATGTTAGGACATAAGTTAGATAAAATCGGATCGGTTTCCAGACAGTGTCCTATTGAACAAAATTCTGTATCTGTCGATGGCTGTCACCACCATCGTCTTTTAGTGTAACAGTTTCACTGCTGCCACTGAAATATTCCAGAGAGTAAAAGTTATAAGACGGCCGAGAAACTACCAGTCTGGTCACTTTGCTTTAAAACTTGAAGTTGTGAAATACACTCTGAATCATATGCTGTTTTATCAAAAAAATAAGCCATGACTTTATGTTCACTACGTTATCAAGTCTGGAAGCAGCTTGTTTCAATGCACTGGCAGAGCTTAGTGGCGTAAGTACACTGCCTAATCAACAGAGGGCGTATACACTAGGCAATAGCACCTGCGCATATACCAAGATGGCATTATGACCATCAGCTTTATGGCTTATTTGTCCATCTTTGGACGAAAAACATCACTGATTCCGCTTATCAGGGATCCAACAGTTCTTTGGTGGATATGCGGAGGTACGTGGCATTAGATGCCTACGCACAGGTCATGTAATTCGCGTAAATAACGGGCCGTTGATGGGCGTAGGCGATGATGGCGCCCGATAACTAAGCAGATGGTTCCATAGGGTGTACATCAGGTGAACCTGGTTGCCGAGACATCAACGTGAGTTCACTATAATGCTCCTCAAACCACTTTAGCACGGTTCAGGCTCCGAGAGAAGAACAATTATAGTACTGAAAGATGACGTCACCGTCAGAGAAGACGTCAGGCATGAAGGGATGCAGGTTGTCCGCAGTGTCAGCGTCTCTTCGAGTACTGCCACAGGCCTCATACCAGCGCAGGAGAATGTCTACCACAGCACAATGCTGCTCCCACTAGGCTTTGTCCGTGGCACGCTGCAGGTTTCGAGCCGCCGTTCACCTCGATGATGGCGTTGGTGGAGGTGACCGACGGCCTAGTGTACTAAAAATGTGATTCACCCGAAGAGCCGGCACAATTCCAGTGATCGAAAATCGAATTCTGATGGGCCTCTGCCCACTACAATCGTAAATGACGATGTCGTTTGGTCAACATGTGAACACCTAGTTGTGGTCGGCTGCGGAGCTTCATGTTCAACAATGTACGATGAACGGTGTGCTCTGAAACTCTTGTACGTGCACCATCACTGTGCTCTTTCTGCCGAGATGCCACATGTCACCATCTACCGTTCTTCGCAAAGCACACAAGCCTCCGAACACGACGTTCTGTGAAGAGTCGTGGACGTCCAACCATTTAGCGCTCAGTGCCAGTTCAACTGTCCCTCTACTTCTTTCCATAGATGCTACCGACAGTAGCACGTGAACATTCGACCAGCTTCACCGTTTTCGAGAGACTCATTCACAAGTCCTGCGTGATACTAATCTGGCCTCATCAGAACCTCTTATCTCAATGGATTTCCCCATTTGCAGCTTATAACTTCGCTAGGGTGATCCCCCATATGTGTCTACTCCGCTTACATGCTTTTATTACCGCGCCACGGTGCCCGCAACGCCTCCAGGTGGCAACCAACGTCGCGGTTGGCAGTGGTCCAAATGATTAGCCTTATTACTGTATAATATGGTCAGTCGCCTTCGAGATGGCGATCATACCTGAAAATACTTTACGCTTATGCTCAAGACATTCGAATATTACGTAAATTGGTGGTGGAGGGGGGGGGGGGACGGAAAGGAAGGAACTAATGACGTCAGCAGCATCGTGAGTTTATGTGAAAATGTCTGCCAGATGGGGGCTCAAACCCGGAGTAACTACTTACTAGGCAGCTAACCACTGTGCCACCGCAGACACTGTGTTAATCGCAGATGTGTGGACTAAGACGGCACTCTCCGCAGCCGACTCACTTTCCCACCTAGCGCCACCTATCTGCGGTCTCCGTCCGTGTTCTCTATGCTCACTACTTTTTAGATTCCTGCTGGAGGTCCAACATAAATGGAAACCGAACTGAAAATTTTGGATTCATTGCCCCTCGAAACGAATCGATTATATGAGTGCCTGGTTTCCGTTCTTTCGGACATGTCTGGTGGAAGTAACAGGTGCCACGCATTCATATAATCGATTCGCTTCACTGGGCAATGAATCCACAACGTTCAGTGCGGGTGCATGGAGGATGTGGACGGGAACTGCGGACAGGTGATGCTAGGTGGGAATATGAGTCGGATGGGGAGACTGCCGAGGTAGTCGACGCATTTATGATAAAAACTGTGTCCGGGTGGCGCAGTGGTTAACGCAGATGCGTAGTAAGCAGGAGATCCCGTGCTCGAGTCCGGTCCTGCACATACTTTTCACTCATCGCCGATGATTCCGCATAAAATAGCGATGCAGTTGATGTCATTAGTTCTTTCCCTTCCTTTAATGTCACCCCGCTCTGCGTCTAGACGCCCGAGAGAACAGACACCAGCCATTCGTGTAATGCATTCGAATAGGTCGATGATCCGCGAATGCGTCTGCCACCATAGAGAGCGCTGAAACCCAGAACTATCTGATGCATCCTCCACATACCCTATAGGATGACTTGATACGCCTAGAACATGTTTTATGTGACCGCACACCGTCACTCGGACGGTTCTCACGCAGTTACTGCAAAGTAACCACGCAGCCACCGGCCAGTTCGTGCAGTTCTCACTCAGCTTGAGGTGTTCTACGGTTGCCTGTAAGGTATCTACAGTTCCAGTCGTCGGACAGTTTACTCCGAGTGCCGAAAATAAGCAAATGCGATAGTCAGAGTTAACATATTCATAGACTGAACTCTCTAAACAATAGTGGACACTGAAATTCAGTTACATTAGTTAGTAATCATCAACTTTGTTATCCCAACTTGAGTGCAGAACTCTCCTTCAGTGCCACGCCTTCACTGCAAGCCACAGCTGAATAATTTTTAATGTGTCCCACTACGATGAGTGATTGATATCGTTTCTCGTTCTTGCCTAGTCGTTTTGTTTCAAAGATATTGGCCTGTGTAGAGCCCATAACTAGCGTACTGACATGCCACTTTCTTTTAGTCTGGAATTCTTTGGCAAGAGGTTTGCTCCCTGCTACCTTTATGTTGAGAAACTACCTTTGATGAAAACAACATAACAAAACAGGTACACACATTAGACATTTACGAAGGCTATTCAGATAGTAAGTGTCGATCGATCGTGAAATGAAACCACAGTGAAAATCCGATGAAGTTTTGTACAGATGCTTTGGGTAGTGTCTTTAGCACGCCCATCGATCCCGCAAGTCGCTCTTTCCGATTCTGAGAACACAGTGAATACGTAAAGATGCCTAAAAAATAGTGTCGCTCGCCATGTATGCAGACTAGGTGACAGATTTCGCGTGATGTCGTGCAGCCCAGGTAACATAACTATTAGACGTTTAGTTCTTCATGACAATTACAGACCGGAATATGCAGGAGCAAAGAAGATGTTCCTGGAGCGTTTTGGACGCAGAGTGTTCGATCACCCGTTACACAGCCCGTAAATAGCTCATTCTGAGTTTCATCTCTGCACACATGAAGCGCTGGCTATGAAGACGATATTTTGGTACAGACTGCGAGCTGTCGGCGAGCGGAGAGAATTGGTGGAAAGCACAGGCGGCTGCCTTCTATGACGAGGGTGTTGGGAAGTTGGTACAACCCTAAGACAAATGTTTAAATCTGAGGGGCAACCGTAGCGGTCTCGCGGTTCCAGACTGTAGCGCCTAGAACCGCTCGGCCACTTCATCCGGCTAGCCCTCGTGTACTCTTTCATCTCTGATTTTGTAAGTGGGTGAATATATCCTTCTGGCTTACCTCAGATGTGGCACTGATTGATGTATTAGAGACCTCAGTGACACTGTGATAGAATAAGGAGAATTTAGGAAAGGGAATTAATGTTCCCACATCATTGCTTTCATGAGCATGGAATAAAAAATATTTCCCTCATCCTACGTACCTCTTGCAAACTTTCTGGCCAACACAGAATGCACTCTACAGAACGCATGTTGCCAGAAGGGAAACGTTATAAATAGTCCATTATTGCGAGAAGCAAGTCGCCGTAGGCTATCTTTCCGCCATTTTCGCTGAGTCCACATATTGTTTCCCGCTCTCCTAATTTCTCGGAAGAAAATTTCCAGAATGCAGTTCCAGAGTACTGACTTGGGACGCGACGCATCCTCCTTTTAAGTTACCCTAAGGATCCATCAGGAGTGATGTGTTAGTCTGCGCAGCAGTCACTGCCCCTCGCTTCCTGTTAACACTGGATATTCACGGCCTTGACTTGTACGCGAAAATAACACATTGAAGCTCTGATTCGCAGTTACCAGGTGGAAAATAGGATAATAAAGCTCGCTCGACCTATGAAGTCACTGACGTAATTCTCAGAAAGGAAAATAATGAGCTTATTGGCCTACAAATGAATTTCATTGGTGTCAGATGTGACCTGTATATCAGAAAAATGAAAAGCATCCGGTGGGAATGCCTTGACACTTTTCAAAATTTGATGACTAATGAATGCATACAGAAACGAAATGCGGAAGAAACTGATTTAGAGCACCACTTGACTAAAAGAATGGGTGAGTTGATAAGTGACACCCTGAGGAGTTAGGTAATATTGAGTTTGGTTTTATGTGTGGTAGGAGGAACAAGCAACATTGTAGTTGGAGGCCGAAGCTTAATTACGGTTCGCATGTTCAAGTGGATGTCACCTGCAGAGTTATCCAGGGCTGACGACGTTTGCACAGGACAGACTGGCGTGAAGAGGCCACTCTTTGCATTGAAGACCACAACAGTAAAAGCTTACCTATTGTCCCTAATTTAAAATTCCACGCGTGGTCTAGAGGTAGTTTTCTAGGTTAGTAATTATACAGGATACCCCTGTGGCGTGGTAATGCGGCAGTTCCCTAACACAGAACCACCATTAAGGTACACTACTAAAATCTGTACACAACAGACAATCTGCACACGTATTAACATTATGTGGCCTTAGTAAGAGCCCCAAGCCGGAAGTTTGTGATAAAAGAATAAATAAATTGAAATAGCCCACAAACAGAACCATTTTTACTAAATTAACTAGAAATCTGAGTAGATTTTTATGAACTATTTCATGGCACAGAACTGCATATGACTACAGTCAGACGAAAGGATCAAGTAACAATGACTCGCAGATAAAGAACGTAATGTTGTGGGTCACAGACTGTCACTACAGGAAATGTTGCCATAGGGGCCCGTCGGTAGCATCTTATTTACACTTCCTGGTCGCTGTCAAAGTGTTGGGCTGCATGTATGTTCAGTACCCACATATGTCTTAGGCTGTCTGCTCCTTCTCATCTTTACAAACAGCAGGCCGTCGCACTACGACATTTTCCTTTGTGTCACCACACAGCTAGGTGAGGATTAATCACACTGCTGGAGGCTCCCACGGATCCCCAAGGGTGCCGTAAGACGCCTGGAATGTAGGTCAGCAGACCCTCCACCAGCTGGGTCACGCACCGCTACAAGGGCACCGCTACGGATACAGGTGCCCGTCTGCTCTACATCTACATCTACATCCATACTCCGCAAGCCACCTGACGGTGTGTGGCGGAGGCTACCTTGAGTACCTCTATCGGTTCTCCCTTCTATTCCAGTCTCGTATTGTTCGTGCAAAGAAGGATTGTCGGTATGCCTCTGTGTGGGCTCTAATCTCTCTGATTTTATCCTCATGGTCTCTTCGCGAGATATACGTAGGAGGGAGCAACATACTGCTTGACTCTTCGGTAAAGGTATGTTCTCGAAACTTTGACAAAAGCCCGTACCGAGCTACTGAGCGTCTCTCCTGCAGAGTCTTCCACTGGAGTTTATCTATCATCTCCGTAACGCTTTCGCGATTACTAAATGATCCTGTAACGAAGCGCGCTGCTCTCCGTTGGATCTTCTCTATGTCTTGTATCAAACCTATCTGGTACGGATCCCATACTGCTGAGCAGTATTCAAGCAGTGGGCGAACAAGCGTACTGTAACCTACTTCCTTTGTTTTCGGATTGCATTTCCTTAGGATTCTTCCAATGAATCTCAGTCTGGCATCTGCTTTGCCGACGATCAACTTTATATGATCATTCCATTTTAAATCACTCCTAATGCGTACTCCCAGATAATTTATGGTATTAACTGCTTCCAGTTGCTGACCTGCTATTTTGTAGCTAAATGATAAAGGATCTATCTTTCTGTGTATTCGCAGCACATTACACTTTTCTACATTGAGATTCAATTGCCATTCCCTGCACCATGCTTCAATTCGCTGCAGATCCTCCTGCATTTCAGTACAATTTTCCATTGTTACAACCTCTCTATACACCACAGCATCATCTGCAAAAAGCCTCAGTGAGCTTCCGATGTCATCCACCAGGTCATTTATGTATATTGTGAATAGCAACGGTCCTATGACGCTCCCCTGCGGCACACCTGAAATCACTCTTACTTCGGAGCACTTCTCTCCATTGAGAATGACATGCTGGGTCCTGTTATCTAGGAACTCCTCAATCCAATCACACAATTGGTCTGATAGTCCATATGCTCTTACTTTGTTCATTAAACGACTGTGGGGAACTGTATCGAACGCCTTGCGGAAGTCAAGAAACACGGCATCTACCTGTGAACCCGTGTCTATGGCCCTCTGAGTCTCGTGGACGAATAGCGCGAGCTGGGTTTCACATGACCGTCTTTTTCGAAACCCATGCTGATTTCTACAGAGTAGATTTCTAGTCTCCAGAAAAGTCATTATACTCGAACACAATACGTGTTCCAAAATTCTACAACTGATCGACGTTAGAGATATAGGTCTATAGTTCTGCACATCTGTTCGACGTCCCTTCTTGAAAACGGGGATGACCTGTGCCCTTTTCCAATCCTTTGGAACGCTACGCTCTTCTACAGACCTACGGTACACCGCTGCAAGAAGGGGGGCAAGTTCCTTCGCGTACTCTGTGTAAAATTGAACTGGTATCCCATCAGGTCCAGAGGCCTTTCCTCTTTTGAGCGATTTTAATTTTTTATCTATCCCTCTGTCGTCTATTTCGATATCTACCATTTTGTCATCTGTGCGACAATCTAGAGAAGGAACTACAGTGCAATCTTCCTCTGTGAAACAACTTGGGAAAAAGACATTTAGTATTTCGGCCTTTAGTCTGTCATCCTCTGTTTCAGTACCATTTTGGTCACAGAGTGTCTGGACATTTTGTTTTGATCCACCTACCGCTTTGACATAAGACCAAAATTTCTTAGGATTTTCTGCCAAGTCAGTACATAGAACTTTACTTTCGAATTCATTGAACGCCTCTCGCATAGCCCTCCTCACACATTTCGCTTCGCGTAATTTTTGTTTGTCTGCAAGGCTTTGGCTATGTTTATGTTTGCTGTGAAGTTCCCTTTGCTTCCGTAGCAGTTTTCTAACTCGGTTGTTGTACCACGGTGGATCTTTTCCATCTCTTACGATCTTGCTTGGCACATACTCATCTAACGCATTATGTACGACGGTTTTGAACTTTGTCCACTGATCCTCAACACTATCTGTACTTGAGACAAAACTTTTGTGTTGAGAGAACAGGTACTCTGAAATCTGCTTTTTGTCACTTTTTCTAAACAGAAAAATCTTCCTACCCTTTTTAATATTCCTATTTACGGCTGAAATCATCGATGCCATAACCGCTTTATGATCGCTGATTCCCTGTTCTGCGTTAACTTTTTCAAATAGTTCGGGTCTGTTTGTCACCAGAAGGTCTAATATGTTATCGCCACGGATCGGTTCTCTGTTTAACTGCTCAAGGTAGTTTTCAGATAAAGCACTTAAAAAAATTTCACTGGATTCTTTGTCCCTGCCACCCGTTATGAACGTCTGAGTCTCCCAGTCTATATCCGGCAAATTAAAATCTCCACCCAGAACTATAACATGGTGGGGAAATCTACTCGAAATATTTTCCCAATTATCCTTCAGGTGCTAAGCCACAACAGCTGCTGAGCCAGGGGGCCTATAGAGACATCCAATTACCATGTCTGAGCCTGCTTTAACCGTGACCTTCACCCAAATCATTTCACATTTCGGATCTCCCTCAATGTCCCTCTGACACAGTGTGCAGTGTGCTCCTAGCGTGTCGCATCTGATCTGGGTCTGCACATGCACCATACGTGTCAAATCAGTGATCGATCCACAATGATTTTATCTATGTTTACAAATGGTCGCCTAAGAATAATATGGCGCATTTTCTCCAGTGATTCAGCAAATATTTGCTATTTTGTTTTCGCAATAAGTAACTGGAGTCAGCCCAAACATATACTGCTCATTACATATATCATGCGACTATAAGTGTCGATTGGAAGCATCGGCCTGTTTACCATCAACAACAAAAATTTAAAGCGGAATTTTGTGTGCCAATTTGATATAACGGTCCCACGTTAGCTTAGCACGATAGGTATTTTAGTGGTACGTTTTAAGAGGGACAGTAAAACATGAAGTATAACCAACACTTCAATACTCCAGCACTGCAGTGGTCCACACTGACTGCTACCGCCAAGCATGAAGTACTGCCGTGTCACTGCTGGGGCGTTGCTTTACTGTTCCTTTTAATACATATCGATAAAACGAATGTCAGACTACACTAACTTAAGATTGTTCTATAGGCATGTAAAATTGCTGTTTGAAGGGATTTTGTTTGTACTGGGGAAACAAATCAACGTTTTCTATTGACTCATGAAAGAGACGACCAGTAGTAATTGCTTGGCCTGGCTCCATCTACTCAGTGCAAAATCGAATTCGCAAATATGAGCTGGACCAAAGAAATTGTGCCTGACCTGGTGTATACATTTCTCTTATACTGAGTTAGTGTAAACAGAGTATTGGTTCAAAAATGGCTCTGAGCACTATGGGACTTAACATGTGAGGTCATCAGTCCCCTAGAACGTAGAACTACTTAAACCTGACTAACCTAAAGACATCACACATCTCCATGCCCGAGGCAGGATTCGAACCTGCGACCGTATCGGTTGGTCGGTTCCAAACTGAAGCGCCTAGAACCGCTTGGTAAACAGAGTATTCATTGACCATTATGATAACAGTGTGATGTGTATGTGTGTGTGTGTGTGTAAGTTTGTAGGTTTGTTTGCACACCTGTTTGGCCTGGACTTATTTATTATCTTTGAAGCAGCATGAATTCATGTACCAGAGATACTTTATACGTAATTACTACAACCAACTCAAAAGAAACGCACTCTAACTATTTACGTTCATTTAACTATTTAGCATCACCTAACATGCTAAAGAAACTTTCAGAGGTATTACAAGGAACAACTACCACCCAAAGCAATGCATTAAACCAGATATTAACTGCAATTACCAATCCCTTTCTACAGGTTGCAAGAGGGCTTAATTAAAAAGAAAGGATAAATGCAATAATTTTAGTAGCTGTGTGTCCCGTTACGAAGTCTCGTAACCGGTTGGTCCTAAGTATTATTAGCACGCAATCTGACTGCATAAAATAAAAATAAAGAATGACAAGGAATTACCATTAACGCAATTGATTAATTAAGTCCCCTGCAACTATAAAAGCTACGAAACAACAGAGCAGTTACCTTCGTTGTGCCGACGGTTTTCTTTCCAACTTCTGTGACTGCCCTTTTATGAGATATCAATTCCTTTAAATCTGAATTGCCTACTGAGCAATTCCTTATTGCAGTATGTATAGCTCCAAAGAATTTTAAGTGTTCCTCTTCATTCCTAAGTACTTCTGTATACCACTTCTTTGACCATTGATTCTTCCTCAGTAGTCTCTTAAACTACAATCTACTCTTCATCACTACTAAATTCTGATCTGAATTTATATCTGCTCCTGGGCTCGCCTAGCAAACCAGTATCTGATTTCGTAATCTCTGACTAACCATGATTTAATGTAACTGAAATCTTCCGGTACATACAGGCCTGTTCCAGGTAAACCTCCTCCTTTTGTGACTTTTGAGCAGAGTATTCGCTATTATCATCTGAAATCTGTTGCAGAATTCAATTAATCTCTCTCCTCTTTTATTTCTGCTACCGAGCTCTTATTCTCCCACAACTCTTTCTCTACTTCTTTCCCTATAACCGCACTCCAGTTCCCCATGGCTAAAAGATTTTCATCTTCCTTTACACGTTCAATGTCCGTCTATACTTCCTCTATCACTTCACATTCGGGTTGTGATGTCGGAATGTCTACCTGAACTGTCGTTGTCGGTGTTGGTTTGCTTTCGATTTTGATGGCAACAATCCGATCACTGAACTGTTCACAGAACTCTCTTTCTGTCATACCTTCCTAATAATAGCGAATCCTACTCCCGTTATACTAGAAATCTTTGTTCCACGCCATTGTGGCAGGGTGCTGCAGCAACCAGCTTGGAATTATTTCAGAATTACTACCGTCTTGGTTGTAAAATTGTTAATATCAATGACGCGATTCACCCTTTTGGGGTATCATAAGACTGTTTAAAAGTAGCTGGATATGTAACTCATCCGGCATAAATCCATGTAGAAAACAAAATGAGGCGCCCGGGGTGATGAATTTTTACAAGTTATGGATCTTAAGTTCATATGATTGTACCGAATGATGTGATAATTCAATCTTGTACATGTGTTTGTGGGAATGTGTGTGTACGAAAATAAAAACAAGGAACTGACCTGGCTAGGGACGTTGAAGCGGGAAGTCACGTACCCACTGCATCGTCCAGGGGGTGGGTGGGGTGGGGTGGGGGGGGAGGGGGGGCATGTGAAACTCCCCAAGAACAGAAAACACCAATTAACAAACAAATTTTGTGGAAACTTAAAGAAGGGAAGTGAATCATCTTGACAGTGACGGCAACTATTGACCATAAAATCTACACTGGTAATATTTTGATTAACACCTATATCATTCAAATACTGAGAATCCAAGAAAGTAATTTAGGCAAAGATAACGTTAACCATGGAAGAGAGATGTAGCCGCATCGAAAAGGAAATTCAATGCGACTACAATGCAACTCGGATATGGAAATGTTCAGTTAGTTAGTTGCTCTTGAGTCGCTCTAGAGTACCTTTGCGATGGTTGTCAGGACGCAAACTCTATTAGATTGTTTCAGTTCTGGAAGTTTGATAATACGGGAGGTAGAGACTGAAGTACTTTTCAGTCATTATACTGATGAAAGTTAATATTTACTGTTCTAAACGAGACGGTATAGTAAGACGAGTGTTAGACTTCAGTTGAGTGATATTGGTTTATCGGACTTAGCCTTCGTACTGATGAACAGTTACAAACCTTGAAAGCAATGGATCAACGACAGAAAAACAATTCGTAGTCTTGAATAGGACACAATAAAACGAAGACACGAAGAAAGACAAGTACGCTGATTAGTCAAAAGTTGTCGTCAGCGTCACGATTACTGATCTAAACAGAAGTTAATCTTGAATGACATATGGGTGTGCGTGTGTTGTAGGGACAAAGAATTAATTACAGAAAGAACAATAAAATCTGATTCAAAAGACATTCTTACTTGTCGCCTAAATCATGAAACGTACAATACAATGTGTATTAACGCAAGTTGACTGACTCTTTAAACGTTTTAAGTGACTAAGTGAGTACGTGAATAAGGGACAGTGAAAAGTGATTAGTTTAATCCAGTTTTACGGCGTATTAAAAAAAAAAAACGTTTGCTCCAACATAAGTTATCTCTGGCGTTACGTTGGACGTTGTCAATAACATGACGTAGGAATGGCATAACAACGGAATAGTAGACAGCTAAATTTCATCCTCGCTATGTACGATGTGAAAAACGACAGTAATAATGAAATCAAGAATTAAGATTTTATTTCATCACCGACTAACCGGGCATAAAAATAAAAATAAACGATTGCCGTTTACCAGTTCGTGCAAACTGAGAAGACTGTTGCGGACAGATAACAGAATATTTCTAAACCACGCGAGGAGTTGTGTTCTTGCGAGAGTTACAGGTGCTGTTCCACGTCACACCGACGGAGACGAACATCGTTACGAGGGCCTCCAGCAGCAGGCTTTTAAGCCACGTGGGTCAACGGTGCCACAACGCCATTTGAATGCTGACAGGAAGGGCTATCGCTGTATCAGGGACGTGATAGAGACCTAAACCACCACCACACCGATAGAAGAAAGCCGTGGTAAACATATGAACACAATGCTGCTAGCATGCGGTGTGCCATGGATGGCCCAAAGAAGGGGGGGGGGGGGGGTACTTGACGACAGGAAAATTCCATGATGGTCGATGAATTCGGACGCGAAGACTGGCCTTCACCGCTGAAGTAAACAGGCGTGCGCTCGCTCGTAAGGGGTAAAACTGACGAGACGCAATAAGAGTTGTTCTGTTTTCTTTCTTTATTTATTTTATTTAGTTTCCTTTGTTTTATCATCAGTCTCCTGATTGTGGCAGGTCAAAAAAAACTCCTGTGAGAGTAGCACTTGCATCCTACGTCCTCAAGTATTTGCTGTACGTATTCCAATCTCTGTCATCCTGTATAATTTCTACCCCCTATTGCTACCTCTCGTACCACGCAAATTATACACTGATATCTTAACAGATGTCCTATCTCTTCTCATTGCCAGTGTTTTCCATACATTCATTTCCTCTTCGTTTCTTCGGAGAACGTTTTCATTTCTTGCCTTATCAGACCACACATTTTCCAACATTCTGTCTACGATTCGTATAAAATCTGTATATGAGCCATTTTACTCGTCATAAGACTGTGACTGATAATTGAATTATAATGGAAGAGTATTTTACACTCAGTACACGGGTTTGAATTTGAAGATCTTTTAACAGACATTACTTTTGATTATTCAATTAGTCTGTGACTATTGAGAGCATTTTAGTAAATAAACGTAAGATACTTGTAACAGTGAAACCATAATCAGACGTTTTGAAAAGTATCTAGAATTTTCAAAAACAAAACAAAACATTCTAAGTTACACATTTTGGTGAAAAGTAACAACCACTTTTGAAAACAATCAACAGCTGCTGCTGTAAAGATTTTTCTTTTAATCTTACAACTGTCTCATTTTTCAAAACCTGGTTGGGTGATAATTATTTTTCGCAGCTGTAAAGCACTAAATTAAACGGAAGCAATGGAATTTCTGCTACTAATATATCAGATGCATTTTACGGCAATACTTTTTTTATATTTCCCAGAACAGAACGCAGCTTTTACTGTCTCTGGTATCTGAACTTAACATTTCAATTAAAAAATTCCATGGGATCTTAAATTGTAAATTTCACAGTACTCTTCAGACCACGTGCATTTTATCGTCTGGTACAAAAATAGGTTATTTCATAATCTTCTCCTCCAGAGAATGTAGCCCTAGGACTACCTCGACAAAATAGTTGGCACACTTTCTATTATGAAGTGGGATCTGATGACTTCCCGGTTCGTAATAAATAATTCTTCTCCTCTCCTACAAATGTTACACACAAGCACTCAAAATTAATCAAAATACTGCTATGTATTACAACTAGCATAAGTGGTGAGTGATGCGCTCGGCCAAAACTAAATATTTACGCCATAATCTGCCTGCCTAATTCCCAAACCCATTTGCGATGCAGCGTAGACATTAAAACAAATGGGAAGCGCCGTGTTTGTCTCCGCCGCAGCCCTAGCGAGCCCTCACGCAGTGTGGGGTGAGGGTAAAGCTCGCAGGGATTTGCTACGGCGCCCGTGCGGCCTCGTAACGCCCAAACCAAGACAAATCGTGCCGGCCGCGTGCCGAACGGCGCCTGAATGCCGACAACCCGGTGTGCGTACCGCCATAGCCTTCACTGGGAAGCACTGGTCGGTGGTGAGGTTTCCCTGTCAGGGGGCACGTATTTCACCCAATTAGCCTGCTGGCCATTTAAAAATGCAGAACATGAACAAGTACAGTAGAATTTCATTTATTCGAATTAATTGGTGAACATGAGAGTCCAGAATACTAGTTTATTCCGAAAATCGAACTGCATACCTTTAATTACCAGTGAAACTACGTGTATGTATAATGACATGAATCTCTTTTTTTTACTGTAAACTTTCTGCAAAAAGTACTGTCTGTATGTAAGAAAACTGAATATAATGCTTTCAAAAACTTTCTCCTGATGTAACATGAATTTAAGATAACGTATTCAACTGCTGAGCAAAACTGATTGTTGGCTGACACTGTGTTGCATACGTGAACAGTGTCATGAAATGAAACTGTAACTTTCATGAGATGCAAAATTTGAAATTAAAAAGAATTGAATCTAAATAAATGCTAAATGAAACTTTGTGCGCTCAATGAAAACTGTATAACTAAAAGTGAATACGGAAGTGCATTATAACCATTGCGTGATATGAAGTGCAGTGGTTGACTTGGAATATAAACAAAAACAAACTCTGTTTAGCCGCGTGGGGTAGCTGCGAGGTCTAAGCGCCTTGCCACGGTTCGTGCGGCTGCCTCGTCGGAGGTTCGAGTCTTTCCTCGGGCATGGGTGTGAGTGTTGTACTTAGCGTAAGTTAGTTCAAGTTTGATTAAGTAGTGTGTAACACTAGGGACCGATGGTCTCATAGGAACGTAACACAAATTTCCAAAAACATTTTCCAAATTATTGCTCTACTCAGGAGAAAAGCACTGTCTGTACTTACCAGTACAGTCCACTGAAAGTTCATCTGCTTGGTAGCTTAACATCTGACAATGCAGACTACACACTATTCGCTCAAGAATGCGAGGTGATATCTGCCCCGAAATAAAAGTGGATTACCTTTTGCTTAGCATGATGCTGTTCCTATGTGTGATGTACCACCGACGTTCTCGAAAGCAAATACAAATCAGCATATGCAACAGCTAAAGATGAATAATCCACTCTAATTTAGTTAGCTTTTTGGAAACAAACTGTTACTGCGTGACGGGGCATAAGAAGCAATGCACACACGACAAAATTTTCACAATTTTGCTATGAACAATCTATGCGGGTTTTACTTTTAAAGTAATCGTTTTTGAGAAATCAAACTTTAATAACTGAGAGGAAGACTGCACAACATAAAAAGACTCTAACAATCACAAAATTTTCTCATTACACAGAAACTGCAAACATGTCTTCAGAATTCCTCCAAAACGTTCTTCATCAATATAAAGAATAACAAAGTATTATAAAGGAGTTTTCATTTCCATAATAACGTGTTCCAACTAGTTTCTCCCAGATTCACAAATAACACATTTCTGACTCGTTACTATGCCGCAAATACCATAAGAATGCCCCAGTGCTGCACAACTGACTAACTGGCCCCCCTCTTCCCTTTCTAACAGTAATTTATACAACAATTCTTTTGTGTAATGTCACTTGAAAGTCTCAATAACGCCTTGATTCACGGGCCATAATAATGAAGATACATTATGTGGAGGAAACATCACTTTCATGAATTCGTTCTTTTAGCTTAAGATATCACTTGATGGATGTTTCGGTGTGTTGTCAAGGAGCAGTAATGTCTTCCCTCGTTTCCATTCTTTAATTGATAATCTTTTACAGGGGGTACAAAGACTTCCGTCTTCCCTTCCGTGAAAATCGTGCTGCCCATATTTTGTGAGGTGTAAATAGTAGGCACTGCAAACATATTGACGTGTATGAAAGAACAGTTCCTTACTTTTAGAAATGACGACCATAGGCACTCGGTCGATACTAGCAACATTATCACAAGCTGAATCGGTAATAAGACTCTTGCTTATTTTAAGTCTAAGTGTTGCCAATTGACGACGTGAAGCAGAGTTTTCTTGGCAAAACTTACCGACTAAGCCCAGTTTCGTCAGCATTGTAAACGTTTCCGAGAGCGTGACCTTCCTCCCTAAATACATCACTTAGTCTAATTCTGAAATATTCAGGTGCTGAAGCATCAGCAGACTGTTTTTATCCTTTTACTTGAATCTCACAACTCGACGGCTGTCCTAGATTTCCCTTACACTGAGCTGCTTTTGCGCATAGACTGGGACCACAAGTAATTCTTACTTGCGTCCTTTTTTGTATAAACCACCTGTAAACAGCATCATCTTGGTACGTCTTCATGGCGATCTTCGTAGTTTTACGAATTGACAGTCCATCAGTAGAATGAAGCTTATGTATCATTTATTATGCCCCCCTTTTTTTATATCCGTAATTGTTGATTTACCGACCTTACAGTCAATAGATAACTTCCCTGCAAATTCACTTTCCTTACACATTTTACGAATCTCGTGTTTCTTAGAAGGGGCAACGTGTTTACCTTTAGGCATTTTATGTAACAATAACTTTACGCCGCAAAGTTGACATCAGCGATCGCAACAGAGCGCAGACGGTTATTATAGTCGGCAACACGGCATTGGCGGGGGAGGGGGAGGGGGCGGGAGGAGCAAGACCATAGCCATAGTGGTAGTGGGAGCAGGGCAGAATGCACGAGGAGAAACATTCTGGTGCGTGTGTATTTATTTATTTATCGTGTGGTTTCTTAAGGACAGCATTAAATATAGTATAAACGATGGCCGCCCAGTCTCAGGCGTGTTGTCACCGTTCACGCGGCTCCCCCCGTCGAAGGTGTGAGTCCTCTCTCAGGCATGGGTGTGTGTGTGTTGTCCTTAGCGTAAGTTAGTGTAAGTTAGAGTAAGAAGTGTGTAAGCCTAGGGACCGATGACCTCAGCAGTTTGCTCCCATAGAAACGTACAACAAATTTCCGAAATTTCCAAAGAAACAATAACACACATAATTTGCTAAAAGACATCTAGATTTTTATATAATCAGGATGTCGTTCGTTAACTTCAGCAGTCGATAATTCCACTATAGTCCCTGTTGGGACATTCAGTTACTATGTAATGAACTGTTTGCCTAGCTACTCCGCAGTCGTAGTTTGGAGATGGAGTTTTACCCCAACTATGAAGAAAGACCATGTTTTTGCTATAACCGACACGTATTCTCTTAGAGACTGTTCATGTTCTGCTCAATTGGTCAAAGCAGGGGCCTTCTTTCCTACGCAGGACACGTTTAGTGAATGTGGAGTGCAGGCATGTGTAAAGACTTGTACCCAAAAGACCGTTAAATTGAACTGAGACGTGTACAGTCCACGGTTTGTTTTCTTGATCGAAGTCGGGTTCTGTCTAGGATAACCGCATCTTGATGGATAAGGAGGTGCGGAAAGCCTTGTATGCCTAGTAGAGCTACTTTTCGTGAAATCCAGGTGGAGGAGTATGGCTCAATATGGACAATCAGTCCATGGGGGTTGCTCATAGTGTACCACTGATAGTCCTCATTATATTGTTCGGCTGTCCATAGGGAGCTAATAGCCAAGAAGAGCACCACATACCGTATTAGAGTAGACTAGTCCAGATGCTGAACCGTGCAGGTATTTCCGCTCTGTTTGTGTAGGATGATGTCCTTAGTTAATATCTTTGCTGCTCCAGTCCAACGCAAACCTCAGATATTTTTGGTGCTAATTCTGGTGAAGTAGTCTGTCACCAAAACAGACCTGGAGTTGTCTGTTCGCCGCTATTTGCACAAATGAAAGCAAGCCGTCTCGGTCTTGTTGGAGTTTGCCTTCCATCTCCATAGGACGTCCCCATTACCACCATAACAAATTTTAAGACGTGCTTCCGTTTCTTCAAAATTTCGACCTCCCACTGCCAACACCCAGTCATAAGCGTATCCAAACTTTTGAGATCTCGTTTCAGGCACATCAAAGATGTACGGATCAAAGGGGAGAGGAGCGAGGACAGATCCCTGAGGTAATCCATTATTTAGCGTCTTTGAAGAGCTAATCCTGTCGCCACGTATGACCCGGAGTGACCATCCATCAAGCATGCTATTAATAAGTTTGACTTTTTTTGCATGTGTTTATTGAAATGAGTCTGTAGAGAAGACCGTGTCTCCGTACTGTGTCATAAGCTGTGTGAAATCTATGAACACAGCCCATGGCATTATATTTGGTCGTGAATGACATTATCTGGTCTTAACAGCTTCTTTCTGGGCGAAATCCAGCTTCTTCAATTGGAATTTTCTCAAATATTACAGCCAAGATTCTTCTGTAGGTGACTCTTTCGATAAACTTTTATATGAGCTAACAAGGGCTATTGTGCAGTAGGTTCCGGCTAGTTGCTTAGTTTTCCTGGCTTAAGGATGGCGATTACGTTAGACTTTTTCGTTTCGTTCGGGATCCTCCTTCTATTCACGATATCAGTAAATAGCTCTGATAGCCATTTTTGCATATTTACCTCAGTTCAGGAGGAATTCAGTATAAATTCCTTCATCTCTGGGGCTTTTCCCGATTTAAATTCTCAGGGTGCCTTTGTTATATCCTCGACATTGAAGGGTTCAGAAAAAAAACCTTGAAAGCCGGAATTCATATTTAATTTGGATGGTGTGTGCTTTGTTTGTAAACCCACATCGCCAGTTTTGTAAAGGCCTCGTCACTACTGCTGTGGAGGCAGGTAGAGTTTGAGAGTTTGTGAAACGGCTTCTGGTGCAGTACACCGCTGAAACAGTTTCTCCCCGTCACTGTTACACAGCTACCCCCCGGGGTCAGGTAATTGGACAGGAGAAGCAAGGCTCTACGACACTCCTACAAATTAGTAACAAAGTCACACAAATGAGTCAAAAACGTTTACTTATCTTTGTGACTTGTCGAATAATGTAGTGTGCAAATAATTGTAGGTAAACTTCACAGTACATAGCAAATGCAATTTACAACGATTTTCTGCTCACTTCTAAGAGTTCAATAAACAATGTTAGCTGTCTAAGTCATCTCTGGACGATTGTCTATAACCAAGTGGCTGAGAGCTGCTCTTCTAATCTCCGAGTAAGCTTCTGTCAGTTGTTGTCCGGTGATTGGCGGACTGTACTCGGCCTGCAAATGGCCAAGGCGAAGCCGGTATCTTCATCCTCGGCGCCACCCGTAGCGATGGTGGAACTCGCCCAAGTGGCGAGTCTCTACGGAACTGGCACCAAATCGCATCTTTGCGCCTGTGGTGCTTTTGCCCTGGCTGTGTCTTGTTGACTTCGTCTGTGAGCCTTAGTTCTTTTGAAGCTACATTTCTCGCTTTTCTCATTTCTGTTCTCATTACTTTCGTCTTTCTTCGATTTACTCTCACCCCACATTCCGTGCTCAATAGACTGTTCGTTCCATTCAACAGATCCTGTAATTCTTGTTGATGTTCCCTGAGAATAGTAATTTCGTCATTGAATCTCATCCTCGATTACATTTTACCCTGATTTTAGTCACAATCCTTAACCTTGTTATTTCCGTCATTGTTCCTCCGAAGTATAGTTTGAATAGTAGGGGCGAAAGAAAACACCCCTATCTTACATCTTTTTTGTCCGAGCAGTTCGTTCTATGTCTTCCGGTTTTAATGTTCCGTCTTATAAGTCTTGCACATGTTGTATATTATCCTTGTTTCTCTATAGCTTACCCGTATGAAATACGTACTTTTTAGCTGCTTTCATGAAAACGATTGTTCTGGCGCCTTCTAGAACGCCTTATTTCAAAACTCTCGACCATAAACATCACTGTAAACTTCCAATTCGGTGCTTGTTGAAACATCCTCTGTGTTGCAAAATCCATTTAGTGAGCGACATTTTCATCTGTTGCGGTAATGTTGGATGCATACTGTGAGCTGCCTTCCACCTCCGCTCACTAAATGAACTCCGAAGCACTTTAAGAATACACGTTGTAATTGTCCCGAACTTGTGTTGGAAAGATGTAATTTTTGAAAATGTGAATTGCTTATAGCGATATGATAACCGGTCTGTGCTGAGGTATTATTGGAAATTCTCGGATTTCTTCTTCGATAAATTGAACAACTGCAGGTTCACATTGTACGATACCTAATACGGGTCGGTGCTACGTCGAACTGTTGCAACTCTCCCCAAAAAAAAGAAAAAAAATTTGAAAAATCGAACTAGTAGAAACGTACAATTTTGATAAACCTTTTTGGAATACAGTGATCGATTTATTATTATATTTTGACTAAAGTTCAGTCTTGATCACACAATTTATGTTTCAATGACATAGGTAACCGGTTTCCGATATTTAACACAACCATCATCAGACCCATGGCTCCCTTAGGATGGTATGCGGAGCTCTCCTCAGCTGCTACGAAGTCAACTGATGTTGATTATTCACATAAATATGAAGAACGATATTGTAATAAAGTATTGCAAAATTTTAGATTGAAAATTAGCTTAATATGATGACGGGAAAAATATCGCAAAACCAAAAATAGTTATTGTACAGTAATGGAATTAATGGAATACATTTGTCTCGGTAACACTGAAAGATCACAGGTTAGCGCAAGCGGGAAGTTAGCCAATGCAAAATTTAAGAGCTGGTATATTAATAGCCTGTATAAACGACAGAATGTTGAATGCAAGCGAGCAAACGTGCATGCATTGTGTTGTATAGGTTCCGGATATCAGCTTGTGGAATGGGATTATTTTCTGTTGCATGTGATCGGTCAATACACGGACGGTTAATACCGTTTGTGGTTGACGCTGAAGTTGACGTCTGATGATGTCATATTCGCGCTCGAGTGAAGAGAGATCTGGTGACCAAGCGGGCCAGTATCACATGTTGTTACACTGTAGAGCATGTTGGGTTACAGCGGCGATATATGGAAGACGGTCACCGCATTGGAAAACATCCCTTGGAATGTTGTTCATGAATGGCAGCATGACAGATCAAAACACCAGACAGACGTATAAATTTGCAGTCAAGGTACGTGGGATAACCACGAGAGCGCTCCTGCTGTCATATGAAATCGCACCCCAGACCATAACTCCAGGTATAGGCCAAGTGTGACTCCAGGTATAGGCCAAGTGTGTCTATCACGCAGCCAAGTTGTTGATTGCAGGCCGTCAACGGCCTCCTTCTGACAAACACACAGTCATCACTGGCACTCAGGCAGGATCATTTTTCAGCGGAAAACACAAGACCTCCACCCAGCCCTCCAACTCTTATGGCACCAGTGACATGTCAAGTGGTTGTGGTTTGGGATCAGTGGAATGAACGCTGCATGGCGTCTGGCTCGGAGCCGTACTCGAAGTAACATTTATAGCAGTTAGTTATGTCAGAATGGTTCCAGCTTCTGCTGAAACTGCTGCTGCAGATGCAGTACGATGTGCCCTAGCCAACACCGAACACGATGGTCTTCCTTATCGGTAGTGCCATGTCGCCGTCCTGAAACCGGACTTCTTGTGTCCGTACATTCTCGTGATCACCGCTAGCAGGAATCATGTACAGTATCTACATTTCTGCCAAATCTTTCTGCAATATGGCAGAAGGAACATCTTCTCGTGGCCCTGTTACACGACATCGTTCAAACTCAATGAGGTGCTGATAACGGCGTCTTTGTCGCCTTAAAGACATTCTTGAATTACATCCACTCACTATGTCCAGTCTCAAGGTAAGAAACGCTCACCACCGTTTCAGTGTTTATTTAAAGCAAACCTGATTTACATCCTTTTAACGGCGCTACTAGTACCACTGTTATGCAACTGGCACGTAATTTGAGTAGACATCTTCATTCCGATGTAGAAACCGGCCTACCAACTTCCGTTTACCTCGCACAACTACTTCTTGGTGTTGAGACCTCTTCCGCGTCAGTGTGTACTGGCAACTATTCAGAGCTACAGACAACGATATTTACATTAGATAGTCGGGATGGTAAAAGACAAAAGAGATCAGCCAAGCATCTTCTAGCTCCCCTCGAAGAAGAAATTTAAGACCATGCTGTTGTTTACTTGTACTGAGAGTAAAAATATTGCCATATGCTCTTTGGTCCTCGGTCCATAGATCAATCATATAATTTATCTTCTGGTAAACCTTCCGGGATGTAAGGTCGTGGTCCATGAAACTCTTCAGCTCCTAACGTTTCGTCCAGAGCTGCGCTGGACATCTTCAGAGGGGTGTTTCTCCTCCGGTGAGTCTTGCCGACTGACGGGTGGGACGTCTGAGAGCGTCTTATATATCGTAGAAAGTGGGCGTGACCAGAGTTACACATGATATGCAGAGATAATCTTTGTCAAAGATAAAACTTAACTATCGATCGTAATCTCGTCACGGATAAAACTGTCTAGCAATTCTGTAGTGCTACTGTCCAAAGAAAACAGTAGCATTACAGAATTGCTAGACAGTTTTATCCGTGACGAGATTACGATCGATAGTTAAGTTTTATCTTTGACAAAGATTATCTCTGCATATCATGTGTAACTCTGGTCACGCCCACTTTCTACGATATATAAGACGCTCTCAGACGTCCCACCCGTCAGTCGGCAAGACTCACCGGAGGAGAAACACCCCTTTGAAGATGTCCAGCGCAGCTCTGGACGAAACGTTAGGAGCTGAAGAGTTTCATGGACCACGACCTTACATCCCGGAAGGTTTACCAGAAGATATGTCATCCGGTCGTGAAAGCCTTCATACTGTAATCATATCATTCCTTGCACAAACATACACAAAATGGTTCAAATGGCTCTGAGCACTATGGGACTTAACATCTGAGGTCATCAGTCCCATAGAACTTAGAACCACTTAAACCTAACTAACCTAAGGACATCACACACACCCATGACCGAGGCAGGATTCGAACCTGCGACCGTAGCGGTCGCGCTACTCCAGACTGAAGCGCCTAGAACCGCTCGGCCACACCTGCCGGCCATACACAAAATTTTAAATGAAAAAAGATAATAATTTACAGGAGAGCTGTCTACCATCCTCCCGCCAGTCCCAGTGTAGGCTGTTCCCAACAGTGCCGGCTCGGCCACCTGGGGGTGCGACCGGTCGGTGTGCGCCCGCTTTTCCCCGCCACCGACGTCGGCACATTTCTCGCCACGTCTGGCGGCGGATATCGCGTGGGCCGCCGCCCGCGCGCCGCCTTTGTGCAGTCTACGTCCGCCTGCCGGCTACCCCGGTCACGTCGCGGCGCTGCCCGGGGAAATACGGCCGCTTTAGGGCCCGCGGCACGATCGCATAAACTGCTCCTCGGCGGGGCTCCTCATTAAATGTTTGTGTCCGCCTGAATTTAAAGCGGCCCGCTCTGACAGCGGCGCCGTGATTCCCGGAGCTCTTGCCCTGCCCTGGGGGGCTCTAGCGCGCGGACCCACGTTCTTTACCCTGGGTGGGCGCCTTGCGTAAACCACTCGCGGCCCTTCAATCTATTGGACTGCGCGGTGTCCCATCGAGATTAACTGCAGTGTGGGCCTCACCATGCCAATGTGACAGGACAGCTATACAAATATTCCCATAGCGTTATACTGGCTCCGATAAATCGCAGAAACAAACAATAGGAATATAAAGCGAATCTCAAAATAGAGTGGAGGAGGATTTTTATTTTGCACGTTCCCTAAATCATATAATTCCCCGATAGGACGTGTCAGGAGGTGATTACAGTCAGTTCCACAAGAAAGTGTACGTCATAATTGTAAATGTAGCGTCCGCGTGTAATGTAATAAAATAAAAATTATCTGCGACTTTTTCTTTGCTACCAGTGTAATGTAATAGAATGAATATGAGCCGTGACTTATATAAAAAAGAAACACACATTAATGCAATGGCTCAGCATAAAAGAGAAATAACTAGTGTAGGAATATTATTAACCGTATAATATGTTGTTTAATTTAGCCCGACGTGTATAAGCACTCAGTAAACTAGCTCAGTTCTCAGGGTAGTTACGTAATCGTCGATAATTAATTGTCCTTTACTTATCTACCCAACGCTACAGATATTATTCCGGGCTCGTGAGAAGTCGTGTGCTTATTGCACCAGAGAATATTTGCCAAGTCTGCTCGATGTACTCTACTGCAATACGTAACTTAACATCGTGGTTTCGTCTCGATTCCCCAATATAAGATAACAAGAGTAGCATCTACAAATGAAATCCTATGATGGAATTGGAACCCCGTGACCAGACCTTTTCTGTCTGGGATGTTATCTCTTTAAATAAAGAAACTCTGTAAGTAAAATTGTTAAATTATTAGTAGCAGCTTCCGGTCTCGTGAGATCTGAAATAAGGTTAATTGTCCTAACCGACGGCGTGTCTCGTAGAAGAGCTAAAAGAAAAATATTGAAGATTTTTCTTAGATGGCACCCAACAATGAACATCCTTTGTTAAGGCCCATATCTACTTAAGACAATCCAGGTATCAGACTACCAATTGATTGACCACATACACAAATTCTTTTGACAAAATAACCATTATATTTTTCGGGTTTTAAGTACACCTTACATTATCCTCCCGGCCAATGACGCCAAACGCTCATCATCATCATCATCATCAGCTGGCACAGCAAGACGAGCTTTACACAAGAACGTCCTCTTAGGTCCGAATCCAAGCAGATAAGATAAGTGAAAGGAAAAGGAAAGATAGTTCACGCATATAAGCGCAAGAGTCCATGGAATAACATGTCCATTGTAGTTCTATCTCTTCTTCTTTGGCGTACTTGTCGATTACTTATGAAATTTGTCGTAATATTTAGTTTACATATTTTAAACCCAAGTCCACCGAGGAGAAACAGTGCAGCCTCACCATGCCAACGTGACAGGAGAGCTATACAAATATTTCCATAGCGCACTATTGTCTCCGATAAATCAAAGAAACAACCAATAGGAATATAAAGCGAATCTCAAAATATAGTAAGGTAGAATTTTTATTTTTCACGTTCCATAAATCATATAATTCGCCGGATTGGACGTGTCAGGAGGTGATTACAGTCAGTTCCACAAGAAAGGGTACGTCATAATTGTAAATGGAGCATCCGCTTCGACATCTCTGGTAGTGGTCTCGAATCAGTAATAAACGCGCTTTTGCACAGTGTATAGATAAACAGTGTGAGAGTTGAATAGTTTGTTTTGTCAGTTGCATTTTAAAATGAGTGCAAAATATCTGAAGCCTCACGATGCAGTCTTCCTTGCAAATCATCTTTTAGGACCTAGTCTCCATTCTTAAAAGCTTGGTGTACGAAGCGTGAAAGTTTGCTTTAACGGACTGTCAAACACCCAGTAAAAGTACATGTTTGGGTATGTTTCTCTTGTAAGTAGGCTGTTTAGGTTTTTATGTTGGTAACGCCACGTAGAGCTCTGTATGAAAATCACCGACTGTGCTGTGTGCTGTCTGTTGCTGGTTGGACGCATTGTTGGAACATTCGCTGTTGTAGTGTTGGGCTGTTGGATGTGAACAGCGCGTAGCCTTGTGCTGTTGGAGGTGAGCCGCCAGCAGTGGTGGATGTGGAGAGAGAGATGCCAGAGTTTTGAGCGGACGATCTGGACGTGTGTATGTCAGAAAAAGGAAATTTGTTTAATTGGATGTCACAAAATTATATATATATATATATATATATATATAATGACTTTTTAACGCTATTAAGATAAATACATTGTTTGTTCTCTATTAAAATCATTCATTTGCTAACTATGCCTATCAGTAGTTAGTGCCTTCAGTATTTAGAATCTTTTATTTAGCTGGCAGTATTGGCTCTTGCTGTATCGCAGTAGTCCGAGTATCGAAGATTTTGTGAGGTTACTGATTCATGAAAGGTAAAGGTTATTGTTAGTCAGGGCCATTCTTTTGTAGGGGTTATTGAAAGTCAGATTGCGTTGCACTAAAGAAAAATATTGTGTGTCAGTTTAGTGAGGATCAGAATAGGTAAAGAGAGAACTGTCTGAGTACGTTCAGTTTTATTTAGCTGTCTTCGTATCAAATAAAGTAGAAGTTTACCAGCACAGTCATTCATAATTTTCCTAATGGGATGTTACACGCGGTTTTGGCTATTTACACTTTTTCACAGCCAATTTAAACCATGTACAATATTTTCCATATATGCCTTTTAAGATCCATTAAGAAGCTATTTATTTCAAACGAATGAAAGTGGGTGCTTCAAGAGGATAATGATCCGAAACATCCAGCCGCCTCTGTACAGCGTGGAAACAAGACGATGGGGTGTCCACGATGGACTTGCCTCCAGTGTCTCCGTATATTAAGATCAAGCTTAAAGAAAAACTAATACACAACTTTGAAGCAGCTGTCATGTAAAATCAGAACTATGTGGAGATCGTTACCGAGAGAACATGCAGAAAATCTCTCGAAAAGCATGCCAAAAAGGTGTCAAAATATAATCGATAATGGCGGCGATTGGATTAACTATTAGGTAATTGTACAATTAGTAATAACATTTATTTTCTTATGAACATATATTTATAATAGTCTTTTATTTCATACAGATAAAGGCGCACACTTTCTTGTAAAACCGACTGTATGAAGGTTTAATGATCACATTGAAAAATAGAGCTAGGTCGTTAATTCGTTGTTTGCTTGCAGGTACACATGGGGTGGACAAAAATATAGAAGCACCAAAATCACAACTCATTACTGTACCCAGTACATAGCAGGTACGATCGCTGGCATTCAAAACAGCTTCTTGTCGTCTCTGAATGGATAAATACAGATGCTGTGTGATTTTCAAGGGAATCTTATTGCAGCAAAGTAGTCACAAGTTGTAAGGTACCCCATACTTTCAAATCACATTTTATTTACTCATTTTCCAGATTTATATTTTATGTCGCGTTTGCAGATAATAGTGGCATTCAATGGACTCAGATAGTACTGCAGAATGCATAGCAGGAAGTAAGATTTCAGTTTCCACAATGTTTGAAGTAGACGCTGGAGCATCTGATGTTGCAGACCATGGGGTGAGGAGGCTGCGGCTAGCTGTGGTAAAAACAACTACATCAGCACACGATCCGTAGGGAAACCATAGCCATTCTTGCGCGAAACAAGTGATTCTGTTTAGTAAATGTTTACTAATAAAAGACACTTTTCCATAAGAGATATTAGAAGACTCCTGCTGGTCATAAGCACTTTCTTGCGAGAACATTAAGACGCGAGAAAGCGGTCGTTTCAATAAAGAAATGAACAATGTTTCGGATAACGAAGTTCTACGAACAGCTAGATGTTTCAGGATTGTAATTACGAGATTTAGACCGCGCGTCATAGTCGCCAGTCGTTGACAGGATACCTTCCGAACTGGTCCTGTCGTAAGACCATGCCCTCAAGAAATTGCTATTTTTGAATTAACGCATGATATAGTGTTTCATTATCATTAATTTACGGCGTTTTCGTAAGCAAACATATCATAAGGGCGCGCACGATCACTATTTCAAGTAATATAGCTTCCTGCATCATGAAGTAGAGATTACAGGATATAGAGCTGCGCTTTCCAGAAAATCCGATGACACTGGTACCGCTTACGCGAGGGACTCAACTACGAGTGCTTTGCGCCAAAACAGATAGGAATAAATCCTCTGTGGCGAGTGACTAAGATAATCCAAGGAAGGGTTGTCTTAATTGCCGAAAATCTGGGATGGGAAAGGAAGACCAGCCGTACTGTACGCCTCTTATGCCATCTTAGGCGAATTCTCTAACTAGACTGTGACACTTAAGAAGGTTTAGTAAAGTCGGGGGATGTTTCAAAATTCAGATAATGATGATAGAGGAAGGTATCAAACGAGCATCCCTCTCTGAAAGTAGACCAAGAGGCTCAATAATATTTAGATCTGATGACTGCGATAGCCAGGGGAGGTACGGCAATTCATCCTCGTACTCTCAATGCCCTGAACAATGCGGGCGGTGTCGTATTGGAACAAAGCATTGCCACTAGAGGACAGACATTGTTTCATGCGATGAACCTGATCAGCCAAAATAGTCGCACAATCCTTGGCAGTAATGCGATTTTCTAGGGTAACCATTGGGACTATGGATTACCACGATATGGTTGCTAAATCATCACTGAACGCCCACCATGTTTCACCCTCGCGACGTACAAATTGGAAACAGTCTGGAACAATACTCATCTGATCGAAGGACTTTCTTCCGTTGCTGCTTTCATAGCTTCAGCAGCAAATTTTCCTGTTATGAGCACTTGTATCACTGGAAAATAGTTTTAGAATCCAAGCTCGCCATATAAATCCTTAATTATGCGGAGCCATTGGTGCTGATTTGGTCCTGATAGGGTTCGTGATTGTGATATCCATTTCCGTAGCGACTTTTACAGCTGTCGTCCTCTTACTATTGGTCAAAGTCGTTTTCAGTGGCCATCTGTCACTATCACCCTACACACACTTTCATCCGCGAGAATTCCTACAGGTTAAAGTTTTGAGATGTGGAACGCAAGAGTAGTCTCTGCTGAGGCAAGCTAATGTGGGAGCTGATGGAAGCGGCTTTCGCGGTCAGCGACTCAACCACCCAAATAGGGATGGCCAACGACAAGTAATCGAGAGTTTTTCCTCAGCAAGTTGAGGGCCAGGCAGACCGGCTGCGATCATAGTCTGGTATACGTGACATGTGCAATGGCGGCTTTTGCTACAGTATGGAAGATTACTACATTCAAATATTAATTCTGTAATACTTCGGTGTTTCCTTGTAGAGCATCTTCAATCATATCAGCATACTCACAGCACTCGGGCGCACCTAATGGTAATGTTATCACGAAAACTACAGAAGTTTAGTGATCACCGTAAATAACTACTCCTATAGTAATAATTGAAAATTAATAGCTGCTGAACGCTTCAACAGCCCATTATAAACAAGATACTGGATGATTGTTTAGGACTCTATGATCCCTGAAAGTGACATATTTTTACATAATTTATTTATTGAATTATTATGCTTTTATACCCTTTTTACCGTGTAAACGCGTTATACCATCATATACTCCACAGTTACACAGCAAATAAAAGCAGTACGGAAATTTAAGGCCTACGCATAGGTTAAATGTTACATTTATCTACATTATTAACTGTTTCTGATTTGTTTCGTCAAGAATTAAACATGTCCATATTAAAAAACATTTGTAACTGTAAAACGGTATATTATCTGTAAGATTTAAGACTGAGCGATGAAAGACACAGCAGTTTAACAGACCAAATTTATATTTTCGTTTGTTTTAACGCGTATTCTTTTTTATTTATCATGAGTGCATATGCATTAGATCTGTGCCTAATTGCTTATTCTCTACTTGCATATGTAGAGCATTGTGTTTGGTCTCTATAAAACTGGGAGAAAATTAACTTTCAGCGACATGCCTATTTTTTAACACACCTATTTTGCAAATGGTCGCGCATTTTAAATATTTCAAGTACATAATGCCATTTAAGTTGGGGGGGGGGGGGGAGGGTGCATGAGCGGAGCGACGCTCGGGCATTCTGATTCATGGAGTCACTCATGGGAGAAAGGAAGCATTCGGGGAGATGGACATACTTCGTGTCGAGCCGGGAAACGATTCGGAAGTCAAGGTTGGTGCAGACAAGTCTTCAGGTAACACGCGGTGTAGCTGTTAGTCGGATGAAGTGTAGGTTTCAAGCCGCAAACGGCCGCACGAATGCTTGAGCATTCGTTAGTACTTATAAAATCTCTTGAAAAAGCTGGAGTTAAACTCTAAGAGCTGGCTAGAAGCTTAACGTTTTGTGAGCATTAGATGATGTCCTAGACTGAACTTAAA
The DNA here is from genome assembly GCF_023864275.1 of Schistocerca cancellata. Lineage (NCBI taxonomy): Eukaryota > Metazoa > Arthropoda > Insecta > Orthoptera > Acrididae > Schistocerca > Schistocerca cancellata. The sequence goes on along the minus strand of NC_064630.1, from coordinate 312,153,913 downwards.
ATTATATAGGTTGTTCTTTAAGAATTCATGCTGGATAGCGAACGAGCATCTTCTCGCGAATATGCCTCTGTTGATACGGTGGTAGCCGTGAAATGATTCGAAGTATTTACGAGTTGGCGAGGAGGCTGTGGCTAGTTGAACCCTGTTTTTCACGTACCATTAATGTTTAGATAGCATTTTAGCGTACTGCTACCAGTCTAATTGCGCATATACGCAAGATTAACTCCATTTGGAAACCAATATTATTTTATCTCTTGTTTCCATAATATCTTGAAGGACCACATTCACAACAGTTTCCACGTTTGACTCTGAATAAATCAGTTCATTCAATTTATACGATCAGGTGTAGTCTACAACAAATATTTATTAGCATAAAATCTTTTTATCAATTATTATTCTTATTCAGCTTTACTGCAAACTTGTTTTGACTTCATAATTCACATTACATGGCAGTGCTTAGACAGACTGCAGGGTCACAAGTTTAATTTTGCAGGGGTGTTAGCTGCTGGGCGTGAGAGAAGAGTGTGCGGCTCGACCCCACTAGCTATATCGAGCCATAACTGCAGATGCAGCCACACATTGCAGTGTGCTCCACATAAAAGAACGTCGCAAATACTTTTATCGTTTAGGATTTTGATTAAATGAGAATTCCTTGGCACGCAACACGTTGTGCCTTTCCGGATGATGTTTTCCCGCTATCCCTGTATGCGGTATAAATATTCCATATAGTGTCTCTTAGAGACACCAACACTCCTTCTAATTTGGTTTTTGAAGTACCCACCATACGATCACCAACAGTTAGCCCACATTCGAATTCACTTAATTCGAACGTAATGCATTCGAAACTACACAGAACACTTTTCTGAGTACCAATGACCCTTACTACGTGTTGCTGACATTTCATAGAGGCCGTTCGGGGTTAACTACGATAGCGCAACCTATAGACTAGGCTAGCATTGCGTTTACATCCTGACAAGCATTCCTCGCGGCATTTCTATATCTTTGTCCTACTTCCGCATGTCTAAAAGTTGCTAAGGTTTTCGTGGTCACTTGTTCAATTGCCTTTTGGCTTCTGTATCGGTTTCTTCGGCCGACGTTTGCTCGATTGTCTTTCTGACGTTTCGGCAGCAGGAATGATTGGCATTGCTGGTGATGGACAGGAGTCGAACGCCCCACCGCAGATTATACGTACGTGGCGCGCAACTTGCAAAGGCTTTTCTATGGCCATTAACGCTGCCAGTTGGCAGTTGATGTGCTGACATCACAGTTCCAGATAGTCTGCGTAATCCAGTTGTGTTGACCACTGTTGCAGCGTATACAGGGTGGTGATCGTGACGTCACCAAATATCTCACGAAATAAGCGTCAAACAAAAAAACTACAAAGAACGAAACTTGTCTAGCTTGAAGGGGGAAACCAGATGGCGCTATGGTTGGCCCGCTAGATGGTGCTGTCATAAGTCAAACGGATATCAACTGCGTTTTTTTTAAAATAGGAAACCCCATTTTTCATTACATATTCGTGTAGAACGTAAAGAAATATGAATACTTTAGTTGGACCACTTTTTTCGCTTTGGGATAGATGGCGCTGTTATAGTCACAAACATAATTATCCTGCAATTTCATACGAACAGTTGGTAACAGGTGTTTTTTTTTAAGTTAAAGTACAGAACGTAGGTACGTTTGAACATTTTATTTCGGTTGTTCCAATGTGATACATGTACCTTTCTGAACTTATCATTTCTGAGAACGCATGCTCTTACAGCTTGATTACCTGTAAATACCACATTAATGCAATAAATGCTCAAAATGATGTCTGTCAACATCAGTGCATTTGGCAATACGTGTAACGACATTCCTCTCAACAGCGAGTAGTTCGCCTTCCGTAATGTTCGCACATGCATTCAAAATGCGCTGACGCATGTTGTCAGGCGTTGTCGGTGGGTCACGATAGCAAATATCCTTGAACTTTCCCCACAGAAAGAAATCCGGGGATGGCAGTTCCGGAGAACTTGCGGGCTATGGTATGGTGCTTCGACGACCAATCCACCTGTCATGAAATATGCTATTCAATACCGCTTCAACCTCACGCGAGCTATGTGCTGGACTTCCATCATTTTGGAAGTACATTGCCATTCTGTCAAGCAGTGAAACATCTTGTAGTGCCATCGGTAGAACATTACGTAGGAAATCAGCATACATTGCACCATTTAGATTGCCACCGATAAAATGGCGGTCAATTATCCTTCCTCCCATAATGCCGCACCATACATTAACCCACCAAAGTCGCAGATGTTCCACTTGTCACAGCCATCGTGGATTTTCCGTTACCCAATAGTGCATATTATGCCGGTTTACTTACCGCTGTTCCGCTGTTGGTGAATGATGATTCGTCACTAAATAGAACACGTGTAAAAAAACTGTCATCGTCAGCATTCTCAACACCGACGTTTTTTAGATTCCCGATTCTCGCGCAGTTTGTCTGGTACTGATGTGCGGATTAGCCGCAACAGCAGCTAAAACACCTACTTGGGTATCATCATTTGTTGCAGGTCGTGGTTGACTTTTCACATGTGCTGAACACTTCCCATTTCCTTAAATAACGTAACTATCCGGCGAACGGTCCGGACACTTGGATGATGTCGTCCAGGATACCGATCAGCATTCATAGCACACGCCCGTTGGGCATTTTGATCACAATAGCCATACATCAACACGATATCGACGATTTCCGCAATTGGTAAACGGTCCATTTTAACACAGGTAATGTATCACGAAACAAATGCCGTCCGCACTGGCCGAATGTTACGTGATACCACGTACTTATACTTTACTGACTATTACAGCGCCATCTATCACAAAGCGTAAAAAGTGGTCCAATTAAAATATTCATATTTCTGTACGTATTACACGAATATTATTATTTAAAAAAATGCTGTTGATATCCGTTTGACCTATGACAGCGCCATCTAGCGGGCCAACCATAGCGCCATCTGGTTTCCCCCTTCAAGCTAAACCAGTTTCGTTTTTTGTACTTTTTTCGATGTTTATTTCGTGAGATATTTGGCCCGGTCACTATCAATGGACCACCCTGTATATGGGTCGTGATAATCCCTTGAGCATCAACTAAGGCCTAAAGATGGCGCATTTCAGCACCGAAACTGGTAGTTACGCGATAAATAAGATCGTAAGGACAACTGTAGGCGTTTAATTTTCTTGCACTGACTCTGAAATGTAGTGATACGGAACAGTTCTCGAGATTAGGTGGCTAGTCGAGTAACTAACAGGAAAACACTAAAGTGAATCGGGGAGAAAAGAAGGGATCGGTTAATAGGATGCATCCTAAGATACTTACCTACTACATTCAAATGTATGCGTAAACTGTTTTTGTCATGTCACATGTTTTCAATAATCGTCTGACATGTGCACTGCGGTAATAGTTCACACTATCTCAGTGGCTAACATTTCAGGGGTAAGTGGTGAAACGATATTATCTCTAACTGTCATTCTTCGTTATGAGAAGCATTTCATGGTATATAATTAGTGAAATTGGATGTAAGTAGGAACTGAATTTACGACAATCTATTTGCTGACATGTAAGCCACGAAAGAAAACTAGCTGTTAATATGCTTGCAGACGACTTCTAACCTCCCCCTCACTTATCGACCTTAATGACAGTGAAAAATTAAACCGCGTGTACCTATTGGAAATTTGGGAAAAGCAATCGTCACCGAAGTTAATTTGTCGGTAAAGAGGGACGAAAGGGTTACATCTAAATGAAAGGAAAAATGCAAATGAAACTGGTGGAAATTAATTTTGAAAGTAAATGTGCGGCCGTTACGTTAACAATTAACTAGCGGTAATTAGATATTTCAGATTTGGGGGAAATTACAGTCGCCAGTCCTATGGACAATTACTATAGTAACTGAAAAAGAAAGATTATTACACATATAATTAGCACTAGAAGCGTGGCAACTGAAGGTTGACACGTGTAGTGTGAAAACTGAAAGTTTGTCACAAGTAATAAATTTCGCTATACTCTGACTTAATTTAGCAAAAGCATTAATAAAACCGGAAAATTGAAAGTTAATTTAGTGACTGAAGTTAATAGTGAGCTTTCTTCCTGAAGCACATCGAAATTCAGTAAAATACGGTTAGTCTTGGACTACCTCAACAACCATTTCAAAAGCTACTTGAATCTACGCAATTTAGAAATAAGAGATTTAACTTTGAACTTGAATTAAATTATTCTGAACAGTTAACAATAGTAAAATTTAGTACGTACCAAGCTGAGCTGCAGTCACAGGTAAGCTAAAATACGGCAACAAAACTCGCACTCTTAATTTGTGCTTGTGTAATCTAAATATTGTAGCCAGCTATGAATACCTTAACTGAACTTTGAAATTAAGGAGTGAAATCGAATGATGCTGGTGTTTGAATTTCAACGACACTCAGGTTCATTCCGGAAAAGGAATGGACCCTGCTTGGTAATGCAATTGGGACCATGAGCAACAAACGTTCATGCTAAGTTGCTGTAATTTTGTGATGCAACGATTTTAAAAGTTTGAAAAACTGAGGTTTGCCATACAGTTCTAAAACTTTACGTGCTTCCAGTTTTCCTTGTTGGTTGATTGAAGGTTTGAAGCCGTCGATCGAGGAGGTGACGACAGTCACTCATTGTCGGCCGTCGCTGTTGCAGAAGCTGGATGTTGGCGCGCCTTCTTCTCGACACGGTCACCAGACGAAACGGGCTCTTGATGTGCGCCAGCCAATGCTTCTCGTCCGCGACACCATGTCAGAAACTATCATCGCAAGTAGAGCGCCATTACATGCTGCCAAACCCCGAAAGCGCGGCAACTCGCGGGAGCTTCACACAACACACCTGCTCCACTGCACCACCCCAGCCAGACTCCCCTCTGCCCGCACTCCACGTGACAGAGTTAACACTACCAAAGATATTCAACACTTTGGTTCTCCACACGACCTATCGATGTATTCGTTCGATAGCATAGTTTTCCCTAGGCCAGACCCAGCGTATAATTACAAATAATATTCACAAAACAAACCAACATAAATGCATAAATATATATATATACAAACAGTAAAACAATTACAATATATAAAGAGACAGAAATGTCATATCTTGAGGTAACAAAACAAGGAAAAAAAATTATAGTACAATAGATGGAAATAGGAGGATATGCATTTCTGGCGTTACAGACTTCCCCATCATATTATACATTATAATGTAGTAAATGTTACTGTGAATTGAACTCATCGTCATTTATGTTAGAAGACATCAGAAGAGTAAATCCACGGATCACATATGCTGAGGGAACGCAAAACCAGCTCTGAACATGAGTGCCTCAAAGGCCATCGGTAAATATTCATACCATTACTAACTTGTTCATTGATTCTCAAGAACACCACTAAATTTAAAAATTATGTTCACACTCATCAGAGAAACAGTTGGAAATATATTAATGTCGATAAAGGCCAGTGGTACATTCTAATACAAGAAAGCTACCCAAATGATGGAATGTCGATGGAACGGAAATCGTTAGTTGTGATGTACATGTAGAGACAAATAAATGATTAGAATTTCAGGAAAATTGGATGATTTATTCAAGAGAGAGAGCTTCACAGATTGAACTTGTCAGTAACGGGAAGTTCCTCCTCTGGCCCTTATGCAGGCAGTTATTCGGCTTGGCATTTATTGACAAAGTTGGTGGATGTCCTCCTGAGGGATATCGTGAAACATTCTTCCAAATGACGCTCTACATCGTCAGAATACCGAAATGTTAGAAGGGTCCTTCCCATAATGTTACAAGCGTTTTGAATGGGGGAGAAAATCGGGGAACATTGCTGGTTAAGGTAGGGTCTGGTATGCGCGAAGACAAGTAGCAGAAACTCTAGCCACCTGCGGGCGGAGGTGCTGGCATTATCTTGCTGAAACGTAAGCCCAGGATGGCTTCCCATGGATGTCAACAAAGCGGGGAGTAGAGTATTGTCAACGTACCGCGTTGCTGTAGTGGTGCCACGGATGTCACCAAAAGGGATCCTGCTGTGACACGAAACAGCACCACAGACTATCATTCACGGTTGTCGGGCCGTATGGGGGTCGACAGTCAGCTCTGTATTCCATCGCTGCACAGGGGTGTCCAGGCAAGTCTTCGGGCTGGAACCTCATTGACTGGAGAAGAAGTGACTTCAGTGATGAGTCCCGCTTCGAACACAGCAAACACGTGTTTGAAGTCGTCACGAAGAGCGGTGGGATACAAACCTGACTGTCGCCAGCCCTGCAGTCCGACAGTGATGGTTTAGGGTACCATTTAAGCTCACAGCAGGACCCCTTTTTGCTGTCATTTGTGGACCCTTAAATTACAGCAGTACATCCAATATATTATACGTTCCATTGTATTGTCCTTCCTGGGACGCCATCGTGGGTTTACATTTCCGAAAGATAATACCAGCCAGCACAGGGCGAAAGTTGATACAGCTTGTCTTTGCCCTCGCCAGAGCCTATCTTGGCCAGAATGGTCACCGGATTAGTCCTCACTTGAGATCGTTTTGAGCATTATGGGCAAGACCTCCCACCAGCTCGGAATTTTGACAATCTTACGCGCTAATTGGACAGAATTTGGCACGACATCCGGAACGTATTGAAAGCCTATATAATTTCTTGCCGTGATGCGAATAATGACTATATAAGTTTATTTGGTATCTGAGATATATGTAGATCTTATTTTGATATCGATGTATCAAAATCCCGATGCAGGGAAACACAATTATCTGAAAATTCAATTCTAAAAGGAAATACATGAATTAATGCTCCCTCCACTACATGGCAAGTCAGCCTGCAAACCTGACTGTCGCCAGCCCTGCAGTCCGACAGTGATGGTTTAGGGTATCATTTAAGTTCACAGCAGGACCCCTTTTTGCTGTCATTTGTGGACCCTTAAATTACAGCAGTACATCCAATATATTATACGTTCCATTGTATTGTCCTTCCTGGGACGCCATCGTGGGTTTACATTTCCGAAAGATAATACCAGCCAGCACAGGGCGAAAGTTGATACAGCTTGTCTTTGCCCTCGCCAGAGCCTATCTTGGCCAGAATGGTCACCGGATTAGTCCTCACTTGAGATCGTTTTGAGCATTATGGGCAAGACCTCCCACCAGCTCGGAATTTTGACAATCTTACGCGCTAATTGGACAGAATTTGGCACGACATCCGGAACGTATTGAAAGCCTATATAATTTCTTGCCGTGATGCGAATAATGACTATATAAGTTTATTTGGTATCTGAGATATATGTAGATCTTATTTTGATATCGATGTATCAAAATCCCGATGCAGGGAAACACAATTATCTGAAAATTCAATTTTAAAAGGAAATACATGAATTAATGCTCCCTCCACTACATGGCAAGTCAGCTTCTAACCTTTTCAAACCAAGCACAGCGCCAGACTGTGAAACACACACTGTTGCTACTCCCTTCAAATGGAGTAACCTCTCTGACCAATGTCTCTGGTCTCAGTCACAGTCTTACGAAGAATATATCGATATTACAGGGAAAACTTACCAAGTCAGCAACTTCATTCACATTTATGGCCAGAACTTCCTGAAAATCATCATGGCAAATAGGAGACACCTTCGAAACGTATGTAGAAACTTGAGAAAACATTAATTATAATCATGTAGTATTGTTCTCTTGCTCTGTATCTCTAATACTGTCGGTGGATCTGAGCCGCGAGGTGGTCTCTTGGCGGATGGTATGCAAAAGCCTTCATGCGAGTATCGGAAACATTACTACAGATAACGGCAGCATAATCTAGACCATCACCTCGTAGAGACTGATGAATGAGGAAGGTGGTAGCATTGCTGTATCCTTGATTATATAGTGAGGCACTCGGCAAAGTTGGAGTGCTTTTGCCCTGCACTTCGCTCACGTGCCGGATCCACGTCAATCCACACGCTGTCTTGCTCCAGGTGAGGGAGCTGTCTCATATGTGAAATGGAACAGCACTCTCTCCCCCCAGTCGGCCATTTTTTTCTTCATGTAATCACGAGGATGGGCCACGTGGTCTGAACGTTGCATAGTTGTGGTGCTAAGCTTAGCCGCACTCTCCTCTTCGTAAAACTCCACTACAATTTCAAATCTCATCAGCCGATTTAATACACTAAAATGAAACGAACAATGGTGATGAAATACATTAAACACAAATTGTATCAGTCGATAAAGCAACATCTGGGATATAATATTTATTCACTGATGAATATTTATATCACACGGAGGTTCGAATACTTGTCTCTACATTACCTCCTGTCTTAAGGGGAAGACGTACTGAGTTCTACCCGACGATTATCGCTGATTTTATTGGGTTCACTAACCCTGCAGTGTTCATCTTTAGAACTGCTCACTGAATCAGCTGCGGGTAAACTGTGTACATCGTGTAGTTTTATTTACAAATATATGACTATAATATTATGGCTAATTAATCGTCAATATCACTGATATTCATCAACAGTCGTATTTGATTATTGATAAGTTATTTTATTTTATTTTGAAGGCTACCAGTTTCGGCATTCCGATATGCCATCTTAAGGCCCCATATAAACGAAAGTGGCTCCAAATAAACGATAATGTCATGTAGTGCCACAGATCTCTCGATGTCGTGAAATCAATCGGTCCCTTAGTGCTTTATTCGAAGACTTGATAGCAACTGAGCACACCTGCAGGTGTATATTATCGTTTATTTGGAGAGATGCAAATGGGACCTGAAGATGGCATAGTGGAATGCCGAAACTGGGAGCCTTCAAAATAAAATATGAGTGCACGGCTATTGGAGAATTTCATTGATATTCACAATTACTTAACTAGCCGATGTCCCCTGTCCGTGGTAGATCAACAGAGATTATGGCTAATTAGTCCTACGTGTCAAATAAAGCAGTCACGATGTTCCTATGGAGACTTCTTTAAGACGCAATATTGTCGGAGATGGCTTGTGCCGACAGTCACACGCTTGCAGTCCGGTGAGAAACGCTGCTTTATTGTGAAACACAACTGGCTCTCGCAAGGAGCAATGAGTGCTATCGACAAGGGATCTCAATCTGACTCTGTATTTCAAGATTTCCAGAAGGATTGTTGACATCGTTCCTCACAAGCAACCTCTAATCAGGCGGCGTACCTGTGAAGTATCGTCCGTCCCAATCGTGCTGCTGGACTCATCATTTCTTCTCAAAACATCCGTAGTTCGAAATGATTGTCGAAAAATCATCTAGTGACCGACTCAGTCGTGGCTCAGGCTAAGTAGCTTGATGTGGTACTCAGTTAATCCCAATTTTTATAGTTACTCTCGTAATTTAATTTTGACCTCGCGAATGTCTGACTACCGAATTAAAAGCGTATGTAGTGTTATTGGTGTGTTGTAAGTGTACGAGTCTTATCTTGAATGCGCTAATTAGCCACAAGCAAGATATAATAAATTTATTTTGATGTAACCATTACCATCGTTCGATGCCTCTTACTGACTTTCGAGCTGAGACCCCACTCGCTGCGTTCTGCGAGCACTATAAATCTACTGTGTAACTGATTAACTTTGAGTTTAATAAACATAATTGTAAGTTTCGGGGCAGCATCATAACGCCCAGTTTTGCAAGAGTAAGTAATAGAAAAACATTTCTCCCACAGACGTAAACGTACAAAAGTTTCTGAAGGTGTGTCGGAGTAATAACTTATGATTTTTGAAGCATGTTTTAGAGCTTGAGCGAAAATTTACCTTACATGGAATAAACAGTATTATGACATACTCTACCTAATGACCAAGAAGCACGTACAACCAAGCCATCAAATTTCTTTCTATACTACTCTGTATGAGGTAGAAACATAGTCTGGTTTCTCAATAATTTAACGGTTGTATAATTTGCGACCGTGTTAAAGATAATTTAATCTCTCTTCTTCCCATGTAGCACAATCTTCTCGGAAAGAAAAGGAAGCAAACGTAAGAGAATGAGCCCGATAATAAACTGAACTGCGAGTTGCATACATGTTATTAATAATATTGAGACACTCGACGGTCAGCGTTACTGTTAAAGATGAAATATAGAATTCCAGAACCGTTTCGGATGTTGGGTCCACTCTTTGACCTGTTGCCCCTTGACGTTCGTCTCCGTATCATCGACGGTGTAAAACTCGTTTCAAAACACTTCTTGGATAGTTGAAGTCATTCTGATGTCACCTGCAATATCGACAACAAAACGATCGATTATCGCTTATGACAAGGAAGAATACGAATGTTATTGCTCTTCGTTTCACTCGTAGCAATTTAAGCATTCCTCTTAGGTTCCTGCCTAACCATACGCTCGGAACTCGTTACATATTCGGAAACAAAAAGAGGCCAATATTTGTGACGAGAAAGAATATGAATTTTAGTGCAGCTCGTTTTAGTCACAGAATGCAAAGTCATACACACAGAAATCGCCGCTTCGTAAATAAACAGGGAAATATCCTTGACGGCGAAGAATATGAACGTTATTGCTACTCGATTCCATCGAAGCAATTTAAGCAACTCTCTTACGGTCCTACCCAACCACTTACTCGGAAGTTTGCATTTATTTGGAAATAAGGAGCCAAATGTTTGTTAGAAGGAAGAGTACGAATTTTATTGCTGTTCGTTTCAGTCCCAGCGAATTAAGCTGCCCTATTAGGTTCTTGATTAACAACACACTCGGAAAATGCTAAATATTTAATCATTCGTTCCTAGTCATCAGGAAATTACGAATATTGCACAACATATTTGTATTACATTCGTAAGAAAGGCCTAGAATGTGTTAACAACACTATCATAAAAAATTAAAGAAATGCTTGTGGCGAACACACATCTTTTGGGTGAAAAATCCAGGACGTTATCCCTTACGCTAGCACTTAGGCCTACTAATGTGACATTTGTCTCTTGTCTTGGTTTTCTTTCTTCTCTTGAATTTTTATATCATTGATGTCTTATTGGCATTTACTGATAATGGTGACGTGTTTGTGATAAATTTTCAGTAATTCGTTACTTTCAAACGCAAACTGCAAATTGTAACGGAAGTGTATTTCATCCTTAACTTGTAAATTGTTGACGATAACAACTCACTGCTGATAGAGCACTCGTATATGAACACACTGACCGTCGGTAAATTATTATGTGACATTTAATTATAGAAACAACTATAATACATCATTCCAACAATGACGAATTTTTATAAATCTTCGATACGCGTGCATGATGTAAGAGATCCCAGTGGACGACAAGGAAAGTTGATAGCAGTTCCTGCGATCGTCGATATTGTGCATGACGTTAGGGAAGTAGTGTGAAACGAATGTTACCCCATCAGCGGACGGTCATTTAGTTGTTCTTTTGATGTTTCACCAACACTGCCAAAGATTCACCGTTCGCTGGACGAGGTCATCAGCAGTGGACGATGTATTTTTCACCTTTCAATCATATGCCATAAATCCAAATTGATGTTGTCTTTAATGATCATACTGTCGACAGTACGTTAAATTCTAATCTTCCCTTTTTCTTTTCTGACTTCATCCTTTATATGGTACTTGCGCATGTAAAGTGCACAGAAAATGACAGGCTGATCCAGCCAATAGCGGTGAATGAAGGACATAATTGAAATTAGAGTCTCAGTGGTACACAGACGTATTGTAATATGTTAAATAGTTTGGTACTGAAGGGAACAGGAGAACTAATCCTATACTAGAGCAAAATGTGTGCCTTACATTACACCAGAATCAACTTGTAGTGTGCTTGAATTTGGGTTAAAAATCATCAGCCACTGATAATGCGGTCGATATCGAACACTGAATGTAGAAACCTTTGGCTCATGAGAACTGTATTGCGAAATATAGGGATTGTTATGATGATTTAGGGGTGGGAAGGGCAGCAAGAAAGACGGTGTTGTCAGTACACTGGTCAGCATATTCAGGAGGGGAACGTGTGGGATGTCGTCCTTCAATAGCAGAGGATGAATAATCTGAAGGCAGTTACTTGGTGACCATATGCAGTTGAGTAGAGTATGTTGCAGCATGGTTTTTTTATTGTTCCACAAGACAGGTGGTCAGTCATAAGACAGGGAATTTATTGCGATATTACGATATTGGCAGGAATTGGTATGGAAAAGATTGTATGGGAACTTTATTGTGGGGGGGGGGGGGGGCGGAGGCAAAGTAGTGGAGGCAGTATTTGGTGTTCTAGATGTGTGACGAAGTGAGGTTCTACTTAAAGACTGATGAGTCATAATAGACTGTCACTAGGATGTTTGCCTTACAAAGAGAAGGGTTTTACAGGTCATCTATCGTTCTGATAGAAACATTTGTAGAGGATGGTTATAGAGGTTGATACACAACATGATGGTGCGCGTCTCGACTGAGGGGAGGTGGTCGTAGATAACTGGCCCAGCGAGGTGACAAGTATTAACATCGCTGGCCAGGGACCATGTTCGTGCGGAAAACCACTGACAAAGTGGACGCCGGATCAGTGATGCCAGAGGATGTCACAGAGGTTTACTGATGTTAAGATTGTACCTGATAGCTAGCGCTGGCTGCTGCCAGAGAATACCACTATTTCATTATCGCATCAGTACAGTTAGGACTACTTCACCACAATAGGTGTTATTTAATAGATGAAAACGCCGTCAGACAGGGAAAAAAATGTTTTAAGTTGTTTATAAATGGAGGATCTATCATTGGATAATAAATGATTGAATCGCGCAAACAGAAAAGAGCACACTAAACATTTACTTTGAAAGTTAATAATTTTCACAGTAACAAAGGGGCGGCTGTAATCAATTTGTCATTCGATGATGCACTTCACGAGACAGCGAGGATGTATATGAAAAGGCTGATCAGTATAGAAAATTCAAGCTTTATGTAACGTAACTTTAATTATATTTAAGTAACTTATTTTAGAATAAAGTAACAACAAATCGCAATAGGAAATTTAAAGTACCATATAGAATGGGAATATTAAAGATGGTGTATACATGGTATAATTAACTTAAATATTAAAATCCATTCATATGAGGGGCAAATGGTCATCAGTAGTGGAAAGAGCGGGAAAAATTCTTGGGAAATGAGTTGGTTCAAACTTCGCTCTAATGATTCTTTTTCTTTTCTAGTGACTTACAATAAGAGAAACGTAATAAATGATTGCTGCAGTCGAACAATAAATGAAAACACCGCCGCGTGCTGTGTCGGTGGAGCGGCTCTGAAAGCGGAGCACTGGGGTGTCAGCGTTTTTAATGCTGGTTGCAGGACGTAGTTTTGTCTTAACTTTTCTCTACTTGATAAGCAAAGTACGGGATCTGGAAGGGCAGTATACAGGTATACAAGGACTGAGTCCGCAGAATGAACGAAAACGTGTGACCCTGACTTGGATTTGAGTCGTAAAGTTTAGTAGAAGTTACGGAGACTTTTCCTGGGAGACTGGAATGACGCAGCCTTGAACTCTGCACAATTTGCAGCGGAAGCTCATGTTTCGGACAAGTAAAATTTTCGTGCAGTGGCATAGAACTTAGCGATTTGCAATGAACGGACGTAACTGTGTAAACTGTTACATGGTGCTTGTATTCGGCTTTTCGGAGCGTAAATCTGTGAAACTGACTGAAAAAAAATAAACAAAAAAAAACGGAACTTAAATCAGAAATTTAACCTTACTCTATCACAGTCATGTGTTATGCTTGATACTCATTTCACCACTCTGTGCAACAGATCGCCGACATTCATTGCCACATTTTCTTAATGAAACGAGACATCAAACAAATTCTCCTGTACAGCCTTGAGATGTTAATTACCCATTTCACATATTTTAATAATAAATGGTGTTCAAAGCAGAAACTTTGAACTTGAGTGGAACACAGTGTGACCGGATGTGGTACTCCCTGAGACGACCAAAAACCAAATAATATAGCGACCAAACATCGTTCCCGTTTCCTTGAGGTCCCAAGGTTTCTAGCGATTCTGAGAAAGAGGAAAGGTATTCAGATTCGTAGTTCTACAGCAAGAGGTTATAACAGTGGTCCTAGTAGTAGTTTTGCAGTTCTGGTTTTTATATCACATTATGTGTTTGGAAATCTAGTCGAAGCGCGCAATTAATGTTAGCAATATATTCAAGATACTGACGGAAAGACGGTTGCCTCCTGGCAGTATGTGAATGTTTTACAATAGGTGTTCCAACAGACAGTTCTACAAAGTGTTCCACAATTCATGTCACAGGTGTTGTAGAGGGGATTTGGTAGATGAAGTTTTACATAGGAGCCCGTCTCCGGCAATGACATCCAATGACGCTAGAGAGCGTCAAAGTTAGAAGCGGCAGCATCTGTAAATGTATGTGTACACTGATCAGTCAGGTCATTATGACCACCACCCGCCCAGGTGACAACGCGGCAGCAGCATCACATGGCGAGGAATGACTGCTAGTCAGACACATGCATGGTGCATGTAACATCTCTGAGCGTGCTGTCCTTGTGTAGATTAGATTAGATTAGATTTACTTTCATTCCAATGGTTCCATAGTGAGGAGGTCCTGCAGGGTGTAGAACATGTCAGAAAAAACAGTAATGCATGACAAATATTTACAACTCAAACAAGTAAACTAATGTATCATTCCATAGATCCTAAGTGGAATGATCGACATTTTTTTGATGAACACTATATGAAAGAATCATCTTACAAACACTAATGCACTGAATTTAAAATTAAAAAGTTTTATTTATTTATCGACACACACACACACACACACACACACACACACACACAAATCAGTTGGTACTACTGAGAAATTCATCAATGGATTAGAAGGAGCTGGCCACCAATAAGTCCTTTAGGCTTCTCTTAAACTGAATTTCATTGGTTTTTATGGCTGCTGGCAAGTTATTGAAAATGTGTGTTCCTGAATAATGCACACCTTTTTGTACAATAGTAAGTGACTTTAAATCCTTGTGAAGATTATTCTTATTTCTAGAATTGATTCAATGAATTGAGCTGCTGGTTTGAAAAAGTGATATATTTTAATGACAAATTTCATTAAGGAATAACTATATTGGGAAGCAGTAGTTAGTATCCCAAGTTCCCTAAACAGGCTTCTGCAGGATGTTCTTGAGTTCACACCACATATAACTCTTACCGCACGTTTTTGTGCCCGGAAAACTTTAGCTTGGCTTGATGAATTACACCAAAATATAATCCCATATGACATTATGGAATGAAAGTAAGCATAGTATGCCAGCTTTTTCATTTTTGTATCCCCTATGTCTGACACAATTCAAGAGCCAGTAGGGAATAATAAGAATGTACGACCAAGAAAGAAGTGTTCATATTAAAAAGGGTACAATATAGGGATGTAGTCTTTCGCCTCTATCATTCACTCTGTACATCGAAGAAGCAATGATGGAAATAAAAGAAAGGTTCAGAAGTGGAATTAAAATTCAAGGTGAAAGGATATCAATGATACGATCCGCTGATGACATTGCTGTCCTGAGTGAAAATGAAGAAGAATTACTTTATCTGTTGAGTGGAATGAACAGTCTAATGTCTACAGAATATGGACTGAGAGTAAATCGAAGAAAGACGAAAGTAATAAGGACTAGAAGAAATGACAACAGTGAGAAACTTAGCATCAGGACTGATGGTCACGAAGTAGATGAAGCTAAGGAATTCTGCTACCTAGGAAATAAACCAATAACGGATGGAGCACGTAAGACATAAAGGCAGACTAGCACTGGGAAAAATGGCATTTCTGGCCAAGAGAAGTCTACTAGTATCGTCAATAGGCCTTAATTTGAGGAAGACATTACTGTTGATGTACTTTTGGAGCACATCATTGTATGTTGCTGAAACATGGACTGTGAGGAAAACGGAACAGAAGAGAATCGAAGCACATGAGATGTGGTGCTATAGATGAATGCTGAAAATTACGTGGACTGATACGGTGAGGAATGAGGATATTTGCGCAGAATTGGAGAGTAAAGGAATATATGGAAAAAACAGACAAGGAGAAGGGACAGGATGATAGAACATCTGTTACGACATCAGGGAATGACTTCAGTGGTATGAGGCAGCTGTAGAAGGCAAAATCTGTGGAGGAAAACAGAGCTTGGAATACATCCAGCAAATAATTAAGGACGTAGGTTGCAAGTGCTTCTCTGAGATGAAGTGGTGGCATAGGGGTGGAATTTGGAATTCGTGGCGGCCACATGAAACCAGTCAGAAGACTGATGACCCACAAAAAGACCGTTCTTGTTAAAATTGTAGGTTACGCAACTTTCAGAAGTGACAGTGTAGACCAAACCAAGGAAAAAAGGTCCAGTACTTATGGGCCCTGAAGTTCATATCTGAGGAGGTACGGCACTTGTTTCTCTTCGCTACTGTGGGACGTACCTCCACTTGTGAACAAGTACTCATAGCTGTTAGCGTATGTATTTTAGAGCCCGTGTTTGCTAGACATTTTTCTTTAACTTGGTCCGCACTGCCAGACCTGAAAGTAGCACACACTAAAATCTTAGCAAGAACAGTAACGGTACATGTAGTCCACTGTCAGGGGGACTAGAACGGTTTTCGTCCGCAGCTCGTGGTCGTGCGGTAGCGTTCTCGCTTCCCACGCCCGGGTTCCCGGGTTAGATTCCCGGCGGGGTCAGGGATTTTCTCTGCCTCGTGATGACTGGGTGTTGTGTGATGTCCTTAGGTTAGTTAGGTTTAAGTAGTTCTAAGTTCTAGGGGACTGATGACCATAGATGTTAATTCCCATAGTGCTCAGAGCCATTTGAACCCTTTTAGAACGGTTTTCGCTTACAACTTTCGACTCAGTCGTTTCCGGTACAGGGAACAGTAACTCAAATTGGAACATTTATCCTTCTCCATCATCCTAGAAAGCTCATAACATGTTCAAAAATGCTTCAAATGGCTCTGAGCACTATTGGACTCAACACCTGAGGTCATCAGTCCCCTAGAACTTAGAACTACTTAAACCTAACTAACCTAAGGACATCACACACATCCAAGCCCAAGGCAGGATTCGAACCTGCGACCGTAGCGGTCGTGCGGTTCCAGACTGAAGCGCCTAGAACCGCTCGGCCACTACGGCCGGCTGTAACATGATCACGGGATCACACTCTATATACAGGTGTCTATTTTACGACGAAAAAATTGTTTGTCTCGGGGAGGGACGTCGAACGATACTACTCTCGTCCCGCCACAGCAACACCATGCGTGGGTGGTTGGGGACAATTTTGAAATCTTCAATGGGAAACCCAGGTTTGTATTGGAATTACGATTCTGTGGCTAAATCTCCATAGATTTGTTTGAAACACTCTCTTCGTTTCGCCACAGATAGCACTATAATCGGAGGAATATAAATAGGCACACAGTCCTAATTCGCGACGTGTTTCTGAATGGCCCTTGAATATCCATCGACAAGTCGAACCCCGCATCTGCGCTGCGAGGGTACGAGAGGCCAGTATTTCAAACTTCTTATTGGAAACCCTATTTGCAGCATTTTATTCCTCCAGCATAGCTATAATGGCCGCTGTGGCCTCATAGCGAACTGAGTCGTATCGGAACAGTCAGTATATTGCCACCGGACATTGCAAAAGTTGCGCACTGTTGATCGCTTGCCTACCTGCTTATCATTTGGAGAACAGATGGGCAAGTGGGCGATGGATGTTGCAATCACAGAAGTAAACGTTGAAATGATCCTGATTGCAGAGAATGTAAGAGAAATGTTAAGGCTGCTGTTGCCTAGTAGCCTAGCGTTTTCCAGGGAAAGCTCACTCTATTTCGTTCTTTTATAAGGTTGTGAACGCCTTTACATTGATAAGCCAAAATATTATGACCACTGCCCACCGTGACGTTGGATGCCACCTGGTGGCGTTGCGGGGAGTGACGCAATGACAGAAGTATGTAAGTGGAGCAGACATGGGCAGGGGATCTTCCTAGCATAAATGTGGGCTGAAAATTGCGGAAATCCAATGAGATAAGTGATTCTGACAAAGGGCTTGGCTCTGAGCACTATGGGACTTAACATCTTAGGTCATCAGTCCCCTAGAACAGAACTACTTAAACCTAACTAACCTAAGGACATCAACACATCCATGCCCGAGGCAGGATTCGAACCTGCGACCGTGGCAGTCCCGCGGTTCCGGACTGCAGCGCCTAGAACCGCACGGCCACCGCGACCGGCTCTGACAAAGGGAAAATTATTGTTACGCAGAGCTGTGAACGCGTATCTAGAAAACGGCGCAGCTACTGTTGTGAGCATCTACGGAAACAGGTAGAAAGACTGTGAAACTACCACTAGTCGCTCACTATGTGGTTGGACGTCCACGACTCTTCACTGAACGTGGGGTTCATAGGTTTGTCTGCTCTGTAAAGTAGGATAGATGGTAACCTGTGCCATCTCTGCCGGAAGAGCACAATACTGGTGCACGCACAGTTGATTTGAAGCACACCGTGCATTGTACATCGTTAAATATGGAGTTATGCAGCAGACCACCACTATGAATTCACTGGTTGACGTACGTACAATTCAGTTAGGATTGCAGTGGGCAGAGGACCATCGGGATTCGCCCATAGATCGATAGAAACGTGTCGGCTCTTTGGGTGTTCTACATTTTTGCTACATTAGGTCGGTATTCGTCTCCACAAACGCCATCATCTAGGTGAGCGGTGGCGCGAAACGTGCAGCCCATTACGGACGCAGGGAGAAGTGTGATGCTATGGAAGACATTCTCCTGTGCTTGTATGGGACCTACGGTAGCAATCGAAGACATGCTTGATGTCTTCTCAGAAAGTGATATTATCACTTAGCAGCGTGATTGTCCGTGTTTTGCAGCCAAAACTGTGCTACAGTGGTTTAAAGAGTATTATAGTGTACTCACCTTGATGTCTCGGCGACCAAATTCGCCTGTTGTAAATTCAAAGCAACTCATCTGGGTCGCTATCAGGTGCCATCACTGCGTACTCAAATCAGTGGCTTATTATACATGTGCATTTATATTTAATGCCACATACTCCTCAAACCTACCAACAAACTGCCGTATCCGTGAATGGCAGAATCAGAGCTTGATTTCGTACTAGAGATGGACAAACAAGCTACTGAACAGGTAATCATGATGTCTTGGTTCATCAGTGTGTGTCTGAAGGCAGCGAATAACCTGCAGAAGGAAACGAAGCAAACGTGTTACAGGAGGAGCTAATGAAATAGCTATGCTAGACGCAGTGCACCACAATCCAAGGATAGGCGTGAATCCATGGATAAGCGTTAATCGTCATAAGTATCATGCATGCCACGTGTCACTGCGTCAAGAAATTCATGGCGGCGATTCCCATAACTGGGTAGTCTTCTGTGAATGGTCAAGTCAATAAATGCAAACGACCCCCACATCTCTTGCCAAGGTACTATTTTCCAGTGAATCTACATTCACAAATCATGGTTGTGGACACCAACCTAACATGCATACTGGAGTGTAGACAATCCCCACTGTTTATGGCAAGTTGATCATCAGTGTCCTTAGTCGGTTAACGTATGGTGTGGCATCATGCACAACGAACTCTTTAGCTCGTATTTCATCCACAGAACTTTGAATGGACGCAAATATGGAATTGTGTTGGAACAGAAACTACCTGTATCATTTCAGGGGATGTTGCCCTGGAAGTTCGACAATTTATATGATTTCAGCATAACGGTTGCCCAGTGCATTACACAGTTGAAGTACGGGAGGTATTAGACAGTGTTTACACTGGTCGGTGGATTGGCAGAGGTGGCCCTATTAAATGGCTTGCTAGGCCGCCGGATTTGATGTTGCTGGATTACTTTCTATGGGGATATGGTAAAGATAAGGCACAAAAGCAAGTGCCTACGAGTAGTAGGGCAACCGATGTATGGCCCCATTCTACAGTGTTGCGAAATTTATTCAAGATGTTCGATCCAACATGGTGGTGATAGATACAGCAATGTCGCAATGACGTCATTGCAGTAAGTTCCAATTTTGATGGTAAAATAGGTCAAATTGGCTAACCCCCTCCGCCCCTTCCTACCCGTCCCCTCTTCCCCAGAAAATTGTGGTAAAGTCAAATTTCGGTGGAAAAAAGGTCAATTGAGCCACCTCCGCTAACCTGAGAAAATGGTGGGAAAATAGATCACTTAAGCTACCTCCACTAACCTAAGTCATCTGACCACCAGCTCTTCCCTGGAACAGGTGGGAAAAAGACTCAGTCTGTTCTGGCTGCTGGTTAGGATGGACACAAGCATTTATTTTGTGCGCAGTGTTTATATCAACAATTTAAGTTGTCAGAGACAGTGTGTTTACCATGAGGTCCAGACTCCAAGTGACCTAGTACACAGCACTGCCACCAGAGGGCACTGTTGTCCCATGGCACTCTGGGGAAAAGTGATGGGAAAGGGACTCAGTCTATGCCCAGTTGCTGGAGAGGAAGGAGTGTATTTTTTATTTTCAGTGGGAATTTGGAACAGTTTATTTAGGGACGGATTTCACGTAATTTATTTTATTACACTGATACAAAACACTCGCCCTGGTGTGCTTGGGGTCACATAAATAGCCTACAGACCGAAATAATGCAATATACTGATGTACAGACAGGGAAACAACTCGTAAATTTTCAAAATAATGCATGTATGATGCTCTGCAAACACGTTCACTAATTGTAAACTGTTCTAATAATGCATTGCACAGCCTACAGACCTGCAAACTACTCGTAAATTACCGAAATAATGCAGTACACCGATACAAACACATGCAAACAACTTGTAAATTGTCAAAATAATGCATGTAAAATGCTCTGCAGACAGGCTCACTAATTATAAACTGTCGAAATAACGCATTGCACTGTCTACAAACCTGTTCACAAAATAATGCAATAGACACATTCACTACACATAAAATTGTCAAAAAATAGTGCTTGCATAACACTCTGCAAACATGCTCACAACGCTTAAACAGCCGAAAATAGTGCACTGCACAAACACTCATTGCATGTAAAAACGTTTTCGAACTATTGTTAAGAAATTCGACTGCAACATATGGGTGAACTGTTTCCTACAGAACACCCAAGGCGGCGCACTCAGGCCTGTGCCACATGCGGCATTCATCTAGGTGTGCATATATTCACCGTTGCTGACGCGATGATGCATGGTTTTTGTACCTGCAGTCTAGCGCAGACCTAATTGCTGAACGAGAGATGTTTGCCTAGTGCAGCTAAAAGGTTGTCAGTGGTATACTGACGTCACAGGTCTATGTTAATAACAGTCTAGTCTCCCTCTGAAGGCGCTATAGAAATCTATTGCAATGCTTCCAGAGTAACACAGGACACATTCCTAGTGATCCTAATGGGAGACCTCCTCCATTACATATGTCCATTCTCGGAATTCGTAAGGTGTCACAGAAAAAGTTAACTGTCGCTTTTTTGGAGCTTTCATGATGTCTCAGCTTGTCTGAATGGAAATTCTTGTCCAAACAGTACCTGTTCATGAAAATAGCAAAGAATAACATCAAATGCATTCTTCCTGGTGGTCCAAATGATACGCCCCATCCATCACATGTTACCCTTCCTGGAAATTGTGAAGGCTTGCTTTCATCAACTGTGTTTGAAATGGCAAACGTTCTCATCCCGATGTAGAGGCTGCTATGCCCAACATGATAGATGCCTTATGAATGAATGGAGAATTCTAACTGGCTCTTACTTAATTTACCTGCCAAGCTGCTGCTGCTGCTGCTGGTGTGGGAGCACTATTCCCCTTTTTTTTTCTGTAGATGAGACTTTTAGTAGCAAAACTATTTTGTACAGATCGCCATATTACACTGACAGTTAAACCATGCAAAGGTGGTCTACAGATCATCAAATATGGGAAGACACTTCCTCAATTACAGTGCTCTCCCACTGACAACGGAAGCTTGAATATTTCAGTGTAAAACCCATGTCCATGTACGATATCGATGTAGTAAACATACAGTTCGTATCCTGCGCCATAAAAAAATCAACACTTCTGCATCCTGCATACAACTATTGACCGTCAGACACTTGTACATATAGCACGAAGACTGTTGTACAAAGGCTGGGTGCGTTCCCCTCAGCACAAAAATGTTACTGTTTGTGACCCTGATGTGCTTGCACTTGCTACACCCTTCTCTAGACTCTGAGATTACTAGAACATATGTATTTTCACATGGTTTACCAGAATATCATAATATTTTCGCGATACTTCTCGATATCAAGCTCTTAGCAGTGTGCTACCAATCGCCTGCACAGTATAATTTCCAAAGGTATAGACTGGAAATTATTTCTACAGAAACCTGAAACTTTAGCGAGGTGTAGCGTAAACCACTGAATAACTAGAAACTTATCCCATCTGCCAAATTATTTAAGGGAAAACTCGAAAAAAATAGAGGAAACTCATATTTCCACTCACGAATACTGATGTCGGTGATATAACAGATTCCAAATTATCCCCATAATTTAGAAAGTCAACTAAGGTGTTTCTCTTGTCTAGAGAACCAGCAAACGTGTCTTCCACTGGTCTTTTACCTTGAAGATGCACACACCACAATCGATATTCTCTCAACTAAATAAAGATGGGAAATGTACAGAAGCAGTCAACTGGACGATTTACGTGGGAGGGATTAAAGATTCAGCGCAAGCACACGTCAATATTGAATCTTCTCAAATTTACATGGAGAACACACATGATCACAAAGGGTGCCCAACAAATACTGAGTATTAGTTCGCTATTTTGCTGTCTAGAGGACAACACGGATAGGTCGGGACATTCCTTCCATCACCCGGAAAAGTGAATAATTATGGCCACAGGCCACTGCCGCTCTACGCTACGCACCCCCAGACAGAATTTCTCTAGGAAACTGTCCACATACATATTTGATCGCTATACTTACAATTAAATATCACGATAGCTGTCTCAATTGGACGACATTCGACAATGAGCGAAGTATCGGAAATGCCCCCTGCTGATGGCTGTGGCTCTGGAAATAGAAATATCTGTACTGCTCTTATGATTCGATATACTTTTCAAAAAAAAACAAAATAAAATAAATAAATAAATAAAAAAATCTGTCGTTACCTTTGCAGCTATTGCAGTATTCCAAGTCAAATCCATAACTTTCCTTACGACAGAACATAATCATTTTCTTTTCACATGTCGGAACACACACACACATACTTTATAAGCGCTATGCTCAAGGTGAACCTATCATGCATCCGCTACTACTAAGTATAATACCTCGCCAGAAACTGATTGCCAGTCATAAGAAAAGACACTGAGCGAATATCAGCGATGGATGGATATGTCTCGTAAGCGGTTCTTGCAAGTGGTACCACAATGTCTTAGAAAGGGAGAGGAATCGTTTTACAAGATGCCAGAAGTTAAAATCATGATCACAACAACTATGTTACTGTCACAAGCGGTGTTGGCTCTACAGGTGATCTCATGTATGTCTAACGATATCCATGTTAAAAAATATACAAGGCTTATAAATCGTGCTATGGCGTTGCCTCCAAATTAAGTGGTTTTTCCACACAAATTCTGCGACACTGAATGTAGACGGTGATCGCCAGTGTATATTAACAGAACAAAAGTGCGGTTACACTTTGGCAGTGGTGTAAGCCTGTAATAAAATCACCAAATTTAGAAAGTGATTCGGCTAAGGGATGCAGTATGAAGCCGGTATTTGCAGTTCCCTCATGCCACTGCTAGATATTCCTCCAGTATTTGCAATGCAATCTGTCTCGATGCCATGTTAAGAGGTTCTGCGATATATCCACTGGGTTATATTCGATGGTTGATTGAGAATGATCATAAACGGCAGATGGTGTGCTGATTGAAGTCGCAAGAAAGGTGAACAGGCTTTTCAGATGGCTAGTGCTACACTTTCTGGTAGCAATAGTCTGTAATTTGGAATCAGTTCTTTCCATTCAACCACATACCTGTGTTGGATTCTATGATTACAGCCACTAGTGTATCACATTTCTTGCATGCTCTTATCTCGAAAGGAGTCACCTTTTTCAATATTATTTCCTACAATGAAATTCCAGTGTGGTTTTAGGTAGTCCCTATGGATCTCGCAAATGAGCCTCAGACTCTGCGCCACCATCCCTGCAATTTTGCACATGTGATCATTCCAATTTAATTCTCAACTGAGTGGAAGTCGGAGAAAGCTTTATCTACCACAGTCTGCAGTCCATGTAGAAACAGGCTAAGTTGAGTTAGTGCGACAGGACTATGTTTTGACCATTCGATGGAAATGGGAACATGTTGTTGTAGCTCTGCCAACTATGCCAAATGAAGCGCGCTCCTGCAACCCAAAGTAGTATAAAGACTGTACGAACAGTTAAGGTGGTGTTTGTTTTCAGGAAAATTAGGAAGACAGGTATTGCAGTCAGAAGCAGATCTCTGTCCATCAGGGTGCATTCACATTACCACCCCAACATTCTATCATCGTTATTCTGTCTGTACCATCCAACACGGAAAAATTACGAACTATAAAAGCTCTGCAAACTTTAGAGAAGTTGATAGGATTTTTACCACGTTTCCCACTATCCATATATTGAAAACAAATACCGTCCGCATGCCAGCATCCAGCACATGGGGCGATGCTATTAAATACACAGGTATTGATCCATTGCCAAGGCCAGTGTAAAGCTTCATTGCTTCTACATCTACATCTATACTCCGCGAGCCACCTTACGGTGTGTGGCGGAGGGTACTTATTGTACCACTATCTGATCCCCCCTTCCCTGTTCCATTCACGAATTGTGCGTGGGAAGAACGACTGCTTGTAAGTCTCCGTATTTGCTCTAATTTCTCGGATCTTTTCGTTGTGATCATTACGCGAGATATATGTGGGCGGTAGTAATATGTTGCCCATCTCTTCCCGGAATGTGCTCTCTCGTAATTTCGATAATAAACCTCTCCGTATTGCGTAACGCCTTTCTTGAAGTGTCCGCCACTGGAGCTTGTTCAGCATCTCCGTAACGCTCTCGCGCTGACTAAATGTCCCCATGACGAATCGCGCTGCTTTTCGCTGGATCACGTCTATCTCTTCTATTAATCAAACCTGGTAAGGGTCCCATACTGATGAGCAATACTCAAGAATCGGACGAACAAGCGTTTTGTAAGCTACTTCTTTCGTCGATGAGTCACATTTTCTTAGAATTCTTCCTATGAATCTCAACCTGGCGCCTGCTTTTCCCACTATTTGTTTTATGTGATCATTCCACTTCAGATCGCTCCGGATAGTAACTCCTAAGTATTTTACGGTCGTTACCGCTTCCAATGATTTACCACCTATGGCATAATCGTACTGGAATGGATTTCTGCCCCTATGTATGCGCATTATATTACATTTATCTACGTTTAGGGAAAGCTGCCAGCTGTCGCACCATGCATTAATCCTCTGCAGGTCTTCCTGGAGTACGTACGAGTCTTCTGATGTTGCTACTTTCTTGTAGACAACCGTGTCATCTGCAAATAGCCTCACGGAGCTACCGATGTTGCTTGTACTGAAGGAGGATGACTGTGTCCCACAGACTATACTGTCAGTCGCAAGAGAGGCTCCCTGTGACCCTGCGTCTTTTTTTTCTGCTGTAACACGCTTTGTTCATTGCCATATATTTTGTTTTTTTCCGCCACGACTTTGAGATGTGTGTCAGGTTGTAATAAACTGACATTAACAAGTTCAGATACATTGCCTATCTTAGATAACTAGACAGCACATGGTTTAAATCAAGTTGTTGCTGCTGCTACCATCACACAAACACAAAAACACACGCACACAAACACACACACACACACACACACACACAACACAACACACACACACACTGGATAATTTAAATAAAAGACAGTCACAACATAAGGAAACTGGAAGAGTTTTGATGCGTTGTGGAGCGTTTCCAAACAGCTGTCCAAAGGTGACAGGCAGCCTCTCCACTTAAACTCATCTGTCACAGTGAGGGAATAGCTGACAGCTAAGTGTTACGCTTCGACTGATTCCTCATATTGCAGTCACGTACGCGATCACTGTTTCGATGCTAGACATCCCCAGAAGGTGTTTCCCCTCCACCAAGGGTCTTCCTTTTCTCAAACAAGCGATGTCAAGCACAAATTTTGTGGGTGGATGGGATGGAAAAGACTTCGTCGATGTACTCTAATAATAAGCATCACAGTGCGAACAATTTTAGCAATTTTACGGTGATTTCAACACCGACCTATGATGCAACAGCATGCTTCCCAGTTTTAGTATCATCGCTAAAACGTCTCTCTTCAACTTTGTGAACACCACCACAAAGCTAGATAGATGACTGTGCAGTACGCCCATTATTGTTAATTTTCGAACATATACATTATCAAATTATACCAGACAGCGATCTACGTATTTCTAGTACCTCGAGCATAGTCCATAATTTATGATATTTCTCCATGCAGATGAGAGTCACAGGGCATTCTCGCATTCTAAAGATAAAGTTAGAGACTGATAGACCTTCTCGCACTTCTTTGAGCAACCCGCCCTGCAGCACTGTTACCGATTTGATGTGCAGCTGACCAGAAGTAGACCGCTACAGTCCCTGTCTCGTGAATGAATGGAGCTTGCTGCGCCCACTCAAGTGCACCAGATTTCTCCACATATGCGCAGGTCGATGGGGTTAGCACCCCTTACGTATAGTAGTAGATTTGAAACAAATGTAATGTAATAGCAGACGGTTTATGCATGATGGAGCTACAGACGGATGGAGTTCAAAGCATTTTACGTATATCAACTGTAGTATCAATTCTAAAGTATTGTTCTAGTTTCTGGGATCAGTAGCAGGAAGGTATTTGTTAGAGAGAACATAAACACAAGCACGCTTAAGCCTACACGCTTCTGCGCTAAAAACAGACTATAACGTTAGGTCACTGCAGTTTCTGACCTATTAGTAGTGTGGAATGCAACGTTGGAAATATTCCAATGTAATAAACTTGCTTCCAGCACATGACATACGTCCTTCTTGCAGGTTTCTCTATGATAACAATTTTAACAAACTGTAAAATGAAAAAAACTACTTCCATAAAAATCGCTGCTCTTGGTTCGAATTCTGGAATTTTTACTTCGTCTTCTTTTGCGAAGGCATTTCGGAAGGCTGTGTTTAGTAACTCTGCTTTGGCAGCACAGTCTTCGGTAGTATCTCTATTGCTATCGCGCAGAGAAGGATTTATTGTTTTTTGCCACTAACGTGCTTCACATACGACCAGAATCTCTTTGGATTTTCTGCTGGGTTTCGAGACAAAGTTTCGTTGTGGAAACTGTTATAAGCATCTCGCATTGAAGTCCGCACTAAATTTCGAGCTTCTGTAAAAGATCGCAAATCTTGGGGATTTAGCGACTTTTTAAATTTGGCATGTTTGTTTCGTTGTTTCTGTAACAGTGTTCTGACCTGTTTTGTGTACCAAGGAGAATCAGCTCGATCGTTTCTTAATTTATTTGGTATAAATCTCTCAATTGGTGCCGATACTATTTCTCTGAATTGAAGCCACCTCTGGTCGACACTTATGTAATTAATATGGAAGGAGTGGAGATTATCTCTCAGGAAGGCGTCAAGTGAATTTTTATCTGATTTGTTGAATAGGTATAGTTTTCGTTTATTTTTGGAGGATTTGGGAATTACAATATTCAATCTTGCTAAGACAACCCTGTGTTCACTAGTCCCTGCATCCGTTTTGATGCTCGTTATTAACTCAGGATTATTTGTTGCTAAGAGATGGAGTGGGTTTTCACAACAGTTTACTATTCGCGTGGACTCATGAACTCACTGCTCGAAATAATTTTCAGAGAATGCGTTTAGCACAATTTCGGATGATGTTTTATACGTACCTCCGGAATTAAACATGTATTTTCGCCAACATATCGAGGGTAAATTAAAGTCACCACTAACTATAATTGTATGAGTCGGGTACATGTTTGAAATTAAACTCAAGTTTTCTTTGAACCTTTCAGCTACTGTATCATCTGAATTGGGAGGTTGGTAAACGGCTACAGTTATTATTTTTTTCCTTGCCAACAATGACCTCTGCCCATACTAACACACAGGAAATATCTACTTCAATTTCGCGACAAGTTGAACTACTTCTGACAACAACAAACACGCCACCACCAACCGTGTTTAGCCTATCCTTTCGAAACACCGTTAGGTTCTTCGCAAAAATTTCTACTGAGCTTTTCTCCGGCTTTAGCCAGCGTTCAGTGCCTATATCTGAGCATCACTGCTTTCCACTAGCACTTGGAGCTTTGGTACTTTCCCAACACAGCTACGACAATTTACAACTGTTATACCTATGGTTCCTGCATCTGCCAGCCGGTTTGTTCGAGCGGTTCTAGGCGCTTCAGTCTGGAACCGCGCGACCGCTACGGTCGCAGGTTTGAATCCTACCTCGGGCATGGATGTGTGTGAAGTCCTTAGGTTAGTTAGGTTTAAGTAGTTCTAAGTTCTAGGGGACTGATGACCTCAGATGTTAAGTCCCATAGTGCTCAGAGCCATTAGAACCATTTTTTTTTTATTTTTATTCCTACATCTACGTTCTTCCTGTGTTCGGCCTGCACCCTTTGTGGCTGAAGGACTTCTTGTGTTTTCCCGAGACCCTCTAACCTAAAATACCGCCCAGTCCACGCCACACAGCCCCTGCGGCCAGTGTAGCCGCCTCCTGTATATATTGGACACCTGATCTATTCAGCTGAATCCTAAACCCAACCACCCTTTGGCGCAAGTCGAGGAATCTGCAGCCTACACAGTCGCAGAACCATCTCAGCCTCTGATTCAGACCCTCCACTCGGCTATGTACTATAGGTCCGCAATCGGTCCTGTCGACTATGGTACAAATGCATTCATCTTGCAAGCAAGACTGGCAGCCTTTAAAACCTCTTCTGTTAGCCGCTCGAAGCCAGAGAGAAGCTCTTCTGATCCAAAGTGACACACATCATTGGTACTGACGTGAGCAACAACCTACAGTTGGCTGCACCCTGTGCTCATCGTGGCATCTGGGAGGACCCGTTCCACATCTGGAATGGCTCAATCCGGTATGCACACGGAGTGCACATTGGTTTTCTTTCCCTTCCTGGCAGCCAAGTCTCTAAGGGGCCTCATAACGCGCCTAACGTTGGAGCTCCCAACTATCAATAATGCCTCCCTCTGTGATTGTCCGGATCTTGCAGGCTGAGAGGTTTCCTCAATAACAGGACAAGCTACAGCATCTGGTTCAGCTACAGCGCCAGCCACAGACAGTGTCTGGAACCCGTTTGTCAGAAAAAATGGAGAGGCCTCACATGCAACCACCTGGGAAGTCTTTCGCCGCCTGCTATGTCCCGGGGCTACCTCCCACTCGACCATAGGTGAGGGGTCAACCTGTGTCCACTGGTGAGGAGCGAACGGACGACTCAGGCGTGCTGGACGTCCGTTAGATCCCCACGACCGGCCCACGACATGGTGCCCATCCACTGGAACCTCAGGCTGTGTAACCGAAGCCATCACAGCCTGAAGCTGAGAGCGCAGTGTCACCAACTCGCCTCGCATCCACACACAACAATCGCAGTCCCTGTCAGTACTAAAGACCCTGGAAAACTAACTATGCAGACAAACGGACTGTCGGCACGTGCTGCGCAACTCTACTGTAAACCCTGACGAAAACGCAGGAACTGTGTCTAATAAATTAGATTAACACGCAAAGATTCAAAAACCTAACTAACGAACCTCTCAGGCGAAACTAAATAGTTCGCCCCTGATAAGGAACTTGTAATATGTCACAAAATCGATTTACTTTCAGACGCAACCGAAACGCGGGAACTGTGGCTATTAGATATTAAATAAACTCGCAGAAACGCAAGAAACTAAACTATTAAAGCACACAGATGATATTATAAAATTCGCTCCTGGTTAGGAACTCGTAAAAGTCACAAAATCGGTTACTTCCCTGTGCTGCTTGTGTCGCGTCTGGCTACTGCTTCCTGACCGGCTGGCTGGCTGGATAATTAACGCCAACAATCAGTCATTAGCTTTCAAAACAAACAAATAAATGACTATCGACTCGCGCTACGGAAAACTGACGAAAACTGAAGAACTGTGTCTAGTAAATTAGATTAACACGCAGAGATTAAAAAACCGAACCACCGAAGCACTCAGGTGAAACAAAGTAATTCGCCCCTGATACTGAATATTCTTAACGAACTTATTTTCGATCTAAAAGAAAAACAAAATGCAAATAACTTAATTACAAACCACTGATGATGCTTTACCTCAATAAAGTGGAATGCGTCTGTTGAAAAAAATCACACATATCTGTAGTTGCAACGACAGAACAGAAATACCCTCAAGAATTATAAAGCAACTACGGACATTATGGCCACACAAATTAAGAAGATAAAGATATGAAGGATGAAAGAATAAAAATACAGTGGGAGTAATGTTAAGTAGAGATGAAAAAGTGTCTGTGTAGCTATGAATAACTAATGTAGTATCTAGGGGCCATTAACTGGTAGGTGTTTTGCAGAACTATGACAGTTGAAACCTTCCCGTCTCCTGTATATCTCTTTTGTTCTTACGCAATAACCGTCTCCTCTATATCTCTTTTATTATGCAACCTTCCCATTTACAATAAGCTATGAAACCTTTCATTAGGATTTCTATCTCTTGCTTAATAGTAACAAATGAAATTTTCCCTTTGAAATTTATTCTCTTTCTCAATCTTCGCATACAAATTTAATTGCTGCTTATTAAAAGTGATTTTCTGATTATTTCGACGAAACATATGCGTCGTTACCTGCAGTAACCCAAAACTGTTCCTTACCTTTCTTACTGTTACTGGATCGCCATCTGACTGCTACATCGAACTGCGACAGGAATATACTTACTCTGGTTTTCTATACTCTATTAACTGCTGGTGGACTGTCATAATAAATGGCTTTATTTATTACCAACGCTGACGTTATTCTTTAATAGCAAAGCTGACATTATCCTTTGATTAATTTAACTGAAGTGACGCAATTCATAGTTACACCTTTTCTTGACAACATTAAAATTTTTGTAAAGTTTTACGTTGATGGTTTTTCGGATGGATTATAATGAGTAATGCAACATTGCTGGCAAAAATTAATTACATTCTGGAAACGTTTCTTCAAATATTTACTGCTGGTAATGAAATGATTGTACAAACGTTCAAATGGGACTTTCTGTGACTCTAAATAAATCATAATCTGGTGCTATGTAAATAATTACGTAAAGACACTGTTATATTACTTCACAGGTTGTGAATTCACAGTTTTTGAAATATGAAAGTACATTTTGACAAACTATGTCGCTTTCTGTGACTTCAGTATGTTCGGTAACGTGGTCGTCAGTTACGAGTCATACTGTCAGTCGACTATATATTATGTTTGAGTTGTGTAGCACACATTGTCATTGTTATTTAAGAGAAAACATTTGTATTTTACGTAGAGTACGAATCGGTATGCTGACATTTGGTGTGATCTGTTTTTCCTATGTATGTAAGAGATATCATGTTCAACGCAGAAAAAATTTTTCGAATAGCAAAGTACATATAGTAAGCAATTTAATGTGGTTTCTCCATCCATAGTGCTGCACTCCGCCGTGTCACCTGTTATCAAAATAAACCATTACTAAATTATATTCCTTACATACTAACATCTTCATTCTCCTCTCTCCTTTGTGTCTCGAGTCATCTCTCTGCATAGCCTATAGTAATATATTCATTGTTAATAATCATCAGCGCACGGCATGACTTCAGTATCTTTCTGTATCACCTATAACAAAATATTTATGCTTAATAATCGTCAGCGCATGGCATGACTTCAACATCTCTCTGCATCTGGAAATTCGCGTCAGCTCTTGGGATGACCTATAAAGAATTTATCCACTTTTTTCCATATTCAATACTTATAATTAAAACTACGTTTATTTTGGTGAACTATTACAACAATGCTGTATATACGGGTTAAAGAATACATCTAACTGCTACTATTGTATGAAAATTATTTGTACGTGTTATACATTTACATTTAAAGTAGTCCTGTTAATTGCTTCACTTACCCTAGATAATGTGAAATAAATGTCCTGCGAGAACGCTCCTAAGACTGCTATTAATGTTCAGTGTATTTATCTGCAGTCGAATCGAGGTGACCTGTTGTGCATGTAAATAACCCATTATTAACTCACTCTATTCGGGCTTGCTGGAATGTGGCAAAAAGCTCATTGTTACTCTCTGTCTATATGTATCCCTGTAAGGTTTTTCTATTTTAAGAATTTCTTTATGTTTGGCATATGATGGTTTCCTCTCGATTTTTTTGTTCTGAGTGTCTCAATGTGCGGAATATTTCGAATTCTGTACGGTCCTGCGTATAGAAGTTCAAATTTTTAGCATCGGTTCTTGCCTTTATGTGACAGATGGGTACGGACTAGTACCTTGTCGCCAGTCCCGTGCTTGCATAATCTACTTACCTGTTTCGCTAGTGCCATGTCTATTATCTCACAATGACGAAGTCTACGCTTCTTTGGAAAAGTAATCATTTCAGTAAGTTTATTCGGTGGGTTTTTATTCGTCAGTATTACAGTTGGTGAGAGCATCGTTGACTCATTAGGTATTGCATTTATTACTACCTGAAAGTGTGAAATGTATTCGTCCCATGTTGTATGCTTTCTGTTGCAATAAATTCTACAAAGTTTCCCGATCTCTTTCATTATCCTTTCTGACGGGTTAGAAAAACTGTGATATCTTGATATGTAAATTGATGTTATGTTCTTACTCTCTAACATTTGTTTCCATATGTCTGACCTAAACTGCGGTCCGTTATCTGAAATAACCTTCTGTACATGTCCTACTACTGATAAAAAATCTCTTACAAATGCTCTTAATACTGCTCTAGCTGTTGCTTTCCTTAGTGGAGAAAATGTTACAAATTTGGATGTCAGTTCTACGCCTACTAGAATATAACTATAACCTTTACTTGTTCTGGGGATTTGACCAAAAAGATCTACTGCTGCCATGTGTCTTAACTTACCCGGTATTATGGGACACAGTGGTGGAATATGTGATACTGTAGATGATTTAGCTTTATGACATATCTTGCAGGATGCTATAACCTTGCGAATGTGTTTTTCCATATTGTTGAAGTGACAATTTTGTCGAAGAATTAGAAAGCATTTCCTAGCTCTGTAATGTGCATAGCTTAGGTGCGTATACCATATCAATTTGTTTCTGGAATGCATAAAAGCCAATTGTTGCCGTCTGGGTATGAGCGAATAAACAGAATATTTTGATGTATAGTGTAATTATGTCTGATTTTTGCGTTGATCTTGTCTCGCCAAAGCGTTACAATCTCTTTTAGTGTTTCACCTTTCTGCTGTTTTCTCTCTTTGTCCTGTAATGCTGATGATATAAAGTTTTCGAAAGCTACTTGTTTGATATACCTAATACTATGGTTGTTGTGGCAGAAGGTATTTTCTTTCTCTAATTGTTTATGGAGAATAGATCTCGATAGTGCGTCGGCAACAATATTCTGCGTGCCTGGAAAGTGTATAATAGTAAAGTCGAACTCTTGTAGATATAATTTCCAACGGCTTAATCTATCATGCGTAAGTTTTGCTGATAATAAAAACTGGATTGCTCGGTGATCGGTATATACTGTAGTGTGTCTTCCATATAGATAATGACGGAATCTCTTAAATGCCCATACTACGCAAAGCGTCTCTAATTCTGTTACAGAGTAATTGCGCTCTGCTGGAGAAAGTATCCTGCTTGCAAACGCAATATGTTTAAAGATTGTCTTACCGTCCTCCTCTACTTCCTGGAAAATGTGTACTCCTTGTGCTGTAGCTGAACTATCTGTTGCAATCGAAAAGTTTTGTGTTGGGTCAGAATGTGATAACAAAGGTGCCCTTAGTAACGCTTCTTTCAAATTCTCGAATTCAGCTTAAGCGTCTTCATTCCATGAACAAATTGTGTTTTTACTTGTGAGCTGGTATATCAAGGGTGTGTCTAATGCTTTATAATGAATAAATTTTTGAAAATAATTAATAAGGCCTAAAAAGCTCCGAAGATCCTTCTTATTTGTTGACAAGTCGATATCTTTCAATGCTTGTAATTTGTCGGAGTCTGGTGCAATACCTGTTTGTGAAATGATATGACCTAGAAACTTTATTGAGGCTTTTCCAAATTCAGATTTATGGAGGTTTATAGCTACACCGTTCTGCTCGAATGTATTCAGTAATTGTTGAAGGGTGTGGTTGTGCTGTTCTCAGTTTTCTGCTGAGATTAGAATGTCATCTACATATGCAGTAATTTTGTTTTTAAGATCCTGTGGGAGAATTGTATTCATGCCTCGTATAAAGGCTGCAGACGAAATCGTTAGTCCAAACGGAAGTTTACAAAATTGGTAACATTCACCAAGGTAAAGGAATGCCGTATACTTTCGGCAATTTGGATGCAACTAGATTTGCCAAAATCCTGATTTGAGATCGAGGGTGGTGTGTATAGAGGTGCCATGAAACTTTTTCAGTAACTCTTCTAACGTCTGTGGTCGGTCAGTTTCTGTAATGATTGTTTTATTAACCTCACGTGAATCTAAAACTAAACGGAGTGATCCATCCTTCTTTTCAACGATGTGTAATGGATTTATATATTGGCTTGCTGCTGGTTCAATTATACCCTGATGAAACATTGCTCGCAACTCTTTCTTCACTGCTTCTGTGTGTATATGCGGGATTGGATAGTGTTTTGCTTTGAAAGTCTCGTGTGGTTTCACCTGAAATTCGTACATAAATCCTGTCATCGTTCCTGGAACATTGTTAAAAACTGTTTTATGTTTCACAAGAATATTTTCTAATTCTGTGCGCTCTGTGTTGTCTTTTGCTATACTGTCTCCAACCCTGCGTGTAATGTCTCTAAAACATTATACTTCTGTTCCTCTGCCATGTCGTTATTATGTGTATTCGTGTATAGTGTAAGATAACAATCGTTATCCTTAGAATCTGCAATAATCTCGATCCTGTGCATATTTTGTTCTTCTGAGGGTACTGTGTTTTGAATTCTCACTACCACCTCACTGTCTTCCTTCTGTAATGTTACGTATGACGATTTAAAGTCAATCTTTGCGTCCTGTAGGAGAAAATTCATTCCCAAGATTATATCAGTTGTTAAATGTGGAACGATCTAACAATTGCTGTGGAAAATTTGCCCTGCAAAAACAAACGTTAATTGTGTCTGTCTTTTGACTTCAATGCTTTTTCCTGGCAATGCTCCCTTAACTTTAGTTTTGTGTAATGGGAATACTGGGTAAACATTATTGCTATTGCATCTGCTAAATGTGTCTTCGTTAATTACGCACATTGGTGAGCCTGAATCAATTATTGCTGAAATATTTTGTGACTTTAAATTAATCTGGATTATTGGGTGGCATATAGTTTTCTGCATGACCGGTTTTTCGTGTAACAATGTGTCTCGCACGTCGTCGAATGTAATGGCATTCTCTATCGTTATCTTTTCTCTGTCCTTATCCATAGTGTCGTCATATAGAGATTCATCACAGGCTATCTCTAGTCATAAATGTTCTGACATTTCATTTTCTGTCGGGGAGGATGAATTGTTGTGTCTGGTACATTCATACGATGACTTGGTTGTTGTGCACTGTTTGAATTTCTACGAAAATTATCGTTGTAGAACGTCCTTTTCGGTCGGTGATCGTTTTCTCTCCTACTGTCGTTATAACTGTGGTTATACAGCGAGGCACGCGTGTTTATCTGAAAAGGCTGTCTTTGTTCGTTTTGTGTATTTTGCTGCTGACCCGAGTAATTGCTTGCACCCATCGCATTTTCTTGGCGATGAGTCATGTGAAAGTTTGACCGGTTGGGCATTTCCTGTCGTATATGTGTCGTGTTATTTGGATGGCTTTGTTGCTGTCTTGAATTGTTATGTACAGTGTTGTTATACAGCTGTTCATTAAATCCCTCTGTGTATTCTCGATTAAAGTTTTAATTATGATTGTTATTGCCAAATCGTGTTTGCTCAAAATTAGTATTGTTTGTCTGGTTTGCGTTATGTCGTGAAAAGTTCTTATTAGCAAACGCATAATCTGCCTGGTGTACCTCTAGCCATTGCAGGATGTCTCTAAATGCGTACACGCTGTCCTTTTGTTGGCCTGTTAATAATGACACTTTTAATGCTCTGGGGAGTTTTGAAATACACAGCTGTATTAATGCGGATTAACTATATGGCTCATTGATGTATTGGTTTTGTTTAACCATATACTCGAAATATTGTGTAATTGTTGGGAAAGTAGAATTCTCTAAATTTGGTAGACTAATTAGCAGATCTTTATGCTACTCTGTGTGGTATCTGACCAATATGCTGCTAGAAATGCTTCCTGGAATGCTTCTACTGAAAAACACTGTCTAGCATTTGGTCGCATTCTTCTCGCTGCTTCCCCTTCAAGAAAACCAATAATAAATTCTAGCTTACGTTGAACTGGCCGTGACGGCCGGAGTGCCGCATTGAATTGTTGGATCCAGTCCAGTGGATGTATTTGCGTCTTGTCGTTTTTAAATGTTTTAAACTTTCTCACTGAAAGGAAATGCTTGTGGTCGAAACCGTCATGTCTTTGTGTGTAATTATTTTCGTAATGTTGTGAATATGAATTTATGTGTCTTTCTGCCTGGTTAAGATCTCTTACTCTGTAAAGTCTACCGACATTACATGTATTGTGCATCTGAGGCATGTCGTAATGGTGTGTGTTCTGTTGGAATTGATTGTTTGCAGTTGTTTCTTGTGTGTCAGCTATCCTTTGCTGTAAAGAATTGATTTTCGGATGTAACAAATTATTACGTGATCCTAGGTCTGCGATTGTTTGTTGCACATTTGTAATTTGCGTATCTTTACTATTAGAAATCTGTTGAACTGAGACTGGTGTAGTGTCATCTGATTTACTGTCATTGTTAGTATCTAACAGGTCTATTCTTATAGTGAGTTAGTTGATCTTTTCTGTCAGTTCGTTTCGTAATTTACGATTACTTTTGGTTACTTTCTTAAGACCTGCTTTCAAATTTTCTGGGTCTTCATTGATTTCTACGTGTTCTATTCTGTCAGTTAGTGTTTGGACTTCTTCTGTTGATTTATCCCTAATATTCTGGATTTCAGTGTCTGTAGAAATGTTCGCCTCAGTTGTGTGTGATTGGATTTCCGTGAGCCTCTCTTGTATTTGAATATTTGTCTCCTTAACTGTTTCGATTTCTTCCGAAATCGAGTGTATGTGATTGTCCATGTAAGTTTTTCCCTGAGCAAACTCTTTCTTTTTGTCGTCCTGTCACTGTTTAGTAATTGTTTGTAATAGTTCTTTTCATTCTTTATCCTGCGATCGCACCAGTTTGCGGTGACGTATCAAACAGTTTTTTGTGTGTTTGTTAAAACGTTCATCAATGTGAGCAGTTTTTTTAGAAAAATTCTCTGCTATTGTTTCTCGTATGCTAACCGCGAATGCTTCTTGTTTATCTGTTATTTCTTCAATCTTCGCGTGTAATTCTTGGCTTAATTTTTCAGCGACTACCTTGACTTCGGTTTTTAGGTCTGCTGATTCTTGTGCGCTTCTGTTAAAGTTCTGATTCATGCCTTGTCTCATTTGTAGCAAAAATGCCATTATTGGATCCGTTTCGGATTGACTTCTGTGTGTATTTGTATTCGTTGTTAAAGGTTGTACATCTGTGTTCATTTGAACATCCTCAGACGATTGTAATCGTGTCACCTCTTCCGTGGTTTCGGAATTTTTGTCAATAAAACTGTGGTATCTGCTGCGCAGATTGTGTAGCTATGTACCGTTTGAATCTGTTTCGGCACGTAATGGAGTCACACTGTTTGACTGCATTATAGTGGTTTCGTTACTGACACTATTAAGTCTGCCACGCGTAATTTGTGGATTTGTAGCGTATGTTGTATTTAAAAACAAATTATTTTGCACTAATGTCTCATTATCAGTTGACACTTCTGAAGTTGATTGTTCGTCAATAGATTCCATATTATTACTACTCTGGAATGTCTGTTCACCTAACGTTTCACTATCGGGTTTTTCACACGTACTATTTCTGTCTATTCCTGAAAAGAATTTCTCGTCAGTATTTTCTACACTTTTATCACTTTGAGAACGAGTAATTATTCTACGGGACATTGTCTATAACAAAATATTTCATCGTTTCTAGCGGATTCAACACTGAACTTTTCAACGCAGAATCAATAGAGCAAACAGAATTGCCGATAGGCTGTGAATTAAAGGTATACAGTTCAGTATAAGCGTTGCGCCACTTTACACTAGCTTATTCATACAATTGTCAGAGTCAGTATTTCAGTTTCACAGTAGATTCACTAAAGAGTCTTAATGATTGGATGTCGCCAAGAGAAACCTTCCCGTCTCCTCTATATCTCTTTTATGTTACGCAACCTTCCCATCTACAGTAACCTATGAAACCTTTCCTTGGGATTTCTATCTCTTGCTTAATAGCAACGAACGAAATCTTCCCTTTGAAATTTATTCTCTTTCTCAATCTTTGCATACAAATTTAATTGCTGCTTATTAAAAGTGATTTTCTGATTATTTCGACGAAACATAGAATGTGTCGTCGTCGTGGCCCTCAGTCGTTATCTGCAATAACCCAAAATTGTTCCTTACCTTTTTTACTGTTACTGGATCGCCATCTGACTGCTACATCGAACTGCGACATGAGTATACTTACTCTGGTTTACTATAGTCTATTAACTGCTGCTGAGCTGTCATAATAAGTGGCTGTATTTATTACCAAACCTGACGTTATTCTTTAATAGCAAAGCTGACATTATTCTTTAATTAATTTGACTGAAGTTACGTAATTCATAGTTACACCTTTTCTTGACAACATTAAAATTTTTGTAAAGTTTTACGTTGATGGTTTTTGGGATGGATTATAATCAGTAATGCAACATTGCTGGCAAAAATTAATTATATTCTGAAAACGTTTCTTCAAATATTTACTGCTGGTAATGAAATGATTGTACAAACGTTCAAATGGGACTTACTTTTTACAATAATCTTACAACTAGCATTGCACAAACATACCTTCAGTAGTCTTGAGTTTCGAAAAGAAAATAATTCAATAATATTAGTTCCTTTTATGATAATAGTTAGTTGATGTCTCTGTATATCCGTTTATAATCTCTTGTAAATCATAGCTGGTGGCTAGCAGGCACACTGCTCCTCTCAACCTCTCTCTTCAGACCTGCTACCAACTCGCTTCACACCTCGCTTACTTCTGACTTGCTACGAACGCTAAAGTGCGGTCCCTCCTG
Source organism: Schistocerca cancellata (assembly GCF_023864275.1). Lineage (NCBI taxonomy): Eukaryota > Metazoa > Arthropoda > Insecta > Orthoptera > Acrididae > Schistocerca > Schistocerca cancellata. The sequence goes on along the minus strand of NC_064630.1, from coordinate 312,114,498 downwards.
CCAACTATGATTTCTGGTGCAGACAATCCCTGCTACCATTACAAAATGTATCAATGTGCGGTCTTTCCCGCTCTTTGTATCCATACGCGGTCTATCCCGCCCTTTTTAAAATTATATCAATTTGCGGTCTCTCTTGCCAACAATACTTTGGTGTTGACATTCCCTGCTACCACATTTATTTCCATGACAAATATTAATTATTCCTACTTAATTCTAGTAATAAAATATAAACATCTTTCATAAATTGTGGTTTGACAACAGACAATAGAAATATACACCTCTTACACAGTGAATCAGTTTATATCTTGAGTCATTGGTGTAAGGCGGATGGAGCTACATGGATGAGGACAGTGCCCTCAGTAACATTATAGATTTTTCTCATTATTTTGAGAAAATGTTGGCTGTACTTCGTTACATGTTGGAGGCACTTTCATGCTGAAGCGACCTTTGTGGGATGAAGAGACTTGCGCTGGACACAGGTGGATGGGTTTGCGTTGATTGTTTGCAACCGTATACCGAACGTGAGAAAGTTCATTTAGGCTGTGATAAAGATGTTCACGTGACGGTAGTAGCAATCATGATATTGTTACAACTCCAAGTTACGCGCGTCTACAATCTGATCGGTTGAATTACGTATTTTCAGCCTTTAGCGATTCCAATACTTTTTACACAAGACCGTAAAGGATATGTGTGCTGCCCTTTCGATGATTGCTGGAACCAATTAACTACTTCAGTTATCAGGAAAATTCTAAGTAAGATTGTATGTTTTCGGTATACTAAAAGGAAATGCTGTGAAAAGTGGAATAACACATGATCCTCATTATTATAATTTAAAGTATGAAGATCTAACGTCCGTCAGCTTATGCTCCCCTGAAACAGGGATATGATTTACTTGAAACACTCATTTCGGCTGGCTGTAGGGCGTCTTCATGAAATGTGTGCTTTAATTACGCAGCCGTTGTCGTTACCCTGTGCTCTGTGCATCATACTCCTCGGGCTATTTCCGGGCGCTGAAGGTTGACGTGCGAGAAGAAAGGAATTTCATTAGCAGGACGGGATGCGCAGTAGTGCGCACCCGTGTAGCGCCATCCGCGGCTTTATTACGCCTGTGATGCCCACTCCGCCGAGGCTGCTCCTGCGTGTGCCGAAAGACTCTAGAAGGGTGCGTGGCCGCCCACTGTAGACGACGACCTCCGCGTAATTTATAATCACCAGGCAGTCACAAGGCGAACTTTAGTCACAGCTAAAAGAACACAGTGGAGCTTCGTCGAACTGCATTAGATCTCCTATTAACTGAGTTTCGCTTTTTCATCACAAAGCTTTCAAAATGCTAATTTCTTCGGAACTATTCCAGTCAGTAGCTTGTTACCATATTATTTCTCTTTTCGTCTCCTGAAATGTACTTGATGAGTGAGAGATATTAACTTTCTTCTAAGTCTACTTTAATTCTGTACGTACAACTACAGCCAAAATTTTCCTTAGTGTTGTTGGTACGTGTAGCATTACACATTAATCATTACGCAGTAAAGCAAAAATATGCAAAAAATGGTTCAAATTGCTCTAAGCACTATAAGACTTAACATCAGAGGTCATCAGTCCCCTAGACTTAGAAGTTGTTGTTGTTGTTGTTGAGGTCTTCAGTCCTGAGACTGGTTTGATGGAGCTCTCCATGCTATTCTATCCTGTGCAAGCTTCTTCATCTCCCAGTACCTACTGCAGCCTACATCCTTCTGAATCTGCTTAGTGTATTCATCTCTTGGTCTCCCTCTACGATTTTTACCCTCCACGCTGCCCTCCAATACTAAATTGGTGATCCCTCGATGTCTCAGAACGTCCTACCAACCGATCCCTTCTTCTAGTCAAGTTGTGCCACAAGCTCCTCTTCTCCCCAATTCTATTCAATACCTCCGCATTAGTTATGTGATTTACCCACCTAATCTTCAGCATTCTTCTGTAGCACCACATTTCTAAAGCTTCTATTCCCTTCTTGTCTAAACTATTTATCGTGCACGTTTCACTTCCATACATCGCCACCCTCCATACAAATACTTTCAGAAACGACTTCCTGACATTTGAATCTATACTCGATGTTAACAAACTTTTCTTCTTCAGAATCGCTTTCCTTGCCATTGCCATTCTACCTTTTTATCCTCTCTACTTCGACCATCATCAGTTATTTTGCTCCCCAAATAGCAAAACTCCTTTACTACTTTAAGTGTCTCATTACCTAATCTAATTCCCTCAGCTCAGATTTAGAAGTACTTATGCCTAACTAACCTAAGGATATCACACACATCCATGCCCGAGGCAGGATTCGAACCTGCGATCGTAGCAACTGCAGAGTGAAGCGCCTAGAACAGCTCGGCCACAGCGGCCGGGCGAAAATTTGCACTATACCATTATTAAAAGCGGTAGGAAGTAGGAAGATTAGGGTATAAGATACGTTAACGTCGATATCATTAGAACACAAATTCGGATTACTAAAGGAAACTGGCGTTTCTTCCGTTCAAAGGAACCATTCTGTCATTGTGGTAAAGTGATTTAGGGAAACATCGTAACCCGTAAATCTGGATGACCGGATGCGGATTTGAACGGCCTTTTTCCCGACTACGAAAATACTTCATATCTCTGGTTGAGTTTGACAGTGGCTTTACATCTTACGTAAAAATGAAGATATGTCGAGTGACTACTAACAAAGATATTGATGCAGGACAGAAAAAAATGCAAGATCGTAATAAACCGGTAACAAACACAGCTGACTTACACGAATAAGCATTGAGTGCGTGAAAGAAATCTTTATTTCAAAGAAACCCCTATAATGAATCCGATTTTAAACGACTCCATAGTGATGAAATATACGGATTTGGGCGATCAGCATTTTTTGTGCAGACTAATTCATAGAGAAATTGTTTTTCCTACAAGTTCTTTTAACAGTTTCCTAGATTTGTGAGGACGTCCGGCCTCTAATTACTTCAGATGAAGACTTCCTAGATGTCTGATATTTGTTGCAGATTCTAGTGATTGCTTGGAGATGGCGTAATCACACAATTCGGTACCTTCTGTCTGTTTGGACGCATTGCAGTTGTTTATGTTGTAGTGGTCGACATTCGTTGCCTTGAGAAAGCCTCTCCCGAATGAATGTTGTTTTATTTTTAAATAACTACTTTATGTCAGTATTCAGCTAATAGCTAATATCGCACATTTGGGCATTATCAAACACCATTACAGTAAATTTTTTTGTAATTCGTAAATACAGTATGTACGCCAAACATTTGCCTAGAAGAAGCAATACCGGTACATAATGGTGTCCCCTTTGTCTTACTATTTAGCTATTAGTTAATTTCGCTCATTTGGACGTTACCAAACACCATTACAGTGCAATAAAATGAAGAGCCAAAGAAACTGGTACACCTGCCTAATATCGTGTAGCAGCCCCGCGAGCAAGCAGCAATGCCGCAACACGACGTGGTATGGACTCGACTAATGTCTGAAGTAGTGTTGGAGGGAACTGACATCATGAATTCTGCAGGACTGTCCATAAATCCGTATGAGCGCGAGGGGGTGGAGATCTCTTCTGAACAGCAAGTTGGAAGTCATACTAGATACGCTCAATAATGCTCATATCTGGAGAGTTTGGTGACCAGAGGAAGTGTTGAAACTCTGGCGAGTGTTCTTGGAGCCACTCTGTAGCAATTGTAGACGTATGGGGTGTCGCATTATCCTGCTGCAAGTGCCAAAGCCTTTCGAAATGCACAGTGGACATGAATGGATGCAATTGGTCAGACGGGATGCCTAAGTACATGTCATTTGTTACCATCGTATCTAGACGTATTAGGGATCTCATATCACTCCAACCGCACATGCCCCACGCCATTACAGAGCCTCCACCAGCTTGAACAGTCCCCTGCTGACATGCAGGTTCCATAGATTCATGAGGTTTTATAGCCGTACACGCCCATCCGCTCAATACAATTTGAAAAGAGACTCGTCCCACCATACAACATGTTTCCAGTTATCAACAGTACAGTGCCGGTGTTGACGGCACAAGCGAGGCGCAAAGCTTTGTGTCGTGCAGTCATCAAGGGTACACGAGTGGGCCTTCGGTTCCGAAAGCCCATATCGATGATATTTCCTTGAATGTTTCGCACTCTGACACTTGTTGATGGCCCAGCACTGAATTCTGCGGCAATCTGGATAAGGGTCGCACTCCTGTAACGTTGGACGATTCTCTTCAGTCATCGTTGGTCCCGTTCTTGCAAGATATTTTTCTGGCCGCAGCAATGTCGGAGATTTGATGTTTTATACCTGATTCCTTATATCCATGGTACACTCATGAAATGGTCGTACGGGAAAATCCTCACTTCAGCGCTACGTCGGAGATGCTGTGTCCCATTGCTCGTACGGTGACTGTAACACCGCTTTCAAACTCATTTAAATCTTGATAATCTGCCATTGTAGCAGATCTACCAAATGCTCCAGACACTTGTCTTACATAGGTGTTGCCGCCCGCAGCGCCGTGTTCTCCCTGTTTACATATTTCGGTATCTGAATAAGCATGCCTGTACCAATTTCTTTGGCGCTTCAGTGTACATAAATGTGCATGCGACACATCTGGCTGAAAGTGCTGTCCCTAATGATGATTTTCCACGATCATGGTAGTTAATTGCACAACTATCTCATAATCGAAATCGATATGTAAAAAGGAATAAATTGGACCATTATGCGAATTTTGTCACTGCGAAGCCATACAATGCATTGAAATTCGTTATTATTTAAAATGGAAATACCTATGGCGTAGTCAGTGTCATAATATCAAAAGCTTTTAATTTGTTGTATGGAAACAGTGACAAAATCTGGATAGGAGTCGCATTTTTGTTTTGCTTTAAATATACAGATTTCTCATTAACCTGTTACGCTCTCGTAACAAGCGGAACAGGCGGAGAGGTGCTACTCCTACGTGGTGCGCCCCCAGGTGGGGTTATAAGTGGGTAGGGGGGGGGGGGGGGGTTCTCACTGGCTTGCCAGCGGACTTGAGCGAAATAAAATAGCTCTTGCGGACCAAACATAAACCCTCTTGATTAACAACATTCCAGTTGTATCTCGAGCAATCTTCGGAAAGCTCCACCACTCCACCCTTACAAATTTTATGGATTATGAATGGAAAAGAAAGGAAATTACCTCAGGGAGTAAAATCTCTCGACCTCAGGTCGCAAGCAGACATTTCGGATTCTGGGGACCCTGCAGTTTCTAGTCTTGTTTTATCGAAAGAACCTGAAAAACTCAAATTCAGGAAGAAATATAATATAGAAACACTGAACATTAACTTGCTGATCAAAATAGGAAAACATCAAGAACTGACTCAAGCACTTGATCACCATAATACCCAAATTCTGGCACTACAAGGAACTCGCTGTACTGATGGCAATTCTTTCGAAATGGGCAGTTACAGAATTTATAAAGGAAAGTCAGCAGAGCATATCTTTGGAAAATGCCCTCTATTATGTACAGCCTTTATTGTTAGAAGAAATATAACGGAGTCCCTAACAAAATTCAGCTGTACGTCCAACAGGCTCTCAACATTGACGATCAATTGTAAAAACAAAATGTATACGCTACTGAATGCTCATGCTCCAACAAATATAGACAATAAAAAGAAATTCCGAACAAAGTACAGACTTTTTGGGAAGAACTAGAAGACACGATTCAGAAGATTACAAAGGAAAATGTCATCATTCTGCTCGGGGATTTTAATGCACAGCTCGGCAAGGAGAAGAAATACAAAAACATCATGGGAGAATACCCAGCGCATAAGAGAACTAACAACAATGGGATAAGTCTTGTGTAACTCTGCCAAATCTTCAACCTCAAAATTATGACTACACACTTCAAGAAACATCCTAAGAAGATGAAGACTTGGAAAGCAACAAATCAACTCCTCGGAGAGTTCCAAATTGACCATACAGCCATTTCTAGAAGAGAATTTAAGACAATTCAAAATATTAAGGTACAGAAAGGAGGAGCCAAGATAGATATGGATCACTACCTTCTTAAGCCTAAAAATAAATTCATCCAAAATTCAGGAAGAAATAATAATAAACCTATTTGAAAGCGTTTTGAAAACAGGAATACTGAGGCATACTCAAAATTATTTCACATCAAAATTGAAAGGTGAGACATGGGATGAAATGTAGTTTCAAATAATGAATTAACACAAGAATATCTGTTGGAATGAAGAGAGAAATGAAGCTTTCGAAAACAGACTAAAGCTATGGCACAAATTTAAATCGAAACCGACACTAAACAACCTAGAAAATTTCACAGAAGGTAGAAAAATAGTCTCTTACACAATTACAAGCGAAAAGGGACTGTATGAAAGACTATCCCTTCAACAAATAACAGGTGTACTTCACTCAAAACAAATTTCAGAGACTATTACCAATCTTTCAAAAGACACCTGAAAAGTTACGAACCACCCATTTTAAATTTTCGTGACAAATCAGGGAATTTGGGTACAAATGACCAAGTAAAATGCAACATTTTGGCATACTATTTCGAAGACCTTCTCAACTGTAAATCGCCCCCAGAAAACCGGAATTCAAAACTCCAGAAGAAATCCCAGCAAATCACATCCACCTGCTGTAAATGAAGTCCGGCAAGCTATAAAATCCCTCAAGAATAACATATTTTCTGGTGAAGATGGAATCACAGCTGTATTTTTGAAACTAGGCGGGGAAAAAGTAGACCACACCTCGGTACAATTAAGGAAATTTGGAGAACCGAGAAGATCCCAGAAGATTGCTGGACAGAACTTATTCAGACACTTCACATAAAGGGTGACAGATCAGATGTGAACAACTACAGGAGGATTTCCCTTCTATCCGTTCCATACAAGGTCCTTTCCAAGATATTACTAAACAGGATTGAACAGTTCTCGTTGCACAGATAGGAGAATACCAAGGTGGATTTAGAAAAGGGAGGAGTTCTTCGGAGAAAATAATTAACCTGAAAAACATAATTTGAACACGTGGTGGTCAACCACGTGTTACGACGTTTATTGATTTTACAAAAGCGTATGACTCCATAGACAGAGAAAGCCTCATTAGAACTTGACAGAAAAACCAAAGAGACAGTAAAGCAAACACTGACAGATACCAAGTCCAAAGTCAAGTTTCGAGGCAATATTTCTGGACGTTTTAAAATCCAAATGGGTTTGAGACAAGGGGATGGACTCTCCCCATTTCTATTCAACATCACTTTGGAAAAGATTATGAGGGAGACATTGGAGAAATACACACAACAAAAAGTAAAGGAAATTTATTTTGGACGATCAGTTAAAGGCCATACGATACACGCACTAGCTTTTGCAGATGATATTGCTCTCCTATTCACAAATATAGCAGATGCAATTAAACAAATAGTAATCTTAGCAAAGTTTCTAGCTAAATTTGTTTTACAGATATCACAAGAAAAAACTAAATTCATGTCTAACAAATATAAGTAAATCAAAGAATTGCAAACAATTATTGGATGTATCGACAGGGTCAAACACTTTAAAGATTTGGGAGAAATAGTAACGGATACATACATAGAAAAAGAAGCTGTCAAACTTCGAGTAGCTAAACTTAGGAGGGCACACATTTAACACTGAAGCTGTACAGAAAAAGTCTATCTCGAAATACAATGTTATTACAGTTCATTACAGTGACGAGAACAGAAGTTCAATATGTAGCAGAAACACTCTCCCTCAAGAACAAAGGACTAATAGATTTTTGGTGGACACAAAAAATTGGTGAAAAATGGGTAAAGATGGGCAATGATAAGATCTACTAATTTATTAAACCAGTCACAACGGAAATGAGAAAGAGAAAGCTGATGTTCTTTGATCATCTAGTGAGAATGGATGATGGCAGATTAACGAAGAAAATCTTCAATATAATTCAAGAGAGGAAAACACACAACTCTTGGTTGCAAGGAATAAAGAAAGACCTTGGTGAACTTAGACTTACAGAAATGGACGCAATGAATAGGGACAAGTATAGAACGCAATAACTGAATTCGAGGTTTTTCAGGAGGCTCCAAAACCGCAGACCAATAGAAAACTAACAGCTGAACATCTGGAAAAAATGGCAGCAGGCAGAAGAGCAGCCCGAGAGAAAAGAAAGAAAAAAGTGAACATAAAATACAATTCGTAACGCGGTCCTTAGTTGGCTAATTCATGTACATAAATAAATACAGATTTCACGTCCGTGTGTTCACAGCTGTTATGAATTTGTTAAACGCTTATTAGGGACGCCAAAAAGGTGTCCTCCTTCACACAGGTGTGTGGAACATAGAATGATACATGCATTACAAAATTCTCTTATGTGAAGAGCCTAATGTTCTCATATTTACGGGACATATATGCTGCCCATGTAACGCAGCTTTTGCTTAAACCCGAAGAGAGTATTTAATACTTTTGACAGAAAAAAAACTTCTGTTAGGTTATTGCTAGCCTTTCTTTACGAGCCCGCATCTCGTGGTCGTGCGGTAGTGTTCTCGCTTCCCACGCCCGGGTTCCCGGGTTCGATTCCCGGCGGGGTCAGGGATTTTCTCTGCCTCGTGATGACTGGGTGTTATGTGCTGTCCTTAGATTAGTTAAGTTTAAGTAGTTCTAAGTTCTAGGGGACTGATGACCATAGATGTTAAGTCCCATAGTGCTCAGAGCCGTTTGAACCATTTTTTTTCTTTAGAAATGAAATGTATCGCACTTTATTGTAGAGTGACTGATGTAATTGGAATTACGTTTGTACACAAAGAGAAAAAAATGTTCGGTTAAATTTGCCTGGTTGAGAGGCCGCGTTCCGTATATAAAACGATTCTTTGACGTTTCGTTCCGACTGCCAGTGAAATGTACGGAGGCAAAACGGCTACTTCGGTAGATATCTTCCACAGTCGGAGACGAATCGTCAGAAGTACACCGACGATGACAGCCTACGCTGTATGATAAAAGAACTTGTGATCCAGATCGCTGGTCGATCATCAGCGATCGGTTTGTTATCTTTGGCGCCTCCCCGGGCATGAGCATCTTTGCATTTTCGGCTGGGGCGCTGGACGGCGAGAGGCGGTCGGTTTGGGGCGGCCGGTGAGACGGGCAGAGTTGTGGCTCGGGCGTAAGCACATGTGTGATGTATGTTACGCTGGGGCTGTTTGCGAATCGTGAAACGGCTGCGGAGGTTACTGGTTGCCTGGAAAGCATTTCGTATAAACTGTGTCAAGCCTCGCAGTGAGAGGGGAGTCCGGAGTTGGTGTTGGCCTAGATGTTTGTACAAATTAAGGTGCCTGTGTGAGAAGCACGGCGTGGGCCTGTTGGTTGCTTCGTCCTTCTGGCAGCCACCGCAAGTGGATGTTCGGCCGGAATGTCTACAGTTTGTGGTGAGCATAGTATGAACAAGTTCTCGCAGGATGTGCTCCCGGCCTGACTCAGCCTGTGTTATTTGTGGGTGCCGACCCCTTGTCTGTTACTGCTTCCGGGTGTCCTGTAAGATTTCAGAGCAAAACTGTGTTTTTTTGACATTCTGTGTTTCTGGCTCGGCCTCCGCCTATTAAAAGGGAAGATTTGGAATTCCTTAATGCTGTAATTTAAACACATAAAGAAAAAATTGTTTTTTTATTCCTGTTTAATTTCAGACAGATTCAAGGGTAATTTCATTTATGTATTTGAAATAAATGTGTTGGATTGACCTTAATGAGTTATGTGCAATCGAAGTAAGGGACCCAGTCCTTCATTAGTGCCTTACAGAGGCGTGCAGTTCGGGTTGTGAGCCCCGTGCTTGGACCAACTTGATTACTGAGCGTGTTTTTAATTATGGAATCGAACACCTTATTCACCAGTTTTGCCACTGACTTTTTCCTATGACAAACAGAAAAAAGGTGGTAGTTATTTTACATACTGTACATGATGGCGAAATTGAGGTCTGATGACTGGAAAAACTGTGGACTAATCCACTTGCCTTAAATGAAGCTATGCCGAGTACTTTTTTGATCTAAAAAAGCAGTCTTCCACTGTCAAACTGAGAACTGTTGGCTGTTCAGAATAGAAACTTTATTAGATAGTAGCAGGAATTTTTACATTTTTAGAGCAACTGTACGTTCAATATGAGCGGCACAATCAAGTGTGGTACGTTTCTTAAGCGACCCGATGTACAAAACTACCACCCTATGTACCCGGCCTTACACAACTACATAACGTGCGCTGCACTCGGATGTTATGAAATTTATCGGAACCGAACATCTCCTCTGTGAGAGAGACCGAATATTGTGAGACATTTATTGACTTCAGGAAACGCTTCAAGAAGTAAAAAGCTATTTATCAAACAGAATACGGTATTAACCCTAGAACAAGAGGGTGGGGTAAGAAATTACCCCAGTCCATATAATTTTTATCCCATATTGGTACTACTGGCTTCTGGGGTGGGAATCATTGTTTACCTTCCCATTTAGTATTGTTGTTGACGCTGAGGAGGTTATAGTCGCCATCATCCTTTAACAGGATAATTTTGAAATCTATTCGTCGGGGTAAAAAATCATCCCGTCTTCCTATTTACGTTAAATCTTTTTGTTTACAAAATAGGTGGTTCTTTCTTTTGCACACAAAGACAATGTCATCTAACGAAATATTAAGAACTCGAGGGGAAATAATAAGAGAATTTGAAAATTCAGAGACTGAGAACATACGTTACAGTAAAAAGTAATGTAATGTAGTGTCATGTGGCTAGGGCCTACCATCGGGTTGACCCGTCGCCTGGTGCAAGTCTTTTGAGATGCGTGTCGATGGGGATGATATGACGAGGAAGACAACACCCAGTCCCTGAGCGGAGAAAATCTCCGTATGTTACAGTGACTTAGACGAAGATGTGACTGAACCTGAAGATCGTCGTATCACGGACGACATGGAGGATAATGTAACAGCATTTCAGGTTGATTCATCAGATGAAGCAGATCGCAAAGTAAGGAAAATTTTATATGGCGGAAAAATGGGTGTTATTGGCAAACAGACTACTTCCACAGAAAAGCATCGAGTGCCTGCAAAGAATGCTGTGGTACAAGTACCTGGTGCACTAGACGAGGTAACAAACGAAAACGTCTCCCCTGAAATTATTTGAAACGTTGTTTACTAATGACATGCTTTCACTAGTAGCTACGTACAGAAACCAAAAAATTCAAGGGCAAAATTCACATCGCCGCAATGGTGTACCAACCTAAGCGAAACAAAAGCAGTATTTAGTATACTTTTTATGTGTGGAGTTCTAAAAAATGCGCATGTCAATTGTGCTAATGCGGGGTCTGTAGTATACAAGTCCCCATTTTTCTGAGGAGTTATGACGAAAAATTGAATCGACTTTTTGATCAATATGCCCATTCAAAACGTAGCCGCCAAGCAAGCCGGACAAATATGGGCTGAAGATAATTCCATTAAGTAACGCGAAGACGTATTTCTTTTATGGGGACATTCCATCATTGTGAAAAGAGACTATGGATAAATGTGTTTCAATTCTCAAGTATTATGAGATGAAGTTACGGAACCAACCAGAAGATTACGATGATGCTTCTTGTGATGTAGCCGATAAACTGGCCGACAAAACGTTGACAATGGTTGACATTTTAAGTAGTAACAAACCAGAAATCTCAATCTCTGCTTCAAACCAAGAATAAGCTAGTTTCTGCACCTGTATTCATTTACAGGAGAGTGAAAATGTTGGAGCCACACATTCCAAAGAAAAATGACACGTTATTCTTTGGTCAACGTCGCATGAGATAAGTGAAAAAGGTGACAATAAATCGAACATAGTACTTTTGTACAATGATAACAAAGGGGCAGTCGATGTACAGTATTTGATTTACTGTGCCACAACGGAAGCACGGACTAAAAAGCAGTCGCTAGCCTATGCGATACAAGTATCTGCTTTTAGATGGGTCTGGAATAAAAGCAAAACGCAGGAATGTCTTCGGTAGGGGAAATGGTGGTACAGCCGAAGCAATTTTCTCAAGTCATTGGCTTTTGGGCTGGTTGAAGCAGAAATGAAAGAAAGACACACGAAAAAAAATTTACGCAAATAGGTTCGCATAACCATGGAAGAGATTTTAACACATCATGGGAGCGATATTCCAACATAGCTGATGCTTTCATTGCACTCGAAGTTCCTTATGTTTCTGTCAGTGCTGTGTCTCTTCAGTGTTCAAAGCCCATCGGAAAATATTTGTCAAAGTGGCCACAACGGTTTGATTTGAAAATATTTGTAATATTCAAAATTTCGTCAAATTTTGAAATTAATTTATAAAATCTGTATTTCCTTTTACGCGACGAATTAGTTTTTCGTAGTTTTTAGCTTCATATTTTGTACCAATTTACATTTTATTTGTGATATTATGCTAAACAATTCCTTTAATGATTCTTACGTTTTTATTATGTTCTATTGTGTTCTGTAGTGTTATAACAAAAATGGTAATTGAATAGATAACTGCAGTCTCATGTTTCCAATTTGACAAACATGATAAAATAAAATACATTGATATTATAACTATTATTACTTTGTAATATTATAAAACATTAATAATACTTTGCAATAAATGTGTCATGGAGTTTGGTTATTACTTTGTTTCTCCAGAACTTTTTTACCAACAGAGATAATTTAGATAAACTTGGGGTACATTTTTACCCCACCTACTTATTCGTCTCCCAGATTCGCACCTTGTTTATTCTAGGGTTAAATGGCGGAACATCGTTATGATCTAATGCTCCATGGTACCGCAGCGGACTGTGAAATGACCATCAGAAGCGTGTTTTTTTTTCTTTTATTTTTTTTATTTTCTTTTACCGTTCTACACAGGGTCATTAAGGAAAGTCAGTATTCTATTGTGTGTATGGATCCATATGTATTGTGAGTTTCTTGACAGAATTCGTTTTCTGCGTAGGCTGTCTTATTTTTAAATAACTACATTTGTCTCATTATTTAGCTATTTTCGCCCCTTTGTCATTGTAAAGCTATTTCACATTAGAGAATTTTGTAATGCATGTATCATTCTATGTTCCACACATCTGTATGAAGGAGGACACCTGTTTGGCGTCCCTAATAAGCGTTTAACAAATTCATAACAGCTGTGAACACACGGACGTGAAATCTGTATTTATTTATGTACATGAATTAGCCAACTAAGGACGACGTTACAAATTGTATTTTACGTTCACTTTTATCTTTCTTTTCTCTCGGGCTGCTCTTCTGCCTGCTGCCATTTTTGCCAGATGTTCAGCTGTTATGATATTTGTCGTATAGTTTAACGTTATTTGCAATTGCGGCTTTTAAACACGAATTGCCAACAGTTTATTCCCACTTAATTATAAAAGAGAGAGAGAGAATTACAACACTGTTATTTGAATTCGTAATGTAACATCATTGTTCGTCTCACATTAAGAAGGATTTCCTAAAGAAAGGCTAGCAATAATCTAACAGAAGTTTTTCAGTGAAGAGCGTAATGTTCTCTTATTTACGGGACAAATATGCTGTCCATGTAACGCAGCTTTTGCTTAAACCTAAAGAGAATATTTAATACTTTTGTCAGAAGATAAAAATGTTGGTGTCGTCAATGCTGGAACGCACTAGGCAGTCTGCAGTTTGGTGCACCTAGAATTTGCTGAAATTTTTGAAAATCTCTTTTCTCTGAATAAGCTGGCAACTGCGATCGTATCTAAACAAATTAGTAAATCAGGTAGTAATTTGTGCCAAAAATGAAAATCTTTCTCTTAAATTAATTCTCTAAATACTCAAGAGAAAGGATATTAGCCTTTACATAAACAAAATCACACATCACTTGAACAAACATAAATTATTTTGTTAAGATAACAAACACATAATTTCCAGCAGTACAGACCACTTATCAACCGAGCGAAGTGAGAGCATCCGTATCACGCAAAGCAGAATGTTGTTGTTGTTGTTGTGGTCTTCAGTCCTGAGACTGGTTTGATGCAGCTCTCCATGCTACTCTATCCTGTGCATGCTTCTTCATCTCCCAGTATCTACTGCAACCTACATCCTTCTGAATCTGCTTAGTGTATTCATCTCTTGGTCTCCCTCTACGATTTTTACCCTCCACACTGCCCTCCAATGCTAAATTTGTGATCCCTTGATGCCTCAAAACATGTCCTACCAACCGATCCCTTCTTCTAGTCAAGTTGTGCCACAAACTTCTCTTCTCCCCAATCCTATTCAATACCTCCTCATTAGTTACGTGATCTACCCACCTTATCTTCAGCATTCTTCTGTAGCACCACATTTCGAAAGCTTCTATTCTCTTCTCGTCCAAACTAGTTATCGTCCATGTTTCACTTCCATACATGGCTACACTCCATACAAATACTTTCAGAAACGACTTCCTGACACTTAAATCTATACCCGATGTTAACAAATTCCTCTTCTTGACAAACGCTTTCCTTGCCATTGCCAGTCTACATTTTATATCCTCTCTACTTCGACCATCATCGGTTATTTTACTCCCTAAATAGCAAAACTCCTTTACTACTTTAAGTGTCTCATTTCCTAATCTAATTCCCTCAGCATCACCCGACTTAATTCGACTACATTCCATTATCCTCGTTTTGCTTTTGTTGATGTTCATCTTATATCCTCCTTTCAAGACACTGTCCATTCCGTTCAACTGCTCTTCCAAGTCCTTTGCTGTCTCTGACAGAATTACAATGTCATCGGCGAACCTCAAAGTTTTTACTTCTTCTCCATGAATTTTAATACCTACTCCGAATTTTTCTTTTGTTTCCTTTACTGCTTGCTCAATACACAGATTGAATAACATCGGGGAGAGGCTACAACCCTGTCTTACACCTTTCCCAACCACTGCTTCCCTTTCATGCCCCTCGACTCTTATAACTGCCATCTGGTTTCTGTACAAACTGTAAATAGCCTTTCGCTCCCTGTATTTTACCCCTACCACCTTCAGAATTTGAAAGAGAGTATTCCAGTTAACATTGTCAAAAGCTTTCTCTAAGTCTACAAATGCTAGAAACGTAGGTTTACCTTTTCTTAATCTTTCTTCTAAGATAAGTCGTAAGGTCAGTATTGCCTCACGTGTTCCAACATTTCTACGGAATCCAAACTGATCTTCCCCGAGGTCGGCTTCTACCAATTTTTCCATTCGTCTGTAAAGAATTCGCGTTAGTATTTTGCAGCTGTGACTTATTAAACTGATAGTTCGGTAATTTTCACATCTTTCAACCCCTGCTTTCTTTGGGATTTTAATTATTATATTTTTCTTGAAGTCTGAGGGTATTTCGCCTGTCTCATACATCGTGCTCACCAGATGGTAGAGTTTTGTCATGAATGGCTCTCCCGAGGCCATCAGTAGTTCAAATGGAATGTTCTCTACTCCCGGGGCCTTGTTTCGACTCAGGTCTTCAGTGCTCTGTCAAACTCTTCACGCAGTATCTTATCTCCCATTTCGTCTTCATCTACATCCTCTTCCATTTCCATAATATTGTCCTCAAGTACATCACCCTTGTATAAACCCTCTATATACTCCTTCCACCTTTCTGCCTTCCCTTCTTTGCTTAGAACTGGGTTTCCATCTGAGCTCTTGATATTCATACAAGTGGTTCTCTTCTCTCCAAAGGTCTCTTTAATTTTCCTGTAGGCAGTATCTATCTTACCCCTAGTGAGACAAGCCTCTACATCCTTACATTTGTCCTCTAGTCATCCCTGCTTAGCCATTTTGCACTTCCTGTCGATTTCATTTTTGAGACGTTTGTATTCCTTTTTGCCTGCTTCATTTACTGCATTTTTATATTTTCTCCTTTCATCAATTAAATTCAATATTTCTTCTGTTACCCAAGGATTTCTATTAGCCCTCGTCTTTTTACCTACTTGATCCTCTGCTGCCTTCACTACTTCATCCCTCAGAGCTACCCATTCTTCTTCTACTGTATTTCTTTCCCCCATTCCTGTCAATTGTTCCCTTATGCTCTCCCTGAAACTCTCTACAACCTCTGGTTCTTTCAGTTTATCCAGGTCCCATCTCGTTAAATTCCCACCTTTTTGCAGTTTCTTCAGTTTCAATCTGCAGTTCATAACCAATAGATGGTGGTCAGAATCCACATCTGCCCCAGGAAATGTCTTACAATTTAAAACCTGGTTCCTAAATCTCTGTCTTACCATTATATAATCTATCTGATACCTTTTAGTATCTCCAGGAGTCTTCCAGGTATACAACCTTCTTTTATGATTCTTGAACCAAGTGTTGGCTATGATTAAGTTATGCTCTGTGCAAAATTCTACAAGGCGGCTTCCTCTTTCATTCCTTCCCCCCAATCCATATTCACCCACTATGTTTCCTTCTCTCCCTTTTCCTACTGACGAATTCCAGTCACCCATGACTATTAAATTTTCGTCTCCCTTCACTACCTGAATAATTTCTTTTATCTCGTCATACATTTCATCTATTTCTTCATCATCTGCAGAGGTAGTTGGCATATAAACTTGTACTACTGTAGTAGGCATGGGCTTTGTGTCTATCTTGGCCACAATAATGCGTTCACTATGCTGTTTGTAGTAGCTAACCCGCACTCCTATTTTTTTATTCATTATTAAACCTACTCCTGCATTACCCCTATTTGATTTTGTATTTATAACCCTGTAATCACCTGACCAGAAGTCTTGTTCCTCCTGCCAACGAACTTCACTAATTCCCACTATATCTAACTTTAACCTATCCATTTCCCTTTTTAAATTTTCTACCTACCTGCCCGATTAAGGGATCTGACATTCCACGCTCCGATCCGTAGAACGCCAGTTTTCTTTCTCCTGATAACGACGTCCTCCTGAGTAGTCCCCGCCCGGAGATCCGAATGGGGGACTATTTTACCTCCGGAATATTTTACCCAAGAGGACGCCATCATCATTTAATCATACAGTAGAGCTGCATGTCCTCGGGAAAAATTACGGCTGTAGTTTCCCCTTGCTTTCAGCCGTTCGCAGTACCAGCACAGCAAGGCCGTTTTGGTTAATGTTACAAGGCCAGATCAGTCAATCATCCAGACTGTTGCCCCTGCAACTACTGAAAAGGCTGCTGCCCCTCTTCAGGAACCACATGTTTGTCTGGCCTCTCAACAGATACCCCTCCGTTGTGGTTGCACCTACGGTACGGCCATCTGTATCGCTGAGGCACGCAAGCCTCCCCACCAACGGCAAGGTCCATGGTTCATGGTCACAAAGAAGACCGTAGTCTCTGATTACAGAAGGAACAACTGTCTTTAAGTATTCTTTGGTCTGGACGCATAACATAAATTAGCAAACTCCGATAACACTCTTATGTCCCGTGTCTTTGATTCTTTCACGCCATTTTGACACAGTTCACTAATATTTTTCACGAAATTTTTCCAGGAGACGTCACAAAGCCCTGTGGAAATGATTTGTCTATCATACAACTTAGGAGTAGTTAACATTTCTACCA
Organism: Schistocerca cancellata; assembly: GCF_023864275.1. Taxonomy (NCBI): domain Eukaryota; kingdom Metazoa; phylum Arthropoda; class Insecta; order Orthoptera; family Acrididae; genus Schistocerca; species Schistocerca cancellata. The sequence goes on along the minus strand of NC_064630.1, from coordinate 312,097,008 downwards.
ATTTGACTGGAAAAAGTTAATATTTATATCGATAACAACCACCCAACACTTTTCAAAGTAGATAAACGGTAAGAAAAGACACTTGTTTTGTCATCATGCAAGTGTTACACATTTCATATTCATCATTTCATACGATAATCGTATACCAGAAAAGTTTATACAGTCGTGATACTGAAAACAGTTGTATTATGACGTTAAGATCGGTGGTGTAATTTACTGTGTGGTTTAAGTCAGCGTGTTAGTGTGCTTTCCGGTAGTAAATGCTTCCCCATTTGAGTTCACGGACGCTGGAAAAGCCGAGAAAGGAAACCTACCTGGATCCTTCAAGTTGCATCAATCTGACCGTGTAGAATGATTATAAAGTTCGTGAGTCACCGTATTTTCATGTGATTTGGTTTGCGAACATGCAACTAAGTTTAAGTAAATATCATAATTTAGAGACATCAGCTACAATTGAAGATATGTCGTGAAATAACATTTTGTCATTGAAAAATTGCTTTTCGTGCATGTTTACGTGAGATATGCACGTTGTTGGAAATTTTCAGTCTTTCACAAATACAAATTGTTAAAGAGACTTCACCATCTTCTTTGCTGGTGACGTTTTTTTGTACGTAGTCGCTGGTTCGTGACAATCGGCGCCCGCCGGGCTGGAACACTCTGCCCATCTGAGCTGTGGACTCGAATGTGAGAGGGGCAAGGTTTGTGACTTGTGCCACTGTGATTTCTGCATAGTCCAGACGTCAAGCCTCCCCAAAACCGGATCTCGTAGAATGGTCATGAATATAACGAATAGTATGAGTTCAGCCAATAAACTCTTTAATATCTTGCAAGGGACGGATTAACGTTATTTACATTCGAACTCCAGTCGCACATAACTTTTGCGTATCATTGTGTATGTTCATGCTCGTTTAAGCAGTATATAGTCTCAGTCAACTCAATAGGTGTGCTTTTCACCTATGACGTTTTGCGTAACGTCACTGAACACTATGTTTTTCGCTAGAATGAGCGTCTTTGGAAATGCAGGTGCCGAATATTTACATCTAACTCATTTGTCAGTGAGCAGCCTCGCGCCTGTTTATTGTTGCGCGCTGCATGGGTACAGTCTGTCTTGTCACTTATGGAACCGATTCCACTCTTCCATTGTTTATTGCTCCTAAAAAGGATCTGACCTTTTATATTAACTACTTATTTAAATAATTACACAGTGGATGTCCTTCCATTTGGATTAAAGTGTTCAAAAATGGCTCTGAGCCCTATGGGACATAACTTCTGAGGTCATCAGTCCTCTAGAACTTAGAACTACTTAAACCTAACTAACCTAAGGACATCACACACATCCATGCCCAAGGCAGAATTCGAACGTGCGACCTTAGCGGTTGCGCGGTTCCAGACTGTAGCGCCTAGAACCGCTCGGCCACTCCGGCTGGAGGATTAAAGTGTTGTTGGCATTGATAGAGTGTCTTTTATTTCACTGATTCCCGTTGCTTAATGCGGTTTATCAGTTTACTCACACGTTTTTGACTAGCCACAATTATTTATACATTGTACGGTTACGACACAAATTAAAATCAGTATTCACTTTCCGTACTTCACTGTGTTCATCATACACACGAACTTACTTCAGTCAGTTTGTTTAGCCAGTCACATCTTGGTACTGAGCACATCTTAAGAAAATTTCGACCATTAATGTATCATTACATAAAATTGTCTTACACAGATTGTCGTCTTTTAGTAACATAGTATCCAATGCCGTACATGTTTTATGATAGTGTTTCACTCATACGGGTTGATTCGCTTATTTATGACTTATAACGTGAATGATGACCTGTACGTGTGTATCTCACCCTAAACAAAGAAACAAACGCCAAACACTAACCAAAAACACGACTTTACAGTACACAGCAAACTCAGAGCAAGGTGGGCTAAAACACACCCACTTATTCTGGCAGCGTTTGTTTCCTAACAAAACGTGACACACATATATACATGAACGTGATATGAAATCTTTACAACAAGAAATTAAAACCATTCAATCAAAAATCCAGTGGTGAGTGTTGCTTCTCACTTCCATAGTATCTCAGGGTTTACTCAAAAAGGGGGGGGGGAGGGGGTGTTCCTGCATACGCAACCTCTAACAAACTTTTTGTTACCGGTATCAATTAATGATATACACACAAAATAATAAAAGGGAAAAAAATACCTCAACTACCTTATATAGCCATAGGAAAATTTGATTGCTCGTTCAGCAAAATAAATACCCATATGAATAATAGCTCTTGAGGTCCACGTGATGATAGAAGCATCTTACTATATTATTGTTAGGATTTCGCAGGACATAACTCTCATGAGGTATGCTGAACGTTTTATACGGCCCATTATACAATAAATGACATTTCAAATTTTTCTTTTTAATTAGTGACGCCTTCAGACGGGACCTAAGCAACACTAAATCTCCAGCGTTGTATGATTGTGTTTCTGCTAACCTTCTGTCAAATTATTTCTTACGAAACCTAGCTTACTCTTCAAGAGTGACCAGAGTTTGCTCTAATTTATCTTCCTGGGTTGTTTTAGTGCTTTCTATCTCAGGAAGATGTAACTATTTATTTGATTCTGTAACTGGAAAAATAAGCTCTGAAGGTGTAAAATGTGTAGAGTGTCATAAATTATTTAAAATGGAATGACGTAGTCAAACCATTCGGTTTGCTGAGCATGAGCAAAAGTTCTCTCAAATATTCAAAGGTGTGTGAATTCCTAAGGGACCTACCTGCTGAGGTCATCGCAGGTTATGCTAAGAACAACACACACGTCCATGACCGAGGGAGGACTCGAACCTCCGGTGGGAGTGGCGCGCAATCCGTGACATAGCGCCTCTAACCACGCGGTCATTCCGCGGGGCAAAAACTTCTTTCAATCGATTCACTTCACAAAATATTCTCCCTGCGGAATTACTACTCGGGCTGAAGCAGGTATTAAAACATGATTTATACCCTGCAAATGCATGAAATTTTTCCTCTTCCTACTTATGAAATAGGAAGAATTATCAGATAAAGTGGGAATGGGTTTTGCTACCGTTAATTCAGAAACAGTTCTGCTCATAATTGAAGTGGATGTAGCAGATTTTATTGGGTACACCTTTACTAAATATTTACTAAAGACGTCATACATAGCGACTAAGTACTTAGTACCCCCTCCCCCCGCCTCCCCCAGAAGTTGAAAGCGGTCCTCTTGCAAACAAAGCAATAATTTGCAATGATTTTACCGTCTGTACTGGATACTGTTCAGTCTGGTTACACACGTATATGGGCTTTGGCATTTGCCAAATGACGTAAGCTTTTAGTACCTCTGTACTTGGTTTTTCAGATTTGGGTAATGACAATAATGGGTTACCTCGTCTGTGTATTTTTCAATGCCAAAATGCCCCCCGGTATTACTGGTATGCCAAACAAAATCCTCTAGATGACTAGTAGGCAAACACACACATAGACACATACCATTTTTCGGGGTTGGCGTTGTGTCTATAGTGTAGCACGTTTTTATGCAACTGGTAATGTTTACTACGTCTATGTACAGAATCAGTTCTTAATGTTCCTTTTATGTTTTTCCAAATAGGGTCCTATTTTCCCGCACGTATTCAGGTACTGTTTTCTGCATGTAGCTCTTTGATCAAAAGTACCTTCTACACTGAGGATTTTTATACCCAGTCAGTGAATTCCAACAGAACTTGGGGTAACCTGGATAATGCATCTGCTACTATGTTATCCTGTCCACTTACAGGAAGAATCTTGAAGTCATTGAGACACCCATGCATGTAATAACTTGCTTAACAAAAGCAGACTGGGTGCCGGATGGCCACAGAATATCTTAACCATAAACATAATAAAGACATTTTTAAATGCCCACACTACAGCGAGAGCCTCGAGAGCTGCACTGAATATTCTCATTCACACGCTGATAGGATTCTGCCCCTAAAACCAATGATGTTAACTTCAGTATTCCTGGATGTTTCATCTATCTGGAAAATGCACACTCCCAAGCCACAGCTTGAATCATCCGTTACCAGGTAGAAATTCTTCCTCACGCATGGGTGTAGCGGAACCTCTGAATTAACTAGGGCCTGCTTAATACTATCGAATACTGTCTTATATTCAATGATTCAATGCCAATGAGCCTTTTCCTCAATAGGAATAACAGCGTATTGTTGTTTAGCAGTTGCACCCGTATGAAGAGCCTAGCAAACGAGGCGAGTCCTAAAAATGCTTTTCATTGTCTCTTGGACTTGAGGTACAGAAAATTTTTAATTGCATCCATCTTTCCTGGCTCATGTGCAATTCCACTGAGTGAGATGATAAACCTGAGGAGCTTTATCTATTTGAATCGGAACTTGGACTTTTTCAAGTTAACTGTGATGCCAGCATTTACAAACTTATTAGTACTCTCTCAACAGGTTCCACGTGTTCTTGCCAAGTAGTTGTGGCAATAAGTAAGTCATCTACGTAGACAGTTACCTTGTCTAAAAGTTCCGACCCAACGCAGTGTCAAACACAGTAATAAATACTTCTGCAAAGCTAACACCTTAAGCTGGTAACTACATCCAGCAAATGCGAAACCCACATACCTCTTCGATGACTCGGACAATAAAATCTGCCCCTAGGACGAAGGCATTTCGATCGAGGTAAGATATTTTGTTCCGTAAAACTTTTGAATCTGTTATTCTACATTTTCTGGTTTATTCCGCACTGGGATATTAACTTCATTTACGTCCCGTGCGTCGAGTGCTTGGCGGAAGCTTCCATCTGCTTTTGTAATAGCCATCAATGGAATATTGCAAGGTGAGAATGATTGCTTTTTTTTACACGTCAGGCCAGCATCTTCCTTACTTCTTAGACTCTTTTTGTGTCCACGGCACCGGTTAGACAGCACGACAGTAGGTTTGATGCTCGTAAACTTGTATATCACGCACTTATCTACGGATAACACTCGGTTATCCTGAAAATACCTCTTCATTTTGATGCAACAGCTGTGAAACTTCTCGCTGCTGTACCGGACGTCGGTAGTCAGATTCAAGTGCTGTAAATTCAATGAAATTGGCAATTTGCTTCATGTATGTGATTCATTTCAATCTGACAATAACCCTCCTTTGGTTCAGTAACGCCTAATAATAATACGAGCGGTCGGATACACTGTACTCGAACCACATGTCAGAATTTGCCATGGATTTTTATGGGTTTCAAATGGTTCAAATGGCTCTGAGCACTATGGGACTTAACATCTGATGTCATCAGTCCCCTAGAACTTAGAACTACTTACACCTAACTAATCTAGCGACATCACACACACCCATGCCCGAGGCAGGATTCGAACCTGCGACCATAGAAGTCACGCGGCTCCAGACTGATGGGCCTAGAACCGCTCTGCCACAGCGGCCGGCCTTTTATGGGTTTAACCACCTCTAGTGCTACAAATAATTTCTTTCCCTGGTCCATCAGGCTAATAAGTTCACGTGAGAGGTCGATCCGTGAATCCTTCTCTTGCGTTATCTACCATCCCAGGACAACAGGTATCGATAAATTAGTTACCAATAGAAAACTGCATACTATTGCTCCTTTTACTAACACTACTTCAGCCTGCACCTTGCACTCACTAACTGACCTTCTGCACCGATAGCTCCACTTACTTTACAGTTTTGCACTGTCAACATGGGTAGTCTTTTAATCTGATTCACATGTCTAAATAAACTGCTATCCAAAGCGGAAAACGAAGGTACGGTATCGATTAGCAGTTTTACTTGAATGCCATTTATGTTGTTTTTTACTGCAGCTTGGACTTTCACGACGCTTTCCATCTGACAGTTGCCGTTTGAGGTCTTGTCTGCCATTACACCTTAGCATGTTTAGAACACTGTGCTGAATGTCTTCATCCGGTGCCACCACTGCCTGCAAAGGCTTACAGAGGTCACGCATAGTTCGTCACTTGTGAAAGTTTAAATATTATCAGTCACCTCTACAATATGTACATTATATTGTGATGTTTTATTTTCAGTATTTTGCTGCTAAGGCTGCCAGTGCGACTGGTGTCCTGCACCAGGCATAGGAATCGCGGTAACATAATGTGTTGGTGTATTATGATATTATTATGGTTGTTGCCCTGAATTGGGTTACAGCCACTGGGTCCAGGGTTCTGCCATGACCCACTGGAAGTTAGCATGTTTTTATTTCTATTTGAATTAAACCCCTTGTTTCGCCCTTGCGAGTAGAATTGTTGTAGTTATTCTGGTAGCCGTCATTGTTAGGACTAACAAACTATAGCCTAACGTTCTTATTGTTTGTACTATTATTTGAATCCTGATTATCTTGGTTATGGCAGCCGTTATTTCCGTTACCATTGGTACCCGTTCGGAAACCACTTCCCCTTTGATTTCCATCACCTCGGTGGTTGATGCGGTGCAGCCACTATTTCCATTATTGTGGTTGGCCACATAATTCTCACTCGAATTTATAGCGTCCTCATGCATGAGGTCTAAAGCATCGATTGCTGAAAGAAAATTTTCCAATCTGTACCGGGCACTGAACTAGTTTCTCACTAATCGAGTTTGTTAAGCGTGTCTTTAGCATTCGTTGAACATCCCTATATAATATTGGCTCCTCCCAATGTCGTCTCATATTCAAGTATTTCTCTACGTATTGTCTGATTCCTCTGCTTAGGGCTGTATACAAGTTTCCTCAACCGTCTTTGCACAGAACTTTAGCAGAACCACCCTAAAAACACTTTTCAAATTCCGTGAACGTGTTGCAACTTTCAGCAGGGTGCGGTGCCCACAATGACGCGTCTGCCGTCATGTGTGACGTTGGAAACTGAAGCTTTTACCGCTCGGTCCACAACAGAGGCAACACGCTACTCAAGTTCTTCTTAAAAACTACGGGATGAATTGTTTTCTTATCATCGTTAAACGCGTGAAACTGTCAATGCTTTATTAAGCTTTCTTCCTGTAGTACACTGGTCAACGTTGGCATGGTTGGTTCTATGCCAGTCATACTCCTCTTCGCTTTTGGCAAATGTTGGCATACTTGACCCGCATGTGTATGAAACAGTGGTTGGAAATCCTTATTATAGCAACTTGTGTTACAATACTGTGTTACAGGATGGGATACGTTCCTTCACCCATACTTCTTATATCTTCTTAAATCCTGTTCAGGTTCTCCAACTTGACTTCTGTCCTTTCCTCCAGGCTGAAAACGTGGTCTGGACTAGGCTCCTTATGCTCTGTAATTCTTTTTGCAAACCTTAGCAGGTCTGCCGGCCGGAGTGGCCGAGCGGTTCTAGGCGCTACTGCCTCAGGCATGGATGTGTGTGATGTCCTTAGGTTAGTTAGGTTTAAGGAGTTCTAAGTACTAGGGGACTGATAACCTCAGAAGTTAAGTCCCATAGTGCTCAGAGCCATTTGAACCTTAGCAGGTCTCCCCCTTACCAAAGACTGCTTCGTCATCTGCAGTCTCAACTTCTGTTTCAACTTTCTTCTTAATCATATCTCTCATATCTTTATTAATCTCAGTCACAGATGTAGTTAACGATTAACGTTTTCCTGTAAATCGTTCTGGGTTAAATGCATGTTTGCCACATCCTTGCTCAGCTGATCCACAGTCTGTGGTAAATCTTTGAAACTAGTTTGCAAAGCGCTGATCACTAATACCAGCTAAATCTTCCTTGATACTTTTAGCATGAGCTTTTCCGAGAGTATCAAGTACATGATTTAACTTTGCCGCTATTTCTTCATCGCGACTAGTTAAAGCCTCATTGAACTATGTTAAGGACTCTTTCTCTCTAAGAATTTGTTTTTGCTCTTGCTCCGCCTCCAAAATTCTTTGTTCTTCTTCCGCTGTTTTTCAGAATCGCTGAGAAGTTGCCTTTTTCTAGTTGCCTGTCTTTCCTATCATTCTTTCTCAAGCAGTTCCATCATTTGTAAGAGTATGGCGATAAACCATTTTCTGATTTTATTGTTGGCAAGAGACCAGTTGTTGCTTCCCCCTGCCTCGTAATGTCTGCACATTACTGCTACCTAATGCCGTAGGTGCACTTTCACTGTCAACTGAACCTCACACAGAATCGAGTATGGCTAAAGGCGTATATGATCTTCTTCCCCTTGCATACATGAATCAGAAGTCATGACTATTACTCATTACCTATCTGAATAACCTGGAGGCTTACTGACACTCGACATGAAAATACACACAGTTCTTATCTTTTGTAGACACTGGATCTATTATTATCGTTAGTAATTACGACTATTTTTTCTGGATAATTTTCAAGTTTATGTTTTTCTCACAGTATATTTTTCATCGGCACGTGGAAGAAAAGTTACTCTTGTATTGATATACAGAAAAGACATCTACATACATTTACGCTTTACTTAAGTAAATACAAAAAATGCAAAATTTAGCCCCACGTTGTGACAGCAATGTAATTCTAAAAAGGGTGTTACTAATGTAATGTTTAATGTTATTTGTAGTTGCGACCTTTTATACATATAGTGTCATTAGTTTATGTCCGCCTAATTATAAGAGATACAGAATTACACACTGGTATATCAATTCTTAATGTAACATTGTTTGTCTTACAGTAAGGAGGATTCAGAAAAAATGGCTAGCAATTAACTAAGTGATACGTTACCCCCTTCACATTATAGCAACATGATGTTCTCTTATTTACAGGAAAAATACGATCGTTTATAAGTGTTGCTGATGTAGTGTAGCTTTTGCTTATAACTAAACAGAATATTTAATACTTTTGACAGAGGATAAAAATGTTATCTGTGTCAATGCCGCAACATAATCGGTTGTCTGCAGTCTAGTGCACCTAAAATTTTCTGAAACTGTGGAAAATCTCAACAGTAGTGCTTGCGTAATATCTCGTCGTTAGTAAGGACGTATATTTGTCTGAATAAGCTGGCCACTGCTGCAGTTTTTAAATACATCAGTAATCCAAATTGTAATCGGTGCCAACAATGAAATTCTCCTTCTACAATTAATTCTGCAAATACACAGAGAGAATATTAATTTCTACAAAAATAAAATCCACTTTCACAAACATAAGTTATATTTTAAACATACAAATTCATAATCTCCAGCAATACAGACCATTTAGCAACCGAGCAAGATATGAGCATGCAGACATCAAAATTCGTGTAGCGATAAGACATGAAGCAGGAGGATCACACCAAAAAACCACCCTCTCTACATTACAGAAGAAACAATTAAGTATTCTTTGGTTTGGCCGCACCTTAGATGCGACTTCTATATCCATTTGGAAATAAAATTCCTGGGTCCCGTGTCTGTTTTTTGGTCATTTTCACACGGTTCACTTATATTTTGCACTAAATTTTCCCAGAAGACGTTACGACGTCCAATTATATCGCGTTCAACATGGATTACTCCATGCAATACTAGCGCTTGTGTGCTCCTAGCCATTACCGTTGCTTTAGCTAAGCCGTGAGTCTTCTATGAGATCTTTGTGATATACACGACGCTTTTGTATTGCCAAGTCTATTGCAGTTTGAGGTTTCTTCAGTTTAACATCACAGTTATGCTGGCTAAAGATAATACGGCCATGCAGCCAGCAGCTAAGCGGGTCAAATTGCAATTAGGCAATATGGAGTCTAGTTTCTAAACGAATGTAAATGCGAAAGCTCATATCGTAGATTCTAACCACAAATTCACGATAAGTTTCGAAGGCCACGGACTGCAAGATTTTCCAAATAACATATTTACAGACGGTTGTAAAAAAGGGATCGTGAATTGACCTCTAAGGACGGTTTTGCAGGAACAAATGAAAAAGTGCCTGATGCTTCCTTGTAGGCAATGTAATTTAATATTTTAGAACTCCATAAAGTACATTTCTGCAGCACATTGCTATGAAACTAAGACTGTGTATTTCCCAGAGCTCGACTCATGAAAAAAAACAAAAAAAAGTTTCAAATGGTTCTGAGCACTATGGGACTTAACTTCTGAGGTCATCAGTCCCCTAGAACTTATAACTACTGAAACCTAACTAACCTAAGGACATCACACATATCCATGCCCGAGGCAGGATTCGAACCTGCGACCGTAGTGGTCGCGCGGTTCCAGACTGTAGCGCCTAGAACCGCTCGGCCACTCCGGCCGGCAATATTGAGAACAGTCTTTATACTTTCATGGAAACTAATTCTTCTCTCACCACGAAACGCTACTTTTGTTATCTTAATAAATTTGTAACACCATAGAGTTCAAATGGTTCAAATGGCTCTGAGCACTATGGGACTTAACAGCTATGGTCATCAGTCCCTTTAGAACTTAGAACTACTTAAACCTAACTAACCTAAGGACATCACACAACACCCAGCCATCACGAGGCAGAGAAAATCCCTGACCCCGCCGGGAATCGAACCCGGGAACCCGGGCGCGGGAAGCGAGAACGCTACCGCACGACCACGAGCTGCGGGCTAACACCATAGAGTCTGCAGTTTGATAACGAAATAAATTAATAAGTGCAATAAAAACAATACATGTCACTGCGGACATACATCATGTCGTGCCTTCATCTTTCATTCTTTTAATCGCTGTTCTAAGAAGCATCATATGCTGCAGGGATTAAATGAACTGCATAAACGGTACAACTAATACAATTATATGTTGAAACATGAACAAAAAGTGGTAAGTTATATTACACATTAAAAATGAAAGAAAATAGTTCCATTGTTGAAATGTTTCGTAAAGAGTTTGGTTACAAATTTATTAAACGAAACGAAAAACATGTTTACCATAATTTTTTGTGCTGTATTATGTTTGGGATTGTATCTGATATTTTTACCAATCTCTATGAGAATGTAAACAGGTCGATTTCTGTAATCAAATAGGCTTATATTTTATAACTAGATTTTACATGATTTTTGCCTAGTGTGTCATTCATTTCTCTCCCTCTGTGTTTGTTCATTAAGAACCTCAATCCTTGAAATGCAGTATACTTGCTGTAGCCTGTTTCATCGCCTGTGACAATGTTCGACAAAAAATTGTCATGATCAGCCTCGAAAGCTCAAGCCATTCCGCATAAATGATCCTTCATTACTCTTTGTGGTCTTCTTGGGCGGGGAGGAGTGCAGCGAGCACACAGTTTTCAATACTCTAATGGTTTAGTGTGAGCACTACCAATAGAGACGTTCGGTTGAGCAGCGACGTGCTTAATTGCAATCTGTCGTTTACCTTGAATGAGAATGTCCGCACGTTCAGACATTGCAGGAAGCAGAGCTGCGCACGGCTGACTGGCACGCGGGAGGTCGGACAGGTTTGCGCGACGTTGTTGCGATGGTGACACGCACCTGCACAACGGTTAACAATGCTTTTGTTCACTTCCAGGTTTCCGTAGATGTTCTGCAAGCGCCTATCAATATCTACGATGCCCTGGTTTTACACGAAAAAAACAAAAAACCTCAATGAGAGCTGTCTGCTTGCATCGTACCTCCGTTGCAGACACCATTTTGAAGGGCACGTATAGAGCCGCCATTTATCAGAACTTCTTGAAACTATAGCGACTGAAGTTGGGATATTATATGATTCCCCCCAACAAATCCTGCTTTCTTTCTTCAACAGAAATTGGACAAGGAAAAAATAAGTGTTGCATTACTTATTGAAGCTGTAGGGAAGCAGCCTACTCACGCCTTATAAAATTCACATCAGTCTTTCCATTGTGTGCCAGCCTAGTCCGCTGTAACTAGCTCTGACGTCATAAATATTGCGCAATACTTTAAAAATCAAGTAAATAACCTGAAACGATTCTAGCATGTCAGGAGTAATACAAAATCAATATGTGTTGGATATCAGTTCAATAACTTTAACCATTTTCGAAATTTGGATGTTTTCTGTAAAAATCATTGGCGCAACAGAAAAGAGCTAGAAACTTAAAAATTTATATTTAGGTTTCTTTTGCATAATAATTTAGTAGAAACAGTATTCTGGATCCCACAAATTAAAATTTTGGTTGAAATTCATGATTTTCTGGTTTTTGTCTTAGAAATTAAGGAAGCAAGATAGATTAAGTAGGCGAATAAATAAAGCTAGGATGTTTAAATTTAAGTAGAATGGAGATCCGCTATAATCATAAAAATGTGAGAAGTTTCAACAGAATAACTATAAAACTATAGCTATAGCGTATCTCCAAAGAGCAAGTTCAGAGCTTGTCTACTGCATGTAGTGTAATTAAATTAATTCTCTCGCCCAAAATATTTGACTTAGCCACGTCAGACTTTTATTATGATTACTTACCTGTGTGCTGATTGCACAATTAAATTTAAAGCTTCATTGGCCATCAGCAAAGGAAGCAATGATTTATTCGATAACTTAAAGTGGTGCATTACTAGCCCAGCGGCTAGTCGGGAGAGCCGATTTGATCAGGCGTTCCCTTAGCCGTCCGCACCGCGGCTTTATATGTAAGAACGCTGCGCGAGAAAATGGAAGGCCCCAGTTCTCTCCAGACGCTCATTAGCGTACTACCTGTGCCTGGAGTCGCGTCGCGTCGGTATCGTTGATATAAACAGCCTCAGATGGAGTAATAAGTTACTCGGGACACGCGTAACCATGAAATCGTTTTCGAGTGAAGTTTTAATTTTGGAATGACGTTAATGACCTATCATTAGTTTGCGTATGTCGTATTTTCACGTGCCGCTGCAGGACAGACATTCTACCATTATTAGCGTGGCGTTTGATGAACGTTATCATCAAATTATGGCGAGCATTCACTTAAACATTTAATTTGAACTGTTATAGTGGCATCAGCGCATTAGATTCTGAACTGCTCTGGTAGTTGGATTGTGTGGATCCTTTTTGGTCTGTGACTTTCAGAATATAGTGAACATTTTAGAGAGAATGGTTTTTGATTATGAATCCCAGACAATCTCCTAATTCCTCAGAGCTATAAGCTGTAGGTATAAATGTATTTCTCAGATGAAGTGGGCACTAGGAATTCTAATTACAGGCTTCACGTTTTGCTAATCACATTATGGTTGCCAATATTGTAGTTAGAGAGCCAGTGTTGAGAACGGAAAAAAGCATAAATACAAAACATCAATTCTATTATTCCACCCGCCGCCCCACAAAGCCCCTCGCACATATAGAATTATTATGTAGACTTTTAATACAACTGTTCCTCATGAGTGTTATTCGTCCCCCAAAAAGTCACATCTAGTATACAACTGTAAATGTTGTCTCAATAATTCATACCACCTAATCTAACGTACTTTCGGAACATTTCTCAAGAGAAAATACGCTTGTATCCTATGCTGCACGTTCTGCGGAAATGACGGGTTGTTCAGTTTGCGCCAAACGTAAATATCGCATCGCTCTGACAATTTGCCTTCACGATGAAATCAGTAATTAATAATCATTTCCGCCACGAACTATAAATCGATACGCGATGAGGTTGTGAAATCGCCTTGACTTTTCTGCACATTCAGCAAGGGAGTAAATTGCCAATTATTCTGGGGGATCAGCAGTCCCCTCCCACCCGCCGATCCGGAGAACAAATAACAGCAGGCGCAGTTCGGACCAAATTCAGCGTCCGCGCGCTCCGCAGCAGAGTCCGCCCCTGTTGCGAAATAAAGACGACTTCGGGAATGCGATGGCTGCGTAAGGAGCTTCCAGAAATATTGAAGGGATTCACGTTTCACTGGAATCCCCTCGTGGTCTGGCGGAGGGAGTTCACAAACCGCGGAGGAACAAAAGTAGTGGTAGCGAAGAGAGGGCCGAATTCTGCTGTCTCGTGCGTTGTGTCGAGAGCGACGGATGCCTTATGGTTAATTTTGTACGTCTCTTTATCTGCCATCATCTATAAAGAGAGAATTCTGCGATATTTGAGACATTCCGTATTATTGTCTTTTTCGATAATCTTCTGGACGAAGAAATGAGGCTGCATAACTGGTACGTTGGTGCACAGCATAGCAATTTGTTTTGCGAGTTGGTATTCTGGTTTCTAAGAGTTTATCTATCGATTTTTACTTTTATTTGTAGTTCACTGTTCCTACTTGAGTTTACGTATTTCCATTTTGTTATTTGGAGATAGTGAGTGGAGCTGTAAGTGTTAGAAAATGGAGTGGCTTGAATATGGAATGACAAATGTAGAAAGTAGAACATTGCCGACATATTCTTCTGTTTGAGTTCAATAGAGGGGTGACAGCAGTGGAAGGAGCCAGAAACATTTGTGCCATGTATAATGATAGTGCCATTGAACAGAGCACTGCAAGAAAATGATTTTCTCGTTTTAGAAAGGCTCATTTTGACGTTAGTGACTCTCCAATTTCAGGAAGACCTTCGGGCTTTGATAAAGGTTGTTTGAATGCATTAATCCTCAATAATCTTGGTCAGTGTAATCGGTAACTGGAAAATATGATGAACTGTGATCATTCCATCATCGTGTGACACTTGATTCGATGGAGAAACTTCAAAAATCTGGTGCATCAGTACCGCACGCGCTAAACCAAAATCACAAAAATCAGTGGGTGGTCACATGTGCATCTCTGCTTTCTCGTCATCAACTGGCTCCTGAACAACATCGTCCATTGCTGTATTGTATTGTTGTTGGTGACGAGAAATTGTGTCTTTATGGCAACATAAGGCACTCTCTTGTTCTTGGGGTGGGAAATTGCCCCTAAAGGCGGAAGAATCAGCAATGACCAACGGCATGAGGATGCAGAAGGCAATGGAAACTACTGCATTAAAGAGACGTAATGTGTATCCACAGGAAATGTCGCCTGCAATTGAAAGAGTGTCACGATAATATCTCCACTGACAAAAGATTCCGGAATAGTCCGCCATTCGGATCTCCGGGAGGGGACAGCCAAGGGGGAAGTGACTATGAGAAAAAGACTGAATAACCAACAAAAGTATACGTGTCGGGGTGTGGAATGTCAAAAGTTTGAATGTCGTAGGGATGCTAGAGAATCCGGAAAGGGAAATTCAAAGGCTCGATCTAGATGTAGTAGGGGTCAGTGAAGTGAAATGGAAAGAAAGATTTCTAGTTGCATAAGTACAGGGTAAAATCAATAGCAGCAAAAAATGGCATAACGGGAATGGGATTCATTATGAATAGGAAGGTAGGGAAGAGAGTATGTTACTGTGAACAGTTCATTGACAAGATTGTTCTTCAGAATCGACAACAAACCAACACCGACAACGATAGTTCAGGTATAATTACCGACGTTGCAAGCTGGAGAAAAATAGATAGAGAAAGTACATGAGGATATTGAAAGGGTAATATGGTGCGTAAAGGGAGATGAAAGTCTAATAGTCATGGGAGACTGGAATGCAGTTGTAGGGGAAATAGCCGAAGAAAAGGTTACAGGAGAATATGGGCTTGGGACCTGGAATTAGAGAGGGGAAAGACTGAGTTCTGTAATAAATTTTAGCTAGTAATAACGAATATTCTGTTCAGAAATCACAAGAGGAGGAGATATACTTGGAAAAGGCAGGGCGATATGGGAAGAGTTCAGTTACTCGTAGATTACATCATGGTCAGACAGAGATTCCGAAATCAGACACAGGAATGTAAGGTGTACCCAGGAGCAGATGTGGACTCAGATCACAATATAGTATTGGTGAAGAGTCGGCTGAAGTTAACAGATTAGTTAGGAAGAATCAATATCGAAAGAAGTGGGATACGGAAGCACTAACGAATGATGAGATACGTTTGAAGCTCTCTATCGGTATAAACACGGCTTGAGGAATGACGAAGGGTAACCACAGAAGCTGGAGAGGTGAGGTACAAAGAAAGGTAACTGCGAGAAAACACAGGTAACAGAAGAAATACGCCAGTTGATCGATGAAAGAAGGAAGTTCAAAAATGTTCAGAGAAACTCAGGCATACAGGAACACAAGTCGCTGAGGAATGAAATAAGTAGGAAATACGGGGAAGCTAAGACGAAATGGCTGCACGAAAAATGTGAAGAAGTCGAAAAATAAATGTCTGTCGGAAGGACTGACTCAGCATACAGGAAAGTCAAAACAACATTCAGTGAAATTGAAAGCAAGGGTGTAGCGTTAAGAGCTGAATGTAAATTCCAAATTGCAGAGGTGAGAGAGGATATGTGGGAAGAGTACATTTAAGGCCAATATGAGGGGCAGAGTTCTCTAATGTGACTGAAGAAGGAACAGGAGTCGATTTAGAAAAGGTAGAGGATTCAGTATTAGAATCAGAATCTACGAGACCTTTGAGTACTTAAGATCAAAAGAAGGCACAAGGGATAGGTAACGTTCCATCAGAATTCCTAAAATCATTGGGAGAAGTGGCAACAAAACGACTATGAATCTGGCGACATACCATCTGACTTTCGGAAAAATATCACCAAATTCGAAGACTGCAAGAACGCACAGTTGAGGGAATTATCAGCTTAACAGCTCATTCATCCGAGTTGCTTACAAGAATAATACACAGAAGAATGGAAAAGAAAACAGAGTGTGTTAGATGGCAATCAGTTAGGTTTAGGAAAGGTAAAGGCACGAGAGAAGCAATTGCGACGTTGTGGTTGATAATGGAAACAAGACTAAAGAAAAATCAAGACACGTTCATAGGATTTGTCGAATTGGAAAAAGCTTTTGATAGTGTAAAAAAGTGCAATATGTTCGAAATTCTGAGAAAAGCAGCGGTAAGCTGTAGGGACAGACGGGTAATATACAATATGTACAAGAGCCAGGAGGGAATAATAAGAGTGGACAACCAAGAAAGAAGGGCTCTGATTAAAAAGTGTGCCAGACGGGGATGCAGTCTTTCACTCCTACTGTTCAATGTGCACTTGGAAGAAGCACTGATGAAAATAAAGGAAAGGTTCAGGAATGGAATCAAAAAATTCAAGGTGAAAGAATGCCAATGATACGATTCCCTGATGACGTTGATATCCTGAGTGAAAGTGAAGAAGAATTACACGAACAGCTGAATGAAATGGACGATCTAATGAGTGCAGACTATGGATTGGGAGTAAATCGAAGAAAGACCGAAGTAATTAGTAGTAGCAGAAGTGAGAACAGCGAGAAACTTAATACCAGGACTAACGGTCATTAAGTAGATGAAGTTAAGGAAGTCTGGTTATTAAGCAGCAAAATAACCAGTGACGGACGGAGCAAGAAAGACGCCAAAAGCAGACGAGCTCTGGCAAAAAGGACATTCCTGACCAAGAGAAGTCTACTAGCCTCAAACACATTCCTTGATTTGAGGAAGAGATTCCTGAGAATGTGCGTTCGGAACACATCTTTGTATGGACGTGGAACATGGACTGTTGGAAAACCAGAAAGAAAAGAGTCGAAGCATTGGAGATGTGGTGCTGCAGACGAATCTTGAAAATTAGATCGACTGATAAGGTAATGAACGAGGAGGTTCCGCGCAGAATCGGAGAGGAAAGTTATATGTGGAACACACTGACAAGAAGAAGGGACAGGATGGTAGGACATGTGTTAAGACGTCGGGGAATAACTTCCGTGGTACTAGAGGGAGCTGGGCAAAAACTGTAGACGAAGACAGAGATTGGAATACATCTGGCAAATAATTGAGGACGTAAGTTGCAATGTTACTCTGAGAGGAGAGACATTGGGGGTGAATAGCATCAAACCTGTCAGAATACTGCTGACTGACAAAGAAAAGTACAAAACATAATGTTGTGCGTCTAATGAAAGAAAGAGCGACTGTGCGCTGAACTACGAATCGCTTCCCCGACGTGTAACAATCGCTACTGAAATTTATTTTCAACAACCGAGTAGTCTTGCACACTCAGTCCGAGAGCAACAACCACGAAGTCTGCGTGAACTGATGCTACTTCACGAAAGCGCCCCCCCCCCCCCCTGCATTCTGCTAGATTGACGAAAAAAGCGCCGGCCGAAGTGGCCGTGCGGTTAAAGGCGCTGCAGTCTGGAACCGCAAGACCGCTACGGTCGCAGGTTCGAATCCTGCCTCGGGCATGGATGTTTGTGATGTCCTTAGGTTAGTTAGGTTTAACTAGTTCTAAGTTCTAGGGGACTAATGACCTCAGCAGTTGAGTCCCATAGTGCTCAGAGCCATTTTTTGACGAAAAAAGCGCTATACAGGAGCTGAGTTGGGAAGTCATCTCACAGCCACCTTATTTACCTGATCTCTATCTAACAGTGTTCAAGGAACTTTCCAGGTGAAAATGTGTTCCGAATATGGTACGAAGTGTTCCCCTGAAAAACATGAGATTTTTATAGTAGCAGAATCGAAAAAGTACCACAGCATTTTACAAATCGGACTCTAAGGTTCCCCCATGGCTGTCTAGTTCTGTGCTTGTAAGAATATTGTTAAATTTTACGAAGGTGTTTTGGGCGTTCTCTATACGACATTTTATTTCCAAGTCTGTTCCCCAGTCTTCACAAATCGAGGTTCCGAGATATTTAAAATTGTTGACTGTTTGTAATACAGACCCTTGAAATCAGAGATTTGCATCTTTAAATGAGTCGGACTCTCGTGTGACAATCAATAAATTAGTCTTTTTGATGTTAATGTTCAGGCCTAGAGTACTGCTGTAATCTCCTACTATGTTGACGAGTTGTTCAAGGTTATCTAAATTATCAGCTATCAATACCGTGTCATCAGCATAGCGAAAGTTGTTGGTATACACTCCGTTAACTTTTACGCATTTTTTCTACATCATCAAGTGCCTCCTCAAAAATACTCTCAGAGTATAAGTTAAATAACAGGGGTGACAGTATGCATCCTTGTCGGACTCCTCTACATATACAAATCTGTGACCTCATTATAGAATTTAACCTGCGCTGTCTGATTCCAATAAAAATTCTCTACACAGCGGATATTTTTCTCATCTATATGAATTCTTTATGAGTTCTTTATAACCCAGTAGTTTCTTTTAACTTTTTTTGTAAGTTAAAATCATCATGTGAAGCTTGCAAGCCTTCAATTTCTTCACATTCGTGTTGTAGTCATTCACTTCTTGCTGCTCTAATCTTTGATTTTATGAGTTTCTGGATATTGTTGTACTTAGTTTGATCTAATTGGGCTTTATACCTTCGCTGTTGATCCATCAATGAAAGAATTGCTTCAATCATCGATTTGTATCTTCGATCTCTTGTTTTATATCCTATTTTTTCACTAGCAATGGTTAGCACAATGTTTTTCATCTCTTCCCATACTCTGGTACTGTTTTCATGGTCACTCAGGGATTTCATTGTTACTATTTTATTGTTGATGTCCTTGCTAACTTCATCTCTTAGTTAAGGTATTTGAGTTTTTCATAAGCTATCTTCCTTTGTTGAGTTGGTTTTTTGTGTTTCACAAGTTTTGTTTTTAGAGATCTAGTGTATGGTCAGATGGAACATATGCTCCAGGATAAGTGGATGCTCTTGTAACTGAAGTTCCAAAACGCTTATTAATTAAAATGTAGTCCATCTGGTTACGGACTACGTTGTCTTTGTTGTCAGCTGGAGATTTACATGTATAAAGTCGTCGTGGTGGTAATTTGAACCATGTATTAGTGACTTTCATGTGTTCTTCTTTGCAGAATTGTAGGAGACGATCACCTCTCATGTTTCGTGTTACTGAACCAAAAGGACCTACCAGGTTCTCATATCTGCCATTTCCCACCTTGGCATTGAAATCTCCCATTATTATATTAATTTCGTGATGTTTTGTAAGGCCAAACACTTCTTTGACTTGGTTATAGAAAGAGTCCTTGTTTATCTACATCTGCAGTTGGTGCATATAATTGAATAATATTGAGGTAAACTGGTTTGTCACAGAGTTTTAACAAGACAACTCTATCGGAAAGTGGCACAAAATCCATAACGCTCTTGGAATAGCGCTCTGAGACAATAACGCCCACTCCTCTTCTATGATTTCGGTCCTGATTCCCGGAATAAAACAGTGTACATCCAGCTGTAGAGCACATTCCACTGTCAGACAACCAAGTTCCTATTAAACCAAGTATATCAATACTTAATCGAGTCATGTCTTGGATAACATTTGCTAATTTTCTCGCTTCATATATACTTCGAACATTCGAGGTTCCAATATTAGTTTTCTTTCTTGTGTTCATCTTTAACGTGGATCCATTCAGAACTGTTCCCCACGAAGATCCACCTCGAGAACCATTTAAAACTCCGGAACATTTAGAAATGAATGTATCCATCCATGTGCTTCTCTAGGAATTCTGTCGGAGTGGTATTCCGTTGGCTTCCCCCAAAATGTCAGCCGCTCCTAACATGGAGACAGACGCTGTTAGCAGCCGCCTACTGTCGATCAGTAGCTGCTGAGCTTGTTGGTCCGCGAGAGGTATTTGATTTCCCTCCCACCAGCGATATCTGGGAGGTATTCCCCTATTCCCCACCTGGGGACGCGCCCTCTAGGGGTTCCCCCGAGCCCCTTTGAAGACAACACTCGGCAAGTTATCGCTCACTAACTCATAGTTCCAGTCGTTCCCGACTTATTCGCCACTACCACAAATAAATAGCGGTTCACATGCCTAATGTACGCTAAGGGATCAAGGTAATCAACAATAATTTTGGCCGTAGAATTTTCCTCCCGGGTTGAAGAAAGCTCCCTTCTACATGCGTTTGGGTTGGGCTTCGCTTTACTGCAGCCTTGGCACTAGTTCACTATATTCTGAACATCCCCATTCAGGGTATGCCAGGTTGAGTTTTGCTTTAGTTTCATTATAGTTTTTTTGTATTTCCAAATGACTTCCATACAACGACCAGTGAGATTATTGGAATGCAGCTGGATCCAACTCCTTGGAAAAAGTTGTTTTTCACATCATACTGAGTTCAAAAACAAAGTGTTCCTTTTTTAGACGACCATCCCAGAACTTCCCTCCATTCATGGAGCTGATGCTTAATCCGATTCCACAATGGATCTACATCCTGCTGCTTCTCTAAATCTCCAGGCAATTCAGGAATCTCCCCTAATACTGTTTACACACAAACATGTTCGTGGATACCTTCATTGGGTTCCCCAGATTTATCTACCTCAGGATACATTCGACTTAGGGTGTCGGCTACTTGATTGTCAATACTCTTTATGTGTTGCATCTGAAAACGGAACGCCGAAATCCTTACTGCCCATCTAGCTAAACGTCCAATGTTACTGGGGTCAGACAAGAACCAACAACACTGATTGTCTGCCTCGAAATGAAATAACTTACATCCAAGGTATAATTTAAAACGTTGCAACTCAAATAACACCACTAGTGCTTGTAAGTCCTACACTGAGTGCTTCTTCTCTGTAGGAGACAATCTAGATGCGTAAGTGATGGGTCGTATTTCCTAAGGTGGAAGCACCGGTTTGTAAAACAAACTCCTTCTCAGTATTTTGTACGGCTAACATTGGCTCTCTGGCTAAAGCCGCCTTACGGGCGTCAGAATATGCCTTTTGAGATTCGGCCCATTTAAAACTTTGCCTAAGGGAACTGTCGTCTGTACGAAGTACTGGCAGAATTTTCGATTAAAATTGGTAATGCTGTTAAACTTCAATATTTATTCTTAATCTTGGGCCCCAGAAACAGATGGATGGCTTTATTGTTCTCTAAGTCTATCCTTACACCGTTAGCTGAGACTACCTGCCCTAGGAAGGAGATCTCTTTCTTCGCCAGGTTAACCTTTGACGGTGGAACAGTTAATCCTGCTTCTTGCAGGCGAAATAATACCTGGCCTTCATGGTCTAGCTTTTCACTATAAATAACAATACCATATAAATAACTATATACAGTCTTGAACTTCAAATCACCCAGAATAGAATCTAAATGTAGGGGCAATACTGCAGTCGCTGTGTCCAGTGCAAAAGGGAATCGGCTCTCCTCAAATAAATTCCAGTCCGTACAGAAAATGGACAGTGACTAGGACCGTTCTGCAAGTGGTGCCTGATGATAAGCTTGGTTTAGATCAAGCTGTGAAAAATCCTGTGCCCCAGATGCTAGGTGAAACAGTTACTCAAATCTGGAAGTCGGACCTTAGCAAGTTCACTTTCTGATTCAGCTGACAACAGTATAATATCAGACGTATCCCTGGACACCTGAGTTGGGTACCAATAACCAACACAGATTGCTGGATGATAGATGGATTACTCTGCCGGCTTATTCTTCTGAGTTCTTTCCTTGCTTGGGCTGATAAACGGTAAAGTGACTGCTCAAATGGCACCCTATCCATCAAGTGAATATTATATTCCATTTTATTGGTGACACCAAGCATATTCGTCAAAACCTCGGGATGTTGTTGCAAAACGTGTAATGAGGCCCTGACCTGTCCCGGTTTCAAATGAAATACACTCCTGGAAATGGAAAAAAGAACACATTGACACCGGTGTGTCAGACCCACCATACTTGCTCCGGACACTGCGAGAGGGCTGTACAAGCAATGATCACACGCACGGCACAGCGGACACACCAGGAACCGCGGTGTTGGCCGTCGAATGGCGCTAGCTGCGCAGCATTTGTGCACCGCCGCCGTCAGTGTCAGCCAGTTTGCCGTGGCATACGGAGCTCCATCGCAGTCTTTAACACTGGTAGCATGCCACGACAGCGTGGACGTGAACCGTATGTGCAGTTGACGGACTTTGAGCGAGGGCGTATAGTGGGCATGCGGGAGGCCGGGTGGACGTACCGCCGAATTGCTCAACACGTGGGGCGTGAGGTCTCCACAGTACATCGATGTTGTCGCCAGTGGTCGGCGGAAGGTGTACGTGCCCGTCGACCTGGGACCGGACCGCAGCGACGCACGGATGCACGCCAAGACCGTAGGATCATACGCAGTGCCGTAGGGGACAGCACCGCCAATTCCCAGCAAATTAGGGACACTGTTGCTCCTGGGGTATCGGCGAGGACCATTCGCAACCGTCTCCATGAAGCTGGGCTACGGTCCCGCACACCGTTAGGCCGTCTTCCGCTCACGACCCAACATCGTGCAGCCCGCCTCCAGTGGTGTCGCGACAGGCGTGAAGGGAGGGACGAATGGAGACGTGTCGCCTTCAGCGATGAGAGTCGCTTCTGCCTTGGTGCCAATGATGGTCGTATGCGTGTTTGGCGCCGTGCAGGTGAGCGCCACAATCAGGACTGCATACGACCGAGGCACACAGGGCCAACACCCGGCATCATGGTGTGGGGAGCGATCTCCTACACTGGCCGTACACCACTGGTGATCGTCGAGGGGACATGAATAGTGCACGGTACATCCAAACCGTCATCGAACCCATCGTTCTACCATTCCTAGATCGGCAAGGGAACTTGCTGTTCCAACAGGACAATGCACGTCCGCATGTATCCCGTGCCACCCAACGTGCTCTAGAAGGTGTAAGTCAACTACCCTGGCCAGCAAGATCTCCGGATCTGTCCTCCATTGAGCATGTTTGGGACTGGATGAAGCGTCGTCTCACGCGGTCTGCACGTCCAGCACGAACGCTGGTCCAACTGAGGCGCCAGGTGGAAATGGCATGGCAAGCCGTTCCACAGGACTACATCCAGCATCTCTACGATCGTCTCCATGGGAGAATAGCAGCCTGCATTGCTGCGAAAGGTGGATATACACTGTACTAGTGCCGACATTGTGCATGCTCTGTTGCCTGTGTCTATGTGCCTGTGGTTCTGTCAGTGTGATCATGTGATGTATCTGACCCCAGGAATGTGTCAATAAAGTTTCCCCTTCCTGGGACAATGAATTCACGGTGTTCTTATTTCAATTTCCAGGAGTGTAGTTGGGAGTACGCTCTGATTTTTCTAGTTCTTTTAACCAATATGTAAAGCCCCCGCAGCAGTCTGCGTGCTTCTGGCGTCGGATTTCGTTTCCTTTTTCCTTTTTGTTTTTGGACAGTCATACACTAAAGATCCTTCTTTATTGCATCGAAAATATGCCCCTTCCCTGGTCGGTTTATATCCTGGTGGTCGTTGCCTATCTGGAGCTTCTTCAGACGCTAAGCTAGGGCTACTACCAATAGGCTCATGCTTCCTATCACTAAATGAAAACCGTTACATATTTGCCACTAACTCTTCTAAATCAGAAAAGCTTTGTGGTTTATCTGCATCCTATTTACAGTACTGTTCACAGTCCCTACCTCAGGTGCCTGAAGACTTAAAGCAGTAACGACGATTCTAACCTCATCAGCGTAGCATGCCCCTGGACATGGTAAACACAAAGATTAACAAGTTCGTTAAGGAAACCACTCTAATAGTATTAGCAATTACTTAGTTTTCACCGAGACCAGCGATACCTTACCTGGGATAACACCTTATCTGGAAGTCTCAGCGCCATAAAATGATTCTGCAATCGGACCTTTAACCACAATAATCAAAGAAAATTTATCTGAGTAGGATTGGTTGGGGGTGAGGGTTGGTGTACCTTCAAGGTTTAGCCGTGTTACTAGCAACAATTTACTCGTTAGTGCCCATAGTTAACTTATAAATCTCTTGAGTTTCGAATGGAACAGGATTGGGAAATTTATTAGGCAAGTCCCCCTCTCCTATAACGACTGCTCTCGAATCACCACTTTGCATGGAACCGGAACCCTCCCCACTGTTATAAAATAATAAGAGCAGAATAACACATCCAAAATGTTACCTAAATTTTGTGTACGGAACGCACTCGTATAAAACGTTCTAATCAGGTAAGTGTTGTCTTTATTGACCACCCAGAATTATTTAGATTGATGAAGATATCGAACCTAAAGAGGGAGTAGTGTGGCTATATATTTCCCTGCAGTTGTTTCCTGTTTATCCAAGCAGTGTCCATGTGTACAGCGGACCTCTGTGTGGCACCGCATCGCGCTTCCAACACATCGCGTTAACCAACTTGCCAAGACCCCGAAAGCTAATCCTCCTATGCAACATTCTGTCGCAAGGGCCTGTATTGTTGACCGTTAATATTAAGAGAAACCCACACAAACTGTCAACACATACTCATTTTACGATCTATTGATGTGAATTAAATCCTCTTATGTCGTATGAATCCAATACCTATGATCTAATCTTATTCGTATTTTATCATACTTCCGCTGTACGTTTAAGCTTTAACAAAGTGACTTGCGCGTATTTACAATTTTAGTATTTTATTACTTAATAAATGAGATCATATTGAAAGAAGTCTACTGGGGTACAATTGTATGTGGCATCCTAATATGATAATAATAATAATAATATAAACTAAAAGGAAATTATTATATTATAAACGATGTCTGTCTGTTATCGCTATTTGTGCACGACCGCAGAACCAAAGATATTGCTTCTGGTCTGAGATTGTAGTGTTCGAGTAAGCTTGGCGCACAGCAGTGGGTAACTGTCTGTGAGCGAAAGAGGATGGAGTAGCCACTTTTTGTGGTGTGCTCTGTGGAGCCACCAAGTGCTAGATTATAATGTAGGAATTACGAATACCCTTGTGTTGTTGGGGGTATGAATATGGAAGCTTAAGTCTTCTCGCAATCAAGGTAAAGACGTTAAATATTTATGACTTTCGTTTTGCTAGCGCGTTGGCATAGGTGAGATGGCTGATAATTTGCAATTGTTGAGTATCCATGTACGTAAACAGATTTGATGTAAAGGCTACTTAGATATTTCTCTTTTGTAATATTTATAAGTATTGTTGATACAGGTATACGTAATTTGATTATTTGTCTTTATGCTCCTTCATTGAAGTTAGATGATACTTTCTGTATAACTCTCATAGCTTGTGAATCAACTAGAATAAATGATGTAAATTTTCTGAGTAATATAATTTCAATTGTCAGATGGTTTGGAAAGCCAAACTTCAACTTCGAATACAATTTCACTATTGAAAATATCAGTGTTACTCATTCATCCAAATCAATACCGCCTCCCTGGCCAGGTCATACGTTTCTCAAACACATTGAATATTTTTTAAATGTTTTCATTCATTAGGCAAAAGAATTTCTTGTACATTTCAAAATATTACAACTATCATTGCACACCGCTGAGCCTGTAACTAGTATATTTTATTCTTTTTCATGAGAGACCAGAAAATATCGCGTTCTACCGTTGGTGCTTCAGAAGTAAGAAAATTTAATTTATTTGTAATGTGCACAGGGACAAAAATTATCAGTTTTGAACAGGGCCTGAGGTTTCAGTACCTGAAGGGCAGAATAATTCCGAAGAGCACGTTACAGACGTTGCCACGTCGTAAACCTCACGTCCTATTAAAAAACGCATCAACAATACAAAGTAAAATTTTACTGAGGAATTAACCATGACGTCTATTAAGGGGGGTAGGACGTCAAACGGGCCGACTTGGAGCACGAGAGCCATCAAACGACATTTTAATTTCCAGTGTCTATACTTTTACAATTAAGTTCATAAAACTTTGTCAGCATCGCCAGGAAGGATTCAGGATTCACACTCATTGCAGTGGATGTTCGAAAACATAACAAAATATATTTTTTTTACGTGCGAAATTTCATCATTTTTTGCACTTACTAATGGCTGCATTTGTTCCTATAGGTACACTTTTCTTCATAAGGTAGAGAGATTTTTCGATGAATTTTGCACAGCATACATGCCATACTTACAGGTGTATGAAACTCTAGAATTTATTTAATTTATGAAAAAACGAATGAGCTGTTGTATTTTAAACTTCATGTTTAGAAAAAAAAACACAAATTTTGTCATTAATTACCTCAATTTTTACCACAGTTTTTAATAGATTTGGAAAATTCTAGAGTTTCATACACCTTTAAGTATGGTTTGTATGCTGTGCAAAATTCATAGTAGAATCTCTCTTACTTATGAAGCAAAGTGTACCTATAGCAACAAATACTGACATTAGTAAGTGAAGAAAATGGTGATATTTCACATGTAACAAAAATCATTTCGTTATGTTTTCGAACTTCCACTGCTATGAGTGTGAATTCTGAATCCTTCCTGGTCATGCTGCAAAGTTTTATGAGTTTATTTGTAAAAGTATAGACAGTGGAAATTAAAATGTCCTGTGGTGCCTCTCCTGCTCCAAGTCTGCCCGTTTGACGTCCTACCCCCCTTAAGCAGTAAGAACTTGTCAGTTTTTCCCCCGACGTTACCGTCAGCAACAGCAGTTTAATAATCTCGGAAAACGAACTGTGCCAATCAAATCTGAAAACAAAGCGAAGTGTCCCATGTCAAAGGCCACAGACAGACAAAGTGTGAGAAATGCAACAGGTAAGTACCATGCCATCATTGAATCCAGCAGCGACGCTTTCAACAATACCGTCGGGCAGCACAACGGCACGTCACAGCTTGCTTCAAAGCAATGTAGCGCCACGCCGAACAAAATAAAACTCTGCTCCACTGACGTCAAACTTACTCCCTTTTACTCTCATTGCCAATTAGATTTACCAACAATGCACAGATCCCATGAAATTGATCACCAAGTCATCAGCAGCAAATCAGCAAATCAGGGTTCAACACCTCCAATACCAAACCACCAAGCATATTTATTGGAAAAAATCGATTTCCAAAACTAGTCACATCTACATTCACCTCAAAAATATTATGCCAGGCCAACAACAGATCTGGATGTTATATTGCGCTCTGTAAATACAACATAACAGATTCTGGCGTCACGCATTTTACCTTTTATACGATTTTGCGTTCCCGGACTCCAACGTTAACATGATTTTCACACTGGTACACTGAATTTGTCCATTTTTGTAGCTATGAAGCACCTGAGTGATATGTACTGAATTTCTATTTCATCGTATAGCAATAATGAGAAATTACTGAAATACCAAGATGGTAAGTCTTAGCACCAAGAATACGGCTGCGATTTGAACGAAATTACACGCACGCTTATTTCAGCAGCGAGAATTTCAGTAGAAAATTTTGTGACAGTTCTATTTAACCATTTTTTTTACACTTGTGATATGCACGAATTTTTACGACATGACTTATTTCTTCTGCTCGACATCTTGCATTCTGGAGACATCACATTACGGCTATTTATATATTTTTTTAACACCTCCCAGATTTGTATAAATTTTTTTGCTAGTTCTCAGGAAATATGATACTTGGAATTTGTCTTGGAGGAGTCGGTATTTGAGTTACCGGCAAATCTCAGTTAATGCTTATTTTGGCTCTAAATGGGAGTCCACATACCTATAAAACACAGCAGATCTTTTACTTGATTCATTTCCCATGCTTATACAAATTCTATTGCTACTATGTTTTCACGCTTCCTTGTTTATTCAGCATTTTATTAGATGGCAACGTGCCTGGTAGGGAGAATCTAGCAGGTCGGTTCTATTTCCATAATTTTAGACCTTGCACATTTTTCTGTTTTCATACGCATATGCATGAAAACAACATTTATTTTGATATGTGTCCAGCGGATCACATCCCTTCGGTGGTCTCACCGCTGCAAACTGTAACTCAAACATTTTTTCGTAATAAGAATTTGTGTACTTTTGTATATAGCCTGAATATATTTTATGTTCATTTATTTCTGATGCTGTTTTGTCTTTACTGATACCACGTAATGTGCTAGTTTTTTAATGATGCTATGTTACTACATTTTTCCATTATTGCACTCACTATGCACGATACTATTACTACTGGAATTTATTCTATCCTCTGACGAATTATTATTACATATCTTCTTAGGTTAGTCACTATTTGTGTTTTATGATGCTGCCATGTTTCATTTATACCCTGTTTTGTGTTCTATTTTGCTACATATCTCTTGTACTTGATGATGTCACTAGTTTACTTGCTTTCACCTACGTAAATTTAAGAAATCAATGTACCCAGTAACTCATGACCATTACGTATACTCATCCATTTTGTATATTTTGCAGAACCAATATACCGAAGAGTCACTGTATCTGATTGAGCCATTATGCTCATATATAGAAGCACATGAATGTGTGAAATGTGCTACCCACAATGGTGTACAAGAAATGGATTACATAGAAAGCATGACATAAAAAACTTCTGTTGAATACTAAACACCGTTGACACTTCTCACACTGGCCTTTATAAATGTTTTCCTTTTAAGTGTACTAGGTAAATTAGGTAGATTGCTTAAAAAGATTTAGGGTCAAGGATATTTTTTCTGCATTTTGTGTTAGGTACGAATATTGTTAGAATATTTAATGAGTGTTCATGCCCTGAGCTGTACCAAATTTTTGGAATAATGTAGGATTGTTGATGTTTAATGAGTATTCATGCCTTGAGCTGCACATAAATATTGGGGATTATATTGATATATTGATGATTTTTCTATAATAGTATTGTATGATGTTAATATGTATGTTGTGTCCTTTTTAGGAGAATCAGTTTTACCTTGTGCCACATGGTTGGGGGTGTTTGTGTGATACTGTCCCACGAAATCTGTACCTAAAAAATTTTTTTCATCATTCGTTACGAGTTTGCATATGATACTTCCTTCTTATGTTAGCATGCATGGCTGCCTTATTTTGCAGTTTAATTAACACATTTACAAGTTCCATTATTTCTGCTATCACCCTCATCTTTGCATATTTATCTTATGATTTACTGTGATATGTTACAATTACCTGGTCAGTAAGCTGTACTGCACTTAGTACTTGACTGTTAATCATTTTCTTTACAGACAAAGTGTGCACTGCCCTTATCAACCAATCCCATATCCTTCCCTGTAAATACGCACAGTGTTCGAGCTAAAGACCATTTAATAGACTGAAATTTATGTAGACTCGAGGGTGCTATACACCCTATAAATATTGTGTCCTTACTCATACAGTACCATACTTTGATTTTATGATGCTATTTGTCTAATAGATACTGGTACAGGCCATACAGAGCCATACTTCTGTACAGTACTGCTATTTATGCACTTTGTTCTTGTAACAGCCTGTAGAGTTAAATATTCTCATTATGAATTATGCATAGGCCTCTGAGTGTCATATGAAGTTATAGGTAAATGATACTTAATGATGCTTTCTAAGCTTTGATGTTTATGCTATGTAAAACTAGGCCACTATGAGCCACAAAGACGATTTCTGTCACATTGTAGCTATTAACGACAGCATTTATTTCATGTACAAGGCCACTGTGAGTCACAAAGAAGATTTCTGTAACATTTTTAGTTATTAAGGTTAGCATTTATTTCATGTACTAGGCCCCTTTGAGCCACATGGATGATTTCTGTCACATGATAGCTGTTAAGGTCATAATTCATTTCACGTACTATGCACTTTGAGCTACAAACAAGGTTTCTGTCACATTTTAGCTCTTAAGGTTAGTATTTATTTCACGTACTAGGCCACTTGGAGCATCAGTCATTTTATAGCTATTAAGAGAAGCATATATGTATGTAGGAAGGACAATTTTCTATTCAGTTGTTTTAGATATTAAGATGTGAATGAATTCCAGGTACAAGACCACCAGGAGCCATTCAGTGCTTGATTTTACTGTTACCAGCAGGTTTTCTTAAGTAATTATGCCATAATATTCATATACAAGGCCACTGAGTGCCATAGTATAATATTTGAAATAGAGATGTTCTCTGCCATGTTGGCAGCCTGACGCCACAGTTATTGATATTGTCTTATTCAGAGTTCACTTTCAGTTTTGCCTATTCAGTCCGATGTAAAGCATTGTTGCGTTATCCTGTCCGTAATTTCAATAGGATACTGAACTTTTTCTGATCAGATAGATTATTCGATGTTGACAAAGGCAGAAATGGTATTATACCACTACCTTACCTTTGCTACATTTTCATAACTTCCATTATCCAGACTCCTACCTCTGTTCATGGTATTGGAGCAATTTATTACTGGTATTCATCCTTCAGGATAAGTGACTATATATATCTTTCGTATCTTTACAATGAAGAGCAGTGACGATGCTGGTCATCACATTACTGATATTATGATAATCGGCAGCTATGGTTGTTGGTAATTTGTTGCCGAGTACCTGTTGTATCTCCGAACATGACTGAAGCAAATAATACGTTCAGATGTCTTGGTACGCTGAAAGCAATCCACATTGGTCACTATTCAGTTGATGAACCTGAAAAAAATAAGAAAAAAAAGGAATGGATTTTACGATGTAGTTACTTCAGCATGCTCAGCCATGTCTCTTACTTTCCGTTGCCCAATCCTATACCATATCTTGACTATCATAATTACATACTGATATTGCTTTACATGAGTTATTGATCAGTAACCTTATATACGAGATAACTAACTCATGATATAACCAGGTTATGATTCATACTAGTGCACGTGAGCACTAGCCATTCTTTCAAATTTAATGACGTTATACAGTTGGGTTTTTTGTACAATCATAATATGGTAATTTATAATGGTCTTTACATCTACTCAGTAATGGTTCTATACCGCGCAAGATTTCTACTTATCAGTAATGAGATACATTTACCACAAGTATGTTTTACAGAGAAATTCCAAATATGTGCCAAATTTGTTAAGCCCCGTTGGAGGATTGCGAAAGGAATTTACTGGGGTACATATGTATGTGGCACCCTATTATGATAATAATATTAATGTAAACTAAAAAAAACTATTTTATTATATGCAATGTATGTCTCTTGTGTTGGAGAAAGAGAGCGCTGTTCGCACAGTTTTAGGTCCACTGTTTCCGATGTGATAGTGAAGTGGAAACGTGAAGGGACACGTGCAGCACAAATGCGTAAAGGTCGACCTCGTGTGTTGACTGACACAGACCACCGCCAGTTGAAGAGGGTCGTAATGTGTAATAGGCAGACATCTTTCCAGCCCATCACACAGGAATTCCAAATTGCCTCAGGATGCATTGCAAGATCTACGACAGTTAAGTGGGAGGTGAGAAAACTTGGATTTCATGGTCGAGCGGCTGCTCATAAGCCACACATCACGCCGGTAAATACCAAAAGACGCCTCGCTTTGTGTAAGGAGCGTAAACATTGGATCATTGAACAGTAGAAAAATGTTGGGTGGAGTGACGAATTACGGTACACAATGTGGCGATTCGATGGCACGGTGTGTGTATGGCGAATGTCTGGTGAATGTCATCTGCCAGCGTGTGTAATGCCAAGAGTAAAATTCGGAGGCGGTGGTGTTATGGTGTGGCCGTGTTTTTCATGGAGGGGTATTGTACCCCTTGTTGTTTTGCGTGTCACTATCACACCGCAGTCCTACATTGATGTTTCAGTCAGCTTCTTACTTCCCACTGTTTAAAAGAAATCGGGGAAAGCGATCGGATCTTTAAACACGATCGAGCAACTGTTCATAATGCATGGCCTATGTCGGTTACAAGACAATAACATCCTTGTAATGAACTAACTTGCACATAGTCCTAACCTGAATCCTATAGAACACCTTTGGTATATTTTGGAACCCCGACTTCGTGCCAGGCCTCGCCGACCGACATAGACACCTCTCCTCAGTGCAGCACTCCGCGAAGAATGGGCTGCCATTTTCCCATAACCCTTCCAGCACCTGATTGAACGTATGCCTGCGAGAGTGGAAGCTATCATCAAGGCTAAGGGTGGGCCAACACCATACTGAATTGCAGCGTTACCGATGGCGGGTGCCACGAACTTGTAAGTCATTTGCAGGCAGGTGTCCGGATACTTTTTATCGTATATTGTAAGTAGACAACAACATAAAAAGGGAAGATTGGCTTATCTTTTGTGATAATTGGGTATAAAGTGGGGAAGGCTTATGCTACTCGAAGTATAGAGAAAGACTATGCGACTGATATTTCATAGGTCTGTTCTTAGAATGGAGGGAAGTAATGTTGATGTTTTTGAAGTTAAGGTCCACGCCAAGGCTGCGTTTGGATACAGATTAGTAGAGTGGAGTGACTAGGAGGGAGGGTTTTTATGCGAATATAGATAGGGAAGAAAAGAAGAGTTATGTAGGCCGTGCCAGGGTGCGTTTTTGCTTAGCATGAAAGGAATTCGGGAGGAAAGAAGTTGGCCACGTTTTCTTATACTTTTTTAGGAGCACGTGGATGCTAGAAGATATGGAATGTCAATGAAAGCTAGAAACTGAAGCTGTACGACGTGGATCGACAGAATTTGGATGTCCATCCGCCAAGAATTATGCTGTGAACCTACATATACCAATTTAAACGAAGAATGACTTATGTTTTACTGAATTTATTTTTTTGGATAGATGAATACGATGCCATTGAAGTATGACCGAAAAAGAGGAATAAGATGGGAAGTAAATACTCACTGATGATCAGACGGCTGAACAGGAACGTGCCCAGCAAATAAAGATTTAAAATGGGTGCATACAGAGGTACAGTGAAATAGTCTGTATATTTTAAATTCATATTTGGAATTATTCTGTCTAACGTTTGTTCGACGCCACATTTCAGTAACTCAGAAATAAAGATTTACCTGTTTGTGTTTCTGTTTTCTTTGTTGAGAGTTTGTTTAAGGCAAAAGCCCGAGAAAAGGACCACACTGAGTAGTAATAAGGAGAATGTACCACACAAAAAGTCGATCGAGAGGTAGTTAGAGGGTGTGGATAAATGGATGTAGATAAGGAAAGCATGATTAGGAGGAAGTCATTTGATCCATATTCTTGTCTAAAGGCGAGGGAAATTTATTAAGTAAAAGTACATAGGGGCATGAAACCGTGGTACGATTATACCAGAATGGCGGTGATGAAGAATGAAAGTAAGTTAAATTCTAGCATAATACACTCCAGCGTACACATAAGTTATCATAAAAGACTAAAAGTCCACCTTGTAATCTATTCTTGTTGTTATAAGTAGTAAATAAAAACAAAATTTCATCTCTTGGTACGATTTTAGACCACTGAGCCAAAGAATTAACAGGATTTAGTTTTTATAGCACTTTAATCAAAGACAAAGAAGTGTCCTAAGAATTAGATCGTAAATTTTCTTTTATGCCTTGTAGATGTATGAGAATAAGCTATCCTTTCATTCTTTTCCAAATGTGTCAGTCTTTCCTGTTTTTTTATTGTGAATGTCAGTCTGGTTAACCAAATGACTAGCGTGTTTTTAATATTTAGCGTATTTGCGTGTTTCATGCTTACTTTGTAAGTTATTGATAGTGACAGCTCACCCCTGAGGGAGCACTCTTCTATGTGGGTAACATCGAATATTACGGGATATAGTTCTATTAAATTAGTGAGGTAGTCACAGATTCTTTTAGAAATGTGGAAAAAAATAAGAAGTGGCAAGGTGCTAACAAGCAATCTCTTATGCCATTATTACACAATCAAAACCATTACACCAAGACCACTGTACTGAATTCTACATTTAGTGCTGTAACTTCGCTCTCTTAAAAACTTTAATAGTCGATAAGTCATTATGTGACGTTTAATTGTAATAATAATTAAAATAAGTCGTATTGAGAATGACATGTTTTTATAAATCTTCCACACTGTGTATGGTGGGAAAATGGCCTCACATGCGGACGAAGTCGTGTGAGTTGTTACCCGTGCGAGAGAGGCCTACATCAAACGTTAACGAAAGGCGACAGCATTTCCTGGGGTTGCCGAGTTTGCTTGTGATGTTAAAATAACATCACATTTGGAGGAGATCTTGTGAAATTGCTTTAAACAGAGAATGTGAATTTCATGGAATAATGGAATAGTGCAAAACTAATGAACATCAAAGACGGTAGCGGACGCTGGGTGCCGAACCTAAAGTTAGGCTGCACACAGAAAGAAAGCAGGCTACGTGCGCAGGTAGGTCCAGCGCGAGGTGACTTGAAGCAGCGCGGAAAATACCCCCTTGTCACGTAATAAATCAGCACATAATGGCAGCCGGGTGGAGACACCGACCGACACAGCCACACGCATGCCGGAATGAACGTGACATTCTCTGCGCGCTTTTGGAGCGTCGGTTGGCGTGCGCTTCACTGACAGAATCGAGGCGCACGCCCTGCCGTCTTTCTCGGATGATTTTACAGAAACTATCCAGTAAAAAAATAAAAAAAATTGACTTTCACATTACGGGCAGCTTCATATATCATCTTC
This sequence comes from Schistocerca cancellata, assembly GCF_023864275.1. NCBI lineage: Eukaryota > Metazoa > Arthropoda > Insecta > Orthoptera > Acrididae > Schistocerca > Schistocerca cancellata. Next base: position 312,062,076 of record NC_064630.1, on the reverse strand, counting down.
ATGGTGAAGTTCCCAATATTTCGATAATGCTCATACTTATTCTGACATTTTCACTGAAGTAAGTTGCTGCACGGAGTTCGAAAAAGTATGAATGAAAAATATGGATTTTGCGTTTGGTGCGTGTTACACCGTATGTTGTTGCGAATGAAATTTAGCTAAGATATTGAATTTGTTTTCAGGCTAGGGAGCAAGTCTCTATATGTCTCCAGTAGCTAGTATACTTCCGACCGCATGAGCTAGCGAATGAAATACTCATAACGTACCTCATATCTCCTAAACTGTTCGAGATATCGATACGACATTTTGGCAAATGATACCACGCAAAGAGGATAGTATTTTGCTATATGGTTAACATGCGGAACTTTGTTATCTACGGCATTATAGCAGAAGCAATGGTTTTTATTTAATCCAGTACAGTAATCTTGTAGGAGTATTCAACAGGTATTCAAAAGAGGATTTGCTAGTATGAAAATAAACACGAAATTTCTTTTCTTATATTACAGCAAACCGACATAGTGAGGTTTGCTGTAAGGTATTGATCGCCGTGGACGGCTATTGGTTATTTAATGAGACCCTCTGTTTCAGGATTCCGTCGCAATAGGCTACTGCAAGGGGAGTATATGCAATTTATGCTGTGTTTTGGGAAAAAAGTAAAATTAAGTCTGCTGAAAAGGAAAACGTAGTTGTTCCTCACAACTGATGAAGCTTCTACAAATGAAAAATGGTTAACAATTCAGACAAATATAGATCGCCAATTCTTTTGCAGTTTTGGTACAGTCCTGTAATTCACCATATTTTTAACAGTGAAATACTGCAATGGAAAGTTACGTAAGGATTTTCTCGTGCACGTGCACTCAGAAGTGTACTAGCCACATAATTCCATTTCCTCAAGATTGGAGACAGGTAGAGACCTCGTCCCAACTCAAGGAAAATTCAGTATCTTAGCTAAATTTCATTCACAGCAAAATATGGTGTAATGCGCACCAAGCGAAAAATCATTGCGACCTATATTTCTCATCGCAAACTTTATCGAATTTCGCGCAGCGTCTTGCTTCATTTAGAATATTAGAGTAAGTATGGCCATTACCGAAATTTTTGGGAACTTCATCATGACGCTGACATATAATGTTAAACGTAATGTGAACCTGAATTTTTTTGGATGAGTAGTTTCTGTAAAATCGTGTGCGAGAAAGAATACAGAGCTAATGGAGCGCACTTGACGTTCTGTCCATAATGGCGCAACTGATTCTTCACTAGCAGGCTAACCAGTGTTCTCTGTGTACACTCACGGGGGTGTATAGCTGCGCTGGACAGCGTATTGAGTCGGCACGCAGACTACAGACTTTGTTTCTGTTCTTACGCATAGCAATAGACAGAGGAGCGACACCGACAAATACCTCACACTCTGCAGTCAAGGCAGCGAATACGCCTAACAGAGCTCGGAGTTCCTGGAGAAGAAAACTGCGGTCGTAGAAATATGGAATCAACACCTCTGCTGTATACCCGAAATCGTTCCTGAACATTTAAGGTGCGTTACACTGAGATTGTATTCGTCCCTTGGCATATGCCTTAATAAATAAAATCAACTCACTCGTTGCAAGTTCCCGTACTTGAACTAAAAGGATTTAAGCCTCTGTAGCTCGCGTACGGCGTATTTCATTCCAGTCAGTGCAGCGCACTGGTTCGGCTGCCGTCGCTCTCGCGTGAGGCGGACTTCGTTGTCTCCCCGGCGGCTCGCAGGGGATGAGCGAGAAGGCGAACGAGGGCGGAACTCGGCACTAAGCGCGTGTCAGCAAGGACCAGTCGCTCGAGTCCTTCTTTCCTCCCCTCCGGCGCCGCCAGAGGAGCAATTGAATAAATATTTCAGAGGTTTTACGCGGTTCCCCCTTGAAAGCTGATAATGGGCCTACAAGGTTTTGTACTCGCTGCGCTGTTCGCAGTCTGTCCCCCGGCGTAATCGGTGGCAGCGGCAGCCGGCTCTGCAGACAATCACACCCGGTTCCGGACGCTTCTCTAGGCTAATACCGTCTGGAAGCCTATTTTTAACATCCAGGTCCTACTTTACCGATTAACTGAAACTAAAACGAAAATGAACTTTAGTGGGTTGGTTGGAAACGTTGCTGAGTGAATGTGTAATGAAGCACGTGGAGCTGAATGAATATTCCAGAAAATATAAAATCTTGTGGATACATCACAAAAGAAAGTCTACAAGGACCGCTCTTGTTCTTTGTATACCTAAACTATTCTGATGCATGGGGTGAACAGCCGTCTGGGACGGTTTGCTAACGATGCTGCAGTGGGCGGCAAAGTGTCGTTTTTTAGTGGCTGTAGGAGGATATAGGATGACTTAGACAGATTTCTATTTGGTGTGATAAATGGGAACTTGTTCTAAATGTAGAAAAATATAAAGTAATGGAGCTGACAAGGGAAAACAACCCTGTAGTTTGTAAGACGTCGTGGTCTCCTGACCTTCATTGCTTACATATTCCGCCCTCACAATCATATTCCGCACATCAAGATGCTTCATTCGAACCCAAATTCGATAAGATGAAGTCAATGTTGTATGAATTCATGTAAACGATATGCAAATAACTAGTAAATCGCAAATGCGCTCAGAGATTGAAATACTCGAGGCTGGCGTACACACACACATTCTAGACACGACGGTCGGATGGACTTTTAGTTCGGGAGACGCACACCGCACGCCGGGGGGTGGTCCCTTCAGAGGACGACTCAACCTATCTACGTCGGCTGGTGACCGCCCATAGAGCACACAGCGTTTGCCCAAGTGAAAGGAAGAACGACCCCGTGCTTAAAAGCAAATTCTGCTACACTGTGTGGGAGCGCCCAGCCTACGCATTCCTTACAACATAGCACGCAGTTTCAGAGATTTTCACAGGGGGACAGCAAACGCCAAACGCTGATGCTACAGATTTCCGGATTGGTCGCCTTAAACGAAACGTCATTCTCCCGCTTTAGAAAAGCAATGATGATTGGCAGACGATATTTCTGACGCCTTGAGCTGAAGGAGTAATGGAAGAGACCAAAAGATATACCCCTTCACGTCTCGTGTGGAGAGGGGCCGTTCTGTTGTCGCTCTTGGAGCGAGAACACGTAACGAGAGCGTGCGCGCTCGTACGTGTACTCAAAGAGTGAGGAACAAGTCTCTCCTTAGTACTGCACTGGGACAGCACCTCTGTCGAGAGCGAATCGTAGTGCAACTCTATATTGAGTCCTTGTGATTAAGCATTGTTCACTGTGTTGGCCGCCACACTTATTGTGCGGTATGAATGGACTGAGTTATAGTTCAACGCCTGCGAGCGAATTTTTGAGTGGCATTGTGGTGGACTAGTTATCTGACCGGTGTACCACGTCAATAGTTAGACTAGGGGCGAATAGGAGTCCTTGACTCATCAAGGCGTAGGGAGTGTTTGATTGGTGAAGGTCAATCCAGATAGAACGAGAGTTACCTTATTTGTCAGCAGCGAGCGGCGCAGACAGCAGTCATCGCAGCTTACGGTATTGTGCACTATAGCTCTTGCGAGCCTGATATTTCCTCCACAACAATACACTTCACTGTATTTCACATGCGACAGCCTTGATCGTACCTAGCAACATTCTGACAGATAATTATACAAGTTGAGTAGGCGCGGCTCTCAGCCATTCTGCCCAGTCAGTAACAATCTTAAACTTTATATAGAAATTTCATTAGCGAATCCTATCCTTAAGAGGTAACTTCACATTCCAAAAAGAACCTGGAAATAACTTGTTCAGTTCATAACTAAAAGTGCCATTGTGATTTCTCAGAATTTTAGCAAAATAAATAATAATTTTCGTTAGTTTCTTGTTTTTCTTACACTAACTAGCACTACCTCAGTACCCAAGTATCCCACTAGTTACGTAGGAAATTTTGCGTCATTTCCTTACAGCGGACTACTCCAGAAGATATTTGTTGCTGAAAGTTTTTCAGGAAATTCTCTTTAGAACTTTAGGTGCGTCTGTCTGACTTCTGTAGCAGTGTGGGGGTGGAAATTGCATCTTGCAAGAGCCACAGGATAAAGGATAAATCTCAGGTTAATCCGTTGCGCAGAATGATAGAATAGCACCCACATGCTCACAAGTTTTCGAATACACTGTTAATGTGTGCTGCTCGACAGTTTCGTCGAATAAATATCTAGGCGTAACGTTGTAAAGCGATATTTAATGGAAAAAGCTCGTCTGATTGGTAGTAGGGAAGGCGAACTGCCGACTTCGGTTTATTAGGAGAATTCTAGGAGCGTGATTTATCTGCAAAAAATACCGCTTATGGAACACTACTATACTAACCAACTGCTACACTCTACGCTATCAACAAACTCCATGGAACAAAGACTACTGAAGCAAATTGCAACTCATGGAGACAACAGACTCAATACCAGTAACTACATTAGTAACTCTTCCTGAAAATTCCGTTCTACTTCAGCATGCCAAGATAACCATACCCACAATACATCGTGGCAATAGCAACAGAAAAAATACACCCAGGAAAATACACAAAATTAAGGAAGATAAAGAACTGTCTCGACAGCTACAAATAAAATAAAATACAATGAATAGTAAGACAAAACTGTTTTTAAGACCCAGCTCCTACGTTACCGCATAACGGATAAAACAAGAATAAACTTGAGTAGCCTGGTTGAAAACTTCAATCTCACAGTGTTTAATAGAAGACTTACACAGTTCACGAAACTGAACGAAAATTAGAAAAATAACAAAATCATATGGAGACAAAAAAGGCCTACAAATCATTGTTCACAGAAAATGTTCAGTTTAAGTACTTTTCATTTTGGGTTGTCAATCCTCTGACTGGTTTGATACTACCGTCCACAAACTCTTCTCAGCTTCTTCTGTAACCACAATATGATAGTGAGATAGTGACTGAGAAGATTCGTCTCTAAGTCATACGCGAGAAGACTGCGGTAGTTCATTTAACTCATCAGGTAAGACCTCGTCCTCGTAACAAATTCTGACAGAAAATCGGTTCTGTTGTTGTTACTGTTGCTTTAATTCCGTAGGGATGCTTGATACAGCTCTTCACGCTGGTCTATCCTGTTCAGGCCTGTTAATCTGTGTGCAAATACAGAAACCTCTATCGATTTTCACTAGTTGTAAGTGGGCTGCTTCTGTGTTGGCAGCGCTGTGTAGCGCTTCGCATTGGATCTCTGACTGCGCTTTCTTTGTAAGAGACTCTGTGGCTGGTCGGACTCGTTGTTGGAAGTTAATCGCCAGTACTGTTGGTCACTTGGGAGTTAGTCACCAGCAGTGATGGAAGTACTGTTGCTCATTTGGAGGTGAACAGGCAGCAGTGATGGATGTTAGATGTGAGAAGTTAGCATTCATAGAGGGTAGAGGTCGGAAGTGTTAGCGAAGGCTAACGATCTGGAAGTATCCCACTTGGAGAGTGAAAATTATTCATGATTGTATACCTTTGTACTGGATGTCTATGAAGATTTATATTGGTGTTTGAACTGGATGTCACATTACTAAGGTAAAAAAAAATACATTATTTGGTTGGAAACTAAATCCTTCCTATGCTAACCACATGCCTATTAGTAGTTAGTGGGTTTAGTAGTTAGAATCTTTTATTTAGTTGGCAGTATTGACGCTCTTTGTATTGCAGTAGTTGGCGCAATGAAGATTTTTGTGAGGGAAGTGCTTATTGAAATGCATAGGTTATTGTTAAGATTTCTTTTTAGTCAGGGCCATTCTTTTGAATTAATTATTTGAAGTCAGGTTGTAATTTTTTTGAGCAGTCAGATTACGTTGCGCTAGAACATTGTGGGTCACTGTTGACATGATAAGAAAAAGTAAAGAGAAAGTAGGTTCAGTATGTTCAGTTTTACTCAGCTGTTTCAGAATAAAATAACGTAAAAGTTTCATCTTCTCAGTCATTCAGCAATACAAGTACAGACGCACACATTTAAATGAAGAAGTTTCACAGTTTACTTGTGGTCAGGCCTTGGTCTCTCTGAGCAGCTTTTGGTCCGATACTCCCGTCAATCATCATTGATACATCAGGATGTGGCCCAGCATACGACCCTTCTTGTACTCAAGTTCTGCCATATATTTTTTTCTCTCCAACTGACTACAGTAAAAAATCCTCAGTTTTCCATCGACATGTCTAGTAATTATTATTCTGTGGCATCACACTTCTTGCCCGAATTGTTATCATCCTCGCTTGCTTCAGTACAATGCTACAGTAGGCCCCTCAAAATTGCCTGATTTAAATCTACTATGATTTCATTACCCGTGTTTTCCTTTTATCGACATTCACCTTGTAACCTGTTTTCAAGTCTGTCCAATCCGTTCAGTTAATCTCCCAAGTTCTGTGGCTTCTCTCAGAGAACTACAGTTCGATCGGCTAACTTTAAACTTCTTTTTTCCTTTTCCATTAACTTTATAATCCTTTGCAAATTTTACCGTAGTGTCTTTTATAGATTGATAGAAATGCATGTAGTCAGGGATTAGTCTGCAACGTTCACTTCGTTCTCACTTCTGTCCTTTTTTCTCGTCCTGCCTCTTCTATACCAAGAGTATTCGTTCAGTGCATCGTGTAGCTAACCTTTCGCACCCTGCACTTTATCAATGAAATCTTTACGATTTCGAGGAGCGTGTTCAAGTCAAAATTATAAAAACTTCTTCTCAGTTTACAAATGCTAGAAACAAGGTCTGATTTTCTTCAGTGTAAGATAAATTTTATATTATTTCCTACAGTCACATCGCAAATGCCACGAAATGTTTACCGACGAATGGAAACACTTGTAGGACCAGACTTCCGGGAAGATTAGTTTGGATTCTGGAGAAATCTAAGAACACCCAAGGTAGTATTGACCATAAGACTTATCTGGAGAAATCTAAGAACACCCAAGGTAGTATTGACCATAAGACTTATCTTATGGTCAATACTACCTTGGGTGTTCTTAGATTTCTCCAGAATCCAAACTAACCTTCCCGGAAGTCTGGTCCTACCAGTCTTTCCATTCGTCGGTAAACATTTCGTGGCATTTGCGATGTGACTGTAGGAAATAATAAAAAATTTCCTACGGTTGCTGTATGCCTCGGCAGATATTATGTTGGCCCTTAACATAATTCTCGGGTGTGTCCACGAGAGTAGCGCTGTTTCAGGAACAGTATCATGAAAAAACAGCAGTGTCACACGTTGTTGAACTGTTTTGTGACTTTCCCGAATGTATCTTCAGTTGCCAATAACCTGAAATACCGTAAGAATATTATACCATAAGAATATTCCATGAAGTCTCTGGATTGTAGCTGGATAGCACTGACTTTTCGCACGATAATTCAGCTAACAATCATTTAGGAGTCCTCAGGTGAGTGCGTTGCATTGGAGATTGTTTTCTAACAGTGGTAACTTTATAGCCTGCCAAAAATTGTGGCGTAGACCGATGCGCAAATGCAACCGCTATATGAGCGACCTCCGTCAACTTTCACGCCCTCTTCAATTATTGCTTCATCTGTAGGGTCATTCATGAAGATAGGCAAATGTATTTATATTTTATTCTACAAGTAAAACTAAGTTAATATAAATATAGGTCTGCAAATGTTTAGTTATGGAGTTACGGCTAATAAAAGATTTTGCCTGAAATTTAACAACTTCGCTAATATGAAGCCATCTCAAAGCTGCACGAGGTTAAAGTGAAGCACGATTTCCGTTTATTTTGTTGTTATTGGTCTGGTGAGTCTAATAAAACACGTCCCAGACGTGTATCTACAATAATTTTCCAGAATATCCGGAGAAGCAAAGTTTATTACACAAATAAATTTGTTTGCTTTCCATTAATAACGTAGTAACGTTTATGTCATTGTTGCCAACCGTTAGTGAGTGCTAACCTTGGAATGAGTTAGTATTCTGTGTTGTTCAGTGAAAGAACATAATAACACCAGTGTAAGTGAAACCGCATAGCAACTGTGGCAGTTTGTAGATTATTTATGAAATAGGGATGCCTTTCAAATTTACGACAGAGCAATACGCCGATATGATTTTTGTTTATGGCAGATGTGATGGTAACGCTACGGCTGCAGTTAACGAATATCGCGTACGTTATCCAGCTTGGAGGATTCCGAATGCACGAACCATTAGTGAAGTATTTCGAATGTTACGGAAGACAGGTTCTCTACCTATCATTCACAATCAGTACGAGTACTCGATACTTGAAGACGATAATGAGAATTTTATGGATGCTGTTCAACGTAGCCCACATACCAGTACACGACGTATCTCTAAACGATTAGGCATTTCACAATGTAAGTACGATACTCTGCATCCTTAAAGTACCATAATCAAAAAGTGAATCATTTACATCCGTGAGATCATGCCCTTTGTTTGGAGTTGTGAAATTGGTTTTACTAATCGGTAGTTACACAAGTACATTTTATTTTCTGATGAGGGACAGTTTACTCGAGTTGGTATAAACAGTTTATATAACGAGCACTTATGGTCTGAAGCAAACCCACATGCAACACTGAAACGCAATTTCCAGCAGCAATTTAGAATAAATGTGTGCTGTGGTACTATCAACACACTTCATTTCCTCAAGACGTCTAACTAGGAAGACATACTTACAATTTCTTCAATAAGAAATGTCCCACTTACTCGAAAATGTTAGACTTGCTACGCTATTGCAAATGTATTTTCAACATGACGGCGCCTCAACATTTCGCCAAACCCATTACTACACATTTAAATGAATATTTTCCCCAGAAAGGTAGTGGTCGTGGCGCTACACGTCTGTGGCCACACAGACCACCCGATTTAACACCAACGGATTTTTGTGTATGGGGATGGAAGGAAGACGTAATATATGGGGATAGACAATACACATGAGGCATTACTTGCTCGCATTGTGAATGAAATAGACAAAATTAAGAACAACTCTGTGAAACTGAAATGAGGAATAAAATCTGTTCATACACGTGCAGCTAAATACACTGAACTCGGTGGAGACATTTTTGAGCATTTATTGTGAACGTATTGTGAAATTGTATGTGTGCTTTACAACTTCCTTAACAATGAGCTTTGTTTTTCCTGGTTTAACATACATTCACGTGTGCTATGGTATTAATAAAAGCAGATTAGCTAACACATTCAGTTAAAGAGTTATTACCATCATTTTTCCAAAAATAAACTCTCTACAACTTATGTTGAAAACGTTCTGCGTCTGTCTGGAATTTAAAAAACAAATTGGGCCGAGTGGTTAATAAATTAAAAATTTTACGAAATTACTTCTTTGCTTCCCTGGATGTATTGGAAAACTGCTGCAGGTACACGTCTGGGACATGTTTTATTAGATTCACGATATCATTAACAACAATTAAATGGAAATCTTGCTTTACTTTAACCTGGTACAATTTTGCGATGGGTTTGTATTAGCGAAGTTGCTAAATTTCAGGCAAAATCTTTTATTAGCTGTAACTCCGTAAGTAAACATTTGCGGACCTATGTCTACATGCACTTATTTCTTTAGTTTTAGTTGTAGAATAACACATAAGAGTATTTGTGTATCTTCGTGAATCACCCTGCATACTGTACAGGCACATGCATAATGGTGATACTGCACGCGCACTTCCTGGCGGAAAGCGGGCTCAAGGAGTTAAAATTTAAGTGTGAAATTAATAAAATTAACCTCGTTGAAGGTGTTGGTAGCCATAAAACGTTTTCTTTCTGAAGATATTAAATCACTGGGCCCAACGCCTTATCCAGTTGCAAGCAACCATCACGATTAATATGTTGCACCAAAAGCATTTCCACTGACTCCTTAATAACTGAATACCAGAAGGATGTCGTCGACGCCAAGATTTCAGAGGCGGAATAATCCATGGAATAGCCTACGGAGATACACTGCTCGACTGTGGTTGATTTACATGGCTGTGATAAGCGAGAGTGGCAATCATGTTCAACGTATCTTTCACGCACTGTGCTGACCAACGTAGGCATTGCAAAGACTGGCATGGTATTCTGTAGATTCCAGCCCTCCGCAGTAACAGATTGTTCTTTGCCAAACCGAAAAGAGCACAAGTGTTTGTAGATGAGTGGAAGATTACTTTGAAATAATGTTTCCTTAAGATTCTACTTAATTACGATGAAATATTGCCGGGCCCTGGACTTGATTCGCTCCTTTTCCTCCTGTTTTTTTTTTTTTTTTGGGTGGTCATGTCCCTACCGCCTTAATACTGTTCAGATCTGATGTGATGAATATACATTGTCTTTGAACACGGACTGCAGATGTTCCAACTCCTTTTCAAAGCTTTCTACATTAAATAAAACATGTTTCCAGTGCACCAACGTTAGAAGGGCGCCCATGGTTTGTAATGGGTGATGGTAGTCAGGTCTGTATGTGTGGGATTACGATAAGTAGAATGCCCCAATAATCCGCCCACTTTCCGATTGACTAAGGCGACCGCTCTTCTCCACTTTCAGCGTAAATTTGATAGTCTCGTGGATTGGATTCAAGTGCTGCAGAAAGCGTGTCAGTTCGTCCTCACCGTGGGGCCACATTACAAAAGTGTCATGTACATATCGCCAGAAGACTTCTGGTTTAAATTCTGCTGCATCCAGTGCCCTCTCCTCAGTCTCCCATAAAAAATTTGCTACACAGAGTGGAGAGGACAACTCATGGCAACACTGTCAACTTGCTCAAAATAATTATTCTTGGATAAAAAGTAGGTTGAGGAAAGGGCATGATGAAATAGCTCTGTTATGTCGGTTTCGAGCCTACTGGTGATGGACGATAATGAATCCTCAGAGGGACTCTAGAGAAGAGTGGAACAACATCGAAGGTAACTAATAAGTTGGGGTCTATGAGTTAAAGTGAGTTTAGTCTATTAATAAGGTCACTAGAGTTGCGAATATGATGCGAGCACTGCCCCCATTTAAGATCTTAAATGCAAGGTGTCCAATTAAGTTACACTTCCGAGAGACGATATTGCTGACATTAGGACGTAATGGAAGATCTTTGTGAAGAGCATGTTACCTTGGTGGAAAAGAGCTGCGAGGACTTAACCTTTTCCCAACTTCTTCCGGAAGGGAAGAAGAACTCAAGAATGTTGACGTTCTACTTTCTACTTTCCCTGTGGGGTCTTCTGGGGGGTTGGTTCACTCAAAAAGCTGTAAGTCCTCTGGTCATAGATCACCCTTGGTAACAGCACATTGGCGTTTCCCTTAACCACTGGAAGGACCACCATGTGAGGATCTCCTCGTATTTTGTGGAGAGCGGCCGTTCCCATTGAGGAAATGTCACTCTTTTCGGTCTTATTTCTTCTGCAACGTCACTGGGAAAGTGTCTGACCTGTCTCTCCAACTGCACTAATAAAATCAAAGTCACAAAGTTTAAGCTTTTCTAAGCCCTGACGGTGTCACGTTGTCCAAAGCAATATCTGTGAAACTGCCCACGGGGCATCCGAAAACGTTCTTGAGGTAAAGCTGCTGAAATAGGGGCAATCTTCGAAGATTGTCTTTCAGTTAGCTCCTCTGGGGCCTAATCCAGTCTGGCCCAGGACACTCCGTCTCCCCAACTCCAGGAGAGAGCTGGGAGATTGGAAGCAGTCCGTATGTGCAGATAAAACATCTGTTTTTCAAATGGCACCCAGTTCACGGCGAGCAGAACGATTCGTCCCCTTCACTAGGGTTAGGTTTGCCTTACGTGTGACGAATTTCGGAGTGGAGGTCTTCAAGAACATAGATACCATGCTTTACAACAACTTCAGTCTCTAACTTGTTATACAAAGGGCGTTCAAAACGTTTTTCTCAGTAGTCTCTAATTTTTTTGTATTTTGCAGGAGGAGAGTGAAATTTTTTGTGGACATACTTGGAACATTTTGCTACAGGTTGGTATGTAAAAGTATTTTCTTTTATTTACAAGTGAGCCGTAATGGATCGTGATGTAGATGTCAGGTTGTGACAACAGTCGGTGACGGAGTTCCTCTTCAAGACTGGCGATGATTCTGCCACATCGATTCACAGGACATTGCTCCCTGTTTATGGGGAGGACACAGTGGATCGGAGCAGTATCCAGCGGTGGTTGCAGAGGTTTAAAGAAGATGATTTCCCTCCACTGGACAATCCACGATGCGGTAGACCATCGACGGCAGTGAGTGATGTGAATAAGGGGAGCATTGACCAAATTATCCAAAATGATAGATGTGTGACGACACGACAGCTTGTTGAAATGACTCGTTTGTCATTGGGTATAGTGGTATTACTGTTACATTCACTAGGGTACAGAAAAATCTGTGCACGTTGGGTGCCTAGATTCTTGACAAGAGAAATGAAAAGATTGGAGAAGAATGTATGTCTCATGAAGACCTTTACTGAAGAGTGGAAACAGTGTTTTGATGGCGTCACTACCCAGGATGAAACATGGTTGTTTTTGTCCGAAACTGAGAGCAAACCCCAGTCCACGGAGTGGCGTCATCTGGGTTCCGCTCAAAAGAAGAAATAAAGACTTTCACGAACATCAGGCCGAAAGGTGATGGCCTCCTTCTTCTGGGATCAGTGTGTTGTCATTTTCATTGACTATTTGGAACCTGACTCCACAATTAACCGCAATCATTACTCTTTGTCATTGGACAAGCTGCGAAGTGCCATCAAGACACACAGACCACGCCTTCAGGGTCAGCACATCAGACTACATCTTGACAATGCCAAAATCCATACAGCCATTATGACGCAGGACAAAATCCGGAAAATGGGTTGGAAAATTGTTCCTTATCCTCCCTGGCTCCATCTGTTTTCTACTCTTTGCTCGTCTGAAGGCACACCTGCACGGTAAAACATTTGATAGCGAGAAAGACCTTATTTCCTGTGTCAAGCGATGGTGTAAAATTCAATCCCTAGAATTTACATCATTTACATAATGGAAAGAACGTTGGGCCAGATGCGTCACAGCTGATAGAGGCTACATTGAGTAGGCTCAATGTATAGCTAAATGTTCCAAGTATGTTCACAAAAAATTTCATTCTCCTCATGAAAAAGTAATAAAAAACATTAGAGACGACTGTGCAAAACATTTTGAACGCCCTTTGTAGATAGTTTTCAGAATAAATTGAAATATGTGGAGTAAATTATTAATTGAAAATCACAGTAACATTATGTAATAAAAAGTAAATAGTTTAGAAGGCGAAACAGACCGAGATGGATCAATGATCAAGACACTGCGTTAGTATTCTGAAGGAGCAAACGAAATCTATGACTGTGTTTAGGATTTCATGAGGAAGGACGCAGCATGTTGTCCTGTTTAGACAGGTATCGAATGAAATAAGGCGTGGCGCTGGGAAGTATGTTGGAAGCCTTGCTGTTCATGTTGTATGTTAAAAACCTAGTACCCAATTGTAATAGTAAACGCAGATGTAGATGAGGCAGATATCTATTGCGTACTGCCTGAAAAATGTGCACATATATTGAATTATATCTTTATGACATTTCTAGGTGTTGCAAAGATTGGCAAATAGCTTCGAATGTTCAGAAATTAGTATCCTATGACTACAATATGTCACAATTGGAAATAACCGACACAAACAAGTACATAGCAGTAACAGTTTGTAGGAATTTGTAATGGGATTACTAAATATGCATAGTAGGTAAGGCAGTCAGTAATCGGTTTAGCGTTAAGGTGGTGGAAAAATGCTGTGAAACTAGAAAAGAAATACTTACAAACACTCATGCGAATATTCTTAAGAAACTGTTCAAGCGTATGCATAGGTTTGACCGAAGATATTGCAGGCATGCAAAGAATGACAGCGCAAATAGTCAGAGACTTGTTTCACTCACGCGAGAGTTCCACTAAAATGATGAAATACTTTGATGCTTGATGGGAGACGCACTATGATAGACGTTATCAAGCGAGAACCTACTTAAGAAATTTCAGGTAACTGTGTTGAAGGACCGAGCACCGTTCGTTCTAATTTCTCCTACGTAGGAACAGCAAAGTCAAGATGAAACTAATATAGCTCACCTACGAGATCCATACGCGACTAAACGTTTATACGAGGTACAATGGGCACTACCTGAGTTTCACAATGGTTTGCTCAGTATTAATCTAAACATAGATGAAACTGCTTTCCCGTCATCCTGAAATCTTGACGATCCTGTAGAGACGGCTACTATGCAACAATTGCCTTCACAATATTTCTATTATCTACTTATTCCTTCATCGTATTCGGTTTGAAGTATCTGCGCAACCGCCCTAAATGGATTTAAGACAAGGGCATAAGAAGTACGTTTGAAAAGAAAGCAGCGCCTATCCGTCTCCACTCTGAGCTTATGTTTCGTATTTAATGACCGAAAGGACGTTAAACTTCAGTCCTGCTTCCTACCTTCGACAGGCTAAGGCCGGGTCGTCCAGTAACTCTTTAACACAGACACAAAACAGTTCCCTGCTGACATGTAGGGACCATGGATTCATGAGGTTGCCTCCATACCCGTACACGCCCATCCGCTCGATACAGTTTGAATCGAGACTCGTTCGACCAGGCAACATGTTCCCACTCATCAGCAGCCCAGTGTCGGTGTTGACGGGCCAGCAGAGGCGTAAAGCTTTGTGTCGCACAGATATCAAGGGTACAAGAGGCGGCTTTCGGCTACGAAAGCCCGTTTCGATGATGTATCGTTGAATGTTTCGCACACAGATATTTATTGATAGCCCAGCGTTGAAATCTGAAGCAATTTGCGGAAGGGTTGCACTTCTGTAACGTTCAACGGTTCTCTTCAGTCGTCGTTGGTCCCGTTCTTGCAGGATCTTTTTCCGGTCGTAGCGATGTCGTAGATTTGACGTTTACCGGATTCCTGGTATTCATGGGACACTCATGAAATGGTCGTACGGGAAAATCCTCACTTCAGCGCTACGTCGAATATGCTGCGTCCCATCGCTTGTGCGCCGACTGTAACACCACGTTCAACTGTACCAGACACTTATATAGGCGTTCCCGACCGCAGCGCTGTATTCTGCCTGTTTACATATATCTGTATTTGAATACAAAAGCCTTTGCCAGTTTCTTCGGCGCTTCAGTGTATTTACAAAAAATATGAGTGTAGGCTTCAATTTAGTGCGATACTTCCACTCTAGCGTTCCCCCTACAGCGCCTGCCCCCAGCCCCCATCACTATCGCTCTTCCCACATATGCCCTGCCGTCTGCCCATCTACAGGGCACAGTATTCTTCGCGGTCACCGCTTCTGTATCCGTTCATAAAAGAGGGCTGGTTTATCTGTTCATACGCTTTGGGTGGCTAGGTCTGAGGCTTCACAATGTCTTGAACCATCCGAAGACGTGCCTTCCTTTCGTGTACTGGAAAACATCTACGTTACAAATTTGAGAGTTGTTTGCACATAGACTTATTGCGACAGAGCGGCAACAACCGTCAAGTTTTCTCACTTTCTTTGCAGAGTCACACCTTGCGTAGTTTTTGGGAAGGAACGTAATCCTCATACGCGTAAAGCTGGTTCTCAAGCCTAGGAGAGGACTTCCATGTGGCGCTATAAGGTCGGCTGCCATACCCAGAGAGACTACTCTTTTGTTTTCCAAAGTGACTAGATGATTGAATTTCAAAGTTTCTGAATACAGGTATGTCAGGAAAGTGACGATAAACATCTCCCTCTCTCTATGTCTTTTCTTTTGTGGGAAGATCCAGCTGAATATTTTCAAAATTTTCTTACGAAGGCGTTTCGAAGAGTCGATCTCCACTCTTCACACGGGCTGACACTAGTTATGCGTTTTTGAGTGGCTGAGGAAGTTAGGTTGGGTGTTCTTCTTTTAGGGAACACTCTGGAGACGAGGTAAATTCTCGAGGCACCTTGTTTCTGATTTCAGATATAAATGAAAGCTAATAGTCTGACTTAGGGCTGAGAACCGAACTGGCACAGACACTGCTCGGACAATGGTATTGGTCTCTGACAGGCATAGAGGCTGCAGTCAGGTTCTGGAAGCAGCTTTACGTTTCGTAAGCTCTGATTCGATGGCGAAGTTGTGGCTTCAAGTAGGCGTTCTTAATCCTGAACGAATTTTTATGGAGATGGTTGATATATTCAGTTCATTGACAATGAGTCCATCAGTTCCTTTCTCCTAAAAGTGAGTAGACATCATCTTAGTGAGTCATGTACCTCTGTTTCCGCAAGATTGCTTATGCAGTACCAAGGCTATGTTAATTTTTTGCTTGTGTGACTAACATCACATTAATATAACTTGATAAATTCAACTCTTTATGCGCTACTGGCGAGTGTAAGTTTGACCTACATACTCAGAGTTGAAAGCTTCCATTTTCCTTACTAGTTTTCCTGTGATCCGCCCACAAGTGCCTAACAAGTAAGTGTTTCCCTTTTTTATTAGTTATTTTGTTCCTGTTTCATATATAAATATCCTGTAGATTTGTTTTCTCAACTGTGCAGTTTAGAAATGTATTAACTGTGGTAAATCTGGAGTTTTGTATCTATTCCATTGTTAAATAATCCCTGTCTTCGTATCATTTAAATAATTAATACAAGACAGGCACTGAGAGCTGATTTACAGCAGCTTTTCTGCGGTATCCATTCTGTGAGACATTGACATTTCGTCCCCGAATACAGGGAAGGCCTTCCGATTCCTAACAGTCAAGTTGTGATCATGCATTACACCGACAAGTTAAGCCGAAGCCAGCAACAGCACTTAATTGTCTCACAGGAGTTATATTATCGTCATGCAACTTTCTACCCCAGTATGTACCCGATTTCTTTTCCAACATATTGCCCATGCTGTATTTCTACACAGACAACGAAAAGCAGGGTGGATATCTAACAAGGATCATAGGGTTTATGTAAAGACACAATTTCTTATGTCAGCTGAAACTGCTGCTTATCCTTGATTGTATCCATCACTTTGGTAGTCCGTCCACCTGTCCCATTTCTGACAGTAATCTAATGGTCGCGTCGTGGTATGACAGCTACCAGATGTGGGCAGCTTTGCTTTGGTCTGTCAGGATAGCTGCTCTCCCATCCTCTCGTTATCGGTTTGAAAGCAGACATGGAGATCGGGAACCTGTCAGAATCAAATTGAAACTGAAGAGTTCCCTCATAGTTCACTCCTTCTATCCTGTTGAGGAGTTATTTGAAATATTAAGCTGATTCTTAAGTTATATTGTTGATTACGTTTAGTTAAATTTTTGGCTTGACTTTTTTGGGTTCATACATATTTAATTTTTATCTGTTATTACTTTTATGTTGTAATTTCATGTACTGACACGTTCCATGACCTTGGAGATTTGCTTCTCGATTTGGTTCTACGGAACTTCACTTGTACATAGATAAATAAAAATCTTGCAAACTAGCCTATGGCGGCGGCAGTTCTCCATCTGCCAAAAGACTAAAAATGTCGTAATCGCCATACCCAAGAGATGCTACGTTTGGCAATAGTGCAAGGAAATCTAATTTTTGGTCCCCGTGTGGATTAGCCCTGAGCTGACTAACTAGTCATAAAATTAATTTACTTCCTTCAAACCCACAACGAAATAAATGACATTGTAGGGAATGAGAATGGGTGTTGTTGAAAAACTGATAACAAGGACCTATGCTATCACAAAGAAATTTATTAACCAGTATCAAGGTCAAGAGAGCACGAACATATAAACAAAAACTTCAGCTGCATGACATTTTATTGACACGAACTTAAGTTGGTTGGCAATAGACTTGGGGAACCTAACTGCAATTTACGTACAGATGAGACAGGCTACTGTGAGTGGAAGGATGCCAATCTAGGCAAGCACACTGTGCTGTATCGTTCCACTGATTGGTCTCTCCTGTCAAAATATAATTAAGCATGCAGTGGACACTGGTAGTGACTATTGCAATTACAAGGCTGCTATAAGGAAGATGGCCGTGAAAACGATTGATATGCTTCTGAATTTGCCAATGCTGCATAATGTTGCCGGTATAACCAATGAAAGACGAGATGCTTTTATCTGCGTGCGGGCATTGCTGAACAGTCGTGCAGTGGGAGATGACCCCAGATCCGCCAGTGATTATCTCACGTTCGCCAAGATATTAAAATTTGGGCAGGTGTCCAGACGAATTTACAACTCTCTATGTAGAAACTGAAGAGCACTAGCCATTGTACTCCGTGACAGTCGAGAGGAAAGTCCTCCTCTCTAGTTGTTCAAAATCTTCCAAAAAACAGCCGTTCTTCCTGATAAATAAACCTATCGTGGCCCATCAATGGTTACCATGCCAATCATGTTTTCTAGCAAGGAGACCCGCTCTTCCTCAACAAATCGCTGCAGTGCAGTACACATTCTGTTCTCCGAGAAAACGGCACACTATACCTGGAGGTCCTGCAGCCAAACCCCTGGCACATTTCACAAGATGACGGAAGCTTCCTAGTGAAAACAAGCTCCATCTTGTCCATAAAACGATTAGTGGGCGCCGTTTTGGCGAGGCATGGCGGCATCTAAGAAACAACACATCCGGAGAAATTCGTCGTCCCATCTCACAAGGTACACTGTTCTTATAATGAACACATTGGCCGGGAGTCAGCACAACACCGCTTTACCTGGACACGGGGTAGGGAGACCAACCTTCCACACCACGTCCACTCACTAATAAAGCAACTGAGTCAGCGCCAGGATCCCCGGCGCCGCCAGTTTCTGAAGAAGTGTCATTTCGCATTCAGCCATGGCGTTCCCAGCCTCTTGCTTGGCAGCTTGCGGAATAAGGCCATTAGCCAGAATGGCGGCCCATGAATCACTGTCCTTTAGGGCCCACTGCTAGTTTCGGTGACTACAAAGGGATCTGAAAACTCGATTGTTGCTCAGGGAAAGTTCTAAAGCTGCTCCTAATGCAATAGTCACCTCCAGCGTCCAAAAAGTCTGCCTCTGTAGCCGAGTTGAATTCAACTGTTGCTACTCAGGTCATGCAAGTACTGTGAGATCAATCAGTGGTTCACCCTAATCCTAATAGTCCATCCGATTAATATCAATCAGGGAAAATTTAGATACACCAAATGCGAATGAAATTGAATGATAATAACGAAAACAAAATGAAAGGGGAAGTGCCTGAGGGGTATTACCGCAGCAGTGGCCTGCCCGGAAGGCACCAACATCTTTCAATCTACTTTTTTCTCAATGACAGAGAGGTTAGTATACTGTAATGACATAAACGGGCTGCTTATAAAATTTGGTATTCAAATGGTTGAAATGGCTCTGAGCACTATGGGACTTAACTACTGAGGTCATCAGTCCTCCTCAAAAAGTAGTCTCAAATCTTTTCTCTTACATAAAGGAAACGAAAAACCCTCGACACCAGTGGCACATTCGGTTCACTCAAAGGAAATGTACGAGAACAGAGGCTATTCCTGAATTACACTGGCTATTCGAATCACAAACCTAGAGGCTGTGGTGATCTCAAAGTTCAGAAACTTCTTATAGAATTACAGACTAGTTACAAGAAATATTGCTGGTTCTTGTGTTACTAGAATAACAGTCCAAGGAAAGACCATTATGTACTCAATGACTGTGACTGTGCCCCCCCCCCCATGCACCATGGACCTTGCCGTTGGTGGGGAGGCTTGCGTGCCTCAGCGATACAGATAGCCGTACCGTAGGTACAACCACAACGGAGGGGTATCTGTTGAGAGGCCAGACAAACGTGTGGTTCCTGAAGAGGGTCAGCAGCCTTTACAGTAGTTACAAGGGCAACAGTCTAGATGATTGACTGATCTGGCCTTGTAACAATTACCAAAACGGCCTTGCTGTGCTGGTACTGCGAACGGCTGAAAGCAAGGGGAAACTACGGCCGTAATTTTTCCCGAGGGCATGCAGCTTTACTGTATGATTAAATGATGATGGCATCCTCTTGGGTAAAATATTCCGGAGGTAAAATAGTCCCCCATTTGTATCTCCGGGCGGGGACTACTCAAGAGGATGTCGTTATCAGGAGCAAGAAAACTGGCGTTCTACGGATCGGAGCGTGGAATGTCAGATCCCTTAATCGGGCAGGTAGGTTAGAAAATTTAAAAAGGGAAATGGATAGGTTAAAGTTAGATATACTGGGAATTAGTGAAGTTCGGTGGCAGAAGGAACAAGACTTCTGGTCAGGTGACTACAGGGTTATAAACACAAAGTCAAATAGGGGTAATGCAGGAGTAGGTTTAATAATGAATAGGAAAATAGGAATGCGGGTAAGCTACTACGAACAGCATAGTGAACGCATTATTGTGGCCAAGATAGATACGAAGCCCACACCTACTACAGTAGTACAAGTTTATATGCCAACTAGCTCTGCAGATAACGAAGAAATTGAAGGATATGGATTGGGGGTAAGAAATGAAAGAGGAAGCCACCTGGTAGAATTTTGCACAGAGCACAGCTTAATCATAGCTAACACTTGGTTTAAGAATCATGATAGAAGGTTGTATGCATGGAAGAACCCTGGAGATACTAGAAGGTATCAGATAGATTATATAATGGTAAGACAGAGATTTAGGAACCAGGTTTTAAATTGTAAGACATTTCCAGGGGCAGATGTGGACTCTGACCACAATCTATTGGTTATGACCTGTAGATTAAAACTGAAGAAACTGCAAAAAGGTGGGAATTTAAGGAGATGGGACCAGGATAAACTGAAAGAACCAGAGGTTGTACAGAGTTTCAGGGAGAGCATAAGGGAACAATTGACAGGAATGGGGGAAAGAAATACAGTAGAAGAAGAATGGGTAGCTTTGAGGGATGAAGTAGTGAAGGCAGCAGAGGATCAAGTAGGTAAAAAGACGAGGGCTAGTCGAAATCCTTGGGTAACAGAAGAAATATTGAATTTAATTGATGAGAGGAGGAAATATAAAAATGCAGTAAATGAAGCAGGCAAAAAGGAATACCAAGGTCTCAAAAATGAGCTCGACAGGAAGTGCAAAATGGCTAAGCAGGGATGGCTAGAGGACAAATGTAAGGATGTAGAGGCTTATCTCACTAGGGGTAAGATAGATACTGCCTACAGGAAAATTAAAGAGACCTTTGGAGATAAGAGAACCACTTATATGAACATCAAGAGCCCAGATGGAAACCCAGTTCTAAGCAAAGAAGGGAAAGCAGAAAGGTGGAAGGAGTATATAGAGGGTCTATACAAGGGCGATGTACTTGAGGACAATATTATGGAAATGGAAGAGGATGTAGATGAAGATGAAATGGGAGATACGATACTGCGTGAAGAGTTTGACAGAGCACTGAAAGACCTGAGTCGAAACAAGGCCCCCGGAGTAGACAACATTCCATTAGAACTACTGACAGCCTTGGCAGAGCCAGTCCTGACAAAACTCTACCACATGGTGAGCAATATGTATGAAACAGGCGAAATACCCTCAGACGTCAAGAAGAATATAATAATTCCAATCCCAAAGAAAGCAGGTGTTGACAGATGTGAAAATTACCGAACTATCAGTTTAATAAGCCACAGCTGCAAAATACTAACACGAATTCTTTACAGAAGAATGGAAAAACTAGTAGAAGCCGACCTCGGGGAAGATCAGTTTGGATTCCGTAGAAATACTGGAACACGTGAGGCAATACTGACCTTACGACTTATCTTAGAAGAAAGATTTAGGAAAGGCAAACCTAAGTTTCTAGCATTTGTAGACTTAGAGAAAGCTTGTGACAATGTTGACTGGAATACTCTCTTTCAAATTCTGAAGGTGGCAGGGGTAAAATACGTTGATTAAAAAATATGTATACTACGATTTCTTGGGAAACGTAATGTCTGAGAATTACAAGTAACTGACGGAATACATGCTGAAGTGTTTCAACATGTCTCTGAAATTGCATTTCCTTCATTCCCATTTTGATTTCTTCTTACTTAATCTTGGAAATCTGACTGAGGAACATAGTCAGCGATTTCCCAGACTATTGTTGCCATGAAAAAACGGTATAAGGGGAAATAGTCAGCAAACCTTATGGCGGATTATTGCTGGACAGTTGTACAAGGAGTTTCACCATCCACACACAATGGAAAGTTTCCAGGAAAAGTTTCTGCTTTGTAAGTCCATTTCAAGCTTTATTCACTTTTCTCGTACTATTTTCACTTAATTTTATGTTTTGTAATACAAATAATTACTCTTGTTACATGATTTGTAATTAACTACAAATTCCTTCTCTGTTGTTACTGAGTCTTCTCCAAGTTTCTCGAAAGTGGTGTATGTGGCGTATCTTTTGCAGAGGAATTGGTACGTGATGAAACTTTACTTGTTTCGATTTCCCAATCAGATTGTGTGATTTAGTAAAGAAACCTAGTATCATCTTGCAGCGATAAACCAAATTCAAATTTGTTGCACTGTGTAATTGGCATATTCTATAATGCTGTGATTTGTTAGTGTGTTGACGTATAATGTATTGCTTTTCTTTTTATGTATATGTATGCAGGGATTAACTGTAATAAATAGGGATCTTTTGGGAAAAGACTTTTAATTCTGTTTTTGCGGCAATCAACTCTCAGAACCCATTCACGCGGGTCATTCTATTCATATCATTAAATCGATAGACTGACAGATTCATTTTCATAACTAGCTTCAGGTGGAACGATCTATTTCTATCGACCCAACCAGTGCGTCAGCCCACTTGTCGTCTTATATCATTTTTGCCGATAAAACCATTTTGGTTTGTGTGAAAAGTTTCACAGCTACTCAGGATGTAGGCTCTCCTTTCCTGTTTCCTTTTTCTCCCGTTTATGCTGACTGTTAATTTTTGGACACTATCGACAATATTGAGATGAACAAAGAAACAGAAAGTTGACTGTCATTACTACTGAAGTTATCCGCACCCAACTTCACAGTTTCTTGCATTCAACAGCAGACGGGTATACTCAATCATTATGGGTGCGTTTATGTGCCAATATGAGGTCTGTCGCCCAATACAAGGGAAAAAAATGCTCCAGAAGTGTCTTTCATTCCATTCTACGGCAACCGTTGACAACAGATGCGAGTCAGCCTAAGAGTCGGCGATAAAGTAGTCATCTAAATGGAATTAAGATTCCACTCCCATCTCCCTCTTCCCCGATTATCCACCCATCCAATGCCCATATCCAATCCCGCCATTGCTTATAGGACAACGTACGATAACATACGAGGAACAGCACAAGGTGAACATTTCAGACTACATATAGATTCTCATTAAAATTGGATACAGTGGAATATTAATCATATAGCAGTATGTTTATTGGGCTGGGGAGCATCTTTATAGCAGGTGTTAGCATCACCTGTTTGTCAGCGGAAATGTACACAATAGTTTTCGGATTAATTGATCCTTGTTGGATTTTCGGAGATAACTTTCAAGTTTCTTCTGGTAATAAGCAATTTCATTGGAACTCGTATGACACATAGGGCTGTCCATAAGCTAAAATAATTAACCAGAAAAAATTTACAGCGGCAAATGCCTCTACTGCTGTATAGTATCAGCAAACAGTCGCCTCGAATCACTATCACATTACGTTATTATAACTACATACGTAAACAGCGACTTATTAGGCTAAGCAAAGATTCTTCACAATATGTTTGCTTGTT
This sequence comes from Schistocerca cancellata, assembly GCF_023864275.1. Taxonomy (NCBI): domain Eukaryota; kingdom Metazoa; phylum Arthropoda; class Insecta; order Orthoptera; family Acrididae; genus Schistocerca; species Schistocerca cancellata. The sequence goes on along the minus strand of NC_064630.1, from coordinate 312,038,523 downwards.
GCCATTGTCTCACACACGAAAAACGACATTTACCGTCGTTCACATGACTTTTCGATTATTTGGGAACAGGCAGATAAATCAGTTCTAGCTTTTATTTGTAGCCAAGTAAGCAAACAATAGTACAATAGTTCATCTCTGTTTCATACTGAGTTGTCTACATCACGAGATACCTCGGATATTTCTTCATAGGAAGTTCATAAATTTTAACACTCTTCCGGGGTTTAAATTCATAATCTAATTTTCTTTATTCTACTTCGTCATTAACATCTTTTAAGCAGTAACAGGGTTTCAGATAATCAAATACAATTGATTTGAACATTTCGGAAACTACTTTTATAGGGTACTAAAACGAGAGTCATTAAATTTTTGACTGCTGCCAAAGTACCGTGAGACATAAAGCTGTATAACTGTTATAACAGTGATCAATGCCGACAGATTATTTTATTTCCGCAGTGTTTCCACGACTTGCTCTCAATCACGGTTTATGACCTGAACGTAAAACAAGAACTCGACGGAAGCGACCAGGATTTATGTACATTACTGTGTTACTCCTTAGACTGTGAGTTTTTCTGCAAGTTGGTCACAGCGAATCTGCTCGGTAACAGTCCTGAAACGTTTTGCCGAAGCGTAGCCACTGCGCTGTATCCATCGTCATCGCTCTTCTGTTTCATACGAAAAAATTATTAGCTTCATAAAGAAAACAGAAGAATGGGATTTAATATAATCGAAAAGGTACCCTGAGAAGACGTGTGCCGACGCTGTTTGGTAGTGGGACAAGTCATAATGTTAGTCATGGAAAGCTGATAAGAAAATTTTAAACTAAAAAAAGAAGACATTAAAAATTAGAAAATCACAAGAAAGAATTTGGCAGAAAAAATACAGTAAAGACGTGAAACTCTCTAAATTAGTGCAAGGAATATTTCTTAAAACAAATCTCATGAGGAAGTATTTGTACAGTGATGACCAACATAAAATTTTGAGACGCTTCAACAGTAGTCAATATGGTGTTCTCAAACTGGCACCGAAGGTCAATCGGATTGCCCTATCCTGGGCTACGAACATTCTCTGTGGATACACAGAATTTCCCTGAAAATATACCATAGTAAGTAATATAGCGAAATTATCTAGTGTAAACAAGCTTTTTCATTTCACAGTCAGTGATGATTATTATTACCATAGTAGAGACAGATGTAGTTTCTGCACACTATCCCAATGTGATAAGTGTTTGAGAGTTTTAATGTAGCTCAGGCACTAAGGAGAATTCCATATGTTCGTCCTAATTGATTATTCGGTTGTGACAGCAAAATTTCGCTTCTGCAATAACTCCCTGTTAGAAGTGTGAGCAGTCTAATTTGTTGCAGTTAACTGTCAATCCATATACTGTGAGCCCAAGCTAATGTTTTCACTTCTTTATTTGCTACAGTACTCGTCGCGTATTTCAGTCTTTTACATAGTCATTTGTATCAAAACAGTTTTATTAATTAGCTTTCATGTGTGAAGTGAACCATGCTTCAGCTGCTCCACTACTCTATAGTGATATGACAAGTTATGAAGAATTAGAAAAAATACAGCACACAATAAAATTCCTTTCTTAAATCAAAGATGATGTTACCAATGAACCCTGGATTTGCTTCACACAAAAATGGTTTTTCCTGTAGAAAAACAGCAAATCTAAATAAAAATCACTTGTACTGTGGTGTGTTACTGTTCTCATTTGTACTCTAAATAATCCTGTAAAATAGCAGTCAAGTTGGTCTGTAATTGTCTGCATTATCGCCTTCTCCATTTTTGAACAGTATTTTCACTTACGAGTCCTTCAATGTGTCTGGATACTTGACGTCTCTGGAGGACTCACTGCGCTGGTGTATGCATGGAAATCGAATGTGTGGTGCCCTGATATGCAGGAGTCCACTTGCAGCTCATCATAACTATCTGAGTCTTTACAATTCAATGATTCTTTCCTGTAACTGAATCTGACATAATTATGTGGGAGCATCTATTATAAAAGTAAGATAAATTTTAATTAATTTTCCATATTTTGACAAAAATTGCTGTAAGGTATATTACACAGTTCTACTGAATGCCTAATAGGATCTTCCTCCCACAGAAGAGATTTTACAACTAGACTACCCATATTATGTCCTGCTACTGGCCATATAGTCTTTCTTTGTTCTGAGACTGATTTGCCTTCTAGTCGAAATAGCTTGCTATTTCCCTTTGAGACCAATCATGTTTGTTTTACTAATTGCATATGCATTCAGACTTTTGGTTTTCAGTCAATATGCGTAGCTAACTCTTCAAACTGTGTGTGTGTGTGTGTGTTGTGTGTGTCCATTCAAACTTATCATTGCTTGTGCATAGTCCGAGTAGATTAAAAGCTGTACAATCAGTTCATCTAAACTGAGAGACGCGGAACGTATTACTGGTAGACGGTATAATAAGGTCAAAATACGAAGTCTTAGAACATTTAGTACTTTAATTTATTCCAATTACCCACTTTAATACTAACACAAACTACTTGGAATAGAAAGGAAATACTGACAGGAGCCAATTACGGTGATCATCAGGATGGGTTCCGGAGTAAAGTAGGAAGATGTGAAATAATACTGACATATCCCTTATCTTAGAAGGTAGAATGAAGAAAGGGAACGCTACAGTATCTGTACATTTAGAGAAATATTTTGAAAATGTTGACTCGAATATACTCTTAGATTTTATGAAGGATGCAGGGAAAAAATACAGAGAGATAAAAGGTTAACAACAACTCGAACAGAAACCAGCCTGCAGTTGTGAGTCGAATAACATGAGCGGGAGGAAGTAGTTCAGGAGGTTGTTACAAGTTTGTAACCTGTGTCTGTTTGTTATTCAGTCTGTAGATTGAGCACGCAGTAAAGAAGGGAACTAAAGAGATAGCTGAGTAAGGAATTAAAGTCCAGGGAAGAAAAATTAAAAAAAAGACAGAGACTACAAAAAACGTAGAAGTTGGAAGTTGGGTGACGTGTTGAAAAGGGGCTTTAAGACATACCTGCCGCCGGTGTGGCCGTGTGGTTCTAGGCGCTTCAGTCTGGAACCGCGTGACCACTACGGTCGCAGGTTCGAATCCTGCCTCGGGCATGGATGTGTGTGATGTCCTTAAGTTAGTTAGGTTGAAGTAGTTCTAAGTTCTAGGGGACTGATGACCACAGATATTAAGTCCCATAGTGCTCATAGCTATTTGAACCATTTTTTTTTATCATTAAACACTCACCAAAAAAGTTTTGCATCACCAGCATTCCCAGAACTCGGGAAGATAGACGTTGACGTGAGATGTCACTAAACCCGCCCAAATATGTAAACAACAATGGGTGAGCAGCGCGTATTAGACGGAGGGGATCCGATAGCCGATCAGTTCTAGTCATTCCACCAGGAATGCGGCTCGTGTTGTCTGTAGTTCAGCCATGCCTAGACAGTCAATACCGCGGTTCGATCGCTTCCGCATTGTTGCTTTGTGCCAGAAAGAGCCTCAACAAGGGAGGTGTCCAGGAATCTCGGAGTGAACGAAAGCGATGTTGTTCTGACATGGAGGAGATACAGAGGGACAGGAACGGTCGATGACGTGCCTCAGTGGACCACCACTGCAGTGGATGACCTCTGCCTACGGATTATTGCTCAGAGGAAACCTGACAGCAACGACACCTTGTTGAATAATGCTTTTTGTACAGCCACAGGACGTCCCGTTTGACTCAACTTGTGCGCAATAGGCTGCATGATGCCCATCTTCAGTCCCGACGTCCATGGCAAGGTCCATCTTTGCAACCACGACACCATGCAGTGCGGTACAGATAGACCCAACAACATGCTGAATAGACTGCTCAGGATTGGCATCACGTTCCATTCAGCGATGAGCCTTCAACCAGACAATCATCGGAGACGTTTCTGCAGGCAACCTGGTCAGGCTGAACACTGTTCAGCGAATGCAGCAAGGTGGAGGTTCGCTGCTGTTTTGAGGTGGCATTATGTGGGGCCGACGTACGCCGCTGAAGGTCATGGAAGGCACCGCAACAGCTGTATGATACGTGAATGCCATCCTTCGACCGAAAGTGCAATCATATCGGCAGCATGTTGGCGAGGCATTCGTCTTCAGGGACAACACTTCGCGCCCCCATCGTGCATATCTTGTGAATGACTCCCTTCAGGATAACGAAATCGATAGAATAGAGTGGCCAGCGTGTTCTATAGACATGAAAGCTATCCAACATTCTTTGGATATATTGAAAAGAGCTGTTTATGGACGACGTGACCCACCAACTACTCTGAGGGATCTATGCCGAATCGTCGTTGAGGAGTGGGACAATCTGGACCAACAGTGCCTTCATGAACTCGTGGATAGTAAGCCACGACGAATACAGGTACGCATCAGTGGAAGAGGACGTGCTACTGGGTATTAGAGATACCACTGTGTACAGAAATCTGGACCACCACCCCTGAAGGTCTCGCTGTATAGTGGTACAACATGCAATGTGTGGTTTTCATGAGGAATAAAAAGGGCAGAAATGATTTTTATGTTGATCTCTATTCCAATTCTCTGTACAGGTTCCGTAACTCTCGGAACCGAGGTGATGCCAAACTTATTTCGGTGTGTGTAATTTTAGAAAATTTACAATCTTTTCTATTATTCCATATTTTGTTGTAGAACTGTTGTAGATTAATTGGTGCAAATATGTAAGACACTGGAAAGAAATCTTTTTAAAAACTATATAACTTAATTTGTTTGTGTTCTGCCAGATGGGAGGTTCGGCAAATAAATACTCAGTTTGCAGGGAAGTTTACGGGCACTGTCCCAGCCCTTCACTATGCAACGTCCTACTTCGGCCTGTGATTACAAGATGCGGAATCTATGTCAGGTACCTATCGTCTTTACGCTGCCTCATCAGAAGTACTCAGACACTTATTAGTAGAGGTTAATACTAGGTAAGTCCACCCTTTGCCTTTATGATGGCTTGAATTCTGCTTGGGACACTTCCAGTATGTCTGAGTGTCTGTGCAGGAATGGCAGCCCATTCTTCCTGAACTGCTCAAACCAGCAAAAACAGCGATGATGGACACTGGTGTCTGGATTAAAGTCTATGTTGTAGCTCATCCCAAACGTATTCCATTGACTTACGTCGGGAATCTTCGCAGAACATTCCATTTCGGGGATGCTATTGCTCACAAGCGATTGCCTCATAGACGCTGCTTTATTACAGGACACATTTCTGAAGCTGCGACATTGTCGCAAATAAAACAGTGACCCGTTTATACAATAAATTTCGTTTCAATCACGTCTATGGACACAAACTTGTTATTAACAAATTACCGGTTTCGGTCTATAATGACCATCATCAGATCTGTTTTATAAAAACAATGTCCTAATGTACTGCAGCTATAGTGGCATCGTCAAATGTTAAATGCAAAGGCGGCCGGGGTGGCCGAGCAGTTCTACGCCCTTCAGTCTGGAACCTCACGACCACTACGGTCGCAGATTCGAATCCTGCCTCGGGCATGGATGTGTGTGATGTCCTTAGGTTAGTTAGGTTTAAGTAGTTCTAAGTTCTAGGGGACTGATGACCTCAGAAGTTAAGTCCCATAGTGCTCAGAGCCATTTGAACCATTTGTTAACTGCAAAATCAGCACCAGCATCGTAAAATACACTCCTGGAAATGGAAAAAAGAACACATTGACACCGGTGTGTCAGACCCACCATACTTGCTCCGGACACTGCGAGAGGGCTTTACAAGCAATGATCACACGCATGGCACAGCGGACACACCAAGAACCGCGGTGTTGGCCGTCGAATGGCGCTAGCTGCGCAGCATTTGTGCACCGCCGCCGTCAGTGTCAGCCAGTTTGCCGTGGCATACGGAGCTCCATCGCAGTCTTTAACACTGGTAGCATGCCGCGACAGCGTGGACGTGAACCGTATGTGCAGTTGACGGACTTTGAGCGAGGGCGTATAGTGGGCATGCGGGAGGCCGGGTGGACGTACCGCCGAATTGCTCAACACGTGGGGCGTGAGGTCTCCACAGTACATCGATGTTGTCGCCAGTGGTCGGCGGAAGGTGCACGTGCCCGTCGACCTGGGACCGGACCGCAGCGACGCACGGATGCACGCCAAGACCGTAGGATCCTACGCAGTGCCGTAGGGGACCGCACCGCCACTTCCCAGCAAATTAGGGACACTGTTGCTCCTGGGATATCGGCGAGGACCATTCGCAACCGTCTCTATGAAGCTGGGCTACGGTCCCGCACACCGTTAGGCCGTCTTCCGCTCACGCCCCAACATCGTGCAGCCCGCCTCCAGTGGTGTCGCGACAGGCGTGAATGGAGGGACGAATGGAGACGTGTCGTCTTCAGCGATGAGAGTCGCTTCTGCCTTGGTGCCAATGATGGTCGTATGCGTGTTTGGCGCCGTGCAGGTGAGCGCCACAATCAGGACTGCATACGACCGAGGCACACAGGGCCAACACCCGGTATCATGGTGTGGGGAGCGATCTCCTACACTGGCCGTACACCACTGGTGATCGTCGAGGGGACACTGAATAGTGCACGGTACATCCAAACCGTCATCGAACCCATCGTTCTACCATTCCTAGACCGGCAAGGGAACTTGCTGTTCCAAAAGGACAATGCACGTCCGCATGTATCCCGTGCCACCCAACGTGCTCTAGAAGGTGTAAGTCAACTACCCTGGCCAGCAAGATCTCTGGATCTGTCCCCCATTGAGCATGTTTGGGACTGGATGAAGCGTCGTCTCACGCGGTCTGCACGTCCAGCACGAACGCTGGTCCAACTGAGGCGCCAGGTGGAAATGGCATGGCAAGCCGTTCCACAGGACTACATCCAGCATCTCTACGATCGTCTCCATGGGAGAATAGCAGCCTGCATTGCTGCGAAAGGTGGATATACACTGTACTAGTGCCGACATTGTGCATGCTCTGTTGCCTGTGTCTATGTGCCTGTGGTTCTGTCAGTGTGATCATGTGATGTATCTGACCCCAGGAATGTGTCAATAAAGTTTCCCCTTCCTGGGACAATGAATTCACGGTGTTCTTATTTCAATTTCCAGGAGTGTATATACGTACAAACACGAGCACCGAAATTAAACCCAACACCTTAAAAACAACTTCTCCGTGCTTCACTGTTTGCACTACACATGACGACAGGTAATGTTCTCCAGGTATTCACCAAACCTAAAAACGTCCATCGAATTGTCACAGGGTATTGCTTAATTCATCAGTCACTGCCGGCCTGCCACTACCTTTACACCAAGCCTCACTCAGCACTGACTACAAAAATTGGCTTATGAGAAGCTGCTCGACCATTGCACCCCGTTCTGTTTAACTTCTTACCCACAGTTACTGAGCTTGCTGGACTGCTGGTAGGGCTTTGGAACTAACCAGCGATTCCTTCCACGATTCTTTAGGATCATCTGTAAAAGACATAAGAGTAATAATGCTTACGGAGTGAGCGTTCGGATCCGCCAAACGAGAATTTTGTCCACAACATCTCCTGCAGCTCAAGTCACGTGATTCTGGGATGGTGCATTTGAGCCCGTATAGCGCTTAGCGTATTTTGAGCGTTATTACCTCACTGCTACAGGTAGATGACATTCAGAAGTGCCATGAACCTTAACAATCTCAACAATTTGATACCAGGAGCTGAAGTTGGCTTAAAGATAACTAACTTACAAAGGCACTGTATATGAAACTGTTTCATGCAGAAATACTTAGATACACACAAGGATTTGAGAACCAGCATAAATTGGAGGAAATTAATCAGACTGTTACGTACAGATTTTATCTGCATTTAAATATAGCAGCAGTACGTATACACTGACGGAAAGGTTACTGAAACACTCTTGAAAATTTATCTATCACGTGTCTCGTACACACATGGCCATAAAATCGCATATATTATGTCTAATACGAGACTTTATAATACCGTGCCTCGATATTTTCAACGTATAAAGTGCCTCATATCAATATGACACTTACAGTCAGACATTTCCAGTACCTGTGGAAAGTAATTGATCCTACTTTCATATATTTCACTTTACATCTGTTGAAACAACATACTGCACCATAGCTGTTACTAAAACTCAAATGTGTAGAGACGTATATAAAACAAGTGTAGTAATCAAGTTTGACTGTTTCTGCAAATAATAGATAAGCAGCATCGTCACAAAATCACTTGAATATTCCGGTTTGATGGAGAGAAGACGCGCAGTAGGCTATGCTCTCTTCATAGATACATATACTCTATGGTAAGAGAACAGTACCATCACAGGTTTGAGCGGAAAATAATCGTTGATGCAATCAATGCTCGGTAAAAGGCTCAGCAGACAACGGTAGGAGATCGCGCCTGATTGCACTGAACCGCTGGCGGCCCCTTGGAAAAACGATTGTCATGTTTGATGTAGTGGGACACAGTAATGCCAAATAAGATGTATTCTGAAATGATCATATGATGCAAAGTACTATATTTACTAGTAGTGTCTGAACTGAACTTAGCAAGGTAATTTCGTAGTGGAAAAAATCTTATTCATTACGTCACTGTTTAGTGATCAACAAAGTTTACCTGGTAGGAGAGGGAATATCATTCCTATAATGAGTTAGAGGAGTAATCGGCTTAGCTGCAATGAAGGCTAAACTGTTATACATCGTCGTTAACGTTACTCGCCCTCCACAAGGCTCGTCGGCCCCTGGCTGCTGGTACATAAGGTCTCTACCTGGTCTAGGCTAATGTGGTTGTTCCTTCACGTTGCCACTTCACACTCACATTGGGCAACTTCAGAAGGGTCCAAAACTCCCTGGCGGATTCGTTAATCACATGATATCCTATTGTGTACATAGTTCTGCGTAGTCAGCGCCTACACAACTTTCCCACTAGAGCGCGCCCCGCTAAGCACAACAGCGCGGGTGCAGCGCTCATCTGTCTCCGCACTACGAGATGGCGCTGCCTTAGAGATGGGCCAAATTCTTCTTCCGCCGATCCTCGTATTAATATGTAACGCAGCCAATGAGATTGCTGCTAACGTAGAACCTTTTCTCCTCGCAGATCACACTCGCGCAGTGATACCTGAACGCTCGAGGTATTATAACGAATGTACAGACCTCCGATTAGTCAGTCTGCATTAGTCTGTACCAGCCTATAGTCAAGTTTCAGTCTGCGCCTAATAAGATTACCATATTCCTGTACATAGCCATGAAGATAAATGAATAGACACTTTGTCAAGTATCAGAGATATGTGAGAATAAGATTAACATACCAAGACCAAAGGAACTTCAGATTGTCAATTGTAAACAGCATCCAGAATCAAGTTACATAATGTCTATGCTTTTTATTATTTTAATAAATGTGTGTGAAAATTACTCTAAGCGTGCAAGTGGCATTTCTATCGTCTGACCTAACGGCAGAAGATAAACACGCCATGATAAGACCACGAGACATATTGCTGACACTCGCCTACTTCGTTAGAGCGACAAGTCAAATAATCTGATGGTGTGGGTACCGAAGGTCTTACAGTACGCACACAACATATCCAATAAGTAGTAGTCCCCACTCAAAATCACTGAGCTCTCTTGACCAACCAGTTCAGCTGTTACTTCTCTACTCCCCGCCCCTTCTATACTGATAAGTCCGTTCTCGTAATATCTAGTGATCATTTGCTCATTACATATGCATGTCTGGAGACTTCGTATCACCTTGTGTATTTAACAAACAGCAGTACTTTAGCGAATTTCATTACACTTGCCGGCTGCAGTGGCCGAGGCGCTACAGTCTGGAACTGCGCGACCGCTATGGTCGCAGGTTCGAATCCTGCCTCGGGCATGGATGTGTGTGACGTCCTTAGGTTAGTTGGGTTTAAGTAGTTCTAAGTTCTAGGGGACTGATGACCTCAGAGGTTAAGTCCCATAGTGCTAAGAGCCATTTGAACCATTCTTTTCGTTACACTTAGGGAAAGTACAGCCTACAATTAGGTAGCGAGAGTATTCTAAACGTCTTCGTAATTTCATCTCAGAAAGATCACAGCACGTAGTAATCGTCGGAAAATCATGGAGAAAAACAGAAGTGATACCTGGCGTTCCCCAAGGAAGTTCTATAGGCTCTCTGCCGTTCCTATCCTATATAAACGATTTAGGAGACAAAATGAGCAGTCCTCCTAGACTGGTTGTAGACAGTGCTGTGTTTTACGGCCTGCTAATGTCAAATGCAAAATAACTTAAACATTATGTCTGTACTATGCCAATAGTGGGAACTGCCCCTGACTAAGTGCTCATGAATGCGAAAAATCACTCAAATTTAAAGTTTGTCAGTTCATCTATATGTGTAGCAATTTACATGAAGAATAACTTAAACTGGAACGATCTCATAGATAATGTTGTGAAGAAGGCAAACTTAAAACTCCGTTTTACTGGCAGAACACTTAGAAGATGCAACAGATTTACTAAAGAGACTGCCTAAACTACGCTTGTTCGTCCTCTGCTAAAGTGTTGCTGCGCCGTTTGGGGTCCCTACCAAATAGCATTGGTGGAACACATCGAAAAAGTTCAAAGAATGTCAGATGGTTTTTTACTATCGCGAAATATGGTAGAGAGTGTCACGGATATGATAAGATAGTAGGAATAGCAATCATTAAAAGAAATGCGTTTTTCCTTGCAGTAACATCTCTTCACGAAATTTCAATCGCCAACGTTCTCCTCTGTAAGTGAAAATATTTTATTTTCACCTATATACATAGGGCGAATTGATCATGCCAGCAAAATAAATCACAGCTCCAACAGAAAGATTTAAGAATTCATTTTACCCAGGTGGAGTTAGAGAGTGGAATGGTAGACAAATAGCCTAAAGGAGATCAAAAGAATCCTCTGATAGGCACTCGAGTGTGAACTGCACAGTAGTGATGTAGATGTAATTCGACTTAAAACTACGTTACGTTAAGTGTAACTTATTTGACAGACTTTTAAATGTCTAAAAGTAAATTCAGTCACATTTGCAACACTAAATTTTATTTTTAACAATAATACCAACCGTTTAGAACACAAAAGTATAGCACAAAAGCGGAAAAATGGTGTTTTATCTGTTACAGGGCCATCTATCACGAATGGAAAAATACCTTTTCCGCAAACTGTAGGTTTTTTTTGGCGTAGAAACCGAATGCGCAATAGAAATGGGTAGAGGGGAATCTCATTTGAAAATAAAAGGTTTACAGGTCGAAGGGATAGTGAGAGAGTTAGAAGGTAGCCAGTTTTAGCCTATACGAATATCCCCCTAGAAAATTTTAACTTTCCATCTTTTTCGTTAGATGCGTATTTTTAAATATATTTAATTGTCCCAAGTCAAACCAAACGTCCTGTATGTGAATCACAAGGTTGCATTTGGAAATCTCCGCAGTTTTCTCGAGGAATCAGGAAAGACTTTCCATCGGGCTACGCTAATTACAATGGAATTTTCAGCGCGTTGAGCCAAAAATTTCACCGTCAGGAGGTCATGGTGTAGGCGTTCGTTCGTTGCTCCTAATTATACTGCCTTCCACGTTCACCTTAATTTAAGTTGTTTCAGTTGCTCGTAATCCCTTTTTAGAAGCGTCGACATTCTCATTAAGAGAATATTTCTCCACCGCCCTAGCCGCAGCCCTTATTGGGAACTACGACAGTCATAGTACACCAACGAGTCCTTCTCGTTTTACAAGATGGAAGAAGGCTGATGTGAAAGTCTGTATGCAGTGGAGCCAGTTTAATTAAAATATTATATAATATTATATATTATGTATTATACAATATTAAAATAATATTAAAATAAAAATATTTGAAGTATCATTTTTCTTTTCTTATATGTGTTCTAATTTTTACAGTTACCAAACAGTAATATACATACAGTCCTTCAATATAGTATTAAATAATTTTTCAAGTATTTTATATTATTTAAAGTGTGACTGAAAATTGTATAAATGCACAGCTATTGCGTATCTCAGTCGCCTTTAGGTCAAGTATTTTGATACTCGCAAACCTCCTCATCAAAACCTGCTGGGTACTTCCCGTTGAACTAGGGTCATGAAGTTTGGCAAGAAGCGACGTTTCACAGTACAAGTAAAGGAAAAAAATCCGAAAATTCTTAAGTTGTAATTATATCACTCAAATATATTATGCCATTTGTTGCCCATCTGTCTGTCCGTCCGCCTGTTCAGCTTCCTTTTTCTCGAGTATAAACTTGAAACTTAGGTCAACCACTTAGGTCTACAGTCCCTTAGAAATCTGAGTCAATGTAATGAAAAGACGCGGCCGTCTGTTAAGATGCTCCCTCTTCAGGAGCTGTTTGAGGTATAAAGTTGAAATTTTTGTCAAATACTAAGGTTTACAGTTCCTTGACGTTGAAAAGACTGTAAGCAAATGTAGTCGAAAAATTCACCCATTTATGTTACACATTTTGATACTCGTAAGATCACAAGATCACTCCTCAAAACCTATAGACGATGTATTCATATACGTAATTAAGTTTGTACGGACCCCTCAGAGCGTGAGCCCTATTAGCAGTAGTAAGTTTTTTATTTAATGGCAAATGTTGCAACCCTTAAAACATATTTTACTGTTTGGTTTTATTTAACTACTGCCTGTAACGTTAGCAGCAAAATCGAATGTGAGCCTCTGGAACCCAATGTTTACTGAATAAAAATTCATTTGATGAGTAAGCTCGCCATTTGCTATGTGTACGGTTGCTGTAGCCGACGTCACATTCTCCTTTATCCCCTCCCCCACACCTCCAGCAAACTGACCAGAAAACAGTCATGAGGAGGGATTTGCCATTCCACGATGTGCTTGCTGGAGGCTGTGTAAAGTGCGAATGTAGACACGGTATCTGAGCTCAGATGCGTAGTGAACATGGCAGCGCGTTGCAACTTAACCGATGGTAATCGCCGCAAGACACATGGGTTATTGCAGGTGAGTGTCTATCTTAATAATAGAGGATACGAAACCAAATTTTTATATGCGTTGAGTTTAGGAGATGTATTACAAGAGCCGCTGGATGTGATTTTCCGCGCCGGCCGGTGTGACCGTGCTGTTCTAGACGCTTCAGTCTGGAACCGCGTGACCGCTACGGTCGCATGTTCGAATCCTGCCTCGGGTATGGATGTGTGTGATGTCCTTAGGTTACTTAGATTTAAGTAGTTCTAAGTTCTGGGGGACTGATGACCACAGATGTTATGTCCCATAGTGCTCAGAGCCATTTGAACCGTTTCGTGGTTTTCCTCAACCTGTATACACTGTTCAACATGTTGCTGCATGTTCGTAAATACGGCGTAATTGCCTGGATTCGACATCTAATGCTATCGCGTAACTAGGCGATTTCGCGTGCACTGTTCTTGTAAACGTTACCTTTACGGTGAGGCCACAAGAAACGTCAGTGGGACTGATCAAGTCAGGTGACCTTGTGGATCATAATTCTTCGGAAATCAATCTGTCAGAAATAATGAATCCACTGCAGCCATATTCGCCTTAGATATGTGGTGTACTGCTGATCTTGCGCGTAAGAGGCCAGTGTGATTTCCTCGTCATCCAATTCGTTCACAAATTCATGGAACGCTACCTGGTACTCTTCACTGGAAACGTGTGAAAAACAGAAACTGGTCCGACGATGGGCCGCTGTGTAAATGCACAGAAGTCGCCCATATTCTTTCCTCAACGACTGTAAGCTGGTTACCAATACTCCACAAGGTTTTGTGGGTTCACGTATCCTGACAAATGCGACTACGCTTCATTAGTGTGCCACGTGTACTGCAATATTCATGGCTTTACAGGACTAAATCGCTGAAACCACTGGCATGATGTTAGGCCTTTTTCTTGGTCAATCTATATTAGTTCATGAAAAGCAGTTAACTTGTAGGGATACAGACTTACTGTTTTAGCAACAGTCTGACACGTGCAGCAGAATCGTTTAGTCTTTATAGTTGAGAAGGAACTGGCCGTTTTTTTAAAAAAAAATTCAAAGACATCGTCGTCTTCAAGCAAGAATTACTTTTGTTTTTACACTAAAACAATGACACATCGCATCGTTAAAATTCGATTGGCCACAGATACTTTTTCACAGTCCTGCTGCGTAACATCGAAATCTATTATTATTATGTCAATTACTATCTGCGATAAGAGCGTCAGATTTGTTACTCTTTGAAATTCCTATGTCCACATTCCTGTCAAACACTGTTCTCTACTGAAACTGTTAATAAGTAAGATTCACAGATAGTATTGCTAGATGTAAGTTCTCGTAACCATATTGTTCCAATGTTTCTCTACCGCCAAAGTCAAATTTACACTAAAGCATGTAACGGAACTGAAATGATGGTGGGCTGACAGTAATTTGGAGCCCGCGCGTCGGAAACGGGCGCGCTTGTGTGAGACTGCCAGGGAGTGCACCCTGATGCCATCTATTGGCGAAACTGGGAATTAGCGCTACCTGTCAGACAATGCACTAAGCTCTCGGAGTCAAATATATTCTTTTTCTTGGTAATTATAAGTTATTACTGTATAATTTAATGTTGTAAAGCGCTAGTAGTAAATCATTATGACTGGTATGAACTCCAGGGTAATAAATATAAATATTCTTAAATACTAAATGATTTCGGTAAAAAGGTGGTAGGGGAACGCCCCCACTCTTGGTGATACGAGTGTAGCTAGGGGTAGCTGGAGACACACGGACTGAACAATGGAATGGCCTGGGGAGTGTTGACGTGATTGGACGTGCATAACTGTGCTCACGCAAAAGTGATTGTGCAACAGAGAAGAGGCGAATATCGTCGCCGTTTTTGGAGTAAAACGCGACGAATGGTTGTTGAAACCGCCTCTATGCCACTGGGGCTGATTGTAAGAGTTCCTGCGCCCAGATTTTATGGCGGACGTGCAGTAGCTTATACGAGCGCTACAGCTCGTAGTTCCAGCCGCCATTAAGGGCATGAGGCGTGAAGAGCTGCGCTAGCCACATGCATCTCACCACCAGCACCGACACGTCTACCCAAGGCAAGACTGCTTGCAATTGTTAAGTCGAACTTTGTATACATGTAAAAGGAGAATACCAGTTTTCTTTTATGCAAGTGCAGAGGACAGAATATAGTAATGAGTAAAATTACGACGCATGTTGTTCATTGTAAAGTGTAGTAACCTCAAACATAGTATAGTGAAATCAGACTGAGGCCACCATCGCCTCTTTCATTTACAATTCTTTTGGTTGCAGAATACTTTAGCATATAAGAATGTTGAAAAGAGCAATGGTCACACCAGAATGAGTCGCCTATTTATAGTTACTTAAATTTTTGTGAGTAACCTTTCAAGTAAAGTCACTTAACTAATTCTGTATCAATTGTCCAAAGAGTAATATCCAAAATCATTAAATAAGTTGAAGGGTAGAATTTTGTTAACCCAAGTTGCATAAACTGTCTTGGTAGTAATTACCAAGCCAACTCACAGAAATTGAGAGAGTATTTGCTTTGTAGAATCATCTAGAATGATCAGAAACAGTAATATTCAGAATTAAGTTTAAATTCAACTCAAGCCATTTCACTTTGAAACGAGCCAAAAATTGATTTATTCTTTTGCTCCTTCAGAGCTGGCGACCATAGTTATAAGTATTTTCAGGAGGATTCGACGGTAAGTCTGCTGCTCTCGTCGTGCTGATAGGATTATCCACTGCTGCTAGCAGTGGTGATTGGATACATAAGCTCACTACCAAGTTAAGTGGGTCAGGTAGGCAGTGTTACCGTGTGAACTGTAGGGCACTGTAGGCCGTGGATCGAACCCATTCAATCATCACAGCTCTTAGGGAAATAGTCCGGTTAGGAGTGTACTAATCATTAGGTAAATACTGGCGAGTAACGGTCAAAAATGTATACGCAAGTGAATTTAGCAAGGTCCACGTAGCACCTAGTTAATGTGGTGCAATGGCGAGGGTAGGAGGTGAGTAAAAGTGAGCTGAGCTTGTGGCAGCTGTGCTGTATTCAAATATTAACAACGTGAATTCACTACTACCTATTACCATTAGGACTGAGCTATTTACAGTTAAAATACGTAGCAGTAAGCGCAAAGGCGTGACAGCTACAAGTCCGTATTGGTTTTATACATACGGAATTAGGAAGCGGGTCATTCCGTCAGTGGAGGGGGTTAAAACAACCGAGTCAGTTGAGAACATACCCCATTTACTGATGGAAAGATTCGGCGGTTCGGTCGCATGTGGCGACCGTGACAGGACTTACCAAGTTTGTAGAACAATGGCTGCAATAAAAGTGTTTTATATAAACTTGTAGTTTCAAGAAAATTTTAAATTTAAAATTCTGTTGTAGACAAATATACCACAATTGGTAAGTTCAAGACGACAACCTGCAAAGCAGCAAAAGAAAGTCCAATAGTAGGAGTTAAACAAGTAATACTTGGTTTAATAAACAGTTCTATTAGGCACGAATTACAGCAGCATAAGATGGAGTCGAATAGTAACAAGCAAGACGAAAACATTACAAGGTCAGACCCAGAATTAGGGACCATAGATACTGTTGTATGGTTGGAAAATCTTGTAGATGAATCCACACCCATAAGACAGGAGGAATGGGAAGTGAAACCAAAGGTAGTGAAAAGTGAACCCAATGTATCTGTGGATGCAAGTCACAAGGGAGAGGATATGGAATTAACAAGTTTGTTAAAGAGTATGATGGCGCAAATTCGAGAAGGGAATGCTAGTTTGAAAGCAGAAATGGCTAGTCATATATCCCAATTGGATGAAAACCTATCTGGTAAAATTAAAGCCAATTTAGATTTTTTGAATACGCAAAGCCAACGTATCACAGAGGTAAACAAATCAGTAAATAGCATTAGGGCTGAAATAACAAATGTTCAGAGAAAAGTCACAGAAATAGAGAAAATATTTGATACCGAAATTCAGAGAATAGAGAAATCAGTGGAACCTTTGGTTAGTGAAAAATTAGAACCGATAATTGAAAGTAAATTACAGGTGATAGTACCATTTGTAAAGAAAGAGATTGTTAAAGAAACGGCAGCTGATATTGAAACACTGCGCAATACCATGTTGAGTTTTGATGCATGTGTGCAGGAGCAGGAAAATACACTGCGTAATGAGATGAAATTGTTAAGTCAGCAAGTTCAGAATCAGACGTTTCTTAACTGTTGTGGTATCCCATTGACAATGAAAAAATCGGAAATACTGAGTAGGGAGGAAAAATACGATCCTCAAAAGAAACAAGGTGGATGGCATCCAATGGATTTTATAAAAAATTGTGAACGTGTCTTACCAACAGACATGTCGGATAAAGAAAAAATTAATTTAGTAATAGACGCTTTAGCAGGTCATGCTAAACGTTGGGGATTGAATTTGGATATCGACAATTTGAAGTTTACAGACTTCAAAGAAAAGTTCCTTGAGGAATTCTGGAGCACACAACAGAGAGATAGGTTGTGGAGAGAATTCGTTGTCGCCAGAATGCCAGAACATGGGCGTGGGCTCATGATAGAATACTGTGAAGGATGGTTCAAGCGTTTGGAGTATCTTAAAGATCGTAGATCAGAATCGGAGATAGTGTGGGAGTTGTGGAAAAAGCTACCTGACGATTCAAAGCGTTATGTAGGAGGCACTCATCGAACATTCAATGAATTTTTAGAAACAATCGAGAATGAAGATAGGTGGCGTGAAACTAGAGAGTTTCGAGGTTTCAGAAATCAGAATGGAGTAGTAAAAGGTGGTAGGAATGAACCGCAAATTAACATGATGAGAGAAAGGGGTCAAGGAGGTAACTCTCAGCGAGGGAGAGGATACTATCAGGGAAACAGGATGCATTATCAAAATCAGGAAAACTAAATACCGCGCAGGTCAAGGGCCTAAAGCGCGCGGAAAGAAAGAAATGGCCCAAATATAGGGAAGATCGGAGTAGGCAGTACTACAGTAGGATAGTGCGTCGTTCGCCTGAAGAGCAGTTACATAAACGAAACTTTGCGAAGTATAATGCCGGGATACAAACAGAGGAGAGAGAGCAGGGAGGAATTATTAAGGGAAATGAAGTAGGAACAGAATATCGGTCGGATGTGAAGGCTCACGTGAATGAAATAAGTACAATTCGAGGTCAGAGTGACGAATTGATGAAGGAAGAGTCAGAGAAGGCGTTGTTTGTCGGTAGGGATGGCAACTGTGCAGAGAGGCAGGGGCAAGGGAGGAGTGATGTGACTTATGGTAAAAGGTTCGTACGAATAGTCGACGAATCGCATCGAGAAGTAATTAAAGAGGAAAGGGTGGATAAGAAAAAGGGGCATAGTGCAGAGACGCATGCCGATTCAGAAATTACCTCATATGCAGAATATGTACATCAGCTCAAAAGCCAGCCAGCACAATTAGAAAGATCTTCCACTCAAGTGATTAATTTGGACCCGAATATGACAGTGTTAGAGAGCCATACCGATTATGATGTGTACCTAGTGACAGCAAGAGTACATGACTGTGATGAAGATTCTTTTAAAGAAATTATAGAAAGTGTATCTAACCAAGAGAAAGAGTGTTGTGATCCCTGTAGTACTGAAGCAAATGAGTTGAGTGAGACTGGAATTCCATTAGTAGGGGAAAATAATGAAAGTAAGAGTGGCGAATGCACTATCCAACAAAGGGAAAGTAGAGAAATGGATTATAATTTGCGAGAATTATTTGAACCCGAAGAAGGTCATATTTCTAAGGAGGAGGAATTATCGTCAGAATCATCAGAAAGCATCCAGGGAGAAAAAGAAGTAGAGGAAGTTTCCGATTCCGCAACCGAGAGTTCAGGCATGACAGATTCGAATGAGAACGAGATGGCATTAAAGAGCCTAGACGAAGGACTATTGGAAAAAGTGGTGAAAGAATTTAGGATGAAAAGGAGAAAGAAACCTCCAGATGAAATGGTCAGTATAAAAACCGGAAAAATAATATGCCAAGACTTGGCGGTGGAAAAGGATTTATTATGGGAAGATAAAGAAAGTATGAAGGAGGACAATAGGATGCAAACAATCCTACCCATTAATGTATGTGGGTACGATTTATATGTATTGTTGGATACGGGTGCTCAAATAAGTGCTATTTCGCACGCATTTTTTGAGATAATCAAAGAGCAACGAGGAGTAGTCATGATGCCAGTAACGGGTGTTAAAGTGATAGGGGCGACAGGGAAATGTAGTAAACCTGTTAAACATCAAGTGATGATCGAATTTAAGATAAAAAACAAGCTATTTTCGAATGCATTTTAGTAGTTCCAGAGCTCAGTGCCGAGATCATTTTAGGCATTGACTGGTTAATAAAACAGAAAGTAATTATAGATTGCGACAAAGGGATAATAGTTTGTAAAGTTGATAGTGCGGTATTAGAAATACCATTTGAATCATTTAGAGTGATGGAAGAGAACCAGCTGAGAGGGGTAGAATTTAGAGATGATCATGATTCAGGAATAGGTCAAAAATTCGATTGGTTTCTGGTGAGGCAGATAGTTGAAGATGGAAATAAGGAGACACTCCTTCGAAATGTAGTGGATAAAACGGAAGGACTATCTGATACCTAAAGGGAGGATATATGGCAAATTCTGAAAGAAAATCTGGAGGTATTTTCGGACAAACCGGGACGAGTGATAAATTATGAGTACTGCATGGAGGTAGAGGAGCATGAACCTTTCTTTAAACCACCATATAATGTACCCTTGTCTAAGAAAGAAGCAGTTCAAAAAGAAATAGATAAAATGGTTTCATGTGGGGTCATTGAACGTAGTTCTAGCCCATATAATAACCCATTGGTGATAGTAGGTAAGAAGGAGGGAAGTGTACGAATAGTGTTAGATGCACGTACTCTGAATAAAGTAGTGAAGAGGGAGTTGGATCGTCCAGAGAACATAGATAATTTATTGCAGAAGTTTAATGGTGTAAAGTACATGACTAGTTTAGACCTAACTGCAGGATACTGGCAAATCCCATTAAGTGAGGAGTCTAGGAAGTACACGGCATTTTTATTCAATGGCAAATGCTACCATTACACAGTGGTACCATTTGGCCTAAATACTTCCGTTTCAGTGTTCATTCGGGCTTTAGACAAAATTTTAGGGAGTGAACTTAGTTCGCTAATCACGGTTTATGTAGATGATCTGTTAATTGCTACAAGGACATGGGAAGAGCACATGGAGTTATGCGACAGGGTGTTCAAAGCTTTAATTAAAGGAGGAATGACCCTGAACCTGAAAAAATGCGAGTTTGTGAAGAAAGAAATAAAGTTTTTAGGTCACATAGTAACACCAGAGGGAATTGAAAAGGATCCCAATAAAGTCAAAGCAATAACAAATTGTCCGGCTCCCAAGAATAAAAAACAACTAAAGTCGTTTATAGGACTTTGTTCCTTTTATCGTAAGTATGTGGATGATCAGGTGTTCAATAGTCCACATCTGAACAACCTACTTAAGAAGAACAGTGTGTATATATGGACTGAGGAATGTGAAACAGCATTCAACCGGCTAAAAGACAATTTGGCTAAAAACATAAAGTTATGGCACCCTGACCTGTGTGAACCATTCCACATGGCAACAGATAGTTCAGATTATGGATTGGGAGTATCCATATTTCAGGAGGTAATGATAGATGGGGAAAAAACTCATAGACAAATAGCATTTGCGAGTAGAACCATGTATAAGTATGAAAGAAACTATACAGTTTCAGAGAAGGAGGCTTTAGCTATAGTATGGGGTTTTAAGAAATTTCAACTTTTCTTATGGGGACGTAAGACTGTGGTCCATACAGACCACAAAGCTTTAATATTTTTGAAGGACTGCAGATTGTTACATAACAGGTTGACCAGATGGGCGCTGTTTTTACAACAATTTGATATAGAGATCAAGTATGTTAAAGGGAAAGAACATGCAGTACCGGATGCTTTGTCGAGATTACCGGAAGGATGTGAGACACTAGAACGTGTAAAGAATAGGGAAGATGTTTTTGAGGTGAATTACTTCAAAAAAGCGGAAGGAAGAGAAAAAATTAGGGAAATATGTCGGAATATGCGAAGATATCAAAGTGATGATGATGCACTCAAGTCGGTAAAGGTCAAGTTTGGCAATCTGGACGCAACTAACATAAGGGCTTCATATAAAATACATTAAGGTGTACTGTATCTTCAAAGATTAAATAATCCAGGGAAGTGGAGAGTATGTTGGCCAGAACAACACACTGAAGTGCTGATAGATAATGTTCACTTTGCATATGGCCATTGTGGTGCACGGAAGTGTACCGATAAGTTAGATGAATGCATTACCATTAACAACATGGCACGAAGGGTAGCACTGAGGATAAGATCTTGTGATCTATGCCAAAAGGCGAAAGTAACAAATGCAACTAATCAACGGCCCATGCAATCAATAAAACCTGATGAAGTATTAGAAATTGTAGCAGTAGATATCTTTGGACCATTACCGAAAACCATGGGGGGTTTTGTGTACATATTTGTAGCAGTTGAACTTTTCTCAAAGTATATAAAGCTATATCCCTTGAGAAAAGCTACTGCCAGAGCTGTGTATGATAAAATGGTGTGTGATTATTTTGTGAAAGTAGGGAAGCCAAAGAGAATACTATCAGATAATGGTGTTCAGTTTTGCTCAAAAATGTGGAAGGATGGGATAACTGAGAAACAGGTAGAAGTGGTACATATCTCAGCTTATCACCCATCAAGCAATCCGGTAAAAAGTTATATGCGTGAGATAGGTCGGTTATTTAAGACATACTGCATAGTAACCACAAGAAGTGGGGCATGTATGTGAGTGAATTCGAAGAAATCATGAATTCATTAACAAACGAGAGCACTGGATTTACTCCAGAAGAAATCCTGAAAAAGACAAGAAGTAAAAGTCTAGTAGAAGACCTACTAGAATTTCCAGATAGAGTTGAATTAGATTATGATAGTAAAAAGAACTTAGTAAAAGACAAGATGAGAAAACAAGCAGATGCGAGAGTTCGTCGTCACGACGAAAAAGTAAGGAATCCTAAATTCAAAATAGGTGATCTCGTTCTTGTAAAAACACATGAAAAGCCAAGTGAAATTAATAACGAGATCAGCAAATTTAAATATATATATAATGGACCATTTAAAATAGTCTCCATACCCAATGTGAATGCTTATTATTTAGAGTACCCATTATTAGGCAAACGCCTGGGAGTAAGAAACATAGTGGATCTTAAAAGGTATGAACCACAAATTCTACCAGATTGAAAATAAATATATAAATAAATATTAAAGTAAACCAATATGTAAATAGTTTTGTTTCTTTTGTTCTATGTGAAAGGTAAATGTTCACTAAAATATATTGCAGTATTCTAATGAAACTTCTAGTTAAGTAGAGACTAAACAGACTGGGAAAGACTGAGCTTCTAAGAAAGCTTTAATAGATGTGTAAATAAGTGTTGTGGAAGAGGTAGAAAAGTGAGGAGGTAAAGTGAAAAAGACGGGCTACAAAGTAATAGGTGCATAACGTGTGTTTTACTTGCCTGAGATAAAAGAAGTGTATTTAAAACTTTGTAAAAAAGATGTTTAAAGTGTACTGTGTTTAGAAGTAAGAAAATTGGAAAGAATATATGTAAATCATTTATGTAATGTTTAACAGGAAAGACAGAAAGAATTGGTGTTTAATTTTAAATATGTAATATAAGTATCGAGGTGTATCAGTAAGAAAGGGAAAACCCTTGGTAAAAAGCTTAACGAACATTTCAGATTCATTAAAGGAGAGACTTCTTATTGAATTATCACTGTAAGATACTTCAATAAGAAGTGGGGCATGTGTAACGGAACTGAAATGATGGTGGGCTGACGGTAATTTGGAGCCCGCGTGTCGGAAATGGGCGCGCTTGTGTGAGACTGCCAGAGAGTGCACCCTGATGGCATCTATTGGCGAAACTGGGAATTAGCGCTACCTGTCAGACAATGCACTAAGCTCTCGGAGTCAAATATATTCTTTTTCTTGGTAATTATAAGTTATTACTGTATAATTTAATGTTGTAAAGCGCTAGTAGTAAATCATTATGACTGGTATGAACTCCAGGGTAATAAATATAAATATTCTTAAATACTAAATGATTTCGGTAAAAAGGTGGTAGGGGAACGCCCCCACTCTTGGTGATACGAGTGTAGCTAGGGGTAGCTGGAGACACACGGACTGAACAATGGAATGGCCTGGGGAGTGTTGACGTGATTGGACGTGCGTAACTGTGCTCACGCAAAAGTGATTGTGCAACAGAGAAGAGGCGAATATCGTCGCCATTTTTGGAGTAAAACGCGACGAATGGTTGTTGAAACCGCCTCTATGCCACTGGGGCTGATTGTAAGAGTTCCTGCGCCCAGATTTTATGGCGGACGTGCAGTAGCTTATACGAGCGCTACAGCTCGTAGTTCCAGCCGCCATTAAGGGCATGAGGCGTGAAGAGCTGCGCTAGCCACATGCATCTCACCACCAGCACCGACACGTCTACCCAAGGCAAGACTGCTTGCAATTGTTAAGTCGAACTTTGTATACATGTAAAAGGAGAATACCAGTTTTCTTTTATGCAAGTGCAGAGGACAGAATATAGTAATGAGTAAAATTACGACGCATGTTGTTCATTGTAAAGTGTAGTAACCTCAAACATAGTATAGTGAAATCAGACTGAGGCCACCATCGCCTCTTTCATTTACAATTCTTTTGGTTGCAGAATACTTTAGCATATAAGAATGTTGAAAAGAGCAATGGTCACACCAGAATGAGTCGCCTATTTATAGTTACTTAAATTTTTGTGAGTAACCTTTCAAGTAAAGTCACTTAACTAATTCTGTATCAATTGTCCAAAGAGTAATATCCAAAATCATTAAATAAGTTGAAGGGTAGAATTTTGTTAACCCAAGTTGCATAAACTGTCTTGGTAGTAATTACCAAGCCAACTCACAGAAATTGAGAGAGTATTTGCTTTGTAGAATCATCTAGAATGATCAGAAATAGTAATATTCAGAATTAAGTTTAAATTCAACTCAAGCCATTTCACTTTGAAACGAGCCAAAAATTGATTTATTCTTTTGCTCCTTCAGAGCTGGCGACCATAGTTATAAGTATTTTCAGGAGGATTCGACGGTAAGTCTGCTGCTCTCGTCGTGCTGATAGGATTATCCACTGCTGCTAGCAGTGGTGATTGGATACATAAGCTCACTACCAAGTTAAGTGGGTCAGGTAGGCAGTGTTACCGTGTGAACTGTAGGGCACTGTAGGCTGTGGATCGAACCCGTTCAATCATCACAGCTCTTAGGGAAATAGTCCGGTTAGGAGTGTACTAATCATTAGGTAAATACTGGCGAGTAACGGTCAAAAATGTATACGCAAGTGAATTTAGCAAGGTCCACGTAGCACCTAGTTAATGTGGTGCAATGGCGAGGGTAGGAGGTGAGTAAAAGTGAGCTGAGCTTGTGGCAGCTGTGCTGTATTCAAATATTAACAACGTGAATTCACTACTACCTCTTACCATTAGGAATGAGCTATTTACAGTTAAAATACGTAGCAGTAAGCGCAAAGGCGTGACAGCTACAAGTCCGTATTGGTTTTATACATACGGAATTAGGAAGCGGGTCATTCCGTCAGTGGAGGGGGTTAAAACAACCGAGTCAGTTGAGAACATACCCCATTTACTGATGGAAAGATTCGGCGGTTCGGTCGCAAGCAATAACGTTAAACTATTTTGCTGCCTTCTTCAAAGTTAGTCACTTTAAGGAGATCAAATTTTCACTCTCTCTCATGGTTCAGAATCCTAATTCAAACACCTCTTCTCACACAGGTGAGACTTTGGCGTACATTTTAACGTGACTAATATTTCCAAATAAAACTGCTCATTAATAACTTCAATGTAGCCTTCAGTCAGAAAACGGTTAGAACTAAAGAACTTGTCTTCAATCAAATGCGTCAATCATTGACTTTTAAGTATCAATTCGAAGTAAATCCCAACTTCTATGTAGTTCGTTGGTACAATTACTGCGCTTCTCAAGAAATGTAATTAACACATGTTTAAATAACACTGTTTTTCTTTACAAGACGTTGACATGACATACAATGATCATACTAGATCGGGACTTTCTTGTGAACTGATACAATTTCACAAAATCATTTTAAACGTCAGCTTTGCAATAATTCACGTCTAGGACGCTGACAATGATGACTCGATGTTCTCGCCGGAGCGGACCATTCGCACTCTTTTGGTTAGTGAGCCGCACTGCCGATTCCGATTTGCAGTGTCATGGAACATCGATGAATCACCTGCTAAGACATCCTCCGTGTGACATGAAACAGACAGAGAAACAATGTTTTAGTACTCTTGCCATAGAGAAAGTAGCATAATTAAATTATATACTTTTATGGCCTAACTAATGTCGCTCAATAGGAAAATAATGACATTGTTGCTCCCTAAAATCTGGAGCCCCACAACATGTCTTAAAGGGAACACTTACCCAGTACTATGCAACAAGGTAAACGTGTTAATAGGCAGAATAACGACAGAACTTCAGAATCAAACAGCAACGGAAGAGGGAAGTCACACGGAACGACATGAAGAGTAAGCCACGATACACTTGAAACACGAGATACATCCAAAACTTCCGGCACCTCATTGTTGCCACTTTTCAAAGCTTCAACCCTGCCACGTCAACGAGTTACGTGAGAACATTCACCGTGAGATCCAATACTCTGTCAGCAACATTCACGAAAATGCAACGCCGTGTTGAACTGTGTATGCACATAGGGAGAGGTCTCTTCCAGCACCTTTTGTAACGTGCCTTTATTCTTAACCATAAAGATAGGTATAAATTAGGTTTCATATCATATTTTGTTACGAGTTTTACACTGAGGTGACGAAAGTCACGGTATACCTTCTAATATCGTGTAGGACCTCATTTTTCCCGACTCCGTGAGGCGACCCGACGTGGAATGGACTCATCGAGTCTTTTGGTGTCTCCTGCAGAAATATTGAGCCATGCTGCCTCCACAACCGTCCATAAATGCAAACGTGTTGCCGGTACAGGTTTTTTTACACGAACTAACCTGCAGATTACGATCAATACATGCTCAATGGGATTAATGTCGGGCGATCTGAGTGGCGAAATCATGCGCTCAAATTGTCTAGAATGTTCTTCAAACTAGTCGCGAACAAGTGTGTACTTGTGATTTGCCGAATTTCCACCAATAAATATTCCATCATTGTTTGTGAACATGGAGTTCACGAGTGGCTACAAATTGTATCCAAGTAGCCGAACATAACCATTTCCAATGAACGATCGATTCAGTTGGACCTGAAGACCCACTCCATTCCATGTAAACACAGTCCATCGCATTATGGCGCCATTACCAGGTTGCACACAGCCTTAGCGACATTTTGGGTCCATGGCTCCGTGGGGTCTACGACACACTCGAACCCTGCCATCACCTCTTACCAACTGAATTCGAGACACCTTTAACCAGGACACTGTTTTCCAGTCGTCTAGTTCCAACCGACATGGTGACGAGCCCGGGAGAGGAGCTGAAAGCGATGGCGTGCTGTTAGCAAACGCACTCGCGACAATCGTCTGCTGCGAAAGCCCATTACCGCCAAATTTCGCCGCACTGTTCTAACGGATACGTTTGTCGTACGTGCTATAATGATTTCTAAGGTTGTTTCACGCAGTGTTGCTTGTGTGTTAGCACAGACAACGCTATGCAAGCGCCCGTGCACTTTTCTTAGGAACCATTTCGGCATTTGCCTGGAGCGACTTAAGTAAATCATAGAATACCAAAATCGACAGATGGAGATTTGAACCATCGTCCAAACGAATCCAAGTCCAATGCACTAGCCACTGCGGCAACTCGCTCCGTTTTTAAATTACGTCAAATTTGTTTGAATTAGTGAAAATCAAATATTTTTTACCCTGGAAGTCGTTAGATAGGCAACCTACAACTGGGACTGGATGCTTTAATAGTAATATACAGCCTCCTATACAGCTCCTTATGTTTTCCTGTTATACAAGCTGATAACTGTCAAAATTGGCGTACTGATGCTTTAGTAGCAGCTATTATCGTCACCCAACCTTCGCCATTCCCGACACATTCGAATTTGTAGCACTATTGTGAATTGCGGCAGTTTAATAACAATCAAAATCTTCCGATTTTTGTTGCCGCTTGCACCCTTCTCTGAAATGACCTGCCAGGTGTTATAAGAATATTTTTTGTTACAGCGAATTAATTGCTCCATTACATCTCGTTTCTTACAACGATATATGGAACCGGCAACTGTTGAAAAATGCGGCTATCTGTTTCTCACGTACCGAAGTGTATTTGCGAATAGCGCACCTCCCCATTGTAGTGACTTATGAAACTATTCGTCTTTCAATTGGTCAATGTATTAGACAAACTTCGTTGCAATGAAATACGAGAGAATGAATTGGTGTATTTTTGTTAGAAAATACAGCAGTACAAAAAGGTGTAGTCTAACTAGGCAGCCACCTGTGTTGACAAAATTCGGAGGGAGGTAAATTTTGGGCTAAATTTCCACAAATTATTTTCTTTTACTTCCCGTTGTTGGCGGTTTAGCCTGCACACCAGTACAGATCAAAAAACTTTGTCTCGTTGTCGCGTAAGCACCACGCACGTGTGAGTCAATTTGCTGATCCAGAAGTATGGTACGAAGTGTTAGTATTATGATCCTTCACTTCGCCTACCACTCCTGGCGTCGTGATGATCGACGTCCTTCCATGTACTCCTGGAAGTTGGTTTTGTGACATCCAACCACCTTCTTCTTAGGTTTCCTCAAAGTTTTTGACTTTCTGTTATTTCGTTTATTACAGCTTTTTCTAGTCTCTCTTCTGTTATCATATGTCCAAAATACATTAATTTCATCTGCAACATTTGTGCGTTCAAAGATGTGTTTGGTTTTAGTTTTTTTTCAGGAGAAATTTTTTTATTTTTTCAGGCCGTAAAATCCTCAGGATACTTATCCAAATCCGTATCTGAAAATAATTTTTTTGTTCTTGCGATCATATGATTCCATTCTCGACGACTCACATCCGTATAACAGTTTCAGCCACTTTTATTTTGATGACTAGTGCCAATTTACATCTCTTTGGAAACCTGCTTAATTTAATTGTAGGTGCTTTTCCAGGCTGTATCCTTCTTCTTAATTCCCAAGTATAGGAGCTACATTTTTAAATCGTTGATTCTAAAAATATATGACATCCTAAATGATTTCTCTGCCACATTATTACCCTTCATTACTGTTTTCAAAATTTGTTTTCTTGAAGTTTAGCCTTAAGCAAACTCTTACTCTTTCTTTTCGTATTTTTCCAGCATAACATTAATGTCTTCTTCACTGCGTGTTGCCTACATCTACAACGGCTATGTCATCCTTATATTTCAAATTGCTTATTAACTTTCCCCGTCGCGTCAATTTTAATTCCTATATCCATCTTTTAGACCTGTAATTTCCATTACGTGGTCCCCATACAAACAAACGAAACAGAGGTAGTATCCTTCCGTAACTCCTTTCTCTGTCCCGAAAGTTTCCGTATTTTCTTGCTTTATTTTTACAACTGCTTCTTTGCTTTTGCACATACTACTGATTATCCTCATCAGTTACTCTTGTATTACCACAAAGCCCAGTACTTTGCACTTTTTGAGTGACCTACTCAGTAATGTTACCAAAACAGCTTTAAGAACTACCGCGAACGTATGAAAGAGTTTAGCAAATGACAGTATACTTTCAAATGTTTCTCTTCCTAAACGATCATTTTATTTCGCATCTCAAATCAAGTTCAGTTGCATCTGTATCTTTCATGCTTAGCATATAAGTACATGATCACGATAGTTGTTATTGCTGGCGGCAGTGTATGAGTGGTGAGTATTTCTGTCTCTCGTGGCGTAATCACCGGTTAAATGCCAACTGAAGCCTGTATTACAGCCTACAAAATCCTTCGAGCAAAATCTCGTGCAGAAAGCATGTAAATTAGTATTTAGATTTGTGGTTCATACATGGCGTATTTACCCTTTGACGGATAAATGACATTTGCCGAGTGGTAAAAACGAACAGATAGAGATTATGAACAAATATTTCAATCAAACAAATTTTGTCTTGAATATTTCGTTAGACTCAAAATTTGTTAGATCATAGACAAGTACGTCAGCCATCTGACATCCAGTGCTAGAAAAGAACTAAACTTTTTCGATTACTGGAAGGTTCGTTTTCAAAACTTCCTTCAGTTTAGCAAAATTACTCTTATGTTCATTTCTTTTGTTGCCGATCCATTCTTAATGATCGTAGTCATCATTAGTAACAAAGAGTATTTGTAACCGTTTTCGTAATTTGGTAAATCAAAGATTAAATACTGGGATTCTGGGAACATTTTCCGTGAATAAGGGCAATATTGAGGTCACGATATCTGAGCCAAAACATTTATCTGGCTCCACGGCACACTTATTCTCACAATTTTTGCGTGTTTGACGTTGAATATTCATTATTATTAGTAACAGTATCAAGATTATCAGTTGTGTGCACCACTACTTGCAAATCTAAATTTTCACTCTGGCAGCAAAGCAAGAAAATATATAATTTTAGAGGTTGACTTACTACGTTCAATGGTTGAAATGAAACATAAACAGTCTCTCAGGTTCATGAGTCATTAATGCAGTAACGCGCCTGAAACAATAATTTATTTGAAAGTTAACTAAATATTAGTCACCTCCAAAAGGGAGGCGTTTTTGTGTCCTCTTTCTTCACCCATACTTTAGCTAGATGCCAAAGGTTTTTCGACTTAGTGTCTGATATTGATCTCTTTCACAGGTTGCAACTTCTTTAGTGCGAACCACTAAACGGGCACTGGACCATTTTCACTGCCATCAATGAAATTGGGAATAAAAGTCTTTCTGATGAAGAGAAATTTGTTAACACCGATTGTAGATTTAAGTGTGAAGGAGTATTTTTCGAAGATATATCCCTGGGGTGTATTCTTGTATGGAAGTGAAATATAGACGATAAACAGTTCGCCCAAGAACCGAATACGAACCTTTGAAATGTGGTGCTACAGAATATTGCCGAAGATTAGATGGGTACATCATATAAATAATGAGGAGGTACTGAAATAGAACTGAGGAGAAAAGAAACAAATTGCATAACTTGACGAAATGCAGGATCGGTTGATACGACATATTCTGAGGGATCAACGGATCATCAGTAATTTAGTTTGGAGGGTAGTTCGGAGGGTAAAAATTGTAGATAAACCACGAGATGAGTAAAGTAAGCAATTCCAAAAGGATGTAGGCTGCAGAAGTTATTCGGAGATAAAGAGGCTTGCTCAGACAGAGTGGCGTAGAGAGTTGCATCAAACCAGCCTTCGAAGTGAAGCCAACAGCAACATGAAACTTCAAAAATTTCTACCGCAGATTACGCACTGGAGTTTTAACCAGTGGCACAGACGAGGATAAAAATTGGATGTAAACTGACCATTGTGTTTCCCCGCGGTATATGAGAGCCAGTCAAAATCTATATTATTGTTTCTTGAATTCCCATAATTTTAACAGTTAAGATTTTTTTGGTGCCGCTTTCTTCTTCAAATTTACGTCTCTGAAATGGTTGACAAAATATGTGATGTTTTATGACAGTTATATTTCGGAAAAAATAAACAATTATGTCTTACGTTTTATAGGGTATTGGGGGCGAGGCGACAAATATAACATTCCTCATACAAACACGCCGAAATACCAAGAGCCGGCAGTGCAGTAGTGTTACGGAATGCAGGGCACAAAGAGAACGAACTCACGTTTGTTAGTGTTTGTACCTCCTATTTTCTGTCCGTGACCTGATTTGTACGGAATATGGCATTATGGAAATGAGTTACAGAAGCTCTATTTCCAAATGACCTCGTCAAGCAGACAGCTACGCTTGTGCTACCGGAGGCCATGGTGACGAATGCGTGGAATAAAGGTTGCATGGAGATGCAGAGCTATTGTTCCAAAGATAGACGGTTACGAAATTTAAGGTTATAAATTGTAATTGCCAGTAGGCAGTCTACATTTTAAAGTAATTCTTTTCTCCAAACACATCCAATGTCCTTCAATTTTCGCTTCTTTATAGATGTTACCGTACAACGTTAACAGAAAAGAGAAATGTATCTTATAGCTAGAAGGAGTAATTACCCAGAAACAGTGCAACATAATAAAAACAATTGCACTGTATTAAAAAAAGTTGTTAAAAAAGTCCAGAAGTGTTTGAATTACGTCTGATAATAAGATTAAAACAATCTGTAATATTGTTAAAAGCGAAACAAGACAACCGGGAGCACAGGAAGACTGTATTTCTATCAAACGCAATGTAAAGTTTGTTAACAAAAATTCAGAAGTAGAACACATTTTTAAAAATCATTTTTACTTGCCGTAGAGAAAGTAGGATCCTGCTATTCATTAGAAAATGCAAGGCAGTATATATGAGAGGCAATACTTAAACAATTTGAAAAAAGTGAAATTCAGCCTACCTCTCCTACTGAAGTTATGAAACTGATAAAGTCACTCAAAAGTAATAGCTCGCATGGAATGATGAAATTTTACACAGAGTACTAGAAGCTTGTTCCCAAAAGATAAGTAGGATTCTCAGCCATAAGTAGTAGCTCACTGAAACAGGTCATTTTTCAGAATAGACTGAAATATGCTACTGTTAAACCATTGCATAAAAAAGGGATAGGTCTGATGTTAACAATTACCATCCAATCTCACTTCTGACTACTTTATCCAAAATTCTTGAAAAAGTAATGTGTTCAAGAGTAGCAGCACACATTTGTAAAAACGAAGAAATGACAAAATGACAATTTGGGTTTCAGAAAGGCTTTTTTAACAGAAAATGCTATATATGCTTTTGTTGATCAAATATTAAATGTTCTAAAAAACCGAAAATCACCCACTGGGATATTTTCAGATCTCTTTCAGATAAGATTATCTGTTGTGGTACAAGTGGAATAGTGCACAAATGGTTTTATTCATATTTAACTGGAAGAATGCTGAAGGTTGAAATTAACAGTACAGATAGTGTGACAAAATCAGCAGAGCTCTGCAGCTGAGGAGATATCAAGAATGGTGTCCCACAGGGTTCAGTCTTGGGTCTCGTATTGTTCTTAATATACAGGGAGATTATAGTTAAAGTTAAACTTTCAAAACGCTGTAGAAATAATACTACTGCTAAAAATGACGTCAAATTGCAACGGAATACTATCAGAGGAGGGGGAAAACGTATGCCAGAAGAAAAAAAAAATGTGTGAAAATTAATCTGGCTCTGTATTTGTCAGAATACATAAATGAAAACACCTGTCATGCGTACGACACGTTGAAGTTGGTATAAACAAGCCGGGTACTCGGATTTTCCTCCTTTCGCGTCTGTGACGTTCGCCATGACTGTATCAATCTAGGATCGCTCTCTGTAAAGCTGTATTACAAGAATGATGATTGTGCATATGTCGCTCTGCAGAAGTTCCGCACACTGAAGGGTTTGAACAAAGGCGTTAGTCCTATGACTGCCGCGGATCTGAAAATAATTAATTCGGAATTTCGAAAAGACGGGTTCTTTTGGTGTGCAACGAATTGGCTCGACGCCAGTGGAAGAAGTGACCACAGCAATGCAGGAGGAGACAAGTGGTGCTGTGTAAACGTGTAGTGCACGGAGAATTACCCGAACATTGGACACACCAGTGAGCACGTGCGTGAAATCCTACGAAGCATCCTTGTTTGCTATCCAGTCAAAATTATCTTTGCTATGCAGTCAAAACTAACCCATGTGCTTCCTGTTGACCTGCAGCAAGCGAGACCTCTGCTTTAGAATTTCTTGCTCCCATGAAAGTGGACGATGATTGGCTGTGGAAGATTTTGTAAACAGACGAAGCCCACTTCCATCTGACAGGATACGTCAATACGCAGAATTGTTGAATATGGGCAATAGAAAGTCCACATGCAAATCAGCCAGTACCACTTCATCCAGAAAAGGTCACTGTGTGGTGCGAGTTTACGCCGTCATTTATCATAGGGACATATTTTATCGAAGAGGCAGGTGCCTGCGGTCCTGTTACCTGCACCGTCACTGGTAAGCACTGCGAATGTCTTGAGAAACCACGTCATTCGAGCTCTCCGACAGCGTAGAGATGTGGATGGGATCATTTTTATGCAAGAGGGTCTACCAGATCGAGTTAAGCAGCTGCTGAAGCGCCATTTCGGAAATACTACAGTTATCAGCCACCATTTCCCTACAGCCTGGCCGTCCCGATCACCTGATTTTAATCCATGTGGCTTCTGGCTGTGGTGATAGCTGAAAGTTGTTGCGTTCAATGTTCCGACTGCCAAATTAGCTGCATTAAAGGCACGCATTGCGCGACACATTCTGAACGTTAGCACAGAAACACTTCGATCAGTTGTGGAACATGCTGTTTCTCGATTTCCATTTGTTCAGAAAACACTGGACAGCATACTGAACATGTTTTGCACCAGTCACACGGAAATTAATAATCCGATTTGATTTTTATTAATGATTTTTATGCGGTTCATGGCCTCAGGAAACTAAAGACCGATGTTAGCGATGATTTTTATGCGGTTTCTGTCCTCAGGGCAATTAAAACCAATTTTTCCCATCAGATGTGATATGCCTTGCCATGGTGGACAGGCTTACGTAACTAACAGTATCACTTGTACACCCATGCACACCGAGTAGTACAGTTTTTTAAAGTCAAACATATACCTTAGGCATTTTTGTATTATTCATTTGTCATTTGTAGTCGACCACTATTAAATTATGATGCTTACAGCGCCATTTGTTGCTACATTTTGTAACCATTTATTTTTCTTCTGCCATGCGTTTCCCCCTGCTCCGATAATATTTCGTGGCAATTCGACGTCATTCTGACCAATGGTGTGATTTCTAGTGTGGTTTGAAAGTTTTACTGTAATTTTAATAACCTTGTATATTAATGACATGCTATCCATATTCATGAAGATGCAAAGCTTTTTCTCTTCGGTGATAATACGAGTACAGTAATCACACCCAATACACAAGAGTCAGCTAAGGAAATGTCTTTCAGAAACTTATTGAGTGGTTCTCTGCAAATGGATTCTCACCAAATTTTGAGTACACACAGTACATACAATTATGTACAGTAAATGGCATAACACCATTCATAAATACAGACTTCGAACAAAATACTGTTGGTGAGGCAGAATTTTTTTTTTTTTTTGTCGTCAGTCTTCTGACTTGTTCGATACGGCCCGCCACGAATTCATCTCCTGTGCTAACCTCTTCATCTCACAGTAGCACTTGCAACCTAACCCTAAATTATTTGCTGGATGTATTCTTCCTCTACAGTTTTTGCCCTTTACAGCTCCCTCTAGTACATTGGAAGTCATTGCCTCATGTCTTAACGGATATGCCGCGCGGGGTAGCCGTGCGGTCAGGGGCGTCTTGTCACGGTCCGCGCGGCTCTCCCCGTCGGAGGTTCGATTCCTCCTTCGGGCATGGGTGTGTGTGTTGTCCTTCGCGTATCTTAGTTTAAGTTAGTTTAAGTTAAATTACGTAGTGCGTAAGCTTAGCGACTGATGATCTCCGCAGTCTGGTCCCATAAGACCTTACCACAAACTTCCAAATTTCTTAACAGATATCCTATCATCCTTTTCCTTCCCCTTATCAATGTTTTCCATATATTCCTTAAATCTCCGATTCTGCGCAGAACCCCCTCATTCCTTACCATTTCAGTCCACCTAATTTTCAACATTCATGTGTAGCACCGCATCTCAAATGCTTCGATTCTTTTCTGTTCCTGTTTCCCCACTGTCCATGTTTACTACCATACAATGCTGTAGTCCAGAAGTACATCCTCAGATATTTCTTCTTCAAATTAAGGCCAGGAAAGCCATTTTTGCCAATGATAGTCTGCCCTTCGTGTCGTTGCTCAGTCCGTCATTAGTTATTTTACTGCCTAGGTAGCGTAATTACTTAACTTCATATACTTCATGACGATTAATCCTGATGTTAAGTTTCTCGCTTTTCTAATTTGTACTACTTCTCATTAACTTCGTCTTTCTTCGATTTACTCTCAATCCATACTCTATACTCATTAGACTGTTCATGCCTTTCAGTATATAATGTAATTCTTCTTCACTTTCACTCAGGATAGCACTATCATCTGCAAATCGCATCCTTTCACATTTAATTTTAATTCCTCTCCTTAACCTTTTTTTATTTCCATTGTTGCTTCCTCGATTTACAGATTGAACAAATCCTTGTTTTACACCCTTTTTAATACGACCACTTCGTTCTTGGTCGTCCACTCCTATTATTCCCTCTTGGCTGTTGTACATATTGTATATGACTCGTCTCTCCTTATAACTACCCCTACTTTTGTCAGAATTTCGAAAATCTTGTACCATTTAACATTGTCGAACGCTTTTTCTAGGTCGACAAATGCTATGAAAGTGTCCCTTCTGCCTTATGTGATCTTAAATTCTCCAAGGCCTTTTTAAATTCTGATTCTAATACTGGAAACCCTATCTTGTCTAAATCGACTCCCGTTTCCTCTTCTATCACATTAGACAAACCTTGCCCCTCATAGAGGCTTTCAATGTATTGTTTCCACCTATCCGCTCTCTCTTCTGCATTTAACAGCGGAAATCCCGTTGCACTCTTAATTTTATCACCCTTGCTCTTGATGTCACCGAAGATTTTCTTGACTTTCCTGTTTGCTGAGTCTGTCCTTCTGACAATCATTTATTTTTCGATGTCATCACTTTTTCCTGCAGTCATTGCGTCTTAGCTTACTTGCACTTCGTATGTATTTCATTCCTCAGCGACTTGTATTTCTCTATGCCTGATTTTCCCGGAATATTTTTGATCTTCATCCTTTCATCGATCGATTGAAGTATTTATTCTGTTACCCATGGTTTCTTCGCGGTTACCTTCTTTGTATCCTTCCCAACTTCTGTGATGGCCCGTTTTAGGGGTGTCCATTTCTCTTCAACTGTACTTCCTACAGAGCTAATTGCTGTATCTATAGCCTTAGAGAACTTTTACCCTTTACTGCAGCGTTTCCAATTCTGAGGTGTGGGTAGTAAAGTGAAGCAGTAGCTCCATCTGCCATATGGTGACTGACGGCAGGATGTAAACTGAAAGTGGTAAACCGATAAACTATGACAGATTAAAGCGAAAATCACGAAAGATACGTTGGGCAAACTAATAAAATGTATTGAGGCCAGCACAGAGGAACGAAACAACAAAGTAAGACCAGAACAGTTAACAAACCGAAGTTTATTAATACAACAATCGTACTGTATTTGATGGGCTTATGCGAATGTACGTAAAGTTTTGTGTGTCATATTAATGAATAAAAGGAGCTTGCTTCAGCTACTGTGAACGAAAATATGGATGAAAAATGTCCGACGTCGAAAAATTTATAATACGATTAATCAAAAACAGAAAAATCCCAAAACTAAGCTTGTACTTTATGACACTAAAGCACGCCTAGCGTTTATTGACAGCGCTGGTAAGGTCATATATCTCCGAGGCAAGGAAAGTAGCTCAACGTAAAATATGATTCTTTACCTTCTGCCAACGCATTTGTTCCCGGAATTATCCAAGGACGTATTATCAGCAGTCGGCGTCCTTCGGTCAGTTTTGTCAATTGAATGCCAGCCGGTGTGGCCGAGCGGTTCTAGGCGCTTCAGTTTGGAACCGCACGACCTCTACGGTGTGTGATGTCCTCAGGTTAGTTAGGTTTAAGTAGTTCTAAGTTCTAGGGGACTGATGACCTCTGATGTTAAGTCCCATAGTGCTCAGAGCCATTTGGACCATTTTTTGTCAATTGAAAAATAGATAATAACAAATTAATTCTGAGATGACGAAGATCTTCAAAGTGGACATTCGAAACTATTATAAGAGCTCTAAAAATGGAATGATTACGCCAAAGAGAATTTGAGTCAGTGGAAAAATGTGTGAAGAAATGGGAATACTAAATTGATAAAAACCTAAACGTAGAGAAAATTTTTGACATGTGAAGTAATTCTGAAGGGAGATCGTACAAAATGGTCGAATAAATGAACAAATGAGTGAGGGACTAAAATAGTAATGAATGATCGAACAACCGGGAAAAGATCAATGTGTAGGTCAAGAATGAGGTGGAGGGATCGATAACAACTAACTACAACCAACAAAGGCACCGAATAAGAGGACGTATCAGACAAATTCTTAGTACTTAAAGAAAGAATAAAAAAGGAAGGTTTAAACAGTTTATTTCATTCGGTCTCACACCATTAAGTAGATCTCATTCGTATATGATTTCTTCATAAGACCTTTCATTTCGTCATGCTGAAAAACTTCCATTTGACCCAGAAACGTTTTTCGTCCACTTGTTAGTTTCTCGAATGAATTTTCTCAGTAACTGTATTTTCGATCTTCGTCTCCCGGCTCTACACAGTCTACTTATCTCCCAAGGGAATTGGATTTGCACCATCGTTCATTTATTTTATCAGTTACTATTAGATATAATCACATAATGATATGGGCGTGCAGCCAGAGTAGTGGTGTTTGGCAGTGGTTTAACTTGCTACTAAGAACAACAACGTCATCACTTAGTACCACGCTGTAATCAGTACACATAACCATAGCAAGATTTTAAGGATTTATACTTCAAGATCAACATCACAATTAGTAATAGGCTTTGCTCTTTGAACTATGATTATTCACCTCATTTTCTCCTACAGTGCCGTCTTCACATGAAGAACCGAACAAGGGTAGAATTCACTCCACAGGTGGTTTCCAGAGATGTATGTACGATCGTGGAACATTTTAAAAACTTTGCATGTCTTGTGGATTCATTTTATGATTTTACTAATGAGCGTTTGGCGTCATTGGCCGGGAGACCCTTGCGGGGCAGGTCGGGCCGTCTTGGTGCAGGTCTTATTACATTCGACGCCACATTGAGCAACCTGCGCGCCGGGTGAGGAGGAAATGTTGATGAAGACAACACAACACGCAGTCCCTGAGCGGAGAAAATCCCCGACCCAGACGGGAATCGAATCCGGACCCGTAGAACGGCAATCCGTCACGCTGACCATTCAGCTATCGGGGCGGACTATGGTTTTACTGAATCGGTTTGAATTTTCTGCTTACCAAGTTAGTTCGTTGTTGATTTATTAGTCTTTCGTAGTTTTAATATTTATTTATTTTTCCCACTGTGCTATGCAGCTGTGTTCAGCGATATGGCACTCTTGAAGCGAACTGCACTTTTGACTTCTGTCTCAGTATTTTCTACAGTTTTTGCTGCACAGCTTAAACGAATCTAAGGGGCGGCTTTGTGGAACCACCGCAACCTGCTGGAATGTGTACTCACACACAACAGAATCCAGTCCGGCGACCATTACATCAAGTTAAAGAAGGTTCTTTGAGATTAGATACATATCTGTTTGATACGCATCGGCTTCACACCAATCATCATGTACAAAGAGTGAAAGTCCATTGCAGTGTTCACTATACGGTCTGGCCAAATTTGTATACGAAACATACATCAACAGGGGTAACATCGAAAGCACCCTGAGGCTCTTCGTGGAAGACGATGTCACCTGCAACAAGGTAGCAACGGGAGAAGTTCAAAGCGAAAAGAAGTTTATTTTCTTGTTATTCTAGTTTCAGAAACATACGTAGTTGCACAGATAACAAGTCATACAGTCTTTGACCAATATTTGGCCACTTCCAGTCCATTTTCTGTTGCTTGACGGAGGTCTTCTGCAATACGGGAGGCTGGACACAGTCGACAATGAAGCATGTGCTGGACAGTGGGCTTCTCTGCAATTACACTTAATACTGTTTTCTGTGCAGTAGCCCCATCTTGCCAGATTAAGCCTTGATCCACCCAACCCTGATATCAGCCTATTCAAAGATTTCTATGGCATACATTCCTCGTCCTGTTATGGACGCAGTGTTCCAGAAATTCTTTTCCATCCCTCCGAAGTTGCACCCTGACCTTTGCAGCAGTGATAGTAAGTACCTTTGATGTTCTAAGGAAACTCTTCCTTGACTTCAGTCGCTGTGGATGGGGTTTATGCCAGTACAAGGGATGGGTCTCTTCCATTTTTCTGCTTTCCTTATTCGCCGTAATTTCTCTTCGAATGGGAGGTGGTGGTATTTCTGCAAAGTGGTTAACTATATATACACTAAGATGGTATCTGTTGTTTCGGACATGTCCGAAAGAACAGATACCATCTTAGTATAAATATAGTTAAGGCTTACCGGCCACTTGACCGTCTTCTTCTTCTGTGCCAATACACAAACAGTGCCCGAACTCTTACGGGAATCGGCAACGCGCCGCGAGTAATGAGTATAATGGGCGGGGGCACTACGAATGTAGTGCGGGAAAATACGTTGAGAATGTGGGTTTCGCGGGAGGTGTTCCAGAGATAAATCCCAGCAGTCGCGCTATCCTCTGTGTCCTCGGTGGCTCAGATGGATTGAGCGTCTGCCATGTAAGCGGGAGATAACCGGGTTCGAGTCCCGGTCGAGGCACACATTTTCATTTGTCTCCGTTGACGTATGTCAACGCCTGTAAGCAGCTAAGGGTGTTCATTTCATTGTAATTTCAAGTGGTTAACTCATTCGACAGGAGTAGATTACAAACTGTGGTGTCACCGCCAGACACCACACTTGCTAGGTAGTAGCTTAAATCGGCCGCGGTCCATTAGTACATGTCGGACCCGCGTGTCGCCACTGTCAGTACTTGCAGACCTAGCGCCACCACATGGCAGGTCTAGAGAGGCGGATTAGCACTCGCCCAGTTGTACGACGACTTTGCTGGCGACTACACTGACGAAGACTTGCTCTCATTTGCCGAGAGATAGTTAGAATAGCCTTCAGCTAAGTCCATGGCTACGACCTAGCAAGGCGCCATTAGCCTTACAGTGATTGTAATTAACCGTATCTGGAGATAGACTCATTTGTATCATCAGTAGCGATGTACTACAAGGATGCATTAAAGTTAAGTATTCAAGGAGCTGCATACTTTTCTTATAGCATTAATTAGGTATCCTGTTCCAGAACTCTCGCCAGCCGGCGTGTGTGTACGCGTGCCTTTCGGCTACCTCCGAGTGGCGTGGCGGTTTTGCTACGCCACAACACAAACAACCTGTTATAACTCTAATAAAGGAAGTAAGATCTGCAGAGGATCGACAACTCTTGCAGTAACTGGTAGTTGACGCATAAACTGTACAGGAAATAACTACGCCAATTACGATAAATCACTAAAAACAGCTACAGGTGTAAAAGTCTAGAAATAACAGCCCGGATCTACTTGAAGTGGAATGATCACATAAAACTCTTTGAAGCAAAAGTAGATGAGAGGCGAAAATTGATCATAACAGTCTGATGAAAATGTAGTTCATCCTTGAAAGAAATGGCTTCGAATCATTAGTGATACCAGTTCTTGATTAATGATACTTACAGGGTTAGATTAGTAAGAGATATGCCAGATCCAAGGAAAACTAGCACTTTTCCTCATGGATTCATGTAATAAGTGCGAAATCGTTATGGAAATGCTTAACAAACTGTGGGGGTACATCAACACAGGTACGTTTTGTGGCAATTACTGTAGAAATCGTAGAATATACGTTCCAGGGAAAGGGTACATCACAGTAATTCCTCCAAAATTCCTTATCCCGAAGAGGAAACTAGAGAAACTAGAGTTCATATAGAGTAGTGTTACAGACTCGCCCGAATATCAGCGAGCGGGTCCGCCCCAGTTGCAGTCAGCCCGGCGGATTAACCATAGGTACCTGTGTGCCGGCCAGCCCGGATGTTGTGTTTACTCGATTTTTCACTTGCGACTAGGTGAATACTGGTTTGGTACCCACTTCCTCCCTCAGACGCACGATTCGCAAGCTTTCAGAAAACGCTCACACAGTTTCACATTGATTAACGCTGTAAGTAGACAGTTTGGCTACACAAATCTCTTCCCGCGGAAGGCGGTGGGGTGAGGTAGGTGGTTTGTGGTGGTGGCAGGAAGGGCATCCCGTCGCCCTCTACCACTAACAATGCAAAATCCAAGAAATTAAAAGATCAACATCGACTAGAAACGGGACAAACACCACGTCAAAGAAAGGAAGTTCGAGAAGTGGTAGCGTTACTGGAAACACGCTGCTCCAAACACTGTAAGGTGCGTGCGGAATATACGGGGTGTTTCAAAGTTACACCGATATAGTTGCAGGGGATGTAGAAGGCGCCTTGAGGAACTAAATGAAAATAGGAACTCGTGTCCGGAAACGTCATCCAACTGCGCTACAGAGCGATGAATTTATAGGCTTTAGCACCTGTATGTGATCTACACGTATATACAGGGTGATTCCGTGATGATGTTGCTAACTTTCAGGGATTGTGGAGAAGGATAAATTTATTAATTTGAGGTAAGGGCGCTGGTCCGGAAACGAAAGAATCGAAAATTATGAGAATCGTTCTGATACCTCTGACAGCGAAATACACGTCTCGTTACCGTAGTTGCTAAGAGTATAAGGTAGGCAACATTCAGAGGTGGCAGTATGGACCAAAACAAGGAAATAATGTCCAGTAGACATCGGCTATAAAATGAATACCTTGCGAGCTATAAGAATTTGCTCAACAGAGATGTGCCTCACAACAGCGAAGTGTGTTGTTATAAAACACCAATAGATTCCAGTAGCGTGTCACAAAGTACGTGCATACAGTTTGATATCTTACTTCCATTTATCGCTGTATCTTTGTTGCTCTAAGAATATATACACTATCGTTTTTCTTCCACTATAGCCAGTGAATTTATGCATATACCGCTGTCTATCACGGTTTGAAGCACACTGTCGGGAAAACAAGAGACAGAATCGAGGAGTACTGGTTGCAAGCTGGAGGGCGAAGAGCAAAGTAGGGTGTTGTTAACAGCAAGCACAGTGACTGAATGTAGCAAGTTTGTTTTCAAACAAAGCACGCAACGTATGCCACCGACATTTGCACTGTTGCGGAGATATTTTCAGTGGCGTGGAAATTATAGAAGAGTTGCCTGGATAGCCAGGACCGTTAGTACCCTGATTATGGGATTCGAAAGGGCGCATGGGCCCCGGACCATATCTGCCCAGCGAAATAACAACGAGAGCCGGCGTGCCATCCTGCCTGGTACGGTTTTAAGCGATTTTACGAATCCGACTTGGTTAATACCAAGCTGTATCACTGTCGCGCCTCAGCTGCGTGACATGGAAACATTTAGAAAATGTTCGTATTCTTACACGCGGGCTAACACTAGACGGAAGTAGTACACACTACTTGCGTAAGGTTGCCTGGGATTGAAAGGACCGGGAAAAATAAGGATTTAACATCATTCTTATCAAGATTTTTATAACATTCCTAAGGATGATGATGTTTTGTTATTGGGGGCCGCTCAACTGCGCGGTCATCAGCGCCCGAACATTCTTCAGGAAAACTATCTTTACCCATTAGGTCAACAAGATCTTGGCATATTGAAAAAAAAACATCCTATTAGATTATACAGTTGAAGTACAATTACTGAAAATCGATAAAATATCTCTTCAAAATCAGCGCATACAAACTCAAGAATGTCCGAAATAACAATGTTTTGTAACAGTATTAGAGACAGACTGGCAGTAAACATTTTCATAATGTGTTTGACGAAATTGCAGCTAATAATTCAGGTTTACTTAAAGGAATTCATTATAAGGAAACGAAAGCTGGTTGATACGAAACCACCATGCATCGGGCAATGTGATCCGGACGGCCCCGAAATTATTTCGGTCGGGATAATACGCTGCTCACCACACTCTTCATTCTCCAAGCAACCAGTGGTTAGACGCCCCAAGGCAGAAGATACAATGACAGCTTGATGGAAAGAGAAGTAACTTTTAAGAAAAACGAGTAAAAACTTAAGTCCTCAGATTACACGCTGGCAGCAGAGACAAAACAGTTGTGATAATCGCTAAAATACGTAAATAGCAAAGGTAACCATTTGATTGTAAAGAAGAGATTAAGCTTCAAATCACGTCACGAGACGAGAACTGCGAATACTTAATCATCACGCGGGTCGGAACACGTACGTGGAACGAAAACAAGAACGCTTGGCTGATGAACCTTACTGACTTTAAACACAAGCTTGGCGTGGAAGTATAACCCACAAAAATACATGCAACAAGATTTGCCCCCCGTAAGACGCATAAGCTGGAGGTTTTCAAACAACTAAAGAAAGCAGCTTGGCACAGCGTACCAGGAATAAAAAAATTAACGCCACTAAGAAAATTCACATAACCCCAAGAGATCCTAAAACTCCAATAGTTTTAAACACATAATCAAAGCACAAGGCTATGACAGTTACCAGACTGAAGTTGTTAGGTTTTCATACGAGTGACACGCTCCACAGATTGCCTGGCCAGACACAGGAACACGGTACAACAACAGCAGGCTGAACCATGTCCGATATAGAGGCAGCAAGACACAAATGCGCGCAGGAACGGAATCAGTCACAATTATCTTGATCACTGCGGAGATCAAGAACAGTCTTTATCAATGCAGTGTGACATCAGCACCAAACAACGAATTAAAAGTAGCTCACGGAGCATCCAACTTCGCTGTGAAGTGACAAACATTGAAGCCGCCACTGTAACGAATCGCGAGTTGTCAATAAATGCTTATTCCCTTCCAGTCTTCTATTAAACTACCCTAAAATATCGAGCCCTACCATTTTAAAAGGCTTACATGCCTCTAGCGATCTTTGTAATGAAATTTTCTGATGATTGAGGTCATGTCTCTATGCACAAGCTTCACAGTCCTTTACATACCGTTTTCCACTAAAATTTCTCACCAAATCAAATATCCATTCTTCTATGACTGCCATGACCTACTAACATATGGCCATGTGCTTGTCTTAAAACGTCATCAACGAATACTGCTGGTCCACCACATATGATCTGCACAAGTCAGTCTGCAGAGTGAGCCATTACGTATCACGAACTGCAGCTGCAAGCAGAATGCTTGACCGTTTACATAACATGCTTGTGCCTCCTACCACTCAGCCATCCTTTTGCTTAGTGCTTGCTTGATTTTCACACTTGAAGTATCTGCATTTGTTTGTTTACTTCCAAGATTTTGAACAAGTTCGTAGTCTAATACAGTCAGTTTGATTTCTCGTTGCCTCATGTTAGAAGGCTACCTTAATCCCAACAACCATTTTAGCGATGTATGATCTGTTAATACCTTATATTTCTTACCATTCAAATAGCAATGAAACTATAGATAATGGGTAACATCTCCTTTTCTGAAGTTAAATTCAGTTCATTTCTTCCCCTTTTAGATGCTTTGACAAATAAGCTATTGGATATTCT
This sequence comes from Schistocerca cancellata, assembly GCF_023864275.1. Classification (NCBI taxonomy): domain Eukaryota; kingdom Metazoa; phylum Arthropoda; class Insecta; order Orthoptera; family Acrididae; genus Schistocerca; species Schistocerca cancellata. The sequence continues at coordinate 311,994,092 of NC_064630.1, read as the reverse complement.
ACGTTTTGACTCAAAATGCAGCCTAATACATAATAACTGGCATCACATAAAAAGATTGAATTCCATCCGAAAGTACATGTTTCAGTGTGTTAAATGTTCTTTGATATTCCGTCAACTACTCAAATTTAGCTCCTTTTTAGGGTTCTGTACCTCAATTGGTAAAACCAAAATCCTTATAGCATCACATTGTCCATATGTCTGTCTGTTTGCCTAGCTGCTAAGACTCTCTTTTCTCGGGAAAGGTGTCAAGTTGAAATCCGTATTACAGACTAAGGCCTTCAGTTCCTTGGCGATAAAAAACATTTAAATTTATAAGTGGATGGATCAAAAGATGTGACCACTTTGATACTCACTAGCTCACTCAGCAGAAACATAACGGTGCTTCAGGTTGACTTACAATCATGGCATTTGGCAAGAAGGATGGCTGCACAGAACGAATAACGAAAGAGGTCCGAAAACTGTTATTTCATTATTATATCAAATAAAACATTTTTCACCATTACAAGCTTACATTGCATTTGTAATCCGTGAAAAATTTCAGAAACCTGTACATGGATATTGATGTGGTTTTCAGTAATAGGTAGACTAATTCAAGAAGTTAGTTTCTGGATATAATTTACGAATATTTCACGCTGGCTGGGTGAGCTGCAATGAAGTGAAATCCCCTGCCACTGTGAAAACTATATATTTACCATCTAGCGGTGATAGGCGTAAGGCCGCCCGCCAACCATGCCATACTGGCACCAGCACTGAAAGTCCTCCACAAATTGTTCATTCCACATAAAAACTTTACCTGATTGTGCACTTCTTGCGGTAGTTCGGTATGTATAGAAACACAGACGAACTTTGCTGTGCCTGACGTTATCATACAACGAAATATTTATGACTGGAGAACCTTGGAACGCTGCCTCACTAGTGGTTGTTGCTGTCGGTGGGAAGAAAATTCTACTAAGCTGTATATCATGAAAGATCGGTTTTAGAGCGATGTTTGTCGCCGATGTTAAGTCCAAGAACTGCGGAACACCCATAAACAATTAGTTGCAATTCCGCCGTGTGCTCATGAGAACACCTTCAGTGCTAAAGTTGAGCATCGTTGTACCTAATGATTTTACGTTATTGTTACCTACCTCAAGTAACCTGTATTATGGAGACCTTAGTCTCTTCCTGTCTAGGGGGTCCAGACTAACGACTGACTTGGGCACATCTGATTCAACTAAAATGTTATATTCTTTGCCCTGTACTAAGCCTAAGAAGTAGCATTCCATCCGTGCGTATGTCTGTATGGTATTATGTCCTACTGGGAAAGCTTTCTGACTGGTGATCGCTTCCCATTTGTCTTTAACGGATGCTCCTGTCGATGCTGTTCTCCTGTTTCTTATTTGTGCAGTCCTATCCTTTTTGTCAAAATTTCGCACATTTGTAGCACTCTGGCTGATGGACTTTCCAGCCACTTCTATAACACTTTTTCTGGAGGTGAAGACCTGATGGTCACTGGTACGTGGGTTCCCTGTCGGTATCACACTTACCCACCGTATATTAGATACCATAAAAGAGAAGGAGGGATGGAATCATGCTTGGCAGTCACAATTTATAATTAAGACAGTTTCTGGACCTTACGCCTTTTAATAAATTTGACAGTTACAAATTGTGGACGAGCCACTAGATAAAGCTTTGTAAATACAGTTAGAAGCCCAACGTACTCAGTACTAAAATAAACAGTCCCTTAAGAGAAAATTACAAGAAACTTAATGTGTCAGGCATATATAGCAAACTTATGCATAGCAATTATCAATTACTTCACGTAGCCACTTCATCTAACTCCTTAAAACCAGTTATTACAGGCCAGCCGCTGTGGCCGAGTGGTTCTAGGCGCTTCAGTCTGGAAGCGAGCGACCGCTACGATCGCAGGTTCGAATTCTGCCTCGGGTATGGATGTGTTTGATGTCCTCAGGTTAGTTAGGTTTAAGTAGTTCTAAGTTCTAAGGGACTGATGACCTCAGATGTTGAGTCCCATAGTGCTCAGAGCCATTTGAACCAGTTATTAAATTAAGATGGCCAACCTTAAAACAGTCTTCACTAAAATATCCTTATAACTTACTATTTCAATCCTTTAAAGAAGCACTTGTTAAAAGGTCAATTAAAAACTTAACTTTAACTTCTCTTGGTTGGGATTCACAGTCATATAATATTTCTTAAACGACATCGTAGTCGCCGTTGACTGTATAAGATATTTATTGTTACTATTGCAATTTCGGCCTTATGGTCATTTTCATGTAACACTGCAAAAGTTATCTAAACACAAAAATTCAAAAGTGAAGCACAGCGTGTATATACAAAATTAAGCAAACGTTTCCTTAGGAAAGTAGCTCAATTATAAAAATTGGAGATAAATGTACATTACTCACATTCTGTCAGAGTATATAACTATCTGATATGAGTACATGCCGTCGTCAAAATGCAGCCTTTTGACTGTGAGAGTCCCACAAGATCCGATGAGTACGACACTTATTACATCGTAATACGTTGTTAAATGTACACTGAACTGTCGATGCTACCATCGTTCTAATAATCTATCACACATACAAGTTCAGGTGCACTGACAACATGTGGAGCTAAGTCATTTGGTGCGAAAATACATTTACTAAAGATACTTTCCGTGCACGTAGCAAAGACAGTGCACACCAAGGATAAAACTTATAAGCCTTTTATCGTATAGTCTTTTCATCAGTCGACATCATACAGCTTACTAAATAGTGCTGTGATTGTAATGATCAGTAGGATAGGATGGGAATATTTATTTATAACATAATAGAGGATAACACATGTGTTATCTGTTAATAAGCTCTCACATTGACTTAAGTGCTCGTAAATGAGATGAAGACATAGCTCTGATATATAATACTTTGTATGCGTATAAATTCCCCCCCCTCCCCTTCCGTCCTGTTTCCTCCCCACTACACCTCTCCCTACCTCCCTTCTCCCCCCCAGTCCTTTTGTATTCCCCTCCTCTGCCTACCCCCCTCCCTGTCGCGTCTGCCCCCCACCCATCTTATGGGTCCTCATCCTCCATCAGCTCCTTTCCCGGTTCCCCCCCTCCCCCTTCGCTTTTACTCTCCTTTCCCCCCTTTTTGTTTTCCCATCTTCTGTCCCGTTTCCCCCCACCTGCTCTCGACTGTGGTGTCACCTTTGCCGACTTTTTCGTGCAGTGTTCTAGTGACTATTCAGTGTTGTTTGTCTTTCACGTGTTGCGAACAGAAACCATGCTGTCGCTGGGTGTGAATTTTATATCCTTTGCGAACAGAATCCAGACTGTCGCCGTGTTTTTTAATTGTCTTTTGTTTTCCCTGTCTGCTCCGTATGTATTTTTATTCGCTTCATCATCCCCCTGTTGTTTGTTTTAATTTCCCCGTTTTCTTTTCACCTTGTTACTCACTAAGTCCCCGATTTTATCGCCTGTTTTTTATTATTATTTATTCTCCTGCTCTTTGTCAGAAAATCTGTAGGCTGCAGAGCGGCGTCCTAAGCTGCTGCCAGCCCGCCCCCTTCGGGGGGAATTGAAATTCAATAAAGGAAAAAAAACGTATAAATTTTACGAATATGAATGGCGTAAAACGCTCACCAGTAATCAAATTCACTGTGCAGCAGCCCAAATTCTGACAAAACATCATAATGCTTCCGCACAAATACAGGATACATCCTTCAACCAGGCTCTATTATAGCAAGCAGGGCTAAGTAAATATGTACAATATTCCATCGAAATTGTTTAAAATGTTTTCGGTAAGTGTCTAAAATAACTGTACAGTTCTATGAATTACTGTTGAAGTAGACTGATGCAATAAATCACGTTCTTCGGATACAATGAAATGTCGAGGCTTCATTTCATTTATAAAACATACAATAATAAAATACGTTGGAGTATGCTTTTCTTCCCTCTTTATAGTCCAAATCGATATCAACAATACGTGAACAAAATAACACTGGCGCCAGCTCGCCACGGCTCAGTCACTACATCCTTTTGTAGCAATACCGAATTCCTGTAATTGTGTAGCGATACTAACGGCTACAGACAGGGCAGACATATTCTGCATCTGGAATCTATGTGACATGTCAGTATGGACACACCGCAAAAGGCCCTGAGGTCTCTATCTTCTGCTTTGCACTTTATGTTAGATCCTATATTTGTATTTTAAGTTTTAAGACTCTGTCTGGGAGAGATTTCACCAATTCATTGAATGTTTCTGCTAAACGACTAAGTTTTTCCCAGAATAATCTTATAGTGTTCTGTTTCTGGCAACACTGATGCTGGCCAAAAGCTAACTGTTCGAATGTCTCTCCCTTACTGTTTCATAGTAAATAACATGTGTCTTAACCTCACCCACCAACTGCAGATTTGCCATATGTAGACATGTATGATCTGACCAGTTATTCTATTCGGCTGTAGATATGACATCGTTAGTAAACGCAGTTATATCTTTCACTGCTTTGCAAGAAAACGACGATAAGTTGGCTGCCAATTCACGGAAGGAGGGGTACACTCAGCAATGATTTTGCTTTACCTGATCCCGGCTGTATCTGCTCGTGAATGGTTTGCAATACTTCCACGTATCTATTTAATTCCTTGTTCTATTCTTTCTGCTCAGAATTAACTGCCAATAGCTGGTTACTTGTTCCGATAAAGCAGTAACTGTCTCACTTCTGTTATCTGTATATGCATGTGGCATGCTGTTTATTCTGCATCTGTGCAACACTGTCCCAGACCTTCGTCTCAACCTTTCAGCTCGTTACTTTCTGCAGTGTCAGTGGTCTCAAAGGCCTTTCCGCGTATGATTTACCTGTTGTTACTCCACTATGCATAGTTGGAAAAATGAAGTTATGCTACCTTTACAGTCTGGCCATTCAGATACCTGGCTTGAGTGACAAGTAGCACTGTTTCCAGTATTGGTTCACCTGCCTGTTTGACATTCTGGTGCAGACATTCTACTTGAGCCTACAATGGCTTGTCTCAGTGCTACAAAAATGAGGCTCTAAAAATTAATATTCATCGAGGACATCCTTCTGAGGAGCAACACCCGGATACTGTTGAATATGGAAGGAAAATGTAAATAAGAACGTAAATTAGAACATCCATAGCGGACTGCAGAACTCCTATTACACTGAAGCGCCAAAGAAACTGGTACAGGTATGCATATTCAAATACAGAGATATCTAAACTGGCAGACTACGGCGCTGCTGCCGACAACCCCTCTATAAGACAAGTGCCTTGCTGAGTTGTTAGATTGGTTACTGCTGCTACAGTGGCACGTGATTAAGATTTAAGTGAGTTGAAACGTGGTGTTGTAGTCGGTACATGAAAGATGGGACACAGCATCTCCGAGGTAGCAGTGAAGTGGGGATTTTCCCTTACGACCATTTCACGAGTGTATCGTGAATACCAGGAATCCTGTAAGACGTCAAATCTCCGACATCGTTGTTGCCGGGAAAAGATCCTGCAAGAACGGGACCAACGACGACTGAAGAGAATCGTTCAATGTGACGGACGTGCAATCCTCCCGCAAAATAGCTGCTGAATTCAGTTCTGGTCCTTCAAAAAGTGTCAGCGTGCGAGCCATTCAACGGAACATCATCGATATTGGCTTTCGGAGCCGAAGACCCAATCGTATACCCTTCATGACTGCACGACACAAAGCTTTACACCTCTCCTGGGCCCATTAACACCGATATTGGACTGCTGATAACTGGAAACATGCTACCTGGTCGAACTAGTCTCATTTCAAACCGTATCGAGCTGAATGACTTGTACGGGTATGGAGAAAACTTCATGAATCCATTCAACGAAACAGCATCGATATTGGGTTTCAGAGCCGAAGGCCCACTCATGTACCCTTGATGACCGCACGACACAAAGCTTTACGCATCGGCTGGGCCTGTCAACACCGAAGTTGGACTGTTGATGGCTGTAAACATGTTACCTGATCAGACGAGTCTCGTTTCAAATTATATCGAGCGGATGGACGGGTACGGGTGTGGAGGTAACCTCATGAATGCATGGACCCTGTATGTGAGCAGGGGAATGTTCAAGATGGTGGAGGCTCTGTAATGGTGTGTGTGTGGGGGGGGGGGGGGGGGAAGGTGTATGTTGCTGGAGTGATATGGGACCACTGATACGTCTAGATACGACTCTTGACAGACAACAGTTTGGAGAATTGATTGTGGCGTTGGAAGAATTAACAAGAATGGTTTCCTGAACGTTTTCATAACAGTGCCAGTCTTGCATCTATTTTTGAATTGGTTTTAAGACCTTTTGCTCATAGGTTGAAAGTTCTCCTTTGCTTGTGAAGATGACACTAGCCGATCTGTAATTTAAACCCTGTTCAAAAGGCAATTTCATTTCGTTGAAATTGTCCAGGAGTTCTACATTCTGACCGTGTTGTGTTAGCCACGTGAATGTGAGCGAGAGTTGTCTCAATGTGTGTGAATCGCGTACCTGAGGCAGGAATTAGGCATCACTCCAGTATTCACCTAATGGAATGTGTAGAAGCCACCTAATAAGCCAGATCCAGTTAATTCTTGGGACAATTTCCATCTGGAGCCAGCCCAACTCCCCGTCGAGGTGTCACTTTAACGTGCACAGCTATCTGAGCATGTGCAGTACCATTGCATATTATTAAACGTTTATCGATCTCCTTCTCAATTCCACCCATTCCATTGTGGAACTAACTGCCCTGTAACATGTATCTCATACGAAAGCACCCTGGATCCAAGAATAGGTTAAAGACTTAACTGTTACCATCAACGTAGCTTTACTTTTAGTACATTTTCGCTGTCTTCTTCCTACACACAACATGTTAACTCAGGCGACAGGACGATGAACCAGATGAAATGCTTGCAGTATGTTGAAAACATGGCTGGTGCACCAGCCAGCCCGAATGTGCTCTTGAGTCCGTTTTCCAATCTCGTTTAGGCAAATACTGGGCTGGTCTCCAATTTTTGCCACCGAAAGTACTATTTACACTCAGTTATAATACGGTTACTCACAGAACAGAGTATACACAAATCACAGAAAGGAGGTGCACTGTACTTCCCTCCCTTAGGTATTACTCAACAAAACACCACCTGCTTAATAGCTTGTTTAGCCGTATTCGGTACGAAATACATCACTGATTCTGCGTATCACGTAGGTTTGTGGACGTATGTGGCATAACATTTTGCACACAATTCATGTAATTGGCGTAAAGAAAGGACCGCTGATCTGTGTATTCGGTGATGGTGCCGTATAGGGACACAGATGGATTCCATAGGATTTATATCAGGTAAATTTGGTCCAGGACATCAATGTGAGTTCACTATAATGCTCCTCAAACCGCTGTACCACGGTTTTGGCTCTGAGATGCGGACACTTATACTCCTGAGAGATGAGATCGCCGTCGGTGAAGACATGAAGCATGAAGAAATGCAGTTGGTCCACAGCTGCCAGTGTGTTTTCGATTACTACCACAGGTCCCATGCCAACACAGGAGAATGTCTCCTATAACGTAACACTGTTCCCACCAGCCTCCGTCCGTGGCGCGCTGTGCGTTTCGAGTCGCCGTTCATCTCAAAGAGTGTTTGTGGAGGCGACCATCGACCTAGCGTAGCAAAAATGTGGTTCACCCGAAGAGCCGACACGATTCCACTGATCGACGGCCTAATTCCGATGGTCCAGTGCCGACTGCAGTTGTAACTGACGATGTCGTTGGGTTAACGTGTGAACACGCAGGGGTGGCCTGCTGCGGAGTTCCATGTTCAACATCGTACCTGCGTAACAATAATGTGTCCTTCGTCAGTCTCTTAGCTCAATAGATTTCCCAGGTTACAGTCCATATCTTTACAAGAATAATATCCCTTCAGTGTCTGCTCCGCTTACATACTTTAGTTACTGCTTCACGTGTCCGCAACTCTGCAGGAGGCATCCAACGTCCTGGTGAGCAGTGGCCATAAAGTTTTGGCTAAGCACCACGGCGGCAGCGCCGTCGTGTTTACTCCCGAGGAAAAGGAAGTGGAATGCTCTCTAATATTCTTACAAGTGATGCACCATCACAGGCCACCAGTCTGTCGCCTTGTCTACACGCGATCCAATTTGTGGGAGGCTAAACTCTAATTTTGAAATGGAATCAAATGCGATATCTGCTGTCGACTTCGCATGCTTGAATATTTTTTGATAACCCGATCGAATTTCGGATTTTTAGTCTCACTTGCATAACACGAACGGATTAAGAACGTAAATCTGCTGTTCAGTTTCAGTTAACCAAAAAAAAAAATTAGAGATAGGATGTTGTTCAAGAGAAGATATTTACAAATCTTTTCCGTGAGAGACTCTTCTATTACTCCCGCCAGAACAAACCGATAATGGAAGATTAACGGCGCACTGATCACTTGTTGACAATTATTGTAATAAATAATTTTGGGTTCTTACAATGGCTAAAAATATTTCGAATTGGTAAAGACAATGCGAATAATCATAAAAAGGATTTCGCAAGATGCTCCACGTAATTAAAATTAATACTGTTTCCAACACAGTGGCGCAGCATAGGAGTTAAGATGTATTCATGACAAGCAAAAGGTTGTGGGTTCGAATGGCATCAAGTGCTTTGAAACTTCTATTTTTAAATCTGTATCAGAATGACTTAATTCATTATTTTTACTCAATTGTATTTATTTCATTTCTAAACCTTCGTCCCAACATTTAAGCATTACATCAACTTATTTATTTATCCAAATCCTATAGAACGTCGATTCCACCACTCCCCTTGTAATTTACTGAATGTTTTATCACCAGAGAATGATTGTGGACGAGAGCGTTTGAGTAAGAGAAAGTGGGCATAATAATTTAGAAATTAGCCTGCTACAAAGGTGATACGGTTGTCGCCAATTAGTGTTGCTTTACTAGTTCAGAAGTTATTTCAAAATATATGTATCGCGTATCGTCAAAGAAAGGTAAAATGCGGTGCTCCTCAAATAAATAAAGACTTCATGATCAACACAACACTTTTTTGTTTATTCCACACAAATCACTTCGCCGCCCAAGTGGTCGTGCGGTTCTAGGCGCTGCAGTCTGGAACCGCGAGACCGCTACGGTCGGAGGTTCGAATCCTGCCTCGGGCATCGATGTGTGTGACGTCCTTAGGCTAGTTAAGTTTAACTAGTTCTTAGTTCTAGGGGACTAATGACCTCAGAAGTTGAGTCCCATAGTGCTCAGAGCCATTTGAACCATTTGAACAAATCACTTCGTCCAAACAGTCAACAGTTTTTCAAAGGCATGTAGAAACATCGTATCTATCGCATTACTGGCACTATGGTTTTTGAGTAATACATAAGAAGTAAACCCAATATGAAACTCTTGTCCCCGCATGCATGCATAACAGTAAAACGGCCCTTTTATTCAACAGAACTTCTCCCACACCGTCACTTTGCCGACACGTATTTACAGTATAATGTGCGTGGGTTCATGTGTCGTCTAAGAAAATCACAGGTCTCTTTGATTCTGATGCTTCCTTCCTCCCTAAACACCTAACGCAGTTTGTACAACTATTTCCTCTCGTTTGCACATAACAACACGATTATTTTGGCACCTTTTAAAACTGATTCTAATGAAGAGAACAATTTCTCTGAAAGTTCCTTGCTACCCATGAAGTCATCTTATAAGGTTTTGTAAACACAAATTTTTCAATTCTCCTTTTTAATTACTATATTTAGATTTGAATTTCATCACAAGCCACATAACTGTAAAATAAGACATAGCGCTTCACTCTCTCGATCATGAGGAAAAGTATAGTCATCCAAATAAGTAAATCTTAGAATACATAAACAGCTCATACTTCAAGTAGAACGAAAAAAAAAACTTATTTAAGTTGCACGATGCGCGCGTGATAATAGAGTACTATTCCAGAAGCAAACAAGAGAAATTTCCAGGAACGGGGTCTCAAAAGGTAAGGTCTCTCATGGTCTTGACTGGTAGCTGCAAAGAAAATAGAATTTCCCATTTTTGTGCACAGCTGAAGTTACCTTGTGGATAAATAAGTAAAATTCAATATGGCATCCCAGGACAGGAAGAGGCGACTGCTGAACAATGGCCACCTCTTTTGACAGTCCCGGCTCTGACCGCAGCAAGTTTTGCATACATATGAGGCGTCGACGCCCAGACTGCCGGGCAGACGGCTCCATAGGCTTCTGGAAAACAGCCAAACCCACTGCAAGGCTATACGCACGAAAAGGTGTCATAGAACGTACGAAGTGGAATGAAGAATGAAGGTAAACTCGTAGTTTGAAATTTATTTCGCTGTCAGCTGAATGCCAGTTGACTGCAATCATTTACTTCATTTATGAACGTAATTATTACGAATCACGCAACTCTGCTGGTAGTAAGTGTAGAGCAGTCCAATAAATTGACAACTTGCTAGCTTCGTACGTATTTCAGTTATGACGCATTAATATTCCTCGTCCTAGCGATCTACGAAAATTGTGTCAGAGATGGTAACATATTTATCGTGCAAGGTACATTTTCGGAAGCCCAATTGCCATGACCTTAATTTTTACTCAAAAATGATGATTTGAGTAAGGCTGGACAACCTTTAACAAGTCGCTTATCTCTCATGCAGGAGTAATCGCATAACTAATTTATTGGCATTTAAAAATTGTTATGAATATAATGCTCCCCATTGGTAAGAACAAAGGTAGTCCTATAAGAAATGTTTTGCCTGTATTAATAGTTCTCACCTTCCAAATGTATTTAATGCAACACAAAATACCGCATCGTGACTAAAGTATCAGAAAGAACATGAGCTGTATTCCACATGTCACTGACAGATTAATGTCCAAAACTTCAGTAATATTACTTTAAGAAGAGCAGTCGTCATTCAGAAAGTCAGTAGGAAAAATCGTAATTGTCTTTCCGGACATAGTATATTCAAATATTTTCATGATCTGTGAACTAACGCATGCACAGTTTAATGCAGCAAAAAACTATATTTTCAATGCACGCCGGTGTACTCGAAAATATCAAGCCAGTAATTTGTTACCAAATAACCAGTCCTATATCTAACTTTGCTGTAATTGTCAAATCGTTATGCATTGATACGAAACTATTTCCCATTCCTCCTGAGGCACAGTGAGCTAAAATCCTTAGGTTTATGAACAAAACTACCTTCACAGCATGAGAAATAAGTTAAAAACAATAAAACATATGCTCTCACCAAAAAACAACATAAATATCATTGAGACATACAATAATAAAGAAATTATGTAACAGGAACACCAAGGTGCATATCCACCACCGTCGATGGCTTCCCGTTTCTGAAACATCATTAGTTTGAGTCAGCATTTCTTACTAATAGTACATGAAAGTGCAACAAGCTTACGAACCTTACACTTATCATCTTAGTGGCAATTAAACGGTCCAATAATCAGGGTCACCTTTCTCCAGAAACCCATTATGCAGTAGCAACGGAATCTTCACTTAGCAACTTGCAAATGGGTTTACTGTAACTTCGAGTACTAGGCATAAAAACTACACTGTCGTCCAAAACTTAAGGGCGAAAGTAACTTTCGCATGATATGTCACTGCCAACTAACATACTCCCATGAAACTTGGTCTATACTTGAAAACAACTGTTACAGTATACAAGAAAACTAAAAGAAAGACGCAATGGGACGAATAGATACGTATGTGCCATTGTTATCATGGAGTCCTGGAGAATTCGCCCGCCTGATGCAAGTCTTTTTATTGGCCTCCAGTTGGGCGCCTCATGGACTGATGATGGATGCTGATGAGAAGTACACACACACCCAGTCCGGAGCGGAGAAAAATCTCCGACCCAGCCGGGAATCCAGTTCGGGCCATCGTGATCCAGACTCAGTAAAGCTATCCACAAAATAACGATCTGCTGACGACGAACAGAAACGAAATTTTTATTCAAAGACAATAATTCCACTGAAGACACAGCGATTTGTGATATTTTATTGGATATTACAGAAAGTGGATCTTTGTTCTTAGGACGTATGATCAACACGGACGCCAGTGCATGCTGTGCAGCGCACTGCCACGCTGAATATAAAGCTGATATAGAGTTCTGGTGGTAGGGCGTTCCATTTACACAACAGCGCGGTTGACAGCTGCTGGAGGTTCACTGGTTCATGTGGACGTGAAGCAGAACGTTTCCCCAATACATCCCACACATTCTCGGTGGGTTTTAAGTTGGGGGAACTCTCAGGCCAGTTCATTCGCTGAATATCCCCGCGTTCCATGAGCTCCTCTACCTACACTGTTAGATCATGTCGTGCATTGTCATACACAATAATGAAGTCCTGTTCGACTACATCCCTGAACAGACACATGGGAAAATGTGCAGTGTCGCACTAACATTGACCAAAGATTGTTCTGCGTTCAAAGATATGGACGAAAGTTTGCCAATGTAACATTATGGCTCCATTCACCACACCGTCTGGACCAAGAAATCGATGATTTTCGACCATTTTTCTGGGCGTGTTACGTGGGCCCATCTCTCTCCATGAGGGGTTATGTCCAGAATCACAGTTCAAACTGAACTCTTCTCATCTGAGAAGATCACATGACCCCACTCCTCGGTGGTCCATTCCGTATGCTGGCGGATCCGTCCAAAGGATGATTCTGTGTGTTTTATTACAACGGGGCAGACAGACAGATTCATCCTGAGGACCGGAAATCTGGCACCTGCTGCAGAGCTGTTACATAATCTATGTGTGAGAAAGGCCGAATACCTTGGCCTAATGAATAAAGATCGCGGTAGGGCTTATGAGAGAGGTCGTTTTGACTTTCCACAAACCTGTCCAAGATTTTACATTTACGTGAAACACCGTTGAGATTTCTACAGCGTAATGCACCCCGTTTCTGCGATACTCCCAAAACCGTGGATCATTGAAGAAGAGGCGTCATGTGTTTACAAGAGCGTTACATCGAATAGGGGAAACAAACTAATTTCCTGCAGAAGTACATAATTATTCCACATAATCTTATAATACAGTAGCAGACCTCAAACAATATCCATATAACATGGATAAATTTAAATGCATTGTGCTCATAAAATATTAGTAAAAAGTGACTGAAACAGTATATAATTATTCCAGATAAACTAATTTCCCAAGAACAGGTATAACGCTTACGGACAGCCAAAAGGCCATGCTGCAACTGCTGTCTCAAAGAGTGAATGGGCAGTTGTGAAGGTCATCCAGCTACTTGACGGTTCAGGTAACAAGACGTACTGAAATCTGTGTGGTAGCATCCATTTTAGCAAAATACTCCCCTGGAGTGGAACTGTACACGACATATATCAAGGATGTAGCAACATAAACACAATAAAAGAGATTAATTATAAATTCGGATATCATCTTGCAGTCTACACTGTGGAACTCAAACAAGATAGATAGCCAGTGGAGGAAGAGTTATTAACGGCGTATTTCAGGAATTTGGACCACACATTGTGAACAAGGAAAGACAGCTACCAGCATAGGTAGGACGTGATGGATTAACTAGCGATAGAGACATGACACTAGTCAATAACAGATAACTCACACTCTTTACCGATTGCGAAGTGCACACACCATTAACGACGTGCGACAACAATCTTATAACATTTCACACTTCATAGGCGCAAGAAAACCACAACCAGAGAAGAACAGAAATAAAAATTCAGGGGAGTGTTGATTCCAAGCACTCAAACTAACTAAAACACTATATATAGCGAAGCAGGAAGTATTTCCAACGACCACCTACAAACGAAGAAAACCGGTATGAACTACGCAAGCTCACAGATTAAAATGCAATGAAAAAAGACGTTTACCACAGAAAAAAAGACGTTTACACGGGAAAACATCTGGGGACTGACACACAAAATACTAAAAAAAAATGTAAGCCATATTCGTTCTGGCAACACTAAGGCAGGGCGTCATTCCATGACACACTGATGAATGCAGACAGCAAAATATCTGATGGATAAATTCCTTCGCAATGACACCATGGGTCCAGACCAGGAATAACATAGCACCCAGCAAAGACAGCTTGAGGCACCATGGCAACACAACAACTGCTGCCAGCCACTTGCGCAAGACGAGCTACTTTTAGCGACTGTCGAACTGTAAAAGGAAAGAAATCCGTATCAGATGGAATCCACTCTAAGGTACTAGAACAGGCATCGCCCCAGATCGACCCAATGTTAGGCAGGACATTAAATGATTCGCAAATGCTCGGCACAGTAGCAACTCCTTGGAGGACAGCCTATTGTTAGATGACCCTGGATTGTCACCCATGGAAGTGAAATGAGGCGTCAGGAAGACAGTGGGTTTATTTAATTAATTTCTTTATTTCAGCTGGAATACTTTATTAACAGTTCGATGGAGGCGCCCAGTCGCCTCTCATGCGGACGGATAGACGTCCAGCATTGCTGATAGCACAAAGAGCGGAGTCCAGGATGACGTCACCCGAGTGCCACTGTCAGAGACGTCGTCAGTTGCAACGTTGATGACAGGACGGCTGACCTTCCTCCAGCAAGCATGCAGCTCTCTGCTCCAGTGGCCCCTGCATTCATGAATCAGAGCAGGCTGTCCTGTTAATGTCGAACAGCAAAGTCCATACTCAATTCTTGGATGTCGCTCTGGGTGTCACAGCCTTGGTATTGACTTTGATACTGAGACGAAAATGGTTGAGTACTTATACGTACCAGACTACATTTGTTTAGGGCTTAAGGCAAGTACTCTAAACACTCCTGTGGTGGCAAGTGGGGAAAGGCTACTGTCCTTCTGCTAGCGTAATGCAACGTTGGCTGTTGCTATACCGTGTCCAGCTGACTCTGCTTCCCAATGCCTCTCGTGTTTTTCTTCACAACAATAAATCCTTGTCTCCCAGTGGCTAGCTTTGTTGCAATCGACTTCCACTCTGGCATACTTTTTGACTGAGTATGGTCGAACTTTGATATTGCACTCCTTTTTATGAAGACTTGGTCCCATCAGTTGACCAAACTAGTTCCCAGCAACCTACCTTTCTGGCCCTGTTTCGCCTCTTAAGAATTATTCTAACAATTGGTTTACTTCATCCTATCACTTAATCTTACACATTCCTACAGAACACCTTGCCCTACACCTTAACTCAAAGCCCACGGATCTTACTTCTTTACTAGGCTTCTTGCACAACTTACAAGCTAAAATGACTCAATCATCCTTAAGAATGTCCCCTGGTGCTTTCATCTTCCTTCTGCTGCTTTTATGCTCAGGGTAACCAATCCACTGAAATCTGAATGACGTCTGCGTCTTAACTCAGTCTTGTGCTTCGACTTCTGCATACCAAAACAAGGACTAGGCTTAGGAGAACAGGTGTAGATGCGGTTGTTTGTAAGACAGTAGTCGACGTTGTCTCTTGGTGGTACTGATTTTCCCGATATAAATTTACGTGCTCACTACGGTTTACAAGGAGACTCGACCCTCCTGCAGGTTCAGAGGCATGTTTATGGACCCAGTTAATTCAGGCCCTAAAGTTTGTTTTAAGCTAGTTAGATTTGCACTTTCATGAGGTCCTCTTGCCAGTATAAAGGAGGCTGCAAAATATTCAGGCGAATTATCCCTGAAATCGCTGTGAGGAGGTTGAACGTAGTTCACATTAGCTCGAAAGCTGTTCCACTTTCTCATTTAGTTCTAGACTCGTTTCTGACGTAAGCTTCCCTGCTCGAAACAACTAGGCACAACTACCATCTTCTCAGAGATAGAGTACAACCAATGTGCCTCAACCTGCTGAAAGTACAATTCTGTCTTGATCACGTCTTTATTTCATTCTCTTACCTCCTTTTGTCCCATTAGCAATTTCACTGTACCGGAATACTGCTCCTCTCTTATTGCTATATTCGGACGGAATGGGGTCTTCCCTGGGTAGCATTTTTCTAATTTTGCTTCCTCCTTGGCTGACACCTTATAGCCTGCTACATAGCTTCCTGTAGTTCTCTGACTTTCCTTTATGCTGCCCAAACACTATCTTCTACGGACTGCAACCATTTTATCGTTACTACTTCCCGGTGTAAGACATCTACTTCAGTTTGTAGTTCCTTGATATCTGATTAAATGCCTCTTCTGTAGCTCTGCCGTACCGCATTACTTCTCCAGTCAGCTGTCATAGTAGTCGTGTGTTGTTCAATACGTCTTGTGTAGTGTGCCGATCACTCACGGCTTTTTCCCTTTTACCCACTGTTTCCTACCCCCATGAACCATGGACCTTGCCGTTGGTGGGGAGGCTCGTGTGCCTCAGCGATACAGATGGCCGTACCGTAGGTGCAACCACAACGGAGAGGTATCTGTTAAGAGGCCAGACAAACGTGTGGTTCCTGAACAGGGACGGCATCCTTTTTCAGTAGTTGCAGGGGCAACAGTCTGGATGATTGACTAATCTGGCCTTGCAAGACTAGCCAAAACGGCCTTGCTGCGCTAGTACTGCGAACGGCTGAAAGCAAGGGGAAACTACATCCGTAATTTTTCCCGTGGGCATGCAGCCTTACTATATGAATAAATGATGATGACGTCTTCTTGGGTAAAATATTCCAGAGGTAAAATAGTCCCCCACTCGGATCTCCGGGTGGGGACTACTCAGGAGGACGTCGTTATCAGGAGAAAGAAAACTGGCGTTCTACGGATCGGAGCGTGGAATGTCAGATCCCTTAATCGGGCAAGTAGGTTAGAAAATTTAAAAAAGGAAATGGATAGGTTGAAGTTAGATATAGTCGGAATTAATGAAGTTTGGTGGCAAGAGGAACAAGACTTTTGGTCAGGAGACTACAGGGTTATAAATACAAAATCAAATAAGGGGAATGAAGGAGTAGGTTGAATAATGATTAAAAAAATAGGAGTGCGGGTAAGCTACTACCAACAGCATAGTGAACGCATTATTGTGGCCAAGATAGACACGAAGGCCATACCTACTACAGAAGTACAAGTTTATATGCCAACTAGCTCTGCAGATGATGAAGAAATAGATGAAATGTATGATGAGATAAAAGAAATTATTCAGGTAGTGAAGGGAGATGAAAATTTAATAGTCATCGGTGACTGGAATTAAAGAGTAGGAAAAGGGAGAGAAGGAAAGATAGTGGGTGAATATGGATTGGGGGAAAAAAATGAAAGAGGAAGCTGTCTGGTAGAATTTTGCACAGAGCATATCTTAATCATAGCTAACACTTGGTTCAAGAAGCATAAAAGAAGGTTGTATGCATGGAAGAATCCTGGAGACACTAGAAGGTATCAGATAGATTATATAATGGTAAGACAGAGATTTAGGAACCAGGTTTTAAATTATAAGACATTTCCTGGGGCAGATGTGGACTCTGACCACAATCTATTGGTTATGAACTGCAGCTTAAAACTGAAGAAACTGCAAAAAGGTGGGAATTTAAGGAGATGGGACCTGGATAAACCGACTAAACCAGGGGTTGTACAGAGTTTCAGGGAGATAATAAGGGAACAATTGACAGGAATGGGGGAAAGAAATACAGTAGAAGAAGAATGGGTAGCTCTGAGGGATGAAGTAGTGAAGGCAGCAGAGCATCAAGTAAGTAAAAGGATGAGAGCTAGAAGAAATCCTTGGGTAACAGAAGAAATAATGAATTTAATTGATGAAAGGAGAAAATATAAAAACGCAGTAAATGAAGCAGGCAAAAAAGGAATACAAACGTCTCAAAAATGAGATCGACTGGAAGTGCACAATGGCTAAGCAGGTATGGCTAGAGGACAAATGTAAGGATGTAGAGGCTTATCTAACTAGGGGTAAGATAGATACCGCCTACAGGAAAATTAAAGAGACCTTTGGAGAAAAGAGAGCCACTTGCATGAATATCAAGCGCTCAGAGGGGAACCCAGTTCCAAGCAAAGAAGGGAAAGCAGAAAGGTGGAAGGAGTATATAGAGGGTCTATACAAGGGCGATGTACTTGAGGACAATATTATGGAAATGGAAGAGGATGTAGATGAAGATGAAATGGGAGATACGATACTGCATGAAGAGTTTGACAGAGCACTGAAAGACCTAAGTCGAAACAAGGCCCCGGGAGTAGACAACATTCCATAAGAACTACTGACGGCCTCGGGAGAGCCAGTCCTGACAAAACTCTACCATCTGGTGAGCAAGATGTATGAGACAGGCGAAATACACGCAGACTTCAAGAAGAATATAATAATTCCAATCCCAAAGAAAGCAGGTGTTGACAGATGTGAAAATTACCGGACTATCAGTTTAATAAGTCACAGCTGCAAAATACTAACGCGAATTCTTTACAGAAGAATGGAGAAACTGGTAGAAGCCGACCTCGGCGAAGATCAGTTTGGATTCCGCAGAAATGTTGGAACACGTATGGAAGTATGACCCCACGACTTATCTTAGAAGAAAGATTAAGTAAAGGCAAACCTATATTTCTAGCATTTGTAGACTTAGAGAAACCTTTTGACAATGTTGACTGGAATACTCTGCTTCAAATTCTAAAGGTGGCAGGTGTAAAATACAGGGAGCGAAAGGCTATTTACAATTTGTATAGAAACCAGATGGCAGTTATAAGAGTCGAGGGTCATGAAAGGGAAGCAGCGGTTGGGAAGGGAGTGAGACAGGGTTGTAGCCTGTCCCCAGTGTTATTCAATCTGTATATTGAGCAAGTAGTAAAGGAACAAAAGAAAAATTCGGAGTAGGTATTAAAGTCCATGGAGAAGAAATAAAAACGGTGAGGTTCGCCGATGACATTGTAATTCTGTCAGAGACAGCAAAGGACTTGGAAGAGCAGTTGAACGGAATGGACAGTGTCTTGAAAGGAGGATATATGATGAACATCAACAAAAGCAAAACGAGGATACTGGAATGTAGTCGAATTAAGTCGGGTGATGCTGAGGGAATTAGGTTAGGATATGAGACACTTAAAGTAGTAAAGGAGTTTTGCTATTTGGGGAGCAAAATAACTCATGATGGTCGAAGTAGAGAGGATATAAAACGTAGACTGGCAATGGCAAGGAAAGCGTTTCTGAAGAAGAGAAGTTTGTTAACATCAAGTATATATTTAAGTGTCTGGAAGTCGTTTCTGAATGTATTTGTATGGAGTGTAGCCATGTATGGAAGTGAAACATGGACGATAAATAGTTTAGACAAGAAGAGAATAGAAGCTTTCGAAATGTGGTGCTACAGAAGAATGCTGAAGATTAGGTGGGTAAATCACATAACTAACGAGGTGGTATTGAATAGAATTGGGGAGAAGAGGAGTTTGTGGCACAACTTGAAAAGAAGAAGGGACCGGTTATTAGGACATGTTCTGAGGCATCAAGGGATCACAAATTTAGCGTTGGAGGGCAGCGTGGATGGTAAAAATCGTAGATGGAGGCCAAGAGATGAATACACTAAGCAGATTCAGAAGGATGTAGGTTGTGGTAAGTACTGGGAGATGAAGAAGCTTGCACAGGATAGAGTAGCATGGAGAGCTGCATCAAACCAGTCTCAGGACTGAAGACAACAACAACAACAACAACACCCACTGTTTAACCTATCCCATGGTGTCATTCATCCTTCGAATGCCATCCTCATCAGCTGCGATAAATAATGTTTTTACAAGCCGACCTCCAGCGTCGATTCAACTCGTCTTCCTCCGCGAATGTGGAATAACTCTCGGTACCGCGTCATCTCCCTTCTTAATTGCTCGTACGCTCCATCTGCTCTCTCACATACCCTCGTTCTTCCTTTGAGTATCCCGTGCCTTTCCATTACCTGACGAAATTTTTTCGAATATTTCTTCAAATCTTCTCACCTTGTTACGCATCCCCCGTCACCTGTATCACTCAGCGATGACTGGTGATCACAAAACCTTCCTGCATGGCGAATATCACTCCCCCTTCCAGGTTCTGGTTTCGTAACGCTTCCACACTGACGAAGATGAGTAGTCCCGCTACGAACGGCATCACGCCTTCTCTGTAGCTCACTTACAGACATGAATAACTATTACTTTCCTCTCCCCTTTAATTTGTTGCTGCTCCACATCTGTTTACACTAATTACACTAAATGTATCCTAGGCCTTAGTCCATACGTGTTCCTCATAGCCATTTCATTTACAACCTCTTGTTTACATTCCAATACTTTTCTCCTTACTCTCCCTTTCCGGTCACTTCTTCTACGATGTCTATTCGGAAAGTAAGGAACGACAGGTCGCGAAATGGAAGCCAAAGTGAAAATCAAACCTGTTTTATTTGCAACAGTTAGCTACAACTTCCAGCTACTCAGCTACATAGTCACCGATCCGACTTAGACGTTTGTCGTAGCGTTGTACCAACTTTCCAATACCCTCGTTATAGAAGGCAGCCGGTAGTACTTTCTACCAGTTCTCTATGCTGGCCTACAGCATCGACGGGCATACTAGAGACACTGCCCAACTGCAAACCTTCATCCGGTTTTCACTGTGGTTTCCAATTCACGACCGATCGTTCTTTACTTTCCGAATAACCCTTGTATCCATCAAATAACTTCCAGACTCCCTTGAAAAGGTTTCAGCTGCTCTACATGCCCAACTGTTGTTCTCGTGGGCAATATAATCTTGACAATTACTCGCGTTGTAGTCTCTGCCACTCTACCATTTGGTATGCCCTTGATACTTCGCAAAAAACTTCTTTGTCTTTACTATGAAATGAGTATCCCTAGCTGCTTACAGGCGTTGATATAAGTCAACGGGGGCAGCTGAAAATGTGTGACCCGACCGGGACTAGAACCCCGGATCTCCTGCTTACATGGCAGACGCTCTATCCATCTGAGCCACCGAGGACACAGACGATACTGCGACTGGAGGGACTTATCTCTGGCACGCCTTTCTCGAGACTCACATTCCCAACTTATTGTCCCGCACTATATTCATGGTGACCCTGCGCATTATACTCATTATTCGCGGCATTTTGCCGATTCCCGTAAGATTCGGGCACTGTTTGTGCATCCGCACAGAAGAAGATGGTCAAATGGCCGGTGGGCCTTAACTATACATACGGCGTATACGAAGTTGATAGCATCACATCCTGACCAACCTTATACTGCGTTATTCTTTCCGTATACCCCACTGCTTCTTCCCGTTTCTTCAGTGCTCGTGTATTTGCCCCGCGTACTATATTCCAAAATTTCTCTAATGACTCTAGAAAATGCCTTAACAGACTCTCCAGTCTTCCCTTTCTTCATTTTCAATATGTCGAACGGTTGCGAATCTGTTGCGTTTTCCCCACACTCCATCCATATTTCACTATCAGACAATGCTGTGCTCCAAACGTATTTTCTCAGAAATTTCTTCTTCTATTTAAGGCCTATGTTTGATACTAGCAGACTTCTCTTGGCGTGGAATTCCCTTTTTGCCAGCGCTAGTCTGCTTTTGATGTCCTCATTGCTCCTTCCGTCATTGGTTATTTTGCTGCCTATGAGATAGAATTTCTTAACTTTATCTACTTAGTGACCATCAGTACTGATGTTAAGTTTATAGCTGATCTCATTTCTCTTACATCTCCTCTATAAAAATCAACATGGGTTCCGCAGACAGAGATCCTGTGAAACGCAGGTCGCTGTGTTCCTCCATGAGATCTACAGCTTAGTGGACGGCGTCACTCAAGTTCATGTCGCGTTTCTTGATTTCAGTAAGGCATTTGATACCGTCCCGCATTGCAGTTTAATGAAAAAAATACGAGCTTACGGAATGTCGGAGTAGCCTTGCGATTGGATTCAAGGCTTTCTTGCAGATAGAGTTCAACACGTCGCTCTTAAGGGAACTAAATCGGCAGATGTAAAGGTAATGTCCGGAGTACCACAGGGAAATTTGATAGGACCGTTGCTGTTTACAGTATATACATAAGATCTAGTATAAAGCTTCGGATGTTCTTTAAGGTTATTCGAAGATGATGCAGTTGTCTATACCAAAGTAGCAACGCCAGAAGATAGTAAGAAGCAGAACGACCTGCAGAGAATTGACGGATGGTGCAGGCTCTGGCAGTTGACCCTGAACATAATTACATGTATCATATTGCCCATACATAGGAAAAGAAATCCACTGCTGTACAGCTATACTATTTATGACAAACAGATGGAGACAGCGTCTGCCGTAAAATATCTAGGCGTAGCTATTCAGAGCGACCTTAAGTGCAATGACCACATAAAACAGATAGTGGGAAAAGCAGTATCCACGAAAGAAGTGGCTCATAAGGAGCTTGCTCGCCCGATTCTTGAGTATTGTTCATCTATCTGGGATCCCTATCAGGTAGGACTGGTATAGGAGATAGAGAAGATCGAACGAAGAGCGGCACGTTTCGCCACTGGATCGTTCAGCTGATGAAAGAGCGTTACGGTGGTCATAAACAGACTCCACTGCAGTTGTTACAAGAGAGGCGTTGTGCATCACGGAGAGATTTACTATTGAAAGAAATATCGGGACAGCACTTTTCAGGAGGAGTCGGACAACATATTAGTTCCCCTCCCCCCCCCCCCCCCAATCACATACATCTCGCATACTGACCACGAGGGGAAAATTCGAGAAGTTAGAGCCAATACAGAGGTTTACCGACAATAATTCTTTCCACACACTATTCGCGAGTGGAACAGGGTTGGAGGGATCAGATGGTGGAACGAAAGTACCCTCCTGTGAAATATGATGTAGATGTAGATGTTCTTGTTACCAGGGCCGCAAGAAATATCGATGACTGCTGATTTATCATAAGCTCCTTTTCTGTTGGTTGAGTATCTCAATCTGACGCAAATCAAAAATATATGTCCACAACCTGCCCAAATGGAAACTCGACACTTCTAAACTTCAAATTAAATCCATTGCTACAAAGTACAGAAAATAAATCTAAAGAAAGCTAGCTAGTCATCCGCTCAGCACTATTAGTGCAAATCAGGAGTGGGCCACACTTCAGTAAATCGTTACTGAGTCAGCTAAAGAAACACCTGGTTTTGTGAAGAAAAAAGAAAAGACTGGCTTGATGGAAATAAAGAAGAAATTATGTGTGTGATCAATGCCAAACTAGAAGACAGTCAATCCCTCCTTCAAGATCCGCATTCCCGTGTTAAGAAGTCACATTTCGTGGAACTTAAAGGAAAATGACAGACACAAATTAGGGTAATCAAGAATAACTGGTGGGAACAAAAAGCTAAAGAACTGAAAAGATTATCTGATACCTGTTGTTCAGTCCTCCTCGCCAAATATGGGGTTCTGTCCACTTGTCTGGTATAGGGTGCCTAAAGGATGCTGCGTTCTCGGATTGCTATACAACAAGTCAAGCAAATAACATTAATAGTTCTATTTCAATAAAGCAGATTGGCAATAATTAACTTTGAGCAGGTTGACAATACTTTCCTTTGTATTTAGAACAAGTGTCACAAGCGCTGGGTGACATGCAAACAGTAATGTTCTTCGCTATAGACAAAGTCCAAACAAGCAATGGATATGGATGACTGATAAATGATATCGTAGCACTGTCTGCTAGGCTGTGCTAATATTCCACTAATGTCCAACATAGGCTGGCAGGCGCGGTGCTTATATTCACTTCGGCTAGATGCCGCTGCTATCGTGGTGACATCCTGGTTAGCGCGCCTCACCACCTTCTCTGGTCTTTCATTCATCCTCTTCGTTCCGGCGCTTGCGGATACGCCAGAACACCTGTGACCAGCAAATCTCTATGCAGGCATAAAGGAAATGTACGCACGAATTCGATCCTCATCAGGAACACTGAATACTGCTGACTTTAAATGAGTACGAAGATATCTTAGACCGTTGGAAGTAACATTTCTCTGTGCTGCTAAATCATGTCTTCATTGTTGCTGACGAATTTCTGTATAACGTCCCTCAGCAGCCCCAACAACCATGGATGGCACTTCCAGCTACATGCAGAGACTCGATTAATCAAGATCATGAAAGGCTCCTGGTCCTGATTCTTCTGGAACTGATACAAAATGCATGTATACTCTTGAAGACTAGACTTTTTACTCTTACAATCTTAATTTGGAAATTTGGGAAGTATCCGACGGTAGTATATGTGGGAAATACTGCAGATTACCGTTGTTGTTAGTTTCAGGTAAAATGCCCTCGGGAATTCTATTAAATCGGCTGCAAATTATTTCAGAGAATATTTTACCTGAATCTTACTGCGGTTTCCCAACGTGCAGAGGCGTAACAGATACTATATTCTGAGCTACACAACTCCAGGAAAAATTCAGATAGAAAGAAAAGCCTATTTTCTATGACCTGGGAAAACCTTTGATTCAGTACCTAGACCTGCCATGTGAAAGGTAATAAGATCTTTCTGAAGTCCTGAACACAATGTGGGTCTGGTTCAAGCTCTACAGGATGGCATGTTTGGGCACACGATAGCTCAGCGTTGTGTTCGTTGCCAGTCAGTCAGTGTTTGAAAGACGGCTGTTTGCTTGCAATATTTTCGCTTGGAAGACGTGGAGTATAGCGGAGAGTACAGGACTACTAGCTAAGTTTCTCTATGGTACTTTCGTGCCAGACAAGCCTTTTAATTTGATTACAACAAAAAAGGAGAAGCTGAATGCAGACGAGTACCTGTTTATTTGGGCCAAACAACAATTGTAAAAATAAACATTACTGTTGACTGTACGTTTCATTATAGACAGTAAAAAATTCCTTATCTCCTTTCCTAATTCCTTAACTTTCCTTACATGGTTGTCATGCTGTATGAATAAGCTGCAACCAACCAAGACATGGAGATTAAATTTCGTTTTGATGGAAGTCTCTTCTGTCTGGCAAGACCTTGTTCGCAAAGACGTACCCAGGTTATCCGTGTGACAGAACTACAGTACGCTGATGACACTACATCCCCTGCTATAACACCAGCAGATCTAAAACCGTCAGTCAACTGCATTATAACTGCATGTGATCGGTTGCTTTAATCTCACCATCAATGGGCGAAAATGAAGGTACTCCGCACAACCTGCCCCACGATTAACTCTCCCTGAGTTAAATATCTCTACACTAGACGCACCATTGGAACAGGCTGAGTACTTTTCGTATCTTTGAAGGATAGTGTCTAAAGGGCGTATCTGGCAACAAGATGTTCATAAAAGGTCTGGGGCTGCCCAGGCAGCATTGGGACTGCTAATACACAGTCTTCATAAAAAGCTGTACACTAAATCCGTGGTGTACAGAGCTGTCGTTATTTCTACGCTCCCGCATGGGCGTGAAATTTGGACACTCTATCGCCGTGATATCAAGAAACTTGAGTGCTTCCAACAGTAGGATATATCTTGAACATGAAGTGGAAGGACCATGTGACTCACAATGCGGTTCTCGAGAAAGCGCATCTGAACAGGAATCATTAGTGGTCATCAACTGAGATGTTTAGGCCATATTAACCACATAAGTGACACAAGACTTCCCCGCCAAATTCTTTACAGTGAACTCTGCTCTGGCAGTAGACATGGTGGCGTGCCCCTCTCAAGCACTTTAAGGACCAGAACATATGAAGACGACTGGTATAAACATACAAACATGGCAAGAATGTTCTGTGGACCACTTACTGTGAAGGAACGCTTCAACCAACCCTGTCAACTTGTTTGAAGGAGAACGCTACAGACAAAAAGAGACCAAGCGACAAGCTAGAAAGCTCCGTCAGTTACAGCCCCGCCCTGCTCCAACCATTCACGGGGTATACGTGAATGCATGTTTTACGCTAGGATTTGTATGTTCCGCCACCAGAAATACGTCTGCAAGTTGAAGTGCTCATAATGTGTAGGAAGAAGCTGTGCATACTCGGAATAGAGTTGCAGCCGACAACGATGTTTTTGAACATGGCCAAGTTTCTTTAAGGGAAAGTTACTCCAGTTGTAAACTGCTCATTCAGTTGGTTTAGTAACTAATTTAATGTGGGAGCCTCCTCCCCTCTTTCTTTTAATGCCGGGGGCTGTAACGGCACTGGCTTTTGGGGCCTCGTGCTTGGTTTGGCCCCAAGATATTTTATTTCGTAGGTGTGGTGCCTAGATGTGAACAGATTCTTTTTTAGTTATTTCTTACTTTGCCAAATGACCGCCCTGTGGGGTTCTGTCTACTGTGTTTGGTGTTATCAGTCAAATATTGTAAGAAGAACAACGTATAATTTGCATTGCGTGGCTTAAGCCTCGTGCTTAACGGATTTATCTCTGGAGAACATTCTGGCAGCAGGTTGTTAAATGCGACCGAATTGCGCAGAGTAGAGTACCTTCAAACGGAACATCTTTTTTTTTTTTTATAGGAGAAACAGGGAAATAGAGAAATTTGTTTATACACATATTGAATTCTAACTAAGCTACAGCGGCGGGAATTGTTTCTCGCTGGAGATATAGAGGCAGCGCCTATTCCTGACATTTCGTACTTGTTTTTTTGTTTAATTAGGCAGTTGTGCCTTAATTTCATCATTGTTTAGCTGTTGAGTAGCCCAGTGAGAAAGTTTGTAGCGTTCTTGTCAAAGGTAATGGATAATTGTATTTAATTTATTTGTGCACATTGCTGTTCTCCAAAGCTGTGTCCTTTGTTAAAATATATAGTCTGTGGTTCAACAGATATTAACATTTAGTCTAATTTGAAATTAAAGGTCTCCAATTTATGGACTTGTCTATTAAGGCTTATAATTTGATAAAAACATGTTTCATTTTATAATATTGGTTGGTATCCAAACAGATGTTCCATTTTAACTGCTCTTTAATTTAATTATTTCTAATTCCAGAAATTGTTTCACTTAGTACGTATAGCACCTATTGTATAAACGTAATAGAGTTTGTCAAATAGCGAATAATATACACTTAAAATCCTGGTGTAGTCCTTTCACGTGTTTGATTTTGGTTAAGCCGCACTCTCGAAGCTGCCATTTTAATTACTTTCGTCGCCCATTCTGCGGAAAACCTTCTCATTCCTCACCTTCTCAGTCCACCTAATTTTCAACATCCTTCTGTAGCACCACATCTTAAATTCTTCGATTCTCTTGTGTTCAGCTATTCCCACAGTCTATGTCTCACTGTCATACAAGGCTGTGCTCCAAACGCACATTCTCAGAAATTAAGGCCTATGTTTCATCCAAGTAGACTGCTATGGCCTCAGAACGTCTTTTTGTTAGTGCTAGCCTGCTTTTTATGTCCTTGCTTCGTTCGTCATGGATTATTTTGCTATCTAGGCTGCAGAATTCCTTTACTTCATCCTCTTCGTGATCATCATTTCTGTATATTTTGTACTCATTGGACTGTTCATTCCATTCAACAGATCCTGTATTTCTTCTTCACTTTCACTGACGATAGCAATGTCACCAGCTAATCATGACATTGAAATCCTTTGCCCTTGAATTTTAATCCCCTCTTGAACCTTTCTTTTATTCCTATCATTGATTCTTTGACGTATAGACAGAACAGCAGCAGCGAAAGGCAACATCCCTACCTTACACCCTTTTTAATCGGGGCAATTCGTTCTTCGTTTTCCACTCTTGTCGTTCCCTCTTGGTTCTTGTACATAATTGCATTATACCCTATTCTCAATGGTTTATCCCTATTTTCTCAAGATGTCGAACATCTTGCACCGTTTGACATTGTCGAACACTTTTTCCGGGTCGACAAATCATATGAACATATCTTCATTTTTCTTCAATTTTGCTACCATTATCAACCATAAAGTCATTGCCTCTCTGGTGCCTTTATCATTCCTAAAGCCAAACTGATCTTCACCCAATAGATCCT
The DNA here is from genome assembly GCF_023864275.1 of Schistocerca cancellata. NCBI lineage: Eukaryota > Metazoa > Arthropoda > Insecta > Orthoptera > Acrididae > Schistocerca > Schistocerca cancellata. Next base: position 311,966,351 of record NC_064630.1, on the reverse strand, counting down.
CAATAATCTTTACCATTCTTCTGTACGTTATTGTTGTCAGCAAGTTGGACGCATGAACTGTTATTCTGATTATGCGATATTTCTTGCCCTTGTCGGCTCTTGCAATCTTCGGAATTGTGTTAATGAAGTTTTCTCGAAAGTCAGATGGTACATCGCTAGACACGTACATTCTACACACCACCGTGAATAGTCATTCTGTTGCCACTTCCCCTAATGATTTTAGAAGTTCTGATGGAATGTTATTTATCCATTTTCCTTTACTTGATCTTAAGTGTTACTGTATTCCTGAATTACCCTCGACATTTTAGTACTTCCTTCTTTCATCCATCAACTGAAGTATTTGTTCTGTTACACAAGGTTTCTTCACTGTTACATTCTTTGATCCTACGTTTTTCTTTCCATGTTCTGTGACTGCCCATTTTAGAGACATGATTCAACTAAACTGCCTACTGAGCTACTCCATATCGCAATGCCTATAGCCTCAGAGAATTTCAAACTTATCTCCTCATTCCTTAGTACTTTTTTATCCCATTTGTTTCGCTATGATTCTTTCTATCTCGTTCATACTGCTCTTCATCATTACTGAACTGTGACTGAGTGTATATCTGCTCATAGATATTCCTTACAATCGAGTATCTGATTTCGGAATCTCTGCCTGATCATGATGAAATCCAACTTAAATCTTCCGGTAACACCTGGCCTTTTCTCAGTATGCTTGCTCCTCTTGTGCTTCTTAAACAGAGTATTCGCAATTACCAGCTGAAATTTATTGCAGCACTCAATGAGACTTTCTGCTCTCTCATTCCTAGTTCCTAGCCCTTAATCTTCCGTAGCCCTTTCTTCGCCTAAAACCACTATCGAATCCCCCATGAATGTATATAGTCAATATTGTTCAAAAATACATTTTGGACATAGCTGGAATATATGAAAACCTTTATAAATGTATGGTGGTCAGACAGTAGTAACTCTATTGACTAGCGAGGATAGTCAGTTGATATACACACATCAAAAACAATTTTGCTTCACCTCGGTTCCGAGAGTTCCGGAACCTGTACAGAAAATTGGAATAGAGATCAACATAAACATCATTTCCGCCCTTTTTATTCATCACGAAAACCACACATTGCATGTTGTACCACTATACAGCGAGACCTTCAGAGGTGGTGGTCCACATTGCTGCACACTCCGGTACGTCTAACACCCAGTAGCACGTCCTCTTGCATTGATGCATGCTTCTATTCGTCATGGCATACTATTCACAAGTTCATCAAGGCACTGTTGGTCCAGATTGTCCCACTCCTCACCGGCGATTCGGCGTAGATCCCTCAGAGTGGTTGGTGGGTCACGTCGACCATTAACAGCCATTTTCAATGTATGCCAGGAATTTTTGATAGGGTTCATGTCTGGAGAACATGCTGGTGACCCTCAGAGTGGTTGGTGGATCACGTCGTCCATAAACAGCCATTTTCAATGTATGCCAGGAATTTTTGATACGGTTCATGTCTGGAGAACATGCTGGCGACTCTAGTAGTGCGATGTCGTTATCCTGAAGGAGGCACTCACAAGATGTGCGGGATGGGGGCGCGAATTGTCGTCCATGAAGACGAATACCTCGCCAATATGTCGCCGATGAGTTGGAGAATGGTATTCACGTATTGTACAGCCGTTAAGGCGCCTTCCATGACCACCAGCGGCGTAGGTCGGCCCCACATAATGCCACCCAAAACAGCAGGGATCTTCCACCTTGCTGCACTCGCTGGACAGTGTGTCTAAGGCGTCCAGCCTGACCGGGTTGCCTCCAAACAAGTCTCCGACGATTGTATGGTCGAAGGCACATGCGACAGTCATCAGTGAAGAGAACGTGATGCCAATCCTGAGGGGTCCATTCGGCATGTAGTTTGGCCCATCTGTACCGCGCTGCATGGCGTAGTGGTTGCAAAGATGGAACTCGCCATGGACGTCGGGAGTGAAGTTGCACATCATGCAGCCTATTGCGTACAGTTTGGGTCGTAACACACGGATAGCATTATCCAACATAGTGGCGTTGCTGTCAGGGATCCTCCGAGCCATATTCCGTAGGTAGCGGTTCAAATCAAATGGCTCTGAGCACTATGGGATTGAACTTCTGAGGTCATGTTCCCTAGAACTTAGTACTACTTAAACCTAACTAACCTAAGGACATCACACACATCCATGCCCGAGGCAGGATTCGAACCTCCGACCGTAGCGGTCGCGCGGTTCCAGACTGTAACGCCTAGAACCGCTCGGCCACTCCGGCCGGCGTAGGTAGCAGTCATACACTGCAGTAGTAGCCCTTGGGCGGCCGGAGCGAGGCATGTCATCTACAATTCCTGTCTCTCTGTACCTTCTCCATGTCCGAACAACATCGCTTTGGATCACTGCAAGACTCCTGGAGACTTCCCTTGTTAGAGTCCTTCCTGGCACGAAGTAACAATGCGGACGCGATCGCACCGCGGTATTAAACTACAAACAACACGAGCGGTGTACCTCCTTCCTCGTAGAATGACTGGAACTGATCGGCTGTTGGACGCCCTCCATCGAATAGGCGTTGGTCATGCATGGTTGTTTACATCTTTGGGCGGGTTTAGTGACATTTCTGAACAATCGAAGGGACTGTGTGTGTGTGGTACAATATCCACAACCAACGTCTATCTGCAGGAATCGTAGGAACCGTGATGATGCAAAACTTTTTTGATGTGTGTAGCTCAGGAGGGAGCAGGCAGAGCATTTATCAGGGCCTTTTCGGTTGCTGTTTCGCTGAGTAGTGTGATAAGTGCTTTTTCAGTTTGTGAATCGCATATGTGTCATAATGTTAGCGTGGGATGCTGCTAGAATAGGTCTAATCTTTTCTGCGCGTCGGTTTGCAACACGATAATGTGTATTTATGTAGGCGCCATAGTCTGGAACCGCGCGACAGCTACAATCGCAGGTTCGAATCCTGCTTCGGGCATGGATGTGTGTGATGTCCTTAGGTTAATCAAGTTTAAGTAGTTCTAAGTTCTAGGGGACTGATGACCTCAGATGTCCCATAGTGCTCAGAGCCGTTTGAACCATTTTTGTATTCATGTAAATTAATACAGCCTTTTGATAATATACTTTGTTGCAAGAGCACTGGCAATCAGATAGAGTTAAGTTAGCTGTTCATTTTGGGAATTTCTGGTGCACTACACAACGCCATTGCCACATGTTAAACGTTGCCTGTGCACCTTCTGTTTGCCTTAACTGCATTGCTGTTTCGTATAATAGATGTTTTACTCTGTAAATATTAGCCTCTGGAACGTATATTCAATACACCTTGTTTCTTGAGCTTTATAAAATTGAGATATTATCTTATACTGTTCCGAAGGGTGAACATCTCCAAGTTTGTTATGTAACGGTGAATCTCACTTCACAATTTTGTTAATACAATCCACCGATGTACGTTATGCAGTCGGAGAGCCATTCGCTATTACATCTACGCCGTATCCACATCGCTCTATTTTTCAGTTCGCACAAAAGGAAGAAACTGTGGTGAAACAGCGGCGTTTAGACGAAGAACTTCAAAAATTTACAACGCTTTTCGGACTTTATTTTTGGAGGGTGACACTTTCCAGACATTCAGTAACTTAACTGTGCGAACTATTCTGATAAATTTAAGCTTTTGTGGTTGAGCTGCACTTAGAATTTTCAATAATTATATAGACTCGGAACTCTGAATGATATTTATTGACGTATTAACATGCAGCATTCAGAAGGTTTTCGTATGCGTTCCGTTCCATGCAATAAAAACGTCGTGGGAGCGCTGACGTATTTCGGTTAGTTACTGTTTTCAGGGTGCGCAGACAGTTTATAAACTTTTACCCATTTTCATTCTTCGCATAATGAGGTGTATTCAGTTGTTCCGAGTGGGGTAAGATGTTGTAATACAAGAATGTTTATTTATTGATCTTGAATAATGTTTCACCTTGTAATCTTATGTCATACACCGCAAAATGAACAGTGAAATTTGTTACGGACGTGGATGTTCTTGTTAGGGGTAGTGTTTTGTCATTTATTCATAAGCCCTTATCGTAATTTAGAGTACTTTAGAACCTTTCGGAAAAGCAGAGAAGTAAGTTAAACGCAGACACTGTAAAATCAATGTAGCTCTTGACAGACGTATTTAACTACACCCGTGCATTACCCAGAGGATATCACGGAAATACCGTGTAACACGGCCTCTAGCCGTCAGAATCGCCTCAGTTCAACAGAGAAGAGAGTCCACGAGATTCTTCAGTTCCCTCAGGATTCAGTACCAAGACACTTAGCGCCGGCCGGGGTGGCCGAGCGGTTCTAGGTGCTACAGTCTGGAGCCGCTTGACCACCACGGTCGCAGGTTCGAATCCTGCCTCGTGCGTGGATGTGTGTGATGTCCTTCGGTTAGTTAGTTTTAAGTAGTTCTAAGTTCTAGGGGACTGATGACCTCAGAAGTTAAGTCCCATAGTGCTCAGAGCCATTTGAACCACGTGCGTGAACAGTTCATTAGAAGAAAATGCCGAGAACAGCCAGTTCAAAGGCTAATCATATAAGATTGTGCTTGCCAGAGTTTCTGCACTATACGACAGATGGAAAAATTATATTCTGTTAAGCATGGAACATAGAGGTGTGTTGATACGTTTTATGCCTCTTAGCTTTTCCTGGAATTTAGGAATTACGAATTGGTTCTCCAATCTTCCTTCACCAGAGTATTTGTGAAGCAGATTATTCCGTAAATATTGTTTAAAATTATACTAAGAGACACCGGGAATCAATTTTTAACTTTTATTATAATTTTTATGTTACTGAGTTTAATTTTGATGTGAAGGAAAAGTAAGCGGTGTGAAAGTATCATACCTGTAGAACAAAACTAAAATGATTTTAAAATGACGCACAAATTTTTGATTTTTTTTCAAGTTTTGAGTTGTAATAAAAATTTATACAGAGAAAGGAGGGTTGGAAAATTAAAACTTCTAAATTTTAGGGTCTTTTTAATTTTTTATTTTGCTAACAGTAAGTACCAGTGTCTCTTAACAACACCAAATACTTTCCACGGCCAGGTCTATACAGAGTCTGGTTTCCTTTTTGTATTAAGTTTCTACTGATAAAATGTCTCACTCACCTCAGCATGCAGATGGAAAGGCAAATGTTGTACGAAAATCAACCAGCAAAAAACTACACACTTTGTCAACAAACAATTGAAGGTGCTATATCCTAATGGCGTGGATGAAAACTAGTTGCTTCTGGCAATCACTGACACCACTGAATATATGGCTGTAGCGATTCAATAGCTTCAAGAAGTCTACCCTTTAATGCTGCATTAACTTGTGTAGCACATAGTATCAGCTGTGTAGCAGAGAAACTAAGGCCACAATTTGCTAATGCAAATGTATTAATCTCCACGCTAAACAGAGATTTTGTTGAGACACCATCAAGGATACAGCCAATCAAAGAAATTCCAGATGTCCCCCTGGCTCCTAAACCTGTTGCCATCCGCTCTGGCACATGGTTAGCAACAGTGGAATACTACAGTAAGCGCATCTCCCCCCTGTCTACAAGGTAACTGAGAATCTACCGGAGCATGCTGTCTCTGTAACTTCAGCTAAAAAAAAAAAAAAAAAAAAAGAGTACTCAAAGATCTTTCAATCCAACGAGACTTTTATGGGAAGAATCATTTCCGTATTATAAGACTTATAGAAATCTATCGATGAGAACATTTCTTCATTAGAGGAAGTTAGAAAGAAAATTAATGGCGCCATATAAAGTGGGAGAAAAAGTAAGAGCAAAAAATGCATAAACTTTTACAGAAGAACACGGGCCTGAAAGAATTGTGCTCAGCAGCGTACATAATTAGCGGAAAATCCAGCTTCTCTGACGGAAGAGTTCCAGTGTAACAGGTGCCGAAAGAGAATACGCCCCTGCCACATCTGTTGATGCAGAAGTTTTTATTTTGGCATATAAATTAATAGTGACTAACCTGATAAGCTATATAGCTTTTCTCTGGAAAACAGAGAAAATGTTTCATTCACTATGAATCCGGCTATTATAATGTCTAGGAAGCCTGCGTACTCGGTTTGCTAGACAATCATATAAACATGCCGTATTAATGAATTTTATTACAATAGGAAAATTACAATACTTAATTTTGACAGTTACACAGGTGTCGCAAGAAAAGGGCGATGAACGATATAATCAGTCTTTGCAGTGACTGCTGAACTTTGACAAAGTCTTTACTGAACTGCTATCGAAGTGCCTAACGTTGACGCTGCTATCCAGGTTGCTAATCTTGAACCTTGTATAGAACTGGCCACCGCCAGTTACATTGGAACTCTTCCGTCAGAGGAGCTGGATTTTCCTCTAATTATGTCTGCTGCTGCGCACAATTCTTTCAGGCCGTGTTCTGCGCCTCACCTAGCGGCCGCTGGTGTCGCGTTGTCGTTCTGGAGATGGGTCCGTCAGTGTGCTATTGGCTGACCCCCTCTCACAGTCTCTTCTGTCTCATTCCCGATTGGCATGTCGGTGCTTGACTTTACGCCGTAACATTCCTCCCCCCTCTCCGTCCCCCCCCCCCACCCCAAGGCGACGGACCGTCATCGAATATGGAACACGACAACGGGGGAATGGAGGATCGTGGACGCAATGATGGAAGTTGTGGCTGCAGGGGACGTCAGACTTACAGTCGTACCACGCCATCCGGCCTTCGCTCTGGTGTAAACGTCCCCCAGAAAACGCCCAGAAGGGTATGCGTCCGCCTCCTGAGACCCATATCACGATGGTAAAGGTGTTCTGCTGCGGCGTGGGTGGGTCCAGCTCCATCGGTAGGACTAGAGGAGGCGGAGGAGGCGAAGGCTCTGTCTAAATGGGATCGTCCCGCGGTGTTGCGATGACAACCTCTGGCGCCTGCTGTGGCCGCACTGGCCTCGGGATCCGTGAATCTGGGGGAAGAGATACAGAAGGATCACCGTGCACACGATTGTGGTGAATTTGATTCTGATGTCTCACAATCCGTCTAGGCCTGAAATGACATACATACATGCACCAAGTTGACCAAGGATCTCGCCTAGCGCTCACCGTCTGCTGCCACTAAATGCCCTGAAAAACACAAAGTCATGCAGCGCGAAGCGATACTTGTCGTCTTTCTTCGGCTCCGGATACTGAGGAGGGTGGAGCAGGTGGAGCAGGGTCCGATGGCGGCAGCTGTGAACCAATTCTGCCAGCGATGGTCCATCTCGTGGATGGGAATGATAGGAGGCTAGAAACAGTTACAACACTTGATCCCTGGTGTGAGTGTGTGTGTGTGTGTGTGTGTGTGTGTGTGTTTGTGTGTGTGTGGTATGAAGTTTTGTCATCTGCTACTTGAATATTCTGACAAAACGTCCCGCTTCACCATTGAACTTGAGGAATGGAACGGTGCACTAGTTAGATGCTGTATGCCACTGCGTTCACCCAGTGTTATATATTCATTTGACGTGAACTGAGGGTCGTTATCCGACACTAGAACTTCATGCAGACCTTCGAGGCAACAAACAGAGGACAAGCCTGAACTGCGCTACGTGACGTACTTGAGTTCATTGGCACAGCAATAGGAAACTTGCTGTATGAGTCTGACACAATGAACCAGCGAATGTTCGAAAAAGGTACTGCAAAGTCTACGTGCACACGTTGGCATGATCATTGCGACTTAGGCCGAAAAGACTATTTTAGTGGCGGAGTGGAATGGTTCAAATGGCTCTGAGCACTATGGGACTCAACTGCTGTGGTCATAAGTCCCCTAGAACTTAGACCTAAAGACATCACACACATCCATGCCCGAGGCAGGATTCGAACCAGCGACCGTAGCGGTCGCGCGGTTCCAGACTCTAGCGCCCAGAACCGCTCGGCCACTCCGGCCGGCGGAGTGGAATGATTTTCCGAACATGCGTGACAGTGTGACGTCATGTGTTCTATTTTGGTGTCCATATTGCGCCAAGTACAGTGTCGACGGGCTAACTGTTTCGTACGAACAATTCCAGTGTCCTTGGTGAAGTAACTGCAACACTTCTCTGTGAGCTGGCCGCGGTGGCCGAGCGGTTCTAGGCGCTTCAGTCCGGAACCGCGCTGCTGCTACGGTCGCTAGTTCGAATCCTGCCTCGGGCATGGATGTGTGTGATGTTCTTCGGATGGTTAGGTTTAAGTACTTCTAAGTTGTAGGGGACTGATGACCTCAGGTGTTAAGTCCTATAGTGCTTAGAGCCATTTGAACCTTTTTTTTTTTTTTACTTCTCTGTGGAAAGCTTCAGGGATCAACACACGTGACTGTCCACTGTCGTTCTGAACAAGAATCACACCTTGCTGCATAGCGAGGCTATGCGGACGTGCAAAGTATCGGCGCACTACAGAGTTCTTTATGCTCTGCAATGAGCGAAATCACGATGTGCGAATGTATTTTAGTAAAATGTTCAAATCTGAATCAGCTACCGTGGCCTCTACATTTTCCTTTAGTTCAGAGGAAACGATTGAAGCAATTCAGAATCGAAAGCATCAATGTGACAACAAGATGCAAAAGAAGCGTCAGAGTCTGTATCAGGGCCAATCGGAAGACATGAAAGAGAGTCCTCTGAGTCGTGGCCCATCTGGTGCCAGTGTTCTCGCACTTACAATGGCATCACTGCCATCGGTTATAGGGTCACCACCTTTGCCTTCCGCGATTCAGGCCGGTGGTCGGGTAGTTAACGGTGAGAGAAAGGAGACAGCGGAGTGGATATTCGCAACGTCGGAGGTGGCATGTTGACGTTTTCCGTGAGGCTTGTGGTACGACGCCTGTACGCTATGGGCAGGGTCAGCGAGAGACCCCGGCAGTGACTTTATGGGACCTCGGGTTTGGTATCGTGGTGGTGCACTGTTGTGTTTTGGGGCTTTTCTGCTGCGAGGGCATGTATAGGTTCTTGTTACTGGCCATTGAAATTGAGATGTATCTATGGCGTGACGGAGGAAATGTGTGATGCTATCCGCTGTTCCATGTGAAAACGCTTCGTCTGCCTTGTGTCTGTGCAGGAAATTATGTGAAGTAAATAGCTGATACCACGGCGACGTCTTGCTCTCAAACGTTGTTGAATATACTTCGAAATTACTGAATGGTGAAGATGTCCCACGTGAAAAGCAAATGAAGCCATTTGCGCCATACTAAGGTACTGTTTTATTCTGCTTGAATCTGTGTCAGTTATATGTGTATTTATATGCCCTTCTTTAGTTGCAGAAGTTGTAGAAGTGTGTAAATTGAGAGCTATGTGGAAAGGGATGTAAAGTTAAAACCCTTCAAATAAGTGAATGCATTGGAACTCTGTATTACTAATAAAGGTGCCTTTCCATACCAGCACCTACCTTGAGTAATAAGTGTTATTCCGAGGTTGTCATGGTACTGTATATAATTATTATACACAAATTGTTTATTCTGATTACACTAAATTGGAGATGTAAGGTCGGTTGTGTGCCGCTGTAAATTCCTATTGTCTCCTCTGTGTGGCAGCCTAGCATTGTCAGTGGCTTCAATCATTATTCCTGTCATATTTCGAGTTTTGTATTCGCGGGTTTGCTTAAGATGACACTGTTAAGTTGAGTTGTAAGACCTATAAACAGGCAAGTCAAACTGAGTATTGTATGAGCTCAAGACGATATTCTATTACGTGGAACCTTAGTTTGTTATAGGTTAGAAGTATTTTACGTGTTATTAATATTCTGCTGTTTGAGCTAGTTCTGTGAAGTAGTCGTTTATATTTTATTAGTGTGTTACACGTTGTGCCTTTTCATGTTAGTTGTTTTTTAAGACGCTACAAATGACTGTGTATGTTGCAGGTAGCTGAAACTGACGTGTTCACGAGGGTCGCGTCCTGACGGGGTTGATAGTGGGCCTTTTCACTACGGCACATCCGGCTATCCTCCTTCAGTACATTTGTTTCGCTTATATCGTTACTACGTTGGTCGAGTGGAATTAGGGCTTTCTGTAATCACCTTATATGTTGAAGTTAAGTATCTCCCTTGCCATGGCGCGAACCTTCGTGGATATAGTCGTATTCTCATCTGTAAAGACTGATAGTGTTATTCATTTGTTCTCGTCACATGTATGATTATTTATCTTGTTATATTTAATGTCAGTAAATTGTACGTGTTAGCGAGGTCCGATTTGGGACGTTGTATTCTACTCTTGTGGAAACAAATTTAACTGATTTTATTCCTTTTTAAGTAGCTTCAGATGCGTACATTTTGCCTCCATGTTTGGTGTTTTTGTGGCTTCCACGTTAATTAAAATTACAATAAAAGTAAATCTGGCAACTGAGGGTTTGGTGTATTTATTAGTTGCTACGTGGATCCTACGTTAAGTGCAGGAACCCTACCATCCGCATTACCATGTTGAGTCGTCGTACGATACACAATCTCGCACTGGTTTTGAGGCAACGATAAAGCCCCTCTTTGCAATTTTTGGACAGTTCGAATAGGAATTTTCTACATCGAATGAAACAAGGACTGCAATGGCTTGTGATCCGTTACTAAATAGAATTTTCTGACATACAAATAATGGTGAAATTTGGTGACATCAAACACAGTAGCCAAGGCCTCTTTCTCTGTTTGTGAATAGTTACACGGAGCTTTAGGAAAGTAATAGGCCTGTCTTTATCACCAAATCTGTGTGAAAGCACTGCACCGAATCCATAAGAGGAAGCTTCAACCTGCAACACAACTGGTTTGTTAGGATCAAAGTAACCAAGCATCGATCACTGAGCAATGCAGCTTTAAGTTTTTTAAAAGCTTCTGGGCACTCATCTGTCCAAACAAAGGGGACGTTCTGCGACACAAGTGATGCAATGGAGCTGCGATTTGTGCAGCATTCGGTATGAATCGAATATAGTACTTCATTTTCCCTAAGACTGACTGCAGTTCTGTGACATTACGAGGAATTGACAAGTCACATGCGACCAACAAATGTGACTGAAGACGATGTATACCTTGACTGTTTATGATGTGATGCAAGGTATTTCCGGTGGGACTATATAAATGATTGAGACTGTTGGCATAATTTTAGTGTTGTAATAACATTTATTTTTTTCTAGAAACAGACATAAATTATGCTAAACAAGTGTTGATTGAATACCATAAACAACTGTAAGGTGGTTTAAGACAACACTGGACAAGGATACTCAGTGGCAGAGACAGTTTAACTAGTGGAGTGAATCAAGTACTGAAGTCCTAAAACCGTGGATTACACAATCTGAATTGATCTGACGCTGAACAGACTTCGATTGATCAAATCTACTGAAGTTCCTCTACGAAGGTGAAGCTGAGAGCAAGTGGTGATTGAGATGTACGCCCTGACAATGCCGGAGCAGCATATGTTACCCAGTTTGCTTCGTGTGGTGATGTAACTTGGAGCTGGCGAGATGTGTGTGGCGGAGGCCAGACGTGGAGGCGGCACCTGTGAATCGATCACGGCCACGAAAGAAATGCAAAAACTTCATGGTCTAGCGATCAGGCAGACGGTTCGCAATTTACTCTCTACCAGAGCCTTCAAATCATGGTAGATTTCAGTGTGTGACACAACCCTTCGCTGGTCTTACCAACGACCAATTTGGATCACTTACACGACTGAGCGCACAGTGATACCAAACGTCAAGACTGGTAAACCGAAAACGGATAACTTTGCCCCTGGCAAACGAGTAGTCCGAGACATTTGAAGTTACACTGTCGTTACAGTAAGAACTACACTACAGGCTCCCCAGTCTAAAGTATTCGCAAGTGAGGTCAGTCTCAGGACAGGTCCGAAGTACCAACCACACATGCCAGAGCTTCAACCAGAATTGCTTGCCAGACCAATGTTCCACTCCCGAGCCTCCAGCAAAAAGTTCCGTTTTTCCGCAAAGTGCACGAACGACACCGCCTTCACACTGTCTTGAGCCAATCACAGAGCTCTAAAGGCGCTAAGTCGCCCCTCCAAACATGACAGCACAAATACATGTCAAACCAGGACAAGATTTAAGAAACCTGCGTCCCTGAAAAAAGAAGAAACCGTCAATTACTGGATTTTTAAGTTTTCGCGGATGGGAGAGATGATTTTTTCTGGTCTCCTCCACAGCACCAAGTGAGCAGATACAATCTTTAAGATCTTTATCGAAATCGCCTTTAGGTTGGAGCTTGTTAGTCCTAGCTATGAGGTGTAACAAAGATTCTGACTCCAAACGTTTCTCAGACGTCGGAGGTTTCTTATACAACTGAGGAGATCGATGGCCTATTTGACATTTGGCGAATATGAGAGCAGGTGAATTTTAATTACACATTGGTCTGCACACAGTCTCTGGCTTACTACTCCACTGTGTAGACACGTTCCTTCATACCATCACCCCAGCTCAGACCTTCTGCTGGCGCTGTGGCAGGTAGCGCAGTATTGTTCTGATGGAGACCTGTCTAAATGAGCGACTGCCCTGTCTGCCCTGTATGGCTGTGGACCTGTCTGGTAAAATTTACTGAGGTATGGGCTCGCCGCCAATTGCTTTCACCTCCCAACAAGCCATTTTTATGAGCTAAGAATCATAAATATACCTCATACTTTTAGCGCCCTACCAGGCCCCATCAATATCTGCTCAGGCCGATAACTTTCTAGGGTCTCGCTCAAGGAGCATCAGGTTGTAATAAAATTTTCCGTATGTGAAAAGTGATCAAGGAACTACAACTCAGATTTTAAAAAATTTCTCTTGTCCAGACTACCCTTTAGTACTGCATCACATACCATGCGAAACAAAGCTCACAAATTTGTAATGTGTACTTCAGGTGTACAACCTCCTATGACAATATCGTCCAAATAGTTTGAACAGTTTTGTACTTGAGCTGTCAGCTGTTCCAAATACCACTGGAAAATGATGGGTGCGGAGCCACTGCCAAAATGTAAAAGCCAAACATTTAAACAAGTCCAAATGAGTGTTCACAACACCCATGGTTTTAAATTCTTCATCTAGTAGTTTTCAAGATATGGGTCGCAAATTAATTTTTCAGAAATAGAGACCAGCACCTAATCCGTCCATGAGATCGTCTGGTTCAAATGGTTCAAATGGCTCTGAGCACTATGGGACTCAACATCTTAGGTCATAAGTCCCCTAGGACTTAGAACTACTTAAACCTAACGAACCTAAGGACGTCACACACACCCATGCCCGAGGCAGGATTCGAACCTGCGACCGTAGCAGTCCCACGGTTCCGGACTGCAGCGCCAGAACCGCTAGACCACAGCGGCTGGCATGAGATCGTCTGGTTGTGTCATTGGATAAGTATCAATAACAGGTTTTGGGTTAACTGTAGACTTAGAATCAACACAGAGGCGAATGCGACCAGAAGTTTTGGGGAGCAAACCTAGTGGACTTACCCATTGACTAACTTGTATGGGCGCAATAGCTCCGCTATCTTGCAATTCTTTAATTTCAGCAGCCACTCGAGCTATTCCTCTTCATATTCTCTGAAACTTAAACACTGTGTTGGCTGCATTGCATCCATCGATTGCAGCTGAGGTGCCTGAGCACGGGATAGGAGAGGTGGGTTGCTCATTTTAGAATAGGCAAATGCAATAAACAGACAACGCAAGCAATGAAAATAAGCTCACAAGCAAAGAAAATTTTTGCAATTCCCTTCTGAAAACATTGAATAGAAGAAATACTATAAGAGACACCGTTAAAACGTGTAACCACCCTCCTGCAAAGAGAAGACGTGACATACCTAAGGCACCAGACAAACACAAAAGCACACAGCAAACAAAACTGTGGTAGCCAGGCTCTGGGTTGTCACTATGGTATTCTTTCACCTCGTCGCCAATCTTGTAGTGTCTGGGATGCCTATGTACACAGTTCGCTAGACAATCAAACAAGTCGTATTAATGAATTTTATCACAATAAGAAAATTGCAATACTTAACTCTGGCAATTACACAGATGTTTCACAAGCAAAGGGTGACATACAAAATAGTAAGTCTTTGCAGTGACTGCTGATCTCTGACTGACAATAGTCTTCCCTGAACTGCTATGGAAGTGCCTAACATTGATGCTGCTATCCAAGTTGCTAATCTTGAAGCTGCTATTGAACTGGGCCGCCACCAGTCGGGCGCGGTACTGATGTCCTCTTCACCTAGGGGCCACTGCTGTCGCGTTGTCGTGCTGGAAAGGGGGCAGTCAGTGTGCTATTGGCTGACTTCTTCTCACAGCTGTCTCTTCTCTCTCGTCCCCGATTGGCGTGCCGGCGCTCAACTTTACGCTGTAACAGCTATGCTCTCAATATCTGAAACCAGTTGTTTACCTTGCATTTACATATACATGAAATATTTTGCATTTATTTAAATAAATGCTTATGTGTGTTTAAACAGTATTTTTATCTTGGAAAAACTAAAAGGTCTGGGATCAATTTGAACATTAATGTAGTACAATGTTTGCTGTGTTTTGCGGCTGTGTATATTGTCATTTACCCTGTTTTTTTAATGAATAGTAATATGCTCATATGTCAACACTTTATTTTAAATGATGTTTACTTTTTCTGAGTAATACTTTTTAGGACGTATTTTAGGTTTTAAATAAACAAAACGGCGTACTGAAAGAGTAATTTTGGGCGTCTAAAATACAGTTTTTTACTATCTAAAAGTCCATGGCCCATGAACACATGGGTGTACACAACGAAAACGTAATTGATCATCAACACAAATCCCTAAATCTCCCCATAATTTAGTTTATTGTTGGAACACTGCATTAAATTGCGTGAAAAAGCAACTTAGCGTGAGAAGCGAAAACCATGTAGCACTGGGATTTAGCAGTCAGTGATGTTCGCTTAATAATGCTTAATAATGCTACAGACATTTAAGTATGCTTCTTCTTCGTGAATAGCTACGGTCGAAATTTCTCTTTTTCTTCCCGTATCGAAAAGTAAGCGGACAGAATGAAAATTGTATTACATTCTGGGATACAGAATTTTGCTCAGCACTCTTTTTGTACCCTGTCACATCAGACGGGACTTTTGCAGTATGGCTTGGAGATTTGGGGACATTAATATTCTCCGTGTTCACTCGGAAAGCTATCGACAAGGCATACTACATATATGAGAAAACAGGGGGGTGGGGGCAGTTCTGAGGGCCGGACCACAGGAAAAATCTGAAACGGTGTGCGGGTGCATAAATATGTGTGTGTGTATGTGAATAGGAGGATTCGGAGGACTTGGGAATGAGAGAAGGGGATGAGGAAATGTAAAGAAACTGGTGGGTGGTGAGAAAAACCGTATATGTTCACGAATATCATCAAGATAAACGTCGAAAATAAGGTGTTTCTATTCAGGCAAGAGGGAATAAAATTTAGGGATATGAACGTGAGTTGTGTAACGGAATATTGTTATGGGTAGGGGAGCAAACGGAACGAGCTACCGGGGTGGAGAAGGGAAGGCGCGGGAAGATGCAGACGCAACAAGCGTGAAATGAACTTTCCGTAAATACCAGATGGCTGGGGTGAGAATGCGACCGCGGGGCACAGTACAATAGATTGCTTATTTGAAGGGACAAACTTAAGTCTTCAACGAAAGTATTTACTTTTTGCTGATTGAGCGAAAGTCATTAACATCAGTACATGATGCGGGATAACCAATACGTAACAGGCTGATGTTTCGTAGGCTACCATTTACTTTTTGAATCTCTACGAATTTTGAAGTGGGGACCAGGTACCGAAACATTTCACTTGAACCCTTCATGAAGGAGGTAAACAATGTTATTCAAGGACATAGGGATGTTTACTAGAATCTAGCGGTAGTAAAGACATAATATGAAATTAATCAATGAAATAACGGATGCAAAATCGAAAGTAGTAACTTCTGTAGGGGAAGAGATTTATACCAATGAAAAATTTGGCTGACTTACACAGCCTGACAGAAAAATTGAAGCACCTAGACGGGGTTATCAGCACCTGACCGGCACAACCATGTTGCGCTGTCTGATGCTGAAAATGAGATGTCCAAACAGCGGGGAGGAAACGAAACGAAACTTGATTTTTCTTAGCTGGTCGTACACACTTCCTGCGGGGAACAAATCTGGAGATGGAATATGTCCAGATCACGCATTATGTACAGACGTCAACGCCACAGGTTGAGATGGTATGTGATAGTATTCCAGCGGTTGCAATATCGAGTCAAATTTGCAAAGAACTCGGCAGTATGAGCCCACTTACCAGTACTTGCACCCATCTGGCGTTCATGCATGCACTGATGCGGTAGGGAAGAAGGTCACGAAGCCCTCCTTGTATCAGCTTCTGAGCCGAACAGACAGTTCGTAGAGACACGTACCGTGTCTTGTTGAAAAATAACAGAATGGTACTTAGCGTGAGAAGTAACACACGACGATGCTGGACGTTCGTATGTTACCATTGTGCCATCAGAGCTCCTTCAGTCGCTACCAGGAACCAAAGAAAGTTTAATCTTTAAAGGCCCATCCATATCGAGATCATTAGAGACGGAGCACAAGCTCCGATTGTTTCAAGGTTGGGGAAGGAAACCGGCATATCATTTTAAAGCAACCATATCGGAATTTGCCTGTAGTGTTTTAGGAAAATCACGGAGCATCTAAATCTGGGCGGCCGAAAGCGGATTTGAACCGTCGCCCTCTCGAATGCGAGTCCAGTGTGCTAACTACTGCACCACCTTATCTGTCAGTCATTACCAGCGGTGACCTGACGTCACACCCGATGACTCCACATACGATGACGCCCTGAGTAACATCGCTGCGCCTCTCCAAAACACTGGAGGCACAGGTCACACCAGCCGTCGATGGTCACCTGTGATAGTGCATCAGCGAACACAATGCGATGCCATTCTTAGCAGTCAACGCTTTCACTACAATGCAACACTGCAACACAGCCGACTGTGTTGTGGTCTTAAAGACAGCTTATGCACGACATAGTAACTTCCTAGTCCGACTGCTAGTAGTCTCCAGCCAGTGGTGCATGATGACACACAATGTATTTTCGGATGGCAGGCGCTGATGTGAGGCTGTTAGGACGCGCATGTTGCACTATATGACGACTCTCCCTTGTGGTGGTCAGTTGTGGTCGATCGGAACCTAAAGGGTGAATACGCCTGTCTTCAAGTTCGCGACAGTCCAACAACGCTTTCTGTCACATCCCAGTGCCCCACAACTCTGAATATTGTACAATTCTACCTGCCGAACAAATTAAACCCACAACGATGCCCCTTTCAGACTCCTTCGCACACATGTACGCGCATCTCCGTGTCCTTCATAGTGCTCACTTAGTATATGAGGCTATTCAGAGCCCTCACATAATTACCAATCGGGGTAACAACACGAAACATAAATAACACTAATGCACTCTAATTTTTCTACATCCAGCTTTTAGTGAATAGTTGAACAGCAACTGTTTTATGTAAACGTAGGCTTCCGCGGGCATTGTCACAGTCCGTAAAATTCTTCCGGGTTTGAGGCCGCATTGTCATCTATAAAATTCCGACGTTTCGGCGTCTGTTGCAAGGGGCCTTGCTAACTAAATGCGGCCTCAAACCCAGAAGAATTTTACTGAGAGCAACGGTTTTATTAATGTGTAGCATAAATAGCACTATCAGCTGTGTTATTTTAAAGTGGAGCAGATTTCAGTAATACAATCCACTATCATTAGGCCTCTCTGAAACAAACGTGCTATCTGTTCCATTGTGGCCTGAAGGTGATGGAAAATTAATACAAGCAACACATATTGTTGCTACGCGCTAATGCACTCTGGTGCGCGTTGTACCTGTCACAGAGAACTTCAACTCTTTTCATTTGCTTGCCCACCGATGGTGCGCACGTGCACACTTTACTTTGGAATCGGACCACGTCTTCTGGGTTCTTCACTCTTACTCGTCAGGCAATGTCAATTGTGACTTGCTCCAGCATATTAGATCCATTCTCAAGGAATATCATTTCATAAATGACTATTTTCGCTCCAGCATTGTGTTGTCGAGAAAGGAATTTAAAAAACTCTGATGGCTGACGGCGCTCTTTACATTTAATGAAATAAAAAAAAAATGACGTCGTGGGTATGCTTAAACCAGTGGAAATTTCACCGGTGTAATAAATGAACTATAGGTGGTTCCGTTGCAGGGGGAAGTGCGGAAGATACTGTCGATAAAGCATTTTACTTTACTGAAGCTCCAGGAAAGATTAAAGTTTCTATTTACTCCTTTCAATTGAATTTCAAAAGTTACAGGTAAAGCGATGGGACTCGGGAAGTGGTGAACACAGTAATTTCTTGCTTTTCTTCTAAGAAATCATCGAGAAATGTGAATTCTTCATTGGAATTCCTCTTTATTATTGTTATTGGGAATTTCATGGTTTATCTTCATTACGTATGGTCGACTGGTAAAGTTACATGTTGAAATACCTTGTGAATTATTGGGATTATGGTCTTCCACTTCGTCGTTTAATTGTAGTAGGAAGTATTAAAATTGTACATTCGTTTAGAAACAGCAGATAACTGTTAAATCCTGCATGTGATGCCAAATGTGGTACGGAGAAATAGCCTACTTCTCTTAAACATACAGCTGCCTCCAGAAATTAATTAGTTAAAAGTTGCCGGATAGGTAGCACAGCATTCGTCCAGGGTAGTAATGACAGGAACATTCAAACTGGTTCATCAGTAGGCCAAGATCCACATCTCAGTTCTCGAGTGCGACTGAAGCTGTTGCCGCCATTATACGTGGCTTCGTGGTGAAATTTTCTTACTGCGGTGGTTTCTGCTCTGAAGTACTGCGAATGTCGTGTGGCTTGTAGCGCAGCCTGATGCATAGACGTTCTCTGAGGATTGAATTCTTAGAGTGATGTCAATGAAAGGATACGATCTGGGTTCGAATTCTTGGACAGTGTACCATTTTTAATCGTTCAGGGAAGTGATTCTTCTTAAACCGGACATATGATGTCCAAGCAACTGTATTGTTACACATTAAGTACCAGTTACAGTGCAGTTTTAAACTGGTACCCTAGGGTGTCAGATTTTGATGAAGAGCACTTTTAGTTCAAAGAGGCTTCTAAACTGTTCTGTATTACAGCTTATTTTACGTTCAGAATTTTCAGTAACTAGAAGACGCTATAAATCTTCCTATTATCGTCCCACACATATTCCAAATCCGCTTACAATCTGTCATTTAATTACATGTTGCTTCTTTTCCAGGTAGTCTTGAAACAAGAAGAAACATTAATATTTTTTCTTTTTAAGAAGAATATGTACAACGCACGATACTTCACTTTTGCAAAAATCTGTTATCATGTATCAGATGCTATTAAGTGGTCTTTGTCCTCTACCTGCTTTCCAAACCAACGTTTGTTTCTACTGCAAATTTTCATATACATCGACTGTAATTTCACAAGACATAGAGGAAAGATAAGGCAATCATTTGTGCAGTCGGCCTGTTAGTGTATTGTAGAGAATATCTAAACTATAAAGTACGAATAATACTCTAAGATGTTCCACTTCCAACCGAGTAACTAGTTCTCAAACCCAGTTATTACTTAATGGGATCCACATAAAGTGTTCACGTTACTGCTTTATGAGATTAGAAAGTTATGACGTGTTCTTTAACAAAGATATTAAACTACGTAGCTATGATTCCTTCATCAGACTCCCATTTAAAAAATAATCTTGTAAGTAGGCTGTTTAGGTTTTTATATAGGTAACGCCACGTAGCGCTCTGTATGAAAATCACTGGCTGTGCTGTGTGCAGTCTGTGGTTAGTTTGCATTGTTGTCTGCCATTGTAGTGTTGGGCAGCTGGATCTGAACAGCGTGTAGCGTTGCGCAGTTGGAGGTGAGCCGCCAGCAGTGGTGGATGTGGGGAGAGAAATGGCAGAGTTTTGAAATTTGTAAGACTGGATGTCATGAACTGCTATGTATATTATGATTTTTCAACACAATTAAGGTAAATACATTGTTTGTTCTCTATTAAAATCTTTCATTTGCTAACTATGCCTATCAGTAGTTAGTGCCTTCCGTAGTTTGAATCTTTTATTTAGCTGGCAGTAGTGGCACTCACTGTATTGCAGTAGTTCGAGTAACGAAGATTTTTGTGAGGTAAGTAATTTGTAAAAGGTATAGGTTAATGTTAGTCAGGGCCATTCTTTTGTAGGGATTTTTGAAAGTCAGATTGCGTTGCGCTAAAAATACTGTGTGTCAGTTTAAACACAGTCAAGTATAATTTTTCAAAGGGGACGTTTCATATGGCGACCCTTAGCCGAGGATCTCACTGGAATCTTCTGATTTTTTTCTTGTAGTTTGTCTAATTAGTGTAGCTTTTGTTTATTGCTAGCGCGTAATTGTAGAAAGAATCTCCTTTGTAGTTACAGTCTTTCATTGTTGTACAGTAAAACAGTTATGGCATGCATGTAGATTTGCACCAAGTATTTCGCAGCTGCGCTTGCAATTAACTACATATTATTTTCAGTGCTATGTTAATGTGTTCTCTTATTTTTGCTCTTCAAATTGTGCTTTTCTGTGTTATCGTGTGAAATATTGTGACAATAATGGCGTGTGAAAAACGTAACACTAGGATTCAAAGTAAACTGAGAAATAATAGTGACGACGAGCGTAGCTTATCGGCACCACTGTGCAGTGAATTAACAGACATTCGAAGTAGTAATTTGGTAATTGTGCATAGGGAAATGGAGCGGGCGGCAAATAGTGGTGTAGAATGTGAAATAGGTAGTGAACAAGGAAGCATTATCGATCGATCGGTCGGCAACAAATCGCCTCAGGAATCCGAAATGACAGAACACAATATTGCAAATACTGTAGACTTAGGTTTTGGGTCCTCACCGTTTTCTCAAATGAGTCAAGACACATTTTCTGCTTGTCAAAATGTGAATGTTTCCGGTGAAAATGCACTGCCAAAAAGCATAGAGAAACAGATTCCAGACACTAATACATTATTATTGCAATTAATGCAACAAATGGAACAAAATCAGAGACAAATGGGACAAAGGCTTCAAAAGTTAGACACAATGGAACAACACCAGAGACAAACACAGCAACAGTTAGACACAATGGAACAAAATCTTCAAAAGTTAGACACAGTGGAACAAAATCTTAAAAAGTTAGACACAGTGGAACAAAATCTTAAAAAAGTTAGACACAATGGAACAAAATCTTCAAAAGTTAGACACCACACTTGAACAAACACGTGAAGATTTAACTACTGAGTTACATAAAATCGAATCGAAATGTCAAAAAGTCTGTAATGACGTAAAAACACAAATTTGTGAGCATTTCCAACCTATTTTTTCGCGTCATGAAAATGCATTACAGAATCACGAAGCAGCCATAAAAGAACTGCAAACTATTGTTCATGAAAATCACGACACCTTGCAAGCTAAAATTGACTCAGTTGCATCTACCAATTCGGTTACGCAACTTGCAAAAACTCAAGAAAACTTAAAGGACACAGTAGATACGATTTCAACACAAATGGACACTCTGAAACTTGGTTCAGAAAAACACATTGAGGAAATAAGTACACTATCGGAGAAAGTAGCCGAACTTTCGGATCAGTTCACTAACTTATCTGCAAAGGTAGGTGATGATCTGAATGACACAAGACCTGTAGCCATCACAGACACAGAAGAGTATGAACAAATTAAGAAATTCAAACAAAATCGGAATCAAATTAATACGCAATACAAAAGAGAAATCCGGGAAGTACAAGATCAGTTGGCACAAGTAATACAAAAATTTCATATTTCAGGGGACACTCGCGCTCCAACACGGGAAGAGGAACTTAGAAATACGGAAAAGCCACAAAATAATAACACAGGGTATTTTGGAAATTATGAAAGAAATTGGCAAGGTGCACCGAATTTTGAGATGGAACCGCTGACACGACGTAACAATGACCGATATGCGACTCGCCGACATGATGATTTTGACTATAAGCTGTTCATTACTACACGTAAATTCAAAACGTTTAAGAATTCTGCCAACGACATTCATCCACAAGCGTGGCTCCATCAATTCTCTCATTGTTTTCCTTATTTATGTGTGGCTACTAGGAGAATGAACCAGCTGTAAGAATGCGATCGTCATTCACGATTGTCACAGTGAAGGAGATTTTTATCATGCCTTCCTCTCAGCATATTGGTCTCAAGCTACACAAGACCGAGTAAAACATAGCATCATAATGATGAAACATTTCGAACAATCTGAATTTTCCAGTCTTGTGAAATATTTTGAAGACATGTTGCACAAGAATCAGTACCTGTCAAACCCGTACAGCCCCTCAGAACTCATCCGCATTTGCTTAGTCAAATTACCTGAACATTTATGACATATTATTTTGGCAGGACGTTGCAAAGACGACAATGAAGCTTTTCAGGGACTGTTACAAGAATTGGAAATCGACACTGACAATCGCGGGACGCGAAGACAGGAACACAACAATTACAGGTCACATCTGTCGCAATTCCGCGATAACAGAAATAATAATTGGACATGACAAGGCTATTCTTACAACGTAAATCGTGACCAAAACAGACACCACCAATATGACAACCACTGGCAGAGTAATAGTTACAGAGAATGATCGCATTTTCGTAGTAATGAATGTGACAGAGACAACCATAGAAACAGACAATATGGGAACCAAAATAATTATTATCAAAGGAGACAGAATAACTTCAGACGCAACTCCACCATGCAGTTACTATTCCGGGAGAAATTCTCCACCACATGACTGACAAACAAGAAACTATGTAAACTACCGAAAAAACGACAGACCTGAATTCCACCAGAACTGGCAAGCTTCAAACAGGGCAGGGCCTTCTCAGCAAGGTGAATTTGCAGAAGTTAGGTCTCCAAATCCCAATAACGGCGCGCGCCAACAAAGGAACAGACAATGACTCCCACCGCAGGCAGCTGCTTGCGCCGGCTGGCTCAGAGAAAAATAACATAGACACTAACCTTGAGAAAAATTTTAGTATTCCTCACCGATGTATACCGCATGATAATTCCGTTCAAGTTGAACCTCTGTGTACTAGGAAGAGTAAAGGACTGCACTACATTTCACATGTAAAACCATTTATTGAGAGAGAATCTGCTTTTTAACTTTGTCTTTGCCATATAACTTTTCACTTTACATTGCTATTAGGCTTTGTCAGACTTAGAATCTGTTAAGATGCAACAATTTTCAAAGTTAAATATCCAGTCAAGGACCAAGAGAACTTATTTCAACAGAAATTATGAATGCATTGTTATAGTGAACAGACGACACAATGTTGTTATTTGTACATTCTTGCTTGTTAGTTGCACGATTATGTAACGACTATAAGGCTCACATACTTAGAACATTTACCAGTACTGCTAATGAGATTTTAATGCAACATTATGGTTTACTTGAAAATACATTCTGGATTTATAGTACTTTCTGTGAAATACCAGATGAAACAGTGGTTAGTTTGTGTGACAGCTACACGATTTTATCACGACGCTACTAATGAGTGACAATTTACAATGTTGCTTTTGTGGTGTATCTGTTTTATATCTGCACAATTTTTCTGAATTCTTCTGTAAAGTAAAACATGTTTTAGTAGTAACTTTTGTGGTATAGCTACAAGGAGATAGCCTTTTCCGTAGGACAACAATATGTTACAGCACAGTACTTTCCTCATCACGGCAATAAGTGTAATAACTAAGATATCTATACGCAAAGCATTTCAATTTTGTGTATAATGAGGTAAGTACATTGGCTTCTGCAGAACTTAGCTTTCGGAGGACGATAACTACGACACTTCCACAGAGATTATCTTACTGCAAAACGCACATTTAGCGCTACAGGACACGTATTTGAGTGATTAATTTTGTACTTAAATCATTTATTCTTAAAGATATTTGAAGTATAATGATACAAAGGTTTTCCGTGATACATTTCATTCCATTGCTGTAATCTGTAACACCTGAGGGTATAATTACATTAATCCTCAGGGGGTACACGCCTACTTTGTGTACCATGTGTTTGGCAAACACAAGCAGCCCTAGCTAATATGGTATTTGCTTATACAACTTTACACATCGGTACCATATTTCTCTAACACACAAAGTACACAGCAATCTGATCATTTGACTGAGAGATAAACATTTTTTTACTATGTCAGTTACACATGTTTACACAATTACACCGTTGGATAACTTCACACTTACGAAATTGTATTTTGTCTGTACTTTGTGAACTGTTCATATTTTTTCGGACCCATTGCGATATTATAAGAGCTTTGAATGATATATTTGGTATGGGATCATTATTTTTGAAGAATGTTTGAGGTAGATGACACTTTTGAAATGAGCACAGAATTTTTTTTAGGTTTTAAAATATCCAGAAAGCTATGACGATTTTGAGATGTGGTTGATCTGTTATGATGTTATTATTATGTCGACAATGTGTATTATGCTGTTGAGGTATGTATATGATCAATGAGATGATGCCATATGAGGAATCTGATTATGCTATGTATTTATTATGATGAAATATTGAAGTGTCATCGCAAGATTGAAGAAGTGTCGACGAATATGTATATGTGTAATAAGGTAAGGAATAATGAGTAGTGGTTAGGGACTCTGACTTGTGAAAAGGATGTTGGAAACCAAGAATCGTACTTTAAGAGTTATGAAATGTGTGTAAATGCGTGAATGTATCACAATGCAGGCGAAAATTTTTTGCACACTGTTACATTCATAGGATTTTGTTTGTACACATTTTCAATGCAAATTCTCGACCTGTGAAATTTTTTATATGAGACTGTCACTGTAATGCAAACTGGTGTTGTAAATATTTCAGTAAGAAAGTTAAGTGACCACCTTCACGTAATGAGTCGTGGGCACCCAGCTGTGCGGCAGTCGCCTGAAAAAAAAAAAGCCATTAGTGTGTGCCTTTCAGAGGCACAGGTGGAGAAAAAAAAAGAGAGGCCATTATCCTCGCTATTTATATTCCTTTGTTGAAAGCATCGCAAATACGACACGCTCAAACTTGAAAACATATGATTATACTGTGGAGCTCTTAATTTATGATATTTACTAAAATGCCTAATCAAACGATGAGAAACATTTCACGGCTATTGTCTTGCTAGTTGAGAGAATTTTTTTGCCTTTGGAGGCGCCATTTGCCTAGTGAATGACGTTTCATATGTTGCTTTATATATATTTGCTCATTTTGTTTAATATCTAGTTTCTAGCTGCACTGCAGCATTGGTTAAAATAAAATTTAATAGATGTACTCACATAGTTATTTTATGCCTACAGATCCAGTAAAAATATAACTTTATGATGGATGTACTCCAAAAAAATGAGGGAGCACAAAAAGACATTTCCCTTCACAGGAATTGCATACAGAATTTTCTTTTCAAGTACTTGGTAATTTTTTTTAGAATACATTGTGATGCATCACTCTAGTATTAAGATGTGACATAGGTATTAGACATGGCCATCTTTAGTGTAATATTTTTTTTGCTTGAGCTTTGTCATGTTTAGATATAAGTTATTACATTTGCTGCTGCTGTTTGCCAGGCATAGTGCTACTAAATTTCACTTTGTAGTACTCTGTTAAGCTAGTTTTACTACTGATTTATTTTTCTTGTTGCTGCACATTGGCTCATATTATTTGTAATGTTGCATTGCTTGGTAATTTCGATTTACTGCAGCTTGCTTTGACAATTTCCATTTTTTTCATTATTGTATCTATTAATTGTTTTATGCTGCTGCATTGCCTCGGCCCTTAGTTTAGCATCTGAGCTCAGTAGACTTAAGTTAGCTTAAGAGGGGGTAGACTATAGAAGAAACTAACTACAATGAATTGGAAGAAATGCATTGAGAAGCTATAAGAAAATGGTTTGGCCAAAAAAAAAAGTATTTTGAAAGAGGATATGAACCAAAAAGTAGGGTTTAGGGACAACAGATTTAGGTAGGATTTTCTTGGAAATAAATGATGAGGTAAGATAATGGAAAATAAATAATGAGGTAAGAAATGTGTGAACATATAGATACAGAAAGCATGCTTGGATAGAATTTTTTTTGGTTGAAACAAATGTTGAAATAAGAGGAAAGATATATGGAATGAAGTTTTGGGGTGGACTGCAGTACCAAATGTCACACTGAAAACAAACCCTGTCCTGTATTTTTGTGTTATTACACTATGTGAATTTTTGTTTTTCCTGTCTTAATGTGTTTAGCTAATAAGAGTTATGTTGTAGAATTTTTCTGATAATATGTTATTTTCTTTGCAAAGATGTTTAGACATTATTTATTCTGTTCTGTTTTAATGCTCACGTGTGAAGTTGATGTTTCAAAAGTTATTCTGATCTTTTATGTATTTACTTATGTCATAATTCCTGTAACACTGATGTATATGTTAGTTTGATTCTTTTGTAAAGGCTGTACTACAAATGTTATCTGTATTGTTATGTTTTTAATGATGTATTCTGTACCTTTGTTATTGTATTCTTATGTTATAAAATTGTAATTGACACCAGTTCATCAAATTAATTAACTTGTAAGTTACATTTCACTGCACACGTTTCTGTTGGTCATAGTATATGGATAATATGTGAGAGGTAGGGACTGATAGTGTTAATAATTCAGCAAGGGACTGGATAACAGCATTGTTGGTTCGAAGGACATTTAAAAAAAAATTTGTGAGTGCACAAGTGGCGGTTCATGGACTTGCTATATTATCCGCAAGACTCTTCAATGGTGATTGAGCACCTGCACAGTCAAATAGATGGCTGCTGGCTATCTCTACAAGGACTACAGTGGGTCTGCATCTTTGATGCCCCACCAATACCATTATTTCTACAAGGAGTACAGTGGGTCTGCATCTTTGATGGCCCACCAATACCATTATCTCTACAAGGACTGCAGTGGGTCTGCACCTCTGGTGGCCCACCAATACCATACTCTCTACCAGGACTACATCACTTCCTCTGTGATGACCTACCCACCAATATTCTTCAAAACTTCTACTGACTCTGCTGTGGGTTTGCTCTGTTGTGGCCCATTACCTGTCTGCATGTCAAGAGTCAGCACTGTCTTTCCGTTGGAAGGACAACACTGCTTCTTCAAGAGGGCATGGAAATCCACTACTTCCATGTGCATTTTCTTTTACTGCTCAGACTTGGAGAAAAACACTGCAATTTTACCGTGATGAACGATCAGGACTGTCTTTATGGGCTGTGAGAAAATTTTAGCTTTTGACCAACATTGTATCAATAAATGTGTGCATTTGATTTCTTTGTTATTGTAATTATGAAAACTTTTTTCAAATCTGTATTGGCCACTGCCCAAAACAATTTGTAAAATTTTTTGTGGGGAGCATGGGGGCTATGTAAGTAGG
This sequence comes from Schistocerca cancellata, assembly GCF_023864275.1. Classification (NCBI taxonomy): domain Eukaryota; kingdom Metazoa; phylum Arthropoda; class Insecta; order Orthoptera; family Acrididae; genus Schistocerca; species Schistocerca cancellata. The sequence goes on along the minus strand of NC_064630.1, from coordinate 311,938,954 downwards.
CTGTTTAGGTTTTTATATAGGTAACGCCACGTAGCGCTCTGTATGAAAATCACTGGCTGTGCTGTGTGCAGTCTGTGGCTAGTTTGCATTGTTGTCTGCCATTGTAGTGTTGGGCAGCTGGATCTGAACAGCGCGTAGCGTTGCGCAGTTGGAGGTGAGCCGCCAGCAGTGGTGGATGTGGGGAGAGAAATGGCAGAGTTTTGAAATTTGTAAGACTGGATGTCATGAACTGCTATGTATATTATGATTTTTCAACACTATTAAGGTAAATACATTGTTTGTTCTCTATTAAAATCTTTCATTTGCTAACTATGCCTATCAGTAGTTAGTGCCTTCCGTAGTTTGAATCTTTTATTTAGCTGGCAGTATTGGCGCTCACTGTATTGCAGTAGTTCGAGTAACGAAGATTTTTGTGAGGTAAGTAATTTGTAAAAGGTATAGGTTAATGTTAGTCAGGGCCATTCTTTTGTAGGGATTTTTGAAAGTCAGATTGCGTTGCGCTAAAAATACTGTGTGTCAGTTAAACACAGTCAAGTATAATTTTTCTAAGCTGACGTTTTAATCTCATCTACTCACATTACCAACTGTAAGATTGATTAACCACCCTTATATACCGCTTGAATTATATTCCAATGCAAGAGTGCTCACAAGAGTGCACGAAACACTTGTAGTTGCATACGTATCACGGTTTTTACGAGGGAAAGGTGGCCCGGCTGCACCGTGAAATGACAAGTCATTCGACAGTGTCAAGTCCTATTAACTGTTGCCGGAGAAAATATTACATCTCAGCCACGAATAGTACTTTACTCGATATCTATCAGTGAATCACAAATACCCTGCGGATGTACGAGTAAAATCATGTTGGCACCTAGCTTTGTGTCTCTAGTAGTGCGCAGTGCCAAATTCTTATAATATTGAAATGACAAAGCACGTATGCTTCTGATTCGCTTTAGTATTAAAAACGGAAGAGGAATCTTATCTGTTTCCAAAATAGTGTTGAATGGCGAAAATTCGCTTTTTTTCACTGAGTCCACCCTACTAATATTTTAACAAGGTCGATAGGAAACCTAATATTTGTTTAATGGTACAAATCAGGAAAATGTTTATTTTGATAATTGATTTTAATATCGCTCGTCCCTAGTGTACTGGCAGCACAAAGACCAACACTGTAAGTATTGATGATCATTTTAAGACCTTGTGTAAAATTGCGATTCTCAAGGTAAACAGTACATCAGAGCCTGTAAAACTCTTTTCTAGCGACTGAGCAAGATGACCGCGGTGGTTAGCACACTGGACTCGCTTTCGGGAGGACGACACTCGAAACTCGCGTCAGGCCACGTGGATTTAGGTTTCCCAGGTAAATGCCGGGATGATTCCTTTGAAAGGACATGGCCGATTCTCTTCCTCACCTTTGACACCAGCCGAGCTTGTGCTCCCTCTCTGACGTTGATGTAGACGGACTTTAAACCCAATCCTCCATTTTCTTCCTCTTCTAGCGCTATTGTCAAGACGGAGACAAGCACCCGTGGTAGTTTATACAGGGTGTGTCACAATGTTCTGACAGCTTCAAATTTGAATAACGTGCGCGATACAGCGAAGGTGGTGCCGTCTGTTAGTAGTTCGCAGTGTCAAGTTCCACCCCACATAAAGGTCAGCAATCACGTCATACGGGCCAAAGCAATATCGTGTGTCGTGTGGAGTGGTATGTCCGCTACGGCGAATCTGTCGTGCTCGTGAAACGCGTCTTTCGTAAGTATTTCAAATCAACTTTTGTTCGTCGAATCGAAAGTCACTCGGTCCTCGGAAAACCGTCCGAACTCCAGAGAACATCGAACGCGTGCGTAGCAGTTTGTAGGCAAGCCCTCGTCGTTCATTACGAAAACATCTCCAATATCGGAACATACCATACGTCGAACAAGACCTTGCAAATTTTTTTCTGAAGCGTCTGGTAGTCGCATAGTTTTCAAAAGTGGGTTGTGTCCAATAACCACCTACCTCGCCCTATTTAACTGTGGCATGCTTTTACCTATGCGGTTATTTGAAGGCGAGAATGTACTCCAGCCGGTCGAGAAGCTTGAAACAGTTAAAAGATTGAATTCATGATGATATTTCCAGAATTCCTCCAGCGGTTATAAAGGCTTTGTGCTAAAACTGGGTGAAATGCCTCGAGTATTTTACTGCCACAAATGGTTGTAGTTTGTTCGATGTAGTATTTCATAAGTAAATCCGAATACATGTTGTACCTTGTGTAAAATGTTCAAGTCTCCTCCGTGATTATTTTGTGCGTTATTCAAATCTGAAATCATCAAAACCCTGTGGAACACCCTGTAGGGTTCTGAGCCGGTACATCTGCACTTCGCAAGGCACCTCATGTTGTGTACATAGGTTCGTTTTTTGTCTTCAGGTGGTGAATGGTTTAATGTGGTTGGACATTACTTCTACCTTTGTGCCAACCTCCTCATACCAGAGAAGCATTATATCCTCAGTTACTTGTTGTCCATTTCGCAATTTCTGTCTTCTTCTACGTTTTTGACCCTCTACAGCTCCCTGAAGTACTATGGCAGCTATTCACAGATGGCTTAACATCCGTCCTAAATTATGTCCCTTGTTCTCATCAGAGTTTTCCACATTCTCCTTTCCTCGTCGAGTCTGTGGGCAAACTGCTCACTTCTTATCTTACCAGTCCACACAATTTTCAACATAGTTCCGTAGCATCACATCTCAAACACTGCAATTCTCATCTTTTCACTTCTATAGAATGTAGTGTTGAAAATATATATTCTGAGAGCTTTCTACCTCAAATTGAGACCGTTGTTTCATGTTGGTAGGCTTCTTTTGTCCAGGAATGCATTCTTGCTTCATCCGTCATAAGTTATTTTGATTCCGAGATAACAGAGTTCCTTCACTTCGTCTATCTTACGTCTCCTAAGTTTGACGTTATTTCACCACCAGTCTCATTTCTGTAGTTCCTAATTACATTCACCTTTTTTTCGGTTTACTATCGATCAATAGGGTGTGCTTTACTTTAGTTATTGCGTTATAAATATATACAGGGTTATTCAGTAGAGCCTCCAGGGTTTCAAAAACGACTACGTGAAAACTATCAGATACGCAGGAAACAGCACATAACAGTGAACACGCCATCTCTCTATGTTTCAAACTCAAGTGATCAATAGGAGCAGCCTTTTTGACTCATCAAATGTCAATACGTACATGCAATTAATTGAAGTTGCTGACACGAATTGCCTGGGAAAGAGCGACAGCAGGCTGCAGCAGAATTCTATTTACTCGGCTGCCTATCTGCAGCCGCGGACTAATTCGAAAGGGCAATATCGATCGTCTGCAATTTGTGACACATTTGCCACCTTTTGAAACTACGCCACAACGAGTATGACGATTCGAAATTTGGAGAAATGCTCTATCGACAAGTACGTATTATTTTATTCGTTTATCTAGCAGTTTTTGCCTAGAGATCTACTGAAACCCCAGACATACTTAACCAGCAATCCTGTAGATAAAATCTTAGATGTGAAATACTGCATCCCTTTTTAATCCTGGCACGTTTGAGAGGTGGCATGAGCCCCCTCTCATATTTCTATCTTACGATTCTCCTCTCTAATTGCATGCGGTGGAAAGTTGCTATTCCTTCACACGCGGACTTCCCACGCAGCGTCTCTCATCACCCGGGTGGTCCAGTGACAGGCGGGCTCTGCTGATCTGGAAAGCTTTAAGCCGACGGGTGTGAGGAAGTCGAGTGAATGCTTTGCAGACACCGACATTGTCAAGAGGCTCGCCCACAGAGCCTGAAGTAGTGGCTGGGCTAGAGGTTCCGTTACTTCGCAGAAACTTAGCGAAAACACTTTCTGGCGGGCTACCAGCGAGGCGTGGGAATGACTTGGGTACCCAGGCAGCTGTGGCGGGAAAATTCCCGCACTTTCTGCAAAATAGTAACTGTGATTGGCTTGCTCAGGGCATAGCTCCGTGACGTAGCAAGATCGGCGCAGAAATTGGCGCCAAGAATCTCCATTGGTGGAATGGTAGCGTTCCGGCAATGGAGTGGAATTTTCCGCCGGTTTTCGAGTTGCTGATTGGAACGTTTAACCACGGCCACTGTCGTGGGGGCGGGAATGTTCTGTGTTCGGTTTTTGTACGGGTGCTCTTGGAGGTAGTCGTCTCTCGCCTCTCGATCGAGGACGTCGAAGCAACCAGCCAACAGCTCCGGTACGCCAGATCGTGTCCTGGCAGTCAAGAAGACAGTTTGGTAATGTATGTCCGCAGCACCGGCAGATAGGGATTTTCCTAGGTAATAATCAGAGCTCAGCAGAGCGCGCCTGTTCGTCTTTTTTCTAACCTTGTTCTGTCATGGGTAGCAGCAATTAATGTTGGGTTGGCTATGTGTTTTCTCTAAGATTTGAGTTGGAAGGAATTGGCTGCACATACCACTTCGTCATAATCCTCGCAATCTAGTTTAGGGACAACTTCACCTTCACAGCGTTTGTTTGAGTATCCCATTTGAGCCAATTTGATGTATTGTAAATGTTCATGTGTCTTTGTTTATTATTTTGTGTTTAGTCTTAATAAATCATATTGTTATTTTGGACCGAACTGTCATTCTGTTAATCGGTAGAGCAACCCCATCATTCCTCACTATGTTAATGAAACCTTCGTTTATTTAGCTTATTTATCAAATTAAATTATTGCAGGTGCCAAACTCTCTTCTACTCCACTTGCAGGGTTGATTAAAGTCAGTTCGCGTATTTTTTTATCCTTGTACAACAGAAAAAGTTGTAGTTAGAATAGGGGGGGCTTAGAGCATCATGTACATATGTAAATTCTAGAAGAATTGAGTGTTAAAAACACTGCTAGCCCCGGCACCTCGCATAAAATGGCGACCCTTGGCCTCGGATCTTCCCTGTGAATCTCTGATAAGAAAACAGGATTCTTAGTAGGAACATTCAATTTTTTTCTCTATTTTTTTTATTGATTAATACCCAAGTTTTTTTCTGGTAGTTCCGCATTTAGTTTTAAGTAGCGGCGCATGATTACAGTTTTTGTTTTCAGCGTATATATTTCTTTTGTTCATTGTTTTTGTGTTCCTTTGATGGTGTGTCCGTATCACATCACACTTTGTCGGGTTTGTGTGTGGTTTCTGTACCACAACAAATCGTGCGTATAATTACAGCGTTGGAGAGGCGTTGTTGAAATTTTATGTCTATGTGTAAAAAATATATGGAGTAGATTAATTTTTTGTGCATTTTAGATAAATTTGTTTTTCATGAATGTTAACGAGAAGGAAGGCACGACTATTATCGAGCGAAGCTAAAACAAAAGAGGATAGCATAATGGATAAGGGGCAGTTTACTGACGGGAATAGGCTCGGAGATGAGATGGGCACATTTTTAGCAGGACAGGACGCCAGGGTCATTGATGAGGAAGGTGATTTGGACGCGATCTCAAAGCAGCGTTGCGGCCGTGATTATGATAGTGAGGTAGAGGATGAAACAGAGACAGGCATACAGGTCGAGACGGTAGCAGAAGTTTATAATCAAACGAACGAGAGCAGACAGGGGCCAGCTCGGCCACGTCAGAGCTCTAGCGCCCAGGTGTCCAGAGTTACATCACCCATGTGTGACGAGGATCAAAATGATGACATTAACCCAATACTGAGCTTCCTACGATCAATGAAAGAAGAAGCTGACGAACAACATAAGAAGGAGAAGGAAGAAGCTGACGAACAGCGTAAGAAGGACACTCAGGCGATAATTTCGCATATAGGGAAAATTCGTGGGGAATTACTAACAATAAAGAAAGAATGTGGAGAAGCAAAACAAATGTCACTGGTAGCACAAAAAGTAGCCGGCCTAGCCAAAACGGCAGCAACAGGGGCAATGAAAGTCGCGGAAGCAACTTCTAAACTCGCAGGGCGCTTGCGACGTACAACACAATCCCACTCAAAATCCCTAGCGTTCTTAAATACTCAGGGTAATATCGCGGTTGCGAACAACACGAAACGAATGGAAGAAGTAGAGAGTCGGATAGCAAAACTAGAGCAAAACGGGCACACGAGCACTGCGCGTTCGGATACCAATGATGGAGTACACAGAATTGTGTCTCCGAGGAAAAGCCCGCCGTGCTCTAGCCCAATGACCGAGTGCGGAACTAACAATGCACACGCAGAAACAGCGAGTAATAGCTCCAATAATTGTAGCCCACTTGTGAATTCTGAGTACCACTTCCACTGTGATACAGAGGTAGCACATCACAGTTATCACCAAGATAGAACAGGACACTCAGCAGACGTGCAAGTTTCGGAAACGAGTGACAACACAAGTGCGAGGATCAGACAGGATTTTGATCAGAATCATTTCCTGTCGATACTAAAATTCCAGAAGTTCAAAGAAAATGGAGGGTCGACGCATCCGAAGAGCTGGGTGATGCAGTTTACAAATTCATTACCGGCATCATGGCCAACCCAGGCAAAATTAGAATTCATGTGTGGACACATCGAAGGCCAAGCCGCGGAAAAGATGCGGGGTGTAGCAGTGACGTGTCGGACTTATCAGGAATTTGTTGGTGCATTCCTGCGGACCTACTGGTCAAAGGAAACGCAGGACAGGATTAAAGAGGAAATAATATTTTGTCCTGAACTGGAAGTGTCCGGGTATAGGAGCGCAACCAAATTTCTTGATGAGTTACTCAAGAAGAATCAATTTTTAGATAGTCCATATAGCAACGGAGAAATCATTAAATTTTGCTTTTCCAAATTGCCAGTTAGGTACCAACAGACACTTGTCGGCAAGTGTGGATCTGACATAGAAGCATTCAAGAGTCTATTGCGCGAACTCGAAGTAGTCTTTGATAAACAAGACGCAAAGGACAGGAGGAAGGGGCAAAGTAACAAATAGAACGGGCCAGGAAGGGAAGACGACAACAGATGGCATAATCGCACTGGTCAGTTAGGAAACCAGGGTTACGGAAGTCAAGGTTACGCTATTCAAGGTTATGGAAACCAAAGACACGGAAACCAGAACGTCAGGGAGCAGGGTCAATCGAGACAAGGAATCTGGGATAGGAGGAATAACGAACGGCAAAGCGACCGTAATTGGAGAGAGCGAAACCAAGGACAACAGTGGAACCAGGAGATTGAAACTAGACCCGCAAATCCTAATGCACGTCAGAGGAGGGGGAGCTTAACAAGGGATTGACGCCAGACTAGTGCGAACACAGGCCGCCGGAATTTCGCACGTAATCTCGGACCTGGCCAACTACGGATGATACATTACGAAGATTTATCAGAAATCCTGCTCGAGGAACATAAAGCAACTCCTCGACAAGATCGGTAGCCTCTTATCACAGTAGCAATAGCGGAAAAGAGTATGAATGCGATAATAGATAGTGAAAGTTACATAACAGCAATATCTGAGGCAGCATACAAGATGTGCTCTCAGGAGATGGACTGGCCTGTCCTATCGGTTAAGAAAACCAAAATAAAAGGGGCATTAGCGGGTAAATGTACGGAGGTCACCCAACTAACAAGACTGGAATTCTCCTGCCAAGGACACAAAATAGAGTCTAACTTCTGGATCGTGCCAAATCTGGCGATCGACATGATAATAGGAACGGACTTCCTAAATGAACATGAAGCGATAGTTGATCTAGGACGAGGTGAAGTGGTTTTGAGGAAAGGGAATCCCGTCCACATTAAGTTCGACGACCAGCTGATCCCAGCTCAACTACCGTCTAACTGTGTACGGATAAACTATGCGTGTCTGAAAGACAGAAAGGAAGAACAAGTCGACGTTGCGGGTAGGGGAGAGGACACGGATGGGAATGAAGTCGGAATAATGGGAGAAATAAAGGAGAAAATAGGAGAAAAAGTGGAAGCAATAAAGAATATAAGGTGCGACCACCGCAAAGAACTTCATAAATTACTAGTAGAACATGCGGAAGTCTTCCTTCCTAAGACAGGATCAATAAAGAACTTCCAATATGAATTTCGTGTACGTCCGCACAACCAGTTTCGTGTGCCACCCTATCCAATCCCCTTGGCATATCGACAGAAAGTAGCAGCTGAAATTGCGCGAATGCTGAGTGAAGGAATAATAGAACCTACGGCTTCAGCCTATAATAACCCGTTAAGAGTAGTCGAGAAGGCAGATGGTAGTATTCGTTTAGTCTTGGACTCGCGACAAATTAATACCATAATAGAACCCGAAACAGACAGACCGGAACGATTGGAGGAACTCTTACAAAATTTCCATGGAATATCAATCTTCTCATCAGTTGATCTAAATTCGAGTTTCTGGCAGATCGAGCTCCATCCAAATTGCAGACAGTACACAGCCTTTTTAGCATTTGGAAGATGTTACCGGTTTCGTCGTCTCCCATTTGGTTTGAACATTTCGTCTGCCGCACTCATTCGGGGACTGGACGGCATACTAAGCGATAATTTGAAACGTCATGTCACCAGCTATGTGGACGATTTGCTGATCGCGGAGAAATCTTGGGGAGAGCACAATGCGGTCCTCGGTGAACTCCTTGCGACATTCAAGGAATACGGAGTGACTATCAATATCGAAAAATCGAATTTTGGGACGTCCTCTGTCAAATTTCTAGGACATATCATCACGGGTGAGGGCATTGCGCCAAATCCCGAAAAGATCGAAGCGATTGAAAAGTTTCCCATTCCTACGACAAAGAAGCAGTTAAGGGGGTTCTTGGGGATCATAAATTTTTACAACCGCTTTATACATGTCAAAACTCAGAGCAGTCCTAGGTTGCATCAACTTACAGGAAAGAAGATTCCTTGGGAATGGGATGAGGCGGCCGAATCCGAATGGAAAGCATTAAAATTCGCATTAATACAAGCACCCATCCTATCACACCCTAACGTAGCAGAAGAGCTTTGCATAGTAACGGACAGTTCATACTCAGGTCTGGGTGTCATGGTGTTCCAAGACTATGTACATGAAGGAAACAGGGTGTGGAAGACAATTGCGTTTGGTAGCAGAGTACTAGCCAAGAGTGAGAGGAATTACTCAGTAACCGAGTTAGAGGCGCTGGCTATTGTATGGGCGTTTGAAAAATTCAGATACCTTCTGTTTGGTCGCAAGACGAGGGTCTACACAGACCACAAGGCACTCGAGTTCTTGATGACTGCAAAGCTTAATCACAGGCGGCTCATTAGGTGGGCATCATATCTGCAGCAGTACAACTTTTGGATAGAATATATCCCCGGCAGTCAGAACATTATTGCAGAAGCCTTATCACGGTCACCGATCGGATTTGAGCACAACATGGAAGAAGATCTTGAGGAAAATCACTATTGCCTTTTCTATATGCAGAAAGTAGCCTTTGAAAATTTTATTACCTGTAGTATGCATGACATCAAGAAGGAGCAAGACAAGGACCCTGCCCTAGTGTTATTGAAACAGAAATGGATAGACAGAAGACACGCCACCATCAGGCAGTTCTACCTCTTGCGGAAAGGCATAATTTTCCACCGAAATTATGCCAATGACACTGAATGGGGGGTATGCATCCCTGAACACCTAATAAACAAGGTTATATGGCATACTCACCTCAGCTATGGACACTTCGGACCACGCAAGTGCAATCTCAAGCTAAGGACCATGTGTTACTTTCGAAACATGGAGCGTCGAATTCGGAGGGTACTGTCGGTGTGTAAAGACTGCCAAAAGGCTAAGCACACCACTGTGAGCATGCAGGCACCATTATACCCAATCGTACCGACCAAATTAAGACAATTAGCAGCAACAGATTTGATGGGACCTTTGCCAAGAACAAGAAGAGGATATACTTACGTATTAGTGTTTGTTGAACTAACGTCCAAATACGTTACCTTTACGCCACTGAAGAGGGCGACAGGACGAACCGTATCACGAGCCCTAATCCGGGATTTCCTACCACAGGTTGGTCATGTGAGTAGAATTATTTCTGATAACGGGCCACAGTTTAAGTCAAAAACATGGAAGGAGACGTTGCGTCGATGTAAAATTGATCCCATCTTTATATCTTCACACCATCCGAGCTCGAATGCTGCAGAACGGGTTATTAAAGAACTCGGAAACTTGTGCCGGTTGTACTGTAACAAACAGCACACGACATGGGACGTTTTCCTTAAAGACTTCCAGGAGGTGATCAATGAGGCACCCCATGGGATAACAAAATTGGCACCCATTACAGTACTGAAAAACCGGATTCCTAAGGACTTGATAACCAAGGTCGTAAACTTCCCACCAAGATCGCGAACGCAGCACCAAGCCACAGTGGATTTGGCTCTCAAGAGGATACGGGCTGCAGCAGAGGTCAGGAAGAGACGTGCCGACAGGGGAGCTCGTCTACGACACTTCCAAATTGGACAAAAGGTGCTCGTTAAGTCTTTCCGACTTTCGAACAAACAAAAAATGAAATTCCAAAAATTCTATTCTGTTTACAACGGCCCGTACCGTATAAGGAGAGCAGCTCACCAAATGCTTATGAATTGGAGACGCTGAAAGGAAAGAAGTCCATAGGACTCCACCACATCTCTCACATAAAGGAGTTCGTGGAATAGTAGTAGTGTAAGTGGTGTACATAGTAGAATGGGCAAATACATGAACCTTGCTATAGTAGTAGTGTAAGTGGTGTACATAGTAGAATAGGCAAAGATATGAACTTTTCTTCGGGGAACAATACTCGTCGCATTAATAGATTAAGATTGTTAATTAAAGTAATAACACGCTGCGTTTTTTCGCATAAGAATGTACTGCTGTTAATTTTTTTGTCTGTGTTCGGGATCTCCTCTGTCGTTGCGATAAAAGGCACTACCTTTCCATGAGAAATGTTTTTGTCCTTTCCTATCTGGTGTCCATGTTAAGGGATAAAGATGAGTGACGAGACGTCTCACAAACGGGCGCATACAAGAACGTGCTCTTAGAAGCGTTCTGAGAAGTCGTGATACGCTCCATAGCGGCCACTGCCAGTTCGTGAGACGTTCATACCAATGCTTGCAGGCACGCGTCAGTGCACTGCAAGATTGTGGTATATTGCGTGATTTCGAGGATGAATATTGGCAGTATAGTTTTTACAGTGATGCGCCAACATCGTTGTCTTGCAAGTCGGGGTGAACCTGTGAGTGCTTGACTCCAATGGTGCCCTAGGGCCTAGACGGTAGAAATGCGGGCATAAAGCCTACCATGCCAATGTGCTGGTTGGGGATTTAGCATGCTGCTTGCGACTGTCACAGATGAATAACCAGTGACTCACACTAGGATATTCGTGACATACTGTGTAGCTGGCGTGTGGTGGGCGACTGAATCCTCAACAGGAACCAGACTTGGCTGGGTCAAATTACATTGCCTCAGCAAAGGTGCGCTTTCATTGCTAAGACTGCATCACATACAAAATTAAGTTCAACTATAAATTTATTGTCTTGTATAGCCATGGCTAACCCAGTCTCCGGAGTTTCAGTGAGGCGTAATGAAAACTTGGAGGTCATGTCGTACGGCGCGCACATCACTGTCGTCAATAGCGGCGAGCAGTGGGACATCTCAACGTAACAGGAATTATGTAAGAGTATTGTATAAGGTAAACAAAAAATAAATAAATAAATAAAATAAATAAATAAATAAATAAAAGGGAAAGTACGTTATACTAGGATAAGTTAAACTGTAGGATTTAACAATAACAAGATTAATATTGTGGGGGTTTTCTACCACAAGTGTGGCGCGCGCCTGTTGGGATGCTATTTTTCAGGTCATCAAACCACAGACCCGAGATGGAGGGAAGACTGGCGAGCGAAAGTAGCATAGTTGCATGTTCTTTATAGCTCAGTGAAACTTAGACCTGCGTAACAACATAATTTAATTAAAAGGCATTGAATGTAGATCGTTGGCAAATGGTAGTTAATTCTTGAGCATGTCTACTGTCGATCTATATAATTAATAGTAATATTAGTGCGGGCCCGCACATTTAGTTCTTCATCCAATATAGCGTCACACACCATGTACAATAGTGAGATTGGTCTCTACACAAATATCAAGATAAATTATTTCCATTTTTTGTTATGATAGCTACAGATAAATAACTATAAAATTAAAATTACAGTGTCTGAAATGACAGACCATCAATGTATCGTTATGTAAATTTATTATAAAATAGAAGGTCATGGGGAAAAGTTAGGCATAGGTTTTTTGTAAGAATTGTGCAGATGACGGGGATCGTGGCAATCCAGAGGCCAGCCGGAGGTCATCGGCTACCTACAGGAGGAGAGCGTCGGCGCGCTACCTGACGTGAGGGGCGCGAGGGTGTCCGGTCCTACAAGCTGACAGTCACCGGGCCGTGTACCTGAGGGATTAGGCGGGATCCTCGCCGGGCCACAAGCGAAAGTGAGGCTGGCCGTTGACACTGACACGCGACCCACGCGCGACAGCCCGCTAGCTCTCCGGTCGCGGCGGCCGTTTGGAGGGATTCCCTGCGGCAGGCCACGTTGTCGTGAGTACACAAAGAAGATCACATATCGTGTCAGAACCTGCGCCTCATGTGCCTCAGGACAGAAAGGGACGCTATATACTCACCTGTTTGGGTTTTTACAACTCACTAGCATTGGCAGATCTGCATACACAAAGCAGTATCGTGCCACACTAACAAATGTATGGTCTCATTTCTAACTTCTCCTCTCTGTTAGAGAGCAGTTTTAGCAATCGTCGCTCCTAGTTCGATCCTGTATGGATGACCTCACACACTTCTGGAGTCACTCCACGTGCCATCATCCCTCATCGAACTGCAATATTGGGAAACGTAAAGTACTGTCCAGCGAGAGAAGAGACCTAGACTAGTGATGTATCCCAACACGTAGACCTCAGAGACAATTAATCGACATGAGGAGAGCCTATCACTGTGTCTTCCTACTGTACTGCCGTGATCATATGCGTGGGTCTGACTACAATCTCAACAGCGTACTGCAGACGCTCCAGCACTCCCTATTGCTGTTGCAACAACGTAGCAACAACACCCGACGTTTAGCCCTATGTGATGTCAGTACTGTGGCCCCATCCCAAAAGCCCCCCTCCAATGCTCAAGACATGGAACCACGTGCATCAATGCATATGACTCAACATGCCAACCCCCTCAGAGAAACTAATGAATTTGTGAAGTGCTTCGAACTTTTCTAACAATGTGATTTAGTGCCTCATTCTCAGCACAGTCGTGAACAGTGTGCAATGTGCACGCACAACTTAAGGTCCCATGAACCTTGTTTTTTTAAATTTCTTTCTCTAGTGTTGTTTTTGTAATGTATGTGATACCTTGTATGGGTTTGTTTTACACTGTAATTCTTATTACCAATTACTGTATTGTTCTCCCACCATGTTTTTTTTGTATCTTGTATTTATTGTTGAGTGTATGGAAACAGTGTGCCTGAAGTCCCCATAAACTGAAGCAGATACCACCACTGTCATTGTGAATGGACCATCAGTTCAGGGAACATTTTGTAAAGGTTATTCTTGCTGCAGGGAGACAGAATGAATCGGAGGTTGTAATTAGATTCTGAAAGCTCACAAAGAGATTGTTAACTTAAATAGTATCATGTGTGAGTGAGTTCAGGTTAGTTTAATGATTAAAATTGTTGTAACATCTTGGGCATTTAATTGCGGAGCACTCCAACTCTGATTGTAAAGAATAAATTGCTCCATATTTGGCTCACATACCCGGGCCATATTTAGAGAGTGAATGTCTGTGTGAATCGGTGTTTGGAAGGGGCTCCCTGGGTATGGATGTGTGATGTGAGTGTTAGTGTTCCATATTAAGAAGGTGAAGTTGGCTACATCATAAATAATCCTCCCTCTATGAGCTGCATTTTTCAGTTGCAGTTATTTTCTTTATAGAGTGCGGCATGTGCAGCCAGTTTGCGAGATTGTTCTTGGGCGATTGACTCACTACCTTGCTCCTAAGTGAGCCAACCGCTCACCAATTACAATCTAAAATGGCGTAGGGGCTATGAGAGGTGGCATGAGCCCCCTCTCATATTTCTATCTTACGATTCTCCTCTCTAATTGCATGCGGTGGAAAGTTGCTATTCCTTCACATGCGGACTTCCCACGCAGCGTCTCTCATCACCTGGGTGGTCCAGTGACAGGCGGGCTCTGCTGATCTGGAAAGCTTTAAGCCGACGGATGTGAGGAAGTCGAGTGAATGCTTTGCAGACACCGACATTGTCAAGAGGCTCGCCCGCAGAGCCTGAAGTAGCGGCTGGGCTAGAGGTTCCGTTACTTCGCAGAAACTTAGCGAAAACACTTTCTGGCGGGCTACCAGCGAGGTGTGGGAATGACTTGGGTACCCAGGCAGCTGTGGCGGGAAAATTCCCGCACTTTCTGCAAAATAGTAACTGTAATTGGCTTGCTCAGGGCATAGCTCCGTGACGTAGCAAGATCGGCGCAGAAATTGGCGCCAAGAATCTCCATTGGTGGAATGGTAGCGTTCCGGCAATGGAGTGGAATTTTCCGCCGGTTTTCGAGTTGCTGATTGGAACGTTTAACCACGGCCACTGTCGTGGGGGCGGGAATGTTCTGTGTTCGGTTTTTGTACGGGTGCTCTTGGAGGTAGTCGTCTCTCGCCTCTCGATCGAGGACGTCGAAGCAACCAGCCAACAGCTCCGGTACGCCAGATCGTGTCCTGGCAGTCAAGAAGACAGTTTGGTAATGTATGTCCGCAGCACCGGCAGATAGGGATTTTCCTAGGTAATAATCAGAGCTCAGCAGAGCGCGCCTGTTCGTCTTTTTTCTAACCTTGTTCTGTCATGGGTAGCAGCAATTAATGTTGGGTTGGCTATGTGTTTTCTCTAAGATTTGAGTTGGAAGGAATTGGCTGCACATACCACTTCGTCATAATCCTCGCAATCTAGTTTAGGGACAACTTCACCTTCACAGCGTTTGTTTGAGTATCCCATTTGAGCCAATTTGATGTATTGTAAATGTTCATGTGTCTTTGTTTATTATTTTGTGTTTAGTCTTAATAAATCATATTGTTATTTTGGACCGAACTGTCATTCTGTTAATCGGTAGAGCAACCCCATCATTCCTCACTATGTTAATGAAACCTTCGTTTATTTAGCTTATTTATCAAATTAAATTATTGCAGGTGCCAAACTCTCTTCTACTCCACTCGCAGGGTTGATTAGAGTCAGTTCGCGTATTTTTTTATCCTTGTGCAACAGAAAAAGTTGGAGTTAGAATAGGGGGGCTTAGAGCATCATGTACATATGTAAATTCTAGAAGAATTGAGTGTTAAAAACACTGCTAGCCCCGGCACCTCGCACGTTGTTCTTGATCTTCCATTCTTGCTGCTCCCTCTCGGTCGTAGTACATAACTAGCTGACAAACCTGGAACTGCCCGGATGTTCATTCTCCGAGTTTTATATTGGAAGCGAAAACAAAAAAGTGAATATCGAAAAAAAAAACGCGATGTCAGAAATTCTCTCGGGTCTTGAGCATAGATTTCACCTTATAATATATCCCAGACCCCCCTAGGGCGTCAAATGTGGTTAACGTGGAAGCGAATTAATAATGCCTTCATTTACCAACCAGTGACCAGGGAAGACGTGGGTGACCAATTTCCTAGCCATTGGCGAGTAATGAACCGTCCACTCATTGTGCTAGTACCATTTACTTCTATGTATGAGGGGCTTTCAATAAGTAATGCAACACTTTATTTTTTTGGAAGCAGCTTTGATTTTATTCAGGGTTCCAATATATCATATTTTACACTCTTTTGGTTACAAAATCCTATTTTTCAATTTAATTTTCGTTCAGCCTTCCGCCACCTTGCGGGATGGACCTTTATGACCGTATTGTACCACTCTACTGGTCGATATCGGAGCAAATGTCGTGCTGCATCAGTAACCTCGTCATCATACCCATACTACTGCCTGTGAAGTGCATCCATCACTGCGCCAAATAGATGGAGCGTGATAGGTTCTGCATCTAGGGTGGATGAGGAGGACCAGTCCAATAATGTTTTGTGAGCTCCTGTCGGGTGTGCCGACTTCTATGAGTTCTTGTGTAGTCATGGGGAGCAGAAGCTCGTTTTAACTTTTGTGGTGACGAATACGCTGTAGTCGTTTCTTCACTTTCCTCTGGGCGGCGGAATACAATACCGATCGGATCGCTGCACCATGAGAGGGAACATGAAACAGAATAATCCCATCAGATTCCCAAAAAACCGTCGTCATGACTTTACTGGCTCACGGTGCGGCTTTGAACTTTTCTTCGGAGGAGAG
This sequence comes from Schistocerca cancellata, assembly GCF_023864275.1. Taxonomy (NCBI): domain Eukaryota; kingdom Metazoa; phylum Arthropoda; class Insecta; order Orthoptera; family Acrididae; genus Schistocerca; species Schistocerca cancellata. Next base: position 311,922,678 of record NC_064630.1, on the reverse strand, counting down.
GTGGGGTGTTGCCACTCCGTGGATTGCCGTTTCGTTTCCGGCTCGAAGTGATGGACACCTATGACGATTTTCGACAAAAAATTGTCACGCTCAGCATTGTAACCATCAAGCAGGACGGTCCTTTGTTACTCTTTATGGTTTTCTCTTAGGCGGCCTGGGACCCGTGTTTGATGGACGAGTGTGGGAGCACTACGAAAAATTACGTCCAATTGAGTAGCAAGGTGTTTCATTGTGATCCGTCGGTCAGGTCGAATGAGATTGTCGGCATGTTTCAACATTGCATGAGTGCGGTCGGTTGGCATGCAGGAGATCGGACAAGTTTGCTGGAGCTTGTTGCCATGATGACAGACTTCCAAGGAAACATTGTGTTTCTGTTAACTACCAAATCTCCGTAGACACTCAGCCAGAACCTATGGATATTTGTGACACTCTGGTTTTCCGCCAAAAGAAACTCAATGACAGCTGTCTGTTAGGATAGCAACCCCGTTACAGATGTCAGTCTGAAGACTACGTATAGGTCTGCAGCCAGTCGGAACTTCATGTTGCTGTACGGCCTGAAGTGGGAATATTCTTCGACGTTCCACAACAAATTCTGCATTCTTTAAACTGAAATTGTGTTGCATTACATTTGAACATCCCTAATCTTTTAGGTGGTATTTCCTCTAGGAGGTTCAAATGGCTCTGAGTACTATGCGACTTAACTTCTGAGGTTATCAGTCGTCTACAACTTAGAACTAATTAAACCTAACTAACCTAAGGACATCACACACATTCATGCCCGAGGCAGGATTCGAACCTGCGACCGTAGCGGTCGCTCGGCTCCAGACTGCAGCGCCTAGAACCGCACGGCCACTCCGGCCGGCCCTCTAGGAGGGAAGGTATTAAATTTTACCTTTACTTCAATGACGTAAGGATCAATCACGTTGTCTCCAATCACCCCAGACTGCACTACCTTTGATATTCGACCCGACTCGGCCCGTCAAGATTCTCTGGGGTCTAATAATGCATATTTCTGACGATCAAATTTCCAAGATTTCTAAAAATAGTCTCATTGCTAAAGAGAGTTCTTTGAGGAATGAAACTATAGTACTTATGCATCAGAATCAGCGAAATAATTACATGTATATTCTGCAATCCTACTGGTTATTCTGCCGGTGATGTGTGTCATGACTGTGATGGACGTTATTTGCGCGAAAATTGGGAACAACGAGCTATTCTAGAGATACTCGTAATTTCTAGAGGCATTCGGAATTTTTCTGGAGCCAATATCTGAATACGATTACCCAATATCGCCATAACATGTATTTCGCACTCTCCGTTCGTTACAGGGTTGCTCCATACTTTCTGCGTAGTATTTCAGTGTCCTTCCAATAACAACATTTTGCACATTCGTTGAATTATCATTTTTTGTTTGTCTGACAGGGTACCATCGTTCGTACGGCTGAATTTTTCGCTTTATTTCTGCATTGTCCATAAACAAATAGCACCTCTAGTTTCTCGCCGGCCGGAGTGGCCGTGCGGTTCTAGGCGCTACAGTCTGGAACCAAGCGACCGCCACGGTCGCAGCTTCGAATCCTGCCTCGGGCATGGACGTGTGTGATGTCCTTAGGTTAGTTAGGTTTAATTAGTTCTAAGTTCTAGGCGACTGATGACCTCAGAAGTTAAGTCGCATAGTGCTCAGAGCCATTTGAACCATTTTGAACCTCTAGTTTCTCATGCTTTGTGAAAGATTTTTTTTCAATCTCACGAGCAATCATGACACGTGATCGAAACTAACAGAATGAAGATAAATTTTCTCTGTGCCAATTTGTACCGTAGTCGCAACAATGAAATACACATTTTTCCCTTATTGACATTTCCGTACTTGGGTACGAAATCGCAAAGTTTTGCACAAGACAATAATCCGTTTCATGTTCAAATTACACAAATCCTAAGTTCTAAATATTGTACTTAGTCCAGAATTACTAGAGTAATTTGATGAATTTAACTCCGTTGAATAGTATTTTCTAAACCTACGTTACCAACTGAATGAATTTGAAAAAGGGATCAATTTGTGGCCTTCCGAGTGGCGGGATCGTCTTGAGTTAATAGGAAACCTCTAAAAAGTTCCACCACTTTTTTTCCGGCAGAGCAATTAACAAAGAAAGTCTTCAGTCCTTTTCCTTCGATTATGACTTCCCTAAATCAGTGAAGTTATCTTTGAGAAGCGGACACGGACACGCAGTGAGGCGCCCGCCAGGCTTGTCGGACTGTAAAGGGCAGCAGAAGCACACCGTAGAGCTACCACAGCACAGATACGAGGGCTTGTGAGTCCACATGGGTCAACACAAAATTTTCGAACCAGTTACGTACGAACAATGGGACTGCGGGCACTCACACCTCTAGCTCGTCTCCCACTCAGGCCGCAGCACCGACGTGCACTGTTCGACTGGAGCTGAGTGAGGATCTCTTGGAAGATAGATGGCGCACCGTGGTCTTCAGCATGAAAGCAGATCCTGCCTGCACGCAGGTGATGGTCGTTTGCGCTGTCTCGTAGAGTGCATTCGTCCAAAACACACGGCTCCACACCAGACTTTACGGCGGTGCGATCAGCTACAGCTTTCGTTTGGTGTTTCTTGAGGGTACGTGCAGAATGTCGTTGGACGCGTTCTTTTTCCGTTCTTGCCTCAGGAATATGATGTGTTGTGCAAACGGGATAATACTCACACAGTGCCCGTGAGACTGAATGTGCTCTGTAAGACGTTTAGCAACTTGCCTTGCGAGCATACTCTCCAGACTTGTCCACGATCTAGCACGTGTGCAGTTTGATGGGACAAGACGTGACTAATGTGGTTCGACAACGAATAACCCTTGCATAACTACGGGAACAGGCCTGGAAGGCTTATCATAAGGTAGAGAGCCTGTATAGGGAGAGAGTGGCCAACCGGACGATACGGCGGCCATTTTTCTGCCAAATTGCGGGCGGGACTTTTGAATGGCCAGTAGTGGAGTAGTGGAGTACACACTCACCGAATCAAAAGCACAAGACAATATGGCGAAATCATTCGTTAAGTGCCTTTCTTTACAGCTATAATATACTCATAGTAGCCTACTACGTACAGCACAGGAAAATTTGATACAATGGCTGTAAAAATTATTCGTTACTTACATTTATCTCCTTTAAAGTTTGTTTACTAGAGATATTGCAAAGAAAGAAACGTAAATACAAAAAAAATATAGTGTATAGCATTTGTTTTGTATCGGAAGTGCATAACGCTAAAGATTTGACGTACCTGTATTATGTCAGATGACTGAAAGTCGTAAGCAGTTGTTTACTTGTGACATGCAAAAAGTGTAAGACGTATTAGCACTTCTTGTCACGTCTTCAAACTTTTTGCATGTCACAAGTAAATAACTGCTTACGACTTTCTTTCATATACTGAATACCTCTCGTAGATAACAAACGAAAAAGATTACAAAAATCAGGTAATGTTAAATGTAGGCTACTGCAATAACAACCAAATATAACAAGAAAACTACTGTATCCCTTCTGCCCCACAGTAAGTAGGCCTATTAAAAACTGTCTTCAAGAGTACCTACAATTATTTACTACGAATAATGTTTCAGCAACTACGACAACTGCGGAAAACGTGCTTACAACTTACCTGCGTCACCAATTAGGCAGTAATACTGAAATGAAGTTTGATGCTTTAAAGTCGAATGAGCATGGCACAACAATTACAGGAACTTTCCGTTCCCAGCAAGGACTGTCAGATATTGGCTTCAGGAAATCTTGTGATGCCACCAGTATGCACGAACTGTTAACGAAATAAGAGCTTAAAAATGCAGTAAATTGTAATAGGCCTACCTGTTTTGCATGACTAAAAATATTTTAAAGAACTGCCCACTCCTTTCGTTTTTCTTCATTGCGTGGAAATGCTAACGTGCGAAATCCACCTTCGTCTTTATTGGAACCACTAAATGCAGCACAACCTGGCATCGTTTATGAACGTCTGCAGAACGAATTACAGATGTCAAGAACAATACTGTACAATTACTAACGTGTTTACTTTAAACATGTAGGCCTACCGACCTCATCACAAAACGCTTCATTATTTCAACTCTTATTTAAGATCGCAAACGCTAATTACGTACTAAAATAATATACAACTAAATCGAACATGCATGCACAACGCATAACAAGTCTCTCAATAATTCAAATACCTTTTAATCGTTTTCAAAATCCTCTGAACTTCAATTCAACTCAAAAACACGGCGAACATGGGAAGCGCAACAGACGTTTGGCAGAAAAATTGCGCCAAAGCTAATTAACCAATCACGGGCAACTTCACCTATGGCCACTCTCTCTATAGAGGCTCTCTAGCATAAGGTACTCCAGGACGCCATCTGTAAGATTGTAAGTAGGCTGTTTAGGTTCTTATATTGGTAACGCCGCCTCCACGTAGCGCTCTCTGTATGAAAATCACTGGTTGTGCTGTGTGCAGTCTGTGGTTAGTTTGCATTGTTGTCTGCCATTGTAGTGTTGGGCAGCTGGATGTGAACAGCGCGTAGCGTTGCGCAGTTGGAGGTGAGCCGCCAGCAGTGGTGGATGTGGGGAGAGAAATGGCGGAGATTTGAAATTTGTAAGACTGGATGGCATACATATTATGATTATTAAGGTAAATACATTGTTTATTCTCTATTAAAATCTTTCATTTGCTAACTATGCCTATCAGTAGTTAGTGACTTCCGTAGTTGGAATCTTTTATTTAGCTGGCAGTAGTGGCGCTCGCTGTATTGCAGTAGTTTGAGTAACGAAGATTTTTGTGAGGTAAGTGATTTGTGAAAGGTATAGGTTAATGTTAGTCAGGGCCATTCTTTTGTAGGGATTTTTGAAAGTCAGATTGCGTTGCGCTAAGAATATTGTGTGTCAGTTTAAGCTCAGTCCTGTATAATTTTTCAAAGCGGACGTTTCAAGATTCACTAGTTTCCAGAGTCAGCGGCTGCAGTGCCCGCCACAGAGGCGACACAACGTACTAATGTGGGTCTTTCAGCATGGGTAGATATCTAATACCACAGAACCATTTCTGCTATTGATCTGTAAACGTAATCATTTCATATATTCCATATGCACAGTTACAATAAATCTTGACTTAATCGGAAACCTCTAAATGGTTCTGCCAATTTTTTCCGGCAGTGCGGTTTTCAAAGAAAACACTTCCCTAAATCAATGAAGTTATCGTTGAGAAGCGGATATGGCCACTGGGTTTAGTAATAACAATGCCAGTAGATTCAATGTGTATACACAAATTTCAATCCATCAACTACTTTCACTCTTCCACCTTCAACTATGGGTTGAAATACCTAATATCTTGTGTTTGGCGTTCTGTATAACATTTGAAGGTTTACAGAAATGACTTAGCCTGAAAGCATCTACCTTTTCTTTGAAAGGTTTATGGAAATTCGTCTTATAATTTTCTGGCTAGAGAATGTAGACAGAGCACAAATTCGACAAACTCGGAAAGAGGAATGGTGGACGAAAACACCGGTTTTTTCGGACGAACCATCCAGGAAATTTCTCTATAGTAAGTGATATGTACTGGCAGCCTTCGAATGCGAGTTCTGTGTCTCAATAACTATATCGGTGAGCTTTTTCAATTACACTTAAAAGCAATATTTACGCGATGTACCTAATACACTGCTGCTAGTATGTGTCCAACAGTGGGTGATATTAATGTATTAGGGTGGTGAATAAGTTCGTAGAGTTTTTCCTAAAAGTTAATAAATACAACAGGCACACATAACAGAGACTTCAGTCATCAGTAATATACTCTTCTTCACTATTTACTGCAGTCCGTGAACGCTGCGGTAACTTTTCGATTCAGCGACTGTACAAATGAAGTGATATTTCTTTCAGTTCCCAGTCATAATCCTCACATATATATGGAAATGGGGGGCAGCACCAGTATTATGATTGAAAACTTGGTCATGGAGACTGAAAGGCTGAGAAAGGATGCTCTGCATACTAATCGCACCACACGAACTTGCAGGGATGTATTATTTATGGAAGGTCTGTGTGTGTGTGTGTGTGTGTGAGAGAGAGAGAGAGAGACAGAGAGAGAGAGAGTAACTTGACGCTAAGTCTACCAAGTTACAAACTACACACACTATCAATAATAAACAACACAGATCCGCCGCAACCACAAAACCGGTCTCCAGGGCCCTCTATTGCTCTCTGTCTTAGAGGCAGCATGTGAAAAGTTGATGGATTACCTTAGAGCGCACGCCAACAGGAACAGATTTTCTGTTTCGACTGCTTTGAAGACAATATATATCTCAGCTGAACATAGAAAAACAACTGAGCGTCTATTTCTAATATTACACCCTCCTTCTAAACACTGTCCTGCAAGTCAAGCCCAAGGGACTCACTATTTTTCACTAAAATTGTGTTCAATTTAGTACTAAAAAGTTAATTACTAAAGGCATTGGGAAGCACTGATAAAGCCGTATTCATAAATGCAGTGTATCAGTGTAGAACTTAATTTTAATTCTTTGCTACGTTACAACGCATTTTTCTTTGCTTCCATTAATTAATAAGTTTTTGAAGTCGTATTGTTTTCTTTTCAATAAGCCAGAAACCTCCACATTTAGTGTTATCACGCCCAGTACCGTGTGTGTGGGTGTGTGTGTGTGTGGGGGGGGGGGGTCGTGCACCACAGGTTGTTATCACTGATGTAGATGGTCAGTCATTGTCCTAGTTTCTTAGATGTAAAACAAAATGTTATTCATACGCTAATTGGTCTTATACGTAATTTTTATTCTGAGGTGTATCACCGTGCTATGGTATACCGACATTTTTCTTGAATTTAACAACATTTGTAGTCTGTGTATGTAGCTGTCTGAATCTTCGTAGAGACTTTATCTTCATCATTATCCAATGCTCTTGGCTATTGCCTATTTGAGAACTTAAGCGTCTGATAAACTTAATGTATGTTCTACGTAAAAGTGATCTACTTTTGTAGTTGTTGAGGAGTTAGCACTGAGACAGTTTCGTAACATCGCTTCTCTTAGATGGGAAAGCGCGAAAATCAGTTTAATACTCTTACTTTTTGATCTTAATGCTAGAAACGGAGAGTGCGAGGGGTGGCGGACGAGATCGGATAATTCTTGTCAGCCTCTGCGGACGTTGAAAGATGAGAAATCCAGACTTTGTACTTAGACCAAGCTGTTGGCAGCTAGTAAATTATTTGCTCTGCAACACTGGTAATACATTTGGATACAAGAAAATCGCTAGAGGGGAAACTGCATGTCAATCATAAAATAATAAAACCATTTGATTAGTGGTTTGAATAAAATTGCTTTATTACAACTGAGGACATTTATATTGGAAAAACTTTGTCCAGTACTACTGGCAATTTACATGGAATAGGGTATTTAAAGATTAAATAGAATACTGAACATATGTATTACAGCATACATCATTACTGAATACATGTTTGATTTAGCATCATATACACATCAACTGACAAATCGGAACAATTACCAGACAAAGCCAACGACTAGCCAGGAGGGGAAGAAAATTATTATTGCCTCTACTACTAATATTTCGGATCACCAAGGGCTGGTGTCCAGTACTGTCCTTAGTCCTCATGAAGCGAAATCATCTTTGACTAGCCGATGTTCAGAGAGAAAAACTTCTGTAGAACGTGAGTGATGTACACAGAATGGTTTTGATTCGGGAGAAAATTAGAGAAAATTCGGATTCTTCCTTTTGTAACTTTAGTCCTGGAGGATACAATGGCATAATTCTTGTGTATTAGGAGTTTAAATGCTGCCATTGTATTTTGCCTGCTGTTATAGGATAGTTTTTCAAAAACTGCTCCATAACCTTACCGACAATCTATTATTCAGATGGAGATATCGAATCCATTTAAATTATCAGTGATGCCTGAATGTATACACACAACTGAATTTCATACCAATGATTTAAGACGATTTCAGACGTAAGTAGTAATCTTTTGCTTAACTGTGCACAGTGGTGCGTCCTCTAGTTTTATTCTGTAAACTTGAGACAGACAGCTATGAGAGCAGATATGGGCTTCAAGACAGAGTGAGGCAGGTAGACAACAAAAATGATTTTCATGAAATCCGGGAGTCAGCTAGGTATGGGCCACATGGACTGAAATCAGAACACTGTTGTTTCGGCATATGCAATAACATCGGGTGTTGACAAATGGGCAGCACGACAGGTGGTAAATGCTCTTAGAAAAGATAAAAGACGGTTCAAATGGCTCTGAGGTCATCAGTCCCCTAGAACTTACAACTACTGAAACATAACTAACCTAAGGACATTACACACATCCATGCCTGAGGCAGGATTCGAATCTGCGACCTTAGCAGTTGCGCGGTTCCGGACTGAAGCGCCTTGAACCGCTCGGCCACCACAGCCGGTGCTATGGCAGGAGAAAAGCACAACATACTCAGTGTGGGAGACAGCTGTTTAGGGCCAAAGAAGGTCGCAGGCTTCCATACTTACGTTATGTAAGGAAACCCATGACTCGCTCATTCTAATTCTTTTAGTAGTAGGGATGAGACTTAGAAGTGCCGAATTGCAAACATTTCCACTTGGTAAAATATTAGGATGTATACATAGTGGAACTGAATTTGTTTCTACTGCTCCACTCTACGAGAGATACAGCAGTACTGGTTAAACACTACAGTTTCATTAGAAGAAGGGAAATAGTTGCGTTTCTTGTAAACTTTTCAGAGGTCAGAACTTGGAATGTATACTGCGACTGGCTATTGAGATTCTGGCGCTGGTGGAAATAGCCAGATTTTGTGGAGGGAGGAGAGAAATACATTTTACCTTGGGATGGCATACAGAGGATACTTCATCACATGGAGTCAGGGAGAGAACGGAGATATTTTCGCTTTAGAGCTGATAGCAGGTACTGGAGTTAGACTTTGAATTCTCACCTACTACTACTGCCATCCTCTGCACGTGAGCATAGTAGTTATCATGATCCGCCTTTTTACACTCTGTGATGAAGTGACCGTGAGGTTACTTGTATCAAATCAAAATTTCTTTCTTCTGAATTAGTTCATAGCAAGCTAGCTACACTCTGTGTGCACTTAGACGAGAGAACAGGTCCTTGTTGTATTTTTCTGTGGCTTTATTTTAGACTACCAATTTATAACGCCCATATAACAGTCCCCTGGATTACTCCCAAAACTATCTTTACATTTGTCGATGTTGTTCCATTACGAGTGACATATTGAGTTTTACCTACAAGGAGGTCCTGCATTCAGTCACAAATCTTGTCCGACAATCGGTGAGCTATCAGCTTCACTAAACGACAGTGCAGTACATAACTGAAAGCAATCCTGAAGTCAAGGAACACAGCATCCAGATGAGCACCTTTGTCAACAGCAATCTGAATCTCATGGATGGACCGAGGGAGCTTCGTTCTGCAAGAGCCCTATTGGCAGAATCCATATAGATTTTTACGAAGAAACATTCGTTCTCCACAAATGTCATGAAGCATGAGTATAATTCTACAACATGTTGAAGTCAGTGATACAGGCTCATAACTATCGTCTGACGGCCATTCTTCAAAATGTACATGAACTGCGGTTTTCTTTGTTTTTACACTCCTGGAAATTGAAATAAGAACACCGTGAATTCATTGTCCCAGGAAGGGGAAACTTTATTGACACATTCCTGGGGTCAGATACATCACATGATCACACTGACAGAACCACAGGCACATAGACACAGGCAACAGAGCATGCACAATGTCGGCACTAGTACAGTGTATATCCACCTTTCGCAGCAATGCAGGCTGCTATTCTCCCATGGAGACGATCGTAGAGATGCTGGATGTAGTCCTGTGGAACGGCTTGCCATGCCATTTCCACCTGGCGCCTCAGTTGGACCAGCGTTCGTGCTGGACGTGCAGACAGCGTGAGACGACGCTTCATCCAGTCCCAAACATGCTCAATGGGGGACAGATCCGGAGATCTTGCTGGCCAGGGTAGTTGACTTACACTTTCTAGAGCACGTTGGGTGGCACGGGATACATGCGGACGTGCATTGTCCTGTTGGAACAGCAAGTTCCCTTGCCGGTCTAGGAATGGTAGAACGATGGGTTCGATGACGGTTTTGGATGTACCGTGCACTATTCAGTGTCCCCTCGACGATCACCAGTGGTGTACGGCCAGTGTAGGAGATCGCTCCCCACACCATGATGCCGGGTGTTGGCCCTGTGTGCCTCGGTCGTATGCAGTCCTGATTGTGGCGCTCACCTGCACGGCGCCAAACACGCATACGACCATCATTGGAACCAAGGCAGAAGCGACTCTCATCGCTGAAGACGCCACGTCTCCATTCGTCCCTCCATTCACGCCTGTCGCGACACCACTGGAGGCGGGCTGCACGATGTTGGGGCGTGAGCGGAAGACGGCCTAACGGCGTGCGGGACCGTAGCCCAGCTTCATGGAGACGGTTGCGAATGGTCCTCGCCGATACCCCAGGAGCAACAGTGACCCTAATTTGCTGGGAAGTGGCGGTGCGGTCCCCTACGGCACTGCGTAGGATCCTACGGTCTTGGCGTGCATCCGTGCATCGCTGCGGTCCGGTCCCAGGTCGACGGGCACGTGCACCTTCCGCCGACCACTGGCGACAACATCGATGTACTGTGGAGACCTCACGCCCCACGTGTTGAGCAATTCGGCGGTACGTCCACCCGGCCTCCCGCATGCCCACTATACGCCCTCGCTCAAAGTCCGTCAACTGCACATACGGTTCACGTCCACGCTGTCGCGGCATGCTACCAGTGTTAAAGACTGCGATGGAGCTCCGTATGCCACGGCAAACTGGCTGACACTGACGGCGGCGGTGCACAAATGCTGCGCAGCTAGCGCCATTCGACGGCCAACACCGCGGTTCCTGGTGTGTCCGCTGTGCCGTGCGTGTGATCATTGCTTGTACAGCCCTCTCGCAGTGTCCGGAGCAAGTATGGTGGGTCTGACACACCGGTGTCAATGTGTTCTTTTTTCCATTTCCAGGAGTGTATTTATTTTTTGTTCAGTCAGTAGATACCGTTGGCTGTTCCAGTGACCAACAACAAACTACTTCTACAAGAGCAGCAAGTTCTTTCACATTTGTCTAACTTATCAAGTATCACATCAGATCCAGTTGCTTTTCCAATGTTGCGAATTCCTGTTTACTCTTTTATTCCATCTTCACTTAGTATTTGCCATTTCGATGTTCATGCAGTTGTTAAAAAGATAAATCAGTTGAAAGGTCTCTGTTGGATTCCTTTCATGTTTAATTTCTTAAATCTGTTGCCATTTATGGAATAAATTCCTCTTCTAAATGTACTGTGGCGTTTCTGACTATCTGGGAGGAGACTGAGCAGTGGAACGTGTTACTTTTACACATAAACAAGAACGATCTGTCACACTACTACACTTTAAAGCACAGTTTATATGTAATTCTTATATGTAATTCATGTCACACAGTCTCATACGGAACCTACATCCGCTTTCTTTTATATACTGTATATGATAAGATACTGTCATCCCCCTTCCCTTTTGTGTGAGAGGATGAATGAGCATATGCATTTCTAGTTGCATGCTTGAGGGTAGCAGACAAGGCTGTCTGCTAGAGAACAGTAGGACCAACGTCGGAACAGGTAGCTACGCTTCCTAAAAGCAAAGAGGTTTCTATCCTTAGTATGGTCCTGTCCGTCCGTTGTCATGTTGGTATAGGAAGCTGCCCCTCTGGCCACTTCCGTTGGTCTTTGTGAGCCACCCCTCAGGAAGCACGCTCGGGAGTAGGGCAGTGGCAGTGTGGCCGTGGCGAGCGTCTGAAGTGGTAAGATCTCCGGCTAAGCGCGTGTCTGTTAAGTCCGTAGGACAATGGATTTCTTAAGTTCAGCCTAACTGAAAATTTAATCACTTTTATTTCGGGTTTAGGTCTAAAATATCCGATGTTATCTTAAATTGCAGCGCAGTGTAATTATCGTGTGAAGTTCAGATTATTTTTCGGTAGTTGCTTTGTTACTACTTTGTGAGTAAAGTGGAACCACGTGTTGATCAGTAACTCTAACTAAGTTCATCAATCTTAAATCCGAATGTGCGTGAGATTATAACGTCTCGTCTTGAGAATATTTTTTTAATATAGCAACTTTATGCTTTTCTTTATGTTCAACCCACGTGGGGTGTACTTTGCGAGACCAGTACCACGTGCTTATATAACTGTTTGACCCATCAGGTTAATAGTAAGACGTTAGTAACCAGTTCAAGGTTTTTCTTTTGTCAATTGCTTTTCGATCTAATGTATTTTAATTATCAAAATTATTGTGGAGTTGTACGCTTTGTGGAAACCAAGTTGACCACGTGGAGCATGTGGTGTAATCATCAAAGTAGCCCTCAGCTATTCTTTTTGCGAAGACTTCACAAAGAGTTAATATGAATTTAGTATACCAGTGTGTGGTAATTACATGACGGACAGGATTGTGGTATGAACGTAATTTCTTTGGGTAAAAACTGAATCTTTTGGTTGTGGTTAATTTCTTCTTGCTTATGTTTCAATGTTCTTCGTGTGTATTTTATGAATGGAGTGTTGTATGCAGTTTTCCAAATCTTGGCTCCATATTTTATGTGTTCCGTAAGATTACAATCTCACATTCTTTTCAATCGTAAATAAGGCACCAGCTCAGTTATAACTCACGTATAATATGCTGAAATTTCAATGAACAATCTTAAAATAAATTTCCAAATATAAACTGATTTCTTTCTTTTTATTTAAATTCTCCTTTTTATATATATATTTTACCGGTTTTGTATGACTATTAAAAGATTAGCATTCATGTTAGTCTGCTTGGTAAACCTAGACTAAATATCTGATGAAACAGTTGCCCAGTAATCCACGGTTAACGTCCCCAGACAAATCACGGCTTTTAACCCACTTTCATTGTCTATTAGCACCGATTTCAGCATAGCAAATTAAAGTTGTAATATTGCACAGTTTACAGTCTTCTGCGGTGAGACAGTATCCGGAGGCTGAATGTAATACACCGGCCTGCTCTCTGTAATCTTCCGTATCAGAGCTATTATGGTTACTGAGCAGTTCAATAGATCATTCTGCGGTTACCCACTTTTATCTAAGGCCAAAACTTCTTAGGATTTTTATGACATATGTTGGCAAAATTTTACGGTGAAATTTACTGAATGCCTCTCACACGCTCTCCTTACACATTTTTGGCTTCATGAAACTTCTCTTTAACTATCAGTGTTCGATTATGCCAAAATCGGAGTTGAAGCTCTCTTTGCTATCTAACACAACTATACGACCACAGAGGGTCTTTTCCATCCCTCAAAACCTCAATAAATACTTGTACCCATTTGTGCTCCACATCTTCGTCCCCGAAGCCGTATATTTCATTTGACAACTAACAGTTTCTGCAGTTTATCTCCTGTCTGTCTGGCTAACCAAAATTATTTTGCGACCTATTTCTAAAATTCCTTGTAGTACTCGTATACATTAATACTTTCACTGTCATATGATTACTTATCCTATCCCCGATGTTGATAGTTCCTGGATAGTGGAAATCAATCCTAATGGAAAAATATAACTGATTCACAATACTTCACAAATGTTGTTCACCACTATAATCAAATTTATCGCCCAGCTCACAAGTATTGGGTACTACGGTTCATGAGAGCCAAGGACGAAGTGCCGCTCTGCAGACAGGAACCCACAGCAAGGCCGATATCTCCTTCCACTCTACTTTACCTGTTAAAGTCACTTTGCAGTAGTTGTGCATTTGAAACTGTAATTGACATGTTGAGATGACAGAGGGAAGACTGACTCTCTTTGCCAACATGTCTTGAATTTCGAAAGCAGTCTTAATATTAATTAGAACGTACAGAATATGAATGGAGGATTGTATTTTCTGGATGGCTGTAGTATATTATAGGCTCGCAAGATTGGCTAGACCTTTGACGCTCACTGCAAGCCATCAACAGTTTCTCCCAGTGCCGCTCTGTCAACGAACTCGGATTGGTCGCGTTGCAACTGCCCTTTGACAAAGGGCTATTTTACCTCTTGAGAGTCTTGAGACCCACTCCTGCATCCGACCTCACGTTATTTTTTAGCGCAACAACAGCACCTGACATTAAATTTCCTGTCTCCATAGCTACCTTTTCAGTTCCATTACACGGAGTCCCATAAGGAGGTAAACCTCCCAAGCTTGTCTCGATGCCATCAGAAATGCCGAGTCATAAGAGATGGTACCCGTGTTTCTTTCTATTGGGGCAGCACAGTGTGTCTGCTTTCCAAAGTTGGTATACAACAAAAAGATGCACCAGGCGACAGCGAAAACGTATTTCTTAAGGGGCTTGACGCCGCTTGTTTGACGGACAAATTCATGATATCCTAGTTTCTAGCATTCCTTGGTGTATCCAAGATGGGCAAAGAGTTGGATATCAACTGTCCGTCATCTCAGGTGACTCATTATAGAGGGTGTCCCAAAAATGTTGCAACGAGGTTCGAGGGGTTGTAGAGGTTGTCTCGAAGAACAAATAGAGGACAGGAATCCGTGTCCGGAAACGTCCTCCAACAAAACTTCAGATTGTCGAAGTCATTGTCGCTGGCGCCTTCCATTAGGCCACATGACTTTGTAGTTTGATGGGCCGTACAGGGGCCCTCTTCGCAATGTTGTTTGTTATTCAGTGATTGCGACTGATAGCCAAGATCGCTGGTGGTGAAGATGGAGCTAACTGCTGCGTAGACAGCGCCTGTCTCCTATGAATGCAATGATCTGTTGCCTCAGTGGATGACGGTTTCGGACACGAGTTTCCATGTGCAGTTTATTCATTTCCTGTACACCGGAAAACATTGGAGCTTTTAAAGGATTCTAGGTGAAAAATTAAACTGCGGATGTAAATTCGTGTCTAAAACCATCATCTACTACGGCAGTAGAGCATTTTTACGCAGCAGCTAGCCCCATCTTATCTACTGGTGATCGTGGCAAGCAGTCACGACCACTGAGTAACAAACAACACTCCGAGGTACTCCACCTACGGTCCATCAGCTTACAAAGTTACTTATGTTGCCGAAGGGATAGTCTAGTGGCAGGAGCTGGCGGTTATAGTTTCGATGCTCTGTAACGTCATTGGTTGACGTTTCTGGACACGGGTTCCTATCCTCGAGTCGTTCCTCAAGGTACCCTTTGCAACCCCTTGCGATCGGTCACAAAGTTTCTGGGATGCACTGTATAACTTATGATAACTTTCCAAAAACCATAGCCGGTCAGGGTGGCCGAGCGGTTCTAGGCGCTACAGTCTGGAACCGCGCGACCGCTACGGTCGCAGGTTCGAATCCTGCCTCGGGCATGGATGTGTGTGGTGTCCTTAGGTTAGTTAGGTTTAAGTAGTTCTAAGTTCTAGGGGACTGATGACCTCAGAATTTAAGTCCCATAGTGCTCAGAGCCATTTGAACCATTTGAACCAAAAATCATAGGACAATTCAGGAAATGATAATGGCATTACTAGTCATACTCTAGTTCTTTGAACTGACCATATCATTAAATTGCCAATTTTTATGAGTTCTTAACTAAACAAATACTGTACCGGTAATAAAAAATTTGAATTTCGTTGTTCTGTTCAGAATTCATTTCAAATCACTCCTTGCAACAGTTGTTTGCCCTTCATACTTACTTCACCATAATGTTGAAGGAAAAGTTGTTGTGGGTGGTGTATTTTCTATTAATTCTGTAGTGGGGCAACTGACTTGTTAGTTTCTGACGACGCAGCAAAGATCAAACATTATTCCCGCCGAGTGATTATCACACCCAGCGCACACGGGAGAACGCGATGAGCCACTAGCTACGTCACGAGCTGCTAGATGTGCAGCAGACGTCCGCTACGGTGGGCACGCCGCCACCACGCGTATTGCGGAAGACGGGGAACTGGTCGACTTGCCGAATGCCTACTGGAAGGAAGTGGGCTGGGTGGGGGTGGGCGGTGGGTTCGGTAGATGTAGGAAGAGAAGAACGTCCCGCAGGGCGGCTGGCACGTGTCCTGAAAGGCAAGCCTGCAGCCCCGGCTATGGTTCAATATTGTTCTTGTCGAACAGCGCCTGGCGCGCTCCCGAGGGATTCTTACCTTTGCTAAAGGATCGGCAGGGCCGTATTGATTTATGGCGCACTCGCCTCGTGCCGTGAGCAGCGGCGGGGGGGGGGGGGGGGGGGCGGGAAGTGTACCCCACGGGAAAACGTGGCGCGTCCCACGCTCAGCCGAATCATTCCCGAGGGCGCGGAAACCGCGCGGATTAGTGCGCTTTATCTCCGGCCCGACCAAGCGCTCCCGGCCCTGAGCCACGGAACAATGTTAACAACACATTGTCCCGCAGCCGACTGCTCTCCTGTGTCCCTTGACGGCAGTCGTCCGAGCCATTATATCTGAGGAGTCACCGTGATGAAATGTACCTACTAGCAGGATCGCTATTTCTTGAAAGGAACAATGTTATGGCTCTTTCTTGCATGTAATCTTTGTAGTGGGTGCATAGTAGCTGTTAGACAAGTTTGGCTTCAGGGAAGGTAAAGGCATCAAGAGTGAAATCCGACGTTCCATAATTGACTGCAAGAGCTAATAGGCTCCATCGAGGATGGAAAAACCCTGTCATCCACAAAGTAAAATTCATTCATACAAATGATATGTTAATTTTCAGAAAATATTGGGAAAGAAAAACTTGAAAAAAAAATAGCTTTTAGGTTACACATTCATAACCACTTTAACAAAGGAATTTCTAAACGTGTTGTTTAGTTCTAATATAATAAATGTTTTTGTAGAAAGATGACATAAAAATAAAAATAAAAATGTCTACACTCTTCTGTATACTTAAGGCTCGAACTTCTTTGAGATTTACAAAATAAGAAAAGCCCCTTGTTAAACTATGCACAATGCTACAGTAAGCAGAACCCGTATTTTTAAACAAATACTGGCTAGTAGAAGCTGAGAAAAAGTACACTTTATTCTTAAAAATTACGGCTTATCAGAAACAGGCATAAAAGTGTGAATGCATCCGAGCTCCAAAAGATAGAATGTCTGCATTCTCTTACATCTCATCTTACAGTATCCTTTTTCAAGCTTGTGTGCGCTTCTTGCCCTTGTTTCAAGGTCTCTAACAGCTCTCTTTGATGCCGTAAGTCTTTCTTTAACCGGTCGCGGTGGCAGAGTGGTTCTAGGCGCTTCAGTCCGGAACCGCGCGACTGCTACGGTAGCAGGTTCGAACCCTGCGTCGGGCATGGATGTGTATGAGGTCCTTAGGTTAGTTACATTTAAGTAGGTCTAGGTTCTAGGGGACTGATGACCTCAGATGTTAAGTCCCATAGTGCTCAGAGCCATCTGAACCATTTTCTTCCTTTACGTAAATTTAACGTTTCTTCTTACTGTGAAACTAATCAACATTCAGGGCTTCACGCCTTTCAACATTTCCTTCATTGAAAGTTGCCACTGCATCAAAGAGATCAAAATGCAGTGTACTAATTGCCACAAACACTGTCTTGAGTATCTTAGCCCACGTCATGCTGTTGATTGACTCGTTACGATTCTGGGCAGGGCATGATGACTATTTAGACTTACATCAGACAAATTTTTGAAACTTTCTTTCAAGACTTCCACTTGAAAAAGGAATAGCTCGTTTGTGAATAAATTTCTCACTATTTTGCCGTGCTCTGTTGTATTTGGACCATGAATCTGTTTATGCATGGCACAGGCATGAATGGATTTATCGCCTGTTGACTAGACAGGAAACAAAATAGTCTTTCAGCTTTTCTCATACCTTGCAAGTTACTAACATTTTACCTTACGGTTACACCATAAAAATTATGAATTCATTCTATGACAATGTTTTATTCCTATCTAATCATCTGCCTTTCTTCCCCTAATATGCAGTTTTTAGTACTCGCAGCTTTGTATCCACTCGCTTTTGTACATAACCTATGCGCTCCTACTTAGTGCCAGTTATATTTTCTCCATATGGCTCCTATTCGCCAACTGATTTGAATGCTTTTGAATCCCCGTCCCCATCTCCTAAATAATTAAAAAAATCAAATTTCTGTTGGAGAACTGTCAAATGTACATGGTCACAACCGCACAGTGCATTGTTTAAAAGAATAACTAAACCAGAAATGTATTATAAATTATTGGAAACGGAAAATACCGTAAATTATTCTCAATGGAAAAAGGAAAATTTTAAAATTTCAAGATATCAATCTGTCTGGAGCCCCTTAAGGAAAATCAAGACTCATTCGTAAGATCTATCTACCTAGAGATAACGTTTGGTAATGTACTAAAATGGTGCAATACGATAGAAATTTTCAGGAAATTATAGTGCAAGGCGAGTAATAGGCAATGTGTACAAGAACGAAAAGAGAAAAATAAGAACAGAAGAAAAAGAATAAATTCTTTGGATTATAAGAGGTGTATGCCACCACTACAGTTTAGACATCAAAGAAGCGATGACGCAGATAAAGGGAAGGGTAAGCAGAGGGATTAAAATCTACAGGAAGACAGAATTGCAGGACATGCTACAAGTAATAAACAGTCTAAGAAGCTGACAGTGCACTGAACAAAGGCGAAAGTAATGATGAAAAGCTGCAATGAGATAGCAATAAACTTAACATCAGAACTGGTGGACTACGAAGTACATGGAATAAAGTAAGCATAGTAAGACATGGCAAATGAAGCAATGAGTACGTAAAAGGCATACTAGCACAGGAAAAGAGGGCATAGCTTGGAAATAGAAAATATACTTCTATGAAACTCCAGACTAATTCTGAGAAAGACCTTTCTGAGAACGGTCGTTTGGAGCAACGAATTGTGTGGATTTGAATCATAGATGACGGGAAAACTGGAAAAGAAGACAATCGAAGCGTTTCAAACATGGTGATTCATGTTGTTGAAAATTACATGGACTGATAAAGTATGGGACATTCTCCGCAGAAACGGCGAGGGGAGTGACACGTGGAAAATAATGATAAGAAGAAAGGACCGGATGATAGGAATTGTGGTAAAACATGAAGGAATACCTTTCATGGTAATTAAGGGAACTGAAGTGGAAAGACACAGACTGGAATATATACACTACAGGCCACTAAAATTGCTGCATCAAGACGAAATGCAGATGTAAATCGGTATTCATTGGACAAATATTTTATACTACAACTGACATGTGAATAAATTTTTGCGCAATTTGGGTGCATAGTTCCTGAGAAATCAGTACCCAGAACAACCACCTCTGGCCGTAATAACGGCCTTGATATGCCTCGGCATTGAGTCAAACAGAGCTTGGATGGCGTGTACAGTTACAGATGCCCATGCAGCTTCAATACGATGCCACAGTTCATCAAGAGTAGTGACTGGCGTATTGTGACGAGCTAGTTGCTCGGTCGCCATTGACCAGACGTTTTCAATTGGTGAGGGATCTGGAGAATGTGTTGGACAGGGCAGCAGTCGAACATTTTCTGTATCCAGAAAGGCCCGTACAGGACCTGCAACATGCGGTCGTGCGTTACCTTGCTGAAGTGTAGGGTTTCGCAGGAATCGAATGAAGGGTAGATACATGGGTCGTAACACATCTGAAATGTAACGTCCACTGTTCAAAGTGCCGTCAGTGCGAACAAGAGGTGACCGAGACGTGTAACCAATGGTACTTCATGCCGGGTGATACGTCAGTATGGCGATGACGAATACACGCTTCCAATGTGCGTCCACCGCGATGTCGCCAAACCCGGATGAGACCATCATGATGCTGTAAACAGAACCTGAATTCATCCGAAAAAATGACGTTTTGCCATTCGTGCACCCAGGTTCGTCGTTGAGTACACCATCGCAGGCGCTCCTGTCTGTGATGCTGCGTCAAGGATAAACACAGCCATGGTCACCGAGCTGATAGTCCATGCTGCTGCAAAAGTCGTCGAACTGTTCGCGCAGATGATTGTTGTCTTGCAAACGTCCCCATCTGTTGACTCAGGGATCGAGACGTGGCTGTACGATCCGTTACAGCAATGCGGATAAGATGCCTGTCATCTCGACTGCTAGTGGTAGGAGGCCGTTGGGATCCAGCACGGCGTTCCGTATTACCCTCCTGAATCCACCGATTCGATATTCTGCTAACAGTCATTGGATCTCGACCAACGCGAGCAGCAGTGTCGTGATAGTGACAAGTACTACGACAATTAGGCGAGAGGCGACTTCACTTGGACTTCATGGTCGAGCGGTTGCTCATAAGCCACAAATCAGGCAGGTAAAGGCCAAACGAAGCCTTGCTTGGTGTAAGGAGCGTAAACATTGGACGATTGAACAGTGGAAAAACATTGTATGAAGTGACTAATCACGGTACACAACGTAGCTCTCCGGTAACAGGGTGTGGGTATGGCGAATTCACGGTCAACGTCATCTGCCAACGTGTATAGTGCCAACAGTAAAATTCGTAGACGGTAGTGTTATGATGGGGTTCGTTTTCTTCGTGGAGGGGGCTTGCACCTCTCGCTGTTTTGCTTGGCACTATCACAGAACAGGCCTACATTGATGTTTTAAGCACCTTCTTGCTTCCCACTGTTGAAGAGCAATTCGGGGATGGCGATTCCATCTTTCAACACGATCGAGCACATATTCATAATGCACGGCCTGTGGCGGAGTGGTTACATGACAATAACATCCCTGTAGTTGAGTGGCCTGCTCAGAGTCCTTATCTGAATCCTATAGAACACATTTGGGATATTTTGAAACGGCGACTTCGTGATAAGCCTCATCGACTGACATCGATACTTCTCCTCAGTGCAGCACTCCGTGACAAATGGCAAGAAACCCTCCAGTACCTGATTGAACGCATGCCTGCGAGAGGGGAAGCTGTCATCAAGGCTAAGGGTGGGCCAACACTAAATTGAATTCCAGCAACACCGATGGAGAGAGCCACGAACTTGTAAGTCATTTTCAGCCAGATGTCCGGATACTTTAGATCACATAGTGGGTAATCTAGTATACATGTCACATGAAAACAGTGCTATATCGGTCGCAATGATACCCTGGTCAGTACCGCTGTCCTCTAAAGAATTTTACTAAATACCAATCGATTGTGGCCAAGTGGTTTTAAGAAACGGTATACAGTAATGACGGATGGTTCTAAGATATTTATAAACGATGTTTCGATTCACTTCGTCCATCTTTTTGTAAAAATAAAGTAAAATGAAATAAGATACCAATGCTCTCCACATCGTGAATGAAGACGATCAACGTCTCATAAAGCGTGTTGCGCCCTGGTTAAGTGCGGAGAGCACTTGAGCGACAAGGGTTTGTGGGCTACCTCCACTTAATTTTGCATCGTAAGAAGTGACAGGGAATAGAAGTCGTCTAGAATTAGGACAGAGGAGTGGATCGGAAAAGATTATTATTACTAGAGATTAGTCTATATTTCAAACAAGTAATGTTTAAATTTAACACATTTCAAAAGAGCACGGAAAGTCCGAAGTCGAAATAACGTCCTTAGAGAAGACGACATTTTCTCAGAATTATCGAGATTTTTAGGAGAATCAGCCTTCACCAAACTCTTCCATCCATTAAAATAAAATTCCGCCCTCAGCTGCACAAGTGACGACTGGTCTTTGTTTTGGTGAGAAGATCACACACCATAGCTGCTCAACAACAGCAACGAACGAAATCATACTACGCTACCTGTATGCAAGAGTATCAAACAGGTGAAATACCTTCAGACCTCGAGACCAAAGCAATAATTCCTAACCGAAAGAGGTAGGTGCTGACAGTTGTCAATTTTACTGCCGACAGCTGTGAATTTTGCCGAACTGTCAATTTAATATGTCACGCTAGAATAACACGGACATGAATTATTTATAGATGAATGGAAAACCTGGTAGAAGCTGATGTCAGGGCAAACCGGTACAGGTTCTAAAGAAAAATAGGAACCCATGAGGTAGTACCGACCTTACGACTTATGTTAGAAGATATGTTAAAGGAAGGCAATTTCACTTCTATAGCATTTCTAGACTTAGAGTTATTCTTGACATGTTGACTGGGGCACACTCTTTGAAATTCTAAAGGCATCAGGGATAAAATACAGGTAGTACCGACCCTACGAATTATGTTAGAAGATATGTTAAAGAAAGGCAATTTTACTTCTGTAGCATTTCTAGACTTAGAGTTATTCTTGACATGTTGACTGGGCATACTCTTTGAAATTCTAAAGGCAGCAGGGATAAAATACAGGGAGTGAATGGTTAGTTACAACTTAAACGGTATTCGAGCTACAGTCATTGGATTGGTGCTTCAGTTCGTAGCGTTTTCCCGTACGTTAAACGGAATACATACACATAACAGAGAAAATAGTCATCAATAATATAGTCCCCTTCAGTATTTACAAGTCTACCAACGCTGGGTAACTTCTCGGTTCCACGACTGTTGAATGATTTGGTTTTGGGGGAAAAATCATCGAGCCACGTTAGGAGGTATTTTCATCCGGAAAGGAAGATCGTTGAAGCCTGCTCTATGGAGAACAGAAAAGGTGAAAATTTGAGAGTGCCATATCTGGTGGGTGCGGAATGACTTTCCTAGTCAACTCCTCTATCTACACTGTTTTCTCTCAGTCTAGCATAATGCGGGTAGGCGTTACCGTGGAGTAACATATCACTTCACGTAATCTTCTTTGTCCTTGTTCTTGGACTGCGTCTGCAATACATCTCAGTTGTTGACAATAAATGTCAGTGGTGGTAGCCTTTTGGCAATTAGTAATGCACCGTAACGCCGTTGTTCCATCGAATGCCTAATATTATATTCTGCGGATGCAAGTAGGTCTTTTTACGGGTAGTTGCTACTTTGTTTGCGTTCAGTCATTCCTTTTTTCTCCTTATGTTAGCATAAAGACTTTTCTCGTCACCAATAACGATACAGGATAGGAATGGTTGGTTTTGTTTACGAGTCAGTTGCAGAAATGTTCCGATTTCTTCACTTGACACTACATTTTCTAGCGTCTACAGCCCCATCCACTGTCTCCAAATAACAAAATGACGTGTAAACTCGAATAGCAACAGTGAAGTACAAATAAAAATTGACAATCGATAAATAAACCCATAGCAACGAGAGCACCAACATGCAAAACAAAAACGCTGCGAACTTATGCACCAACCTAAATAAGAGTTGAAGACAATGGAACGGAACATATGGTGAGAAGGGACTGAAAAAAGGTTGTAGCTTACTCCTGGTGTGATTTGTACAATGCGCGGAACACGGGACTGAGGCCTCTTCTTGATCTCCACCAGTGAGTCTGCTGCGCGGCAGATCGCTCCCCGAAAATCGAATTCCTAATACAAGTTATGCAGCAGATTTCATTAACGCAGCTAGAGAAAAATTGTGGTCCTAGCATTGTACTCGAAGTGCCAGAATCCTCATAATTTACTGTAAACTTACATGAAAAGGTTTCGCTGACAAGAAATCAAAAGTGTGGGTCGGCCATAGGTTGGTTGGTTGTTTTGGGGAAGGAGACCAGACATCGACGTCATCGGTCTCATCGGATTAGGGAAGGAGGGGGAAGGAAGTCGGCCGTGCCCTTTGAAAGGAACCATCCCGGCATTTGCCTGGAGCGATTTAGGGAGATCACGGAAAACCTAAATCAGGATGGCCGGACGCGGGATTGAACCGTCGTCCTCCCGAATGCGAGTCCAGTGTCTAACCACTGCGCCACTCGCTCGGTCGGCATAGGTAAATCCCAATATTTATTAGAAATTCTTAGTGCGCAAAAATTGATAAACCATATTAGAAAGTTCCTAAAGGAGCACACAAAATGTATCAGAGTGATACATGATACCAAGTTGTAATAGGTAATAGTATGGTTGCCAAATATAATTTGAAGGGAAACGATCTGGTGTACTTATACCGCACAACATAGTCGTGAACTAAAACCAATGATTGGATAGCTGAGACGGAAAGAGGAAATGAGATTACATGCACCTAGTCTTACCAATGTTATTGAAGTAGTAGCAAACATTTAACTCTGTCACACCTTAATCAGCTGATGCCAATAGCTATTTTCATTATTACTTGAACGTGGACGAGCGGACTGAGATTTGCAGGTGGATGCCTCGGCGCAGCCTGCTCCGAAAATGAACTCCGTTTGTCTACATGTAAGTCTGTCACTGGAGGTGTCTGCATGAAGCCGTCTGCAGCTACTGTGCCATTGGGTTGAAGTCTCTTAACATAGTGAAGTCTAATTCCAGAATTCTGATACAAGAGTAATTACCTTATGATATGAGAATGAGAATAGCACACATTTCCAGTGCATATTTTCTCAGAGTCTCTTTCGGGAAAACATCTTCCACCTATGAGCACAAAGTTCACTTGGCTAGCTTATAGTAGTGTAAATTTTTAAATTGTTAAATTTTGAGCACCGTTCATTCTCCCGATTGCACTGTTCCAAGAACTATGTGGAAGATGGCCGACATCAGAGTCTGTTGTCTTCAACTACCAACTCACGGTCTTCTCTCAAAATAGTCGCATTTGGACAGTGGTCAGTGACCTCCATTTCTTAGCTGTCTTTTCCAGAGCACATAAGTGGTAGCTTTCACGACGATGGGATAGAAAAGTTTTCCCTCATTCAACCTGCCTCCCTCTAACTCACTGACCAGCGCACAATGCCCTTTGAAGAATGTGTACTGAAGGAAGAGAGACGTTGTAAAATGCCTAGTACTGGAGGAGGGGATTCGCTATGGCCATCATTTAGTGTAATCGCTGTTTCCACGCTTTGTTCTACACTTTCCAAATTTCTCAGCAGAAGAGTGCTACGTTCGACAAAGTGGCTCCAAAGGGTCAATTCAGTTCCAAATACCTGCCTCAGGCGGCCAGGAGCTCACCTGCCCTTACAGTGCGATTCACGAATTATGACTTTCGCGCAGGTCGAGACACGGACGCAGTTTGCATTGTTTCCGGTTCCAACTGATGGTTGCAGTAAGCCAATACATGTGATTTGAGCCTTAAGAAAGTGAGTTTCCTGCAAATTATATCTCTCGCTTATTTACGCAGAATTTGTCGCTTACCACAACCATGAGCGATGTCAAATGGAATAAAAGATTCACTAAATAACTGGATACATGCACGCTTAATGTTCGCACTGGCTACAACGTTCTCAGCAGACCGGACAGGACACTACTTAACATTCATTGGATGTCGAAGATTGCGTGACGTGGATGCGCAGAACAAGATTAAACTCGTATGCCATCGTTCGCGTCTCCCTCTATAGTCGGCGCCCTGCCTTTTATGTTGCCCCAAGGGTCCCCCAGGATCAGCACGGCAGTGAGTTCTGGTCTCTACCCTCGCACATTAACGCTGTGTGTGCACAGTCTTACACTGCAAGCGAAAATACTACAGTCGTGCATTGATTCCCAATTACTAGGTAGAAAATAGATGCATAAATATGTCTTGAATTACTCAATCGCTGCCTTAATTCTCGCCATTTCAGTAACTAATAGTGTGTTGATCGGCCTACACATGACTTTAATTAATGTCCGATGCGTTTTCCACATCGGAGCGACAAATAGTGCCAGGCTAGGAATGGCTTAATGCTTTTCAAATGAGTATGCAGTAAAAGAGAAGTTCTGAGAGGGAATTGAAGTTCGGGAAAAAGAAATAAAATATTTGTGGTGCGCCCATGGCACTGTAATTTTGTCACAGACGGTGAAGGACTTAGAAGAGCAGATGAACAGAATTGATAGTGCCTTCAAAATAGATTATAGCATTAACGGCAGTAAAAGTAAAATTACATCAATGGAATGTTTCAGGATTAAATTACGGGATGCTGAAGGAATTAAATTAGAAATTGAGGCACTAGAGGTAGCAGAAGAGTTTTGCTAATTGGGCAGTAAAATAAGTAATGATAATAAAAGTAGTGTGAACATAAAATTCACCCTGTCAACGCGTAGAAAATAATTCCAGAATAAGAGAAAGTTTTCTTGTAGGGAAGTGAGACAATGATAAGCTGTAGGGACAAGAAGAGAATACTACAGGAGAATGCTGAATGTTATATACGGTGGATCGAGTAACTAACGTGTAGGTACTGAATCAGATTGGGGAAAACGACATTTCCGTAACAACTTGATTATAAGAAGCACGGATAGATTAGTGTAGACAACTTCATTAAATTAGTCTACAGACTGAAGGCAATAACAACAATACTGTTCAACGAATTCAGTAATTTATTTCATATTCTTTTTCAAGGATCACTTGCATTATAACAAACTGTTCAGATTACTGAAGCAATGTTCAAATAACTTCAGGGAATGCAGTCAGCTGGACTCTCATCGACTGGAGTGGAATTGTCTTCAGACGTGATTCCCACTTTGAGCTGAGCCCTGATGGCCATTGAAGACATTTACTGTGACAAGGAAATAGAGTGTTATCATCCTGGATTTAGCACATGCGTGACTCGAAGGAAATGAAGAAGAAATGAAGGAGGCAGTGTGGTCAATGGTGCGAATTCCTGCAAGGTACTACCTAGCTATTAAGAAGGAATATGTCGTCTCAATTCGAAGCACAATGCCTCCACATGGAAAGCAACAAATTAAAAGTCGTAAAGCCTATGTCCCATTCTGTGAAACATCATACGAGCTAGTCAGTTGGCGAGAGATTACCCTAAATGAAAAGAAATCACCCTACAGATGGGTTTGCACACTAGCTGCATGTAGCTATTGCACGAAGAGCCAAGCGGCTGTACAACGGTGCAAAGTCCAGCATACCTCTGATTTCTTCGCAAGGGTCGCCATCCCAGAACGTGCGAGCATCTGTCCGCGCTCTGCTCATTCGGCGCTTTGTTTTGCTACGTCGAAAGTTTCTGGCTTTCATACTCATTCAAATTATCCTCTGAGTTAGTTATCTGAAAAAGCAGTCTAACAAGAAAACAGTGGTATATCTGAAAAGAATTGGGGTGCATTTTTCTGTTTGTCGGCCTTCATTTCGTCCGGCGTAGTGCAGCAGCTCGACGTGGCATAGATCCAACAAGCCGTTGAAAGTCACCTGCAGAATTATTGAGGCACGCTGCATCTACACTGAAGCACCAAGGAAACTGTTGTAGGCATGCGTATTCAAATACACAGATATGTGAACAGACAGAATACTGCGCTACTCTCGGCAGCACCTAAATGAGACAAATGTCTGGCGCAGTAGTTAGATCGGTTGCTGCTGCTACAGTGGCAGGTTGTTAAGATTTAAGTGAGTTTGAACGTGGTGTTACAGTCAATGCACGAGCAATGGGACACAGCATCTCCGAGGTAGCGATGAAGTGCGGATTTTCCGGTACGACCATTTCACAAGTGTACCGTCAACATCAGGAATCTGGTAAACGTCAAATCTCCGACATCGCTGCGGCCGGAAAAAGAGATCCTGCAAGAAAGAGAACAACGACGACGGAATAGAATCGTTAAACGCGACAGAAGTGCAATCCTTCCTCAAATTCTGCAGATTTTGATGCTGCACAGCACAAAGCGTTACGACTCGTCTGGGCCCGTCAACACCGAAATTGTGCTGTTGATGACTGTGTAACTAACCTGTTACTACGGGTTATTACGTGATTATTGGGAATGGAAATACTTATTGCTTATGAAATTAACGTGAGAAGATTAGGGTCGCACCGACTCAAACCATACAACTAATCAAAGGTTTGGTCGAGTCGGAAAATAAATTAATTTGATCCCAGACCAAAAACTCACAAAAATGCATACCTTGTGATGTCGCTCATAGGGGATACGATGTAATTAATAGTATTCCCCGTGCACTGATCACGACAATCAAACATTTAAAATAAAATAGAAAATGCATGAACACTGTGCAGAAGATCAGCTCCCAGCAACACACCTGAAAATAAGACTTAATCTAAGGCATTTGTGTTAAAATAAAGGGAAACTAATCACTGGACCTGTGCGTAAGGAAACGCGTTGGATGTGCTAACAGGGAAGGTACGAGGTAAGTGCAAAAACGTAAGCTCGGAATACAAGAAGAAATTATGGATAAAATCATTTATTCGTAAGACATGGATGTGAAGCATTTACACAATTCAATTCCTGATAACATTGAAGAAGAGCGTCGATACGTTCACCGCTATAATCTAGACCTAAAATCATTGGTGTGAATCATTCATACAACTGCTGTTGCCTGATAACTGATCGCAGTAACTCGTGAAACGGTACACGTTTTGCAGTACACCCGCGTGCCCACGTGGTTTGTGGAGACACAATTTCTAGGTATAGTGCCCAAATTGCAACAATATCACATCACACAATCATGTTAACATTATCTAAAACAAACATGCGATCGGACAGTTAGTGATGCCGGTAGCTCAACAAACTATAATGTTCTACCACGTGGTTGGCTCCCCACGAACGAAATACACATAAAGCCAGGAAAATTTGCGAGAAGGCAAAGCTATAAATATTTAGAAAGATGATAGCTTATACAGGCACAGCTGAAGGCAAACGGACATTCATACAAAAGCGAGTGCTCACTTCTTGTCGACACCTTTGTGTGGCGCTCTTCCGGCAGATCCAAGTCTGCTACAGAAATTTACTAAAAGAAAAATCTGCCAAAGTTTTGCATTTCTTGCTGCGACAAGGCAAAGCAATCTTTCAGATTTGAAAAGCGAGACCAAAAGGTAACAGCTCTCCCCTCGCCAAGTAACAGCGCGCCACGCGGTCAGTCTAACTCACCCTATTTCGACTGGAGCACAGCTGTGGACGCTTCCCGTACCGGCCGCAGACTGCCTCCCTTTTAGTTCTCCAGCCTCCTCCACGCTCCGCGTGGCCCGGAAAACCCAAAGATGCCGTTTTCGCCACCAACCTAACGCAGGTGGATTTCTCACAAGTAGCGCAAACCTCTTTGCCTAGTTGACCACTACGAGAGTTGGCTATTCTGCACAATTGCTGCTGAATCTGTATCACTATGGCAGACTTTCTGCAGCAGACTACTCCACCGTCTAGCAGCGTGACACACAACCACATTCATTCAATCACGTCACTATGAGTTATGAGAAAATATAAACAATGAAAGAAAGAGAAATACTAATGAAAATGGGCTACCGGACTAATGAAAGGTGGCTACAGGACCCTTTCAACTGGAAACATGTTACCTGGTCGGGCGAGGCTCGTTTCAAATTGTATCGAGCGGATGGACGTGTACAGGTATGGAGACAACCTGAGCCGGCTGCTGTGGCCGAGCAGTTCTAGGCGCTTCAGTCCGGAACCGCGCTGCTGCTACTGCTACGGTCACAGGTTCGAATCCTGCCTCGGACATGGATGTGTGTGATGTTCTTATGTTTGTAAGGTTTAAGTAGTTCTAAATTTAGGGGACTGGTGACCTCAGATGTTAAGTACCATGGTGCTTAGAGCTATGTGAACCATTTTGAAGACAACCTCACGAATTCATGGACACTGCATGTCAGCAGGGGACTCTTCAAGCTGGTGGACGCTCTGTAATGGTGTGGGGCGTGTGCAGTCGGAGTGATATATGGGACTCGTGCTACGACCCTGAGAGATGACACATACGTAAACATCCTGTATGATTCATTCATGTCTATTGTGTATTCCGAAGGACTTGGGCAATTCCATCAGGACAATTCGGCATCCCACACGACCAGAATTGCTACAAAGTGGGTCAAGGAATACTCTTTGAGTTGAAACACTTCTGCTGGCCATCAAACTCACCAGACGTGCGCATTATTGAGCACATCTGGGATGCCTTGCAATGCATTGTTCAGAAGAGATTTACACCCTCTCGAAATATTACTGATTTATGGGCAGCCCTGCAGGATTCATGGCGTCAATTCTCTCCACCACTACTTCAGGCATTAGTCGAGTCCATGCCACGTCGAGTTGCGGCACCTCTGCGTGTTCGCAGGGGCCCTACACTATTCTAGGCAAGTGTACCACTTTCTTAGTCTCTTCAGTGTATATCCATAATTGTGAAAGTGTTGGCGATGCAGGATGTTGTGATTGTGTCCCATAAATGTTGGATGGGATTCGCGTCGGGCGATCTGGGTGACCAAATCAGAATGCTTTCGAAACCAAACGTGAACAAATATGGCCCGGTGACATTACATAGGTGTTTGGGAACATGAAGTCCATTAATGGCAGCAAATGAAGTGGCCGAACGTAACCAATTGCAATCAACGATCGGTTCAGTTGGAACAGAGGACTGACTCAGTTCATTCCATGTAAATACAGCCCACTCCGTAATGGAGCCACCACTAGCTTGCACAGTGCCTCGTTGACAACATAAGTCCATGGCTTCGTGGCGTCTGCACTACACTCGAACCCTACCATCAGGTCTTATTAACTGTAATCAGTTCTCACGAGACCAGACCACGGTTTTCCAGTCGCCTAGGGTCCAACGACGTTGTCACGAGCCCAGGAGAGGTACTGAAGGCGATGTCGCGCTGTTAGCAAAGGCACTCGGGTAGGTCGTTTACCGCCATAGCCAGTTAACACCAAATTTCGGCGCACTTTACTAACGTATACGTTCGTCGTACGTCCCATATTGATTTCGGTGGTCGTTTCACGCTGTGTTACTCGTGTGTTAGCACTGACGCCTATGCGCAAATGCCGTTACTCTCGGTCGTTAAGTGAAGGCCGTCGGCCACTACGTTGCCCGTGGTGGAAGGTATCGAATGAAATTTCGTATTCTCGGCTCGCTCTTGACACTATGGATCTCGGAATATTGAATTCTCTAAGGAATTCCGAAACGAAATGTCCTATACGTTTATCTCCAACTACTATTCCTCGTTGAAAGTCTGTTGATTCCCGTCGTGTGGCTATCACGTTGGAAACCTTTTATGTGAATCCCCTAAATTCAAACTACAGGTCCTGCAATGAACTGCCCTTTTATACCTTGTGTACGCGATTCTGCTGTCATTTGAATATCTGCATTCTCTACCCAGTGAAAAAATTGACTATCCATCTTTACTCACAAATAACCTGGAAGCTACAAAGACAAACCACAACTAAACAAAGGCTTTCCTTGGTTCTTCCGACAAGTATATATTCGGGAATAGAAGTGTTTATGCAGCCCTTGATGTAATGAGCCGCCTTCGTTAATAAATAGATTGTATCGACGAGAGCGATTAAAAGAACACTGAAATCGTGCTTACGATTGATGTAGCTGTTTCTGCACTTATATGGGGACTGTTGCCCTCAAACCGTGTGGGATAATCTATCTTTGTTCAAAATTTTGTGTAATATCCAAACATCTTTCACTAGAGTTTGCAGACTTAACATAGACGAAAAAGAAACGCTTTTGCCAAAGTAAGATCCTCACCCCTTTCTTGGCCACACTCTGCTGCCCCCCCTCTCTCCTTCTTTCGTCTCCCCCCCACCCTCTCTCTCTCTCTCTCTTTCTCTCTCTCTCTCTCTCTCTCTCTCTCACACACACACACACACACATCAACACCGATGGGAATTGAATGACGCACATGTAAACGGAAATGAATTATGTGTCCTAGGAAACAATTATCCTTCTAGCATTTCCATTACATGTAAGTCTACAGCGTTGCTTGTTAAGAAATAAACACATATCTTCATTCTGTCTGTAACGTTAAGCATGATGTAAGTGTTTCGTTTTCCAGAGGAAGAAACATTATATGACCACATGTCCATACAGTTTTCCAGGTATTCCACCAAAGCCTGGATAATCTCTACAATCATGTGACATTTCCATATAGTATACACTTTGAATTGTATCTTCAAGTGGCGTAATTTCTCCAGTAGAAGGAATTCTTAGTACTAGGTACAACCTTGTCGGTACTCGTACAGCGTATTTTACATTGCTGTCTGTGGCCTAACAGCGTGAATTATTACTTCGAAATCACGTTAAAAGTTGAAAAGGGAATAGTACCTACTATATCTATCTGTCCCACCATGCTTGTAAATCTAACCATTTACCCATAAGATAAGTTCCTGCCAACGACTTCGTTTTTGCCTATGGGGGCAGCTGATGATAGGAAGGCGTTCATCATGATCACTGGAGTAAAATGCTTGGTTATCTGTTTGTGTGAATAGAATTACACATGCTCACATGTCGGAAAGGGGCGATCACCGCCACTCATGCCTCGTCTTCGTGAGAGACAAAACAAGCGCACGGCGACTATGTGCAAGACCCGTGAATGTAGACTTACTTTAAGATCAATAGTAGTATGGCACTATTTATTTAACACTACCTAAGCTTCTACACAGAAACCTGCAACTCTGCGGTGCTTCGTACGTGTATCAAATTTTAACTAACTGCGTCTTATAAAGGGACAGAAGCTGAGAATGGTGTGGTGGGTTATACTGTTATGAATAGAGTACGAAATTGATCTTAAATCGTGAAGAAGAAGATTGTAGATTGTTACTAACTGACTGGCTCATTCTTTCTTTATATCTATCAGCTACACTGTCGGAAGAAGAAATTAGTGCAACCTTTTAGAGGTTTCCAATTCAGTTAAGATTTGTCGTTGCAACAGTGCATACGGAGTACATGGAATGATTGTATTGTATTGTATGTTAACCGGGGACCTAGAAACGACGGAGAGACTCCGTACCCGCCGCAGCTGCTGTGGTCCACAACCCCACGACGACTACGGCAGTCCACTTCACCGCTCCGCCGCCCCACACCGAACCCATGGTTACACATCGAACGATTACATTTACAGATCAATAGCACAAGCGAATCTGAGGTACCAGGTACTCATGCAGAAATATCCGTATTAGTACGTGGTGTAACTTCCCTGAGCGCCAAAGCAGCGCTGTCTCTGGCATCCAGTCGATCGTATTGTGCTGGGATACCTTACGCCATGCCTGCTCCACCTGTTCACGTGGTTCTGTAAGAGTTGCCGGCTGACGAGTTGCACGAATCTCTTCTCGCCCCATCATATCCCGCACGTCTTCAGTCGGAGACGAGTCCGGCGGCCAGCCTGCCCAGGGCAGTGGCTGCACGTCTCACAGAGTATGTTGAGTTTCAGTGACTGTGTGCGGGCGAGTACTGTCTTGATGCACAACACATCACCTTCATGTTGCAAGAACGCCAAAAGAGTGGGCCTAACTACATTCTGAACGTACCGAGCGCTGGTTTGCGCCTCTTTCAGGGACACCAAAGGTGAACGAGAGTTGTAGCTTATTGCACCCCAGAACCATAAATCCCGGGGTTGCGTGCTATTGTGTCTTGGACGAAATCACTCTACGAAACAGCGCACACCGGGTTTACATCATACGCGCAAACGACCATCTTTTGCCTGCAGGCAGAACCTTCTTAAGCGAACACCGTTCCATCTTCGTAATGCTCATCTGACAGCACCAGTCGACTCTTGCACGTCGATGCTGAGACATGAATGCAGGACGGGCTAGAAGTGTACGTCTCTGTAGCACCACTGCTAATAAAATACTTCGTGTTGCTGCGGGCTCACAAGCTGTGGTAGCTCTACGGTCTGCCACTGCTGCTGTTGCAGTATGAAGATCCTGGTTGGCTTTGTGCTGCAGCGTCGTCCAGAACCTCATCTACGGATGTGAGAATGTTCATATGGCCACTGATACCGGTATCGTTGCACAACTGAGGTAACACGTCCACCTTGTGTTGCAATTCTCTGAAAGAACCATCCCATCAATCGGAAGGCCACAATTTGACCCTTTGAAATTCGCTCACTTGGCCATAGGAAGCACTAGTACATCTGCTTGGCATGGTGCCTCCTTACTCCGCTAGTCTGTGTCACACTGAATCTTCTGGCTGTGGGCATCCCTGTTAAAGGCTAGACACAGGAAGCTGGTAGTTATGCCACTACACCATCTTTTGATGGACGGTGTTGGAACCATTATTAGTACATCTACTATCCCCCATGTAGCATAAGCATATGCCGTAGTCGGATCCAGATCGGCGTCGTCCTTCCAGATGTCCGGCAATGTATTTATTGTTGCTCAGATTTCTGTTATCTGTGCAACCAACTGTTCTTAGTAAAAGAATCTGGGTCATCTACAGCTGTACGTTGTGCTCACATGTAGCGCGCACATGTGTGTGTGTGTGTGTGTGTGTGTGTGTGTGTGTGTGTGTGCGAGCGCGCGTGTGTGAGTGAGTGAGTGAGTGAGTGAGAGAATGTGTGTGTGTGTGAGAGAGATAGAGGATTAACTGATCCGAGGAGACTGAATATTAATGTACTACCCGTTTCTAAACAACAAACCAAGCAACGAACCACAATTAAGTTTATACAGTCACCCCACCTCCAACATCTTCGTAAGGATATCATTATGTAAATGGCGGCCGAAAGGCGTCATCGAACATAAAATTATATATATATATATATATATATATATATATATATCCATTGTACTTAAGGTAACGTTACTGGTTCTCTTTTATGATTGGGCAAACGTATAGGTAACATCATAACTGTATCTGGATTCCTGAAAGCACAGGATAACACCAAGGACATTTGACGCATCTAATTTTGCTGATTGCTAACACTGTACGTTGTTCAGGTTTGAAAGCCTTTAGGAGCGAGCTATCATGAACAACATTTATTCTTTATACGTTGTAATACATAAGGAGCGTTTAAAAAGAGTCCGTTTAAGGCGACACTGCGGTTAATCTCGCGCGGCACATAAATGCACATTAGTGGAGGTACATATAGTAAAGTCTAATCTCCATAGGTAAAAGGTGTAAATAATCTTTCCTTGTTTATACCTAACACCTAATCTGCTGCACTGAACAGCCTCCGCTTCATCAATTCTCTGAATGGCTGACTTAATAAAATGCGTTACCATTTAAAATCTCTTGGACTACAGAGCTGTATTTGATAACAAGAAAATACAGCACTGAATGAAATTATTTGAGCGTGTATGTAGTGTAAAGTAACCTCTCTTCTCTCTCTCTCTATCTCTCTCTCCTTCCTTCTCTCCCCCACCTACCCTTTCTCTCTCTCCCACTCGCCCCTCTCTAAAAATGGCTCTGAGCACTATGGGACTTAACTTCTGAGGTCATCAGTCCCCTAGAACTTCGAACTACTTAAACCTAACTAACCTAAGGACATCACACACTTCCACGCCCGAGGCAGGATTCGAACCTGCGACCGTAGCGGTCGCGCGCGCCCCTCTCTCCCCCCCTCTCTCCCGCTCTCTGTCTCTCTCTCTCTCTGTCTCTCTCTCTCTCTCTCTCTCTCTCTCTCTCTCTCTGTGTGTCTGTGTGTGTGTGTGTGTGTGTGGGAAGCCGTACGCGAGTGTAAGCGTGCATGTGTCTGCATGACAACTACTCATTACTCGAACTTCTCCTAGTGGTGGCTTTATTATGCACTGGTACCTGAATTGCTCTCTTTAGTGTAACGCCAGTCATGCTACATTTTCCCGCCATCAGAAAAGAGTAACGAGAGACAGCTCACCAGTGGCCAGACGTAGTGATATATTTTGGATTTAATTATTTTCTGTGCGGTTGAATTTTGTACTTTGAAGCCTATTTTGTGGAAGGTCTAAATTGTTACTAATGTGAAGCATTGAGACGAATCTCTTCTGCTGCAAATAAACAGTTATGTGTGATGCTAGCTATAGCCGTATTTCTTGACGACGACAGACTTCATAGCTCTATAAAAGCTCGGAAATGAGCTTCAGTTTCACGAAAAAGACAAATTATCGAATCACACTAACCTAATGCTGAGACGAACGCAGCATAAACAACCAACGCGCCTTCTGAATTGTTTTGTTGAAATAAAAGACTGAAACTTTTCTAAAAATGGTTAGGAGGCTTACAAAAGAAAAAGAAATTTGGAGAACACTATAGAATATACAAAAATATAACCATCAGTAAATCAAACCAACTGTCAGCGTATTTAAAGTTCTTTAGGAAATATGTACGTAACATGTGATCCTCTCTTGGCCTCCATCATTCTGCTAGTCAACCTTTGATCTTGTGAGACAAACTCAATCGTCCAAAAGTCACCTTTCCTCTCTATTCACTCACTCTCTCTCTCTCTTTCTCTATCTCTCTCTTTCCTTCCACCTATCAATTTCCTTCTCACACACACACACGTATGAACCGTCAGGATAGACTGCAAGCGTCAGTGACCAAACTGTTATTATTTCTTTTTTACAAATAACAATAAATTAATATTCTGTCCATAATTTTGAAAGATGTAGTTAGAGAACAGCTTCCCTCTCCAAGTATTTATGCAATAAGTACTCCATAGATTACTATTACGAGTGGAGGAAAATAATCTGCCAGATAAAACAAACTTCAATAGTAGCCACGTATTGAATCATAGCACTTCATCGCGTTATTCTCTCGAAGCCATCCTCGTTGTTCTGCCATCCTGTGTTCTGCCTCAGAATTCTCCATTTATTGCATAGAATTATGAAGGCAAACAGATGACTTGCTGTAACTGTGCTCGTAGCATTTAACGCATTTTTCCTAACATTGGGTGGAAGTGCATAATGTATGCATTACCACACTTCATTTTGAGGGAGCTAGAAATATTGCGAGGAGCAGACGCGCCATCTCTCTGGCTGGCAGTACGATAATCCCGAGTGGAGCCGGGTTGACGCTGGAGAATGGCATCTGCGTACGTAGTGATATTTTAGCCGGCGAGGGGAAGTTCATCAGCTTAATAGATTCCTCTCCCGTCCCGTGAACCCTTTCCAGCTGCGTGACGAGCTGGCAGGCTCAAAAGGAACGTCGGCTGCCCTGGTGGCGTTGCCAGTCTCTTAAGGGAATGACTGCAGGAAATGACAGTCGCGCGAAGAAAGCCCTTTTTTATTTCGCGAATGTGCATGCAGATGAGACGGGGCAATCTCCATCTCGCGGCGGGCCCCTAGCCGACGCCCGAGCAGCCAGAAAGAAAGGCTCTGCCCCCGTCACCCAACACCGTCACGTACGCTCGCACACATCGCGCACGCAGCCGATACGCTGCAGCCTCAACCTTTCCTCGCCCGCGGACCACCGACAAATTACTCCACTCTCATTACTTGCTGCGTATGCCTAGTTGAGAGGTCCGTACTTCTAAGATTACTGTGGATGTTGGTACACTCTAACATGGTCAACATTTGCTGCAAAGACTGCCACCTGATACAAAAATCACCAAACGTTATCTATTGCTTGTAAATATTCGACCGACGGTATATTATCCAACAAATACAACGCAGCGTGTCTCCGATGCTGGTGTGGTGTGGAAGCACCGATATGTAGGCAAGGAATTAGTATTCCACTTGTGTCTTTCCGACGTGTGTGTGGTAAATCGTGAACGATCGCTGCTTCTCGACCATAGTGTTAACGGTATTTTTTTGTTTCTTTTTTTTTTTGGGGGGGCTGACTAAGGGCAAACAGTGGATGATTGTTCACCTGATAATGAAGAATGTTTATGGGGCAGAATGTCTGTCGAAAACCACCGTTGTTAATGGTGAGCGATAAGGGTTGTTGCTGCTTCATGATAACGCATTTCCCTGTATCGCAAATGTATTAACGCAGAAGTTACTTCAAGTGGGAGACGCTCGAGCACCCACCCTATAGTGCGATCTCTCCTCACACGATTATTACGCTTTCAGTGCCTTATAAAAGGCTTTGAAGGGTCAACGATTTCTGTCTGACGAGGCTGTGCAGCTGGCATTTACGGACGTCTCTTTGCAGCAGGACACGGACACGGCTATATTCAACCTAGTGCATCGGTGGCATGTTTGCCCCATTGCTCATTGGGATGTTGCCTCATTGACATACTGATCCTGAACTGTATGGCCTTCGAAAAGAAACTTTTTGGTTCCCCCCCTGTATTTCAACGTTCGCTTCGGTAACGACAATGCATTGATATGCTAAACTAATTATGGAAGTTTCATTATGCAAATAATCACATACGTTTTGAACCAGTTGCATGTATTTACTGGTACATACTCCTATAGTGTCACACCATGCTACAACGGATCTCAGGTTTTACTACGCTCATTGTCGTCCCAGTCGTCATCCTACTGTGTTAGTACGTGTGTTATGAATCAGACATCAGTTACGCTTGGCATACATCATACGTTTCCCTGTGTCAAGGATGCAGTGAAGACGAAATCTTTTACACAATTGGTACATCTGCATCTGCAGCTAATGCATACTCGTTAGAAACCGTTCGCTGCGTGTCGGATGGTGCCTTATAACCCTAGTAGTTATTTCCGTTTCTGTTCCACTCGCAAATAGAGCGAGGATAAAACGATTATCTATGTGTCTCAGTAAGAGCCCTATTTTATCGTATCTTACCTTCATGGTCCTTACGCGAAATGTATGTTGGTTCCAGCACAATCTTTTTACAGTCAGCTTAAAAAACTGTTCTCTAAATTTTCTCTGTAGTGTTCCCCGAAGAGAACGTCGCCTTCCCTCCAGAGATTCCCGTGTGAGTTTCCGAAGTATTTCCGTAACACTACCAGTAACAAATCTAGCAGCCCGTGTGTGAACCGCTTCGTCGTCTTCCTTTAATCTGACCCGCTATGGGTCCCAAACACGAGAGATGTACTTAGGGACACGTCGCACTAGCGTCCTATATAGGGTCTCTTTTACAGATGACCCACACTTTCCTACAAATTTTCCCAATACAACGAGGTCGACCATCCACCTTCCCTACAACAGTTATCACATGCTCATTCCATTTCAATCGCTTTGCAACGTTTTCACAGATATTAAAACGATGTGACTGTGTCAAGCAGGACATTACCAACGCTGTATCCGAACATTACGGATTTATTTTTCCTACTCATCCGCATTCATCTACATTTCTCTACATTCAGAGCTAGCTGCCATTAATCGCACGAGCTAGAAATTTTTTGTATATCCATCCTTGTGTCTGTGGGACATCGGCCGTTCAGCAGTTGTTTTGAAGCTATTTCATTATACCGATTCCTGTTTCGGTGACTCAATACCGCATCTCAAGGCCTTAGCTGGGGCTGAGGCTGTGAATTCAGATCGTATACACTATCCCGTCAGTGAGCTGGAATGTTCAATCAAAACACCTTCAGTAGTCTAAATTTCCACTTGTTATTTTATCTGAGCAACCATTCTCAGCGTTACATTACGCCATCGTCAGGTCCCCTCACCAAATGGTAGGAAGACCCTCTCCTCTGGTTCCGTCAAAATAGGGGGCAGCAGCTAGTGCTTGAATATGCGGAGTCTCCGAAACTGGTTGCAAAATAATAAAATAACACCAAACCGATGGTTGCAGGTATTTTATTTCATCACGGGACTAGAAATTTTGTCATCTTCTATTCACCTACAGTCCCTCAACTTCGACACCTTCTGTCCACCTACAGTCATTGAACTTCGACACCTTTCCATAACGCACAGCAACATAAGTAAACAACCGCAGATTGTAGCCCACTCTGTCTACAAGATCATTTATCTATATAAACAATAACAGCGGTCCTACCACACTTCCCCGAGGCACTCCTGACGATACCCTTGTCTCTGATGAACACTCGCTGTGGAGGAGAGCATACTGGGTTCTATTACTTAGGAAGTCTTAGAGTCAGTCACATATATGGGACTCTACTCCATATGCTCCTACGATCCTTGATCAGTCTGTAATGGGACACCGTATCAAATGCTTTACAGAAAACTAGAAATAAAGTGTCTGCCTGTTGCCCTTCATCCGTAGTTTGCAGTGTACCATGTGAGAAAGGGACAAGCTGATTCAAAGACATAAGCTTTTCGGTAGAGGAGGGCAACATAGAAACAATGTACACCAAGAGACTCAGTTGGGGTCAGATTGTTGTTGAAGCTTCTGTGATCTGTGGCTTCTCATAAACGGTGTTGAAGTTGTTCGTAATACAGACCAGAACTTTTGAAAGGCTTCTTGTTATTCGTTTCCATGAAATTCTGGTAGTGACCGACGTATGGAAGTTTGCTTATGAGGAACACACAGATACTGTAAAAAGCTTTATCTTAATGCCATTAACTGTTCAGTGCTCAAGACCCCCATCTTTATATGGCAAACGTTTCCAATTAATATAGCAGTCATCAAACAGTCTTAATTATCTTCAACTCCACATATGACTCTTGCTAACTTTAATAAAAGGTACCATAACTGTTTAGATATAGTTTTATAATATCACGACCGCTTTTGATGAAAAAAATAACTTTGTTGGGCTGCTAACAGACTTCTTATGAAAATATATGGATTATTTTTGTCTTGTTCCCTTCCTTGTAGCTTTTCAAGACGACGCACAAAGTGTTGAAGTGTGTACAGTAGACTTATTCTATGA
The DNA here is from genome assembly GCF_023864275.1 of Schistocerca cancellata. Taxonomy (NCBI): domain Eukaryota; kingdom Metazoa; phylum Arthropoda; class Insecta; order Orthoptera; family Acrididae; genus Schistocerca; species Schistocerca cancellata. Next base: position 311,882,410 of record NC_064630.1, on the reverse strand, counting down.
TAAAACTGTGTGGCACGGAAAACTTCATAATATTCCTCGTGTCAGTCGCAGCCCAGACATTTGTTTTGCATGCGATACTTAAATGAAGGGTTATTGTGTTTCATTAACTTCTCATTAAGTTATTGTTTTTCTTCCTTCAATTTTTTTTTTAAATTCTCCGAGCAAAAATTATCCCTTGCATGTTCTGTGTGCCACTGAATCGTGTACCGGGCCACTAAAACTAAGGATGAGACCCATACTAGGCTGAACCAAGACAAACATGTGAGTAAGCTGCGATACGGATTTGCCTGCGTTTCCGTTTTGGTATCATCGCTTACTGTTGTTGAATATGTTGACCTATGAGGCGAAATGCTCATACAGATAAATTATAGTTGTAATGTTGAAGTAAAGGTTAGGTAAGAAACTTCCTGGCAGATTAAAACTGTGTGCCAGACCGAGACTCGAGCTCGGGACCTTTGCCTTTCGCGGGCAAGTGCTCTACCAACCGAGCTACCGAAGCACGACTCACGGCCGGTACTCACAGCTTTACTTCTGACAGTACCTCGTCTCCTACCCTCCAAACTTTACAGAAGGTCTCCTGCGAACCTTGCAGAACTAGCACTCCTGAAAGAAAGGATATCCTTTCTTTCAGGAGTGCTAGTTCTGCAAGGTTCGCAGGAGAGCTTTTGTAAAGTTTGGAAGGTAGGAGACGAGGTACTGGCAGAAGTAAAGCTGTGAGTACCGGCCGTGAGTCGTGCTTCGGCAGCTCAGTTGCTAAAGCACTTGCCCGCGAAAGGCAAAGGTCCCGAGTTCGAGTCTCCTTCGGACATACAATTTTAATCTGCCAGGAAGTTTCATATCAGCGCACACTCCGCTGCAGAGTGAAAATCTCATTCTGGAAAAATCCCCCAGGCTGTGGCTAAGCCATGTCTCCGCAATATCCTTTCTTTCAGGAGTGCTAGTTCTGCAAGGTTCGCAGGAGAGCTTCTGTAAAGTTTGGATGGTAGGAGACGAGGTACTGGCAGAAGTAAAGCTGTGAGTAGCGGGCGTGAGTATGCTTCGGTAGCTCAGTTGGTAGAGCACTTGCCCCCGAAAAGCAATGGTGCCGAGTTCGAGTCTCGGTCGGGCATACAGTTTTAATCTGCCAGGAAGTTTCATATCAGCGCACACTTCGCTGCAGAGTGAAAATCTCATTAAAGGTTAGGTAAGTTATCCTAGTTATCTGCGGTGTACCACGCTCATTGCTATTACGATAACCTTCCGTCTAATCTGGCCACTGTACACGAAGGTCAAGCCCGACAAAAAAAATAACACTACTTTGTAGGGTACCTGGACACCAGGATACATTAATTTTTAACGGTTCTCTTAACCCGGAAAATAATAGGACAAGTTAAGGCTCTTGAAATTAAGTTTAAATCTACCTCCAATAGAATTTTTTTTACACTTCAGTTTCACTGTTCACATTCCTCAGCGAAGCTGAAGAAAATTCACAGTATCCCTCGAATCAAATGAACAGTCTAATCGCCACAGAATGTAAATTCAGAGTAAACCGAAGAGAGAGGAAAATAATGAGAAGCAGCAAAAACGACAATAACAAGAAACTTAATGTAAAAATTGGTATCACGAAATAGACTAAATAAAAGAATTCAGATGCATAGGAAGTAAAGTGTCGCACGACGGACGAAGCAAGGTGAACATAAAAAGCAGACGAGCACATGAAATGGGACATTTCTAGCCAAGAGAAATCTACTGGTATCATACATAAGCCTGAATTCGAGTAAAAGTATCTGAGAACGTGCATTTGGAGCACAGCATAGTAGGGTTGTGAAACATGGACTGCGGAAAAACCAGACCAGAAGAAAATCGAAGCTTTTGAAATGTGGTGCTGCAGAAGAACGTTGATAATTAGGTGGACTGATATGGGAAGCAATGAGGAGTTTCTCCGCGAAATTGGTGAGGGAACGAATGTACGAAAATCTCCGACAAGAAGAACGGTCGGGCCGATAGGCCATCTGTTAAGACACCTTGGAACAACTCTCATATTACTAGAGGGAGATATGAAGGGTAAAACTCTAGAGGAAAACGGAGATTGGAGTACATTCAACAAATAATGCAGGACGTAGGCTGCGGTTGCTACTCTGAGAGGGAAAAGTTGACAGAGGAGAGGGATTCGAGGCGTGCCGATTGATCTAATGATGTCTAAGTACAAGAGTGACTGTGTTACGAATCAGGTTAATAAAATGTAACACTGGTACTGTGGGAGGTATCAAATGAAATGACTGCCTGGATAATGGAACACCAAGATATCCTGATTTGTACAGCTTACGGATACAAGATAAAAAGAAAAAAAAAATGCAGGTTGGAATTAAATCAGCGACTCCGATTGCAAAACCGAAATATAGGAGAAGTGAGCTCAACAGATTGTGGAACTCGCTGTTACGGTTTGCGAGAATTTACATCTCTTCAAGACGAGTAAAGTGAGCCAACCAGCCCCAGACAACACTCAGCTCTTGATTCCTCAGTGATCCATCCCCGAAGGAACAAAAGTTTCTTCCTTCCGACCAACGTCCAATCTTTCATAATTTCAGCGTGGCACAACTGCAAACTATTGCCAATGTGACGTACGCGAAATCTAACAAAATTTACGAAAACTCCGGTAAAATAAGCAAGCTTCCAGCTTTTTGTATACAAGACGAATATTTTACCATCACGAGGTTGATACTGAACTGCACTCAGTGTTATCTGAATTCGTGGCCTAGACATGCCGTGAGCTTAGTGGCTCGACTGGATCTCATGGAGATTTTTGGAGCGAAACAGAACCAGATCTCTCCGACGCTAGTCCAATGGCAACGCAGTGTCTGCATCTTTGGATTTAGTGCAGAAATGCAAAACTGTCGTGCTCATATTGTCCCAAGGTAACTGCTAGGTGGGCACGTCTTGCAGTGTCCAATGATAGACTGCCCACAAAGGTGACCCTAGACCATATTGCCTCCCACTTGAGCTACTACGAGAGCGTGAAGCTTCCTCTCCAACTACGTATTTCAAGTGCCAACAAATTAATTGATATCTCACCTTAACATGTGACAGAAATACCACAAGAAAATTATGAGATAGTAGAAGTGAGAGCTTTGGATGTTTGGAAAGATGTGGTGTGTGGCCAAAGACACATGAAAAAATCATTCTTTTTTTAAATATACTGGTGAACATACACATGACAAATATTATAAAAATGAGTCGCCATTGGCTGTTGAAAAACACAATCAAAAAGACATATTCAGTGACCTAAGGCAACAACTAGGTGATTTGAAGGGTCACAAAGATTAGGTTTGCTGCTAAACAAATCAGATATGGTACACTGAAGAAAATAACTGAACAAAATATCAGAGCATCATGTAATTGTGTGGACGAGATCGTTAAACCACGAGGATGTCTCACACTCACGAAATTCCTAAGATCATAACTCAACAGATATAATGAGTTTGAAATCATGAAACTCACTCATGAGTTGGGGCCGTGGCTTCTTACTACATTTTTTATCCTTAGCTTAACGTGCCGTCTGGGATACGGTGTTAGCGAAACGAACACAAGGGGAATCAACATGCCAAGACTTTGGAGGAAGTAAATTAAGTTCAGATTACATTAAATCAGGTCACTGAGTCTCGAATAAAAAAGAGGTGAACTCTTTCTAATCATTGATTTTCAAACGAATGAGTTGCCGGTGTGGCGTGCCACGAGGAGCTGCGGCCTCACAGTTGCCCCTTCGAAACTTTGTACCAAGTATTTGCTTGCGTGATACATTCAACACCCTCTGCTCCAGTAGCAATTCTGTGACTTCAGGTGTCCCATTTATCAAAGCATCTCAATCCCACAACATTTGCTGTTACCACCCTCGAAACATGCCATGATGTTTGCAAATATGTACAGGGAAATACAGCGAGAAACACAGGCTTAAACATAAATCCAGATGCTAGCCAAGCCTGCAAGTTGTGCTGTTGTATTTTACCGCCATAAGGAGCTGTCCAGTGTCCTCAGTACGTTGCGAAATGTCAGTGACGGACAGAATAGAGTTCCGCGCAGTTGTAAATACCTTAAAATGGATTCGAACGTGCACAAATGGTTTTTGCTCGTATGGTAGGTACTCTGTAACCATGGGAGCCGAAATCTTTGATGTCTGACGAGGCACCGTATCGACGAGTTACACCGGATGCAGGAGAAGCAGAAAACATCATCCACAAAGTGACAACATGGAAGGATGTGTATGTTGAGTCAAAGTAACAAAGTGACACAGGATAGGATTGTGGATGAAAGTTGCGATGATGACATCTGAAAACGTCGCTGCAGAACTGAGTATAGGCCTCAAGAACCTCTCCAACACCAAAAGTGGGAGCTACATAACCTGGGATTTGTTGGGTGAGCTGTAGTTCCATAATCATCCATCAGTGATGCGAATACCCTTAAGAGGAAAATATGCTGCCGAATTCATAAAACCAAAATTATTCAGCAGTGGAAGAAAGTCATTTAATCGTGTGGGTCCTGCTGCACATTGTTTCCAACTTCTGATCGAACCAACGTCCCAAGAGTGAAACATGGCTGGGGCTCGATGATGATTACTGCTGTCGTATAGTGGTACTGCATGGGCCCCGTGGTTAATCTTCAAGGCCGCGTTCCTGCCAAGAATTCTGTGACCATTTTGGCTGATCTGGTACTTCTTATGGTACAATGATTGTTCCCTAATGGTTATGTGGTGATTCTGTGTCCCAAAGCGGCATGCTTCCTGTTCATACAGCTCGCATCGTCCACGACTGGTTTTGTGAGCACGAGGATGAACTGTTGTATCTCCTCTGGCCGCCACAGGATCAGCAGATTTCAATGTTATTGAGCCTTGGAGAGAAGGTTCCGTGATCGCTGTCCACCTCCACCATACTTACCTGACCTTGTTACTGTTCTGCGGACTACGGTCGCAGGTTCGAATCCTGCCTCGGGCATGGATGTGTGTGATGTCCTTAGGTTAGTTAGGTTTAATTAGTTCTAAGTTCTAGTAGACTGATGACCTCAGAAGTTAAGTCGCATAGTGCTCAGATCGATTTTTTTTTTGTTCTGCGGAAAGAATAATATAATATTCCCTTCGAAACCATACAAGACCTGTTTATATCCGTACTGAGGCGACTGGGAGATGTTTTGAATGCCAACAGGTTTCTTACACCGCTTTAGACTTACTAACATGTTTTACTTTGGTGCTTTCATATTTTTGCCGAACCTCTTTATTTGCACGGTAGTCGATTTTTGTGAGGCAGGATATCTATACGTGCAGTACACCGACAATTAACCGTCTGTAGCACGACGAGCATGTAAAAGTACTGCGCATTTTGCTGTGATGAAGGATTACGGATTATAAAGGCACCTTCCACATGTAACTAGTGGTAACAGTAAAGCTTACTAGCGGTAAAAGCTACGCTTCGACGGTTTTCACAAGACGCGTCCACGGGCTTCTTTTTAACTGTAAATGATTGATTAAGTTCTACCTTGAAAACACGGAGAAAAAAATTTACTTTTCAGGCACATGTGTTCTCAATAAGATTTTATGGAGGCATCTTAATCTCGATAGGCAATTAGTTTTACAGGAAAAATGCCACAAATCAGACGGAATTTCTTTATCGTGTAATATCCGGGTCATTCAGACCATTTACATAATCTGAATAGTGCAGGCAACTATATTGTACATTGTGTTCTAGCTATCTTACAAAAGTTTCTGAATTCCTTATGAACTCAGTTGGGCTTCTTGAAAAAGAGAACAGGAGAACATATAAAGAGTGTTACTTGTATGACGCAACTCACCTCCGACTGTTTGTCGGGCAGCGTATCGAACATTCTTCTTTTCTCGTTAATCACCTTTCATTAATTGAGGAACATTAAAATTCAAGACCATCAGCTAGATCAAGATGTAAGATGAATTCTGTAGAGGGTAAGAAGTGCAACACTATTTATTGGTTCGATCGTTTTCCAATAAACCATAACTTTTGATAGGTCCGTGAACACCATACTGCAAATCTCTTTAAATATACGGACATAAACACCTAACGAATGGTCTGTGGCTATTTAATTTGGGTCAACGTAAAAGCCCACAGCACCAACGCGCCTGTGACAGTAGTTCGAGGTGATTTTGAGGAAAATATATTTGACAGAGCACTGAAAGACCTGAGTCGAAACAAGGCCCCGGGAGTAAGCAACATTGCATTGGAACTAATGACGGCTTTGGGAGAGCCAGTACTGACAAAACTCTACCATCTGGTGAGCAAGATGTATGAGTCAGGCGAAATATTCTCAGACTTCAAGAAGGATATAATAATTCCAATCCCAAAGAAAGCAGGTGTTGACAGATGTGAAAAATACCGAACTATCAGTTTAATAAGTCACGGATGCAAAATACTAACGCGAATTCTTTACAGACGAATGGAAAAACTGGTAGAAGCCGACCTCGGGGAAGATCAGTTTGGATTCCGTAGGGATATTGGAACACGTGAGGCAATATTGACCCTACGACTTATCTTAGAAGCTAGATTAAGGAAAGGCAAACCTACGTTTCTTGCATTTGTAGACTTAGAGGAAGAGAAGCTAGATTAAGGAAAGGCAAACCTACGTTTCTTGCATTTGTAGACTTAGAGAAAGCTTTTGACAATGTTGACTGGAATACTCTCTTTCAAATTCTGAAGGTGGCAGGGGTAAAATACAGGGAGCGAAAGGCTATTTACAATTTGTACAGAAACCAGATGGCAATTATAAGAGTCGAGGGGCGTGAAAGGGAAGCAGTGGTTGGGAAGGGACTGAGACAGGGTTGTAGCCTCTCCCCGATGTTATTCAATCTGTATATTGAGCAAGCAGTGAAGGAAACAAAAGAAAAATTCGGAGTAGGTGTTAAAATCTATGGAGAAGAAATAAAAACTTTGAGGTTCGCCGATGACATTGTAATTCTGTCAGACACAGCAAAGGACTTGCAAGAGCAGTTGAACGGAATCGACAGTGTCATGAAATGAGGGTATAAGATGAACATCAACAAAAGCAAAACGAGGATAATGGAATGTATTCGAATTAACCTGGGTGACGCTGAGGGAATTAGATTAGGAAATGAGACACTTAAAGTAGTAAAGCAGTTTTGCTATTTGGGGAGCAAAATTACTGATGATGGTCGAAGTAGAGAAGATATAAAATGTAGACTGGCAATTGCAAGGAAAGCGTTTCTGAAGAAGAGGAATTTGTTAACATCGAGTATAGATTTAAGTGTCAGGAAGTCATTTCTGAAAGAATTTGTATTCAGTGTAGCCATGTATGGAAGTGAAACATGGACGATAAATAGTTTGGACAAGAAGAGAATAGAAGATTTCGAAATGTGGTGCTACAGGAGAATGCTGAAGATTAGATGGGTATATCATATAACTAATGGGGAGGATTTGAATAGAATTGGGGAGAAGAGAAGGTTGTGGCACAACTTGACTAGAAGAAGGAATCGGTTGGTAGGACATATTCTGAGGCATCAAGGGATCACCAATTTAGTATTGGAATGCAGCGTGGAGGGTAAAAATCGTAGAGGGAGACCAAGAGATGAATACAATAAACAGATTCAGAAGTATGTAGGTTGCAGTAGGTACTGGGAGATGAAGAAGGTTGCACAGGCTAGAGTAGCATGGAGAGTTGCATCAAACCAGTCTCTGGACTGAAGACTTCAACAACAACATATTCTAATTGGTTCCCGCTCAACTACGAAGACAGCGCTTCCGTCGTACATGAAACACACTGCTGTATTTGAAAGGATGACGGGAGGAGGGAATTGTAAGGGAAGCTCTAGACGTGAGTATAAGGGGTGCGGCAGCTTTCACAGGCCACCTCAAACACCTCCAGAACGAGTACATTTTTCGAAGTGTTGTTTTAAGCAAAAAGAAATGTATACATCTTGAACTGCATGAGGGGGCCGCTAATTTTAACGTGCCCAATCAACGAACGGATCACCATCCAAGTGTCACCTGCCCGCACTTTGTGAGTCACTGCGGAGAGTTTTGCACTTTGACCCCAGAAAGACAAATATGCTTCCACTGATGTATGTATGCTCGAGGGCTGTGACTTTCAAGGAGCTTGTTTTGGCCAGACGGTAAGCGCCTTTAAAATTCGTTTTCAGGAGCATTTGCTCCCAAAGAAGGGACAGTTTAAGTACAATTCCACGTTTGTTAAGCCCCTTCAATCCAGTGGTCACCAGCCATCTACACTTGGGAACTTACAGTTTTACACCACGCTCGCAAACGAAAGAGACTCATTCTGCTTGAAGAGATCCAAATTGTTAAACATTGACACACTTACAATCATATGTTACTCAGTGTTCAGTTATCCGGCAAAAATCGGGTCTTCTATGACTTCATATTTCCCACTTTTAAACTATATATTAGTTTATAGCTTTTTTATTACCATGGCCTTGGTCTCTTGGCATGTGCTTGCTATTGTATTTCATCTTTTTAGCGACTACCCTGTAGCCATATATTTGTAGTCTAATCTTTATCGTATTGCTCTACTTATTTTACTTCAATATTGTTCTACAATGCTTTTGAGCATAGGAATTTTCTATGTCTCTGCGAATAGCTTTCGGTTTGACATGTACTGCATTGTGTGTATTCTCGTATGCTCTATTATGTTTAATTTATTTCTTAATTTAGCCATTACTATTTGAATTCTACGCCCTCCATTATCCCTGTACATCCAACGGTAGCGCCGCATGGTGACTGTCATTACTACTAGCCGAATATTTTACATGAGCTCCTATGTTCATATTTATGCTCTATGTGAATATGGACGGGCCCTTTGGTGCGGTTCTGGTGTACAGCTGTGTTCACAGTTTGTGCGAGAGGTCCTGTTCTGCGTTGCTATGCCTGTCGTTGACTCCATGATGAAACATGCATTTTTGGCTTCGTTTTCTACTCATGTCTGATAATGGTGATTTTATTTATTAATAATTATCGTACAGGTTACCTTTGGTGCTTTTTATTTGGTACAAGGCCTTCTTGGACGGATGTTTTCGACATTTCTTTTATTTTTAAATGTATGTTATATTAAGTTTCTGTATATCATTCTGTCGGTGTTTGGAGCTTATTTTGCTTTTTTAGTAGTAGGGCCACGCCGGGTTAGCTCTAGTGTCGTCCTTCCCTTATATTGTCAGACAATTTGCAACAGCCGTGCAAATGTAATATATGGAATAAAAGCAGCTTTCCACGACTGGTGGTTATTTTTCTTCCATATACTTTCATGTAACCTGATAATGTCCTCTTCGAGCGAAACGTGTCTACCTTTAGTTAATAAGGAACACTGTGCAACCTACTACTTTTTTTAAAAAAAATGTTTCAAACACTGCCATAGTTATATCCCCCATAGAAAAATTTGGTTCAATGATTGCACTTTATTCTGAGCTAATTACTCTAGCAAGTCAAGGAACCCAGTAAGATGATCTCGTTTAACTTGTCTCTGTAAATATTATTCACAATACATATCTATCAATTTGCCCGAAAATGAACCTTAGTCAAATCAGTCACACGTTGATGCGTTAATTTGTTCTGATTGCGGTGCTGATATTGAAGACAATAAAAGCGGGTTAAAAGCTGTGAGCTATCTGGGGAAGTTAACCTTGCATTACTCAGAAACTGTTTCACCAGGTATCCAGTCTAGTTTACCAAATTACCAACCAGACTAACATTAATTATAATCTTTTAACAGTCATCTTACGACAACGAGTGATATATATATATATATATATATATATATATATATATATATATATATATATATATATATATATATATATATATATATATATAGGATTTAAATAAAAAGAGATAAATCAGTTTATATTTAGACATTTATTTTAACATTCATCATTGTTCCGTTAAATTTTCAGCATATTAAACTTGATTCATATCTAAACTGGTGCCTTATTTAGGATTGTAAAAATGTGAGTTTGTAATCTTACGGAACACATCAAATATGGAGCCAAGATTAGGAGACTGCATACTACACTGCATTCATAAAATAACACACGAAGAGCGTAACTCCACAATAATTTTGATAACTAAAATAAATTACATCGAAACGCAATTTACAAAAGAAAAACCTCGAACTGGTTACTATCGTCTTACTATTAACCTGATGGGTCAAACAATTGTATAAGCACGTGGTACTGGTCTCACAAAGTACACCCCACGTGGGTTGAACATAAAGAAAAGTTGCTATATTGGAAAATGTCAAGACGAGACGCTATAATCTCACAAACATTCGCATTTAAGATAGATGATCTTAGTTAGAGACCCTCAACACGTGGCTCCACTTTACTCACAAAGTAGTGACAAAGCAACTACTGGAAGATATTCTGAACTTTACACTCGGATTACACTGCATTGCAATTTAAGATAACATAAGATATTTTAGATCTAAACCTGAAATAAAGGTGATTAAATTTTCAGTTAGGCTGAACTTAAGAAATCCATTGTTCTACGGACTTCGCAGATACGCGCTTAGCCGGAGGTCGTACCACTTCAGACGCTCGCTGCAGACTGACTGCCCGTGGGCCCCTACCAAGGGTGCTTCCAGATACAAAACGGAAGTGACCAGAGAGCCAGCTTCCTATACCAACATGACAAGGGACGGACTGGACCATACTAAGAATAGAAACCTCTTTGTTTTTATAAAGCGTAGCTACCTGTTCCGACGTTGGTCCTACTGTTCTCTAGCACACCGGCATGTCTGCTACCATCAAGCACGCAACTAGAAATACATTTGCTCATTCATCCTTTCACAAAGAAGGGAAGGGGGATGACAGTATCTTATCATATACAGTATATAAAAGAAATGGATGTAGGTTCCGTATGAGACTGTGTGACATGAATTACATATAAACTGTGTTTTAAAGTGTGGTAGTGTGACATATCGTTCTTGAATATGTGTAAAAGTAAGTTCCACTGCCCAGATAGTCAGAAACACCACAGTAAATTTAGAAGTGGAATGTATGCCGTAAAAGACAACAGTTTTTAGAAATTAACATGAAAAGATTCCAACAGAGACCTTTCAACATGTGACCATACAAATAATCTGAAATGAACCACTCTCTTTTCTGCGCAACTAGTACTTACAAGGAAGGCGGAAATTAATTTAACAAAACGATTGTCTTTCTTTTTACAGGGGCAAAGGCGCTCACGACAATCAACAGAGTTCCAAAGATTTCAAACAATATGAAGTTAACACTATGCCGGCTGGTTGTAGGAGGCTTATAAGCAAAAATAAACATGCTCACCAGGCGTGTAAGTAAACTGAAGCGCGCTGGCCAGCGAATAATATTAAAGGATATATTATGATTTAGACACAGGATCAGTGTCGTTGGATGGACAGTGCTACACAGAATATTATAGTTTTGTATTTAGCCAGACACCTATTCCGGACAAGAGAGCTTGTCACAACACATGTCTTAGGCCTGCAACACACGTACAGTCATGCTCAAAAGTATCCGAACGACCTGAATTGCATTTCTCCTGATTCGCATGCAACCCACATAACGCAGCTGTCCAGCAGGTCCTCTATTCGCTCCTTGGTACAGTCGTTTGACTATTGAAAATGGTTCCAACAAGTCACCACTATAAAACACTGCTCTGTATCGCAATAACTCAAGATGTAAAGTAATACTACGATACTACAAATATCAGGGAACACCTTATCACAGGTAAGACTGTCCTTAAGGCTTGTAAGCTTATATTTATCACAATAAATGTCATACCTGAAATGTTAACACTCTCATTATTACGTCAGATAGGTAATGCACGTAGTAAGTTCGTCGTATTCATGATTTCCTCTTCAAAGTAACATACCGCACTTATTATTTAACACACTATGACATTAAAAATTTCAGTTATTCACGAGCAACTAGTTGAGAATATGTATGAACTTCAAATGTCACGAAAAAACCGTCTCGTTCTGCATATGGATTCAAACACAGGTCATGCAGACTAAGCAAAGATTTCGTGACTGACGCAAACTAACAGTCATTGCTGATTACGCATACAGAGAGATTAGCTAATATCAACTTTAAATTACGTAACGCAAACATTTTTAACGGACGCAAATTCCTACCCAGCACATATTGTCCCTGTTAACGAACTACGAGAGATTTTAACTATTGTTTCTTAACAAGTAACTTACTTGAAATGTAATGAGGTAAAGCTTTGTGTTGGACAGGGATTCGAACCCAGAACCTAATCGGATAGATATCGAAGCCCAATCAACTGTGACATATCGGATTTTCTCGGCAGTAGCTAGATGTTTTAACTGAAATGACGAGACGAAATATTAACTTTTTCCTTCCCAGGACTAAACCCGGCACCTATCGCAGTTATAGTCTAGAGAAAACGAACGTTAAATATAGGCTTGTTGCACCATCAGCTACATGTGAGCATGTTTGAACTAGAAATAATATGACGAAGAGTTCAGTGCTGACTGGGAATAGAGCTCCACACATATCGTTGTTGACTACACACAAAAAGACGTCAGCTACCGAATTTTTCTCCACCAGCAGTTCGGAATAACATCTTGAACTTACCGTGATCTCGCAAGTAGTTCTGTCTCAGGGAGTCAAAGACGTCAAATATCGTTAGTGTTGACAATGAAAAAAAACATTAAAAATCGCAATTACTATCCACCAGCAGATAGGTGTTCTCGTGCTAGAGTTTGGTAACACATAATGAAATCTTTAGTGCCCGTCCAGGATTCGAACCCATTCACGAGCAATATGTGGAGATGTTGAGGAATCTGCAGGTTTGAACAAACAACAAATTGTAGCCGAACTGTATTGTCACTAAGGGATCAAATTCCGCGTTAAGGGCGGTCTACGTTGCATTCCCAGTTCAGAACCAATTTTATCGACATACAGAAGCTCAGATAAAAGATGGTATAAGTGTCCTGTGATCCTACATAGCGTTTGTTACGTCACTAGAAATTAGTAACTAGTATAGGAAAGGTTACTGGTGATACAGTTTCTACATGTCGCCACTCCAGACTTTATTGTGGTTCAACCTAACGTCTTCTTGGTATAGAAGGAATATCATTTTTAATGTGAATTTCAGACCACAATGCCATTATATCTTCTTCACTTGGTGTAGCCAGAAGGAAATGGAATTTGCCTCTCCCCATCTAAAATCATTGACCGAAGGTGGAACCGAACCCAAACCATACACATATCAAACTATCATCATCCCAACAGACCACCAAATCCTCTTCTCAGTCGTTAATACTTCTATCTAACACCGTTGTGCCACACTGGCTTAGAATTCTGACACACAGGCTCCCTGTATCAATTTGCACCATGTTCAGTAAATTCATTTACTTCGTTGACCGAATCACCATGAACTAGCTGCTTCGGCTACCCAGTGCATACATTCAACTTTATTTTGTAATCACCAAAATAAAATCACGTAACTGCCACCAACACAGTGTAGGATGAAGAAATTTAAATAGGAAGTGTTCCTTTCCACTTGAGCTACTCTATTGCGCTATCTGCTTGTTGAAAACGTCGTGCAGTGCAAAAGAAAAGGTATAACTATTTGTCTCTCATAAGTATTCACCTGGCCATATGCACTGTCGCACAGAGCTGTGGAATGCAGAAGTTCTGGAGGTATTGTTGTTGACTTCTGGAGCTGTTGTAGCTATGTGTAAGCTAGTGGCGTAATGGTAAGTATCGTGTGCAGTAGATGAGATGTCGCGAGTTCGAGTACATTCAATGCTGTACTTTTTGAAACGCAATTCTTCTGTCTGCTAAAATTTATCAATCTAATGGAACTTGTAACATAATTCCCTTCACTTCTCAACCCAAAGTAGTCGCATGTGGGAAAGGGCTAACTTCTGCGATATTTTGTTCATTTCAGGTTTAATAGACAGCCAGAGAGTAGATGCATCTCGAAACTTTTGTATTATGTATGTGTAGAGCGCATCATGCCAAATTACGTCGGAAAAGTATTTTCAACATTAGCTGTCGTCTGGTAGTGGCATTTTATTCTTCTTCAAACCTTGTTTCACAGCCTTAACTCAGAACAAGTTTTCTACATGCATGTAATCAATAAACCGCCCGTGCGTTTTCAGACTGTTACAGATAACATCAGAGAATTCGCACATATTGTTGATGATTAATTTCTCTCTCATGTTTATCATTGTTTTAACAACATTAAAGGAAATCTTACGAAAATTGTGAACTGTATTATAAAAAGTGAAATAAAACTACCCACGATAAACTTACGACGAAAGTCTGTTTTAATAAAACTGAGTTTCTGTACACAAGCATGCCTCTATCGTCACGAATTAGTAAAATACTACTCACTTAGATTTTGATTGGGTCTGTGTTAGTTGATATGCTGTGTCATACTTAAGAGGTGGAAATGTGGCATTTCATAAATAAAGTTATGTATTCCTAGAACCCAAAATTTGCTTGTCAGCAGCGGAAAGAAGCGTTACCTGTTGTGCAGCATTGTAAGTTTTTCACCATTGCACTGTGAGCCGAAAGTATTTTCTTGCGCTTTCCATATCGATGTTTGATCTGACTGTTTGTAGCTCTTTCACAGAAGGGATAAAAACGCTGCACTCAGTGCGACTGGAACTGCGAAACATAACAGATGCTCTTTCATAGGTCAGCACGTTACCACAGAGCTGGCAAAGAAGTATGTTTCTTTGTTTCCTCTTACGAAACCAATTGTGACTAGAACTCGTAAACCGCTATTTGAAGGACGAGATTAGTTGCGATTTCTACGTGCAACGTCTTTCCTGGGCTGAAAACCGTAAATTTACAATCTTTTTTTACACCTCAAGCGATAATAACTCAGATTATTCAATGGAAATGACAGGTAAAATCAAGTGAACTTTGAGGCTTAATTCCGTGCACACCAGGAACTAACTCGTCGATCACAGAGTTGCCAAACATACATTGCCTTGTTGCCAAATCTCAGTTACAATAGCTGCAGGAAGAAGACGAACCAATGTGATCCTACAGCGGGCTGGGAAGAGACCATAGCTGGTGTCTCCAAGTCGCGGCTGCTTCGGCCTGGAATACGTAATGCGTCTGATTCGCAATTCTGTAACTAGGTTTAGGGACTGGAGCGTAGTTACTAATAATACTGAGAACTGACTGTAAACTAAGTATCGGAAATCAGTAACTCTCATAGTTGTTTCTATATTTCTTTCGTAAGTGTACTCAAAACTAAGAAACTCATTCACAGACTTTTTCGTGCCTTGCTGATAGTCTAACACAACAAACAAATAAAAAAAAAAAAGATTTTGTGTGTGTGTGTGTGTGTGTGTGTGTGTGTGTGTGTGTGTGTGTGACAGAGAGAGAGAGAGAGAGAAATCAAAAAGAATGAGAGAGAGAGAGGGAGAGAGAGAGAGAGAGAGAGAGAGAGTAAAAAGTTGTAAAGAAACTTAATCACGGTATGTAAAGAAATCTTTCATTAAAATCACGCATTCCACATCATTACGATATATCGTATTCATGATCTATGAAACGAGAATTAATCTAATGTAACCTAATCTAATCATATCATATTGATGACTAGCCATGAAATGTCATGAATTACCGAAATTATTGCCAAGACCAGTAACCAAATCTAAACTTGAAAATAAAAGACGACAGTTTTTGTAATAAACCGGGACTTCTATCAAGACCCTGTCGTCCCTGTTAACTAACAACGAAAGATATCTGATATCCCTTTATTCTGAAGTAACAAAGTGTGCATGCATTTAAAGATGAAGTGCGTGAAGTGAAGTTCTGTGACGGAGATACGAACCCAACACGGTACTTTCCCTGTCTACGGAATCCTTTTCATGTTAATATCAAACATCAGTAGTTACTCGTAGATTACATTAAAACTAAAGCAATTGATGAAGACGTTACTTGATAACCAAAACGCTCTGCCTTTCTTCATGTGTTTTTGCCTAGATATAGCTATGGGGTACTTCCAAAGCAAAAGGCAAGAGATATTATTGCTTTCCGATACGCGTCGCTGTCAGTTCTTCCATATGATTTGGTCGACATGAGCTGTTTGAAGTTGTGTATGACAGACATTGTTTTAGAAAATCAATTTTTTTTCTTTCCAATAAACTGAAAGATTTTCATTCTAAGCTATGCAAGTACCAAATTTTTGCAATATTTTTTCAAATTTAATATTCGCTTCTATAATGTAGGAAAGTATTTCACAGTTGCAAAACTCGCATCCGACTCATTGACCTTACACTTAGTCGCTGACCATAAATTCTAGCTCAGAGTGACACCAGATTAAGTAACCTAATGTAGGGAAGAATGTTTGCCAGTGCTCTTTCTCACCAGAAAATACGCAGTTCACTCATTTGGCTCCATAAGTACACTGTAACAGTAATTTCTGTGTGTATGCAATGCATACATATTAGAATATAGTAGTGCTCTCTCTTCCTCTTCTGTATACAATATGCCTGACGTAAACGGGCCCTTTATCATTATAGGCCCTGGGTAGTGCAACATCATACTGACAACAGTAATGTGCTTATACTGACAACCTGACTGTTCGTTTTACATGATTTTGTAATCATTTAAATAAAACAACATGACCTTCCAGTGGGAGCCATTTCGTCCCTCTTTTCCTTCTGTGAAATTTGTCAGTAAGCTTTTTGCCTTCCAACCAGTGAAATGCGGTAGAGTACGGCTGGTAAATGATTCACAAAGCACGATTTAGTGCCTTTAAGACGATTTATTTTAACGTCACAAGGCTGCACATAGGTGCAATCGTTTTCGAGGTGCAAAGTGTTTGTTACCTTACTTTTGTGATAGGTGGGCATAAGTGATTTCCAAAGACTTTTTATTGTACTGAAATAATCTTTTGTCACAAAGTAACAAGGGAAGTTATTAATTCGTATATATTTTGCAGGAAACTGTAATCGTGATGGAAGATTATACACCTGCATGTTTGACACAACTGGAAAGATAAAACGCTGCATATTAACCAAACCCTGCGCCTCCTCGGCATATCCTCCTGTGACACGAGCACGGGATTCTCCTCGTATACCGCTGCAGAGCTGTTCCTAGCACCGCTGAGAACTGGCAACATCGTCACAAACATTAGGCAATACTGTGACAGTGCAATCACTTCTGCGTATGGTACTGAATCGACTCGCTAAATTCACTTGATATTCCCTTTCCATTTGAATGACTCGTGCTATAGAATCCTCATGTAAACTAACACACTGAGACGGAAAATTCAATTTTTTCCTAAAGAAATGCTATTCTTCACATAAGTGACAACTTTTATTGTATTTCACGATGCGTTATGAGGCTGAGCGACCAATGCCATGATGACAGTGGCGTACTGATAGCAGTGTGTCCGTAGCCCGGTGGTACCGCCTGTGTCTCGTGTTAGAACGGCACAATCAGTCGTCAGTTCTTACCGTGGCAGGGGCCAGCGTGTGAGAGCTTTGTTTTTCTGATATATTTTAGGGAGCTGCGAATTTCCAGAAAAAATTCTGTATCGAAATCGGAAGAAAACATCCAATCCTCTTGGTAGTAAGTTGTGTTAATGGTCATAGATCTTGGCTTGTTGACTGCCAAGCTGCTTCGCAATACTAGCATCTCTGAAGAAATTTGAATCGACCATCAGCGATACGAATTTCAATATTGTTGTTCACTTAAGACTCACATGCGAGGGTGATAAGTATGAAAGAAATGAAACTCTTGATTACTATAGGGCCTCTATGCTAAATTTCCACAGTAGCAATTAGGAACTCCCTGCAAACATTTGCTAACAGCGGTTCTAGCAACTTACGTTTTCTCTAGATAGCTTCAAATATGGGCAATTTTGTCGCCTTAAATCCAATTGAATATTTTAAATATCACTTGTGAACAGCGTTCACTTCTCCAGTAATTAAGGTATAGACCTCAAAACAAGTAATTTGCCTGAGTAGAAATAGAGCAGGTTCTGATAGGTATTGACACAATCTTTTGCATCCATTTACCATAGAGAATCAAAGAAAGAAACCAAACACATTACATTGCATTTACTCTCTGTACCTTGACTAACACATATGAATCCATGACAATAATAAATTATTTGAAGAACCTCCCGTGAAAGGAAAAAGAACAGATTGTGACGCTCTAATTGTAGTGCACTGGAGCAGAAACAATGAAATTAATTCTGTACCACATTTATGTATTGCATCCTAGTGTAATAAAATAATCATCAAATAAAAACGGTTTTGTGCCTCCTTTGCTATCAAGAGTGAAACACAAATAGTAGACAGATTTTATGGGTCACCACTCAACAACATAAAAGCATTTTACATGGTCGAGAGTGCGGAGTGGAGCACACGTCGGCAGAACGCGAGACAATGCAGTGCCTCAGCCCCCACCAGCAGGCAGCAAACAGGTCCCAGAGAACTCAGACCCATGCGGTGTTCAGAGGCAGAAGGTCGGCTAAGAAATCTTTCGCTAAAACATTGTTGGACCAAACTATTGTTACCAGTGTGACAGAAAGCGAAATCTATTGCAGATTCGCTTGAATTACACTCATAGCTTCAGCACCGAGGGGAAAGGGGCGATAAAAACTTTGTCGACGTGTGCTTTTAGTTAGTAGACGTCGTATTAGCTAGTCTCGCGTATTACCTCAAGACTACGGTCGTAGTCACGAATAATGTACTAACTCTGAAGTCAAGACTTCCTCTGGGAAGTGCCGCAGTCTACAATGTTGCCAGATCGAGCATATTGCTGGACATAGGATTCTGAGAGGAGCACGACTGTATTGCCCACCTTACGCGAACGACTCAGCGGTCAATTTTCTGCTCTAAGACTGTATCTACAACTCATATTGCACGCTGAAGACCAAAATGAATTAAAAAAACAAAAGTAGTCTATGAGAGCAACGTTAACTATAGCGTTCGATGTATTCATAGTATTGTATACGTGTGTGGAAACGCCTTCCAAAGCCCACTCAAGGAAGACAAAGATACATAGTCTAGCTTCAATATTATAAATTCGCCTCAGTTTGCGGATGAACTCAGACTTAGGTTGATAATCATTTTGAGTATTTAGCAGTACTGTCCAAATTGGTGTTAAACTCGTTTTCAACCAATGATTCCCACAGCTACAGGAACACTACTTGTGATACCTCATAGGCAAAATACTTACGCAGTGCTATCAGACGAAAAGATCAACCTGACACAAACTGTGGGAAGTTTGTTCTACAACCTTCGTACCTGGATAATGAGCTTTTTCCTATTTAAGATGTCTATGAACGTTGCTGCTTCAGACGAATTAAGACGATACTAAATTCCGTCAGCTACGACAATGTTTAAAGAAATCGTCTTAACGCCACTAAATAGTGGTTTGTGAATCGTTTACCGGCCGTACTCTGCCGCATTTCGCTGGCTGGAAGGCAAAAAGCTTACTGACAAACTTCACAGAAGGGAAAGAGGGACGAAATGGCTCCCACTGGGAGGTAAAACGAATATTCAGGTTGTCAGTATAAGCACATTACTGTTGTCAGTATGATGTTGCACTACCCAGGGCCTGTAATGATAAAGGAGCCATTACCGTCAGGCATATTGTATACATAAGTGGAAAAGAGAGCACCACTAAATTCTAATCCGTGTGCATTGCATACACACAGTAATTACAGTTACAGTGTACTTATGGAGCCAAATGAGTGAACTGCGTATTTTCCGGTGAGAAAGAGCACTAGCATACAGTCTTCGCTACATTAGGTTACTTAATTTGGTGTCAGTCTGAGCTAGAATTTATGGTCAGCGACTAAGTATAGGGTCAATGAGTCGGATGCGAGTTTTGCAACTGTGAAATACTTTCCTACATTATAGAAGCGAATATTAAATTAGAAAAAATATTGCGAAAATTTGGTACTTGCATAGCTTAGAATGAACATCTTTCTGTTGTGAAGGAAAACAATTGATTTTCTAAAACATTATCTGTCATACACAATTTGAAAAAGGTCATGTTGACCAAATCATATGGAAGAACTGACAGCGACGTGTATCGGAAAGCAATAATATCTCTTGCCTTTTGCTTTGGCAGTACTCCATAACCATATCTAGGAAAAATACATGAAGAAAGGCAGAGCGTTTTGGTTATCAAGTAACGTCTTCATCAATTGCTTTAGTTTTAATGTAATCTACGAGTAACTACTGATGTTTGATATTAACATGAAAAGGATTCCGTAGACAGGGAAAGTACCGTGTTGGGTTCGTATCTCCGTCACAGAACTTCACTTCACGCACTTCATCTTTAAATGCATGCACACTTTGTTACTTCAGAATAAAGGGATATCAGATATCTTTCGTTGTTAGTTAACAGGGACGACAGGGTCTTGATAGAAGTCCCGGTTTATTACAAAAACTGTCGTCTTTTATTTTCAAGTTTAGATTTGGTTACTGGTCTTGGCAAAAATTTCGGAAATTCATGACTTTTCATGGCTAGTCATCAATATGATATGATTAGATTAGATCACATTAGATTAATTCTCGTTTCATAGATCATGAATACGATATATTGTAATGATGTGGAATGTGTGATTTTAATGAAAGATTTCTTTACATACCATGATTCAATTTCTTTACAAGTTTTTACACTCTCTCTCTCTCTCTCTCTCTCTCTCTCCCTCTCATTCTTTTTGATTTCTCTCTCTCTCTCTCTCTCTCACTCTCTGTCACACACACACACACACACACACACACACACACACACACACAAAATCTTTTTTTATTTTTATTTGTTTGTTGTGTTAGACTATCAGCAAGGCACGAAAAAGTCTGTGAATGAGTTTCTTAGTTTTGAGTACACTTACGAAAGAAATATAGAAACAACTATGAGAGTTACTGATTTCCGATACTTAGTTTACAGTCAGTTCTCAGTATTATTAGTAACTACGCTCCAGTCCCTAAACCTAGTTACAGAATTGCGAATCAGACGCATTACGTATTCCAGGCCGTAGCAGCCGCGACTTGGAGACACCAGCTATGGTCTCTTCCCAGCCCGCTGTAGGATCACATTGGTTCGTCTTCTTCCTGCAGCTATTGTAACTGAGATTTGGCAACAAGGCAATGTATGTTTGGCAACTCTGTGATCGACGAGTTAGTTCCTGGTGTGCACGGAATTAAGCCTCAAAGTTCACTTGATTTTACCTGTCATTTCCATTGAATAATCTGAGTTATTATCACTTGAGGTGTAACAAAAGATTGTAAATTTACGGTTTTCAGCCCAGGAAAGACGTTGCACGTGGAAATCGCAACTAATCTCGTCCTTCAAATAGCGGTTTACGAGTTCTAGTCACAATTGGTTTCGTAAGAGGAAACAAAGAAACATACTTCTTTGCCAGCTCTGTGGTAACGTGCTGACCTATGAAAGAGCATCTGTTATGTTTCGCAGTTCCAGTCGCACTGAGTGCAGCGTTTTTATCCCTTCTGTGAAAGAGCTACAAACAGTCAGATCAAACATCGATATGGAAAGCGCAAGAAAATACTTTCGGCTCACAGTGCAATGGTGAAAAACTTACAATGCTGCACAACAGGTAACGCTTCTTTCCGCTGCTGACAAGCAAATTTTGGGTTCTAGGAATACATAACTTTATTTATGAAATGCCACATTTCCACCTCTTAAGTATGACACAGCATATCAACTAACACAGACCCAATCAAAATCTAAGTGAGTAGTATTTTACTAATTCGTGACGATAGAGGCATGCTTGTGTACAGAAACTCAGTTTTATTAAAACAGACTTTCGTCGTAAGTTTATCGTGGGTAGTTTTATTTCACTTTTTATAATACAGTTCACAATTTTCGTAAGATTTCCTTTAATGTTGTTAAAACAATGATAAACATGAGAGAGAAATTAATCATCAACAATATGTGCGAATTCTCTGATGTTATCTGTAACAGTCTGAAAACGCACGGGCGGTTTATTGATTACATGCATGTAGAAAACTTGTTCTGAGTTAAGGCTGTGAAACAAGGTTTGAAGAAGAATAAAATGCCACTACCAGACGACAGCTAATGTCGAAAATACTTTTCCGACGTAATTTGGCATGATGCGCTCTACACATACATAATACAAAAGTTTCGAGATGCATCTACTCTCTGGCTGTCTATTAAACCTGAAATGAACAAAATGTCGCAGAAGTTAGCCCTTTCCCACATGCGACTACTTTGGGTTGAGAAGTGAAGGGAATTATGTTACAAGTTCCATTAGATTGATAAATTTTAGCAGACAGAAGAATTGCGTTTCAAAAAGTACAGCATTGAATGTACTCGAACTCGCGACATCTCATCTACTGCACACGATACTTACCATTACGCCACTAGCTTACACATAGCTACAACAGCTCCAGAAGTCAACAACAATACCTCCAGAACTTCTGCATTCCACAGCTCTGTGCGACAGTGCATATGGCCAGGTGAATACTTATGAGAGACAAATAGTTATACCTTTTCTTTTGCACTGCACGACGTTTTCAACAAGCAGATAGCGCAATAGAGTAGCTCAAGTGGAAAGGAACACTTCCTATTTAAATTTCTTCATCCTACACTGTGTTGGTGGCAGTTACGTGATTTTATTTTGGTGATTACAAAATAAAGTTGAATGTATGCACTGGGTAGCCGAAGCAGCTAGTTCATGGTGATTCGGTCAACGAAGTAAATGAATTTACTGAACATGGTGCAAATTGATACAGGGAGCCTGTGTGTCAGAATTCTAAGCCAGTGTGGCACAACGGTGTTAGATAGAAGTATTAACGACTGAGAAGAGGATTTGGTGGTCTGTTGGGATGATGATAGTTTGATATGTGTATGGTTTGGGTTCGGTTCCACCTTCGGTCAATGATTTTAGATGGGGAGAGGCAAATTCCATTTCCTTCTGGCTACACCAAGTGAAGAAGATATAATGGCATTGTGGTCTGAAATTCACATTAAAAATGATATTCCTTCTATACCAAGAAGACGTTAGGTTGAACCACAATAAAGTCTGGAGTGGCGACATGTAGAAACTGTATCACCAGTAACCTTTCCTATACTAGTTACTAATTTCTAGTGACGTAACAAACGCTATGTAGGATCACAGGACACTTATACCATCTTTTATCTGAGCTTCTGTATGTCGATAAAATTGGTTCTGAACTGGGAATGCAACGTAGACCGCCCTTAACGCGGAATTTGATCCCTTAGTGACAATACAGTTCGGCTACAATTTGTTGTTTGTTCAAAACTGCAGATTCCTCAACATCTCCACATATTGCTTGTGAATGCGTTCCAATCCTGGACGGGCACTAAAGATTTCATTATGTACTATCAAGCTCTAGCATGAGAACACCTATCTGCTGGTGGATAATAATTTCGATTTTTAATGTTTTTCATTCGTTGTCAACATTAACGATATTTGACGTCTTTGACTCCCAGTGAGACACAGAACTATTTGCGAGATCACGGTAAGTTCAAGACGTTATTCCGAGCTGCTGGTGGAGAAAATTTCGGTAGCTGACGTCTCTTTGTGTGTTGTCAACAACGATATGTGTGGAGCTCTATTCCCAGTCAGCACTGAACTCTTCGTCATATTATTTCTAGTTCATACATGCTCATATGTCACTATTTGTTTGGTGCAACAAACAAATATTTAACGTTCGTTTTCTCTAGAATATAACAGCGACAGATGACGGGTTGGAGTCCTGGGAAGGAAAAAATTAATGTTTCGTCTCGTCATTTTAGTTAAAACATCTAGCTACTGCCAAGAAAACAAGACATGTCACAGTTGATTGTGCTTCGATATCTATCCGATTAGGTTCTGGGTTCGAATCCCTGTCCAACACAAAGCTTTACCTCACTGTATTTCAAGTAAGTTACCTGATAAGAAACAATAGTTAAAATCTCTCGTAGTTCGTTAACAGGGACTATATGTGCTGGGTAGGAATTTGCGTCCGTTAAAAATGTTTGCGTTACGTAATTTAAAGTTGATATTTGCTAATTGATACTGTCTAAAATCGAGGTACATCACTCTCTGTATGCCTAATCAGCAAAGACTGTTAGTTTGCGTCAGTCACGAAATCTTTGCTTAGTTTGCATGACCTGTGTTTGAATCCATATGCAGAACGAGACGGTTCGTCGTGACGTTTGAAGTTCATACATATTTTCAACTAGCTGCTCGTGTATAACTTAAATTTTTAATGTCATATTGTGTTAAATAATAAGTACGGTATGTTACTTCGAATAGGAAATCATGAATACGACGAACTTACTACGTGCATTACCTATCTGACGTAATAATGAGAGTGGTAACATTTCAGGTATGTCATTAATTGTGATAAATGTGAGATTACAAGCCTTGAGGACAGTCTTACCTGTGATAAGGTGTTCCCTGATATTTGTAGTGTCGTAGTATTTCTTTACATCTTGAGTTATTGCGATACAGAGCAGTGTTTTCTAGTGGTGACTTGTTGGAACCATTTTCAATAGTCAAACGACTGTACCAAGGAGCGATTAGAGGACCTGCTGGACAGCTGCGTTATGTGGGTTGCATGCGAATCAGGAGAAATGCAATTCAGGTCGTTCGGATACTTTTGAGCACGACTGTACACATGAAAAGTTAATTAAGCACTTTAACACAACTTAAGTGACTGGTTTGTATAGTGGAAAGTAGCAACAGTTATTAATAAAAAGCAACTAGGCGAATCTGTAATTTGCTTAGAACAACAATTATTCACATACAACAGCCAATCGATTGCTGACATGTCCACGCATAAGAAACACGGCGTATTAGCAAACCTGTCACAGATGACCAAATCTGAAGTTTACACAGAATAATAGCTACTCTAACATCGCGGCCCATATGACTGAACAAAATATATCATGATTTAGACACTGATTGAAACAGTGAGCATCAATACGCAATAAATTGCAACCTGCCCAAATATGCCGTTTACACAGAGCAAAAGAATTTAAATGACACGGCCCAGACCTCGGCTACACTAAAATGTACTCAGGGTCTCATCGTGTCATGCATAAGCCGGCTGTGGAAATCCGAAACCGGTAAGTGCCAAAATTAAAAGAATTTCCCCAGGCACAAGCGACTACAAAATTACAGAGGTAAATGTAAACCGAGAAAACACACAGAGGGAAGCCGAATACGTTGGGCGACACCCCTGCGAAACCAGTACACACATTAACTCTCACAGTTAGTTAGAATATTCATAACATCGGTCAGTCCAGCCGAACATCCTTCCGTTCTCGGCCTGACGTACAAATCGCAGCTCTCCACCGGGCTCCAACCGTCCAGGACACTTCAGAGCGCGGCCGCCGCGTACAGAGCAAGGTTCGGCCCCCACGCCATGTTGACACGTCGTTAGGACTACGTAGCTATCCTCTCTGTTGGCCGGTAAAACACATCTCAGCGTCATTTGTGTGCCTCTAAAAACTACTCGGGCACTCGTTGCCCTCTCTCGGGGCTTGGGACAAATTCGACTCCTCGTTAACCAAAGAGTGCGCGTGAGCTATCGATACGGACTGGCACCAAGAAAATTGAATACTCATATAGCACAGTAGTTTTTGAAAATGTAGCTACATATTTAATAAGGGACAATATAAAGAGCCACGTAAGTCGCCTTCAGCGCAATAACATGTAAGGCAATTCATCAAACAGTGCTAGATGCAAACCATTCTTCTACTGTCAGGAGATGAGATCCCACAAAACATTAGCCCTATTCCAGACTGAAGATGAGGTATTGGCGGAAGTGAAGCTATGAGGACGAGATGTGAGTCGTCCTTGTGCAGCTTAGATGGTAGAGCACTTTTCGGCAAAGGACAAGGTTCTCCGATTCGAGTCCTGATCCCTCACAGAGTTTTCGGCTCTCAGGAAGCTTCACATCTTCGCCATTGCACCAAATGTAAGCGAATACGCAGTTCAGATAAGGCTCCTGTGTTTGCCTGTTCGCTAAATACACCACTGTGTGCTCTGTTGTAGCAATCAGAGAAGTCACCTGTAAAGTTGTTCAAACTATTACAATATTTACGAGAGTGACTATCGCCAAACAGCTAGAACAGAGATGCAGTTCTATGAGGGGAAGTGTCCGGGTCGTTCCAGATCCCCACTATGAGTCTTTACAAAGATTGTAACAAAATTCAAGGAACTGGGGGAAACCGTCAATGAGAAATAAAAGAAACTCATGAGAGAAATGCAGTCAACAAATCAGCAACTGTGTCAGACGATTCGCATCTCACTATGAGCTAGCCTGAATGTGCACATGAAATCCGACAAAAAAGTATTGTGTCTGTATTATATTCTAAAGAATTTCTTCCTTTCAGTATTTCACTCGGCCAATAGTTTCAAGGTAATGAGTTTCAAAATCTATTACAGCTGAGAAACCTGCAAAGTGATGTGACTTTCCTATCCTAGACTTGTTTACGAATGAAACAGTGTTTCCAGTCCAGGGGAAAATACCCTCATGCTCATAAATTAAGGATAATTACAGAATGTGGTGCCACACAACGTGGCACTACACAAAAATGGCGCTAATAGCATAGGCACATAGGGAACACACACGACAGAGATCTGTAAGTCCACGGTATTGGAGATTAGTGGAGAAAACCTTCCCGAAACACACGTGCTACAAAACGCCACTGTTTCCTGCGCATGTACCCCGACAGCAATATGGGATACGATCACCATGCACACGTACACAGGCCGCACCACGGGTTGGCATACTTTGGATCAGGTGGTTGAGCAGCTGCTGTGGTATAGCCTACCATTCTTGTACCAGTACCTGTCGGAGCTCCTGAAGTGTCGTAGGGGTTTGACGACGTGCAGCGATACCTCGACCGAGAGCATCCGAGACGTGCTCGATGGGTTTTAGGTCTGTACAACAGGCCGGCAACTTCATTCGCTTGATATCTTCTGTTTCAAGGTACTCCTCCACGATGGCAGCTCGGTGGGGCCGTGCGTTATCATCCATTAGGAGGAAGGTGGGACTCATTGCATCCCTGAAAAGACTGAAATACTGGTGAAAAATGACGTCCCGACACACCTGACTTGTTTCAGTTCCTCTGTTAAAGACATGCGGGGATGTACGCGCACCAGTCATAATCCTACCCCACACCATCAAACCACAAACTCCATACAGGTCCCTTTCAAGGACATTAAGGGGTTGGTATCTGGATCACGCCAGATGAAAACCCGGCGAGAATCACTGTTCAGACTATACCTGGACTCGTCTGTGAAATATCCTGGGACCACTGTTCCAATGACCATGTACTGTGTTCTTGACACCAGGCTTTACAGGCTCTCCTGTGATCAGGGGTCAGGGGAATGCACCTTGCAGGTCTCCGGGTGAATAAACCATGTCTGTTTAGTCGTCTGACACCAGGCTTAACAGGCTCTCCTGTGACCAGGGATCTGTGGAATGAACCTTTCAGGTCTCCAGGCGAATAAACCGTGTCTGTTCAGGCAACTGTTTCAGTGGCTGTGGTAGGATCCCGAGCAATGCTACCTGCAGTACTCCGAGGTCGTCAGCGGGCACTGATGGTGAGATATTGGTCTTCTTGTGGTGTTGTACACTGTGGACGTCCCTTACTGTAGCGTCTGGACACGTTTCCTGTCTGCTAGAATCGTTGCCATGATCTTGAGATCACACTTTGTGGCACACAGAGGGCCTGTGCCACGACCTGCTGTGTTTAACCAGCCTCCAGTCGCCCTAGTATTCTACCACTCATAACGTCATCAATATGTGTTCTTTGAGCCATTTTCAATACACAGTCACCATTAACTCGTCTGAAAACGTCTGCACACTTGCTCGCTGCACCGTGCTCTGACATGCACCAACACACCTCAACGTATGTGGACTGCTGCCAGCGCCACCGTGCGACGACCGCAGGTCGAATGCACCACGTGGTCATACTCCGAGGTGATTTAAACCCACAAACCGCCCACCGGAGCGTTGTTTCACCATGTATCAGCATTATCCTTAATTTATGAGCATGAGTGTAATAATACAGTGCCGATCAGTTGATGATAATGCACGTCTAGGCTTCTCCTTCTGGCTGCAGGATGCTGTCGTTCACAGTGGCACTGGCGTTGCCCAGAGTTCTCCATGTGAGGCAACTCCTGCCGTCAGTATGCGATGCGGCCGTTTCTAGAATTGCGCAACTGGTCTTTTCTTTTTCATTTGTCTCTTTGACAGGGATGTTCGTGTAGGTT
Source organism: Schistocerca cancellata (assembly GCF_023864275.1). Lineage (NCBI taxonomy): Eukaryota > Metazoa > Arthropoda > Insecta > Orthoptera > Acrididae > Schistocerca > Schistocerca cancellata. The sequence goes on along the minus strand of NC_064630.1, from coordinate 311,854,175 downwards.
GATTACGTCTAGTGATGCTAATTTAGCTGTTGGTGGGATGTGGATGCCTTTAATTAAGCTTTGAACACCCCTGTGAAAGAGTCTATTGACATTATAAGAAACAATCTGCTTAAATATAAGAAAATTAGTATTGCAGATATCAGTGAACTCATAGAAATACTTTCACTTATTCTACAGCATAATTACTTTGGCGTCAACAACAAACTCTACCAACGACATGATGGTTTGGCAGTGGGAAGTAGCTTAGCTGGGATACTGGCTGATATTTACATTAACCATGAAGAACAAAAATTCTTCTCAAGCAACCAGCATATCTCAAACAAAATAGTCTACTACAGAAGATATGTTGATGATACAATCTTGCTTTTTGATGCTACAAGCAATCAAATAGATACATTAGCAGCAGATCTAAGCAAAATGCACAAAGTATTAAATTCACAGCTGAACATGAAACTAATAAAAGCATTAACTTTCTTGACCTGAAGATTTGCAATAGTAAGAATAAACATCAGTTTAGTATTTACAGAAAACCTACCACCACAGATGTCAGTATTGACAACTCATCTTCCCACCCCCGCCAACAACAAGTGGCATATTTCAGAGTGATGCTACACCGAATTAAAAAAAGTACCAATGAGTGACACAGACCAACAAAATGAAATCAATATAGTTAAAATAAAAAAGGCAAAGGTCCCGAGTTCGAGTCTCGGTCGGGCACACAGTTTTAATTTGCCAGGAAGTTTCATATCAGCGCACACTCCGCTGCAGAGTGAAAATCTCATTCTTATAGTTAAAATAGTTGCTCATAATAATGGATACAAACCCATAATAATAGAAAAACTCCACAACAAAATGCAGACAAGAACCACAGATCCACTTCACAGCAGTCACTTCAAGCCAAATCAGTATGCCACAGAAGCCAAACCTAAATATGCTATTCTCCTGTACATAGTCCCCTATCATACCAAATGGCAAACTTATTTGAAAAGAAAAATATCACAGTCAGCTTTTCCACAAATAATAAGATACAACAAAAAGTAATCTATGATGTAAATATGTATAAGAGTCCCTACAGTAAATCAGGAATATAGAAACTCAGATGCGATATATGCCCGAAATTCTGTATTGGACAGACTGGCGGAAGTTTTGAAATTAGATACAAAGAACACGTTCATGCTTTAAGACTTGGAAACTTGAACAAATCTGCATTTGTAGGCCATATTGCTGAAGAAAACCATTCAGTGAGAAACATTGAGAACAACTTAAAAATTTTAGATCTAGCAGAAAAAGGAGCCACTATGAATATGTTAGAAGAAATAGAAATACACACACACAAAAGCAGCACCCTAGACTATATCCTTAATGAACAAACAGTGTTAGCTAACACCCCTTTCCTGAAAAATTTCCAAAAATTATTTTCCAACCACCAAAGCAAATAATATTCCTACACTTATCTGCAGATCAAGTAGCAAATTTATATGTTATTATAATTATCATGATGCTAAATGTAATTAAATAATGTACGATTTTACCTGTACAGTACAGAAAAAGCGGAACAACTTTATAATTAATGTAACAGTATCCGCTCAAAAACTCAAAAAATCAATGTCTCTGTACTAGTGTAAAAGGCATTTCAGTTGCATAAGTGAATATATGATCCTTTTCAAAACATAGCACATTTTCCAATGTTACCATATATCATAGCATCTTTGATACTCATATGTTTGTAAGCTCTTTGTATGTATCAAAACATGCGGTGCATCGTATAAATCTTTTCAGTGCCAATTCTAAAGTGTTCAGTGAGAAAAATTTAATTGTGCAACAATAAGAATGCAGTGGGATGTATGCACATCTGTTGGACGAATGTTATGAAAACAGACACCCCGAACGGACAATTCACGTAAGTCACATCCAACGAAAATCTGTAAGGCAACCATCTGTGTGTGGTGTGCTTATAATTATATATTATTTATATTTTAGGACAATTAATGTGTAAAAAACGCACCACATGTTATAAGGAAAGCGTGTAAACCGACTGAAGATGAATCATAATGATTCGAAGCCGGTAACGATACCCTTTGAATAAAGGAACTGAAAGTAAATTTGTGGCTGGTTGCTGTCCCAACACCATCAACGTTTGATATCAAATGGTACTATAGTGTAGAATATTTATGGGTAATGAACTTGAAGGCAATTATATGAAAGTGGAAGAGATGTAGGTGAAGATGAGGTGGAAAATAAGACTGCAAGAATTTGACATAGGACTGAAAACCTAAGTCGAAATAGATCCCTTGGTGTAGACGATATTCCGCCAGAACCACTGTTGTCCTTGGGAGAGCTAGCCATGATTTATTCCACCTGGTGTGAGTGCTAGCCATGAAGATCTATTCCACCTGGTGTGCAAGACGTATGTACGTTAAACTATCAACAAAGCGAACCAAATATAAATTTTGGAACGAAAGTGCAGACAGAAGAAATAAAAATTCGATTTTTGCCGACGACACTTGAACTCTGTTAAGAGACAGCAAAGTGCATGGAAGAGCAGTGTCTTGAAAGGAGGATAAAAGATGAAAATCAACAAAAGCAAAAAAAAGGATAGCGGAATATAGTAGAATAAAATCAAGAGATGCTGAGTGAAATAGATTCGGAAAGAGACACTTAATGTAGTAGATGAGATGCTATTTGGGCTACGAAATAATTGATGACAGCCGAAATAAAGGGGATATAAAATGTAGACTGGCAATGGCAAGAAAAGCGTTTCCGAAGAAGACACATTTGTTAACATCGAATATAGACTTAAGAGTCTTTTCTGTAGGTATTTCTCTGGAGTGTAGCCACATATGGAGGTGAAACGTTGACGATAGTTTAGGCAAGAAGAGATCAGAAGGTTTTGAAAAGTGGTGTTTAGAAGAGTGATAAGGACTGAGTGGATAGATCATGTAACTAATGAGGTCGTACTGAGTAGATATTCTGAGACCTCAAGGGATCATCTGTTTAGTAGAAGAGGAAAGTGTGGGCGATAAAAATTGTAGATGGAGATCACGAATCCAGTAAGTGGGTTCAAATGCACGTGTTTGCAGTAGTAATTTGGATACGAAGAGGGTTCAGAAGGATATGGTAGAAGGGAGAGCTGCATAAAACCAGTCTTCTGACTGAAGAGCACAACAACAACATTTATTATCCTCAGTAGCCGGTATTCAGCAAAAAATATCTAATTCAAAATAAAATTTGAGTGTAACTCCACAAATTATTTAGACCTAACGGTAGATATCTGTAAAAAAATTCGTACTTCCTGGATTCCCGCAACCGTAGACATCTTAATATCTGGAAATTTTCAACGCTCAGTGACCCATAAACATTCTTCCTTTTATTTTGTGATACATCCCCTGATATCTATCCCCTTAAATGATAACGACATTCAATATGAAACAGAGCTAAACAAATAGCATCCCTGCGTTGGTGTACTCCAAAAGCACAAAAAAAACAGGTCTCCCCTCTTCTTTACACGGTGATCGATTCACCAACTCAAGACTTTAACAAAATGCGCACGGTTCCATAATTAGGAAAAGACTTTCTGAATGAGGCCAGAAACATGTGGCGTCACCTGGAAGCCTATCTAATGTATGATGCGATTTGTTCAACTGATATGAGTGTAACGTAAACCGAGAAAATAATGCCTGTAATATGAGTCATTCTTTTGAGTCTGATAATATTTTGTGAGAAATATTGTAAATACTTTCCATTACTGTCAGAGACAAAGAATACGATATTTCAATACGTTCCATGAAAGCACTGAACTACAACTACCTAGCCGGCCGAAGTGGCCGCGCGGTTCTGGCGCTGCAGTCTGGAACCGCGAGACCGCTACGGTCGCAGGTTCGAATCCTGCCTCGGGCATGGATGTGTGTGATGTCCTTAGGTTAGTTAGGTTTAACTCGTTCTAAGTTCTAGAGGACTAATGACCTCGGCAGTTGAGTCCCATAGTGCTCAGAGCCATTTGAACCATTTGAACAACTACCTAGCCTGTTCTCTTTTTTTCGCCTGTTTGTTCTCTCTCGCCTGTGGGTCGCTGTCTGCACAATCGTATCGGCTTTAAAGTTACAATATGTTGTTAATCGAAAGTATCTTATGTCCCCTTTCAGAAATACTTCTCCCTTCAAGTGAAATTTATTTAAAGATAATAAAGTTAGTGTCGACTGCCCATCTGGCTTCGACTCTTTCGGTGGCGCTGAGTCCGCCAATACGTGTACTAGTGAATATTTCAGTGTTCGCGAGCTTCACTCGCAAAGTAAAATAATCCTAAGGGCTTTTATGAATTTTTACAGTCAGTTTTCATTATTAAAGTTTGTTAATATTTTTGATTACGAAACTTATTCAGAGATTTAACACCGCAAGGCTTAGGTAAGGCTTCACTTCTGGTTCAAAATAATTTCAGTTAATTCAAAGGATTAAAAGTTAACTCACTTCTTAAAGAGATAAAGTTAAAGAAATTCTTTGCAATTATTTCAATAATTCGTAGATGTTTATACCATTCTTTCTTTCTGTGTAACATTAGATTAGGTTTCTGGGAAAAGAAATCATTTCATGCTCTATATTATCGCTGGGTTGGTAGCAGGTTACGTTACGTTATCGTTTGTTGTAAGGGAGCGTAACATTTCCATTAATAATAATAACTTTTTTTACTGCGTATTGAGATTACGTCACGCTACGTATAGGCTTATTTAAGACGCATTTACTCGATCTCAAAATAAGCGGAACGTTCCAAAAACAGTATTCAGAACTTAAACTGGTACGTTACACTATCATCGCTGTAGGCTGCGACCGACGCCTGCGGGCGTATTTCAAACCACACGTAGCAATCTGCACTGACTTATATGAAATAACTAAATTAGTTCTACATCACAACAAATACACAGCAAGGAGGTAATGGTACAAAGTTTACATCAAGGAAGTTAAAAATATCATTTTATTGGCACAACGCTATTGGACACTTTCTGTTCAATGGTAAACACAAAGCTTCATTTTTGAAAAAGAATGAATATATAAATTCACTTTGAAAGAGGACTGTCCTATTTGCCATGACGATATTCAACTAGGTTTGGCCACAAATTTGAATTAAGTTGCGAATTTGATAAATGTAAGCAACTTTGTGTTTATCGTTATAGCCATTTCCTCTGTACGACTGTGTGCCAGACTAGAGAGGTTGGTTTGAGTAAGTTAGACATTAGCGGTGTCAGCGTATTTTGGACATTCTGGCAGTGTAGTTGGCATATAAGTAATGGAAGCTGGCCTGCTGCATAGTGGATGCAACATTATTTTAAAAATGATTTTGTAATAATACGTTTTGAGTAAAGATATTCAGCAAATGAGATTGTATTAACGGAAAAAATTATAAAAGCCAACTTATAAGGTAATCAAGATTTTTGTATTTGTAACTGTGCGACTTATTATTGTTAGGTCATTACGTATGGTTGAAGTTTGCTGTATTAATTTTATAATGCATCATATGGTCGTGCCCTATAGTTCAAACAACTTTCAAGGAATGCAATGTTATACGGAGAGTTATTAAGAAATATTTTTGCTTACTTGTCTAGGTCCGAGAACTTTATGAAAAGGTATGTAGTTGTCATGGTTTAATGCAGCGTAGTTAACTTGGAGTTTTTGTGCTCATTTATCAGTCATTAAGATTACTTAGCCAGTTTCGTTTTGCTTTCATGACTTTGTTTGCACACTCGCATTGCACATCCCTAGGCATGCACTGATCATTTTTATGAGAACTAGTAAGATATCTTCCTGAATTGCGCATCGAACGCAAAGCAAATGAAATTTGAATTTTCGACAATCATATCATTATTCCTGATAGGAACAACATGCAGAGCAGACGAGCGTTCTTTGTGCACTGGTAGGTAAATAAATTTAATTCATGTCAATTGGTTCGTGTCCACTGAAAGGCACAGTGATTGACAGAGTATATTTATGAAAATAATATCATATCAGTTTAGAAGCTTAATGAAACTGGAATATTTCAGTAAATTACTAACTTGTGAGTTTTCAAGTAGTTTTATGAGAAAGACAGGTGCATTAACTTTTATGGTCATTTGCTGTGTAATTACAATAACAATTCTGGTGCAGTCATTAAAGAAAAAAGTTACCAATATTCGGAGTCAACATTTTAATCTCAGTCAGTTTGTTTTGCAGTCAGATGGCATGATAAATTTCTTCGCAACGGATTGCTTTCTCGCGGACGAATGGTTAGATGTACCAGCTAGTCTGGATTTCGCATCGTGTAGCATGACCACCACATATTTCCGTTCAAAACTAACTTTTTTCATAGTTCTGTTTCCCTGCGCCTGAATTTACATAATTCAATTTCAAATTATTGTCTTACACACATCTCAGATACCTACTCGGCACGTATAAACAAGATTATATATATATATATATATATATATATATATATATATATATATATATATATATATATATATATATATATATATACATATATATATGAAACTTTAAACTTGTATTATACTCGGTACTGTGTAGTCCGCGAGGGTTATATCCAAACGCTTGAAGGAACGCCATAAAAGTACGAGACTTAGGAAAGGAGTCTGAACTTTTGCAGATAAGTTGCTTAAAGAAGGCCATGGTTAAGCGGAGCAAAAGGAGGAAGATGAATTAGCTTGAAATAAACACACTTACACTTTCCAAAACTTAGTACAAAGTGATGAGACACAATTGCCTTACACGGTACTTCCAACTGCAGGTATCGCTACTAGTCCCATGCAGAGCACTTCGTAAACTACCCCAACCAATAAACACTACTTCTCATTTATTTAGGTACTATAACTTCACTTGCTTTGTTACAAAATTACTTTGTATGATTATCGTTGTTTCACGAATCTGTTTAATTCGACTTGTAGTATCTTACCTGTTTGAAACACCGAGTCTTTTTTAGGGACAGGATGACTTTTCTGATTCAACTCTTTGGAACATACAACCAAAGTTTACACCATATTGTCTTATCTGAACAACTATTGTAAATTGTCACGTAGTTCATAATGTAATAACGCGTTCCATCCTTTCGGGGCGTGTTATACGTCACGGAAAGGTTAAAGGAGCATTATTAAACTTAGGTGACAAAAGTCAGACGTGGGTCCTAATATTGTGTCGGCCAGGCGTAATGTAGGAACTGGACGTTGCATGGATTCAACAAGTCGTTGGAAGTCCACAAGAGATAAACTGAGCTATGCTGCTTCTATAAACGTCCATAATTGCGTAAGTCTTGGCTGTGTAGGATGTTGTACACGAACTGACCTCTCGATTATGTCACGTAAATGTTCGATGGGATTTACGTTGGTCAAATCATTCGCTCGAACTGTGCAGAATGTTCGTCAAACTAATCGGAAACAATTGTGGCCTAGTGACATGTTTTGGAACATGAAGTCCATGACTGGCCGCAAATATTTTCCAGATTGTCGAACGTAACTATTTCGGGTCAATGATCAGTTCAGTTAGACCAGAGGATCCAGTCCATTCCTTGTAAACACAGCCCACACCATGATTTAGCTACTAACAGCTTACATAGTGCCTAGTTGACAACGTAGGTCCATGGCTTCGTAGAGTCTGCGCCACACTCGAACCATACACTTCAGCTCTTACCAACTGAAATCGCTACACATCTGACCAGGCCAAAGTTCTACAGTTGTCTAAGGTCCAACCGTGTGGACACGGGCTCAGTAGAGGCATTAAAGGCGATCTCGTCCTGTTAGGCACTTGCCACTTAACGCCAAGTTTCACCGCACTGTGTTAACGGATACTTTCGTCGTACATTCCACACTGATTTCTGCGGTTGTTTCACTCTGTGTTGCTTGTCTCTTAGCACTGACAGCTGTACGCAAACTCTGCTGCGTTCGGGCTTTACTGAAGGCTGTCGGCCACTGTCTTGTCCGTGGTGAGAGGTTATACCTGAAATTTGATACCCGCAGCACATTCTCAGCACTGTGGATCTCTGAATATTGACTTCCCTAACGGTTTCTGGAAGGGAACATTCCACGCGTCTTGCTCCAACTACACTACTGGCCATTAAAATTGATACACCAAGAAGAAATGCAGATGATAAACAGGTATTCATTGGACAAATATGTTATACCAGAACTGACACGTGATTACATTTTCAAGCAATTTGGGTGCATACATCCTGAGAAATCAGTACCCAGAACAACCACCTCTGGCCGTAATAACAGGGTTGATACGCCTGGGCATTGAGTCAAACAGAGCTTGGACGGCGTGTACAGGTACAGCTACCCATGCAGCTTCAACACGATATCACAGTTCATCAAGAATAGTGAATGGCGTATTGACGAGCCAGTTGCTCGGCCACCATTGACCAGACGTTTTCAATTGGTGACTGATCTGGAGAATGTGCTGGCCAGGGCAGCAGTCGAACATTTTCTCTATCCAGAAAGGGCCGTACAGGACCTGAAACATGCGGTCGTGCATTATTCTGTTGAAACGTAGGGTTTCGCAGGGATCGAATGAAGGGTAGAGCCACGGGTCATAGCATATCTGAAGTGTAACGTCCACTGTTCAATGTGCCGTCAATGCTAACAAGAGGTGACCGAGACGTGTAACCAATGGCACCCCATACCATCACGCCGGGTGATACGCCAGTATGGCGACGACGAATACACGCTTCAAATGTGCGTTCACCGCGATATCGCCAAACACGGATGCGACCATCATGATGCTGTAAACAGAACCTGGATTCATCCGAAAAAATGTCGTTTTGCCATTAGTGCACCCAGGTTCGTCGTTGAGTACACCATCGCAGGCGCTCCTGTCTGTGATGCAGCATCAAGGGTAGCCGCAGCCATGGTCTCTGAGCTGATAGTCCATGCTCCTGCAAATGTCGTCGAACTGTTCGTGCAGACGGTTGTTGTCTTGCAAACATCTCCATCTGTTGACTCATGGATCGAGACGTGGCTGCACGATCCGTTACAGCCATGCGGATAAGATGCCAGTCATCTCGACTGCTAGTGATGCGAGGCCGTTGGGATCCAGCACGGCGTTCCCACCGATTCCATATTATGCTAAGAGTCATTGTATCTCGTCCATCGCGAGTAGCAATGTCGCGATACGATAAATCGCAATCGTAATAGGCCACAATCCGACCTTTTTCAAAGTCGGAAACGTGATGGTACGCATTTCTCCTCCTTACACGAGGCATGACAACAACGTTTCACCAGGCAACGCCGGTCAACTGCTGTTTGTGTATGAGAAATCGGATGGAAACTTCCCTCATGTCAGCACGTTGTAGATGTCGCCACCGGCGCCTGCCTTGTGTGAATGCTCTGAAAAACTAATCATTTGCATATCATAGCATCTTCTTCCTCTCGGTTAAATATCGTGTCTGTAGCACGTCATCTTCACGGTGTAGCATTTTTAATGTCCAGTAGTGCACCTTTCCATGTTCAAACTTTAAAAAAAAATGGCTCTGAGCGCTATGGGCCTTAACATCAGAGGTCATCGGTCCCCTAGAACTTAGAACTACTTGAACCTAACTAACCTAATGACATCACAACATCCATGCCCGAGGCAGGAATTGAACCTGCGATCGTAGACGTCACGCGGTTCCAGACTGGAGTGCCTAGAACCGCTCTGCCGCACCGACCGGCAGTTCAAAGTTTGTTAATTCCCATTGTGCAGACATAATCACGTCGGAAAACTTTTCACATGAATCTCCTGGACCCGCGTCGCAGGTCGAAGGTTCGAATCCTGCCTCGGGCATGGATGTGTGTGCTGTCCTTAGGTTAGTTAGGTTTAAGTAGTTCTAAGTTCTAGGGGACTGATGACCTCAGAAGTTAAGTCCCATAGTGCTCAGAGCCATTTGAACCATTTTTTGAATCTCGTCGATACAAACGACAGCTCTGCCAATGCGCTACCCTTTCATATCTCGTGTACGCAATACTGCTGCCATTTGTATGTCTTCATATCGCTGTCCCATGACTTTCGCCACCTTAGTGTAAGTAAGCTTCATTTTCATACTGACAATATTTTTGAACGGAAAAAATCAAACATTAACACTGGTCATCTTTAGAAACCAACTTATATACTCCGTAAAAGAATTAGGTTAGAATCTCTGATCCCAGAAAAGTGCCACAGCCATTTGTACTTATCTTTCTGAGTGACAAGGAATTACTTCCGAAAAAACGGTTTTAAAATACGTAAATATTGTAGGCTACACCAGTGTCGCGTGTTTTTTATTTATAAAATATTTAATCCATTTTTGTTTCGCAAGGATACTGATGTCGAAACTTTCACTAGCTCGTTCTTACGACACTACACTAAGTGGCTTGTTTAGCACTGACCGTAAGCGTAATCCCGTGCGGTCGCCTTTATTCGTCACACGTGGTGGGGTGCAAGTGTGGGTAAAACCGTGCCGGCTGTGGAACTCTTGAGCGGCCCCTTGCGAGCACCTAATGCCCCGCGACACAGCTGTGGTCGCACTCGCAGCGTCTTGCACTTGAGTAGTAGCCAGGGGGAACGCGGGAACGCATCACCGCGCGCCGCCGCCGTCACACAAATGCAAATTGCGCACCCCAACCCCTCCAGACAAAGGCTTTCTTTTTTCCTGTCTGCACTTTGCCTGTTCCCCAACTTCCACACACCGCCCTCCTCCTCGTACTGCAATATCGCACAGTGGCGGAGTCTGGGAGGCGGTGTTGCGGAAGGGTTGAGGCGGACATCTAAGACGGCTTATTTACAACTGTGTCGCCCAGCCTTGGGGCTACCTACCCTCTCGCTGCACCCTCTTAAGAGCGAACTCGCCACCTCGCGACAGTAAATGAACTTTGATCCTCGCTTAAGCTTTCCCCTCGTGACCGCATAACTCCTCAAAGCGTGTTTGTCGGTGGCAGCATGGTTCCGCGCTTAAAAGGGGCGCCAAAGGGGTGATTGCAGCGGGAGAGCGCTGCTCCTGCCCGCCCCTGGTTTACAAGTTCTTTCCGAGCGGTCCCCGCGTCCCTGCAGATGGGAGGGGGAAATACTTAATGTAACCGTTTTTGTGAGTGCACTACTAAGTTTTAGAGTGGAGTGGTCGTTCATCGGGGGAGGCTGAACAGAAGAGGGTGCGAAACGCAGGGAGGGCGAAGAGATACTCAAGCCAATATCTCCAACGACTCCTTAAATTGAATGAGTGCGGAAGATATAACACTCTTCTCTAATGAACGTTCTTGTAGGATTTATAACGTAACACCACTATAGCTCACACGCCATTTTTCAGGGTATGCAACGTATGGATATCAAAACGTATGTTAGTTAAGAATTGAAATATTTCTCTCGACACCCTAGGTAGGAGACTGTTTCGTAAGCGTTGAACGTTGTCCTTGGGAATCTCACTGTTTACGATGTCCTGCTAAATTCGATGTGTGCTCCTACTGCAGTGACAGAGACGCGGCGAGCTAAAGTACACTACTGGCCATAAAAATTGCTACACCACGAAGATGACGTGCTACAGACGCGAAATTTAACCGACAGGAAGAAGATGCTATAATATGCAAATAATTAGCATTTCAGAGCATTCACACAAGGTTGGCGCCGGTGGCGACTCTTACAACGTTCAGACATGAGGAAAGTTTCCAACCATTTTCTCATACACAAAAAGCAGTTGACCGGCGTTGCCTGGTGAAACGTTGTTCTGATGCCTCGTGTAAGGAGGAGAAATGCGTAACATCACGTTTCCGACTTTGATAAAGGTCGGATTGTTGCCTATTGCGATTGCGATTTATCGTATCGCGACATTGCTACTCGCGATGGACGAGATCCAATGACTCTTAGCATAATATGGTGCGGCAGTGCGGTTCTAGGCACTCCAGTCTGGAACAGCGTGACGTCTACAGCGTGACGTCTACGATCGCAGGTTCAATTCCTGCCTCGGGCATGGATGTTGTGATGTCATTAGGTTAGTTAGGTTTAAGTAGTTCTAAGTTCTAGGGGACCGATGACCTCTGATGTTAAGGCCCATAGCGCTCAGAGCCATTTTTTTTTTAAGTTTGAACATGGAAAGAAGCACTACTGGTCATTAAAAATGCTACACCGCGAAGATGACGTGCTACAGACACGATATTTAACCGACAGGAAGAAGATGCTATGATATGCAAATGATTAGTTTTTCAGAGCATTCACACGAGGCAGGCGCCGGTGGCGACATCTACAACGTGCTGACATGAGGTAAGTTTCCAACCGATTTCTCATACACAAACAGCAGTTGACCGGCGTTGCCTGGTGAAACGTTGTTGTCATGCCTCGTGTAAGGAGGAGAAATGCGTACCATCACGTTTCCGACGTTGATAAAGGTCGGATTGTAACCTATCGCGATTGCGGTTGATCGTATTGCGACATTGCGCTTTGGTCTAGATCCAATGACTGTTAGCAGAATATGGAATCGGTGTGTTCAGGAGGGTAATACGGAACGCCGTGCTGGATCCCAACGGCCTCGTATCACTAGCAGTCGAGATGACAGGCATCTTATGCCCATGGCTGTAACGGATCGGGCAGCCACGCTCGCTCTCTGAGTCAACAGGTGGGGACGTTTGCAAGACAACAACCATTTGCACGAACAGTTCGACGACGTTTGCAGCGGCATGGACTATCAGCTCGGAGACCATGGCTGCGGTTACCCATGACGCTGCATCACAGACAGGAGCGCCTGCGATGGTGTACTCAAAAACGAAACTAGGTGCAAGAATGGCAAAACGGCATTTTTTCGGATGAATCCAGGTTCTGTTTACAACATCATGATGGTGGCATCCGTGTTTGGCGACATCGTGGTGAACGCACATTGGAAGCGTGTATTCGTCATCGTCGTAGTGGCGTGATGGTATGGAGTGACATTGGTTACACGTCTCGGTCACCTCTTGTTAGCATTGACGGCACTTTGAACAGTGGTCTTTACATTCGTTACATTTCACATGTGTTACGAGCCGTGGCTCTACCCTTCATTCGATCCCAGAGAAACCCTACATTTCAGCAGGATAATGCACGACCGCATGTTGCAGGCCCTGTACGGTCCTTTCTGGATACAGAAAATATTCGACTGCTGCCCTGGCCAGCACATTCTCTAGATCTCTCATCAATTGAAAACGTATGGTCAATGGTGGCCGAGCAACTGGCTCGCCACAATATGCCAGTCACAAATCTTGATGAACTGTGGTATCGTGCTTAAGCTGCATGGGCAGCTGTACCTGTACACCCCATCCAAGCTCTGTTTGACTCAATGCCCAGGCGTATCAAGGCCGTTATTACGGCCAGAGGTGGTTGTTCTGGGTACTGATTTCTCAGGATATATGCACCCAAATTGCGTGAAAATGTCATCACATGTCAGTTCTGGTATAATATATTTGTCCTATGAATACCCGTTTATCATCTGCGTTTCTTCTCGGTGTAGCAATTTTAATGGCCAGTAGTGTAGGTGTTGGCTGCGAGCTAACAGTCTGCACATCAGCGCCGCGAACCCGGGTTTCTGTCCTGGAGAGGGTCGCACACTGCTTCTCTCTTCCCTCCAAAATAACTTGTGTTGACCTCACTTTTTAATGTGCCACAAGTGTCTACGATATTAGTAACGGAGGAATAGGCTTTATAAAAGGTATTAGTAAAATCACGTTGCATTGTTCTATTACAGTAAAACATATAAAAGTTTTGGTGTGACAATACAATGTATTGATGATAATAATTTGTTTGCATCAATGCCTAGTACAGCCGTTTAACAACAGTGGCCTTGAAATTTCAATTATTGTAAGTGAAATACATTTGTACAAAAATTTCAGACGTAATTCGCATGCAGAATGATAACGAACTCACGCAACTTTGATGACGTCACAATTTACACATCCCATCAGTAAAATCGAATATTGTGCGTGCACAGTCATCACTACTTCACTTAGTATTACAATTACGAAAACAGTTCTACAGACTATGGCTACTCGAACGTATCAATGAAGGGTGTGCTGTTTATTGTAGTCGTTTCCGCCTGCGTTTGGGACCTCATAATCTTTGTTAATATTTTCTTCTTAGCCCCTATCCACCTTCTCTGATTCGACTTCCTGTATGCACAGTGTTCGGAAATTACCATTACGAACTTCTAGGACTTGTAGTGGTGAGTGAGTATATACAGTTTCAGTTCAGATGTGTAACGCGTCGAAATCTGCTGAGGGAAAAAGAAAAGTCTCAGAGTTTCTTGGCCTGGTATGTAATACGATAGGCAGGTTGGCGTGTACTAAATCAGACGGTCACCTGATGTCGCTTGACATCTGTCTTGCTACGAGACAGACAATGCATGTGCATCTCCGATGCAGTAAACATAGTCTGCTACACGTTTTAGGAATACGCGGACATTGTCCTTGTGTATGTCGAAGCTAGAGGTAACGGAAGAGATGATAGTCGGCTGTATCACTAACGTTTTTCGCAACTTAACAAGCCATCGCAGCAGCTCCGAGGAACACATATTTTACCGCGAGGAAGAAGGACTGTGGTGCTGCACGGTAACGCCGCACGTCAGAATTTAATGGAGATGAAGTACATAGGGTTGAAGAGAACCCGTCAGCGAGCACTCGAACAAGTGCGCACGCAGCGGGTGTCAGTCGCAGTGTCGCCTGGGACGTTCTGCGTGAGCAACCGTTACATCCGTAAGGATACAACCTATGGATCCACCCGTCTTTCCACAATGCATTACCTATTACACGTGGTTCCTGCACCGCTACGTATATGGAACGTGAAGTTATGTTCACTAATGGATGTAAGTTCACTAGGAGCTGTGTTCGGAATTGGCGAGAAACCCATGTCTCGATAGACGAAAGCCCTCGAGCCAAGTATGTATAGGGATTTCTGCACCAGTTAGCTATTAACGTGTGGTCAGGTACTTTGGACGGTGACGTGAATGGGACATACCTCTTTCCACTCAAGCTAAAAGGTCCTGCATACCTCACCTTACTACAAAATGTATTTGATCCGTTCTTGGAAGCTGTGCCACCGAATCTCCGTCAGGAAAAGTGGTTTGAACATGTTGATTCACCACCTCACTTCTCACTTGCTGTTTGTAGGCATCTCAACAGAAGATATGATAAAAGATGGATAGGCCAATGTGGGCCAACCGCGTGGCCGCCACGATCTAAATTCTAGGGACAACTTCTTGTGGCGTCGTACGCCAAGTTAAATTTACTAGGCTCCTGTAGAGACAGACAAAGATCTGTTGGCAGGAGTTCTGGCTTCTTCACTAGAAATTGAAGAGGCACCAGGTGGGATGGAGTGTGTATGCAAGACATCCTTGTAGGTACGAAGTTTGTCAGGAACTGAGGGTAGGTGATGCAACCTCAGTTCATGGCTTGTAGAAAATAAACTAACGTTAAATCACAGTAAGACTCCGTTTTTACAGTTTCTAACACACAATTCAGCAAAACCTGACGTTTTAATATCACAGAACGGGCATATGATTAGTGAAACTGAACAGTTCTAATTTCTAGGTATTCAAATAGATAGCAAACTGTCGTGGAAAGCCCACGTTCACGATCTAGTTCAAAGACTTAATACTGCCATATTTACTATTCGAATGTTATCAAAATTGAGTGATATTTCGACACGTAAATTAGTCTACTTTGCTTATTTTCACTCACTTATGAGGATGGTATTATGTTTTAGGGTAGCTTTTCCCATTCTAGAAGGATATTTTTGGCTCAGAAACGGGTGGTCCGGGCAATAAGTGGAGTGAGTTCACGAACCTCTTGTCGACCTCTGTTCATGAGTCTGGGTATTTTGACATTGGCCTCTCAATATGTATACTCCTTATTGTCGTTTCTTGTTACCAATGTTAGTTTATTCCAAAGAATAAGCAGCCTTCACTCGGTTAATACTCGGCAGAAATCAAACATCCATTTGGATCGGACTTCCGTAACTCTTGTGCAAAATGTTGTGCAGTATACTGCTGCATCCATTTTCAATAAGCTCCCACTCGAATTCAAAAATCTTAGCAGTAATCAACGCGCTTTCAAATCGAAACTGAAGAGTTTCTTCATGGGTCACTCCTTCTATTCTGTCGAGGAGTTCCTTGAAAAATTAAGCTGATTCTTATTGCATTGCTGACAGCGTTTACTTAAACTTATGGACAGACTTTTTTTCAGGTTCATGAACATTTATTTGTATGTGTTACTACTTTTATGTAGTAAGTTCATGTACTGACACTTTCCATGACCTTGGAGATTTGTTCCTTAATTTGGTCCTATGGAACTTGACGTGCAAATAAAAAAAAAAAATACGTCGCTAGTGTGTAACAGTCTGGGAATTTGGGTAGTGTACTCCGATGGCCAAAGAGGTTAAGGCGACCACTCACGTTAAGCGGGAATTCCGGGTTGTAGTCCCGGTCTGGCAGAAAATTTTACCTATTACAGTTGATTCATTACAGTGTCCAAATGTAGCTAACGTCATTAAAACCCTTGGCAAACAACTTACTGTGATTTTCCGGTTCTCCTTGTGTACACATGTACCATGTTTGATTTGTTCTGACAGCAGGTAATGTTAGCGTGTGAGGTCGAGTAATGTGCTGCCTGCATTGTTTTCTGCAGGCCACAAAACGAGCCACGTTGGCAGGTCCTCAGGCAAATGAAAATTATCGTGTGTTTCGCGTAGCAGGTAGCTTCTAAACTTCCTGGACATTTTCGAGAGTCTTAAACTTCATCCAACATTATTCTCCGAAACTTTGCAGCTTAATTTGGAAATTGAAGTACGTAAAAGTGTAAACACTACTACTAAAATGCTTGTGACGGGGAGGTGTTCGATGACCCCCATGATCCTCACAACCACCTATCCATACCTTTCAACCTTTGATCTGTATCTGTGTGTGAGAACAACTGAACGAATTCTTAATCAAATTAT
The DNA here is from genome assembly GCF_023864275.1 of Schistocerca cancellata. Classification (NCBI taxonomy): domain Eukaryota; kingdom Metazoa; phylum Arthropoda; class Insecta; order Orthoptera; family Acrididae; genus Schistocerca; species Schistocerca cancellata. Next base: position 311,837,249 of record NC_064630.1, on the reverse strand, counting down.
GACATCGTGGAGATGAATGACTACATTTACAGGCGTCTGATAAACCTGATCTACATACTTGTGGACAGAATCAACGTGAGATCGAGTCTTATAAAATCCGAGGTTGTGCAACATTAACTATTAGGCAAAACTGGCATTTATTGAACACCTCTAGAGCAACAGGCCAAGCATTTCTCTTAGTTTAGTTGATACCGTAAAAAGTGTTTATCTACAAGGGTTGTCCAGAAAGTAAGTTCCGATCGGTCGCGAAATGGACACCACAGTGAAAACCTGATGAAGCTTTGCAGAGATGTGCCTCTAGAATGACCGTCGATCGCATAAGATTCCTTTTCCAGTTGTGAGCGCAATGTGAGCGAGTAAAGGTGCCTAGAACAACAATTTCTGCCCCCAAGTAGGAAGGCCCACTGAGAGGCTTCGCCTTACTGAATGCAACCCACCTAACACAACTGTCACGCCCTTCCTTCTTCATGGCAATTCTCAGCCGCACTCTGCAGGGGCAGTGAAGACGCTCCTGCAGCCTTTTCGATGGGAAGTGTTCGATCACCCACAACACAGACCTAATTGGTTCGTCCTGAGTGTCAGCTCTTTTCACATGAAGCGCTGGATGCGAAGACAACACTTGGGAGCAGACTACGTGCTACAGACCAGCGTAGAGAATTATCGGAATGCACAGGCGGCAGCCTTCTATGACAATGATGTTGGAAATTTGGAATAACGCTCCGACAAATGTCTAAGACGGAACGGCGACTATGTAGAGAAGTACCTGGAAAGTCTAGCTAACTCTTGCAAATAAAATATTTCTGATTTTTCATTGTGGTATCCATTTAGTGACCGATCGGAACTTTCTTGCTGGACCACCCTCGTATTTTCATTTGCTTAATGGTTCTTCAAAATGTAACTAAAAAAATAACATCGTGTTTGAATAGTAGCTTCAACTCTTTCGCAGCTGATTTTGTTCATATCAGTTCTTGCGACGTGCAGTATTTTTCTTAAAAAATATATTATGACGTTCCTGGCTGGGGTATCCCACGGAGTGGATTCAGCCATGTAGCGGTAAAGGTGTTCTTCTGCCGACCACATCGGTTCCTTTCCTTGCTGATATGTGAGAGTTGTGTCGCTTGTGTGTTTGTCGAGTGCACGTGAGAGTAATGGATGCATCTATAGTGTACGGTTATATTTGTGCTGTATGAAGATGATGAGAACAGGGTTTCGGTGGAACCCGGGTGCCGGATCTTAGTCTACTCCTATAGAATACCACCGAGCTTGATGTCCCTAACTGACGGACGGATCACCACAACGGTGTCGCATGTTCTCACTTGGTGACACACTGCTGAAAGATTTAGAATTTTAACAAGGATATTGGCTCAAAGATTGGTGATCAAGGACCTTAGGTCACCTCCTCTCTACCCCTTACCGACCGACTACTCGCAGTGAAAAATTCATCCACCACCAGGATTCAAAAGACAACACAGAGTCGAGGGCCATAGCACAGGCGTGCATTAGCGACGTCGACTACAGAGGTGGGTTTGAAAGGAAACAAATGAAAATTATTTCCTGCTGCATCACAATTTGAAAGAAAATCATGTTCGTAAAGTAACAGCATTCCATAGCGTTACAATAATTTCGAATCGCTTAAAGCCTTTCGCCATGATTGCTTCTTGGCAGTGTTTAAAATTTAGTCCTATACCAATGAGCATATTCATGATTTTGCAAAAATATGATGTTGTGCATTTACCAAGCTTCCACTTCGATAAAGATCTTAAACTAATGTAGGCCACAGTAAAAGAAATAAGAGAACGCATTAAAAGTCGACTTATGAAAAAGAGTTCGTCAAGAACAATTTCTTCAGGTGAAAAATCTGGAGTGGAGTACTAGCTCTGGTCTCAGCACGTGTGTGCTCCAGTGCAGTGATGTTACTGAATGTGTGAATTAATCAGTAACAGGAAAGAAATGATTTACTGAGAAGTGCTCCTCTAACGACAATTATATCCATAACACGACTTTGGCAGGTGATAGCCTTTATGCGGAGGTTCGTTAGTTTAGGATAGGCCACGATAAAGGCACATTGAGACCTCATGATGGCGGGCACTAAATGGTTTGATAATGTATTTGTGTCAGAGCAAATATAAAATCCACAAAACGTTTTAGAACCACATTTGGCAAAACAAGAAGGAGATCTAAACTTACAGTACGTCAGCCAATTACTGAACGTAGAGTTCGGCATGGTTATCTAGTTCTTAAATAAATATTTGTACGAACATAATAAGGAAAACTTAATATAGGTACTGTGAAGACTTGGTCTTTTATACGTTCTGGCGACCGTATCAGATATCAGAGTTCTGGTGCCGTCAAGCAGAGTGTAGAGAGAAAGAGAGAGGGAGAAAGAAAGAGAAAAATTTAAAAACTCACTTTAACATTGTTAACTCTTCCCTAAGAACAATAAATATAAAAGAGATACGTTACAAACGGTGTTCAGTTTAGATGGATTTCTACGGCGACCATTACTTGAGAAGGGTATTATTTGTAAAAAAAGTCAGCTGAAGAAATTAAACTGGTTGATCAAATATGTGAAACAGCAATAATAGGAGGGGGAATCGAAATGAACGAAATGAAACTTCATAGGTTGGGACGGTGTGTGATGTTACGGAAATGATTACAAAATCGATTAAAGTTTACAAAGAAGTTCGCAGTATAAGCCCACACAATACTACGAAGTAGTACGCCTCTGGCGCGGATGCAGCCACTGCTCCGCGTAGTGCTTCATGAAACCTGAGGTAATCTCCTGAGGCAAGCTGGCCTACAACGATTGCAGCTGGTCTTGGATATTCTGTACACTGGTACTGAAACGGAGTTTGTGTCTAAGATATTCCTACATAAGTTCTATCAGTGACAGATCAGGAGATCTTGTTGGCCATGGGAAAACCTCAGTTTCACGCAGACAGTTCATAGACACGAGTTTCATTTGTGGACGGCGGTACTATACCATAATGACGCAGCGTGTCCATGACGTACTGTTTTGCCATCATAGTTCCCTCATCAAGTCATAATTGATGACTCCCCAAACCAGGAACTCAGAACTAACGTCGCTGTGCCTCTCCCAAACACTGGAAGAATGGGGTCCCCATGGTGGTCATCTGGTGTACTACGGAACACTGTTTCATCGCTGAACACAATGCAACGCCATTAATCAGAAATCGATGCTTTCCTTTCATTGCACCAAAGCAGACGTAGCAGTTTGTATTGTGGTGTTATCGGCAACCCTCCCATGGGACACGAGTTGCCTAGTCCGGCACCTATGGCGCAATATGACACAGAAAGTTGCAGGCGGTACATTACTTGTTATCGAATGCCAGTTGGAAGTCTGAAGGGCACTTGGAACATAATACGGCGATCCACCCTTTATGTGGTCAGGCGTGGTTATCCGGAACCTTGACGACGAGTGTGCTACCATCACGTTCCGATGCAATGCTACATCGGGTCACTGTCACATCCGAATTGTTCACAAATCTGGATATTGCGTGATCCAACGAGCCGGCAAAACGTACACACACAACGAAGCCTCTTTCAAATAGTCTGGTGCAGATAACACTATCCCGTACGACCACGCGGCATCTTCGCGTCGTTACCGGTGATCACTCAGCATCAGACACTGTGTCAGACACCTTTTCTGACACTGCATACGCCGACAATATTGATAAGAACATTAAATACGAACACAACTGATGCACTCTAGTGACAGTTCTATATATCACAGAGAATTGCAACTCTAATCATTTACATACCCCTTGATGACGTGTACATGTCCGAAGTTAGATTGACAGTCGATCATGTCTTCTATGCGCTTCACTATTTTTGTCAAGCAACGTATTTGGGTCATAGTCATGTTTAACATGTAAATGAATAATCCCATAAAAGAGGCATCCGCTTATTTCCCGAAAAAGTCCCAATATGTTGCGTATCTTTATTACCACCAATTTCGTTTACATTACTATACATCCAGAAATCACCTAACATGTGTTTCAAATCTAGCAGGTGCCTTATATCATTACATTTCTGATTGCTCTTTCATTCTCATATTTACTTTGCAATATATGTTATTGGAACTTGGTACTCCTCTCATATGTTCTGTGCGAATGTGACATCAACAAGAACGGACCTTTCGCATTAGATCTCTTTGAAGTTAAGAAAAAGGAAGTTTTACTCACAATTTTCTGGAAACACTTTATCTGAAATGACTCGAAAAAGACAGAAAAAATGTTTTCGCGACTGCAGTGTCAATGACTACATGAGGCTTATGGATTCTGTCGGTGAAAACTGTCTCTAACTCATTGTTGTATCAATGAACTCTGGTCAATGTAGCAATAGCAGATATATGACTGAATTCCATGAGTGTCTTTCCTCGATATTCTACGCATGTGCAGTGGCTAATGAACTAATTTCGCTAACCTTTCATGTCAGACAGTGTCTAGAGTCTACGAAAGAGCAATGTATCATGTAATCGTCCATTATAAAATTTATTCGCCTGCCCCATCATACTTTCTGTGTCTGTCATTTGCTTGTGGTGTATTTCATCGTTCTATTTTATCGTCACTTTGTACTGCATTGTTATGATAAACCTCTTACAACAGTCCCCTTACGGTGGTAAGTACATGCACCGGCGTCTAGTTGTAATAAACTGACAGTGCACGCGAGATTTTTGTTGCAGATTTGCAGATTAAACACACCTCACCAATAGTATCTACTGAAGTCTCCTATCTGTTGCTTTCGACAAATGATGTTCCTTCCGCAGCAGTTGACAGCACCAGGTTAAGGACTCATTGAGATTTGGTACTAGTGTTAAGTGCACCTCATAGGAGAGTGAGGTGCTTGACTTCAATAACCAACACTTCAAATAAATTTTAGCAACACCAGGTTCAGCTAGTGTCTGCATGTCTTGCCACAGTGTAGTATCGAAATAATTTACAACCTGATTTCACACAGCACATTAATTCAAGACTGCCTAAACTCATTTTACGGTACACAATGATTCTCGATCATCACATTGACGTCTGATTTAGTAATTACGATTGTCAACAAACTAGCGATCGTTTCCGTTGTCTTTGACTATGATACTGGCTTTAATTGATAATAATTAAGTCAGCGTGCAACAGTTCGTAACACCCGTGACCGAAACGCGACCGTTTGCTAGGGATGACGCCGCGAGACACACAGAGCATTCAAAAATGGCGTTTCCGGCATCAAACTGTTTGGTCAACTAGGGACCTGGATTTTTCTTATGATTGTATATATGTTTCGGGTGCTATCAGTCAGTAGATAGCAAGTACGTTCTTCTCATGTGGCTACCGCCGTTCCATGTCAGCAGACTGCCATGCTGGAAGTCCGTGTCATCAAAACGTCACGTTGTCCTTTTGGTCAGACTGAAGGTCTGAGTATTGCACCTCCTTACGAAACTTGCTTAATACAAATGTTACACTCGCAGTCTGAGGGTGCATAACATCATCTTGGTTCCTTAATATGAAAATATTTTTCGGCATCAAATTTTTCTTCAACATTGGGGAATTTTCCACGTTCTTTTCTTTTTTGTCGGGTCACTGAACTTATCTTCTTTTTGAGGACAATGAATTGTTCTGGCATTCAATCTACTCAAGTTACGTCACGATGCAATCTTCAGCCTCTAGAAATCTTTTTTTTATTTAATTCTCCTGATTCCTAAATTACTTAAAGAGCTTCAACTGTCTTCTCCCTTCCACCTATTGTAACAAACAGTCTTTCAGTTGAAGAACTGTAATGTTTATTTTTGTTAATGCCATGGCTCAACAGTTGTTCATACTCACTGCTTGCAAAGCATCTCATGATTATGTTGATGGTGATCACGTGTAACTCGACGTGCTGTTATACAGATGGTGAGACAGTTATGCTCACCATCCTGCCACCACGAAAAAAAAAAAAAAAAAACACAGATTGGGGTCTTGTAGATTTTTCACAGCTTTGTTTGGCAGACCATCGGTGTCAGAAATTACCTCTGCTTCGAAATACAATAGCCTAGTTTGTCAACGTTTCTTAAACCTCTAAAAAGGCCACTGCCGATTTCCTTTTGTATCTTTCCCCAATCCGATCCTGTGATCCTTCTCTAATGACCTCGTCATCGGCAGGACATTAAACTATTCCGCCATTCTTTCTTCGCTTCCTTCCTTCTGTGCTTCTGTCCAGCTGTATCCATAATATCACTAGATTCTCTAACGATAAATGAATTTATAAACTTCAGTTAACAGATTTTTCTTCCAAACGCGCAGTCGTATTTTTCTTATTTTGATTTGAGAATCCCGCTTATAACGCTTGCAAAAGTGTTTGTCGTGCATCCTGTATTCGATTAGAAGGGCTAATATTAAACGGGTGGGGCATTCGGAGCGTCGAGGTTCATCAGAAATGCGGTTAACATGATCACACCCGAGGGAAATATGAGTGTGCCGTAACTTGTCATACATAAATAACGAAGGAAGTGATGGAAGCAGTGTTGTGATTTGCATAACTTGTTTAAAAGTTAAAGAAACTATTGCTTGAATGCAGATGAGTTACACTGCTAGCTTACGATTGAACTGAGCTAATGATACCTGCGCCACGACTTCCAGAAAACAACCTGGTCTCTGGAGTTGTTGATAACTTCACATGGATATATTTCTCCATTATTATTATTATCTTTACTTTACACAACGGAGAATACATTGTTGGATACTGTAAAATCTGTATCAGGTTATTTATAGCTTCCTCCTGAGTAGGACTGCTGATTTAAATGATTTTAGTGTACTTTATGCAAAGTGTGGACGGTTCCGAACAGTGCTATACCTTTCACTACACTTACTACATCCCACGATTTCAGATATAGAGCTCTACATATTACGCAGCATGGATCACAGTGCACTAGTGATGGCGAGGATTACATCAGTTTTAAGATTCCACGTTGGACGGACCTCAAAGCATTTACCCTTATACTTCAATCCCTTCTTAGCCACCTGATCATTAATGCTACCATCAGACGGGACTGAGCCATCGATTAAGAGGCACGATCTCGTATATGGCTGAATTACATTTATGTCAGGCTCGTTAGCTGCAACTCTTCAGTAGGTATGTATTCGTACGTCGTTTACTGTAGTGTAAAAACCAGCTGTCGTAATTGATTCACGTGTGTGATCGTACCATTCTTGAAAATATCATGAACTCATTAGGCTCGGCAAATTGCCAATGAAAGAATGAACGCACCATATGGCGGCTCTTGAAATATTCATTCTAAGAGAGATAGGTCACATTGGTACTTTATGGTCCTTAGTCTTAGAGTACACTTCATAAAAACGACATGTGTCGCTTTCTCCGCACTTCTTCGTTCTCAAGGCGTGATTTTTTGCTGCTGCTATTATCTTTTACCACTGTTCTTGTTCTTCCTCTTCTAAGCAACAGATGTGCCTAATCTCTGTCAGTGAATAAATAATTTATAGCTTTAGGTGATGACAAAGCAAGGATTATTGTCTCCGCGCTTTATTTGCTTATTACGACTTCACATTTTATTGTACTTTGCAGAAGTGAGTCAGTATCAGTACTTTCTGCATTCTGCGATATCGTAACTTTCTTAGTCTAGTGAATGATTCCTCTCTTCCAATTTGCCGTCTTTGAGGGCCATATGCAAGCTGGAAAGTTGACCATAGTTATCAAGATAACATTATGATATACTTTAAACCGAGAATTTGTAAACTGGTATTACACTCTAAACAGTGTTATAGCTGCAATGCTCCGACGATTAGTTATAATATGTGCTAAGAAAATCTGTTCTTCGTCTAAACTAACCATCGTCTATATTTTTGTAGTTCTCAATAACTTATCGTTAAGGAAACTGTATGTGTCATTTGCACGTAGCGTAGGTTTTTGCAGTGAACGTGTCTGAATCAGCGAGTGTCAGATGCTGCACTCTATCTAGGGTCATGGGATACACTCACAATGATCTTATCAGCATCTGCAATAACACCATCAGTCTGTGGCCTGTTTTGTAATATAACACTGAGTCACTTTTAAAGATCCAAAATATAGAGCAATATACTGAGTCCTGTGGATACCCTTTCATGACATTCAGTGTTACTTTGTCAGTGTTAATTTCCTACTGTATTAATCAACCTTGCACTTAGTCTATAAAACTTCAGTAGAGCAATGTAGAAATATCCTTTCCCACAAACCATTTCATTAGACCAGGCAGCCATAAATCGTCGAATTCTGCGGTATTATCTTTCATGATCACAGTACAAAAAATGGTTCAAATAGCTCTGAGCTCTTTTGGACTGAACTTCTGAGGTCATCAGTCCCCTAGAACTTAGAACTACTTAAACCTAACCTAAGGACATCACATACATCCATGCCCGAGGCAGGATTCGATCCTGCAACCATAGTGGTCGTGCGGTTTCAAACTGTAGTGCCTAGAACCGCTCGGCCACCCGGGCCGGCGATCACAGTACAGGTTTAGCTGTTATGTTGAAAACAACATCGCATAATGGTGTCCTATCTAAATTTGTTTTAGCATTATCTAACTCCATAGAACAGACCAGGCCAAGATTTGCGCTCCCTGTACGCTCCACGAGCGCAGCGGGATCTGCTCAACACTCCGGCTTCCCCCATCACTATGCTATTCTCAGCACGTGTGTGAGTGAGGCAGCTATATGTTGAAAGAAGGCTACACACACGGGAAACTTAGAAAGATGTGTTTGCAACACAGTACAACTATTTCTAAGAACGAAAATTGCAGCGTACTTTTATAATGAAAATTTTTTCACATGTGTTTATTTTCAACTTTTTTTACTTCATGTATGTCTCTCCATGTGAAAGATTCCAGAGTTAAGACTTCCCCTCATTCGGATCTCCGGGAGGGGAACACATTGAGAGTAGACATATTTGAAAGGAAGAAAGGGACAGTGAAGGGAGAAAAGATACGGATTGAAACATGGAATGTGAGGACACTTCTGCAAGCAGGAAAGGTAGAGAATGCGGCCGGCCGAAGTGGCCGTGCGGTTATAGGCGCTGCAGTCTGTAACCGCGAGGCCGCTACTGTCGCAGGTTCGAATCCTTCCCACGGGCATGGATGTGTGTGATGTCCTTAGGTTAGTTAGGTTTAACTAGTTCTAAGTTCTAGGGGACTAATGACCTCAGAAGTTGAGTCCCATAGTGCTCAGAGCCATTTGAACCATTTGAATTTGAAGCTAGAGATTGCAAAACAGGAGATGAAAAGGAACAGATTAGATGCCCTCGGTTTGTGTGAAATGAGATGGGGAGAGAATGGTGAGATAGAAAGTGGAGATTATAAACTCTTTTACTCAGGGGAAATCAAGAGTGGTGAAAATGGAGTAGGAATATTGATTGGGCAAAAGTTGAAAAGTAAGATGATGAAGGTACAATATATTGAAGGAAGACTGATGATGATACGACTGAAGGGTAGTTCAAAAGATTTGGTATTAATACAGGTATATATGCCAACCAGCCAGCACAGAGATGAGGAAGTGGAAGAATATTATGAGAAAATACAAGAACTCATCGAGAAAGAAAATAGAAATGCCTGCCTTATATCATGGGGGACTGGAATGCAGTGGTGGGTGAAGGAAGAGATGAAGATACAGTAGGAAAATTGGGATTAGGAATAAGAAATGAGAGAGGTGAACGACTAATTAGTTTCTGTAAACAAAATTCATTAGCAGTGGGTAACACATTATTTGAACATCACAAAAGGAGAGGTTACACATGGATATCAAATTTGAATAGGGAAAGATATCAGCTGGACTACATTCTGATACAAAAAAGGTTTAGGAACCGTTTGAAGGATGCTAAAGCTTATCCAGGAGCGGATATAAATTCAGAGCACAACCTACTGATGGGAGAAATACAAGTGAAGTTGAAAAAAGTCTGGAGAGGTAAAGCAAAGGAAAGACTAAACATAGAAAGACTCAAAGAGGTAGGAAAGGCATCAGATTTGGAGAACAGATTTATGGAAAAATGGTAAAGAGGTAGGTTTGATGAAAGTGTTAATGACAAGTGGATAAAAATGAGGGAAGGACTCGTGGACTCTGTCAAAGAAGTACTAGGAATTAGAGTATCCCAAGGCACCAGGAAATAATGGATAACAGAAAACATGTTGATAAAGATGGAAGAGCGCAGAAAGTGGAAAGGTGTAGAAACTGAAGAAGGCAAGAAGAGGTACAGAAAACTGAATAACGAATTAAGTAGAGAAACTGAAGAAGCAAGAGAAAAATGGATGAAACAGAAATGCGAAGAAATAGAGAAAATGGAGAGAGAGGGAAAGTATGAAATGATGTATAGACTGGCTAGTGAGATAGTTTTTGAATGTAAAAGAAAGAGGAATAACATGGAAATAGAAAGAGCGGATGGTACTCTAGCAGAAGAACCACAGGAGATTTTGAACAGATGGAAAGAATACATTGAATGTCTTTAAATGGGGGATGAAATGCAAAGCGAAAATAAGGTTGACGAGGAGCAATATGTGCCGGAAGTTGGAAAGGGATTTACCATCTTGGAAGAAGAAGTAGAAAAGGCGCTGAAGGAGATGAAGAATAGGAAGGCATGTGGAATAGATGATTTGCCAGCAGAACTGTTGAAGAGTCTGCGAAACAAAGCAAGAAAAGAAATAGTCTATCTCTGTAACGAGATTTATGACAAAGGGGAATGGCCTGAGGACTTTACTGCAACAGTTATGATACCAATAGTGAAAAAGAGAAATACTAAAAAATGTGAAGAGCACTGGACCATCAGTCTAATTTCTCATGCAGCTAAAGTCTTGCTGAGAGTGTTGAACAGGAGGTTATATGGCAAGCTAGATAGAGGGATTGCAGAGGAGCAGTTCGGATTTAGAAGAGGAAAAGGAACAAGAGATGCTATTGGCCTGCTAAGAACTATGGGGGAAAGATGTATGGAAAAGGGTAGATAAAATCTTTGCTGTTTTTATAGATTTAGAAAAGGCTTTTAACAGAGTTCAGTGGAACAAGCTGATGGATATCTTGAACAGGAAAGGAGTAGATTGGAGAGAGAGACGACTGATACAGAATCTATATTTACACCAGAAAGTAAGGATAAGGATTGGAAATGAAATGTCAGAAGGAAGTAGCATTGGACGAGGTGTTAGACAAGGTTGTAGCCTTTTCCCACTGCTGTTTAACGTATACCTTGAAGAGATTATTGCGAAAGGTTTAGATGGTAAAAGAGGAATATGCATTGGTGGAAAGAGAACAGAATGTATAAGATTTGCAGATGACATGGTATTAGTGGCAGAAAGTGAGCGGACAGTGAATAACATGCTCAAAGACCTGAATGAAGCTTGTTTTTTTTTTTTTTTTTTTTTCAAATGGCCCTGAGCACTATGGGACTTAACATCTTAGGTCATAAGTCCCCTAGAACTCAGAACTACTTAAACCTAACTAACCTAAGGACAGCACACAACACCCAGCCATTACGAGGTAGAGAAAATCCCTGACCCCGCCGGGAATCGAACCCGGGAACTCGGGCGTGGGAAGCGAGAACGCTACCGCACGACCACGAGATGCGGGCGAATGAAGCTTTTGTGGAATATGGGATGCAAATAAACACAGCAAAAACAAAGAGTATGGTCATCAGTACAAGACGCAGACTGTCCAGTATTAAAAAAAGGACAATCTACCATTAGCCAAGTAAGTAAATTTAAATATCTCGGAAGCACAATAACTGAAGACTTGAGATGTCACCAGGAGGAGAGAACCCGAATTGTCATAGCGAAGGAGGCATTCAACAGGAAGAGGAGACTCTTATGTGGCAAATTAGATAAAGGACTAAGGAAAAGGCTTGGCAAATTTTTTTTTTTTTGAGTGTGGCACTATATGGGGCTGAAACATGGACACTGAGACGAGACGATGAAAAAAGGTTAGAAGCATTTGAGATGTGGATGTGGAGGAGAATGGAGAGAATAAGCTGGATGGAAAGAGTGAGTAATGAAAGGGTACTGGAAAGGGTTGGTGAGAGAAGATGTCTGCTGAAGGTTGTAAGAGAAAGGAAAAAGAACTGGTTGGGACATTCATTGAGAAGGGAGTGCTTGCTTGTAGATGCTTTGGAAGGATTGGTTTGTGGGAGAAGACTTAGAGGAAGAAGGAGATACAAGGTGAGAGACGACATAAGGGAAGAGGAAGTTATGCAGACCTGAAGAGGATGGCAGAAGACCGGACAGCCTGGAGAACTACCATGTGAAAACTTGCCTTTAGGCAGAACACTGATGATGATGATGATGATTTACTTCATTAAGAAAACACATTAGATAGTGCTGACATGATGAGGAGAACTAAAAAAAACTTTACATATAGGCATTTAACATTGAGCTGTAATGTTTATGAATTTATAGACATTTCGATTTTATGTATTATATCTGGAACTATGATTCGCGATAGAGTCAAGCACATGGAACTATGCATATTAAAATCTGACACATGTGAACCTTGGTTCACTCTGTCAGTTCATAAATTAAAAAAGTTTCCCACACGTGTGTTGAACCAAACGTTGAAGTAACTTTATTGGCTAGGTTGTGCAGTCGAAGTATTGCTCATGGGCTGATATTTTATAAAAATCTTGTAAATACATAGATTTGACCAACAGCTCATTGAGTTTCGTGCTACACTGTACATGTATCAGCTAAAGTTGGAGGTAATGAGCTACGTAAGCTGCCAAAAGCGACGACAATCTGACAAATAAATCGATATCCGTCTTCAGTCGTGCAATGACCCTTTGAGAAACCGCGACGAAATGTCTCAATTACTAAAACGTAGACGGTCATATCTGGTCCACAAATGACTGCCTTGACTTACGGGAAATGTTCCATGTCACAAATCAGCAGCTGGTTTTTCTATAGGGAGACTTTCCTTTTGATGGTATCAATGCTGTCCGCCATATGTTACCAAATGATTCTCCCCTTGCATTAAGAAACTTAATGAATCCAAATAGTATGTGATGCTGACCCACAAAACACGTAATCGTTCTTCCTACACATCAGTCAGTTTTTGCCCTATTGGCTGCCTTCAGTTCAACCAACATTCACTGTCGTTCATCAGAAGACAAGTCCATCATACCGTCTTTCTTGTTGGTGTTGTAATGACACTACAATAAGCTTTTTCCAGGCATAACAGAGCGGTGGCATATTAAGCCCTTTGCATGTCCTTTAAATGATACGAAAAGCAAGGCAGTTCCCATTCGGCATTGAATGATGTGGCTTCTCTACTGATTATTTTTTGGATAGCTTTGTAGACGCCATAGTATTCCTAATGTAGATCGTAATCCTCATTCAAGGCAAGTAGTATTGCCAGCAAACTACTCGGCGTCTCACAAGGCAAATGTTTTGCCCGAGTGGCGTGCGGCTGCAGCCTTCATTTTCCTGCTCCTCCTCACAACACAGCCGCACTCGCCACTGCACTCGGAGCGCGGACGGAGTGCTCGCGCCAGCTGAGCCCTGCTTGACTAGGCCTGCCGTGGAATGTAATTCTGTAACCTGTTCCACAGATGTTTTTCTTGGGCTTTCGCCTACAGTAGAACAATGAAGGCTTTTCTGTTGAAACGAGCGAGTTGATAAGTCATTTTTGACCCAAAAATCTTTTCGGTAACATTCTAAACATATCGCCAGAGATGAAAACTGGCTACTGGATCAAAAGAGCAAGGGATCCCAAAGTTACAGCGCATTAAGGGCAGTGTAAATACGGAACCCTCATTTCTTTGGTGTGCTCATACCCTGTTTCTTTATGTTTCTCAACAACTTAAATACTAAAGAACATACTTCTTACTCTACTTGCATCGTAATAACTATGTACTGAAAATTATACTCACATCTCCTTTCCTACTCATAAACTAGAACGATATTGCCAACTACTTCTCTCCTATTACAATCACCCTCATCAGTCTATGACGCGGATCTACTGATCTCTTACCTACTAGGAAATAACATCTCTTAGTAAAACACATGCTACAATGTCACTCATTCAGCATTTCTTCTCCTCTGTTCTTATTCTCTGAGCACTAATCTGAACTGTTGATCCAGTCTACTGGGATTCGTACAGTCGGTGCATCGGGAGGGTCGGTGAAGGGTAACGAGGTCGTTTTTCCGCCTAAAGAAGAAGAAAACCACACAGAACGAAGCCAGAGCTACTGTGGCACAAGGCAACATGATACCCATCACTGTCACCCGATGCTGCCATCTTTGTATTCCTGAATGTATCGTAACATCTGTTCTACCGACTTACGCCCTTCTTACGTGGCTATGATCTCGTTGAAGGAATGGACGAGATCAGATTTGAAGGTGTTATTGGGGTAGGTCAAGTTCGGTTGTGGGAATACCCCTGGCAGCTTGTCTGGGCAGTAGCACTGAGGTTTGGTAGTTTCTGAAACCATGGCTAGTAAATTGGAAATGTCGTTCATATCGACACCCATTATGTCTATCACCTCATGAAACAAGTCATAGAGGCCTTCAGGACCATGTGTCCCCTCTCTCACCTGTCCTGTGGAACTCCCACTGCCCTGTCACTGTTGTTCTTGCTGTTAATTTCACTGAAGGTTGATTGACTTTTCATTCCGACAACCATTTCTCTTTCGATTTCTTCACATCGTACCAGTGGGCATCTCACCTTGGCTTCCCTGAACTTCCTATTTAATACATTCCTAACTATAGTTGTATTGATATCTTTCCCTGAGAACATTTGTTCAAATGGTTCAAATGGCTCTGAGGACTACGGGACTTAACATCTGAGGTCATCAGTTCCCTAGACTTAGAACTACTGAAACCTAACTGACTTTACACACATCCATGTCCGAGGCAGGATTCGACCTGCGACCGTAGCAGCAGCGCGGTTCCGGACTGAAGCGCCTAGAGCCGCTCGGTCACAGCGGCCGGCAAGAATTTTGTCTTTCTTCTAGCGTCGATCAGTTGAAGTTGGTGTTCAATATCACACTGTCTACAGGTTAAACATTTTCAAACGTGTATGATCATTCCTCAGTACTTCAGTATTCCACTTCTTTCCACACTAATTCTTCCGGACCACTCTCTTAATCTTCAACCTACTGTTCATTAACATCAAATTGTAATCTGGGGCTAAATGTGCTCCTGTGTACATTCATATAATCCAGTCTCTAATTTCGGAATCTCTGTCTGACCGCGATTTCTTTCAGATAGAACTTTCTCACATCTCCAGTGCTTTTCAAAGTAAATCACTCTCCTTGTGAATTTTTAACAATGTGTTCGCTGTTACTAGCTGAAACATATCGCTGAACTCAGTTAGTCTTTCTTTTCCCTCATTCCTACCAACGAGAACATAATTACCTCAGAATGTTGTCGCGTTCCAATCTCCCGTGATTGTTACATTATCTTTTCCCTTTGTATAATGACTCACGTGTTCAATATCTTCATATGCTTTCTCTACATTTTCCTACATTTTCATCTTCTGGGTGTGACGCTGGCATGCATAATTGAATTATTACTGTTGGCATTAATCGGCTGTCCATTTTGATGAGAGCAATGAAACTGTTGACAGTAATGCACTGTCCGCCCTACCCTCCTGCTGCTGTTCAAATACATTCGTTTTCTCTTTTTTCTTGCTCTTTTTCTTCTTCTTCTTCTTCTTTTCTATCAAGCATCATGCCGGTTGGTCCGTTGTGCCTTCTCGATCCATCCATCTCTTGGGTCTATCGATGTTCCTTCTTCCTTTCACGATGTGTTGCAGCAGTTGTTTTGGAATACGCTCATCGGAACTTCATTCATAAGTTATTTCCATTGTTTTCTGTATTAGTTAACTTTTTCATTTAAGTTGTAAATTTCTACATTCTTCCGAATGCTCTCATTTTTTAATTGGTCTCTTCTTGTTACTCGTTCTATAGTTCTAAAAAATCTCATCTCGGTTCTCTGGAGTCCAGCTGTGTTCTTTCTTATTTTTCCCTCGAGTTTACTTCTAATAGTGCCCCACATCCTTAAATCTCTCTATCTGTTTTTCAATATCTGCTTCACCGAGATAATGTACGTCACAGGCTATGAATCGGAAGCTGTTAACTTGTTCATTAGTCTGGTTTTCTAACATAAATTTACGTCATAAGAAATGTGAGTCTTCGAATGCCACGGACTTGGCTATTTGTCGGTATGTTTAAATAGGAAATCATACTCTTCATCGATAAGACCACTTACTTCCAGATTCACACATTCACAGTCCTGATATACCGAATTGTTTGTCATTTTTGCGGATATTGCTACCACTTTATCCTTTCCGTTTTCGACGCTACTCACTTTACCAGTAGCGTCAGTTTTCCTGTGGCCACGCAACGAGAGGTGCGCAGAGATAGCCCAGCAGTGGGGTAGCCACTTTGCTGCTTTCCTTTAGAGACCTTCCTGCCCTGCGATGTATAGACCTGTCCGGCTTGTGAGTACCTGCCGGTAACTATGCTAACGCCGGCTTAGCCCTCAACTTCATCGAAACGTGCTAACCCTCCCTTCCAGCACGGAAGGTGCTTTTAGATAAGGTGGAGTTCCGTGGGAGGGATCCTATATTCATCTGACCGGAAAAACCTTATCTTCTTTCCGTTTCACTTCGCTTATCCACACAATAACTAAATTGAGCGTTTTGTAGTTCTCTTTTCAGATATTCTAGCTGCCTACCACATTCAAACATTTGATACTCCATGCTCCGACTTGTAGAACTTAGAACTCATAGATCTCCTAGTAATCCAGATTGGTAAGGGGGGGGGGGGGGGGGAGGGACATTCACTAAGGATTTCGTGCATCGTGTGATACTAATAGAAGGCACCATGACAATTGTGGACAACTCTAATATTATTGCGGGCCATCTGCATTTCTTATGACTGGTGATACCTTGAGGCAGGATAACTGTCCATGTCACAATGGGAGAACCCGCTACAGTTGCTTGAAGAACCTGATAATAAATTCATCTGCTCTGAAACCGACTGAACACATCTGGTACGCTGACCAGCGCCAGATCAGTTCCTTAAAACACTGGTCCGTAATTTGCGGGAATTGAGTAACCAGTGCGTCAACATTTGATGTTACATACCTCCGGAAAGCTATCAAGAGTTTGTCGAGTCCATGTTACACAGATTATCACCTGTATTGTTTCTAAAAGCTCGACAAACTGCGGATTTTACACTGTAGTAATGGGTTATCTTACATCATCTGCACTAGTGAAAGACACGTGGGTGTGTAGTACAGACGGTTCTGCTAGTGATTTCATTCTCGTTTCTTAACTTTCGCTAGGCACTAACGTGTAAACGGCCAACGAGATCAAGAGGATGCTTGACGAAGACATAATTGAACCAACAAGCTCCACGTACAACAACCCACACACAGTGGTAGAGAAGGCTGACGGCTCGATCTGATTGGCGCTGGATTCGTGCCAAATGAATACAATCATTAAGCCAGAGACAGATCGCCCGGAAAAGCTGGCGGAACTCCTGAAAAATTTCCATGGTGTTACTGTTTTCTCTTCTCTTGACCTGCGGACCAGTTTCTGGCAGCTTATACACCACCCAGACTGCAGGAAATACACGGCGTTCCTTGTATTCGGGAAATGCTGTTGATTTAAACGACTACCATTCGGTCTAAAAGTGTCTTTATCTGCCTTCATTAGAGGAATTGATAGCATCTTAAAGAATACCATTAATCAAAGGGTCACCACCTACGTGGATGACCTCTTGATAACGGAACCGACGTGGAGAGGACAGAGTGTGATCCTCAGAGAAATCCTAGAAGGCCTTTAACGAATGCGGCGTAACCGCCAACATCACGAAGTCATGCATAGGAACCTCACGAGTAAAATTCTTCAGACATGTCGTTACCGCGGATGGAATCACACCAAACCGAGACAAAATAGAGGCAATTACGAAATTTGCCACGCCAACAACCAAGAAACAACTATGTGGCTTCCTTGGCAGCGCAAATTTCTATAAACAATTCGTTCATGTAAACAAATTAGCGACATTGCGGCTAAGCCAGCTAACAGGAAGAAAGACGCCGTGAGAATGGTACGACGCGGAGGAAGAAGAATTCCAAGGCCTCAAAACCACTCTGATTAATGGAACAATTCTTTCGCACGCCAACCTGAAGGAGGACTTTCGCTCAGCGTCAGACTGCTCCTACTCTGGGATTGCTGGAGTGATTTTCCAACAATATCAGCAAGGGGGAAACATGGTGCCGAATCCTCAGCAAGTGTGAAAGAAATTATTTGGTTACTGAATTAGAAGATGTGGTGGCTGTTTTGGCTTCGAGAAATTTCGTTTTTTCTTGTATGGGAGAAAAACAAGAGTATACACCGACCACAAAGCATTGGAATTCCTACTCACAGCGAAACTCCGAAACAAACGTCTAACGAGATGGGCACTCTTGCTACAGGAGTATGACTTTTCGATCACACACATACCAGGGAAGGAGAACATCATTGCAGATGCGCTGCCACGATCACATTGAGGAGGGGGGCTAGAAACAAGTGAGCCATGTTCCATATGAAGAAGTTTGCATTTGAGAATAACGAAACCTCGAGCCTCAAGGATATCAACAAGGAGCAGGACAAGGATCCAGATGTATTTGTTCCAAAACAGAGGATGAAAGACAAGAGGGAATCAAATCTGAGGCAGTTTTACTTGTACGAAAAGGAATTCTGTTCTTTCGAAGTGAGGGAGAAGGAGCGCCTTAGAGCTTTCGCATTCCAGATGAACTGGTGAACAAGATCATCTGACACACGCACCAGAGTTACGCACATTTTGGTCCCAGGAAGTGCTACTTAAAATTACGCATACTGTGCCATTTCAAGAATATGGACAGAAGAATCCGGAGGGTTTTGGCTGTCTGCAAAGCGTTTTAGAAGTTAAAGCACGTCACTGTGGCAATGGAAGCATCTCTATATCCCATCATTCCATCAAAGTTGAAGCACCTTTCAGAAACACTATGGGCCCACTAGTGCCAACAAATAGAGGATACTGCGACATTCTTAAGGTAATAGAGCTGACATCCAAGTATGTCACTTTAACCCCGCTCAAGAAAGCAACTGCGCAGTCAGTATGTAGAGCATTCTGCAAGGATTTCCTCACGCAAGTCAGCCATGCTGACAGGATCATCTCTCACAATGGACCTCAGTTCTGGTCAGAGAAGTGGAAAGAGATGTTGCGGAAACACAGAATCAAACCCATATTCGCTTCCATACGACATCCACAATCGTCGCCATCAGAGACAGTGATGAAAAGTTTGCGAAACCTCTGCCGTATCTACTGCGCGAAACAACACGCTATCTGGGATGTTTTCCTACGTGACTTTCAGAGTGTGATGAAAGAGTTGGCACACGGTGTCACCAAATTAGCACTGGCAACAGTTCTCAAGAACAGGCAACCCACAGATCTCATCCGTGAAGTTGTAAATTATCCCCCGCGAACTCGAGAACAACACTAACAATTTGTTTACCTTGCACTCACGAGATTGCGTGAGGCAGGAGAGAAACGGAAAGAGAGTTGGGATAGAAAAGCACGTGAGAGCGAGTATCGAATTGGCCAGAGAGTGCTCGCTAGAAGTTTCCGCATATCTAACAGACAGAAACAGCTACGCCACAAATTCTATCGCATCTATTACAGACCTGTCTGTGTCCGGAGAATCTCTCACTTGAACTCTCTGGAGCTAGAGACGTAGAAATCAAGAAAATCTCTTGGTATCCATCATACCTGTCATGTCAAGCCTTTCGTAGAATAAGTGCACATACTACATTTATATATCAGACAAGGGGCAGTATGCAAATAGTCTCCATGGATGAACTGTTTAACGTAATTTAATGTTGATTTTGTGTTGCTTAGCACAATTTTCCATTTTTTCTATTTCGGTATTATTTTGTTTGTTTGTCATTTCCATTAGTTTTCAGCATGCGTCCTTGTTGAACGTGGTCAAATGAGTTGCGTATTTGTGACATCTTCACGCCAACATTCACTGGTAGGTGGCAGATTGAATTAAAATTCCTTTGCAAGCCATGTTTCATCAACAATTGGCACATTGTGTGGCATGGCAAACCAGGCACGTTGCAGTACTGAGTACTCCAAACAACCGAGTACTGTTATTATTTCTTTGGACCTCACAATTGTTGTCCGATTTTCCGCTCCCAGGAGAGCAGGGAGATCTGTCGTAATCTGACCGCAGTTGAGCATCGTACTCTGTCGTAGCATTCACGTACAAGAACTGTCACAAGTATCACAATGGTCAATGTAATTGTTTCTGTTTATTTTCCTTAGTTTCTTGTACACTGCTCAAGGGACGGATGTACGTCACTTTATGTTTTTCGTGGTGTCAAGACGGTAAAACGTGCCATATTGCATGTGCGTCTCGATTTTCGGATGTGTTCCGTATGATGTTAGCGGTCCACGCTTTGGGCGCTTGTCGACGTTAAGACTCGGTGTGGTATGAGCCATCGCCTGTTGTGCGGTGTAACCTGTCTCGTGCTGGCATTTTGGCAGCGCCGTGAGAGCGCCGTCGGCCAAATATAGTGTATGGGGAATTAGCACGGACAAGTGCAAGTCACGGTAGAGTGGTGAACCCCATACCCAGAAATACGAAGCAGAAACGAAATGATGGACCGTGGACGAGTTTTTCAACAGTGATCCTGACAGAGGAGACAGAAGGCATCCTTGTACCATGTGAAATTACGTGTGCACAATCCTAAAATGCCACTACAAAGATATCAGGCAAAATACCAGCACCTGAGTGAGTAGACACACTTCCTGATCAACTGAGCGTCAGCAGACAACACCGCCGGACATCCAAAAATAAAAGAGGACTATACAAGGAATAAAATGCATGAAATTTCGCTTCAGTAGTATCAGCAAAGCCATATGGCAGTGCAGTAAATTTGTATTTAGTATTGGGAGACGTCTGCACATTTGGTGGAAGTATAGAGGTAGCGTCAGCGTAAAATTAGGGTGCATGACAGGAGTAGAACTAACCAAAAACGAACACACACAAACAAAGATACCTCACACCACATAATTTACGTCCACACAACATTATCTGGGCCCTACAGTCATAAAATTTATTTTCGGATATTGCGATCTTAGTAACATTACAACAAAAATTAAAAAAAAATTACTCTTCATTATTTGTTTTCTGTAAATTAATTATATCGGCATTATGACACTTGTGAGAGAATACAGCACTTGGCCACACTTGAGGATTGTGCAGACCCACCAATGGACCCCGGATTCAACACAGAATGACAAGGTCCACGGCAGCCAACGAAGGGCGAATGGAGAGGGCAGCCGTAATGAGTTAAATGTAGCAGCCCAGGTGACGGGGGACTGCCCACAGCGACAGAACCGGCTGCTGCCAGCTGATGCGCCTACGTCACGCAGCCAGATTGTCTGCCAGTGGAGGCAGCACATCTCAAGCCAGCGCAGACAGTGGGACTCCACCATGCGGCGGCAACAACCTCCCAGCGGCCAACAACCCACCATGCCACTAATTGAGGGACAAGCGAGTCTTGTGGCACCACAGATGATACTTTCGCCGAGCCTAATCGACTCATCTGGGTGCCGAGAGTGACGTGTCCCGTCGACAAAAGGTGCGCTAAAGCGAAATCCCAGTAGGACAGGCCCACCTTCTGATGCAGAGGTGAATGGGGAAAGTATAGCTGTTCCACGTCCCGCTAACGCTGAATGGATTTCTACGCCAGGGGCAGGTTGCACGTCAAATGCAACGTAGTCATGCCAGTCCCTGACGGCTGACTGTGGCCTGAAAAGGGTGAGACCAAGGGTCCAGCTGTGGTCTGGAAGCTGCCAAAGATGCCAGATGCTGCCAAGACGCCAGATTCTGCCAGAGATGAGAGGGAATGCCAGAGACGTCTGCCACCACTCCTGCCACATCATGCGCTGAGTGAGAGGCCATTCCACTCTGGCGCAAATTGCTGTGCTTCAGTCCTACCATTAGCGGTTTGTGCGTATGCATAATTGCCATGTTCTCAATTCGTATGACATTTTCAACTGTAAAATTTGTCTCCCCAGGGACCCTTCTGGAGGGAGCAATAGGATACCTTTCTGTAATATAATCATGTAATAAATTTTTGTGTACTTGTATGTATCAGCTGAAATGTTTTGATTGTGAGGTCTATGTTTTTCTGCACATTTATTAATGCTCTCGCCAGTGATTATGTACATGTATTCGTTTTCATGTCGTATAGAACAATACACAAATTTACACAACTTAGGTAGATAGACAAATAGATTACTCATGTTATTTCCTTGCCCATTGAGAATTTGAGAACGTATGTGTTTGATGATTGAGACCAAATGAGTGATAGAGCAGGGGTAAATCAATGAGCAGAGAACAGTTCATACTCCAGGACATTGTAGATGATTAGGGATGAACCTGATAAGACAGATGTTGTGCAGAGTGAAGTTAAATATGTTACCTTTATTGTACGTAATAGAGTCTATATGACATTTTGTAAAAGAAAGGGAACGGTCACGTTCTAAATGAAGATTATTGTTACAGCTCATGTCTGCGTTGGAGTTTTTTTATTCAAATTGGGAGCACATCCGAAACTATCCTGACGACCTGCGCCTCGCCTTCCTGGTACCTACCAATCAGCAGCGTATCGACGACCTTGCCTTAACATTCTATGGAAACAAAATTAATTATTCCACTGCTGTGATTGTTCTTGAAGAACTGTGGTTTTACAAGCCTAATCTGCAACAGTTAATTAACCAATTTAGAGAAGCGTATAGGGAATTCGCATTTATGCCAAATGGTATAAGATGTGCTCACCGTTATTTTGACTTTAGGCAGGGTAGATACAGACCTCTGTGGTACACATATTAGAACCTCAGTAGTTTTGCACATAGTCCTTCTCAGACACACAGCCGTAGGCCATCCTAGAAAATGGCCTCACGGGCAGTGAGGTCTCCCTGCCAGGGTAAACAAAATCAATGAGCAGAGAACAGTTCATACTCCAGGACATTGTAGATGATTAGGGACATTAGACATCTCTGACCTCATGATATGGTGTGAATCGGTACATTTCTTTGCTGCAAGGCCTTTTAACCACACATCAAATGTTTAATGGTAGTCTGTGACATAGCAATGACCCCTCGGTCTAACATAATTCATACTGATCACAGCAATGTTTACATATACTCTTGCTGACTTGCAGCTTCATGTGAGTGATTGACCGCTGGAATGAATGAGGTCAAGCTAGGAAATGTTTTATTCCATGGGCAATCCTAATTGGCAGAGTTACCTTTTTCACATATATATCGGTTATCAGGATGAGATTCTCCTATTATTTGCAATGATTTCCTCTGGTTCGTGTCACTCTAAAGAATATTGAAGTGAGACACTACCCATGCAGAAATCAATGGCCAGTAGGGGGCAGTGAGAGAGGACAAGTTACTCTGTCATATATTTTTCGCATACGGAAAATTTATTAAAGATTTTATTGCAACCTGATGCACCTTGAGTGATATTCCAGAAAATTAGGTATTTTTATGATTATTAGCTCGCAGAAATAGGATGTTGGGAGTTGAAAGCAATTGGCAGCGAGCCCATCCCTCAGTAAATCTTGCCAGACAGGTCCACAGCCGTACAGGGCAGACAGGGCAGCCCCTCATCAGGACAGGGCTCCAGCAGAACAATGCCGGAGTGGCCGAGGGGTTCTAGGCGCTACAGTCTGGAACCGCGCGACCGCTACGGTCGCAGGTTCGAATCCTGCCTCGGGCATGGATGTGTGTGATGTCCTTAGGTTAGTTAGGTTTAAGTAGTTCTAAGTTCTATGGGACTGATGACCTCAGAAGTTAAGTCCCATAGTGATCAGAGCCATTTGATTCGTGAACGGAGCGTTGTGTGCAAAGCCACGTGTAATAAAAATTCACATATTTTTTGTTTTCGCCAATAGTACAAGTAGGCTAGTGAGCCACTTTGCTTGGTTGCCCCTGTTGTATAAGTACACTTCAGCATCTGAGAAACGTTGAGAAATAGAATCTTTATTACACCTCACAGCTAAGACTAACAAGCTCCAAGGCACAGGCGGTTTAGATAAAGATCTTTGAGATTGTATGTGTTCGATTGGTGCCGTGGGAAGAGACATGATTGCAGAGAGAATCATCTTTCCCCCTCTGTGAAAACTTAAAAAAGCCAGTAACTGGCATTTTCTTTTTTTCAGAGACACAGGTTTAACTCTTGCCCTGGTTCAACAAGAGTTCGTGCTGTCGTGTGGGAGGGGAGGTTTAGCGCCTCTACAGCCTAAACGAGTCTGTGTTCGCAATGCGAATGATGTCAGACATAGGAGATATAAATATAAAAAAACTGGCATATTTTGCTTATTTTCACTCCATTATATCATATGGTATCATATTTTGGGGTAACTCCACGAACAGAGAAATAATTTTAGAGTACACAAGCGTATAATAAGAGTAATGAGTAGCGTAAATCCAAGAACTTCATGTCGAAACCTATTCAAAGAATTGGGCATATTAACCACAGCTTCTCAGTATATTTATTCCTTAATGAAGTTTGTTGTAAATAATACATCTCTTTTTCCAACTAACTGCTTAGCACACAGTATCAGTACGAGGAATAAGAACAATATACATAAAGATTTAAAATCACTTGCCCAGAAAAGAGTCCAGTATTCAGCAACCCATATTTTTAATACGTTACCAGTAATCATTAAGAGTTTAGTTACAGACAAGGCACAATTTAAACATAATTCAAAAGAATTTTTGGTGGTTAACTCCTTCGATTCCATCCATGAGTTTCTCAACAAGTGCAGTAGACCATTTTAATGAAAATTTAATATACTTTAATTTTTGACAATACTTGGTTCTAACAGCCAAGTAACTACCTACTGTGTGAATGATGGATGTGTGAAAAGTAGATGTAAGTCTTAAGTCTGTAAATAGTGGAAGTTTAATTTTAAAATTTGTACATAATCTTACTGTTCTTAACTGAGGATCACTGAAATGAATAATTTACTTTAATTTTTGACAATACTTGGTTGTAATAGCCAAGAAACTAGCTACTGAGTGAATGACGGATTTAATGAAAGCAGATGTAAGTATTAAAACTGTAAATATTAGAAGTTTAAATTTAATTCAAATACATAATTTTACTGATTATTGACTGAGGATCATTAAAATTAATGAAACTCAAGTTTTTCTAATTACATGTTTGTAATGCGTTTATGTGACATGTTCCACATCCAGGAGTATTCCCTCTTTTATGGGTCTATGGAATGAATAATTAATCTAATCTAATCTCATATAATCCTTGTGATTGGCTCAAGGCAGTGTGAAGGCGCTGTCGTTTGTGCACTTTGCGGGAAAACAGAATTTTTTTCTGGATAGGTGAAAGCACTCGGCTGCAGGACTTTAGTCTGGTAATGGACTTCCGGTCGAAGCGCTGGCAGGGCCTCTGTTCACCCAACTTGTATCGTCTAGGAGCAGGAGGATGAATTGTAGTATCTCTCCTGGAGTCCACGGTCACCGGATCTCCATATTACTGACCCTTTGTAGTCTACTTTGGAGAGAAGGGTGCGTGATGACTATGCACCTCCAGCATCTAGATCAGCACCTGCCGCTATTTTGAAGAGAAAGTGGTGTAAGATTCCCTTGAAAACCACATAGGTCGAACCATTATCCTTTCCGAAATGGCTGGAAGCCGTTTTAAATGCCAGCGGTTTTCCTACGCCATATTAGACATGTTAATGTTTCGATTCTCAAAACTATTTTGTCCACCCAGTGTATTTATTTAGAAGCAATCTAGCAGACGAAACCTTAAAATATTCTCTAAATTGGTTTGGTCTTGTGATTAAAGGATAATCGCCTTTTGTTACATTCTAAAAAAATATATATATATATATATATATATATATATATATATATATATATATGTGTGTGTGTGTGTGTGTGTGTGTGTGTGTGTGTGTGTCCATGGTGGTCCAGGACTTAGAGCGATATCTCCGGATCTCGAGCTCCTGGGTACAATCCCGGGTAGGGACGGTGAATATTCCTGGTCCCAATCTGTCCACAAGGGGCCCACGTCTATTCATACTGCTATCTAATTGATTGCTGGGGATTTTCCTCGGACGCATCAGATGGTTGAGCCGATGGGCTCCTCACTCTCCCCCTCATAGTGCCGTGGCGAACGGAAAGATGATTTGTACCGATCGTCATACTGGAAGCCCATTCCCAGGTTGACCGTCACAGGCTATATAAATAGTTGTATAGTCACTGACAGGTCCAGTCACCCAGTTGCAGATCAAATTTTCGGAAGATTCCCTTGATCATAAGGTGAATACCGAAACTGGATAATCTCTCCCAAATATTCCCAAATTGGACGGTCTCTGTGCCATTTACAGCCAATTGGCGTATCTGGCTGAAAAGACAGTGCGTCCGTAAAGTTATGGGACAGTTGCCAACACATGTTGTGGCTAACAGCTGTATTAGACAGTGTTGCAAAGAGTTTCTGTACTGTGATGTCCAATGGCGTGTGCGCTCGAGTGATGACGCAACACAACGAACCGTGTAGCAGCAGCGGATCAGGCCACGTCAGTTGTGATGTGGAAGGTACAGAGGAAAGCACAGTGCGCTCCGTGGCTTGCTAAATCCGAACCTGTGAGCAATGTTCAAAGTGAATATCGTCTTTTGTACAAAGAAGAGCCTCTACACTGAAAAACATTCATCAGTGGAATAAGCAGTTAGAGGATACGACAATTTGTTGAACAAACTCCGTCCGTGTGGGCGTTCGGTAAGTGACGAGTCTATGGCTGTGTATGGAGTCCTAAAGAACGTGTATGTGCTCGCAAATTAGGATTAATGTTCATAAGGTGTTTCTCGGGTTACAAATTGCTGTTGTTGAACGTTATCAAACCGACTGGCAATCCAAACAATCCGAGTCTGTTACAGGTGTGCTTAATGGGAGTGACTATTATGGATGATTTATGAAGGAGATTGCGTTTAGCGATGAGGGCATATTCCATGTCTGTGGTAATAGCCATCGCAATAGCCTCAGAGCATGGAATTCTAGTTGAACGTGTGTTGTACCAGAGGCATGAGGAAGCTGTAGGTGATGTCAAACAACTAGCATGACATGTTGCAATTGTACGCAGTACCACAATTTCAATAACACGTCATCTTTCACGATGAACAGCTATTCTCCGTACTACGGCAACAATGTTCACGAGTTTCTGGCTACATAATTCCTCAACGATGGATACAATGGGGTGGTTTTACGTTATGACCACCACGGTCTCCGGACCTAACACCATTAGACTTTTTCTTCTGGAGTTATGTGAAGCAGCGTGTATACAGTGAACGTATCAGTGACATTAATCATTTAAAACAGAGAATCACAGACGCTGTTCACTCACTTAAACTGGATGTCCTTAGGCGTATGTGGGGAGAAACAGCTATTAATTATATGTGTGTAGGACAACACATTAAAGCTACGTCGAATGGTGCTGAAGAGGTATGCACACTTGGAAAGTTTCTCTTTCATTTCCACCTTGTC
Source organism: Schistocerca cancellata (assembly GCF_023864275.1). Classification (NCBI taxonomy): domain Eukaryota; kingdom Metazoa; phylum Arthropoda; class Insecta; order Orthoptera; family Acrididae; genus Schistocerca; species Schistocerca cancellata. The sequence continues at coordinate 311,809,681 of NC_064630.1, read as the reverse complement.
GCTCATTTCTGTCATGTTTCATTGCTTTCTTGTCACGGATTAAAACTGCCGCATGACTTTACGGACGCACTGTGCAAGATTTTTCTCTACAAGAGTCCCCCCAACTCCATGAGTTGTGCAATATTTCTGGCTTATTCAGCCATCACATTAGGCTCCAGGAAGCTATTCCCAGGGCAGTGGAGATGCAAGAAGCATAGAGATGACGCAATGTGGGATGAGGTACCGGTGACAGATGTTAGATTCGGTACCATTCCCGTGAGAAAGACCGCCTGCATGATGCTGCTGCTCTGTGATTGGCTGCTCTGTTCGGCGGTAGGGCGCCAAAACGTTAAACTTTAGTTGCTATTATCAATTAACCTGTCATCGAAATTACTTCATTTTTTTTTTAAAATAAACATCTCTCAACAGCCAGCTATCAATCAGTCATTTCGAAATTATTAAAATCAAAGTATTATTAAAACAAAAGACTGACGATATTACTGCCGATGCACTTCGGTGGCGTTCGGGTCACGCCTTGCTGGCTTGGCGCGCGAAGTGTCTCGGGCAGTCCGGCTCTCCAGTTCTGACCGTTCCAGTAGACAGACATGTTGTCTGTTATAGCAGTATTTGTTTCATGCAATTTTATTTACTACAGTTCCGACCGTCGCTAGGTACAGACATGTTGTCTGTAATAGCAGTATTTGATTCATGTAATTTTATTCTCCAGTTCTGACCGCTCCAGTAGACAGACGTGTTGTCGGTTATAGCAGTATTTGTTTCATGCAGTTTTATTTACTAGTTCTGATAGTTCCAGCAGACAGACATGTTGTCTATGGCAGGATGTATTTAATGTTATTTTAGCCAGATATAATGACTGTGGAAAGATATGTTCAATACGTTGTGATCAAGAATAGTTCTCGTGTCTATATCAATAAAAACGCGAGTGGCATCCCAAATAAGTTACAGTTTATTCGTAGCAGCAGTTCCTTGCGAAGTTAATTTCAGCCTCAAGAAAAATAATCCACGACTTGCGTGCTGTTTTCTGCGCTGGGGACATCATCGTCATGAAGACAGCAGGTTAGTGAAGTGTACAAGAACTTATGTATTCTACACAGGGCAGTGGAAACAACTAGGCACCTCACGTGTACTGCATGCACAGTACAAATATGCTAAGTGACACGTCATCTGCAGTAATGCAGAGGAGGTAAAGAAGGATGAAAGTATTAACACTATCTCACTTTTATTCCATTTTTCTTGTCGTAGTTGGGGACGAAAGAAATAGAAAAAACAAAGACAACAAATAAACTGTTTAACGTTTGTAGAATTGCAACAATTTGATTTGCAGAGTCTAGACTGTTATTATGTAGATTTTACATGTATTAAACTTATGTATTGGGTTGAATTTGGCGAATGTGTTGAGAATGACATATTTCGGTGAAGTAAGGATTTGCGGCTTGGGCACGGGGCAGGAGGGGGGAGGCGGAGTAACGATGAAGAAAAGTAGATTTCTACTGCCCTGAAAGACGTCCATTCAGTTCCTTTGTATAACTAATGTAGACATAATGTTACATTTAACTGGAACGCTCCAAACCATAGTTGCATTAGAAATATAGTTATGTGAAAGAAGAAAAGAAGTGAATTACTTTTTGATCTGTTGGTGAGTTTTCGTGAGGCCGGGCATGTAACGTAAACTCGTCGCTCGATTAACGAGGATCTTGTGCAGAAGAGCAGGGGCAGCAGCACAGCTATACAAAGCAGCATTAGACTGCAGCACCAAGATCTGTCGGAGCAAAGGGAGCGGCCAATTTGCGCGCGCTAATGCGGAGGCCGCATTGTTGGCGTCACGGCGCGCGATCCCCGTCCGCTACTGTGCTGTGCCACTGTGCGTCGCGTGCACAGCAGCGCCGCCTGGGGCCGGCAAGCCGCAGCCGGCGCTGATTGCGTTAGCCGCTGCTCTCTCTCCGCCCGTCGAGAGCCTCATTCGTCAGCGGCCTGCTGCCTGCTGTAGGGGGAGCGGCTGCGGCTGTGGTGGGTCTGCTTCTGCTCACGTCTTGCCGCTGCCGCCACGGCCAGTGTGCGGACGTGTTTGCTGGGAGCCAAACAACCAGCGCTGCTGAGGAACGTCTTCCATTATCACAGCATGGCAGGAAGCACTTACGACGTCAATAATGATCGTGGACTATATCTTTTATTTTTCAGTACTTAATGCCTAACTCGCGAGATGTGATTTCTCTGAACGCACGAAAATGTTCGAACTCGCTCTCTCCCCCCTTCCCTCCTCCCCGTCCCCCCGCCTCCCCCCCTCCCCCCCACCCATCCTACCGTTCCTTACATAGCCAACCTTCGACGTTCGGTGGTCGGTTTCATTATCGCCTGTTTTATGCTTTGTGTTCTTGTCACATGTTGGGGGCTCCTGAAGCGCACCATATGAACTACACTATTGGCCATTAAAATTGCTACACCAAGAAGAAAGGCAGATGATAAAAGGGGATTCATTGGACAAATATATTATACTAGAACTGACATGAGATTACATTTTCACGCAATTTGGGTGCACAGATCTTGAGAAATCAGTACCCAGAACAACCACCTCTGGCCGTAATAACGGCCTTGATACGCCTGCGCATTGAGTCAAACAGAGCTTGGATGGCGTGTGCAGGCACAGCTGCCCATGCAGCTTCAACACAATACCGCAGTTCATCAAGAATAGTGACTAGCGTATTGTGACGAGCCAGTTGCTCGTCCACCATTGACTAGACGTTTTCAGTTGGTGAGAGATCTGGAGAATGTGCTGGCCAGGACAGCAGTCAAACATTTTCTGTATCCAGAAAGGCCCATACAGGACCTGCAACATGCGGTCGTGCGTTATCCTACTTAAATGTAGGGTTTTGCAGGGATCGAATGAAGGGTAGAGCCACGGGTCGTAACACATCTGAAATGTAACGTACACTGTTCAATGTGCCGTTAATGCGAACAAGAGGTGACCGAGACGTGTAACCAATGGCACCCCATACCATCACGCCGGGTGATACGCCAGTATGGCGATGACGAATGCACGCTTCCAATGTGCGTTCACCGCGATGTCGCCAAACACGGATGCGACCATCATGATGCTGTAAATAGAACCTGGATTCATCTGTCAAAATGACGATTTGCCATTCGTGCTCCCAGGTTCGTCGTTGAGCACACCATCGCAGGCGCTCCTGCCTGTGATGTAGCGTCAAGGGTAACCGCAGACATGGTCTCCGAACTGATAGTCCATGCTCCTGCAAACGTCGTCCAACTGTTCGTGCAGATGGTTGTTGTCTTGCAAACGTCCCCATCTGTTGACTCAGGGATCGAGACGTGGCTGCATGATCCGTTACAGCCATGCTGATAAGATGCCTGTCACCTCGACTGCTAGTGATACGAGGCCGTTGGGATCCAGCAGGGCGTTCCGTATTACCCTCCTGAACCCACCGATTCCATCTTCTGCTAACAGTCATCGGATCTCGAGCAATGTGAGCAGCAGTGTTGCGATGCGATAAACCGTGAAACACGTATGTAACATAGCAGCGATGGTGAGGCACGTTAAAATCTTTGACCAGAGAGCCTATAATCGTAGTTAGTCTGCGCTTGACCGCGCGAGTGTTGCAAGCAGTTGGGCAGTACTCGTCGAGTTCAGTTGTAGTCGTCATGTAGAGCAGTACAGTAGTAGCCGTCGTGCAGTACGCTAGTAGTCGTCATGCAGAGCGGTCGGTCAGTAGTAGCAGCCCAGTGCGGTTGTGTGATGTAGTCTGTCGGCAATACTGGTCAAGAGGCTGAATGAGGTATATTGTTAATTAAGGTAATCATCAGATAATGTAAAGTTTATTTATTGTAATTAATTTCCAACAAGTGCCCCAACAATAATTTTGATTTCAAAAGCAATTTTACAAAAAAAAAAAAAAAAATATTTAATTGAATTAACGATTTCATTCCACTTCCCTCAAAAACAAGTTTCAGTTAAATTACAAAAAAAAGGAATATTATTATTTGCAATGCAGTTCCTCCAAGCTGTGCGCAAGAATAAGAGCAGAAATTTGACTAGCAGTTACAATGAGGTAAGAATTTAATTCTGATTTGCACAGGGCCAAAGACCGATATTTCGGTTTAATTGAATTATCATTATCACTGAGATTTCATTAGCACTGAATTGTTTTTCATTATTTTTGTGGGAGCTTACACCAGAGTCAGATTGCGAATTTCACATTTTTGTTGCCTTTGTCAGTAAATTTCATTGCGGGAGGTTACACTAGGCTCCCATTTTTATTAAATATTGTCATTCTTTTAAAATTTTTGTGGGGAGGTTACACTTGGCGACCCTGCCAGGATCGTATTTCGTTGAGAGTCTTTTGAACAACAGTCAGATATCTGCTCTTATTTGCTTAAATATAATTAGGATTTGGTGCAACGCTTTTACTAATCTTGTGACTTTCTTTCTACAGGTCAACGGCAATTCGTTGCTCTGTTGTATTTGTGTGTTGCTTTTGCATTGTGCTTATTTATTTTGTGAAAAATTTTGACTATTGTAAAAATGCCGCGAAAGACTGTGAATAGTGTATCGCGAGGTATCGTGAACGAAATTACCGACTTAAGCAACTTAACCGATAGGACTTGTGACGCGCAGTGTAATGATGATAATCGTGTGTTCACTAACAATCAGTGCATTCCAACCACTAATGATGACTTTTACCTTAATGATGAACAAACGAACTCAATTGTCTCGTCTGTTAATTTGACGACAACTGATGTCGCGGAACGCTCTATTGTAATGAGCGCTGCCCAGCTTAACATACCCGATTTGGAAAATTCAAGTAACGTACAGACAAATTTGTCTAATGAAAATGAACAGGATACTCAAAGTACGACGGATCTGTTTAATTCCGAAATAGGGACTGACAGTGTACATTCGACTGACAAACCTTTTTGTTATTCTCAAAATGACCAAATGGTTACAGAAAGTGAAACAATTCCAGTTCCACCATTAATTAGCACAGAGAATAGAGCTGGTAATATTGGCTTGGAGCAAATGATGGCACTATTGCTACAACAAAGTAAAGAGAATTTCAAACAACAGAATGAAAAATTAGACAAACAAAGTGAAGATTTTAAACAACAATTTAGTGAACAGGACAAAAAATTTAATAAAATTGATGAAAATTTCAAACAACTTAGTGAACAGGTCAGACAACAGAATAAAAAATTAGACGACAATTCCAGACAGTTAAATGAAAAATTAGACGACAATTCCAAACAGTTAAATGAAAAATTAGACGACAATTCCAGACAGCTTAGTGAACAAATTAGAGCCGATGCCGCGCAGTGCCATGACACTAAGGAACAGTTGCGCGTGGAAATTGAGGCTTGTTCACGAAAAAATAGCGAAGAAATTAAGTCTGTTGCGCAAGAATTAAGGGAAATGCAAACAGCCGCAACAGAAACACTCAGAGACGAAATTAGCGGAGTCGCTAAACAATGCTCTGAAAGAGCTACACAATTACGGGACGAGTTTAAAGCAATGACGGTAGAACTTTCGCGCACAATGGATGAAAAGATCGACGCGAAATTCGACCAACAGAACACTCAGATTGACGAACGCTTTAATCTCCACATACAAAACAGTGATACGCGTTTCCGCAAATTTATTCAAGATCAAAACAAAGTAAAACGACAAGTCATGGAAACAATCACTGCACAGAGACAGGAAGACAAACGTAAAATGTTCGCGAAAGCGAAGACGTATGTAGACAATAATATTACTACAGTGTCCGACAAAATTAATACCATAGAACAGTTGAACGCGGAATTACGGGATGAAATTTCTGATCTTAAATCAAAAACAGATACACACACAGTAAATATTCAAACAGTGACAGACAGATTCGAACAATTAGAACTAACACAGGATTGCGATGTCATCAAAGCTGATGTTAAAAAACTGAGCGAAACTACGCGTAAGTTGCAAAAACAGATTAATGCGTCCGATTCTAAAACCGATGATCAGGCAAAAATACTGACTGAAAAATATGATGAATTGGCCAGTCGTATTGATGCTATTGAAAGTAGTAATGATAATAAATCAGACGATACTGCACCGATTTCATTTAACCAAACACCTGAATTTCAAAATTTGCAGCAGACAATTAATGAGATCGACTCGTCTAACAACACGTTGCGTAGAAAACTGTCGAGTTTACAGCAAGAAGTAACAGAGATTAAAAATATTTCAGTTAATAACACATCACAGCAGGCGCCACTTTTCGAACATTTGCCAGACTCACGCAACGCGTATAATTTGAGTAATCTACAGTGAGTACGGGACTTAGATTCCGAACAACCACAGTTCAATAGATACTCTTACGATCCTGAACCTGTTGCATCACACAGAGACGATAATTTCGATTACAAACATTTTCTGTCAGTGAGAAAGTTTAAAGTTTTTAAAAACGATAGAACGCAGATTCACCCACTGGACTGGATTCAACAATTTAGCTTTGCTCTTCCACCGACTTGGCCTGTAACGCATAAACTTGAATTTATTTGCAGCTTTTTGGAAGGCGAACCGGCAACTCGTATGAGACCGATCGCGAGACAGTGTTACTCGGTAGAGGAATTTCAGAATGCTTTTCTGTCAGCGTACTGGTCGAAGACGACACAGCGCGGAATTAAAGACCAACTAATTAGTTTGCCAACCTATGAAAACTCAAATTTTCCCAGTGTAACGCAATTTTTTGAGCACATGGTACAACAAAACCAATACCTGAGTGAACCGTACAGTGAATTCGCACTTATACAATTATGCATTTCCAAATTACCACGGTCATTACGAGTGTCACTGCTAACGGGCCAGCAAAAAGAAAACATTTCAGCATTCAGGGATCTTTTGCAGCTTTTAGAAGTACAGCAATCTGATTATTCATTTGTGAACAAAAACTTTTCGTATAATAACCAAGGTCAACAAACTTACAGTAATTATGATCAGGGACGTAATTTCAATTGGAAAAGTAACAGACGCTTTAGGAACGACAACTACCAGAACTTAAATCACAGACAAAATTCAGATTGTCAATATCGTCAAAATTTTCAGCAACAGGAACCACATTTTAGTAACAATAGAGGTTTTTCACAACAACTGCAACAAAACCAGCCGGTTAGAATACCTAACCAACAATGGAATGCACAAGGTCAACCAGGCTTTAATGTTTCGCCGCGTGCGCGTATAGTCCCTGATACAACAAATAGTAGCGCACGGCAGCAAGGAAATAACTGTGTACAGAGAAGACAGTATTACAATTCCTATCGCAATACACCGTATAGGAATGACTATTACGACAGACGTAAAAATAATGAGAACAATTTTCAGCGTACATCTAACAACAGTCGGTCATACCAACAGCAAAATTTTACACAAGAACCTATTCTCATGAATGAACCCGACAGTAGGTACCATCCAGAGCGTAACACGTCTGGAAGAAGTAATAGGACAGTTCAAATCGTCGAAATGCCACAGAATCCTCCTAATAATAATAACACGTCAGACAGAATCTGACTAGATAATGTACAGATCGCATCTTCCAATAACACAAGCACTACGTTTGACACGCAAAATGTTGTTCACGAAAATGTAATTACTTTTGACGATATCAGAGACACACTCTTGCAGGAAAGACCATTTGTTCAGAAAACTATTTCACATCCTGTTATCGAAATTAAAATTGGTTCATCAAAATTCTCAGCAGTAATTGATTCCGGATCACCTATATCAGTAATAAATGAGGAGACTTTTAACGAGTGCAACAAAGAGAATACTTATCCGACATTACCTTTAGGCAAAACAAAAGTGAAAGGAGCAGTATCGAGTAAAGGAGTAGACGTTAAATTGCAGACACATTTATCATTTTGTATTGGAGGTCATACTTTCCACTCTAATTTTTGGATTGTTCCTTTACTGACAACAGACGTAATTTTAGGTACGAATTTTCTGGTACAACACGATGCAGTCATCGATTTTCAAAATTCTTATTTAATGTTAAAAGATGAAAATGTACAACTTGCTTTAGAATTTCAGCACTCATTATCTGCGGAAGAACAAACAATTAACCGCACAGAGGTCATTTCCGTGTCACGTAGCATAGACTGTAATCCCACATTGTTCACGGATACGTACGTACACAGCGATAATACTCCAGACGAAGCTGACTACGACGTGATGCAAATGATTTCCGATAAAGTTAGACAAAGCAGTGCAACTACAGACGACGAACGTACGCAATTACACAAAATTCTTTTACAACAAGCTCCAGTTTTTGACAACATTCCTGGTACTATGTCCGGTTTTATGTATGAATTTCAAGTGAAACAGCACGACACATTTAAAGCAAAGCATTATCCTATTCCGTATATTCACAGAGAACAAGTTAAAAAGGAATTGCAGGATATGCTTGATCAAGGAATTATAGAACCAGCAGTTAGTCCGTACATAAACCCGCTACATATTGTTAAGAAAAAAGATGGCTCACTTCGCCTTGTACTTGATTCACGTCACATTAATGACATTATTATTAATGAAACAGATCGACCACAGACACTAGAGGAACTTTTACAGAAATGTCACGGTACTGCTATTTATTCTACATTAGATTTGAAATCGGGATTTTGGCAAATTCAACTTCATCCAAATTGCAGAAAATATACAGCTTTTCTCTGTTTCGGCGACTGTTATCAGTTTTGTAAATTACCATTCGGCTTAACTATTTCTTCTGCAGCTTTTATTCGCGGTTTGAACACAATACTTCCGAGAGAACTTAAGGACAGAATTACGACGTATGTAGACGACATTCTTATCGCAGAAGCTAACTGGTCTGATCACAATCTGATTCTTGAACAACTGTTACAAACTTTTCATGCACAAGGACTTACAGTTAATCTTAGTAAATCGCACTTTGGCAAAACTTCTATAAAATTTCTTGGACACGTAATTTCAGCGGAAGGCATTGCACCTGATCCGGAAAAACTTCAAGCTCTACGTGACATTACTGTTCCTACGACAAAAAAGCAACTACGCAGTTTTTTGGGCTTAATTAATTTTTTTCGTAAATTTATTCATCACTCTGCTTTAGACACACCTAGACTATGCCAATTAACAGGTAAAAACAGTATTTGGTCTTGGGATAAGCAAGCACATTCTGAATTTATGAACCTGAAACATGCTTTGTTGAATGCTCCACTTTTATCGCACCCAGATCTTACCAGAAATTTTTCCATTGCCACCGACAGTTCCAACACAGCTTTAGGCGTACATATTTTTCAGGAAATTGAAGAAGATGGCTCTACAGTAATCAAAAACATCGCATTTGCAAGCCGCATTTTGTCACCTGCTGAACGAAATTACTCCGTTACAGAATTGGAAACATTATGTGTTGTATGGGCTTTTACGAGATTTCGGCACTTTCTTTATGGCAGACATACCACCGTGTACACAGACCACAGAGCGATACAATTTTTACTTTCAGCCAAATTCACACACGACAGATTAAGCAGATGGAAAATTTATTTACAGGAATTTAATTTTACAATAGTTCACATTCCCGGTACGCAAAATGTTATAGCAGACGCACTATCGCGTTCTCTCGGCAACAATCAGCAAGACGTAGCAACCAACTTCTGCAAAACAAATTTCAGTGTCATGTACATTCAGCAAGTTGCATTTGAAAATTTTATTTCATCGTCATTACAGGACATAGCACAAGAACAAAATAAAGACAATGTGTGGAAAGAAATTAAACACCTTTGGCAAGATAGGAAAAATGTTACGATTAGAAACCATTACACTGTACGCAAAGACATTCTGTTTCGCCGCTCTCATCCTGACAGCAACAATTGGTTATTATGCATCCCTGACGAACTTGTTAACAAATTAATCTGGTACACTCATTTAAGCTACGCACATTACGGAGCACGAAAATGTTTTCTTATACTGAGACAGAACTGTTATTTTAACAACATGGAGAAACGTATACGACGAGTTTTAGCGTCTTGTAAAATTTGCCAGAAAGCTAAATCAGACACCACTTCACATATTCCTCCTTTATATCCCATTGTACCTGTTAAATTAAGACACATGGCCGCAGTAGATATTTTTGGTCCGATTCCGAGAACTAACAGAGGTTTTTGCTACATCTTTGTCGCTGTTGAGCTCACTTCAAAATTTGTTACTTTCACTCCGTTACGTAAAGCTACTGCTAAAACTGTTTCGAAAGCATTTGTAAAACATTTTCTATTTCATGTAGGGCATGTGATGAAAGTAATTTCTGACAATGGATCTCAATTTCGTAGTAGCATATGGGCACGCATGTTACGAGCCAGAAACATTTCTCCGATCTATATATCCAAGTACCACGCTTCTTCGAACCCCTGTGAACGGTTAATGAAAGAAATTGGTAAGCTGTGCCGAATATACTGCCACAAAAGACATATTGATTGGGATACACACATACTCTCATTCCAAGATGTAATTAATTCCATTCCAAATGAATCCACTATGCTATCTCCGTCTGTTATACTGAAAAACGTTGAACCACCAAACAAAATTAAAGAATTTATAAATTTTCCTACATCTCGTCGCTTACGACACCACGAAATAATCGACATTGCGCTGAACAACATCAAACGTGCCGCAGAGCGCCGGAGAAGACAGCAAAAACAGGTTTGTACACGCCGCGACTTTCACGTTGGACAGAAAATATTAGTACGTACGCACTATTTATCCAGCAAATTAAAAGGTAAGTGCAGTAAATTTGAACTTCTATACGCAGGTCCATATCGGATTCGCAGCATCCCTCACCCCAATGTTGTACACGTCGAAACTTTGAGAACCAGAAAATCGAAAGGCAATCACCATGTCTCAAACATTAAACCGTTTATTGAATGAAATCACTTTATAATGTAACATGCTATGATGCCATTTACTAATGCAATTATTTCACCTGACTAATTACTGATGATTATCGTATTTTTTCTTGGCAAGTGCCCGGCAAGGTAAGGTTAGCAGGTCGCTTTTCTTGTCGTTACACATCAGACCATGCACATTTTCCACTTTTTTATGTATGATTGTATTCCAGTTTTGTTAGTATGCACTGTGAAATAGTTAAGATATAACACACACCAGTCGACTTTGACATTTTTTTTGGCCTTATGACATCTCAACATCGTGACTTTTACATTTTTTGCTGCTGCATTGTGATATTCTCTGTACATTTTTGCTTTGAACACTGTCAATGTCTTTGACATATTACGTTGTCTGTAATGTTATGCTGTATGGTTAATTGTGTCACCATAAACCAGTCATTATTTAGTGGGTATATGATTTAAATGCAAGACGTTAATTTCTGTTCATCAATTTCAGAAAGAAATGATGCGTGTAAGAAATAAATTCAACAGAAATGGGAATTTCACCTACGGAATAAACGATAGAAGATGCAATAACTTTATGAGGAAGAGTAAATGGATCAGGATTAACAAGCATTAACAAGAATATACTATACTCATCGTAGAATAGCAGTCTTAACTAATTTTTTCTTTCAGAATACAAGGTGATTGATGCAGGCTGTCAGACAGAACTACACATCTTAGTTTTAGTGATTAAATATGTTAGAGATAAGGAATAGTTGTGTAATGAGTAATGAAGTGATTTTTTGTAGATGATAATGAGTGATGATGAATAATGATGAAGAGTGTGCTACTATGGATAATGAAGTTTTTCTTTACAGGTGATGATAATGATGGAGTTATGAATAATGAAGTGATGAATAATGAAGTTTTTTTTTTCTTTGCAGGTGAGGATAATGTTGAAGTTATGTGTTTATGCTATGTAGTTATTTAAGTATTTGTTGCAGTTTGTTTTGACAGCAGGTGTTATATTGCATAGTAGGATGACAGAAAGTTTTGGAAAGGACAGCTATGGGACACATGTTTATACACATTTCACTACTTGTTAATTCGAAGTTCACTACTTTTCAGCATAGTGTGCGTTTCTTCTTTCAGGTCAATAATCCATTTTGTATTTTTTCCAGGAGAAGTTTTTCGTGAAACTTACTAAACCTGTTACTTATTATGCCTGTTCTAGTACTTGCATTTTTTTTTTTTTACCCATTTGTGTTTATCATTTATACATGTGATCACATTACTGCCTTGTTTCACAACCTTGGTGCAGCTGACTCATTACGAATGACGTTACACATTTTTCATTTACAGGAACAACCCAGAACCAATTTTTTTTTCTTTTTCTCTTCTTGCTTTCCCTTATAATAACTCCACTGTTTATTGTAATGAGACTACTTATAATGTGTATGATTATTAATGCTATGACTGTAATTAGCTGATTTTTAATAATGACTTAAGAGATTTCTGAGTACTACTGATTATTTATGCTATGACTGTTATTAACTGATTTTTTATAATGAATTAAGAGATTTCTGAATAATACTGAATGAAAAAAAAGTTGTACTATTTAATACTTGCTGGACACTGAGTGCCAATAATTAATGTCACTCAATGAATTATGTTATTAATTATGCCATTAATTAGCTCTTGTTTTCAATGTTGATACTTTGTAACTGGAAAAGAATGCGATTGCTTCATAATGCTTTGTAATTAGGAGAAGGCTAATGATTATTACTATTGGAATAACAAATAATTAATTAACGATGCCATACTTTGTAACTGGAAAAGAATGCGATTGCTTCATAATGCTTTGTAATTAGGAGAAGGCTAATGATTATTACTATTGGAATAACAAATAATTAATTAACGATGACATACTTTGTAACTAGGAAAGAATGTGATTGTTTAATAATGCTTTGTAATTAGGAGAAGGCTAATGATTATTACTATTGAAATAATAAATAATTAATTAACGATGCCATACTTTGTAACTGGAAAAGAATGCGATTGCTTCATAATGCTTTGTAATTAGGAGAAGGCTAATGATTATTACTATTGGAATGACCAATGATTAATTAACTATGCCATACTTTGTAACTGGAAAAGAATGCGATTATTTAATAATGCTTTGTAACTAGGAAAAGAAGGTTACTGATTCTATGTAAAACAATTAATGAACGTAATACTACATACTTGGTACAGAAATGTTCAATCACTGGGCTATGAATGCCGCACACTACTAATGAAGACTGTAATTGTCAATATTATGTGACTTAATGTCCTTCACCTCATGAGCTAACTACCCTGAATTACTGCAATGTCCATTTGTCCTGTCTATCGTAGTGATCATGGAGCACTATCTTTGGTTTTGCACTAATTCTACGTTGGTGTGCCTTGTAAGAGCGTGGTGTTGACACGACATGCTGTCCACCACCGTGAGCGATGAAGACGTTATTATGGTCCCACTGTTTGGTGTACCTAGTGTACTGCCAAAATGAGAACATGGAACATTAGTACGACAGTTCAGTGTCTTGGCTACACTGGTAAATTCTGATGGGAAAAGAACTTCAAATTGTGTCACTTGGTGTTATACTTCTGTGGAAAGATATGGACTTTCAGAACAGCTGTGTGCAATCTAAAGTGCTACAACCATGATGCAATCCTTCCCTTTCCTATCCTAATTCTTGTCACATAGTGAAAATCATTTTTTTGCTAACATTATTTATGTTCATGAGTTATACATTTTTTTTGATTCGCTGAACTCCAGTGCGAGTACACTTATGTCACTTGTCGATATGATTTTTTGCCATTATGTTTATTTATTGCAAAAATGCCTAAGACATTTTTTCGATTTATTCTCAAGTACAGTATGTGCACTCTTGTCTTTTATATTGTATATACATTTTTTTTATTTTAATGATATGTTCTGAACTACAGTGCATGTGCACTTATGTTGTATGTTAATATGTTTTCTACTGAACTTCAGTGCCTGTGCATTTTCAATATGATTTGTACTCATTCTGTATATTCAATACTTCAGTACGTATGCACTTATGTCATTTGTTACTCATTGTATATACATTTCATCATTTACTGATATGTTCTCAACTGCAGTGCATGTGCACTCATGTCACTTATCAACACGATTTTTTGCCATTCTGTTTATTTGTTCTGAAAACGCTAAAGAATTTTTTCAGTGCGTGTGCACTTTGCTATCTGTCAAATAATTTGTATATACAGTTTTTTTGATTTACTACTATGTTTTGTACTCACATCCTGTCTTTGTCTGATATATTTTGTACTCGGTGCATGTGCACAATATTTAATTTATGTACTAAATTTGAATATTCTGTAAATTGTAAAAAATTTCTTGCGATGGCAAGTCCAAATGACTCACCATCGCTGCCAAATTTTTGCCCCCCCAGTGGAGGGTTATGAAACACGTATGTAACATAGCAGCGATGGTGAGGCACGTTAAAATCTTTGACCAGAGAGCCTATAATCGTAGTTAGTCTGCGCTTGACCGCGTGAGTGTTGCAAGCAGTTGGGCAGTACTCGTCGAGTTCAGTTGTAGTCGTCATGTAGAGCAGTACAGTAGTAGCCGTCGTGCAGTACGCTAGTAGTCGTCATGCAGAGCGGTCGGTCAGTAGTAGCAGCCCAGTGCGGTTGTGTGATGTAGTCTGTCGGCAATACTGGTCAAGAGGCTGAATGAGGTATATTGTTAATTAAAGTAATCATCAGATAATGTAAAGTTTATTTATTGTAATTAATTTCCAACAAGTGCCCCAATAATAATTTTGATTTCAAAAGCAATTTTACAAAAAAAAAAAAAAAATATTTAATTGAATTAACGATTTCATTCCACTTCCCTCAAAAACAAGTTTCAGTTAAATTACAAAAAAAAGGAATATTATTATTTGCAATGCAGTTCCTCCAAGCTGTGCGCAAGAATAAGAGCAGAAATTTGACTAGCAGTTACAATGAGGTAAGAATTTAATTCTGATTTGCACAGGGCCAAAGACCGATATTTCGGTTTAATTGAATTATCATTATCACTGAGATTTCATTAGCACAGAATTGTTTTTCATTATTTTTGTGGGAGCTTACACCAGAGTCAGATTGCGAATTTCACATTTTTGTTGCCTTTGTCAGTAAATTTCATTGCGGGAGGTTACACTAGGCTCCCATTTTTATTAAATATTGTCATTCTTTTAAAATTTTTGTGGGGAGGTTACAACCGCAATGGCAATAGGCTACAGTCCGACCTTTATCATAGTCGGAAACGTGATGGTACACATTTCTCCTCCTTACACGATGCATCACAACAACGTTTCACCAGGCAACGCCAGTCAGCCGCTGTTTGTGTATGAGAAATCGGTTGGAAACATTCATCATGTCAGCACGTTGTAGGTGTCGCCAACGGCGCCAACCTTGTGTGAATGCTCTGAAAAGCTAATAATTTGCATATCATAGCATCTTCTTCCTGTCGGTTAAATTTCGCGTCTGTAGCACGTCATCTCCATGGTGTAGCAATTTTAATGGCCAGTAGTGTTATGTACCTATTTTTTTTTTTTTAGTATAGTACAAAATGAGGTTGTGGTAACGTGTCACTTTTAACGAAGTTTGATGAAAGCATTAGTCAGTGGATGGAGGAAGATGTCAGTGATTTAGGTTAAGAAATAGATGGAAGAAGCAAGGTTATACGAAAGTCATTGATCACAGTTCTGCTTCAGAGGACGAATTCCAGGACAATCATGAACAGGACCTCTCTGTTTCTCCAATAAAATACTTAAACCTATAGAGTGTAATTTTGAAGTACAAGTTTAAATCCAGTAATATAGTTTTGAGTGAAAATTTACGCGCTACAGAAATACTATAATTTCCTAAATATAACAATTCAGTTGTGTAACTGTTCGTTTAAACACCACACAAAATTTTGTAATTTTGTGTGATAGAAAGTAAGATACGGCAGGCTTTATTTGCTGCAATCAAATTTAACAAAGGCGACTTAAATAACACTTAAAAATTGGTAAAAATAAATATTTTAAAAGTTAAATTAAAAATTTCGAGCGATTTGCGCCTTGACGCTCCCTTTAAGTATAGAGATCTCAGAGACCACGCCTCGTAGTGTACACTAGAGAAAAGTCACCTCGTGAGTAAAGGGTTAATGCCCAAATGTAAAGAAAGAATAATACATTCATAACAATAATTATATTTCACAATACTGATTCTTCTGCATGAATGAGGATAATAACTTACAGTAAATTTTAACTTACCCACTAAAACTGAGATTGTATCTAAGTGCCAGTTGTAACTTGCCGTTTCAGTGCGTCGGTAGATGTCTCCATTGCATGGCCTGCAAGGTCGTCAGATCTCACGATATGATTTTTTTTTCTGTGGGGGTGCATGAAAGATTCCGTCCGAAGAGTCTGGATGAACTGTGAATGTCTATACCGATAGCAGTGAATGCAGTAACTCTAGACATGCTCACAGAAGTATGAGATGCGTTTCACTTCCGTCTAGATGTTTGCCTTGTGGAGTCTGAAATGTGGTTTCTCAGTAGACGAAGTTCTACACAAGAACAACGCCTCAGCTTATTTTATCGCGTCAATAAGGTAAATACTAACAGCGATGGCATTTAGTATTTGAGCTTATGAGCAGTATTAATATCTTTCATTGATGATTTGAAAAGAACATCTTTCACTGATGATTTGAAAAGAATACGAGATATCTTCAATCATACCCATCGCTAAAGGAGAAAATACTTGTCTCAGGCCAACATATTTTGATATTGTGCCGCCGTTCTTCAGTGACTCTTCACCGTGAAAGTATAACAAAACTCCTACTCTGGAAATCATGTAGGATTTAAGATAATCGGACTTCGATGCTAACGAAAATACGTTCTTTCGCTATTAAGAGTATAATTTACGGAAGACCACAAATGATGCTTGAATAAGTTGGTTATTTAATAATCCTGCTCCAACACTTCAGTGACGGCGTCTGAAAAATATAAATAGTACATATAATCCAAAATGTTATTGCACTTTACCTGATACTTCTCAATAAAACACTGCTGGATAGCTAAATTTTAAATTTCTATTGCGTAATCAGGCATTACATACCTCTTAAATGTTGGTTCTAATACGTTCAGACAGGAAAAGGCAAGTAAGCGCCGAATAGACAAATGAACATAATGCATCAGTGTGAAGAATCAGGATACAGTATAAGGTGTATAACCTCTAAGGCTCGTCTTATTAATAAAATATATTGGTATTTAGAGTTTAAAAAATTCTTTTATACCTTCGACATTAATTGCGAGTCCATAGGAAAAAATATTCTTCGGTAACGATAAAGGTTGAGGTAAAGAATCAATGAGTTAAAATTTTAATTCGTTGCTTCAGATACTATCTTTATCGAAGATGAAAATGGAAACTCACATGTCTACAGGAAAATGTAAGTCCTTCCATCAGATCAAAGAACTATTCTGCCAGCAAAATTTCGTTTATGATTAGAAAGT
This sequence comes from Schistocerca cancellata, assembly GCF_023864275.1. Lineage (NCBI taxonomy): Eukaryota > Metazoa > Arthropoda > Insecta > Orthoptera > Acrididae > Schistocerca > Schistocerca cancellata. Next base: position 311,792,223 of record NC_064630.1, on the reverse strand, counting down.
AATGCAATAAAGACACGCTGAACATCTGTGACAGGTAGTTGAAAACATTGATGGTAAACATTATGATAAAAATCACCCTAAGGTAGTATATACTTAAATTTAAAAGCTAAAAACAGACGTTCTTTCTGTTAATAAAAAATTAATAGCCGTATGAAAAATCAAAATTCATCCCAATTTTTCATTTACAATCATACGAAAATTTTATATTGAAAATTCTGTGCAAAGAACCAAGCGTTGTTGCTCCTACATCATGATTGGAGAAGACGCCTAGTACTACAGAAAAGTGTATCTTGTCGATTGGTCAGTTCACCCCCTCCAAAGATTTTCTCTGTATGTACACGGAGGCGAGGGTGGTATGACTTTTTGCAGAGTTAGTGAATAGCTATGCTGTGTTTGGAGAGTATGACTTTCCGTTTCGGTGGGCACTGGGGAGATGATTTTGGATGGGAGTTAACTCTGTTTTCCATATTAGGAATTTTCTGTAGTTTTTAAGGCTATTTGTTGGAAGCATTATGGGTTTCTCACGACTGATAATTTTGCTTTCGTTTAACTAGAGTCAGACTGGGTCCTCTTTTTATTCTATATCCAGTCACGATTCACCACATGAGTTGCGAGCCCAAACTAAGTTTCGTGTTTCTTTTTGCTGCAAGTCGCAAGCCAGTTTCGACAACTCAACGCTTACTAGAAAATGGTAAAGTTTGCCATCGGTTATTCTGTGAATGTTTGAGTCCTTGAGTGTGAGCACATGAGCGTCCATGTTGCGTTCTTTAGTCAACCAAATTCCCGCTGAAGAGTAATGACTGACATAATGACAGATTCCCTGTAATCGCACACTGACAGATCAGGTGACCTGGTTGGCCAGCTACAGCCACGACCAGACTGACCTCTGCTAACAAAACTGTCAGGCGTGAAGATTGTGTAAATGTGCTCAAAGGTTCGGCCGGCTTAATGGGCAGTTGCTCAATACTGGTGGAAGTAACTGTGGGTCTTTTCCTCCTCCGTTATCGCTGCCTCAAATGGTTTCAAAATGTTGGCAATGTAGCACGCTCAAGTCAGCGTCTGATGAAAGAAGATGGGACAAACAATGCGGCGTGAGTACACTGCTCACGAGACCTCAAACTTCTGTTCACCCAATGGTGTTTCGTGGAAGTCATGCGGATGCTGGGCTTCCGGGAACTCGTGTTTCTGTGATTTGACATAGCCAGTCAGGTGAAGCCAAACTTCATCAGACACAAACAAAAGATCTATGTCCATGCATTCATTGTTATCTGGCTGAACAGCCATACACATAATTGGAGGCGCTGAGGAGCACCCGCTTGTTTTAATGCATGAGGAACAGACAGTTGGTACGGCTGTAAGTGCAGGTCCCGGTGGAGTAACCGTCTGGATGATCGACTTGATATACCGATCTCTCGCGACAGGCATCAGGTTGATTTGGAAGGATTCTTAAGCATTTTCGCATGAAATGCAACCACATTTTCTGGTGTACGGGCACGTTTCGGATTTTTTTTAACTGTTTAAAACAGATTCCAAGCGGCGCCATTTTCGGACTAAGTGTTGCATGGCACTCTTTACTGACACTTTGACACCTTTAAACTTCTCACCCACCAACTGACCACACCGTTTCCACGACTTTTGTGACACTCGTTTATCCACAGTGAAAGTCCGCTACTCCATTGTATCATCGTCTTAATGTAGCGTGTTGTGATGAAAATCAAATAGATTTTTTTTTTGTGATATGTTACAAACGTATGAAGACGGAATTGGACACGACTATCGAGTGGATGTTTTACTGGTCACAGAAACACACCTCTAACCGGCAAACGATTTCCGCCTTCGCAACATGGTGTGTTACCGCTCTGACCGCCACGACCGCCGTGGCGAAGGCACCTCAAATAGAAGGGTGCTTAATACTTAATATAAATATTAATACTTAATATAAATGTAAAATACCTGCGCGAGAGATAAATACTATGTGGAATTTAAGCATCTCCGTGCGAACTCGATGACAAAAGATACACAGACTGTATTAAACTACGGCAAAGAAATAATTATTCCATGTCGGACATTGGAAGAGAGATGTTCTATGTCGGATTGAGAGGAGATTGTTGGAAGCAGCCATTAAGGCAGTAATCTATGTTTCATGGTACTGAAGAAAATAAATACATATAAAAGCACAAAAGGAGTATCAGGTGCGTACAGTTCATAACCCTTAATAATTTCAAAAGAATTATTCAGTGATTATAAACACGTAAGTCGTTTGGAAGTGTTGTGTGGTTTATGGTGCGAACCTGCAGTTTTACACGGTTTTGGGATTCGTCAAGAATATTTCTCCGAAGACCTAAATAATTTCACGAACTAAAGTTGGACGCCATATTCCAAACATATGATACAGCATAGCACTTGTCTGTACCGATCGATTTCCGTAGGGCGATAAATTATCTTTAGCGATTTCAGGTTCCAGCAAGGAGACCCAACGAGATCTGCTGCTGCGAAACGCATATGGTATTACCGTATTCTTTAACTTACGGAGAACAGTAAACAATATAGACTTCATAACTACCGCAAACGTAATTAAAAGGACTCGAATTAAATGAAAAGAACAAACAGTAAAAAGGAATCGCTAAACCGAATCATAATTAAAAATCAATTAACAATAATACGCAATCATATTAATAAAACGCTCATTAAATAATAGACAGCATAAAAATAAGAATTTTAAACCCTTTTGATTGATCCACTCACACTGATACTGCCCCATTATGCTCTGACACGGCGTGGATCACGAGCGGCCGTACTCTATGGAAACTTCGCCATCAACACCGAGTCACTGCTAATTTCACTCTATTTATGGCGGAATATGGATCTACACTCCTGGAAATTGAAATAAGAACACCGTGAATTCATTGTCCCAGGAAGGGGAAACTTTATTGACACATTCCTGGGGTCAGATACATCACATGATCACACTGACAGAACCACAGGCACATAGACACAGGCAACAGAGCATGCACAATGTCGGCACTAGTACAGAGTATATCCACCTTTCGCAGCAATGCAGGCTGCTATTCTCCCATGGAGACGATCGCAGAGATGCTGGATGTAGTCCTGTGGAACGGCTTGCCATGCCATTTCCACCTGGCGCCTCAGTTGGACCAGCGTTCGTGCTGGACGTGCAGACCGCGTGAGACGACGCTTCATCCAGTCCCAAACATGCTCAGTGGGGGACAGATCCGGAGAGCTTGCTGGCCAGGGTAGTTGACTTACACCTTCTAGAGCACGTTGGGTGGCACGGGATACATGCGGACGTGCATTGTCCTGTTGGAACAGCAAGTTCCCTTGCTGGTCTAGGAATGGTAGAACGATGGGTTCGATGACGGTTTGGATGTACCGTGCACTATTCAGTGTCACCTCGACGATCACCAGTGGTGTACGGCCAGTGTAGGGGATCGCTCCCCACACCATGATGCCGGGTGTTGGCCCTGTGTGCCTCGGTCGTATGCAGTCCTGATTGTGGCACTCACCTGCACGGCGCCAAACACGCATACGACCATCATTGGCACCAAGGCAGAAGCGACTCTCATCGCTGAAGACGACACGTCTCCATTCGTCCCTCCATTCACGCCTGTCGCGACACCACTGGAGGCGGGCTGCACGATGTTGGGGCGTGAGCGGAAGACGGCCTAACGGTGTGCGGGACCGTAGCCCAGCTTCATGCAGACGGTTGCGAATGGTCCTCGCCGATACCCCAGGAGCAACAGTGTCCCTAATTTGCTGGGAAGTGGTGGTGCGATCCCCTACGGCACTGCGTAGGATCCTACGGTCTTGGCGTGCATCCGTGCGTCGCTGCGGTCCGGTCCCAGGTCGACGGGCACGTGCACCTTCCGCCGACCACTGGCGACAACATCGATGTACTGTGGAGACCTCACGCCCCACGTGTTGAGCAGTTCGGCGGTACGTCCACCCGGCCTCCCGCATGCCCACTATACGCCCTCGCTCAAAGTCCGTCAACTGCACATACGGTTCACGTCCACGCTGTCGCGGCATGCTACCAGTGTTAAAGACTGCGATGGAGCTCCGTATGCCACGGCAAACTGGCTGATACTGACGGCGGCGGTGCACAAATGCTGCGCAGCTAGCGCCATTCGACGGCCAAATCCGCGGTTTCTGGTGTGTCCGCTGTGCCGTGCGTGTGATCATTGCTTGTACAGCCCTCTCGCAGTGTCCGGAGCAAGTATGGTGGGTCTGACACACCGGTGTCAAAGTGTTCTTTTTTCCATTTCCAGGAGTGTATTTGCAGTACGATAATCACCCGTCGTCCTTGTTATTTAACGAGAAACGACATTAAAAATGTAATTTATTCGTGTGCAGCAACTTGTGCATAGCCTTGAACGTTAAATAGCGTGACAAGCTGTTTGATTCCGGATATCGATCCAAACGCAACTCCTGCAGGTAATGTTACCTGAGCAACGATTTCTTGATTGACCGAGACTCGAACATAGCAACGACCTTCATTTCTAGGCGAAAAGAGACGTGTTATACCATCTTTTAGTCAGTTCAGTTAGCAAATATGAACCTTAAATTACATGCTGCAAACTTTTCACCCGACCGACACTCCTAACCGGTTAACTAACCACGAAATACGTTAAAAAGAGTTTCATTCACAAGTAATAGACATGGAAAAGGGACATGTAAGATTTGGTATTGAGCGTGGATTGCAGCCGAGTATCTAATCTAATTGTTAACTATGCCTTGTCAAACGTCAGACATCGGAATTTCTCTGCAGTAGCGAGATGTTCCAATCTGAAATGACGAGCCGAATGAAGAATTTTTATTTTATAGTCACGAATGGACCTTAACTACAGGATTCACTCCCTGTGACCATGTTTGAATTAGAAGTAATATAAAAGGGTTTCCGTACCGACTAACAATTGAAGCCCGCACATATTGACTTTGACTACACATGAAGAGACGTGAATTGTCGAATCGCGGGAAGCAAAGATCTCGATTTGGACTCTCCGTTACACAGTTTCAGGGTATTAAATATTAGCACACACTCTGCTGAAGAGATAAAACTCATTATGAGTAGCATTGTTTGTGGGTTCGAAGCGGAGCGTTAAACGGAAAATAGTTTAATATTTGTGACATTTTGATCCCATTTGATTTAATGGAGGGCTTAAGGCAATGGAAGAAACTCGAACGTTTGTGCCATGAATGGGTGAGTGCTGTCGAAGAAATCACGTCACAAATTTTCTCGCTCAATTTAGGATCGATTTAACATGAATTATTCGCCACATTCAGGATGCTCAAAGGCTGTAGCTCCGTTATATAAAGGATAAAATGCTGGTTTCTTGCGGGATTGGAACCTAGAACCAACACGGCATCTTCTTTACAGTGCCACGTTTCCACCTTCTTTTTAAAATTATATTTACATAATTGTATCACTTTTCACGTACTAGAGCTTCGTAAAAATGCATATCATCTCTTCACTACGTACTATCTAATCATATAATTTTTTCTTCAGGGTCTGGGCTTCACTGCTGGCTCTTCGATTGGAGCTTTTGATCGGCAAACTTTTTTGTGTCTTCGGTAACATTGCGACCAACTGCAGCATTCAGTACTTCATCATTGTCACAGTAATGGCTAGGATAATTCACAATGAAAGAGGGATTTAGAGGTAATTTCTGCGTGGAATGACCTTCCTAGAGTAAAAACGTGAGTTCGACGGTTAGGTGACACACCATATGTGAAAATCATTAGGAATATCTAATTGAAATACCAACTAGGTATCAAATGTATTTAGTAACATAAATTAGTGTCGCTCCAGGAAATTACTCGACTATTACAGGTTTCCCAAACATATTTTACAATGGTGGCAAATGTCGATCATCATCACAGCAGAAATTAAGGCGTGTCCACAGGCGAGGGGTTTGTTAACCGGCCTAAGCAATCCAGTGGTATTACTTTGTTTTTCAAAGACATAACGAAAACAGCCGCTAAAGTGATGGATGCTCAAAAAGCGGCAGGTGTAACAAATTTGTTTAAGCCAACCGAAACATCAAAAATTAAGAACAGAGGAAATTAATAGGACGGTTCGCTTCGTCATAGCTGTCATTATTTTATTTTTGTATTAATCTCTGTATTATCAGAATATTCATTTGAGAATAATGGAGGAGTAATTGTTAGAATAAGCCTGCCACGTTAAGTGTAAATAAAAAATGGCAGCCTGATGTGGCGTTTATACATAACGGCACACAGCAACATTACATTCGTATCTCCAACGCTTCTGTGGGTCGTTGCGTGAAAACGACACTCCAGTCTGCATATTTAAATTTGTTTCTGTCTAAGAACTTGCTGCCATTGAGTTCTTAATTAAGATGAGCGCTAACTTAGTTCCTTATTTACACTTAACAGGTCTGTTATAGCAGTTATCCCTACTTAATTCTCATATGAGTATTCCGATAGCATAGAGACTAAAACAAAAATAAGATAGTGTCAGCTATGATGAGGGCCGTTCAGTTAATTTCTTCTGCTCTTAATTAATGGTGTTTCTGCTGGTTTACATACATTTGATTATACCTGCCGTATTTTAGGCAACTGTCACTTTGGCGACTGTCTCTGCGAGCTTTACCATTGGATTGCTTGTCCTCTAGAGAAACACATTGGCTGTGGGAACATATCCCTTCGTGCTGTGAGGCTGAGTAAAATATATCTGGCTACTCTGCGATAGTCGAGTTACCTCCTGGAGTGACACAAATGTATCTTGCTAAATTTACTTGTTACTTTCTTGGTATTTCATTTAATTATTCTGAATGACTTTCACTTATTGTGTGTTATCTAGTGACTGAATGCTTTCTTTTTTGGTTCCAATGTCATTACGTGCAGAAAATGTGTCTAAGTCTCTCATTTTCATTGTGAATTATCGGCCTTAGCAATCACTAGGAAAATGAGGGAGCAGTAAAAGCTGCAGTTAGTCGCTAGGTCATTAGAAACGACGTCACGCTTTAAAGCCAAGGTTGTCTAGGTTCTAGGTTCCAGTTTCACTGGAGAGCAGCATTTCATCTCGTCGTGACAAATGGCGAATAATTCATTCAAATCAATCTTAAATGCAACGGGAGCACTATTTTTCTGGCGTGGTTTCGTCAATATCACAAATCGAGCTTCTTACACCGTCCTTCCTCAATCCCTGTATTAAATGGAATGGGAAGAAAATGGCACGAATTCTAAACTTTACTCCATTAACGCTCCATTTTCTAGTCGATAAACACCGGTATTCATAATCCTCAAATACACAACGTTCAAGGTGTCATCAAAAGAACAATACTACGCTCTCGAAAAGTAAAGCGACGATTGATTTTAACACGAGAAAACAAAGTCGCCGTGAACGTATGCACCAAGCTCATTTTCAGGTAAATTTTGTGGCAATGGTAGATTACGTACTTAGTATATCACATGTCATATTCTGCGTGGAAACGTTGTTATTATTGCGTGAGTTACACTCAGTATAGCGAAGTCATTTCACGCTAAAAACCAAACTACGATATTACATACATTTGTGCTTGCCGGTGCGACTGCAGAAGCGTCCGCTTTACATCATAGCATGAAAGGCGTGGATTATTTGCAATCTTACGGGTTGAACCTGGCTAACGTTAAGTGCAGTTCGCAGCTGGTGCAGAAATCGTTTTGGCCAGGACAGATAGTCACGAGAGCTCCTTCAGAGAAACATATTTCCAAGGGTTTGCTGTTACTGGTAGGTTAGCAAATAAAGTAAAATATCTCTGAACCTCCAACAGATTGATATTGTTAGAAGACAGACGACTTGAGGTTGGTTGTTTGATTTGGGGGAATGGACCAGACAGCGAGAGAATTGGTCCCATCGCATGGGGAAGGAAGTCGGCCGTGCTCTTTCAAAGGCACCATCCCGGAATTTGCCTGAAGCGACTTAGGGAAATCACGGAAAGCCTAAATAAGAATGGCCGGACGCGGGTTTGAATAGTTGTCCTCACGAATGCGAGTCTAGCGGCCGACTTCAGCTTTACTAAATTAAGAAAGAATGTGGTTTAGCAAGTGGAATTTCCTTTTGAACTGCTTTACGTTTACCATAAGCAGGTAGTGTAACAGAGTATCTGAAGTGAAAGGCAACACTTCCCTTGGAAACTTTCGCGTACTATGATGTTGGAAGTTTGTGTAGATGACCCTTATGGCATCGCATTTTTACTGATTAAAAATCAAGTTGAACGTAACGCTGGATAGCAGAAGCCGCTGGTTAATAGCGATTCGCCCAGACAAGAAAATCAATGCATTAAATAGGCAGCAAACTGCTCCAGGGAGTAAGGGATTCCGAATGTTCAATTTAGCACAACTGAGATACGACGGTTTCATTATACCGCCACATACTGCATTCGGTGATCTGATGGAGTGATACAAGGTTGGTGAACCTACGGCCTGAGTTCGATTACTACTTGAGACATCGGATTTTATTAGACACGAACAGTGATTATCACCTCTAGTTACGCAAAATTAAGAACATTCGACTGAACCATGTTTCCAGATTCATATTAAATGTGATGCTACATACTAGAGGTTAGACTGGAACACAACAGAGGCAGAGGTGGCACCAAAACGTTTCTTACACTCGCATTTTAGTTTTAGTTAATGAACAAAGCATCATGTGAGGTCACATGGTAGTTATCCCATCACTTATATGAGCATTGTATGTTGAATATATTGGTTCTGTATTGCGCTCTTTCTTTCGCGGTGTTTGATCATTTTCGGAACGATACTGTTCCACGAATTCTTCGTTTCCTCAAGATTCCGATGTCTTCAAAGTCTCCACGTGAGACGCGTGTCTATGCTCGAACCTTTGTCAGACACAATTTACATCGTATCTTTTTCATCACTAGTATGAACACTGCTATCTTATTGTGGGAAATAATTTCGATTTTTAACGTCTTTTAATTTGTTGTCAATAATAAAGATATGTGACGGTTTCGATTCGTGTAACTTTTCATTACATTTTGTCAACTACAAACATCCCACTCCCAGAAATTGGTGAAAAATAATTCGATAGTTAACGTCTCTTTGTTTAGTCAACAACGATACGCGTGTCATTCGATATCCAGTCAGCTCTGAACCACGCCTATCTTGCTGTTGTTGAAATAAACCTGTTACTAATTTCCATCCGCGTCTAAAAAACAACAGCGACAAGTTCCGAATTTGAATCCCGAGAATGTACATAACTCCGTATGTCTTGTCATATCAGTTTCAAATCTCTCGCTACTGCTCAGAAAATTGGATATCTCACGTATGATTATGCTTAGTTAGTAATCTGATTAAGTGATGAGTTCGAATCCCTTGTCCAAAGCAATACTTCACGTCATTTCCAGTTTGTTTCTTGGGAATCAAATTATATTTAACCTCTTTCGTGATTAGTAGAGAGGGACAATAGATGTCGGATAGTAACTCGAGACCAATACAAGGATTTTTGTTCAGATCTTCAAGTTCAGATTTACTGATACAAGTTAAAATTATTCGTATCACGTCTCTTTATGTTAAGTCAATAATGAGTATCACACCAGAGTTTAAAGTCTCGGTTAGTGTCGGCCGCGGTGGTCTCGCGGTTCTAGGCGCGCAGGTTCGAATCCTGCCTCGGGCATGGATGTGGGTGATGTCCTTATGTTCGTTAGGTTTAAGTAGTTCTAAGTTCTAGGGGACTGATGACCACAGCTGTTAAGTCCCATAGTGCTCAGAGCCATTTTTTTTCTCGGTTAGTCAGGAGTGCTTTGCATAGTTTGCATTACCTACAGATACTGGGATTCGATCGATGTCAAGAGCAAAACAATTCCCCATGTGATTCAATGATCAGTCAAATGCAAAACTAGCTGCTCATTAATAGTTTACTTTTTTAAATCTCGCTTTGTGTTAGATAACAAGGGTGATCGGCAAAGTTTGACTTCTACTAGATCCGCACACCATCAAGAATACAGTGAAATCACTAGTGTTACGTGTTGATGGTCAGGTTTCCATAGAGAAATTGACGCTGTTAACCACAGTTTATTTTATGACTGGCTAGTTTGTTAACCATTTTATGCCAAAGCATTTTATGTCGTTGGGCCTTCGTGGCCTGTTCGGGAGGAGTTCTTTCCTTTTTTTTTAAAAAAGTATTGTCTAAGAAGATGAGGAGGGAGTGATACCTGTACGTTTGTGGACTGGAGGGAAAAGAGCGCAGTCTAGTGCGGGTCAGCCGCCAATTGTGCAGCTGTCAGAGATATAAGTTGCAAAGTCATTAGATTTTCTGATATCAGACAGTGAATCAGTTGAACGCTTTCAAATACTTGGAGCAATTAATGGAAACTATAACATCAAACATGAGCGACGTTCTCGTCCAATCCTGCAATATTTTAGTACTACTGTTTCGCTTTACGACTGTATTTTCCGATGGCATGTGCGTGTATTCTCGTCACGAGTCAGCAGGTATTCTCGAAGGAGGAGCAAGTGGCGAGAGCGGCTAGGACAATTACGCTTGATCCTTCTCGCAGCAAACCTTATTAGACGCCACATCCATCCGGATGTGGCGTCTAATAAGGTTTGCTGCGAGAAGGAAGAAACATGAGAAGTGTTATCACAGTGTTGGAATGTTAGTGGGTGCCTATGAGGTCCAGATAGTCATTCCATTTGATTCAGGGGACATCTTGGACAACATTGCGACGCGTTTTGGAAAGTGCTGAATAGAGATTGAATGCGTTAGGGGCAATGAATAGGAGGAAGTGGTGATCGCATTCTGTTGGATCGAAGAGTTCTGCTGGGGACATTTCTCGGGATTTAGTACTTTCATGACGGGTGTACTGTGTCTTGAGTATTCCACTTAGTAGGAAATGGGAGAAGATAAAGATATTGCTACAAATCAGCCTTCTTTGTAGGTCAATATTTAATTACTATTTTTTATCACATTTACCACCCGCGAGCGGTCTAGTCCCTACTTCTATTAGTGCAATGGCGGTCTATGCCCGTACTGCTGCAGAAGGAGGCAGCAGGTAAGAATGATCTCCAAATACTCGTAATAGTACATCCTTTCTCTCATGTTCACAAGGCGACGCATACGGTTTCAGTGCTACAGTTCGATTCCATTTCTTGCCTTTCTACGGCAAGCTAATTACAAGAAATGTGTTTTCTAATAGTGTATCCAACGTTGCTGCTTACTAAGCGTGCTGACGTCACAAATGCGTCTCTAGATACCAGAAATATCCCACACGAAAATATGCAGTTCAGATCTTCCTTGTAAATATTAGTGCAGTAGCGGAGATCGGACTCCCATGTTTGATTGTATTGCGTTAACTGAAATAATCATCACTACAATTTATGTAAGTTCTTAGTTACATTTAACTACTGAATTCTTGAAATTACCCTAGTCTACAGTAATTCTTCACTCTTTCTATGAGCAATTCACTTTCAGACTAGGAGTCACCATTAATCAAAATTTGTGGATTTGTCAATGTTCTAGCTCAGGGCATCAACCGCAGAATATGAACCACCGCTTATGAAAATGTTTACAACATCAGCAAACAACAATCCCTTAAAAGTTCGTATTTGGTAAAAGAAATCTCCTGAAATCACCTCTACTAATTTAAAAAGTCGCTTCGCAATATATTACTGTTTGAAACATTGCAATTACTTAAGTGTAATGCGTCAATTAAATTGCAAGACTTCCGAAGTGTACAGCGTAATGCTGCTGGGTTGAGTGACTCTCGCTTATATTTTTCTTTTGAAAATCCCCGAAAATGCCTGAGAGTTGATGTTTGTACTGCTCCTGCCACAGTACTCCTAAATATTCCTTGCTTCTCGGAAAAGATAATTCCCTAACACATAGGCACGTGAAGCTACTACTCCCTCCAAAATATCTACGGCAGAACGCAGTCAACACAGAAGACTGTGATCGGACATAAATGGAACTCTTACTATGTACTAGCTGTACGTTATTTTGAGCACTAAATGAAACATAAATTTGCTTTCCTTTAGATATGTTTGATCCCCTTTGCTGTCAGCTGTTTTTCGGGCACGTGATTCTATAAAATGACATACAATACAATGAAACAGGTGTTTTAAGAAGCTTTATGAAGAAGTCATTCATAGAGGGTATGAAAAATATTCTACTACTGACTACAAAAATTATGGAGACGAAAGAGATAGTTGCTTAAAAGGAAATTCTGCACGTTCTCTGAAATTGGAAGGACTTGCACTAGGAAAGTACAGGGTTGCAAAGGGATTTGCGGGTTCGTACGGAGTTTGTAAAAGTAATGGAAAAACTTCTAGTAAAAAACCTCGAAACACTCGTAACCGATTCATTTTCGTATTTTTAACTGATACTCTAAGAAATGTTCGGATGGAAGTATCACGCGCGTTTTTCTAAAAATATGTTATCAAAAGTCGAGCACAGTTCTTGTCTAATTTACTTAAAATTTTAAAAGAATACACTACTGCACGTTTAGAGGGACATAGGCTCTATATTTTTTTAAACAGCAATTTGCTTGTGAGAAAGAAAATGTTGTGCTGTGAAAATGCGCGTTATCGTTTCCTTTGTTGCAGTCAGTTTTAACTATGATAGCAGTACCTGTAAACCAAGACATAAATTATTATATATATATATATATATATATATATATATATATATATATATATATATATATATAATTATATAGCGGTTCTAGGCGCTAAAGTCTGAAACCGCGCGACCGCTACGGTCGCAGGTTCGAATCCTGCCTCGGGCATGGATGTGTGTGATGTTCTTAGATTAGTTAGGATTAAGTAGTTCTAAGTTCTAGTGCTCAGAGCCTTTTGAACCATTAAACAAAAATTGCTTACACAACAACGTGCCGGTTTTCTTCCAATTACACAATTACAGAAAAGAATAACATGCTAGATAAGACTTATCAGCTTATACTACTAAAGAGGAAACTGGATCGGCCAAAACATTTTAATCCTACCGATTCAAAGATTCAAACTATGCGAAATACTGTCTTTGAAGCTACTGTCCTCACTGATTAAGCATATCTCTCACATCCGGTATACGAATGATCCCAAACGATTTACCCAGTTATTTTAACGCTTTCAGTTTCCAATCAAGGTTTGGTTTGCAAAAACGTTTCGTGGACCAAACACATCGTAGCCCCTTATAATTCGACAACAACCAACATTATTTGCATTAGTCAGTATCATGTAGCACCGCTAGTCGGAGACTGGCAGCAGCCCGGTTAGGGAATTTCGTCGCACGCATTTGTGGGACCAGCGCGGACGTCATATCCGTCTTAGTGACAGTATCCGGGATATTAGGACAGTGTGGCCAACTTGGCTCAGCAGAAGAGACCATGGCCTTAGGATAATCTTCGCAAACGAATAAGTGTATACATCCAGGTCAGAGTGGGCGCACCTTCACGCTCATAAGTGGCTCTTATTGCCAGGGTCGTAATGAATTTCACTTGATTTCGTAATCATTGGTACAACATCACATATCCTCACAATCCGTTTCCTCCCCTTACGAGTGTTTGGCTATTTTTGTCATGCAGGTTCTGGGATTCAGGTAATGGCACCTGCTCCAAACAGAATGAGCCTTGCCGATTAACGACAAGGGTTGGTGACCCGGCCAGCCTGGAGGTAGTTGTAAGGTCTTTTCCCACATCCGGCTAGGTAAATACGGGAATGGTACCCATCTCTCGCCTCACGCTACACAAATATATCGAAAACGTTTTCATACTTGAAAATAGGATTTACTCTAGATGCAGACAGATGGAATACTGAGATTCCATCCCAGAGAAAGGGGGGGGGGGGGAAGGAAGGGGGAGTTTTAACGTTACTACAAATGTTGAATGTGCACAAAGTAAAAACTGAATGCTTACTAGCTACAAACAAATGCAATAACAAACTTCTAGTATATTCAGTTACGGTGCGTATTCTTCCCTCTGCATAACGGTAATATACATGTTAAAAACAAGAAACAAATACACCCGGTGCACAATACGCCTTAAGTGGTTACACGCTACACTGGTTCTTCTAGGCAAGGAAGTCTCCAGGTTGAGATGTTGACCGTTACTGCATTATTTTAAAATAGCATCATACCAGCACAAGAAATATACCTGTGTATTAGATCGGGATCTATTGAATGACCAGATTGATTAATCTCTGCGGCCAGCACAGCTCCGCTCACCTCGCCGTCTCAGAAGCAACTCTTTCCTAACTTCTCCTTACTACAATTTACCGAAGTTGGTTTAAAAAAAACTATCTGGCTGTGTTTTCATCTGACCAGTCAGGGTCTCAATGTTAACCTTAAGCTCCGCCTACAAAAATTCAGTCTATCCAATGAGAAACGTTATACTTTTCGTGGTGGGGCAATGTTTTTAAAGTTTGCAACGTAACAGAGACACGAAAAAGTCTCACGCTAAAACTTGCAGCTGGTGTGATCCTTTTAGTGTTATCGTAAGATCTATACTGTTCTTCTGGAGGGCTCTATCTTTTAACATGGGCTGGAGGGTGGTCCTGACGTAACAGAGACGGGAAAAAGTCTCACGCTAAAACTTGCGGCTGGGGTGGCCCTTTTAGTGTTACCGTAAGATCTACACTGTTCTTCTGGAGGGCTCTAGCTTTTAACATGGGCTGGGGGGTGGTCCTAGCGATTAGCTGGCGACGTGGGTGTCCGTCCTTTTATCGTAGGGCCTTCTAGCTTAACACGGTTCTGCTCTCGGCTTCTGTTCTCGTTTCTCCCCTCGGAACTGCGTCTGTCTCACGGTGGGAAGGTATGACATGCATTTAGGCATTCTTGTGTTAGTCTGTGGTATTCCATTTGCTCACTCGTTACTCGTATTACTTTGGTTTATTTAATGTCACGATTTATTTGGAGCTATGTGACATACTACTGGATTTGCTTATCATGACAGGGTTTTCATGGAAGGTGTTGGATTTGCCTGACACCTTACAACCACAAGAAATATACCTGTGTATTGGATCTGGATCTATTGAACGACCAGATTTATTAATCTCTTACATATTACAGTGCAGGAAGTTATTACCTATAATACATGTCCTTAACTGATGAGAATGTAAACGATTTGAAAACCAGAGTCTTTCATAATTTAAGTTTTTGTTTCCCTTCCAATAAGAACATATTGCTAAATAATCAGAATATAAATAATTTAAAATAATGTAGGTTAATTCGTTGACACGATACTATTTATTGCATAACTACCGTTAGGAGTAAAAGATTACCTTTCATCCAGAGCAATTGTTTAATTCTTGCCATTACTCTTATGAGGATGTGATATAGGTTGCATATAATATTAGGTTCACAATGGATCACAATAATTGAATGCAGAAATAGCTACCCTTCTCTCCATAAATACAACCCCGCTTTCTTACTAAATTTCAGATTTCCAACGGGCCCACACTCTACTCTAGACTACAACATATAACACAACCTCAGAACTACTTAGGGAACTTTCAGGATCCTATCAGAGGTAACATGACTTTGGTCAATAACTGACTTACTTACGTTAGACATATAAATTACATTTTGTTCACAATTTCGTAAAAGAACACAAAATAAATACTGGTGTGTGCGTTTTTATAATTCTAAAGAAAACAATGGTGCAAGATGTTCGAAATTCTGAGAAAAAATAGGGATAAGCTGTAGGGAGAGAAGAGTAAAATACAATATGTACAAGAGCCAAGAGCGAATAATAAGAGTGGACGTCCAAGAACAAAGAAAAAGAGTGTAAGACAGGGATGTAGTCAACTATTATCAAGCATAGGCCCTAATTTGAGGAAGAAATTTCTGAGAATGCACATTTGGAGCACAGCATTTTATGGTAGTGAAACATGAATTGTGGGAAAACCTGAACAGAGCATTTGAGATGTGGCGTTACAGACGAATGTAAAACTTTAAGTGGATTGATAAGGTAAGGAACGAAGAGGTTCTGCGCAAAATAGAAAGAAATATGTGGAAAACACTGACAACGAGAGAGGGCCGGACCAGAGGACATCTTTAGGACATCAATGAATAACTTCCGTGGTACTATAGGGAGCTGTAGAGGGCAAAAATTTTTGAGGAAGACAGAGATTGGAACACATCCAGCAAATAATTGAGGCCGTAGGTTGCAAGTGCTACTGTGAAATGAAGAGGTTGGCACAGAAGAGGAAATCGTGGCGAGCCGCATCAAACTTGTCAGAAGATTAATGACTCAAAAGAAAAAATAGCAATACTTCGACTGGAGAACATCATATGAACTGCTGCACCAGGGCCGGAGAGCATTGCATAAACATAGCTTCACCATTTACATAGTCTGTTTCCTTCCTTTATGTCTAATTAAAATTGCCATTAAGTATCATATAATTATTCCGTATCTTTACTTAGGTAACCAATATCCTGCCGAGGTTATAATTGCTTGAAACTGTAGATAATTTAACCTCGCATCCACTCTATAATGTGCTGAACCTGATAGCAAACGGCAGAACAGTATTTCATTCTCAGTTGGCGCGCTCTCCTCGTATCTCCATCTATTCCATTCGCCGGCATTTGCCTCCGTAACACAGTGGTAGTTTCTCCCAGCTTCCCTATTCTATTATTACTATTCTATCGACATTATACATGGCCCAGTTAGATAAATAATGCACCGACCAGATAAATAATAGATGGATCAGCAATGACATACACTCCTGGAAATTGAAATAAGAACACCGTGAATTCATTGTCCCAGGAAGGGGAAACTTTATTGACACATTCCTGGGGTCAGATACATCACATGATCACACTGACAGAACCACAGGCACATAGACACAGGCAACACTGCATGCACAATGTCGGCACTAGTACAGTGTATATCCACCTTTCGCAACAATGCAGGCTGCTATTCTCCCATGGAGACGATCGTAGAGATGCTGGATGTAGTCCTGTGGAACGGCTTGCCATGCCATTTCCACCTGGCGCCTCAGTTGGACCAGCGTTCGTGCTGGACGTGCAGACCGCGTGAGACGACGCTTCATCCAGTCCCAAACAGGCTCAATGGGGGACAGATCCGGAGATCTTGCTGGCCAGGATAGTTGACTTACACCTTCTAGAGCACGTTGGGTGGCACGGGATACATGCGGACGTGCATTGTCCTGTTGGAACAGCAAGTTCCCTTGCCGGTCTAGGAATGGTAGAACGATGGGTTCGATGACGGTTTGGATGTACCGTGCACTATTCAGTGTCCCCTCGACGATCACCAGTGGTGTACGGCCAGTGTAGGAGATCGCTCCCCACACCATGATGCCGGGTGTTGGCCCTGTGTGCCTCGGTCGTATGCAGTCCTGATTGTGGCGCTCACCTGCACGGCGCCAAACATGCATACGACCATCATTGGCACCAAGGCAGAAGCGACTCTCATCGCTGAAGACGACACGTCTCCATTCGTCCCTCCATTCACGCCTGTCGCGACACCACTGGAGGCGGGCTGCGCGATGTTGGGGCGTGAGCGGAAGACGGCCTAACGGTGTGCGGGACCGTAGCCCAGCTTCATGGAGACGGTTGCGAATGGTCCTCGCCGATACCCCAGGAGCAACAGTGTCCCTAATTTGCTGGGAAGTGGCGGTGCGGTCCCCTACGGCACTGCGTAGGATCCTACGGTCTTGGCGTGCATCCGTGCGTCGCTGCGGTCCGGTCCCAGGTCGACGGGCACGTGCACCTTCCGCCGACCACTGGCGACAACATCGATGTACTGTGGAGACCTCACGCCCCACGTGTTGAGCAATTCGGCGGTACGTCCACCCGGCCTCCCGCATGCCCACTAAACGCCCTCGCTCAAAGTCCGTCAACTGCACATACGGTTCACGTCCACGCTGTCGCGGCATGCTACCAGTGTTAAAGACTGCGATGGAGCTCCGTATGCCACGGCAAACTGGCTGACACTGACGGCGGCGGTGCACAAATGCTGCGCAGCTAGCGCCATTCGACGGCCAACACCGCGGTTCCTGGTGTGTCCGCTGTGCCGTGCGTGTGATCATTGCTTGTACAGCCCTCTCGCAGTGTACGGAGCAAGTATGGTGGGTCTGACACACCGGTGTCAATGTGTTCTTTTTTCCATTTCCAGGAGTGTAGTAACAACATATACGTATATGCACACATACCCGGTGATTAACCTTCCGCTACCGATGGGTTTTTTGCAACCCTCAACGCCTTGCAAGCTATTAGTGTTAAGTGAAAAATGTACAGAACTTTTTTTAGGAAATCTGATTTGGTTAAAATTTATGCTGGGGTACAGTTTCGATGAAGTCAAATGGTTTTCAACTTATTCAAGAAACACGTACAAAATGACATTCAAACGCACCTCCGCCGCCTCACCCACCCCTCACCAGCCAGAATTTGTAGCATGTGGTTAGCGGTACTCCCTCCTACCACCATACGAAAATTTTCGGTTACATGAATTATTCCCGATATTCGACCTTTTTTGGTGTCTATTGACTGGGCTGTTACGCTACCAGCATAGAAAGTTATTCATTTAACGTTATTAATTTCAACGTGCCCACGAGGGTAACGAAAGAAGCACGACTCTTCTAAGTGTTATGATAAACTAATCAATCTGGCAACTCAAGTCAGTCTTAAGCCTTAGAAGCGCATTAGGTTCGTAGTCAGAGGATCTATCGAATACAACAATGTAATTGTTTGTTTTATGCTGCTAAAATTCACACAGTTATGAAGTCAAATTTACACAAATGACAATTCTACAGTTTTTATGTACTCGACTAATCTGGAGGCGTAATAAGGCCAGCCAATGAAGAGCATAAAAGGTCGAACACGGGAAATAGTTCGTGCATTCTCATATTCTTGTACAGTAATAGGAAGGAGTGCCATGAGCAACATACTAGAAATTATGCCAAGTTGGGGGCTGAGTGTGGGATTAGGATGCATCTGAGTGTAACTTTTTTTACCTTTTTCTTGAATAAGTCGAAAACTACGGTATCTAGTGAAAGTGTATCCCAGTAAAAAATTAAGCCACATTAAATTTCCTACACAAAAGTCTTGTTCATTTTATCTGTAGGATTAATAATTTGCACGTGGCGAGAGAAAGAATATGAAAATTCCATGTTTAGTACTTGAAGGTGTTGTGGGTTCCATGACACCCATTAGTAGGGGCAGGTGAATCACCTTGTATACACATATACATTTATATGCATAGTAACAGTGCACATATGTAGATGATGTTATAAGTGTATATACAAGTATACACATAAAATACTGATAAGACATTTTTATAAACAACTGAAATTTGCCAATCACATGGTAAGATGTATGCGTTGCCGGCGATGGGCGAGGCATGGCAGAGTCTCTGACCAGAGAGTAGTATGTAGTTAGTTGTTGCTTGTCGCGAGTCGGCGTCTGTCGGCGTTAGTCTTCAGTCCGTGCTAGTAAGCAGTAGTTTTGAGTAGTCTGCAGTAGTCGACAGTAGTCGGCGCGTGCCTGCGCGTGTCGGCAGTCTGCTCTGGTCGGCACTTTGGACGATGAATATTATTGTAGAAGGTAAAGAAGCAGCCTTGCGCATATCTAGTAATGTATATTAACTAACTTCTTTTAAAAATGCCCCAATAATAATTTTTATAATATAAAGTAATTTTTTAAAGAAAATCATTCATTTCCATTTAAAGAAAATTTCCAGTGCATGACCATTCCTTCCAAGAACCAAAAAAAATATACGCCAGCATTGCACGAAGCTGTGCCAAAAAAATTCTACATATTCGCAGTTTTTATTAAGGTAAGAATTTTTCCTTTTTTTTATTCAGAATACAGGGCAGAGGCGCAGCACTTCTGTCGTCATAAAATTTACCAGGTTACTGAATTTTTTTTATTATTTCCGGGTTTAGGAATTGAATTTGGTGGTTACATTAAATGTGTATGCATTTCTGTACAGAGATTATAAATGGGAGACAATTTTGTTCAGAGGTTACATTAAAATTAGCTTTGTTCAGAGGTTACAATATTTAAAATTCATTGAATTATTATTTTTGTGCGGAGGTTACACTTGGTTCATGGTTTCTTATTCTTTTAAATTATTTTTTGTGGGGAGGTTACACTTGGCGACATCCGGCCAGGATCGTATTACTTTGTGAATCGTCTGAGAAGTAGTCATATATCTGCTCTTATTTACTTAAAGGTAGTTTGCATCTGGCGCAACGCATTTACTAATTTGTCACTCTTTCTTTCACAGATCATCGTCAATTTGTTGCCCTTTTTTGTAATTGTGTTTGTTGCATTTTGCATTGTTCTTGTTTCATTTGTGCTTAGTTTTATTTTGTGAAAAATGCCGCGAAAAACTGTTAACAGTACATCGCGATGTGCAATGAGTGAAATAGTCGACTCGAATAATTTGACCGATAATACTTGCGACACTCAGTGTAATGATGATAATCCGCTAATTGTAGACAGTCAGTGCATACCGACCACTAGTAATGATTTTGATCGTAATGATGAAGAAATAAATCCAATTGTGTCGTCTGTCAATTTAACGACAATTGATGACGCGGGACGTTCTGTTACAATGGACGCTGCCCAGTTTGACACACCCGGTTTGCAAAATTTACGTGACGAACAGACAAATTTTTCTAATGAAAATGTAATCAGAATACGTCAGATTTATTTAATTCCGATTTAGTGACCAACAGTGCACATTCGATTGGCAAACCTTTTCTAGAATTACAGAATGACCAAAAGGTTACAGAAAACGTGACAATTGCAGGTATGCCATCAAACAGCACAGAGAATTGAGTAGGTAATATTGGGTTGGATCAAATTATGGCATTATTGCTACAAATTAATGAATCGTACAAACAACGTAATGAAAAATTCAAACAATTCAGTGAAGAACTAAACAACAGTTTCAAACAACTTAATGAAAGTTTCGACAACCATTTCAAACAACTCAATGAAAAATATGACAGGTCTATCAAACAATTTAATGAAAGTTTCTAACAGTCGAATGAAAAACACGACAACCTTAATGAACAGAACAAACAACTTAATGAACAGATTACAGCCGTTACCGTGCAACGTTATGATACTAAAGAACAATTACGTGACGAAATTGAGGCTTGTGCTAGTAACAGTAGTGAAGAAATTAGATCTGTTGCACAAGAATTAAATAATACACATGTAGCCACAACAGAATTACTTAGAGATGAAATTAATGCAGTCACTGAACAATGTTCAGAAAACGCAACACAGATACGCGGCGAGTTTAATTTAAAGTCACCAGAACTTTCACACACTCTGGATACGAAAGTCGAGAAGAAATTTGAACTACAGATCAGCCAAATTGACGAATGTGTTAAAGTGACAGAAATGAAAAATGTTTCAGTCACTAACACGTCACAACATACGGCACATTCCGAACATTTGTCACACTCACACAGCCAGTATAACTTAAGTAATTTACAGAGACTATGTGACTTAGAATACGAACTGATACAGACAAACAGATTCTCATACAATCCTGAACCGGTTCACACATTCAGAGACGACAACGTTGATTATAAGCAATTTTTATCCCTGGAAAAATTTGAGGTATTTAAAAATGACAGAGCACAGGTACACGCTTTGAAGTGGATACGACAATTTGCTTTTGTATTTTTATCAGCTTGGGCTGTAACGCAGAAACTAGCTTTGGACTTGATACAACTTGCTTTTGAATTTTCACCGGCATTGCCTGTAATGCAGAAGCTAAAATTTATTTGCAGTGCGTAATAGACCTCAGGGGATTCAATACCCTTAAATGAATATGTGCCGTAGTGTGCACAGGGCCCCGAGCCGTAGTAGTGCTATTTCATCTTTAGTTTTCTGCACTACTGCCTTCTCTTCTACTATCCTTTACATCTATTAAAACAGCTCTTCAACTATCGATCTATCTAGGATTAAGAAACGTGTAAAGAAAACCTGATACGACAAGTTTTACCGAAAGTAACAATTTTATCATTCTACGGTCCCGAAATGACAAGAACTACCAGCGTAATTTTAATATCAGAGAAAATTTTAATCATCAGTATGTGTAAAATTATCAGCAACAGAGAACGCATTTTGGTAACAATAGAGGTTTTTCCCAACAACAGCAACAAAACCAGCCGGTAAGCATACCTAACCAACAATGTAATGTACAAGGTCAACCAAGCTTTAATGTTTCGCCGCCTGCACGTATAGCGTCGGCTCCAACAAATAGTAACGCACAGCAACAAGGAAATCAGTACGTACAGAAAACACACCATTTCAATTCCTATCGCAAAGCACCGTATACAAATGACTATCATGACAGACGTAAAACCAATGAACACAATTTTCAGCGTACATTTAATAACAGTCGATCTTACCAACAGCAAAATCATCCGCAACAACATATTATCATGAATGAACCAGACAGTAGATATCATCCCGAACGTAATACGTCAGGAAGAACTAACAGAACCGTACAAATAGTTGAAATGCCACAGCATCCTCCTGAAAATAATAGGGCGTGAGATAGAATTTGACTAAATACAGAACAGGTTGCATCTTCCAGTAACGCAAGCAATACTTTTGACACGCAGAATCTTGTTCACGAGAATGTTATTTGAAACATGCTTTGTTGAATGCACCACATTTATCACATCCAGATCTTACTATAAATTTTTCCATTGCCATAGACAGTTCTAACACCGCTTTAGGCGCACACATTTTTCAGGAAATTGAAGAAGATGACACAATAGTAATTAAAAACATAGCCTTTGCGAGTCGCATTCTGTCACCTGATGAACGCAATTATTATGTTACAGAACTTGAAACATTATGTGTTGTATGGGCATTTACGAGATTTCGGCATTTTCTTTATGGAAGACATACCACCGTTTACACAGACCATAGAGCTATACAGTTTTTACTTTCGGCTAAATTTACACACGACAGATTAAGTAGATGGAAACTTTATTTACAGGAATTTAATTTTACAATTGTTCACATTCCCGGTACACAAAATATTGTAGCAGACGCACTATCCCGTTCTCTTAGCAACAATCAGCAAGACATCGCAACCAACTTCTGCAAAGCAAATTTCAGCGTCATGTACATTCAACAAGTTGCATTTGAAAATTTCATTTCGTCGTCATTACAAGACATAGCACAAGGGAAGAGTAAAGACAACGTGTGGAAAGAAATTAAACACATTTGGCAAGATAGGAATAATGTTACCATTAGAAACCATTACACTGTACGCAATACTATTCTGTTTCGCCGCTCTCACCCTGACAGCAACAATTGGTTATTATGCATTCCTGACGAACTTGTTGACAAATTAATCTGATATACTCATTTAAGTTACGCACATTACGGAGCCAGAAGCTGTTTTCTTATACTGAGACAGAACTGTTATTTTACCAACATGGGGAAACGTATTCGACGAGTTTTAGCGTCATGTAAAATCTGCCAGAAAGCTAAATCAGACACGACTTCACATATTCCTCCATTACATCCCATTGTACCTGTTAAATTGAGACACATGGCCGCTGTAGATATTTTTGGTCCGATTCCCAGAACTAATAGAGGTTTTTGCTACATCTTTGTCGCTGTTGAACTAACTTCAAAATTTGTTGCCTTCACTCCGTTACGCAAAGCTACTGCTAAAACTGTTTCGAAAGCATTTGTAAAACATTTTCTATTTCATGTAGGGCATGTGTTGAAAGTAATTTCCGACAATGGATCACAGTTTCGATCTGATATGTGGACACGTATGTTACGAGCTAGAAACATTTCTCCGATCTATATATCCAGGTACCATGCTTCTTCGAACCCTTGTGAACGATTAATGAAAGAAATTGGTAAACTGTGTACAATTTACTGCCATAAAAAACATATTGATTGGGACACATACATACTCTCATTCCAGGATGTAATTAGTTCCATACCAAATGAATCTACTACGCTATCTCCGTCTGTTATACTGAAAAATGTTGAACCACCTAACAAAATTAAAGAATTAGTAACCTTTCCTACATCTCGTCGACTACGACACCATGAAACAATTGACATTGCGCTGAACAACATCTAATGTGCCGCAGAGCGCCGGAGAAGACAGCAAAAACAGGTTTGTACACGCCGTGACTTTCACATTGGACAGAAGATATTAGTACATACACACTATTTATCCAACAGAGGAAAGAGTAGATGCAGTAAATTTGAGCTTCTACACGCAGGTCCATATCGAATTCGCAGCATTCCTCACCCCAATGTGGTACACGTCGAAACTCTGAGAACCAGAAAAACCAAACGCAATCACCATGTCTCCAACATCAAACCCTTTATTGAATGAACATACTTTATGATTTATCATACTGTAACGCCATTTACTAATTTTTTTTATGACCACTTGTGCAATTATATTCACATGAACACTTACTGAAGATGTCATATTTTTTCTTGGCAAGTGCCCGGCAAGGTAAGGTTAGCAGGTCGCTTTTCTTGTCGTTACACATCAGACCGTGCATATTTTTCCAGATGAACTTACACATTTTATGACCACTTATGCAATTATATTTATGTGACTACTTACTGATGATTATCGTATTTTTTCTTGGCAAGTGCCCAGCAAGGTAAGGTTAGCAGGTCGCTTTTCTTGTCGTTACACATCAGACCGTGCACATTTTTCCAGATAAACTTACGTATTTTATGAATAATTATGCAATTCTATCTAGTGACATATTAATTTTATCAAATTCTCACTCCATTAAAGTCTTCAATTCTCGCCTCTATTAACTACACAACATACAAGCTGAACACAAAGAAAGTCATTTCTTGTCGTTATATATCAGACCGTGCATATTTTACATTTTTCATGTATGTATGATTGTTTTCCTATTTTGTTTGTATGCACTATGAAATATTTAAAATATAACAAACACCAGTTGACTTTGACATTTTGCCTTCTGATATCTCAACATCGTGACTACTTTACTTATTTTTTGCTGCTACATTGTGATACACTGTGTACATTTTTGCCTCTGAACACTGTCTATGTTTTTGACAATTTACGTTTTCTGTCATGCTATGCTGTTTGCTCAATTATATCACTAGAAAACAGTTTTTATTTAATGGGTATATGATTTAAACGTAAGACATTAATCATTGTTCATCATTTTCAGAAAGCAATAATGTATAAAAGAAATAAATGAAACAAACCACAGCGGATTACTATGAAATGGGAATTTCACCTTCGGAATGAACGAAAAAAGATGCAATACCTCATCACGAAGAGTAAATAGATCAGAATTAACAAACATTAACGAGAATATACTATATACATCGTATGATAGCAGTCTTAACTAATTTTTTCTTTCAGAATACGTGGCGATTGATGCAGGCTGTCAGACAGAACTACACATCTTAGTTTTAGTGATGAAATATGCTAGAAATAAGGAATAGTTGTATAATGAATAATGAAGTGACTTTTTGCAGATGATAATGAATGATGATGAATAGTGATGAAGTGTATGCTACTATGGTTAGTGAAGTTTTTCTTTACAGATGATGATGCTAGAAATAAGGAATAGTTGTATAATGAATAATGAAGTGACTTTTTTGCAGATGATAATGAATGATGAAGAACATGTTAATATGGATAATGAAGTTTTTCTTTATAGATGATGATAAAAATGGAGTTATGTTGATATGGATAATGAAGTTTTTCTTTGCAGATTAAAATAATGATGAAGTTTATACATTTACTGTTAGTTAAGAGATGCTATGTAGTTATTTAAGTATTTGTTGCAGTTCGGTTTGATAGCATGTCTTATGTCGCATGGTATGATGACTGAAGGTTTTGGAAAGGACAGCTAGAGAACATATATATTTAATACACATTTCATTACCTGTTAATTCGAAGTCCATTACTTTTCGGCATAATATGCATTTCTTCTTCCAGCTTAATAAGCCATTTTGTACTTTTTGCAGGAGAAATTATTCATGAAATTAATGTGCTACAAGCAGTTAATAATTAAACCTGTTCTAGTACTTGCATTTTTTATTACCTATTTGTGTGTGTCATTCATGAATGTGATCACATATACTCCACTTGTTTCATAACTTTGCTACAGCTGACTCATGAAAAATGATGTTACACGTCTTCATTTGCAGCAATAACTCAAAAGCAAATATTGTTATGCCTTAGTAACTAATTATTGATCCCAACGCAATGCATTGCTAGCACAAAAGAAGTATTACCAGTCCCAAATAATGCTACCAGTTTAAGAGAGTTCTGAGCATTACTGAATAACGTTTTCTAGTCACAGACCTTGAATAATAGTTACAGTGTGTTACATTTTCAATATGTCCTATGTCACTGGAATGATGAATTCTGAGTAATATGTCATTTGAATGATGAATTCTGAGAAATACTGAATAATATTTTCTAGTCACAGACCTTGAATAATAGTTACAGTATGTTACATTTTCAATATGTCCTATGTCACTGGCATGATCAGTTCTGAGTAATACTGAATGATGCTTTGTAATAATGCATAAATACTATGCCAATAATTTCTGTAAATAATATTTTGTTATACGCTATAAATGCTATGCCAATAATTGACTCTCATTTTGAATGATAACTTCTGAATAATACTGAATAAGGTTTTATAAAAATATAAGAATACTTTGTAACTGGCCAATGAGTGTCAATAATTATTTTAAATATGTCATATGTCACTTGAATGATGAAAAATGTTTTGTACTATTCAATACTTGCTATATGTTTTGTAACTGGCCAATGAGTGCCAATGATTACTATAACTAAGTGAATTATGTTAATACTATGCCATTCATTAGTTCCTGTTTTGAATCATGACTTCTGATGGTTTGTAACTGGTCAATGAGTGCCAATGTTCTCTGTAAACAGATTACTTATGAACATTATTCTGCAATACTTCATACATGGTACAGAAATGTTCAGTAACTGGGTGATGAGTGCCACCAATTACTCAAATCAGTTGTTAGACTAGTGTAATTCTCAGTGAAGACTAGTATGTGACTTAATGTCCTTCACCTTCTGACCTAATTACCAGAAATTACTGCAATATCCGTTTGTCCTGTCTATCCTCATGATAATGGAGCACTATATTTGGTTTTTGCACTAATTCTACATTGGTGTACATTAGAAGAACGTGGTGTTGACACGACATGCTGTCCACCACCTTGAGCGATGGAGATTTTATTATGGTCCCACTGTTTGGTGTACCTAATGTACTACCGAAATCATAACATGGATTATTACTACGACATATCAGTGTCTTGGCTAAACTGATTAATACTTCAAGGAAAAGAACTTCAGATTGTCTCACTTGGTGTTGTGCTTCTGTAGAAAGATATGGACTCTCAGTGCAGCTGCGTGCAA
Source organism: Schistocerca cancellata (assembly GCF_023864275.1). NCBI lineage: Eukaryota > Metazoa > Arthropoda > Insecta > Orthoptera > Acrididae > Schistocerca > Schistocerca cancellata. The sequence goes on along the minus strand of NC_064630.1, from coordinate 311,764,807 downwards.
CCTAAAGTGCTACAACCATGATGCAATCCTTCCCTTTCCTAAGCTAGTTCTTCTAAAATAGTAAAAAAAGAGTGTATACAGTGCGCATGCACTTTTGTCATTTGTTAATATGATTTGTACTCATTGCCTATACATTTGTGATTTCCTGATATGTTCTGTACTACAGTGCGTGTGCACTTTATGTCATTTGTTAATATAATTTGTACTCATTCCGTATACATTTTGTGATTTGCTGATATGTTCTGAACTACAGAGTGTGTGCACTTTTGTTATTTGTTAATATGATTTGTACTCATTTTGTATACGTTTTGTCTTTGCTTGATATGTTCTGTACTCAGTGCGTGTGCACTACATTTTATTTCATGTTCTGCACTTTTATATATGTATATATTCTGTGACTGTAAACATAGTTAATTAAGAAAAATTTGTTGCTCATTACAAGTCCAATTGACTCACCATCGCTGCAAAATTTTTGCCCCCCCCCCCCTCCCCGTGGAGGGTAATGTAAGACGTATGCGTTGCCGGCGATGGGCAAGGCATGGCAGAGTCTCTGTTAGTTAGTTGTTGCTTGTCGCGAGTCGGCGTCTATCGGCGTTAGTCTTCAGTCCGTGCTAGTAAGCAGTAGTTTTGAGTAGTCTGCAGTACTCGACAGTAGTCGACGCGTGTCGGCAGTCTGCTCTGGTCAGGACTTTGGACGATGAGTATTATTGTAGAAGGTAAAGAAGCAGCCTTGCACATATCTAGTAATGTATATTAACTGTCATTAACTTCTTTTAAAAATGCCCCAATAATAATTTTTATAATATAAAGTAATTTTTTAAAGAAAAGCATTCATTTCAATTTAAAGAAAATTTCCAATGCATGACCATTCCTTCCAAGAACCAAAAAAAATATATGCCAGCATTGCACGAAGCTGTGCCAAAAAAAATCTACATAAGAGCAGACATATATTCGCAGTTTTTATTGAGGTAAGAATTTTTCCTTTTTTTTATTCAGAATACAGGGCCGAGGCGCAGCGCTGCTGGCGTCATAACATTTACCAGGTTACTGAATTTTTTTTTTATTATTTCCGGGTTTAGGAATTGAATTTTGTGGTTACATTAAATGTGAATGCATTTCTGCACAGAGATTATAAATGGGAGCCAATTTTGTTCAGAGGTTACATTAAAATTAGTTTTGTTCAGAGGTTACAATATTTAAAATTCATTGAATTATTACTTTTGTGCGGAGGTTACACTTGGTTCATGGTTTCTTACTCTTATAAAATATTTTTTGTGGGGAAGTTACAACATGAAGCGCTGGTGTTAACAAACGTAGAGAAACTATTGAATTACAGGTGAAATGGTGAAAATGATACCTTCCCATCTCCTCTATATCTCTTTTGTTACGCAACCTTTACTTCTACAATAACCTATGAAATCTTCCCTTAGGATTTCTATCTCTTGCTTAATAACAACAAATGAAATCTTCCCTTCGAAATTAATTATCTTTCTCAATAATAATAAGTGCATTCTTCGCATACAAATTTAAATGCTGCTTATTAAAAAGTTATTTGCTAATTATTTCGACGAAGCAGAATATGTCGTCGTCGTGGGCCTCAGTCGTTACCTGCGATAACCCAAAACTGTTCCTTACCTTTTATACTGTTACTGGATCGCCATCTGACTGCTACAGCGAACTGCGACATTAATATACATACTTTGTTTTACTATATTAGCTGCTGGTGGGCTGTCATAATAAGTGTCTGTATTTGTTGCCAAAGCTGACGTTATTCTTTAATAGCAAAGCTGACGTTATTCTTTAATTGATTTGACTGAAGTTACGTAATTCATAGTTAAACTTTTTCTTGACAACGATATAATTTTGCAAAGTTTTACGCTGATGGTTTTTGGGATGGATTATAATCAGTAATGCAATATTGCCGGCAAAAATTAATTATATTCTGAAAACGATTCTTCAGATATTTGCTGTTGGCAATGAAATGATTTTACAAACGTTCAAATGGGACTTACTTTTTACAATAATCTTACAACTAGCAATGCGCAGACATACCTTCAGTAGCCTCGAGTTTATCAAAAAAATTATTTCAATAATATTGGATCCTTTTATTATAATAGTTAGCTGATATCTATGTACATCCGTTTATAATCTCTTGTAAATCATAGCTAGTGGCTGGCAGCCACACCGCTCCTCTCAACCTCTCGCTTCAGACCTGCTATCGACTCGCTTCACATCTCGCTTACTACTGACTTCCTACGAACGCTAAAGTGCGGTCTCTCCAGCCAACAACGCTTTCTGGTGCTGACAATCCCTGCTACTGTTACAAAATATATCATTGCGTGGTCTTTCGCGCTCTTTTCTTAAAATGTATCCATACGCGGTCTCTCCCGCTCTTTTTAAAATTATATCAATGTACGGTCTCTCCCGCCAACAATATTTTGGTGCAGACATTCCCTGCTACCACAATCATTTCCAAAATGACAAATATTAATTATCCCTACTTTGTTGTTGTTGTGGTCTTCAGTGCTGAGACTGGTTTGATGCAGCTCTCCACGCAACCCTATCCTGTGCATGCTTCTTCATCTCCCAGTACCTACTGCTACTAACAGCCTTCTGAATCTGCTTGGTATATTCATCTCTTGGTCTCCCTCTACGATTTTTACCCTCCACTGTGCCCTCCAGTACTAAACTGGTGATCCCTTGATGCCTCAGAACATGTCCTACCAACCGATCCCATCTTCTTGTCAAGTTGTGACACAACTTCCTCTTCTCCCCAATTCTATTCAATACCTCCTCATTAGTTAAGTGATCTACTCATCTAATCTTCAGCATTTTTCTGTAGCACCACATTTCAAACGCTTCTATTCTCTTCTTGTCCGAACTATTCATCGTCAATGTTTCACTTCCATACATGGCTACATCTTCCTGATACTTAAATCTATACTCGATGTTAACAAATGTCTCTTCTTCAGAAATGCTTTCCTTGCCATTGGCAGTCTACATTATATATCCTCTCTACTTCGACCATCATCAGTTATTTTGCTCCCCAAATAGCTAAACTTCTTTACTACTTTAAGTGTCTCATTTCCTAATCTAATTCCCTCAGCATCACCCGACTTAATTCGACTACATTCCATTACCATTGTTTTGCTTTTGTTGATGTTCATCTTATATCCTCCTTTCAAGACACTGTCCATTCCGTTCAACTGCTCTTCCAAGTCCTTTGCTGTCTCTGACAGAATTACAATGTCATCGGTGAACCTCAAAGTTTTTATTTCTTCTCCATGGATTTTAATACCTACTCCAAATTTTTCTTCTGTTTCCTTTACTGCTTGCTCAATATACAGATTGACTAACATCGGGGAGAGCCTACAACCCTGTCTCACTCCCTTCCCAACCACTGCTTCCCTTTCACGCCCCTCGACTCTTATAACTGCCATCTGGTTTCTGTACAAATTGTAAATAGCCTTTCGCTCCCTGTATTTTACCCCTGCCGCATTTAGAATTTTAAAGAGAGTATTCCAGTCAACATTGTCAAAAGCTTTCCCTAAGTCTACAAATGCTAGAAACGTAGGTTTGCCTGTCCTTAATCTTTGTTCTAAGATAAGTCGTAAGGTCAGTATTGCCTCTCGTGTTCCAATATTTCTACGGAATCCAAACTGATCTTCCCCGAGGTCGCTTCTACGAGTTTTCCCATTCCTCTGTAAAGAATTCGTGTTAGTATTATGCAGATGTGACTTATTAAACTGATAGTTCGGTAATTTTCACATCTGTCAACACCTTCTTTCTTTGGGATTGGAATTATTATATTCTTCTTGAAGTCTGAGGGTATTTCATCTGTCTCATACATCTTGCTTACCAGGTGGCAGCGTTTTGTCAGGACTGGCTCTCCCTAGGCCCTCAGTAGTTATAATGGAATGTTGTATACTCCCTGGGCCTTATTTCGACTCAGGTCTTTCAGTGCTCTGTCAAACTCTTCACGCAATATCGTGTCTCCCATTCATCTTCATCTACAATCTCTTCAGTTTCCATAATACTGTCCTCAAGTACATCGCCGTTGTATGGACCCTCTATATACTCCTTCCACCTTTCTGATTTCCTTTCTTTGCTTAGAACTGGGTCTCCATCTGAGCTCTTGATATTCATGCAAGATGTTGCCTTTTCTCCAAAGGTCTCTTTAATTCTCGAGTAGGCAGTATCTATCTTACCCGTAGTGAGATCTACATCTACATCTACATGATTACTCTGCAATTCACATTTAAGTGCTTGGCAGAGGGTTCATCGAACCACAATCATACTATCTCTCTACCATTCCCCTCCCGAAAAGCGCGCGGGAAAAACGAACACCTAAACCTTTCAGTTCGAACTCTGATTTCTCTTATTTTATTTTGATGATCATGTTGGGCTCAACAAAACATTTTCGCATTCGGAAGAGAAAGTTGGTGACTGAAATTTCGTAAATAGATCTCACCGCGACGAAAAACGTCTTTGCTTTAATGACTTCCAACCCAACTCGCTTATCATATCTGCCACACTCTCTCCCCTATTGCGTGATAATACGAAACGAGCTGCCCTTTTTTGCTCCCTTTCGATGTCCTCCGTCAATCCCACCTGGTAACGATCGCACACCGCGCAGAAATATTCTAACAGAGGACGAACGAGATAAGCCTCTACATCTTTACATTTGTCCTCTAGCCATCCCAGCTTAATCCTATTAATAAAATATAAACATTTTTCATAAATTGTGGTTTGACAATAGACAATAGAAATATACACGTCTTAGAAACGTTCCCAGGACAGGTTTCTGGATCCAGTTCTTACGAATTACACGAGCTGGGGTGACTGCAAACGCGTTTGGTCGCGTACTTGTTGGCGGGTGAAGCGACAAGCTGTGACGGCTGGCTGTGCACGGATTAGCACGTCAGAGTAGTGGCGGAGGGAGGTGAGGACGGCAGCGCGTCACGCGGCGCGGCTCGGCGACCGTGCCAGGAAATAAGCGCTACAGCCGCAGCCGGCGGCCGGCAGCCAGCAGCCGCAGCCCGCCTTTGATCACAGCCGCACAATACTTCCTGCGGAATTGGCTTTAATTACAGAGTTAGCGTCGCCCCTGACCCCAAAGTAGAAAATTCTCATATTACCGTTCCCATGATCTCCCAGCTCACGCCACCCCTCTTCCGCCCTTTTACGAAATTAATTTTCCACAGCCGTACACGAAAGCCCCTCTGTCCGCTTGTCTACATATACGAGTGAGCTCACGTGCCAGCACGTACACTTCCACACACAAACATGCATGTGCACGCACGCACACACACACACACACACACACACACACACACACACACACCACACGCACACAAATGACTACTCATACATGGCAGAGCACCCATATCACATTATGATACTTTTGTTAAATATTTCGTCACTTTTAGCGTTTGTGTGCTTGATCTGAAAAATATCGCTGCAGACCTGGGGAATTGATTGCATGGAATATATTCTGCATTGTAGACAATTTGTAATGTAATGTGTATTCTCATTCTGCCCCCAATTTCGATACACATGTTACGTTTCTTGGTAATATAACTCGCTTATTGTAATTAAATACTTTTACAAAGTTTCATACTTTGCTGGATGTGTTCTGTAACGTTTTCCAGCAACGACACAACCATGAAATTGCACGCTCTGATGGAGCGGTGGGAACTGTTCAAAAACAATTTAATTTAACATTTTATTTCCTATTTACTAGGCATTTCAGTATGTTCTATATTTCAGTTATATCAATATGAGTCTTGATACTGCCATTTATGCATGATGAATAAGTAACACGAAACCGTTTTCTTGCAAGTACGTTGCATTCTTTTGTTGAGGGTACAACTGAGTGCATTTTGTTTGTTTCCAAAGTAAAAATGTATGGAGTCGGTTTTCCTGTCTGTGGGCTGACTAAATGAGACTAGATTTATTTGGTGTCTGTAAATTCTGCCGCTGACCGGGGTGGCCCAGCGGTTCTAGGCGCTACAGTCCGGAACCGCGCGACTGCTACGGCCGCAGGTTCGACTCCTGCCCCGGGCATGGATGTGTGTGATGTCCTTAGGTTAGTTAGGTTTAAGCAGTTCTAAGTTCTAGGGGACTGATGACCTCAGATGTTAAGTCCCATTCCCACGCCCGGGTTCCCGGGTTCGATTCCCTGCGGGGTCAGGGATTTTCTCTGCCTCGTGATGACTGGGTGTTGTGTGATGTCTTTAGGATGCTTAGGTTTAAGTAGTTCTAAGTTCTAGGGGACTGATGACCATAGATGTTAAGTCCCATGGTGCTCAGAGCCATTTGAACCTTTTTTTTGTTAAGTCCCATAGTGTTCAGAACCATTTTTTTTATAGATTCTGCCGCCTTTTCACTTATGTATAAACTTCGTGGATAAAAGTAAATAAATGTGTTTTTGTAAGCAGTGCCACACTACCCTTTATTTTATGAGTGAGGGCCTACATTTGATAAAATTTCAAATATTTATTGCGACCAGTAATATTCTAGATTCTTTGTTACCATTTCATGGTGCTGCAGGAAATAGCAGTACCCTGACAACATCTGTAATTTCCATAATAAGTGTCTCCCAACTTAAAAATTTGTATTTCCTACTAGGACGAAACCAAACGCCTCATAAACAGTGCTTCAATTCTTACCTAGCTTCAGATATCTCAAATCACTGACTCCAAATAAGATATGTAAAATGTAATAGCCACAAACAACAAAGGCTTCTTTCTCTTCCAGTATTCGTGCACAAAGAGCTAACGAGATAAGGTGTGGACTGCGCGTTGTTGCAGAGGCCGATAAGCTGCCTCCGCTACAGAAAGTGCTGGAATGCTTAATTTATAGCCAAGATACAGCGAAATTTAAGGCGAAAGTACACTGGCGGACGTGGAGCAAGAGCTACTGCGCATACCTCCACAAAGCTGCGGTATCTTCAACTTCATTTGTTCTACGTTTTTTAGCGCTACAGACATCGTCTAAGGCGCTCATGAGAACAAGAAGTTAAAATGTACCGGAAGTAAGAAATTATGCTGCTGAGAAATGCAAATGAAATTTAGTTGTAAACTTTGATGACCCTTTGTCTCCTGAGACGAGTATTCTTTTACTCAGCTGACTCTACATTTTCATTACATGATTTCGCTATACTTCCTGCCACGGTACCAAAAATGGAGTTGTTTCACTAATAATTTAATTTGTTTTGTATCATGTGTAATATGTTCTGCACACAAAGTACACTACGTGATCAAAAATATCCGTACACACCCAGAAAAATACGTTTTTCATATTAGGTGCATTGTGCTGCCACCTACTGCCAAGTACTCTATACTACGGACCTCAGTAGCCATTAGACACAGTAAGAGAGCAGAATCGGGCGCTCCGCGGAACTCACGAACTTCGAACGTGGTCAGGTGACTGGGTGTCACTTGGGTCATACATCTGTACACAAGATTTCCACACTCCTGAACATTCCTAGGTCAAATGCTTCCGATGTGATAGTGAAGTCGAAACGTGAAGGGCCACGTACAGTGCGAAAGCGTACAGGCCGACATCGTCTATTGACTGACAGAGACCGCCAACAGTTGAAAAGGGCCATAATGTGTAATAGGCAGACATCTGTCTAGACCATCAGACAGCAATTCCAAACTGCATCAGGATCCACTGCAAGTAGTATGACAGTTAGGCGGGAGGTGCGAAAACTTAGATTTCACGGTCCAACTACTATTCATAAGCCACACATCACGCCGGTAAATACCAAACGACCCCTGGCTTGGTGTTAGGAGCGTAAACATTGGGCGACTGAACAGTGGAAAAACGTTGTGTGGAGAGACGAATCACAGTACACAGTGTGGCGATCCGATGGCAGGGTGTGGGTATGGCAAATGCCCGGTGAACGTCATCTGGTAGCGTGTGTAGTGCCAACAGTAAAATTCGGAGGCGGTGGTGTTGTGGTGTGGTCGTGTTTTTTATGGATGGGCTTGCACCCCTTTTTGTTTTGCGTTGCACTATCACAGCACAGGGCTACATCGATATTTTGAGCACCTCCTTGCTTTGCACTGTTGAAGAGCAATTCGGGGATGGCGATTGTATCTTTCAGCACGATCGAGCACCTGTTCATAATGCACGGCCCGTTGCGGGGTAGTTACATGACAATAACATCCCTGTAAGGGACTGGCCTACACAGAGTGCTGACCGGAATGCCATAGAACACCTTTTGGATTTTTTAGAACGGCGACTTTGTGCCAGGCCTCACCGACCGACATCGATACCTCTCTTCAGTGCAGCACTCCGTGAAGAATGGGCTGCCATTCCCCAAAAACTTTACAGCACCTCATTGAACGTGTACCTGCGATAGTAGAAGCTAATGGTGGGCCAACACCATATTGAATTCCAGCATTACCGATGGAGAGCGCCTCGAACTTGTAAGTCATTTTCAGCCAGGTGTCCGGATACTTTTCATGTCCTAGTGTATTACTACTCTTTATGCGTAATCTATAGTTCATTGAGATATATTTAATATCAGAATCGGTCTCTTAAACTCTATGACAAATATTGTGGCCGGCGCCGTGGCCGAGCGGCTCTAGACGCTTCAGTCCGGAACCGCGCGACTGCTACGGTCGCAGGTTCGCATCCTACCTCGGGCATGGATGTATGTGATGTCTTTAGGTTAGTTAGGTTTAAGTAGTTCTAAGTTCTAGGGGACTGATGGCCTCAGATGTTAAGTCCCATAGTGCTCAGAGCTATTTGAAGCATTTTTGGTGATATTCTAAAAACATCGGAAAGAGCTCCTTTGATGTGATTTCTATTTCTCTCTCGACGAGATAAGAGCAGTTTTGAAGCTTTCTGTCTAAATTCTTTACCTGACCTTGAAAACAGACAACGCAGAGTCGCACTAGCGGATTGTATTTGGGCGGAATCAGTTTAATACATCACGATGACAATCCTTCCCTATCTGTGTTTGTCCTCCCCGCGAGATAATTAACAGACGACTTTTGTTGTCCCCAACGTATTATTCATCAAAACTGTTACAAAATTTCTAATGTATATATGCAGACTAAAGCTGCGAATGAAAATTTGTGTGAAGGCCTTGTACTGTACGCAGACCTCCCACTCACTAGGCAGATACGCCAACGACTATGCCAAATTCGTGCAGTGGCATTGCACATCTGCACGGATTACCCTAGCACGCCTTCCTCCCCAATCTAAATTCCAACTCACGCATCATCCAACTTGGTATTACCGCTAAACTCAAACAGTACTTCTGCAGTTCCCGTATACAGGGTGGTCTATTGATTGTGACCGGGCCAAATATCTCCCGAAATAAGAGTCAAACGAAAAAACTACAAAGAACGAAACTTGTCTAGCTTGAAGGGGGAAAACAGATGGCGCTATGGTTGGCCCGCTAGATGGTGCTGCCATTGGTCAAGCGGATATCAACTGCGTTTTTTAAAATAGGAACCCCCATTTTTTATTACATATTCGTGTAGTACGTAAAGAAATATGAATGTTATAGCTGGACCACTTTCTTCGCTTTGTGATAGATGGCGCTGTAAATGTCACAAACATATGGCTCACAATTTTAGACGAACAGTTGATAACAGGTAGGTTTTTCAAATTAAAATACAGAACGTAGGTACGTTTGAACATTTTATTTTGGTTGTTACAATGTGATACATGTACCTTTGTGAACTTAGGTTCTCTGAGAACGCATGCTGTTACAGTGTGATTACCTGTAAATACCACATTAATTCAATAAATGATGTCCATTAACGTCAATGCATTAGGCGATACATGTAACGACATGCCTCTCAGCAGCGAGTAGTTTGCCTTCCGTAGTGTTCGCACACGCATTGACAATGCGCTGACGCATGTTGTCAAGCGTTGTCGGTGGACCACGATAGCAAATATCCTTCAAATTTCCTCACAGAAAGAAATCCGGGGACGTCAGATCCGGTGATCGTGCTGGCCATGGATGGTGCTTCGACGACCAATCCACCTGTCATGAAATACGCGATTCAATACCGCTTCAACCGCACGCGAGTTATGTGCCAGACATTCATCATGTTGGAAGTACATCGCCATTCTGTCATACAGTGACACATCTTGTAGTAACATCTGTAGAACATTACGTAGGAAATCAGCATACGTTGCACCACTTAGATTGCCATCGATAAAATAGGAGCCAATTATCCTTCCTCCCATAATGCCGCACCATGCATTAACCCGCCAAGGTCGCTGATGTTCCACATGTCGCAGCGATCGTGGATTTTCCGTTGCCCAATAGTGCATATTCTGCCGGTTTACTTTACTGCTGTTGGTGAATGACGCTTTGTCGCTAAATAGAACGAATGCAAAAAATCTGTCATCGTGTAAGTAGGTTGTTTAGGTTTTCTTATTGGTAACGCCACGTAGCGCTCTGTATGAAAAATCACTGGCTGTGCTGCGTGCAGTCTGTGGCTAGTTTTCATTGTTGTCTGCCATTGTAGTGTTGGGCAGCTGGATGTTAACAGCGCATAGCGTTGCGCAGTTGGAGGTGAGCCGCCAGCAGTGGTGGATGTGTGGACACAAATGGCGGAGTTTTGAAATTTGTAAGACTGGATGTCATGAACTGCTATGTATATTATGATTTTTCAACACTATTAAGGTAAATACATTGTTTGCTCTCTATTAAAATCTTTCATTTGGTAACTATGCCTATCAGTAGTTAGTGCCTTCAGTAGTTTGAATCTTTTATTTAGCTGGCAGTAGTGGCGCTCGCTGTATTGCAGTAGTTCGAGTAACGAAGACTTTTGTGAGGTAAGTGATTTGCGAAAGGAATAGGTTAATGTTAGGCAGGGCCATTCTTTTGTAGGGATTTTTGATAGTCAGATTGCGTTGCGTTAAAAATATTGTGTGTCAGTTTAAGCACAGTCTTGTATAATTTGTTCTAAGGGGACGTTTCATATGTCGACCCTTAGCCGAGGATACCTGACTGGAATCTTCTGATTTTTTCTTGTAGTTTGTGTAATTAGTGTAGATTTTGTTTATTGCTAGCGCGTGATTGTAGAGAGAATCTCCTTTGTAGTTGCAGTCTTTCATTGTTGTGCAGTAAAACAGGCGTGGCACGTATGTAAATTTGCACCAAGTATTTCGCAGCTGCACTTACAATTAACTAGATATTATTTTCAGTGCTATGTTGATGTTTTTTCTTATTTTGCTCTTCAAGTTGTGCTTTTCTATGTTGTCGTGTGAAATATTGCGACAATAATGGCTTGTGAAAAACGTAACACTATGCTCCAAAGTAAACTGAGAAATAATAGTGACGACGAGCATAGCTTATCAGCGCCGCCGAGTAATGAATTAAATAATATTCAAAGTAGTAATTTTGTAATTGTGCATAGGGAAATGAAGTGGCTGCAAATAATGCTGTAGGCAGTGAAACAATTAGTGAGCAGCGAAGCATTATCGATCGATCGGTCGGCAAGAGCTCGCCTCAGGAATCCGAAATGACAGGACAAAATCTTGCAAATACTGTAGATTCAGGTTTTGCGTCCTCACCATTTTCTCAAATAAGTCAAGACACCTTTTCTGCTTGTCAAAATGTGAATGTTGCCAGTGCAAATTCTCTGCCAAGAAGCATACAGGAACAGATTCCAGACACTAATACATTATTATTGCAATTAATGCAACAAATGGAACAACATCAGAGACAAACACAGAAAAAGCTTCAAAAGTTAGACACAATGGAACAAAATCTTCGGAAGTTAGACACCACACTTGAACAAACACGTGAAGAATTAACTACTGAGTTACATAGCATTGAATCGAAATGTCAAAAAGTCTGTAATGAGGTAAAAACACAAATTTGTGAGCATTTCCAACCTATTTTTTCGCGTCATGAAAATGCATTACAGAATCACAAAGCAGCCATAAAAGAACTGCAAACCATTGTTCATGAAAATCACGACACCTTGCAAGCTAAAATTGACTCAGTTGCATCTACCGATTCGGTTATGCAACTTGCACAAACTCAGGAAAACTTAAAGGACACAGTAGATACGATTTCAACACAAATGGAGACTCTGAAACTTGGTTCAGAGATACACACTGAGGAAATGTGTTCACTACTGGAGAAAGTAGCCGAACTTTCGGATCAGTTCACTAACTTATCTACAAAGGTAGATGATGATCTGAATGACACAAGACCCGTAGCCTTCACTTACACAGAAGAGTATGAACAAATTAGAAAATTCAAACAAAATCAAAATCAAATCAATACACAGTACAAAAGAGAAATCTGGGAAGTACAAGTTCAGTTGACGCAGGTAATAAAAGAATTACATATTTCAGAGGACACTCGCGCTCCAGTACGGGAAGAGGGACATAGAAATACGGAACAACCACAAAATAACAACACAGGACACTTCGGAAATTATGAAAGAAATTGGCAATTGAGATGGAACCGCCGAAACGAAGTAACAATGAGCGATGTGCGACTCGCCGACACGATGATTTCGACTATAAGCTGTTCATTACTACACGTAAATTCAAAACATTTAAGAATTCTGACGACATTCATCCACAAGCATGGCTTCATCAATTCTCTCATTGTTTTCCTCCCAACTGGTCATTGGAGCACAGGTTAGAATTTATGTGTGGCTACTTGGAGAATGAACCAGCTGTAAGAATGTGATCGGTCATTCACGATTGTAACAGTGAAGGAGAATTTTATCATGCCTTCCTCTCAGCGTATTGGTCTCAAGCTACACAACACCGAGTAAAACATAGCATCATAATGATGAAACGTTTCGAACAATCTGAATTTTCCAGTCTTATGAAATATTTTGAAGAGATGTTTCATAAGAATCAGTAACTTTCAAACCCATACAGCCCCTCAGAACACATCCGCATTTGCTTAATCAAACTGCCTGAACATTTACGACATATTATTTTAGCAGGACGTTGCAAAGACGACATTGAAGCTTTTCAGGGACTGTTACAAGAACTGGAAATTGACACTGACAATCGCGGAACGCGAAAACAGGAGCACAACAATTACAGGTCACATCTGTCACAATTCCGCGATGACAGAAATAATACACGACAAGGCTATTCTTATAACGTAAATCTTGACCAAAATAGGCACCACCCGTATGACAACCATTCGCAGAGTAGTAATAATTACAGGGAAAGATCACCTCCCTGCAGTAATGACTATCACAGAGACAATCAGAGAAACAGACAATATGGGAACCAAAATAATTATGATCAATGGAGACAGAATAACTTCAGATGCAATGGTCCAGCATGCAGTTACGATTCAGTGAGTAATTCTCCACAACGTGACCGACAAGAAAGAAACTATGGAATCTACTGACATGACGATATGATCGTAACGACAGACCTGAATTGCATCAGAACTGGCAGGATTCAAACAGAGCAGGGCCCTCTCGACAAGGTGAATATGTAGAAGTTAGGTCTCCAAATCCCAATAACGACGCACGCCAACAAAGACACAATAGGCAATGACTCAAACCGCTGGCAGCCACAAAACGTACTGATGAAACCGACAACGCAGCTGCCGTAGCTAGTAATTACGTAAAAATGGAAGACATTAGGGACATCTTACTCCAGGAACACGACGTAAAACATAACAATATTGCACATCCTGTGATTCACATTACTGTAAATGACGTAAAATTTACGGCAGTGCTTGACTCTGGCAGTCCCATTTCAGTAATTATTGAAACAGCTTTTAGCAAATGCAACAAATCGAACGATTGCCCCACACTTCCGTTACATAAGTTTAAACTACAAGGTGCAATCATTGGAAAAAGTGTAGATGTACGCCAACAAACCAACTTAGAATTCTTTTGTCAAAGCCACAGCTTCTCTATGAACTTTCTTGTTGTTCCATTATTGTCGACGGAAATTATACTGGGAGTAGACTGTTTGAATGAATACAAAGCAATCTTAAACTTTCACAATGCTGAAATAAGTTTAGAGAAAGCTTTGAAATTTGAAGACTGGCTCTCAAACCATGATGAGGAAATTAATCGGCTTTACCTTCTGTTAGACAACAGTTGGGAATTTTCTACGGAACTAGACACTAACAATCACTCTGCAAGTACTGACAGGGATGATATCGACGAAATATTTGAAACTAATGAAGTAATTCAGAATAAAATTCAAACAATTGAGAATTGTAATGACACTGATAGGCAGGACCTTTTTGAGATTTTACAAGCATATTCCACAGTTTTTACTCACAAAACAGGAACAATTAAGGGATTTCAATACCAAATTCGTGTTCGTGAGCATACTAAATTTTGTGTTAGACCATACGTAATTCCAGCACATTATAGGGACCGTGTTAGAACAGAAATACAGTCTATGCTTGACGAGGGCATTATTGAGCCTGCAGTAAGCTCATACAACAATCCATTACATGTTGTTGAGAAGAAAAATGGATCGATCAGGCTTGTCTAAGATTCAGGACAAATCAATACTATCATTATTCCTGAAACAGACAGGCCGCAAACGTTGGAAGAACTTCTTAAAAATTTTAATGGTGTAAAAGTGTTGTCTTCCATTGATCTCAGATCCAGCTTCTATCAGATCGAACTTCATCCAGAATGTAGAAAATACACAGTTTTCCTTTGTTTCGGCGTTTGTTATCAGTTTCGGAAACTTCCTTTTGGTTTGAACATTTCTTCGGCAGCATTCATTCGCGGGCTAAATTCCACACTACCTGAGTTCTTGAAACGTCACATCACCTTATATGTGGACGATATTGTGATAGCAAAAGCCTCATGGGAACAACAATATCGCATCCTCAACAGCGTGTTACATATTTTTGAAGAATCAGGAATTACAGTTAACTTGGAAAAGTCTGAATTCGGTAGGTCAAAGGTGAGGTTTTTGGGACATATTTCTTCTGAAGGCATTCAGCCAGATCCTGAAAAGTTAGAAGCAATCAGAGCCATTCCAATTCCATCCACAAAAAAACAAGTCCGCAGTTTTCTAGGTCTCGTAAATTTTTACCGTCGTTTACTGAATATGCAAATTCTCGTTACACCAAGACTTTGTTCTCTCATTGAAAAAACACTGTTTGGAAATGGGACGAACAAGCACAGTTGGAATTCAATTCTTTGAAATAATTGCTACTTAACGCACCAACTAGCTCATCCAGGTCTGTCACAAGATTTCTGCCTTAGCACGGATTCTTCGAAAGTCGGTCTTGGTGCCCATTTATTTCAAGAAGCTACAGAAAATGACTCTACTGTTCAGAAAACCATTGCTCTTGCTAGCCGAGTGCTAACAAAATCTGAAAAAAATTATCCCGTTACTGAATTAGAAGGTTTAGCTATCGTTTGGGAATTTAACAAATTCCGTTTCTTTCTTTCTGGTACGCACGTAAAAGTATACAGTGATCATCGTGCATTACAATTTTTTATGTCTTCAAAATTAAATCATGACAGGTTAAAACGTTGGGCATTGTTTCTGCAAGAATTCCACTTCACAATAGTCTACATTCCTGGCAAGGAGAACATTGTTGCGGACGCACTGTCACGCGCACCGGCTGTGCTTGAGAAAAGTAACATAGACGCTAACCTTGAGAAAAATTCCAGTATTCTTTACGGACGTATACCACATGATAATTGTGCTGAAGTTGAAACTTCGCGCACTAGGAAGAGTAAAGGTTTACACCACATTTCACATGTAAAACCGTTTATTGAAAGATAGTCTGCTTTTTAACTTTGTCTTTGCCATATAACTTTTCACTTTACCTTACTAGTATGCTTTGTCAGACTTAGAATCTGTTAACATGCAACAATGTTTGCAGTTAAATATCCAGTCAAGAACCAAGAGAACTTATTTAAACAGAAATTACGAATGCATTGTAATTGTGAACAGACGACACAGTGTTATTGTGTGTGTACATTCTTACTTGTTAGTTGGACGATTATGTAACGACTATAAGGCTTACATACTTAGAACATATACTGGTACTTCTAATGAGATTTTAATGCAACATTTTGGTTTACTTGAAAATACATTCTGGATTTAAACGACTTTCTGTGAGATACCAGATGAGACAGTGGTTAGTTTATGTGACAGCTACACGATTTTATCACGACGCTACTAATGAGTGACAATTCACAATGTTGCTTTTGCAGTGTTTCTGTTTTATATCTGCACAGTTTTTCTTTATTGTTCTGGAAAGTAAAACATGTTTTAGTAGTAACTTTTGTCGTACAGCTACAATGAGACTGCCTTTTCCGTAGCACAACAATACGTCACAGATAGTACTTTCTTGATCATGGTAATGTACGTAATAACTACGATATCTATACGCATAGCATTTCACTTTTGTTGATCATGAGGTAAGGACATTGACTTCTGCAGCCCTTAGTTTTTGGAGGACAGTAACTACAACACTTCCACAGAGATTATCTTACAGCAAGACGCACATTTAGCGTTACAGGACACGTATTTGAGTGATTAATTTTGTACTTAAATCATCTATTTTTAAAGGTATTTGAAGTACGATGATACAAAGGTTTTCCGTGATACATTTCATTCCATTGCTGTAATCTGTAACACCTGAGGGTATAATTACATTAATCCTCAGGGGGGTTCAAGCTTACTTTGTGTACCATGTGTTTGGCAAGCACAAGGAGCCCTAGCTAATATGGTATTTGCTTATACAACTTTTCACATCGGTACCATATTTCTCTAACACACAAATTACTCAGCTATCTGATTATTTAACTGAGAGAGAGACAAGCATTTATTTTACTACATCAGTGACAGATGTTTACGTAATTACACCGTTGGATTACTTCACACTTATGAAATTGTATTTGTCTGTACTTCGTGAACTGTTCATTTTTTGTCGGAACCATTGTGATACTATGAGAGCTTTGAATGTCGCATTTGGTATGGGGTCATGATTTTTAAGGTACGTTTGAGGTAGATGACACTATTGAAATGAGCAGAGAATTTTTTTTAGGTTTTTAAATTATTGCAGAAAGCTACGACGTTTTTGCGATTTGACTGAGGTGTTATGATGTTATTTTTACGACGACGATGTGTATTATGCTGTTGAGGTATGTTCATGATCAATAAGATGATGCTACCGTAAATGAGGAATTTGATTATGCTACATATTTACTTTGATGAAATATTGAAGAAGTGTTGACGAATACGTATATGAATAATGAGTAGTGGTTAGGGACTCTGATTTGTGGAAAAGGATGTTGGAAAACAAGAATTGTACTTTAAGAGTTATGAAATGTGTGTAAATGCGTGAATGTATCACAATGCCGATGAAAACTTTTTGAACACTGTTATATTCATAGGATTTTGTTTCTACCCATTTGCAACGCATATTTTCGACCTGTGAAATTGTTTATATGAGACTGTCACTGTAATGAAAACTGGTGTCGTAAATATTTCAGTAAGAAAGTTAAGTGACCACCTTCACGTAATGAGTCGTGGGCACCCAGCTGCGCGACAGTCGCCTGGAAAAAAGCCATTAGTGTGTGCCTTTCAGAGGCACAGGTGAAGAAAAAAAAAGAGGCCATTATCCTCGCTATTGACATTCCTTTATAGAATGCATCGCAAATACGACATGCTCAAACTTAAAACATGATTATACTGTGGAGCTCTTAATTTATGATATTTACTAAAATGCCTAATGAAACGATGAGAAACATTTCATGGATATTGTGTTGCTAGTTGAGAGAAATGCCATATGGCTTGCTTTATATATTTATTTACTCATTTTGATTAATATCTAGTTTCTAGCTGCACTGCAGCATTGGTTAAAATAAAATTTAATAGATGTACTAATATAGTTATTTTATGCCTACAAATCCAGTCAATTATACATTTATGAATAAATTTATGATCTACTTCCAAGAAAACGAGGGCACATAAATAGACATTTCCCTTCACAGGAATTGCATAAATAATTTTTTTACTGTTTGGTAACTTATTTGCTAGCGTAAATTCTTGTGATGCATCACCCTAGTGTTAAGATGTGATATAGGTATTAAACATGGCCATTTTTATTGTAATATTTTTTCTGCTTGAGCTATGTCATGTTTAGATATAAATTATTACATTTGCTGCTGCTGTTTGCCAGGCATAGTGCTACTAAATTTCACTTTGTATTACTCTATTAAGCTAGTTTTACTACTGATTTATTTTTCTTGTTGCTGCACATTGGCTCATATTAGTTGTAATGTTACATTGCTTGGTAATTTATATTTACTGCAGCTTGCTTTGACACCTTCCATTTTTTTTCATTGCTGTTTATATTAATTGTTTTATGCTGCTGCATTGCCTCATCCCTTAGTTTAGCATCTGAGCTCAGTTGATTTAAGTTAGCTTAAGAGGGGGTAGACTATATAAGAAACTTACTATGATGAATTGCAAGAAATGCATTGAGAAGCTATAAGAAAATGGTTTGGACAAAAAAAAATTTGAAAGAGGATAAGAACCAAAAAATAGGGTTTAGGGCCAACAGGTTTAGGTAGGATTTTCTTGGAAATAAATGATGAGGTAAGATAATGGTTAATAAATAATGAGGTAAGAAATGTGTGAACATATAAATACAGAAAGCATGCTTGGATAGAATTTTTTTGCAGGAGCAAATGCTGAAATAAGAGGAAAGATCTGTAGAATGAAGTTTTGGGTTGGACTGCAGTACCAAATATTACACTGAAAACAGACCCTGTCCATTCCTTTTGTGTTATTCCGGTATGTGTTTGTGCACTCTTGTGTATTTGTGTTTTTCCTCTCTTTATGTGTTTAGCTGATACGAGTTATGTTGTAGAATTTTTCTAATAATATGTTATTTTCTTTGTAAAGATGTTTAGACATTATTGATTCTGTTCTGTTTCAATGCTCATGTGTGAAATTAATGTTTCGAAAACTATTGTCATTATTTTATATATTTACTTATATCATAATTTTTGTAAGACTGATCTGCATGTTTATTTCTATTCTTTTGTAAAGTCTGTGTTACTACAAATGTTATCTGTACTGTTATGTTCTTTAATGATGTATTTAGTACCTTTGTTATTATATTCTTATGTTATAAAATTATAATTGACATCAGTTCATCATATTATTAATTTGTAAGTTCCATTTCACTGCACATGTTTCTGTTGGTCATAGTATATGGACAATATGTGAGAAGCAGGGACTGTTAGTGTTTGCACGTGTGTTAATAATTCAGCAAGGGACTGGATAACAGCATTGCTGGTTCGAAGGACATTTCAAAAACAATTTTGTGAGTGCACAAGTGGTGGTTCATGGACTTGCTAAATTATCCGGAAGGCTCTTCAATGGTGATTGTACACCTGCACAGTCAAATAGATGGCTGCTGGCCGTCTCTACAAGGACTACAGTGGGTCTGCATCTTTGATGACCTACCAATACCATTATTTCTACAAGGACTGCAGTGGGTCTGCACCTCTGGGGGCCCACCAATACCACAATCTCTACGAGGACTACAGTGGGTCTGCATCTCTGGTGGCCCACCAATACTGTAATCTCTATCAGGACTACAGTGGGTCTACTCTGGGATGACCTACCTACCAATATTCTTCAAAACTTCGAATGACTCTGCTGTGGGTTTGCTCTGTTGTGGCCCATTACCTGTCTGCATGACAAGAGTCAGCACTGTCTTTCCGTTGGAAGGACAACACTACTTCTACAAGACTGCATGGAAATCCACTACTTCTGTGCACATTCTCTTTTACTGCTCAGACTTTGAAAAAAAAAAACACTGTAATTTTACTGTGATGAATGATCAGGACTGTCTTTATGGACAGTGATAAAATTTTAGACTTTGACCAACATTGTATCAATAAGTGTGTGCATTTGAAATCTTTGTTATTGTTATTATGAAAAATTTCATCAAATCATTATTGGCCACTGCCCAAAACAATTTGTAAATTTTTTTGTGGGGAGCATGGGGGCTATGTAACTGGGCTATTTAGGTTTTCTTATTGGTAACGCCACGTAGCGCTCTGTATGAAAAAAATCACTGCCCAAAACAATTTGTAAATTTTTTTGTGGGGAGCATGGGGGCTATGTAAGTGGGCTATTTAGGTTTTCTTATTGGTAACGCCACGTAGCGCTCTGTATGAAAAATCACTGGCTGTGCTGTGTGCAGTCTGTGGATAGTTTGCATTGTTGTCTGCCATTGTAGTGTTGGGCAGCTGGATGTTAACAGCGCATAGCGTTGCGCAGTTGGAGGTGAGCCGCCAGCAGTGGTGGATGTGTGGACAGAAATGGCGGAGTTTTGAAATTTGTAAGACTGGATGTCATGAACTGCTATGTATATTATGATTTTTCAACACTATTAAGGTAAATACATTGTTTGTTCTCTATTAAAATCTTTCATTTGCTAACTATGCCTATCAGTAGTTAGTGCCTTCCGTAGTTTGAATCTTTTATTTAGCTGGCAGTAGTGGCGCTCGCTGTATTGCAGTAGTTCGAGTAACGAAGACTTTTGTGAGGTAAGTGATTTGCGAAAGGAATAGGTTAATGTTAGCCAGGGCCATTCTTTTGTAGGGATTTTTGAAAGTCAGATTGCGTTGCGCTAAAAATATTGCGTGTCAGTTTAAACACAGTCATGTATAATTTTTCTAAGGGGACGTTTCAATCGTCCCGTAATTTCTCTTGTGCCCAGTGGCAGAACTGTACACGACGTTCAAAGTCGTCGCCATGCAATTCCTGGTGCATAGAAATATGGTACGGGTGCAATCGATGTTGATGTAGCATTCCCAACACCGACGTTTATGATATTCCCGATTCTCGCCCAATTTGTCTGCAACTGATGTGCGAATTAGTCGCAACAACAGCTAAAACATCTACTTGGGCATCATTATTTGTTGCAGGTCGTGGTTCACGTTTCACATGTGGCTGAACACTTCCTGTTTCCTGAAATAACGTAAATATCCGGCGAATGGTACGCAACTTGGATGATATCGTCGAGAATACCGAGCAGCATACATAGCACACGCCCGTCGGACATTTTGATCACAATAGTCATACAACAACACGATATCGACCTTTTCTGCAATGGGTAAACGGCCCATTTTAACACGGGTAATATATCACGAAGCAAATACCGTCCGCACTGGCGGAATGTTACGTGATACTACGTACTTACACGTTCGTGACTATTACAGCGCCACATATCACAAAGCGGTAAAGTGGTGCAACTAAAACATTCATATTTCTTTACGTACTACACGAATATTTAATAAAAAATGAGGGTTCCAATTTAAAAAAAAAACGCAATTGATATCCGTTTGACCTATGGCAGCGTCATCTAGCGGGCCAACCATAGCGCCATCTGGTTTCCCCCTTCAAGGTAGACGAGTTTCGTTCTTTGTAGATTTTTCGTTTGATGCCAATTTCGTGAGATATTTGGCCCGGTCACTATCAATGGACCACCCTGTATACCATGAATCTGGACGAAATCCGTCCACTTGAAAAAGAAACGTTATTGGAGAGAACAGGTGCCGAATTATATCTTTGGTGACTCCTTAGAATTGGATAAACGTGACAGAACATACTGGCCGTAACAGTGCAGTGGTTAGCACACTGGGCTCCCATTTCAGAAAACGGCAATTCCTAACTGTTCGAGTTTTGTCTTCGAAGGTTTCCTTACACTGATTTGTCATCCACATTTCAAAGCGATGACTTTATTTCCAAATATGACTGTTGTGATAAGCATTTTCAGCAGAATGGAAGATGTCAGCTTGAGGGACCTCCTCTTATAAAACGGCACTGTGGAGGCTGTGAAAGAGAGATAATGATTAATTTTTTCACCTTCATTTCTGTCTTTGTATTAAATGCATGGTCATTGCAGTTCAGCCAGTTGGTAATGGAGCCACTCCTTTTGTTACTGAAGGTATCTTACTGAATGTGCTACAGCAACAGTGCATCTTCACCTACTCCATGTAGCTGTAAGGGGGATAGTGGCAGTAGCAGAGGCTCCAACCTGTGCAGGTAGGTATCCAAGCACTGGGGCACTGGGGCTGGGCGCCTACATGGCCCCCATTTGTTTTTCAAAAGGTCCGTAGCTCTTCCAGCTCAGTGTAGAAACCTTCCGGTCTTTATCAACAATAATGTTATAGTGTCATACTCATATTAGACAATGTTTTTTTGACAGAGGAATAGTGAAAAGCAAGAGGGTATTTGGTGCAATGTGTTAGCTGTGAATGTACTGGTTGAGCTATGCTAGCAGTTGCTAAACACATGTGTCTCTAGAACCGAGAAAATTATAAATATCATTTCCATTTGATGCAGGCACTTCATGGTGTTGATTGACTAATGTACAGAACATGGATGCTAAGTCCACCTCATGATGCTAGGTACTCTGAAGAGTGGTGGCGGGGGTGGTTGTGAAGGGGCATTGATAGGGGCAACGAGACGGTCATTTTGAATCATAAAACCTGGTAATTCATATGACAGTTATCGAGCTCAAGATAAAAGCATTTTTTCATTAAATAGCAATTTGCTAAACAAAACTAAAAACACAAGTGCGCAGTTTGTTTGCATAAATTGCAGAAATTACATCGTTTTGTTTTCATAAGACGCTTGGCCAAGTGGCAGGTTTTTCATAAGGAGAACACTAGGTCCATTGCTCAGAAACCGGCTCTGCTCCACTGCCAAGGAAACTGTTCCCAAGGTGCGTACCGCTTTAGGGCATTTACTAAGAACTCAGAATAAGTGATAATATGTCAACAAGTTTTTATACTTTTGAACAAGTGCAAAATCCAAAGAATTTAAGAAGTTATTGGACTCACACCATTCAAAACAGTGTGAAAGCGCATCAGTCGACACATGTTGCATCAAACGTCAAGTAGCAATAAAGATCAGTCTGTAAAAGTAATTTAATTAGAGATAGCTAGTTTTTAGTTTTCAGAGCTGGTAATCATCCCAGTGAAATGTGTGTTGTGGACAGACCACTGCAGATCCGAAACCGAAGAAAACAGTTCATTGAAGGAGATTATAAAGGGATGCATTTCAATACTTAATTGTTCATGCCAACGTTAATTGTACGTGCAGGTCGTCAAAACGAAAATTATTCTATTTCCCAGCACATGAATAATAAAATAAGGACCGACACATAGACTGTAAAATGTCTATATCTATTCGGTTTATACTTTAAGGTGCATGGGGGCTTAATTAAATATTAATGAAAATTTTTTTTTGTATCTGTATGTCCGGTTACGCAAGTCTCGTAAACGGCTGGCCCTGACTAGTATTATTACGCAATCTGACTGCTTAGAATGACAACAAAGACTGTAAGAAAATTTTCGTTAACACAGTCAATTAATTAAGTCCCCAGCAACTATAAAACCTACGAAGCCAACAAAGCACAAGTGTAGCTGTTCTGTGTGTGGTAGTGTGACTCAACGCACATCTGGCACGGTTCTTCTTCAACAAGACAAGAAATTTTAAATACCATTTATACTGACGTGATAAAAGAAAATTAGAAATACTATAATTGTGCAAGAAACCCAGAATTACACTGTAATACAAGAACACACGCCAGATGCTTTGTTGACTGAACCTGTAATGAAGCATTATTCAGGACACACAAATAATAAGAAAATAAAGAACAGTAGGTAGTTACCTTAATTTATATTGACGAAAAGCACTCAGATCATTACAATATCTCCATTGGAACAACATCTGCTATCTCTCCCATCAAATAACTGCATAAACATGGAACAACACTCTCCACTACCGCATCTCACTCTGACTTCAGCCACAAGCAGTGTCCACCACAACTTCTCGGCAAGCACTGCCTGCCGCTACGTCTCAATAATCATTGCCAGTGGAGGCGGCGGAACAATACTCTCTGGCGCGATTTCTGGCGCTGTGGCTCAGTGTAGCCACCTTTCATATGCCCTTCCTCCACGGGCTAGAATTTGATGGTATTTTTGCCAGCATTGGTGGTGAAAATACCACCAAATTCGTCAAAAAAAAAATACAGACAAAAATAAAAGATAATATTAATACGTAAGTATCATATAACTAGATAAAATTTTGGCTTTGCACTGACCTTTCAATAGCCTAATATATAAAATACACTAAGCAATACAAATTCTTTCATACATGTGACTTTACATAATAGTTTACACAAGTATTATGTGGTTAAACAGTTCAATCAATAGCGTCAGCAATGACGAATATGTACAGGTAAGAGTCTCATAACTTTTCACAAACAGTAATACACAAAAAATCACTTTATACAAATATACACATAAAATGTTTACACAACAAGTAGTTGACAGTTCCAGCAGTAGCACCCAGCAATGTTGAGTACGTGCAGACTCCAACAGGTGACATCATTTCAGTAGAAGGAGTCCATCAGTGGCACCCAGCATTGTGGAACAGGTGCAGACTCCAACAGGTGACATCATTTCAGTAGAAGCAGTCCATCAGTGGCACCCAGTAATGTTGAGTAGGTGCAGACTCCAACAGGTGACATCATTTCAGTAGAAGCAGTCCATCAGTGGCACCCAGCAATGTTGAGTAGGTGCAGACACCATCAAGTGACATTATGTCAGTAGAAGCAGTTCCATCAGTGGCACCCAGTAATGTTGAACAGGTGCAGACAGCAACAAGTGACATCATTTCAGTAGAACCAGTCCATCAGTGGCACCCAGCAATGTTTAGCAGGTGCAGACACCAAGAAGTGACTTCATTTCAGTAGAAGCAGTCCATCAATGGCACCCAGCAATGTTGAGTAGGTGCAGACACCATCAAGTGACATTATGTCAGTAGAAGCAGTTCCATCAGTGGCACCCAGTAATGTTGAACAGGTGCAGACAGCAACAAGTGACATCATTTCAGTAGAAGCAGTCCATCAATGGCACCCAGCAATGTTGAGTAGGTGCAGACACCATCAAGTGACATTATGTCAGTAGAAGCAGTTCCATCAGTGGCACCCAATAATGTTGAACAGGTGCAGACAGCAACAAGTGACATCATTTCAGTAGAAGCAGTCCATCAGTGGCACCCAGCAATGTTGAGCAGGTGCAGACACCAAGAAGTGACTTCATTTCAGTAGAAGCAGTTCCATCAGTGGCACCCAGTAATGTTGAACAGGTGCTACAGCAACAAGTGACACCATTTCAGTAGAAGCAGTCCATCAGTGGCACCCAGCAATGTTGAGCAGGTGCAGACACCAACAAGTGACATTATTTCAATAGATGCAGTCCATCAGTGGCACCCAGTAGTGTTGAGCAGGTGCAGACATCAGTCCATAATATTCACTATCACTCATCACACTGTTGATCAGAGTTTATCAGCAGAAATGAAACATGTCCTAGTGGCACCAATCACGTAGAAAAAGTGCAAGTAACAGTCCATAATATTCACTATCACTAATTAGACAGTTCATCAGCAGAAATTAAACATTTCTAAGTGTCACACATCAATTTGAACAGGTGCAGGTGTGAACAACAGTTTGAATGCACACACAATTGCTTTTACAAAATTATTATCAATGCTCTTACACTAAACATACAAATCATAACAAACACACAAATGATGTCAGATAATTGTCATATTAACTATTACAAGTACACAAACATCAGTAAACCTATAATATTTATGGGTGTCAGTGCAAGCCACTACAAACAAATAAAATAATATTGAGGAGATAGGTGGGTAGGATTAGGAAAGGAAAACACACAAAACACACTCACTCATCTTTCATCCACATTAAGTACTACTGTGTAATTGAATAGTGTTAACTGTGTGAATCCACTTCTGTCAAAATTTCATGTTCATCATGTGTATCAACTAGTAGTGACAGCAATGTATAACAGTCAATAATAGTTAAGTCAACATCATAGTCATCATGTCAAGACCAATGTTTGCCAAGCCAAATCAAAATGTACGGTTGCTGAACAACTGTCAGTGTGCCAAGATATGCAACTTCCTCTCTCCAAAAAAAAAAGTACATACTGCTTAGTGATTTAACAAAGTGTGTGTAGACAATCTTCCTTCCATTTTAGTGTTCTAGTCTGCTATCTTCATCCTCCTTGTTCCATATAGACCAACAACAACAACAAAAAAAATATGCACCTCACTTATTTTACCTCTTATACACCAAAACTCCAATCAACTTCATATAATCTCAATACCTCAATAATACCTCTTCAATACGTCGATACATATAAACCTTATTGCCAGTATCATTTCACTTCCATAACAACTCTTTCCTCTAGTCAGTCTCCTCGAACAAGTACAGATAAAATCCTAATGCAAACCTCCTCATCCCATACAATCCGAAGACACACTGTCAACACACAACCTCTGTGTAATCCATCTGACCAAAATCTTCTACTCATTATGAATTATAAACAAAGAATGCATACATGACCTCTAACAGACTTAGTTCGAATAACTCTCAGTAATTAAGTACGATTACGGAGTGTGAATGATCCTAATATTTCACAGTGTGTACACCACTTCAAGAATTATGGCAAACAGAAGCAAACATGTGGAGTATTTCTTGTGTCAAGTGTCACTTCCTATTTCAATTGCTCACGAAAAATGCAGTGTAATAACTGTGTTGGTATGTCATGTCGTTAGCTTCCTTCCTATTGGCATACATTTATACAGCTTTCATAAAACCTCCAGCTCATGTGACTTCTATGATGTCTCTTGTACTAAAGTCGCTCGTCGAATTACTGCAGTTCATTTTCTTATATTACAATATAAAGCACTGAGCGTAAGCAAAACAAGCAACAGCGAGTAAATATACCAGTAGTGAACAGAGTGTCAACAAGTGGATGCAGCACAATTCTTACAACGAGGCTCTGCCAAGCGAACAATCTGTAACTAGTACCATAGCGTAACCTAAACTCTATGTATGTACACTGTACATCAGCATTGCTATATACCAAATTAAAGTATAGTTATGACAACAAGCAGAAATGTGTAAATGTGCAATCCATACGCATAGCTGTAAACATATAACTTACGTACTAAACAGGTCATTAGCATCGTATCTTAATAAGTAAACATGAAGGCGCAAGCAGATAAATCACAAAGTATAACTTACATACCTAACCACATCAGCACAATTAATCAGGTGACAATTATAATTTAAATAAATAGGCACAGCAGGCACATAATTAAAAATATGACATCAGTGAAAAAGCAGTGCAGCCAAGCGATGCATAATATACACAAGTAACAATCCAGTTCATTAATAATCATTGTCAAAATCAGTTAACGTACGCAAGCAAGTCGCTTCACAAGTAATTTCATAGAACATGTAATTAGCACAAAGTATGAATCACGTAATCGCGAGCAGCAAATTATGTCTAAAGTACGTACCTAAGTGGAAATATGTTACCTGAAAAATAAACTCAATTAATAGTTACCCTTTTTTTAGTTTATTAGTTTCTTCTTGGAAATTACATTCTTCCTGAAAATTTCTCGATAGCAAGTCGTCTTAACGTCGGACACGCACAGAATTTACCTGAAGTTCTTAAATATCTTATAGAAGTGTATCCTGAAAAATACTGAATGTTAGTAACATAATCCATCAAGTCATTGTAGCTTTATACTGAATTTATTCGGAGAAAGACTGTGTATTTATTTACGGCTGTCAGTGCATTCGCACTGAGCGCTCGATCAGCTGTAGGCGCGTGACGTAGGAAGCAATTGTTTGCGGTCAACGACTGCCCTGTGCGGCGCGCAGACTTGACTGTTGCTTTGAGTATATGCCGCCGCCAAAACACAGCGCGGTATCCTTGTACTCTCCGCATGTTTACATGTAGCTGTTAGTTTCTCACAAGTATGTCATTCTACAAAAATTTTTCAAAAGTATATCATTCCACAAAAATTTTAACGTTAGATATATGATGTATTCCCTTAGAGCGTCGTGATTTAAGAGTTTCTACTTCGACAGTGTTATCATGAATAATTTTGCGAATTCTATATGGGCAGAAAAAATTTGCGACACAAGCCTTTTCCTTTGTGAGACAAACGATGAGACTTAATTAACACTTTCTGACCAACTGACAAGATTTTTAAACGACCAGGACGCTTAGCTGATTTCTCTCTTCTAGCAGCCGCAGATGCAATATTTCGTAGAGCGAGGTTGACAACTTCAGAATGCCGCAGTTTCCGTGAAGGCGGAAAAGGAACGATTTCAGAAATGCGATTTGTCGGTGCTTTGTTTTTTAATATCAGTATAGGCGGTAAAGAAGTTGAGTCATTAGGAAGTTCATTCAGAATATTTTGAAAAATATGAAGATACTGATCCCACGTTCTGTGATTCTGATGACAATAAAGACGACACAATTTATTGATTTCCTTCATCCATCTCTCTGAAGCGTTAGATTGGGGGTGAAAAAGTGAAATGAAAATTGGTTTAATTTTACGACGCCGTAGAGTACGAAGCCAAATTTTAGAACGAAACTGTGAGCCATTATCTGATATAACCTTATCAACATGACCCACTTCTTTAAGAAAATGGTTAATGAAAGCATTAGATACTGAACGAGCTGTTGCTTTGCGTAACGGTGTAAAACACACATATTTTGATGTCAACTCCACTGCTACGAAAATGTACGCAAAACCATTAGTAGATCGAACCACTGGACCGAACAAATCAACTGCAGCCATGTCCTTTAATTTTGCTGGAATGATAGGAAACAACGGTGCTCTGTGAGAAACTGTCGGCGGCTTAGCCTTTTGACATAATCTGCATTTGGCAAGAACAAATCGAATACGTTTTTCCATATTACTGAAGTAGCAATTTTCTCGTAATTTATGAAAGCATTTTCTGGGACCAAAGTGTGCATAACTGAAATGCGTATACCAAATCAGCTTATTAACCCACTCATCAGGAATACAAACTAACCAAACAGAGTTGTCGACCGATTTTCGTTTGAAAAGAATGTCATTGCGAACTAAATAATGCTGTCTAATCGCTACGCTTTCCTTTCTCCTCCACTTCTCCTTAATGTCCTTCCAGATTGGATCCTTATTTTGCTCCTTAGCGATGTCCTGGAGCGAAGACGAAATAAAGTTCTCAAACGCAACACCTTGAATATACATCAAACAATAATTGTTTTCCTTGCAGTCCTCTTCAGCACTTTGTTTCAAACCCATAGGTGCACGTGATAAAGCATCAGCAACAATATTTGAAGAACCCTGTATGTAAACAATACTAAAATGAAATTCCTGTAGGTACAACGCCCATCGTGACAATCTGCCATGAGTTAATTTTGTCGACATAAGAAACTCCAGAGCTCGATGATCGGAGTAAACCTTAGTATGTCTGCCAAACAAGAATGTCCGAAATTTTGTAAAAGCCCAAACAACCGCCAAAGCTTCAAGTTCCGTAATCGAATAATTCTTTTCTGATTTAGAGAGAACACGACTTCCAAATGCAATAGTCTTTTGTACTACAACGCCGTTTTCTTCTATCTCTTGAAATAAATGTGCACCTAGGCCTTTGTATGATGAGTCCGTCGCCAAACAAAAATCTTTAGATAAATCCGGGTGTGAAAGAAGTGGAGCAGCAACTAAAGCATCACGAAGTTGTTCAAATTCTGACTGAGCTTCCTCATCCCAACACCAATTAGATTTCTTTCCAGATAGTTCACATAAACGAGGTGTGGCCAAATCGTCCAATTTAACAAAGCGTCTAAGAAAATTACAGACACCAAGGAAACTACGAACATCACGTTTTGTGGTAGGAACAGCATAATTACGAATAGCGTCAAGTTTTTCTGGATCAGGAAGAATACCTTCAGTAGAAATAATGTGACCGAGAAATTTCACCTGAGAACGACCAAATTCGGATTTTTCTAAGTTCACTGTAATGCCAACTCTTGCAAAGATACGTAATAATGAATCCAAAATTTTGTTGTGCTCACTCCAAGAACGTTTAGCTATAAGAATATCGTCAACATATGAAGTAATATTGTCACGAAGATGAACAGGTAAAATTTCGTTTAAACTACAAATGAATGCTGCAGAAAATATAGTAAGTCCAAATGGTAATTTCCGAAATCACTTTTAGGTAAAATAGTCATATCCGGTTATTTTTTACACGCTCTCTAGATAGATTGATAGTTGAAGAGTTGTTTCGATAGATGCAAAGAATAGTAAAAGAGTAGGCAGCGGTACAGAAAACTAAAAGAGAAATAGCACCACTACAGCTCGGGGCCCTATGCTCGCTACGGCACATATTCACTTAGAGTAGTGAATCCCCTGAGGACTTTAATAGCTGCACATAAATTTCAGTTTGTGACTTAGTGGCAAATTTAGCGGAAGTGCGTACGTAAATTGATCTAACCATGAACTTGGACGTATGTCATTGTTAGAATTACGAAAGATCTTAAATTTCCGAACAGTTAAAAAGTGTTTATAGTCAAAGCTTTCGCCTCGTGACGACAAAGACCTACCGCGTCTGTCCCAGTCCGAATGTCGATTATTGTCAAGTTCGCGCGCCTGGCGCTCTCTTGTTGCATCCCGTAAATGAAATAAATTACTTTCTTCAAACCCCTCTGCTACCTGTGATTCCAAATTTCTTTTGCTATGTTTTCCTACAATTTCGCCTTCGATTTGTTTGACTTGCTTTCGTAATGCCTCAACTTCCCTTTTAACGCGTTCATTAAATTTTCCCTGATTTTCAACATGCTTATTTATGTTCTGGTACTCTTCGGTTTCTGCAAATGGCAATGGTGCTGTATCATCTGAATCTCTGTCCCCATTTAAACTAAGACTTGTCAATTTATCTGAAATCTCCTCAACTCTTTCCGATAAATCACCTATTTGTTCTTTCTGTTTATTTACGTCTTCCGTAAGTGTCGCGACTCGGGTTTCAGTATTAACACATTTAGTAGTTAACTGTTCATACTGTTGTGTTAGGTTATTTAATCTGTCATTTTTTACAGATTCCTCGAATCTCTCAAATATTTCTTCCTTATCTTTTGCACGTTGTAAATTTAACTCTGAAAATTTCTGTACTATTACGCGATCTCTTTCTTCCTGTTCTCTATCCTGTTCCCTTTGTCTAATCTCTACTGCAACTAATCTATTATTGTGAGCATTCAAAATCGGTTGTACCTCTTCTCTGATTTCTTTCTTTAATTCATCTTTCATATTTTTGAAACATGTCCCTATTCGTGAGTCTAACCGTGTTTCCATTGTTCCCATCTGTGTTTTTAATTCAGATCTAAACTGTGTTTCCATTGTTCCCATATCATTTTTTAATTCAGATCCCAAAGTTCCCATCTCAGTTTTAATTGTTCCTATCTCTGTTTTTAATTCAGATCGAAACTGCTCCATTGTTCCCCTATCTGTTTTTAATTCAGATCGTAACTGTGATCCCATTGTTCCCATCTCAGTTTTAATTGTTCCTATTTGTGAGTCTAACCGTGTTGCCACTGTTTTTAATTCAGATCCCAAATTTAATATTGCACTCATCAACTGCTCCGTGTTAAGTTGTTCGAAATTCTTTTCGCCCCTAACATTTCCCACAAAACTAACTTCCTTCTGCATAGCCATAAAGCTATCTGTGTTCGATACTATTTCAGAATGTTCTATCGTTAATCTCGTATTCTGCGAATTTTCTGATTGAGAAAAATTTTGAAATGGTTCCGGACTATTTTCCCGACTTATTACATTGTTTTCCACTTCATTATCCATTATACTGTTTTCCTCTGTTGGCGAGTTCGCCATGTTAACAATTTCGTCATTCTTACTATTCATCATTTTTGCCTTTTTCATCGATCGCGTAATCATTTACAAAACATACAAAACTCGTCACTATATGAAAATTACACACAATGACTCTTTATCTTCAACAATACCATTCACACGAAATATTTCCCTCAAACACGATTAATCGAACAATTGAAATAATTGCACCAAATCGTCAAACGCGTATACAAGGCAATAAAAATTAAATTTTGAAAAATACCATTAGAAGAATGCCAATTACCAAATCTACACATGCAAAATAGACTACAATTACTAAACTACAAATTACTACAACAATACTACTGTCTACTATTTTTACAATCAGAAGATTCCAAGGGACGATCCGAAGCAGCGGTCGCCACGTGCATGGGGGCTTAATTAAATAAAAAAAAATGCAAATATTTTTAGTTGCTGTAAGTCCGATTACGCAAGTCTCGTAAACGGCTGGCCCTGACTAGTATTATTACGCAATCTGACTGCTTAGAATGACAACAAAGAATGTAAGAAAATTTTCGTTAACACAGTTAATTAATGAAGTCCCCAGCAACTATAAAACCTACGAAGCCAACAAAGCACAAGTGTAGCTGTTCTGTGTGTGGTAGTGTGACTCAACGCACATCTGGCACGGTTCTTCTTCAACAAGACAAGAAATTTTAAATACCATTTATACTGACGTGATAAAAGAAAATTAGAAATACTATAATTGTGCAAGAAACCCAGAATTACACTGTAATACAAGAACACACGCCAGATGCTTTGTTGACTGAACCTGTAATGAAGCATTATTCAGGACACACAAATAATAAGAAAATAAAGAACAGTAGGTAGTTACCTTAATTTATATTGACGAAAAGCACTCAGATCATTACAATATCTCCATTGGAACAACATCTGCTATCTCTCCCATCAAATAACTGCATAAACATGGAACAACACTCTCCACTACCGCATCTCACTCTGACTTCAGCCACAAGCAGTGTCCACCACAACTTCTCGGCAAGCACTGCCTGCCGCTACGTCTCAATAATCACTGCCAGTGGAGGCGGCGGAACAATACTCTCTGGCGCGATTTCTGGCGCTGTGGCTCAGTGTAGCCACCTTTCAAAGGGCGTGCAGGCTTTCTCAGTGAAACACTTCAACAGTTTATGGGTGTCATAAAATGGCGATTATAGCACAGTAATTGGGTCTTTATCTGCCCAACAGTCTAAGTTCCCTCTGCTTGCCGGCCGTTGCGGCCGAGCGGTTCTCGGCGCTTCAGTCGGGAACCGCGCTGCTGCTACGGTCGCAGGTTCGAATTCTGCCTCGGACATGAATGTGTGTGATGTCCGTAGGTTAGTTAGGTTTAAGTAGTTCTAAGTCTATGGGACTTATGACCTCAGATGTTGAGTCCCGTAGTGCTCAGAGCCATTTGAACCCTCTGCTTCACACGGTTCTAGTGTATTGGTACGGAAACTATAGTGTACTACAAAGCCTCAAAATTCTATAATTGCAAAGTATAACTTCTCTGGAAGGTTCGATGATCTCAGTACATTAATCTGCGATGCGGTCGATTAGATTCAGTATTGGCTGTATGTGCTGTCTCCGTAGCATATATATATATATATATATATATCATTTGATGATTTCCTTCACGTGAACTAAGGTATGCTTTTCACCATTTGACGATTCATTTATAAACAGCAGAAACATAATATATTCACTTCAGTTTTAAATATTTCGCTGTGATATTATAGTGCAACTCTCTGTGGGGTTGGTGGAATTGCTTAGATACTTAAAATCAGAGTAATTAAAACATAAAAGCTTTAGAGGCCGGAATGACGCAGAAACTAGAGTTGGTTACGGCGTTTTTAATTTATCTTATTAATTACATATGTCATGCGAGGTATATATAGATGGATTTCTCCATCATTTTGGCGGAGCGGTATTCCATTTCGTTGAAAAGTTAGTAGTCTTCACAAAGATGGATTTTCCATTAAAAGTAAGCCACCGAGCACGGATAATTCAGAGAGACGAGTTTAACGGTTGGAAGACATATGTGAGAGACAATTTAAAGGGTGTCAGAAGCCTAGACGGCAACTGTGAAAATTAAAAAAAGAAAAATGGTTGAAATGGCTCTGAGCACTATGGGACTTAACATCTGAGGTAGTAAGTCCCCTAGAACTCAGAACTACTTAAACGTAACTAACGTAAGGACATCACACACATCCACACCTGAGGCAGGTTTCGAACCTGTGACCGTAGCGGTCGCGCGGGTCCGGACTGAAACGCCTAGAACCGCTCGGCCACACCGGCCGACTGTGAAAATGAACTCAGCTACACTGGCTTGTAAGAAAACTGTTTATATCAGGACAATAAACTGTTTTATTTAAGTGCCGAGGTTGTAAATAGAATCGGATGGCAGCCATCGCTCTCAGGTTTGTTGATGATCTTCTGCGCATAGATTACCTGAGCTCCTAAGGCCTCGGTTCTGGGGATACTGTCGGATTCCTCGAGTAAACAGGTTCACAGTCTCATTTCTTGAAAGTCACCGCAAGTAATATAAGGGAATTCCAATGACAAAACCGTATCCAGACGTCCCTACGCCGATGCTTACGCAGTCTTTGACGCTCTGTTCTTAACGTTCAATACCCACATTCACATTTCTGTATGCTTTCTTGTTTGCGTGGTGTTTTTCTTTTTGGCGGTGCGTCGTCTGTGGGTTCCTTAACCACTTCTTAATTGCAATAACGTGACTTTCACCAGTTATTGAAATGAGAGTTCTTGGAAATGTATTGACGAGTGTCTGTGAACAATTACCATGGTCAAACGTAGAGCCCGACTAATTAAACTTGCAGTAGGAGAACTATTGACGGCCGGCCGGTGTGGCCGTGCGGTTCTAGGCGCTTCAGTCTGGAACCGCGCGACTGCTTCGGTCGCAGGTTCGAATCCTGCCTCGGGCATGGGTGTGTATGATGTCCTTAGGTTAGTTAGGTTTAAGTAGTTCTAAGATCTAGGGGACTGATGACCACAGATGTTAAGTCCCATAGTGCTCAGAACCATTTGAACCATTTTTGAACTATAGACGTAATCCTTTCGGCAACGGTAAAGCAGTGAACTGGGCTATTTGGGTGCTTCTGTTTTCAGGCACTCCAGCCAGCAACGCAAGACGCATTTTCGTAATACCACACTTTTTCGTTGCTAATTTCTGGAAATGAATCTGTACCCCAATATTTGTATTTTAGTTACAAGTACTACTTTACTGATAGGGACTCGAAGCACCTTTTAGAGATTGTAAATTGTAATCAAGCATGTATGAAAAGATTATGTTGGCAGCTTGGAAGTAAGGATATAATTTATGTCGCTTTCATTATAACTAGTGCTATGGTAGTGGTTCTGTTAGGCATCCAATTCACTGCTTGGTATAGTGTCTAATTTTACACATAGATAGTTAATCATTTTGAACGTAAAAGTTTTGGGGCATGTGCAACCATAAAACAGCATTTACTGGTGAACTTTCTTGATTCTTGATCTCCATTATCATATAAAATTACACAAAAAACGTAAATGTTGTGTGACTAGGGCCTCCTGTCGGGTAGACCGTTCGCCAGGTGCAAGTCCTTAGATTTGACGCCACTTCGGCGACTTGCTCGTCAATGGGGATAATATGATGATGATTAGTACAACACCCAGTCCCGGAGCAGAGAAAATCTCCGACACAGCCGGGAATCGAACCCGGGCCCTTAGGACTGATTCAAATGGTTCAAATGGCTCTGAGCACTATGGGACTCAACTGCTGTGGTCATAAGTCCCCTAGAACATAGAACTACTTAAACCTAACTAACCTAAGGACAGCACACAACACCCAGCCATCACGAGGCAGAGAAAATCCCTGACCCCGCCGGGAATCGAACCCGGGAACCCGGGCGTGGGAAGCGAGAACGCTACCGCACAACCACGAGATGCGGGCCCTTAGGACTGACATTCTGTCGCACTGACCAGTTACTTTTTTTTCTGATGTTACGAGTGTGTGTGCCAACCCACAAAAACACGATGAAAGGAAGGGGGAAGTGGTATTCTAGTAGTGTGCGGAAGGTATTTTTTATTTTTTATTGTTTTCTATTTTTATTTTTTATTGCTTTTTATTTTTATTTTTTATTTATATAGATATCAATGTGCGAACAGTCATAGTTAATGAAGCCTGGGGAACTAAAACGGAATGAAGACACCATCAAAGACAGTAAATATAAATAACATGAATATAAAGCTACCACTCCGTAGTTAGGCTTCCCAGTGACTGCGCCCACTGATAAAGATAGTTCAATGTATTTTCGTTTGCAGTTCGTTCTGACCTCATCTACCACTGCCTGGATCATTCCAACTACACGGCGGTCTGTGAAAGGCACTCCATACGTAGTTTGCGAAGCATTGTCGTTATCTGTTATGCCCGGCAGTAGCATGATGTCTTTCTTCCAAATAGAGCCAGAAGTCAAGCAAATTCTTGTGTCCGTCACGATAGATGTAATTGGCCGCATGTCCACCTATCCAGGTGACGGAGTTGGTCCGAGTCTGGGGGTAAAATGTCTCTCCGGAAACAATAACGTACCTGCAGATATATGCTCCGGCGTAACTCGCAATAGATAAGCCAACATCTGCCGCACTAGGTGCCAAACCGGCTCCGCCTCTCCATAGCTGAGGCGGTGCTCGTCAGAATCTACTGTATTACAACCCACACAATTGGGAGATTCTGCCATGTGGATGTTGTAGAGACATTCTTGGGTCACGGGCTTCCCATTAACGACTACCATTGGGAAAAAAAATCGGAATCAAGCATGGTATCGTGTACAGTCTTCCACACCAAGCGCCACCGTACATCAGGATATTTTAGTTCGACCACATTTAGGGGGCGGCATTGCAGCATGTCGTGATATAGGCGTCGAGTTGTGGCCATTCGTGGTGTCGTGGACGCTACTCTGGAATAACTTTGTTCTAAATAGAGACGTCGTACACAAAAGAGGGGCGTTGGGATGTCCTATAGCGGCACCGGCGCTCTTAGTGAAGCAGGTCGCAGCGCCGTCAGGAGCAAACTCGTGAGTCTTGAAGGACAACGGCGCAGCAGACATAAATGTGAGCTAACATAGAGGGCAATGGCCCTGTCTTTCACGTTAACTAGGCCGAGAGAGAGGGAGAGTAAGAGATGCGTATCTGATCTGCAGTAACATACCAGCGCTGACGAAGTATCCCAGGCCTGCCATAATGCTACGCGCCAAGGAGTTCGGAATGAGTAGCGTTTAGGCGACATGTGGTATGCGGGACGCAAGGTATACATTGGCATAATGCGCCCGCTGAACGATGTTGAGGGATCGCAAGCGCTGATTTCCAATTCCGGCCCGAATTTGGTTAAGAAGGCGTCGATAACTGAGCGTCGTCGCGCGTTGCATGTCGTTCATGAAATCTAAGCCCAGGGAACGGACAGTATAACTGAAGCGTAAGGGGGCAATGTGTTCTTGCGTAGCCCAATCCCGACGCTCAAGGAGACGGACTTGTCAACGTTGATTTGGCTACTAGAAGCTGTACCGTAGGTGGCAATCCATTCAGCTCCACGTATTACGATCATAAAATCATCCGGATATGCGGTGCAGCGATAGATGGAGCGGCCAAACTGTATCACAGTGAGCCTGTCTCGGAGACCACACAACAAAGGTTCTAAGGCCAAAGCAAATAACAATGTAGAAAATGGACATCCCTGTCGTACTGATCGCCGGATCGGCATGGGTGCCGTCATTCTTCCATTAACAAGAACTAGAGAAGGAGCACTATGCAGAAGGCGTGTCAACACTGTGATAAAGGGGTCGGCGTATTCCATGCGCCGTAGAACGGCCGTGAGGAAAGTGTGGCCCACACGGTCAAAAGCCTGGCTAAAGTCGATAGACGCCAGGGCTGCCGGAAAACGTCTCACCCGTGCAGAGGAGAGGAGGAGGCGGAGATTAGTGTTTAACGTCCCGTCGACAACGAGGTCATTAGAGACGGAGCGCAAGCTCGTGTGAGGGAAGGATGGGGAAGGAAATCTGCCGTGCCCTTTCAAAGGAACCATCCCGGCATTGGCCTGAAGCGATTTAGGGAAATCACGGAAAACCTAAATCAGGATGGCCGGAGACGGGATTGAACCGTCGTCCTCCCGAATGCTCACTCGTGCAAGGCAACGAGACAACGCAGTTCTGATGTTAACGATGAGCCTCTGCCTAGGGCGACCCATGCATCCACCATCTGCCAATGTTAACACCACGACTTCCACAACTACCGGTACGAGTGAAGTTGGCATGGGAACATCGGTATTGGACTTGGGCGCAGTGTGAGAGGGTTGCATAGTCTGATCAGTCCCGATGGCATCTTCGTCTTGGCGATTGGAGGCCACGAATCCGTCGCCTTTCAGGGAAACAGCTCCTACACGTGTACTCTTTTATGGAGACAAGCCGGCGGTGACTCCATTATGCTCTGCGGATCTATGGGTCCAGCTTGTACAGGGCGCTATGACGTCCCAGGAGCATCGTACACTGGTTGCAGACGACGTACAGCGCTTCATGACGATCAAGTTTCCCGACGGCAGCGGCAATTTTCAATAAGACATTGCGCCATGTCATAAGGCCACGAGTGTCATGGAGTGATTCGATGGAGAGTTCCTGTTGATGTGCTGGGCCCCCAACTCACCAGTTCTGAACCAGATCGATCGATGTGACTTAACGTGTCGTCAGAGCTCATCGTCCCCCTCTGCGGAATTTACCGGAATTAATTGATTTTCGGGTGCAGATGTGGTGTCAGCTCCCTCCAGCGACATGTGAAGGCCTCATTGCTTCTTTTCTACAACGCGTCGCTACTGTTGTTCGCGGAAAAGATGGACCAACCATTTATTAGGCCATCACTACTGACTTATCAGTGTCTGTTGTCCATGTATATCATACTGTAGTATGGTTTTCATTCTGAAAGCTTTTTCTCTGATGAAGTTCTGTAATATTTGCTGGGTTAGATGGATGCCTTGTGTGCATCTGAGTTATCTCATTGGAATGTTTTTACAGTTTTTTTCAAGTTATTGTTTTACCCAAATTGTTTTACCCAAATACTTTAGCCAAGAAATTTAAATGAAGTATTAGACTCTAAACTGAGTTTTCTTATAAGACACATGGGCCCCTGTCTAAGGAATACCTTGAGTATTAAGGTTGTCACTTTATTACGGTTATTGAGGAATTTACGTTCGTGTTACCTAAAGATTTTGCGCATCTGGATTGATGTCAGCTGTTTGTGGCAAATGAAAATTTGTACCGGACTGGACTCCAAACCGGATATTCCACTTACCGCAAGTGGTTGCCTTAACATCTATGGATGTACGAGTACGGCTTGAGGAACGATAAAACTTCCATATGTCATGAAGTCCACAAACGTTACACTCTCATATTTTATGACTCCTGCACAGAAAGAGAGAAATATTAAAGTATTGTGAACGGTTCAGTATAACTGAGACGAGATGACCAAGACGTACGGATCACGAATTTACTACAAACTTTTAGTAGTCCATTAGGACAACATAATGTGCAAGTTCATAATGGCTCTTAGCACTATGGGACTTAACATCTGAGGTCATCAGTCCCCTAGACTGAGAACTAATGGCAGCACACACATCCATGTCCGAGGCAGGATTCGAACCTGCGGCCGTAGCAGCAACGTGGTTCCAGACTGAAGCACTTAGAACCGCTCGGCCACAACGGGCGGCAATGTGGAAGTAATAAGGTGTACCATTTAGGCGATTTCGAAGTTGCAAGAGAACTTCTGCACGTCACTGATGTATCGCTGCATTGCGACAGTGAGCACTAGATGGCGGCAGACATGTGGTGAAGGTCCAAACTCCATAAAAGGTTTCTTTTAAGTTACATATTTTCAACACTAGTCCTATTATTTCAATAAACATTACATTTGAAAGGTAATATGACCAAAAGACACATTATTAGCATGAATATTTATTGAATATCCTATGTTATTTGGTTGTTTACTGATTTTTATTATTACAATAAATATAAAGTTCATTTCATTTATATAGGAAAGTTAAAAACTTTATCAAATGCCTTCAAACTCTATTATATTTTATTGACAACGAACGAGAAATTGCTTCTCCCGAAGATGCTATTAAGATAGATTCAATCGTTCATCGCCAATTTTCGCCACCAATATTTAGGGAAATGTGGCTTTACACAAGGTTGGCATCCAAATTATCGGAACAAAGAGAATTTTTTGAAAACGTTAATGAGCGTTTTTTTCTTTTTTTCCTTAGAAACTCTGAAGATTCCTTGTGCGTGCGGAAAAACTGGATCCATTCGATGTAGCAGATTCCGTTTTAATTTATATTTCCAGCCTCTGTATGAAAAATATCACCGTGCCACTAGTAATGTCGAAAGCTCATCCGACGATTAATAGTATGTATACGAGGATATTCTCGAATATTGTAACGGTCTGTATTACAGCTTAAAGTTATTTACACAATTTTTTGTCGATGTTTGATTTGGGCTTTCCAAGCCTGCCATTCGTCCTTGAAACTTATGTCTGCTGGTCGAAGCGTCCGGGTGCAAGCAGTGTTCGGTACTTTACCGTATTGCTGGCATAAGGGAGTTTGGAAATCACGACAAGCTTACATTTTCAGGAGAACTTTATGTATTTGGTCTTGTACTTGTCGACAGTCAAAAATATAATACTTGTTGTGATAGAAAAAACGAGCCAACAACTACATAAATTTAGAAATTCAATAAAAGTTCATGCAAATACGCGGTTCTTTTCGTCATATTACCTTACAAATGTAATGTGTGTGAGATAATATGACTGCTGTTGTTGTGGTCTTCAGTCCTGAGACTGGTTTATGCAGCTCTCCATGCTACTCCATCCTGTGCAAGCTTCTTCATCTCCCAGTACCT
The DNA here is from genome assembly GCF_023864275.1 of Schistocerca cancellata. NCBI lineage: Eukaryota > Metazoa > Arthropoda > Insecta > Orthoptera > Acrididae > Schistocerca > Schistocerca cancellata. The sequence continues at coordinate 311,724,098 of NC_064630.1, read as the reverse complement.
ACTGCAGCCTACATCCTTCTGAATCTGCTCGATTTATTCATCTCTTGGTCTCCCTCTACGATTTTTACCCTCCACTGTTCCCTCCAGTACTAAACTGGTGATCCCTTGATGCCTCAGAACATGTCCTACCAACCGATCCCTTCTTCTAGTCAAGTTGTGCCACAAACTCCTCTTCTTCCCAATTCTATTCAATACCTCTTCATTAGTTATGTGATCTACCCATCTAATCTTCAGCATTCTTCTGTAGCGCCACATTTCGAAATCTTCTATCCTCTTCTTGTCTAAACTATTTATCGTCCATGTTTCACTTCCATACATGGCTACACTCCATACAAATACTTTGAGGACCGACTTCCTGACACTTAAATCAATACTCCATGTTAACAAATTTCTCTTCTTCAGAAAATCTTTCCTTGCCATTGCCAGTCTACACTTTATATCCTCTCTACTTCGACCATCATCAGTTATTTGGCTCCCCAAATAGCTAAACTTCTTTACTACTTTAAGTGTCTCATTTCCTAATCTAATTCCCTCAGCATCAACCGACTTAATTCGACAACATTCCATTATCCTCGTTTTGCTTTTGTTCATATTCATCTTATACCCTCCTTTCAAGACACTGTCCATTCCGTTGAATTGCTCCTCCAAATCCTTTGCTGTCTCCATCAGAATTACAATGTCATCGGTGAACCTCAAAGGTTTAATTTCTTCTCCATGGATTTTAATACCTACTCCGAACTTTTCTTTTGTTTTCTGTACTGCTTGCTCAATATACAGATCGAATAGCATCGGGGAGAAGCTACAGCCCTGTCTCACTCCCTTCCCAACCACTGATTCCCTTTCATGTCCCTCGATTCTTACAACTGCCATCTCGTTTCTGTACAAATTGTCAATAGCCTTTCGCTCCCTGAATTTTACCCCTGCCACCTTCAGAATTTTAAAGAGAGTATTCCAGTCAATATTGTCAATATCCTCTAAAGGTGCATGCCCTCGGGAAAAATTACTACTGTAGTTTCCCCTTGCTTTCAGCCGTTCGCAGTACCCCAACAGCAAGGCCGTTTTAGTTAGTGTTACAAGGCCAGATCTGTGAATCATCCAGACTGTCGCCCCTGCAACTACTGAAATGGCTGCTGCCCCTCTTCAGGAACCACATGTTTGTCTGGCCTCTCAGCAGATACCCCTCTGTTGTGGTTGCACCTACGGTACGGCTATCTGTATCGTTGAGGCACGCAGGGCTCCCCACCAATGGCAAGATCCATGGTTCATGGGGGGGACTAGCGTTGGAGACAATACAAATTAAATAAAAATCATTCTATCCAGCGTCAGACCAGGTATGGAGCCTCAACGCTAACCACATGGCCGCCGCCAGCTGATACTAATAGTCGCAACGCACCGGTACACAACTTAGGAGCAAAACTTCTCTCGTTCTCGAAATCGTCTACGTAGTGCGTCTTTCTACTTGCACCGTATGCTGTTCTAACGGACTACTAAAATTAGGCAAAGTTTGAAGTCGATCCGTGATCCGAATGTCATGGTCTATCCTTGTGAGGTTTTTTAGCGGGATGTGTAACCGCGGAGCCAAACACTCTTAAAGACGCAGTAACGAGAGTGCAGTACATCAGTACGCCGTAGCGCAGATACGGCGACAGCCACAGAGCAATGAGTGTGCGTCGTTCATGTCAGCGCCAGCTCAGGGCAGGGCGTGATTACTGATTCGCGCGCCACGCCCACCTCCACCCACGCAGGCCTGTCCATCTGTCACGTCCTCGTGGGCCGCCTCCCCCTCCGGAAAACTCTGCAGTTGCACACACACGGCAGCCACTCACCCTCCACACACGGCCTGCGTCTTTCCCTGAACTTCCTTCCGTGTTTTCCTTCGCCTCCCTCTCGCTACCACCCTAACCTCCAAACGCTCTTTTTCTAACTTTCCCTGTCCGCCACCTTTTCGCACTGTCTCGCACTCCTCGTCTCTCTTCTTCTCTCCTCCCCTAACTTTTCTCCCTTTTCCCACGCACAACTTCTCCTCGTCCAGATGTTCCGGCTGCGGCTCGTCCATACAATCTGCTCTTTAGTATCAACGAACGTCTGCGTTGGAGGCCGCTGAGTGTTTTGGAAACGACTCTTCTCACACACTCGTAAAACTCTGACACGTAAAAACAACGTTTTACTGCACATAAATTTCTTTCACAGTCGGAGAGAAAGGTTTTAGGCATTATAGGTTCCCTGTCGTCAGCTCGTGGTCGTGCGGTAGCGTTCTCGCTTCCCACGCCCAGGTTCCCGGGTTCGATTCCCGGCGGGGTCAGGGATTTTCTCTGCCTCGAGATGACTGGGTGTTGTGTGCTGTCCTTAGGTTAGTTAGGTTTAAGTAGTTGTACGTTCTAGGGGACTGATGACCATAGATGTCAAGTCCCATAGTGCTCAGAGCCAATTGAACCGTTTTATAGGTTCCCATAATTACAGCGTCTCGTCAGGTTTTACTACAAATTGATTTTGAGCACTATGTGTTTTGGTTGTAAGATGCGCTGAAAATGTTAATGGGAATAGAACCGTATACAAAACACAAATGCTTGTTTTCATTTTACTTGCAACATTTTTCAGTATTTATTGTACTGCATTCTTTAGGAAACTGTTTATTCGTTGGGTAACTCGGAAAGTACAACGGTACTGGTAAAGGAAAAATGATCGGCGCTGATGTGTTGAAACCACCTGTTACGTAGTCATAGCCTTTAAAGAGTCGGAGGTGACACTCTTAACGGAAAAAGTACAGGGAGGATAGAATGATTGATTGGATAACATCGTTGACTTCTACTATGACGTGCCCTGTTCCCTGAGAGCTTAATAGTTGTACTGCTTCCTGCTGAACACTAGAGAAGTGTAGGTCTAGAAAAATAAAGCGTTTGGTAACGTGAGTCTACAAATTAAATAATCTTACTACGTTCACCCAATCCAAGAGAACATTTTTCCCTTAACGAATCACGACTGTCCACGACAGAAGAAAGAAATAATCATATGCTACCATTTTTCAGGCAGTTGACGCACTACGATGACTGAGATTTCCTTCCACTAACATAAACTACAGAAATATTTTTTTCGGATAGTACAGCACAGTGCAGCAGAGTACAGCTGTCGTTGGGAGTACCACAGGTAAGTGTGATAAGACACCTCTTTTCCTCCGTGTACATAAATGATCCGGCGGACAGGTTGAGGAGCAACCTGCTGCTGTTTGCTGATGACTCTGCGGCGTACGTGAAGGCGTCGTCGTTGAGTGGATGTAGCGAGGATACAATATGACTTCTACAAAATTTGTTTGATGAGTGGAATCGCAGAGTAAATACATAAAAACGTAGGGTAAAGCTGATGAGAAGGAAAAAGAATCCCTTAATGGTACAATACAATAATCATAGTATGCTGCTTCACACAGCCACGTCGGTTAAATGTGCAAGCAAAATGTTTCAGAGCGATATGAAACGGAACAAGAGAGTATTGATGGTAGTAGGGAAGGAGAATGTTCGATTTCGGTTAATTGGGAGAATTTTAGGAAAGTGCAAGTCATCTGTACAGGAGAACGCGTATAGAAAACTAGTGCGATACATTCGTGAGTACTGCTCGAATGTTTTAGATCCCCAGCAGGTTGGACTAAAGGAAGCCATTGAACCAATTCAGAGGCGTGGTGTTAGATTTTTCACCGGTCGGTTCGATCAGTACACAGGTATTACAGTAATACTTCGTGAGCTCAAACTGGAACCCTGGAGGGAAAGATAACATTCTTTTCAGGAAACACTACTTAGAAAATTTAGAGAACCGTCATTTGAAGACGACTGCAGAACGATTCCACATACTTTCCGAGTAAGAGACTCGAAGATAATACAAGAGAAATTACGGCTTGTACGGAGTCAAGCAGACATTCGTGTCTGCCTCACTTTATTTGTTCGTGGAACATAAAAGGAAATGACTGTGATGGTACATGGTACCCATTTCCAGGCAGCATACGGTCGCTTGCGGAGTACGTGTGTAGATGCAGAGAATTGCATTTTAGAACCATAAATAAGCTGGTAACAATACTTAATCACTGATGAATAATTTAGCCAAACAAACATCTTCAAGTCGCAGGTTTAAGTTAAATAATATTTACTGAAGGTTTCTCGGCGTCAAACTTTCAAACGTTTTGTGTTCGTAACAAAAATCTGTCGTCAGATTGTAATTCAACTGGTCAGTGACACCTCTTGTGTTAATACACTCCTCAATATATTGAGATAAATTGCTATTCTACCTTATATACTAACATTCGTTGCAGACTGCCAAGTTCGAGTAGCCGAACAGTGTACTACTATTTTATCCATGATCAGTTATAGGAATATGTAACGAGGAATTACTTCATGTTGAAAAAGAACGTACTAGAAAGTTAAACTTATTTTTCCTAATTTTGGAAAGATATGTGAGTATGAGAATGCAGGCTTTCTCGGCGAATCTCGATGATAAAATCTTCTTGGACTGACAGCCGAGTCAATGTGTTGTTCTCCAGCAACGTTTCAGCAACGTTTCTTACTTGACTTCTTCAGGCGAATCTTCGCCTGAAATGCCAAATAAGGAACTTGCTGAAACTTTACTGGAGAACAACACATTAACTCGGCTGTCAACCCAAGAAGATTCTGTCATGTTTGAGTATGTTATTTTTATTGTTATTGTTATCAGTAGGAATCTGAAAACATCTTTAAAGTAAATTGTTAATCTCATATGGTTTTCTGTGGATGTATAATTAGGTCTTGAAACAACTTATTACAGTGAGATTCGCATCTTTGGTCGTTCTGGTCTAACTTTTGGGGAGTGCTAATGGAGTTGTGTTGGAAAAGTGCTGTTCTGTATTACTAGTTCTGTTCTGTCATACATCTGAAAGTGATATGCTGAATCAACAAAGGATCAAGATGAAAAAAGCTCCAAATCGTTTGTCGTGCAATTTAATCCATGAACTGAAAGAAAACATGTATCTAAAAACGGTTCAAATGGCTCTGAGCACTATGGGACTTAACTTCTAAGGTCATCAGTCCCATAGAACTTATAACTACGTAAACCTAACTAACCTAAGGACATCACACACATCCATGCCCGAGGCAGGATTCGAACCTACGACCGTAGCGGTCACGCGGTTCCAGACTCTAGCGCCTGGAACCGCTCGGCCACCGCGGCCGGCTAAAACATGTATCTCTTCTTGTATATTAGAAATCTTCCGAAATGGATAATGGGCACCAAAATTAATGGATCTTCGAGAACACTACGTAGAAAAGATAAACTAGCAAACATTATTGTTTTTGCACTGGCCTATTGTGTTTCAAACTTAATAATTATTCGCCTCTCCTTCATTACTTTCATACGCAGTACGCAGCAGCGCACGTCACTAAATGTTTGCTGATGGACCTCAGTCATATGATTTTAATAAATCGTAAAATAAACGGGAGAGATTATAAGCTGGTTTTTGAAATATTTTGTCGAACTTGACACGTTCAAAAAAATGGCTCTGAGCACTATGGGACTTAACATCTGAGTTCATCAGTCCCCTAGAACTTAGAACTACTTAAACCTAACTAAGCTAAGAACATCACACACATCCATGCCCGAGCAAGGATTCGAATCTGCGACCGTAGCGGTCCTGCGGTTCCAGACTGAAGCGCCTAAAACCGCTCGACCACAACGGCCAGCTTGACAGGTTCGACAGATCAATCTCTCATCCTCGCAAGTATAATATTGGTTTATAACAGGAATAAATAATTGATAAAGGACTTCTTAACTTCTCTTTGTTGCAAACCGGTATAGAAGTTCCAAACCTGGTAAATGAACTTGCTGAAATGGGTTATATTCCTGTTGTACAGCTTACGACTGAAAAAAAGTGTATACCACTGTTGTTGAAGAATAACAGCTACATACAAGAACAAGTGTTTTTACGTATAGAATCCGTCATACACCCGTCCGACCATAGACCAATGCGTCCGGCCGTACAAGTCCATATGTGTAATCGGTGGGTAGCAGCCACAATTCTGTGTTTTATACCTCAGTCAATGATCGTGGGCATTGTGGTTGTTGTCGGAGATATTTGGTTCTGGTGGCTGCAGTTTCCATCGAATCAACGGACACCATGACTTGGCCGACGACAAAATGCCCTGTTATCTAAGGCGTCACATGTAACTCGCTCTAGTGTCACACCGACAGTCAATACAAGGTGTAACAACATACTCACGTAAGGTACCGAGATTATAATTTCGCCGTGGAAGTAGAGTCTCTCGGTCACCAACGTAACAGGAAGTTCATTTAATGTGTTGTTTGAAGTTCTAAATGTGGGTTACATTGAACATTTATAACAAAAGGTGTTATTACTTTTTACGAGAAAGAAACAAATACGAGTATCTACAGAAGTTAACAGACAATGTTCCTTTGAAAATAAGGGTTGCATCCATACAGGTACACTACTTACATGTTAAGTAAAGCTGCCCTTTAGTGTCACACTATCATAAATTTCCATGTTCTCTACTCTTACCACTTCCGATGCAAAGTTTGAGGTAAAGCGATTGAGGTCTGTAATTTATACCAATCAATGCCAAGCTTGATAATTGCCTTTATCAGTGCCAGAGGTAGATCAACGTGTTACTGACTTTCTGAATTTGTTGAAACCGTTCTCTTGAATTAAACATCTAATTTTTCTGAGACTGTAATCGTTCGTTTGACTGCACATGAACGACACATCTACCTATTTCCTCCCATTCGGATAATTCCATCGTGCTATTTTGTCTTAGAGTATATTATAGTTGCTAGTAAACAAACTTCAGTATGAAATGATGTCCGTGGCAGAGGATCAGTTCATTCTACGAGAAACCACTGCTTATAATTAATGTAACAGACGAGTAAGATAATGAGAGTAAAATAAAAAAAAATCCCACAGTTTTAATGTAGTCAAAGATAAACCGATCCACATCAGTTACCACCATTATGTGTCCACCGGTTGTTTCTAGCATTACTTCTTTCCCCTGTGGTAACTGTTCATGAGCGAATTAATGTTCTAACGTGGCTATTTTAAATAATTCAGCATTACTTATAATACAGTCTTTCATTTCCATCGCACTTCTTGTAGTTTGACACCCTGCGTCATCCGCAGTTCTGTTAATGCGTCAGGATTGGCCAGCAGGGGAAAGCAGTAGGCACCCGTTGAGGTGAAGAATGAAACATAGTTTAAACTGCACGAAGTTTTAATGCCGCAAAGAAAGGCAGGCCTGGAGAAGCCGCCGAGACTAAATGGGCAGCCGCCCAAGAGAGCAGATGAGGAGGGCGTCCGATCGGTTTTGAAGCTGCCAGCAGAAGAGAACGAACGGCGTGTCCGCTCCCGGCAGCCAGCCACGGTTCCACCCCCACTTGACCACCTCCAAGCCTCCCTATTGGTCGGTCAAATCGTAAGACGCGTAGTTCGGTAGCGTTAGCTCGTCAGCAACACGTGAGTTCAGCTGCTGATGGTTCAACACGTGAGTTTCAGTGTGGTTTTATCCGGTTCTGGGCAACGTGACTAAGACGCTGCAACTTACCACCATGCAGAAGGCACCGACGAACAACAATTGAAAAACAAAAATCAAACTTTATAGTAAGAATCCATTCAGTATCGGCCCTCACTGTACAATTCGGAAACAGCTCTGTCATGTGATGGACTCAAAATGATGCAGTACCACTCATACAGTTAGTTTCCTTTAATTTACGTCTATGGTCACAAACATTTTGTTTACTAATTACCGGTTTCAGTTTATAATGACCATCATCAGATCTGCAGCAAAAAATGGGAAAAACATAAATACACTTGCTGATTGTCTACAGCTTAAAAACAATACATAGAGAATAATGAAAAGTACTACTGACAAATATATGCATTTGTGCGCTTTAACCATGAAGAGTCCTAATGTACTGCAGCCATAGTGACATCGTCAAATGTTAAATGCAGAAGCAGCACCATCATCTTGAAATATATATAAATAACATCATATGCATAAGTCATGTTGTCAGCAGTACTACTGTTCAAAACAAGCACAACAGTACAGTAGCACAAGATGTTTGCGTTTTAGGTTACCAGATGTCGCTAATGTCAGCATACACTAGTTTTCAATAATTAATTGAAAAGCGAAAATAAAGTGGGGATACAATGTTTGAAGTCCGTAACGAGCTTATAACGTATGAAAGGCATGCCATTAAAAAAACGCAATGAAGAATAACACGACAAAAGTAAGACTGTTAAACAGTGGAAGAGTTAAGAAACCATAGTTGACATATGCTCTAGTGCCAATATTCTAGATAATGACATAATTAATAAACACCTTTGATAGTGCACCGGATAATATTACACAACATAAAACAGAACTAGCACTCCTGAAAGAAAGGGTACTGCGGAGACATGGCTTAGCCACAGCCTGGCGGATGTTTCCAGAATGAGATTTTCACTCTGCAGCGGAGTGTGCGCTGATATGAAACTTCCTGCCTGGAAACATCCCCCAGGCTGTGGCTAAGCCATGGCTCCGCAGTATCCTTTCTTTCAGGTGTGCTAGTTCTGCAAGGTTCGCAGGAGAGCTTCTGTAAAGTTTGGAAGGTAGGAGACGAGATACTGGCAGAAGTAAAGCTGTGAGACTGGACGGGAGTTGTGCTTCGGTAGCTCAGATGGTAGAGCAATTGCCCGCGAAAAGCAAAGGACCCGAGTTCGAGTCTCGGTCGGGCATACAGTTTTAATCTGCCAGGAAGTTTCATATCAGCGCACACTCCGCTGCAGAGTGAAAATCTCATTCTGGAAACATCCCCCAGGCTGTGGCTACGCCATGTCTCCGCAGTATCCTCTCTTTCAGGAGTGCTAGTTCTGCAAGGTTCGCAGGAGAGCTTCTGTAAAGTTTGAAAGGTAGGAGACGAGATACTGGCAGAAGTAAAGCTGTGAGACCGGCCGTGAATCGTGTTTTTTTTTTTCCTTTATTGGATTTCAATTCCCCCCGAAGGGGGCGGGCTGGCAGCAGCTTAGGACGCCGCTCTGCAGCCTACAGATTTTCTGTCAAAGAGCAGGAGAATAAATAATAATAAAAAACAGGCGATAAAATCGGGGACTTAGTGAGTAACAAGGTGAAAAGAAAACGGGGAAATTAAAACAAACAACAGAGGGATGATGAAGCGAATAAAAATACATACGGAGCAGACAGGGAAAACAATAGACAATTAAAAAACACGGCGACAGTCTGGATTCTGTTCGCAAAGGATATAAAATTCACACCCAGCGACAGCATGGTTTCTGTTCGCAACACGTGAAAGACAAACAACACTGAATAGTCACTAGAACACTGCACGAAAAAGTCGGCAAAGGTGACACCACAGTCGAGAGCAGGTGGGGGGAAACTGGAGAGAAGATGGGAAAACAAAAAGGGGGGAAAGGAGAGTAAAAGCGAAGGGGGGGGGGGACCGGGAAAGGAGCTGATGGAGGATGAGGACCCATAAGAGGGGTGGGGGGCAGACGCGACAGGGAGGGGGGTAGGCAGAGGAGGGGAATACAAAAGGACTGGGGGGGAGAAGGGAGGTAGGGAGAGGTGTAGTGGGGAGGAAACAGGACGGAAGGGGGGGGGGAAGAGGGAGCCCAGGGAAAGGCAGAGGAAAGGAGGGGGAGGGAGGATCAGAGTTGATAGGAAGGATAAATGGAGGGAGAGAGGGCATCATCCGGGAGGGGGAGTTGACGGAAGCCACCTTGGGAAAGGAGATGGAGGGTGTAGAGATGGAGGGTAGGGGGGACACAACGGGGAAGATGTGGCAGGGGGCGAGGATGGGAGAGGAGAGGAGCAACCAGGAGGTGAGGGGGTTCAAGACGGCGGGAGGTGTAGAGGATGCGGATATGTTCGAGGAAGAGGAGCAGATGGGGGAAAGGAATGAGATCATAGAGGATCTGCATGGGGGACGGGAGGCGGATACGGAAGGCGAGGCGGAGTGCATGACGCTCAAGGATCTGGAGGGACTGATAGAATTTGGGGGGGGGGCAGATATCCAGGCAGGACTGGCATAACAGAGGATGGGACGGATTAAGGATTTGTAGGTGTGGAGGATGGTAGAGGGGTGCAACCCCCATGTCCGGCCAGAGAGGAGTTTGAGGAGGCGGAGGCGGTTGTGGGCTTTGGATTGGATGGATCGGAGATGAGGGATCCAGGTGAGGTGACGGTCAATGGTGAGGCCAGGTAGGTGAGGGTGGGAGTGAGACGGACAGGACGTGCGCAGACAGTAAGGGAGAAATCCAGGAGCCGGAAGGAACGAGTGGTACGACCTACGATGATTGCCTGGGTCTTGGAAGGATTGAGTTTCAGGAGCCATTGGTTACACCATGCAGCAAAAAGGTCAAGGTGATGCTGGAGAAGGCGTTGGGACCGTTGGAGGGTAGGAGCGAGGGCGAGGAATGCGGTGTCATCAGCATGTTGCAAGAGGTGCACTGGAGGGGGGGATTGGGGCATATCTGCCGTGTACAGGAGGTAGAGGAGAGGGGAGAGGACAGAGCCCTGGGGCACACCGGCAGAGGTGTAGAAGGTGTGGGAATTGGCATGATGGATGGTAAGGTAGGAGGGGCGGCGGGAGAGGAAGGAGGCCACCAGACGGATGTAGTTGATAGGAAGGGCGTAGGTTTGGAGTTTAAACAGGAGACCGGGATGCCAGACACGGTCGTAGGCCTTTTCAAGGTCAAGTGAGACAAAAATGGCGGAGCGACGGGAGTTAAGCTGGAGGGAGAGGAGATGAGTGAGGCAGAGGAGTTGGTCATCAGCAGAGAAGGAAGGTCGAAAGCCACATTGGGTGTTTGGGAGGAGGTGGTTTTGGTGGAGGTGGAGATGGATGTGCCGGCAAAGGATGGATTCCAAGAGCTTGCTGAACACCGATGTGAGACAGATAGGACGATAGGAAGAGGCATCAGATGGAGGCTTATTGGGTTTGGAGAACATCAGGATACGGGAGGTTTTCCACAGGTCGGGATAGAAGCCAGTGGCAAGGATGACATTGTAGAGGGCGGCAAGGAGGGAAAGGAAGGAGGGAGGGCAGTGTTTGAGGTGGCGGTAGGTAACGCAGTCGTGGCCGGGAGCAGTGTTGCGTTTAGTGCGGAGTGTGAGGCTGATGTCCTGTGTAGTGATGGGAGTGTTAAGTGCAGAGTGTGGGGTGTGGCCCAAGTACTGGAAGCTAGGAGCAAGGGGAGGAACAGAGGTATTCGTACGGTCCATGACATCAGGGAAGAGGGAATAATCAAAGTGGGGATCATCTGGGATGGAAAAAACATCAGAGAGGTGGGAGGCAAAATGGTTGGCCTTACTGAGGTTGTCAGTAAAGGGACGGTCATTAAGGAGGAGAGGGTACTGGGGGGTGGGGCGGTTCCCAGTAAGGCGGTGGAAAGCAGACCAATACTTGGAAGAGTTGATGGGGAGCGTGGTGTTGAGTTGTGTACATGTCTGGCGCCAGGCTCGGCGTTTCTTCGCAACAAGCAGGTTGCGGATGTGTCGCTGTAATTGCCGGTGGCGGGTAAGTGTATCCCGGTCACGAGTGTGGAGAAAAGAGCGATAGAGGCGGCGGGACTCCAGAAGGAGAAGCACGGCCTGTGGAGGCAGGGCGGGGCGGTGAGGGTGGATGGCTTTGGTGGGGATATGGGTGGCGACGGCGTCAGACAAGGTCTGGTGCAGGAAGGCAGCAGTGCGAGAGATGTCATCAGGAGTCTGGAGGGTAAGGTCGTGGCTGTCAACCTGGGTGTGAATGGAATCCCGGTAGGCATCCCAGTTGGCACGGGAGTAATCATGGACAAGTTTAGGAGTGACGTCAGGGCGAGGAGCGTGGCGGGGATGGCGACCGTTAGAGATAGTGAGGAGGACAGGAGCATGGTGAATCGTGCTTCGGTATCTCAGATGGTAGAGCAGTTGCCCGCGAAAAGCAAAGGTCCCGAGTTCGAGTCTCGGTCGGGCACACAGGTTTAATCTGCCAGGAAGTTTCATATCAGCGCACACTCCGCTGCAGAGTGAAAATCTCATTCTGGACACATAAAACAGATCGCTGAAGAAGCCACAATGAAAGAAAACATAGTGCTGCACATAATCAGCGTCCTCTATTAGCGCTAACGCCAGAATTCCGCACGGGCGGGAAGTGGTTGGAGGAATGTGACCGCCAGAGGTGCCTGCGGCAAGAAAAGAATGATAAAATTCCGTAACACTGCATGACCCACATTATATGGTTAATGCAGTCTATGAAATGAACATAGAAGGAAGAAGAAAATACTAGTCATGCGTAAAACGTACGAAAACGAAGTAAATATGTGAGGCACTCAATACTAGATGAAACTATCAACACACTATATATAACAGAGGCGTGCAACAATTAAGGGTGAAACATTGTCGAGTAAAGCAAAGTAGGTATTGGGCACAGAGTCGCTCTGCCAGTTGAGCAATTTTTTTTTGTTCTTTATTTTTTTTGCTTTACAAATTTTAAGCTCCTCTAATAAATTAAGAGGACGGCCTTTTTCCGCTCTGTGAAGAATACGCATACAATTCTCAATGCTACCTATGAAATGACCACTTTCAGATGAATGCTGTTCCAAAGCAGTTTTGTTCCGTGGCTGTGAGTGTTCTTTAAACCTTAATTTAAAAGATTGGGCTGTTTGACCGATATATTTGTCACAGTTACTGCAGTCAATCCTGTATACTCTAGAACCATCAAACTTATCATACTTCCCTTTCTGTTTATGTATTATTCGCAGTTTTAGCGTATTGTTAACCTGAAAGCCACATCTAACATCAGACTTTTTAAAACATTTTTCAATTTGAAGGGAAATTTTGCCATTAAACTTCATAGGAATGGTTTTCATTCTATCTTTGCCGGTTCAATTTTGTGTGTGTCTGCCTGCTGTTTGTTATATGTTTCTTTTGCCTACTGTAGTGGTGCGTGACGTCATTTACAGAAAAGCCGTTAGCTACCGCAATCTCCTTTAAAATGCTAAGTTCTTTACGTATATCGTTTTCGTTCAAAGGTAGACGAAGGAGCCGGTGAACCATGGAAGTGAAGAAAGCTTTTTTGTATCGGGGAGGATGGCATGAACTGGCATTGATGACACTATCTGTACAAGGTGGTTTTCTAAAAATCGAAAACATTTTTCCGTTGTTAACTTTCTTAATAGTAAGGTCAAGGTAGTTAATGGAGCCATCTTCTTCTATTTCAGTGGTAAAAGCTATTTTTGGGTGCATGTTACCTATTGCTTGGGCAAATGTGTTGACCTCAATGGTGCACCTTCCATCAGTAAAAAATGTCATGAGCATACCGTTTGTAATAAAATGTTTTATCCTTTATCTGTGGATACTTGGCAAAAAATTTACATTCTGAATCATTGATAAAAATATCTGCTTTAAGCTCCAGCTAGGCTATTACCCATCCCAAGCCCGTCTTTTTGGTAATAAATTTTGTCATTGAAGCTAAAAAAACTGTAAGCTAAGACAAAATCTAGAAATTCAATTAGTTCTGTACACTCTGCAGTATTAATCTTGCTGTGGGACAGGAGATTACGTCTAATAATGCAAATAGTTTCTTTCACTAGGACATTACTATAAAGATTTTTTACAGCCAAGGATGCTAATGTCGCATTATTTGGTATATGTATATCCTTGATTGTACTTGCTAGCTCCGCACTGTTTTTGACCTCAGAATAATTATCGAACGTGTAAATTGATTTAAGTTTATTGTTAAGGAACTTATTAATTTATAGCATAGTGATGACATATTGCTCACAATCGGACGAACCGGATTTCCATCTTTGTGAATTTTAACTTGAGATCTAAGCTGGGGAAGTTTGACAGTCATCATTTTAAGCGTTTTCTTTTTCATAATCGTTAAGAAGAAAGTGGGAGCTGTCAATCTTTCGCCGCAAATTAGTCTGAAATTTCTCAGTTGGGTCATTGTGAATTTCTGTAATATCGTTTGTAGCAAAAAATTCTTGTGTTTTCCTAATGGAATCATCTTCGTATATAAGAACTGCCGTGTTACCCTTGTCAGCACCAATGACCATTGCTTTCCCCTTCTCTAACTTGGTATTGAGGCCCTTTAAACTGCATTAACCAGATAATGTCGGTCATGCACTGTTACGGAATTTTATCATTCCTTTCTTGCAACGGAGTGCCGCATGGTACAAGTTGCCCTCTGGCGGTCACGTTAACTTGAAGGATTTGGCGGACTTAATAAAAAGGATTAATAATGTAAGTTGACTTTGCAATGAAGCAGTTGTAAGATCAGTCGAGTTGGTTAGATAGTACAAGTTGGTCAGATACATTGATGACAGCTGCAAATGAAATCTTACATGTTACAGAGATTTAACTTCGCTCTCGTCGCAGTAGAGAGAACGAACAGCTCTGAAACTCGCGGAGACGCAAAGCTTCCGTAATCAATTTGCGCAGACACAGGGAATGCAACCAGAGTGCGTCTTCCCTCTTGAAATACGCGTCGCGTTTTTCATTCGAGAATTAAACTTGGTGACAGCACCAGAAGCCAATTGATTCATTTTCCCCCGAGACAGGAAATTAATGTTCCGATCTCGATTTGTCTCCTGGAACAATATTTGAACTGGGCGAGGAGGGATCCGGCAGAGGCCCGCCGCTTTGTTTACGGGAGCAGGAAATTAACTTGGAGCCTCCAGGGCCGGACAACCTCCAGAACAGCCGGTCCCTGGACTCGGCGTGTCCTCGAGGGCAGCCTCCACCCTGCCGAGGGCAGGAGGCCGTTCCTCAAGCGCTTGCGGGTGCACTTGTTTAACATACGCGGCATGTTTTTACATTTGGTAGCGTTCGGAAGTTCTGCCGCTGCAGCGCTGTGGTCGGCATTTCGCGCATGCGTGCTGTGTACCGCGCTCTGGTCGCGTGCCAAAGACGTCATTACAGACCCATTCGGCGTCTTTACGTTTGTTTGTGAGCGTCTGAAATGCCTACTCCGGTTAAGAATCCCGCCGAGGGTGAAGTACGCTCAGCGAACAGTTTATTTGCTTCTAAAGGCGTAAAAGTGGTGGAAATTCATCGTCAGATCAGTGAACTGTATGGAGAAAACATTGAGTGAGGCAATGGTATGGAAATGGGTGAGAACGTTTAAAGATGGACGTATGAGTGTGCATGATGAGGAACGGACGAAGTTACTGACCACTTGGTACATAATGTCGATGAAAAACTGAGAGAGAACAGACACTGTACGATTTCGACGTTAAGTGATGAGTTTCCTCAAGTGTCAAGAATTGTTCTTTATGTATTTGTTGCAGAAAGTTTAAATTATCGAAAGTTATGCTTACAGTGGGTGCCGAAAACGCTGCCTGAGTTGCACAAAAGAAAACATTTAGCCAGTTCTTTGGCTTTCCTATACTGGCACTGTGAGGAAGGTGACGAGCTTTTAAGCCCTGGAATGGCGGAATTCAACGTCATCCAGGAAAGTGAACTTGAAGCAAAGTATTTCACCCTGGGAAATCATGACTACTGCTTTTTGGATTGGAAGGCTTTTGGGTATTACCCACTCATCTCGCATAGAGTGTCTAAGGGATACTGTGTTCTCGGAATCCTATACAACAATATAAACAAATAACGTTAAAAGTTTTATTTCAATAAAGAAAATTGACAATACTTAACTTTGGAGTTACATTGGTGTCGCAAGTAACAGTAATGATTGTCGCTATAGAGAAAGTCCAGACAAGCAGCTGATCAGGATCACAACTTGTAACCTCCCCACAAAATATGTTAACGATAAATATGAGCCAAGAGTAACCTTCCCACAAAATATAATAATTTATAATGAAATGAATTTTTAAATATTGTAACCTCTGAACAAAATTGATTTTTATGTAACCTCTGGGCAAAATTGGCTGCCATTTATAGTCTCTGAGCAAAGAATGCATTCACACTTAATATTCCCACAAAATTCTTTTCTCATTTAATGTTAAGTTCGAAATAGAAAAATTCCTAAACACCAAAAATAATTTAAAAAAAGTTCTGTAACCTGATAAATTTTATGAGGACAGCAGCGCTGACCTTCGGCCCTGTATTCTGGATAAAAAAAAGCAAAAATTCTTACCTCAATAAAAAACCGCAATTATATCTGATCTTAAGTTGGATTTTGTCGACACAGCTTCGTGCAATGCTAGCGTATACTTTTTTTTTTTTTGATTATTGGAAGGAATGATCATGCATTTGAAATATCCTTTAAATTGAAATGAATGCTTTTCTTTAAAAGAGTTGCTTTATATTATAAATATTATTATTGAGGCATTTCTTTGAACAAATTAAATTACAATTAACATACATTATTAAATATGCGCAAGGCTGCTTCTTTACCTTCTACAACAATACTCATCCTCCCGAGTCCTGACCAGAGTCGCGAGCAGAGCACACAGCCGACGCATGCCGACTCCCGCCGACTAGCACGGACTAGCACGGACTGACGACTACTGTCGACTGACAACTACTACTGTCGACTCGCGCGGTCAAGCGCAGACTAGCAACAGCTAACGATAAACTACTCTCTGGTCAGAGATTCTGTCATGCCTCGCCCAACGCCGGCAATGTATACGTCTTTCAAACTAGCTGTTCTTGTAGTACTCTCTGCTAGGCCGTGCTATTCTCGGAGAATATGTTCCCCTAATGTCCGCTACTGAGTCGATCTGAGCGGCCGAGGTTGGCAGGAGTGGCTCTTACATTCACTTCGGTTTGAGGGCGCTCCCTTCGTGGAGCGGTCCTAATCAGGGCACCACTGGCCGACGTCGTTTCACCGCCTTCTCTGACCTTCATCTTCGTTCCGGCGCTTGTGGTTACGTCAGAACAAAGGCAGTGTTCCTTGAGAATTGTTTGCCTTGCGATGGCACCATAAATAATTCTGCAACTTATAACGAGTAAAACACATGCATAGTGTAATCCAAAACAAAATGTGTGGCATACTGAGTAACAGAATCATTTTGCTATTCCCGTCCACACATGACGAATTGAACTCAGGACATGTTCAGATGATTTGGCTGGGGACAGCTCGATGAGCACCATATACAGCTCTGATGTAGCGTTCAGAATGAATACCACATGTTCCTGTTTTTGAAGAAGCATCTGGGTGATCTGCGCCATGGAAATGACGAAGATGTCAAAAGGACCATGTAGAAATGATTATCTAATCAGGTAGTAGATTTCAGTGAGTATGGCATTCAGAAGCAGATTGTCTTAATATTGGTGTGACATATAGAAAAGTATACTGAAGTACAGGCTATTAAGTAAAAATAAAATTGCTAAGAAAAGTCGAATTTTTAATTTTATTTGTAAGTTTTACTTGCTTAAAGAGCATTCCTCGAACAGTGGAGGTTGTTGAAAAGTAGACTAATTAGAAGCCAAGTGCAAAATTGTACCTGTTGCTACATATATATTCATTGCTAACTTGCTCCAGCCTCTTGGTTCCATAGGTCCGCATGTGTGGTCCACAGTTTTCGATAAACCTCTGCCAAAGCCACATGGTAACAATGTAATAACGGTTGCCACACCAAAACGATGGATGATATGTGTATAGGACCGTTTTTAAATGAGAGGGGTGACACAGGGACCAACACAAATATTTGTGTACAGTGTGTATTTTTTATGATTTTCTGTTTTCCTTTAGTCTGCTATCTACAAGGTGATTGACGAGGATATGGAAAATATTGTAATATGTTATTCTACAAATAAAACTAAAGAAAACAGTTCATATAAACATAGGTTCACAAATGTTCAGTTACGGAGTTGCAGCTAATAAAAGACTTTGGCTGAAATTTAGCAACGTCGCTAATATGAAGACATTGCAAAACTGTACGAGGTTAAAGTAAACCAAGATTTCCATTTATTTTGTCGTTACTGATCTGGTGAATTTAATAAAACATGCCCCAGACGTACATATGTAGTAGTTTTCCAAAGCATCCAGAGAAGCAAAGGTTATTATACAAGCAAATTCGTTTACTTTCCATTAAGAATGTAGAAACGTTTATGTCATTGTGGGCAGTCGTTAGTGAGTTGTTTCAGTCGTTTCCTAACCTTGAAACGAGTTAGATTTCTGGATTGTTCAGTGAAAGAACATAATAACAACAGTGGATACGTATTTAAGTGAAATCTCATAGTAAATGTTGTAGTTCGTAGATTATTTATGATATAGGGATGCCTTTCAAACTTACGACAGAGGAAAACGCCTATATAGTGTTTGTTAATGGCAAATGTGACGGTAGTGCTGCGACTGCAGTTAACGAATATGGCAAACGTTATCGAACTCGGAGGATTTCGAACCAATAGCGGAGTATTTGGGATGTCACGGAGGACAGCTTCGCTACCTAGCATTCACAATCAAAACGAGCGCTCGATACATGAAGGTGATGAGGATATTATGGATGCTGTTCAACGTAGCGCGGGTACCAGTACGCGACGCATCTCTTAACGATTAGGCATTTCACAGTCTAAGGTACTGCCTACACTGAACTGCAGTAATCTGTATGCTTACCATAAACAAAAAGTGCATCATTTATATCCGGCAGATCCTACCCTTCGTTTGGAGTTGTGCAACTGGTTAAATACTAATCGACAGTTACACAAATAAATTTTATTTATTGATGGGGCACAACTTACTCGAGATGGTATAAACAACTTACATAACGAGCACGCATGGTCTGAAGCAAACACGCATGGAACAGATCAACGGAATTTCCAGCAGCAATCTAGTATAAATGTTTGGTGTGGTATAATCTACACACACCTTATGGACCATTCATTTTCCTGGGACTTCTAACTGGCGAGACATACTTATAGTTCCTTAAAGAATTTTTCCCGCTTGCTGGAAGATGTTCCACTTGCTGTGCGATTGCGAAATTTCAACATGAGGGTGCGCCTCCACATTTCGCCAACCCAGTTAGTACATATTTAAATGAACATTTTTCCCAGAAGTGGATGGGTCTTGGTGCTATACGCCTGTGGCCACTCAGATTACACGATTTAACACCAATGGATTTTTGTGTATGGATGAAAGACAAAGTTTACGAGGACAAAGTCAGTACACGTGAGGCATTACTTGATCGCATTATGAATGGAATAGACGAAATTAAGAGCAACCCTGTGAAACTGAAACGAGCAACAAAATCTGTTCATACATGTGCAGCTAAATGCATTGAACTCGGTGGCTACATTTTTTAACATTTATTGCGAATGTATTGTGAAATTGTATCTACACTGTACAACTTCCTCAACAGTGAGCTTTGTTTTTTCCTGTTTAACGTGAATTCATGTGTGCTACGGTATTAAGAAAAGCAGATTACCTGGCACATTCATACAGTTTCAGTTAACGTTATTATTGTCATTTTTCCAAACTTAAATTCTCTGCAACTCTTTTTGAAGACTTTGTGCAATTGTCTGGAATTTAAAAAACAAATTGGGTCAAGTAGTTGTTAAAATTTTTTGAAAATTACGTCTTTGCTTTTCTGGATGTTCTGCAGATACACGTTTGGGACATGTTTTATTAGGTTCTCCAGATCAGTTACAACAAAATAAATGGAAATCGTGCTTTACTTTAACCTCGTACAGTTTTGCAATGGCTTCATATTAGCGAAGCTGCTAAGCTTCAGGCAAAATCTTTTATTAGCCGTAACTCCGCAAGTAAACATCTTTGCTTCTCTGGATGCTCTGGAAAACTACTACAGATATACGTCTGGGGCATGTTTTATTACATTCACCAGATCAATAACGACAAAATAAATGGGAATCTTGGTTTACTTTAACCTCGTACATTTCTGCAATGTCTTCATATTAGCGACGTTGCTAAATTTCAGGCAAAATCTTTTATTAGCTGCAACTCCGTAACTAAACATTTGTGAATCTATGTTTATTTGAACTTTTTTCCTTAGTTTTACTTGTAGAATAACATATTAAAATATTTGTGCATTTTCGTGACTCACCCTGTATATAAAAGAACGGACCAGATGTTGCACATGAATTGGCACAAATAATGCACATATTTTAACATAATTTCAAATATGTTGGTAATACCTAAGTGTTATGCTATTTAGGGCGGGAGGGGGGGGGGGTGCAGATACCTGTGTAGAACAACTACATTAAAACAAAAAAGTAATAATTATTACCAAAAATATGTGTACATAGTACCATTTGGCCATCTGGCGCGGAGGCATCTGTTCATACAGAATGCAGAAGGAACATACTACTGATCCATTACACTCTGAAGCAATTGTAGGTCACAAATTTTGTACTTTATATTTCTGGACTATACTGTTACAACACTGTACTATAGAGCACTACACTACACAACAGTACACCACATTACTGCACTGGGTATTAGAACCAAGCTGGATCTCTCATTTGTCTGGATGGTTAGCCCCATGGTGCACTGAGGTGCACTTCAGGATTTACAGGGGCTGAGCTGCTGTGCCACCCAAGGTGTAAAGATTTGGAGGTGGCTGTTAGGGTCTCAGAAAATCCTTCCTGATCCTTCCTGAGGCTCATCTCCTCGATGCTACCGGAAGGCTTTGTTGGTGGGTGTTCTGCAGTGACGTGTCTCTTTATCATGACGTAAGGCATCTTCTTGATAGTCTCTCAGTCATATAGGCTTACAGTTCATAAGCTGATATCTCAGCTGCAAGCGAGTTCAACCTGTAACACAGATCCTCACTCCTTATTATACAGTATTACTGGCTGTTGCATTTTCAAATGCATTTCTGTGCTAGTCTGCAACATTTTGTCTAATGGCACACTCCCAGACGGTATGATTTGGGGTACAGACGGCTCCACATACACAAGTGTCTGTGGTGTTTTGTCGTATTTTTAGTAACTTGCTGGACCATGCCCCAACATGTAGTGTATATCGTAATCAGTAGCAAAAACTGATACGGGTGAAAGGTCCAACAACAGAAGTAAACTTACTCCAGTAAGCATAGGTCCTCAAACAAGTCGTAATTTAATTGCGAATGTGTGGTTATAAATCGCCACTGACATTGGTATGAAATGTTGACCATGTTAGTATAAATAAACTTTAAATGACCAAACACAGCTCAGTTCTGATCATCTTTCAAATTTCACTGAATCCTCTGTATTTCAGTCCTTCCTACACTGTTTGTTCCAATACAGCTCTCCAGTTTTTCAACATTTATTTTAGTATAGTTGTCTATTTATTCTGTATATTCTGTTGTTACTCTATTTTCTGTGTCACTCTTTGTATGTAATACTTCTTCAAGCTTTTCCTCAATACTCCTGCCAAGCACAAATATTTATTTTATTGGGACTGTTAATAAGGCTGAAACCTGTCTCCACTGTTGTTCATATTATTTATGGATCATATGTTGAAAACAATAGACTGGCTGGGTGAGATTAAGATATGTGAACACAAAATAAGCAGTCTTGCATATGCGGATGACTTAGATGTGATGGCAGATTCTATTGAAAGTTTACAAAGTAATATTTCAGAGCTAGATCAGAAAAGTAAGGACTATGGTATGAAGATTAGCATCTCCAAAACGAAAGTAATGTCAGTGGGAAAGAAATATAAACGGATTAAGTGCCAAATAGGAGGAACAAAGTTAGAACAGGTGGACGGTTTCAAGTACTTAGGATGCATATTCTCACAGGATGGCAACATAGTGAAAGAACTGGAAGCGAGGTGTAGCAAAGCTAATGCAGTGAGCGCTCAGCTACGATCTACTCTCTTCTGCAAGAAGGAAGTCAGTACCAAGACTAAGTTATCTGTGCACCGTTCAATCTTTCGACCAACTTTGTTGTATGGGAGGGAAAGCTGGGTGGATTCAGGTTACCTTATCAACAAAGTTGAGGTTACGGATATGAAAGTAGCTAGGATGATTGCAGGTACTAGTAGATGGGAACAATGGCAGGAGGGTGTCCACAATGAGGAAACCAAAGAAAAACTGGGAATGAACTCTATAGATGTAGCAGTCAGGGCGAACAGGCTTAGATGGTGGGGTCATGTTACACGCATGGGAGAAGCAAGGTTACCCAAGAGACTCATGGATTCAGCAGTAGAGGGTAGGAGGACTCGGGGCAGACCGAGGAGAAGGTACCTGGATTCGGTTAAGAATGATTTTGAAGTAATAGGTTTAACATCAGAAGAGGCACCAATGTTAGCACTGAATAGGGGATCATGGAGGAACTGTATAAGGGGGACTATGCTCCAGACTGAACGCTGAAAGGCATAATCAGTCTTAAATGATGATGATGATGTTAATTGAATTGAAACTGTTTGTAGGCGTTGTTTTTCCGTTTAGTGTTAATGTTCATTTTTCTTTTTTTCTTCTTTGCTTTCTTTATATTTATATTCTGCTGAACTTTTAACCTTTCAAAATGCATTACGACTACACTGCCAAAACTGACATCTCCTCTGTGTTCTTCCCTACTTGTGGTGGGTAACATCTTTTTCAATATTCTACTCAAATATTCTACCTTCTTTAACGATTATAATGAGTTGAAGTCTGGCGATGTCTCTGTAAGCCAAAAACCGGCAGACAAAATAAACCAGTTCAGTAGAACATACGCAGTATTGTGTTTCTCACTTATAGTAATTGTTGTCCTACCAAAAAGCATGGAGGGATCAATTATCATGATAAATTTTTAGTTTAAGTCCCCATATAACTGTGTTCACATTTCACCGAGGGCCTACCTTAGCAATAATTGCAGTGCTATTTCAGAACGTTAAATGTTACGATTTAGCACTCTGCACTGAGTTATGAATTCTGTCCACTTCTACTAATCGATTTTTTGTTGATGAAATTTTTACCAAATATGACTGTAGAACTTCTCACTTGTACCTGCTGGGAAAGCCGAAGAGATGCCTTGGCGCTTTTTAGGTACTAACTGTAAAAAATTATGATGCTGTTTATGAAGCTAGCGAAGATTCTTAATGTATAGGCTAGTAAAGGGAACATTGCCATTACAACGGCAGAAAGGCTAAAATATTCAAATTTCTTTGCAGTACAATGATCTGGTATGAAATCATATTCACAATGAGTCAGGCCAGCAAAGCTTCCAAAGGCAATGTAAAATTATAGTGACCTGTCAATGAAAATCATGACGATATACCTTTAATCAGACCTGTCCCAAGAGTAATTGTGCGAACTGTCACCGTTAGCCAATTAAAGCGATTCCTTGAAGTCAACAGAGATTCTGTATTAAAAGGCTTTGTTGTATTAAAGGATAGAAAAATGTCGGTATAATGTTTTTATCCAAGGGAAACGTTCTCATACAAATACTCAACAACTGGAGATATCAGTATTAGAGTAATTCTCTTTCACATTATACAACAATTTTGTTACATGAAATTTTTGTCCATCTTTGTAAATTTTCAAGTAATTTGATGTGAAACTTATTAAAATTTCGTTACTGGTGAGTTTTATTGTGAATGTATACTAAAAATGTAATTATGTTTTTGCCTTGTTTGTATGAATTGATTACAAAGATGTAACAACGAAAGAGTAATTACTGCAAGTTTCAAAACTGACCAGCACCCACCTAGACCCTATTTTTTCACGGAGAATCTAGCGGCAAAGAAGAACGGGATCCACTTTCGGGTTCATTCAGTTTAAAAAAATAAACATATGGAAGGGGCAAAGAGGAGATCTGATTGATGGTTCAGCGTCTAGTTCTGACAGGAAAGCTTTTCCATCTTTCTGTTACCTCTTTCTCTGATTAGGTTCTCTTCACCCGATTCATTAATTCAGTTTCATGTTCCACATCGATTGTTGCTACAATGACAAGCACTTGTAAAATATTATCTCTGTCCGTGATTTTTACTTACGTTGCTATTGTGTTTACACGCATCGCTTGTACATATCATTTTGTACTGTCTGATTGCTGAATTTACTATCGACTATAATCTCAATGCTAGCGTAGGGCAGGTTGTGGGTTGATTCAATCTTCGGTGAAACTGAAAGCTACACGAAACTTGAATAAAATCTTAGGAGAGATTGTAATTTGTATGCATACGGCAAACCAGTACCAGGTCACAGATGACATTGTAGTTGTAAATTAATTCTTTGATATGAAATAACATTTTTTGTCAGGGAAAATACGTAGTTTCCAGCAACAGCGTAATTTCACTGTAGAAACAGGAACATAAATTGTAGAAATGGAGTGAATTTTAATACCCAAATTTGACAACTTCATATAAATATATCACGAGTCGTATACACTTCTCAATGAATGAAAATGCTATTTCCTACCTTAATCTATTTTTGATTATCGTTCAGTGCCGGTTCATGTCATCAGCCATTTCTATTGTTTAATTGTGACAAGCAGCTGCATTCATTACTGACTTCATTATAACAAAAAGGAATGTGAGGTCGTTCCTTGTCACGGCGTAATAAGTCAAGCGCCTGCACGCCAGTCGGGAACGACAGAAGAGATGGCTGTGAGACGACGTCAGCCAATCGCCGACTGACCGACCCATCTCCAGGAAGACAACGAGACAGCAGCGGCCCCATTATGAAGAGCGCCGCGACCGACTGGTGAAACAGCAGTTCAAAAGCAGCTTCGATATTAGGCACTTGTTTAGCGGCGCCAACGATATTAACTTCGCTTATGCTCTGTGTGTAGCGTAGACTCGGAATTCTTTATACTGGGGAAGATTGTTAATTTTTCATGTCGCCCTTTGCTTGCGACACATCTGCGAAATTGCAAAAGTTAATTACTGCAATTTTTTTCGTAATAAATTTCATAAATACGACTTTGTTGATTATTTGTCTAACGAACCGAGCAAGCAGGATACCTAAACACCGTACTCCCAACCAGTAATTGGTCTACCTGTATGCCAAATCAGTCACCTTCTACACTACTGGCCATTAAAATGGCTACATCAATAAGAAATGCAGATGATAGCAGGTATTCAATGGAGAAATATATTATACTAGAACTGACATGTAATTATATTTTCACGCAATTTGGGTGCATAGATCCAGAGAAATCAGTACCAAGAACAACCACCTCTGGCCGTAATAACGGCCTTGATACGCCTCGGCATTGAGTCAAACAAAGCTTGAATGACATATACAGGTATAGCTGCCCATTCAGCTTCAACACGATACCACAGTTTATCAAGAATAGTGACTGGCGTATTGCGACGAGCCAGTTGCTCGGCCGCCATTGACCAGACGTTTTCAATTGGTGAGAGATCTGGAGAATATGCTGGCCAGGGCAGCAGTCGAACATTTTCTGTATCCAGAAAGGCCCGTACAGGACCTGCAACATTATCCTGCTGAAATGTACGGTTTCGCAGGGATCCAATCAAGGGTAGAGCTACGAGTGGTAACACATACGAAATGCAACGTCCACTGTTCAAAGTGACGTCAATGCGAACAAGAGGTGACCGAGACGTGTAACCAATGGCACCCCTAACTATCACGCCAGTTGATACGCCAGTATGGCGATGATGAATACACGCTCCCAATGTGCGTTCACCGCGATGTCGCCAAACACGGATGCGACCTTCTAGATGCTGTAAACAGAACCTGGATTCAACGGAAAAAATGACGTTTTGCCATTCGTGCACCCAGGTTCGTCGTTGAGTACACCATCACAGGCGCTCCTGTCTGTGATGCAGCGTCAAGGGTAACCGCAGCCATGGTCTCTGAGCTGATACTCCATGCTCGCGTGGATCTGCACGGAGATAACTTGTCCTCCGATGTTTGATGGAGTTCGCAGCAGTTATTGCTTTGCCTCCCATGCATGCTGATGTAATGCGTCTTCATATGTTGATTGTCTTCTTGGGTGTCTCCTCAGCACAGTTCTGCAGAGCTAGCTACGTAGCGAGCATGTGTGGCCAGCGGGTGGGATAGTCCATGCTGCTGAAAAAGTCGTAGAACTGTTCGTGCAGATGGTTGTTCTCTTGCAAACGTTCCCATCTGTTGACTCAGGGGTCGAGACGTGGCTGCATGATCCGTTACAGCCATGCGGATAAGATGCCTGTCATCTCGACTGCTAGTGATACGAGGCTGTTGGGATCCAGCATGGCGTTCTGTATTGCCCTCCCGAAGCCACCGATTCCATATTCTGCTAACAGTCATTGGTATCGACCAACGCGAGCAGCAATGTTTAGATACGACAAACCGCAATCGCGATAGGCTACAATCCGACCTTTATCAAAGTCGGAAACGTGATGGTACGCATTTCTCCTCCTTACACGAGGCATCACAACAACGTTTCACCAGGCAACGCCTGTCAACTGCTGTTTGTGTGTGGGAAATCGGTTGGAAACTTTCCTCATGCCAGCACGTTGTAGGTGTCGCCACCGGCGCCAACCTTGTGTGAATGCTCTGAAAAGCTAATCATTTGCATATCAGAGCATCTTCTTCCTGTCGGTTAAATTTCGCGTCTGTAGTACGTCTTCGTGGTATAGCAATTTTAATGGCCAGTAGTGTAGTACATTCCATTGAAATAGTGAGACTCTAAAGTATGTCTTGCATAAGACTTTCATTTGGTGCTAGTACGCCATTGGAAACCACAGTGCAGCTTGACAGAAAAAAGTGAGAGGCAACGGCGAAATGGGAGGGAATTTCATTCTCAAATTTGCAGACTTCATGGAAATATGGCGTCAGTCGTATTCACTTCTCAGTGAAATCAAACATTTTTTTTTTTCAGAGCTGTTTCTACTTTTATTCATCGTTCACTGTTTCTATCGTCTGTTTGTGACAAACCTATGCTTTGTATAATTTTTTATAAAAAGCCGACGATTTGTTCGCCTCTAGCCAGCGAATAAAAAGTCCCTGCGAACGTGTTTGTTTTGAGTGGAGAGGGTGCGGCGCTGTGTGGACAGAGTAATTAAGAGGACACACACGGCACGCGCCGCATCACACACTCGCGAGTACTCTCGAGCGCCGGCCGGAGTTTGGTATGAAGCGCGCATTTCGGCGTCGGCGGCGAGCTGCGCCCTCTCTAAGTGACAGCCGGCTATTAAATTCGCGAGTGCGGCGCCGCTGAGTGCTGCTATTCATAGCGGCCGCGCGGCTGAATGAGGGCTAATATTTATGCGTGTTGGCACGCATTCATTACAGAGGCTCCGTGCTCGCAGACGGGAGCGCGCCGCGATGTGCGAACGTTTCCTCGGGGGAACTATTGTTTAGCCGGCGCCCAAACTCGCAACTGCGACCACGGTCGGATAAACTTCAAAATTATTCCGGTAATCATATTAAATTGCTGCTTTTCATTTCGATTCCGGCGGGTTTCGACGCGAGCGGACAGTAGTACCAGTTTCCTGCGTTTCCGGAAGTTAACGAATTTAACTGAGTTTTGCTCGTCGGCAGTTAATACGTGACAGTCGTGTAAAATATGAATTTGTTTCACGGGCCTATGTAAGCAGCGTTAACTGTGATCTTTCTTTTCGCCAGATATCGAAGATAATGTAAATGTTACTTCAATATCCGCTTACCTTCTGATCTTCATCCCAGCCATGAAGCAAACAGCATAGAGAAACTCCTCTTTTAGTATTGTTGTACGTAATTTCAACAGTTCCACGAAAGAAGATAGAACACAAATGTTCATGGAAAAACAGCAATACGGCAATGTCCACTAATGACCCAAAACATTATGACCACTGCCCAACATGACGTTGGATGCCGCATCGTGGCGTTTCGGGCACCTATTGCGATAACAAAAGTATGTAAGTAGAGCAGGCAGGGACGGGGAATCACCCTATCGAGAATATGTGCTGCAAATGGGGAAATCCACTGAGATAAGTGACTTCGAGAAAGGGCAGATTATTATTACGCAGAGTTTGTGGACGTGTATTTCAAAAATGGCGAAGCTAGTCTAATCTTCAAGTCATGAACATCTACGGAAGAAAGGTATGTAGGAGGAGAGTGAATCTACACTAAACGCTAAGTAGTTTGGACTTCCAGTACTCTTCACAGAACTATCTGCCCTGTAATGTAGCACGGATAGTGATCTGTAGCATCTCTCCCGAAAAAGCAAAAAAAAAAAAAAAAAAAAAAAAATGGTTCAAATGGCTCTGAGCACTATGGGATTTAACATCTATGGTCATCAGTCCCCTAGAAGTTAAAACTACTTAAACCTAACTAACCTAAGGACATCACACACATCCATGCCCGAGGCAGGATTCGAACCTGCGACCGTAGCAGTCGCGCGGCTCCGGACTGAGCGCCTAGAACCGCTCGGCCACCGCGGTCGCCGAAAAAAGCAAAGTGCTGGTGCACGCACGAGTGTTTCGGAGCACACCGTTCATCGTGCACTGTTACACGAAGCTCCGCAGCAGACCATCCCTACATGTTCCAATGTTAACCCGACGACATCGTTAATTACGACTGCAGTGGGCGCGGGACCATCAGGATTCGACCGTCGATGAATGGAAACGTGTCGGCTCTTCGAGTGAATCACACTTTTGCTACGCTAGGTCGATGGTCGTCTCCAAAAACGACGTCATCGAGGTGAACGGCGGCTCGAAACGTGCAAAACGCCACGGATGCAGGCTGGTGGTAGACATTCTCCTGCGCTTGCACGGAATCTGTGGTAGTAATCACAGACACGCTGACAGCTCCGAACCACCTGCATCCCTTCATGCTTGATTTCTTCCCAAACGGCGATGTGATCATTCAGTTGTATAATTGCCCATGTGTAGGAGACATAACCGCGCTACAGTGGCTCGAGGAGCACTGTAGCGAACTCATGTTGATGTCGCTGCGACCAAATTCGCTTGATGTAAGTGACACGGAACTCATGTGGGTCACTATCGAAGCCGTTTCTTCGTATGCAAATCAGCGGCCCGTTATTTACTCGATTTACTTGAATTACATGACCTATGCGTATACATCTAATGTCACGTATGTTCAAAAACATACCAAAAAACTGTCGGATCCCTGATAAGCGGAATCATTGATGTACTTCGTTCCAAGGACGGAAAAACAAGCTATTAAGCAGCCGTTCATAATATGTTTGTCACTTAGGAATGCAAGAAACAGGAAGTGTAGGAAAGCCAAGGCCATATCGCTGCAGAAAATGTCAACTGAACTGCTAAAGAAAGTCGAAGACATGCGACATATAAATCGGACACCAGAAAGGGAATTCTCATGTTGTGCTTGAAAATAAAAAAAGACTTAACAAAAATCGAAGAACAATCACAGGATTTGTCTACCTAGGAAAACCTTTCGACAGTGTAAAATGGTGCAAGACGTTCGAAATTCTAAGAAAAATGGAATTAAGCTGAAGTGAGAGACGGAAGGTACACAATATGCAGAGGAACCAAGAGTGAATAACGAGAACGGAAGAATAAGCATGCACTATTAGGATTAAAAAGCGTGAAATATAGGTACGCAGTCTTTTGCGACTATCCTTCAGTCTATACGTGGAAGAACTGATGATGGATATAAAATTTAGATTCAAGAGTAGGATTAAAATTCAGAGTGTATCTACGACATGATTCTCTGATGACATAGCTATCCCAAGGCTAACTGAAGAAGAATCACAGTAGCCTGAGAAATGAGATAAACCTTTTATCAGGACTGGTGACTCCGAAGCAGATGAAGTCTGCTACATTGGAGGCAAAATAAGACGACGAAGCAAGGAGGACATAAAAAGTAGACTAGCACAGGGAAAGAGGCCGTTGCTGGCGAAAAGGAATCTACATGTTTCAAATGCGTTAATCTGTGAATGAAATTATTGATAATGGCCGGCCGGGGTGGCCGAGCGGTTCTAGGCGCTACAGTCTGGAACCGCGCGACCGCTACGGTCGCAGGTTCGAATCCTGCCTCGGGCATGGATGTGTGTGATGTCCTTAGGTTAGTTAGGTTTAAGTAGTTCTAAGTTCTAGGGGACTGATGACCTTAGAAGTTAAGTCCCATAGTGCTCAGAGCCATTTGAACCTTTTTGATAATGTACTTTTGGAGCGTAGCGTCAGTGGTGAGGTGCTATAGAAGAATGTCAAAATGTGGTTGACTGATACGATGTTTTTATTTTTATATAGGATAGGGCCCCTCCACGCTCACATCGACGTGGTGAAAAGGCCAAAAATTCTACTGTCACCTCCGTATAACGTATAATTTTTGGAATCAGGAGTCACAGGATGCGGGCTGTGATGTTGTCCATGCGTCTGCGTAGGATTACTCATTGACATAGCCCATCAGAAGACAGAGTGTGGACGAAAACGATCGAAGGGTAGCGGTTTTTAAGGGCAGAGGAAAAAAGTGCCCAGTCAAGTGCCAAGGGAAAGAAACCTCTGCGACGGTAGGACGGGTAGTAAGGGAAGTAGCGGCTTACTAGTTGTGACAGTCCATGAAAGGTTAGGAGATGCTAGTGCGAGGTATCGTGCATCGTTACCTTTGTCGCTGCGGGTGCTTGTTGTAGATGGGTCAGTCCGGGTGCTGCAGCTGGGCTACTGTGAATCTCGTGGTCCTACTGCCACGGCTTCATCCTTGTGCTTGTTGTAGATGGGTCAGTCCGGGTGCTGCAGCTGGGCTACTGTGAATCTCGTGGTCCTACTGCCACGGCTTCATCCTTGTGACAGTCCCAGGTCGTCATACATTAGTGAGCGATCGGACCTAGATCAGCTCACAGCGTTGGGGGTGTGTGTGGCTGGTCTGCGTGTTGTGTACAGTACGGCTTCCCTGCGGTTGCCTGTGTTTTGGCGGGTCGAGCGTCTGGGGTTGCCAGTACTACCTGTGTTGCAGGCGCTCGCCAGTACTATTGTGTTAGCGTGCTATGGACCATAAATGTTTAGTTCCTTGCTAATAGTGTCTTTGGTCTATTATGTTTCCTTCTATGGTTAAGGTCGTAGTTCGCCAAAGAAAGAATAAACGGGTTATGCGAGTGTCTCGTGTTTCTGTACAGTCGTGTGGAGAATTTTTTGAATTCCTGCAAGAGGGTATCTAGCCGATATTCCCGGTGAAGATCGGCGGTGCGTGTGTAACGAGGAGCATCCCTTATGATTCTGAGTACTTTGTTGTGTATGAGCTGCAGACGGCGCAGGTGTGTGGGCGCAGCTTATCCCCAGACGGGAGCAGCATACAGTATCACATGTCTAATAATTGTGGTGTACAGGGGCCTGGACACCCTCCTACTTAGTGTGCTACGCCTGTTAAGCGTAGGATAGAGTTGCTAGAGACTCGTATTGGCTTTGTTCGTCATGTGTTGAATGTGGTCCCCCAGAGTAGTTTGCAGTCCAGCCAGACGCCAAGGTATCTGACATTCTCATGGAAGCGTATTGGGTTTGCATGTTGTGTTATTGGGTTGCAGTGTTGATGTTTGCGCAGTAGTTTCGGTCTTCTAGTGAACAGAACGGCTTCGCACTTGTCGACGTTTACTCTCACACGCCATTTCACCAACCAAGGCTCTGCCGCTCTGAGTGCAGTTTGTAGTCGTGAGTTAATGTTAGACTGTTTCCAATCTTGCGCGAGGATGGCAGTGTCATCTGCGTACATTGCCACCATCGTGTTGCGTGTAGCTCGAAGGTAATTAATGTAGAGGTTAAACAGTATGGGCCCTAGGATGCTTCCTTGGGGTACTCTATCCTGAATACCATGTCGTGTTGATTGTTTGTCCTGCACTTCGGTGTTGAAACTCCTGTGCATGAGACATGAGTATGTGAGACGTACGAGCCTGTTGGGGAACCCTGTGTCACTGAGTTTGCGTATGAGGCCGTTGAGCCACAGACAGTTGAAGGCCTTTAAGGATGTCCAGGAACACGGCCCCGGTTGTTTTGGTTGTGTTGTATCTGTGAGTTAAGTATTCAACGCCACTGAGGAGTTGTTGTGTTGTCAAGTGGTGATTCCTGAAGCCTAATTGCTCTGGCTTCAGGGTGTCGTTTGTAATACAGTGCCTAGTGAGTCGTTTTAGTATTACCTTTTCAAAGATCTTGCTGAGTGCGCGCAGCAGACTGATGGGTCGGTAATTTTCCCAGCTTCCTAAACATCAGGACCTAGGCCATCTTCCAAAAGGTGGGGAAGTATTGTTGTTTAAGTATGGCATTCGTGATGTGCGTAGGGTATTCTACTGCTTCATCCGTGAACTCCTGGAGGACATGGTTTTGAATGCCATTTTTGTGGATGTGGTGTCAAGAGGTGCTGTCAGCGAGAACTTTCCACAAGATATATTTGTTTCCACTACAGTGCTCCGTTCACCTCGGTCTGCATCACAGGGCCCTGGAATGCTGAGGAAGCACCCCAGTGGCCTCTGCAATGCAACACTGTATCAGGCCAACCTTACCACTGTATCGTGCCACCATGCCTGTTGACTCCGCACTGCTCCGCTGGGAGCCGTATTCCGGCCCCACTGTTGCTTCTTCCTCGCTGGTGTAGCTGAGAACGCTGCGGCAACAATCACCTGCGATCCGGCGTCCGTATTTGCGGCCTTCGCCTCGAAAGTCTGCAGCGTGTGTCGGGAGCTGACACGACAGCTTGCGGTAGCGAGCCAAAGAGTGACCCGCCCTGGCTGTCTGTGGACCCCGCCTCGGCCTCAGAGGGTCGAACCAACGCCCTTCCGTGTACTGGGACGCTGGCGCCCCATCTGCTGCTGCGTGTGGCCTGATGGTGTGATACGCCTCGCTGTCCAGGAGAGCTGCCACACTTGAATTCTCCGCATTGTCCTCAGAGGGTCGAACCAATGACCCACCGTGGACGTGAATGTTGTCGCCACATCTGATGCTGCTTGTATCCCGGCGGTGTGACAGGGCCCGCCGTCCAGGAGAGCTGCCACACTTGAATGAATCCCTTTAGAAAACAACATCTGTTTATACTCAGTTGTGCACCTTTGTTTCGCTAACACACTACTTCGCGTCACATATGCATAACACTTAGGTTGGCCAGTGACCCCCTTCTGTCTGTGACTTGCTCGATGGAAACTGCTGTGTGCGCCCTCTCTGGCAGTTCTACGCCCCCGTGGTATCTATATGCGTTCGCAGCTGCTGGTATGCATAACTTACCGCAATGCGGCCCACACCTGGCTGTAACTCGTGCTCCAAATATCGCACTAAACTAACTTTCCCTATCCTAAATGCTGGTGCTGCTACATTACTCCCCTCTTCGGAAAGATCTGGTCCCCGGGTCGACCGTTAACTAGTTCTTAATTTGTTTGGATTGGCACTTATGACATACTTACTTACTATTAGAAAACTTAGACGTGGTCGAGTGCTCCTAAGTACAAGACATGTGGGGAAAAACAGAAAAAAATTCTTAACGGATGACCACTCCGCTGAATGCTCGTTCAACCCCTTACCTACACCCTCAGTATGCAATCTACTGGGACTTGGACTACACCCGGATCTCTCTTGGAATTGGCTCTCCGCCTGATCAGAAAGGAAACAACACATAACAAAGTTAAGGCTGCGATGACACTTGGCACAGAGGTGCTCAAAATGATCGTTATTTGCTATTGCCTTTCCATTTACTGAGCGCCATGTTGAACAAGCTGTTTGGCTGATATGCGCCCCTCTTGCTCTAAACCGAACTGGTTTACGGATGTCAACAGACCTGGCTCCAGAGTTTGCTTTAACAAGGTCAGATTCTGCCTTGGCGAAAACACTAAAGTGGTTTCTGGCTATGTAACATTCAGTTCCGTGACTCCTGAAATTGACGCTGGCAGTTGGAAAGTTGCTCGTATTATGTTACACTTAGTTCCACTGATTTAAATTCCACTCCCCTCGGGTTCTATACGTTTCGCTTCTGCAAATACTCCCCACTCAAGTCAACTTGCTACTACTACCAAATCCTCGTAGGTGGAGAAGATCCAGTACATCCCGACCCGTTGCAAGCTCAATTTTGCTCCACGATGTCCCTTGGACAGTCTATTCCTTTCCCCCTAGCTAAAAGTAAATGCACCATGCATGTGTCCCATATTTGTAGCTTCACAGATTTTTCTCCAATATTCACTATTTTTTATCCAAACTCAACACAGATTGTGTGACTACTTTCATCCTTAAAATTACATTACATGAACTGGTTCAATAAACACGACTTTCATGACCCAGCACTGTCGATAACTAAAAATTTAAACAGGAAGTCGTACGACTCTGACATCGCTCATCAAATATTTATTACGGCTTTGCCGCAAAATTTATTTCTTCTCCAACAACTCTCCACATACGTCAGGCGCTACACTTCCCTTTCCAGTGACCTGAGGACAGGGATCACCATCACCCTTATTCCCTCTTCAAAAAGACTGCTGCCCCTAGCAGGCTCACAATACTCGATAACACATATAAAACACAATGCCCAATTACTCTCTGCCAACCCAATGATGCATGACACGAAAACAAACAAACTACACATACTCTACTACTTTGTAGACAGCAAAACATATGGTACTTCGTGCTGTCTTCTCTTCTTCTTGGTTTTTCTGCCCTTGGCACCTCTCTTCACTCTCTATTTCTTCCTCTTTCCTTCTTGTGACACGCCTGGTATCACATCCGGGCATCCCTTAAATGGCCGTTACCCGCCCAATGTGTACTATCGTCGTTCTAGTTGGCAGCTGAAGCTTAACTTTAACGGGAGATGTGGTTTCAACAACTTAGTACGATACCTCGTGAGGGACTTCTTCGTTTTCCCTTTTTGCGTATAGAAGCTGGACAGCAGTAGCCATTGCCCCACTTTATACTGCGGTAAACTTCCTTTCCGCTTTACTGCGTCTTCCTGCCTTTCCAAAGCCTTTGTTGTCGCCTTTTGTACCCGTCTCCAAACATCCAGAATTGTTCCAGCGAATTGACGTATAGATTCACCGGTCCTTCCTCTTTGTAGCTTCACTAAATCAAACGTTGACGGCATTTTCCGCTAGTACACTACCTCATATGGAGACAAACCGGGGTTTGTAGGAACTTTTGCATTGTATGCGCATACAATACGCTTCAAATACTCGTCCCACTTATGGTGACGAGAATCCACATAAAAACTCAGCATGTACCCGATTGTTCTGTGTACCCGTTCTGTCCTTCCGTTCGCCTGTGGGTGCAATGCGCTCGTCCTCAACTTCTTTACGTTCAACAATCACTCAGTTTCCTCATTAAATCCGACATGAAGTTGGTCCCTTGGTCAGTAATTATCGTGTCTGGTACACTAAACTTCAAAATCAAGTTATTTACTAATTCTTGCGCGACCATTGCTGCCTGTTGATTTTGCATAGCCACCGCCTCCACATACTTCTAAAAATGGTCTATTGTTGTGAGAACGAATCTGTTCCCCGATGGTGTTCGCCTAAAAGATCCTAAGACATCAATCCCCAGCAAAGAGAATGGACATGTTGCTTCCGGTAATCGTTGTAGCTATATCTGTTTCCGGAACACAGCACCACAATTAACGCAATGCGGTATGTTGACTCTTTGCAAAAACTGAAGCGCGCCATCAAGTCCAAACGTGCAGGAATGTTGACGGACGGCAACATTCTGTTGCAGTATAATGCCCGCCCACATACTGACATTCTTGTTTTTACTACAATACAGAAGTTTCGCTGGGGAACTCTTAGACATCCTTCACACCGTTCTCATCTTTCAACATGACATTTCAGAATTTCTTGAGCACTGAAGAAAGACATTCGCGGCCGTCTATTAGCTTCGGACGAAGTGGTGCACGCCTGGCTACAATCATAATTCCGCAGACAGCCGGAAACATTTTTCCATTAAGACATTGATCGTCGTGCCTGACAGTGGGATAAATGTGTTAACGGTTAAGGCGTTTACTTTGGGAATGAACTACTGTTTACTCACTTCCTAATCACCTGTCTTATTTTCATTTGACCGCCCCTTATACTTTTGTGATTGTGGAATTCAAACACTGAAGAAGAAAATGTTGTAGAGCTCACAGTTACTTGAATATATTGAGCAGATTTAAGAAGTAAATCCTACTGCTTCGTTCTTATAATACGATATGTTCTAGGATGTGAACGCAGTAATATCAATAAGGTCTTTTACAGGGAGTGAATAATATGAAATTATTAATTTAAAATAATGGATGTGAAAGAATAAGAAAATGTCACCTTTTGTTATCAAAACTTTCCTGCCCACAGGAGTTCCACGAAAGTTCGTAGACAGAGGGTTTTTCTGCGCGGGGTAGCCGCGCGATCTGAGGCGCTTGCCGTGCGGGGTAGCCGAGCGGTACAGCCGACTTGTCTCGGTTTGCGCGGCTCCCCCCGTCGGAGGATCAAGTCCTCCCTCCGGCTTGGGTCTGTGTTTTGTCCTTAGTGTAAGTTAGTTTAAGTTGGATTAAGTAGTGAGTGACCTCAGATGTTTGGTCCCATAGAAGCCTACCACAAATTCAAATTTTTACGGAATGTTTCTGTGTTTTGGTTATTGGAGCACCCAATTAGTTTTCGACGATACGATTTCCAACCATTTCGCCAATCTTTTCCAGGGATTTATTCCGTATCTACTAGGGATTGCCTTATCCCTGCACCCCTCAGCTCTTGCCTCCCCCAACGCCCCCCCCCCACCCACCCACGCCCTGGACGGAATTTGTGTACCCTAGATGCGTCAAGTGTTATCCCATGTGGAACGATGAGAACCTCTTCGAAATGAATAGCAGAAGCGTGACGTGGGCACTAACTTGGTATTCACGTAGTCGAATATGGAAAACCACCATATCGTTAACATGCGGGGCCGATTCGATCCGGGGCCGCTGTCCCTCCCAGACTTCCGGAAACAGCGTGCTAACGCCCACAGATATCCTTGCACGTCCCATTTATTTCGCGTATACAAAGAAATTTCTGTACGGAAATGGCAGAAGTCCAATGAAGAGATTATGAAAGTGAAAATTATTATTTTATGAACATTCAAAAAACACGTCTCAGATGAGCAATAAATTTACTGGTAAGAGAGATATAAACCCATATAAAAATACACCGCAGATGATGTAGTAATCTATAATCAAGTACTCTTTAAAGTAATGCACAGTTTATCTAGTGAGATACTGATAAATTTTTAGTTTAGTACAAACATGGGCGACTTGCTATTAGCCTTCAGAAATGTAAAATTGTGCAATTCACGAAATGCAGAAAAGTAGTATCCTATAACTAAAGTATCAAAGCGTCACGCAAACAATGAACTCACACAAATACCTTGGTGTAACAACTAGTGAAGATACGAAATGTATGATGACGTAGACTGCATAATAGATTAGGTACACGGCAACCTGCTGTTGATTGGCAGGATGTTGGAAAGTGCTGTGAGTCTATAAAAGAAACTGCTTACAAATTACTTGTAGTTTTCATCTCAGATTACTGATCAAGTATACTGTAATTATACCGAACAGGACCGTCAGGTAGTCTCGAAAGTGTTCAAAAAAGGACGAAACGAA
Source organism: Schistocerca cancellata (assembly GCF_023864275.1). Lineage (NCBI taxonomy): Eukaryota > Metazoa > Arthropoda > Insecta > Orthoptera > Acrididae > Schistocerca > Schistocerca cancellata. The sequence continues at coordinate 311,686,801 of NC_064630.1, read as the reverse complement.
GAATAGAGACAAACATTTGGAGCAGTGCCTAGGAGTGCAGTTTGCTGGAGAGGTTGCAGCTAATGCTCAAAACTGCCACAACAACGAAAAGTATGCGAGTAAAGTGGGTTTCGGATATGTGTGATAAGTGAAGAATCTAGATATGTTCTTTTGCCTACCGTAGGGACTCTGAAGAAACGAATAGACCAATTAGAACATTCACAGAGGAATTAATGTATTCTTCCCTGGTTCCATAAGTGATTGGAACAGAAATAAACTAAATCGTATGGTATCATGCCGAATTCCCTCCGTCTCGTACTTCATTGTGGGTTGCAGAGTATACAGGTAGATGTATATCTAGAAGTCAAACACAACGAAAAGCAACGTTTTTGTTAGGAAAATGTCATACTTTCCCTTTAGTCCGATAAGTTTTAATCTTCTCCTTAACAATGCGTCCGTTTGAGAAGAAAATGTTGTTGACCGTAGTAATTCCGCTGCAATATATTATTTATAGCTTCCACTGAATTAACAGTGTCACACGTCACATTCATTCAAACTCTCTGCGGAAGAGATAATAAACTGCTTGATAAAAGACTGGAGCAGCCGGAAGAGGAGGAGACGAAACGATATTTCACGACTGATGCTGTAGCCTCGGTTACAAAAAAACAGCCAAATTTTCAGGGAATTTGGCAGTGTAGGTCCACTTAACTATATGACTTCTCACCTCCTCTGACGGAGATGCATGCACCGTTCGGTTGGGAACGTTATTATAAAGCTGTTCTATCCTCTCGTGAGGGAAGGTACTGGGACGGATGTTCGAGTTGGTCCCGTACGTGTTATATGGGGGACAGATCTGGCGATCTTGCTGACTATAGGAATACTTCACCATCACGCAGGCTGTTCATGAAGAACGTGGAGTGTGTTGACGAGCATTGCCCTGATGAAAAGTGTCACCACGATGGTTGCATGAGAAATAAGACATAAAGATGCAGTACATCCGTGACGTTTCATTGTCCCGTCAGAGTTCCCTCAGTCAGCGCCAACCGTGACCTGAGGTCACACCCGATGGGTACTCACACCATGGAGCGAGGAGTAATGCCGACGTGCGTCTTGCCGAGGTTCCCTGCCAACATCTGCACGTTACTCGCCGACGATGGTAATCTGTGGTAGCGCAGAAGCAAGATTCATTGCTGACCACAATGAGACGCTATTTATCAGCAGTCTTTGCTTTCCGGTCACGGCAGTACTTCAGATGCAGTAGTGTAGTCGTGTGTGTTGGTGTCTTAATGGCAGCCACGGCTTGGGGCAGTATCTCCCTTCCAGTCCCGCTGTTGCTAATCTCGGGCAATGGAGTGAGATCCCACAGAAAGTTGCGGTGAGTCTATTATAAGGTGTACAACTTTGCTTCCACCGTTTTTCCCCAACATTTAAGGCTTTAATGAAATAAATTGGTTACACATGTATCGTTCAAAGTTTTTTCCATCGCTGGCGACTACTTTCTCCAATCTTTCAGGCAGTGTACGAATCCCGCGTCGAAAAAAATTGTTGATCATTTGAAGCGATCCACGAATCGATCAAATTTGTGACTTCTTCGTGAGATCGAAAGTGTTGGTCAGCCGGGCCATGCACCATTGATCTAAACAGGCGATAGTCAGAGTGAGCAATGTCTGGAGAATACGGAGGGTGGGATAGGACTTCCCGTTTTAAAGTTTCCAAGTACGTTTTGGGGTCGAGCGTTGCCGTGCTGCAAAATCACTTTATCGTGCCTCTCGATGTATTGCGGCCGTTTGTCTTTTAATCCTATACTCAGATGCATTAATTGCTTTCGATAACGAGCACCTGTGATTTTTTCACTTGGTTTTAGCATCTCATAGTACACGACGACGTGCTGGTCCCACCAAATGCAGAGCATGATCTAGGAGCCGTGAATATTCGGTTTGGCCGTCGACATGGAAGCATGGCCAAGATAGCCCCATGATTTTTTGCATTTATGTTTATCGTAATGAAGCCATTTTTCGTCCCCGACCACAATGCGATGCAGAGATCCCTATCGTTCTTGCCTCTGAAGCAACTGTTCACAAACACACAAACGCCGTTCAACGTCTCTTGGTTTCAGCTTCTCTTTGAATCATGCCCATAGCCTTGAGACGTTTTGAAATGGCTTGCTGTGTCACTCCCGATAATCTGCCAATTCTTCTTGGGTTTGACCTGAGTCTTCACTCAACAATATCTCCAGTTCTGCATCTCCGAAAACATTCTCTCTTCCACCACTATGCCGGTCTACGACGTTAAAATAACCGTTCTTGAAGCGCTGAAACCACTCACGACACGTTCTTTCACTAATAGCGTCCTTACCATACGTACTTGAGAGTATTCTGTGAGACTAAGCCGCTGTTTTCTTCATATTGAAACAAAAAAGTAACACCTCCCACAAATGACGAGAATTATGCTCGTAAACTGACATTTTTCAATCAAGAACTACTTTATGATGCAGACACAAATCGAATAATGTTTGAATGAGGTTATGTTAACCGAGGTCGAAGCTAACTGCCTGACTGCGATCTGTTTCTTTCGACCGTTACTTACCGTTGTCGCCACCTATCGGGAAACGGCGGAAGCAAAGTTGTAAACGTTTTACTTGTTTAAGGATTGTAGACGCAGATGTGCCTGGAGAACAATATAGCGATTCTTTTGGAGTTCAGATGTTGTCAATCGAAATCTTGACCACGAGTTTCTTTGCCCGCATGTTCCCATGCAGCCCAATAGCGGGCTACGGTCACATCCGTACAAATCTGCACACTGCGCGCTACATCTTCGTCTATATACATACTCCGCCACCCACCATACGGTGCGTGGCGCAGGGTACCCAGTACCAATGCTTATCGTTTTCTTTCCTGTTCAACTCGCAAATAGAGTGACGGAGAAAGGACTGTCTATATGATTCCATATGAACTCTTATTTCCAGTATTTTGCGGTCCTTATGCGAGCAGCATGTTGGCGGCAGTAGAACTGATCTGCAGTCACTTTCAAACAGCGGTTCCCTACATTTTCTCAATAGTATTCCTCGAAAACACGTTCTCTCCAGGAATTTCCATTTGAGTTCCCGGAGCATCTCCTTGACACTTGCGTGTTGTTCGAACGCGTCGGTAGCAAATGTGGCAGCCCGTCTCTGAATTGCTTCGATGTCTTCCTTTAATCAGAACTGGTGCAGATGCCTAACACTCGAGCGGTACTCATGGAACGTCGCAGAAACGACGTACACTCCTGGAAATTGAAATAAGAACACCGTGAATTCATTGTCCCAGGAAGGGGAAACTTTATTGACACATTCCTGGGGTCAGATACATCACATGATCACACTGACAGAACCACAGGCACATAGACACAGGCAACAGAGCATGCACAATGTCGGCACTAGTACAGTGTATATCCACCTTTCGCAGCAATGCAGGCTGCTATTCTCCCATGGAGACGATCGTAGAGATGCTGGATGTAGTCCTGTGGAACGGCTTGCCATGCCATTTCCACCTGGCGCCTCAGTTGGACCAGCGTTCGTGCTGGACGTGCAGACCGCGTGAGACGACGCTTCATCCAGTCCCAAACATGCCCAATGGGGGACAGATCCGGAGATCTTGCTAGCCAGGGTAGTTGACTTACACCTTCTAGAGCACGTTGGGTGGCACGGGATACATGCAGACGTGCATTGTCCTGTTGGAACAGCAAGTTCCCTTGCCGGTCTAGGAATGGTAGAACGATGGGTTCGATGACGGTTTGGATGTACCGTGCACTATTCAGTGTCCCCTCGACGATCACCAGTGGTGTACGGCCAGTGTAGGAGATCGCTCCCCACACCATGATGCCGGGTGTTGGCCCTGTGTGCCTCGGTCGTATGCAGTCCTGATTGTGGCGCTTACCTGCACGGCGCCAAACACGCATACGACCATCATTGGCACCAAGGCAGAAGCGACTCTCATCGCTGAAGACGACACGTCTCCATTCGTCCCTCCATTCACGCCTGTCGCGACACCACTGGAGGCGGGCTGCACGATGTTGGGGCGTGAGCGGAAGACGGCCTAACGGTGTGCGGGACCGTAGCCCAGCTTCATGGAGACGGTTGCGAATGGTCCTCGCCGATACCCCAGGAGCAACAGTGTCCCTAATTTGCTGGGAAGTGGCGGTGCGGTCCCCTACGGCACTGCGTAGGATCCTACGGTCTTGGCGTGCATCCGTGCGTCGCTGCGGTCCGGTCCCAGGCCGACGGGCACGTGCACCTTCCGCCGACCACTGGCGACAACATCGATGTACTGTGGAGACCTCACGCCCCACGTGTTGAGCAATTCGGCGGTACGTCCACCCGGCCTCCCGCATGCCCACTATACGCCCTCGCTCAAAGTCCGTCAACTGCACATACGGTTCACGTCCACGCTGTCGCGGCATGCTACCAGTGTTAAAGACTGCGATGGAGCTCCGTATGCCACGGCAAACTGGCTGACACTGACGGCGGCGGTGCACAAATGCTGCGCAGCTAGCGCCATTCGACGGCCAACACCAGGGTTCCTGGTGTGTCCGCTGTGCCGTGCGTGTGATCATTGCTTGTACAGCCCTCTCGCAGTGTCCGGAGCAAGTATGGTGGGTCTGACACACCGGTGTCAATGTGTTCTTTTTTCCATTTCCAGGAGTGTATATTCGGTCACTTTACCAGACTTGTCCCAATAAACCGCTGTCGACCATTCTCCTGCCCTACCACAATTTTCACACTCTTGTTCCACTTCGTATCGCTTAGCAGTGTTATGCTCTGGTATTTAAACCTGACTCTGTAAAGTAGAACACTGCTGTTGCTGTATCAGAACATTATGTGTTTGTTTTTCCTACTCATTTGCACTAACGTCTATTTATCTACATTTACTACTAGCTACCATTCATCACAACAAGAAATTTTGTCTAAGTTATCTAGTATGGTCATGTCGACGACGACACCATCCTAAATCATAGCGTCATCACCGAACAACGGCAGATTTTTGCCAACCCTGTCTGCCAGGTCCTTTATGCACTCAAAAAGTAATTCGGTCCTGTCACCTCTCTAGGGACGACCAGCTAACCCGGATTGAGGCTCCTATCAAACACTGTCAAATGGCTAGTACACCATTTCACAGGATTACGCAGCTCCTCCGTGTCATTCACAGCAATCAGTCAACGTAAAACGGTGTTTATCTCCGTTATTTACCCTATCCGGCTTTGCAACACCATTAAACATCAACATAATTCATGAGTTCTTCATATCTTCTACCTGTCACCGAGATATGTAGCTCTAATCATTTACATACCCTCTAATGGTGTGTACGTGTACTAAGTTACAGTCCGCAGCTCGTGGTCGTGCGGTAGCGTTCTCGCTTCCCGCGCCCGGGTTCGATTCCCGGCGGGGTCAGGGATTTTCTCTGCCTCGTGATGACTGGGTGTTGTGTGATGTCCTTAGGTTAGTTAGGCTTAAGTAGTTCTAAGGTCTAGGGGCCTGATGACCATAGATGTTAAGTCCCATAGTGCTCAGAGCCATTTGAACCATTTGAACTAAGTTACACTGATAACGGATCATAGCTTCCGTGTTTTGCTAAGAGCAGAGCAGTCTGCATACAGATTTTACTCCTAAAACCACGTATATTGAAGCCCTTGTATAATTATCCAAGTGAAATCTTGTATCCGAACTTCATCAGCTGAGAATATGAATACATCACACTAAATTTATGCAGAGGATAACATAGCCTTTAATAGTCTCCTCGAAAATTAAGAGCAAGGGTGAATGGTAACAAGGCGTCTTATTGCCTGCAGGATCTGAGGGAGGGATGGGGGGAGGGAGGGAAGGAAGGCGAAACAAACAAGCAGAGCAGCTCTCGCTTTGAAACGGAACATCCGGAAGGATTACATGACGCGCCAGGGATGAAAGAATGGCGCACCGAGGCGCGCCGCCGCCGTTCCGCGGTTACACGAGATTAAAATATATACCACACGGAGCATTTGCATCTCGTTGAAAGTCTAATATCTAGGCGGGCGTGTTACTTGAGAACGCCTTTGCTGCGAGCGGGATTCATGTTTATTTCAGCAGCTAATACAAAGGTTTGCGCTGTAAAAGAGGCGGGCCGTCCGGAGAGGAGCGGATTAGGGAGGCGGTCGGCCCGGGGCCCGGACCATCCAAGGGGCATGCTGGGCCGGGGGCGTTCTGGCAGGTGAGGACGAGTACTGGAAATGCTGTGGGCCCGGCTGGCTACAATACTATTGCTGGCGCAACCCCCGCAGACAATGTAGCAGCTACGCTCTAGGTACGAAACTGATTTCGTCTCCAGGTTTCCCCAGTGGTTGTCTTTGGTGTCCAATGAAACAGTACAAAGCTAGGTCCATACCGATGAACACTGCTTGGGGCATTCAACCATCTTTGGTGGGCAGAGGTTTTTCAGTGCCTGAGAGTGAAACGTGGACGATAAGCAGTTTAGATAAGAAGAGAATAGAAGCCTTTCAAATGTGGTGCTTCAAAACAATTTTGAAGGTTGGATGCATAGATTACGAAACGCAGAGGGTGGCACTAAAAGCATGAAATATAATAATTGAAGGCGTAAACACATGTAGTTGAAAGTACACCATATTAGAATTCCAATTAACACAGGTCCGCAAACGAACCATTTTTAGATACTGGCTTTATCCTGCACAAATGTCATTTGTTGGAAGAAGGTAAGAATAGGGTTCAACATAAAAAAAAGTTATTAGAGGTACTTTCCTAGATGTGCTAGTGTACTGAATGAACACAAGAACAGGTACATGACAGACCCGTAATTTAAGGAGGCGTCGTTCTTGTATCCAGAGGCACGCCTGCACCCGCAACTTGTAAAGTTACGCGTATGTAAGAGGGTTACTCGGCCGCCTAGAGCTGGTAGGGGTGGAAGGTGAATTTGCACGTACGATCCTGGAGCTCAGGACGCGACGTAACCTCCTCAGTCGAAAGGCTGCGGCCGATAAAGCCGCAGCAACTGGTATATGGCACCAGGTACGAAGACGAGCAGCACCGCTGGAAGCGGGGAAAATCCAGGTACGGGAAACTGGGGCAATGGTTGGATGCCGAACTATTTACATAATGAACCTCCGAATTAACAACCTTTGAAATCTTCATGCGATTTCAAGACACCATGTCTCAAATGATATCATTGCGTTACAGCTAACATCCCTGAAAGCCAGCCAGTCGGGGTGACCGACCGGTTCTAGGCGCTACAGTCGGGAGCCGCGCGACCGCTCCGGTAATGCATCATAAATGGTGCAGTGTGAGACAAGTTGAAAGATGGCTTCTTACAGCATTCTGAAATTCGACAATAAATCACAGTTGCAGAAAAAAGTAAATCTGAATACATGGCCGACCTAAAAAAAAATTGGGCTCAAAAATCTATTCAGTAGCTTAAGAACCTTAGAAGTTAATATTTTACAGTGATTGAACATTTACATAATGAACCTCCGAATTAACAACCTTTGAAATCTTCATGCGATTTCAAGACACCATGTCTCAAATGATATCATTGCGTTACAGCTAACATCCCTGAAAGTAAGCCAGTCGGGGTGACCGAGTGTTTCTAGGCGCTACAGTCTGGAGCCGCGCGACCGCGCCGGTCGCAGGTTCGATTCCTGCCTCGGGTATAGAAGTGTGTGATGTCCTTAGGTTTGTTAGGTTTAAATAGTACAAAGTTCTACGGGACTGATAACCACAGCAGTTGCGTCCCATGGCAAGCAGAGTCATTTTTGAACCTGAAAGCCACTCAGAAGAACCTACTTTATTTCTTGACCTGTGAGGTCATTTATGCGACGAATTGATATACTAGTAAATGGCGTACACCGACTGCGAGAATTGAACGTTCCGTGCTACGAACGCATCTCTGTGTCTTACCGAACGAAATATTTTGTTTTAGGACTCTTTGTGAAGAAAATGGAGAGATCGGATGTGTGAGAGGAGGAGAGAGATTGTATTGTTGTGAGACGCCATTACGGTATATAGTAAATGTTCAAACAGTTTTTTGCACAAAATAAAATCCAGCTATATAACAAGTATTCAAGATGTGTATATCTTCATACCGAAAATAGTTAATTATGAAGGTACAGATATTACGAGACTAGATCGTCCGGAGATGAAGTGTGGAACGATACTGCGAACCTGCATTTTCAGCGGTCAGAATTTGTCGAGAGATTAGCTCCGAATTAATAAACTTTAACTTGCTAAATTGTTGGACATATCACCCAGATTCATCAAACAATATAGCACATACTTGTGCCGAACGATCTGCGTAGCGAGTTAAGGCTTTAGAGACTTCAGGTGGAGCAAGTAACGACGAGGAATTTTTGCGAGATCGCTGCTACAGAATACATCTCTTGCTCTCCTGTGGTCCCGAAAACGAAATATTTATATTTTCCAGGTTTTCAGGAAAGTAAAGATAAAAGGAAATCAGGAACTAAGATAAACCAACTAAAACAAATAACTAAACTAATAATTAAAATAAAAGCACAAATAAAGAGTATTTATTTAGAACAATAAATAAGTAAAGAATATTTTTAATTAACTAACCAAGAATAATAATATATTAAAATATACTTAATAAATATTTACTATTTTGCCAGCAACTTTATTTAAATATTAATTAAAATTTCTAATACAAAATTATGGTAATTTGAAAAGTGGTGAATCGCTTGAGTTTGCTGACACCGCTATTAAAAAGAGCGCCAAAAAAGACTTCGTTCCAAGATTATACAATAGTTAACAACACATCGTGGTCATTCAATCTGAGGACTCTTGCACAAAAATAATAGCTTATTTCTTTGTGAAACACCATTATTTGTAATTTATTGTAAATCATCTGAGTGTGGAGGAATATTTATAAAATTGCTTTACTTAAATATTCTTGCAATATATTAGTATAGTCCGTTAGGCGGTCAAGTTGAGTCTAATAATGTCTGTAGAACGTAAGAACGATGTACACTCCGGGAAATTGAAATAAGAACACCGTGAATTCATTGTCCCAGGAAGGGGAAACTTTATTGACACATTCCTGGGGTCAGATACATCACATGATCACACTGACAGAACCACAAGCACATAGACACAGGCAACAGAGCATGCACAATGTCGGCACTAGTACAGTGTATATCCACCTTTCGCAGCAATGCAGGCTGCTATTCTCCCATGGAGACGATCGTAGAGATGCTGGATGTAGTCCTGTGGAACGGCTTGCCATGCCATTTCCACCTGGCGCCTCAGTTGGACCAGCGTTCGTGCTGGACGTGCAGACAGCGTGAGACGACGCTTCATCCAGTCCCAAACATGCTCAATGTGGGACAGATCCGGAGATCTTGCTGGCCAGGGTAGTTGACTTACACCTTCTAGAGCACGTTGGGTGGTACGGGATACATGCGGACGTGCATTGTCCTGTTGGAACAGCAAGTTCCCTTGCCGGTCTAGGAATGGTAGAACGATGGGTTCGATGACAGTTGGGATGTACCGTGCACTATTCAGTGTCCCCTCGACGATCACCAGTGGTGTACGGCCAGTGTAGGAGATCGCTCCCCACATCATGATGCCGGGTGTTGGCCCTGTGTGCCTCGGTCGTATGCAGTCCTGATTGTGGCGCTCACCTGCACGGCGCCAAACACGCATACGACCATCATTGGCACCAAGGCAGAAGCGACTCTCATCGCTGAAGACGACACGTCTCCATTCGTCCCTCCATTCACGCCTGTCGCGACACCACTGGAGGCGGGCTGCACGATGTTGGGGCGTGAGCGGAAGACGGCCTAACGGTGTGCGGGACCGTAGCCCAGCTTCATGGAGACGGTTGCGAATGGTCCTCGCCGATACCCCAGGAGCAACAGTGTCCCTAATTTGCTGGGAAGTGGCGGTGCGGTCCCCTACGGCACTGCGTAGGATCCTACGGTCTTGGCGTGCATCCGTGCGTCGCTGCGGTCCGGTCCCAGGTCGACGGGCACGTGCACCTTCCGCCGACCACTGGCGACAACATCGATGTACTGTGGAGACCTCACGCCCCACGTGTCGAGCAATTCGGCGGTACGTCCCCCCGGCCTCCCGCATGCCCACTATACGCCCTCGCTCAAAGTCCGTCAACTGCACATACGGTTCACGTCCACGCTGTCGCGGCATGCTACCAGTGTTAAAGACTGCGATGGAGCTCCGTATGCCACGGCAAACTGGCTGACACTGACGGCGGCGGTGCACAAATGCTGCGCAGCTAGCGCCATTCGACGGCCAACACCGCGGTTCCTGGTGTGTCCGCTGTGCCGTGCGTGTGATCATTGCTTGTACAGCCCTCTCGCAGTGTCCGGAGCAAGTATGGTGGGTCTGACACACCGGTGTCAATGTGTTCTTTTTTCCATTTCCAGGAGTGTATTTTTGCTGAGAACGGGCTTCAGCCAACGGAATGACAGACAGGAGAGAGACACGATTTCGAGTGAAGAGCACAAGGCAGCGATTGAAGGCTTTTACCTTAGATCTCGAAGGAGGAGGACACTTCACATGAAGATCTGATTGAAGGCAGACCTGTCTGTGGTAACGTGTGACATTCGGTCATGCTGGTGATAGACACTGGACGGTGAGTGGCCATTACTGTACTTTAACCTCTGAAGAGAATTTATATTTCGAGAGGTCTGAATGTGCTTCACTGTATAACTCTTTGTCTGCTTGCATTACGGAACTGAGAACAGACTATGAGTTACTTTGTACAGTACTCCCGTGTTCATTTGTGAATCATCGTGTTGACACCTCAACTATTTCGAGCTGGTGAATATTTCGTGTAAGTGCGATCACGAAGAGCTCTTGGATATCTCGAATCTTTGATGACTATTTAGAACGGGTACATTGTTACCATTTTCGTAACGTTCTCCACGTAACATTACTGAATTTCATAAGGGTATTTCTGTCAGTATTTTAACTGGATACCGCAGGACCACTTTCTTATTATTTTAGATGTCTTTTCCTGAGCCAACATTGTTCAACATTAATCTGTGTCATCTACATCAATTACAGATGCCAGAACAGAACAATTTTTATAAAATTATCCATTTGTCTCTTATTTTATATTTACATATATTTTATTGATTCGAGATTCGAGCCTATGCATTAACTGCTAGATTGCAGTGTCACAACTACATATTATTATTTGCAGCGAGTTGGCTTCTGCGCTTGAAAGCAGACGGGCCCAGCTCGAGCCTACTGTTACATTGAGCTATTCTTTCTTAGTCCCCAGCTCGTGGTATTACGGTAGCGTTCTCCCTTCCTGAGCACGGGGTCGCGGGTTCGATTCCCGACGGGGTTAGGGATTGTCTCCTGCCTCGAGATGACTTGGTGTTATTGCGTCGTCTTCATCATCATCATTCATCCTCATTACGGTCGGAGGATGGCAATGGCAAACCACCTCCACTAGGTCCTTCCCTCGTACGGCGGTGCGGGTCCCCCCTTTGTCCCCTACGCTCTGTCAAGGAGTATGGGACCTCATCATCATCCTCATTCTTTCTTCAACAGAGTCATGCATAGTCCAACTACCTAACGTGCGAGCAACAGTAGGTAAAGTCGCAACGCGTTTGTTCATATGGGATACTGTTTAGAGAGCTGCTACTCAGCAGAAAACCGTAATGTAGCATCACACGCTGCATTGAATTTCGTACGTTTCCAAACACAACTGGGTCCTTTCGAGAGTTTTGACAAGCACTGACAAGTCTCTGCTCCAAGCATTGACAAGTTTCTTATCCACTTCTTCAGCCGTGTTAACTGGAGTGGTCGGTACTACAGCTTTAACGTGGCCCCAAACAGATACATCTGTCGTACGTCCGACCATTGTATCTGCACAGTGAATGTACTAATGTGTGCAAACTTAGCTTACCACTTAGCGCGCAAATCGACAAAACCTATGAACTGTCTTCTCAAGCCAAGGGTGTCAAACAGACGTTCTAAACCGAGATGACCCTGGCCCTATCAGGTGCCGATCGTAACAAAAATCATTATAAATGCTGCTGTAAGGTACCTAGAATGCATGAATTAATAAAAGTGAAGGTTTGGGGTATGTTCTAGAAAGACGAAACAGCTATTCCCTTTTTTTCTACATATAATTTATCAACTGTTGCTTTGAGGGGTCAAGCGATAAACAACAATCATGTTCAACTACTTTTGATAATGAATAACAAAATATTTAATTCTTGGACATATTGAAATGACGATTATTAAAATCGTTATCTCCACACATGAAAATTGTTCTTCACAGGAAAGAATGAATATTAAAATCCTCATCAGCTCGTTGAAATCTATGTTGTCGCAGCTGGTCAAAGCACCGAGTTGGTGGAGAATAAATTTACTTTTCGAACCAATGAAAACCTCTCATGTACTCAATGTTGGAATAGGTTAGTATCCTAGCTTTTGATATTCAATGAACAAAGCGTATGCAAGTTGGAGTGAACAAAATCTATACTCAACATTTACTGTGCCCTAATGCGCGATGCTACTTTACCAAGTGGCATGTGCAACGGCGTTGTCTCTTTGCTGGATCTGAAACTCTAATTCCCTTCTCTAGCCTTGTCTGAATTCACTCAGTCGCAACTTCCCTGCATTCCGTAGAACTTTAATCTTTCCCGAGTCGAAATAATGGCTATTGCACACTCGCTATGGGTTGGAGCGACGTGCACAATTTCTTTACCCGCAAAAATTCCAGCAGGAATAAACTACCACTTTGCTATCTGTCGCCACGATACGTGAAGAATATCATCCTCTCTTGGCAGAAAGCAAACTCTCAATGCCTTCGCTTATTTCCACACACTTGTGCGGTCTGCCGCGAGAAGAGAGAGAGAAAGAGAGAGAGCCTTAATTTTAGGTCTCAAAATGCTTTTATGTAACAGGGATCTCCCCACAGTGTGGCGTCTGCGTCGCCAAGTATGGCTTCAGCCAATCACCGTCTCGCTAGAGTTTAATAAACATCTTTATTTTTATTTCTGGGTCGCGGCATAGCCATGTTTATGACGCCACTTACCCTCACTTCTGGCCTTATTTACGCTAAAAGGACTAATGTATTGTTCTGGCCCTATCCGTTTCTGTGCTGAAGCTCGCCGCTCTGTTGATAATGGGACAATATCATTACCTACCTGCTAGGTCCATCTCCAAAATGCCTTTCTCTTTAACTTGTTTGTTTCATGCCACTGTCCATATATTTGTAGAGATTGTTTTGTTAGTTTTCGGTCACATGAGATTAACTGCAATGCCTTTTGTTGATATAATGTAATTATTATTTTCTGAGGATCTCAAACTGTCGTTGTGGATAAAGTTCATGTATGGTCCGTTAAATTCGGAGGTCTTACACATCCATTAGGTTCAGATCGGTAATGTTGGAGGCTATGGTACAGGCCCACCTCGCCCTAACCTTCTTTCTCTGTAATTCAACTTGTGTGATGAAATGGGACTACGCCGCTCGTGGACTTGAAGCGCCGAAACTGGTAGCTAAATGAAATTATTAAATTAAATTAGGGCCGTTGGCGTCTATTTCCTTCAAGCAGTCCATCTTTAGCCTTATCGTTGTGTTAGATGGCGACTCACCGCAGCAGCTTCTGGCGTTGCTCGGTGGGACATCCTCAAGCAGTGCTGCAAGACGATGCCACAGATATCTTCGGTAGTACCATACATTTAGTTTGTTTTAGTAACAAAACTCTGCTTCATCTGTAAATAAAATGTTGTTGTCGAACGCGGAGTAGCCTACATGCTGTTGTTGCATCTATTGAAAGATCGTTAGCCAAATATCAAAGTATGTCTGCCTAAGACACTGAAGTCGTTGAAGGTGGTAAGGGTACACTGCATCGTGATGTACTATTTTCCAACCACTATTGTGACTCATTCCAGGAATTTTTGTGGCAAGAGAGATTCCTGGAGAGTGTTTGACTGTTTCCAGCACCACATCTTCAAGCACAGGTGTAACTTGTGCAGGCCTTCGTGCTCCCGTAGTGGTGCGCAAAGCTCCAACTTTATTGGAGTTGCACACGCACCCACATAAAAACTTAACTCCCCGTGTGCCTTTGGGCAGGGTATGCTTCTTGGTACAAGTGTGGAGTCTCCCGTGAATTGCCGTTAGCCCTGACATATATGAAATGCATATCCACATGCTCTTCATTACTGTGATGTTCCGAATTACCACTGACATTCGAACAATACGACTAACGCTGTGCAAACATCTGATAAGAGTATACTGTACCGTCGTATCCATCCACATTATAACTCTACACCTAGAAAATGTAAACAAAGACCACAACGTGGACCGGCATGTGGTGTTTACACAAAATCATGTCAGTAGTCTCAATTATGTTGCAAACTGTTCGTTTGCAGATCTGTGTTCACTGAGACTTCTGTTTCTAGTATCGTGTTCCTTCCGCTGTATGCACTTGCGTCACTGTAGATTCGAGGAGAAAATAGATTTGTGACATAATTTGACTGATGGAAGGGATCGTTTGATATAATACATTCTGAGACATCAAGGAACCGTAAGTTTAGTGTTCGAGGAAAGTATATATTAATGAATGGTCCGTTTAGTATTGTAGGAAAGTATGATGTGCGCGAGGGGGGGGGGGGGCAAAAATTGCAGAAGGAAACCAAGAGACGAGTGCAGTGAGCAGGTTCAAGTGCACGTGGGTTGTCGGAGATGATGCGGCTTGCATGGGATAAAGAGGCTGCAGAAAACCAGTCTCCAGACTGAAGACCATAACCACAACAGCTGGGTTGTTTTCTTCTTTTTTTTTCCTTTATTGGGTTTCAATTCCCCCTAAAGGGGGCGGGCTGGCAGCAGCTTATTACGCCGCTCTTGAGCCTACAGAATTTTTTAAAAAGATGAACATAATAAAAAAATAATAACAGTTGGCTATAAAATCGGTGACTTAAAGGTAAAAATGGCAGAAAATTCTGGTGCGTAAAACATAAAACACAGGGTCGATGAAGCTAATAAAACACACTGGAAGCAGAAAAACAATAGACAGACAATTAAAAAAACACGGCGACAGTCTGGGTTCTGTTCGCAAGAGATATAAAAAGCACACCCATCGACAGCATGATTTCTGTTCGCAACACTGTGGAAGGACGCACAACACCGAACACTCACTGAAACACTGCGCTAAAGTTGGCACAAATACGACATACCACACCCGAGAGCAGGTGGGGGAAACTGGTCAGATGACGGGAAAAAGGGGGCGGGAAGGAGAGGAAAAGTGAAGGGGGAGGGGGGAAATGAGCCAACGGAAGAGGAGGATGCATAAGAGGGGTGAGGGGTGCTGAGCAGACGGGCCAGGGATTGGGGAAGGCAGAGGAGGGGAGTACAAAAGGACTCGGGGGGAGGGGTAGAGAAAGGAGATGAGAGACGGGGAGAAAACACAGGATGGAAGGGGGGAGGAAGAGGGAGCCCAGAGAAAGGACGGAGGAAAGGAGGGGGGGTTGAGGATCAGAGTTGATAGGAAGGATAAATGGAGGGAGAGAGGGCATCATCCGGGAGGGGGGAGCTGATGGAAGCCACCTTGGGAAAGGAGATATAGGGTGTAGAGATGGAGGGTAGGGTGGACACAACGGTGAAGACGTGGCAGGGGGCGGGGATGGGCGAGGAGAGGAGCAACCAGGGGGTGAGGGAGTTCAAGACGGCGGGAGGTGTAGAGGATGCGGATATGTTCGAAGAATAGGAGCAGATGGGGGAAAGGAATGATATCATAGAGGATCCACGTGGGGGACGGGAGGCGTATACGGAAGGCGAGGCGGAGTGCATGACGCTCAAGGATTTGGAGGGACTTATAGAATTTGGGGGGGGGGGGGCAGATATCCAGGAATGACTGGCATTACAGAGGATGGGACGGATTAAGGATTTGTAGGTGTGGAGGATGGTAGAGGGGTGCAACCCCCACGTCTGGCCAGAGAGGTGTTTTAGGAGTCGGAGGCGGTTGTGGGCTTTGGATTGGATGGAGTGGAGATGAGGGATCCAGGTGAGGTGACGGTCAATGGTGAGGCCAAGGTAGGTGAGGGTGGGGGTGAGGTGGACAGGACGTGCGCAGACAGTAAGGGAGAAATCCAGGAGCCGGAAGGAGCGAGTGGTATGACCTACGATGATTGCCTGGGTCTTGGAAGGATTGAGTTTCAGGAGCCACTAGTTACACCATGCAGCAAAAAGGTCAAGGTGATTCTGGAGAAGGCGTTGGGACCGTTGGAGGGTAGGAGCGAGGGCGAGGAATGCGGTGTCATCAGCATATTGCAAGAGGTGTACTGGAGGGGGGGGGGGGGCTGGGGCATATCTGCCGTGTACAGGAGATAGAGGAGAGGGGAGAGGACAGAGCCCTGTGGGAATTGGCATTATGGATGGTAACATAGGAGGGGCGGTGGGAGAGGAAGGAGGCCATCAGATGGATGTAGTTGATAGGAAGGGCGTAGGTTTGGAGTTTAAACAGGAGACCGGGATGCCAGACACGGTCGTAGGCCTTTTCGAGATCAAGTGAGACTAAAATGGCGGAGCGACGGGAGTTAAGCTGGAGGGAGAGGAGATGAGTGAGGCGGAGGAGTTGGTCATCAGCAGAGAAGGAAGGTCGAAAGCCACATTGAGTGTTTGGGAGGAGGTGGTTTTGGTGGAGGTGGAGATGGATGCATCGGGAAAGGATGGATTCCAAGAGCTTGCTGAACACCGATGTGAGACAGATAGGACGATAGGAAGAGGCATCAGATGGAGGCTTGTTGGGTTTGGAGAACATCTGGATACGGGAGGTTTTCCACAATTCGGGATAGAAGCCAGTGGCAAGGATGACATTGTAGAGGGTGGCAAGGAGGGAAAGGAAGGAGGGAGGGAGGGCAGTGTTTGAGGTGGCGGTAGGTAACGCAGTCGTGGCCGGGAGCAGTGTTGCGTTTAGTCTGGGATGTTTTTGTTTTTTTTTTCTTTATTGAATTTCAATTCCCCCCGAAGGGGGCGGGCTGGCAGCAGCTTAGTATGCCGCTCTTCAGCCTACAGATTTTGTGAGAAAGATCAAGAGAATAAATAATAAAAAACAGGCGATAAAATCGGAGACTTAAAGAGTAACATGGCGAAAAGAAATCGTGGAACTTAAAACAAACAACAGAGGGATGATGATGCTAATAAAATACATACGAAGCAGACAGGGAA
This sequence comes from Schistocerca cancellata, assembly GCF_023864275.1. Taxonomy (NCBI): domain Eukaryota; kingdom Metazoa; phylum Arthropoda; class Insecta; order Orthoptera; family Acrididae; genus Schistocerca; species Schistocerca cancellata. Next base: position 311,669,642 of record NC_064630.1, on the reverse strand, counting down.
AAAAATAGACAGACAATTAAAAAACACGGCGACAGTCTGGATTCTGTTCGCAAAAGACATAAAATTCACACCTAGCGACAGCATGGTTTCTGTTCGCAACATGAGAAAGACAAGCAACACTGAATAGTCACTGGAACACTGCACTAAAAAGTTGGCAAATGTGACATACCACAGTCGAGAGCAGGTGGGGGGAAACTGGACAGAAGATGGGAAAACAAAAAAAGGGGTGAAGGAGAGTAAAAGCGAAGGGGGGAACCGGGAAAGGAGCTGATGGAGGATGAGGACCCATAAGAGGGGGTCTGGGTTGGATTGTCCTTCACTTCTATATGTCGTGTCGGTTACTGCGGGAGTGAGCACCGACACTAACAAGGAAGGAGAGAAGTCGCGATGGCCGGTGACAGGAATTAAAAATGATCTCTACATTACACTTTCAAATTAACTATTTATTTCTAATAAGGAAAGAAACGCAACTTAACTTCTTCTTATAAGGTGGCACGATTTGCTTGCTGTGCCTCCTACTCAGTACTGATACTCTCGAAGACTGCGACTGAACTGGAGCGGCCAGCGTTAACAGGGGGCGCTGTACTCTTCCTGGAGGTGCGACACTGCCAGCTTTTTCCACTGGCTCACGGGTAAGCTTTTGTTTATGTCATTTCGCGGCGCTGCGCTGGTCGGTGTGCAATCGATGGTTTAGGATTGCACACTATACAACTAAAAGATTATTGTCTCTGCAGAGAGCCAACACTTACACGTCCAAGTCAACATATGAATTGCAAAGATCGGCAAAGGATGTCCAGAAAGATCCATTTATGGTCATGTATTTTGAAATTGGTGCTGAATTCAATCCTAGGAAACCTACAAGAAAATGTCATTTTCGAGCTAGTCATAAAGTTTTAATTATTAATCATAAAGATAAACTGCGAACATAAAACTTCGATGGCGATCTCTACATATTTATCCTCCAGTGAGATAAAGTTTTCTCAATGATGAATTACTTGGCGGAGACGTTGGTTGTAGAATTCGGCATATTTGCTGTTCAGCAAACGTTACACTTCGCAAAACTTTTCGACGTCGCTCAGGAAACGCCTGATGCTAAATGGTTTTCAGCAGCCTTCATCAGCTGTATTTGTGAATGTGACCCGAGCAGAATGAACTGGTGTGCTCTCGTGTAGCAAAAACACCCCCTTTTACAGCTTCCGGCGACGATTCGTCTTGACGGACTGACGTAGCATGTTACCCAGCTTCTTTTACCCCCTGGCTCTGCGAAGTAGTGAACCACTCAGCAATTGTCCATGCTTATTAGGAGACTAAAACGCCATGTGGATTGTTTTGTCACAACTGCAACATTTCCACTGCCCCCTCGTTTCGATGGGATATTTCAATGAGTGTGAGCAGTCGCGACACCTAGCGACGACGACCTGTACCACGTTCTAAATGTCATTCTGTGCGCTGAAAACTGATGCATGATTGATTTCCGCATTTCCCGTAGCCACATAGACTGTGATGCTGCAGTCTTTCGGCACAAATGCCTACACTTTCCTCGTGATTCCGGATTATTCATTGATGTCCACCACTCTGTTCTTCATCACTGAAATTTGTCTGACCGCCTTGGCAGCCAGTGCACCCCTAACTGTTGTGTCATATGATAATGCCTTCCTGCCGTACGATTCCACCAAACCATGGATTGGTGCCACGTTGTTCCCCTACACATTTTAATTAAGCAAATGCACTACATGATTAAGACATGAGAATGTTCGCATTTATTATTAAGTCATCAATAGAAATATAATGTCAGAACCGACTTGTCTGGGCACTGACATAACTCAGGAAAGGGCCAAGTAAGTGTACCACGAAGGTTCATGGAGCGAGGGTTGTATGGAAGAGGTGCAGAATAACTCTTTCTTAAAATCAAGGTACTTCAAAAGCACATTACGTTGCTGACCACAACTAACATTACACCCTCCCTTACTTGGTTAAAGCTTCTTAATTTACCAAATCAATTCTTTAAAAACGATTAAACCCTTTTATCATTAAATCTTAACGGCCCTACAAAAGAACTGATTTAAATAGAGAGGCAGTGTAACTGAAGGATTTACTGAATTTTAAGAAAAGGTAAAGACACACAAGTATGTACAGTCGTGCTCAAAAGTATCCGAACGACCTGAATTGCATTTCGCCGGATTCGCATGCAACCCACATAACGCAGCTGTCTAGCAGGTCCTCTAATCGCTCCTTGGTACAGTCGTTTGACTATTGAAAATGGTTGGAACAAGTCACCACTAGAAAACACTGCTCTGTGTCGCAATAAATCAAGATGTAAAGTAATACTACGATACTACAAATATCAGGGAATACCTTATCACAGATAAGACTGTCCTTAAGATTTGTAAGCTCACATTTACTACAATAAATGACATACCTGAAATGTTACCACTCTAATTATTGCGTCAGATAGGTAATGCACGTAGTAAGTTCGTCGTATTCATGATTTCCTCTGCAAAGTAACATACCGTACTTATTATTAACCACAAAATGACATTAAAAATTTAAATTGTTCACGAGTAGCTAGTCGAGAATATGTATGAACTTCAAATGTCACGACGAACCGTCTCGTTCTGCATATGGAGTCAAACCCAGGTCATGCAGACTAAGAAAAGATTTCATTCCTGATTAGGCTTACAGAGAGTGATATACCTCGATTTTAGACAGTATCAATTAGCAAATACGAACTTTAAATTACATAACGCAAACATTTTTAACGGACGCGAATTCCTCCCCAGCACCTATTGTCCCTGTTAACGAACTACGAGAGATGTTAAATATTGTTTCTTAACAAGTAACTTACTTGAAACGGCGTGAGGTAAACCTTTGTGTTGGACAGGGATTCGAACCCAGAACCTAATAAGATAGATATCGAAGCACAATCAACTGTGACATATCGTATTTTCTTGGCAGTAGCTAGATGTTTTAACTGAAATGACGAGACGAAACATTAATTTTTTCCTTCTCAGGACTCCAACCCGGCACCTATAGCTGTTATATTCTAGAGAAAACGAACGTTAAATATGGGTTTCTTGCACCAGCAGCGACATGTGAGCATGTTTGAACTAGAAATAATACGACGCTGAGTTCAGTGTTGACTGGGAATAGAGCTCCACACATATCGTTGTTGACTACACACAAAGAGACACCAGCTACCAAATTTTTCTCCACGAGCAGCTCGGAATTACATCTTGAACTTAACAGTGATCTCGCAAATAGTTCTGTGTTTCATTGGGAGTCAAAAACGTCGAATATCGTTAGTGTGGACAACGAATGAAAATACATTAAACATCGAAATTATTAACCACCAGCAGATAGGTGTTCTCATGGTAGATCTTGATAATACATAATGAAGTATTTAGTGCCGGGCCAGGATTCGATCCCATTCACGCGCAATATGTGGAAATGTTGAGGAATCTGCGGTTTTGAACAAACAACAAATTGTAGCCGAGCTGTATTGTCACGAAGGGAACAAATTCCGCGTTAAGGGCGGTCTGAGTTGCATTCCCAGTTCAGAACCAGTTTTATCGACTTACAGAAGCTCAGATAAAAGATGGAATAAGTGTCCTGTGACCCTACATAGCGTTTGTTTCGTTACTAGGAATAAATAACTAATATAAGAAAGGTTACTGCTGATAGAGTTTCTATATGTCGCCACTCTAGACTTTATTGTGGCTCAACCTAACGTCTACTTAGTAGAGAAGGAATATCATTTTTTAAATGAATTTCAGACCACAATGCCATTATATCTTCTTCATTTGGTGTAGCCAGAAGAGAATGGAATCTGTCTCTCCCTATCTAAAGTCACTGATCTAAGTTGGAATCGAACCCAGACCATAGCGCTGTGGAATGCAGAAGTTCTGGAGGAATTGTTCTACACTTCTGGAGCTGTTACAGCTGTGTGTCAGCTTTAAGCATAATGCTACGTATCACGCGCGGTAGATAAGATGTCTCGAGTTCGGGTGCATTCACTGCTATATTTTTTTAAAACGCAATTCTGCTGAAGTTATTAATCTAATGGAACTTGTAACATAATTCTCTTCACTTCTCAGCCTAAAATCGTCGCACGCGGGGAAAAGGGCTAATTTCTGCGACATTTTATTCTTTTCAGGTTTAATAGACAGCCAGGCAACAAACGCATCTCGAAACTTTTGTATTATTCTTCTTCAAACCTTGTTTGACAGCTTTAACTCAGAACAAGTTTTCTACATGCATGTAATCAATAATGCGCATCTGCATTTTCAGACTGTTGCAGATAACATCAGAGAATTCGCATATATCGTTGATTATTAATCTCTCTCTGATGTTTACTATTGTTTTAACAACAGTTAAGGAAACCTTAGGAAAATTGTGAGCTGTATTATAAGAAATGTAATAAAACTACCCACAATAACCTTAGGACAAAAGTCTGTTTTTATAAAACTGAGTATCTGTACACGAGCGTGCCTCTATCGACGCGAATTGGTAAAATACTACTCACTTAGATTTTGATTGGGTCTGTGTTTAAATGGTATGCTGTGTCATACTCAAGAGGTATGCAAATGTGGCATTTCATAAATAAAGTTCTATATTCCTAGAAACCCAAAATTTGCTTGTCAGCAGCGGAAAGAGGCGTTACCTGTTGTGAAGCATTGTAAGATTTTCACAAATGCACTATGAGCCGAAAGTATTTTCTTGCGATTTCCTTATCGATGTTTGATCTGACAATTTGTAGCTCTTTCACAGAAGGGATAAAACCGCTACACTCAGTGAGACTGGAACTGTGAACAATAACAGACACTTTTTCACAGGTCAGGACGTTACCACAGACCTGGCGGAGCTTCCTCTTACGAGACCAATAGTGGCTAGAACTCGTAAACCGCTATTTGAAGGACGAGATCAGTTGCGATTTCCACGTGCAACGACTTTCCAGGGCTAAAAAGCGTAAATTTACAATCTTTTCTTACACCTCAAGCGATAATAACTCAGAATATTCAGTGGAAATGACAGGTAAAATCAAGTTAACTTTTAGGCTTAATTCCGTGCACACCAGGATGTAACTCGTCGATCACAGAGTTGCAAAACATACATTGCCTTGTTGCCAAATCTCAGTTACAATAGCTGCAGGAAGAAGACGAACCGATGTGATCTTATAGCGGGCTTGGAAGTGACCGTAGCTGGTGTCTGCAAGTCGCGGCTGCTACGGCCTGGAATACGTAATGCGTCTGATTCGCATTTCTATAACTAGGTTTAGGGACTGGAGCGTAGTTACTGAGAATACTCAGGATTGACTGCAAACTAAGCATCATAAATCAGTAACTCTCATAGTTGTTTTTATATTTCTTTTGTAAGTGTACTCAAAACTAAGAAACTCATTCACAGATGTTTTCGGGCCTCACCGATGGTCGAGCACAACAAACTAATGAAAATAAAAAAAGAATGGGTGTGTGTATGTGTGTGACACACGCGGAGAGAGAGAGAGAGAGAGATAAAAATCAAAAAGAATGTGTGTGTGTTTGTGTGTGTGAGAAAGAGAGAGAGAGAGTAAACAATTGTAAAGAAATTGAATCATAGAATGTTAAGAAATAATTCATTAAAATGACACGTTCCACCTCATTACGATATATCGTATTCATGATCTATGAAACATGAATTAATCTAATGTAGTCTAATCTAATCATATCATATTGATGACTGGCCATAAAGAGACATGAATTACTGAAATTTTTGCTAATACCAGTAACCAAATCTAAACTTGAAAATAAAAGACGACAGTTTTTGTAATAAACCGGTACTTCTATCAACACTCTTTCGTCCGTGTTAACTAACCACGAAAGATGTCTGATATACCTCTATTCTGAAGTAACAAAGTGTGCATGCATTTAAAGATGAAGTGCATGATGTGAAGTTCTGTGACGGAGATACGAACCCAACCCGTAATCGGATTGTTAACTAAGTAAAATGAAATGTTTCGCATCGCTTTTTCTTACCAGCTGCTACGTGTTTGACTCTAAAATAAGGATACAAACTTTGTGCCTAAGCGACAATCGAACTGCACACCTACCGTGCATCCACGAATATAGCTTAAGTATCAGTTGCTTATTCACCAATAGTAAGATGCGTGGGTGTTTGACCAGAAATAACGATACCTATTGCGACTGTTGGCAACACATGAACAGACATTAAAAATGTACGTTAATTTTCACTAACAGGCCGGTGGACACGTGAGAGGGTTTGAATGAAATTATGAATATTTTTGTATAGGATCAGGATTCTGACCCACATTCTTACCTTTGGAGGAGACCTAGAGAAGATTGCAGTCTTTAGTAAAGGAACGAAATGATTGAACTATACTGTTCCGAAAGATTCAGATCTTCGAAAGAGGATATAGGAATTTGAATCACAGTCCAGCACCAAATTTTTCAACGTCTCTAGTTCAATCAAGTAAGAGCCCTGTTCCTGTAAATGGCTATCGGTTCATCAAATAAAATAAAATTTTCTAATGTAAGTAAGTTTACTGGCGACTGTATTTCTGATTCCCATGAATTCCGCTATGTCTTTTCCCAACGTAAACCGGCTCTGCCCGGTTGGTAATGAAGGAACGTGATGTTTAATGCGGATTCTGGATTATAACGTCTTTCTCTTGATGTTAACAGGGGTAAAGTAAATCTGTTTGTGCCTCTTAAAAGTCAAGGCCTGAAGCCACGCATTGCACCTGTGATAGTTCGTTCCTCCAGACCATTGTGGCCACATTTCCCAGCCCCAGGAGTGTGCTGTAACGAATGAAGTGCTTAGCTTCCAAAATTAGTCACGGTGGAAAACACGCGAGTATATTAACTGGTTAAGTAGAAGCAAGCTTCTGAAGCGGAGATTATGCTATTCTCATGTCAGCAGGATGTAAAGATTCTTCTAGGCATCATAGGCCCGATGTGAAGCCATTTTGAAATTTTCACAAAGTCTTCAAATTTCTTAGTTCGCGAAAATCCACTGGGAAGTGTGAAGTTACCGGATAATTCGATTATTACCGTCATTATTACTATCATTTTCTTCATACGACTGCTGGAACACTGTACTTGAAGATCATTTGACGCCTTTGGTCACTATAGAAGTAGTTTCTCAAGAACAGGTTCTTGCCCTGGCTACGGAATCCTTTTCATGTTAATATCAAACATCAGCAATTACTCGTAGATTACATTAAAACTAAAGTGATTGATGAAGACGTTTCTTGATAACAAAAACGCGCTGCCTTTCTTCATTTACTTGCGCCTAGAAATGGCTATCGAGTACTGCCAAACCAAAAGGCAACAGATCTTGCTGCCTTCCGATATACGTCGCTGTCAGTTCTTCCATATGATTTGGTCGACATGAGCTGTCTCAAGTTGTGTATGACAGACAATGTTTTAGAAACTCAATTGTTTTCCTATGCAATAAATAGAAAGATTTTCATTCTAAGCTATCCAAGTACAACGTTTTCGCAATATTAATTCAAATTTAATATTCGCTTCTATAATGTAGGAGAGTATTTCACTGTTGCAAAACTCGCATCCGACTCACTGACTTTACACTTAGTCGCTGACCATAAATTCTAGCTCAGAGTGACATCAGATTAAATAACCTAATGTAGCGAAGACAGTTTGCCAGTGCTCTTTCTCACCGGAAAATACGCAATTCACTCATTGGGCTCCATAAGTACACTGTAACAGTAATTACTGTGTGTATGCAATGCATACTGATTAGAATTTAGTGGTGCTCTCTCTTCCACTTCTGTATACAATATGCCTGACCTAAACGGGCCGTTTTTCATTACAGGCCCTGGGCAGTGCAACATCATACTGACAACAGTAATGTGCTTATACTGAAAACCTGACTGTTCGTTTTAATTGATTTTGTAATCATTTAAATAAAACAACATGACCTTCCAGTGGGAGACATTTCGTCCCTCTTTTCTTCTGAGAAATTTGTCAGTAAGCCTATTGCCTTCCAACCAGTGAAATGCGGCAGAGTACGGCCGGTAAACGATCCACAAACAACGATTTAGTGCTGTTAAGACGATTTATTTAAACGTCACAAGACTGTAAATAGGTGCAATCGATTTCGAGGTGCAAAGTGTTTGTTATCTTACTTTTGTGACAGGTGGGCATAAGTGATTTCCAAAGACTTTTTATTGTACTTGGGCATAAGTGATTTCCAAAGACTTTTTATTGTACTGAAATAATCTTTTGTCACAAAGTAACAAGGGAAGAGTTTTATTCGTATATATTTTGTAGGAAACTGTAATCGTGATGGAAGATTATACACCTGAATGTTTGACACAACTGGTAGGAGAAACCGCTCCATATTAACCAAACCCCGCGCCTCCTCTCCATATCCTATGGCACGAGCACGGGATTCTCCTCGCATACCGCTACAGAGCTGTTCCTAGCACAGCTGAGAATTGGCAACATCGTTACAAACATTAGGCAACACTGTGACAGTGGAATCACTTCCGCGTATGGTACTGAGCTGACTCGCTAAATTCACTTGATATTCCCTTTCCAATTGAATGACTCCTGCTATATAGTCCTCATGTAAACTAAGACACTGATACAGAAAATTCAATTTTTTGCCTAAAGAAATGCTATTCTTCACATAAGTGACAACTTTTATTATCTTTCACGATGCGCTATGAGGCTGAGCGACAAATCGCATGATGAGATCGGGATACAGGCAGCAGTGAGACCGTAGCCCGGTAGTACCGCCCGTGTCTCGGGTCATAACGGCTCAATCAGTCGTCAGTTCTAACCGTGGTAGGGACTAGCGTATGCGAGCTTTTTTTATGATATATTTAATGGAGCTGCGAATTTCCAGAAAAAATTCTGTATCGAAATTCGAAGAAAACCTTTACACATCAAATCCTCTTGGTAGCTCGACTCAGTAAGTTGTGTTAATGGTCATAGATCTTGGCTTTCTGACTGCCAAGCTGCTTCGCAATACCAGCATCTCTGAAGAAATTCGAATCGACCATCAGCGATACGAATTTCAATATTGTTCTTCACTTAAGACTCACATGCCAGGGTGATAAGTATGAAGGAAATGAACCTCTTGATTACTATAGGGCCTCTATGCTAAATTTCCACAGTAGCAATTAGGAACTCCCTGCAGACATTTGCTAACAGCTGCTCTAGCAACTTACTTTTTCTCTGGGTAGCTTCAAACATAGGCAATTTTGTCGCCTTAAATCCAATTGAATATTTTAAATATGACTTGTGAACAACGTTCACTTCTCCATTAATTAAGGTATAGACCTCAAAACAAGCAATTTGCCTGAGTGGCTATAGAACAGGTTCTCATAGGTATTAACACAATCTTTTGCATCCATTTACTGCGGATAATCAAAGAAAGAAATCAAACACAATACATTGCATTTACTCTTTGTGCCTTGACTAACACATATGAATCCATGACAATAATAAATTATTTGAGGAACCTCCCGTGAATGGACGTAAGAACAGAATGTGACGCTTTAATTGTAGTGCACTGGATAAGAAACAATGAAATTAATTTTGTGCCACATTGATGTATTGCATTCTAGTGTAATAAAATAATCATCAAATAACTACGGTTTTGTGCCTCCTTTGCTATCAAGAGTGAAACACAAATAGTAGACAGATTTTATGGGTCACCACTCAACAACATTAAAGCATTTTACATGGTCGAGAGTGCGGAGTGGAGCAGACGTTGTCGGCAGAACGCGAGACAACGCAGTGCCTCAGCCCCCACCGGTAGGCAGTAAACGGGTCCCAGAGAACTCAGACGCATGCGGTGTTCAGAGGCAGATGGTCGGCAAAGAAATCTTTCGCTAAAACATTGTTGGACCAAACTGTTATTACCAGAGTGACAGAAAGCGAAATCTATTGTAGATTAGCTTGAATTACACTCATAGCTTCAGTACCGAGAGGAAAGGGGCGATAAAAACTTTGTCGACGTGTGCCTTTAGTTAAGACGTTGTATTAGCTAGTCTCGCGTTTTACCTCAAGACTACGGTCGTAGTCAAGAATAGAATACTAAGACTGAGGTAAAGACTTCCTCTGGGAAGTGCCGCAGTCTACAGTGTTGCCAGATCGAGCGTATTGCCGGACATAGGATTCTGAGAGGAGCACGACTGTATTGCTCGCCTTACGTGAACGACTCGGCGGTCAATTTTTTCCTCTAAGACTGTATCTACGAGTCATGTTGCACGCTTAAGACGCAGAAGAATTAAAAAATAATAGTTTATGAGCGCAACGTTAACTATAGCCTTCGAAGTATTCATAGTATTATATACGTGTGTGTAAACGCCTTCCAATTCCCACTCAAGGAAGACAAGGATACACAGTCTAGCTCCAATATTATATATTCGCCTCAGTTTGCGGATGAACTCAGACTTAGGTTGATAATCATTTTGAATATTTAGCAGCATTATACTCATAGGTGTTAAATTCGTTTTCAACAAATGATTGCCACAGCTGCCGGATTACCACTTGTGATACCTCATAGACAAAATACTTACTCAGTGCTATCAGACGAAAAGATCAACTTGACACAAATTGTGGGAAGTTTGTTTTACAACCTTCGTACCTGGATAATGAGCTTTTTCCTATTTAAGATGTCTGTGAACATTGCAGCTTGAGACGATTTAAGACGAAGCTAAATTCCTTCAGCTACGACAATGTTTAAAGAAATCGTCTTAACGACACTAAACCGTGGTTTGTGACACATTTACCGGCCGTACTCTGTTGCACTTCGCTGGCTGGACGGCAAAAGGTAGTTTTATTACATTTCTTATAATACAACTCACAATTTTCCTAAGGTTTCCGTTACAGTTGTAAAAACAATAGTAAACATGAGAGAGAAATTAATAACCAACGATATATGCGAATTCTCTGCTGTTATCTGCAACAGTCTGAAAATGCACATGCGCATTATTGATTACATGCATGTAGAAAACTTGTTCTGAGTTAAAGCTGTCATCAAGGTTTAAGAAGAATAAAATACCACTACCAGACGACAGCTAATGTATAAAATACTTTTCTGACGTATTTGGCACGATGTGATCTGCCCATACATAATACAAAAGTTTCGAGATGCGTCTGCTGCTTGGTTGTCTATTAAACCTGAAAAGAATAAAATGTCTCAGAAGTTAGCCCTTTTCCCACATGCGACTATTTTCGGTTGAGAAGTGAAGAGAATTATGTTACAAGATCCATTAGATTGATAACTTCTGCAGACAGCAGAATTGCGTTTTAAAAAAATATAGCAGTGAATGCACCCGAACTCGAGACATCTTATCTACCGCGCGTGATACGTAGCATTATGCTTAAAGCTTACACACAGCTATAACAGCTCCAGAAGTCAAGAACAATTCCTCCAGAACTTCTGCATTCCACAGCGCTGTGGGATAATGCATATGGCAACTTCAATACTTATGAGAGATTTTTCCTTTGCACTGCACGACGTTTTCAACAAACAGATAGCCGGCCGAAGTGGCCGTGCGGTTAAAGGCGCTGCAGTCTGGAACCGCAAGGCCGCTACGGTCGCAGGTTCGAATCCTGCCTCGGGCATGGATGTTTGTGATGTCCTTAGGTTAGTTCGGTTTAACTAGTTCTAAGTTCTAGGGGACTAATGACCTCAGCAGTTGAGTCCCATAGTGCTCAGAGCCAGCCAACAAACAGATAGCGCTCAGCAGCTCAAGTGGAAAGGAACACTTCCTATTTAAATTTCTGCATTCTACACTTTTGGCAGTTCTGTGCAGGTGGCAGTTACGTGATATTATTTTGGTGATTTTAAAATAAAGTTGAATGTATTCACTGGGTAGCCGAGGCATCTAGTTCATGGTGATTCGGTCAACCAAGTAAATGAATTTACTGAACATGCTGCAAATTGATACAGGGAGCCTGTGTGTCAGAATTCTCAGCCACTGTGGCACAACGGTGTTATGATAGAAAAATGAGCCAATGAGGAGAGGATTTGGTGGTCGTTGGGCTGATGGTAGGTTCATTTATCTATGGTCTGGGTTCGATTCCAACTTCGGTCAGTGATTTTAGATAGGGAGAGACAGATTCCATTCTCTTCTGGCTACACCAAATGAAGAAGATATAATGGCATTGTGGTCTGAAATTCATTTTAAAAATGATATTTATTCTCTACTAAGTAGACGTTAGGTTGAGCCACAATAAAGTCTAGAATGGCGACATACAGAAACTCTATCACCCAGCAACCTTTCTTATACTAGTTATTTATTTCTAGTAACGAAACAAACGCTATGTAGGATCACAGGACACTTATTCCATCTTTTAGCTGAGCTTCTGTATGTCGATAAAACTGGTTCTGAACTGGGAATGCAACTCAGACCGCCCTTAACGCGGAATTTGTTCCCTTAGTGACAATACAGCTCGGCTACAATTTGTTGTTTGTTCAAAACCGCAGATTCCTCAACATCTCCACATATTGCGCGTGAATGGGTTTGAATCCTGGCCCGGCACTAATGATTTCATTATGTATTATCAAGATCTACCATGAGAACACCTATCTGCTGGAGGATAATAATTTCGATGTTTAATGTATTTTCATTCGTTGTCCACACTAACGATATTTGACGTTTTTGACTCCCAATGAGACACAGAACTATTTGCGAGATCACTGTTAAGTTCAAGATGTAATTCCGAGCTGATGGTGGAGAAAAATTTGGTAGCTGGCTTCTCTTTGTGTGTAGTCAACAACGATATGTGTGGAGCTCTATTCCCAGTCAGCACTGAACTCTTCGTCATATTATTTCTAGTTCAAACATGCTCACATGTCGCTGCTGGTGCAAGAAACCCATATTTAACGTTCGTTTTCTCTAGAATATAACAGCTATAGGTGCCGGGTTGGAGTCGTGGGAAGGAAAAAATTAATGTTTCGTCTCGTCATTTCAGTTAAAACATCTAGCTACTGCCAAGAAAATACGATATGTCACAGTTGACTGTGCTTCGATATCTATCTTATTAGGTTCTGGGTTCGAATCCCTGTCCAACACAAAGGTTTACCTCACGCCATTTCAAGTAAGTTACTTGTTAAGAAACAATATTTAACATCTCTCGTAGTTCGTTAACAGGGACAATAGGTGCTGGGGAGGAATTCGCGTCCGTTAAAAATGTTTGCGTTATGTAATTTAAAGTTAGTATTTGCAAATTGATACTGTCTAAAATCGAGGTATATCACTCTCTGTATGCCTAATCAGGACAATCTTTGTTTTGTCTGCATGACCTGGGTTTCAATCCATATGCAGAACGAGACGGTTCGTCGTGTCATTTGAAGTTCATACATATTCTCGACTAGCTACTCGTGAACAATTTAAATTTTTAATGTAATTTTGTGGTTAATAATAAGTACGGTATGTTACTTTGAAGAGGAAATCATGAATACGACGAACGTACTACGTGCATTACCTATCTGACGTAATAATTAGAGTGATAACATTTCAGGTATGTCATTTATTGTAGTAAATGTGAGCTTACAATCCTTAAGGACAGTCTTATCTGTGACGAGGTGTTTCCTGATATTTGTAGTACCGTAGTATTACTTTACATCTTGAGTTACTGCGACAAAGAGCAGTGTTTTCTAGTGGTGACTTGTTCGAACCATTTTCAATAGTCAAACGACTGTACCAAGGAGCGATTAGAGGACTTGCTAGACAGCTGCGTTATGTGGGTTGCATGCGAATCCGGCGAAATGCAATTCAGGTCGTTCGGATACTTTTGAGTATGACTGTACAATATATTAATAGTAATAATCCATAAATGACGAAAGTTAACCTTAGATTTAGCCTCTTAACGGCCACTGAATTTAACAAAGTCGTAATTTAGCTGTTACTTCACTCTATACCCAAAACAGATAGTTAAAACAAAATTACGGAATCTAATTATTGCTAAGATTAAAAGAGTATCAGCGTCCACCCAAACCAATTAAATTTAGCTGAGGCCATATAGAAATTAATTCCGCTGCATAATCCAACGACAGAAGCTCGACTCAGTGATTTGCTTTAACAAAATAACCTCAGAATCATTACATAGTAGACCATACTCTAACAGGGAATAATCGAGTTGTCATTCAGCAACATATTAAGTGACTGGCAAAGCATAATCCAGCAACTAAGATTAATACAATAACAACAAACAATATTTCATTAGTTGCTTCTCTCATCTCCAACGGCGGTAATTTTCTGGTAGGCGGCATCTATCTTCCCCCTAGTGAAATACCCTTTTAAATCCTTACATTTGTCTTCTAGCCGTCCCTGATTAGCTATTTTGCACTTCCTGTCAATCTCATTTATAAACGTTTGTTTTCCCTTTCGTCTACTTCGTTTGTTTCCTTTTTAAATTTTCTCCTTTCCGCAGTTAAATTCACTCTGTATTGCGTTATCCAAGGATTTCTAAAATGCCTTGTCTTTTAACCTGTTTGATCGTCTCCTGCCTGCACTATTTCGTCTCTTAAAGCTACCCGTTCTACTGTATTTCTATCACCTGTTCTAGTCATCTGTTGCCTAATGCTCCCTCTGGAACTCTCAAAAACCTCTGGTTCTTTTAATTTACCCAGGTCCTATCTCCTTAATTTCCTACCTACTGTTAATAACCAATCAATATTGGTCAGAGTCCAAATCTGCCTCTAAATATCTTACAATTTAAAATCTGGTTCCTAAATCTCCGTATAACCGTTATATTATCAGCTTGAAACCTTCCAGTGCCTCCAGTCTCTTCCACGTACACTCTTAAACCATGTGTTAGCGAAGTTTAAATTACGCTTTGCGCAAAATTCTACCTGGGGGCTTCCTCTTTAATTCCGTTCTCCCCAGTCCATATTAACGTACTTTTCTTCTTTATCTTCCTTTACCCTCTATTGAATTAGAGTCCCCCATCACAATTAAATTATCGATTCCTCTAATTATCTGCTTAATATCTTTTATCTCCTCGTACATTTATTCAATGTCTTCATCATCTGCGCAGCTAGTTGGCATATAATCTTGTACTACTGTTGTTGGTGTGGGGTTCCTATATGTCTTCGCTAGGATAACGCGTTTACTATGCTGTTCATGGTAGCTTACGCGCATTCCTATTATAAAGTAACTCCCAGATTACCCCTATTTGACTTTGTATTAAGAACCCTGTATTCACCTGATCCGAAGTCCTATTCCTCCTGCCTCAAACTTCACCAATTCTGACTACATCTAACATTGAACTATCCATTTCCGTTCTTAAATTTTCTAACCTATCTGCCCAATAAAGGGATTTAACATTCCACTTTCCGATCCGTAGAATGTCAGTTTTATTTCTCCTGGTTTCCACATCCTCATGAGCAGCCCCCCCCCCCCCCCCCCCGCCCCACGGAGATCCGAATGGGGACTATTTTATCTTCGGAAAATTTCACTCAAGAGGACGTCATCGTCATTTAACATAGAGTGGAGCTGTAAGGCCTCGGGAAAAATTATGGCTGTAGTTTCCGATTGTTTTCAGCCGTTCGCAGTACCAGCACAGCAAGGCCGTTTTCGTTGACGCTACATGGCCAATCATCAAGTCTGTTGCTCGTGCAAGCTGCTGCCACTCTTCAGGAACCACACGTTACACTGACTCTCAAAAGATACTCCTCCATTTTGGTTGCACTTGCGGCATGACTGTCTCTATCGCTGAGGCACGTAGGCCAACCCACCGACGGCAAGGTCCGTTTTTTGAGAGGGATGAGTGGGGGCTGTCTATCAATAAATGGGGTAGCACTTCTCGAATGAGGCGAACACTTAATTTGCGCATATCCCCGCTTTTGGGAATGACACTCTAGTTGCGGGTTAGCATTCCTTTCGTTCTCGTTCTCATCACCCAACAGTGAATTATTACCCATCAGTTTGTCGTGACCCTTAAACTATTGGTGTAGAAGTTTGAGAGGGCTTACGGGGTTTTGAAGAGGTGACACTGTCAGCTGTCTACAATCGTGTCATGCCTAATCAATGATAAACCGAACTAATGACCTTGAGAAGTCATTATATGACATACGCAAATAAATGTACAAGGGTCAACGTGTAAACAAAGCAGCAAGGATATAAATTACATTGAACAGTATCACCATGTCATAAATGAAATATAGTAAATACACACGAGACAAACAATTACGATATGTTATAGTATATATGTAACAAACACATTCATGAAAGAGATATTGTATATAAAAATGTGCAAAGTGGGTGCCAACTTAAATAATTGACTATGAAAAACAGTAAATTTTCATGACACACGTTCTTAGACCAACGTAGACTGGATCTGATAACTGGGATGAGCTGGATTTCAAAATTAGCAACAAACACAAAGAAAAAAAGGTATTGGTTTCAATTTCACCACACCACCTGCTGTCATCTGACAAAGTGTGCACAACGTATACGTGGGTGCGTCCTTCTCGTACTGTAATATTAGCGTGTCAGCTGCATAGACCACAAAATTTCGACAGCAAAAAACACACCATGCGTGCCTCTAATTCAGAGTATCTTATCTATCATATTATCCTAAACTTCTAAAACACAAACCAGTCCTAACATGCCTAAATCTACTTTTAAAGCACTGCTTTTCAAATAAAAACACGACTTTGCTTCTTCGACCATCACACGGTACTGCTAGCACGTATCCAAACACTGCAATAGGAATATGATAAAATAATGGTATGTGGGTGGTTCTCACCACACACATCATTTAACAATAAAATAAAACATCTCCTCATCATGTTCAAATTAAGTATGAGGAACGAAAATGGCAAATAGAAAAAAAGCAAATGGCGATGCACCAGCGTAACATGCGTTATGGTTCCACACAACGGATATTTTGTGGTATCTGGAGCTGGCGGCTCCTCACAGTCTCGGGCATGACAGCACTGCACCGCTCGGATCTCACGCAAGTTCAACATCCCACCTCTCCATATCCGAAGCAACTACGCCACAGTCCTCACACCACATCACACCACTAAAAATTTGATAAATACTGCCACATGCAAAATACTGGGTGATCTTATCCATTACAATCAATAAACCGCATCCATATGCGGTATCCGCAGCCTCTTCCGCAACTTTGATATGAGGAAAAATTCGCGGTACTCAGACAGTCATTTGACTTTCGTAAAGATATACAAAAGTCAATATTTGTACCGTCGAGAGAACAATGTTATCCTCAAGTACTTGTAGCATAGCGTATTATATACTTTCGTGGTTCACCTGGAAGTATATGTCTGCCACACTGCAATCTCTTGCCATTCTCAGTTCCACGTGAACTAGTCTTTTGGTGTGTGGGCTTCATCTGCAACCTTCGTTTTCGTCTCGGTGCCGTTGTCGTTTCGTGGTTCGATTGTGGGTTACCGTCGTATGTTATAGCGTTCTATTAAGACACGTGACTAATGTATTCATATGGGCGTCGTAGGTTGTCATGGGAGCGTCCTGACTAATCCCTACAGTGTCTGTTCCAGTGCGTTGTGGAAGCAGTGTGAGTGTAATATTTTTAGGTTGAGATCTGACAAGGATGTACAGTAGGAAGTCCACTGGACATTGAACAGAAAATGAATACATCAAAGAGTGACACCAGCATCGAAATGAAGCAGAGATCTGACTCCAACTCCAAAGACTGAGTCGAAAATAGGTGGGCGTGACTCAGAAGGCAAACTCACTGTCTCATCTGGTTCTTCTGACGGTCTGCCAACCGTTTCATCATTGTCTCTTCTCCGATTGAGTGCTGTCTGTCTGATTGACTATCGACTGCCTGATAGTTCTTTGGTTACTCCCGGTTTGCAGTTTTTCTGTCTTCCTCACTGTGTCCTGAACGCACAAAATTTTCGATTGTATCATCTTCGTCCTTGGTCACCCCCACCTTCAGTACCACTCAACCAACGCTAGACTCCATGTGGTCACGCTTCCCAGTCTTCGTGCAAAGTACAAATTCCTGTTTTTGCGGTGTCTGACATATAAACGGTTAACTTGCACCTCCTCGTCATGCTCTTCTTTGTTGTGGTAGTTCCCAGCATTCGCTGTAATTTTCCCAAAAAACTGCACATCGCTAGGCATTGTTTCAAGTCTTTGTATTCCTGAGATGTCAAGAAAGCAGCCACCAAATAACAAACCTACTTGTCTGCAACGGGAATGCTTGTGCTCCACTCAATTATCCTAAGTCATTGTGACTTAAGAGCTTCCCTCTTGAAGTCTGTCACACTCCAAGGTTTACATTTCTCGACTCAGGTGAACTCTTAACGTAAACCATTCCTGGCTTACGCGAGTCACACATTGGTTGACCTTAACGTCCATCTCGTACTCGTCACCGGATCTTTCTCATGGCTCTCACCGGCCGGTGTGGCCGAGCGGTTCTAGGAGCTTCAGTCTGGATCCGCGCGACCTCTACGGTCACAGGTTGGAATCCTGCCTCGGGCATGGATGTGTGTGATGTCCTTAGGTTAGTCAGGTTTTAGTAGTTCTAAATGGTTCAAATGGCTCTAAGCACTATGGGACTTAACATCTGAGCTCATCTGTACCCTAGACTTAAAACTACCCAAACCTAACTAACCTAAGAACATCACACACATCCATGCCCGAGGCAGTATCCAACCTGGGACCGTAGCAGCAGCGCTGTTCCGGACTGAAGCACCTAGAACCGCTCGGCCACAACGGCCGGATAAGTAATTCTAAGTTCTAGGAGACTGATGACCTCATATGTTAGGTCTCATAATTCTCAGAGCCATTTGAACCAGTTTTCTCATGGCTCTTAAACTTTCGGCACAAAAGTGGAGAAGTAACCTAATAGTTGTGCACAAGTGTTTCAGGGCCAATGATTATGATAAACAATCACATTGAGATGTCATTACAAACATAAATAAATGCACAAGGATCAACTTGTGAACATCACACCAAGGATACAGATTAAAAGAAAAGTATCTTCATGTCACAGACGAAAATACGAAAAATACACACAAGCTGATAAAAACGATGATGTATGGGTGGTTCTTCTCACCATGCATATGAATTAACAATGCTATAAAATATTTCCTCGTCGTGTTAAAATTTATCTTAAAAAAACGAGAAGTAGCTAATGGCGATGCACTAGCGTAAGATGCGTTATAGTGAAAAGCATCCTAAGTTGATGTTATCTTATACGGGTGGCTCCTCAAAAAGTCGCTCAGTGTGACTCGCCAGCTGTCGGATCCCACGCATTCACACCCAGCTCAACATTTCACATCTACACGCCCATAAGAACAATCGCACAATCCTCACACCATACACATAAGAACCTAAAATGGCCCTGAGCACTATGGGACTTAACTTCTGAGGTCATAAGTCCCCTAGAACTTAGAACTACTTAAATCTAACTAACCTAAGGACATCACACACAGCCATGCCCGAGGCAGAATTCGAACCTGCGACCGTAGGGGTCGCGCGGTTGCAGACTGTAGCACCTAGAACTCTCGGCACACCGGCCGGCAACCTAAAAACAATAGGTAATTGTTAGTTACTACGACATGCAATACATTCACAAAATACTAAGTGGTCTTGTCACTTATAATCACCTGCATCTGGATGAGGCATTCGCAGTTCCTCCAGCCACGTTTACACCAGGAGAAGTTCACTGACAACCGACTGACTTCTCCAAATCTCTCTGCCGTCCAAGGTATAACGTTATTTTAAACTTCTGATAGGTTGGCGTATCCTCTACTTTCTTGCTGCACCTCTAAGTATTTCCCTTTGAATCTGCTGTCTCTTGGCATTCTCTATCCCATATGAGGTTTTCTTTCCTTTTTGGCTTCCTCGATAAACTTCGTCATCTTTTTACGGTTGTCGTCTCGTGGTTCGATTGCGGTCTCCTTCCGTGTGCTGTTATTATTATTATTTTGCGCATGACTTCTGTGTTTGCATGGGCGTCGTAGGTTGTCACGAGAGCATCCAAACAAATGGCCCCTGGCCCTTAAACCATCAAGTCACATGCTGAGACACTCTAATCCGCGAGCAGTCGCTACATGTCCGGCAGATTTTTCACGGTCGACTAGATGCGCAGAACCATCATCATGACCCTCTAGTGATTAACTAACCTAGTCTCGAAATCTTGTTAGTAGCAATTAATTACCTTTTCACTTTCATGGAACACCTATTAAACTACTATTTTTGTTTTTATACCTTACTATGTTTAATGCTTCATTAATGACCTCTCCACGCCATGCGAGTGAATCTTTAAACAAATTAAGCGTTTTTCTTGTGGTCCAGTCCGTAACCATGGCTGTGTTGGAGAGTAAATCATTGCCGATTATAAAATCTAGTGACAACCTACCTAGTGACTACGGCATTCACTAGACAATTGCCTCCTCTTGACTTAGTGGCCCCAAAACCTGTTTCTCCACTCTCTTCATTTTAAATCTGCACAGGCACAACAGCGGTACGAAGCCGACCTGTGACAACTAATAGCACAGCTCCAGCTAACTATGGGTGCTGGCACCGGAAGCTGGGGAGCCGAATTCCGGAAGAGGACCCAATCTAGGGCGTGTCAGAGAGACAAAACACCTCACAGAGACGGAATAAAACGGGGTCAGCGTGAAGAACTAGAACAACTAGGGTGCAGATCTAAGGTAATTGCGCAATGGGAAAACCAGGTCAGTGTTACTCAGGCCCATCATTGGAGGCAGGTGAACTTCTGGGTCAGCGGTTCTGTCCACACGATGTTCCATGCTCATTGTCCGTCAAATCCATCTGCAGTACTCTACCGTGACACCCACGCCAGTTCATCTGCATCCACATGTAAGTCCACTGGCGAGGATGCTAACACTGTTTTTTGCCCCAAACGGGGGAATTAGGGAAAGCCCTTTAACGGGTATCTTGTCGCCTCTCTGCATCAGTTTTGAATAAAAAGACGTCAAAAGTACCGTCACTTACGAGCCACAATCCAATCATATCTTTCGTTTAGTACTTCCTTGGTAATCTCTCCGAGGGAACACTGATTGCATTTCAGACAGTGGATCATCACAATTCTGGCCAACGTCGTTTTACACCTGCGATCGCCAGTACCGCTCATTGTGCATGTAATATCCCTTTCCTAATGAAATACAGCAAATATATCCTAAGTTGCGAATATCTGAAACTTTATGCCTAACAGAGTCTCGAACCCGGATTTCTTACTTATCGCGAGCGGTCACCTTACCACTAGGCAATGCCCGCATCTCGTGGTCGTGCGGTAGCGTTCTCGCTTCCCACGCCCGGGTTCCCGGGTTCGATTCCCGGCGGGGTCAGGGATTTTCTCTGCCTCGTGATGGCTGGGTGTTGTGTGCTGTCCTTAGGTTAGTTAGGTTTAAGTAGTTCTAAGTTATAGGGGACTGATGACCATAGATGTTAAGTCCCATAGTGCTCAGAGCCATTTGAACCACTAGGCAATGCGAGAACGCCTCATGACCACTCCCAAACTTCAATAAGGCGTCAACCACGCACCTGCAACCTGCACACGTACACCCATTTCGTGTATTCCCACATATGGAACATATATTAATTGAAAGTAAGCTGCCAAGTGTTGGCGGATAGGCACCATATTGCCATATGCATATCTGAAGGAACTTGCATTGTGCTCCTGAACAACACATGCAATACAATAACGTACTTATCTATCCAAACCAAGCAGCCAACTTTCAATTAAAATGTCTGCCACTTACGAGAATATACGTAATTGATGACCAAGTGCAAGTTACAGACACATGGATGATGACTTACGGAAGTTTGGGTCTAGCCGTGAAGCTTCCTTGGACAGCCGAATTGAGCGCAGTACGTTCACCCGGTGGCCCCATTACCGACGAATCTTCGTAGGATATTTCTAATTTCTTCAATGTAATATAATAATAATTATGGAGTTGTTTTTTTGGGGTAGAAGACCAGACAGCGAGGTCATCGGTCTCATCAGATTGGGGAAAGACGAGGAAGGAAGTCGGCCGTGTCCTTACAAAGGAACCATCCCGGCATTTACCTGGAGTGATTTAGAGAAATCACGGAAAACCTAAATCAGGATGGCCGGAAGCGGGATTTAACCGTTGTCTTCCCGAATGCGAGTCCAGATACGATAATATAAGAATGCTTGTTTCATCGTTATTGAAATCCTTTATAACTTATTCCCAGCGCCTTCAAAGATTGGCGGTTATTTTAGTTCCTTAGTTGGTGGGGAGGGGCAGGAGATTTAGGTGTAGGTATGATGGTAGACATTTTACTGTTGTTTGCTAAAGTGGTGGCGGTGCCCCGAGGGGTTAGTCCTGATATTTTTGTTTTCTTTTGCTAGGTACCCGAAACGCGTCAATCATACTTCGTTAAAAAAATTGATATTCAACCACTCGCGAAAAGCGGCAAACACGGATTTTCGTCCCGTTCCGGCGCAACTTTTCACTGTCGTCATTCCATTATACGGCTGACAATTCTTCATATTCTCAAAGGCGAATTCATTTCATATCTTTTATATCGGCTGTAGTCGCCTCAGTGCATGATCCTTCGGATATGCATGTATGTCCTAAGGAACTTCGCCTCGTACTTCTGAACACAGACACTGTAATATCGTGGTTTCCTAATGAGGCATTCCCCGGAAAACCTCTCTCTCTCATTGCTCACATATTTCAAAGATCTCGCGCATCTCTGACTTAGTTGAGACTCTCGGTGACGCAGACGCATTATTCTGGCGCCCTCTCTTGTTATGCGAGGCCTGTTCGCAATTGTCGTGGCGTCCGTGTCACATCGCTTCGTTCCAGACTTGCTCTCTCTAGTGTGAACCACGGTTTCTGGCAAAGTCTCACCTGTTTCCATTGTTTTCTCCCAGTATTTTCGCCTATCAGTGCGCTCCACAAAAGCTTGCGGTCTCCCATTTTCCGTGTTCTGTGCACGGCGTGGGCCGTTTTGTGTTTCTCCTGCTCCTCAGTGTTGTCCAAAGATCTTAAATATCGAGGAACTGTTCTCTCGCCAGTGTCCCGATGAGGGCATTCTGTACGTGGGCTGGGAAGTGTGTGCATCGCATTACGCCATTCTTCCTCTATCATTTTGTCGTCCAAGTATCTCGCTGGGACGAAAAGTTAGCAGCCTATGTTGCTATAGACTGGCACGATCGTGGCGCACACTGCCACGATATGCGTTGATCTTCGTATTTGCCTGTGTGGCGAGGATGCAGTAAGTCGCCAAAACTTTGGTGCGAAAATTATTGCAAGTACAGTTCACACAAGTTGTTTAATCGAACCAGCAACTTCCACCAAATGATGCACCAGCCGCGCTACAATTAATACCGTAATGGGTCAGTTAGAACCATTTCATACACACAAAAAAAGTTCTCACTGCATTATCTTCAGCTTCTTAAGCTATAAGCTACCTTTAAGTAATGGAAACATTATTCTGGAAGAGAGGAGCTTTTATGCCAAAGTATTTGCTTATATTCTTTGTGTCCTTACCTGTCCTGCATATGAAAGTAAGGACACATGGTTGTGTGACATTAGAAACACTCGCGGCGAACTGTTACCTGTAATATAACTGACGGTTCTGCAAACTGAAATTCTGATGGAAGAAAGTAGAAAAGTTTATCTATATCCATAGAGAATGTACGAGAGGTTTTCATTTTTCATATTAGCCCCAACAACTTCCACTCCGGAATATTAGGGCGCCACCGTACGTGATCCTCACGTAAGATTCGTTGGCTTGTACTGGCGGACGAGTTTTCACAAACACTTCGCATTGGTTCTGGATACAGTTATTAAAACATTTCGGTTTTTAGTAATCGTAATGATAAACGGTTTTCTTTTTGCTGGGTAATGACAGGGAGAATGTTTTGTGGTTCCCATTTTATTTTTTTGTATTCCGTAAATGAAGACAAGGACATATCCACGAGGGTGCTTTTGAACTGCCAACTTTGTAAGTGGTAGGTTAGTGTGCTCATGGCAATCTAAATTAGTTCCCCTAATAAATTCCCTGTGAGATTCAAGGGTTCCTGCAATTTTAGCTTATCTCAGTATAATTTCTTTCGCGTTGTGTCATATTAGACACTTAATTTTTTGATCAGTGGCTCCCCATGTGGTGTTCAATGCGACCTAAGCCATGCGTTACTCTGGTAAATTTCAGATAAATGCGCCTTCTGAACTTATTTAGCAACGTATTCATTCCCAATTTTGAATTAGTCTCATAAATATTCATGAAAGACTGTTTTTCTTCCGCACGATCACCACGCGTGACTGAGATTACATTAGGCTCTGTTACGCTCTAAAATAGAATTGCTAAATTTTTCTGCCCTCATGCCCTAATTAAAGACAAAGTCAATAAACGTTTACTGCGAATTTTGGTACCGCAGTAGAATTTACGTAAAGAGAGGTGGCCGTGCTTCATTTTGCAAGTAAATGAATATACGTGGCCTCCGTACTGAATTCCTCTCCCCCCCCCACCCCTTCCCCCTCGCCTCCAATTTTCTCAAGGATGACTGAAAATACACTTTAAGGGGACCACACCCTGCCTACTTAACCCATGTTAATTAAGGCAGATATTTGACCCATTTCTGACGAAACTATTTGATGCAGGACCGTAATATTTTTACTGTATGTTACATGATGCTAATAGAGTCAACTGTACTAAAATCTACTTTATCCATTTTATAGTTTTTAAGAAATACCTTTTTAGATTTATTAACAAGAAATATTAAGTTTTTGCTGTAGAAAATATTGTTTTTTGCGAACTTCCTCAAGGGGGAATATTAATGAATGTAGTACCAGAGGTGGATTTTATGTTATGCAGAGTCTCTGAAAATTTCATTCATTTGTCTATGATATTTTCTGATATAATGGGGCATATGTACTGAAAACTTTAGTTTGCGGGGAATTGACTTCAAAGAAAAAAACTTTTGGAATTTGTTACTTACAGTTAATTAAAATTGTCTTGCTGCATATGATGGCCCTTCTTTGGCCTCTAACAGGTCTTCCAGCTTCTTTTTCACCTTCCTGGATATTTATCTGGCTTTCTTGGCCATATTAGATGCAGACCTGTCTGCATCGGCTATCCTCATTTTATTGCAATGTTGCAGCCCAGTGATGATTTTTTCACCAGGATTAATTCCCAGCTTTTTCAGTACCCAGTACTTTCCAATATTATCACAACTGAATTTAATAACAGCACCATGAACTCCTAGTTTTTTGTATGCATACCTTCGAATACAGGTCTAGGAAGGAAGTTCCAAATTATGCTGTTGAAACATTCATTTGGGTTCTGTGTCTGCCCATGCAGACATTTCATTAGAAGGTCAGGATGATCCAAGTCTCTGAAAATAGGTTTAATTGATGTAATAACAGCATCAGGAAGAGAATGCTGGTGAGAATAAGATTCTCCAGTTGCCTGAGACCTAGTGTATTGGCGCCACGAATTTTCTCCTGATGGACGCAATCCATGGGATGGCTTATCGTCAGTAGAGGACTTACGGAAGAATATGGCCCAAACTTCTCTCTTCATTGCCTCCAGACTTTCTTTATTTCTCCTAATTGCCTGCCCATAGTATACCTCCAAGTGTTCTATTTCAGTTTTAGTTATCCGACCCTGTCCAGTCAACAATTTTCCATCTTCTAATTTTTTTCCTCTCATATCGTTGGTTTTCTCAGCCTTGTTCCCAAACGTTTTTGAACATAGCCTACACATTCTATTTTTCTAATAATGTCATCTCCGTATGGCTTAGAGTTGACAGTGGGTGGGTTGACAGTGGGTGACAGAAAAGTGGGCGTGGCATATAAACACACGTCGTAGGAAAATGCTCTTTAAATGCTCGAAAAAACCTTTTTTTAGCAAAATCCTTTTCAGAGTACTTAAAGAAAACATTTATCTATCGAAATATTATGAAAACCGAAAATCGATTTTTTTGACCTGAACCGCGGAGTGGCCCCCTTAAGACATAGACAGAGAGAGAGAAAGAAACACCACAAAGGAATTATCCGAATGGGAAATCGGTAGCTGTCTGGTACATGTACAGATGAATAAGCCATTACAGTTACAGAAAAACTGAATGATTTCTTCTTCACAAATACCCAGTAACGCGTCGGTCCACCTCTGGCCCTTATGCATGCAATTACTCGGCTTGGCATTCGTTGAAGGAGTTATTGGACGTCTATCTTTCCAAATTCTGTACATTTGCTGAGTTACATCGTCGAAATCCCGAGCTGTTTGGAGGACCCTGCCCATAATGCTCCAAAACTTCTCAATTGAGGAGAGATCCGGCGACCCCGCTGTCCAAGCTACTGTTTGGCAGCAGAATCTCTCGCTGTGTAAGGACGGTCATTATCTTGCTGAAATGTAAGTGTTGTGTTGGCAGAAGAGCCAACACCGTGTTACTAGAGGAGGCCGAAAAGGCACGCGTTTTAGCTCAGGCTGGCGTGAGGAGGGAAGAACTGTACTGACGTGAGGTCTGGAACATGGCAAGGAATGAGAGTTCAAAAAGCGGACATAATTAGTTTGATACTTAACTTTAATCCATTAATGAGGAACGTCGCTCTTGACGGTACATGATCCACAATAGTATCTGTTCAGAAGACATATAGTAACTGAATATGGCGCCTTGCTATGTCGTAGCAAATGACGCAGCTGAAGGCTGTGCCAAAGTGTCGTCTTGGAAAATGAGAGCGTATGTAGACAGTGAACCATCGCTAGCAAAGTCGGTTGTCCAACTGGGGCGAGTGCTAGGGAGTCTCTCTAGACTTGCCGTGTGGCGACGCTCGGTCTGCAATCACTGATAGTGGCGACACGCGGGTCCGACGTATACTAACGGACCGCAGCCGATTTAAAGGCTACCACCGAGCAATTGTGGTGTCTGGCGGTGACACCACAGTAAGCCCAAGATTGCTTGAAGTGAAGGGCAACAAAACGGGGAATAAAATATCGTCGAAGTACCGCTGCGTTCTAAGTGTGCCGCGGTTGACAGCCAAAGGGTTTTCAGGCCACATGGCGAACGACAATCTGGTTGGTATCCTTTTACTGTTCGGGGCCTGCAGACACGTCTTCCACCTGGAATCTTACGGATTGCAGGAGGACTGCCTTCAGTGGTGAGTCTCGCTTCGACTTGAGCCACGATGACCAGCGGAAACGCGTCCGCAGAGGCGCCGCACAGTAGTGGAAATCAACCTGATGGTGTCCTCCATACGGTCCGACAACCAGGAGTCGTGGTTTGGGGTGCCATTTGTTTTTATAGTAGGACACCGCGGCACCCTTACAGCACAGTGTACCATGATGATATCGTATGTCCCGTTTTGTTACAGTTCGTGGGAAGGCATCCTGGGCTTACTTTCCAGCAACCTAATGCCTGCACACACATAGCGTGTTTGTGCTTGCTGTCTTGGTGCTTGCCAAATCTTAACTTGGTCATCTACGTTTCTGGATCCCTCTGCAGTTGAGAATATTCGGTGCATTTTGATCAGGGCCTTCCAATTAGACCGAGATTCTGACTGGCACAGTATCCATCATGAGGACATCTAAGAAATCTGACAACCAGCGCTAAGCCGAATAACTGCTTGCATAAGGATCAGAGGTGGACTGACGCATTATTGTGAAGCTCTTTCTCATGAACCAGTTATCAATTTCTTTCTGTGACTGTGATAATTTGACTGTGCATGTACATCACACCTTCCAATATCTACCTCATTTTGATAATTACTTTGTGGTGTGACGCTTTTTCTTAGAGTGTACTTAACGTATTTTTTTGCGAACTCGTGGTTGGCCATATAACGAGGACATACACTCACTGGTGGGTTTTCTGTTCTTCTTAACTCCTCACTGTCTCTGGTATGATCTTCCCTCTCGTGCGCCACGTGGTACTCTTCCAAGCAATGAGAACTTAATTAACGCACTATTTGTTACTTTTGTTGGTGGGTCACAAATATTAATCACTCTCACGGACAAGGGCTGCCTTGTTTGTTATACTATTGTTTTGTTGATGTTAAATGCCCTATGATTAATGAAGTAATAAAACTTTAGTTCGACAAAATTCCTTTAAATAACGATGCCATACCATACCCTCTAGTACGGATTTGTGATCTCTTATTCAGGGAATAATATATGTTCTTAATAAAAGTTGCCGATCCAAAGAAAGTAACTTACTAAAGCCGCGTGTTACTGTCTGCAGGACTACGCTAGTCTTTCATGTTTGTGTACCAGTGTTACCTGTCACATAGCTTTCCATTACAAATACGTGTTAGAGACCTACTGTTTGCATACCTGGGCATATTTAAGTTCCATTATGGATGACAGACATGGAAGTCTAATGAGAACCAAGCGGAAAGAATTCTCAAGCAGTGGAAGTTGTTTAAGTAAGACAAATAATAGCAACTTCTTATGTGATGACCACTGCCATTTTTTTCGAAGTTCAGTAGCCACCTTTTAATGCATTACACACAACCACTTCTTCTGTACGCAGATGTCAATCTATGAGAGCAAATCAGAAGCTCTTTAACCAAATTTTATATTAGGCAACTTACAGACGTATGGAAAAAACTGGTAGAAGCCGACCTCAGGGAAGATCAGTTTGGATTCCGTAGAAGTGTTGAAACACGTGAGGCAATACTGATCCTACGACTTATCTTAGAGAACAGATTAAGGAAAGGCAAGCCTACGTTTCTAGCATTTGTAGACCTAGAGAAAGCTTTTGACAATGTTGATTGGAATACTCTCTTTCATATTCTTAAGGTGACAGGGGTAAAATACAGGGAGTGAAAGGCTATTTACAATTTGTACAGAAACCAAATGGCAGTTATAAGAGTAGAGGGGCATGAATGGGAAGCAGTGGGTGGGAAGGGAGTGAGACAGGTTTGTAGCCTATCCCCGATGTTATTCAGTCTGTATATTGAGCAAGCAGTAAAGGAAACAAAAGAAAAATTCGGAGTAGAAATTAAAATCCATGGAGAAGAAATAAAAACTTTGACGTTCGCCGATGACATTGTAATTCTGTCAGAGACAGCAAAGGACCTGGAAGCGGAATGGACAGTGTCTTGAAAGGAGGATATAAGATGAACATCAACAAAAGCAAAACGAGAATAATGGAATGTAGTCGAATTAAATTTGGTGATGCTGCGTGAATTAGATTAGGAAATGAGACACTTAAAGTAGTAAAGGAGTTTTGCTATTTGGGGAGCAAAATAACTGATGATGGTCGAAGTAGAGAGGATATATAATGTAGACTGGCAATGGCAATGAAAGCATTTCTGAAGAAGAATCGAGTATAGATTTAAGTGTCAGGAAGTCGTTTCTGAAAGCATTTGTATGGAGTGTAGCTATGTATGGAATTGAAACATGGACGATAAATAGTTTGGACAAGAAGAGAATAGAAGCTTTCGAAATGTGGTGCTACAGAAGAATGCTGAAGATTAGATGGGTAGATCACATAACTAATGAGGAGATGTTGAATAGGATTGGGAAGAAGAGGAGTTTGTGGCACAACTTGACTAGAAGAAGTGATCGGTTGGTACGACGTGTTCTGACGCATCAAGGGATCACCAATTTAGTATTGGAGGGCAGCGTGGAGGGTAAAAATCGTAGAGGGAGACCAAGAGATGAATACACTAAACAGATTCAGAAGGATGTTGGTTGCAGTAGGTACTGGGAGATGAAGAAGCTTGCACAGGATAGAGTAGCATGGAGAGCTGCATCAAACCAGTCTCTGGGATAAAGACCACAACAACAACAACATATTGGCCAAAGTAAGGTACACACAAGTAATGACAAATACACATTATATTCTAAGTATCTTTTACTACTATTCCACATAGTCCCCACGCCGGTTCACACACTTGTCCCGTCGAATCACTAAATTTGAGATGCCCCTGCAGTACAACTCGTCCGGCTATGGAACTGCCGTCGGACTGCTGTCCTGTCTTCACTGTTACTTGTGAATCGCTATTCTGCCAGGAACTTCGTCAGAGGTCCGAAAACGTGGAAATCACTAGGGCAAGGTCTGGACTGTATGGTGGGAGGTCTAGAATCTTCCAGTGAAATGCCTGGAGCTTTTCGGCAGTTCTGATTGCCACATGTGGTCTGGCATTGTCGTGGAGCAGGATCACGTCGCCCACATCGAGAATCCCCTCCACAGCTTCGCATGCTGTCAGCCCTCAGACGTGACAGTATGGAACCATAAGTGTCGGATTGATGGTTGCACCTTGTGGCATGAAATACAGCAGGAGCGGTCCATACCTATCCCAACAGTTGGCACTGAACGGAACTTTTTTTTTTTGGTCACATGTTTCCACACCATGCTGCAGTGCTTAGATTCCTGCATGAAATGCAGTATCCACGTTTCATCTCCAGTAACAATGCGGTCGAGGAAACCTTTACCCTCCTCGAAGTAATGTCCCACATGATTCAGTGAAGACGTCATTCGCTTGCCTTTCATCACGTCACCCAATTGCTTAAGCACCCACTGACATGAAACCTTCTGGTACAATAAGGATCTGTGAATGATGTCGTAAGCACTCCCATACGATACGCCAAGCTCCCGGGCAACAGCCGTGACATACATACGCCAATCTGCTTTCACCATTGCACCCACACGGGAAATGTCGTCAGTCAGCGACTAACGCTGTCTCCCCGACCGCTCATTGCCATGCAAGTCTTCACGGCCTTTTCGAACTCACAGCACCTCCCTCTCCTGTTCCTCCTCCTCACAGTTCTCAAAGCGAAACATTCCCCATATGTGGGATGCATTTCCCTGTACTTTTCGATGGGCGTGCGTCCCTCGTTCCATAGAAATTGAATCGTAATTAGCTGTTCTATGGCCGTGAATGTGTGAAGCACATCCACCATCTTTAACAACTGACAGCAGCGCCGTGCGGCGGAGCTACCGGCAAATAAGGCCGGCACGAACCAAGAAGTGTCCGACGCTGAGAATGGATATGTAGTCTTCGGATTTATATCCATAATTTGGCTAAAACATAGGTACAAAGACTTTTTGGTTTGCCCACGTAAATTATTTGGGTATGTCTCCGGAATGAGACTACGTACTCAACCAAACCTAGACAATAACTTGTCCACATCCTGCATCTGAAGCAGAGCATGCAAATCGGTAGTCCTGACCTACGGCAGAAGGACACTTCCTTGTGGCATTGCAGACATCTACTACTCGAGAACAAACACCACTGTTTGTGTGCTGCTTAATTACCGACTAGTTTGCCGCAGTGTCTGTGTGGAGGAAACTTTTTCGTTATCCATGAGTGTGCCGCACTGCGCCATTTTTGCGGTTACTCGTTTTATACGCTAGCAGCTCTCACTCTTAACTACCCTAGACAGTCTGCAGCCCCCACGTGTATCTTTGAAATCTCTGCACCTGTATCACACATACCGTTTGCAATCTGACAATCTGTTTCTCGACTGCAGAATTTAAGTACGTCTTCTACTCTCGCAACTGTCGCTTGATTCTCCTGCCCCATGTGAGCGAGTTGTTCCGCGTTTTCTGCATTCCCTTGTTTCATATTGGGCAGGCGCGCCTCAGTGGTAGTATTTCCTTGTATTAATTCACTAATGGAGAAGTGGTGTCAACCAGCAACGCTACTGTTGTTTTGTTTCGGCTAATTCTTCTGTGGTGCTCGATAAATTGTAAGAATGTGAGCCAGTGGATACTGACATTGTGCATTCTTTCCCTTACTCTCAAACTTCCCTCGACTATCCTGTCGGCTTCCTCGTCTATCAGTTTTCCAGATTTGATCTGCATGGAAACTGCGACCGCTAGACAAAAGTACTCCACAGAACCATGTGACACACACACCCAGAAAACAACAACCGCAGGAAGAGAGAAGAGCGAAAAGAACAGGAAAGAACACTACCACAACAACAAAGCTACATAGCCCCTTCTCACAACACAGTCGATATGTTCTTGAATATTATTACACAAACGAGTTGCCATGGAAACAGGTGCGCCAAAATTAAATAACGAGACATTGCACGCGAGGTTTTGTGTTTGACAGCAGTGCGACAGTTAGGCTTTCACGCGCGGCATCTGCTTTAGAAAGGCATTTAAACACGAAAATAATGAGGTGCTACAAATGAAGTATATATTTTTAGAATCACAAAGGATCACAGAATTGTATTAAATAAAAAATTCCACTTTTTTGTTCAAAAATGGCTCTGAGCACTATGGGACTTAACATCTGAGGTCATCAGTCCCCTAGAACTTAGAACTACTTAAGCCTAACTAACCTAAGGACATCACACATATCGATGCCCGAGGCAGGATTCGAACCTGCGACTGTAGCGGTCGCGCGTTCCCAGACTGAAGCGCCCTCTTTTTGGTGCCTCATGTCGTCCAGGGCCCTTAAATTGCTTGTAAAAGTTGTCAGTTGCCGTAACCGTTTTCCTTGAATACCTTTCGTTATGTGGAGTTATACTGGGCACCATAGGTGGTACCACGGGTTCAAAAGGAAGGCAGGACCATTAGCCACTTAAAGTGACAGAGAGCACTCGTCCGAAGCTCGTGGCTATTTAAACACCTGAGATCGCTGGAAGCTCGAAAAAATGTTATTACTTATCGGACAGTACTTCATTCTAGGTAGGTACATCATCTGCTAAAAGTAGGAGGTTACTGTGAATATTGTGTGCCAGTTCGTTAACACACTTTAATAGCAAGGGCCTCAAAACTCTTACACGGAACAACCTAACAGTTACTTGTATATCTGTCGGTAACTCGCCATCCAATACAACGTGCTGCGTCCTCAGTAACAAGAGAGCCTCAATATAGTCAAAAATTTCGGTTTGTACCCACTAGTATAGGACGACTCGTTCGTTAATAAAGGGAGTGGTACTGAGTCATACGAGTTCCAGAAGTCAAGAAAAACTGCACCCACCGGCATATTTCTCCATGGCTTCCTGGGTGACATGTCAGAAAAACGTGAGTTGAGTCTCACGTAACCGAAATTTTCGGAACCGAAGCTCTTGGAGATTTCTTCGAGGTACCTCGGTATATTTGAGCTCAGACAATTCGCCCTACAGAGCGGTAACCTTCAGGATATGAGCGGAATCAGTCTGTGGATATCGGATCTTCGAGAACATTCGAAAGGCTTTGGGCAGGTAACGTGTCAGGTCTTAGAAGAAACTTGTTAAGAAGGCCCACCTGGTTTCTTACACACTGCGGTGCTACGACTCTTTCATCTCTGGTATTTATTTAAGAATCGGTACTGTGATTACTATCTGTTTAAGGGAAGTTACCTACCAAATGTTTACAGGATTTAATTTGTTCCGGTGACTGTTCGGCAATCGCGTAATTAAACAATATCGAGTCTTTCCGCCTATTTCCGTGCTACATGTTAAAGTTGTCTATGTTTAGTTTCAGCTGATAATCTCAGCACCAAGCGCCGATTCTCTGCAATTTTGCCTCTGGAGTTGCCCAGCGCTGGACCACTCGCTGTGATTAACCTAAAGTTTTGTTGTCCACCAGGACTCTTGTATTTTTAGTCCTAGTCTACAGCAGATGCACTAGACGCAGTAACTAAGAAATGTAGCATAAATACCACTTTCAAAAATAAGATGGTATGTTCAGCATCACGCATGTTGAGGCGGATGTGAAAAATAATGGCTGAATGAACACGTCTCAGCAAATATATGGCTGTTAACTGATCAGTACTGTCTCTGATGGCTAGTGACTGTAAATGTGTGCGATACTAATATAGTTGGTAAATTCCACGACATTCGATTTCCGTAGTTAACAGCATAGAATACTATAGTTAAGTCATCCAAAATTTGTCCTATAGTCCGCATTGGAGACTGTTATCGTTACCAAATAGAAGCTCGGCTTAGCGTGAAAGGTGTTGTACATCACAAGAGTTCCGAAGTATAGCATGGTAGACATTCAGACAAGAACGTCTACGCAACCTCTGATTTGGCTCATGTCATATCACAGCAGACCGTCTCTCGTCAGAGCGAACTGACAGTAATACTAAAGTAGAAAGGAATTCCTAGACGTGGCAGCTGCTGTAGACTAGGACTAAAAATACAGAGTCCTGGTGGACAACAAAACTTTAGGTTAATCACAGCCAGTGGTCCAGCGCTGGGCAACTCTAGAGGCAAAACTGCAGAGAATCGGCGCTTGGTGCTGAGATTATCAGCTGAAACTAAACATAGACAACTTTAACATGTAGCACGGAAATGGGCAGAAAGACTCGATATTGTTTAATTACGCGATTGCCGAACAGTCACGGGAAAAAAGTAAATCCTGTAAACATTTGGTAGGTAACTTAAATAACCATCGTTTGACTCATACTGGAGTATTACTGATTAGTTTGGGACACATACGATTCATAGAGAGAGAGGACACAAAAACAAGCAACGTATATTATCATTCATTCGGTTAGTGAGTTCAAAAAAAAGGTTACGGAGTTGATTTTTCCAGCTCAAGTGGCACTCACAAGAAGAGAAGCTTTATGGATTACGGTGTAAGTTACTGCTTAAATTCTGAGAGCGTTCCGTCCTATTAGAGTCAACTACCACATTTCTTCCGTCGACATTTGTCTCTCAAAAGACCATGAATTTTAAATCAGAGAAGCTATAACTCATACACAGGCTTATCAATAGACGATCTCCCAGTGCACGATTCGCGACTTGAACATGGAAGAGGAAGTTAACAGAGGTATGTGAAGTACACCATGACGTAGCTTACGAGATCTTACAGATCTTGATGTAGAGCTTTATGAGCGTCATATAGACATATGCCTGCTACCACCTCTTTGCAGTGCTTTACTACTCAACCGCTTATCTTCGACCGAAGAGCACCATTCACTCGTCAGTGCATTTTCGGCATATGACACCGCATTTCAGAATAGGCCAACTGTTCTCTGCACTTCAGACTATCTTTGTAGCATGGTACTCTATGATCTATAGGACCAACGCCTTAATGTATAACACATACCGCTTGAAAACATGTAGTTTCGTACGTGTCCGTCTACCTATGGCGGGGAGTACCATATACAAATGCCACGCACATAATACGGCTTTATAATTCAAAGCATTTACATGTCCAGTTGTTGTTAAAAGAGCTATAATTTTCGTGTCGTTTGATAACACCATACGGGAAAATTAGTGCACGCAGCTTCCAACAATAAATATTTCGATGAAACAATATTGGCTACTTAAAGTGCGAAAGGCCAACGATGATTAGTATGGGGAAGTGACAGCTATCAATTTCAGGTAGTGATTACTGTAAAAACTGCTCCAGAAGCCTGGCAACAGTGGGACTAAAGTTGTGAATAATGTTTCTTATCATAGCTTTCTGGAAAATAAAGCATCCTCTCAATATACTCATAAATTATTGTGAATGACTGATTTGTTGTGCCATGCAAGCAAAGAGCCTCAGAACGTCATCTAGACAAATTTGTTGCCATGTCTAAAATACGCGCTATGTCAGCTCATAAGATTACTGTCTGGAAGGTTGTGTGAAAGTGTGCGATTTTCTGTCGCTTCCTAGGCACGCTCTATGGATGACAAATCAGGGGCTCGGACAAGTAGCCAGCAATGGATACATTCTTCAAGGTCTTTGTCGTGTGAACTGCAGCGTGGGGCCTTGCATTACCCTGCTAGAATTGTAAAACCTGTTGTCATGCAGTAGCCTGGTCATTCCATCCGTGTGATGTATAGCGTTCAGCCTCTCATTATCAATTACAAAATCAGTCTTGCTGTCACATCAGACAGCTCCCAACTACATGGTTTCAAGAGATGGAGAATCGCTCCTTCCTGTGACATAAAAGTTGGCGTCCATGTGAGCGAGAGAAAGAGCTCCCAGACTCGTCAATGAATACTATTCTACTCAATGTCCCATTTCACTCTGGCTCGACACCTTTGATACCTGTGACATGGCGTCAACGTTAAACGACAAATAGAAACTCGAGACAACAACCGAGCTTCCAGTAAAGCAGCTGCTGTTTGTCTTTTTCTGAGAGTCAGTGTGACAGTCTTCTCGTGGTGCAGACGGTCTGGAAGTGCTCGTGCCTTCTCTCTTAACACCCTGTCAATCTGAGCCCATCTCGGCACCCCTCGATCTGCAGTCAATGTACTTCAGCCAACTGTCTGTGGGATCCGTCGATATGATGCTTCCATGGCCCTTATTGCAGTGATTCGGCTCTTCTGAGGAGCCAGTTGATGGCTATGAGATGCACCCTGCATGTGAGCTTGTCTCTACGTTTTCTGGGAACGCTGTGTGGTGATCAACACCCGGAAAGCTCCAGTAACGCCCAATAAGCATCGTGACCTCAAGGCATTCTTCACTGTAGGAACGGTTTCCCCACTACTGAAAATTTTGAAAATAAACTCGTAGAAATGTGGAAGTTGAATCAACATACACTCCTGGAAATTGAAATAAGAACACCGTGACTTCATTGTCCCAGGAAGGGGAAACTTTATTGACACATTCCTGGGGTCAGATACATCACATGATCACACTGACAGAACCACAGGCACAAAGACACAGGCAACAGAGCATGCACAATGTCGGCACTAGTACAGTGTATATCCACCTTTCGCAGCAATGCAGGCTGCTATTCTCCCATGGAGACGATCGTAGAGATGCTGGATGTAGTCCTGTGGAACGGCTTGCCATGCCATTTCCACCTGGCGCCTCAGTTGGACCAGCGTTCGTGCTGGACGTGCAGACCGCGTGAGACGACGCTTCATCCAGTCCCAAACATGCTCAATGGGGGACAGATCCGGAGATCTTGCTGGCCAGGGTAGTTGACTTACACCTTCTAGAGCACGTTGGGTGGCACGGGATACATGCGGACGTGCATTGACATGTTGGAACAGCAAGTTCCCTTGCCGGTCTAGGAATGGTAGAACGATGGGTTCGATGACGGTTTGGATGTACCGTGCACTATTCAGTGTCCCCTCGACGATCACCAGTGGTGTACGACCAGTGTAGGAGATCGCTCCCCACACCATGATGCCGGGTGTTGGCCCTGTGTGTCTCGGTCGTATGCAGTCCTGATTGTGGCGCTCACCTGCACGGCGCCAAACACGCATACGACCATCATTGGCACCAAGGCAGAAGCGACTCTCATCGCTGAAGACGACACGTCTCCATTCGTCCCTCCATTCACGCCTGTCGCGACACCACTGGAGGCGGGCTGCACGATGTTGGGGCGTGAGCGGAAGACGGCCTAACGGTGTGCGGGACCGTAGCCCAGCTTCATGGAGACGGTTGAGAATGGTCCTCGCCGATACCCCAGGAGCAACAGTGTCCCTAATTTGCTGGGAATTGGCGGTGCGGTCCCCTACGGCACTGCGTACGATCCTACGGTCTTGGCGTGCATCCGTGCGTCGCTGCGGTCCGGTCCCAGGTCGACGGGCACGTGCACCTTCCGCCGACCACTGGCGACAACATCGATGTACTGTGGAGACCTCACGCCCCACGTGTTGAGCAATTCGGCGGTACGTCCACCCGGCCTCCCGCATGCCCACTATACGCCCTCGCTCAAAGTCCGTCAACTGCACATACGGTTCACGTCCACGCTGTCGCGGCATGCTACCAGTGTTAAAGACTGCGATGGAGCTCCGTATGCCACGGCAAACTGGCTGACACTGACGGCGGCGGTGCACAAATGCTGCGCAGCTAGCGCCATTCGACGGCCAACACCGCGGTTCCTGGTGTGTCCGCTGTGCCGTGCGTGTGATCATTGCTTGTACAGCCCTCTCGCAGTGTCCGGAGCAAGTATGGTGGGTCTGACACACCGGTGTCAATGTGTTCTTTTTTCCATTTCTAGGAGTGTGTATCTCAGGCATGGAAAGAGTGGATTATCAGTTGCGTAGCATTTGGTCATAGTGTTCACAGAGTAATACTTCCCAGCTCCATCATCCTACGAATCTTACAGTACAGATGCACCTGTAGTCTAGCGGTAGATTGATTGATTTATAATCAAAACGTTCTCGGTCGTGGGTTAAAAACTTGACACTGCTTACATTTCAATTAATAATCAACATTGGAGGCCGAAGACTTCCGGCATAAGAAGTCATCCTCATTCCACCAACAGCCTGTCAAAGAGGGCGGGGGAGCGGACAGAGGTTCAGGGCACTCTCTGTCCTTGCGTTGGGAAACTGCCCCTCAAGGCGGAAGAATTAGTAATGATCAACGGCTTGAGGATGCAGAAGGCAATGGAAACCACTGCATTAAAGACACATAACATATGTCCATAGCAGCAGAAAATCGTATAACGGGAGTGGGATACATTATGAAAAGAAAGGTAGAGCAGAGAGCGTGTGACTGTAAACAGTTCAGTGTAGGGTTATTCTTATCAGACTCATCATAAAACCAACACCGAGATCACTAGTTCAGGTATATATGTCAACGTCGCAAGCTGAAGATGAAGAGATAGTGAGAGTGTATGAGAATACTGAAAGGGTAATACAGTACGTAAAGAGAGATGAAAATCTAGTAGTCATGCTAGACTGGAATTCAGTTGTAGGTGAAGGAGTAGAAGAATCGGTTACAGGAGAATATGGGCTTGGCACAAGGAATGAAAGAGGAGAAAGAGTAGTTGAGTTCAGTAATAAATTTCAGCTACTAATAGGGAATACACTGTTCAAGAATCACAAGAGGAGGTGGTATGCTTGGAGAACGCCGGGAGATACGGCAGATTTCAGTTAGATTATATCATGGTCAGAGCGAGATTCCGAAATCAGATACTGTATTGTAAGACTTACCCAGGAGCAGATATAGACTCAGATCACACTCTAGTAGGGATGAAGAACAGGCTGACGTTTAGGAGATTAGCCACAAGCAATTAATATACAAAGAAGTGAGATACAGAAGTACTAAGGAAGGACGAGACACGCTTGAAATTCTGTAACGTACAGAGATAGCAGTAAGAAATAGCTCACTAGACAGTACAATTAAAGCGGTATTGTCATCTCTAAAAAGGACAATCACAGAAGTTGGAAAGAAAAACATAGGTACGAAGAAGGCAACTGCGAAGAAATATTTCAGATGAAAGACGGAAGTACAAAAATGTACAGGGATATTCAGGAATACAGAAATACAAGACGCTAAATGAAATAAATAGAAAGAGCAGGGAAGCAAAGACGAAACGGCTGCGTGAAAAATGTGAAGAAATCGAAAATTAAACTGGTCAGAATTTAAAGGTTTTGTCCACCACACGCTAGAGAAATATGTGCCTAGCAAAAATACGGGAGAGGGAAAGAATCCACCTTGGTTCAACAGACATATTAGGAAGTTGCTGAGAAAGCAGAGAATTTTGCACAGTCGTTTTAACGTAGTCACTGCCACGCTGAAAAACAGAAATTATGCGAAATGAAAGCAGCTGTCAAAGGATCAATGAGAGATTCTTTTAACCAATTTAAAAGGAATATTTTATCTGTAGATTTTAAAAATAACCCCTAGAAATTTTGGTCTACGTAAAATCTATGAACGCTACAAATAACCTTCTCTTCCTGACAGTACGGGTAATGTAACGGATGATGATAAACAGAAGGCCGAAATTCTAAACCTAGCTTTCAAAAACTCGTTTACGGTAGGGAACTTCAGCACCATTCCCCCTTTCAATTGTCGAACAAACGCAAGGATGGCTGACATAGTATTTAGTGTATCTGGAATTGTAAAACAGTTTAAGATCCTCAGACGCCAGGAAGGCATCTGGCCCAGACAGTATCCACGTAAGATTTTCTGTTGACTATGCTACAAATATAGCACCATTCTTATCCATCATATGTCAGAGATCTTTGAAACAGCGAAAAGTTCCACGTGACTGGAAGAAGGCCCAGGTCATAGCAATCTACATAAAGGGTAAAACATTGGATGCACATAATTACCGAGCAATTTCACTGGCATCGATTTGTTGTAGAATCATGAAAACAGCGGCCAAGCGAGACACAGTTGGCCCTCTTTGTGCATTATATACAACAGGCTCTATATATCGGCTCCCAGGTTGGTGCCACATTCCTCGACTTTCGAAAGGCGTTCGGCTCAATTGCGCACTGTCGTTTGCTCCTGAAACTGCGCGCTTACGGTCTATCCGATGACATATGCGATTGGATAGAAAGTTTTCTAACAGACAGAGAGCAATATGTTGTCCTGAATGTGAAGACTTCAACAGAAACAAGCGTAACATCAGGTGTGCCCCAGGGCAGCTTAATAGGTCCGCTGCTATTTGCGATTTACATAAACAATCTGGTTGACGGTATCGACAGCGGCATTAGACTGTTTACTGATGATGCTGTAGTCTACAGGAAAGTAGTACCACACGAAAGTTGTGAACAAGTCAATGAGGATTTGCAGAAAATAAATGCGTGGTGTAATGACTGGCAGTTATCTCCCAAAATTAGTAAGTGTAACCAATTGTGTATAACAAAGCGAAAATCCTCGTTAATGTACGAGTACAAAATAAATGCCAAGTCTTTGGAAGTGGTAACATCCGTCAAGTATCTGGATGTGACTATTCGTAATGAATTAAAATGGAACGATCAGATTACCCAAGTAACGAGTAAGGCGAACTCTAGATTGCGGCTTTTTGGTAGAATCCTGAAGCGATGCAGGCCTTCGGCAAAGGAAATTGCTTACAATATGTTACTTCGTGGAGTCTTAAAGTATTGTTCGTATGTATGGGTCCCTTACCAGTTGGGTCTGGTTCAAGAGACTGAGAAGGTCCAAAGAAGAGCGACAAGATTCGTGACTGGTACATTTAGCCATCGCGAGAGCGCTACATATCTAATTGAAAGTTTGAAGTGAGACACACTTGCGGGCAGACGACGCGCTAAACGGAAGGGACTCCTCACTAAATTCCAAAATCCCGTCTTCACCGAGGATATACACACATCAAAAAAGTTTTGCATCACCACGGTTCCCACAACTCCTGAAGACAGACGTTGACTGTCAATATTGTATCACAGACTCAGTCCCTTTCACTCTTTAGAGATGTCACTAAACCCACCAAAAGATGTAAACAACAATGCATGAGCAGCGCCTATTTGACATAGGGGGTCAGACAGCCGAATCAGTTCCAGTCATTCCCGCGTTGTTTCTTTGTGCCAGGAAGGGCTCTCAAGGAGGGAAGTGCCAAGGCGTCTCGGAGTGAACCAAAGCAATGTTGTTCGGACTTGGAGATACGGAGAGACAGGTCATCCCCGTTTTCAAGAAGGGACGTCGAACAGATGTGCAGAACTATAGACCTATATCTCTAACGTCGATCAGTTGTAGAATTTTGGAACACGTATTATGTTCGAGTATAATGACTTTTCTGGAGACTAGAAATCTACTCTGTAGGAATCAGCATGGGTTTCGAGAAAGACGGTCGTGTGAAACCCAGTTCGCGCTATTCGTCCACGAGATTCAGAGGGCCATAGACACGGGTTCCCAGGTAGATGCCGTGTTTCTTGACTTCCGCAAGGCGTTCGATACAGTTCCCCACAGTCGTTTAATGAACAAAGTAAGAGCATATGGACTATCAGACCAATTGTGTGATTGGATTGAAGAGTTCCTAGTTAACAGAACGCAGCATGTTATTCTCAATTGAGAGAAGTCTTCCGAAGTAAGAGCGATTTCAGGTGTGCCGCAGGGGAGCGTCATAGGACCGTTGATATTCACAATATACATAAATGACATTGTGGATGACATCGGAAGTTCACTGAGGCTTTTTGCAGATGAAGCTGTGGTGTATCGATTGGTTGTAACAATGGAAAATTGTACTGAAATACAGGAGGATCTGCAGCGAATTGACGCATGGTGCAGGGAATGGCAATTGAATCTCAATGTAGACAAGTGTAATGTGCTGCGAATACATAGAAAGATAGATCCCTTATCATTTAGCTACAAAATAGCAGGTCAGCAACTGGAAGCAGTTAATTCCATAAAGTATCTGGGAGTACGCATTAGGAGTGATTTAAAATGGAATGATCATATAAAGGTGATCGTCGGTAAAGCAGATGCCAGACTGAGATTCATTGGAAGAATCCTAAGGAAATGCAATCCGAAAACAAAGAAGTAGGTTACAGTACGCTTGTTCGCCCACTGCTTGAATACTGCTCAGCAGTGTGGGATCCGAACCAGATAGGGCTGATAAAGAGATAGAGAAGATCCAACGGAGAGCAGCGCGCTTCGTTACAGGATCATTTAGTAATCGCGAAAGCGTTACGGAGATGATAGATAAACCCCAGTGGAAGACTCTGCAGGAGAGACGCTCAGTAGCTCGGTACGGGCTTTTGTTAAAGTTTCGAGAACATACCTTCACCGAAGAGTCAAGCAGTATACTGCTCCCTTCTACGTATATCTCGCGAAGAGACCATGAGGATAAAATCAGAGAGATTAGAGCCCATACAGAAGCATACCGACAATCCTTCTTTCCACGAACAATACGAGAGTGGAATACAAGGGAGAACCGATAGAGGTACTCAGGGTACCCTCCGCCACACACCGTCAGGTGGCTTGCGGAGTATGGATGTAGATGTAGAACTGTCAATGACATGCCTCGCTCATGCCACCCAAGGACTACTACTGCAATGGATGACCGCTACCTACGGATTATGGCTCGGAGGAATCCTGAGAGCAACGCTACCGTGTTGAATAATGGTTTTCGTGCAGCCACAAGTCCTCGAGTTACGATTCAAACTGTGCGCAGGAGACTGCATGATGCGCAACTTCACTCCCGTTTCCATGGCGAGGTCCATCTTCGCAACCACAACACCATGCAGCACGGTACAGAATGGACTGCTCAGGATTGGCATTACGTTCTCTTCACCGATAAGTGTCGCATATGCCTTGAACCATACAATCGTCGGAAACGAGTTAGGTGGCAACCCGGTCAGGCAAAATGCCTCAGACACACTGGCCAGCGAGTGGAGGAAGGTGGATGTTCCCTGCTGTTGTAGGATGCCGACCCGTATCGGTAGCATATTGGCGAGGCATTCGTCTTCATGGACGACAATTCGCGCCCCCATCGTGCACATCTTGTGAATCTGCCTTCAGGATAACGACATCGCTCGACTAGAGCGACCAGCATGTTCTTCAGACATAAATCCTATCGAACATGCCTGGGATAGATTGAAAAGGGCTGTTTATGGACGACGTGACCCACCAAAGGCTGTGTGGGATCTACGCCGAATCACCGTCGAAGAGTGGGACAATCTGGACGAACAATGCCTTGATGAACTTGTGGATAGTATGCCACGACAAATACAGGCTTCCTTCAGTGCAAGAGGACCTTCTACTGAGTATTAGAGGTACTGGTGTGTACAGCAATCTGGACCACCAGCTGTGAGGGTCTCGCTGTATGATGGTACAACACAAAATGTGCGGTTCTTAAGAACAATAAGAAGGTCTGAAATGATGTTTATGTTGACCTCTGTTCCAATTTTCTGTACCGGTTCCGAATCTCTTGGAACCGAGGTGATGCAAAAGAGGTCAATCATCATTGTGTCACAACGACTTCCATAATCTGCTAGAAATGCTACTATCTTCACAGCTGACTGCATTGAATGGTAAAATGAAAAGTGTCGTCTGATTTAATAATCTTAGATATAGATAGTTAATTGGAATTGTGCTTTAATCTGTGATACGGAGAATACATAGATCATTCAGAGGATATGAGACTGGGAATTGTTTCGTTAGAATTACGTGATTAAAACGCACAGGTTGAAGTGTAACATTTTGCCTCGAAATTTCTGAATATTTACGTGACGGCAAACTTACGTCGGTCGGTTGCGTATTGTCAGGCAATCATCCTACACTCCTGGAAATGGAAAAAAGAACACATTGACACCGGTGTGTCAGACCCACCATACTTGCTCCGGACACTGCGAGAGGGCTGTACAAGCAATGATCACACGCACGGCACAGCGGACACACCAGGAACCGCGGTGTTGGCCGTCGAATGGCGCTAGCTGCGCAGCATTTGTGCACCGCCGCCGTCAGTGTCAGCCAGTTTGCCGTGGCATACGGAGCTCCATAGCAGTCTTTAACACTGGTAGCATGCCGCGACAGCGTGGACGTGAACCGTATGTGCAGTTGACGGACTTTGAGCGAGGGCGTATAGTGGGCATGCGGGAGGCCGGGTGGACGTGCCGCCGAATTGCTCAACACGTGGGGCGTGAGGTCTCCACAGTACATCGATGTTGTCGCCAGTGGTCGGCGGAAGGTGCACGTGCCCGTCGACCTGGGACCGGACCGCAGCGACGCACGGATGCACGCCAAGACCGTAGGATCGTACGCAGTGCCGTAGGGGACCGCACCGCCAATTCCCAGCAAATTAGGGACACTGTTGCTCCTGGGGTATCGGCGAGGACCATTCGCAACCGTCTCCATGAAGCTGGGCTACGGTCCCGCACACCGTTAGGCCGTCTTCCGCTCACGCCCCAACATCGTGCAGCCCGCCTCTAGTGGTGTCGCGACAGGCGTGAATGGAGGGACGAATGGAGACGTGTCGTCTTCAGCGATGAGAGTCGCTTCTGCCTTGGTGCCAATGATGGTCGTATGCGTGGTTGGCGCCGTGCAGGTGAGTGCCACAATCAGGACTGCATACGACCGAGGCACACAGGGCCAACACCCGGCATCATGGTGTGGGGAGCGATCTCCTACACTGGCCGTACACCACTGGTGATCGTCGA
This sequence comes from Schistocerca cancellata, assembly GCF_023864275.1. Classification (NCBI taxonomy): domain Eukaryota; kingdom Metazoa; phylum Arthropoda; class Insecta; order Orthoptera; family Acrididae; genus Schistocerca; species Schistocerca cancellata. The sequence continues at coordinate 311,625,034 of NC_064630.1, read as the reverse complement.
GGGGACACTGAGTAGTGCACGGTACATCCAAACCGTCATCGAACCCATCGTTCTACCATTCCTAGACCGGCAAGGGAACTTGCTGTTCCAACAGGACAATGCACGTCAGCATGTATCCCGTGCCACCCAACGTGCTCTAGAAGGTGTAAGTCAACTACCCTGGCCAGCAAGATCTCCGGATCTGTCCCCCATTGAGCATGTTTGGGACTGGATGAAGCGTCGTCTCACGCGGTCTGCACGTCCAGCACGAACGCTGGTCCAACTGAGGCGCCAGGTGGAAATGGCATGGCAAGCCGTTCCACAGGACTACATCCAGCATCTCTACGATCGTCTCCATGGGAGAATAGCAGCCTGCATTGCTGCGAAAGGTGGATATACACTGTACTAATGCCGACATTGTGCATGCTCTGTTGCCTGTGTCTATGTGCCTGTGGTTCTGTCAGTGTGATCATGTGATGTATCTGACCACAGGAATGTGTCAATAAAGTTTCCCCTTCCTGGGACAATGAATTCACGGTGTTCTTATTTCAATTTCCAGGAGTGTATTTAAAGTTATACGTCCGTGGTTGAAGGAAAGAAGATTAGTCATTATGTTGTGGTCATTAGAGGTGTAACAATTGTTCGTGTAGAACAGTTTCGGCAAAAAGTTGTTCGCGTCCTTTTCAAAGGTACGTTCCCGCCATTTGTCTCCATCGATCTAAGGCAAACTACACAAAAGTTAAATCTGGATCGACGGCCTATGTCTGGAACGTAATTTCTCTCAATGCGCATTTAGTTTGTTAGTTTCAGCGTCACTTCGCGCGGTGAGTGCTAAACATAAATTTGAACTGTCAGATTGTTAGTTTACATTGTCTGAATAAGCAATGCTGACGATGTTAAGGCAGTAGTTGGAAAACTGGTGACCCGTAAGCGAGACTCTTACTCCTTTCGGAGCTTTCGTTGTTTCGTAATGACACTAGGAATTCCATACCAGATGCCACGCACCCTCCTTGGCATTAGAGCGGAGCATATCAAGCCATTCACCAAGCCGGTTCTCAGCGGCACGTGACGCCGGAATTACACACTTAGACGAGAAACCTTTCTGGTCATTCATCGCTTTTCTTTTTTCATAACCTGATGGTACATAACGGTTTCTTCCATTATGGTGTAGCAGCATAAAATACCAGTTTCTTTTGTGAGTAATTACTGCATTAGTATGCAACTTAACTGTATGGCAATTAATCGTAAAGAGCAAAAATTGTTAGATTTTAGTGTGATATTCGTGACGTTGCGGGTTTTGTTTACTTTCTTCTCGTTAGTGGACACACAAAACGAATGGTGTTACACTGTGCTTAAGCGGCTGTTTACACGTTAACATCCCCGCCCGCTGATCTTCAATTGTGTTTTCTGGTGTTTAAGAGTAAACGCAAATTCGACATGTGTTGTGTTAAACCGATGGCCGATTTCGTCGTCCATCTTTGTCTAAATGAGTTAGGTGTCCCTCTTTTGACGCTGTCGTTGACAACGATACGTTGTATTACAATCGTCTCTTCTCCTAATGGAAGTTACGCCGTAGGTTCATATGACATGAGATTAAATGGAATCAAATTATCCTCTAGGTGATAGTCTTTATGTGTCATTATGGTTATTTATCATGACCAGTCAGTGCTGGAGGCTAGCAATAATTTTGTGTTGTAGTCCTCTTTTGGAAACTAATTTATTTTTGAAGATAACTATGTAAACACAATTACTGGTTCAAATGGCTTTGAGCACTATGGGACTTAAATTCTGAGGTCATCAGTCCCCGAGAACTTAGAACTACTTAAACCTAACTAACCTAAGGACATCACAGACATCCATGCCCGAGGCAGGATTCGAACCTAGATCGTAGCGCTCGCGTGGTTCCAGACTGTAGCTCCTAGAACCGCTCGGCACAATTACTGGATCACTGATTTCGCCCGTATGTATGTCTTCCTCAGATCTATAAAAAACTGGTAGTTGAAGCTTCACTGATGAAAATTGTATGAAGTACAATCGCTGTATTTCGTTCTGTTGAAATGTTTCGTTGCCAAATTAAATTCAGTATAAAGTCGATCTTAATTAATGGTCACATCAAAGCTGACCTAACCAAATAGAACAGAAACGTTCTGCAATGTGTATCGGCGATGGAATGAAACTACTGTGATAAACACAATCACAGAACTGTTACGCACGTGTGTTCGTACAGAATATTTACATCAAAGAAGTTCAAAATTTGCTCACAGTGCAGTAATGGCGTATTATGGACACGAAAAAATTCCATAGAGAAACATTCAAACACATGGTACTACTGAGTTTTATTACAAAAATAAAATTACAGTACTTAACTTTTGCAATTTAATAGATGTGTCGCTAGCAAAGGGTGAAATACAAAATAATTAATCTTCTTCAGTATAAACAATTCCAAGTCTGTGCTACATAGATAGTACAAGCGAAGCGAACAGAGTTGGCACTGCTATACAAGTGCCTAACCTTGAAGGTGCTATTGAACTGGGCCGTCACTAGTCGGTCGCGGTGCTTATGTCATCTTCACATAGGGGCCGCAGCGCGTTGTCGTCCTGGAGAGTGGTCGGTCAGCGTGTAATTGGTTTACCACACAGCCATCTCTTCTTTTTCGTTCACGACTGGCGTGCCGGCGCTTGACTTTACGCCGTAACATTCCTCCCTCCCCCTCCCCATAAAGCGAAGGCACGACAACGGGAAGGGTGGCAGGAGCGTGGATGCTCTGATGAATCTGTGGCTGCAGGGGACGTCGTAACCTGCCATCTGGTCTGCGCTCTGGTGGAGACATCCCCCGGAAAACTCCCAGAGGGTTACGCGTCCACCTCCTGAGGCCCATACGAAGATGCAGAAGGTGTCATGGGCGGCATGGGAGGGTCCAGCTCCATCGGTAGCACGAGAGGAGGCGTAGGAGGCCAAGGCTCCGTCTTCATGGATCGTCCCGCGATGTCCTGATGACATCCTCTGGTGGCCGCCGTGCTCGCGCTGTTCTCGGGATCCGTGAATCTGGGGGAAAAGATACAGAAGGATCACCGTGTATATGACAGTAGAGAATTTCATTATGATGTCGGCGCTGCAGTCCGTCTGAGGGCTGAAGTGAGATACATGCATGCACCAAGTCGACGAAGGATCTCACCTCGCGTCCACCGTCTGCTGCCGCTACAATCTCTGAAAAACCCAATATCATGCGGCTCGAAGTGATGCTTCCTTCGGCGCCGGATGATGAGGAGGGTGCAGCAGGCGGATCTGTGTCCGGTGGCGGCGGCCTTGAAGCAATTCCGCTGGCGATGGTCCATCTCATGGGTGAGAACGATACGAGGAGAGAAACAGTTGCAACGCTTTATCCCTGATGTGTGCAGTTCGAAGTTTGGCCATCTGCTACTTGAACGTTCTGACAAAACGTTCCGCTGCACCGTTTGACTGTGGATGGAACGGTGCACTAGTTAGATGCTGTATGCCATTGCGTTCACAGAATGTTTCAAATTGAATTGACGTGAACTGACAGCCGTTGTAGGACACTATGACTTCATGCAAACCTTCGAGGGAAAAAATAGAGGACAACGCCAGAATTGTGCCACTTGACGTTTTCGAGTTCATTGGCACAGCAAAAGGAAACTTGCTATAAGAGTCTACAACAAGCCAACAGCAAGTGTTCCAAAACGGTCCCGCAAAGTATATGTGCACATATTGCCATTATGATTGCGACTCAGGCCAGGTAGAGAATTTCTGTGGAGGAGCGGACTGATTTTCCGCACGTGCGTGACACTGTGACGTCATCTGTTCTATTTGGGAGTCCGTACCCTGCCAAGTACAGTGGCGACGCGCTAACTGTTTCGTACGATCAATACCACAGTGTCCTTGGTGAAGTGACTGTAACACTTCTTTTTACAAAGCTTTAGAGATCAACACACGTGACTCTCCACTGTCATTTTGAACAAAAATTATACCTTTCTGTAAAGCGATGCTATGCCGACATGCAAAGTATCGGTGCAATACAAACTTCTTTATGCTATGCAAAGAACGAGGCCAAGATCTGTGAATGTATTTTAGCAAAATGTTCAATTCTGAATCAACTTTCGTGGCGTGTGCAATTTTCTGATTGCTCAGCGGAAACTACTGAAGCAATTCAGAATTCTGAGCATCGATGTGACAACAATATGTAGCAGTAGCGTCAAAGTCTGTATCAGAGCCAATAGGAAGATGTGAAAGCGCTTCCGCATTACCATGTTGAGACATTGGACGACACACAATTTCGTACTGGTATTGCGACAACAACGAAGGCTGTCGTTGCAATTTTTGGGCATTTCGTACAGGAACCGGTTTCGTTGGATGAAACAAGGACTGCAAAGTCTTGTGATCCGTTGCTAAGTAGAATTTTCTGTCATACCAATAGTGGTAGAATTTGGTGACATGATGTACAATAACCAATGCCTCTTTCCATATTTGTTAGAGCGACATTGACTTTTGGGCAACACTTTTGGTGCAAAAGCAATAAGCCTGTTGCCGTCCGGGGTGGCCGAACGGTTCTAGGCACTACAGTCTGGAACCGCGTGACTGCTACGGTCGCAGGTTCGAATCCTGCCTAGGGCATGGATGTGTGTGATGTCCTTAGGTTAGTTAGGTTTAAATAGTTCTAAGTTCTAGGGGACTGATGACCTCAGAAGTTAAGTCCCAGAGTGCTCAGAGCCAATAGGTCTGACTTTATCACCAATTCTGTGTGAAAGCAATGAACCGATTCCTTAAGAGGAAGCGTCAACTTGTAACCCAACTGGTTTATCAGGATGAAATTGAACCACACATCGATCACTGAGCAATGCATCTTTAAGTGTTTGGAAAGCTTCTTGGCACTCGTATGTCCAAATAAAGGGGACGTTCTTGCGACCCAAGCGATGCAATGGAGCTGCGATTTGTCCAGCATTCGGTATGAACCAAATATTTCACTTTCCCCAACTGCAATTCTGTGACATTGCGAGAAACTGGCAGGTCACGTATGACTAACAAATGGGAGTGAAGGGGATGTACACCTTAACTGTTTATTACATGACCAAGGTACTGCAGTGCAGGCTTAAAAAAGTCACACTTGTCCAGTCTACACTTTAGTCTTCCATCAGATTATACACGAAACACAGCACTCAAATTTGCAGTGTGTTCTTCAAGGGTACGACCAGCTACGACAGTATCGTCCAAACAGTTTGAAGAGTTTTGTTCTTGAGCAGTCAGCTGCTTCAAATACCGTTGGAAGAATGGCGGGTACGGCAAACGCAAATATTTAAACAAGTCCAAATGAGTGTTCACTACACACACGTTTTGAGATCCTTCATCTAGTGGTATTTGAAGATATGCATTGCGCATATCAATTTTCGAAAAGTAGAGACCAGCGCCTAATGTGTCCATGAGATCATCTGGGCGTGGCAAAGGATAAGTATCAATTACAGTTTGTGGGTTGACTGTAGACTTAGCCAACACAGAGGCGAATGCGACCTGCAGGTTTGGAGAGTGAAACCAGTAGACTTGACCATTCACTAGCTTGTATGGGCGCAATAGCTCAGCTATTTTACAATGCTTCAAGTTCAGCTGCTACTTGGTCCCGTAATGCTTTGAGAACTGTTCGGGCCTGGCGAAATTTTGGCTGAGCATTGTCTTTCATAGTAACGTGTGCAACAAAACTGTCAGCCTTGCCTAAGCCTTCAGAAAAGAATTCAGGGAATTCTTTCAGTAAGTTAGCTACACTGTATTTGGTATTGAATACGGTCAGTAACAACTCATAGTCCTCAATTTGAAAGCCAAACAAATCAAGGACAAATATGTTCCCACAACCACGTAATTGTAGCACAGTGAAAATGACAGTTGGCGTATGCGACTGATACATGGTAGGCAAAATACGTTTTCCGAGGACGGGAATGTCTTGTCCATTATAAGCCACGAGGTGCGCGCTAGTTTTAAACTGGCGCTTTGAACCTAACAGTTCATATATGTGTTACGATTGAGCAATGTAACAGGGGCACCCACGTCCGACTGAAATTTCATGTTTTTCCACTAATATGCAAATGAACGAAAAGTTTGTTGGACTGGTGTTGCACTGCAGAAACTGTCTGCTGGTTAGTTTTGCTAAAGCCTACAGCAGGTTTTAAATACACTGCACTGATTACAAGCAACTTGTGACTAGATTTTTGTTAGTGGGCAGAATTCTCACTTTTGTTCCGTTGCAAACATACGGATTGTATGTGATCTTTCTTGCCACAAAGATAACACTGTGCTTGTCTGGACAAGCAGTCTTGGTATTTGTGCGGTGAGCAGCACCGAGGGCATGACTTAATTCTAGCCACCTGTTTAGAGAACTGTTTACGCGGCGTGGTGTGTGCGAGCTGTTGCACGTACTGGGCTGGTTGTGAGCGAGGGACGACTCAACCCAAAAAATTGGAGGCAGCTCACAGTTATTGGCTGCTTTAGCATCTGAATCATACTGATCGAGAATTTGCACTACACGCTGAAAAGATGGATCTGACTGTTTCCATATCTGTTCTCTAAGTCTGACATCTGTTACATAGTACAGGATCATACCAGGCAACATAACATCTGAATATAAAGCAACAGAAGCACATATAAATTTGAATTTTCTCGTCATACCCTGCAAACCTGTTACCAACTCTCAATAAGTTTGTTCCGAGCTTTTCTTGCAATAAAAGAATTGGTACCTAGCTGCCACCACATTCACTTTTTCGTCATAATAGTTAGTTAGCGAATCTATGACCTCATCATGGGAAAGTTCACTTGGAGTAGTGTTAGGGAACAATTTCTCAATAAGGCGAAAAACTGCACCTACTAGTGTGGACAAAAAGTGATTTAGTTTCACAATAACTGACACACTGTGAAGAATGATGCGGGCTGAGCAGGGGGTTGGGGAAGTGGGTTGCTCATTTTGGAATAGGCAAATGCGATAAACAGACAATGCAAGAAATAAAAATAAGTACAGAAACAAAGAAAATTTCTTCTAAGCCCACGTGAAAACACTGAACAGAAGAAACACGATAACGTTAAAACATATAAACACATCCCTGCAAAGAAAAGACTAGGTAGCATCAAGGCGCCAGCAAGTTGTGTCTAGGAAGCCTGCTTACTCGGTTCTTAATGAGTTATATTACATAAATAAAATTAGAGTACTTAACTTTTGGGACCACACAGATGTGTCGCTAGCAAAGGACGACGTACAAATATTCTTCAGTATAAACAATTCCAAGTCGGTGCTACATAGAAAGAACAAGAAAAGTGAATGGAGTTGACGCTGCTATACAAGTGTCTGATCTTGAAGAAGCTACTGAACTGGACCGTCACCAGTTTGTCGTGGCGCTTATGTCCTCTTGACATAGGGGTAGCTGCTGTGGCGTTGTGATCCTGGAGAGGGGTCGGTCAGCGTGCGATTGGCTGACCTCTTCTCACAGCCATCTCTTCTCTTTCGTTCCCGACTCGGGTGCCGGCACCTGACTTTACGCTGTAACACAGTGTAGTGCGATAGCGACATGATACGGCCAATAAGCGACACAGGTGAGTGGGAGATAACATACAAAATCGTTGATGATATGTCAAGGACGTTACAGGGCGAATACAGACAGACAGACGACCGTATAACAGAACATTGCAACATACACGAGGCACATAAGACGGCTGTTCCAAACCGTATATCATACAGACAGCAGTACCAAAACATAAACTCACTCAAACTGGGAACACTTTCACCAACTTGTACTACAGACTACCTTAGACAACTTCTAGAATAACTATACCATGTTAGAGTAAACGATGTAATGCAAACAACTCTGTAACCCTTTTCTAGCTAAAATATAAACAGCAGGCATATCCATCTGATCATACTGCTGCTGGGATGTAACACTTCTGACTGAGTATTTAGCACACATGCAGCATAATAGATAACATTCAAGACACGTAATATAGGAACTGAAACTTTATTAATAATCCCAAGATATAACACACTTTACGCTTCCACACAGCTGCGCTTTCCACGAGGTACAAAATAGTTATAGTGTTTTTGCAAGCAGTGTTTAGAAATATTAATTCGTAAATTAAACTGTAGCAAATCGGGACTGCAAGGCTCAAAGTAGTACCGAGGCTTTCAGACCAGGCTAGCACAGAAAGGATAATATTTCTCTCTTTCAGTCTATCCAAGTCTTTCCTATCATCTGTCATCACATCTTAAAATTAGATTATTTTTGTGTTTTTCTTTTAATTTCGGATGTATTAGTACTTGTAGTGTAATTCTTGAAAACAATAATTACTGTCTGTAATATGGGATATGTTTTGTAATCTACATGAAAAGTTGCAAAATGAACGACACGTCATAAAATGTAATGCAACAGATCTCTAAATGAGCAAAATATGAAATCAAATCTGTAGGTGGTAGTGTCGGCTCCCTTTCAGTCAGTCGAAAATGGCATAAAAGACCGAAACCTGGGTGGTGTTTAAACAAACAATAAAACAGTCAGATGGCTGTGTGTTCCTTTAAAAAATACTGTCTCACTGTTGCTCAGCAAGCGCCGACTATAGCACTACGTTCATACTCACTTAAATCTTGATAAACTACCATTGTAGCAGCAGTAACCGATCTCACAACTGCGTCGGATACTTGTCGTATATAGGAATTGCCACCGCAGAGCCGTATTCTGCCTGTTTACATATCTCTGTATTTGAATGCCCTTCAGTGTAAGACAAAGCACTGTTCGTACATGGGAATATAGTCGTTTTTTCATCACCCCACTTCTGAACTGACAGGAGATGAAATCATTATGCAGTGGTACAAGGAATCCCACGCTATGCGCTGTATGGTGGCTTTCAGAATATGTATATAAATGTGTTTGAGAGCGTTATGAAAGCAGTAGGATTACTACACGGATTGACTACCAATATAGTCGTAGTAACGATTTTAACCCTGCTCGGCAGTCAGTGCGACACTGGCGACCTATATTCAGTCTGAGTGTAAATTTGTAGCAGTGCAGGTAATCTGTCCGGATCCTCCTGTAATCGGTTCCAAGAAATACTGTACGGCGCACGCTTCGCTAAGGCAAAGTTGATACTGGCCACGGTCGCAAGGGTGACTACACCTTAGATCATGAAAGCTCCGTAGACTGGTCGTAAGAGAAGTATCGGTCCCATTCTTCCCTTCACTGAACTGTTTTCGTTCCCTCGTTTTAAGTATTAGCGGAAAGGACCGCCACTACAGGCTCCAAGGCTTTCCAGAAAGCGGGAGCGGGCGAGTGCTTCGCAGGCGGTCGTGTTTATATACGAATCGTTTCACAACCAAGCACGTTTTGCTCAGACGGCCGTATAGAAGCAGATGAAATTAATTTAAGAAATAGCGATATCTCGGAGCACAGGCTCGTACTAGACAGGGAAGGATTATGTTGATGACGGGACGTGCCTCCTGGAGCAGACCGTGCTTGCAATTATCGCTGGTGGAGCGGAGCAATGAAACAGACCGGACGCTTATTTTAATGTTGCTCCTTCTGAATGAGGGACCAGTTACTTAATCTCTGCGTCACTTCCCATGATATGAGCACTGAAATACGCCTAAATAAATACTCGTCACTGAAATCCTGACAGGCTATGACTCAATGTCGTCATGGCGACTGCCAGCACCTGTATTTCTAATTACTTGTGGCCATACTGGCCACATTTGGGAACCGTGAGATAACTACTTACCTGTATTTTTCGCTACATGTAACGTTTGTGTGTTTTTTGTTTAAATTAACGTATGGCAACGTATTTCTAGCAACATCGAACACAATCTCGATTGTTTTCACAAAATCGAAGGAAGCAGATGAATGGATATCCTGGAAGTAACGGAAATATCCAATCGTAATACAAAGTATGGAGATAATATTCTTATTGAAATAACCGACTTCAAGAACTCAAAATTCTTTAGTAGTCTCGCTCCAGTTCTAATGCAGTTGTTTTAAGATGTGCCAGTGTGAAACGAACAGTCATTTGACTTTCAGTATCGCGAATACCGATGTAAAATAAGTTATTCGATACTCATTCACACTGTACACGGCCGCCATATTATATTAAGTGTATAGTGTTTATATGTATGTAGAATATTTGTGCGGCGAATTACGTCCAAAAAGAGTGCCAAAATAAATAGTGTAGTACTTTAACGTTTCACGACATCTCCAACAATCATCTTGAGCTTGAAGCTTTTTTCCGTGTTTACTTTAACGATACGTGTGTTTTTCGATAGGTTCTGCCTTTAAAAAACACATTATTTAATTCAGTGTGTGTTTGCGTGTGTGTATGTGTGTGTGTGTGTGTGTGTGTGTGTGTGTGTGTGTGTGTGTGTGTTTGTGTGTGTCTATTTACATTTTGTTTCACTTCCTCAGAAGATGAGGAAAAAGAAAACGTAAGTGAAATACAATTTAAACACACACACACACACACACACACACACACACACAGAATTAATTAATTTCAGGCATATAAGTAACAATTTCCAAATAGTAATTTTGGCTTAAACAATTTATCTACTTTAAGATGTAAGTGGTCGCCGATGACAAACTCTGGAACAAAACAGTCACTGTAGAAACACAATACATCAAAAAAAAAAAAAACACCATGTGGTAAAAAGGTATGAATTCATAATTTTATTTGCTTTTTTTTTCAAATATGTTTAATTACGATTTAAAAACTAATAATTACATGTATACAAACAGTAAAGAATATTCTTTATCTTTAACAGCCATAAAATAAAAGCCCACTAAAGATACTGCGCCGGCCGGAGTGGCCGAACGGTTAAAGGCGCTACAGTCTGGAACCGCACGACCGTTACGGTCGCAGGTTCGAATCCTGCCTCGGGCATGGATGTGTGTGATGTCCTTAGGTTAGTTAGGTTTAAGTAGTTCTAAGTTCTAGGGGACTTATGACCACAGCAGTTGAGTCCCATAGTGCTCAGAGCCATTTGAACCATTTGAACCAAAGATACTGCAACTGCAGTGAAACATGTTTGGGCTACAAAACAAAATTGTGTTTTGCTAAAAGCGGAACCTATCCAAAAACATACGTATCTCTAACAGTGTGCGGATGATGCAAACGAAGCTCTGGGTCGCCAGAATTATAAATAAACAACTGTAAAATAAAAAAGTGTATCACACGATTTCGCACCTAACAACTGACGCAAAACTATCTGCATCCCAGACAGGCTGTTGTGTCAGTTATAATGAAAACGAGACAGAGTTCCATATCAGCATAGAATATCACTGGACATCAATTTGTGACCACTCTCTTCCCCTTCCCTCCAAATATTCCAACAGTGACACCAGCAACAAACAACAAACAAAAAGCACGACGTTAATTTGCTTTAAGACATTTTAGTTTTAAGTAACAGATTTTCTGTTCAAATAAACTCCTGAGGATGAGAACATGCTCGAAACGGGTGCAATATGTTAAACTAAACATAAAACAAATGAAGTGACTTGTAGCAGAAAACACAAATAAATAACCTCTCTTTCTGTTACTTTTTTCTAATGCAGTTGTTTTAAGATGTGCCAGTGTGAAACGAACAGTCATTTGACTTTCAGTATCGCGAATACCGATGTAAAATAAGTTATTCGATACTCATTCACACTGTACACGGCCGCCATATTATATTAAGTGTATAGTGTTTATATGTATGTAGAATATTTGTGCGGCGAATTACGTCCAAAAAGAGTGCCAAAATAAATAGTGTAGTACTTTAACGTTTCACGACATCTCCAACAATCATCTTGAGCTTGAAGCTTTTTTCCGTGTTTACTTTAACGATACGTGTGTTTTTCGATAGGTTCTGCCTTTAAAAAACACATTATTTAATTCAGTGTGTGTTTGCGTGTGTGTATGTGTGTGTGTGTGTGTGTGTGTGTGTGTGTGTGTGTGTGTGTTTGTGTGTGTCTATTTACATTTTGTTTCACTTCCTCAGAAGATGAGGAAAAAGAAAACGTAAGTGAAATACAATTTAAACACACACACACACACACACACACACACACACACACACACACACACACAGAATTAATTAATTTCAGGCATATAAGTAACAATTTCCAAATAGTAATTTTGGCTTAAACAATTTATCTACTTTAAGATGTAAGTGGTCGCCGATGACAAACTCTGGAACAAAACAGTCACTGTAGAAACACAATACATCAAAAAAAAAAAAAAAACACCATGTGGTAAAAAGGTATGAATTCATAATTTTATTTGCTTTTTTTTTCAAATATGTTTAATTACGATTTAAAAACTAATAATTACATGTATACAAACAGTAAAGAATATTCTTTATCTTTAACAGCCATAAAATAAAAGCCCACTAAAGATACTGCGCCGGCCGGAGTGGCCGAACGGTTAAAGGCGCTACAGTCTGGAACCGCACGACCGTTACGGTCGCAGGTTCGAATCCTGCCTCGGGCATGGATGTGTGTGATGTCCTTAGGTTAGTTAGGTTTAAGTAGTTCTAAGTTCTAGGGGACTTATGACCACAGCAGTTGAGTCCCATAGTGCTCAGAGCCATTTGAACCATTTGAACCAAAGATACTGCAACTGCAGTGAAACATGTTTGGGCTACAAAACAAAATTGTGTTTTGCTAAAAGCGGAACCTATCCAAAAACATACGTATCTCTAACAGTGTGCGGATGATGCAAACGAAGCTCTGGGTCGCCAGAATTATAAATAAACAACTGTAAAATAAAAAAGTGTATCACACGATTTCGCACCTAACAACTGACGCAAAACTATCTGCATCCCAGACAGGCTGTTGTGTCAGTTATAATGAAAACGAGACAGAGTTCCATATCAGCATAGAATATCACTGGACATCAATTTGTGACCACTCTCTTCCCCTTCCCTCCAAATATTCCAACAGTGACACCAGCAACAAACAACAAACAAAAAGCACGACGTTAATTTGCTTTAAGACATTTTAGTTTTAAGTAACAGATTTTCTGTTCAAATAAACTCCTGAGGATGAGAACATGCTCGAAACGGGTGCAATATGTTAAACTAAACATAAAACAAATGAAGTGACTTGTAGCAGAAAACACAAATAAATAACCTCTCTTTCTGTTACTTTGTCTCCACAGTGGTATTATTATATTAAATCATAGGAAGCAACTTCAACATTCTTGAAAAATATCCCATAATTAATTTCTTTACCGTCATTTATAGCGTCTGGTACTGATCCTGAATGGGTGTGATTCACAAGGGAACACTCCCAATAGTCAGTATTCGTTGCTAACGATTTCACATAAAGATACTAGACAGCAAATCAGAATTTTTAGAACAAGCGAGGTGTTGTTTGTACTCCGCTTGTGGTAGTGCATGCTATTACGACGCGTATTGGTCTCGGATGAAATTACTTCCGTATACACGAACGTTATGTGAAGTACTAAGCTTTCGCACCTTCGCGGCGAGCTATGAGAGCTGCGAATACGCTTTTACCTCTGAAATGCAAGACATAAGCTTTCGTTTCATGGCAGAATATCATCAGTCAGCGAATATCATCAGTCAGCTTCACAATGCTTTTAGTAACTGAACTGTTGAGCTGAGCCTCGGCTAACGGTAGATTTCTCCATTATGAGGCAAGCAACAATAATCATATCTGTCCAGTTATTACCTGTGATCGAAGAACCGCCCTTCTGGCCACACGACGGGCTAATCAGGCAGACAGACAGACAGCAGTATCACCTAGCAGCCACTGGCGCCGTGTGGCGACGGGACAGAATGGTGGGGGCAATACAACGCACTCCCGGCCGTTTTCGAGATAGCAGCCTGGTCAAGTATCTCCTCAAGTGACATCAAGAGTCTGAGTGCACACCGTATAAGTCCCTTAGAAAGGCAAAGCTCCTGGCGATGTCGGTAATCGAACCCGTGTCCTCGTTGACCACTCACTTCCGAGACCGATATTTACACTGGTCTGCGTGATACTAATTTTTCCTGCACTGATTTTTGGTTTTTAGTTTACAATGTTTTGATGAGTTCTAAAACGGACAGTAGTTTGGATGAGGTGATGCGCATTCTAAAGTGATTATTTTCCACCATGTTGTCTTCTTTATAAACTTTATGTTGCTTTTCCGGTTGAAGTGTGGCCCTGCATCACATAACAATAATCGGCGCCGATCGAACGTATAAACCGAAAATGTTCTGCACTATGTTCGTTGTCATGGACGAACTTAGGCTACTGGTACTTTCAGCGAGTAAGAGATGCTGCTGCTAAATCCACTCTGTTTCAGAGCACGTTCGCCGTGAGAAATAGTGGCATATTGCCTCTACCGTATGTGGAAGCGCCCACTTATCTCACTTCCAATTATTCTGTTCGACAGAAGAGTTAAATCGTTCCGAGATTACAAGTGCCGCTGTAGCAGACAACTGTGGAGCACGAATCCAGGGCGGGGCACAATGCTATGTGAGTACCGTCCAGCAGGTCGAGATAAAGTGGATGGCTCGGTGCGAATGCGCGCCTGCGATGAAACCGTTTCACGGCGCCGCGCGTACGCTAGTCGGCGAGCCCCGCGCGCGCATTCCTGATCAAACTCGGGAACACGCGTACACAGCGGCAGCGCAAATCCATAAAGGCTGCACACGCAACGCGGGCCAGCCGACCGTATTTTATTTGCGGTGCGGCCAACATAAAATTTCACTCCGGTCGCTGCGATAACTGTGAAGCAAGAGGCGCGTTGCTGGTGCAGTGTTGGGGGAGGGGGGGGGGGGAGGATTGGAGGACGGTGGAGGGGCGAGAGTGGTTAGCGAGAGTTGTTACGGCGCAGCACGCATCCCCGCAAAACACGTTGAGCAGTGCAGAGCGAAAAAACAGCAGCGACACAAAAAGGAAAACGTGGAAAGAGCGAGAAGACCGAAACAGAAATGAATTCGGCTACCGGTAGTAGTAACGGCGCAGTGCGACGCGAGTTTCATCGATAGCGTTGCAGCCGCCGCCGACCGTGGCGGATCCGCCCCCAACAACCCCCACCGCAGCTGCCACCCCCGGGCGCAAATTGGGTTGGGCCGGTCGTGGCCTCCGGACTGCCAACCTGGTTATCGCCGCGTCCAGCGGGCGATGAGCGGACGAAGGTGCCGCTCGGCCCATAATTTAGATTGGCAATAAATCGCCCCCGTGGAGCGATCGCCGGCACCTGCTGCGCTCGCAGCGGCCCACCTGCCGGGGACTTCGTGCAGCGGTCAACAGAATTTCTGTTGCTCCTCTGCTCACCTCCAGAACGAGAAAAGATAGTACGACGACCCTACCGCCCTCTCTCTAGTTATCAAATGTAGTGTCTCTTTTTAAGAGAGTCCGGCCGCGTCTCTGAAGCAGCATGACCTTGCTACAGCTTTGTCTGTCTCCCACAACTAAATTCGCATTCACGAATCCAAGCTGCTACATTACCACTCTTAAAACTATGTTAGACTGAACATATCTGAAACGTAGTGAACACGCTTCATAAGCCATGATCGAAGTGCAGATACATTTATTGCTCCAAGATGGCCGATTTCCGCAGTTTCATGCTGAAGAATGCTCAAGATTAGATCGGTAGATCACATAACTAATGAGGAGGTATTGAATAGAATTGGGGAGAAGAGGAGTTTGTGTGCACAACTTGACAAGAAGAAGGGACCGGTTGGTAGGACATGTTCTGAGGCATGAATGGTTCACAAATTTAGCATTGGAGGGCAGCGTGGAGGGTAAAAATCGTAGAGGGAGACCAAGAGATGAATACACTAAGCAGATTCAGAAGGATGTAGATTGCAGCAAGTACTGGGAGATGAAGAAGCTTGCACAGGATAGAGTAGCATGGAGAGCTGCATCAAACCAGTCTCAGGACTGAAGACCACAACAACAACAACAACAACAACATAATGCTGCCATCACTTGGTCTTCTGGAACTGAAAGCATAAAAATCACTCCCCACATATATATGTTTTGATAAAAGTTCAGTCGAAAAAATACACACAGTTGGTTAACTGATTTTATTTTTTTATTTATTTATCTACCTTTGTTAATCATTAGCACCGAGAATACCAGATAGCCGGCCCAACGAGGAGAGAGCGGTAAGCTGCATTCTGTGAGACTCGACGCATACATCTGCGGAAAGAACATTCAGATGAACAGAGAAAAACCGGTTCTAGATGTGGAAAAGGATCAAATCCACGTTTCAGTAACACCTCAATTCTGTGATGGGTTGAGAATGACACTCCAAAGAAAATTGGAGAAAAATTGCTTGTATTTGGGATTGCAGACAAATGCACAATGGAGTTCGTTAAGGAAGCACCAAAAGTCAAGGTATTTTTCTTGCAAACAGCAAACAATCGCTGAGCTGCGTCTCCACAAATCCACTTCACATAGTTCATCTTCGCTTGCGGGAGGTATCTCGCGTCCGGAAATCGGAGGAGGAGTCTTATGGGTAACTAGGGTCAACATCAGTCACACCAAGAACTCGAAACCTTTCGCCGATCAGCATTCCAGGCAATGCTCGTCCGTGTCCAGAACGTCACTGGCGACACACAGCGGGATGTCTCTGAGATGAATCCCCTGACTGCCATACTTGCTTCCCTTTGACAAAAGGTACCATGCAGATTAGACTTCAGTATCAAGATGAGGCGCGCACACCGATCGCCAAACGGCGCACCTGTCGACGTGGGGATGTTTGCCCTCAACTGCTTTCGGTGACCTGTGCGGCCGAAGAGAGCCACAGATCGCTTTTGTGGTTGTCAAGCTCGTTGGCAGCATCGAAGTACGGACGTAGCTCAGTTCGAGGAAAAAGTTGCTTCAGACAGCTGCACAGGTGCTGAGAGAGAGTGTGCTGCAAGGGCTTCCACCAATAGGCTGATAAGGTGTGTACTACAAAGGCGGTAAGGCGCCATGTGAGAGCTGACAAAATGGACTTTCGCTCTGTCAGGCACACTATACACACCTAAGTCGCCTCTGCACCACAGGAGGATTATGGTCCCGTGCCGTACCTTGAACAGCAAGTTTTGGAAAACGTATGAACCCAATGCCGCTAGCATGCGGCGGTCGATAGTCGGCGGAACAGGAAGTGTCTGTGACACATGGGGTATTGTGAAGCTAAATGACATTCACGTATTGTGAAAGCAGCAGAAGATCAGGGGATCGTAAACGATGATCTAGGAGCCCAGCTCGTAGTTGGGACATAGGCGTCGGTAATCGAGGGCAATCGCGCACCACAGATCACTTACGAAACTAAGTCCTAAGCATCCGATATCAGTAACGACACGCAATCGAGCAGCGATGTCATGAGGAAGCCCACAACTGTAGCCATCACTCGCGATTTTCGCACGTTAAGGAAGCTACCAGTAGTTTCACCTTAGGTGGTAACCCATTCCAATGACTCCTTTAGCTCAGCACGGCTACCGAGAACGTTGACGAGATGGTCTGCGTAAGAAGTGCAGCTGAATACACGACCCTCGGTATATATCCCAAACAGGCGTTCAGGCAGGCGCAGGGCAATGGTTCCAAGGCGAACAGTGCAGAGAAGAAAGGCAGCTTTGACGCAGCGAACGGTGGATCAAGTTGTAGATGTTATTAGCACCTCCCAAAGAAGTGTGATCAGGGGAACCCCCTTACTCGGCTGTTCGTTCAAGCTGTGCAGCCAACATCTTTATGTCTGTGTCGAGCAACTCATATCTGTGAGGCATCCCTAGACTTGCGGATGGAAATGAGGAAACCATCGAGGAAACCATATGGGATCTGCACAAGAGGTGACATAATGTCTCGACAAATTTCCGTTCATAACGGCGCCAATAAGGGACGAAACGTCCAATAAAACTCCAGCGGGCGGCCGTCACGGCCAGACGACTTGTTCGTAGATCCTAACTGGATAGCTTCATGGACGTTGTCGTCCGTGTCGTCGGTAAGCAGATCCATCCTTGCATCCACAGGAACCGAGCCAAAGAAGATTCTAGACACCGCCGTAATGTTGACAGCACCGTACGTTGGAAGGGCGGTGAGGTTGCTCACTATGTGCATGGAGATCAGGCCCTATACCGCTTTGGGTATCTACGCGCAACCCATCATCACCCTTAAGAACATTTGTCAAAGTCCTCTGACGGTGGCGCCTTTCCACTATTACATGACACACAGACTGATGCTCCTGCGGGCTCTGGCCATAGCTGCTTCAAGGTGACGCTGATGGAGGCACGTGAGCTGAGCCTTGGCACGATTCACTCTCTTCTGTGTAGGAGGTCATACGGGGGAAGGCGAAATAGAAATCCTGGGATTGTCACTGCCACGCCTAGACCTCACTTCCGTAATCAATCAAGGCCTCGCAGAGGGCAGTCTTTGTGCTGAGCACCTACCGTCAAAATGCAAACAAATATGCAACATGGTGTCGACGATGAAATGTCTACGTGGTCTCGATGAGCTGTCGGCAGTCAGTTGAAGTACAGTGGATAGTTCCCATGCCCCACGGCCGCTATAAACGTCTTGGCGGCAGAGATTAATGGCACAAATATATGCGTCATGGTCAGAGAATTCGATGGGCCAGATTTCAACAACCTGTACCCCACTGACAATATCGTGAGAGATCTAAAGACGATCGAGGCAGCAGGAAGAATGGCTAGTCAAATGGGGAAACCCCAGACGATCACCATGAACTTGCTCCCAAGAATCCACTGTCGTTAGCGCTGCACACAGAGAGTGACTTGGTAGCTTGTGTTTCGATACCTGCGTGGAGTTGAAAACGCCTCACATGATCAAATATCCTGCCGACCCAGGAAAAGAGGCGTGACTATCTCGGAGAAGAAAGTGGAACGTCCGCGGCGGAGAATCGAACCAGATGGCGCATAGATGTTGATGATTCTCACGCCACCAAAAGTGAGAACCATAGCTCTGGCATCAGGAAGACAGGCAACTGTATCAGCGAGAATACCGAGACGTAGGAGGATCACCAAAGCACTTCCAGTAGGGGAAGCACGGGAAACATGTGCTGTAAAATGACGGTAGCCCAAAAGGTTTGCAACTTGCAACTCGTGAAGGACGCCACGTCAACATCCGCAGCGTACGACATGTCATGGAATAAGGCCAGTTTGTGGATTATGCAAATGTTTTAGACATTGACTGTGTCTATGCGATAAGTCTGAGAAGCTGTCATTACCAGGGGGACGGGTGATTCACAGGGGAAACACACGGAGCTGCCTGTTAGGCCTCGTGAAAGGGCACATCACTGGGATTGAGCGATGGGACACAGCATCTCCGAGGTAGCGATGAAGTAAGGATTTTCACGTATGATTATTTCACGACTGTAACGCGAATACCAGGGATCCGGTAAAACATCAATTGCTGCAGATTTCAATCCTGGGCCATCTACAAGTATCAGCGTGTGAACCATTCAACGAAACATCATCGATATGGGTTTCTGGAACCTAAGGCCCACTCATGTACTCTTGATGACTGCATCAACACCGACATTGGACTGCTGATGACTGGAAATATGTTGCCCGGTAGGACGAGTCTCATTTGAAATTGTATATAACGGATGGGCGTGTATGAGTATGGTGACAACCACACGAATCCATGAATCCTGCATGCCAGTAAGGGAGTGTTGAAGCTGGTGGAGGCTCTGTAAAGGTTTGGAGCGTGAGCATTTGTAGTGATGCGGGGCCCCTGATACATCTAAATACGACTCAGACAGGTGACAGATCAGTAAGCATCCTGTCTGATCAGCTGGATCCATTCATGTCCATTGTGCAATCCAGCGGATTTGAACAATTTCAGCAGGACAATACTGCACCCCACACGTCCAGAATTGCTACAGAGTGGCTCCAGCAACACTCTTCTGAGTTTTAACACTTACGCTGGCCACCAAACATTCCAGACATGACCATTATTGACCGTATCTGGGATGCGTTGGAACATGCTGTTCAGAAGAGATCTCCACCCTATCGTTCTACGGATTTGTGGACAGCCCTGCAGTACTCATGGTGTCAGTTCCCTCTAGCACTAATGTAGACATTAGTCGAGTTTATGCTCTGCGTGCTTGGCGGGACCCTTCACGATGTTGTGCAGGTGTACCAGTTTCTTTGGCTCTTCAACGTGTCTTGCCTTCACGGTCCTTGTTCGAAAGGTATGTTCGTGGCAGAACAATCGTTCTGCAGTCAGTCGCAAATACTGATATTCCCCATATGCGTTCAGTTTAACATAAATGAAGCGTAACTGGTTCTTTTTGTTTTCTATTGTGACAAATATTTTGTATCCATTTCAAAGATACCAACAGAGGAAATTGTTAATGTTTTTTATGTAGGCGCTCTCATGATTTTGAGAATACCGAATATATTCTGTTGTGTACAGTAATAAGAATATTAACGACATTTAATGTAGGCCTTTCACATAAAGCTCCAGATTTTTTTTATGAACATATAAATGAAAAGATAAATGCAACAAATGCATTATTACTTAACTTCTCAATGTCCAAATTCGCAGTTATGTAGTATTTTTTAAGGTAGTCTAAAATGGATCAAATGGCTCTAAGCACTATGGGACAACTGAGGTCATCAGTCCCCTAGACTTAGAATTACTTAAACCTAACTCACCTAAGAACATCACACACATCCATCCCCGACGCAGGATTCGAACCTGCCACCGTAGCAGCAGCGCGGTTCCAGACTGAAGCGCCTAGAAACGCTCTCCCACAGCGGCCGGCTAAGGTAGTTATATTCGCCGCTGACTGTGTAACTTGTTTATTACACTCAATAAATAATTTCTACGGTCAGCGGCGATTCAGATGTCTTTTAAAGAAAATGTGGTACTGGTCTTATATAAAAATGTTTGATCGTTTTTTCAGTAATATACGGAAATGTATTAGAGGTAGAAAAGAAAATGTTAAACATCATTTTAATCATTTCTTCTCGACAACTCTAAGATATATAAGGCGCTTAACTTGTTCATTCAGGCTCGGCATCTATCTCAAAATGAGCAATGTTACGTTATGCATACGCGCACTGCCTACAACCTGACTCTTTACGCTCATGGAATATAGGCTTTCACGGCCAGTGTTTGTGATACTGCTAATACTTGTCTTTTGGGCGCTATGCCGTGGTCCAAAATATAATTCTCTGCCTAACGTTTCGTTTTCCTCTGCCTCTCATAATGCGTCCACAGCTGGAAGACGGAAAGTTAGGCACAGAATTGTGCCTCGGACCAAGGCATAATGCCCATATTACAATTGTCAGCAATAGCTTTTCGCATCATTTTGGAGTACACATGTAATAGAGATGAATTTAACCAGTATTTTATACGGATAATATACTAATACTAACATACTATTACTATACCAACATAGTAATCAAGCTCAACAATCAAGAATCTGCTGAGGTAAAATGTCCTTCAGAAAATTATTAAGTGGTTTTCTGCAAATGGACTCTCACTAGATTTTGAGAAAACACAGTTTGTACAATTATGTACAGTAAATGGTATAACACCATTGATAAATATATACTAAGAACAGAAGTCTGTTGCTGAGGCAGAATACTCAAAATTTCTGGGTGTGTGCATTGATGAGGAATTGAAATGGAAGAAACACATAGATGATCTCCTGAAACGGTAGATTTTGGTGATAAACATATCAGTAAATTTGTGTACTATGCCTATTTTCATTCACTGCTTTCATATGGCATCACATTTTGGGGCTATTCGTCATTAAGAGAGAATATTTATTGCACAAAAGAGTGTAATCTGAATAATAGCCTGAGCCCACCCAAGATCACCTTGCAGACGTTTATTTAAGGAACCCGGGATATTCACAGTACCTCCGCTATACATATATTCACTTATGAAATTTGTCATTAATAACCCATCCCAGTTCAAAAATAACAGCGAAGTGCATAGCTACAACACTAGAAGAAAGAATGGTCTCCACTATCCTGAATTAAATCTCACTTTGGCACGTAAAGGGGTGAATTATGCTGCCACAAAAATCGTTGGTCATTTGCCAAATAGTATTAAAAGTCTGACAGATAGCCAACCAACAATTAAAAGCCAATTAAAAGAATTTCTGAATGACACCTCCTTCTACTCAACAGATGATTTCTTAGATATGAAGTAGTAACTGCAAAAAATAAATAAATAAATAAATAAATGAAATAAGAAAAATAAAAAATGAAATAAATAAAAAAGTTAGAAATAAAAGAATTAATTAATTATCTTGTGGAAAGAAAACTTATGTTAAAGTGACACATCATTACGAAATGTCGTATTCATGATCAATGGAACAAGGATTAATGTATGTAATGTATGTAATGCAAAGAACTGTAGATGAATTACCAGGTGGTTGTATCTAAAGTGCAGATACTTATAGAGGTCCAGTGTGGGCTGTAATTATAATGTGGCAGCGAAACTTGGAAGCTATTGTGTTGCATTAACGCAGAACCGATTTTCGCTGGAAAAAAATGAGTTGCAATTTTGGTCACCATGTCCAAATCTGGCGCTTTGTAGCATGTCTTAAACGTCTCTAGTGGTCTAATTGGACAAATTGTGTAAGAGGTGATTAAAAATAACATCAGTCTTATGCCTTTCTCATTTATTTTACGTTTTCTGCTCATATCCCGTTCCTAATCCATTATACAGTATATGTAATCATTTCTGTACGTCTTTCTTGCATTCAGAGGGCCAGATTTGCACCTGGTGACTAAATCGTAACTAATTTCTTTCCGGCGTAAATCCGTTCCTCATTAATACATTAGAATATGTACGAAGTTTCGGTGCCATACGATACTGCAGCTTACACTGGACATATACGACCAGTTGTTCGATAATTATAACCAAGCGGTACCTGACTTATAAACACATACTGCAGTTTCTCTAAAACCGAGAAACCAACACCACATACAAAAGTGGAAGAGAATACATGCAAAAGACACTGAAAAATTGTAGAAATTTGCAATTTTGTCGAAAACAGATGTTTCGAGAGTGTTGCTGTGTTCTTGTTTGCAAGAATAAACCTGTAGAATTCTCACTGCACAAACTATCAATGGGTACTGATACTTTTGGCACGTATTGTGCTGATCCACAAAGCTTAATTGATAAAACTGATCAATCATTAGGTACAATAAAAGTCTATTTACTAGTGAATTTGGAGACTCCCTGAAGTTCACGCGTACACTATTACTTCTCATAAAGGACATCCCAGTGAATTCTTAGGCTAGAGCCCTGTCATCATAATACCAATGCTGGTTAACGTGATGTGATCTAAAATGAAATGTGAACTTTCAGTTTGGCAATAACCTCTTTTTTTTCACACAGCGTGGTTTCCGATAGGAAAAACTCATAACAACTGGAGCCCTAGAACAGGGGTCTCCAAACTTTTTAGTCCGCGGGCCACATTGACTCCTCCACGAAGTCATAAGGGCCAAGATCTACGTAGTGTGATTAAAGCACCCTAGCACTCCATGATCACCGTAATGTAAGGCTAAAGGAAAGATGAAACCCCAAAAATGTAAGGTTGTGGGAATACCTAGCAGTAAAACGACCTGAGATTTTTATTTAACTACATAATTTTGATTGGTGGACGTACCTGACCGACATTCTGGCGTATTTTATTCTGGCGAATTTCACCGACAAAAAAGTATGTCACTGCACATTCTTCACGAAAGCGACCTGAAAAGTTAACGAAATCCCAAAATCATTGTTAGCAACACTATTACTGCAAGACGTAATAGAGGCAGAGTATGTCAACGCACTGTTATTTCAAGCGGCGCAAGAATAAGTTTAGTTATGTAGTCTCGTATCGAGTAGCAGAGCCAGAGCATATACACTACTGGAAATGGAAAAAAGAACACATTGACACCGGTGTGTCAGACCCACCATACTTGCTCCGGACACTGCGAGAGGGCTGTACAAGCAATGATCACACGCACGGCACAGCGGACACACCAGGAACCGCGGTGTTGGCCGTCGAATGGCGCTAGCTGCGCAGCATTTGTGCACCGCCGCCGTCACTGTCAGCCAGTTTGCCGTGGCATACGGAGCTCCATCGCAGTCTTTAACACTGGTAGCATGCCGCGACAGCGTGGACGTGAACCGTATGTGCAGTTGACGGACTTTGAGCGAGGGCGTATAATGGGCATGCGGGAGGCCGGGTGGACGTACCGCCGAATTGCTCAACACGTGGGGCGTGAGGTCTCCACAGTAAATCGATGTTGTCGCCAGTGGTCGGCGGAAGGTGCACGTACCCGTCGACCTGGGACCGGACCGCAGCGACGCACGGATGCACGCCAAGACCGTAGGATCCTACGCAATGCCGTAGGGGACCGCACCGCCACTTCCCAGCAAATTAGGGACACTGTTGCTCCTGGGGTATCGGCGAGGACCATTCGCAACCGTCTGCATGAAGCTGGGCTACGGTCCCGCACACCGTTAGGCCGTCTTCCGCTCACGCCCCAACATCGTGCAGCCCGCCTCCAGTGGTGTCGCGACAGGCGTGAATGGAGGGACGAATGGAGACGTGTCGTTTTCAGCGATGAGAGTCGCTTCTGCCTTGGTGCCAATGATGGTCGTATGCGTGTTTGGCGCCGTGCAGGTGAGCGCCACAATCAGGACTGCATACGACCGAGGCACACAGGGCCAACACCCGGCATCATGGTGTGGGGAGCGATCTCCTACACTAGCCGTACACCACAGGTGATCGTCGAGAGGACACTGAATAGTGCACGGTACATCCAAACCGTCATCGAACCCATCGTTCTACCATTCATAGACCGGCAAGGGAACTTGCTGTTCCAACAGGACAATGCACGTCCGCATGTATCCCGTGCCACCCAACGTGCTCTAGAAGGTGCAAGTCAACTACCCTGGCCAGCAAGATCTCCGGATCTGTCCCCCATTGAGCATGTTTGGGACTGGATGAAGCGTCGTCTCACGCGGTCTGCACGTCCAGCACGAACGCTGGTCCAACTGAGGCGCCAGGTGTAAATGGCATGGCAAGCCGTTCCACAGGACTACATCCAGCATCTCTACGATCGTCTCCATGGGAGAATAGCAGCCTGCATTGCTGCGAAAGGTGGATATACACTGTACTAGTGCCGACATTGTGCATGCTGTGTTGCCTGTGTCTATGTGCCTGTGGTTCTGTCAGTGTGATCATGTGATGTATCTGACCCCAGGAATGTGTCAATAAAGTTTCCCCTTCCTGGGACAATTAATTCACGGTGTTCTTATTTCAATTTCCAGGAGTGTATTTGATAGTTCTGTTGTGTGAATGTCTCTATGTTGCGAGTGTCTCAAGAGTTTTTTTAGTGTTTTATGCGCTGTACTAGTAGGTGAGACGACGAAGTATGGGGCAATTCAAAGTTTGAATTCAAAGAGGCAGGAAAATCTGAAAATCGAAACACGTATAGCACAACGTGAGTAATTTTTCACTGTATATTTAGT
The DNA here is from genome assembly GCF_023864275.1 of Schistocerca cancellata. Lineage (NCBI taxonomy): Eukaryota > Metazoa > Arthropoda > Insecta > Orthoptera > Acrididae > Schistocerca > Schistocerca cancellata. Next base: position 311,599,604 of record NC_064630.1, on the reverse strand, counting down.
GGAACTACAGTGTAATTGTGTTTAATTTAGTAATTAAAGTACCTTAAAAATAAATGCATTGCAGTTTGTATAGGCAGACTACTCCCTAGTTTTATTAGTTCAAATGGTTCAAATGGCTCTGAGCACTATGGGACTCAACATCTTAGGTCATCAGTCCCCTAGGACTTAGAACTACTTAAACCTAACTAACCCAAGGACATCACACACATCCATGCCCGAGGCAGGATTCGAACCTGCGACCGTAGCGGCCGTACGATTCCAGACTGTAGCGCCTAGAATTTTATTAGTATTAAATAGCACAATTTTATTTTCAGGTTACAATCTTTTGTGAAGTTCTGTGCAAATATGGAAAAGAAACAAAAGGCTGACAGTGAATGTAGAATTTTTAAAGAGCAGTCGGGATGTCAATATTTCGTGAAGGAGTAAAGCAACAAACCAATGTGAATTATTCGGATAGCCACAAGTTTAACCATGACCTTCCGCTTTGTAAAGATAGAGCTCCGAGAATGTCAAGGGGTATTGGTCGCGATAGGCCTCGAAACTCAATTGTTGGCAGTATAGGTACCACCTCAAATATTTGGCGGGCCGGATACCGGGGATGTCCGGCCAGCTAACGCGGGCTGGTTTGCAGGCCCTCGCGAGCCGGTTTCGGCCCGCGGGCCGTAGTTTGGGGACCCCTGCTCTAGACAATTACAAGGATAAATCCATGCCTTAAGAAAAAATTATATTGATGGCATCCCACGTAAGTCCTGGGTACATCATCATCTTGTACAATTTGCTAGCCGACCACTTAATCGGAAAACGAGCATCTCAAACAGTCGTTACACCATTTTCAACTACATCCTAGAATCTCCTCGATGAGCGGATAAGGATAAGAGTCTAAGATGGAAGAACACACACGAAAATACGTTCCCACTGGAACAAATTGACTTTTAATATCTTCTGTGAAACCTCGCCAGCTACGTCTCGTTGTTATAAGACCTCCTTTTAGCTGATTTCTGAACGTTTTGAGATTAGACGACTGTCAATTTAGACCGCTCTCGCTCATTAAGTTTCATGTTCCCTCACAGAAATCGGAAAACTGCCGAGCCCTTCTCACCTACGCCCGTTTGGCTCTCCAGTTTTCCATAGCAGAACAGCTTTATTGATCACTGAAGATCATTCACTCCAGATATCATACAAGAGACACTCTCCAAACTCCAGCTCCGCCGCACAGGGCCCGCGTTTCGCGTCCTACATCACGAGGGCTGTCACCTAGGAAAACAATTCCGCAATCTCCGAAAACTGCTCCACGAAATTATTTCAGCATTCAGACTTGTCAATCAGGCCGCCGACAGAGCGGACTGTAGCCACTTGAGTTAGCCATCTCCAGCCAACGCTTAACGTACATGTTGTAACTGCTTCTAAGTACATTCAGAATTTCCTTTCCCAAAGAAACACCAGCTACCCTGTGGAAATCCTTTCACTCTGGAAACAGCATGTTCAACGAACACTGCCGTACATTTAGCAAGATTAAAGGAATTCCGACCCATTATCTCCACGGTTCGGAATACTCCTCGTCACCCGGAAATATGTAAACTGTCACTGGCGTCCAAGGTAGTGATCAACACTAGTTGACTAGGCAAGAAGTAATATGTTACAAATTATTGTAAAAGTAGCTACGTGGACTGTATAAACACTCATTTATTCAACGTGTACTAAAAATTAACTTATAAAGAAGTTCATTGGCCTTTAAGATTTATACCTTAGCGGGGGACATTTCATTGAACTGCCGACAGTCTAAAACTGGCTGTAAATGGGAGTGCACACCACATTGGTTTAAAATGGCGCAATAGGTCCAATGAAGTTCCTGCCACACGGATTTGGTTGATTAAGGCCTACCTGGTTTCGCTACTAGTAGCTAATTTCGTCCCTTCGACATCGTCAAGCCACATCACAAAAAATTTGTTATGCTTCCAAACACAGCGTGGGGAAAAAGCAACACGTGATTGAGTCCCTCATAACAGTTTCTCACAACCATAGTAGGTTACACTGAGAAGGCAGAAGTCATGGAACAGAGATATGCACATACACAGATGGTGGTACTATCACGTGCGCAAAGTATGAAAGGGCAGTGCATTGGCGTAGCTGTCATTCGTACTCATGTGGTTCATGTGGGCATCACTGTGGGGGTCCGGATGTGGGTTTGTCGGGGACGGCCAGCTCGTCCCACGCATCCCCCGATCGGACTACGACTGTGGTTGCCCGGGATACTGCCCGCATTGAGGCTGATCCCTCACCTGTGGTAGAGTGGGAGGTCGTCTCAAGGTGTGGCAGGGGGCGAAAGACATTCCGGAGGGCTGAACGGAAGGCCTCTCCAGTTTGTCTGACGAACCGGTTTCAGGCTCTGTCTCAGGCTGATACTGATCTTCGGCCTGACATGGCTGCTTGTCCTGTTCCAGAGGTTGCCCCTCAGTCTGCAAGATCCGGGCAGTCGCAGAGGGTGGGCTTACTGGTAGTTGGGAGCTCCAACGTCAGGCGCGTAATGGGTCCCCTTAGGGATATGGCAGCAAGGGAGGGGAAGAAAACCAAAGTGCACTCCGTGTGCATACCGGGGGGAGTCATTCCAGATGTGGAAAGGGTCCTTCCGGATGTCATGAAGGGTACAGGGTGCACCCATCTGCAGGTGGTCGCTCATGTCGGCACCAATGATGTGTGTCACTATGGATCGGAGGAAATCCTCTCTGGCTTCCGGCGGCTATCTGATTTGGTGAAGACTGCCAGTCTCGCTAGCGGGATGAAAGCAGAGCTCACCATCTGCAGCATCGTCGACAGGACTGACTGCGGACCTTTGGTACAGAGCCGAGTGGAGGGTCTGAATCAGAGGCTGAGACGGTTCTGCGACCGTGTGGGCTGCATATTCCTCGACTTACGCCATAGGGTGGTGGGGTTCCGGGTTCCGCTGGATAGGTCAGGAGTTCACTACACGCAACAAGCGGCTACACGGGTAGCAGGGGTTGTGTGGCGTGGGCTGGGCGGTTTTTAGGTTAGATGGCCTCGGGCAAGTGCAGAAAGGGCAACAGCCTCAACGGGTGCGGGGCAAAGTCAGGACATGTGGGGACCAAGCAGCAATCGGTATTGTAATTGTAAACTGTCGAAGCTGCGTTGGTAAAGTACCGGAACTTCAAGCGCTCATAGAAAGCACCGAAGCTGAAATCGTTATAGGTACAGAAAGCTGGCTGAAGCCAGAGATAAATTCTGCCGAAATTTTTACAAAGGCACAGACGGTGTTTAGAAAGGATAGATTGCATGCAACCGGTGGTGGAGTGTTCGTCGCTGTTAGTAGTAGTTTATCCTGTAGTGAAGTAGAAGTGGATAATTCCTGTGAATTATTATGGGTGGAGGTTACACTCAACAACCAAGCTAGGTTAATAATTGCCTCCTTTTACCGACCTCCCGACTCAGCAGCATTAGTGGCAGAACAACTGAGAGAAAATTTGGAATACATTTCACATAAATTTTCTCAGCATGTTATGGTCTTAGGTGGAGATTTCAATTTACCAGATATAGACTGGGACACTCAGATGTTTAGGACGGGTGGTAGGGACAGAGCATCGAGTGACATTATACTGAGTGCACTATCCGAAAATTACCTCGAGCAATTAAACAGAGAACCGACTCGTGGAGATAACATCTTGGACCTACTGATAACAAACAGACCCGACCTTTTCGACTCTGTAAGTGCAGAACAGGGAATCAGTGATCATAAGGCCGTTGCAGCATCCCTGAATATGGAAGTTAATAGGAATATAAAAAAAGGGAGGAAGGTTTATCTGTTTAGCAAGAGTAATAGAAGGCAGATTTCAGACTACCTAACAGATCAAAACGAAAATTTCTGTTTCGACACTGACAATGTTGAGTGTTTATGGAAAAAGTTCAAGGCAATCGTAAAATGCGTTTTAGACAGGTACGTGCCGAGTAAAACTGTGAGGGACGGGAAAAACCCACCGTGGTACAACAACAAAGTTAGGAAACTACTGCGAAAGCAAATAGAGCTTCACTCCAAGTTTAAACGCAGCCAAAACCTCTCAGACAAACAGAAGCTAAACGATGTCAAAGTTAGCGTAAGGAGGGCTATGCGTGAAGCGTTCAGTGAATTCGAAAGTAAAATACTAGGTACCGACTTGACAGAAAATCCTAGGAAGTTCTGGTCTTACGTTAAATCAGTAAGTGGCTCGAAACATCATGTCCAAGCACTCGGGGATGATGATGGCATTGAAACAGAGGATGACAAGCGTAAAGCTGAAATACTAAACACCTTTTTCCAAAGCTGTTTCACAGAGGAAGACCGCACTGCAGTTCCTTCTCTAAATCCTCGCACCAACGAAAAAATGGCAGACATCGAAATAAGTGTCCAAGGAATAGAAAAGCAACTGGAATCACTCAACAGAGGGAAGTTCACTGGACCTGACGGGATACCAATTCGATTCTACACAGAGTACGCGAAAGAACTTGCCCCCCTTCTAACAGCCGTGTACCGCAAGTCTCTAGAGGAACAGAAGGTTCCAAGTGATTGGAAAAGAGCACAGGTAGTCCCAGTCTTCAAGAAGGGTCGTCGAGCAGATGCGCAAAACTATAGACCTATATCTCTGACGTCGATCTGTTGTAGAATTTTAGAACATGTGTTTTGCTCGAGTATCATGTCGTTTTGGGAAATTCGGAATCTACTATGTAGGAATCAACATGGATTCCGGAAACAGCGATCGTGTGAAACCCAACTCGCTTTATTTGTTCATGAGACCCAGAAAATATTAGATACAGGCTCCCAGGTAGATGCTATTTTTCTTGACTTCCGGAAGGCGTTCGATACAGTTCCGCACTGTCGCCTGATAAACAAAGTAAGAGCCTACGGAATGTCAGACCAGCTGTGTGGCTGGATTGAAGAGTTTTTAGCAAACAGAACACAGCATGTTGTTATCAACGGAGAGACGTCTACAGACATTAAAGTAACCTCTGGCGTGCCACAGGGGAGTGTTATGGGACCATTGCTTTTCACAATATATATAAATGACCTAGTAGATAGTGTCGGAAGTTCCATGCGGCTTTTCGCGGATGATGCTGTAGTATACACAGAAGTTGCAGCATTAGAAAATTGTAGCGAAATGCAGGAAGATCTGCAGCGGATAGGCACTTGGTGCAGGGAGTGGCAACTGACCCTTAACATAGACAAATGTAATGTATTGCGAATACATAGAAAGAAGGATCCTTTATTGTATGATTATATGATAGCGGAACAAACACTGGTAGCAGTTACTTCTGTAAAATATCTGGGAGTATGCGTGCGGAACGATTTGAAGTGGAATGATCATATAAAATGAATTGTTGGTAAGGCGGGTACCAGGTTGAGATTCATTGGGAGAGTCCTTAGAAAATGTAGTCCATCAACAAAGGAGGTGGCTTACAAAACACTCGTTCGACCTATACTTGAGTATTGCTCATCAGTGTGGGATCCGTACCAGATCGGGTTGACGGAGGAGATAGAGAAGATCCAAAGGAGAGCGGCGCGTTTCGTCACAGGGTTATTTGGTAACCGTGATATCGTTACGGAGATGTTTAACAAACTCAAGTGGCAGACTCTGCAAGAGAGGCGCTCTGCATCGCGGTGTAGCTTGCTCGCCAGGTTTCGAGAGGGTGCGTTTCTGGATGAGGTATCGAATATATTGCTTCCCCCTACTTATACCTCCCGAGGAGACCACGAATGTAAAATTAGAGAGATTAGAGCGCGCACAGAGGCTTTCAGACAGTCCTTCTTCCCGCGAACCATACGCGACTGGAACAGGAAAGGGAGGTAATGACAGTGGCACCTAAAGTGCCCTCCGCCAAACACCGTTGGGTGGCTTGCGGAGTATAAATGTAAATGTAAATGTAAATGTAAATGTGAAAATGTTTCCGACATCATTACGGTTGCACGACGGGGTGGCAGTTGGAGCTAGATGCACTGGACATTTCACTTCGGAAATCCTTAGGAAATGCAATATCCAAAGATCCACAGAGTCAAGAGTGTGACGAGAACACCAGATTTCAGGCATTGTCCCTCACCACGGACAACACACTGGCCGACGGCCTTCACTTAACGATCAAGAACAGTGGCCTTTGAGTAGAGTTGTTAGTCCTAACAGACAAGCAATACGGCGTGAAATAGCCACAGAAATAAACGCTGGGCGTAAGATGAATGTATCCGTTAGGACAGTGCCGCGGAATTTGGCGTTAATGGGCTATGGCATTGGATGAACGACGCAAGTGCCTTTGCTAACAGCACGATATCGTTTGCAACGCTCTGGACCATAATACCGTTTGGACCCTAAACGACTAGAAAACCGTGGCCTCGCCAGATGAGTCCCAATTTCTGTTGGTAAGAGCTAATGGCAGGGTTCGAGTGTGGCATGGACCCCGCGAAGTCATGGACCCAAGTTGTCAACAAGAAGCTGTGTTGACTTGGAATGTACTAGATCCAACTGATGCGATCGTTGACTGTAAATGATTATGTTTGACTACTTGCATACCGCTTGCAGCCATTCACGGACTTCGTGTTCCCAAATAACGATGGAATTCTTATGGATGACAACGCGCCACGTCACCGGACCACAACTCTTCGCGATTTGGCTGCTCAGATCGCCCAGCATGAATCCCATCGAACAATTATGGGACATAAACAAGAGGCCAGTTCGTACACAAAATCTTGCACCGGCAAAATCTTCCAATTATGGACGGCTATAGAGGCAGTATGGTTGAATATTTTTGCGGGGAATTTCCAAAGACTTTTTGAGTACATGCACATCGATTTGCCGCACTATGTCGGTCAAAAGCAGGTCTGACATGATATTAGGAGGTATCCATGACTTTTGTAACCTTAGTGTATGTATGGACACCTTCAAAGCCGCGCGGGATTAGCCGAGCGGTCTGGGGCGCTGCAGTCATGGTCCGTGCGGCTGGCCCCGGCTAAGGTTCGAGTCCTTCCTTGGGCATGGGTGTGTGTGTTTCTCCTTAGGATAATTTCGGTTAACCTTGGCAGTTAAGTCCCATAAGATTTCACACACATTTGAACATTTGAATACATTCAAACTTTGCTTAGATACAAACTAGAGCAATACAGTACTTCAAATAATTATCAAATTACAGATAAAGGCTCTGCACAGCCCGGGGCCACATCGTTATGCTCACGGGCACATTGGCGCCAGACGAAAGTTTTACTTATACCCACAGCTGTATGCTACAGTTAAAAAATTGTCTTTAATAAAAAATTAAATTTAGTTCAGCTAAAAGTATGCACCTTGAGTTACGCTGGTTTCAGTCGCAGGAACACACGCAATATTTCCGGGTGGAGTGGCTCAAGGAAATGGTTTCTGCTATTACTTTTGTATTCTTCCGTTTTACTATGGATGAAAGTAACCCATGGATGTAAGCGGTTGCAAGCACACTTTTGATCAAAAACTCGCTGTAAATTACACAACTGGATATTTTTTACGTATTCTCATAGCCAGAAGAGTCTGAAATGATCAAAGGGGATACCAAATTGACCAGAGTGAGGTCTAGGTTTGCAGAAAAGTGTTTATATGCGTGAAAGCAATCAGAGTAATTAACAAAAATTAAATTTGGGAAATGAGAGGAAATTTTTGTCCGATTTTTCGTAGTCAAACGAAGGGTGGGATATCCAGAAATGAGATATCACATTGCTAAAAACACATTTAATTCAAAATTGCTGGGAGACAGAAACTGTCTGCCTGACCAGCATTCGAACCTTGGTTATTTATCTATCGTGAGCAAGTTCTCCACTGACTCTTTTTTTTATCTTCTCACTTTCGATCTGTTTCTTCGGTGTTTTTTGTCAATGTTTCTGTATGGATGGCGCGCGACATCGTGCAGATTACATTGGTGGGCACTTTTCTCACTTTTTTTTTAATTAGGGAATGTGGCCATTCTCCTGACAGAAATGCTGAGCTACTGTGCTGCCGTAGTGACTGAGTTATCCAAGCACGAATTTCGACCTTCCCTTAAGGCTTTACTCAAGTCCTATATTCCACAATTTACAGTTCTTTTGCGTACCTTGCGGGATTAACACTCCTGATAGAAACAATGGAAATCTGGAAGATAGGAGAAGAAGCAGTGGTGGAAGTAGTCCTATGGAAGCAAGTGGTGAGACATGCTTGCTTAACTCAGTCGGCGGAGCACTTTTGCGCCAAAGGAAAAGGCCATAGGTTTGTTTCCTGGAGCGACAAACAGTTTACATGCGCCAGGAAGTTTCAAATCAGCGCACACGCCACTGCACAATGAAAATTCAATCTGAAGAAAATTTAAATGCCTGAAATAAATCTGGGCAATTAACAAAAAGAACGAGGCCAATACCCTCTAGTGTTTTTTGAAATTCTAAGCTATGCTTTAGACTTTAAAGTCTCTGCCGACAACTCGTTTGCTTTTTCATTATCAATATACTCCTAAAAAGAAAAAAGTACCGATAGTTTTTTAAATAAAGTACATTTAGTGCTTTCTGACCAAAACATGAAAATAAAAAAAATTAAAAATATTTGAAGAAATAATAGTGAATCGTTTTGTGAAATGGCTTTTCTAAAACTAAGAAATAAAATAAATGAGGGATAAATTTCACCTGCCTCACTGGTTGAGAATTTAAAGTTCAATGTTTGATTTTTCTAAAACTAAGAAATAAAGTTAGAAATATATTTCACGTGCCTCACAGTCTAGGAATTTAAAGTTGAATGTTTAACTTAGAATCAAAGAATTTTAAAGGGTACTAGAGGACGTTTGTCAGGTGCATTATGTAGACGTGCAGTCTGAATGGCTTCGTCATATTTCTATTATCTATGTCCAAAGGTGTAAAAGAGTTCAAACAATTCTTCAGTCTCAAACATTTTTCAGTAGAGAATCCATCATGCATAAGTGGCCCTTCAAGTATTGTCTCCTTTACAACTGCTGTTGACATAACCATTCATGCTCACTCGCTAGTCCTGGTAGAAAAAGGAATTACAAACTGTACAATAAATTGGAACCGTAAATCACAGAGCAGCTCTTCAATAGAACTGTAAATTCTACTTGGTGTTCTTTCTGCACAACTAGCGTATGAGCTTTCCTTACTTGTGATGTTACATATTTAAATACTTGATTATGCAAAGCAATCTCAACCTGATTTTTGCTTCAGTGTTCGAAGAACTTGTATATTATGTCGAATTATTTTATTTCTTAGTCTCCGACAAATAATATCACAAAATGTTTGACTGTTTTTAATAAAACTGTTTTACTCCTGCAGTAAAATTCATTTCGGTCACAACGAGGTGTGTATTGTATTGCTCGTTTTCTAGATGCTTGCAGCTATCTGGCTTTGTTACTGGATTTTTAGCCATGTGGACGGAAAATAAAACAAAGCCAAACTTTCATCAGGAAATACAGGAAAATTTTTTTGATTAGATACTAATCTTTTCATTATTATTAAAGCGGTAACTTTTTTCAAGCAGCTTCTTGACAAAACGACCGTATCAGAGAGTTACTATAAAACCCTGATCTCATGTTTCATACTTAATACAGCAACAGGGTAAAGGCAATGTTCCTGCACGGTTGGTAACGCAGAAATAAGAAATAATTACCTCAGTACAACGTATAAATTTACTGTCGAATTAATGGCGTCTCTCTGACTGATGAGTTCTACATCTACACGATTACTCTGCAATTCACATTTCAGCGCTTGGCAGAGGGTTCATCGAACCACAATCATACTATCTCCCTATCATTCCACTACCGAACAGCGCGAGGGAAAAACGAACACCTAAATTTTCTGTTCGAGCTCTGATTTCTCTTATTTTATTTTGATGATCATTCCTACCTATGTAGGTTGGGCTCACAAAATATTTTCGCGTACGGAAGAGAAAGTTGGTGATTGATATTTCGTAAATAGATCTCGCCGCGACGATAAACGTCTTTGCTTTAATGACTTCCATCCCAACTCGCGTATCATATCTGCCACACTCTCTCCCATATTACGTGATAATACAAAACGAGCTGCCCTTTTTTGCACCCCTTCGATGAACTCCGTCAATCCCACCTGGTAAGGTGGGAGGACGAACGAGTGTAGTGTAAGCTGTCCCTTTAGTGGACTTGTTGCATCTTCTAAGTGTCCTGCCAATGAAACGCAACCTTTGGCTCGCCTTCCCCACAATGTTATCAATGTGGTCTTTCCAACTGAAGTTGTTCGTAATTTTTACACCCAGATACTTAGTTGAATTGACAGCCTTGAGAACTGTACAATTTATCGAGTAATCGAATTCCAACGGAATTCTTTTGGAACTCATGTGGATAACCTCACACGTTTCGTTATTTAGCGTCAACTGCCACCTGCCACACCATACAGCACTCTTTTATAAATCGCTTTGCAACTGATACTGGTCTTCGGATGACCTTACTAGACGGTTAATTACAGCATCATCTGCGAACAACTTAAGAGAACTGCTCAGATTGTCACCCAGGTCATTTATATAGATCAGGAACAGCAGAGGTCCCAGGACGCTTCCCTGGGGAATACCTGATATCACTTCAGTTTTACTCGATGATTTGCCGTCTATTACTACGAACTGCTACCTTCCTGACAGGAAATCACGAATCCAGTCGCACAACTGAGACGATACCCCATAGGCCCGCAGCTTGATTAGAAGTCACTTGTGAGGAACGGTGTCAAAAGCTTTCCGGAAATCTAGAAATACGGAATCAACTTGAGATCCCCTGTCGATAATGGCCATTGCTTCGTGCGAATAAAGAGCTAGCTGCGTTGCACAAGAACGATGTTTTCTGAAACCATGCTGATTACGTATCAATAGATCGTTCCCTTCGAGGTGATTCATAATGTTTGAATGAAGTATATGCTCCAAACCCTACTGCAAACCGACTTCAATGATATAGGTCTGTAGTTCGATGGATTACTCCTACTACCCTTCTTAAACAGTGGTGAAACCTGCGCAATTTTCCAATCTGTAGGTACAGTTTGGATTTTCTATCAGACAAAATTCGTATAGTGAGATATACAACATCGGAGAAAAGAAATTATAGCATCTGTAAACTAGGTAAAATTTAAACTAGATTTCAGAAGATCACTTCTGGAGAAGAAGTCACTTGTGCGTTTCCTGCTCTCTGCCAATCGCTTCAGAACAGATAAGCACCTACACTCAACGCCCTGCATTATTTGTTACATTTTTCTCAGTCAGCTTTATACTGGTTTTACGCGTCGTAACACGAATCCTTAGTTGTTTGTTGGGTGTACTACAGCCTCCGTCTTGACCTAAAGTGTATTCACTCTAAAGCTCCCTCTAGTACCATGAATATTACATCCTGACGACTTAACACTTGCCCTACCATCCTGTCGTTTCTTCCTGTCAGCGTTCTCCAAATGTAGGTTTCTTCGCCGATTCTACGGACAACCACCTCGTCACTTCCAGCCAACGTAATTTTCTACGTCCTTCTATACTACCACCACTTACACGCTATGGTTCTCTTTTGTTCCGGTTTTCCAACAATCCATAATTCGCTACAGTACAATAGTGTGCTCCAAACGTACATTCTATTACACTTCTTTTACAAACTTAGACTCATATATGACACTTGATGCAAAAATATCGGAAGAAATGTGGCGGGAAGAACTGATTCAGCATATCGTATACTAGGGGCGTCCAATACGTACCATTTTCTATTTTACAAAAAATCTTACATCTATTTATTACGTTGAGATTATTTTATTCACATTGCACAATGCTTCTGTTACTTTATACGTAATCACCATGTTTTTACACGCATTTTGGGCAACGTGATGGTCGGATCCTGTGCTCGTAAACAGGTGTTCATTGTTGATGTAGCTTCATCATCGTCCCGGGACTTTTGTCTCGCAATGACTCAGGCAGTGATCGGGAGAATCAACTGGGAAGTCTTCCTGCACCCTCCAAAGCCACCAGATCTTTACCCAGGTGATTTTCACGTGTTCCTTCAGCTCAAAGGTCATCGTGGTGGTAAGCAGTTCAACATGGATGATGAAGTCACATCAACAGTGAACAGTTGGTTACGAGCACAGGTCCAGATCTCGTACGACACTGGTTAGGAAAAACTTGTGTGACGATACCAAATGTGCTTGAAAAAATTGGCGATCATGTAGAAAAGTTATAGAAGCATTGTATAATGACAATAAAAATATTTCAACATTATGAACTGTGTGTGATTTTTTTTATATAAAATAGGGAAAATTACTTATAGGACGACCCTCCTGGAAAAGGCAAAACAACGTTTGGTGAAAATAAAAACAAGGGCATCAACTTTAAGAAACCAAAAATCTTCCACTGTAAAGCGCACGTGAGAGATCAGATAGGTGCAAAGAGTACATTGAAGGTCATCAACGAAGGGGAGGACATGTAGACGACTTGACTGAGGACGAAACGGGAATCCAAAGGGGACCCAGAATTATAGTTTAATAGGGATTTGCAACACTTGCGCTCAAATAAAGCAGAAGCGACAGATACCATTCCCTTGGGATTCCTGAAATAATCTGAGCAAGAGTCAACAAATTGACAATTTAGGCTACTATGTGGAACCTATAAGTATCGAAACATATTGTAAGACACTCGGTAATATATGATCCGCAGAATCCCGCAGATAACAAAGGCAGGTAACTGCACGGATGCAAGACGTATTGCACATACAGCGTAATGGCTTTTACATCCCAATTTCTGACAAAAATAATATGCAAAAGTATTAAAGATAAGGGCACTAACGTTCCGACTGAAAACTGAAAAGGACTTAAGAGAAATAGAGAAATGATTATCTTATTTATCAACTTAGAAAATGCCTGCGACGATTTAATATGGTGCAAGACATTGGAAATCCCGTGGAAATTAGGGACAGGCTGTTCGGAAAAATGAAGAACCAAGAGGGAAGAATAAGAATGGAAGACGGGGAACGAAGAGCTCAGATTAAGAAGGGTGTAGGACAGGGATGTCATTATCCCCACCATTCAGTCTGAACATTGAAGAAACAATGACGGAAATGACAGAAAAGTTCAAGTACGGGATTAATATTCAAGGTGAAATAATATCAATTATAAGTTTCGCTGATTGCATTGCTTTCCTCTGTGAAACCGAAGGATAATTACAGGAAATGTTGAACAATGAACAGTCTAATGAGTGTAGAATACTGATTGAGAGAAAACTGAAGAAAGGCGAAAGTTAGTAGAAGAAGCATTAATCAGCTTAGTTATAAATTTGATATCATAATTAGGGACCAGAGTGTAGGTGTAGTTACTTGCATAGTCTGGTACAATGTGGCGTAAACAGGAATGAAGACTCCGGTACTTTGCAGTTAGGATATCGTTATGGTATTCCCTACAACTAGCAGCTGCGTTCCATGACAATACCCTTATTCAAATACCGTAACGACATACTCGGCGTTTGTAAATACGTGGGGGTATGATTAGAGGAGCTTAGCTGATAAACAAATCACAGTCGTAAAATTCAGTCGTGTAAACTCAAGCACAGTTTCATAACAAAGTTCAGAACAAAAACCGTTAATTGAACCAATAGCAGTTCGAGCACCAACATTCCAAATACAAGCCTGTATCTGTAGCCAGCTGTGCCTCTGTAAGAAATAAAACTAGGCCACATGCTGTATGGCATGTTAGAATAAGTCTATATTACCGTCTATTACCTACACTCTAAGGCCAAAGAAAAAAAGAATAACGACGCTCCACAAAGGAATTATTCGAATGGGACGGAAATCGATAGATGCGATGTACATGTATAGACAAACAGCTGATTGTACAAGTACAGGCAAAGAGTTGGTTACAGTTTCAGAAACACTGCACTATTTTTTCAAGAGAAAGGCTTTACAGATTGAGCGCTGCCTATAATGCTCCTAACATTCTCAGCTGCGCTGAGATCCGACGACATTCCTGGCCAAGGTTCGGTCTGTAAAGCACGAAGAGAAGTAATGGAAACTCTTGCAGTTTGGGGGCGGGTATTATCTTCCTGGAACGTAAGCCCAGGATAGCTTGCTACGAAGGAGAACCGGACGGGGGGAAGAATATCGTCGCCGTTCCGCTGTGCTGTAAGACTGCAGTAGATGACAATGAAAGGATTCCTGCTATGAAACGAAATGGCACCACAGATCATCACTGCTTCTTCTCTGGCCGTATAAAGGGCACCGTCAGGTTGGTACTCCACCGCTATCCGAGGCGTCTCCTGACATTCACTTCGAAGCAGAATTCATCATTGAAGACAATTATACTCCACTCAGTGAGACTACAGACTGGATGTGCCGGACAACAGTGCGAACGGGCTACCTGGTATACACAGATCAATGGCGTCGGCGTAAAGGGCGGTGTTAGCTCCGTCCCCTTCCTGCTGGATGCGTGTCAATAGTCCTCGTGATCAGTGAAGCACCCGTAGCACGTCGGATCGATGATAACGATGAATTCAGGGCTGTGAGTGCCTCTCTGACGATTGATCGGTTCAAGTTCTGTCGTCTCTCTATGTCGACTGTTTCGTTCTTGACGCTGTGCTCGGCCATGGTTCACCCATCCCTGCCAGCATCGTCGAATAGTGGCTTCGCCCCTATTCAAATGACGCGCGTTGCCGATTACTCCATGTGGCTTCTTTGACACGTCCTGCCACAAATACTGACATCTCCGAAAATTGTTCACGCACCTGACTGTGAGATATAGTTACTGTCCAACACATTACACGGAACGAAATTCGCGAAGATATTATACCCTGATATCGCATGTCCGTTGTTTACTATGCTTGCTGGGCGACGAATTTGCGCTGCAGCGTCACACATTCATCCATGGATCGCCATAGTTGAAAATTTTTTCATTTTACGTCGATACCTGAAGAATATAAATTTGTGGCCAATTTGTGTAACTCCTCAGTGGTGAGTCGCTCTTTTCTTTTTTGTTTTAGGGTGTATTTACTGTTCCACCTAAAATGCTCAGTGGACCTGTGGACAATAGAGCACAAATACTTTTCATACCTTACAGGACTTATATGCAGTTGTGGTCTCGGAAATTACAATTACGTCGATTGATTTTGGGAGCTTCGTAGCGAGCAATTTATAAGAAGCTGGTACCTATAAATTGCGCTGTACGTATGGTTGGGAGGCGCTGCAGTCTGTGACCCGCCCTGTTCACCCCCTACCGCCCCCGTTCCCGCTCCGCCCCTCCCGGATGCGGCTGTAATTAGAGGGGTGGCGGCCGCCAGGGCCCCATTACCGGACAGCGGGCAGTGGCCACTGGCCGGCTCTGCCTCTGCTCCCCTGGGAGACACCAGCGCCTGCGCTGCCCGCCACCCGCAACGCAAATTGATTCAACGCTCAGTCGGTTCGGCCGCGCGACCGCGACACCAGCTGTCCATCTGATGTCAGTCATACGCTCTTCCAGACGCGTCACTACAACTTTCTTGTGCACTTTCTCCACAAGCACATTCAATAGGTACTAATATTTACTATTAAAAGCAGTCTTGATCACGATTTATTTATCAAGGTGACCGGTTTCGACCACTACTGTGGTCATCTTCAGACCTACAATTTGTATACAAAGCTTTAATTAGAGGGCTACATACAATAAAGAAAATACATAAAGTTATAAAGCTATAAAACGATGAATTACCATTGAGTAGGAACCTCTTTCTGTTGGAGAATCACTACTGGAGAAACCATTGCACGTCTTATTACATATAATGGAGGCTCCGCCCACTTCTGACGGCATGATGTCATTAATAACCAATGAGTTATAAGTCAAATAACAATTTAAAATTTCTTCGTTAAAAGAACAATATCAAGAATTAAACAGAAGTTCATTTATCCTACATATTTAAATATTTTTAACGCTTCTTAATTGACAATAGCTGTTTAATAACCTAAGTTCTTTTACCTAAGAAATTTTAAATTGTTATTCGACTTATAACTCATTGGTTAGTAATGACATCATGTCATCAGAAGTGGGCGGAGCCTCCATTACATATAGTAAGACGTGCACTGGTTTCTCCAGTAGTGATTCTCCAACAGAAAGAGGTTCCTACTCAATGGCAATTCATCGTTTTATAGCTTTATAACTTAATTATTTTCTTTAATCTATGTAGCCCTCTAATTAAAGCTTTGTATACAACATGTAGGTCTGAAGATGACCACAGTAGTGGTCGAAACCGGTCCCCTTGATAAATAAATCGTGATCACGACTGTTTTTAACAGTAAATATTTGTAAGACATTGATCACTGCCACTCCCGGAATGTATTCAAAAGTAATCAATAGGTACAAGCTTACATTACACTGAATATTAGCAACACCACGAAGACAACAAACGAGAATTGTCAGATTGGCAAGATGAGTAACACATGCTCGACTGTGATTTGTTTAATTTTTATTTGTTTTATTTATGTATAAGTGCTTACAATCTCGCCATCCGCCATCTATAATGTAATGCAGGTAGAATGTCCACCTAGCTACAGTAAACTGTATTTAAGTGTAGATAATTGTTTACATACTGGTTGGTGAAATTAAATGAAAAATTAAAACTGAAAAACAGACCAAAACCCATAAACCACGATACTTAATTTGCTGATCATCTACACTACCGTCGCAGCAAATGACTTACTGGCAGCCACTGATCCTAAACTTGACACCTAAGATTTAGGGGGAGGCGTTCACGAAATTGACCGAAAATGTCCAGTTTCAAATTAGTGTTTATTTATTAGTAGAACTAAAGGACAATAAGTTCGCAATGTTTCAATGATGAAGTCGCATCAGAACTGTCTAAAAAATAATTAAAAACGGGATGCGATCTTCCTGCCACAACCACGTTTTGAAGCCATACTTAAATACTAGCTCGATGAACAACAAATGCGTGGATTACTTTCAAGTAGACTTGCATCGGATACAGCTAGAAAGCTGTGATACACGTATATTCTTTGGTTTTGTAGATAATCTGTGGCTCTGTTTCTTGTCTTAGAAATAAAACACAGAATCCAAACGTGTCTCTAAATTCACTCACATGGAAACGATATCCTAAAACGATATTTTCACCTGTTACAGTTGTCAGAATTGCAACTAACGATGCAGTTCTTATATGTAATGATGGGAAAGTAGGTGGAGGATGAAGATATTTGAAAGAATGTGCCTGATGACAGGAAATTCCACTCAAGACATATTGACAAAAATAGGGTTACAGTGCCTCTCTGCAGCGGAGAAGTCAGTTGAAGATGTGGTAAAAGGAAAGAAGGCAGAAGATACGAAATCAGAAAAGAAGCTCTGATTGGAAAGACGACGCTGAGTACAAGTCTGGGGCCTTACGAAGAGATGACGTAGGAAAATCGTTAGATTGGAATTAAACTGCGTTTCCTGAGAACTAGGATTTTTAGAGTATATGTACCTTTTCCTCAGAATCTATGAAGGCTAGGTTTATGAGGTACTGTACGTTTCTTTCTAGAAACCCAGTAAATACTGTCTAGAGTAAATTTTCAAATTCTAAGTGTAATCTGAGGTAATTTACAACACAAAGTATTTTAAATGAAATTTATATTATACTTACAGAATAACAAGCAAAAAATTATTAAAATTCTGCTATTCGATATATTCAAAAAAAGGTAATGAGAAAAGCTTAGTGTATGCAGTTTCTGAGGGAAAGGTTCATCTACTACCTTTTGAAAATAAAATTTTCAAGTTCCATAAAAATACGTATAATCAAAGGAACTTAACGGTAGATGTGCTGGTTCCATGTAAAACTTAGTACAAAACTTCATCGCTGTAACTTCAAAATTGTGGATTTGGTGCATCTTTGAAATATAGGTTTCTCATGGACATACCTCCTTAAGGAAGTTTCGTTCTTCTGGGAACCACTGTTGCTTTATTCTACATCAACGATGTACCGTAACGTTACATAGTCTGTAAGTTTCGAATGATAGGGACATTAGGCTAAATTTGTTAAACTGGAGTTCCAGGAAACCCATACCATCACTAATACGTCTCGAAACCATCGTGAATCAGCCCTGAGAAGGACCATACGTGAGTTTTCGCTGTCGTCCACATTACCAATGGATACAACCAATGGGGCTTAATAATCCCTCCGCTTCCCTTCTCGCAGCCTGCTCTTGCTGGACGATCCACGCAAGTCACTTACAAATTCTCACACATGCTGGTGCTGTCATAGCTGCAACTTGTCTGTTGCTTCTGATCGTACACTGTGTTGAAGTTAAATCCGGTGGCGATGAGTCCTCGGTGGTATAAACCGTACTCACAGAATTTACTTCAGCAATATCATGTACCTGCCGGTTTTCTATTGCAGTGCCTTTATTTTCTAAGTTTACTTTCAGATACCTTATTTGCTGCCCAGTTCATCCGATGTAATTTGCCTTTATCTCCAACAGTATCACTTAGTGTTCCAATACCTGCAATTTGGGTCCATATACCTTCATAAGCAGGACATGTTAGTATCATACGATCTGATGTACCAATGACGCATGCTCACGTATTAATCGGAAGGTTCTTCAACTTTTGTAAATATTCGAGGTATGCTTCATGGCTTGCTAGGGAGTGAATCATGCCTCTAAATAGAGATACATGGCTTAGAGGCTTCCCCTTCCTAATGTTTTTTCAGTCTCTTTGCGCTCACTCATTTTTTTAAATTCTTAGCTCTGGTTCCGTTGTTATTTACTGTTCAGAAATTTGTTTCACGTTCAGAAGAATCGGTTTGCGAGTTCAGTAAAGGCAACCTTTGTATCAGATGGTAATAAGTACAGGCCACTAATAACACCTCCACCAGTGTTGTCTGAAAGGGTCCTATGCACTTTAGAAACACGGTCCTCTCTGTACGCCTTACGATTTCAGTGAGGACTGCCCTAAGAGTCCAAGCAGTGGCGATGGTACCCAGTTTTCACAATCTGTATATAAATTTGATTGCTTTTGTGACATATCTGGTGCGAGTAAAATTTACGTTTCTCATCCATGTGCATACCTAAACACAAACCTCACTGCGGCACATCTGAGTTCCTGCAGTTCTCAGAGTAGGATCTCACGAGCGTGCGCCAGGCAGGTAGACTATGTGTTATCTGAGCGCCATTTCTAATACTGAGCAAGTACAGTCATGCTCAAAAGTATCCGAACGACCTGAATTGCATTTCGCCTGATTCGCATGCAACCCACATAACGCAGCTGTCTAGCAGGTCCTCTAATCGCTCCTTGGTACAGTCGTTTGACTATTGAAAATGGTTCCAACAAGTCACCACTAGAAAACACTGCTCTGTATCGCAATAACTCAAGATGTAAAGTAATACTACGATACTATAAATATCAGGGAACACCTTATCACAGATAAAACTGTACTTAGGGCTTGTAAGCTCACATTTATTACAATAAATGACATACCTGAAATGTTACCACTCTCATTATTACGTCAGATAGGTAATGCACGTAGTAAGTTCGTCGTATTCATGATTTCCTCATCAAAGCAACATACGGTACTTATTATTTAACACAAAACGACATTAAAAATTTAAGTTATTCACGAGCAGCTAGTTGAGAATATGTATGAACTTCAAATAACACGGCGAACCGTCTCGTTCTGCATGTGGATTCAAACCCAGGTCATTCAGAATAAGAAAAGATTTCGTGACTGACGGAAACTAACAGTCATTCCTGATTAGGCATACCGAGAGTGATATACCTCGATTTTAGACAGTATCAGTTAGCAAATATCAACTTTGAATTACATAACGCAAACATTTTCAACGGACACGAATTCCTACCCAGCACCTATTGTCCCTGTTAACGAACTACGATAGATGTTAAATATTGCTTCTTAACAAGTAACTTATTTGAAATTCCGCGAGGTAAATCTTTGTGTTGGACAGGGATTCGAACCCAGAACCTAATCGGATAGATATCGACGCACAATCAACTGTGACATATCGCATTTTCTAGGCAGTAGCTAGATGTTTTAACTGAAATGACGAAACGTAACATTAATTTTCTCTTTCCCAGGACTGCAACCCATCACCTGTCGCTTTTATATTCTAGAGAAAACTAACGTTAAATATTGGATTGTTGCACCAGCAACGACATGTGAGCATGTTTTAACTACAAATAATATGACGAAGAGTTCATTGCTGACTGGGAATAGAGCTCCACACATACTGTTGTTGACTACACACAAAGAGACGTCAGCTACCGAATTTTTCTCCACCACAGCTTGGAATAACATCTTGAACTTACAGTGATCTCGCAAATAGTTCTGTCTCACTGGGATTCAAAATCGTTAAATATCGTTAGTGCTGGTACCGAATGAAAATACATTAAAAATCGAAATTATTATCCACCAGCAGATAGGTGTTCTCATTATAGATCTTGATAATACACAATGAAATCTTTAGTGCCGGGCCAGGATTCGAACCCATTCCCTCGCAATATGTGGAGATGTTGAGGAATCTGCAGTTTTCAACAAACAACAAATTGTAGCAGAGCTGTATTGTCACGAAGGGATCAAATTCCGCGTTAAGGGCGGTCTGAGTTGCATTCACAGTTGAGAACCAATTTTATCGACATACAGAAGTTCAGATAAAAGATGGAATAAGTGTCCTGTGAGCCTACGTAGCGTTTGTTTCGTCACATGTCGCCACTCCAGACTTTATTCTGGCTCAACCTAACGTCTACTTGGTAGAGAAGGAATATCATTTTTAATGTGAATTTCAGACCACAATTCCATTATATCTTCTTCACTTGGTGTAGCCAGAAGAGAATGAAATCTGTCTCTCCCTATCTAAAATCACTGAACGAAGTTGGAATCGAACCCAGACCATAGATATGTGAACTTTCCATCAGCCAAATGGACCACCAAATCCTCTTCTCTGTGGCTCATTTTTCTATCATAACGCCGTTGTGCCACACTGGCTGAGAATTCTGACACACAGGCTCCCTGTATCAATTTGCAGCATGTTCAGTAAATTCATTTACTTGGTTGACCGAATCACCATGAACTAGCTGCCTCGGCTACCCAGTGCATACATTCAACTTTATTTGTAATCACCAAAATTGGACGACGACCAAGTGACGCCAATGGAAACTCTCACCACAGAGGACATCACTGATGTAAACGCTGAGGTTCCAACGGAAACTAACGAGCCAGTGGGTACGTATTTGGCCAGCCTTCACTGTGATGTACAATCCCAAGGAAATATCAAAGATTCTGACACTGGAAACAAACAGATGCCTGTCTCAGCGCAAACGGCAGGATTAACTGTTGGGTAAGATAGCGTTTCATCTCCAGAGGCAGACGAAAATGGAAGGCGAGGCAGTTGGCCGAAGAAACATAAGTAAAGGAGGATAGCCCACAAGAATGCCGAGCAAACTGCACCAAGTTTGCGTGAGAAAGATTTGAAAATTGCCCGCGACCTTACCGATGCCCTAATGGAAACCCTGATGAGAAGCAACAGAGTGGCAGCAGTGATGTGGCAGACACCACGAAGCCCCATTCAAAGATCGGAGACCACGCTCTCGCTGAAGGGGAAAAGACTACACGGAGGGTCTTCAGGGATGGCTCCACACACCTCCGTCTGGCTGAGACAGCCTCACACACCAAGAAGGACTCAGTTAATGTTGGCGACTGGGGAGATGACGTAGAAGGCATGTCAGTGGGCACTGAAACGAATAAGGTCGGTTCGGCGAAAGGTGCTTCCTCAGCTGTGAGGGATGAAGAACTGAAAAGGACAGGACTTGCTTCAACAACTCCGACAGGGGACGCAGATTACTTTTCTGATACTTATTAATGGTTCCCACCGACGTCTCCCTTCCATACTTGGATTGAGACTCCGCACCACTAGCTGGAAATGCCTCCTCCGTTTCAGGACTACAAGTTAGCCTCGTTAAATACCAATAAAATTACCTCGACTCAGGAGCTGTACAGTCTTCGCGATTACATTTATAGCTGTGACGCGGATATTGTGATGCTGCAGGAGGTGGACGACAACCTTCACCTAGACATTTCTGGCTACGAAGTGGTAAAAACACCACTCCGGATAGTTCCTCCGGTACAGCTTTCCTAATCAAAGAGGGAGTGACCATCTCTGACGTCGAACTACTGGCAAACGGGAGATGCATTTCGTGTCTGATTCACGGTATACGATTTATAAACATCTACGCCCCTTCTGGTAATGAAAATAGAGTGCGCGGAGCCCAGTTCTTTGCTACTGACCTGTTATATCTGTTACGACAGAATCCAGAAGACGTGGTACTTGGGGGTGACTTCAACTGTGTTTTAAAGCCTAAAGATCAAAGGCCGAATTTTAATGGTTGTCCAACTCTCGCAGAAACAGTGCGTCAGCTCGAAATGGAGGACACATGAGAAATACTACATGGGGACCAAAGCTGCTTTACGTATTACACCGCACAAACTGCCAGCCGCATCGATAGGATCTATATGGGGAAAACTCTGAGGGGGCAAATATCGGCAACGGAAACGTGGCCAATAAGTTTCTCAGACCACGTGGCAAAACAGGTTGGAAATTAAATGTAGACCTCCTCCGAGAGCAAGGGCTACGAGAACAGTTGCAGGAGGTCTGGGAATCGAGTCTACACGGACAGGCTACTTTTCCGTCTGTCACGATGTGGTGGTGCCACTATACGAAGCCTCGACTTATTAGGTGCTTGAAGGCGTATAGCTACGCCAGGAGCCGCTTGCAAAAGGAGACCTTTGAATTTTAAATTAGATGCCTACGTGATTTATACTCCGAAACGTCTGTCACGCATGAAAACATCGTACAAATTGAAAGTATTAAGGCAAAGTTGTTACTACTGAAACGGAAACAAATGGAAGGTCCCAAAATCTGCTCTAGAGACCCCAACAGTACTTCCGGTGAACATCCATCCTCGTTCGACCTCGGCAGAGAGAAACGACGAGCAAGAAAAAAACTGATCAGTGAATTGAAAACGGAAGATGGCAGCTTCTTGACGACTCAGATGGAAATAAAGGATTATATCACTGACTGTTACCGGAGACTCTATATGGCAGACCCGACAGATGATGAGATCATCTCCGCCATGCAAGATCTTCTAACAGCGAAACTAGCCGAGGCTGACGGAGAGTCACTGATGAGTGAAGTCACTGCGGATGAAATTAAGATGGCCTTGAGGAAGGCTCAGCCTAATAAATCCCCTGGCGCGGATGGACTTTCCATTGAATTTTATGAATACTGGCATCTACTGGAAAATTGTTTTGTGCATATATGTAACGAAATTAGAGCAGGTCTGCAACTACCAGAAGACTTCAATGGCAGTTTAATTGTACTTGTTCCGAAACAACACCCACACGTAGACATCAATCATTTTCGACCAATCTCCCTCCTGAATTCCGACTATAAGATTGTGGCCCGCGTGTTTGCAAATACACTCCTGGAATTGAAATAAGAACACCGTGAATTAATTGTCCCAGGAAGGGGAAACTTTATTGACACATTCCTGGGGTCAGATACATCACATGATCACACTGACAGAACCACAGGCACATAGACACAGGCAACACAGCATGCACAATGTCGGCACTAGTACAGTGTATATCCACCTTTCGCAGCAATGCAGGCTGCTATTCTCCCATGGAGACGATCGTAGAGATGCTGAATGTAGTCCTGTGGAACGGCTTGCCATGCCATTTACACCTGGCGCCTCAGTTGGACCAGCGTTCGTGCTGGACGTGCAGACCGCGTGAGACGACGCTTCATCCAGTCCCAAACATGCTCAATGGGGGACAGATCCGGAGATCTTGCTGGCCAGGGTAGTTGACTTACACCTTCTAGAGCACGTTGGGTGGCACGGGATACATGCGGACGTGCATTGTCCTGTTGGAACAGCAAGTCCCTTGCCGGTCTAGGAATGGTAGAACGATGGGTTCGATGACGGTTTGGATGTACCGTGCACTATTCAGTGTCCCCTCGACGATCACCAGTGGTGTACGGCCAGTGTAGGAGATCGCTCCCCACACCATGATGCCGGGTGTTGGCCCTGTGTGCCTCGGTCGTATGCAGTCCTGATTGTGGCGCTCACCTGCACGGCGCCAAACACGCATACGACCATCATTGGCACCAAGGCAGAAGCGACTCTCATCGCTGAAGACGACACGTCCCCATTCGTCCCTCCATTCACGCCTGTCGCGACACCACTGGAGGCGGGCTGCACGATGTTGGGGCGTGAGCGGAAGACGGCCTAACGGTGTGCGGGACCGTAGCCCAGCTTCATGGAGACGGTTGCGAATGGTCCTCGCCGATACCCCAGGAGCAACAGTGTCCCTAATTTGCTGGGAAGTGGCGGTGCGGTCCCCTACGGCACTGCGTAGGATCCTACGGTCTTGGCGTGCATCCGTGCGTCGCTGTGGTCCGGTCCCAGGTCGACGGGCACGTGCACCTTCCGCCGACCACTGGCGACAACATCGATGTACTGTGGAGACCTCACGCCCCACGTGTTGAGCAATTCGGCGGTACGTCCACCCGGCCTCCCGCATGCCCACTATACGCCCTCGCTCAAAGTCCGTCAACTGCACATACGGTTCACGTCCACGCTGTCGCGGCATACTACCAGTGTTAAAGACTGCGATGGAGCTCCGTATGCCACGGCAAACTGGCTGACACTGACGGCGGCGGTGCACAAATGCTGCGCAGCTAGCGCCATTCGACGGCCAACACCGCGGTTCCTGGTGTGTCCGCTGTGCCGTGCGTGTGATCATAGCTTGTACAGCCCTCTCGCAGTGTCCGGAGCAAGTATGGTGGGTCTGACACACCGGTGTCAATGTGTTCTTTTTTGCATTTCCAGGAGTGTAGAATTAAAAACGTCCTAGGGACGATAATCCATCACAGCCAGTCAGTAGCAGTACCTGGACGCACTATCTTCAAAAGTCTTGCGGATTACAGAAAGATCATCTCGTTCAGTGCAATTACACGGCCGACTGCAGCAATTCTTGCTTTAGACCAATGCAAGGCTTTCGACCTGGTTTCGCACCGCTATCTGTTCCAAATTGTGAAACATCTTGGATTTGGTGACGACTTCATAACAGTGATTCAAAATATGTGCACCGCTGCTACTTCTAAGGTCATTGTTAATGGTCAGTTCACTCGACCGATTCCTATTGAAAGATCAGTAAGGCAAGGATGCCCCATGTCTATGCCTCTCTACGTAATAGCAATTGAGCCACTTCTCCGGATGCTCCATTGCAAACTTCAGGGCTTAACTGTCTACTCATGCAACATAAAATGTATTGCCTATGCGGGCGACGTGAGTGCTGTCATACGGTCGGAACAGGAGCTACGGGAGATCACTGACAGTATCACTGAATAGGAACGAGCATCAGGCTCCAAATTAAATTATACGAAGACCAGATTATTGTCGATTGGAGAGGATGGATGTGTGTGTGTGTGTGTGTGTGTGACAGAGAGAGAGAGAGAGAGAGAGGGAGAGAGATAAAAATCAAAAAGAATGAGAGAGAGAGAGAGTAAAAAATTGTAAAGAAATTGAATCATGGTATGTAAAGAAATCATTCATTACAATGACACGTTCCACATCATTACGAAATATCTTATTCATGATCTACGAAACAAGAATTAACCTAATGTAATGTAATCTAATCATATCATATTGATGACTAGCCATGAAGAGTCATGAATTACCGAAGTTTTCGCCAATGCCAGTAACCGAAGCTAAACTTGAAAATAAAAGACGACAATTTTTTGTAATAAACCGGGACTTCTATCAAGACCCTTTCGTCCCTGTTAATTAATCACGAAAGATGTCTGATATACCTCTATTCTGGAGTAACAAAGTGTGCAAGCATTTAAAGATGAAGTGCATGATGTGAAGTTCTGTGACGGAGATACGAACCCAACCCGTAATCGGATTGTTAACTAAGTAAAATGAAATGTTTCGCATCGGTTTTTCTTACGAGCCGCTAGGTGTCTGAATCTAAAATAAGGATACAAACTTTTGTGCCTAAGCGACTATCGAACTGCACACCTACCTTGCATCCACGAATACAGCTTAAGTATCAGTTGCTTGATCACCAATAGTAAGATGTGTGCGTGTTTGACCAAACATAACGACACCTATTGCGCTTGTTGGCAACACATGAACAGACATGAAAAATGTCGTTAATTTTCACTAACAGGCCGATGTGCAAGTGATAGGGCTTGAAATGAAATTACGAATATTTTTGTACTGGATCAGGAGTCGGACCCACATACTTACCTTTGGAGGAGACCTAGAGAAGATTGCAGTCTTGAGAAAATGATTGAACTATGCTGTTCCGAGAGATTCAGATCCTCGAAAGGAGAGATACGAATTCGAATCACAGTCCAGCACGAAATTTTTCAACGTCTCTAGTTCAATCAAGTACAAGTAAAGTAAGAGCCCTGTTACTGTAAATGGCTATCGGTTCATCAAATAAAATAAAATTTTGTAATGTAAGTAAGTTTACTGGCGACTGTATTTCTGTTTAGCATGACTTCCACTATGTCATTTCCCAACGTAAACCGGCGCTGCCCAGTTGGTAATGAAGGAACGTGATGTTTAATGCGAATTCTGTATTATAACGTCTTTCTCTTGATGTTACCACGGGTAAAGTAAATCTGTTTGAGCCTGAAACCACGCATTGCACCTGTGATAGTTCGTTCCGCCAGACCATGGTGGCTACATTTCCCAGCCCCAGGAGTGTGCTGTAACAGATCATGTGCTTAGCTTACAAAATTAGTCATGGTAGAAGAAACGCGAGTCTATTAAATGGTTAAGTAGAAGCAAGCTTCTGAAGCGGAGATTATGCTATTCTCATGTCAGCAGAATACAAAGACTCTTCTAGGCAATATAGGTTCGATGTGAAGCCATTTTGAAATTTTCAAATATTCAGCAGATTTTTTAGTTCGAGAAAATCCACTGGAAAGTGTGATGTTACCGGATAATTCGTTATTACCGCCATTATTACTATCACTTTCTTCATACCGCTGCTGGAACAAAGTTCTTGAAGATCATTTGATGCCTTTTAGTCACTATAGAAGCAGTTTCCCAAGAACAGGTTCTTTCCCTGTCTACGGAATCCTTTTCATATTAATATCAAACGTCAGTAATTACTTGTAGATTATATTAAAACTAAAGAAATTGATGAAGACGTTACTTGACAACTAAAACGCGCTGCCTTTCTTCATTTACTTGCGCCTAGAAATGGCTATCGAGTACTGCCAAACCAAAAGGCAAGAGATCTGACTGCCTTCCGATATACGTCGCTGACATTTCTTCCATATAACTGGTAGACATGACCTGTTTCAAGTTGTGTATGACACAATGTTTTAGAAAGTGAATTGTTTTCCTTTGCAATAAACAGAAAGATTTTCATTCTAAGCTATCCAAGTACAAAATTTTCGCAATATTCAAATTTAATATTCGCTTCTATAATGTAGGGAAGTGTTTCACAGTTGCAAAACTCGCATCCGACTCATTGACCTTACGCTTAGTCGCTGACCTAAATTCTAACTCAGAGTGACACCAGTTTAAGTAACCTAATGTAGCGAAGACTGTTTGCCAGTGCTCTTTCTCACCGGAAAATACGCAATTCACTCATTGGGCTCCATAAGTACACTGTAACAGTAATTTCTGTGTGTATGCAATGCATAAGACGATTTATTTAAACGTCACAAGACTGCAGATAGGTGCAATCGATTTCGATGTGCAAAGTGTTTGTTATCTTACTTTTGTGACAGGTGGGCATACATGATTTCCAAAGACTTTTTATTGTAATGAAATAATCTTTTGTCACAAAGTAACAAGGTAAGTGATTTATTTGTATATATTTTGTAGGAAACTGTAATCTTGATGGAAGATTATACACCTGAATGTTTGACACAACTGGTAGGAGAAAACGCTGCATATTAACCAAACCCCGCGCCTCCTCTCCATATCGTCCTGTGACACGAGCACGGGATTCTCCTCGCATACCGCTACAGAGCTGTTCCTAGCACAGCTGAGAATTGTCAACATCGTTACAAACATTAGGCAACACTGTGACAGTGCAATCACTTCCGCCTGTGGTACTGAACTGACTCGCTAAATTCACTTGATATTCCCTTTCCGTTTGAATGGCTCGTGCTATATAATCCTCATGTAAACTAAGACACTGAGACAGAAAATTCAATTTTTTGCCTGAAGAAATGCTATTCTTCACATAAGTGACAACTTTTACTTTCTTTCACGATGCGTTAGGAGGCTGAGCGTCAAATACCATGAGAGTGTATTATAGGCAGCAGTGTGTCCGTAGTCCGGTGGTACCGCCCGTGTCTCGGGTCAGAACGGCTCAATCAGTCGTCAGTTCTAACTGTGGTAGGGGCCAGCGTATGCGAGGTTTTTTTTCTGATATATTTTGTGGAGCTGCGAATTTCTAGAAAAAATTCAGTATCGAAATCGGAAGAAAACCTTTACACATCAAATCCTCTTGGTATCTCGAATCAGGAAGTTTTGTTAATGGTCATAGATCTTGGCTTTCTGACTGCCAAGCTGCTTCGCAATACCAGCGTCTCTGAAGAAAATCGAATCGACCATCAGCGATACGAATTTCAATATTGTTCTTCACTTAAGACTCACATACCAGGGTGGTAAGTATGAAGTAAATGAACGTCTTGATTACTATAGGGACTCTATAACTAAATTTCCACTGTAGCAATTAGGAACTCCCTGCAGACATTTGCTAACAGCGGCTCTAGCTACTTACTTTTCTCTGGGTAACTTCAAATATGGGCAATTTTGTCGCCTTAAATCCAATTGAATATTTTAAATATCACTTGTGAACAGCGTTCACTTCTCCATTAATTAAGATATATACCTCAAAACAAGCAATTTGCCTGAGTAGCTATAGAGCAGTTTATGATAGGTATTGAGACAATCTTTTGCATCAATTTACCATAGAGAATCAAAGAAAGAAATCAAACACATTACATTGCATTTAATCTCTGTGCCTTGACTAACACATATGAATCCATGACAATAATAAATTATTTGAGGAACCTCTCGTGAAAGGAAAAAGAACAGAATGTGACGCTTTAATTGTAGTGCACTGGATCAGAAACAATGAAATTAATTCTGTGCCACATTGATGTATTGCATTCTAGTGTAATAAAATAATCATCAAATAAAAATGGTTTTGTGCCTCCTTTGCTATCAAGAGTGAAACAGAAATCGTAGACAGATTTTATGGGTCACCACTCAACAACATTAAAGCATTTTACATGGTCGAGAGTGCGGAGTGGAGCAGACGTTGTCGGCAGAACGCGAGACAATGCAGTGCCTCAGCCCCCGCCGGTAGGCAGTAAACGGGTCCCAGAGAACTCAGACGCATGCGGTGTTCAGAGGCACATAGTCGGCTAAGAAATCTTTCGCTAAAACATTGTTGGACCAAACTGTTATTACCAGTGTCACAGAAATCGAAATCTATTGTAGATTAGCTTGAATTACACTCACAGCTTCAGCACCGAGAGGAAAGGGGCGATAAAAATTATGTCAACGTGTGCTTTTAGTTACCAGACGTCGTATTAGCTAGTCTCGCGTTTTACCTCAAGATTACGGTCGTAGTCAAGAATAAAGTACTAACACTGAAGTCAAGACTTCCTCTGGGAAGTGCTGCAGTCTACAATGTTGCCCGATTGAGCATATTGCCGGACATAGGATTCTGAGGGAAGCACTACTGTATTGCCCACCTTACGTGAACGATTCGGCGGTCAATTTTTTGCTCTAAGACTGTATCTACAACACATATTGCACACAGAAGACCCTGAAGAATTAAAAAACAAAAGTAGTTTATGAGAGCAACGTTAACTATAGCGTTCGAATTATTTATGGTATTGTGTACGTGTGTGTAAACGCCTTCCAATGCCCACTCAAGGAAGACAAGGATACACAGTCTAGCTTCAATATTATACATTCGCCTCAGTTTGCGGATGAACTGAGACTTAGGTAGATAATCATTTTGAGTATTTAGCAGTACTGTACCCATTGGTGTTAAACTCGTTTTCAACCAATGAATCCCACAGCTACAGGAACACTACTTGTAATACCTCATAGACAAAATACTTACGCAGTGCTATCAGACGAATAGATCAACCTGACACAAATTGTGGGAAGTTTGTTTTACAACCTTCGTACCTGGATAATGAGCTTTTTCCTATTTGCGATGTCTGTGAACATTGCTCCTTGAGACGATTCAAAACGAAACTAAATTCCTTCAGCTACGACAATGTTTAAAGAAATCGTCTTAACGGCACTAAATCGTGGTTTGTGAATCATTTACCGGCCGTACTCTGCCGCATTTCACCGGTTGGAAGGCAAAACGCTTACTAACAAATTTCACAGAACGAAAAGGGGGACAAAAAGTCTCCCACTGGAAGGTCATGTTGTTTTATTTAAAATCAGGTAAAAAGAACAGTCAGGTTGTCAGTATAAGCACATTACTATTGTCAGTATGATATTGCACTGCCCAGGGCCTTTAATGATAAAGGGCCCATTTAGGTCAGGCATATTGTATACAGAAGTGGAAGAGAGAGCACCACTAAATTCTAATCCGTATGCATTGCATACACAGAGAAATTACTGTTACAGTGTACTTATGGAGCCAAATGAGTGAATTGCGTATTTTCCGGTGAGATAGAGCACTGGCAAACAGTCTTCGCTACATTAGGTTACTTAAACTGGTGTCACTCTGAGTTAGAATTTAGGTCAGCGACTAAGTGTAAGGTCAATGAGTCGGATGCGAGATTTGCAACTGTGAAATACTTTCCTACATTATAGAAGCGAATACTAAATTTGAACTAATATTGCGAAAATATTGTACTTGGATAGCTTAGAATGAAAACCTTTCTGTTTATTGCAAAGGAAAAAAATTGATTATCTAAAACATTGTCTGTCATACACAACTTGAAACAGGTCATGTCTACCAGTTACATGGAAGAAATGACAGCGACGTATATCGGAAGGCAGTAAGATCTCTTGCCTTTTGGTTTGGCAGTACTCGATAGCAATTTCAAGGCGCAAGTTAACGAAGAAAGGCAGCGCGTTTTTGTTATCAAGTAACGTCTTCCTCAATTACTTTAGTATTAATGTAATCTACAAGAAATAACTGATGTATGATATTAACATGAAAAGGATACCGTAGACAGGGGAAGAACCATGTTGGGTTCGTGTCTGTGTCACAGAACTTTACATCATGCACTTCATCTTTAATGCTTGCACACTTTGTTACTTCAGAATAGAGGTATATCAGACATCTTTCGTGGTTAATTAACAGGGACGAAAGGGTCTTGACAGAAGTCCCGGTTTATTACAAAAAATTGTCGTCTTTTATTTTCAAGTTTAGCTTCGGTTACTGGCATTGGCGAAAACTTCGGTAATTCATGATTCTTCATGGCTAGTCATCAATATGATACGATCAGATTACATTACATTAGATTAATTCTTGTTTCATAGATCATGAATAAGATATTTCGTAATGATGTGGAACGTGTCATTTTAATGAACGATTTCTTTACATACCATGATTCAATTTCTTTACAATTTTTTACTCTCTCTCTCTCATTGTTTTTGATTTCTCTCTCTCTCTCTCTCTCTCTCTCTCTCTCTCTCTCTCTCTCTCCCTCCCTCTCTCTCTCTCTGTCACACACACACACACACACACACACACAAACATATATGCACACACACACACACACACACACACACACACACACACACACACACACACACACATACACATTATTTTTTTTTTATTTGTTTGTTGTGCTCGACTATCGGCGAAGCACGAAAACGTCTGTGAATGAGATTCTTAGTTTTGGGTACACTTACGAAAGAAATATGAAAACAACTATGAGAGTTACTGATTTATGATGTTTATTTTGTAGTCAGTTTTGAGTATTATTAGTAACTACGCTCCAGTCCCTAAACCTAGTTACAGAAATGCGAATTCCAGGCCGTAGCAGCAGCGACATTGAGACACCAGCTATGGTCACTTCCTAGCCCGATGTAAGATCACATCGGTTCGTCTTCCTCCTGCTGGTATTGTAACTGACATTTGGCAACAAGGCAATATATGTTTGGCAACTCCGTGATTGTCGAGTTACTTCCTGGTGTACACGGAATTAAGCCTCAAAGTTCACTTGATTTCACCTGTCATTTCCATTGAATAATCTGAGTTATTATCGCTTGAGGTGTAACAAAAGATTGTAAATTTACGGTTTTCAGCCCAGGAAAGTCGTTGCACTTGGAAATCGCAACTAATCTCGTCCTTCAAATAGCGGTTTACGAGTTCTAGCCAATATTGGTCTCTTCTTCGCCAGCTCTGTGGTAACGCGCTGACCTGTGAAAAAGCCTCTGTTATGGTTCGCAGTTCCAGTCTCACTGAGTGTAGCGTTTTTATCCCTTCTGTGAAAGAGCTACAAGCAGTCAGATCAAACATCGCCAAGGAAATCTCAAGAAAATTCTTTCGGCTCATCGTGAAAATCTTACAATGCTGCACAACAGGTAACGGCTCTTTCCGCTGCTGACAAGCAAATTTTGGGTTTCTGGGAATACATAACTTTATTTATGAAATGCCACATTTGCATACATCTTGAGTATGACACAGCATAACAATTAAACACAGACCCAATCAAAATCTAAGTGAGTAGTATTTTACCAATTCGTGACGATAGAGGCACGCGTGTGTACAGATACTCAGATTTATTAAAACAAACCTTCGTCGTAAGGTTATCGTGGGTGGTTTTATTTAATTTTTTATAATACAGTTCATAATTTTCGTAAGGTTTCCTTTAGTGTTGTTAAAACAATAGAAAACATGAGAGAGAAATTAATCATCAACGATATATGCGAATTCTCTGATGTTATCTATAACAGTCTGAAAATGCACATGCGGTTTATTGATTAGATGCATGTAGAAAACTTGTTCTGAGTTAAAGCTCTCAAACAAGGTTTGAAGAAGAATAAAATGCCACTACCAGACGACAGCTAATGTAGAAAATACTTTTCCGACGTGTTTTGGCACGATACGCACTACCCATACATAATATAAAAGTTTCGAGATGGATCTACTGTCTGGCTGTCTAATTATGTTACAAGTTCCATTATATTGATAACTTTAGCAGACAGCAGAATTGCGTTTTAAAAAAAATGTAGCAGCTAATGCACTCGAAGTCGCGACATCTTATCTACCGTGCGCGATACTTACCATTACGCTACTAGCTGACACGTAGCTATAACAGCTCCAGAAGTCACAACAATTCGTCCGGAACGACTGCATTCCCAAGCGCTGTGGGATAATGAATATGGCCAGGTCTACACTTACGAGAGACAAACAGTTATACCTTTTCTTTTGCACTGCACGACGTTTTCAACAAGCAGATAGCGCAATAGAGTAGCTCAAGTGGAAAGGAACACTTCCTATTTAAATTTCTGCATCCTACACTGTTGGCAGTTCTGTGTTGGTGGCAGTTACGTGATTTTATTTTGGTGATTACAAATAAAGTTGAATGTATGCACTGGGTAGCCGAGGCAGCTAGTTCTGGTGATTCGGTCGACCAAGTAAATTAATTTACTTAACATCCTGCAGATTGATACAGGGAGCCTGTGTGTCAGAATTCTCAGCCAGTGTGGCACAACGGCGTTATGATAGAAAAATGAGCCACAGAGAAGAGGATTTGGTGGTCCATTTGGCTGATGGAAGGTTCACATTTCTGTGGTCTGGGTTCTACTCCAACATCGGTTAGTGATTTTAGATAGGGAGAGACAGATTCCATTCTCTTCTGGCTACACCAAGTGAAGAAGATATAATGGCATTGTGGTCTGAAATTCACATTAAAAATGATATTCCTTCTCTACCAAGTAGACATTAGGTTGAGCCAGAATGAAGTCTGGAGTGGCGATATGTAGAAACTGTAACACCAGTAACCTTTCCTATACTAGTTACTTATTTCTAGTGACGAAACAAACGCTACGTAGGCTCACAGGACACTTATTCCATCTTTTATCTGAACTTCTGTATGTCGATAACATTGGTTCTCAACTGTGAATACAACTCAGACAACCCTTAACGCGGAATTTGATCCCTTCGCGACAATGCACCTCTGCTACAATTTGTTGTTTGTTGAAAACTGCAGATTCCTCAACATCTCCACATATTGCGAGTGAATGGGTTTGAATCCTGGCCCGGCACTAAAGATTTCATTATGTACTATCAACATCTATCATGAGAACATCTATCTGCTGGTGGATAATAATTTCGATTTTTAATGTATTTTCATTCGTTGCCAGCACGAACGATATTTGACGATTTTGACTCCCAGTGAGACAGAACTATTTGCGAGATCACTGTAAGTTCAAGATGTTATTCCGAGCTGCTGGTGGAGAAAAATTCGGTAGCTGACGTCTCTTTGTGTGTAGTCAACAACGAT
The DNA here is from genome assembly GCF_023864275.1 of Schistocerca cancellata. Classification (NCBI taxonomy): domain Eukaryota; kingdom Metazoa; phylum Arthropoda; class Insecta; order Orthoptera; family Acrididae; genus Schistocerca; species Schistocerca cancellata. Next base: position 311,565,101 of record NC_064630.1, on the reverse strand, counting down.
ATGTGTGGAGCTCTATTCCCAGTCAGCAATGAACTCTTCGTCATATTATTTGTAGTTCAAACATGCTCACATGTCGTTGCTGGTGCAACAATCCTATATTTAACGTTAGTTTTCTCTAGAATATAACAGTGATAGGTGATGGGTTGCAGCCCTGGGAAGGAGAAAATTAATGTTTCGTTTCGTCATTTCAGTTAAAACATCTAGCTACTGCCTAGAAAATGCGATATGTCACAGTTGATTGTGCGTCGATATCTTTCCCATTAGGTTCTGGGTTCGAATCCCTGTCCAACACAAAGATTTACCTCACGAAATTTCAAATAAGTTACTTGTTAAGAAGCAATATTTAACATCTCTCGTAGTTCGTTAACAGGGACAATAGGTGCTGGGTAGGAATTCGCGTTCGTTAAAAATGTTTGCGTTATGTAATTTAAAGTTGATATTTGCTAACTGATACTGTCTAAAATCGAGGTATATCACTCTCTGAATGCCTAATCAGGAATGACTGTTAGTTTCCATCAGTCACGAAATCTTTTCTTATTCTGAATGACCTGGGTTTGAATCCACATGCAGAACGAGACGGTTCGTCGTGTCATTTGAAGTTCATACATATTCTCAACTAGCTGCTCGTGAATAGCTTAAATTTTTAATGGCATTTTGTGTTAAATAATAAGTACCGTATGTTGCTTTGATGAGGAAAACATGAATACGTCGAACTTACTATGTGCATTACCTATCTGACGTAATAATGAGAGTGGTAACATTTCAGGTATGTCATTTATTGTAATAAATGTGAGCTTACAAGCCTTAAGTACAGTCTTATCTGTGATAAGGTGTTCCCTGATATTTATAGTATCGTGGAATTACTTTACATCTTGAGTTATTGCGATACAGAGCAGTGTTTTCTAGTGGTGACTTGTTGGAACCATTTTCAATAGTCAAACGACTGTACCAAGGAGCGATTAGAGGACCTGCTAGAGAGCTGCGTTACGTGCGTTGCATACGAATCAGGCGAAATGCAATTCAGGTCGTTCGGATACTTTTGAGCACGACTGTACATCTGACGCTTTCCGTTCGAGCCTTGCTTTTGGATCCCCCGCTACAAGTAGTATGTCATCGGTATATGCTGTGTCTGCTGACACTTGAGCATTTCCTACCGAAGTTACCAGTGGGTCAAAATTAAGGTTCCAGAAAACTGATCCACACACAGAACCCTATTGACAACCCTCAGTGATTCACCTTACTTCTTTACTACACTTTGTGCCCCAAACCGTAGTGCATCCTGTATAATCATCTACGGATCTCTTGTTCGAATACTTTGCGTCCTCTGCGTTAAGCTCGGGTAAATCTGGAGAGTGACTGAATATAGTTGAATTTAGAATCTTTATTTCCCTGTAGGAATGAACTGTGTATACGAATTTGCTGCCATCTCCACATTATCACCTGTACTACAAGTATCAGAAAACCACCTAACAGAATGCCAGTCTGCTATCGTATTCAGAATACCAGCGGTTCTTTAAATTTAGTATAATTAGTTAACCTTACTCTTCTTTTGTACTCTGTTCGTTTGTGTTAGGTTTTAAATCGGAGATCTGAATTGATGGTACTTCTCATGAAAAATGGCTTCAGTGTTAATAATCTCTATTTATTAAAAGCACTACTTTTTGGTAAATCGGGCACTAAGTTAAGGCTGAATGGGGACATCACATTTTGCTGATTTACTTTTTACTATTCTTTCGCATATCTGTAATGATGAAGGCGCTTGAACAGAACGAGCATTGCTATCTCTGCATTCCGTCAAGGCAAGAGAATGCGCCATGCTCCAGAAATATTTGAAGTGCCTGGTTCAGGTCTTCACGTTCGGCTACAGGGTGGTAACGATTATCAGTGAAGAAGAAGGGTAGACCGCCTAAGTTTACAGTGGAATAAGAAAAGCATTTAGTGGAACGGATGCTTAGGTTCTCTGATTGTGCGTTTGGATAGGATTCTGACGTTTTAAGAAAAGCTGTTTTTTCCTTCGCAGAGAAAATGGAAATGAAGCAACATTAAATGGCAGGAAATTATTGGTTTATGTCTTTTCATAAGCACAATTCTGAAATAAAATTCAGGAAGACTGAAGGTCTCTCTTTATATCGTTGAAAGGGTGTTAACAAACATGACGTTGAGCAATATTTTGCGTTGTTGGATAAAACCATCGTAAGCTGTCCGTAGTCAGCACACGTCCTTAATAAATACAAACAACGTATGACAATTAAAATAAGAAGAAATGTTACTGTAACTCTTCCCCGTTTCACCTCGGCTTCTGTCCCGATTCAGCTTCAATTGCAAATGAAAATATTATGGTAACGAATGAACTAGAAAATTTTGGCTTTCTACTAACAATAAAACCAATATCACAAATTTTCAAATTTTTTTCCCGAATGACCCGACCTTACCCTAGTTCACTGATGGTAGCAAGCTTTATAGCGTGCAAATGTTTAGTACTCTAGCCCGAACCGACAAAGAAATTAGTACTAACGCCATCTATATTCTGTATACAAGTGAAAATTTCACATCAGGTTTCTCATTCAGATATCACATCTAAATGCTGGTTATTTCTGAGATGATCGGTTTATACTTCGTGGAAGGAGGAGAAAGTTTACTGTCCCGTATTAGCAACGGAAAGATCGTCGCCTAAGGGGTTTGTGGTTTATGCCTTCGTGCTATTGCTGCCTGTATTGGTAGGATACCACAACTTTCAGTCGTATAGGGAATCGATGTTTTGAGTTCATCTGTACAGACTTGTACAGCGTACAGGAAATGGTCTTGTCTCAAGCAAGGTAAGTAACCATAGGCTGTCAGGACAGGTATTATTGTTGTGGCTTCCTTGACGTGGCTCCAGTGCTGCTACTGTGTCAGCCGAATAAATCACAGCCAGGCAAAAGCGTGACAGGCGCAAAAATGGCGAGCTGGTGCCAGTGTCATAGAGACTCGCCACTTGCACGAGTTCCACTAGCGGCACCGGCGGCGCTGAGGATGAAGATATCGACTTCGTCTCGGCCAATTGCCGGCCGAATACAGTCCACCAATGACCAGACGACAACGGACATAAGGCCTACCCCGAAGACAAAAGAGCAGCTCTCGCTCACTTGATTACAGATCGTCGTCCAGGGCTGACTTCGACAGGGAATGTCCTTTAGTGAACTCTTAGAAGTAAATATAAATCTAATGTCGTGTGAATAGGGCCTCCCGTCGGGTAGACCGTTCGCCGGGTGCAAGTCTTTCGATTTGACACCACTTCGGCGACTGGCGAGTCGATGGGGATGAAATGATAGTGATTAGGACAACACAACCCCCAGTCCCTGAGCGGAGAAAATCTCTGACCTAGCCGAGAATCGAACCCAGGCCCTCAGGATTGACAGTCTGTCGTTCTGAACACTCAGATAGCGTGGACGGACCTCTTAAAAGTGAACAGACAGTTGTTGTAAATTGCGTTTGCTATGTACTGTGAAGTTTACCTACGATTATTTCCAGTTAGTCATTGAGGGCCTTTTTCAAATCAAATGGCTCTGAGCACTATGGGACTTAACTTCTGAGGTCATCAGTCCCCTATAACTTACAACTACTTAAACCTAACTAACCTAAGGACATCACAAACATCCATGCCCGAGGCAGGATTCGAACCTGCGACCGTAGCGGGAGGGCCTTTTTGTGTTATACTGTAAGCAGTGTTGCAGACTTCATTATTCAACAAGACATGAAGATAAATAATCCTTTTTAACTCATTTGTGTAGCTTTGTTATTTGTTGGAGTGTTGTAGAACCTTCGTTCCCCTATGCTGTCACGTGACCCTCGTGCATAGCTGTGAAGTAGTGGCAAGGAGAAATTGTCTTATCTATGTACTGCAGCAGAAGCCGTTTCGCGAACTCACAAACTCGGCCTATCGTGGCAATAGTGGCAACTCGGCCTCCACAGCAATAACGACGAAGCCTTTAAAAAACTGGAGACGAGGGTTTACAAAAGTTGCGTACCAACAGTGGAACGTCAAGAGACAACAGTTTTTCGGACGAGCATACATCATCAGGCCGGATGGACAAGTCTTTGTGTGCAGTGCTGGTATATCCTGCCCCCCCCCCCCCCCCCCATTTCACATCTCACAGACATCAAAATAAGTTGCGTTTCTGTGTATATTTAACACACTGGAATTTTGTAAAGAGTTTTAGTAACAGTGAAACGTATGAAAGACGACAATTCAATTTTCGATGCCTTAACATATGTCAGACTTTCATTCGCACTAGAATAAGAACAAAACACCGAATACATAAATCAAACCTCCTACCAGTAGTCTTACGGCACTAGGTGCCTGAGCAGTATAGCCGATGACGACTAACAGAGTCTATGCTTGCTTGCACGAGAGTTCAACTTAGATGAAAAGTGTATTGCTCTCTACAGACACAGTCGCTAACAACTTTATTTTTTTTGTACATCAGATCTTATAAACCTAACCTCAGAGGGGCCGAGTACTGGCTGGAGGGAGAAGTAAATTACATTTCCCGTCTACGTTTTTTGTTTGCTTCGACCGGTACCATTTCTCGTTCCAGTCTTCAGCGACCAGAAATCCGTCGGGAGCCGTCATTCAAATAGCATTCTTGCGTCAGCACTCACTCGCCGGCCTTTCAGATCCTATAATATGACAGCCAAGCGGCAACAAGAACTGTATTGTTGTACATAAGCGGGTTCTGCTGGCAGCAGTCGTGTGAAGCAAGAGCACCGTTGTCACAGAGATCATGTTAACGACGGACTTGCGATCGGTAGTAGTCGTTCCTGTATTCTGTTCCTTGGACGAAATGTCACTACAGTAGCGACACCGTAAGGACAGCGCGTGTTTACACTTACTAGTCGACAGAAAGTATTCTTTTCATTTGCAGGAAATTAGCGTATCCCTCCAGGTTAGTTCAAAATCAGTCCTTCCTTCCTGACTTTTCTCTGTGCCTGCGGCTTTGGCGGGAGTCTGTCTCGCCAGCTCCCCGATACGGCCCTGGGAATCTCCAAGCGGTGGCGTTCTCGCTTCCCGAACACGGGGTCTCGGGTTCTATGCCCGTCGGGATGAGGGATTTTCGCCTTCCTCGAGATGACTGGGTGTTCGTGTTATTTTCATCATTTCATCATTCATGAAAGTGGCGAAAATGGACTGAGCAAAGATGGGGAATTTGTACAGGTGCTGGTAACCTCGCAGTTGAGCGCCCCGCAAACCAAACATCATCATCACCATCATCCAAGCAGAACGAACTTTGCGTGATTGCATCACAGGATTTCGGCAATTGGCGCAATAGTGTGGGTGTCTTCGGGCATCCGATCAGCTCTCGTTCACATGGCCAGTAATCTGCCAGCGCCTTCGCTCAGTGTAAGACTTGTAAAAACCTCCTCAATTATTTGCTCAATTATTTGCTCAAAACATTAGTCTCTGGCTCCCCTACGGTTTTTGCAGTTTAGAACACCACTAGTACCACATAAGTTATTACCTGATGTCTTAACACATACTATCATCTGCCCGTGCTAATTGTCAGCGTATGTCATTTATTCCATTCATCGCTTCCTTACCGTGTTTTAATTCCATATTTTATTACCAGTTCTGAAACATAATTCCTTTATTAATTCGGGCTAAACAGCAGGAGAGAAAGGCTAACAATGCAAAAGACTGGGAAGTGAATAGAGACCAGCATCTTTTCGACAGTAGTCAGCTTCTGTTGCCAAAGGTCGGCTCATCGCGCGCGGCGGGCATGTAGCGGAATATGATAGTTTTTCCGTCTGCATGCTACAACGGTTCACAGTTACGGTATTTTTAATGCAGCTGAATATATTATAAGGTGAAGGGATATATGAGAAATAAAGAAGAAATAGAAAGTGACGAAGAGGAAACCACTGTACGACAGAGTTTCACCAGAGCTTAGTAAAGACAACATCATGTTTATCCATTACTGAGCATCCCATCTATTCAGTATTATAATCGCTCAAAGACGAAAAATTGGCCATCGTAGAAAGATATGCGCAATGGATAATAGCCAGAGTAATTAGTAATGACGAATACTGCAATCGCCTCTACAGAGGTTGACACTTTTCGATTCAATGTTATGTAACTCAGTAGTTAAATCTTCACGTGTTTGTTCAAGTGTAGTGTCTAACTTCCGAAGATTTTGTTCCATTGTGTCTAACTGTTGCTGTGTTTGTCTCTGGTGTTGTTCCATTGTGTCTAACTTTTGAAGCTTTTGCTGTGTTTGTCTCTGATTTTGTTCCATTGTGTCTAACTTTTGAAGATTTTGTTCCATTGTGTCTAACTTTTGAAGCTTTTGTCCCATTTGTTGCATTAATTGTAATAACAATTCACTGGTGTCTGAAACATGTTCCTCAGTGCTTTTCGGCAGTGAATTTGCACCGGCAACATTCACATTTTGCCAAGCGGAAAATGTGTCTTGACTCATTTGAGAAAACGATGAGAACCCAAAACCTGAGTCTACAGTATTTGCAACATTGTGTTCTGCCATTCCCAATTCCTGAGGCGAGCTGTTGCTGACCGATCGATCGATAATGCTTCCCTGTTTACTACCTGTTTCACTGTCTACACCATTATTTGACGCCCGCTCCATTTCCCTGTGCACAGTTACCAAATTACTACTTTGAATATTAGTTAATTCATTACATGGTGGCGTTAACACACTGCTATCGTCTTCACTGTCATTTCTCAATTTACTTTGGAGCCTAGTGTTACGTTTTTCACACGCTATTATTGTCACAATATTTCACACGACAACACAGAAAAACACAATTTGAAGAGCAAAAATAGGGGAACACATTAACATAGCACTGAAAATAATATATAGTTAATTGCAAGCGTAGCTTCGAAATACTTAGTGCAAATCTACATGCATGCCACAACTGTTTTACTGTACAACAATGAAAGGCTGCAACTACAAAGGAGATTCTCTCTACAATTACGCGCTAGCAATAAACAATAGCTACACTAATTACACAAACTACAAGAAAAAAATCAGAAGATTCCAGTGAGGTGTCCTAGGCTAAGGGTCGACATATGAAACGTCCCCTTCGAACATTTATACACGGCTGTGCTTAAACTGACACACAATATTTTTTTAGTGCAACGAAATCTGACTTTCAGAAATCCCTACAAAGGAATGGCCCTGACTAACATTAACCTATACGTTTCAAAAATCACTTGTTGTTGTTGTTGTGGTCTTCAGTCCTGAGACTGGTTTGATGCAGCTCTCCATGCTACTCTATCCTGTGCAAGCTTCTTCATCTCCCAGTATCTACTGCAACCTACATCCTTCTGAATCTGCTTAGTGTATTCATCTCTTGGTCTCCCTCTACGATTTTTACCCTCCACACTGCCCTCCAATGCTAAATTTGTGATCCCTTGATGCCTCAAAACATGTCCTACCAACCGATCCCTTCTTCTAGTCAAGTTGTGCCACAAACTTCTCTTCTCCCCAATCCTATTCAATACCTCCTCATTAGTTACGTGATCTACCCACCTTATCTTCAGCATTCTTCTGTAGCACCACATTTCGAAAGCTTCTATTCTCTTCTTGTCCAAACTAGTTATCGTCCATGTTTCATTTCCATACATGGCTACACTCCATAAAAATACTTTCAGAAACGACTTTCTGACACTTAAATCTATACTCGATGTTAACAAATTCCTCTTATTGAGAAGCGCTTTACTTGCCACTGCCAGTCTACATTTTATATCCTCTCTACTTCGACCATCATCGGTTATTTTACTCCCTAAATAGCAAAACTCCTTTACTACTTTAAGTGTCTCATTTCCTAATCTAATTCCCTCAGCATCACCCGACTTAATTTGACTACATTCCATTATCCTCGTTTTGCTTTTGTTGATATGTCCTACCAACCGATCCCTTCTTCTAGTCAAGTTGTGCCACAAACTTCTCTTCTCCCCAATCCTATTCAATACCTCCTCATTAGTTACGTATCTCTCATCGTATATCCTCCTTTCAAGACACTGTCCATTCCGTTCAACTGCTCTTCCAAGTCCTTTGCTGTCTCTGACAGAATTACAATGTCATCGGCGAACCTCAAAGTTTTTACTTCTTCTCCATGAATTTTAATACCTACTCCGAATTTTTATTTTGTTTCCTTTACTGCTTGCTCAATATACAGATTGAATAACATCGGGGAGAGGCTACAACCCTGTCTTACTCCTTTCCCAACCACTGATTCCTTTCATGCCCCTCGACTCTTATAACTGCCATCTGGTTTCTGTACAAACTGTAAATAGCCTTTCGCTCCCTGTATTTTACCCCTGCCACCTTCAGAATTTGAAAGAGAGTATTCCAGTTAACATTGTCAAAAGCTTTCTCTAAGTCTACAAATGCTAGAAACGTAGGTTTGCCTTTTCTTAATCTTTCTTCTAAGATAAGTCGTAAGGTCAGTATTGCCTCACGTGTTCCAACATTTCTACGGAATCCAAACTGATCTTCCCCGAGGTCGGCTTCTACCAGTTTTTCCATTCGTCTGTAAAGAATTCGCGTTAGTATTTTGCAGCTGTGACTTATTAAACTGATAGTTCGGTAATTTTCACATCTGTCAACACCTGCTTTCTTTGGGATTGGAATTCTTATATTCTTCTTGAAGTCTGAGGGTATTTCGCCTGTCTCATACATCGTGCTCACCAGATGGTAGATTTTTTTCATGACTGGCTCTCCCGAGGCCATCAGTAGTTCAAATGGAATGTTGTCTACTCCCGGGGCCTTGTTTCGACTCAGGTCTTTCAGTGCTCTATCAAACTCTTCACGCAGTATCTTATCTCCCATTTCGTCTTCATCTACATCCTCTTCCATTTCCATAATATTGTCCTCAAGTACATCGCCCTTGTATAAACCCTCTATATACTCCTTCCACCTTTCTGCCTTCCCTTCTTTGCTTAGAACTGGGTTGCCATCTGAGCTCTTGATATTCATACAAGTGGTTCTCTTCTCTCCAAAGGTCTCTTTAATTTTCCTGTAGGCAGTATCTATCTTACCCCTAGTGAGACAAGCCTCTACATCCTTACATTTGTCCTCTAGCCATCCCTGCTTAGCCATTTTGCACTTCCTATCGATATCATTTTTGAGACGTTTGTATTCCATTTTGCCTGCTTCATTCACTGCATTTCTATATTTTCTCCTTTCATCAATTAAATTCAATATTTCTTCTGTTACCCAAGGATTTCTATTAGCCCTCGTCTTTTTACCTACTTGATCCTCTGCTGCCTTCACTACTTCATCCCTCAGAGCTACCCATTCTTCTTCTACTGTATTTCTTTCCCCCATTCCTGTCAATTGTTCCCTTATGCTCTCCCTGAAACTCTCTACAACCTCTGGTTCTTTCAGTTTATCCAGGTCCCATCTCCTTAAATTCCCGCCTTTTTGCAGTTTCTTCAGTTTCAATCTGCAGTTCATAACCAATAGATTGTGGTCAGAATCCACATCTGCCCCAGGAAATGTCTTACAATTTAAAACCTGGTTCCTAAATCTCTGTCTTACCATTATATAATCTATCTGATACCTTTTAGTATCTCCAGGATTCTTCCAGGTGTACAACCTTCTTTTATGATTCTTGAACCAAGTGTTGGCTATGATTAAGTTATGCTCTGTGCAAAATTCTACAAGGCGGCTTCCTCTTTCATTCCTTCCCCCCAATCCATATTCACCTACTATGTTTCCTTCTCTCCCTTTTCCTACTGACGAATTCCAGTCACCCATGACTATTAAATTTTCGTCTCCCTTCACTACCTGAATAATTTCTTTTATCTCGTCATACATTTCATCTATTTCTTCATCATCTGCAGAGGTAGTTGGCATATAAACTTGTACTACTGTAGTAGGCATGGGCTTTGTGTCTATCTTGGCCACAATAATGCGTTCACTATGCTGTTTGTAGTAGCTAACCCGCACTCCTATTTTTTTTTCATTATTAAACCGACAACAATGCAAACTAGACACAGACTGCACACAGCACAGCCAGTGATTTTCATATAGAGCGCTACGTAACGTTGCCAATAAGAAAACATAAACAGCCTACTTACATAAAGAAAACATAAACAGCCTACTTACAATCTCCAACGGTTCTGTTCGTATCCTGATGGTAGAAAATATTTTCATATCAGCAAAGTGACTGCATTGATTCCTTCTGTTTGGTCTGTGCTGCATTCTATCATGTTTTGAATGCTTACGTTCCCCGTAGCGTATTGCGGAGTGACTGCATAAGAAAGCAACGGTAGAATATAGTAAACAGATGTTGTTGTTGTGGTCTTCAGTCCTGAGACTGGTTTGATGCAGCTCTCCATGCTACTCTATCCTGTGCAAGCTTCTTCATCTCCCAGTATCTACTGCAACCTACATCCTTCTGAATCTGCTTAGTGTATTCATCTCTTGGTCTCCCTCTACGATTTTTACCCTCCACACTGCCCTCCAATGCTAAATTTGTGATCCCTTGATGCCTCAAAACATGTCCTACCAACCGATCCCATCTTCTAGTCAAGTTGTGCCACAAACTTCTCTTCTCCCCAATCCTATTCAATACCTCCTCATTAGTTACGTGATCAACCCACCTTATCTTCAGCATTCTTCTGTAGCACCACATTTCGAAAGCTTCTATTCTCTTCTTGTCTAAACTATTTATTGTCGACGTTTCACTTCCATACATGGCTACACTCCATACAAATACTTTCAGAAACGACTTCCTAACATTTAAATCTGTACTCGATATTAACAAATTTTTCTTCTTCAAAAACGCTTTGGTTGCCATTGCCAGTCTACATTTTATATCCCCTCTACTTCGACCATCATCAGTTATTTTGCTCCCCAAATAGCAAAACTCCTTTACTACTTTAAGCCTCTCATTTAAGTTTTCGAAATTAGAATCAGCTACCAAAACTGTTCTACTGATATATAGGAGAACTCTGATATTAATTATATGCATGTTTTACACTCCTTTTAGTACTAATGAAGCGTTTTACAGAACAAATTTTAATCGAAGTAATTTCAATGGGAACAATAAAGAAATCAAGTAGCATACCTTCTCGCTTATCCGCAAACATCTGGTTGTATTTACGGACGTGTCATTTGTGCCGATGTTCGTTATACACACTAAGACGAAAATCGATAGATATACTGTACATGTACAAAGATACAAATGATTACAACTTCAGGAAAATAGGCTGATTTTTTCAAGAGGAAGAGCTTCACAAATTGAGCAAGTCAGTAAAGCGTTGGTCCACCTCTGACCCTTATGCAAGCAGTTATTCGGCTCGGCATTGATTGACAGATTAATTGGTTGTCTGTCGTATAGGTGCAGGAGATCGTCATAATACCGAGATGGAGGAAGGACCCTACCCAACCGACCTCAGTTCGGGAGAGATCAGACGACTTTGCTGGTCAAGGTAGGGTTTGGCAAGCACTTAAGATATGCTGTATAAAATCTCACCGTGTGTTGGTGAGCATTGGCTTCGCTGATCATCAGCGCTCAGTTAGAGGCAGGGCTCATCACTGAAGAGAATTCTACTCCAAGTTGAAGACGTGTCTGGAGACATCTGACTGTCACCCGCCATACAGTCAGACATCCAGGATTGATGGTCTGCAGTGCTATTCTTTTTCATAGCAGGGCGCATTTTGTTGTCACCCGCGGCTTTCTTACGTCGATATACTAAGCCCAGTTTTGCTACCCGAACAGAAAATAAAAATAATTAAATTTGGATAATTAATTTCTGACGTATGGAAACTGATAAATCTTAACTCACGAAAAACTGATAAATTTTGACGTAAGCAGCGCTACGCCATAGCCCTGTGAAATCAATCTGAATCTGTCCGTGAGAAATAAACTGAAAAACTCTTACCTCGTGATGGTGTCGCCGGATTACGCTGTCTATATATCTGCCAGTAAATGGCACAGCTTAGTGCAATGCTGGCCTATCTACTAATACTGGATGACATTTGTCTGAGATCTGAATTACCAGAAAAACTGACTTTACTTACTGACACAGCTGCACAGCTGATCGTCTGACTACTAAAGAGCATGATGTGACGAAAATTGTGGAATATATTAATTTAGATAAACGACTGGATCGGGACTGGCAATGACTTAAGGGGAAATAATACTTTTATAACTGACTGGTAGAAACAACTATATTCTGATTTTTTTACGTTATTGATAAAGATCAGCAATCCATTAGACTGGAAAATTGAATATATTACAAATTTTGGTCAACTGTTGCTGACGAATCACAAGAAAAAGATTCAAAAAATTGATATTAACATCTCATACAAGTGATTTAACTACGCGCATACCAATAAAAATAAAAAAAAATTACCTTACATTAGATGGTTGACTTAATTACTCTTGATTTTTCATTATATTAACAATTATTCATTTGTTCATCATCATCTCAACCCATGGTATCATTTAGCTCTGTGACTGATCACAATTATTATTCAGTTCCACATAATAGAATTTTGCAATTTGTTGTGCACTGTGTCTTTAACAACCACTAACTGTAAACTGCACTGTACCAGCGACAGACTACAACAATACTGTAGCAGCGAGCGACTGTAACTGCGGCAGAGACTGCTCTGACCTGCGACTGTACTGCAGCTCTCTTTTGACAGGGGCAAAAGTATTTTAATTGTCGTTCTAGCAAGTGAGCAATACATCAAGATTACATTTGCTCCAGCAGAGTGGTGAACGCCTTACAAGCGTTGCGAGAATTATGGACAGAGTTTTCAACCCGTCTCGGAATTTTGGCGGTATAACACGCCATTTGGACAGAATTTGGCTCGATATCCCCCAGGAGGACATACAAAGCTCTGCCAAACAGTGTGAAACCGAATATGGGCCAGAGGTGGACCAAAGCCTTATTTCCTTATTCAGTTTTTGAAGCTCTTTCTACTCAATAAAGGATCCAATTTTTTTGAAATTGCTATCGTTTGCTTGTCTGTACATTTACACCACATCTATCGATTTTCGCCCCATTGGTATAATTCCTTCGTGGTGCGTTGTTATTTTTTGCTTCTTATAAATATATATGCCACGTCGTTATGAAGACCCTCTATGTTTTCTCGTACTGAACGCTATGCAATAACTATTCCTAAAAGCATAGTATGTATTGACAAAACTAGAAATAAGATTGATAAAATATTGTAGAGATGACTCATTGTTCCTAGCGGTTACATGCTGCTCCATTGACATGGTAATATCCCCATGGTATTATTTGCTTTTCCCGATGAGAGAGTATAATAATAAAAGTCCTATTACGGTAGGTGTACTGTGTTTATACACACAGCCATTCATGACAGCTACAAATTCGTCATTCTAAGCTGTTTCAACTCTGTGACAGAGATCATCAGTCGTAGTGGCTGTCAGTGGGGCGTATAGCTGCATATAGCTTTCAGTTTCCACGTTTTAGTGTGGAGGTCCTATGTGTATGTTAACAACTGACACAAGGTGTCTCTTATATCATTTGGCGTCACGGTATTAATGGTGCCTTGTAGTTGTTAAATAACATTAAGACACCTAAGGCGATCTGGAGATCAAAATCTGTGGTATATAGTGAATTATTTCTCAGCTGCTTCTGGAGGATCAAATACGATGCTTTTCAGACTCGACATGATGGCGAAATTCGAGTTCCCGTGGAAGTTTAGTAAGAGACGTTCTTCCTTGGCATTGTTTGCGACTGGAATAGGAAAAGGCGGGAGGTAGGGGGGTTACAGTGCAGTGGTACTGAAAGTAACCTCCTTGGACGCCCCAATGTGGTTGGGGAATGTACACTATCTGACTATCTGAAAATTTGGAAATTTGTGGTAAGGTCTTATGGGACCAAACTACTTAGGTCATCGGTCCCTAAACCTACACACTGCTTAGTCTGACTTAAACTAACTTACGCTATGGACAACACACACACCGATGCCCGAGGGAGGACTCGAACTTCCGCCGGGGGGAGCCGCGCGAATCGTGACAAGACGCCCTAGACCGCGCGTCTACCCCGCGCGGCCACTGAAATAGGTCGACTATAAGAAGTTTGTATGTATCTGAAATGACATGATCATATAGGCTCTATGGAATCTAAAATAGGTGGTAGGTTTCGGTTCAGTTTCGGGACGCTAGGAAAATGCAATCAGTCTGCAAAAGAGATTACTTGCAGAACATTCGTACGAACTCTAGAATGACTAACCAGAGATTTCGATCACAGATACAGAAAGGCAGCACGAAATGTCACAGGTTTTTTGATAGCTGGGAGAGTGGCACGGATATGTCGAAGACACTGAAAAGGCAGGCGCTTGACAATGCATATAATCTCGAGAAAGTATGCTTTAAAATTTAAAGAACTTTCTTTAAGTAACAAATCTTGGAATACACTACGGTCCCCTACGTATCTCCGTGCTGATCACGGCGACAAGCTTATACTAGTTATAGCACCCACAGTGGCCCTTAAGCATTGTACCCACGCTACGTCCTTGAAGGGAAAGAGATACGCCCTTCAAACTGGTACATTACACTTCAGTGCTTTGCAGAGAGTGGATGTAGCCATAAGTGTATAAGTTGAGTCACAGACCAGGAGGTGTAAAACTTGCGTATAGTTACCACAATGTAGCAACACGCTGTCGTTCGTGTGAACTCAATTTTCTCATGATGAGAAATTAGAGGGGGCTATCTGTTTTACTTGATAGAAGCATTCTAAAGCCAAGATCGCATAAATATTTCCTTATTTACAAGCAACCGGTTTCGGCAGATTTCGTTGTCGTCTTCAGGTTTTCCAAAATTTTTGTGTCATAAGATGTATTTATTTTCAGTTGAACCTCAGGCCAAGTTGTCATGTAGGCAAAACGTTTGTCATGAATAAAACATCCATCTTCATTTTAAATGTTTCAATTAAGGCAAACCTTTACATTATGTGCTGCATTTTTATCTACATGGCAAGTTGGTGGGAGGTCCAAATCAAAATAAAGACATTTTACAACATAATTTTCTGAAGATCTAAATATGACAGAAAAGTCTGTCGGAACCGATTGTTTGCAAATTAAGAAATGTTTCTGCGATCTTGGCTTTACAAAGTTTTTACCAAGATTATATGAATGTTTCTGTTCGGCAAACGATACAACTTGCACGAGGTCTTGTAAAGTACAGGCATCCTGGTTAACTAATGGACCGGTTGAAGGTACATTTCCAGTTACAGAGTTCAGCAAGGTAAGCGAGGCATTGCAGTCGTATCGGCGAGTGAGGGCGGATTTTGATGAGGCGTGGGTGTTCAAATGCGTGAGACAGAACAGGGAGCAGCAGCGGCGGGGCTTAGGCCCGTCACAGCCAGATGTCAGCTAAAAACGCTGCCGCGCGACGTCGCCGCCGTGACAAATCGCCCGCTCTGGCAGCTGCATGATCCTGACTGATTACGTCCGCCTCCAATAATCTGTTAAGCTTATTATCTGCCCTAACGGGAATACGACCAGACACCGACACTGACACACCCGGTATTTCGTTCTGCGTGTGTCACTGCCGGCGGACATTGGAATAACAGTGGGGGTGGGAGGGGTGTATAATTATAAAACGGCCATGTACCGCCAGCCTGTGCGGTTCTCTAAATTTCTTTGAAAAACAAAAAACGAATTACTAATTCCGGTTTATTGCACAAGGGACCCTTAATCCGAAAAAATGATTCTGGTGATTATGGTCTATAGAGGCATCATTTTAGACACGTAGTCTTTACGGGAGGATCAGGTGGGCAGTCAATATCGCTTTGGGGAAAAAAATGTTACGCTCGTCGCTGGTAACATATGATTCAGCAGGCGCGCTGAGTGAAGGCTAATTTTCCGTAAACGGACACATATACCACCAATACCACCACACACACACACACACACACACACACACACACACACACACACACATATATATATATATATATATATATATATATATATATATAATGAAAGTTGTTTGGAATATTGTGGTAAAATGTGATCTACGATACTAGAGGTCTCACTGATTAGGCACTTCATGCATTATCCAGTTAGAGCCCTTGGACTGGACGGTGCTTACCACTGGCATGCTTTGTGGCCGTTTACTAGTCATAAACCTGCCGCAGGGTCAAACCGTGGGCACCCCAGTATGAACAACATCAGTTTGTGTTCAGCACTGCACTAACATGCCACGTAGTGGCTTACAATACTTTGACGGAGTCAGGATAATGGATTTACTTTTAGCTGGTCATACACAGCAAGATGTTGCCGGTCAGTTTCATGTCACTAAAAGTGGTTTGTCTAAGGCGTGGAGAAAGCACAGACAGACGGGAAATGTGAACGATATACATCGCAGTGGTCATCCGCGCATGACAACACCAATGCAGGATCATTTCCTCCAACTGTCGATTCGCAGGCACTCAACACGAACTGCTAGAAAAATTGCAGATGACTGTCCTGGACAACAGGGATTAGTATCTCAGACCAAGCAGTGCGTCGAAGATTGCAACAGCGTGATCTTCATTCCAGACTGGTTTGCTACTCGACACTAGACGTGTTAGGGTTTTCAGAAGCGCTAGATGAAACCAGGGAAACCGATTGGTTCAGGAAGTCCATCAGTTTCAGGTGGACGTGTAGTGTTCTGAGGGCAACAACGATAAGAAGGTTAATGAAAAGGGGACGTACAATTCAAGGTTTATTTCCCCAAATGAATTAATTAATTGTAATAAATTACACTGTGGCTTACAAATTCCAGTGACACAAACAAATCAAGCGGCTTACAAAATGAGGTAATAAAAATGTTATAGGCCAGAGGTGAACAGAGAAACTTATTTTTGTCGTTTGAATCACGGCCAACAAACTGTTTACAATTTGATACATTAACAAATAATCATTGTGCATCAAACTACATACTTTCACCTAATACAGTTAAATTTTATAGTGTGAAGCACAAATGTATAATTTACAATTAAATTTTCAGTCGAAGTTACTCCTTCCTATACCTTCTTTAAAAGAGTGATAAAGTTTCCAAAAGGTTTCTCAATTAAAAATGCCCTAAAACCCTTAACACAACAACACGTACATGACCAAAGTTTGCTGATATCAACAGCGCAGAAGACATTCAAACTCTAGCCAACATGGGCCGCTTGCCGGTCAAAACATGTTACGACTGCGGCAGCGGGCAAACTTGCATTGGTAATAAAAAAACACAGGCCACCTAGCAATCTTACCAAAATCAGTTTACACGAAGGAGGAAGAGGGGGGAGGGGGTGGGACATAATAAATACCATACACAAGTGCACTTGCGAAACCTACTACTAAAAATTCAGTATAAAAGGATCTCAATTAATGACAAAATCCGGGATAGGCCCGGCAATATTGCACCTGAGCGCTAGTAGCCAAAATAAGGTTGACGGATACCAAGGTCTGACATCATCTTAGGGATAACTGGCACAACAAATAAATAAGAGTAAAAGAACAAGCAAATAGCAATGCCCAAAAATTTAAATAGGATTAAGTACACACGAGGCTAAAATTAATTGCTAACACCTTGGACATCGTCTTAGGCTTAATTGACACTACAAATAAATAAGGGTAAAAGAACAGGCCAACGACAATGCCCAGCAATTTAAATAAAATAAGTAAGCACAAGGCTAAAATCAATTGCTAGCAACTTAACAAGCACACATAAAAATATCAGACTGCTGCCACATCACAAAACGGAAGAGGCGCGCGCGCAGTCCCCAGCAAGCCAGAAAACCAATAACACACGCTCCAGCAACCGAGCCAGCCTGACCACAGTAATTTCAACTCAGAATCAGGGCGCGTGAGCACACCGGATCCACGCAAAACACACACTGCCAAATAATTCCCACCAATAGATACGGCTGCCACCCCCTCCCCCCCCCCCCCCCCGGGCGGGAAAACTCGGGCGACGACTGGGTACACACCAGCAGAAAACTCGACACCTAGACTCCGGCCAAAGCGGAATCACGCAGAAAATATAAACAACAGCTGAAGTAAGCTGAAACGAACCCCGCCACGCATACCGGACAGAGCAAACACACAGAAAGCCTGCCCTGCAGTCCTTACAACTCCTAGGTGCGGAAACCCAAGCCATATCGTGGCACCCTTTTCAGGGAAGCGTCCTGGGACCTCTGCTGTTCCTGATCTATATAAATGACTTGGGTGACAATCTGAGCAGTTCTCTTAGATTGTTCGCAGATGATGCTGTAATTTACCGTCTAGTAAGGTCATCCGAAAGCCAGTATCAGTTACAAAGCGATTTAGAAAAGATTGCTGTGTGGTGTGGCAGGTGTCAGTTGACGCTAAATAACGAAAAGTGTGAGGAGAGCCACATGAGTTCCAAAAGAAATCCGTTGAAATACGATTACTCAATAAATAGTACATTTCTCAAGGCTGTCAATTCAACTACGTACTTGGGTGTTAAAATTGCGAACAACTTCAGTTGGAAAGACCACATAAATAATATTGTGGGGAAGGCGAGCCAAAGGTTGCGTTTCATTGGCAGGACACTTAGAAGATGCGACAAGTCCACTAAAGAGACAGCTTACACTACACTCGTTCGTCCTCTGTTAGAATATTTCTGCGCGGTGTGGGATCCTTACCAGGTGGGATTGACGGAGGACATCGAAAGGGTGGAAAAAAGGGCAGCTCGTTTTGTATTATCACGTAATAGGGGAGAGAGTGTGGCAGATATGATACGCGAGTTGGTATGGAAGTCATTAAAGCAAAGACGTTTTTCGTCGCGGCGAGATCTATTTACGAAATTTCAGTCACCAACTTTCTCTTCCGAATGCGAAAATATTTTGTTGAGCCCAACCTACATAGGTAGGAATGATCATCAAAATAAAATAAGAGAAATCAGAGCTCGAACAGAAAGGTTTAGGTGTTCGTTTTTCCCGCGCGCTGTTCGGGAGTGGAATGGTAGGGAGATAGTATGATTGTGGTTCGATGAACTCTCTGCCAAGCACTTAAATGTGAATTTCAGTGTAGTCATGTAGATGTAGATGTAGAGGCGGAGAACCTCGAGCGATCGCGTGCGGGGATCCATCAGATGTCCACTACAGCACGTCACCAACACGCCCGAAAAACGCTCCAGAGGGCAGTAGCCGGCTCAGCGCCTGCGCAGGCTGAACCAGACGGAAACAGAAAAACAAGTCGCTATACATAGTGCCGAATACGCAACGCGCCTCGATACATCCAACGGGTCCTACAAACGACTCCTGCAGAGGTGAAGTCGATGACACCTTCTTCCTAGTTGATGGAACTGCAAGACAGCACCGAATTCTACCAGTGCCTCGCTATCTTCAAACAAGCAACATGAATTGAACGCATTGGCCAACATAGTCTCCAGACATAAATGCATGGGACGTGCTGAAGGTGGCCAGTGCGCAGCGTCCGAGTCCACCTGACAGTCATCAGGACCTCACTGGAGCAGCCATTGACGAGTGGGACCTTATGCCCCAGGATAAACTTGGTGGTCTCGTCCTCCCAGAGAGGAACCACTCATACGTATGCAGGGAGGATATATTCGCTACTAAAGACTGAGTATCATCATCATTAGGTAAAAATTTTCGGTGCTTTCGTTTCCAGATGTACATTTAGGAGAGAGCATGTTTCGTTTGAAACGTCCCCTTAGAAAAATTATACATCACTGTGCTTAAACTGACACAAAATTTTTTTACAAAAAAATGGCCCTGACTAACATTAACCTATACCTGTCACAAATCACTTACGTCACAAAAATCTTCGTTACTCGAACTACTGCAATACAGCGAGCGCCACTACTGTCAGCTAAATAAAAGATTCAAACTACGGAAGGCACTAACTACTGATAGGCATACTTAGCAAATGAAAGATTTTAATAGAGAACAAACAATGTATTTACCTTAATAGTCATAATATATATAGCAGTTCATGACATCCATTCTTACAGATGTACTGTTTCTGATGGACACACCTCCAGATTATCCATTCTCAAAAATCCGCCATCTCACTTCCCCACATCCACCAGTGCTGGCGGCTCACCTCCAACTGCGCAACGCTACGCGCTGTTAACAGCCAACTGCCCAACAATAAAATGGCGAATATTACAACAATGCTAACCAGCCACAGACTGCACACAGCACAGCCAGTGATTTTCATACAGAGCGCTACGTGGCATTACCAATATAAAAGCGTAAACAGCCTACTTACAAATTCTCTTTACAGTTCACTTGCCGACACCACATGGTTCTGGAGACCATTCTTGTGTCTTCATATATAAACAGTAGAAGACCTGCTTTCAAATCCACGTTTGAAAAAGTAAGAAAACCTATTTTGTTCGAAAATGGTTGATTTGTAATGTGAAACAGAGGGATATTATAGTAAAAATTTAAAAAAACTGAAAGACAGTTTTATACCATAGCTCTAGAAAATGCAATTTGCTCAAAAAGCAGAAAAAAAAATGCAAACCAAGAATTTGTAAGACATTGCTTCACCACTTCGCTGAGCTTATATAAAACATGTTCATAAACAGCTTTGGCATTTGTTGATAATAACAAGAGTATATTGGCTTTGATCGTAATGAATAACGGTTCTATTGAGTAAAAAATAACGACAACGCTTATATAGATGTTTCATTTTTGTGTATGTAAAATGTACTTGTATCGAAATTAATTGCTTTGGTTTCATAAAAGTGGAGAAAAGTGCTGAATTTACTCCATCAACTAATTTTAATACCTATAAAAGGTAACTTACATCGTGTAATGATACAAAATACACAATGGACTAACACTGGATGAGGTGCGGTTCTTATTATGTACAAATCAAGCAACCAACCAACCAAACAAACAAAAAACCAAAGAGAAGTCATAGGTTTCCATTATTTCTCTTCCACATTTAATTATGTTTATTTCCCTATCTATGCTATGAATAATGGTAGTCCTACGATTTACTGGATCCTGTATGTTCTCTACTTAACTATCAAACTAGTTTTGATAGAGTGTAACTCTATTCTCTATTATTCATTTCATTTCTACCGAACTGTAAGAACCAGTAATGGAATTAAATGTAAAATCTCATTAATCTAATTAGGATATCATTGCAGTTGCTAACATAATACCTCAGATGACCAAAAGAAAACCATGTGAGCATCGTAATGCAATTAATATTATTAGATAAAGGTATTCTGTTAATATTATTCTAGAACCTTACATCATAAACCTGCATTTTTTAATGTTTTATCTTGTAATCAATGTGATATCAGCAAAGAATTAATTTTCCTGTTTCTAAACTATCCGTGCGGCTTCTATAAAGTGATTCTGTGACACTTTGACTTGTAAACGTTTTCAAGTACTTCGTCACGCAAGTTAAGGAACAATTTTCGTGTCTTTCTTCTTGGCTAAATTTACAGTGAAATTGTTGAAGAAATCTGTATTGTAACGCGCAAGTTTGGCAGCATTTCTACTAGAGTGTCAGTTGTAAACCTTATAACGAAACAAAGGCAGCACTGATATTTAAAGAAATTTGCACTTTTTACCAGAAAAGATTGTTTCCTACAATGAAAACTGACATAAAGAAATTTGAGTTAAGCTCAGGATAGATGACTAGAAAGATCTCCAGAACTCAGAATATCGAAAACACCAGGAGTCTTAATGTCCAGGATACGGAACAGAAAATCGTAGTCACAAGAATTCACAATAACAAGTAGAATAAGTGAAGGGAGTCTTTACACATAAAAATAAATGGTATAACATGTAAAACAATGGAAAATCCAGGATGGAATAATGACAATAACGGCCTTGGCAGCCTGAGACAGTAACCATTTGTGTATGAGTTGCGTTTGCGTGAATCAGTGGGTGCATGTTGTGTAACTCAGAAGAGGGCCTTTCGGCGAAAAGCTTATTTGTGTGGCAGTTTTTTTGTTCGGCCTGTCTGTGACTCCAACGTACGGTGAGTAGAAATCTATCCTTTTCAGAATGTTGTCATAATTGAACTTGGAAACGTTTAAGCGGCAAACAAGGCGACAGGAAACTGTCGTACTCAGCTATGCTGTGTCGCACAAGGACGGCAAAAAAGATGTGCAGAAATCCTTGCGTAAACGTGCAGAAAAAAGCAAACTGGCGCAGCCACATGCGTACTTCCCAATACGTATAGATTTTGTGAGCAAATGTCCAGAAAGATGCTCACTAAATTCACTTGCTCCTTATATCAGCCAGAGTTAATTAAGACTGGACACACACTTCCGCGGACAGTGAACTGGTGCAGCCAACGGCTGGTTGCGACAGATCTTGTTACCTTAGCCAACTGCGTATTACAGCCGGAAAGCCTCCACCCAGCACTCCCACTTCCGCTTGTAGTTCTGTATTGCCACAGTACGTCACGTTCGACAAGCACTCGGCCGTGATTAACGCTTCCATGCGCTCCAATGCCAGGCCGAAGACAGAATACAACCGGGACGGCAAGCACCTTCGGGCTTCACAGGCGTACAGGCCGCACTCCACTCTCTCAGGAGACACTCCCGGACCCATTCCTGGGCAAATGGATTACATAACTTCTTGAGAAAGACTATCGATATGAGGCGATACGGTTTATATGCGTCAGTGGGAATATGCTGACATCCGGAAACGTAAATTTCACAGCCGGAAACGAAGTATTTATTTAAACATTCCGAAATACCACGCCGTGACTGGGTGAAATTCTTGTTGGAATCCAACCTTTCGTACCCACCTGCGGATTACGTCTCCAGGGAGAGTTTTGTAGCTTTTTCGGAAGTACGGTACACATCCTGTGTCGCTACTGACCGAATTAAGTTCCTTCTGCACCAGCGCGGAGGGATGACGTCACATGTTCTTAAAATTTGAGTGCGACGACAGCCGGTTGAGTTTTCGAAACACGTGAAGTCATACGTCTGCACGGGACCACGCGGAAACAGAATTTATTCGTCGGCAGCGAGTCTTGGTACGCACTGGACCTTCGAAAAATCTACAGTCTTCTCGTTGAATATGTTCTCCACAGATGTGGTCGATAAGTTCAGTTTTAACAAGAAATTTGTCCTACCACTGCAGTATAATGCAGAATATTTTAGTAAGTGTGACCTGAACTCGATCTTATCAGTAAAACAAAGTTGCAAGAAATATAGAAATTAAGATGTCATTTGGCATCAAAACAAAACTATATACCTCTACCACGAGTCGCGAGATATTTTGGTGCTACATAAGAAGCGAAAACTACAAAGCGAAGCAAGAAAGAAAAAAAGAAATAGACATTGGAAAACCATGATACAACCTTACTTAGACGTTACTTTGAATTAAAACAATGAAACAACTGTAATATGAGATACTTTGGAAGACAGATGAAGGTTATCATTACTGCTTTTACCAATGAAAATGTTACGTTTCTAATTCCTGCGTTGAAAATGTTATTTACCGCTATCAGATCGTACAGAAGATGCATCACTTATTTTTATGCTCACCGCAGAAGGAAATATTGTGGAGAGTGACAATGGCCATGTAAAGGGTGTGGGGGGTAGGAAGGGGATGAATGTATGGAAAAAATAACCACAGTATTGTTCATATCCAATGTACTGTAGAAACTCCAGCGAACACGACTTACGGTCCCAGAAAGGAATTTATTTTTGGTTCTACATTAATTAAGGCCAACTACCGTGAAAACTGAAAGATCACACATCCGTTTCCACAGACTATAATAGGTATTTGAACCTAAAGCCTATTTGGCGTTTCATAGATCGTGAGCGGTGGGTAGAACCTTTACCTAGTGATCAATACGTCCCAGGCACGTGATTCGATCACGACAATAACGGGATTGTAAAAGTGGGCAGGAAAGTGGAGAGAATCCCACAGCACCCTGTAGTTAACTGGCCCTAATAGGCCGTGAATCTGCAATGATCAAAGGCGCGAGGATGTAGAAGACAATGGAAGCCACTGCATTATTAACACTTAATGAGTGTCCACAGGACACGTGGCCTGTAAGTGAATATATTGTCATTATTATCTCTCTGTTGGCAAAAGATTCCGCACAAGTCCCCAATTCGGATCTCCTAATGCTCCTAAGGGACCAAACTGATGAGGTCATCGGTCTCTACATTTACACTCTACGTAAACTAACTTATGCTAAGAACAACACACACACCGATGCCCGAGGGAGGACTCGAACCCCCGCTGGGAGGGGCCGCGCAATCCGTGACATGGCGACTCAAACCATGCGGCCACTCCGTGTGGCTTCGGATATCTAGTAGAAGACTGCAAAGGGGGAGGTCACCATGAGAGAAACATCAAATAACCAATGAAAGAATAACATTATACGAGTCCGAGTGTGAGTGTCAGAAGTTTGCACTTGGCAGGGAAACTAGAAAATCTGGAATGGGAATGTAAATGCTATGTCTAGGTACAGTAGGGGTGAACGAAGTGAATTGGAAAGATGACAAGGATTTGTGATTAAAACGATGTAGGATAATATTAAATCAACTGAAAATAGTGCAGTGTCAGTAAGGTTCGTTATGAATAGAAACGTAGGATAGAGAGTGAGTTACTCCATTCTGCATTCTCATCAGAATCGGCGGACAACTATTTGGCAATGACAACCGTTCGGATATACATACCGACGTCACCAGCAGAAGATGAACGGAATGAAATCGTATTTAGGATACTGAATGGATGCTTCAGTAGTCAAGTAAGATGTAAATCTTATAATCGTAGGAGATTGAAACAAGGTTGCATGGGAAGAAATAGAAGAAAGGGGTACCCGGGAGCAGATATTGACTGAGATCATAATATACAGGCTATAGATTAACAAAATCGTCCTAAGGAATCATTGAGAAAGGAAATTGGATACTGAAGGTTGAAAAGTATTGATTTGTGTTTGAAGTTTTTTAAGGCTGTAGATATTGTGCCAGTGATTGCTACAGTTAAATATTTCAGCTGAAAATTAATGGACATTTTAAAAAGAACAGTCACAAAAGTAGTCTAGAAAATGTGGTAACAAAGAAAGTGTGTGCAAAGAAAGTGTTGGTAACAGAACAAATACTTCAGCTGATCGGTGGCAGAATAAAGTACAAAAATGTTCATGAAAAATAGGAAAACAGCAATAGGAATTAAATAATAGGAAGTGCATAGAAGTTAAGGCAGTGTCTGCTAATAAAATTCGAAGAAATCGAAAAATGAATAGTCGTTGAGAGGACACGCAGCATATAGCAAGATCAAGAATCTAAACGTAACGCTGACAAAATTAAGAGTGCGTACTGGTGGGAAGAGTAGCTACACTGGAGGCATCTAGGAGGGGGAGAAACTGTTAACTGATGTGTGAGAATTCGATCAGAAAAACGTAGGGGTCTAGAATGACAATAAGTGTTCGACAGAACTTTGGAACACTTGCAATAAAGTACGGGAGATGGAATGCTAAGAGTTCTTAGGAATTTCTGTAATTATTTCGTGCAAAGGCAACCAAACAAGTATTGTAGATGACACTGGAGACATAACATGAAATTTACGGGAAACTGTTACCCATACAATTCCGAAGATCGCAAGAGCACATAAGTCTGACAACTGTCGTACAATCAGCTTAACAGGTCGCGGACAAGAAAATTTAGGCATTCTTATGAGACAGTCCATTTGGTTTAGGAAAGGTAGAGGCATCTGAGAGATAGTTCTGGCATAATGTTAATGGATGCAAGACTTAAGAAAAATCAAGACAAGATCATAGAATGTATCTGTTTCGATAAATCATATGATAATGTAAAGTAATGCGAAGCGTACTAAATTCTCCGAACATAGTTGTAATCTCTAGGGCAAGAGGAGCAGTATACAATATTTCTGAGAATCAAGAAAGAACGGTGAGCACTGTGACGAAAAGCAAAGTTTTTCGGTTAAAAGTGGTGTAAAACAAGATAGCAGCGTATGACTCCAACTGTTCGATCTGTATTAGCACGAAAATTGAGGACCACAAAGTATCTATGTGAAGCAGTTCTGGTTCCTCGGAAACTGAATAACGTGTGATGGTCAAAGCAAGGACAACATAGAAAGCAGACTAGCAGAGACGTTTTGGGTATTTCATAGCAAAAAGGAAAAAGACTACGTGTATGAAACGTTGGTCTTAATTGGAGAAAGAAATTTCTGGGAACGTATGTCTGGAGCACAGCATTTTACTGAAGTTAATTATGGACTGGTAAGGACCCGGGGAAGAAGAAAATCGCGATGCTGTAGATGTTGATAATTTGATGGACTGATAATACAAGGAATAGTAAGATCATCCGCACTATCGCTAATGTAAGGAAGGTACGGAAAACGCTGACAACAAGAAGGATGATACCGTATCACAAACACACACCACTCCACACACTTTCTACGTATCAGGCAATCGGTTCATTTTTTATTGCACATAGTAAAAAGATTGTTCTCAGTTTTAAATATTTGTATAAAGCATTAAATATCGTAAAATTGTTTCGTTGAAAATAGTTATTATTAGCGTATTGCTGCTACTGATTGCTTGTTAAAGTTAGATAGATCAAACAAGCATTACATAGTTAATATCTGCTGAGGGCAGAGTAAACGGATTTGGGAGGGTAGGGTGGCGGGGAACAGCACGTACCTCAAGGAAAGCTGAGAAGTGGCGGCCTTCCGACTGTCTGCCACGCATCATCTCAGCCAACGGTACTGTGACTCGATCAGCTTTCCAAAAGAACAGGATGAATGAATGTTATTCATTGTTAATATACTAATTGAATGAACATGTGGAAATCAGTTGCCGCACAGAGTGGAGGCGCTGTTAGAGGCGCCATGTCACTGACTGCGCGACCCCTCCCGCCGGAGGTTCGAGTCATTCCTTGGGCATGGGTGTGTGTGTGTTCAAATGGTTCAAATGGCTCTGAGCACCATGGGACTCAACTGCTATGGTCATAAGTCCCCTAGAACTTAGAACTACTTAAACCTAACTAACCTAAGGACAGCACACAACACCCAGCCATCACGAGGCAGAGAAAATCCCTGACCCCGCCGGGAATCGAACCCGGGAACCCGGGCGTGGGAAGCGAGAACGCTACCGCACGACCACGAGATGCGGGCGTGTGTGTGTTGTTCTTAGTATAAGTTAGTTTGAGTTACAGGTTTCAGGAATAACTGCAAACAATCACCGTTTTTTCTTCAATTTTTATTTACTCATGACCGGTTTCGAATCGCCTGGCGATTCATCATCCGATGATACAATTTAGTTTGGAGTAATGTGGGGGTCGTGCATCTGTGGCAAATACAGAGACGAAAAAGTGAGCACTATATGTGGAAATAATATTACGATTGTAAGATTAATTTTTTGCTATTACTCACCGTTTTTATTCTGTGGCAATCACTGCTCTAGAAAACAAAATGTGTGCTTACAAGTATCCTTAAATATCAAGTGATACAGGCACTTTTACACCGAAGGCGACTCTCACATACTGTTGTTGTTGTTGTTGTTGTTGTGGTCTTCAGTCTTAAGACTGGTTTGATGCAGCTCTCCATACTACTCTATCCTGTGCAAGCTTCTTCATCTCCCAGTACCTACTGCAACCTACATCCTTCTTAATCCGCTTAGTGTATTCATCTCTTGGTCTCCCCCTACGATTTTTACCCTCCACGCTGCCCTCCAATACTAAATTGGTGATCCCTTGATGCCTCAGAACATGTCCTATCAACCGATCCCTTCTTCTGGTCAAGTTGTGCCACAAACTTCTCTTCTCCCCAATCCTATTCAATACTTCCTCATTAGTTATGTGATCTACCCATCTAATCTTCAGCATTCTTCTGTAGCACCACATTTCGAAAGCTTCTATTCTCTTCTTGTCCAAACTATTTACCGTCCAGGTTTTACTTCCATACATGGTGGCTACACTCCTTACAAATACTTTCAGAAATGACTTCCTGACACTTAAATCTATACTCGATGTTAACAAATTTCTCTTCTTCAGAAACGCTTTCCTTGCCATTGCCAGTCTACGTTTCATATCCTCTCTACTTCGACCATCATCAGTTATTTTGCTCCCCAAATAGCAAAACTCCTTTACTACTTTAAGTGTCTCATTTCCTAATCTAATACCCTCAACATCACCCGACTTAATTCCACTACATTCCATTATCCTCGTTTTGCTTTTGTTGATGTTCATCTTATATCCTTCCTTCAAGACACCATCCATTCCGTTCAACTGCTCTTCCAAGTCCTTTGCTGTCTCTGACAGAATTACAATGTCATCAGCGAACCTCAAAGTTTTTATTTCTTCTCCATGGATTTTAATACCTACTCCGAATTTTTCTTTTGTTTCCTTTACTGCTTGCTCAATATACAGATTGAATAACATCGGGGAGAGGCTACAAACCTGTCTTACTCCCTTCCCAAGCACTGCCTCCCTTTCATGTCCCTCGACTCTTATAACTTCCATCTGGTTTCTGTACAAATTGTAAATAGCCTTCCGCTCCCTGTATTTTACCCCTGCCAGCTTTAGAATTTGAAAGAGAGTATTCCAGTCAACATTGTCAAAAGCTTTCTCTAAGTCTACAAATGCTAGAAACGTAGGTTTGCCTTTCCTTAATCTTTCTTCTAAGATAAGTCGTAAGGTCAGTATTGCCTCACGTGTTCCAATATTTCTACGGAATCCAAACTGATCTTCCCCGAGGTCGGCTTCTACTAGTTTTTCCATTCGTCTGCAAAGAATTCGTGTTAGTATTTTGCAGCTGTGGCTTATGAAACTGATTGTTCGGTAATTTTCACATCTGTCAACACCTGCTTTCTTCGGGATTGGAATTATTATATTCTTCTTGGAGTCTGAGGGTATTTCGCCTGTTTCATACATCTTGCTCAGCAGATGGTAGAGTTTTGTCAGGACTGGCTCTCCCAAGGCCGTCAGTAGTTCCAATGGAATGTTGTCTACTCCGGGGGTCTTGTTTCGACTCAGATCTTTCAGTGCTCTGTCAAACTCTTCACGCAGTATCATATCTCCCATTTCATCTTCATCTACATCCTCTTCCATTTCCATGATATTGTCCTCAAGTACATCACCCTTGTATAGACCGTCTATATAATCCTTCCACCTTTCTGCTTTCCCTTCTTTGCTTAGAACTGGGTTTCCATCTGAGCTCTTGATGTTCATACAAGTGGTTCGCTTATCTCCAAAGGTCTCTTTAATTTTCCTGTAGGCAGTATCTATCTTACCCCTAGTGAGATAAGCCTCTACATCCTTACATTTGTCCTCTAGCCATCCCTGCTTAGCCATTTTGCACTTCCTGTCTATCTCATTTTTGAGACATTTGTATACCTTTTTGCCTGCTTCATTTACTGCATTTTTATATTTCCTCCTTTCATCAATTAAATTCAATATTTCTTCTGTTACCCAAGGATTTCTACTGGCCCTCGTCGTTTTACCTACTTGATCCTCTGCTGCCTTCACTACTTCATCCCACAGAGCTACCCATTCTTCTTCTACTGTATTTCTTTCCCCCATTCCCGTCAATTGTTCCCTTATGCTCTCTCTGAAACTGTGTACAACCTCTGGTTCTTTCAGTTTATCCAGGTCCCATCTCCTTAAATTCCCACCTTTTTGCAGTTTCTTCAGTTTTAATCTATAGGTCATAACCAATAGATTGTGGTCAGAGTCCACATCTGCCCCTGGAAATGTCTTACAATTTAAAACCTGGTTCCTAAATCTCTGTCTTACCATTATATAATCTATCTGATACCTTTTAGTATCTCCAGGGTTCTTCCATGTATACAACCTTCTATCATGATTCTTAAAGCAAGTGTTAGCTATGATTAAGTTGTGCTCTGTGCAAAATTCTACCAGCCGGCTTCCTCTTTCATTTCTTACCCCCAATCCATAATCACCTACTACGTTTCCTTCTTTCCCTTTTCCTACACTCGAATTCCAGTCACCCATGACTATTAAATTTTCGTCTCCCTTCACTATCTGAATAATTTCTTTTATTTCATCATACATTTCTTCAATTTCTTCGTCATCTGCAGAGATAGTTGGCATATACACTTGTACTACTGTAGTAGGTGTGGGCTTCGTATCTATCTTGGCCACAGTAATGCGTTCACTATGCTGTTTGTAGTAGCTTACCCGCATTCCTATTTTCCTATTCATTATTAAAGCTACTCCTGCATTACCCCTTTTTGACTTTATGTTTATAACCCTATAGTCACCTGACCAGAAGTCTTGTTCCTCCTGCCACCGAACTTCACTAATTCCCACTATATCTAACTTTAACCTATCCATTTCCCTTTTTAAATTTTCTAACCTACCTGCCCGATTAAGGGATCTGACATTCCACGCTCCGATCCGTAGAACGCCAGTTTTCTTTCTCCTGATAACGACATCCTCTTGAGTAGTCCCGGCCTGGAGATCCGAATGGGGGACTATTTTACCTCCGGAATATTTTACCCAAGAGGACGCCATCATCATTTAATCATACAGTAAAGCTGCATGCCCTCGGGAAATATTACGGCCGTAGTTTCCCCTTGCTTTCAGCCGTTCGCAGTACCAGCACAGCAAGGCCGATTTGGTTATTGTTACAAGGCCAGATCAGTCAATCATCCAGATTGTTGCCCTTGCAACTACTGAAAAGGCTGCTGTGCCTCTTCAGGAACCACACGTTTGTCTGGCCTCTCAACAGATACCCCTCCGTTGTGGTTGTACCTATGGTACGGCTATCTGTATCGCTGAGGCACATAAGCCTCCCCACCAATGGCAAGGTCTATGGTTCATGGGGTTCACATACTGTACAAAATATAAACAAAACAAAAAGAGTGGCTGTTGTTGTCTCCATAGAGGCAAAGATTTTCTTTGCTCATTTTTCGTTTTGTGTGGAATTCGAAATAAAATATATATTTATTACATTACTTTCCTTACAAAAATTATTATTATGTTTTTACATTGCAAAATTTTTTGTGCTATTTACAATATTTACAGCAAAGTGTTTAGGACAATATTTCTGGTAGTGATGTTTGGCATGTGTCTCATAGCTTAATAAGCAGGATAGTATATATATAGGGAGGGGAGAGGGGGTAGGGGGAGAAGGAGGAAGGGATGGGAGAGAGAGAGAGAGAGAGAGAAAGAGAGAGAGAGAGAGAGAGAGAGGGAGGAAGAGAGAGGGGGAGGAGATTGTTTGTTTGTGTGTGTATGTGTGTGTTTGTGTGTGTGTGTGTGTGTGTGTGTAAAAAAAATGTATGAGATAGGTGGGATGGATGAGTACAGTATTTATTAGTTTTTCATATTTAAGGACTCTTTAAAATTTTGGAAGAATGGGTTGTTTGTTAAATCAGTTTGTTCATTTAAGATGGTGTGGGGTGTTTTATTGTTATGTATGAAAATTTCTAATTGTTCCAAGAGGTCCATTTTCATTCCTTTGTCTACATTGTGTAGAATGTGGAGGCTGGATTTTATATCTGTGAATGAATGACTGTTTTGGGCTAGATGGGCGGCAAAAGGGGATTTATTTAAATTTTTTAAACAGAGTGTGTCTGTCCTATGTAGTAGCAAGAACAGCTGTCACAAGTTAATTTATATATATAATTGATTGTGATATAGTGGGCTGGTTGTTTGAATGTTGTGAATTATTTTGTTTTGTATTTTATTGTTTGTGTGGAAACTGATTTTGACTTTCTGTGTTTTAAATAATTTTGCATGTTGATATGATACATTACCAAAGAAAGGCATACAGACAATTTAGTTTCTACTGGTGCTGAGGTTTTTGCATAGATTTCATTTTAGCATCTATTTTATCAACTATGGTTGGATTGTAAGCTTTATTGTGGACTATTGGTTTTAAAATGTTTAGTTCCTTGGTTTTTACAGCAGGTTCAGCATGAATATTGTTACAAAGTTGAGTTCTGATCTGAAAAATGCTAGTTTATGCTGATTTGGGTGGCATTATGTATTATTTATAACAACATCTGTTGTATTGTGTTTCCTGTGAATTTTAATTTGTGTTTGGTGTTGTGACATGTAATGTTTCGTAAAGAAAATTAATACCCTGTTGTGTTTGGTGTTCAACAGTCAACTGTATTTTAGGATGTATATTAATTAGTTTAGTGCTAAGTTTTCTATTTCAGTTGTTGCTCCATTGTATAGCATCAATGTGTCATCACCATAGCGTTCGTAATAAATGAGGTTTATTTTCGTTAGATAATATTTAAAGAATTTGTTTTCCAGATCATTAATATAGATGTCAGGTAATATCCAGGCAAACTACTGCCCATTGCTAAACCGTCTTTCTGAATATAGATTTCGATATTAAAAGAAATGTAATTGTGAGACAACACTAAATCAAGCAAATCCACCAGTTCATAGATTTCTATGTTACTTAGCTTTTTACGATGCAATAAGTTGTCTTTGTTTATTTGGAGTGTTCCTGTTATGGGTATGTTGGTATGCAGGTTTACTATGTCGAGGGATGTAGATTTTGCTGTTTTGGAAGTAGTGACAGTTTTTATGCTGTCACTTAGATACATAACCCCACAATACTCCAAATTAAATTGTATCATCTGATGATGAATCACCAGGGGATTCGAAAACGGTCATGAATAAATAAAAATTGAAGGAAAAACGGCGATTGGTAGCAGTAATTCCTGAAACCTTTAACAAGACAGTCGCAGTGTTCCAAATCCAGAGTGGATAAATGTTTTAGTTTAAGTTAATTCAAATAGCGTGTAAGTCTAGGAACCGATGACATCAGCAGTTTGGTCCCTTAAAAATTCACACACATTAGAATGCTTGATATTCAGTTTTGAACCTAAATGTATTGCCTACGAAAGCAACCATACATCAACCCTAACACACTGAGAGCCTGTCGTACTAAAGTTTACAATGAAACACGTTTCAAATCGTTTAGTAACAATAATAATTCCTTTGATGAATTGTTGCCTTATGGTGGTGCTATTGCGAATCCATTTTGTGTTTGTCATGTTTTACTAGTCTGGAGTGAAAATCCATTGAATTGGCGTTGTTTGTTCTTGATATAATTTGTAATGAATGAAAATATATATTGTTCGGTATGATTCATACAAAAGGGAACATAGTGTGGGGCGGCGGGTGGAATTTTATTGTTAATATGTTTGGTTTGTAATGTAGAAAGGATACATATCCCGGTCGATGCACCAATTGTGGGGCAGCTGGTGGAATTATTACTTGTTAATATGTTTTGTAGAATGTTACATAGAATAAATGCAATTCCATGCCGTTTAACCATATGTGGGGCGGAGGGTGGAATTATGTTGTTTAAAATGTTCCTATTATTTATGCTGTCTTTTGCTGTTCTCAACACTGGCTCTCTAACTACAATATTGGCAACCAGAAAGTGATTAGCAAAACGTGAAGCCTATAATTAGAATTCCTAGTGCCCACTTCATCTGAGTAATACACTTATAGCTACAACTTATAGCTCTGAGGAATTAGGAGATTGTCTGGGATTCATAATCAAAAACGATCGTGTAAAAACTTTCGCTGTATTCTGAAAGTCACAGATGAGGAAAAAAAAAAAAAAAAAGGATCCACACAATCTGACTAACAGAGCAGTTCAGAATCTAATGCGCTGATACAACTATAACTGTTCAAATTAAATGTTTAAATGAATGCTCGGTATAATTTGATGATAATGTTCATCAAACGCCACGCTAAATACTAGTAGAACGTTTGTCCCGCGGCGGCATGTGAAACTCCGACATACGCAAACTGAAGATAGATCATTAAAGTCATCCCAGAATTAACACTTCACTCGAAAATGATTTCATGGTTACGCGTATCCCGAGTAACT
This sequence comes from Schistocerca cancellata, assembly GCF_023864275.1. Lineage (NCBI taxonomy): Eukaryota > Metazoa > Arthropoda > Insecta > Orthoptera > Acrididae > Schistocerca > Schistocerca cancellata. Next base: position 311,531,302 of record NC_064630.1, on the reverse strand, counting down.
TAATACAGCATCCGAGGCTGTTTATAGCAATGATACCGACGCGACGCGACTCCCGACACAGATGGTGTGCTATTCAGCGTCTGGAGAGAACTGGGGCCTTTTTTCCTCGCGCAGCGTTCATATATATAAAGCCGTGGTGCGGACGGCTAAGGGAACGCCTGATCAAATCGGCTCTCCCAACTAGCCGCTGGGCTAGTAATGCACCACTTTAAGTTATTGAATAAATCATCGCTTCCTTTGCTGATGGCCGATGAAGCTCTCAATTTAAATGTGCATTCAGCACACAGGTAAGTAATCATAATAACAGTCTGACGTGGCTAAGTAAAATATTTTGGGCGAGAGAATTAATTTAATTACACTACACGCAGTAGACGTTCTCTGAACTTGCCCTTTGGAGATACGCTATCGCTATAGTTTTATAGTTATTCAATTGGAACTTCTCACATCTTTATGATTATAGCGGATCTCCCTTATACTTAAATTTAAACATCCTAGCCTTATTTATTAGCCTACTTAATCTATCTTGCTTCCTTAATTTTTAAGACAAAACCAAAAAATTATGAATTCCAACTAAAATCTTAATTTGTGAGATCCAGAAGACTGTTTCTACTAAATTATTATGAAAAAGGAATCTAAATATAAAATTTTAAGTCTCTAGCTCTTTTCTGTTGCGCCAATGATTTTTACAGAAAAACGTCCAAATTTCGCCGGCCGCGGTGGTCTAGCGGCTCTGGCGCTGCAGTCCGGAACCGCGGGACTGCTACGGTCGCAGGTTCGAATCCTGCCTCGGGCATGGGTGTGTGTGATGTCCTTAGGTTAGTTAGGTTTAAGTAGTTCTAAGTTCTAGGGGACTTATGACCTAAGATGTTGAGTCCCATAGTGCTCAGAGCCATTTGAACCATTTGAACGTCCAAATTTCGAAAATGGTTAAATTTATTGAACTGATATTCAACAAATATTGATTTAGTATTACTCCTGACATTCTAGAAACGTTTCGGGTTATTTACTTGATTTTTAAAGTATTGCGCAACATTTATGATGTCAGAGCTAGTTACAGCGGACTAGGCTGGCACACAATGAAAAGACTGATGAGAATTTTATAAGGCGTGAGTAGGCTGCTTTTCCTACAATAGGCTACCAACAAACAGTATGAGATGGCGTTGTACAGATTAGGAACGTTAATTTTAATAAGAACGTTGCAATTAAAAATAAGCAATTACTAGAAATTGATAAGGATTATTCTGTTCCTCTCAGTTGTTTTTTGTGTCAGTAACATCATATCACTGTTGGTTTATAAATTTACTTACATCAAAGCTTGACTTATAATATTCTTCTATCAATTATATACATTTCCGATTAGTTATGCGAATTAATTGTCTATTACTTTAGAATGCCGATCGGTCGTTTCACACTGAAATTGAATAAAAAATATTTTTCCAAATTTGTGCTTGACTGCTGCTCTCAGGCTCTATTCTCAACTATAGCAATGATTAAGCCTTAGCAGTGGGCAAAATCACAAATATCAACATGGTCAGGTTAAACAGAAAGAAAGTGGAGACATTGTGGTGTCACTGCCAGACACCACACTTGCTAGGTGGTAGCTTTAAATCGGCCGCGGTCCATTAGTACATGTCGGACCCGCGTGTCGCCACTGCCAGTGATCGCAGACCGAGCGCCACCACACGGCAGGTCTAGAGAGACGGACTAGCACTCGCCCCAGTTGTACGGACGACTTTGCTAGCGACTACACTGACGAAGCATTTCTCTCATTTGCCGAGAGATAGTTAGAATAGCCTTCAGCTAAGTCCATGGCTATGACCTAGCAAGGCGCCATTAACTATTTCTAGAGAGAGTCTCACTTGTATCATCAAGAACGCTGTATACAAATGATGGATTAAAGTTAAGTATTCCAGCAGCTACGTACTTTTCTTTATAGCATTCATTACGTATCCTGTTCCAGACCTCACGCCAGTCTGCGTTAGATTATAGCGTGCATTTCGGCCTCCTCTAACTACAAGGTGTTGGCACATCTGCCAACACATCAGACATTACTACAGGAGGTGTATAAAGACATCTGAGAAGGGAATAACTTAGGTGGCACTAGAGGGAGCTGTAGAGCGTGGAACCTATAGGGGAAGACAGAGATTGGAACATACGAAATAAATAAGTGAGTGTAAGTTGCTTGTAAGTGACGAGGAGCTTATGACCCTCATCCCCTCCTCAAAAAAAGTAAAAATAAACAGAATTAAAACAAAAAGAAAAAGAACTGAAAATTGATATGTTAGGATTTCTCGAAGTATTTGCTGCTTCCAAGATTCTCGAGTGTACTGCCGGATCCAGTGATCGAAGGTCCGTGAAGTTTCGTCAAACAACCTTTTCGCAGGCATCGGGTCGTGTCAATAGCAATAGAATGAACTGTCTGCCGTTTGCTGGCGGTATTTATACCTTCCGTTCTACAATCCGGGCCTCGCCGGCCCCGTGCTGTGCACGTTTGAGGAGGGGGGGTGGAGAAGGGGGGAGGGGTGATGGAGTCTCATTGCCCTCCACCCACTGCGTCCGTCGCATCTCACGTCCAGATGTCACGTTCTGCTTTGTTGAAGCTTAGTATTGATTCCCTTTTCTAGCTCAGTTGAAATCCCGCGTTCCTGTTCATTAAATTATCAGTCACACGGTAATCAATTGCTTCTTTGAAAATGCAGTCCCAAAATTCATCCGCTGTAGCCAGAAATTTCGTTTTCCGGTAATTTATTTCAGTGCAGTGTTACACTGTTGCAAACTTAGTGGGATGCAGTGACCGGATGTGGCGCTCATGTTCTTCACATCGATCTTCAATTGTGCGATTTAAGTTTTCCCTCTTTCATACGGAAGTCCTTATCTCACCGCTTTTCTGAGTCCCAGGTCGTCCTTCACTGACACTAATAATGTTCATATTTTGGCTGGAGTGACGAAAACTGGCGTTATGTGGTGTTCTACCTGAATAACGATAAAACCAACAGCTGTGTTCTAATGAAACGTTGTTTATTCATGATATGCTACAAGTTTCGACCCCGAAAAGTGTCATCTTCAGGCCGCAAGCGGAATCTGCCATCAAGGTGTGAACCACAACGATAAAGACCAACGGAGTCTTCGAATGGAAACAGTACGACTGGTTAAGCATGTTACGCCAGCACGTCCAACCAACAAAGTCGAGTGAAGCGGGGCCAAAATCAACTGGATTCCGTCACTTCGAGAGAAAGTCCACCAGCGGTCAGACCAGCTCAGCTGAGTGGTGGTTGTATGTGAGACGACCGTTTTATGTTGTGGGTAAAAACTAGAAATGTCCATCTACCAGTGCATGTCGGAATTCCACAGTAGTTGGATTGTGGCTTACGGACACTGCGGATTATCATTCCGTGACATTGCTCCTCACTTTCGTTGGAATCACACGACTGTCATGCGAATATGGGACTGATGAGTCCAAGAGGGCTATACTCAAAGCTATGTGGGATGTCAGTGGCGGTGTGTGATTCGCTCCCAAGAAACGGACATACTGTACGATCAGCCAAACACAACTTTTAGCCACGTCAAGTATCTTGACTCAGGACACGGGCTTGTTTGCATCGAGATATGTAAGCACTTCCCCGTCAGGAAGTTGTTCAGATCTCTCATCTGCGTTAGTTAATTAGTTACGTGTCCCATTGCTCAATCTCACGGTAACCGTTACGATGTGGAACGTATCAAGTGCATAAGAAATGCACACATCGGTCAAGGTTACCGAAGGTTAACCCGACCCCACCTTCTAGACACTACGATGACCTCTGGCTTAGAGTCAATGCAGTTGGTTATGTCATACCGAGATCTGTTGTCTAACATCACCCGTATTATATTCATTGTTGCTATCAGAGGCAAGAACACTGTTTACTAAAATTATTCTAATCGCGGTATCAGTAAATCATCTTCAGATTGAATCTTGTATTGTTTCTACTTTACTGCATACATAGCATGAGCTTTTATTGCATGCCATTCTTTTATCGCACAATTCCTAATGATCAGCACTGCGTGCATGTTTTCTAGCTAAGAAACTCAGTTACGCTTTTCAGTCCCTTAATGAAGCGTTCTCTCGAACTGATTGCATCTGTGGCCAGTAATAAGCTACTTTCGATGTAATAACCGTCTGACAAGTTGCTATCTCTGCAGTGCGAGGTGTTTTCAATTGCAAGGTGGTTACGATTAAACTTTTACTACCTGAACCAATGTAGACGGAGGAATATGTACCCTTTGTGTGTTTTTTATTTATTCTTCACAATAAGCTAAAAATGGGCCAGACAAATCACATATCCTTCGATAGTTATAAGTTCTGTATTAATTATTTATTTCTGATACTTAATTTAAGAAAAAACAGACTACAACTACTTCTACTACTACAAAACTAAATTAAAACCCTTAAGCAATTACCAGCCACTAATCTACTACAAACACTACAGAATTTGTTCTCTGTTTGTTCATTTATTTTGATGCATTTAACTTGTAGATTGTTTTTTTCCTCTACAGGATCCGCCCTCGTATTACCCCGGCCAACAGCCATAGTCTGCTGGCTTCCATGGACGTCGGGCAGCACGTCGGCAGCGTTACCGCTTTAACCAGTAATTCCACCCATCACTGTTACTTCTTAAAGTCTACACTTCCCTCATCACTCGCACCAACGCAACGTAGATACCTGGGGCAGTTTTTCACTCGGTGGTCCCCGACCTCAGTTATCTTCTCTCCATCTGCAGGGAATGTTGTCTAGCCTGGATGGAAGCACAGTGACTTATGGTTGAGTGCTTCGTGAGGTCTTCCTTGGCATTTCTGGGTATTGCGGCTGCAGTATCGTCAACGATGAGTCACATCGACTTGCTCCATAGTGTTGCTTTGGGATCCAGTATCCTTAATACGTGACGTCCATAACCCGCTGCATATTCATAGAACGTGCTGTCCCACGATGTGTTCTGGTGTGCCCACACTGCCGCAGGCGTAGATATCGTTCATCTGTCTCCTGATTCTTTATAGATACATGGCGTAAGGGCTATAGCCAGTCAGCTGATGTATCAGTCCACTCGATGGGTTAAGAAGTCTCATTTTTAATCTCTCCCTGATGTTAGGCAGAAATTCGTTGTCCTCCTGCAAGTGTCTGAAGTACACCATTCATGTTGTCACAGTTGTAATATGCGATCTTTTATTGCTTTTTTCGCATAGACCTCAGTGCCAAGTATCCTTCGTACTTCCATTTGATTGCCTATCTTTAACCAGTAGAAGGCTCCCCTTTCCCTAATTTTCAAGTCCAGTGGACACGTTCCTAGATTTACTAACACAGAATCATTCGGGGTAGTGCGGTAGGCGCCCGTTAATCTTAGTAGCACGCCTCGTTGAACTCTTCTTACTACTGAGGCTGGCTTCACCAGCTCGTACCATATCCTACAACTGATGCTAATAGAGATTGGTGGTATACTCTGATTGTCTTCAAAGGAAGCCGAAATTGGCAGTTTATAATGGTTATAATTTTATTCATTACTTTGGTTACTTCCCCTTCTGCTTCCTCTACATGATACAAAAAGTTACGACGTTCGTCCAGAAGTACCCGTAGACATTTCGTTGCGCTTCTTCTAATCGTTGCATCATTTAGGATTCCTTGTTAGGTTCTCTTTCAGCAGGAGGTACGTTATTTTGTGAGGTGCAAGTGACAGTGTAACACTTCGACACCAGCCTTCAAGTTCGTGAGAACCGCGTTACACTTGTCTTCCATAATTCTTCTGGAGTCACCACTTACAACGAACAGCACGTCATCTCCAAATGCCACCAGACCGCTTATGTTACCGCTGCCGTGTAACTTCTGTAGTATGGGCTCCAGTGCTACATCCCAAAACTCCGGCCTACACACTGGTCCCTGCGCACAGTCTTTCGTGGGCATGTTAAAGAAGTACGTCGCCCATGGCAATAATCTCTCAGGCAATTATACAGCGCTTATGGACACTCCAATTCCTTAAGGCGACCAAAGAAAGCCGGCCACCATAGGCTATCGAAAGGGCCAGCAATAGCAATCATCATCGCTAGGGCGTACGTAGAATGAGTGTCTGTCGCTAGCAAAATCGTCTTATTAATCGCCTCTTCAGCTCACTTGCCTCTTCTAAACACGTACTGGTGAAGGCGCATCCCGCTTGATCTTATAATCTTTCGCAGAATACCCTATTGGAACTCCAATTTATACGAATATAATCAGAGTGTGTGCTATAGAATTTGCGTTGTTAGTAGTGTTAGTGTTATGACTTGTCGTTAGGCGCCAGTACTGATACGACAACTCAGGGCTGAAACACCAGCGTCAGTACGTATTATAGTTGTACACAGTCAACATTGGCTTGGACAAGGTAAGCAGGGCTTTACCCGTGAGGCTGTTTTATGCAAACAACAACAATAGTGCTTCAGCTCTTCCCGAGTATCGACGCCTTAAAGGAAATCGGAGAGTTCCTCTTCCCTCACCGGCGTACATGATTCGTAAGTTAAAAATAACTGCCGATTTTGGAATTGTTCCCGGACGGCCGACGGGCAGTTGCACCACAAATTGTTGAAGAGGTCACTGTTGCCATGGACTGGAATGCAGGATGCAATGTCCGATCAAGCAGTGCACGAGCTGTGCTACGACCGCTGAACGTTCCATGGTCCACAGTTGTTCCGGGCACCAGTAGAACAATCTTTACTGTGGTTTCACGACTGTCGTGGATGCAGATGCTCGTTACATTGAGCAACGTTTGCAACTGGGAACAAAAACGTGGTACGCCATTAACAAATGGTTCCGTCTCACGTAGAAATTAAAATGTCTCCCTTTCATTGGTTCATTCGTTATTCCTCTACGGCATGTCCCTATAGATGTTTCATTGTCCTACAATCACTCCTTTTTCATGGGAGCCCTTCTTATGTACCGAAAACTTTATTGTAATCACCTCGTATAACACGTTGCCAATGGCCCTTCAGCAGTGGCAACATCGGTTCCCGTTAGATCACAGAAGTTAAGCACTGTCGGGCTTGGCTAGCATTTGGATGGGTGACTGTCCGGATCCACTGAGCACTGTTTTGAAGCGGGGTGTGCTCCGACCTCGTGAGGCTAATTGAGAAGCTACTTACTTGAGAAATACCGACTCCGGTCACAAAAAGTGACAATGATAGGGAGAAGCGGTCTGCTGACCATATGCTGCTCCATATACGCATCCTGTGACGTCTATCGCCTGAGGATGACACGGCGGCCGGTCCTTACCATTGGCCATTCCGAGGCCACGTGCACGTTTACACGCTTGAAGGCCTCTATTCTGTGACCAATCGTCAATGGATGCTCTCTAGTGCATCGTCCCCTCCCCGCTGGTCCATTATTGCACAGACATCATTCCACATTTCTAAACGTAACGAGTGTTGGTTGTGTGTGTCCAGAAGACCAGATGTCAATAACCCTGCGGATCACAACCAGTGTCACAGAGAACGAAGCGATAGACGAAAGTTCACGTGATATTATTACTGGTACATACAAAGTTGAGACAAATTATCATCGAAATTGCTAGTTTGTGGCGTTTCGGGTAGCAACATTTACCTTTATTCAATTTTCGGTTTTCTGTTTGTGCTCCTTATGCAGCGGGTTTGGAGTTGCTGTGTCTGTCAGTTGTACTTCCGTAACATAATCGCCATTCTAGAGACACCATCTGGCGACCCTGTGTGAGAAAAAGGAGGTTAGTCACTCCCTTGTGAAATCCTATCTGAGTACTATCAGAGTAGAGTTATAAATCCTATGAGTACCATACCTATTAAGTTAATGTTGGTTCCTTATTAAGATCAGTTTCAATTTTCTTTCTGCACAGAGACTACCCAAAACTTCTTTAGTCTGCGCTGTATGTGCCAGTAGAGGTGTAAGTTACGTGATTGTCAGGATGGAAACGTTTTTTAAGTGCTAGGACTTCAGTGTAGCCACACCACCGGCGAATTTCTTAACCAAAGTCATTTTCCTGAGTAGGCTGTTCTTGTTTCAAAATACTTTACCTGACAGTCTATGAATTGATTAAGTTCGCCCCATTGGGTGTTATCAAACTACATCACAAGAATACTACTGTTCTTCTATTCCCTGTGTGGGGAAAAGGCATCATGTAGTAGCGTCCCTGCACAACCAGAGAAGTATGAACAAAACTGTCCCGGATGTGAAGTCAAGTGAAAAATGGGAAATTTGTAATTCTTATACGGATTTTGTTGTTGTTCCAGGATACATAACAGTTGTGCTGTTAAGTTTGGTGATGTGCGGGATATTTGATATTAAGAAAATAGTTATAATGACGTACATTAATGTGTTACATATTGTAAGGTGGCAGAATAAATGAAGGACAATTTCACAACTTACATCGTAATGGAAAGGTGAATCTGACACCTAACTTACTTTGGCAGTAATGAGCATATTTGCCTTTAAGTATCTAATGCAGAAGGGATGACACTCAATAGACAGTATTAACACACCACTCCTATATATTGCATGTCAATGAGCAGAAGGTGAAACAAGAAGCAGGGAGAAACATTTTTTGTGGAAGCCAGCATGGACAGACGCAGAGGCCACACCCCAGGAGGCACTACAGGAAGCTCTTAAGGGTGTGCATACTGCAGCGAGTCAGTGACCGCACAGGTGACGCATACTGCAGGGCGAGTAATGGGCCACCAGAAGGAGGACTGAAAGAAGCTTTAGAAAACTGCGTATCGGAATTCCAAATGGATATGAACAAAACCAGTGATGCATTCGATCACGTGAACTGCAAGTGGTACACTGTGATGGACACATGTAACATTTTTGCGTTTGGAGCAGGCACAAAACGTCCTATTGGTGGAAACGCACCAGGAAGGAGTAAAGTGCCGAAATTTTGAAGCAGTTTAATGGTAGGACCTTTGAGATTGGTAGGAGAGTTTCCACAAAATAAGAGGGACGCTCCTATTGGTCGAAAAAAGCCATGACATGGAGAACGAAAGAGCCCAGGTGGGAGAGAATTCAGCTACGCGAAAGACGAGACGGAAATTTTCGGGGACTCTACTCTGAGCTGTCGTCATGTGCAGAACAGAGCGCATAATCTTCTGTATGATGCAGAGGAGAAATTTGTGTGAACATTACGTTCACAGCTGCTGACCTCCAGCTAAATATTAGCTGTAGAATCGTTGAGCCACAACTGTGGAGAAACGAACCAGCCAGCTAGTTAATTGTTCGTCCGAGAACTGAGAGGGCATTGTAATATGCTCACTGCTCCAGCCGTGTATATCACCATAGTATGAGACTAGGGATGAGATCATGTTTCCTCGCATATCGAGAAACATACGGAGAGTTTCTGCTGGAAAACTCAGCAAAGGCTGATTTAGTTTTTATTGGAATTTCAGAGGGCGAGAGCAGCCAGGAAGACTACAACTCATTGCAGCTTAGGTAATACCATGTGCAGAGGCATAAACTTGTTGGTTCATCAGCTTGCGTCCACTGTAAACTCGAGCGACCTTGGGTAATCTTTTGCTCGACTTGTCACAAAACTAACCATCCCCCACAGACTTCATTGTCATCCTAAAATTAGTACCGAATCGGATTATTTATGGTACTGTTGGCCAAAATCATAAAGTAATCATAATAAAAATTGTGAAAAGAAACTTCTTGTTAAAATTTAATACTGTAGTGTTTAGGATTAGTTCACTTTCAGAGGCCGAGATGCGTCATTTTGACAACTGTCTTAACATAGTCACATTGTAAACAGTGTAAAAGCATGTATTTACGTGATAAAATTGCAATATTAAACAATGGCATTACATTTTACACAAATGTGTTCAGTCACAGAAAATAAACCACCTAACCACAACCGTACAATATGGTGGTGCAGTGGGGAAATCCACAAAAGCGCTGTAATTTTCCCCTTTTTCGTGTAGGATAATTACGCCCGTAAGTGCTACAGTTAGGGCGAATATCGTATTAGTAAAATTGCATAGGACCGTGGAGATACTGCGGGACATTGACGATGGACTGCCTGAACCCATCGATTCGACGTTCACATGACAGTCGTGGGTTCCCGACCAACGGAAGCACAAATATCGCGCAATGGAGAAAAAGCCGATCACCTTCTCGCTGTCAAAGAGTGACACATTTTGGTAGAGGTTTCTCCTTCTCACATGAGGCACAGCATGATGTTCTCAAGAACTACCACCATTCACATGCAATTCAGACTAAGACTAAGAAACCCACTGCGTGATTCTCCCACATAGACAGGATGCAGATGTCGTTACTTCTCTGTCTTTGTGTGGTTGCACCGACATGCTCAATGCTTTAGAGTATATAAGTCGATATCTTCGTTACAAAATATTTTATTAAAATTGATTATTGGTTTCAGCTTTTCAGTCACCGCCAGATCTATAAACCAGCAGCATCTACTGACTACGCACCTATGTGTTGCTGCTAGATTTTAGATCCAATGACGGCCTAAAACCCGAACCCATTAATCAATTTTATTACAATATTTTGTAACCAAGACATTGAATTTTCCAGCCCAACTCGATAGGGGGAGGAAACAAAACGTAAGTTTATGAGTTGAGAGGAGATGTGATGACGTTGAAGTGTTTACAAAATCGACTCAGATTTACGATGCACTGGGTAGGATGAACCCACTCACCTGTATGAGGTTGGGCTCACGCAGACCTTGATACATATAATGATTCGGTTGACAGGAGTGTCGTAAAGACGTTGTATCCTCACCTGAGGTAAGCTGGCACAAAACCGTAGTAACCGGTCCTCGACATTGGCACTGGGACAGAGTTGATTTTCGAGTTGGCAATGATAGACACACTTTCTATCAGAACAGATCTGGGCAAACTCGCTGCTACCGGAGAACTTCAACATCACGCTTACAGCTCCCACAGGCACGTGCCATGTGTGGATGTTCACTGTCCTGTTTAAATGGCATCACGATAATGACACATAACAGATAGCACACGAGGGCGCAGAATGCCTGTGATGTACTGTTGTGCCATCAGAGGTTTCTTAGTGACCACCAACCGTGACCTGAAAACACCCCACAACGTGACACAAAGAATAACACTTGCTTTAACTAAAGAAGGAGGGGTGAAAGGGAAGGAAAGGGAAGGGATTCTTGATGTCAGCTGCATCTGGACATTATGTGGAATCAGCGACGACGAGTGAAAATGTGTGCCAGACTGGGACTCAAACACGAGATCCCCTGCTTACTGGGCAGTTGCTATACCACTGCGCCACCCGGACACATTATTTATCGGCATGGGGGACATGGACTGGGATTTCGGATAGGTGACACTCAGTGGGAGTGTGGGTCGGCCATGAGGCGTGCCGAGATAGTCCACTCATTTGCGATAAATACTGTGTCCCGGGTGGCATAGTGTTTAATGCAGTTGCCTAGTAAGCAGGAGACTGTATTTACTGGTGGCACGTGAGTGCATCCCAGTCGAGAACTTGTAGGAATGATCGTTATACCTGACAGGATTCATGGAGAATGAGTAGAGTGCATATAGGGAGAGTGGAGTGGTTAGGATGCATAGGTTTATTTAGGTTGTGGAGTCAAACATTGCTGCAGAAAGGAAGCAATATGAAAGAGATCATCAATCCACTGAAAGGTTATTGGGTGACATCCGATATGTGTTCTAATGCATTCCGAGTAGACATTCCAGACTGTGTGGGAGTAGTCTTGGATAATTTTAGAATGAACGTTTAAGAAATGTTAACTTAGTCCATGGTAAACTGTAATGTGATGTTTTTTAAATCGTGCGTTGCACCCTAATATTGACCATGTTTACGTTTATTAAGTATTTGGAGGCTGTATATCCCCACAAACACAAAATTTTAAGAAAGAAAGTTGTAACTATGTGTGAGAGGTTGGGGTAGTGTGTAAGAGGCCATCGTTTGAGTTCTCCTTGCAAACAACTGTGGATGTTGAGGTAGGCAGATATCATATAGATGGTGAAGGTATTAGATATGTGGGCGATGAAGCCGCACATACGGTGGCAAAGATATGATTACGATTTGAAGATGTACCGAGGATGAGGTGTACAGTAAGAGTATTTTACGGAGATTTTGGCCGAAAAGGGATGTTCTCCTTATGGTAAAAAGGGCTATTAGGATGACTTCCAGTATGTAAGTAAGTATGGGGCAAGTATGATATGGATATGGAGACCATATCATCTTGGAGGGTACCAATACTTAAATGCGGAATTTCGGTTGGAGTGATAATGTTGGAGGAAGGTTTCATCGAGGATGAAGACATGGACCTGACGCTGGGAAATTGTTTGCTTGTTGGGAAGGAGCGAACATTGTGGAATAGGATACCAGACTGCTGTCGAGAAATGACAAATTCTTCAGGTGTGGCATGGTAAGGGAAGTTTTAGACTAGGACGTTGGGTTGGTTAAAAACGTGGGAGTAGGTGGCTTGGGTGTTTAGGCGGAATACTAAGGGTGTTTGGTCTTTTAAAGGCATGAATATTTAGAAAAATGATCATTTTTAACCTCATTATGCATTCGTCAGTGGGAATTGCTGGAGTGTATTGTAAGAACGGATGGAGTTATTAGTAGTGGATTATCTATACACTTTGGGGAACAGGCAGGATGGGACTGGTCACAAGTGTTGCTGGTGGGAGGGGATGCAAGACTGTTTGCAGAAGTGAGGGGCTCGCAGTGGAGGTAGGTTGGTTAGTTTTTCCAATCGGGTGTGAGGGGCTCGCGGTGGAGGTAGGTTGGTTAGTTTTTCCAATCGGCTGTGATCTCTGGTTCGGCCTTTGTTATCACAGAGGTGAGGGCAGAGGATAGATGGGGATTGTGAACGATTCGAGGGCTGATGTTGTTGGGAGCAGTTAAATGGGCACTGGGACCGATGGAAATACATCTGAGTTTATGAAGGAGATTGGTGTAGAGCTTAAATGTGGAGCATCCGATTAGGACAGACCGATACTGCGTAATATTTTCTACATGGCAACGTTTGAGATGTATTATTTGATGTTGAGAACTAAGATGCTGGTGTTCAGGAATTTTAATTCAGGGTAGGAGAGGGGAAGATATTGCATCCATATATTCAGCATAATTGGATATGGTTTGGTCTTTTTTTTCGGTGTGATGCCAGGAAGAAGTATCTGTGTAGATGGAAAGCTTTCTTGCTATTGTACGGTACGGGGGTGACTGTCCAATGGAGGTGGTGTGAAGGACAGTGTTGTAAATGCTCTAATGGCGATAGAGGTTTTTTGTTATGGTTTTCTGATGGAGTGAGTGTAGTTTACATCATTCTCCTTGTGTCTGATTGTAACAGGCAAATCGTACATGCCAGGACTGTTGCAGGAGATAAGCAAACCAGTCCCTTTCTCGTATATTCTGAAGACGTCCCTTTTGTAGCAGGGATGTCATATTTTATTATGGTCTGTAAGTATTTTCATAGCATCGCATTCAAACAAAATTTAAATCTCTTCTCTATGATTACAGTCACACATATCACTTGTTGGTACATTAATTCCGTTAATACCTAACCGCACTTAACAGTAATATGATCATCTTTTGCGATATTTCAGTGACAGTACATTCTGTGCAGTGTCGGTTAGCTTTTGCTATCATATTCCCGTCCGATCACTACACATTTAATAATGTGATTTTCAATAACAACTGTCTATTGCCATCACAATCGCTATAATTTACATTTTCTGTCTCTTCAGTAGCCTCTCGAACAAAAATTCAGTACATCGTGGCTGGCAACACACGATTGATTACTATGGCTGCCTCCACAACAACTCTTACCCGCATTGACAGAGGAGTTCCTGCCGACACAAGGGACTTTCAGTCTCGAGCGTTCCCGCCAATCACAACAAAGAAAACTTCCTTGCTATTATACAGGGTGGTCCTTTGCTAGTGGTTGGTTGGTTGGTTTTGGGGAAGATGACCAGACAGCGAGGTCATCGGTCTCATCGGATTAGGGCAGGACGGGGAAGGAAGTCGGCCGTGCCCTTTGAAAGGAACCATCCCGGCATTTGCCTGGAGCGATTTAGGGAAATCACGGAAAACATAAATCAGGATGGCCGGACGCGGGATTGAACCGTCGTCCTCCCGAATGCGAGTCCAGTGTCTAACCACTGCGCCACCTCGCTCGGTCATTGCTAGTGACCAGGCCAAATATCTCACGACATATGCATCAAACGAGAAAACTATAAAGAACGAAACTCGTCTAGCTTTATGGGGGAAAACTGATGGCGCTATGGTTGGCCCGCTATATGGCGCTGCGATAGGTCAAACGGATATTTACTGAGATTTTTTGAAATTGGAACCCCCATTTTTTATTAAATATTCGTGTAGTACGTAAAGAAATATAAATGTTTTAGTTGGACCACTTTTTTCGCTGTGTTATAGATGGCGCTGTAATAGCCACATTCCACCAGTGCGGACGGTATTTACTTCGTGATACATTACCCGTACTAAAATGGATCGTTTACCAATTGCGGAAAAGGTCGATATTGTTTTGAGTATGGCTATTGTGATCAAAAATGCCCAACGGGCGTGTGCTATGTATGCTGCTCGGTATCCTGGACGACGTCATCCAAGTGCCCGGACCGTTCGCCAGATAGTTACGTTATTTAAGGAAACAGGAAGTGTTCAGCCACATGTGAAACATCAACCACGACTTGCAACAAATGATAATGCCCAACTATGTGTTTTAGCTGCTGTCGCGGCTAATCCGCACATCAATAGTAGACAAATTGCGCGAGAATCGGGAATCTCAGAAAAGTCGATGTTGAGGATGCTACATCAACATCGATGGCACCCGTACCATATTTATATGGACCAGGAATTGCGTGGCGACGACTCTGAACGGCGTGTACAGTTCTGCCACTGGGCACAAGAGGAATTACAGGACGATGACAGATTTTTTACAAGCGTTCTATTTAGCGACGAAGCTTCATTCACCAACAGCGGTAACGTAAACCGGCATAATATGCACTATTGGGCAACGGAAAATCGAGCTTCCATATGAACGTACTGGTAGTTCAGGATGTTGGATAGCGTTTCAGCACAGTCCATGAGATTTCTCAGAAGCAGCATTAACAAAGATAAATCAGATTTTAAAAGTTTATGTCTAGGCCATATGCTACTTCAATGAAACTGATAACTAGTGTAGACTTTGCAGCCGCCGTCAGATCTACGTGTAGCTGCTGTAACTTTTTGATCTGATAATGGCTGCAAACCTGAAACGTTATCAACTTTAATGAAGTAGCATGTGAGACAAAGGCATTGAGTGTTATCATGTAATCTGACAGAAAAGTCAGAGGTCTGCTCTGTAGGTCCAGATGGCATCATTTTGCGGAAGATTAAGTAACTGCTACATACTACGGAAAAGAGTCGCTCTATTTATATTCTCGTCCGCTCAGGTGAGAAATAGGCTGCGGACTGTTCAACATTCAGTAACGTACTTCCTCCGATGACAAGCCGACATCCATTCTCCTCCAATGCGAAAGCAAAGTGTGTCCACTTCATTAGCATCGGCTTCCCTCGAGCAGAGAGTAAGTTGGCTTGATCTTATTTACAACTGTCCATTTCACAACGTTAAGAATACAGAGATCAAATATAACTTTTAACTGGCATAGATATATAATATTTCTCTTCATGCAGCACGAAGGACTGTTACAACTAAACCTCCAGAGGCCCTGGAAACCAGATATGGCCCAGTTGGCCCATGGGTCATTGATAACACAGGCCAACGAAAATTTATTTTTCAAAAACTTTTTTACTTCAATAGCTGACCCTTATAGGTTTTTATGAGCTGAATCAAATCTAGCCTTAAGTTTTTGTATAACCCATAGGTTTCGAGCAATATGCTTTTTGTTATATAGTATAAAAATCATATGCTGTATGGTAAACGAGGAAATTAATGAAACGCTTTGTTACAACATAAGCATGGTTTGTATTTATAGTAATGTACTTAAAACAATGATACCTGTTAATAGAGGTCTCACTTGTCAACTGGAACTGGTTTGTATTTTCTTTCTCTTTTTTTCTTTGAAGCTTCTTGTGTAGCTTTTTCTACGATGAGTCGCTTGCTGAACTTGTCAGTGAAGTGACCAACAGTAGTTCCCCATCATGTTGGTGTTCCAGCGGCATTAGTAGCGTTTATCCATCACTTTAATGCCCTGGTGAAAACGCTCTCCTTGCTCCTCACTAACATCTCTCATAATGTCCGGGAAGCAAACAAGGTGACTGCTCAAAAAGTGAAATTTCAGGTTCATTAAACATCCTAAAGTTTTAAACTTTTTTAACATTTTAGCTATAATAGAAACGTATTCTGAGTCTTTTTCAGGTCCTAAGAACTTTGCAACGACTTGTTTGAATGATACCTATGCTTCTTTCTCATTTAAGTTCATTGTGGATTCAAAGGTAACATCAGACATCAATTTTCTAATGTCAGGTCCGACAAAGACGCCTTCTTTTAGTTTAGCTTCTGAAATGTGTGGAAACTTTTGGCAGAGATACTTAAAACATAATCCATCTTTGGGTAAAGCCTTTTTTAAACTGTTTCATTAGGCCTAGTTTTATATTTACAGGTGGTAGGAATACGTTTTTTCGATCTACAAGGCTTTTGCGTACAATGTTCTTCCCACCAGGTTTTAAAGACTCCCTCACAGGCCATTCTTTCTGCACTAGTGTTGATCCCTAGCCCTGCTGTCTCATTCATACATGAAACATGGAAGCTTGGTAAAGCCACCTTACTGACCAAGGAGCATGCGTGTTACTTTAGATCGCCACATACTATCCAACCATGAGCAGGATAGCCTATTGTACTTAGCATATTTCTAAGTTTTCATAACTTTCTTTCATATGTACAGAATGTCCAACAGGTATAGATGCATACATGTTACCATTGTGTCATAAAATGCCTTTAAGCTAGTTTTAGATGAATCAATAAACAGCCTAAAGTCTTTCTTCTTGTATTCAATACCAAACTCATTCATCCCACCAGGAATGTCTGAGAAGTACCCTAAAGCACCTTCTTGTAGAAAAAACTTGGAAAATTGCTACTCTCTCTTTCTCTACATGTATATGCTGGATCCAACTGCCAATAAGTTCTTTCTTTTTAATCTAGAGCCGAGCAATTCAGCTTTTTCTTTCGTGAAGCCCAGATCCCTAAGCTCAGTCTGAGTAAACAATTTGGGCTCTATACTTTCTGTATTACAATGGAATTCATCATCATCTGGTTTGTTTTAAATCACACTGTACATCAGAAAATACTTCTGCTGGAACAGAATTTAAATCATCTGGTGCTTCAGGAACCGGCAAGTCTACACCATGCCCTACTAGTCGGATGGTGGACTGAAGGTTAGGGTAGTTTTTTACCCTCTTGTTTTTCGAATTATGACAAGTAATATCAACACTGCAAAAGTAGCAATCAGTGGAATGATTTCCTAGCTCCCTTTTCTTCTCCTTTTTGGACCATTGTCTCAGATCTTCAACACACACATAACATACCTTATGCGGCTCGCAACACTTATCTTGATCATCAAGTTTAGATCCAAAGTATGATAGATAAACCTTTTTGACAAAGTCTGTAACGTTTGTTTGGTGTTTTTAATCACAAATTCTCCAAAAATATAACAAAAACTGTCAGCAGAGTTTTTACAACCACGATTACACAATGTACTGAGCAAATGTACAGGAAATGGGAAAGTGAGGTTAGGTTGACAGTAAACAAAACACTATCTGTGAACACAAAAATAGAGTAGACCTTTTTGCCAGAAAATGTTTTTCAGCAGTGCTACCAACGTCTTCTACATTTTAACCTCCTTTTTCAATTATTTTAACTATATAGAACCTGTTAAATTCTTTAAAAACCGATTCATTTAATAAATTTAACTGTAAAATGTGAAGAAATGGTGGGTGATACAGTTTTTTAAGTACCATATTTGGATTTCTCAACCCAAAAATACACAAGAACAAGGTACTTTCAGCAAAAAGTTTTTCCATCGTTGGCCTGTGTAATTGGAATCTGACACACTGTGGATCAAAAAGAATCTATCTAGATGAAAACATACAATATCATCACGAGCTGTAGGAGAGTAATGATAGTTGTGCGGTAAGTGCTACCCTTCAAATGTTGACGTTATAGAGAGTTCTGAAGCCTAGCCCATTGCGTCAGAGGTTTATATAATGATGAGACAAAAGTCATGGCATTATGCACATATACAGATGGCGGTAGTATCGCGTACGCAAGGTGATTCATGTGAAAAAATTTCCTAAGTGATTATGGTCGCATGACGGGAATTAACAGATTTTAAACGTTGTACACTCCATTTGAGTAATGGAAATGGAAGAGGATGTAGATGAAGATGAAATGGGAGACATGATACTGCGTAAAGAGTTTGACAGAGCACTGAAGGACCTGAGTCGAAACAAGGCCCCGGGAGTAGACAACATTCCATTAGAATTATTGACGGCCTTGGGAGAGCCAGTCCTGACAAGACTCTACCATCTGGTGAGCAAGATGTATAAGACAGGCGAAATACCCTCAGACTTCAAGAAGAATATAATAATTCCAATCCCAAAGAAAGCAGGTGTTGACAGATGTGAAAATTACCGAACCATCAGTTTAATACGTCACGGATGCAAAATACTAACGCGAATTATTTACAGACGAATGGAAAAACTAGTAGAAGCCGACCTTGGGGAAGATCAGTTTGGATTCCGTAGAAATATTGGAACACGTGAGGCAATACTGACCCTACGGCTTATCTTAGAAGCTAGATTAAGGAAAGGCAAACCTTCGCTTCTAGCATTTGTAGACTTAGAGAAAGCTTTTGACAATGTTGATTGGAATACTAGCTTTCAAATTCTGAAGGTGGCAGAGGTAAAATATAGGGAGCGAAAGGCTATTTACAATTTGTATAGAAAGCAGATGGCAGTTATAAGAGTTGAGGGGCATGAAAGGGAAGCAGTGGTTGGAAAGGGAGTGAGACAGGGTCGTAGCCTCTCCCCGATGTTATTCAATATGTATATTGAGTAAGCAGTGAAGGAAAGAAAAGAAAAATTCGGAGTAGGTATTAAATTCCATGGAGAAGAAATAAAAACGGTGAGGTTCGCCGATGACATTGTAATTCTGTCAGAGACAGCAAAGGACTTGGAAGAGCAGTTGAAAGGAATGGACAGTGTCTTGAAAGGAGGATATAAGATGAATATCAACAAAAGCAAAACAAAGATAATGGAATGGAGTCGAATTAATTCGGGTGATGCTGAGGGAATTAGATTAGGAAATGAGACACTTAAAGTAGTAAAGGAGTTTTGCTATTTGGGGAGCAAAATAACTGATGATGGTCGAAGTAGAGAGGATATAAAATGGAGACTGGCAATGCGAAGGAAAGCGTTTCTGAAGAAGAGAAATTTGTTAACATCGACTATAGATTTAAGTGTCAGGAAGTCGTTTCTGAAAGTATTTGTATGGAGTGTAGCCATGTATGGAAGTGAAACATGGACGATAAATAGTTTAGACAAGAAGAGAATAGAAGCTTTCGAAATGTGGTGCTACAGAAGAATGCTGAAGATTATATGGGTAGATCACACAACTAATGAGGAGATGTTGAATAGGATTGGGGAGAAGTTTGTGGCACAACTTGACAAGAAGAAGGGATCGATTGGTAGGACATGTTCTGAGGTATCAAGGGATCACCAATTTAGTATTGGAGGGCAGCGTGGAGGGTAAAAATCGTAGAGGGAGACGAAGAGATGAGTACACCAAGCAGATTCTGAAGGATGTAGGTTGCAGTAGGTACTGGGAGATGAAGAAGCTTGCGCAGGATAAAGTAGCATGGAGAGCTGCATCAAACAAGTCTCAGGACTGAAGACCACAACAACAACAGCAACATTCCATTTCGGACATCGATAGGGATTTCAATATTCAGAGATGGAGAATGTCAAGAGTGTGCCGTGAATACCAGATTTCAGCCATTATCTCTCACAATGGAAACGCACCGGCTGCCGGCCTCCACTTAACGACCGAGAGCAACAGCGTTTGCATAGTGCTGTCAGTGCTAACATACAAGTAACACTGCGTGAAATAACCGCAGGAATCAATGTGGAACATACGACTAACATATCAGTTAGGACAGTGCAGGAAAATTTGATGTTAATGCGTGTACCTTGACTAAAAGCACGACATCACCTGCAGCGCCTCTCCTCGGTTCCAAATCGGTTGGACCGTAGAAGACTGGAAAGCAGTGGCCTGGGACGATGGGTTACGATTTCAGTTAGTAAGAGCTGATGTTATCGTTCGAGTGTGGCCAGACCTCACGAATCAATGAACCCAGGTTGTCAACGATGCACTGTGCAAGCTGGTAGTGGCACCATAATTGTGTGGAATGTGTTTGCATGGAACTAAACAAATCGTTGACTGTAAATGCGTGTTTTCGGCTACTTAGAGACCACTTGCAGCCATTCATGGACTTCCTGTTCCCAAATATCGATGGAGTTTTTGTGGTTGGGAATGCGCCATGTCACTGAGCCACAATTGTTCACGATTGGTATGAAGAACGTCCTGGACAATTTAGGCGAATGATTTAGCCACACAGAGCGCCCGACGTGATTCCCGTAGAACATTTATGAGACATAAACGAGAGGTCATTTTGTGTACAAAATCCCGCACGGGCAACACTTTCGCAACTATGACGGCTGTAGAGGCAGCGTGGCTCACAAGGGAACCTCCCCATCGCACCCCCCCTCAGATTTAGTTCTAAGTTGGCGCAGTGGATAAGCCTTGAAAAACTGAACACAGATCAATCGAGAAAACAGGAAGAAGTTGTGTAGAACTATGAAAAAAATTAGGAAAATATACAAACTGAGTAGTCCATGCGCAAGGCAGTCAACATCAAGGATAATGTGATCTCAGTAGCGCAGTGGTCCCGTGGTTAGCGTGAGCAGCTGAGGACTTGAGAGGTCCTTGGGTCAACTCTTCCCTCGAGTGAAAAGTTTAATTTTTTATTTTCAGACAATTATCAAAGTTCATGCACTCACACATAATCAACTTCGCTCTCCAAAATTCCAGGACATGTTCAGATTTGCTTGGACATATGGAAGATTTGACGGTCTACACACGTAAAAATTTGAAAACGTTAAAAACATATGTTTGGACAGAGCACAGGGAAAACTGTGCGACTGTGAAACTGTTGTATTCATTTGTTGCAGTTTATGTGAAAAACTCTTATGTTTTCATCACTTCTTTGGGAGTGGTTATCACATCCACAGGGAAACCTAAATCTGGCAAGGTAGAAAAATCTTTTACCTCATTCTCCAGGTGTACAAGTTAGGTGGGTCGACAACATATTCCTGTCATGTGACGCACATGCCGTCACCAGTGTCGTATAGAATACATCAGACACGTTTTCTTGCGGAGGAATCGGCTGACCTATGACCTTGCGATCAAATGTTTTCGGTTCGCATTGGAGAGGCACGTCATTTCGTCTACTAATCGCGCGGTTTTGCGGTGCAGTCGCAAAACACAGTCACTAAACTTATTACAGTGAACAGAGACGTCAATGAACGAACGGACAGATCATAACTTTCCGAAAATAAAGAAAATAAACATTTCACTCGAGGGAAGACTTGAGCCAAGAACCTCTCGTTCCGCAGCTGCTCACGCTGCTGCTTATCTTGCGCATGGACTACTCAATTTGTATATTTTGCTTATTTTTTTCACAGTTCCACACAAATTCTTCCTGTTTTCTCGATTCATCTGTGTTCAGTCTTTCAAGGCCTATGCCCTGAGCCAACTTATAACTAAATCTGAAGGGGTGCAATGGGGAGGTTCCGTTGTCAGTATTCCCGGAGGGGACTTCCAACGACTTGTTCAGTCCACGCCACGTCGATTTGCTGCACTATGCCAATCAAAAAGAGGTCGACACGATATTAGGAGGTATCTCATGACTGTTGTCACCTCAATGTAAATCACGTCAGGTAACGTATTCAGTACCTTTTTGTAATTTTGTCAAAACAAATTTTGAAATTAAAAGATTAGGTCCTCTCTCAGGATAATCTGATATCCAGAAGTCACTGGTATTCAGCAGTCTCGTATGCTATTGCTGCATTATCCACAAAGAAAAAAAAAAATTAAAAGTAAGCCCATTGAATAGTGGTGTAAAACAGTATGAAGTTCTTTCTGAATCAAGTACCGTACTGAGGCAGTGTCGTGTCAGAAGTAGTACTGCTTTTTTGTGGAGCTTAAGCGGACTGTCGCCGATTTGTGGAAGTGGTCGCAGCTTCCACTAGAGCACCAGCGATAACTGTGCCGGGAGTTTGAGCGGAGCGATTTTCAGCTTATTTGGTGAAACCAGCCACTGTTGAGAGAGGACCGTATTATGCCCAGTGTACAGCAGAGCCCCGCCGGCCGGCCTGCTACAGTAGGACGGGGCCGACCGACCACTGTTTGCGGACTGGCGGGACGGACGGCCTGCCCGCGCGTGCTAATTAACTGCTCTCCCCACTGCCTCCCCCCCCCCCACCCCCCTCGGTCGTGGCATTAACTGCAATGTCAACTCGCATATGACGCAGGCGCCCGTCACGAAGCGTTTTAGTTTTATTGAAAAGCCGGCTCTCGAAACAAACGGACTGGCAGCCGGCGCTAATAAATTTGGACAGCTGGCGGCCGGGTGATGACCTCTCCGTGCGGGGGCGGCTCGGCGTGGAGAGGGGAGTCCCCGTCCTTGCGGCGGACAGCTGGAACGAGGGGCACTTGGAGCGGCGGGGCCGCTTTGTTCCGCTCGCCTTTATCTGCGCTCAATGGCACTTAAAATGGCAGCCACGCCGCTCCGCGCTCTCGGCGCCGTTTTTGAGCGAGTTAATTACCGCGGAGAGCCGTCGGTAGGCCTGTTGGTAGGTGTGGCGTTGGCTGTAGCGGTGGCGGGACCGCGCCGCTGGCCGCACAGCATTTGTTGGCAACACTGAACCGCTGCTGTCACTTGCAACGACGAGGTGGGTGACGTGCGAAACAAAGGGCGGCGCGAGCTGAATGACATCCTGCGTGGCTCTGTTCACATCAGTGTCCCGGACGAGATTTCTGTGTCGTTCGGTCTTATCGAAAAAAGCGGGTGGAATGTATAAGCAGAACTTTCGAATATGCAGCTCGACAATAAATTCCATCCTGGCAGTTCGAACGACTTTTTATATTGTCTCATTGTCGTACGACGTACAAGCGCTTCGTCGGGACATCTTTTATAACACTCAAATCTTTATTAGCACTTCGGAGTATACACATCTGTAACTAAATAATAACAGTAACCCCAGTGTTGTTAGGAATCGGAATTAGATTAAGTTACTGAAAACAATTAATGTCGTTTTCTATGTCCAACAGGGTACCCACGACCTGAACTGGGGGAGAGCAACATATTAGTTTTCCAAGATGCTACTCCAGACGAGTGTAAGCCGGCCGGAGTGGCCGAGTGGTTCTAGGCGCTACAGTCTGGAACCGCGCGACCGCTACGGTTGCGGGTTCGAATCCTGCCGTGGGCATGGATGTGTGCGATGTCCTTAGGTTAGTTAGGTTTAAGTAGTTCTAGGGGACTGATAACCTCAGCAGTCGAGTCCCATAATGCTCAGAGCCATTTGAACGCAGACGGGTGTAAAATGAATGTGCGCAACGGAGAGTAATAAATTCTAAAATGATGATTTGGCCCTATCTCACTACCTCCTGAAGCAGATCTTAGGATCTCTTAATTCTATAAATTACCATCTAATCATAACTGAATGATGAAGGTAATTAATCCTACTAAATGATAAACGTTGTTACTCCTCATATATTTACTGTAGATTAAAAAACCCTTATATTACAAAGTTTACATTCCCTAAGTAAAATTACTAATCAATTGCCCAACTCTGCCCCTTATTATGTCTGCGCGATCTAATATCAATAACACGAAATGACTGACATCATCAACACACCAAACACTAGAAGACACTACATTCAAAGATGATCTACGATGGTGTGGAACATAGTGGCAATAGACTAACGTGATCACAGCTGTTTAGCTTTTACAGCCCTAAGCCGGAGCAACTTGCGATATCACCGTATTTACTGCGTCCGGTGCGTCGAAGTGATGATTCTCGTACTCGTCTGCGACAGTGGAAGAACTCCAGCTACAAATAAAAACTCTGTCAAACTCTAGGACGGCACAAGGCGGTCCTCTGGCTGATTCATTCTAATACTGTCTTCTCCTCTCCGTGTTCTACAGACGAGAAACGCGAACTCCCAATCACAATTCAGATAATGTCTCAGCATAAGTATAGACAGAATATGTGCTCTCAGTCACTGAACGCTGCGTACTCAATCACGAATTCCAACGCTGAGCCGAATTCCAGAATCGTATAAGTTCACAACAAGTGCCTAACCGTTCTAACTATAAAATATCGTGAGAGCAAAGACAGCAAATCCGTCCGTACCAACACGAAGCTGATACTGAGCGACCGTCACACACGGCAGCTGAAAACGGAAGACCTCGTCGCTCCACTGCTGTCTTCCTAGCAAGGCTCGGCTCCCCACCATTGTAATTCTAAAAGCGAATCATATTCCTCAAATCACGGAATATTCGCCCTCTCTATAGATTCTTCCAAACGCCGACCAACCATATCTTAGTCTTTTGTCGTCCAGCGCGGGAAGTTTGCGAGGAGAAACCTTTACTCGTATAATGGTACGCCTCTGAGTAAAAATCCTTGTAAACAACCCAGCCTGCGTGGTTTCCGAGGAGCCACTTCTTCGTTCCTCTCACCTGCGTCTAAGATTTTCAGCGTTTCCGAAGAATAAACCTTCCGATTCGGCTACACAACTGGCCGGCCGTGACTGTATTGTGCTCCAACGCTTAGGTGCTATGATGTCCGTCTTGCTATTTCCTGTGTTGAAGCAGGACCAACACACCTGTGTGGGCCTTCCACCCAGGGCTTCAGTTCTGCCAGCCGTTTCATTTCCACTGGCGTTCCAACCTCTACTAGTATAGGCAATCATTCAATACACCGTTTATATAATAAGGACACTCCGTCGCCTTTCATGCAATAAGCGTTATCAATTATTTACAAGATTTTAAGAACTTTCAACATCGCAGTGCGTCAGCAATCGTTGGTTAATATATTACAAAACTAAAAACCCGCCTCGATTGCGAAAAAAGCACCTAGTATTAACCTAGGTTTCGGCGTAGATAACTACACCTTCTTCAGAACAACAATAAAACCCACAAGTGCCTAAGAACACCTTAGTCAACGGTTAAAAGAACACCATTGTTGAGTGGTACTTAAGTAAATAAATTAGTGAAATCAAAGTGAAGTAGAAATTAGAATATAAATGAAAAACTTGATTTAGTTTAGAGAGTTACATACTGGCAAACAGCGGGCAGAACAGCAGAACAGAAGAGACAATGACCGTGAAGTCAGCAAGTTCCACATAAGCGGGCGCTGTCGATTCAGCCGTCAGGGCATCGCCCGACCGGCTCACGTGTTTCTCAGTTGTCGCATGTGAGCAAAGGCCCTCTCCTACATTCCAAGAGCCAATGACCGACGTTAAGAAGATTCTTCGAGAAGCTTCTCAACGTGACAGAAGAGGCAATGACCGTGAAGTCGTTCACCTCCAGTAAACTGAAGTGAATAAATACGCGAGACGCAGTGGGCCCGGAGACGAGAGACGAAGACGAGAGACGAAGAAGACGAAGAAGTGAAGAAGCGTAGCAGTAGTTTTCAGTCAGTTTCGGTGCTGAATACCGTCATGTAAGAAGAGACTACATCATGCACAGACGCACCAAGTCCGCCGCTGTAATGGAATAGCAAGCAGCAGCCTCGGTGCCAGAAGACAGAAGTTAAAGGTATTTGAAGTCTGATTTTTACGTACCCGGGTGACTCGTGAGGATGGGAAGGAGACGGCCTCACATCAGCAGTCACCTGTGAGCTGGGGTGAAGATCTGACAGCCGAAGACTGGCAAGCGGGAGTCCGTTGTTCGAGTCCGGGATACTGGCCTCCCCGCCACGCCGCTCCGCTGGCCGACGCACAACACACGCGGATGCATAGAGAAGAGAAACACTGGGACTCCACATCCAAGGTATCACCATCCGATGCACGACTTCGCTCGCAATAATTAAATGGGCCACCTCGCGCTGCACGTCTCCAGTCAGCTGGGCGAGACGGCGACACGAGATACACATCGCTACGCGTAATCAGACGCCGCCGCCGCCGCCGCGGCCGCAGCAGAAGGCTTCGCAAACGACACAGCTGCCGCTTTCCGAACCAGAACATCCAGTAAGATACAGTTGTACGAAACTTTTTGTGGTGTCACCGCCAGACATCACACTTGCTAGGTGGTAGCTTTTAAATCGGCCGCGGTCCGCTAGTATACGACGGACTCGCGTGTCGCCACTGTCAGTAACTGCAGACCGAGCGCCACCACACGGCAGGTCTAGAGAGACGTACTAGCACTCGCCCCAGTTGTACAGCCGACGTTGCTAGCCATGGTTCACTGAGAATTACGCTTTCATTTGCCGAGACGATGGTTAGCATAGCCTTCAGCTACATTTGCTACGAAATAGCAAGACGCCGTATTCAATTGACATTGAGGTTCTATTAATGTATCATCAAGAGCGATGTTCTACAAATGTGGACTAAAGTGAAGTATTCCAGAAGCTACGTACTTTTCTTTATAGCATTCATTACGTATCCTGTTTCAGACCTCCGCCAGCCTAGGTGAGTTTAAGCGCGTGCCTTTCGGCTTCCTCGCATTGTTTCTAGGCTGTCTTGTCTAGACACAACACTTTCAATGAAAGTTATATAAATATGCTGTTTCATTCTACCTCATACCCGAGCCAAGGAAGAACCCACTCTGCCCACATGTTGTTAAGAGAGAAAAATTAATTTATCTAGTATTTTCACCCTGACATAATGCTTTAGAATGCTCATCCTGACAATTGACTTGCATCAAAAGAGAAAACCCAGTTACATTTAGTAGCAGAAGTGTTACATTTAGTATCAGAACTGTTACGTTTGGTCCCGCATCTCGTGATCGTGCGGTAGCGTTCTCGCTTCCCATGCCCGGTTTCCCAGGTTCGATTCCCGGCGGGGTCTGGGATTTTCTCTGCCTCGTGATGGCTGGGTGTTGTGTGCTGTCCTTAGGTTAGTTAGGTTTAAGTAGTTCTAAGTTCTAGGGGACTGATGACTATAGATATTAAGTCCCATAGTGCTCAGAGCCATTTGAACCATTTTGTTACATTTGGTGTCAGAGAAAAAACCGTTGGCTCAATATGAGGTGTGAACGACAGTCACTAAAGGTCCTCAGTTAGTATTGTTTAATGTGTGAAAGGATAGAGGTTTGCATAGCAGTCGTAATATTTTCTTTATTTAGAAGTGAATTTTCTCTCATAATTTTAAGAGTTTGTCGAAAATTTTTAAACATCTTTTTCATTCAGTGTAGTAAGATTGTGTAACTAACAGTTTGTAAAATGATGACACGACTTCGTACAAAGTCAGAGTCAGCACCACAAGCGGTTTCTACTGATGAAGCTATTCAGAGCTTAGTTAATCAAATAGCACAGCTTAAAAATGATAATAATGCATTATTTAAACAGTTGTTGAGGTTAGGCAAACCAGTTCAATCCCTCCCACCCTAGATTCCTCAGCAGCAGCCTTGGTAACTCCTTTTACAGGTAAACCTGGCGAAGACATAACAGCCTTTTTTGATGATTTAGTAGCAGCTGCAAAGTTAGGATCATGGTCAGATGAACAGCTCTTACAAATGACAAAGTTAAGATTGTTAGGAGAGGCTAAAGCACACGTATTATTCCATGAAGAATTACGGAATGCTCGAACATTTGAGGAATTGAAGAAAGGATTGCTTAAACGTTTTCAAAAACAAAACAGCTGTAAATTTTATAGGGAACAGTTAAACAATATCACTCAGAGGCAAAAAGAGTAGTTAGAAAGCTTTGTAGATAGGATTAGAAAAGTTAATATTAACACCTATCAGTTGACAACTAGTGATGAAGCAAATAAAGTTATTTTACAAGAGGCAGAAGATAGAGCTCTGGATACATTTTTACGTGGGTTACCTCCTAAACGTCCCGTCGTGTCAGGGCAGAGTTTCCTAAAAAGTTAGCAGAAGCTGTATCTGTGGCGACGGCTTTCGAAGAAATAGACATTGCCACCAGATACAAGGAGAAGCGAAATGTATTTTCAGCAGGAGTACGATGTTTTAGGTGCGATCGACAGGGACATATAGCAAAAAATCGCAGACAACCTAAATGCACTAATTGTCAAAGAATAGGTCACACATTCAAGGAATGCAGGTCTAAGAAAGTTTTTGGAAATAGAGATCAGTTAAACTCAAACGGGAATGTCGGAGCCGCCGCCAGGCGTTTCCAATAAAATTTCATGCCATTAAGGCGAATGTGAAGGCGGAATGCTGGTTATCTGCTACCATACGGGATAGAGAGGCAAGGATACTGGTGGATACAGGCGCAAACATATCAATAGTGAGTAATGAATGCATTGGAGGAAAGGAATATGACCCTCCAAGGTATAGATTGAGTGGAGTAGGAGGAGGTACAGTGAAGTCATTAGGATGTACATCATTGATTTTCTATATTTACGGTGTACAATATCAAGAAGACGTAGAAGTGGTAACAAAGGTAACTGACGGGTACGACGCGATCCTAGGGTTGGATTTCCTGAATAAACATCACGCTAAAATCGACCTCAGACAGCAAACTGTAGAACTTAGCGGAATAGTGTTTCAGCTAGGTAACACGGCTACAAAGGGCCCACTGCCGCAAGATTTCCCCAACCGGAAGGCGAAATCAACTACACTACGTGCAACGTCCTTGAAGGTTGATTCGCGGGATCAGATACCATCTGGCTCAGGAAAACTTCTCTGGATGACCGTTGACCCCGAGGTACCTACAGATACAGTGTGTCTAATAGAGCCATTGGAGGAAAATGAGAAATTAGATGTATCACATTGTTTTGTACGAAGAAGTGTTGTACGGGTTCAAGACTTTGAGGGAGAAAGAAAAGTACCGGTACATATTGAAAATTTCGGAGTGGAGGACAAAGAGTTGCATAAGGGAATATTAGTAGCTACAGTCAGTACTTTTGAAGAAGAAGATTTCATTTGGTCAGATATTGATAATGGTCAGAAACCAGACGCCTATAAAACTGGATTACGCCAGAAGATTGAGCATTTGAAAGGAAATGACAGAGACACGATAGAAGCAGTTTTAGTTGAGTTCCAAGATTTATTTAATGCAGAAGGTCCACTGCCAGCAACAGATACCACACAGCATAGGATCCCAACAGGAAATAGCCCTCCAGTTTATAGGAAGCCTTATGGAGTTCCGCATCACTTACAGCCAGTACTGGATGAATTTTTAGAACAGCATCTAAAAGATGGAATTATAGAATATTCTTATTCGCCTTATAATTCAAATATCGTAATTATTCCAAAGAAGTCTCCCGACGGTACGAAACGATATAGATTTTGTTGTGACTACAGACACCTTAACAAACAAACTATCTCAGATGTTTATCCTCTTCCAAACATTACAGACATCAATGAAAGTTTGGGTAACAGTAAATACTTTTCAACAATCGATTTACGTAGCGGATATCATCAATATGAAGTTGCACCTTAAGATAGGCATAAAACAGCATTTTCTACCCCTGGAGGCCACTGGCAAATTAAAAGAATGCCTTTCGGTTTGAAAAATGCACTAGCAACTTTTCAAAGACTACTCGATGGAGTAATGCGAGGACTCGAAACTCAGCAATGTTGTGTATATCTAGACGATATTATTGTATTCTCCAAAGACATTAATGAACATTCTGTGCGTCTGCGTAATGTTTTTCAGGGACTTAGAAAAGCTAAATTAACATTAAATATGGAAAAATGTCGTTTTGCATTGATAGAGGTTACATACCTAGGGCATGTCATTAGTGCAAAGGGAATTAAAACAGATCCTCGTTTAATTTCGGCAGTTAAGGACTTCCCAACACCACAACGCGTTAAGGAAGTACAAAGTTTCATTGGTCTCGCATCGTATTACCGAAAATATATTCAAAATTTTGCTGAAATTGCCCAACCCTTAACCCAATTATTGAAAAAGGGTGCAAAATATCATTGGTCTGAAGATTGTGAATCAGCATTTCAAACCGTTAAAGATAAGTTAACACACAATCCAGTATTAGCCTACACAAATTATAATAAAGAATTTATTTTATCCTGTGACGCAAGTGGTCATTCAGTAGGAGTTGTTTTGAGTCAGAATATTAATGGCACAGAACACCCCATAGCCTACCCTTCGAGACAACTAACAACGGCAGAAAGAAATTATTCCACAACGGAGAAAGAATTGTTAAGTGTCATTTATGGCATCAAATGCTTTAAATGCTACTTGTATGGTAGGAAATTCAAAGTTATTACAGACCACGCAGCTTTAAAATGGTTGCTTGGGTTAAAGGATCCATCTAGTCGTCTCACGCGTTGGGCCCTATGTCTTTCCGAAATGGATTTCGAAGTTATCAATAAACCGGGCAAAAAACACAGGAATGCAGATTGTCTAAGTCGGAAAATAGCACTTTTGGAAACAACAGGCCGAGATACTGAGGACTGGAGAAAGGCACAAGATGAGGATACAGAATGCAAAAAATACGCAACTCAAAAACAATTTTGCTTTGAAGATGGTGTATTATGCCGTAAAACAAAACTTGGACCGCGAATTGTTGTTCCCCAACACCTGAGACAAGAAATAATGGCAGAGGCCCACGATCATATCCTTGCAGGACACGGTGCACAGCGGACAACCGAAAGACGTGCAGCAGAGCAATTTTGGTGGCAAACCAGAAAGCAGGATGTTGCGCAGTACGTTCGTAATTGCATTGCGTGCGCACAACGAGCTGAACTTCCTCGTTCAAAAATACCCTTACAGAGGCTCCCCGAGGCTTCATGTCCATTTCAAATCTGTGGACTGGATCTCTAAGGGCCATATCATAAAACACCTGCTAGTAATAAGTATGTTCTTACAATTATAGATCACTTTTCACGCTATCTAGCTATGGCGAGTCTCCCAGATCAGCAAGCAAATACAGTTGCCCAAGCTTTAGTTAACAACTGGATACTTAAATTTGGCGTACCTGAAGCTATTATCACAGATCAGGGATCTAATTTTATGTCTGAATTAATGAAACAGCTATGCCACTTACTAAAAATACGCAAAATACGCACAACTCCGTTACGCCCTCAGTGCAACGGACGCACAGAAAGAGTTCATCGGACAATTGGCAAGATGCTTAGTTATTATATTAACGAACCACATTCTAATTGGAATACGTATTTACCAATAATCGTGTCGGTATACAACGCCAAACCGCATGAAGCAACTGTCATGTCACCTTATGAAGTGGTCTATGGTAGAAAAATGCAGTCCCCTTTTATATAATCAGGCAGAAAAAAGGAAAAGTCGGAGAAACAGTAAGAGATTTCAGTCGAATGATGAAGGATGTATGGAAAAAGGTTCAAAAATCTAATACAAAGGCTTTGAAACGACAGGAAAGATTAAGTAATACCCAAGCTAAATATCCAAATTACAAAATCGGTCAGTGGGTGATGCTGTCAGCCCCATACATTGGAAAAGGAAAAACGAAGAAATTTGTAACAAACTACAGAGGTCCTTATCAAATTATTGAGATCACGTCACCAGTCAATGATAAATTGCAACTGCCCACCCGGACTACTATTGTCCATGCAAGTCGTTTAAAAACTTTTAAGGGCGCTCCAGATGTAGTTCCTTCAAAAATAGTGTCTGCTTTTCCAAAGGGTGGAGGAATTGTCCGAAAAGGAAAAAGAGTGGCCATGCCAGCACAACATACAGACATGGCACCATACAATCTTCGACCAAGGGTGCGAATGTCCTAGTGGAATCTTAGTAGGCTGTGGATAGTATCCAAATGTAATTAATTAATAAATGATAGTGGTTTACATAAAAAAAGTTGAATGCAGGAAGATGTAGATCTTGAAGTTAACAATCTTGTAGCTAGATCTTGTAGCAACAATCACTGGTGAAACTAATGTTAATTCATCCTTTCCTGTAATTAATTGGCCAGAAAACGCCATGAAAGCATTTCCTACACAAAACCTATCCTACCTCAATGATTCCCTTGACAGTTCCCTTCTGAAGTAAGTAGATATGTTCATAAACTAACACCAAGACAAAATTGAGGCCAATGTTATGATGCAACATGTCTTAAAATTAAAAAGTGAACACAAAACTAAAATTATAATGCTAGGAACGGGTATATCTGGAACCTTAGTGTTGGTGTTTCTGCTTTGTACAGTTTTCTTTTGTTTAAGACGAAAATATAAGCCAAATAATAATATACCACTTCATCAAATCCCTGTTACCTGGATACCACACTCTTAACTGGTGTACTTCAGTGGTTACCTTTGAGCATTAGTGTATCAATTTTGTGTATGTACTTCAGTCTTTATTAAACAGTCTCATGTTAAAATAAACAATACTGTGGAATAGATAATCTTGCATTAATATAGGTTAGATTAAACAGGTGTTGCTATGTATCTTTCTAAGTGAATAATCTATTTTTGTTTATTCATTGCCATCAAGATTTGTTACACTTATTATAACCATTTATGTGTGAATTTATTCATTGCCATCAAGATTTGTTACACTTATTATAACCATTTATGTGTGAACTATGTGATTCATGAGCGTACGGTGCTTTTGTAAAGTGATAAACTATTTTCAGCATACTTAATGTGAAGCGTGTGTAATCTTCTAAGTCGAGAGTTTTCATTGCTTGTGTTAGTGCTTTTGCCGTGTGAAGAGTGGAGGAATGTTGAGTGGTAAATTCGAGGGCGAATTTCTCCGAAGGGTGGAGGAATGTTGAGTGGTACTTAAGTAAATATACTCCTGGAAATGGAAAAAAGAACACATTGACACCGGTGTGTCAGACCCACCACACTTGCTCCGGACACTGCGAGAGGGCTGTACAAGCAATGATCACACGCACGGCACAGCGGACACACCAGGAACCGCGGTGTTGGCCGTCAAATGGCGCTAGCTGCGCAGCATTTGTGCACCGCCGCCGTCAGTGTCAGCCAGTTTGCCGTGGCATACGGAGCTCCATCGCAGTCTTTAACACTGGTAGCATGCCGCGACAGCGTGGACGTGAACCGTATGTGCAGTTGACGGACTTTGATCGAGGGCGTATAGTGGGTATGCGGGAGGCCGGGTGGACGTACCGCCGAATTGCTCAACACGTGGGGCGTGAGGTCTCCACAGTACATCGATGTTGTCGCCAGTGGTCGGCGGAAGGTGCACGTGCCCGTCGACCTGCGACCGGACCGCAGCGACGCACGGATGCACGCCAAGACCGTAGGATCCTACGCAGTGCCGTAGGGGACCGCACCGCCATTTCCCAGCAAATTAGGGACACTGTTGCTCCTGGGGTATCGACGAGGATCATGCGCAACCGTCTCCATGAAGCTGGGCTACGGTCCCGCACACCGTTAGGCCGTCTTCCGCTCACGCCCCAACATCGTGCAGCCCGCCTCCAGTGGTGTCGCGACAGGCGTGAATGGAGGGACGAATGGAGACGTGTCGTCTTCAGCGATGAGAGTCGCTTCTGCCTTGGTGCCAATGATGGTCGTATGCGTGTTTGGCGCCGTGCAGGTGAGCGCCACAATCAGGACTGCATACGACCGAGGCACACAGGGCCAACACCCGGCATCATGGTGTGGGGAGCGATCTCCTACACTGGCCGTACACCACTGGTGATCGTCGAGGGGACACTGAACAGTGCACGGTACATCCAAACCGTCATCGAACCCATCGTTCTACCATTCCTAGACCGGCAAGGGAACTTGCTGTTCCAACAGGACAATGCACGTCCGCATGTATCCTGTGCCACCCAACGTGCTCTAGAAGGTGTAAGTCAACTACCCTGGCCAGCAAGATCTCTGGATCTGTCCCCCATTGAGCATGTTTGGGACTGGATGAAGCGTCGTCTCACGCGGTCTGCACGTCCAGCACGAACGCTGGTCCAACTGAGGCGCCAGGTGGAAATGGCATGGCAAGCCGTTCCACAGGACTACATCCAGCATCTCTACGATCGTCTCCATGGGAGAATAGCAGCCTGCATTGCTGCGAAAGGTGGATATACACTGTACTAGCGCCGACATTGTGCATGCTCTGTTGCCTGTGTCTATGTGCCTGTGGTTCTGTCAGTGTGATCATGTGATGTATCTGACCCCAGGAATGTGTCAATAAAGTTTCCCCTTCCTGGGACAATGAATTCACGGTGTTCTTATTTCAATTTCCAGGAGTGTAAATTAGTGGAATCAAAGTGAAGTAGAAATTAGAATATAAATGAAAAACTTGATTTAGTTTAGAGAGTTACATACTGGCAAACAGTGGGCAGAACAGCAGAACAGAAGAGACAATGACCGTGAAGTCGGCAAGTTCCACATAAGCGGGCGCTGTCGATTCAGCCGTCAGGGCATCGCCCGACCAGCTCACGTGTTTCTCAGTTGTCGCATGTGAGCAAAGGCCCTCGCCTACATTCCAAGAGCCAATGACCGACGTTAAGAAGATTCTTCGAGAAGCTTTTCAACGTGACAGAAGAGGAAATGACCGGCTCACGCGTTTCTCAGTCTTCACATGTGATCAAGGGCCCTCGCCTACATTCCAAGGGCCAATGACCGACGTTGAGAAGATTCTTCGAGAAGCTTCTCAACGTGACAGAAGAGGCAATGACCGTGAAGTCGTTCACCTCCAGTAAACTGAAGTGAATAAATACGCGAGACGCAGGGGGCCCGGAGACAAGAGACGAAGAGAGAGACGAAGAAGATGAAGAAGTGAAGAAGCATAGCAGTAGTTTTCAGTCAGTTTCGGTGCTGAATACCGTCATGCAAGAAGAGACTACATCATGCACGGACGCACCAAGTCCGCCGCTGTAATGGAATAGCAAGCAGCAGCCTCGGCGCCACAAGACAGAAGTTAAAAGGTATTTGAAGTCTGATTTTTTCGTACCCGGGTGACTCTTGAGGACGGGAAGGAGACGGCCTCACATCAGCAGTCACCTGTGAGCTGGGATGAAGATCTGACAGCCGAAGACTAGCAAGCGGGAGTCCGTTGTTGAGTCCGGGACACTGGCCTCCCCCGCCGCGCCGCTCCGCTGGCCGACGCACAACACACGCGGCCGCTTAGAGAAGAGAAACACTGGGACTCCACATCCAAGGTATCACCATCCGATGCACGACTTCGCTCGCAATAATTAAACGGGCCACCTCGCGCTGCGCGTCTCCAGTCAGCTGGGTGAGACGGCGACACGAGATACAAACCGCTACGCGTAATCAGACGCCGCCGCTGCCGCAGCAGAAGGCTTCGCAAACGACACAGCTGCCGCTCTCCGAACCAGAACGTCCAGTAAGATACAGTTGTACGAAACTTATAATAAAAGTTATCTTATGTAAAAATGCTGTTTCATTCTACCTCATACCTGAGCCAAGGAAGAACCCACCTTGCCCACATGTTGTTAAGAGAGAAAAATTAATTTATCTAGTATTTTCACCCTGACATAATGCTTTAGAATGCTCATCCTGACAATTGACTTGCATCAAAAGAGTAAACCCAGTTACATTTGGTAGCAGAAGTGTTACATTTAGTATCAGAACTGTTACACCATAGCTATACATTTATAAACGAAAAAAAAGGAAAACACAGACAGTACAGATGAACAAAGTCGAAACCACTACTTCACTTAATGGTGTACTCTCCACCTCACACCGGCCTAAGTTCGATGGGCCATGACCCGCCATAAACTCATATTTACAAGATGTACGTGAAAATGTCAATCTTCTTTACATATTCGTATATACGATGTACAACCTATCACATGATACCTAATTGTGTTTGTAGATCCAGCAAAGTATGTGGATGAGTGCTTGTAAGGTGCGAAATTATAGTCACCTTACAGTTTGTTTGATGGAGGAGGGGAGGCGAAACAGAGAAGAGTTTCTAACAAAGCACAATCTAGAACTACTGCAAAGTGTGTTTATTAGTCACTAAATACATTAAATGATAGATATCCTGTTTATTAGTCACGAAATTCATTAAGTAATACATATCTTATAATTACAGATTTATTAACTCTGAGTGTACTTGAACCTTTTACTTTTCCGTCAGAGTGGTATTACTTGTACTCAGTATTACACTCACATCAAAAAAAGTTTTGCATCACCCCGGTTCCCAGAACTCCTGAAGATAGACACTGACTGTTGATACTGTATCACAGACACAGTCCCTTTAACTGTTCAGATATGGCACTAAACCCAGCCAAAGATGTAAACAACCATGCATGAACGGAGCCTATTACATGGATGGTGTGTGACAGCCTATCAGTTCCAGTCATTCCACAAGGGAAGAGGTACATGGCTCGTGTTGTCCGTAGTTCAACCACGCCTAGACGGTCAGTAACTCATTACGATCGGCAGGAAGGGCTCTCAACAAGGGAAGTGTCCTGCCGTCTCGGAGTGAACCTAAGCGATGTTGTTCGGACATAGAGGAGTTACACAGTGACAGGAACTGTCGACGACA
Organism: Schistocerca cancellata; assembly: GCF_023864275.1. Lineage (NCBI taxonomy): Eukaryota > Metazoa > Arthropoda > Insecta > Orthoptera > Acrididae > Schistocerca > Schistocerca cancellata. The sequence continues at coordinate 311,494,647 of NC_064630.1, read as the reverse complement.
TGACTAGCTCAGGCTACCCAAGGCTACTACTACAGTGGATGAACGATACCTACGGATTATGGCTCGGAGAAAGCCTGACGACAACGTCACCATGTTGAATAACGCTTTTAGTGCAGCCACAGGACGTCGTGTTACGACTCAAACTGTGCGCAACAGGCTGCTTGATGCGACTTCACTTCCGATATCCATGGCGAAGAGTGTAGCACATGACTTCAACTAATCTCCGGAGACGTGTTTGGAGGCAACCAGGTCAGGCTAAATGCTTTAGACACACTGTCAGGCGAGTGCAGCAAGGTGGAAAGTTCCTGCTGTTTTGGCGTGGCAATATGTGGGAACGACGTACGCCGCAGATGGTCATGGAAAGCGCCCTAACGGCTGTACGATACATGAATGCCATCCGTCGACCGATAGTGTAACCCTATCGCCAGCATATTGACGAGGTGTTCGTCTTCATGGACGATAATTCACGCCCCCACCGTGCATCTCTTGTGAATGTCTGTCTTCCTTTTGGATAACGACCTTGCTCGACTAGAGCGGCCAGCATATTCTCAAGAGGTGAACCCTGTCGAACATGCCTGGGATAGGTTGAAAAGGGCTGTTTATGGACGACTTGACCCACCAACCACTCAGATGGATCTACGCCGAATCGGGGTTGAGGAGTGGGACAATCTGGACTAACAGTGCCTTGATGAAAACAGGCATGCATCAATGCAAGAGGACGTGCTACTGGGTAGTAGAGATACCGGTGTGTACAGCAATCTGGACCACCACCTCTGTAGGTTTCGCTACATGGTGGTACAATATGCAATGTGTGGTTTTCATGAGCAATAAAAAGGGCGAAAATGATGTTAATGTTGATCTCTATTCCTGCTTTATGTACAGGTTCCGGAACTCTAGGAACCGAGGTGTTGCAAAACTGTTTCGATGTGTGTAATTTTGAGATAAGTCCCTATAAATTCTATGAAGAACACACAGTGTAACACTTTTTCTCTCGGCAAATTTCGGCCGAAAAATGCTAAAATTTTTGTGGGACGTCTTGGAATATTCCCTCTTCAGTCCCCATAGTTACATGAAGTTCGATAGGTGGCTCAGATAACGCAGCTGTTGTCTGTAACGTATGTGCGTTACATACAGAGAACTGAGTTTGTTTTGGCGGAAAACCAGAACATCACAGATATCCATATTCTCTTGCAGAGTGTCTACGGAGATTTGGCACTAAAGAAAAGCATGGTGAGTCGTCGAGCGAGGCGTCTTTCACAACCCCAACACAGTTATTATTATTCTGTGTAAATATAGTAAAGTTTATACGGAGCCCTCCGAGCGCGAGTCTCATGCGCGCTTGACCATACCATTAAAAAGAGAAAAAAACTTCCTCAGCAAGTGTACTGCCTACTGAGGTATTCATTATCGCAGTCTCTGCACCCACTGAGGATCTTACACCCACACATTCATTCAGAAATACTTCATTATTCACACCTGACGTTTGTTTTTCAAAGAAGTCAACATCTCTTCAACATTACAAAATTCTGAGTCTACGTGAGGTCTCAGGTTTCATTTCTCAATCTAAGATATAAATTTGACATTCGCGTAGTCGCCCTAGATCGATCAGAGGTTTACTGTGCACGGGAAACGGCCAAAAGGGTGACTGGATTTATTACGTAGCGCGAAATGCAGAGAACCCCCGCAGAAAAACCAGTATCGGATTATTACAACACATTGGATAGCAGATGTGGAAAGAGTTTCAAAGGAAATATCCCAGCATTTGCTTGGAACGGTTCAGTGAAATTATGAAAATCCTAAATCAGGATTGTTGGGCATGGAACACGCCCCGAATACTAACCGCTGCGCCACCTGCCACGGAGGGGAGTGGTTATAGTCGCAAGGACAGGCATTAGTTCAAACGATGTCCAAACGAATCTGACTGCAAACTAATATGTACCATAATAGGTTCATTCACAGTACATTATATTTCTGCCCTTGCGTGTAATGTTTCATTATTCCAAATATGATTACGGCGTCGGTACGTAGTTCACCGTCAAGTATCAGGCCATAATAAAAAACACATATTTTCCATTTTGACATGGCAGTGACAACACATATAGACATTGTTTGGTAGGATTTTCATTTAAAAGTCTAATTATGATGCCACTCGAGATTCCTCGACAACAGTCTCAATTATCTCGATCGTTATATGATGACTGCTTATTCTGAACTACTACTAAGGTACGGTTTTAAGCACTTGATACTGTTTCTAGCGTCTAACTTGCTACCATGGATTTAATAAAATTGCATTCAACTTCAGAAAGGTATCTTCTCTTAAAAATAATTTCGGGAACCCCAAGCAAAAGAAGTTATTCATTGACTTGGATTTAAAATAATATAATTGGACTGCCAACTAGTTTCAGACATCGTCTTTCTGTCGTCTTTCTGAGGTACCCTGCGCTTGATTTTGTTTGATAACGAAGAAGCTATGAGCTGTAGTAACGTCGAAAATTTAACGAAATAATAAGTTTAGATTTCCGTGAATGAGGTACGTGATTTCGAGGAAAGTAACCATAATGAGAACTAGATACAAATTTGCTTCAGTGTAGGTAATAATATATACGAGACACACAAACATTTCCCTCTAATACCAATTTCTGATACTCTGAAACCTCAGAAAATGTCCTGCCAACCAATTCCTTCTTTTAGTCAAATTGAGCCACGAATTCTGTTCAGTACCTCGTCAATAGTTACGCAATCTATTAATTCTTACCCTATCACGCCACCTAATTTTCAACTTTCTTTTGTAGCACCGTATCTCAAAAGTTTCGATTCTCTGCTCTTCCGGTTTTCCCACAATCCAGGTCTTACTGCCATACAGTGCTGTGTTCAAAACGTACATTCCTAGAGCTTCCTTCCTCAAAAGAAGACCTATGTTTCGTACTAGCAGACTTCTCTTGGCCAGGTTTGATCTTTTAGCCAGTGTCAGTCTGCTTTTAATGTGCTCCTTGCTCTGTCTGTCATGAGTTAGTTTGCTGATTAGGTAGCAGAATTTCTTAACTTCGTCTAGTTCGTGATCAGCAATTCTGAAGTTAAGTTTCTCACTGTTCTCATTTCTGCTACTTCTCATTCTTTCATCTTTCTTCGATGTACTCTCAATCCATCTGCTTTACTCATTAGACTGTTCATTCCATTGAGCAGTAGTCTATCTTCACTTTCACTGAGGACAGCGATATAATCAGAGGTATGTTATCATTGGTATCCTTTCACCCTGATTTTTAATCACATTCTTGAACCATTCTGTTATTTCCGTCGTTACTTCTTCGATATACAGATTGAACAGTAGAGCAAAAGACTAAATCTCTGCCTTATACCCTACTTAATCAGAGCCTTTGATCTTGCTGTTCCAATCTTATTGTTCCCTCTTGGTTCTTCGACATATGGTATGTTACCCATCTTTCCCTATATTTCCCTTGAAAAATATAGCACAAACCTAACCTTGAGTGGTACAACCCCTATACAACTGTTAAAATTTAGACCCTGGGGGAAAGTAAGGCCAGGAAGGATCAAGTTCTTGGACACCACCACTCCTCCAGTTCTACTGACCAGCGCCTGGAGTATGTACATTCGTTGTTATTCTTTCAGCTAGATGAGGAACAAGGCCCACGTAATTTCCGCCCAACTCTCAAATACAGATGTATTTGTTTAAAAGTACTATGCTTGATATATCTCATGATGGACAGTCAATCAGACCGTAAAAAAGCAGACTAACACTGCCCAAGAGAATTGTGCAATTTTGTCATATGATGACATGGTTGGAGACCGTGGCTCTTATTTGAAGACAAATGTTGATGTTGTTGAGACAGTAACCAGCCACACATTTATTTTCAGCTCCTTTATTCAAAAGGTACCGTTACCGGTTTTGAATCACTACGGTTCATCTTCGGACGGTTTTCATGCATTAATTAAAACATGTTTTAAACACGTTGAAGACGAATCGTAATGATTCGAAACCGGTAACGGTACCTTTAGAATAAAGGAACAGAAAATAAATGTGTGGCTGGTTGCTGTCTCAACACTATCAATATTCGTCTTCACATAAAAGCCACGGTCTCCTACCATGTCATCATATGACAAAATTGCACTAATAAACCTTCTCTTGAGCAGTGTAAGTCTGCTTGACTTGAACTGATTGAACTGTCCATCATAAAACCGGTAACGGTACCTTTTCAATAAAGGGACTGAAAATAAATGCGTGGCTGGTTGCTGTCTGAACGCCATCAAGGTTTATTAGTGTCAAACACAGGTCTTAATATGAGGAAGAAATTTCTGAGAATGGATGTTTGGAGCACAGCATTGCATGCTAGTGAAACACAGACTGTGGAAGAGTCATAAAAGAAGAGAACCAAAGCATTTGAGATATGGTGCTACATCAAAAAGTTCAAGATTAGGTGGACTGAGGAGGATGAGAAGTTTCTTCACAGAATGAAAACATTGACTAGAAGAAGGGACAGGATGATAGGACATGTGTTAAGACATCAGGCTGGCTCTGAGCACTATGGGACTTAACATCTGAGGTTATCAGTCCCCTAGAACTTAGAACTACTTAAACCTAACTAACCTAAGGACATCACACACATCCATGCCCGAGGCAGGATTCGAACCTGTGAGCGTAGTGGTCGCGCGGCTCCAGACTGAAGCGCCTAGAACCGCTCGGTCACACAGGCCTCCAGAACATCAAGGAATGACTACCATGGTACTAGAGGGAGCTCAAGAGGGTAAAAACTGTAGAGGAAGACAGAGATTGCAATACATTCAGCTAATAATTGAGGATGTAGGTGGCAACTCCTAGTCTTAGATGAAAGAGGTGGCACATGAAAGGAATTCGTGGAGGCCGCATCAGGCCAGTCAGAAGACTGATGGAAGGGAAAAAAAAATCTCAGAAGTTTTCTTTTTACACACACAAAAAGGTATGGGCCCTGTAAGGAGGCTATGCTCACACCGGACAACATTATCTAGACTAGAGGTTCTTTATCTAACGTTATAAAATACGAAGCAAGCAACTGCACTCCTGAAAGATATGCCAGTACAGTCTGCTGCAACACGCTGCATATCCATGTGAAGTACGCGACGACGCTGTCCTGTATGATGACACATGTCACCTCCCCTGCAGCATGCTATACGATACACTAGTGCAGCACACTACACAGCCATGAAGTGTTGCCTATGGCGCTGTGCTGTCTTATGACACATTTCACTGGGCCTGCAGATGGCCTCAGTGTGTTACAGCTGCTGGTCGTTAGCCACTTGCGTTCCCACTGTCGGTGCATGTACCTCAATAAACACTTTAGTCATGCAGTTCATTGTTAAGGTGTCAGATGGGCTGCTGCTGTCAAAACATCACGTTACCACGCTGGAGAGAAGTAACGTTCGCATAGCCACTGATTAATGCATCTATGAACGATTCTTATAGCATTCATCACGCTGGCTGTGAGACAGTAGTTGCAGCGCTTATCTCATGTACACTACACCACACACGTTGTTGCTACAATACTTGAAGACACTGTCCTACAAACCCTGGCAAAGATGTTGAACAGTACATGTGCTGAATAGTACATACCCAGCTTTGTTTACTTCAGTGCACAAATAAGCTCTCTTACAGACCATGGCAGAGACATTCAATAATACCTTTCATGGGAAATGGGAAATTATATGTGTGTTGAGCTCAATATGGCTGCAACAAGAAGTCGTATTGGTGTTATTTCCCGGTTTTCAAAAAATGGCTCTGGGCACTATGGGATTTAACATCTGAGGTCATCAGTCCCCTAGAACTTAGAACTACTTAAACCTAACTAACCTGAGGACATCACACACATCCATGCCCAAAGCAGGATTCGAACTTGCGACCATAGCGGTAGCGCGGTTCCTGACTGAAGAGCCTAGAACCGCTTGGCCACACCGGCCGCCTTTCCTGGTTTTACTTGTATGTCTGTAGAAAATAACGTTTGTAAGTAAATCCACGGTACTTATTTGATATTTAATGACATCTTTTTATTTTTAACGCATGGTAGAAAATTTTTCGTCTATTCTCACACATTAAAAGTATGTTGTAAACATGTGGGAATATTTGCTGCATGTTGAAAGTTGGCCATATGGTTAACCCTGTTTCACATATTTACTGTAGACAGCATGCCTGTTTATTATGGCGTTATTACGCATATTTGCTTATTCCAAGTATTTCTTGTTACAGAGTTACTTTTCCAGAGAGGAAGACGAGCTATAGTATATTCTCTCCCTACATGACGATAAGTCCGATTACTACACTGGATCAGGCGATGTTGTAAAAGATGAGGATAACAGTATACTGAACCACCTCCCACAGTCTCCGGCCCTTTTCAACAACAATTGCACTCAGCAGTACACAGTATTTCAGTCCATAGAGTGTCTCTACAGGTTGTCCCGCAGACGCGACAGAAATTCAAGCGCTGGGTGATAGTGATGAGAGCCCTGAAACTGATTGGAAAGAAACACTGCATTAGTGTCTGGACATAGATCCTGCTTGAAAAAGCGTAGTAGTGCCAAAGAGAGATCAGCGAATCGATTTATCTAGATGATGAACAGAGGCAAGAGGTAACACTGTTATTAGTAGTATATATGAACAGGAATACCAGCACACATTATTAAAATAGCTAAATGTTCCTAAAAATACTACGAAAATTGACTCAAAATCTCTAAAATATTAAAAAACATAACACTGCTCAATTTTACTAAAAATACTACGAAACTGGGAAAACATTTCTAAAAATATAAAAAACTAAAAAATGCCTAATTTATTAAAAATACTACAATTGCCTCAAAATCTCTGAAAACATAAACTGTCGAATATATTAATTAAAAAGGGCCACTCACTGTGTAACGCTACTGCCCGCTCGGGCGTACGTTAGCTCTTTATAGCCTGTACTGTAATAAGTTCACGGGCTTCACCTTATAAACAAGGATTTTAGTACATAAGTTGACCGCGTGTACCTAATTGGAAGCAATTCGGACTTATATCCAGTCAGTAACTACAGTGATGCGTCAAGCAAATGTAAAGTATAATTACTCGTTCGCGTGGACAAGAAGTACACACAGTAGATACTACCAATGATTAATAATTCGGTCGCCAGCCTAATTAGGCATTGAGTGAGTTTTTCCTTTGTACAAGTGGGTGCATGTACAAAGATAATAACGCGTAGTAATGTTGCGTTTCATGGCAAATTTTGGAACCGGAAAAATCCACTGAACTAAAGTTTTCTCCTTTTGTACTAATTTGGACGAGCTATAAATACACAACACCACACTGCAATGATTACTACGAACTGCATTTTGTATATTGATCAGACTGAAATCGAGCATAGATTACCCTAGAATTAGCAATCTTGAAAGTACACATACAATGTCACTATTAAGGATGGATAAACACTAATACACTTAAGTTTAATATGGAATTTAACTTTGCTGGTCAAATCTGATCAGTACACTTCAAGGTTTAAAAGAATGGACAAGAGAAGGGGGGGGGGCCTGAAACTGTTATGGTTGTTATACTGAAACTATTAAGTACTGGAGGTAAATTAACACTCAGAATTATTAACCTATGGATTACTACTCTTTTGTCTCACTTCTGGATTATTTAACTATCATTCTTTCTGCCTCAAATTAATTAAGTGTCATTGCTAGCTCAATTCAAAAAATTATCTTCCAATTTAATCAAACTGTTGTTCTTTACTAACATTTGCATTAACACACAGAACTTTAAACTTCTTTATAGCATAGATTTGTCTGCTGATAACTCTCATTAACACTAACTTTAAACTTTCAGTTCGGGATACTCGGGTTGCACAATATGTGGTAAGGACCCTGTCTAGGTCAGTGATAAGGATGATTAATTGGCTGAGGCAATTCTGGTAAAAGTCACGTTATTATTGAACAGTTAGAAACAGTTTCGACACTGGTCCACACAGATACAATTCTAAAGATGAAATAAATGTTTGACCTGTGCACGTCGGTGCGGCGGATGGTGGGCAGCGCGATAGCGAGAAGCACAGCACACATGCAAGCACGGCTAAGGCTCTCACTGCATCGGCACTTTCCTTCTTCTTAGCGTCGTAATCTTTCCAATTTTGTGCCTAAGAATATAGCCATGCCATGTAGTCGTCGGGATCAGCACATCCGAGGCTCAATGGAATCCACTTTTCCTGGATAGCCTCCTCGATACGATACGTGTTCCTCTGACCGATGCCCAACTCCGACTGTTTTACTGAGCCCGTTGTGCCGAACCGCGCCAGTGTGCGTTTTCCCGCTCTCGCCTGCCTCCACCTTTTCCCGCTCCCCTACAGGTAGGGTATTCACCACAGGTTTTCTACTCAACATATATTAATACCTTTCCTACGTATGGACCAGGCGTATAAAATACAATTTTCACATCTTACAAGAGTTTCAACATTAAGTAAACTTCCCTTTGATTACCACATTACTTGAAATCTAACATAAATAATAATATTCATTTCAAAAGTTGCTTATAGTTTCTTTAACATAACGATACGAAAAGAAAAAGAAATTCAAAACATTGCTTACATTAATCTCTCGAAATTCAAAAAGAAAAAAATTTATAATATGTACAGTTGTTGTTGTTACAACTGGTTTAATGCACTAATTTCTAAAACATTGTGTCACATTGATTACATTTGTCCTTGAGAGCATTGTAATGGAATAGTAATGAGCATCTGAAGTAAAATATATGGTATCCCAAACACGGTTACCCTCATATTAAATTGAATGCATGTCGTTTTCTATATAAACAGGAAAAATTCGCTGTTGTTGTTGTGGTCTTCAGTCCTGAGAGTAGTTTGATGCAGCTCTCCATGCTACTCTATCCTGTGCAAGCTTCTTCATCTCCCAGTACCTACTGCAGCCTAGATCCTTCTGAATCTGCTTAGTGTATTCATCTCTTGGTCTCCCTCTACCCTTTTTACCCTCCGCACTGCCCTCCAGTACTAAATTGGTGATCCCTTTGCGAAGTGCTGGGGCTAGCAGTGTATTTAACACTAAATTCTTCTAGAATCTACATATGTAAATGATGCTCTAAGCCCCCCCCCCCCTCGTATTCTAACTCCGACTTTTGCTGTTGCACGTGGATTAAAAAGAAACGCGAACTGACTGTAATCGACCATGCAAGTGGAGTAGAAGAAAGTTTGGCACCTGCAATAATTTCATTTGATAAATAAGTTAAATAAAGGAAAGTTTCATTTACGTAGTGAGAAATGATAGGGTTGCCCTACCGATTTACAGAATGAAAGTTCTGTCCAAAATAACAATATAATTTATTATAACCCAAAATAATAAAAAAACACATGAAACATTTACAATACATCAAATTGGCTCAAATTGGATACTCAAATAAATGCTGTGAAGGTGAAGTTGTCCCTAAACTAGATTGTGACATTTATGACGAAGTGCTATGTGGAGCCAATTCCTTGCAACTCAAGTCTAAAGAGAGACACACAACCAACCCAGCATTAATTGCTGCTACATTAGTGAGAAGTCAGACAATGAACACCCAAGACAGATCAAAGTTAGAAAAGACAAACAGGCGCGCTCTGCTGAGCTCGGATTATCACCTAGCAAAATTGCCTGCTTTGCTAGTGCTGCAGACGTACATTACCAAGCTGTCTTCTTAAATGCACGGACACGATCTGGCATACCGGAGGCGATGGCTGGTTGCTTCGAAGTCCCGTCGTGGACGTGATAATGTCGCGAGTATAACCCCAAAAAAAAATTATCCTAGCTTGGTTGTTCCAGACTAAAGACTTCCTAGCAATACAAATGCGCCTCTGAGGGAGACGAAGAAGGCACGCCACACAATCACTGACGAGACAGTGATTGATTTTAACAAGCGAAGTCACACAGTAACTCCGATACAGTCAACTTTAGCCAAAACTGCTCAAGACAGACAACATAGGCCTCTTGTACGCAGAATGCTCAATTGCCAACTGTACTCGGAAAGTTACATTGAAGTTGAAACTTCAGCAACTCCGTCAAGCAGTTACAATTAAATAAAAGTATATTACACAGCCAACGGAAGGCAGGCTGACCAGAGCAGCGAGAGCTCAGTCTTGTAACCTACTCTGACCGAAAGGCGAGAGCCGACTACTCCACAAGAGCACCCGTACAAAACCGAACACAGAACATTCCCGCCCCCACAACAATGGCCGTGGTTAACCGTTCCAATCAGCAACTCGAAAACCGGCGGGAAATACCACTCTATTGCCGGAGCACTACCATTCCACCAATGGAGATTCTTGGCGCCAATTTCTGCGCCGATTTTGCTACGTCACGGAGCTATGCCCTGAGCAAGCCAATCACAGTTACGATTTTGCAGAAAGCGCGGGAATTTGCCCGCCACAACTGCCTGGGTACACAAGTCATTCCCACGAATCGCTGGTAGCCCGCCAGGAAGTGTTTTCGCTAAGTTTCTGTGAAGTACCGGAACCTCTAGCCCAGCCGCTACTTCAGGGCCCTGCGAGCGTGTCTGCCGCTATTCTACAATGTCGGCATCTGGAAAGCATTCACTCGACTTCCTCACACCTGTCGGCTTACCCTTTCAAGATCAGCAGAGCCCGCCTGACACCGGACCACCCAGGTGATGAGAGACGCTGTGTGCGAAGTCTGCGTGTGAAGGAATAGCAACCTTTCACTGCATGCAATTAGAGAGGAAAATCGTAAGATAGAAATATGAGAGGGGGCTCATGCCACCTTTCACCTTAATGCCTCCGAACATGTCCTACCAACCGATCCCTTCTTCTGGTCAAGTTGTGCCACAAACTCCTCTTCTCCCCAATTATATTCAATACCTTCTCATTACTTATGCGATCTACCTATCTAATCTTCAGCATTCTTCTGTAGCACCATATTTCGAAAGCTTCTCTCTCTTCTTGTCTAAACTATGTATTGTTCGTGTTTCACTTCCATACATGGCTACTACACGCCACACAAATACTTTCAGAAACGACTTCATGACACTTAAATCAATACTCGATGCTAACAAATTTCTCTTCTTCAGAAACGGTTTCCTTGCCTTTGCCAGTCTACATTTTACAGCCTCTCTACTTCGACCATCATCAGTTATTTGCTCCCCAAATAGCAAAACTCCTTTAGTACTTCAAGTGTTTCATTTCCTAATTTAATTCCCTCAGCATCACTCGACTTAATTCGACTACATTCCATTATCCTTGTTTTGCTTTTGTTGATGTTCATCTTATACCCTCCTTTCAAGGCACAGTCCATTCCCATGAACTGCTCCTCCAAGTCCTTAGCTGACTCTGATAGAATTACGATGTCATCGGGGAACCTCAAAGTTTTTATTTCTTCTCCATGGATTTTAATACTTACTCCGAACTTTTCTTTTGTTTCCTTTACTGCTTGCTCAATATACAGATTGAATAGCATCGGGGAGAGGCTACAACCCTGTCTCACTCCCTTCCCAACCACTGCTTCCCTTTCATGTCAATCGACTCTTGTAAGTGCCATTTGGTTTCTGTACAAATTGTAAATTGCCTTTCGCTCCCTGTATTTTACCCCTGCCACCTTCAGAATTTGAAAGAGAGCATTCCAGTCACTATTGTCGAAAGATTTCTCTTAGTCTACAAATGCTAGAAACGTAGGTTCGCCTTTCCTTAATCTTTCTTCTAAGATAAGTCTTAGGGTCAATATTGCCTCACGTATTCCAACATTTCTGCGGAATCAAAACTGATCTTCCTCGAGGTCGATTTCTTCCAGTTTTTCCATTCGTCTGTAAATAATTCGCGTTAGGAATTTACAGCTGTGATAGCTCGGTAATTTTCACATCTGTCAACACCAACTTTCTTTGGGATTGGAATTATTATATTCTTCTTGACGTCTGAGGGAAATTCGCCTGTCTCATACATCTTGCTCACCAGATGGTAGAGTTTTGTCAGGACTGGCTCTCCCAAGGCTGTCCGGAGTTCTAATTGAATTTTATCATCTCCCGGGGCCTAGTTTCGACTCAGGTCTTTCAGTGCTCTGTCAAACTCTTCACGCAGTATCATATCTCCCATTTCATCTTCATCTACATCCTCTTCCATTTCCATACTATTGTCCTCAATAACATTGCCCCTGTATTGACCCTCTATATACTCCTTCCACCTTTCTGCTTTCCCTTCTTTGCTTAGATCTGGGTTTCCAACTGAGCTCTTGATATTCATGCAAGCTGTTCTCTTTTCTCCAAAGTTCTCTTTAATGTTCCTGTAGGCAGTATCTATCTTACCCCTCGTGAGATATGCCTCTACATCCTTACATTTGTCCTCTAGCCATCCCTGCTTAGCAATTTTGCACTTCCGGTGGATCTCATTTTTGAGAATATTATATTCCTTTTTGCCTGCTTCACTTACTGCATTTTTGTATTTTCTCCTTTCATCAATTAAATTCAGTATCTCTTCTGTTACCCAAGGATTTCTACTAGCCCTCGTCTTTTACCTATTTGATCCTCTGCTGCCTTCACTATTTCATTCTTAAAAGCTACCCATTCTTCTTCTACTGTATTTCTTTCCCCCATTCCTGCCAATTGTTCCATTATGCTCTCCATGAAACTCTGTACAACGTCTGGTTCTTTCAGTTTATCCAGGACCCATCTCCTTAAATTCCCACCTTTTTGCAGTTTCTTCAGTTTTAATCTACGATTCATAACCAATAGAATGTGGTGAGAGTCCACGTTTGCCCCTGGAAAAGGGCATACAATGTCTTCGTGTAAAGTATCCAAAAATATTGAAGTGCATAACATTCCATACCATATACCTTCCACTCGTTTCCCAGCTTCAGGCCTCTGACCTTCTGTACGTAGAGCTCGCACGGAGACCTGCCTCTGAATTAACAGAGTGCTTTACTTTTTGGGATTACACACGCCACCCCTCTTTAGGACAGGTTCCACAGCCGCCCGCGACGGCGATGAGTCGTACCGCAGTTGTAGAGAATGTTTAGCAAAATGGATAGCTTTCTCTGTACATAACGCTTTAATGACCACCAGTAATGGCACCTTCCTTCGCTCAGCGCACTATACAGAGTTTGGCTGATGCAAGCGCACATGATCTTTTCCTAAATGACAGTCCTTTCTGAGGTGAGTGCAGTTTAAGTTTTTCAACTGTTCCTGAGTTTCCTCCAAGTGTGTATTCTTACCCCAACTTTCCTGGAGTACCTTTTAGCGTCACGAGCCTTGACGCATTTTGTTACTAACTAACTCACTGCCGAAGCAGGTCGAGGCATCAGGTGGTCCGTCGTCTGTGCTGCTGGTTGCACAGACTCGTAATTAGCCCATTGTCAGACTTGGAACTGTCGGGCAGACTGTTTCAGTCGGTCCCTAATTACAGGGATTCCTGGTTCTTCGTGCAAGGCCCTGGTTGGGTAGTCCCACAGTAGGTGTAGGGATAGTCGCAGAGCTCTCCCTTCCACCCCTTGTAGCCGACGTATGTGAATATCGACTGCGCTCCTCCACACTACAGACGCATTTTCTAGTATTGTTTGGATCAGTGCCAGATATAGCGTAATTCCGCAGAGAGGTGGAAGCGTCGATTTTGGGTTGAGAAGGGGATATAGCGCCTTCAAACGACCAATGGCTGTCCCCCGTACCTCACGGATGTGTGGCTTCTAGGCTAGGTGCCTGTCAAGCGTTACGCCTACGTACCCATGCGAGACCAGTGATGGGGCCTGCAATGATTCGGAACAGCTGATGGTCCATAGTCACTCTATGTCTCATGACGGCCTGGCTTTTAGTAGCAATAACTTCCAATCGCTATTTTGTTGCTCAAGTCGTTAGGGCGTCGCATGCCTCCTGTAAGCGGCGGCGAACGACGTCGATCCTTAGGGAACGAGCGTAGAGTGCTGTGTCATCTGCGTAAAGTGCGAGTGACACTCTGTTAGAGCGTGGCTCGTCGCATGTATACAGGGAGTACAGCAGTGAGCTGAGAACTGACTCCTGCAGCACTTCCGCGTGTATGGGCCCGTGTGTGGGGATGCTGTCTTCGGCACGAACGTGCAATAGTCCGGTCGCACAGGTACGATGCGATGAATTTGACGTGTGGCGTTGGTACCCCCATCACAAAAAGCTTGTAGAGGAGACCCTTGTGCCACACGTAGTCAAAGGCACATGAGACGTCAAGAAATAATCTCGACGCTCCATAGCTCACATCGCGTCCTCGACGGCACCCAGTATTGGGAATGGTAACCAACTCCGCGTGTTTCCATGCAAAGGGATAGTCGCCGGTCTGCAAAATATAATTAAAGGCATCTGTGATAGGCCGAAGTTCCTCAGGTGGCAGTTGTTTCAGCGTAAGTGCTTCCACCTGGTCACAGCTGCAGTGCTTCCTGGTGGTTAAGGGGTTGAGTTGGTCATCTACCTCTTCCTCAGTAATGAGTACTGTAGCGTCTCCTGCATTGTCTCCAAGGAAGGTGGACAGCTGTCATTACACAGTTCGCAAGTGCTTTTGTCGATATTCTCTTGTAACGGCGTGAAGTCGTCTGCAGAGATGTCAACCAAGACATTGGCCTTGGCGTCAGGCTCGCAGACAACCCCTCTGCCCACTCGTAGAGGTGGAAGACGGTGCCCTTTTCTTAGAAACTGCTAGGTCATGCGTCAGGCAGAGCCACCTTCAACACTGAAGCATTGAGAACTTGTATATATAGTTGGTATTCACTGTACAAAGATGGCTTGAAAACTTTTAAAATAATTAGTTTATTATCATAAATATTGGTTTATGTAATTCATTTATAATTTGTTCATGTTTCTTTACAACTCCAGATTCATTTACAATTTTTTTTAATGAATATGCTCTTCCTTTTTTGCATACTATGCAAATACCTTTAATTCTTCCATGACTATTTTTACTTCTCGCTTTTCTTGGACGATATGTTTCTGTATATGTCTTACATTTCAAACACCAACTATGGTCATTCATTTATAAATAAATAATTTATGATAATTCCCCACCCTGTGAGGACAACTGACCAGATATAGCGAGTGTAACATGGACAGGGACTGTTATAACAGATTCTTTTAATCTAATAGTAGGAAAATTTCCTTTATATATTGTTAGTGACTGACTTCCTGAAGTTATTAAATTTTGTTTGTCAAATATACCTATAGTAATATCAAAATCATTAAATCATAGATAATCTAACACTAAGATTCTTTTTAGCTTAAATTTTTACTGAAAGGTATACAGCTGTTGTTCACCTCATGTAAGAAAAGTGAATGCATGAATTTTCTTATCATATTCCCTGTTTTGAAGTTGGTCTATTTGTGAAATGTAAGGAGTCAATCCTGGTTTTGTAAAATAATCTGACAAACTTTTTCGATATCTTTCTTGGAATATGCTTCTTTCTTGGAATAATGCTTTTGAAACACAGTTAACACATATATATTTTTTTTGTTTAGGATATGAAACTCTTGTTTCCAAATATATCTTAGTAACTGCATCCAGATCATCAAGTGGATCATTTATATTAACTGATGTTCTATCAAGAAATTTAATGTAATATTTTGATGTCTTCATAAGATCAGAAAGTCCTTTTTAAATGTGTTACAACTCTTTTCTACACTTTATATTTTATCTAACTCAACAGTCGTTATTGGAAACCTTATATCAGCATTATCACCTAATTTATTTCTAACAATGTCCATTTATAAAGTTTAAAATTTCACTAAACTTGTAACCGTCAAGAAATAGCTTTAATACAAACAGACATAAAATCCACAAATGTATTCATCAAAGTTTTGAATGCACACATTATTATGATACAAATTACTTGAACAAAGATATTTAGCTAAATCTTCAGCAACTTTCTTCATATAGATCGAATACAAATTTTTCATTGTTTCTTTTAAAGCAATATATCCAATGTGTGCCCACATGATCTGATGTATCTAAATTTACAATTCCTGATTCAGTATACTTGTGCTAAACAGCTAATTCATCAATCATAAACACACCTCCGAAATATTTAATCTATAATATTATTACTAACTTTTCTATGTCAAAACTACTTAGCTGATGATTTAGGTTTATCATTTCTCAACAAAAGTCTCTTCACCAGTCTTCTTCTTTAGTACTTCAATTATTTTATCCCAACAATATTTTATTAGAAGTAAACTGAGAATTGTAGGCAGTCCAGTTCCTTTCTTTGTAATACCTTCGATTTCTAAATTATGTCATTTGTGTTCAGCTAATTCAGCATCTTCTGTCTGCTTTTTATGTACAGCACTTTCAATTGCTGCAGTATCACCAGCTAAAGATCCTGAAGCTCCTAATGCAGCAAGTATTTTTGGAAGAATACCCCCTTCTTGCGTTGTCAATCCAGAACTATTCTTTTATTTTTTGATTAGGTTACCATACAACTTTTTTACAACAAGTATAGGTAAAGTTAGAGGTAAACTACCACCTTTTATTTAATGTTAGCATTTTTCTGTTTCTTTTGAGTGTCTGTTAAAAAGTAATTAAGGAAACCATATTCTTTTCATTCTGCTTTCAGAATTTTAAATCATATATATTTAGCTTTACATTTGCCATTGAGGCAAACACTATAATTAATACAGAATGTTGTCATTTATAAACAATAAAAAGGTTATAAACCAAACCCATTTTTATCAATGCCCAAACCCATTCCCAATTTTTATCTTTCCATACATTATTCTTCTAACTGCAGTAGCAGCACTCTTCTCTTTTAAACTAGCATCTGAACTATGCCTTCTTTCTTTTGCAGTTACTTATCCTCTAGATTCTAAGTCTTTATGATCACAATAGGCAATCTCATGGTTCATGTAATTAATTTACTTTGGATCAGCATGTTCTAATGTGTCTTCTAGTTTAGTTAAAAATCTGCGATATGAATATCCTAGTAAATGCATTTCTGTCATTGGTAAATTATTTAAAGGTCAGTTGAGTAATCCTTTTCCATATTTCTCAATCCCCAAAATGTGTATGGTATATTATTTTAAAACCTTATTAAAGATGTTATACATTTGTTATTATGAATAACAAAATCCTGAAATTTATTTGTCAACATATTTGTTATACCAACTTTTTATTGTAACAATTTTTGTTGACAGCCTTTTCTTCCTCTTGAATAACAGTTAATCTGTCAATTAAGCCACAAAAATCATTAATCCAGATATATTCAATCGGATTTCTTGTGTATTTTTAATTATACAATACCCAGTGTGCATCCCTTCATCTGTATTCAAATTTATGAATTGTCAAGATTTTCTGACAAATTTGGAAAATACACTTCAACAGTTTCTTTTATATGGTTTTTGTACTTAATACCTCAGCTTGATTGCTTTTTACTTTGATTTATATCACCATATAACGCTCCTGATTTCAACTAAATATCTGCATAATACAACAGTATAAAATTTTTATTATATTATTCATAGAAATATGTTTTCTGGTTAAAAGATTCGTTAGTCCACCTTTGCCTTCATACTTCCTTCCATCGATTGTTAGTCTATCTCCATCAAAACTTACTGCCGCTGTACCTGTAAATTTAAATGTCCCAACAAGTCTCAATCCAAAAACTTTATCTTCACTATTGTTAACATATTCTAGCATTCTTTCACTTCTATTAATTTTTTTAACATCTTGTACTTCAATTTCTATTTTAGATTTCTTATTCATATTTCTTCAGTGTATCTTATATTTCAGATTCAGTTAATGTACAGTCAAACTTGGGACATGTTGATGATATAGAATTACATTCATCTAAATAGTAAGAATAATGATGATAAGAAATCATTTGCCTTTCCACTTCCCAATTTTCTTCATTTGCTTTTAGTACATTATTACCTAAACTGGCAATTTCTCTCTAAACTTGTTTGAGTGCATCAATAGTAGGTTTATCTTTATTGATGTTTTTCACATTCAGTTCTTGGTTGTTCCTTCCAAAATCGAAATGCTTCTCTTAACTCTTCCCTTTTGCTTTCTGGGCTGTATTTTGTAAATATTTATTGGAGAAAAAATATGATAATCGATTTTACTTTGTGTTTAATGTTTATGTTTATCATTTACAATAAATGTTTTTTCTTTAACTTCTATGTTTTATTTTTAAGGGTATCATTTATGGTTAACATGTACATTCATTGCAAAAAATAACCACTTGTTAGAAATGGGTCCCAAAATATCTTCATATTTTATGTTCAACATGTAAAAAATTCTCATTCTTTCCTCTATATTTCCCAGCATTAGGATTCCTAGTCACATGTGTTTTGATAGATCCAAACTCATCGTTATTCCAACGTCGACTACATATCCCTTTAAATTCAATGGATATAAATCTCGAGCAACAAACTCATGGCAAATATAATTTAAGTTTGTATCATTCTGTCTAAAGATATTCAAGAAATTAAGATTATCTCTTACTAATGGTTATGGAATCTTGGAATATGTTTGAGCTAAATGAAAACAGTCTAATCCTTAATGTCTACCCTTACTAAAATATTCTGTAACTAGATCTTGATTTTCAAGAATAAAATCATCAAATAAAGGAAGTGAATCCTGTTCACATTAATCAACAGGGATAGTTTTATCATTATTTTCAGTAAACATGTCAATTTTCTTTTTAATATAACTTTCTAAAATTGCACACTAACATTTTGGTTGATGTAAGGTTCTATGATAAATGTTTACATTATTTCTCTTATTCCACTTTAAACATCCTGGAGTAAAAATATATTTATCAGTGGCTAAAGTTGTCTTTCCACACACTCTTGGACCAATAATAGCACATGTTATTGAACTGGGTAATAATTTTTACTTTCATTTAATCTTATTTTAGGATCACAATCTGTGCAATTCATTTAATTATAGAGATTTTTCATATCTTAAATTAGCAGACAATTTCTTTTACATGAGAAGGCATCAGTACTTAAAAAGCGCCTTGATGTTCCATTATGAGATGAGTTTAAAGAAGTAACTTTAATTGGATTTTATTCTACATTTTTAACTCATAACATTCCACCAAAAAATTCTATTGTGATGGAGAAACTATTGTTATTCCAGAAAGGGCAGTATAGTTTGAAAGCATTAGAACAATATATTCATACAAAGAAACCTAATGTAAGTATCAAAGCAGATGAATTCTATATAGACTTGTTATTGAAAGTGATGTATAATCATATAAGAATTTAAAAGAAGGTAGTGTTGGTAGTTTGTTAGGTTTCAATGATCAGACTGTTAATGTGCAGGACAGGACTGTTAGTAATGATATTCCCAAGATTATTCCCTTCGAATTAACTAATGTAAGTTTTAATTTAGCTGATGGTATGTTTTTCAACCATGGTGATCATTTCACAAAGATACAAATATTATCACTTCATTTAAACCAAAGGCAGAGTTTGGTGCTTCTATTATATATGAATCCAGTCATCCTCAATTTGTACCAATACACAAAAAATTTCAATATTTAGTAATAACTGTAACTGATGATAATGAAGAATTAAATGATTTTAATGGAGCTGATGTAACAATAAAGTTAGAGATTAGATAAATTTTTCTTAAATAAATGAATAAGATAGAAAGCTATCAATTTCAAATATTTCCTGTGAATGAAAAGAGTAAATGTGATTTTAATAGTAAAAACAAAGGTGAAGAGATTACTATAAATATGGGAGATTGATGGTTACATCCCAATAGAGCTCAGTTATATATGAATTTTAATGTAACTCATGAAGGTGGTACACAATTTACAGAAATGAGAAAGAAAACCAAATATTAAACTGGCTGGTAATTTTCTTTTACAGTTTTTTGATTTCATAACTGTTAGGAAAGGAAATAATATTCTTTACAGAATTGAACCTCCTTTGATATAATCATCTGTATTACTTCTATTAAGTTTATCTATTTCTTATAAAATGAATGTTTAAGCAATAGTAAGATAAATTAAAAGAAGAATAATGTGCTATACCCATTGGAATTACTTGGAGAATTTTTCAAAGATTACAAAGAAATGATGCGTGAAGGCAATTTTCCTAAATCTTTCACATGGAGTCCTTATGCAACTGATGCACTTATAAGATGAACTAGCACAAATAAAGATAGAAAAGAAGTTGCTGGTACAGTACCTAAAGAGGGTTAAATACAATCCTAAATATGATCATGAATTAGAACAAGAAAGACTTAAAAACCCATAAATACCAATCTTTCTTTGACTTCCAGAGTTACGAAGTTGCTGGATAGTAATATTTTAGGATTAGATATCAGAAATTATTATAATTCATTGGAATTTGATATGCCATATTTTATATTTGTGATTCTACAGACAGATAGAAAGAATAATCAGCTTAAAGACAAATCATTATTTGATGATGTTCAACTACAAAATACAAATCTTAAGAATGGTTGTAATGAAGATTTTGCACATGGTATATGGAATTTAGATCCACCAAATAACTTTCTTAAGGCTGTTGATGATTTGCATGACTTTAAATGTGTTACACAATTGAAAGTATATATTGATATGAATCAATAATATGTTATTAGTAATTAACCAGTTTACATTGTATACATGACATGCAGAAAGAATACCTTAGCAACACAGAAAACAACAATGAAATAATGTACTATCTTTAACAATAAATTAACTGGCACAACATTAGCTTGTACAGCTATGTATGTTAAGCAAAACTTGATGTATGACTCACAACACAGAAACTGGAAATTATTAGGTCAATAAATGAATAATAAGTTAGAAAAAACTATAGAAGTGTTAGCAGCATGTTACATTTGATCCTCAAGAATTTTAAGAAAGATAAGAACAATAAAAACGGAAATATTTAGTTTGTCTCTTATATCTCATTTTAATATGTATTATGCTTCTGGCTTAGTCTTTTCATGTAGAATATGTTAGCATTTCGAATTTTCAAAAGCAGTTAACATTTCACTGAACAACCAAAAAAAAATATTTGACCCTTGCCCCTGCGAGTTATGCAGCAAGACTTACTTTCGTGTATTGCCGGTATGGGCTTTAAATGGGCAACAGTGTTGTCTAACAATGCAATCAGAATTGCTTTATCTCTAAAAATAACAAAGTTTTTAAAGAAAATTTGGTGCATCTTGAGGTAGTAACCCACATCACATGTCTAAATTGTGAAAAATTCCTGTAACAGCATGTCCTAAAGTGGTGATATCAATGAACTGTAGAGTGAATTAACATGTGTTAGTGATACTTGGTAGCTAATTATATCATTAAATTAACTATTTTCTCTAAATTTGTAAAATTTTCAATATTGTTTGTATTGTGTTTCCTGTGATGAAATTATAAGAATACATTGTTATATATTTTCTTTAGTTATTTATGATAACACACTAATTATTTTATAATTTCTGAAATGTTCTGAAACCATCATTGTACAGTGAATACCAACTATATATACAAGTTCTGTATGCTTTGAGTTGAAGTTGGATGTGCCTGGCGCATGACCTAGCAGTTTCTAAGAAAAGGGCACCGTCTTCCACCTCTTCAAGCCAGCAGAGGGTTTGTCTGCGAGCCTGACGCCAAGGCTAATGTCTTGGCTGACAACTTCACGCCGTTACAAGACAATACCGATAAAAGCACATGCGAACTGTGCAACGACAGCTGCCCACCTTCCTTGGAGACAGTGCAGGAGACGCTATAGTTCTCATTAGTGAGGAAGAGGTAGATGACCAACTCAACCCCTTAAACGCCAAGAAGGGTGCGGCTGTGACCAAGTGGAAGCACTTACGCTGAAACAACTGCCACCTGATACACTGCGGCCTATCACAAATGTCTTTAACTATATTTTGCAGACTGGTGACTACGCCTCTGCATGGGAACAGGCGGAGCTGGTTGCCATTCCAAACAATGCCAAGATGCGAGGCTCCCTCAAAATTACCGGCCGATAGGTCTGCTCCCTGGTTTATCCAAAGTCTTCAAAAGACTATACATTAAACGACTCTAGGAGCACGTGAACAGGGAGTGACTAAGTACCACAGCTTTTTGTGCTGATGGGCACCGACGCCATATGTCAGACTCATCGCATCGTACCTGCGCCACCGGGCGTTCGGCGTTCGTACCGAAGACAGCATGTCTACACACAGGCCTATACATGCTGGAGTGCTACAGGATTGAGTTCTCAGCCCCCTGCTGTACTCCCTGTATACATGCGACGTGCAACACACTAACCGAGTGTCACTCGCACTTTACGCAAATGACACAGCACCCTGCGCTCGTTCCCTAAGAATAGGCAACGTTCGCCGCCGCTTACAGGAGGCATGCGACGCCCTAGCGACTTGGGCAACAAAACAGTTACTGGAATTTATTGCCACTAAAAGACAGGCCGTCATAATAAGGAGACGTAGATTGACTATGGACCTTCAGGTGATGCGAATCATGGGAGGCCCCATCCCCTGGTCTCACACGGCTAAATATCCAGGCACCTTGCCTGGAGGCCGAACATCCGTGAGGTATGGGGAAAAGCAAATAAAGGCGCTATATCCTCTCCTCAACCCACAATCGACGCTTCCACCTCTCTGCGGAATTACGCTATATCTGGCACTGATCCAATCAATGCTAGAATACGCGTCTGTAATGTGGAGGAGAGCAGCCGGTACCCACATACGACGGCAACAGGGGGTGGAAGGGAGAGCTCTGTGATTCGCCCTACACCTACCGCGGGACTACCCAACCAGGACCTTGCACGAAGAAAGAGTGATCGCCGTGATTAGTAACCGAATGAAACAGTCTACCCGACGGTTCTATGAAGCGTCGCAGCAGTCTGACAATAGGCTAATTACGAGTCTGTGCAACCAGCAGCACAGACGACGGACCACCAGATGCCCCGACCTCCTTCGGCAGTGTGTTAGGCGGTAACAAAATGCGTCAAGGCTCGTGACACTAAAAGGTACTACAGAAACGTTAGGGTAAGGAAACACACTTGGGGGAAACGCAGAAACAGTTGAAAAACTTAGACTGCACTTAACACAGAAGGCATTGTCGTTTAGGAAAAGAGAACGTGTGTTTGCATCAGCCAAACTCTGTATAGTGCGCTGAGGGAAGGGAGGTGCCATCACTGGTGGTCGTTAAAGCGTTATGTACAGAGAGAGCTAGCCATTTCGCTACACAATTCCTACCCTATCTTCGGTACGACTCATCGCCGTCGCGGGCGGGTCTGGAACCTGTCCTAAAGAGAGGTGTCAAGCACTCTGTTAATTCAGAGGCAGGTTTCCGTGCAGCGCTGCGTACAGAAGGTCAGAGGCCTTAAGCTGGGAAACGAGTGGAAGGTATATGATATGGAATATTATGCACTTCAATATTTTTAGATATTTTCTGCGAATTTTCGTACTGTCTTTTAATAAAATTCAGCAGTTTTAATAATCTGTGGTGGTATTCCTGTTGATATAGAAAACGAAAAGCATTCAGTAACGGTGTTTGGGATACCATATAGCTTACTTCAGATACTCATTACTATTCCATTACAATGCTTTCAGGGACAGATGTAATCAATGTGACATAAGGTTTTAGAAATTAGTGCATTATTCCAGTGAATGGTACTTTTTAATAAATGTTTTCGGCAGTTTATATTTTTAATAAATTGAGCAGTTTTGTAAGTTTTTTATATTTTTAGATTTTTTCCCCAATTTCGTAGTATTTTTAATGAAATTGAGCAGTGTTATGTTTTTTAATATTTTTAGAAATTTTGAGTGAATCTTCGTATTATTTTTAGTAAAACTTAGCTATTTTAATAATGTGTGCTTGTATTCCTGTTCATATGTACTACGAATAACTGTGCTACTTCTTGCCTCTGTTCATCATCAAGATAAATCGATTCGGTGACCTTTCCATCTATGTTTTTTCTTATGGACTGGACCTCACTTTCATCGTTTTCAGCTATACATGGGTGGTTCTCCCGACTGTAGTCGCTGGATATGTACAATAGTTGAGCTTCATGTAGGTTACTCTCAACCTTCACCTATATTGTCCATGTAAAGCATACATTTTATCATTGCCAGTTCGACTAACCTTCCTTCAAAAGCAAGTATTCATCTCGTAAATCTTAGCGTGCCTGTCTCTTAAAAATTTCCAGCCTAGGATACAGGAAGCCGCTAAATTTTTCACAAAGAGGGATGAACATCTCATCACTTCGTTTCCTACTTGAATGACGGCCCATAATTGGCTCTGAATTCGCTGCATACGTATGTATCCTACAGTTCTATAATTTTTGACTGACAATTGTGGCAGCTTATTCACCTGATTGATGCAATTGAATAGGTCGTAGTCCATAATGATTACACTGACGCTGGTATAATTAATTACTTTCACAGGCATGCTTTGATTGCGGCTTGTGCGAAATCAGTATTTCTTGGTTTAGTACACAGTTGTTGTTTCAGATCCAGCCCTTCGTTAAATCTGAGCATGGATACATTTACATATCGATTGGCCCCCATTTGTGCTCCCTCGACCACTTGCGGAAGGCTTAAACTGGTCGTTTGGAGTTTGGCGCTTGGGCAGTACTTGATTGTGGGTCATCCACTATTTCCGCCATTCTGACGCTATGATATCGCTTCATCTCTTGCGGCACATCATTCAGCAGCTGTAGCCACTGTGGTTGTTAGTTAGGAGCTGCCATTGGTATAACATTCGTGTTATTCACAGG
Organism: Schistocerca cancellata; assembly: GCF_023864275.1. Classification (NCBI taxonomy): domain Eukaryota; kingdom Metazoa; phylum Arthropoda; class Insecta; order Orthoptera; family Acrididae; genus Schistocerca; species Schistocerca cancellata. The sequence continues at coordinate 311,469,953 of NC_064630.1, read as the reverse complement.
ACGGTTCTTGCCCTGTGGTGTTTGGTTTGAATGCCAGTGTGCTGGCCCTGTCTTTTGTCCTTGTTCATTCATCTCCCTCATCTTCTTGGGTTTAAACGTGGCGCTATAACCTCCTTCATCTCTCCTTCTTCCGTTAAATTTGTTAACTCCATTCTCAAACGGATTCCCAATAGAACTATTGTTATTATTACCCATAATTACCTTGACTTCCGTGTCCGTTCTGGTGGTTGCCATTGGCCCAGACACAGAAAACATTGTTACTCTGGTGTCCGTTTATCCTTGGAATGTTTCCATTTTGATTACTACTTTTGTTCCCTGTCACACTTTGCTTTGCAACCTTCTGCATGAGGTCTATGGGGTCAACAGTGTCCACAAACTGTTCCAGGTCGTATCAGGGACATGAAATAGATTTTTCCTAAAGGCAAATGGTAGTTTGCCTTTCAGTATCCGCAGAATGTCTCTTGGAGGCATTGGCACATCCAAGTACCGAGTCTTATTTAAGTACTTTTCAAAGTATTTAAGCAGTTTTCCCTGTCTAGGATCATATGGTTTATACTGTAAACCTGCTCCTCCAAGCCTTCTTACATACACTGGGACCAGAAGCATGACAGAAATAACGTTTCGAATTCTGAAAAGTTCTGGAAATCGCCAACAATGCTACATGGCCTGTTGTGAAAGAAATCACAAACTGGACCTTTTGCCTCTCTGACCAAGAAGCAGGCAGTATATTCCTAAAACTCTTAATGAATACCAAGGGATTTACCGTGTCTTTCTCTCCAAAGGACGTCTGTAATTGCCTATGTTTTATATGGGTCCCTTTTTGCTGTGTATGCACCAAGGTTGGCACTGCAACGTCAGAGGCTGTCGCGCCAAAAATACACTCTTCACTGCTCGGGCTGTACCTGCTACCTCGATTGCGGTTTAAAATCTCGCAATATGCAGTTTTAATGAGGCTGTCACCATACTGATATCAAGTATTTGGGGTTTCATTAGGTTCTTTAAATCTGTTGTTGTTAGTCTCACGGCCTGCCATGGCCATAAGTTGCTGTGTTTCACCCACACACTGTGGCAGTCGTGCATTAAGGTCTTCTTTCTCCCGGTTGACTGCAGCGTTCAAACCTTGCAGTGTTGCCGTAACTTCGGTTTCTATTTTCTTGTGCAGAGTATTAGACAAATCGTCCCCAGTACTAGTAATCATTTTTACCTGGCCTCCAAGTGTCTGGTCAGCTTCTTCTGATCTGTTTACTTGTGGGTCCAGTTCACTCACTTCACTAGTTAAATCATTATTTTGAGTAACTAGTACTTCCATTTGTGTTCGTGTGCTATCCATTTCCCCCTTTATATGTTCCATAATACGCTTATTACGAAGACTCAAAAAATTGTTTGGTTGTTCGGTCAGCCTATTATCCCATTCGACTTCGTTCCATCTCTTTAATCCTTTCTCTTTCTTTCCGTCCCATTTCCTTTACTGTTTCCCTTTCTTCTCGTTTCCGTTCCTTTATACACTCTCTCAAGTCTAGTTTCCGTAGCAACAGAGAAAGGAAATCGTTTTCTATTGCCGTTAGCAACAGCACCTAATCTGTCACAATGGCTAGTGCAGTGTTAGTAGTAGCATCAGCTGGTCTGGCGCTTGTATGTTGTTCCAGTGTTCCCACACTAGAACAAGACATTCGATTACCTATCCCGATTTCCTCGGTTTCCAAAGTCTGGACTTCCGAGCTATTACCCTCTGCTTCGGTATAAGCGAACACCAAATGTGATCGGCTTCCTCTAATTCTGTCACGTTATCACCCTCTAATCTTTCTTTCCTATTGAGCTTACCCATGTTGGATACTATCACGGTATAACTGTATATGCGTGTGGGTGTGGTTTATCATGGGATAATAATATTTTTTTTATTTTTACAATTATATTTTTTATTATTTTGGTTGGGGTGGCTTTAAATATTTTAATTAACCTATGCCATGGTAAAACTCGTATGGACATAGGCTGCCCCGAAGTACGTACGATATAATATTTTTTAAACACAATGCGCGACTCACCGCCTCCAAGTAAATAGTTTGCGTGAGCGCTGCTATTTAGAAATGAAAATATGCGTATTCTTACGCAAACGGTAGTTATTAATACGGGTCTCGGAGGCTACTGGTTACTTATGTACCAAACTACACAAAGATTGAAACGTCCCCTTAGAAAAATTATACATGTGAAACGTCCACTTAGAACAATTACACAAGCCTGTGCTTAACCTGACACACAATATTATTTAGCGCAACGCAATCTGACTTTCAATAACCCCTACAAAACAATGGCCCTGACTAACTTTAACCTATACCTTTTACAAATCACTTACCTCACAAAAATCTTCGCTACTCAAGCTACTGCAAAACAGCGAGCGCCACTACTGCCAGCTAAATAAAAGATTCAAACTACTGAAGGTACTAACTACTGATAGGGATAGTTAGCAAATGAAAGATATTAATAGAGAACAAACAATGTATTTACCTTAATATTCATAATTGACATTCAGTCTTACAGATTATCAAAACTCCGCCATCTCTCTCCCCACGTCCACCACTGCTGGCGGCTCACCTCCAACTGCCCAACGCAATCTGCTGTTCACATCCAGCTATAGCAGTTCATGACAACAATGGCAAGCAACAATGCAAACTAGCCACATACTGCACACAGCACAGCCAGTGATTTTCATACAGAGCGCTACGTGGCATTACCCATATAAAAATCTAAACAGCCTACTTACATAGCCCCCATGCTCCCCACAAAAAATTTTACAAAATGTTTTTGGCCAGTGGCCAATACAGATTTGAAAAAATTTGTCATAATTACAATAACAAAGATATCCAATGCACACACTTATTGATACAATGTTGGTCAAAAGCTAAAATTTTCTAACAGTCCATAAAGACAGTCCTGATCATTCATCATAATAGTAATTACAGTTTTTTTCACAAAGTCTCACTAGTAAAAGAAATTGCACACAGAAGTAGTGGATTTCCATGCAGTCTTGAAGAAGTAGTGTTGTCCTTCCAACAGAAAGACAGTGCTGACTCTTGACATGCTGACAGGTAGTGGGCCACAACAGAGCAAACCCACAGCAGAGTCATTCGAAGTTTCGACGAATATTGGTAGGTAGGTCATCACAGAGCAGACCCACTGCAGTCCTGGAAGAGAGTATGGTATTGGTGGGCCACCAGAGGTGTAGACCCACTGTAGTCCTTGTAGAGATTGTGGTAGTTGTGGGCCACCAGAGATGCAGACCCACTGTAGTCCTTGTAGAAAGTGTGGACAGGCCCACTGTAGTCCTGGTAGAGATTGTGGTATTGGTGGGCCACCAGAGGTGTAGACCCACTGTAGTCCTTGTAGAAAGTGTGGACAGGCCCACTGTAGTCCTGGTAGAGATTGCCAGCAGCCATCTGTTGCGACTGTGCAGGTGCACAATCACCATTGAACAGTCTTGCGGATAATAGAGCAAGTCCATAACCACCACTTGTGCATTCACAAAGTTTTTGGGAATTGTCCTTAGAACCAGCAATGCTGTTATCCAGTCCCTTGCTGAATTAGTAACACACGTGCAAACACTAACAGTCCCAACTTCTCACATATTGTCCATATACTATGACCAACAGAAATGTGTGCAGTGAAATGAATGCTTTCAAGTTACTTAATTTGATTAACTGGCGTCAATTACAATTATATAACATAAGAAAACAATTACAAAGATACAAAATACAACATTAAAGACATAACAATACAGATAATATTTGTAGTAATAGGGGCTTTACAAAAGAATAGAAATAAACATATACATCAGTGTTACAGGAATGATGACATGAGTACATACATAAAAGATCAGAATCACTTTTGAAACGTCAACTTCACACATGAGCATTAAAACAGAATAAATAATGTCTAAACATCTTTACAAGGTAAATAACAGAGTATTAGAAAAGTTCTACAACATAACTGTCATCAGCTAAACACATAAAGACAGAAAAAAACACAAATACACAAGGGTACACAAACACATAGTGGGATAACACCAAAAGGAAAGGACAACACACAATTACATATTTGGAAAAGGCAGCAAAGAGGAAAGGACAGGGTTTGGTTTACTGCAGTATTTTGCTTGGAGATCTCCCTTCATTCCATAGATCGTTCGTCTTATTTCAACCTTTGCTTCCACCAAAAAAATCCTATCCAAGTATGCTTTCTGTATTTATGTGTTCACATATTTCTTACCTCATTATTTATTTCCAAGATAATCCTACCTATACCTCCTTCCTGTATTCTATTCATATTTCTTTCAAAATAATTATTTCTGATTGTACAATACTCATTGGGGCCCAAACCTTTCTTCGCAATGCATTCTTTACCTATTCTCCATAGTCAGTTTCTTATATAGTCTACCCCCTCTTAAGCTAACTTAAATCTACTGAGCTCAGATATATATACCAAGGGACGAGGCAATGCAGCATGACAACAAATCAACACAAACAGAAATGACAAAAAAAATGCAAATTGGCAAAGCTAGCAGCATAAATTAGCAAAGCAAGTGCAATATTACAACTAATATAAGGCAATGCAGGAAACAAGAAAAACTAGCTTAGAAGAGTAACACAAAGTCAAATTCAGTAACACTATGCCTGACAAACAGCAGCAACTTATACCTAAACATGACATAGCTCAAGGAGAAAAAATATTACAGGAAACAACAATGCAGACAAGGGAAATGCATATTCACATCTTAATGTCTATGTAATTAAAGTGGTGCACCATAACAACTGATTGTAAAAAAATATTACCATGTACCTGAAAAGAAAATTAAGTGTTACTGTTACTAGTTACTTCTTATTGTTCTTTCCTTTCCAAGTGCTCCTTTTTTAAAGAATGTGGATTACAAAATTATCATTTAATAGATCTGTTGACAAAAAGTGTTCACATTAGCAAATGCATTTTATTTTATAAAAGCAATGCTGCAACACAGCTGGAAACCAGATATCAAATGAAATAAGCAATTACGCAAACCAAAGCATAAAAATGTCATTCAGTAGTCATGTGACATTTCATTTCATAAGTTAATGGCTCTCAACTCTCGTAGAAAGACACTTGTCATAATCAGCTGAGCAGATGTACGAATATTTCCCATCAATTCATAAGCATTTCAATGATTAGCACAAAGTGCGAGTAATCATATGTTTTCAAGTAATGAGGGTGTCGCATTAGCGATGCCCTCTACAAAGGAATGTCATAAACAGGGGTATAGGCCTCTCTTTGTCCTTCTCTTCCACCAGTGCCTCTGGCACACCCTAATGGCTTTCTTTTCTACCTGAGCGTCTGAAAAGGCTTGTTCTCCAGGTGTCTGACACACCTGGGTGCCCACGTCGCATTATGTGCAGGTGGTCACTTAACTTTCTTACGGAAATATTTACGACAGCAGTTTCCGCTACAGTGACAGTCTCATATAAAAATTTCACAGGTCAAGAATTTGCGTTACAAATCTGTAGCAAGAAAATGCTATTGATATGACAGTGTCCAAAATATTTTCGCTTGCATTGTGATACATTCACGCATTTACACACACATTTCATAACTCTTAAAGTACGATTCTTGGTTTCCAACATCCTTTTTCACAAGTCAAGAGTCCCTAACTTCTATTCATTATTCCTTACCTTATTCGTCGACACTTTTTCCATTTTTCATCATGGCAGATACATAGCATAATCAAATAACTCATATGGCATCAGCTTATGGATCATAAACTTACCGCAACAGCATAATACACATCGTCGTCGTAAAAATAACATCATAACACCTCAGTCAAATGTCAAAAACATCGTAGCTTTCTGCAATAATTTCAAACCATAAAAAATATTCTCTGCTCTTTTCAATAGTGTCATCTGCATCAAACGTACTTTAAAATCATACTCCCTTACCAAATACATCATTCAAAGTTCTCATAGTATCACAATGGTTCCAAAAAATATGAACAGTGCACAAAGTACAGACAAAGTACAATTTCTTAAGTGTGAAGTAATCCAACTCTGTAATTGCGTAAATATGTGTCACTGACGTAGTAAAAAGATGTTTGTTTCTCTGTTAAATGATCAGATAGGTGTGTAATTTATGTGTTAGAGAAATATGGTACCGATGTGTAAAGTTGTATAAGCAAATACCATATTAGCTAGGGCTCCTTGTGCTTGCCAAACACATGGTACACAAAGTAGGCGTGTACCCCCCTGAGGTTTGTTGTAATTATACCCTCAGGTGTTACAGATTACAGCAATGGAATGAAATGTATCGCGAAAAACTTTCTTTGTAATTCAAAAATCTTTAAAAATAAATGTTTTAAGTACAAAATTAATCACTCAAATACGTGTCCAGTAGCGCTAAATATGCGTCTTGCTGTAAGATAATCTCTGGGAAGTGTCGTAGTTATTGTCCTCCGAAAGCTAAGTTCTGTAGAAGTCAATGTACTTACCTCATGATACACAAAAGTGAAATGCTTTGCGTATAGATAACTTAGTTATTACGCTTATTGCCGTGATGAGGAAAGTACTGTGCTGTAACGTATTGTTGTCCTACGGAAAAGGCTGTCTCCTTGTAGCAATAGCACAAAAGTCACCACTAAAACATGTCTCACTTTATAGAAGAATTCAGAAAAAACTGTGCAGATATAAAACAGATACACCGCAAAAGCAACATTGTAAATTGTCACGCATTAGCAGCGTCGTGATAAAATCGTGTAGCTGTCACATAAACTAACCACTGTGTCATCTGGCATTTCACAGAAAGCACCTCAAATCCTGAATCCACTCTCAAGCAAACCAAAATGTTGCATGAAAATTTCATTAGCAGTGCTGGTACATGTTCTAAGTATGTAAGCCGTATATTCGTTATGTAATCGTGCAACTAACAAGGAGGAATGTGTCGTCTGTTCGCAATAATAATGCATTCGCAATTACTTGTCTAAGTTACCTATGTTCTTGACTGGATGGTTAGTTAGCTTTAAAACATAGTTGCATGTTAACAGTTTCTCAGTGTGACAAATTGTACAAGTGGTGTGAAGTGAAAATTGCAAAGACAAAGTTAAAAAGCAGATTATCTGTCAATAAATGGTTTTACATGAGAAATGTGGTGTAAACCTTTACTCTTCCTAGTACGCAGAGTTTCAACTTCAACGCAATTATCATGTGGTATACGTCGGATTCTGTAAGGTCCATTGTAAACTAGAAAGAATTTGTGACTCAAGTGTTTCTTCTTATGTGACAATGAATGAGCTTTAATGAGAACTTTCTGACCAATATATAATTTCTTTGCATTTGCTTTACCGTGTAGTTTTCTCCTTTTGTCTGCTGCAGATTTTATATTTTTAAGAGCCAAATCAATTATGTCTTTGTGTCGAAGTTTACGTGTATTCGGGAAAGGTACAAGCTCTCTGATTCTGTTCGGAGGTTCTTCATTCTTCAGTACAAGAGTAGGTGGTAAAGCAGTGGAATCATGAGGCATTTCATTCAGCACATTTTGAAATAAGTGTAAATATCTGTCCCAATGCTGATGCTTTCTGTGACAATAAAGTCTGCAAAGCTTATTGATTTCTTTCATAATCCGTTCAGACGGGTTACAATGTGGTGAATACAATGAAATAAAAACAGGTTTGATTCTATGATTCCGAAGCATGCGTGACCAAACAGCAGATCTGAATTGCGGTCCGTTATCTGAAATGACTTTACTAACGTGTCCAACTTCACGTAAGAAATTTTTAACAAAGGCGTTGGATACAGACCGTCCAGTGGCTTTACGTAACGGAGTGAAAGAAACAAATTTTGATGTAAGTTCAACAGCGACTAGAACGTACGAAAATCCATTCGATGTTCTGACAAGGGGTCCCAAGAGATCAACAGCAGCAAATTCTTTTAATTTAGAAGGAATAATAGGAAACAACGGAGCACGATGTGAGATAGTAGATGGTTTCGCCTTTTGACAAAGTTTACAAATAGACAAGACTCTTCGAATTCGCTTTTCCATATTGTTAAAATAACAAGTCGTTCGAAGAATATGATAACATTTTCGTGGACCAAAATGTGCGTAGCTGAAATGAATGTACCAAATGAGCTTATTAACAAAATCGTCTGGAATGCAAAGTACCCATAGCTTGTCATCAACAGTGCAGCGTTTGAAGAGTATGTTGTTTCTAACCAGGTAATAATGCCGAATCTGAGTGTGTGTCTTTTCATGCCATTTACTTTTGATATCTTTCCAAATCGGATCTTTATCTTGTTCACGAGCAATGTCCTTTAAAGATGTGGTGATGAAGTTTTCAAAGGCGACTTTCTGAATGTAAAGAATACTGAAATTTTTCTCGAGGTTGCCTTCTGTGTTACTTTTCTCAAGCCCAGCCGGTGCGCGTGACAGCGCGTCCGCAACAATGTTCTCCTTGCCGGGAACGTAGACTATTGTGAAGCGGAATTCTTGCAGAAACAATGCCCAACGTTTTAACCTATCATGATTTAATTTTGAAGACATAAGAAACTGTAATGCACGGTGATCACTGTATACTTTTACGTGCTTACCAGAAAGAAAGAAACGGAATTTGTTAAATGCCCAAACGATAGCTAAAGCTTCTAATTCAGTAACGGAATAACTTTTTTCAGATTTTGTTAGCACTCGGCTAGCAAAAGCAATGGTTTTCTGAACAGTAATGTCATCTTCTATGGCTTCTTGAAATAAATGGGCACCAAGACCAACTTTGGAAGAATCAGTGCTAAGGCAGAAATCTTGTGACAGATCTGGATGAGCTAGTATTGGCGCGTGAAGTAACGCTTCTTTCAAAGAATTGAATTCCAACTGTGCTTGTTCGTCCCAGTTCCAAATAGTATTTTTTCCAGTGAGAGAACTAAGTTTTGGTGTAACTACAATTTGCATATTCAGAAAACGACGGTAAAAATTTACGAGACCTAGAAAACTGCGGACTTGTCTTTTTGTGGATGGAACTGGAATGGCTCTGATTCCTTCTAACTTTTCTGGATCCGGCTGAATGCCTTCAGAAGAAATAATATGTCCCAAAAACTTCACCTTTGACCTACCGAATTCTGACTTTTCCAAGTTAACTGTAATTCCAGATTCTGCAAAAATACGTAACAAACTGTTGAGGATGCGGTTATGTTGTTCCCATGAAGCTTCTGCTATTAGAATATCGTCCACATATAAAGTGATGTGACGTTTTAAGAAGTCAGGTAATATGGAATTTAGCCCCCGAATGAATGCCGCTGAAGAAATGTTCAAACCAAAAGGAAGTTTCCGAAACTGATAACAAACGCCGAAACAAAGGAAAGCTGTGTATTTTCTACATTCTGGATGAAGTTCGATCTGATAAAAGCTGGATCTGAGATCAATGGAAGACAACACTTTTACACCATTAAAATTTTGAAGAAGTTCTTCCATCGTCTGCGGCCTGTCTGTTTCAGGAATAATGATAGTATTGATTTGTCTCGAATCTAAAACAAGCCTGATAGATCCATTCTTCTTCTCAACAACATGTAATGGGTTGTTGTATGAGCTTACTGCAGGCTCAATAATGCCCTCGACAAGCATAGATTGTATTTCTGTTCTAACACGGTCCCTATAATGCGCCGGAATTACGTATGGTCTAACACAAAATTTAGTATGCTCACGAACACGAAATTGGTATTGAAACCCCTTGATTGTTCCTGTTTTGTGAGTAAAAACTGTGGAATGTGCTTGTAAAATCTCAAAAAGGTCCTGCCTATCAGTGTCATTACAATTCTCAATTGTCTGAATTTTATTCTGAATTAACTCATTAATTTCAAATATGCCGTCGATGTTAACCCTGTCAGTACTTGCAGAGTGATTGTTGGTGTCTACTTCCGTAGAAAATTCCGAACTGTTGTCTAACAGAACGTAAAGCCGATTAATTTCCTCATCATGGTTTGAGAACTAGTCTTCAAATTTCAAAGCTATTGACTTACCTTCTTTCTCTAAACTTTTTTCAGCATCGTGAAAGCTTAAGATTGCTTTATATTCATTCAAAAAGTCTACTCCCAGTATAATTTCCGTCGACAATAATGGAACAATAAGGAAGTTCATAGAGAAGCTGTGGCTTTGACAAAAGAATTCTAAATTGGTTTGTTGGCGTACATCTACACTTTTTCCAAAGATTGCACCTTGTAATTTAATCTTACGTAACGGAAGTGTGGGGCAATCGTTCGCTTTGTTGCATTTGCTAAAAGCTGTTTCGCTAATTACTGAAATGGGACTGCCAGAGTCAAGTACTGCCGTAAATTTTACGTCATTTACAGTAATGTGAATCACAGGATATGCAATGTTGTTATGTTTTACGTCGTGTTCCTGGAGTAAGATGTCCCTAATGTCTTCCATTTTTACGTAATTACTAGCTACGGCAGCTCCGTCGTCAGTTTCATAAGTACATATTGTCGCTGCCAGCGGAGTGAGTCATTGCCTATTGTCTCTTTGTTGGCGCGCGTCGTTATTGGGATTTGGAGACCTAACTTCTACAAATTCATCGTGACGAGAGTGCTCTGCTCTGTTTAAATTTCGCCAGTTCTGATGCAATTCAGGTCTGTCGTTACGATCATATCGTCTGTCGTCATGTCGGTAGTTTACATAGTTTCTTGTTTGTCGGTCATGTGGTGGAGAATTTCTGCCTGAGTCGTAACTGCGTGCTGGACCGTTGCGTCTAAAGTTATTCTGTCTCCCTTGATAATAGTTATATTGGTTCCCATATTGTCTGTTTCTCTGATTGTCTCTGTGATAGTCATTACCGCGGAAAGGTGATCTTTCCCTGTAACTATTACTCTGCCAGTGGTTGTCATATGGGTGGTGTCTGTTTTGGTCACGATTTACGTTGTAAGAATAGGTTTGTCGTGGCCATTTATTGTTTCTGTCGTCACGGAATTGTGACGGATGTGACCTATAGTGATTGTTTTCCTGTTTTCGCATCCCGCGACTGTCTGTGTCAATTTCCAGTTCTTGTAACAGTCCCTGAAAAGCTTCAATGTCGTCTTTGCAACGTCCTGCCAAAATAATATGTCGTAAATGTTCAGGCAGTTTGATTAAGCAAATGCGGATGAGTTCTGAGGGGCTGTATGGGTTTGACAGGTACTGATTCTTGTGCAACATGTCTTCAAAATAATTGACAAGACTGGAAAATTCAGATTGTTCAAAGTGTTTCATCATCATGATGCTATGTTTTACGCGATCTTGTGTAGCTTGTGACCAATATGCTGAGAGGAAGGCGTGGTAAAATTCTCCTTCACTGTGACAATCGTGAATGACCGATCGCATTCTTACAGCTGGTTCATTCTCTAAGTAGCCACACATAAATTCTAACCTGTGCTCCAGTGACCAGTTGGGAGGGAAACAATGAGAGAATTGATGGAGCCATGCTTGTGGATGAATGTCGTTGCCAGAATTCTTAAATGTTTTGAATTTACGTGTAGTAATGAACAGCTTATAGTCAAAATCATCGTGTCGGCGAGTAGCATATCGTGTCGGCGGTTCCATCTCAAAATTCGGTGTACCTTGCCAATTTCTTTCATAATTACCGAAATGCCCTGTGTTATTATTTTGTGGCTTTTGCGTATTTCTAAGTTCCTCTTCCCGTGTTGGAGCGCGAGTGTCCTCTGAAATACGTAATTCTTGTATTACCTGTGTCAGCTGATCTTGTACTTCCCGCATTTCTCTTTTGTACTGTGTGTTGATTTGATTTTGATTTTGTTTGAATTTTCTAATTGGTTCATACTCTTCTGTGTCAGTGAAGGCTATGGGTCTTGTGTCATTCAGATCATCATCTACCTTTGTAGATAAGTTAGTGACCTGATCCGAAAGTTCGGCTACTTTCTCTGATAATGAACTAATTTCCCCCATGTGTCTTTCTACTGTGTCCTTTAAGTTTTCCTGAGTTTTTGCAAGTTGCGTAACCGAATCGGTAGATGCAACTGAGTCAATTTTAGCTTGCAAGGTCTCATGATTTTCATGAACAATAGTTTGCAGTTCTTTTATGGCTGCTTCTTGATTCTGTAATGTATTTTCATGCCGCGAAAAAATAGGTTGGAAATGCTCACAAATTTGTGTTTTTACATCATTACAGACTTTCTGACATTTCGATTCAATGTTATGTAATTCAGTAGTTAAATCTTCACGTGTTTGTTCAAGTGTGGTGTCTAACTTTTGAAGCTTTTGCTGTGTTTGTCTCTGATTTTGTTCCATTGTGTCTAACTTTTGAAGATTTTGTTCCACTGTGTCTAACTTTTTAAGATTTTGTTCCACTGCGTCTAACTGTTGCTGTGTTTGTCTCTGGTGTTGTTCCATTGTGTCTAACTTTTGAAGATTTTGTTCCATTGTGTCTAACTTTTGAAGATTTTGTCCCATTTGTCTCTGATTTTGTTCCATTTGTTGCATTAATTGCAATAATAATGTATTAGTGTCTGGAATCTGTTTCTCTATGCTTTTTGGCAGTGGATTTTCACCGGCAACATTCACATTTTGACAAGCAGAAAATGTGTCTTGACTCATTTGAGAAAACGGTGAGGACGCAAAACCTGAATCTACAGTATTTGCAAAATTGTGTCCTATCATTTCGGATTCCTGAGGCGAGCTGTTGCCGACCGATCGATCGATAATGCTTCCCTGTTCACTACCTGTTTGACTGGCTACACCATTGTTTAACGCCCGCTCCATTTCCCTATGCACAGTTACCAAATTACTACTTTGAACATTAGTTAACTCATTACATGGTGGGGCCAACACACTGCTTTCGTCTTCACTGTCATTTCTTAGTTTACTTTGAAGCCGAGTGTTACGTTTTTCACACGCCATTATTGTCACAATATTTCACACGATAACACAGAAAAGCACAATTTGAATAGCAAAAATAAGAGAACACATTAACATAGCACTGAAAATAATATCTAGTTAATTGCAGCTGCGAAATACTTGGTGCAAATCTACATGCATGCCACAACTGTTTTACAGTACAACAATGAAAGGCTGCAACTACAAAGGAGATTCCCTCTACAATTACGCACTAGCAATAAACAAAATCTACACTAATTACACAAACTACAAGAAAAAAATCAGAAGATTCCAGTGAGGTATCCTAGGCTAAGGGTCGCCATATGAAACGTCCCCTTTGAACAATTTTACATGTGAAACGTCCACTTAGAACAATTACACAAGCCTGTGCTTAACCTGACACACAATATTATTTAGCGCAACGCAATCTGACTTTCAATAACCCCTACAAAACAATGGCCCTGACTAACTTTAACCTATACCTTTTACAAATCACTTACCTCACAAAAATCTTCGCTACTCAAGCTACTGCAAAACAGCGAGCGCCACTACTGCCAGCTAAATAAAAGATTCAAACTACTGAAGGTACTAACTACTGATAGGGATAGTTAGCAAATGAAAGATATTAATAGAGAACAAACAATGTATTTACCTTAATATTCATAATTGACATTCAGTCTTACAGATTATCAAAACTCCGCCATCTCTCTCCCCACGTCCACCACTGCTGGCGGCTCACCTCCAACTGCCCAACGCAATCTGCTGTTCACATCCAGCTATAGCAGTTCATGACAACAATGGCAAGCAACAATGCAAACTAGCCACATACTGCACACAGCACAGCCAGTGATTTTCATACAGAGCGCTACGTGGCATTACCCATATAAAAATCTAAACAGCCTACTTACAAGATTAACTGAGATATTGCGGAATGTAATGATTTTCAATATTCTTGTTCATTATCTGCAAGGCAAAGCTGGAGAGAATCTCATCTGCCGTTAGGCGGCCAAAATAAAACATACTGAACTCTTTCAGTGCTGTGAATTTTGGTAAATAAATCTATCACTACTCTTTTTAACTTTGAAATTAATGAAAGATCAAAACTGAGAAGTCTCTCGCATTTAAATTTAATATTATGTTTCGAAATTTTAATTAAATAATAGAGTCAGTGTAATGGCCGACTAAATCATGCTAGGGGAGATGAGCTCTCTGCACTACGAAGTTCTGTAAAAACTTCGTTAATGAGAATTAATAGTTGCGATCATGAAAGGTGACAACTAAATCAAAAATACACACTTTATAATAACAATTTCTATAAAATTTTGCAAAAAATACAGAAAAACTTACACTAATTATTATCCAGCGCTACAATGGCGGCCTAGCACTAGACAAAACAAAAACAGGAGAGTCTTAATAAAGCAATAGTCTCTGATCATGTTCATTTTCATTACAAAGATAGAAAGAATGATCTTTTACTTTCATATCACATCGCTGTTTGTGATTTTTGGTGGTATTATTTAACTTTTTTAATCTTTCTTATACATCACACATACATACACAGTCTTAAAATAATTTATAATTCAGAAGTCACCCAACAAAAACTTCCTTTTCCTTTCTCCAATTGTCCATTTATGTTACACACCGTCACAATACTTAAATACGCCATGCACAATACTCAAACAGATATTCAAGACAAAGAAACGTTAACATACTGAAAACACCACAATAAACTAAATTAAAAAGATAAATACTAATCACAACTCTATGATGAAACTTTCCCACACAGCGTGGCAAATTGTACAGCAACAAGAAGTAATTCATTTCTCTCATTTTCATTTTGTGTTGTTAATAATACATCGTAAAATCACATGAAGCTACATACGATATATTCACTACTTCATTCCACTGGTAAGTATTTTTATTTTAAGGTTTTCAGTATTCAAAGGCCCATTAAATAAGTCACTTTGGAATGGCTGTATGGACGTAAAATAAACTAGGAACAAATCGGTATGAAGCACCTTAATCGGTTATTTTTAGGAATATCTCAGGTTTGTAATGAAATGTCTCTTAGTATGATTAATAATTAGTATTTTCGTAGGTTCGCGTGAGAAAACACATTTTGCGTGGTACACTTATTATTAATGCAAAGCTGAGCACTTTCTTAAATGTGCGAAATCTATTCACTTGAACAAAAGATAGCTGTGAAGCGTCAAGCAGGGGAGTCTGTTTTCATATCGATATTATTCTTTGCAAAATGAATGAAGGTAACTTGACTTTATTCTGTTTATTAACGAAATTAATTGAAACCCATGTCCCTCTTGCTTTACGCCACGTAATATTAATTTGAGATAGAATCTGCCGTCTTGCAAATGGTGGTCAACAATACTACTTACATCTCGTGGTCCTCCACACGTTATTAATCTCTGAGAAAATGTACAGTTAATTTTTCATATACATATACAGATGCTACTGCTACTGAAATAAATGGTGTGGTTATCAATGACATCATATATTTAACAGAAATACATTACAATACAAATACGCCTCCATGCACGGCTTTCTCATAGGAAGATTCGAACCAGAGGGAAAAAAATCTGGAAAACCTATTTCTATTGTTTTCATTATTCTCAGTATGTTTATTACAAAACATAGATTATCATGAAATATCAATACTGCTTCTCATTTACATCAAAGTGAGATAATTAATATCTTACATACTCTTTTGTACACAAAATAACATTTGGTTTTATTAAGTAATCATTTCAGGTCAACCGTATGTAAATGTTTCTCGTTCCCAGAGTACCAGTACAACAACTAAATATGGGTGATAAATAATTAGTGTGGTCAGTAAAGGCATGGTGTGAGCAGGACTTTTTTTTGTGGTGTTGGGGCATCTGCTAATGAGGAAAACAATTTTTAGATAGTGCGTGGTTAACAGAATCTCACATTTATGTAGCAATGGTGTGGGGCAGCGGGTGGTATTATTGTTAATGTTCCTATTATTTATTTAATGCTGTTGTTTGCCATTCTCAACACTGGCTCTCTAACTACAATATTGGCAACCAGAAATTGATTAGCAAAACGTGAAGCCTGTAATTAGAATTCCTAGTGCCCACTTCATCTGAGAAATACATTTATAGCTACAGCTTATAGCTCTGAGGAATTAGGAGATTGTCTGGGATTCATAATCAAAAACCATTATCTCTAAAATGTTCACTATATTCTGAAAGCCACAGACCAAAAAGAATCCACACAATCCAACTACCAGAGCAGTTCAGAGTCTAATGCGCTGATACAACTGTAACTGTTCAAATTAAATGTTTAAGTGAATGCTCGCCATAATTTGATGATAATGTTCATCAAACGCTACGCTAATAATGGTAGAATGTCTGTCCTGCGGCGGCACGTGAAAATACGACATACGCAAACTAAAGATAGATCATTAACGGCATCCCAAAATTAACACTTCACTCAAAACGATAAAATGGTTACAAGTATCCCGAGTAACTAATTACTGCATCTGAGGCTGTTTATATCAACAATACCGACGCGACGCGACTCCCGGCACAGGTGGTGAGCTAATCAGCATCTGGAGAGAACTGGGGCTTCCTCCTCTCGCGCAGCGTTCTTACATATAAAGCCGCGGTGCGGACGGCTAAGGGATCGTCTGAAAAAATCTGCTCTCCCGACTATCTGCTGGGCTAGTAATGCACCACTTTAAGTTATCGAATAAATCATTGCTTCCTTTGCTGATGGCCGATGAAGCTCTCAATTTAAATGTGCAATCAGCACACAGATAAGTAATCATAATAAAAGTCTGACATGGCTAAGTCAAATATTTTGGGCGAGATAATTAATTTAATTACACTACATGCAGTAGACGAGCTCTGAACTTGCCAATTGGAGATTCGCTATCGCTGTAGTTTTATAGTTATTCAGTTGAAAATTCTCACATCTTTAAGATTATAGCAGATCTTCCTTCTACCCTTCTACTTAAACTTAAACATCCTAGCTTTATTTATTCGCCTACTTAATCTATCTTGCTTCCTTAATTTTTAAGATAAAAACCAGGAAATCATGAATTTCAACTAAAATTTTTATTTGTGATATCCAGAATACTGTTTCTACTAAATTATTATGCAAAAGGAATCTAAATATAAATTTTTAAGTTTCTAGCTCTTTTCTGTTGTGCCAATGATTTTTACAGAAGTACGTCCAAATTTCGAAAATGGTTAAAGTTATTGAACTGATATTCAACACATATTGATTTAGTATTACTCCTGACATGCTAGAAACGTTTCAGGTTATTTACTGGATTTCTAAAGTATTGCGCAACATTTATGACGTCAGAGCAAGTTACAGTGGACTGGCTGGCACAGACTGGAAAGACTGATGTGAATTTTATAAGGCGTGAGTAGGCTGCTTCCCTTCAATGGGAATCGGTGAAGGTGCTTTATGTTGAAGCTGTGATACATGACAAAAGTGTCAAAGGGAGCAGCGACCACAACTAAGCGTGACTCTTACCTTTTATGAGGGTTTAATGGCGGAGCTGTGGTAACAGCCTGGAGACGAAAGTAGAGCACTGATGTGACCAGAAACAGCTATGAGTGATTCCGAGAAAGAAGTAATATTTTAGTCTTCAAGTATTACTAGTTATTTGATTGCAAGTGTACACAGGTAGTGTGAATGTGCTGCAAATCGTATCATTATTCAACGATGTACGTTCGGAAAATTTCATCAACTTGATAGTGATTTAATTCAGCATCCTACATAATGTTCTGCATACATGTTAATGAAATAGACACCTTCTTACTTCCTGATCGAAACTTCGGATATCCTCCAAAAACTGGTAAAGCTGTCACTGCAGTTACATCTTACATAAGAGGCCGTTATTGATAACACAGAAGTATTTATAATTGGTTCAATGGTTTTTCAAAAATGTTTGAAAAATAAAAACAGTTTAGTATTGCTGAGGCCTCCCACTTCCTAGATCGTAGCGCCTACTGCATCGGCATTCCACCTGATGTCCAAACAAGATGGGATGCCTGCATCACAGGGCGTATATTCACCACGAAATCCTATGTCGTCTGTGTTGTCAAAACAAATACTTACCTGCGCCCACAACACAACACGACACCAGGTCTCCACCAACGGCCGCCAGGGATCGCTACTCGTTCGAGGAGCCTGCAGAACAGCTTCACCAGTTGTCCCAACTAGTGTAGGGACTACTTTGATACGTCAGGCACGTGATCGCAAATAGTTACGGCAGATACATCCACCAACGGGCTGTGTATGGCGGTGCACTGCCGGCAAAAGGCAGTTCGATGCACCGCTTGGAAGGATACAGAAATGCCGCCACGGCCAGCCGCCTCTTCTAGCTGACCGATCTCTTGCAGATGGACTTGGTATAGTCGACGAACCTCTTGACATTGTAGAATTGTTTATTGTGTTCGCCCCCCTTCTATTGTTATTATTTGTTATTTTGCATTTGTGTCGATCCGCAATTGGGATCAACTCGGTTGTTCTTTTGAAGATTGTATTGTTGTTAAGTTTTGATGAGTCCAATAAACTGTTTTCAGACTTGTCTTTTGCGAATTTCTGTTCTGCTAGCGCAGATACTTCAAGTACGATGAAGGAAACAAAACGCTAGAAAACTTCATTAGACAATCATCTTCAAACGGTATAACTATTTTTAATTATAATAAAAAAGAGAAAGAATCATAGCATTGTCTTTTCATGCTGGAGCTGCCACTGTTAGGACAGTAAGACCGGTAATTAATGCTATATGAGAAGTTTTTTAATCCGTTCACGTGGAAATAGCACTTAATTGTTCCAGAAGCATAGTGGATGACTACTAAATCATTTGAAATTATCCTAACTGCAAGAGGAGTGTAGATTAGAAAACGTTCGTGTTATTTAACCTGCGAATTGTGCCTGTATATTACACAACTACATAAATTGTTTTATTGTGTTCAAAGGACTAGTTAATGCCAACTGTAAGTTGATTATCTGTAAGGTTGGTGGTTCCGGAATAAAAATCGATGGCTGGTCTTGAGATTCTCCAGATTTCCATTAAATGTGTCTGTCGGTAGACTGAAAGCTCCTGATCCCTGAAATTTTTCTAACTGTATTGTAATTGTAACTTCTGTTACTGTAGGGGATGAAGCTAACCCACATTTATCTAATTGCTTAAAACCTCACACAAGGCATGAGTTCGATTTTAGAAGAGTTCAAGGTAAGTTGTCACGAGCACGAAGAACTATACATTGTGACTTCAGTGTATTGAATTCCACAAGGATAATATTAACCAAACAATACAAATATCATAGATGTGTTCGACGATGCTATTTAATGTACTTACTTAATGCATAATTCAATAACTGACAGATAAGGCACTAAACATAGTGCGATAGACAAAACAACTTCACTACCAGTAAATGTAAAGCATTACTAAGCTTCCATTGCAACAGTTAATTAAACGGCTGCGAAAAATCACCGTCTACAAAACTTATCTTTGTCGGAATTCAGCGCAAACTTATCTACCTCATCACATTTATTACTGGTATTAAAAAGAATTTCCACCAACATTTTGTTTTCAATATAATAGCCCCTTCATTGTGCAAACTCCACCAGACGAATCTACTGTTATGGATTTCATGTTCATGGTCTCACACTGCTGGCCTGGCAAATATTTCACTTATCAAATTTTTGACATTCAAATTCGATATATACGAAGAGGAAATGAACAGCTAATGTCGACTCTCTTATCGCCTTTCAGTTACTAAGTATGGCTCATAGCAATGATCCAATACAATTAGTTATGTGTAAATGCTATCGACACCTTTCGTTGCGTTGGGTCGTTATGTAAGTAGGCTGTTTAGGTTTTTATATTGGTAACGCCATGTAGCGCTCTGTATGAAAATCACTGGCTGTGCTGTGTGCAGTCTGTGGCTAGTTTGCATTGTTGTCTGCCATTGTAGCGTTGGGCAGCTGGATGTTAACAGCTCGTAGCGTTGCGCAGTTGGAGGTAAGCCGCCAGCAGTGGTGGATGTGGGGAGAGAAATGGGGGAGTTTTGATATTTGTAAGACTGGATGTCATGAACTGCTATGTAAATTGTGATTTTTCAACACTATTAAGGTAAATACGTTGTTTGTTCTCTATCAAAATCTTTCATTTGCTAACTATGCCTATCAGTAGTTAGTGCCTTCAGTAGTTTGAATCTTTTATTTAGCTGGCAGTAGTGGCGCTCGCTGTATTGCAGTCGTTCGAGTAACGAAGATTTTTGCTGAGGTAAGTGATTTGTGAAAGGTGTAGGTTAATGTTATTCAGGGCAATTCTTTTGTAGGGATTTTTGAAAGTCAGATTGCGTTGCGTGAAAAATATTGTGTGTCAGTTTAAGGACAGTCATGTATAATTTTTCTAAGGGGACGTTTCATATGTCGACCCTTAGCCGAGGATACCTCACTGGAATCTTCTGATTTTTTTTCTTGTAGTTTGTGTAATTAGTGTAGCTATTGTTTATTGCTAGCGCGTAATTGTAGAGAGAATTTCCTTTGTAGTTGTAGTTTTTCATTGTTGTACAGTAAAATAGTTGTGGCATGCATGTAGATATCCACTAAGTATTTCGCAGCTGCGCTTGCAATTAACGAGATATTAATTACAATGCTATGTTAATGTGTTTTCTTATTTTGATCTTCAAATTGTGCTTTTCCTTGTTGTCGTGTGAAATATTGTGACATTAATGGCGTGAGAAAAACGTAATACTAGGGTCCAAAGTAAACTGAGAAATAATAGTGACGATGAGCGTAGGTTATCAGCACCACTGTGTAATGAATTAACAGACATTCAAAGTAGTAATTTGGTAATTGTGCATAGGAAAATGGAGCGGGCTGCAATTAATGGTGTGGGCAGTGAAACAATTGGTGAACGGGGAAGCATTATCGATCGATCGGTCCCCAACAGCTCGTCTCAGGAATCCGAAATGACAGGACACAATCTCGCAAATACTGTAGATTCAGGTTTTGGGTCCTCACCGTTTTCTAAAATAAGTCAAGACACATTTTGTACTTGTCAAAATGTGAATGTTGACGGTGCAAATTCACTGCCGAAAAGCACTGAGGAACATGTTTCAGACACCAGTGCATTGTTATTACAATTAATACAACAAATGGGACAAACACAGCAAAAGCTTCAAAAGTTAGACACAATGGACAAAATCTTCGAAAGTTAGACACAATGGAACAGAATCAGAGACAAACACAGCAAAAGCTTCAAAAGTTAGACACAATGGAACAAAATCTTCGGAAGTTAGACTCCACACTTGAACAAACACGTGAAAATTTAACTACTGAGTTACATAACATTGAATCGAAATGTCAAAAAGTCTGTAATGACGTAAAAACACATATTTGTGAGCATTTTCAACCTATTTTTTCGCGGCATGAAAATGCATTACAGAATCACGAAGCAGCCGTAAAAGAACTACAAACTATTGTTCATGAAAATCATGAGACCTTGCAAACTAAAATGGACTCAGTTGCATCTACCGATTTGGTTACGCAACTTGCAAAAACTCAGGAAAACTTAAAGGACACAGTAGATACTCTGAAAATTGGTTTAGAAAGACACATTGAGGAAATTAGTTCATTATCAGAGAAAGTAGTTGAACTTTTGGATCAGCTAAATAATTTATCTACGAAGGTAGATGATAATCTGAATGACACAAAACCGGTAGTCTTTAATGACACAGAAGAGTGTGAACAAATTAGGAAATTCAAACAAAATCAGAATCAAATTAATACGCAACACCAAAGAGAAATCCGGGAGGTACAAGATCAGCTGACACAGGTATTACAAGAATTACGTATTTCACAGGACACTCGCGCATCAATACGTGAAGAGGGACGTAGAAATGCGGAACAGCCACAAAATAATAACACAGCGCATTTCGGAAATTATGAAAGAAATTGGTAAGGTGCACCCAATTTTGAAATGGAACCGCCGAAACGACGCAACAATGACCGATATGCTACTCGCCGACACGATGATTTTCAGTGTAAGCTGTTCATTACTACACGTAAATTCAAAACGTTTAAGAATTCTGACAACGACATTCATCCACAAGCATGGCTCCATCAATTCTCTCATTGTATTCCTCCCAACCGGACATTAGAGCACAGATTAGAATATATGTGTGGCTATTTAGAGAATGAACCAGCTGTAAGAATGCGATCAGTCATTCACGATTGTCACAGTGAAGGAGAATTTTACCATACCTTCCTCTCAGCATATTGGTCTCAAGCTACACAAGACCGAGTAAAACATAGCATCATAATGATGAAACATTTCGAACAATCTGAATTTTCCAGTCTTGTGAAATATTTTGAAGACATGTTGCACAAGAATCAGTACCTGTCATACCCATACAGCCCCTCAGAACTCATCTGCATTTGCTTAATCAAATTACCTGAACATTTACGACATTATTTTGGTAGGACGTTGCAAAGACGACATTGAAGCTTTTCAGGGACTCTTACAAGAATTAGAAATTGACACTGACAATTGCAGGGCGCGAAAACAGGAGCGCAACAATTACAGATAACATCCGTCACAATTCTGTGATGAAAGAAATAATAACTGGACATGACGAGGCTATTTTCACAACACAAATCGCGACCAAAACAGACACCACCTGTATGACAACCGTTGGCAGAGTAGTAATAATTACAGGGAAAGATCACCTCTCCATGGCAGTGACTATCCTTGAGACAATCAGAGAAACAGACAATATGGGAACCAAAATAATTATTATCAAGGGAGACAGAATAACTTTAGACGCAACAGTCCAGTGCGCAGTTAGGATTCAGGGAGAAATTCTCCACCACGTGACCGACAAGAAAGAAACTATAGAATCTACCGACATGATGACAGACGATATGATCGTAACGACATACCTGAATTGCATCAGAACTGGTGGGATTCAAACAGGGTGGTGCCCTCTCGACAAGGTGAATTTGTAGAAGTTAGGTCTCCAAATCCCAATAACGATGCGCGCCAACAAAGAGACAATAGGCAATGACTCATACCGCTGGCAGCCACAAAACGTACTTATGAAACTGACGACGCAGCTGCCATAGCTAGTAATTACGTAAAAATGGAAGACATTAGGGACATCTTACTCCAGGAGCACGACGTAAAACATAAAAACATTGCATATCCTGTGATTCACATTATAGTAAATGACGTAAAATTTACGGCAGTACTTGACTCTGGCAGTCCCATATCACTAATTAGTGAACAGCCTTTAGCAAATGCAAGAAATCGAACGATATTCCCACACTTCCGTTACATAAGATTAAATTACAAGGTGCAATCTTAGGAAAAAGTGCAGATGTACGCCAACAAACCAACTTCGAATCCTTTTGTCAAAGCCACAGCTTCTCTATCAACTTTCTTATTGTTCCATTATTTTCGACTGAAATGATATTGGGAGTAGACTTTTTGAATGAATACAAAGCAATCTTAAACTTTCACGATACTGAAATAAGTTTAGAGAAAGAAGGTAGGTCAATAGCTTTGAAATTTGAAGATTGGTTATCAAACCATGACGAATAAATTAATCGACTTTACCATCTGTTAGACAACAGTTCGGAATTTTAGACGGAACTTGACACTAACAATCACTCTGCAAGTACTGACAGGGATGATATCGACGGCGCATTTGATACTAATGAGTTAATTCAGAATAAAATTCAAACAACTGAGAATTGTAATGTCAGTGATAGGCAAGATCTTTTTGAGATTTTACGAGCACATTCCACAGCTTTTACTCACAAAACAGGAACAATCAAGGGTATTCAATGCCAATTTCGTGTTCGTGGGCATACTAAATTTTGTGTTAGACCATACGTAATTTCAGCACATTATAGGGACCATGTAAGAACAGAAGTACAATCTATGCTTGACGAGGGCATTATTGAGTCCGCAGTATGCTCATACAACAATCCATTACATGTTGTTGAGATGAAAAATGGATCTATCATGCTTGTCTTAGATTCGAGGCAAATCAATACTATCATCATTCCTGAAACAGACAGGCCGCAAACGTTAGAAGAACTTCTTCAAAATTTTAATGGTGTAAAAGTGTTGTCTTCTATTGAGATCTCAGATCCAGCTTTTATCAGATCGAACTTCATCCAGAATGTAGAAAATATACAACTTTCCTTTGTTTCGGCGTTTGTTATCAGTTTCGGAAACTTTCTTTTGGTTTGAAAATTTCTTCGGCAGCATTCATTTGCGGGCTAAATTCCATATTACCTGAGTTCTTAAAACGTCATATCACCTTGTATGTGGACGATATGCTGATAGCAGAAGCCTCATGGGAACAACATAATCGCATCCTCAACAGTTGGTTACATATTTTTGCAGAATCTGGAATTACAGTTAACTTGGAAAAGTCTGAATTCGGTAGGACAAGGGTGAAGTTTTTGGGACACATTATTTCTTCTGAAGGCATTCAGCTGGATCCTGAAAAGTTAGAAGCAATCAGAGCCATTCCAGTTCCATCCACATAAAAACAACTACGCAGTTTTCTAGGTCTCGTAAATTTTTACCGTCGTTTTCTGAATATGCAAATTGTAGTTACACCAAAACTTAGTTCTCTCACTGGAAAAAATACTATTTGGAACTGGGACGAACAAGCACAGTTGGAATTCAATTCTTGGAAACAATCGCTACTTAACGTGCCAATACTAGCTCATCCAGATCTGTCACAAGATTTCTGCCTTAGCACGGATTCTTCTAAAGTCGGTCTTGGTGCCCATTTATTTCAAGAAGCCACAGAAAATGACAGTACTTTTTAGAAAACCATTGCTTTTGCTAGCCAAGTGCTAACAAAATCTGAAAAAAATTATCCCGTTACTGAATTAGAAGCTTTAGCTATCGTTTGGGCATTTAACAAATTCCGTTTCTTTCTTTCTGGCAAGCACGTAAAAGTATACAGTGATCATCGTGCATTACAATTTCTTATGTCTTCAAAATTAAATCATAACAGGTTAAAACGTTGGGCATTGTTTCTGCAAGAATTCCACTTCACAATAGCCTACATTCCCGGCAAGGAGAACATTGTTGCGGACGCACTGTCACGCGCACCGGCTGGGCTTGAGAAAAGTAAGACAGAAGGCAACATCGAGAAAAATTTCAGTATTCTTTACATTCAGAGTGTCGCCTTTGAAAATTTCATCACCACATCTTTAAAGGACATTGCTCATGAACAAGATAAAGATCCGATTTGGAAAGATATCAAAAGTAAATGGCATGAAAAGACGCACACTCAGATTCGGCATTATTATCTGGTTAGAAACAACATACTCTTCAAACGCTGCACTGTTGACAACAAGCAATGGATACTTAGCATTCCTGAAGATTTTCTTAATAAGCTCATTTGGTACAATCATTTCAGCTATGCACATTTTGGCCCACGAAAATGTTATCATATTCTTCGGACGACTTGTTATTTTAACAATATGGAAAAGAGAATTCGAAGAGTTATAAAGGCACATTTGCATGCCGAGCGTGAGTTTCCGCGGAAACGCGAAATATTAATTAAATAAATAATCAGTGACAAATAAATAAAGCCTATGGCACACAACTGCAGCGCTGTGTCGCTGATAAATCAAAAGCACAATTACGTTACTCTTATGTTTAATTAAGAAGAAAGAGAGAGCTCTGGTTGAAGTGGTGCGAGAAGCACGTATTTTATGTTATTGTCTGGCGCACCGCCATATTTCATGTTAGAGAAGAATACTGCGAGTTGCAACCAGACTAGGCACTCGACTCTGTAAAGAATTTATATTTATAAAAGTAAGTAGGATTATGAACTGTAGGCTTATTCATTGAATATATCTGATTTAACTAACTGTGTAACTTTTTTATGTTTAGTAGACAGACACCTCTGTACGACGTATTGACATGGCTGGCAAATTATTCTAATATTGAGATTCAGATTTGAGTCCGCACCTACCGCAGCAGTCTTTGGAAACGATTTATTTACGAAGTCCGATTATTTCAGTTTTATTTCACGGTCAACTACGAGTAACATTGCCTTTACGAAAAAGCCATTGTCAAGCGTCTGATACCGAATAATTAAACGTCCACGTTCCAGATAAGCAAATATCAATTACAATTACAAACACCATCATACAGATAGAATAATTAATATATTATTATTTTTAATTTATTTTATATTGGCGACTGCGTGTCGGACTTGTTATTTTGTCATTTGTTACATTGTTCTCTTTGTTTCATGTAAAAAATCAACTTTCTGGACCTGGACGTCAATGTATGAGAGATAACAAAATTGGAAGATATTTTCAAATTCTGAAATTTTGCCGGAAGACGCAAAGAAGCTTCCAGCAAAATAAGGTAAGACGCAGCATCTTTGCATTAGCAGGCTTGACCAGACGTATAATTCAGTGTATTAGCTTTTCAGTAAATTCTGTAGTGTTTCTTTTCCGCATAACAGTTTCAGTGATAAATTTCGTTCTCAGTACTTTTCCCTAAACAATAACGTATGCAACAATACCAATACACGAGTGTACAATATAGCCGACTTCTGTACGATATCATGTAACATGGCCAGCAGCCATTACCAATAATCTCAAATTCAGTTTATATTTTTAAATTAACAGACAGCCATTGTTGCTACGAGCGATTCATGCTCAACTACATTTTATTTTAAAATCAGTGTCAAAAATTTTCTTGAAACATATATCACGTGTGGCATGGTAATAACTAGAAAACAATACGCAAAAATGGAACAGCAAGGACGTACTATTCAGACGCAATCCGACTCGGACGTGAGACAAGTGTTAGAAAATGACTTTACGACAGCAACCGGTAGTGACGATTCATCAAACATTGACGCAAGTGTTGACGAAAATTTTCACAATAGGCCGTCCACCACAAAAATTTCAAAGTCTCAATCAGAGCCCATGTTAATGCATGACGTCACGTCTAATGACGCGGCAGGGGCAGAGACCTTGCAAACGGTAAACATTGCCGACATGTTACAAATGCTAATGAAACAAAACGCCGAAAACATGGCAACCTTACAGAGACAAAATGACGCAATTAAATCTCACCTCATAGCACTCAAGACAGGTAATGACACTTTATGTAAACATGTGGTACTTATAGCGGCCACACTGACCAAACAGATGACTGAACTCAGTACTAAATTTTCCCAACACATACCACGATGTGCAAACACAAACACAAGCTATTATCATGGTAAACCACAGCAACATTATCGAAATTACTCGCCAGTTGAACATACCAGTAATTACAGTGGCATAAATCCATATCACAATACGAAGGAAGAAGAAAGCTTAATGAAACACAGGCAATTTCAGATTTTTATCCCAGAAAAACGAACCATTCATCCGGTGATTTTTCTTAAATCCTTTAGTAACGCATTTCCACGCACTTGGAGTGACCGGAAAAAGATTTCATATATTGTCGGTTACATCCAAGGCGATGCAGCTGTCTGGGCATACAGTCAAGCTGACGTATGTACCACGTACAGTGAGTTTGAGCGTGCTTTTCTGAACAAATTCTGGTCGCAATCCG
The DNA here is from genome assembly GCF_023864275.1 of Schistocerca cancellata. Taxonomy (NCBI): domain Eukaryota; kingdom Metazoa; phylum Arthropoda; class Insecta; order Orthoptera; family Acrididae; genus Schistocerca; species Schistocerca cancellata. Next base: position 311,442,475 of record NC_064630.1, on the reverse strand, counting down.
TCCAGGAGCGACTCAGAAGGCAAATTTTAGAACCTGAAACTTTTAACAGTAAAAATGGTAACTTACGCAGATATTTTGAAAAATACTTGAACATGGGACACTTTTTAGACGAACCAGTCGCAACGCGTGATATACTCTGTGCGTTGAAGGCCAAATTGCCTTTCAACACTAAAGAAAAACTCCTACATATCCCGGATGACGATTCAGATTATTTTTTAACAGCTTTAGATTCGGTTGACATGTTACTTGAAGACCAGCGCTTCGCGCGGCAAAACAGCAGCCACAATGTTTACACTAGTGGTATGCAAAACATGCAGGCTTGCCAACACAATTCTGGCGCGTCCACAGTTGGATACGCGGTACAACAAAAACAGCAAACTCACATGCCGTCTCAGTACGGAAATCAAAATCAACACGCGTATTCCAATACAAACAATAGTTACAACAGTAATAACACTTCATGCGGCAATCCATACAAAAGGCACCGCGGTAATAACTACAACGGTAACAACGGATACAAAGGCAACAACAAAAGCACAAACAGAAATAGAAATAATAACAACTACGAGCCAAGACAGCATCAAGGTTGGACTCGTAACGATCAGTACTTTCATTCAAACTCTGCTTTACCACAGCAGACACCAGGACAAAATTGGAGCATACCTTACGACCGACAGGTAAGTTATAATGCGCAACAGCAACAACAACCGCAAAAGTTTGGAGATCATAATAGGCAATATCCGAATGTGAATATAATAGAAATGACACCTGATGCACAACCTCAATCTGTGTCAGTACCTAGTACAAATGCTAATCCAACAAACTAGAAACAGTCACTACTATGCCCCAGGTCGTGGCTGAAGAATTCTTGGGGGGCGACTTCAATGTTAATCAGTTATTTGACACCACACTTGAACAACAGAATAATGATATGCCGAATAATTCTAAACAAAAATTACCTGTTTTATTTATACGATACAACCACAATGAGAATATATCAGATGAACTTTTGCAAGACAGTACACAATGTCGTTCAAACACAAATGAAATTGTTTTAGCATCTACTACTGGAGTAGTAGGTGGGATTCCAACTACTATTATCCTAGATACAGGTGCAGCTGTGAGCGTTTTGTCTTTTATTTTCTATAAAAAGATGTGTGAATTGGAACCTGTGCCTGAGTTTCCTGCCCAAAACTGTAAAATAACTACTGCACTAGGTAATAAGTCATGTAGGGTTACGAAGCAAGTTTTTGTAAACGTTAAAATAGGTAATGGAACCGTACAATGGCCATTCCTGGTTGTACAAAACCTTGTGACAAATTGCATATTAGGAATAGATATTATGAGCGAGAAGGACTGCATTATAGACTTCTCCAAAGGTAAATGTATTTTAAATGATAAAAGCAGGGTAATTATTATTGATTTGGACAGGAGAACTCTAAAGCATGACAAACACTGTACAGGGTATAAGGTTCAGTTAGTACTTGACAAAGACATTCAAGACATGCAAACACACTCATCTGACACAGAGCTAATGGACTTGAAAACATTGCTTGATCATAAGATAAGTGAAGCTAGAGCTCTCAGTGTACATGAACGTATAAAACTACAGGAAGTGTTATCCAAATATTTACAAGTTTTTACCAAACGATTGGGTGTTATCAACACGTATGTGTACAAGATTGAAGTTAAGCCTCACAAGATCTTCTACCATAAGACATATAACATACCGTTATCTCAACGACCTGCTGTGTGGCAAGAATTAAAACAAATGTTAGACTGGAAGGTCATTGAACCATCCACCTCACCTTATTGTAGTCCTCTACTTGTTGTCAAAAAATCGAATGGATGCATTAGGTTAGTGTTAGACGCACAAGCAATTAATGAAATAATTTTACCGGTTCACACAAAACCCGAAAATTTAGAAGAGCAATTACAGAAATTTCTAGATGCAAAATATTTTTCCACAATAGATCTCGCTAATTCGTTTTGGCAGGTGGGTATCACTCCTGATTCACGGAAATATACTGCATTTATGTTCGGGGGGCGAACCTATCAGTTTTGTGTTCTACCCTTCGGACTGAATGTCAGCTCTGGGGTATTCATTACAGCCCTGGATACAGTGCTTGGCGACGATTTAGTTGAGACAGTCACACACTATGTAGATGATATACTGATAGCTACACAGTCTTGGAATGAACACATTGACACACTTCAAAGAATTTTAGAAAAATTTGCACAAGCTGGAGTCACAGCCAACCTAAGAAAATCAAAATTTGGTTGCAGTGAGATAAAATATTTAGGACATATCATTAATTCACAGGGCATACGTCCTGATCCCAGTAAATTAGATGCTATCAGAAACTTTCCTAGCCCTCGAACTAAAAAGCAGTTAAAATCATTCCTTGGGCTATGTTCATTTTTTAGACGTTTTTTGCCACAACCACTTTTGAACAGTAAACATCTGCTAAATCTACTCAGAAAGAATCAAGTTTGGATCTGGTCGGAACAGTGCCAGAATGACTTTAATACAATTAAACATGCTTTAGTGGGTGCAAACTTATTGAGCCATCCAGATTTCAATTTAGATTTATGTATGACTTGTGACGCTTCACGGACTGGCTTGGGATGTTGCTTATTTCAAGTTGTAAAGAATAAAGAAAAGGAACAGATAAGAATTATTGGGTTTGCAAGTCATACTTTAACTGAATGTGAGCGTACATACTCCACTACTGAGTTAGAAACACTTTCCATAGTATGGGCATTCAAGAAATTCAATTATTATTTATTTGGAAAACATACAGTAATTTACACCGATCACCAGGCCCTGACATTTTTGTTAACTTGTAAACTTGTACATCCTAGACTATCACGATGGGCAGTTACACTTCAGAACTACTCTTTTGAAATTAAGTACATAAGAGGTAAGGACAACACCATTGCAGACACTTTGTCTAGACTTCCACAAGGTATGAATGATACCAACAGTGACTTAGAAAATATAAATGACTACAGGATTCTCTTAAGGCAAGACAAGCAGTATCACCAATATTATATTGATATGTGCAGAAACATGGCTGAATTACAAAAATCTGATCCTCACTGGTATAAGATAATAACATTACTGGTAGAAAAACACAATCATCCTTTGACTAAGTATTACAAGTTACACAATGATGTGCTATTTTATCGACGACATCCTAATGCTACTAACTAGTGTGTATGCATTCCCAAAGAGTCTGAACGTAATTTAATTTGGCACACACACTTAGTTTGGGGTCATTATGGGACAAAAAAGTGTTTAGCAAAGCTCAGCACATACTGTTATTTTAGCAATATGAGAAGAAAAATTTACAGGGAACTGAAAACATGTGTCATATGTCAAAAATCAAAACCTCAGAATTTATCCACAAAAACAGATTTACATTCTATTTTACCCAGTAAACCCCTGGAAATTCTGTGTGCTGACATCAGTGGACCGCATCCAGCAAGCTCTGGAGGCGTCAAATATATCTTAGCTTTTTACGATATATTTTCTAAACATGTAAAACTTTATGCTTTAAAATCCGCCACTGCAAGTGCTATAATACGAAGATTCTCAAGTGATTACCTGACGCACGTGGGAAAACCTAAAGCAATTCTGTCAGATAATGCAGCATACTACTCTGGGTACAAATGGAGAAATTTCTTGAAGGACAATAACATCAAAAGTATATTTATTTCGAGGTTTAGCCCACAATGTAACGCGACTGAGAGACTTTTCCGAGAATTAAATCGATTCATGAGGACCTATATTTCATCAAAACATACTAATTGGGTGTCCTACCTAAGTCTTTTCGAAGACGTACACAATAACTTAAATATTTACGATACAAATTACACACCTAACGAGATCATGTTCAATTGCAAACAGAACGATCAGTGGATAGAACCATTACCTAAGTTGTCAGACAAGGAAATCACACCTGAACAGAAAATAAAAGAAGTATTGACTACATTGACACATCACGCACAAATACGAAACAAACATCACAGAAACATAATAAAAAGAAAACAAAAATTCGAGGTAGGAATGCTTGTACTACTTCGTACTCATCATAAATCTGTAGCACTCAAACGACGCAACGCTAAGTGGCGTCTGCTATATGAAGGACCTTATATAATTGTTAACATACCGCATCCTGGTGCGTATCTGTTACAACATCCTAGAACTAACAAAATTATTGGGCTATACGCACACCGAGATCTTAGAGCATTTCATGCTGAATAATGTCAAGGTCATACCCATCAAAATATTGCCAAGCAACTCGAAAAACTCTGTTGTTACAGCACAGATAATAAGTAGTATAGAAATTTTCATTTCAGCAGTTCCAGTGACGCAGTTGAAGACAGAAGAACTCTTCTTTCAATGCACGGCACCACCTGAAGGACGGAATATTAAAGTAAAATTTATGATTACGTAGCAGTGGATGGCATATTAATTTTTCACGGAACATTTGTTACTGAAGGTACCACTGACTTGGTGTGACACTTGACGAACTGACAGACGTCACCTGTGAAACGATCTTTTACTTTGAGAAATAGATTAGACGCACATCTCTCAACACGAAAAGCATCTATCAGTAGTCAAGGCCACACAGACACTCTACACACACGCACAAAACGCGAGGAATCGAACATTTTCTCTCTCTTACTATTTTGAATATTATTGAGTAGTGAAAACGCCTGGTCTTGTCTACTGATGTAATGAATGTTGTGTCTAACCAATCTTAATTTCAGATGACATCACAAAAAACATCGATAATATCCCAGCAAAACCGCTAAAGAGGATGTAAATATCGACAATTCATGTAATCAAACGTGACACAATGTAATAACCTATAGCTATGTAATGATGATGCAAACATGTTCATGTGCAACTGTATTATGTTTATGCTAAGAAAATATGTGACGTGTGTATGTATAATTACTTATTTTTTTAACTGATGTATCATGTAACTGTACTATGTAAAAAATTTGAACAAAACAAGTGCCAAAAAGACATTGCATAGTGAACCTCTGTTCACGGACATTAACGAACATTACTAACTCTGCAACTACGCAGAAACCTATGTGAAAGAAACGGTTAATGCCATTTGTTATGCAGCGTATCTATGTAAACGCGATGAATGATTTCTTTGATTAATAACTACGAACATTTAGGTGAACTATATTCAGCGAAAAACTGAAAATGTGAAGTGCATAATTCGTGCATCGTCTAGTGACATTACTACAGTACCTAACTTCAAGATGTTAACTGGATTAAATGGACACATAGTGCCTGTCCAGAAAACAACACGACGGGTGGAAGAATTTTGGTTGGAACTTCAGGGAATGAAATGTTCTCGAAATGTGACGGACACTCTTACCTGGACTGTCCAAGGATCGACGCCAGCTATGTGCCGTCCGAGGTTCTGCAACCAAGCTTCCACGGAATGTAAAAAAAAATGAACTGCACGTGGACCAATTACTCGACGGGTCACGTCTGATCTGTAATAAGCAATGCTTTTAGTCACAACGAACTGCATCACAACGACTATAATGGAGATGAGAAATGGACACGCTTATGTATTAATCACGTTGTTATACAACGATGTTACTGTGATCAAAAAACTTTACCACGACGATACTAACCTGTAAAAAAAATTATTGTGCAGCAGATGAATATGAACTGTAATAACGACACGATGTGTATAGGTCAACGCACCTGAAACATACGGACATTTTTCTTTGAAGTATTTCAAAACAATACTATGTAACTAAGAACATTCAACAATCTAAGTTGTATTGTGTTATAACAAATATTGTAAATTTAAAACTAAGTTACCTGTCATAGAATGTAGTCTTCATATGTAATCTTGGTTGAATATTTTCTTTGTGCAACGACTGAGAAACGCGCGCACACGAACAATATGAACTGCAATACTGTGCCGCGTGATCTAACTGTACGACATAACGGCAGTCACACAGACGCTTCTGCGCATGCGCGCACTCTATCTGCCAACATAAGAACTTTTATGGCGCACCCGCGTCATTCAAAATTTGTATATAATGTGTATAATGTGTATAATGTAGGTCATGTAAATAGTTGTAGATAACTTAGATTTTCTTGTGCCTTTAGGTGAATTGCTCGCCTGCAGGTGTGTCCTTTCGCCTCGCAATTCAGGGGGCAATATAAAGACACATTTGCATGCCGAGCGTGAGTTTCCGCGGAAACGCGAAATATTAATTAAATAAATAATCAATGACAAATAAATAAAGCCTATGGCACACAACTGCAGCGCTGTGTCGCTGATAAAACAAAAGCACAATTACATTACTCTTATGTTTAATTAAGAAGAAAGAGAGAGCTCTGGTTGAAGTGGTGCGAGAAGCATGTATTTTATTTTATTGTCTGGCACACCGCCATATTTCATGTTAGAGAAGAATACTGCGAGTTGCAACCAGACTAGGCACTCGACTCTGTAAAGAATTTATATTTATAAAAGTAAGTAGGATTATGAACTGTAGGCTTATTCATTGAATATATCTGATTTGACTAACTGTGTAACTTTTTTATGTTTAGTAGACAGACACCTCTGTACGACGTATTGACATGGCTGGCAAATTATTCTAATATTGAGATTTAGATTTGAGTCCGCACCTACCGCAGCAGTCTTTGGAAACGATTTATTTACGAAGTCCGATTATTTCAGTTTTATTTCACGGTCAACTACGAGTAACATTGCCTTTACGAAAAAGCCATTGTCAAGCGTCTGATACCGAATAATTAAATGTCCACGTTCCAGATAAGCAAATATCAATTACAATTACAAACACCATCATACAGATAGAATAATTAATATATTATTATTTTTAATTTATTTTATAGAGTCTTGTCTATTTGTAAACTTTGTCAAAAGGCGAAACCATCTACTATCTCACATCGTGCTCCGTTGTTTCCTATCATTCCTTCTAAATTAAAAGAACTTGCTGCTGTTGATTTCTTGGGACCCCTTGTCAGAACACCGAATGGATTCTCGTACGTTCTAGTCGCTGTTGAACTTACTTCAAAATTTGTTTCTTTCACTCCGTTACGTAAAGCCACTAGACAGTCTATATCCAACGCCATTGTTAAAAATTTCTTACGTGAAGTTGGCCACGTTGCTAAAGTCACTTCAGATAACGGACCGCAATTCAGATCTGCTGTTTGATCACGCATGCTTCGGAATCATCAAATCAAACCTGTTTTTATTTCATTGTACTCACCACATTGTAGCCCATCTGAACGGATTATGAAAGAAATCAATAAGCATTGCAGCCTTTATTGTCACAGAAAGCATCAACATTGGGACAGGTATTTACACTTATTTCAAAATGTGCTGAATGAAATGCCTCATGATTCCACTGCTCTACCACCTACTCTTGTACTGAAGAATGAAGAACCACCGAACAGAATCAGAGAGCTTGTACCTTTCCCGAATACACGTAAACTTCGACACAAAGACAAAATTGATTTGGCTCTTAAAAATATAAAATCTGCAGCAGACAAAAGGAGAAAACTACACGGTAAAGCAAATGCAAAGAAATTATATATTGGTCAGAAAGTTCTCATTAAAGCTCATTCATTGTCACATAAGAAGAAGCACTTGAGTCACAAATTCTTTCTAGTTTGCAATGGACCTTACAGAATCCGACGTATACAACATGATAATTGCATTGAAGTTGAAACTCTGCGTACTAGGAAGACTAAAAGTTTACACCACATTTCACATGTAAAACCGTTTATTGAAAGATAATCTGATTTTTAACTTTTTCTTTGCCATATAACTTTTCACATTACATTACTAGTATGCTTTGTCATACTTAGAATCTGTTAACATGGAACATTGTTTGAAGTTAAATATCCAGTCTAGAACCAAGAGAGCTTATTTAAACAGAAATTACGAATGCATTGTTATTGTGAACAGACAACACAGTGTTATTGTGTGTGTAGATTCTTGCTTGTTAGTTGCACGATTACGTAATGTCTTTAAGGCTCACATACTTAGAACATTTACCAGTACTGCTAATGAGATTTTAAGGCAACATTTCGGTTTAGTTGAAAATACATTCTGGATTTAAAGTACTTTCTGTGAGATACCAGATGACACAGTGGTTAGTTTATGTGACAGCTACACGATTTTTTCACGACACTACCAATGAGTGACAATTTACAATGTTGCTTTTGCAGTGTTTCTGTTTTATATCTGCACAGTTTTTCTGTATTATTCTGGAAAGGAAATCATGTCTTAGTAGTAACTTTTGTGGTATAGCTTCAATGAGACTGCCTTTTCTGTAGCACTACAATACGTTACAGCACAGTACTTTCTTCATCACGGCAATAAGCGTAATAACTAAGATATCTATACGCAAAGCATTTCACTTTTTTTTATAAGGAGGTGAGTTCATTGACTTCAGCAGAACTTTGCTTACAGAGGACGATAACTACGACAGTTCCACAGAATTATCTTACAGCAAGACGCACATTTAGCGCTACATGACACGCATTTGAGTGATTAATTTTGAACTTAAATCATTTATTTTTAAAGATATTTGAAGTACAATGATACAAAGGTTTTCCGTGATACATTTCATTCCATTGCTGTAATCTGTAACACCTGAGGGTATAATTACATTAATCCTCAGGGGGGTACACGCTTACTTTGTGTACCATGTGTGTGGCAAGCACAAGGAGCCCTAGCTAATATGGTATTTGCTTATACAACTTTACACATCGGTACCATATTTCTCTAACACATAAATTACACAGCTATCTGATCATTTAACTGAGAGAGACAAACTTTTTTATTATGTCAGTTACACAGTTGGATAACTTCACACTTATGAAACTGTATTTTGTCTGTACTTTGTGAACTGTTCACATTTTTTCAGAACCATTGTGATACTATGAGAGCTTTGAGTGATGTATTTGGTACGAGATCATGATTTTTAAAGTACGTTTGAGGTAGATGACACTATGGAAATGAGCAGAGAATTTTTTTTAGGTTTTGAAATTATTGCAGAAAGCTACTACGATTTTGAGATTTGACAGAGGTGTTATGTTGTTATTATTACGATGACAATGTGTATTATGCTGTTGAGGTATTTTTATGATCAATAAGCTGATGCTATATGAGGAATTTGATTATGCTATGTATTTATTATGATGGAATATTGAAGTGTCGTCGCAAGATAGACGTGTCAACGAATATGTATATGTGTAATAAGATAAGGAGTAATGAATAGTGGTTAGGGATGCTGACTTGTGAAAAAAGATGTTGGAAACCAAGAATCGTACTTTAAGAGTTATGAAATGTGTGTAAATGCGTGAATGTGTCACAATGCCGGCGAAAAATTTTGGACACTGTTATATTCATAAGATTTTGTTTCTACACATTTCCAATGCAGATTCTCGACCTGTGAAATTTTGTAGATGAGACTGTCACTGTAGTGCAAACTGGTGTTGTAAATATTTCAGTAAGAAAGTTAAGTGACCTTCACATAATGCGTTGTGGGCACGACGTATTACGTGGGCAGTTGTGCGACAGTCGCCTGGAAAAAAGCCATTAGTGTGTGCCTTTCAGAGGCACAGGTGGAGAAAAAAGGAGGCCATTATCCTCGCTATTGACATTCCTTTGTAGAAAGCATCACAAATACGACATGCACAAACTTGAAAATATATGATTACACTTAATTTATGATATTTACTAAAATGCCTAATGAAATGATGAGAAACATTTTACATCTATTGTCTTCCCTAGTTGAGAGATTGCTCATTTTGTTTGATACCTAGTTTCTAGCTGCACTGCAGCATTGGTTAAAATAAAATTTAATAGAAGTACTAATATAGATATTTTATTCCTACAGATCCAGTAAATAACCATTTTATAATCTACTTAAAAAAAATGTGGGAGCACAAAAAGACATCTCCCTTCACAGGAATTGCGTACATAATTTTTGTCAATGACTGGGTAACTTATTTAGCAGAGTAAGATTTTGTGATGCATCACTCTAGTGTTAAGATCTGACATAGGTATTTAACATGGCCATTTTTACTGTAATATTTTTTCTGCTTAAGCTTTGTCATGTTTAGGTATAAGTTATAGCATTTGCTGCTGCTGTTTGCCAGGCATAGTGCTACTAAATTTCACTTTGTATTACTCTGTGAAGCCAGTTTTACAACTGATTTATTTTACTTTTTGATGCGCATTGGCTCATATTAGTGATAATGTAGCATTTGCCCTCCAAATTTAGATTTAAGCTGCTTGCTTTGCCAATTTGCATTTTTTATCATTGCTATTTGTGTTAATTGTTTTGCGCTGCTGCATTACCTCGTCCCTTAGTTTAGCATCTGAGCTCAGTAGATTTAAGTTAGCTTAAGATGGGGTAGGCCATATAAGAGAACAATTTGTGATGAATTGGAACAAATGCATTAAGTAGCTATAAGAAATTGGTTTGGCTAAACAAGTATTTTGAAAGAGGATATGAACAAAAAAAGTAAGGTATATTAATAATTTTTACTTATGGACTGCCTGACAGCAACTGAATAAAACACAATTTTAGTGCTATACGCGTTTCGCCTTTATTTTCTGCAAGGCATCATCAGTGGCCTGGAATATGTACATATGTTAGCTATTTTATTTACATTTTTGTCATTGAGCCTATCGGTTATAAACAGTTCTGATGGTTGGTATTTCCTATTAAGTAGTAATGTTTTGAACTGTACTTACAGGTTGCGTGGACAATTTCCTACATATTACGCTCCTGTTGCATTTTTGGTGTTGTTCTTCTTCTTATGAACGCCAATTTGCGGTTTTTTTTCGCCATTCCACAACACTATGCACAGAACGCTTGTTTTAAAGCAATGTTTTGGTTTCTGTTGACGACTGTCAAATGTTTTTGCCAAAGATCGAATGTTATTGCCAAACTTATGAGTGTAACTATTGAAGTATCTGTGGTCTGTTCGTGTATGCATTTGTGTGGGCGTATGTGTGTGTGTGTGTGTGTGTGTGTGTGTGTGTGTGTGTGTGAGAGAGTGTTTCTTGGTGTGATATATATTTTTTTGTGCTGTGTGTGTGTGTGTGTGTGTGTGTGTGTGTGTGTGTGTATTTTTCCCCTGTGTGTGTGTGTGTGTGTGTGTCTCCAGACGATGTGGGAAAGAGTTCTCTTTTTTTATTTATTTTAATTATTTTTTGTTTTATGTTATCATTTCCTTTACTAAGTGTAGTAGGGAGCCTGTGCTGATGTGTGTTTGTTCATTTATCACATGTTTGTTTCTGCTATGGCTTTCTGGATGTGGAAGTTTTCTTGCATTTGTATAAGATGTTTGTCAGGGTTGCTTGTTCTCATTATTTTCATTTCTTGTTCCATGTTTGTAGGATGATGGTTGTAGTGTTTTAAATGCTCTGCAAATGTGGAATGGTTTGTTTCATACTTCCAACATCTGATATGTTCTTTGTATCTTGTTTGAAAATTCCTGCATGTCATGCCTATGTATACTGCATCACAACTTTGACATTCAAGTTTATATATTCCTGATTGTTGGAATTTGTCTCTCTTGGTAGCTGGCTGGCTTAGGTGTGATTGAGGGGGTTTGCCCAGGCTTATATGCTATTTTGAAGCCCTGTCTCTTTAGGATGTTTGCAACTCTGTGTGTTAGTTTATGTGTGTAGGTCATGGTGTACCGTCTGGTTCTTTTCTGTGTGGTGTTGTCATTGTGTGTGTTTGTTGAGTGTGTTTTCAGCTTGTGAGCTCTTTTGTATTGTGGAACTGTTGTGTTTGTTTTTTATTTGTGTTTTTATTTTTTGATTGAGCTTGTGTAACACATGTGTGTCATACCCATTGTTCCTAGCTATTTGTATGATTGTACTCATTTCTTGTTCATAGTTTCTCTTGCTGAGGTGGATTCTGTTTAATCTATGTGACATGTGTCTTAGTGCTGCAAGTTTTAGGCTGTGGGGGTGGTTGGATGTGGAATGTATTATTGTGTCTGTGGCTGTTGGTTTTCTAAAGATGTTAAATGTATGTTTACCATTTTCTTTTTTAATTGTAATGTCAAGAAAATTTATTTGATTTTCTTTTTCTTTTTCAAGTGTGAATTTTATGTTCTGATGAGCTTTGTTTATTTCTGAATGGAGTTCATCTATTTTTTCACTTGTCTCATCTACCAGACAAATAATGTCATCCACGTATCTGGACCAATATATGATTTTGAAACTTTCATTTGTGGTTATCTTATCAAATATCTGATTTTGTAGGTGACTGATGAAAATGTTTGCTAGTGTTCCTGATATTGGCGATCCCATGGGCAGTCCATCAGTTTGTAGATAATATTCTTTCTCAAACTGAAAATAGTTTTGTTCAGTTGTCAGTCTGAGCATATCTGTTATTTCTTTTATTGCATCTGTGGTGAGGTTGCTGTGGGATGATAGATTTTGTTCTATGATTTCTATTGTTTCTGTGATAGGGATGGAGGTATATATATTTTCTATATCGAATGAAATCAGTGATGCTGTGTGTGGTAACTCTATGTTCTGTATGTTTTCTATTAGGTTTCCTGTGATTATCACTGTTCTGTTGTTTTCTACTTTATAGTGTTTTGTAACTAACTTTTGGAGGTGTTTGGCTATGCAGTATGTTGGGGCTTTCTTGAAGTTGATGACAACTTTCATTGGCATTCCGTCTTTATGTACTTTCGGTTGACTGCGGAGTGTTGGTGCTTGTGGGTTTTTCTGTGTTACGTAGTATTTCTGTTTGTCTGTGAGTGTGTGTTCTATGTTTTTCAGTGTTCGTTTCACATTTGCCTGGAATCGTGTAGTTGGATCTGACTTCAGTTTTTGTATGGCGTTGGTGTTTATGTATTCCTTGGTTTTTGTGATGTATTGCTCTTTATCCATGAGTACTGTTACATTTCCCTTGTCTGCTCTTGTTATTAATACGTTATTGTCTGTTAACTTTTGTTTTAACCTTTTCATAGTAGCTGCTTCTGTTTGGTTGTTCTTATTGTGTGTCTGCTGTGTTTGTTTTATTATGATTTTTATTTCTTATTTTACTAGTTCTCTCATCAGTCCTATGTTTATTTCACAATTATTTTGTTGTTCTTCACGTGTAAGGATGTGTTCGGTTTCTACTATGAGATTTTCTATGTATTGATTGTTCACTTTGCCAATGGTGCAGTGTTTCAAACCTTTTTCCAAGAGCAATTTTTTCATTTTCATGTAGTTCTGTCTCTGTTAGGTTAACTAAGCGTGGATGGAATGTGTGTTGGTGTTCATGTGGTTTCACATTTAAAATGTAAATGTGTTTTTGCGTCTTTTTTACTGTTAGTTTCCTTATCTTCTGTTTATGTTTGGTTTGTAAATGTTTCATTGCTGTGTATGTGTTGTGTTCAGTTTTTTCTACTAGTGCCATGAAAACTGCGGCGTTTCCTACGTTTTTTGTCAATTCTAGATGAGCATCATGTGTAGGTGCTGTTTTTTCGAATAGAGCATCTTAATTTCATGAAGTAACCAATATCATTCTGCAAATGATTTCGACTTTTGTGCCACTGTAGAACAGTTTTTAACCTTTACATTAATGTAACTTGGAATTAAATCGTTCTTTTTGCATGTTTTGTTGAATTTTATATGCTGTATCGTCTTATGGAGTCTCAGATGTATTTTCTTGAACCTGTTGTACACGTTGACAGGGAATGCTTGACACAGCTGTATTGACATCTTCAATTTTTATAGTCCTATCCTCCTCAGTTGCGCGCAATATTACGGTATATTAATAATTTTTACTTATGGAACGTCTGACAGCAACTGAATAAAACACAATTATAGTGCCATACGCGTTTCGCCTTTATTTTCTGCAAGGCATCATCAGTGGCCTGGAATATGTACATATGTTAGCTATTTTATTTACATTTTTGTCATTGTGCCTATAGGTTATAAACAGTTCTAGTGGTTGGTATTTCCTATTAAGTAGTAATGTTTTGAACTGTACTTACAGGTTGCGTGGACAATTTCCTACATATTACGCTCCTGTTGAATTTTTGGTGTTGTTCTTCTTCTGATGAACGCCAATTTGCGGTTTTTTTCGCCATTCCACAACACTATGCACAGAACGCTTGTTTTAAAGCAATGTTTTGATCTGTGGTCTGTTCGTGTATGCATTTTGTGTGCCTTTGTGTGTGTGTGTGTGTGTGTGTGTGTTAAGTGTTTTTTGGTGTGATATATATTTTTTGTGCTGTGTGTGCGTATGTGTGTGTGTGTGTGTGTGTGTGTGTCTCCAGATGATGTGGGGAAGAGTTCTCTTTCTTTTTTTTTATTTATTTTAATTATTTTTTTGTTTTATGTCAGACGGTCTATAAGTAAAAATTATTAATATACCGTAATATTGCGCGCAACTGAGGAGGATAGGACTATAAAAGTTGAAAAAAAAGTAAGGTTTAGGGACAACTGGTTTAGGTAGGATTTTCTTGGAAATGAATGATGAGGTAACGTAATGGAAAATAAATAATGAGGTAAGAAATATGTGAACATATAAATACAAAAAGCATGCTTGAATAGGATTTTTTTGGTGGAAACAAATGTTGAAATAAGACGAAAGATCTATGGAATGAAGTTTTGGTTTGGACTGCAGTAACAAATGTTACACTGAAAACAAACCCTGTCCTGTATTTTTGTGTTATTAGACTTTGTGAATTTGTGTTTTTCCTGTCGGTATGTGTCCAGCAAATAAGATTAATGTTGTAGAATTTTTCTGATACTATGTTATTTACCTTGTAAAGATGCTTAGACATTATTTATTCTGTTTTGTTTTAATGCTCATGTGTAAAGTTGATGTTTCAAAAGTTATTCTGATCTTTTATGTATTTACTTATGTCATAATTCCTGTAACACTGATGTATATGTTAGTTCAATTACTTTGTAAAGCCCGTTTTACCACAAATGTTATCTGTATTGTTATGTTCTTAAATGATATATTTTGTACCTTAGTAATTGTATTCTTATGTTATAAAATTGTAATTGAAACCAGTTCATCAAATTAAGTAACTTTAAAGTTACGTTTCACTGCACACATTTCTGTTGGTCATAGTATATGGGCAATATGTGAGAAGTAGGGACTGTTAGTGTCTGCACGTGTGTTAATAATTCAGCAAGGGACTGGATAACAGCATTTCTGGTTCTAAGGACAATTCCAAAAACTGCACAAGTGGTGGTTATGGACTTGCTACATTATCCGCAAGGTTCTTCAATGGTGATTCTGCACCTGCACAGTCACAACAGATGGCTGCTGGCCATCTCTACAAGGACTACAGTGGGTCTGCATCTTTGATGACCAACCAATACCATTATTTCTACAAGGACTACAGTGGGTCTACACCTTTGCTGACTCACCAGTACCATTATTTCTACAAGGACTGCAGTGGGTCTGCACCTCTGGTGGCGCACCAATACCACAATCTCTACCAGGACTACAGTGGGTCTACTCTGTGATAACCTACCTATCAATATTCTTCAAAACTTCGACTGACTCTGCTGTGGGTTTGCTCTGTTGTGGCCCATTACCTGTCTGCATGTCAAAAGTCAGCACTGTCTTTCCGTTGAAAGGACAACACTACTTCTTCAATACTGCATGGAAATCCACTACTTCCGTGTGCATTTTCTCTTACTGCTCAGACTTTGAGAAAAAAAAACCACTGCATTTTTACTGTGATGAATGATCAGGACAGTCTTTATGGACTGTGAGAAGATTTTAGCTTTTAACCAACATTGTATCAATAAGTGTGTGCATTTGATATCTTTGTTATTGTAACCATGAAAATTTTTTTTCAATTCTGTATTGGCCACTGCCCAAAACAATTTGTAAAATTTTTTGTGGGGAGCATGGGGGCTATGTTACTAGGCTGTTTGGTTTTTTATATTGGTAACGCCACGTAGCGCTCTGTATGAAAATCACTGGCTGTGCTGTGTGCAGTCTGTGGCTAGTTTGCATTGTTGTCTGCCATTGTAGTGTTGGGCAGCTGGATGTTAACAGTGCGCAGCGTTGCGCAGTTGGAGGGGAGCTGCCAGCAGTGGTGGATGTGGGGAGAGAAATGGCGGAGTTTTGAAATTTGTAAGACTGGATGTCATGAACTGCTATGTATATTATGATTTTTCAACACTATTAAGGTAAATACATGGTTTGTCCTCTATTAAAATCTTTCATTTGCTAACTATGCCTATCAGTAGTTAGTGCATTCAATAGTTTGAATCTTTTATTTAGCTGGCAGTAGTGGCACTCGCTGTATTGCAGTAGTTCGAGTAACGAAGATTTTTGCTGAGGTAAGTGATTTATGAAAGGTATAAGTTAATGTTAGTCAGGGCCATGCTTTTGTAGGGACTTTTGAAAGTCAGATTACGCTGCGCGATAAATATTGTGTGTCAGTTTAAGGACAGTCATGTATAGTTTTTCAAAGGGGACGTTTCAGTCAGTACTATCATTATTGCCAGTATCACAGCTCAACTATAAACATATTCTCAGACGAGAGCACAGGAATACAATTAGTGAGTTGTCTGCTGCTTGCACAAAATCTTACTCTCACTAATTTCATTTTTACAAACGCTACATTTCTCTGCAAACCTCTACCAGGGAGTCCATATAAAAGACCATTGCATCTGGGTTTAATATAGCCTGTAACTGCTTAATGGCAGAAACGTGCTTCCTTAATAAAACGCAAATAACAGTTATTCCTCGCAAGTTACATTACATTCTAAATCATTTTTAATTTCATCTAGCACCGCTGTTGAGCAAACAGAGAAACAGAACTCGTCAGATTAAACTTTAATTCCGTACGTCTCACCATATACTGAATTCTCTCTCCATGTCAGAAAATTACTCTTAATTAATTGCATCGCCCCTCGTCCCATGTTAGTGTCTCCTTCCACTGCAACATTATTTGAGTAAGGCGAAAATTTGGGCTTACTGTCTTCGAAATATCGTCTTGGCCCTGCGTCTCATTTATCTGTCAGTATTTTCTCTCAATAAAAACACTTGATTCATCAAGTGTACCTGTCTTCTTAATCTTCGAAATATTTAGGTTCTTAAACTCTGGTTTCGTAAATGTCCACGACTGGCATTTGTCTCTATTCCTTATTCGTTTTAAATTGGACAACGTATTTAGCTGGTCGTCACAGACCACGCAGTTGTATCATTACCATCATAGAAAAATATTGCAGAATTTGTCTGAACCATACAATGCATGCAGCACAGTTATTTATCGCATTACGGGAATGAAATTTCAAGTTGTAACAATAAACGTTCTTTTTCCTGATGAAAGAATTCATGGAGTAGTTATGCATGAGCGAAAAAGGAAAAAAAGTAACATTTTCGATACAAAAGAGCGTTAAACTATCAACTACCCATTACAAAACTACAGGATATACAATATTTTAGGGAATGCGACGCAAATACACTCCTGGAAATGGAAAAAAGAACACATTGACACCGGTGTGTCAGACCCACCATACTTGCTCCGGACACTGCGAGAACGCTGTACAAGCAATGATCACACGCACGGCACAGCGGACACACCAGGAACCGCGGTGTTGGCCGTCGAATGGCGCTAGCTGCGCAGCATTTGTGCACCGCCGCCGTCAGTGTCAGCCAGTTTGCCGTGGCATACGGAGCTCCATCGCAGTCTTTAACACTGGTAGCATGCCGCGACAGCGTGGACGTGAACCGTATGTGCAGTTGACGGACTTTGAGCCAGGGCGTATAGTGGGGATGCGGGAGGCCGGAGGGACGTACCGCCGAATTGCTCAACACGTGGGGCGTGAGGTCTCCACGGTACATCGATGTTGTCGCCAGTGGTCGGCGGAAGGTGCACGTGCCCGTCGACCTGGGACCGGACCGCAGCGACGCACGGATGCACGCCAAGACCGTAGGATCCTACGCAGTGCCGTAGGGGACCGCACCGCCACTTCCCAGCAAATTAGGGACACTGTTGCTCCTGGGGTATCGGCGAGGACCATTCGCAACCGTCTCCATGAAGCTGGGCTACGGTCCCGCACACCGTTAGGCCGTCTTCCGCTCACGCCCCAACATCGTGCAGCCCGCCTCCAGTGGTGTCGCGACAGGCGTGAATGGAGGGACGAATGGAGACGTGTCGTCTTCAGCGATGAGAGTCGCTTCTGCCTTGGTGCCAATGATGGTCGTATGCGTGTTTGGCGCCGTGCAGGTGAGCGCCACAATCAGGACTGCATACGACCGAGGCACACAGGGCCAACACCCGGCATCATGGTGTGGGGAGCGATCTCCTACACTGGCCGTACACCACTGGTGATCGTCGAGGGGACACTGAATAGTGCACGGTACATCCAAACCGTCATCGAACCCATCGTTCTACCATTCCTAGACCGGCAAGGGAACTTGCTGTTCCAACAGGACAATGCACGTCCGCATGTATCCCGTGCCACCCAACGTGCTCTAGAAGGTGTAAGTCAACTACCCTGGCCAGCAAGGTCTCCGGATCTGTCCCCCATTGAGCATGTTTGGGACTGGATGAAGCGTCGTCTCACGCGGTCTGCACGTCCAGCACGAACGCTGGTCCAACTGAGGCGCCAGGTGGATATGGCATGGCAAGCCGTTCCACAGGACTACATCCAGCATCTCTACGATCGTCTCCATGGGAGAATAGCAGCCTGCATTGCTGCGAAAGGTGGATATACACTGTACTAGTGCCGACATTGTGCATGCTCTGTTGCCTGTGCCTGTGTCTATGTGCCTGTGGTTCTGTCAGTGTGATCATGTGATGTATCTGACCCCAGGAATGTGTCAATAAAGTTTCCCCTTCCTGGGACAATGAATTCACGGTGTTCTTATTTCAATTTCCAGGAGTGTACAATTGGCATTTCTTATAACCATTTCTATAACACCTTTGTTACAAAGTAGCTTTTACGCCACGTTCAGCCATGTATAATAAATCTGGTTTCTACAATTCAGTTTTTGGAAAATAAGCTACAAATGTTGTATTAATGGACTACTTTCAGCGTACCTAATATATAAACTCTCATTAATATTATAGTTATTTATTTCACTTATTTTCGTATTATAATCGAAAGAACGAGATGGTGGGCAGGAGGGCAGGTGGCAAGGAAGGGGCAGTGTTAGCAAATCACCAACGTGGCACAGTAAACATAAATAGTCCCGGGTTCGATTCCCGGCGGGGTCAGGGATTTTCTCTGCCTCGTGATCGCTGGGTGTTGTGTGCTGTCCTTAGGTTAGTTAGGTTTAAGTAGTTCCAAGTTCTAGGGGACTGATGACCTTAGATGTTAAGTCCCATAGTGCTCAGAGCCATTTGAGCCATAAATAGTCTCATTGTGTTAGTAACTAGGTGTCAATAGTGGATAGATCAATTTTAAGTGGAGGAGCTCCATTGTAAGACAGAGGTACTCGTTAAGACCATCTGTTAGCATTTACTCCGAAACGAACGAATTTGAAGGTGATATTTTATTATAGATTATCAGAGTATAAGTTAAGATAAACATTCTTGATGAGTTGAAACATTTTTCTCAGAATGGCCTCAATTATGGTTGAAGTTTTAGGTGTCGGTGGTTAGTGTTCCACATAACTTCACATGGTCGAAAACTTCCGGCTTAAAAAGCCACCCTCAGTCTACCAATGGCCTTGTAGAAGAAGAGGGAAGGACGGAAGAGCGAACAGAGCATCAGGGCACTCTCTTGTCCTAGGGGTCGGAAACTGCCCCTAAAAGGCGGAAGAATCAGAAATGATCAACGCATGAGGATGCAGAAGGCAAAGGAAACCACTGCATAAAAGGCGGGTAACGTGTATCTACAGAACATGGGGCCTGTAACTGAAAAAGCGTCATGATGATATCTCCATTGGCATAAGATTCCGGAGTGGTCCCTGTTGTATACTGTTGTGACCGCGACCGCAAAAGTCGCGGGTTGGCCGAGAAAGCGCGGCGGGACCAAACGGAGAGCGGCCCTCGCACACACAAACGAACGAAAAGGACGGACACGAAACAACGACGGACAATGGAGAAAGACCTTACGACGACAACACGCAAGACGCAACGGATTGACAGAGACAACCAAACGAATCCAAGACGTCCACGATTAACGAGATCAAAGTACGATAAGCAGGCTGTCTTGTCGAGGCGATGTGTCGAGACTCACGTAACGATTAGACTCCCTGGCAGAGCCTTTTTTTTCCCTTTGTTGAATTTCGATTCCCCCCGAAGGGGTCGGGCTGGCAGCAGCTTAGTATGCCGCTCCTCAGCCTACAGACTTTGTTAAAAAGATAAAGAGAATAAATAATAAAAATAGGCGATAAAATCGTAGAAGTAAATAGTAACATGGCGAAAAAATGGTGGAACTTAAAACATAGAATAAAGGGATGATGATGCTAATAAAATACATACGAAGCAGACAGGTAAAACAATAGACAGAGAATTAAAAAACACGGCGACAGTCTGGTTTCAGTTCGCAAAAGACATAAAATTCACACGCTGCGGCAGCATGGTTTCTGTTCGAAACACGAGAAAGACGAACAACACTGAACATTCACTGGAACACTGTACTAAAAATTCAGCGAATGTGACATACCTCGGCCGAGAGCAGGTGGGGTGAATCTGGACAGATGATGGGAAAATAAAAAAACGGGGGGAAGGAGAGGAAAAGCGAAGGGGGGGGAGGCGGGAAAGGAGCCAATGGAGGATAAGGACCCATAAGAGGGTTGAGGGCTGCTGAGCAGATGCAACAGGGAATGGGGAAGGCAGAGGATGGGAATGCAAAAGGACTCGGGGGGGGGGGAGAAGGGAGGTAGGGAGAAGTTTGGTGGGGAGAAAACAGGATGGACGGGGGGGAAGAGGGAGCCCAGGGAAAGGACAGAGGAAAGGAGGTGGGTGAGGATCACAGTTGATAGGAGGGATAGATTGAGGGAGAGAGGGCATCATCTGAGATGGGGACTTGATGGAAGCCACCTTGGGAAAGGAGATGAAGGGTGTAGAGATGGAGGGTAGGGGGGATACAACAGTGAAGGCGTGGCAGAGGGCGGGGTTGGGAGATGAGAGGAGCAACCAGGGGGTGAGGGGGATCAAGGCGGCAGGAGGTGTAGAGTATACAGATATGTTTGAGGAACAGGAGCAGATGGGGGAAAGGAATGAGGTCATAGAGGAACCGCGTGGGGGACGGGAGGTGGATACGGAATGCAAGGTGGAGTGTATGATGCTCAAGGATCTGGAGGGACTTACAGAATTTTGGGGGGGGGGGAAAGATATCCAGGCAGGACTGGCATAACAGAGGATGGGATGGATTAAGGATTTGTAGGTGTGGAGGATGGTAGAGCGGTGTAAACCCCATGTCCGGCCAGAGAGGAAATTGGTGAGTCAGAGGCGGTTGTGGGCTTTGGATTGGATGGAGCGGAGATGGGGGATCCAGGTGAGGTGACGGTCAATGATGAGGCCAAGGTAGGTGAGGGTGGGGGTGAGGTGGACGGTACGGGCGCAGATGGTAAGAGAGAAATCCAGGAGGTGGAAGGAGCGAGTGGTACGGCCTATGATGATTGCCTGGGTCTTGGAAGGATTGATTTTCAGGAGCCACTGGTTGCACCATGCGATGGGACCGTTGGAGGGTAGTGGCGAGGGCAAGGAATGGAATGTCATCGGCATATTGCAAGAGGTGTACTGGAGGGGGGTTGGGGCATATCTGCCGTGTACAGGAGGTAGAGGAGAGGGGAGAGAACAGAGCCCTGGGCACACCTGCAGAGAGGTTGAAGGTGGCGGAATTGGCATTATGGATGGTAACATAGGAGGGGTGGTGGGAGAGGAAGGAGGCCGTCAGACGGATGTAGTTGACAGGATGGTCGTAGGTTTGGAGTTTAAACAGGAGACTAGGATGCCAGACATGGTCGTAGGCCTTTTCGAGGTCGAGGGAGACAAAAATGGTGGGGCGACAGGAATTAAGCTGGAGGGAGAGGAGATGAGTGATGCGGAGGAGTTGGTCATCGGCAGAGAATGAAGGTCGAAAGCCACATTGTCAGGGAGGAGGTGGTTTTGGTGGAGGTGGGGATGGATGCGCCAGGAAAGGGTGGATTCCAAGAGCTTGCTGAACACCAATGTGCGACAGATAGGGCGCTAAGAAGAGGTATCAGATGGAGGCTAGATGGGTTTGGAGAACATCAGGATATGGGAGGTTTTCCACAGGTCGGGATTGAAGCGAGTGGCAAGGACTACATTGTAGAGGGTGGCAAGGACTGAAAGGAAGGAGGGAGGGCAGTGTTTGATGTGGTGGTAGGTACTGCAGTCATGGCCGGGAGAAGTTTTGCATTTAGTGTGGAGTGTGAGGCTGGTGTCCTGTGTAGTGATGGGAGTGTTAAGTTCAGATGGTGGTGTGTGGCCCAAGTGCTGGAAGCTAGGAGCAAGGGGAGGAACAGAGGTATTTGTACGGTTCATGACGTCAGGAAAGAGGGAATAGTCAAAGTGGGTATCATCTGGGATGGAAAAGACATCTGAGAGGTGAGAGGCAATGAGGTTGGCCGTATTGAGGTTATCAGGAAAGGGACTGTCATGAAGGAGGAGAGGGTACTGGGGGGTGGGGCAGTTCCCAGTAACGCGGTGGAAAGCAGACCAATACTTGGAAGAGTTTATGGGGAGCATGGTGTTGAGTTGTGTACACGTCTGGCACCAGAAACGGCGTTTCTTCATGGTAAGCAGATTGCGGATGCATCGTCGTAATTGCCGGTGGCAGGTTAGTGTATCCCAGTCACGAGTGTGGAGAAAAAAGCAGTAGAGGTGGCAGGACTCTCGAAGGAGAAGGACATCCTGTGGAGGCCGGGTGGGACGGTGAGGTTGGATGGCTTTGGTGGGGATATGGTGGCGATGGCGTCAGACAAGGTCTGGTGTAGGAAGGCAGCAGTATGAGAGATGTCATCAGGAGATTGGAGAGTAAAGTCGTGGCTGTCAACCTGGGTGTCAATGGAGTCCCAGTAGGCATCCCAGTTGGCACGGGAGTGATCATGGAGGGATGTTGGTGCGAGGAGCATTGCGGGGAGGGTGACCATTAGAGATGATGAGGAGCACGGTCACTGCCAATGACGTCAAGGACATCTGCGGTGATGCGCAAGGAGGTTGGGAGAGGCAAGGACCACATCGGGAGTGGTGGTGGATTCGGGTCTGTGTGCTGAGGGAGGGGAACCAGGTCTCCCTGGAGGGTGGTGATAAACTGATGCCACCGAAGGAGGTTGGCAGGCTTACGGCTGTGGATATTGAGGTCAGCGGCAATCACGTAGGTGAAGAAGGTGGTCAGTGTGGGCCAGGAAATCATATGGGATGGGGGTGCGAGGGCAGACATAAATGGTGGCACAGGTGACGGTAAGGGTGGGGAAGAAGAGGCTGAGGGTGAGATGCTCGGCAGGATTGTTAAGGAGAGGTTGGGGCTGGACAGGCAGGTGCTTGAGGTGGCCTAAAGCAACTCTGCCACGCACCAGAGGGTACGGGTTATCAGTGCAGTGAAGGGTGTAAGGAGCTGAGGAGATGGAGATACGGGGTTGAAGGAACGTTTGATTTAGGATGAAGGCATCCACGGGGTGCTGACTGAGGATGTGGAAGAAGAGGAGTTTGTGGGTGGGCAGCGAGCGAATATTTTGGTATAGGATATGGTAGGGTTGTTGTACCATGGGAGGGGAGAGTTAGACGAGGGTGGTGAGGGGAATAAAGGTGAAGTGGGCCAGTTTGTAGTAGGATGTGGCATAGGTGGTAAGATGGAAGATAGAACAGGCAGCGAAGGTGATTTGGAAAAGGGTGTGGGAGCGCTGGAAGTGGTGGATGTTTTGGAGCGCAATGGTGATGAAACGGATGATGTACTCTGCAGTAGGTGGAGGGTGGAGCGAGTTGTTGGGGTGGATGGGGTCATCAACAGGATGGATAGGGACAGCGAGCTTAGGGGTGACTGGAGGAGGTTTCGGTTTACACTTCGAGGAGTAGATAGGATGTGTTTCATTACAAGTGTTGCAGGAGGGGGGAGAGGTTAGGCAGGGGCAGTTCTTGAGGAAGTGGGAAGCTTTGCAGTGGGGACAAGTAGGGGGGTTCTTGCGGGCAGAGGTAACATGGTGATTGTATGTGAGGCAGCGTTGGCAGCAGTAGGAATGGACTGGGGAATGGGAGGGGTCCACCTTATGATGGCGATTGTAGACGAGGGCTCCCTCAGTGAGGAGGCGGTCAATGGAGGAGGAGGATTCAGTGAATATCCACATGAGATAGGTCAGCCTGGCATCAATGAAGATGCACCAGGCCGAGCGGATTTCGATGTTGGGTTGGGAGTTGAGTTCCGCCAACACTTCAGCCTCCATGACCACGGGGCTAAGCTTCGTGATCACAGCGATGATGGTTGGCAGACATCGGGGAGGTTGAGGCTGATGGGGAGAGGACGGGGTGTGGTAGGGGGGGAGGGTTGCATGTTGGCCAAATTGGATGCATGGGATGCGGGAGAGTAGACCGGTGTGGAAGGAAGCATTGGAAGATTTAATGAGGACCAAGTCCTTGCGAGGAATCAGAAGGGAGATGGGGGCATTGGGGTAGTATTTCCGGATGGCTAGGGTGAGGGAGTGGGTATCGAGGAATTGAGGGGCAGGATTGGAGAGGACAAAGGTGAGGGTGGCAGGAGTGTGGGTTGGGCTTCCGTCCATTGGGGTGGGTGGGTCACGGAGATCGGGGGTTTTCTTTGAGGAGATTTCAGGGGAAGGGTCAACATTTGGACGCTTGGAAGGTTTTGTGGTCATGACAGGGTGGAGAGGGGGCTAGGGGATGGGTTGCAGGGGGAGATAGCGTGGGCACTACCACCCTGAGCAGCGGATAATGCAGAGGGGAGTGCGTGGCTGTCACAGAGACTGTGGAACGTCGAGCCGAAATCGTGCTGGATTGGAACCTGTTGAAGGCGGTGCAGGGAGCAGTGGAATGTCAGTAGATGTCCATGGGGCGACAGTGATAGGGGAGGGCGAGTTGGGGGTAGTTACAGCCGAAAATGGCGCAGTGGTGAGGTGGACAAGGAGTGACGGAAGGACGGGAAGGGGGTTGGAAAATCAGCTCCATGTGATGGTGGTTGGAGCAGTGGAGGGAGAGATGAAAAAGATAGTAGTAGTGGGTTGGGACATGGTAAGGGCACGTGAGAGGGGGCGAAGATAGCAGCGACCATGCAGCGGCGGTGGCGAGCAGAGGCAACAGGTGGTTGTGGCGGCAGCAGCGAGCACTGGCAGTCAGCGACCAGGCGGGGAACAGGCGGTGGCGGCCGCGACGGCGGCGAGCACCAGCAGGCGGCAACCAGGTGGTGACTGCAGCAGCGGCGAGCACCGGCGCGCGGCGACCAGGCAGCAACCAGGTGGCGCTGGCGGCGGCAGGGGCGAGCACCAGCGGGCGGCGAAAAGGGGGCGACCAGGCGGCGGCTGCGACCACGGCAGCAGAGACCACTGACAGGCGGCGACCAGGTGGCGACCAGGCGGCGGCGGCTGTGGCGACGGCTGCGGCGAGCACCGGCAGGCGGCGACCACGTTGCGACCAGGCGGCGGCGGTTGCGGCGGCGGTGGCGGCGAGCACCGGCAGGCGGCGACCAGGCGGCGACCAAGCAGCGACGAAGCGGAGGCGGCGGTGGTGGCGGGAGTGAGCACCGGCCCATGGTGACGAAGTGGTGACCAGGCGGCGGCGGCGGTGGTGGCAGCGGCGAGCACCGGCACGCGGCGACCAGGCAGTGGCGGCGGCTGCAGCTGTTGCGAGCACTGGCAGGCGGCAACCAGGTGTCGACGAGGCGGCGACGGCTGCCGTGGCGGCGGTGGCGAGTACTGGCAGGCAGTGACGAGGCGGCGACCAGGCGACGTCGGCGGCCGCGGCAGCGGCGAGCACTGGCACGCGGCGACCAGGCGGTGGCGGCACCGGCGGCAGCGGCGAGTCCCGGCACGTGGCGGCAGCAGCGGTGGCAGCAGCGGCGAGCACCGGCAGGCGGCGACCAGGCAGCGACCAGGTGACGGCGGCTGCGGCGGTGGCGGCGGCGAGCACCGGCAGGTGGCTACCAGGCGGCGACCATGTGGCGGCGGCTGCGGCGGCGGCAGCGACAAGCAGTGGCAGGCGGCGACCAGGGAGCGACCAGGCGGCGGCGGTGGCAGTGGCAGCGGCAAGCACCGGCAGGCGGCGACCAGGCGGCGGCGGCCGCGGCAGCGGCGTTAAACAGCAGGCGGCGACCAGGCGGCGGCGGCGAGCACCGACAGGCGGCGTCCAAATGGCGACCAGACGGCGGCGGCGTCCGTGGCGGCTGCGAGCACCAGCAGGCGGCAACCAGATGGCGAAGAGGCGGCGACGGCTGTGGCGGCGGTGGCGGCGATCCACCAGCAGGCAGTGACGAGGCGACGGCCACGACCGCGGAGAGCACCGGCATGCGGCGACCAGGCGCTGACCAGGCGGCGGTGGCTGCAGTGGTGGCGGCGGCGAGCACCGGCAGGCGGCGACCAGGCGGCGTCCAGGCAGCGGCGGCGGCTGCAGCAGTGGCGAGCACCGTCAGGCAGCGACCAGGCGACAGCGGTGACAACAGCCCAGGCGAGCACCGGCAGGCGGCGAGCAGGCAGCGGCGGTGGCGGCGGCGAGCACCGGCAGGTGGCGACCATGTGGCGGCGAGGATGATCGGACGGCGAGCAGTAGTGATGGCGTATAGACAACATAGCAAGGAAAGGGTGGAGCTCTTCCACGTCAGACATACACCCTGAGAGTAGCCAAGGCACTGTGAGTCCTCAATGAGGAAGTGAGGGAATCCACTGTGGCGCCCTCACACTACATGCAGGCCAGTACTCGCGCGCTGCCGCAGCTTACGGGGCGATGATGCAGAGACCTCTAGTGCTCCTCGACGTCCATGATGTCCGGGGGGGATTCAAATTCCACGGCACGCAGTGCCAGAGTCCCGCAATCGGATCTCTGGGATGATACTGCCGAGGGAGAGACTATCATGAGAAAAGAGGTTCAATAATCAATGACATGAAAACATTCTACGAGGAATGTCAAAAGCTTGAACGTGTTAGGGAAACTAGAAAATCTGAAAACGGAAATACAAAGGCTCAATCTAGATTAGTAGGGGTTGGTGAAGTGTAATGGATTGAAGACAAGCATTTCTGGTCATACAAGCATAAGGTAATATCAACAGCAACAAAAAATAGTATAACAGGAGCAGGATTTAGTATTAATAAAAAGGTAGGGCAAAGAATGTGTTACTATGAACAGTTCAGTAAAAGGGTTTTTCTTATCACAGTCGATAGCAAACCAACACCGACAACGATAGTTGACGTATACATTCTGTTGTCACAAGATTAACATGAAGACATGGAGAATGTGTATGAGGATACTGAAAGGGTAAAGCAAGACATAAGAGGATATGGAAATCTAATAGTAATGGGGGATAGGAGTGTAGTTCTAGGAGAAGGAGTACAAGGAATGAGAGAGGAAAATGACTAATTGAGTTCTGTAATAAATTTCAGCTAGTTATAGCATATACTCTGTTCAAGAATAGCAAGAGGAGGAGGTATATTAGGAAAACTCCAGGTGACACAAAGAGATTTCAGTTAGGTTACAACATGGTCAGACAGAAATTCCGAAATCGGAACCTATTAGCATATATACACAGATCAGAATGTAGCAGAGATAAAGAGGTGGCTGAAGTTGAAGACATTAGTGAGGAATAATCAAGAAGCAAAGAAGTGGGATACGGGAGTACTACGGCATGACGAGATATACTTGAAATTGCCTACACCTATAGAGACAGCAATATGCAACAGCCCAGTAGGTAGTACACTTGACGATGAATGGACATCTCTAAAAAGGGCCATCACAGAAGTTGTAAAAAGAAAACATATGGACAAAAAAGGGAACTGCGAAAAAAACCACGAGTAACAGAAGAAACACTTCAGTTGATGATGAAATAAGGAAGTGAGAAACTGTTCTGGGAAGCTCAGGAATGCAGAAATACAAGTCTTGGAAGAATGAAGTAAATAGGAAGTGTGGGGAAGCAAAGATGAAATGGCTGCAGGAAAAATGTGAAGAAATCGAAAAAGAAATTACTGTCGGAAGAACAGACTCACCATACAGGAAAGTCAAAACAACCTTCAGTGACATTAAAAGCAAGAGTGGTAACATTAAGATGGCAACGGAAATTTACTGTTAGATGCTGAGGAGAGAGTGGATACATGGAAAAACACTTTGAAAGCCTCTATGAGGGGGAAGATAGTTTGATATGATAGAAGAAGTAAAAAGAGTCTATTTAGAAGAGGTACAGGATCTAGTATTACAATTAAAATTTAAATGAGCTTTAGAGACCTAAGATCAAATAAGGCGGAAGGTATCGATAATAATACATAATAATGTCTAAAACCTTTAGGGGAAGTGGCAACAAAACTAATATTCACGTTGGTGTAGAACCATTTGACTTTCGAAAAAATATCATCCACACAATTCCAAAGACTGAAAGAGCTGACAGGTGCACAATCACCGTAACAGCTCATGTATTGAAGTTGCCGACAAGAATAATATACAGAAGAATGGAAAAGAAAATTAAGGATGTGCTAGATGACGATCAGTTTGACTTTAGGAAAGGTAAAGCCACCAGAGAGGCCATTCTGACGTTGCGGTGATAGTGGAAGCAAGACTAAAGAAAAATCACGTAACGTTCATAAGATTTGTCGACACGGAAAAAGCAAACGACAATGTAAATTTTCGCAAAATGTTCTAAATTCTCAAAAAGATAGAGGTAAACTATAGGGACAGACGGGCAATATACAATCTGCACAAGAGCCAAGAGGGACTAATAAGAGTTGATGAAGACGAACCAAGTGCTAGGATTAAAAAGTGTGTAAGAAAGTGATGTAATCTTTCGCCCCTACAGTTCAATCTCTACATAGATCAATAATGGAAATAAAATAAAGGTTCAGGAGTGGAATTAGAAATCAAGGAGAAAGGATATCCATGATACAACTCGCTGATGACATTGCTATCCTGATGACGAAGAATTACACAAATAATGAATGGTATGAACGATCTATGTTTGTTGTTGTGGTCTTCAGTCCAGAGACTGGTTTGATGCAGCTCTCCATGCTATTCTATTCTGTGCAAGCTTCTTCATCTCTGAGTAACTACTGCTACCTACATCCTTCTGAAGCTGCTTTCTGTGTTCACCTCTTGGTCTCACTCTCCGATATTTACCCTACACACTTCCCTCCAATACTAAATTGGTGATCCCTTGATGCTTCAGAATGTGTCCTACCAACTGACCCCTTTCTTTTATCAGGTTGTACCACAAACGTTTCTTCTCCTCAATTCTATTCAACACCTCCTCATTAGTTACGTGGTCTACCCACGCAATCTTCAGCATTCTTCTGTAGCACCACATTTCGAAAGCTTCTATTCCCTTCTTGTCTAAACTATTTATCATCCATGTTTCGCTTCCATACATGGCCACACTCCATACAAATACTTTCAGAAAAGACTTCGTGACAATTAAATCTATACTTCATGTTAACAAATTTCTATTCTTCAGAAACGATTTCCTTGTCAGAGCCAGTCTACATTTTATATACTCTCTACTTCGACCATAATCTACTATTTTGCTCCACAGATAGCGAAACTCCTTTACTACCTTGACTGTTTCATTTCCTAACGTAATTCCCTCAGTATCACCTGATTTAATTCGACTACATTCCATTATCCTCGTTTTGCCGTTGTTGATGTTCATCTTATATCCTCCTTTCAAGACACTGTCCATTCCGTTCAAATGTTCTTCCAAGGTCCTTTGTGTCTCTGCCAGAATTACACTGTCATCGGCAAACCTAAAAGTTTTTATTTATTCTCCATGGATTTTAATTCGTATTCCTAACGTTTCTTTGCTCAATATGCAGATTGAATAA
Source organism: Schistocerca cancellata (assembly GCF_023864275.1). Taxonomy (NCBI): domain Eukaryota; kingdom Metazoa; phylum Arthropoda; class Insecta; order Orthoptera; family Acrididae; genus Schistocerca; species Schistocerca cancellata. The sequence goes on along the minus strand of NC_064630.1, from coordinate 311,412,502 downwards.
CAGCGAGGACAGTCTACAATCCCTTTTCAATGACTGCTTCCCTTTCATGCCCATCCACTCTTATAACTGCCCTCTGCTTCCTGTATAAATTGCAAATAGCCTTTCGCTCTTGTACCGAGCGAAGTGGCGCTGTGGCTAGCACACTGGACTAGCATTCAATCCCGCGTCCGGCCATCCAGATTTAGGTTTTCTGTGATTCCCTAAATCGCTCCAGGCAAATGCCGGGATGGTTCCTCTGAAAGGGCATGGCCGATTTCCTTCACCGTCCTTCCCTAATCCGATGAGACCGATGACCTCGCTGTCTGGTCCCCTCCCCCAAACAACCTAACCCAACCCCAAGCCTTTCGCTCCCTGTATTTTATCCCTGCCACCTTCAGAATTTGGAAGATTGTATTCCAGTGAACATTGCCAAAAGCTTTCTCTAAGTCTACAAATGCTAGAGGTTTATCTTTCCTTAATCTACCTTCTAAGATAAGTCGTAGGGTCAGTATTGCCTCGCGAGTTCTAATATTTCTATGGAATCCAAACTGATCTTCCCTGAGGTCGGCTTCTATCAGTTTTTCCATTCGTCTGTAAATAATTCGAGTTAGTATTTAGCAGTGATGATTTATCAAATAGATAGTTCGCTAATTTTCACACCTTTTGACACCTGCTCTCATTGGGATTGGAATTATTATATTTTTCTTGAAATCTGAGGGAATTTCACCTCTTATACATCTTGCTAACCAGATGGTACAGTTTTGTCAGGGCTGGCTCTCCCAAGTCTATCAATAGTTTTAATGGAATATTGACTACTCCCTGGGTCTTGTTTCCACTTACGTGTTTCAGTGTTCTGTCAAATTCTTCGCACAGTATCATATCTCCCATTTCACTTTCATCTGTTTTATGTCCTATTCCAATTCCATAATATTGCCTGCAAATACATCGCCCTTGTTTAGACCCTCTGTATACTCCATCCACCTTTCTCCTTTCACTTCTTTGCTTACGGCTAGTTTTCCTTCTGCATTCTTGATGTTCATGCAGGTGGTTCTCTTTTCTCCAAAGGTCTTGAAAGGCAACCCTGGTAGGACTATTTAAATGATTGAGAACGTTGTCATAATCTTAGTGTTCTAACAACATTTTTTTACAAAACAGACATAAATTATGCTAAATAAATTATTGACTGAATACTGTAAACAACTAATAGGTGCTTTTAAGACCACACTGGACAAGGAGCATGGGTGGCAGAGACAGTTTAACTAGTGGAGTGAGTCAAGTACTGTGGCCCTAAAAATGTGGATAACGCAATCCGCATTGATCTGACGCTAAGCAGTCTTTGGCTGCTCAAATCTACTGAAATTTCTGTACGGAGGTGCAGCTGATGAGATCTGTACGCGCTGACAGTGTCATAGCAACAGTACATTACCCTGTTTTCTTCGTGTGGCGATGCAACTAGCAGCTGACGAGATGTGTGCGGCAGGGGTGAGATGTGGAAGCGGCACCAAGGACCAATTTGGCTCACTTATATGACTGAGCGCACTAGGATACCAAACGTCAAGATTGGTAAACCAAAAACGAATAAGTGTGCCCTCGGCAAATGAGTTGCCCGAGACATTTAAAGTCACACTGCCAGCACAGTAAAAACTCCACTAAAGGCTCCGTAGCCTAAACTACACGCAAGTGAAGTCAGTCTCAGGGCAGGTCCTAAGTACTATCCACATATACCAGAGCTTCGACCAGAAGTCCTTACCAGACCAAAGTCCTAGCACCCGAGTGCTTTGCATCTCTCCAGAAAAAAATGCCGTTTTCCAGCAAAGTGCACGAACGACACGGCCTTCACCCCATCTTGAGCCAAACACAGAGCTCTAGAGGCGCTAAATCACCCCTCCGACATGACAGCACAAACTCATGTCGAACCAGGGCAAGAGTTAAGATATCTGCGTTCTGAAAAAGAAAAAGAAACTGCCAATTACAGGATTCTTTAAATTTTTGCAGAGTGGGCAGATGATTTTTTCCAAAGTCCTGTCTCTTCCAATGGCAACAAGCGAACAGATACTGTCGCAAAGATCTTTATCTAAATCGTCTGTGCCTTGGAGTGTTAGTCCTAGCTGTGAGGTGTAATAGTGATTCTATTTCCAAACTTTCCTCAGATGCCTGATTTTTCTCATACAATGGAGGTGGTCTGGGGACTATCAACAAACATGAAAGCAGGTGAATATTTTTTGTGACTGGCTCTGCTCACAATTCCCGGTTTACGAATCCACTGTGTAGACGCGTTCCTTTAACCATCGCCCCAGCCCGGCCTTCCACTGACGCCATGAAAGGTAGCGTGACATTTTTATGCTGGAGTCCTGTCTCAATGAGGGGCTGCTCTGTCTCCACTGTACAGCTGTGAACCTGTCCGGCAAGATTTACAAGGGATGGGCTTGCTGCCAATTGCTTTCAACTCCCAACATGTCGTTTCTGCGAGCTAAGAATCATAAAAGTACCTCATGCTTTTAGCGCCCTACCAGGCTCCATTAACGCCTGCTCATGTCACTAACTGTTTAGAATTAAGGTACATCAGAGTGTAATAAAATCTTTAATACTTTTCCGTATGTGAAAAATAGGTGAGACAGTAACTTGTCCCCTCTCACTGCCCTCTCACTGCCCTCTACCCGCCGTTGATTTCTGCATCGGGAGAGTCTCTCTTCAGTACTGTTTAGCGTAATACGAAACAGAGGAAATCATTGCAAATAGTACGAGAATCCCATCATGACAATCTCTCTCTCTCTCTCTCTCTCTCTCTATATATATATATATATATATGTGTGTGTGTGTGTGTGTGTGTGTGTGAAAAAGGTCGCGTCGAAAACCAGGATTGCCCATGGCTAAAACACATCCTGGCTTGACCTCATTCATTCCATGGTTCATTCATTCACATGAAGCTGGAAGAGAGCAAAGGAACATGTAAACATGGCTGTGAGTAGTATGAATTACATTGGACGCAGGGGTCATTGCTACATCAAAGACTACCGATAAACATTTGATAATTGGTTAACAGGCCTTGAAGGAAAGAAATATACCAATTCACACGATATCCTGAGGTCAGGGGTTTCTAATGTCCCTAATCATCTACAGTGTCCTGAAGTATGAACTGACAATTATGCTCATGCATAAATTGTGACTAGTAAGACTTAAGAACAGGAATCTGCGATAGAGTGGAATGGCCTCTCACTCAGCGCATGACGTGGCAGAAGTGGTGGCAGATATCTCTGCTGTTCCCTCACGTCTCTGGCAGCAATTCGCAACTAGGTCACGTTATGGACTGCACCAAGACGCTTTGCCTCATCCTGGTCAGGCCGCAGTCAGGCATGAGGGAGTGGCGTGACAGCGTTGCATTTGATGCACAACCTGCCACCTGCCGTAGAAATCCATTCAGCGTTAGCGGGATGTGGGATAGCCCTACTCTTAGACATTCGCCTTTGCATCGGAATACAATCCTCCCGGTTTGGGACATCAGCCTAGCTCGCCCTTTGTCGATGGGACACATCACTCTCGGCAACCCACTGAGTCGGTTAGGATCAACTTTGGTGCAACGAGACTTGCTTGGTAGTGGCATTTATAATTATGTACACGTAATTTTACGTAGTAGAAGTATGCCTCCTGTCTCCTCTGTCAGGATCACTGCTGCTGGAATGAACCCCAAGCATGCTGAATTATATATACATAATTCGGCGAGTCCACAGGTATTAAATACGTTTATTGAAAAAATTACAACTTTCAAAATGGTTTATGTATTTTAAATAAAGCATCGGTTTATAAATGTTGTTGATTGTTATAAATATTGGATTGAGTAAATAAAAAAATTGAAATATTACAATACGAAATACAGATGTGTTCATATATAATAGACTACTCTGAGTCCTCAACTTGAAGGCAAGAGACACACTTCACAGTTTTCTTCTGAATGTGTGTTACACAAATGTTCATGACACTGTCCACAATACTATTTTGGTTTACTTAGATTGTTGTACTTCTGCTTCTTTGTTTTAGCTTCTCTTACACAAATATGACACCGACCTTTCCCTGCAGGAGGCTGACATGCTTCTGTGGTCACTTCTTTGATTTTCTTTTGTAGAATAGTCTCCACTGATTGAATAATTTGGGTAGGTAACCCTCTTGCGTTGGCACTTTTTTCTTCTACCTGCAGTTTCACTTGCAGAATATAAAGTTTCCGTTTGCTGTGTTTCTTTTCATTCCATCTTGGATGTTGCTGGATGAATATGGTGGTGGCATTGATAGCACAAATGTCGATGAGAGAGTAAAATACAGATAGAGGCCATCTCTTTGTTCCCCTCTTGAACGCGTACATATGGGCTATTTGATCAATGGTATCAATTCCACCTTTAGTGGAATTATAATATGCATTTATCTCGGTTTTATTCTTCTCTCCTCCAACAGTGCCTTTATCTTCATGCATTGTTGACAACATCAGTAAGTTTTTACTTGGTTTCGTTCTTGCTATGTAGGACACCAAAGTTACTGGAGGCCTACCTGTTGATGAGTTTGTGAACAAGTACATTGATGAATATAGCTCTCGATTTGACTTGTTCTTCATTATCTCTGGAATATGCTTCCTGTTTGACTGGAGAGTTCCTACTGTAGTAACTTTGCAGTCTTTGTATAACTCTTCCGCCAAATCCACCGAAGTGTAGTATCGGTCTGTAGAAACATTTCGACCAGTATTTTTCACAGGTGCTACCAGACGTTTGACGACAGCTGCTGACCCCGTTCTTCTTTCGACAAATTATGAACATTACCTGCATAGGGTTCCACATCCAACTGCATCGGACATCATGCGTGTAAGGATGCCATACTTGCCGGTTTATCCTTCAAAAATACAGCGCCCTCTAAACAAGCTGAGCATCTCATCTATGGTGAGGTGGACCCCTGGTTTATACAGTAGTGGAAACCTATCATTCAATTTGTTGAAAACATGACGGATTGCTGTGAACTTGTCTGCTTCCCTTCTTAGCTGGCGGGTACTTTTGTCATCAAACCTTATGGTTGCAATAAGTTCCTTGAAACGTTCTCTTGCCATAATACGCTTGTAAACTGGTCGACCCATCAGGTGTGATCAAAGATCGTGTACACTGACAGAATTGTCCTTATTTGCCCCCCATAAGAATCAGGATTCCTATAAAGGCATACAGTTCTTTCTAAATAGTCAAAGTAACATTTCGCCTAACTGCATCTTCATTTGAATGTTTTACTATAACATCCATGATGTCAGGCGTAAGAAGTAACTTCAAAGCTTCTCCAGGTGAATGGCAAACAGCAGTTGGAGTTACTCCTGCCTGCTCTCTACCTATATTAGCAACAGACCTCCGAGGAATTCTAGGCTGTGTGGTTACGCACCTTCTTCCAGACTAGACCACAATAACATCCTGATGGTCACTGCCTGAAGCTGCGCTATCTTCATCTTCTCTAACATCCATATCACTTTCCCGATCTGAATCATACTCCATAACACCATCCTCATATTCACTTTCACTCTCCGAGTCAGAATCTTCATCTAAAATTTCATTCAGAACTCTTTCTAAAGACGAGTCACGTATTCTTTAAGTCATTTATAAGTCTGGGTGTGAACAATAGGGAATTGCACTAACTCACTACAAGTTTACAAGATAAATAACAGCTGACTGACATCAACAATCACTTCCTGTGAAAGTAAACCGATTGTTGTGAATATCAAGAATATCAACCAACAAGAAACTAACTTGCATTGTTGTAGAGATGAGAAATACGAAATCCTACTAAGGGAAATTTTCTATAGCATGGAAGCCTAAGGGGGGGGGGGGGGAAGTTTGTTGGACCCATAATAAGTTTATTTATTTTTTTCTTTGAAAGCAGGAATTTTCTACAAAATTTATTGACACTAACATTTCATTAAATAGCCAGTAACTCAAAGGGAATATATAGTATGAAAGTTATTTGGGCAAAAGCAGGGGACATAAAAAAATTGTGGGTTCAACGAACCCCCCCCCCCCCCCCCCCCCCAGGGCGTCATAGGGTTAATGCTAATGTACACGGTTCAATTGGTTTATCCATTGCGTTGAACGCCCCTCACGATAGCTCTGCATTGACGACAGTTTCCCCTAGCGGAAATAACATTCCACCAAGTTCCACGGTTCGTTGTCCAAGGTCAATTTTGGCATGATGTTGATACAAGAAATCTACTTCTAGGATGATGTCGTTGCCCTCGCTTACCCACGGTACCACTTCCATGAATGCATTAGGTCGGACTTCCTCTATGCTAAAGTCAACTGTAACCGACCCCAAAGGCGTAACCTCCTTATCCCCTACTCCATGCAACCTATAACGTGGTGGGTCTAACTTCCTTCGTCCTATAATATTCTTAGCAGCCACTGACACTTGCGCCTCTGTGTCCAATAAAATTTTAAACTTTTTCGTTCCTACGGATCCTACCACTGAACATTCCTCCTCTGTATTCATATTCGTAGCACTGAAATTAAACGGGAGCTCCTTTAGGTGGGTCTTGGGCCCCCTCTGTCGTTTAACACTTGTCCACCTCTCTTATCTTCATTTCTCCATCCTCCACGATGCTGATTTCCACCCCTTCCTCTATTCCTGGGTGACTGGGTACATTGCCTCTGCACATGCCCCGTATGACCACACTTATAACATTTTATACCCGCTGCAAATAATGTTGGCATCTCGCGTACTCCTGTTGTCACGTCTGTTTCCTCACACTGAATTGCCAGCTGAATGGCCGAACACAAATTTCTCGGAGTTCCTTCATGCACTTTCCGTGACATATGTGACGGTAACCCTCTCAAAAATACATAAAGTGCCCTTTGCTCGGCCTCCTGCCACAGCACGCTATTCGCTTCATCGCTCTGACCCAACTCGTAAGTGTACTCATTAATTTCCCTGTCTGCAAATTTCTCCACCGTCTCCCCCTGTCTCTTTGTCACTGTACTTAACCTCTCCCTAAAGTACCGAGCGCTGTTCTGTTTCTTGTACCTTTGTGAAAGCCCTTCCTTTAACTGCTGAAACGGACCTGTCTTCCTTAAGACCTCAGAACACCATACATATGTTTTCGCTTCACCCGTTAGTCTAATCTTGGCTACGTGTAACAACTGCTCTCAGACCAACCATTCATCGCAGCTGAAATTTCCAAGTCTTCCACAAACGAACGCACATCCTCAGATTCCTTGCCAGAAAACGGAATAATCAAACTTGCGGCGGCTGGATCAATCTCTTGCACCCTAGACAACAACGACTGATCAGATGCGGTTTACCGCTTACTTCTACATGTTAATTCATTTCTATTCTGCGTATTGTCTGCTGTCAATTGTGGTACTTTTTCCAACAAAATCCGCACCGCTTCTGGTTCTGACGCACCTTGCGTTCTTGACTCTACCATTGTGTTGCTTTTGTTCTCGTTTAGTCGTTTTGTTTCGGTACTAAGTGCTAGAATAATCTGACATCCTACAACTCCATATCATCATACTCAGTAACATCATAAACGAATAAAAATAATCAAATGCCACAGAAAACAACATCTTACTGTCCCAAATACACTAACACTTATTCTAACAAACAAATAATGTGCATACGCAAAACATCTAAAATGTGGCTTCTGGGAAGCCATATTCAAAACACCAACAAGAAATAAAACGTCCAACACTCATAAAGAATAATTTTGACAGCACTCAACCCATCTTGTGACTGTACTGCAGGCGGTGGGCACGAGCATTGTACTGGACATACGACGTCCGCTACTCTGATACCAAATGTAATCTGGTGCCAGAATGTGTCCGAGCTATTCAAATGATTTATTCGTTTCCAATACAGAGCATCGTTCACCTCGGTCTGCGTCACAGGCCCGGCGTTGCTGAGGAAGTACCTCGAGCAGTCTGTGCAACGCAACGCTGTGTCGTGCTGGCCTTGTTCGCCAGCTGCAGAGTTCCGATTACTTCAGGAAGGCTGCACCAGCAGCCGACTCAGTGGCCACCATCCCCATTGACTGTGCGCTGCTCTGCTGGGAGCTGTAGACTGGCCCAGCTGTGGCTTCTTCCTTGGCTGGAATAGCTGGGAACCCTGCGGCAACGACCACCCCTGTTCCGGCGTCCGAACCTGCGGTCCTCGCCTTGTAAGTCTCTGGCGTGTGTCTGGAGAAGAGACGACTGCCCACGGTAGCGACCCGAAGAGTGGCCCGCCCCGGCTCGCTGCGGAACCCGCGTCGGCCTCAGAGGGTCGAACCAACGACCTGCCGTGGACTGGGATGCTGTCGCCCCATCTGTTTCTGCGTGTAGCCCGGCAGTGTCACACGCACCGCCGTCCAGGAGAGCTGCCACACTTGAATCAATCTCGTTAGGAAACAACACCCTTTTATACTCGGCTGCACATCTCTTTCTCGCTAATGCATTGCTCCGAGTCAAGTACACCCCACACCCCGGTTGCGCCAGGGCGCCTTCTGCATATAGCTTGCGACATGCATACCGCTGAATTTACTCTTTTCAGTGGTTCGATGGCCCCTCTGGCCTCCATTCCACTTCACAACTGCTGGTCAGTGTAACTTACTGCAATCTGGTCCGCACCTGGCTGTAACTTGTGCTCAGAATATAGCACAAAACTAACTTTCCCTATCCTAACCTGTGGTGCCGCTACATTATACCCCTTTTCAGAAAGACCCATTCCCCGAGTCGTCCTTTAACTAACTTTTAAAGTTGTTTGGATTGGCAATTATGACTTGCTTACTTACTACTACGAGGGCAGTTCAATAAGTAATGCAACACATTTTTTTTCTCGGCCAATTTTGGTTGAAAAAACCGGAAATTTCTTGTGGAATATTTTCAAACATTCCCGCTTCGTCTCGTATAGTTTCATTGACTTCCGACAGGTGGCAGCGCTGTACGGAGCTGTTAAAATGGCGTCTGTAACGGATGTGCGTTGCAAACAACGGGCAGTGATCGAGTTTCTTTTGGCGGAAAACCAGGGCATCTCAGATATTCATAGGCGCTTGCAGAATGTCTACGGTGATCTGATAGTGGACAAAAGCACGGTGAGTCGTTGGGCAAAGCGTGTGTCATCATCGCCGCAAGGTCAAGCAAGACTGTCTGATCTCCCGCGTGCGGGCCGGCCGTACACAGCTGTGACTCCTGCAATGGCGGAGCGTGCGAACACACTCGTTCGAGATGATCGACGGATCACCATCAAACAACTCAGTGCTCAACTTGACATATCTGTTGGTAGTGCTGTCACAATTGTTCACCACTTGGGATATTCAAAGGTTTGTTCCAGCTGGGTCCCTCGTTGTCTAACCGAACACCATAAAGAGCAAAGGAGAACCATCTGTGCGGAATTGCTTGCTCGTCATGTGGCTGAGGGTGACAATTTCTTGTCAAAGATTGTTACAGGCGATGAAACATGGGTTCATCACTTCGAACCTGAAACAAAACGGCAATCAATGGAGTGGCGCCACACCCACTCCCCTACCAAGAAAAAGTTTAAAGCCATACCCTCAGCCGGTAAAGTCATGGTTACAGTCTTCTGGGACGATGTCCTTCCCCATGGTCAAACGATCAACTCTGAAGTGTATTGTGCTACTCTTCAGAAATTGAAGAAACGACTTCAGTGTGTTCGTAGGCACAAAAATCTGAACGAACTTCTCCTTCTTCATGACAACGCAAGAGCTCACACAAGTCTTCGCACCCGAGAGGAGCTCACAAAACTTCAGTGGACTGTTCTTCCTCATGCACCCTACAGCCCCGATCTCACACCGTCGGATTTCCATATGTTTGGCCCAATGAAGGACGCAATCCGTGGGAGGCACTACGCGGATGATGAAGAAGTTATTGATGCAGTACGACGTTGGCTCCGACATCGACCAGTGGAACGGTACCGTGCAGGCATACAGGCCCTCATTTCAAGTTGGCGTAAGGCCGTAGCATTGAATGGAGATTACGTTGAAAAATAGTGTTGTGTAGCTAAAAGATTGGGGAATAACCTGGTGTATTTCAATGCTGAATAAAACAACCCCTGTTTCAGAAAAAAAATGTGTTGCATTACTTATTGAACTGCCCTCGTAGAAAACTTAAATCAGGTATAGTGCCCCCTTTCTTTAAACCGTGACACGAAATAAAACGTAAAAATTCCTTACTGGACGACCACTGCTTGATCAACCCCTTACCTACTCGTCTCACACCCACAGTATTCAATCCACTGGGACTTGGACTACGCTTGGTTCCCTTTTGAAGTTGGCTCTCCGCCTGATCAGAAAGAAAACAACGCATTACAAAGTTAAGGGTGCGATCACACTTGGCACAGAGGTGCTCAAAATGATCGTTATTTGCCGTTGCCTTTCCCTATACTGCGCGAGATGTTGAACAAGCTTTTCGACTGATATGCGCCCCTCTTGCTCTATAATAAACTGGTTTAAGGATCTCAACAGACCTATCTTCAGAGTTTGATTTAACAAGGTCAGATTCTGCCTTGGCAAAAACTCTTTAAGTGGTTTCTGGCCAGTACAGCTGTGGCTGCGTAACATTCAATTGTGTGACTCCTGAAATTGACGCTGGCAGATGGAAGGTTGGTCCTATTATGTTACACATAGTTCCATTGATTAAAATTCCGCTCCCCTCGATCTCCATACGGTTTGCTTCCGTAAATACTCTTTGCTCAAAACAACTTGCTACTACTATCAAATTCTCGTAGGTGTAGAAGATAAAATGCATCCCGACTCGTTGCAAGTTCGATTTTCTTTCCACAATGTCCCTTGAACAGTCTATTCCTTTCCCCCTGTCTAAAAATAACTGCACCGTGCATGTGTCCCATATTTATAGCTTCACAGATTTTCCTCCATCATTCACTATTTTTGATCCAAACTCAACACTGATGGTGTGACTACTTTCACCCATAAATTCGCGTTATATCAACTGGTGCAATATACACGACTTTCCTGACCCAGCACTGTCGATAACTAAAAATTTAAACAGGATATCGTACGACTCAGACTTCGTCCAACACATATTTATTACGGCTTTGCCAAAAAATTTACCCCAACGCATTTATTTCTTCAGAACTGCGTTTGATTTCTCCTCCAACAACAGTCCACATACGTCAGACGCTACACTTCCCTCTTCAGTGACCTGAGGACTGGGACCACCATCAACCTTCCCCTCCCCCCCTCTTCAAAAGGACTGCTGCCTCTAGCAGGCTTACAATACTCGAAAACACATCCAACACATAAAAATTCAATGCCTAATGAATCTACACAAACATAACAAGAAAATTAAAAAAAAAAGTACAAATACTCTACTACTTTCTAGAACGCTAAGCTTACGGTACTTCATGTTGTACTCTATCTTCCTGGTTTCCTCTGTGCTTATCACCTCTCTTCACTCTCTCTTTCTTCCCATTTCCTTCCTGTGACACGCCTGGAATCACATCCGGGTAACCCTTAAAAGGCCTTAATCGCCCAACATGTACTATCATCGTTGGCCGCTAAAGCTTAACATTAACGGGAGATGTACTTTTGTATGGCCGTTGACACCTCGTCAGGAACTTCTTCGTTTTCCCTTTTTGCGTATAGGGGCTGGACAGCAGTAGCCATTGCCCCACTGTATACTGCGGTAAACTTCCTACCCACTTTACTGTGTCTTCCTGCCTTTCCAAAGCCTTTGTATTCGCCTTTTGCACTCGTTTCCAAACATCCCAAATTGTCCTTGCGAATTGACGTACAGATTCACCACTCCTTCCTTTCTGTAGCTTCACTAAATCTAACGGTGACGGCATTTTTCGCCCGTACACTACCTGATATGGAGACAAACCGGTATTTGTACATGCTTTTGCATTGTATGCGCGTACAACACGCTTCAAACACTCGTCCCAATGATGGTGATGAGAATCCACATAAAAACTCAGCATCTTCCTGATTGTTCTGTGTACCCGTTCTGTCCTTCCGTTGGCCTGTGGATGCAACGCGCTCGTCCTTAACTTCTTTACGTTCTAAGTTTCCTTTAATTTACGTCTATGGTCACAAAATTTTTGTTAATAGATTACCAGTTTCGGTCTTTTTGACCACCATCAGATCTGTTTCATAAAAACAAAGTCGTAATGTACGTTCAACAATTCACACAGCTCCTTCATTAAATCCGACATGAAGTTGGTCACTTGGTCAGTAATTATTGTCTCTGGTGCACTGAACTTCAAAATCCAGTTATTTACTAACGCTTGCGCGACCATTGCTGCCTGTTTATTTGGCATACCCACCATCTCCACATACCTTGAAAAATGGTCTATTATTGTCATAACGGATATGTTCCTAGAAGGTGTTCGCCTTAAAGGTCCTAAGACATCAGTCTCCAGGAAAGAGAATGGACATGTTGCTTCCGGCAATCGTTGTAGCTGTCTCTGTTTCCGACTCAAATCTGCTCCCTGCGCACATGGTATACAGTTCTTGACATACTGATCCACATATTGACATACTGATCCATATCACCACTCCGCCAATACCTCTCAGCCACTCTCCGTCGCTCTACACCCTCCATGACCGGATAACACGTGATCATGTGCTTCCTTCAAAGCCTCGTCCCTGTTTCGCTGGTACTACTACCCTTGGCCCTAACTTCGTTTTCCTGCTCAGAAGACCGTCGTGCATATTAAATTGTGGCTGTGTCCGATACAATTTACAGTCGTTGTCCGCGTCCTGTAATTTTTGCCATGCTGCTAGATCATAAGCTACGACTTCTACTTTTGCCAGCTTCCTACTCAGTGCATCCGCATTACCGTGCTTCTTCCCAGGCTTGTGCACCACCTCGTAGCCGAATTCACTAAGCCTCAGAGCCCATCTAGCAAGTCTTGTACACGGATCCATCAACCCCAACAACCACTTCAATGCAGCATGATCTGTCACTACCCGAAATCTTCTCCCATATAAATAACATTTAAAATATGTGATTCCATAGATTACGATAAGCATCTCCCTCTCTGTTGTTGAGTAATTCTTCTCTGCTGTATTCAACTGCCTAAACGCATAGGTTACAGGATGTTCTTTCCCATGAATATCCTAACTAAGAACACACCCTAATGCTTGATTCGATGCATGCAACTCCGTTTCAAAATCTGGAAACACAAGAACCGGATTTGATGTTAACACTTCGTTCACTTTGTCAAACGCTTTCTGACACTCTTCAGTCCACTCAAATTTCACACCCTTCCGTAAAAATCCCGTCAACGGCTGTACTAAATCTGCAAAACCCTTCACGAACTTTCGATAGAAATTGCAAAGTCCAATGAATGACTGCGCTTCAGCAACTGTTATCGGTTCCCGAAAATCCCTTACAGCCTATACCAACCTCGGATCGGATCGCACTCCGTCCTTACTGATAAAATGACCCAAATATTTTACCTCTTCTAACGCGAAAAGACACTTCTCCAGGCTCAACGTTAAACGAGCTGCTCTTAACCTCCTACAGACTTCCCTTAACCGCTGTCTATGTTGCTCCATACTACTTGAAGACACTATAATGTCATACAAATAGACCAGACACTGTTGTGGTTGCAAACCCCTCAATACACTGTCTAGCAACCACTGAAACGTTGCTGGAGCGTTTTTCAAACCGAATGGCATTCTAATGTACTGGTAATTGCCTACAGGTGTAGAGAAGGCAGTTTTTGGACGATCCTCTGGAGCCTCTTCTAACTGAAGATAACCACTTGTCAAACCCATCGTAGAAAAGTACTGGCACTGTCCTAAGTGATCCAAAGTCTCCGATATATTTGGAATGGGGTATGCGTCGGTTACTGTCTTATTATTGAGGTATCGGTAGTCACAACAGAACCAGTATTTCTTAGTTCCATCCGTAGATTTTTTAGGCACAACGATAATGCCTGCTCCCCAGCAACTGTTACTATGCTGTATAACACCGTCGGCAAGCTGCTGATCAATGAAATCCTCCACAATCGGCTGCAAATACTCGGTATTCTGTATGGTTTACGGCAAACCGGTGCTTCATTCCCTGTTGGTATCCTATGTTGAACTAACGCAGTTGCTGGTTACGCCCCTTGTGGAAGAAACAAATCTTTAAACACCCACAATAATTCATACATCTGCTGTCATTCTCCTCCTTTCAAATGCTTAATTTTGTCACGCAATGCAGTTCTATCGGCAGTTAGTGGTTGATAGCTTCGCCTACCTCTCGAACACCAGTCTTCATGAACTGGCACATCCAAACTTGCTACTAAAACTCCTTTCCTCAAATTCGCGTCTACAGCGCTAAAATTATCCACGTTCACGGGAACTACTCGCCCGTCGTTCCCCTCCTGTACGCGTTCAGCACTACGTTTCACAAAACAACCCAGTGAACCCAAATCTTCGTTATCCTCCAATGTTTCAATAAAGCACACTGCACCCACAGGTACATTCGACTCCACACTTACCCAAAGCGACTTCCCGGTGCCACTAGACACACACTCATGCGAATTAAGCCTTAATGCTGATGTACACGGTTCAATTGGTTTGTCCATTGCGTTGAACGCCCCTCGCGACAGCTCTGCATTGACAACAGTGTCCCCTAGCGGAAATAACATCCCACCAAGTTCCACGGTTCGTTGTCCAAGGTCAATTTCGGCATGATGTTGATGCAAGAAATCTATTTCCATGATCATGTTATAGCCCTCGCTTACCCATGGTACCACTTCCATGCATGCATTAGATCGGACTTCCTCTATGCGAAAGTCAACTGTCACCGACCCCAAAGGCGTGACCTCCTTATCCCCTACTCCACGCAACCTATAACGTGGTGGGTCTAATTTCCTTCGTCCTATTATATTCTTAGTAGCCACTGACACTTGCGCTCGTGTGTCGAATAAAATTTAAAACTTTTTAGCTCCTACGGATCCTACCACTAAACTTTCAACCTCTCTATACGTGTTCATAGCATTGAAATTAAACGGGAGCTCCTTTAGGTGGGTCTTGGGCCCCCTCTGTCCTTTTACACTTGTCCATCTCTCCTATCTCAATTTCTCCATCCTCCACGGTGCTAATTTCCACCCCTTCCTCTATTCCTGGGTGACGGGGTACATTGCCTCTGCACATGTCCCGTGTGACCACACTTATAACATTTTATACCCGCTGCAAACACTATTGGCATCTCGCGTACTCCTGTTGCCACGTCTATTTCCTCGCATTGAATTGCCAGCTGGGCTCTGAGTCACGTACGCCCCACACCCCGGATGCGCCAGTGGGCCCCTTCTGCCTACAGCTTGCGACATGCGAACCTCTTCATTTACGCTCTTCAGCGGTTCGATGGCCCTTGTGGCCTCCATTCCGCTTCGCAACCGCTGGTCAGTGTGACTCACTGCAATCCAGCCCGCGCCTGGCTGTAACTAGTGCTCAGAATATCACACAAAACTAACTTTCCCTACCCTAAACGGTGGTGCCGCTTTACGTACATCCGTCCCTTGGGCAGTGTACAAGAAACTAAAGAAAGTAAACACAAACGATTGCATTGGCCATGGTGATACTTGAAGTTTCTTCTACGATGCTCAATTGCGGTCAATTTACAACAGATCTCCTTGCTTTCCTGGGAACGGAAATCGGACTACAATTGTGAGGTCCAAAGAAATAGTAGCAGTAATTAGTTGTTTGGAGTACTCAGTATTGCAGTGTGCCTGGTTTCGTATGCCACAAAAAGTGTCACTTGTTTGATGGAATACAATTTGCAATGGAATTTGAATGCAACCTGCGACGTGGCAGTGAATGTTGGCGTGACAATGCACAAATACACAACTCATTTGACCACGTTCAACAAGGACTTATGCTAGAGACCAGTGGAAATGTCAGACAAACAAAATAACAGCGAAATGCAACAATTGGAAAATAATGCTAAGCAACACAATATTAACACTAAATTGCATTAGACAGTTAATCCACGGCGACTATTTACATAGTGCACCATCTCTTCCCTTTGCAGTTCTCTTGTATCTTCATAGTCTAACAGGTTAATATCGCTCGTTCCGATAGTCTCTGTGGCATCGTTTGGAGCTGAGTTCGCAGCGGGTGTGTATCAATTCCTGTTTGACTTTTCACTGCGTGACCCCTCCGATGGGTAAGGTGGCCTCAATTCCACATATTCTCTAAGTTGGTCATTCCATTATATGTCGTGCTATTGAATTGCTGTTGGTCTCTAGAAGTCTGTTGATTCTGGTTAGAGTTCTGTTGCTCTGTCCAGTTTCCGTTTCGTCGGTAGTAGTTGTTGTGATTATAATTTCCTTGTCTTCTTCTATTTTCCCATGATGGCTGGTTATTCTCAATGGGAATTTTGAATTTTGGTTTCGATTCGATTGATGTTTTCCCCCTTTTCACCCATCATCATTCTTCTCTGGCGAATCTGGCCTGTTACGGTGACTATTTCTGCTGCTTTACCGCGAGTTGTGAATTTCATTCACATACTCGAGTTCGCACAGTGCACTCTTGAAAGCATCGATTGAATAATCTACCGATGAGCATTTGCTGATAATGTAAAGGTAACTTAATGTAGCAGTGCTTTATAATTTCCTTGGAACTGTACGGTTGATCCAAGAATCGGTTCTTCTTGACCGGGGATTTGAAGAATTTGACAGTACTGCGAAATCTTGACGTTTATAAGTCCTTTCCTAACATGAGGTCCTGTTTTATCCATTCCTGTGTGTCTTTCGACCAGTATGCAAAAAGGAAGTCGTCCTTAAAGTCTTCTTGGTACGAGTGACAACTCTCTGCAACTCCGTGCACATGTTCTTCAATCGACCCTTCTAAGAAAAACTGGAGGTTGTACTTCAGTGGCCAAGATTCTGGTAGAACATGATCGTACTGTGCCATATAGGTCTTTGGATGTAATGCGTTGTTTGCCTCCCTGTAGACTTGAAAATTTCGGACGGCCAAGAAAAGTTTGCGGTCAAAAGTTTCGACATATACGCCATACGAATTTTCCCACTCGTCTGCAGCGTGTGATTCCATGTATCCGTGCCTAAACGAACCTTGTGCACTGTTATGGTATCTCCTCGTGTTGTCAGATTCACGTAATAACGTTTCTGATCCCCGCAGACGTGTGCAATTATTTTCCAGCTTGGTCTCTTACATGTTGCATATCACTTACAGAGAATTTTCATTGCACGTTTCGCCGTGTCAGAAGCATGTTCCTGCAGCATTCGCCCATGTGCAGAGGGTGTGTCCTGATATAGCGGTTTGGAGAGTCTGAGAGTAGGAGACTCGACGTCGAGCACAGCGCAGAAGTGAAGAAAATTTTTCGTATACAACAGAGGCTGGCCACTGTGGCTGAGCGGTTCTAGGCACTTCAGTCCGGAACCGCACGACTGCCACGGTCGGAGGTTCGAATCCTGCCTTGCCATGGTTGTATGTGATGTACTTTGGTTAGTTAGGTTTAAGTAGTTCTAAGTTCCAGGCGACTGATGACCTCAGATGTTAAGTCTCATAGTGCTCAGAGCGATTTGAACCATTTTGAAGTGGTTCACTGGCTTATTTGCACTATTGCTGAACACAAAAACAGGTGAACATTTATTATGCGTGGCTCTGCACACAATGTCCAGTTTACAACTCCACTGTGTAGACGCAGTCATTTAGACCATCGCCCCAGCCCGGTCTTCCGCTGGTGCCGCAGCAGGTAGTGTGGTATTGTTCTGCCGGAGTTTTGTCTCAGTGAGGTACTGCCCTCTCTGCCCTGTATGGATGTGGATTTGTCCAGTAAGATTTGTTAAGGGATGGGCTTACCGCCAATTGCTTTCAACTCCCAACATGTCGTTTTTACAAGCTAAGAATCACAAAATACCTCATGCTTTTAGCGCCCTACCAGGCTCCATTAAAGTCTACTCAGGTCATTAACTGTCTAGAGACTCGCACAAATTGCATCAGATTGTAATAACATCTTTAATAATTTTCTGTATGTGAAAAATAGGTGGGATAGTAACTTGTCCCCTCTCACTGCCCTCTACCAGCCGTTGATTTTTGCATCGGTAGAGTCTGTCTTCAGTAATCTTTAGTGTAACACGAACCAGAGGAAATCACTGAAAACAGCACGAGAATCCCATCATGATAACCAATATACACTCCTGGAAATTGAAATAAGAACACCGTGAATTCATTGTCCCAGGAAGGGGAAACTTTATTGACACATTCCTGGGGTCAGATACATCACATGATCACACTGACAGAACCACAGGCACATAGACACAGGCAACAGAGCATGCACAATGTCGGCACTAGTACAGTGTATATCCACCTTTCGCAGCAATGCAGGCTGCTATTCTCCCATGGAGACGATCGTAGAGATGCTGGATGTAGTCCTGTGGAACGGCTTGCCATGCCATTTAAACCTGGCGCCTCAGTTGGACCAGCGTTCGTGCTGGACGTGCTGACCGCGTGAGACGACGCTTCATCCAGTCCCAAACATGCTCAATGGGGGACAGATCCGGAGATCTTGCTGGCCAGGGTAGTTGACTTACACCTTCTAGAGCACGTTGGGTGGCACGGGATACATGCGGACGTGCATTGTCCTGTTGGAACAGCAAGTTGCCTTGCCGGTCTAGGAATGGTAGAACGATGGGTTCGATGACG
This sequence comes from Schistocerca cancellata, assembly GCF_023864275.1. NCBI lineage: Eukaryota > Metazoa > Arthropoda > Insecta > Orthoptera > Acrididae > Schistocerca > Schistocerca cancellata. The sequence continues at coordinate 311,393,901 of NC_064630.1, read as the reverse complement.
GTTTGGATGTACCGTGCACTATTCAGTGTCCCCTCGACGATCACCAGTTGTGTACGGAAAGTGTAGGAGATCGCTCCCCACACCACGATGCCGGGTGTTGGCCCTGTGTGCCTCGGTCGTATGCAGTCCTGATTGTGGCGCTCACCTGCACGGCGCCAAACACGCATACGACCATCATTGGCACCAAGGCAGAAGCGACTCTCATCGCTGAAGACGACACGTCTCCATTCATCCCTCCATTCACGCCTGTCGCGACACCACTGGAGGCGGGCTGCACGATGTTGGGGCGTGAGCGGAAGACGGCCTAACGGTGTGCGGGACCGTAGCCCAGCTTCATGGAGACGGTTGCGAATGGTCCTCGCCGATACCCCAGGAGCAACAGTGTCCCTAATTTGCTGGGAAGTGGCGGTGCGGTCCCCTACGGCACTGCGTAGGATCCTACGGTCTTGTCGTGCATCCGTGCGTCGCTGCGGTCCGGTCCCAGGTCGACGGGCACGTGCACCTTCCGCCGACCACTGGCGACAACATCGATGTACTGTGGAGACCTCACACCCCACGTGTTGAGCAATTCGGCGGTACGTCCACCCGGCCTCCCGCATGCCCACTATACGCCCTCGCTCAAAGTCCGTCAACTGCACATACGGTTCACGTCCACGCTGTCGCGGCATGCTACCAGTGTTAAAGACTGCGATGGAGCTCCGTATGCCACGGCAAACTGGCTGACACTGACGGCAGCGGTGCACAAATGCTGCGCAGCTAGCGCCATTCGACGGCCAACACCGCGGTTCCTGGTGTGTCCGCTGTGCCGTGCGTGTGATCATTGCTTGTACAGCCCTCTCGCAGTGTCCGGAGCAAGTATGGTGGGTCTGACACACCGGTATCAATGTGTTCTTTTTTCCATTTCCAGGAGTGTACATTACAATATGCACTATCATTTTTGTTCGCAATTTATTAATTCACTTCGCTTTTGGCACCATTAACAACTGTCAAAGTATTTTCTTTCAGGATCGTTCGCTTACCAGTCAAAATATTTTTCGTTGGCAGAAAATTGCGTCACTACGTCACAAGAGGTTATAGGCTCAAATTTGAACGAACGTATTTGTGACAGAGTCGTCAAGTTCTTCATTTATGGTTACACTACAAAAAACCTTCTTCACAGAAAAGAGAATATATTTCTTGCATCTACTTCCACTTATCGTTGGACATGAGTGAGGTATCTCTGGAATTCCTCAACAACTGATATTGAGTCACCAGTAGCTGACACACGGCTTATAACTTTGCTATTCTACGGGACAATTCAGGAAATTTTGTCTTAATGTTAAATTCTTATGCAAATTGTTGCATTTAAATGCTACTCAAGCACCTCTGATTCATTCAGTATCATCTGGAGAGAAACTGTTTAGTGCCTAAAATGAAAGAACTATTTACTTTAGAATGAAATGTTGAAGTGTTAATTTTGTTACAGTTAATTATGTATCAGTTTTATTTCATACCGATTTAATGGCATTAAAACTGTTAGAGTAAAAAGTTACAGCTTCCAAACAAGTACCCCATCCAGTAAGGATAGGTCGAGGGGGTAACGGTAACTCAGGTAGACTTTTTTTTTAATCAGATATAAGTGCAAAATAAAATTTTAAGATGAATAATTTATTATCACGGCTTTGGGACCATTAAAACTGATATATGCCTAAAATTTTGTTCATACCTTTTCAGAAGAGGTCATCAAATTATTTACGTTGTCATAATTAGAGCGTTTTGCTTCTGCAACACGATGGAGTCCTAGGGCAACACATGTAATATCTTTTACATTCGGATACAATACTTTAATTGCTTTCCCGGCCTTCAGCATGCAGGAAGCAGCATCGCCTAACAGCAATTTTGCACTCTGTGTGACGAAGATGCGACATGCTGCTCTGGTTCAAATTTTTACTGCATTTTATCTGAAATTATATCTCTCATTTACATGAATATGATTTTAAAAAATCTTGCATTCTTATTTTATTGTAGCTGTTGTCGTTGTTGTTTTTTCTGTTGAGTCCTCAGTCCAAATACTGGTTTGATGCGCTTCTCCATGCTACTCTATCCCGTTCAAGCCTCTTTATCTCGGAGTAACCCCTGCAACTTACATCCTTCTGAATCTGCTTAGTGTATTCGTCTCTTGGTCTCCCTCTACTATAGTTACCCTCCACGTTTCCCTTCAGTACTAAAGTGATGATCCCTTGATGCTTCAGAACGTGTCCTACCAACTGATCCCTTCTTCTAGTCAAGTTGTGCCACAAATTTCGAATTTTCAGCGTTCTTCTGCAGCACCACATTGATAAAGCTTCTATTCTCTTATTGTCTAAACTATTTATCAACCATGTTTCGCTTCATAACATGGCCACGATCCATACAAATACCTCCAGAAAGGGCTTCCTGACACTTAAATCTAAACTGAATGTAAGCAAATTTCTATTCTTCAGAAACGTTCTCCTTGACAGAGCCAGTCTACATTTTGTACCCTCTCTACTATTTTGCTGCCAAACAGCAGAACTTATCTACTACTGTAAGTGTCTCATTCATTTTTATTTATTTACACGTCACGTTCCGTAGGACCAAATTGAGGAGCAAATCTAGAAGGTCGTGGAACGTGTTAGTACATCGAATTACAACATAGAAGTAATAAGAGATAAAAATAAAATCTTTATGAAAGTGAAAAAAGTCAAGCCATAAGTTTAAGTAGACGCAATCAGCAATATAACAAGAATCAGTTTAATATTTCAAGGAACTCCTCGACAGAATAGGAGTGACCCATGAGGAAACTCTTCAGTTTCGATTTGAAAGCGCTTGGATTACTTCTAAGATTTTTGAACTCTAGTGGCAGCTTATTTAAAGTGGATGCAGCAGTATACTACAAAACTTGCTGCAGAAGAGTCAAGAAGTCCGATCCTAATGCAGGTTTTATTTCTGCCGAGTATTAACAGAGTGAAAGCTGCTTATTCTTGGGAATAAACTAATGTGGTTAACAAGAAATGACAGTAAGGAATACGTATATTGAGAGGCCGATGTCAAAATACCCAGACTCGTGCACTGGTGTAGATAACAGGTTCGTAAACTTACATCACTTATTGTCCGAACCGCCTGTTTCTGAGCCAAAATTATCCTTCTAGAATGGGAGTAGTTACCCCAAAACATAACGCCATATGAAATAAGCGAATGAAAATAAGCAAAGTAGACTAATATTCGTGTCGAACCATAACTCGCTTCAGATATCGTTCGAATAGTAAAAAAGGCAGCATTAAGTCTTAGACGAAGATCCTTAGCGTGGACTTCCTACGACAGTTTACTATCTGAACAACTAGAAATTTGAACTGTTCAGTTTCACTAATCATATGCCCATCCAGTGAAATTAAACGTCGGGTTTTGTTGAATTGTGTGTTAGAAACTGTAAAAACGGTTTTTTACTGTGATTTAGCTTTAGTTTATTTTCTACAATCTACAAACTTATGTCATGAACTGCACTTTTTGGAACTTATCCATTGTTGTACACAACATCCTTTACTACCAAGCCAGTGTCATCAGCAAACATAAATAGTTTACAGTTACCCATAATACTAGAAGGCATATCATTTATAAAAATAAGGAACAGAAGTGGCCCCAACAATGATCCTTGAGGCACCCCCCTATTTGACTGTACCCCACTCTGACTCCACATCACAGCCATTCTCAGTACTGTGAATAATGGCCTTTTGCTGTCTGTTGTTAAAGTAAGAGGCGAACGAATTGTGAGGTACTCCCCGTATTCTGTAATTGTCCAACTTCTGGAACAATATTTTATGATCAACACAATCAAACGCCTTTGTTAAATCAAGAAATATACCCGGCTTCCGAAACTTTTCGTTTAACTCGTCCAGTACCTCGCAGAGAAAACAGAATATAGCATTTTCAGTTGTTAAACGAGTTCTAAAGCGGAACTATACATATGGTAGCAAATCGTGTGATATAAAATGATCAATTATCCTTACATACACAGCCTTTTCAATAATTTTAGCAAACACTGGTGGCATAGAACTAAATCTAAAATTTTCTACATTATACCTTTCTTCCATTCTATAAAGCGGCTTTATTACTAAATACTTTAATCGTTCCAGAAACTGACCATTTCTAAAGGAAAAATTACAAATATGGCTAAGTACAGGGCTAATGTGTGCAGCAAGCTACTTTAATATTCTGCCATGAACTCCATCATATCCATGATAGTCCTTAGTCTTCAGTGATTTAATTAGTTAGACAATCTCCCTCTTGTCTGTATCACGGATGAGTATTTCAACCATCAATCTCGGACAGGCATTTGCCAAGAGTTATATGATTCCCTGTATAAGCTAAATTTTTATTTAATCCACAGCAATGCTCATAAAATGATTGTTAAATGCTATACATATATCTGATTTGTCAGTAACAGAAATATTTTTCCTACGAACTGATTTATATCGTCAACCTTGTGCTGCTGACGAGACACTTCCTTCAAAACTGATCATATGGTTTTAATTTTATCCTGTGAATTAGCTATTCTATTTGCAATTCACATATTCTTTGCCTTCCTAATAACATTGTTAAGCACCGTACAGTACTGTTTGTAATGGGCTACTGTAGCTTGAATGTGACTGCTTCTACAATTTTGATATAATTCGCACTTTTTTCTACATGATATCCTTATTCCATTAGTCAGCCACCTGGGCTGCCTTTTACTGCTAGTATCCCATTTAGAACGTTCTAATGGAAAGCAGCTCTCAAAGAGCATGAGAAATGTGTTAAGGATATCATTATCCGTGTCATCTATGTTATCGGCACTACAAACATCCTGCCACTCTTGTTCCTTGTCGAGGTTTAAAAACTGTTACTGTTGGATTAACTTTCCTACATAGTTTGTGATTACCCATATAAGTGACATTTTTTGAGTAGAAAAGCCTTTTAGTGAAAATTTGTGCATTATGGTCTGAAAGGCCGTTCACCCTCTTAGGAAAAGAATGCCCATCTAATAATGGACAATGAATAAAAATATTGTCTACGGCTGTGCTACTGTTCTCCTGTACTCTAGTTGAAAAAAAAAACAGAGTCTGCATCAGATCATATGAATTTAGGAGATCTACCAACATCTTTTTCTTGCACCACCATACAAAAAATTTATATTGAACTCACAAAAAATTTATATTGAACTCACCACATATAACTAATTTCTGGTACTTCCTATATAGTGAATCAACAACCCTATCTATCTTGAGCAGAAATGTTCTGAAGTCAAAATTAGAAGATCTATAAACAACAACAATTAGTAGTTTCACTACATTCAACTGCCCCTGCACAACATTAAAATATCTGTTCATTGCAGTGCCGTGATATGTCTATCGACTCAAATGGAATACCGTTTTTTATGTAAAAGGCCACTCCCCCATCCCGCAAGGAACTCCTTCAAAAACAGCCAGCTAATCTGTAGCCTGGTAAAGGAAGCCTCTGAATTGTCAAATTATTTAAGTGGTTCTCCGATATACCAATAACTTCAGAGTAAACATCTGTAAGCAGTTAACTAACTTTAACTCAAAAAAAAAGAAAAGAAAAACGTAACTCCTGATGAACAGGCCATGGTACCGACCGGCCGCCGTGTCATCCTCAACCCATAGGCGTCACTGGTGCGTATGTGAAAGGGCATGTGGTCAGCACACCGCTCTCCCGGCCGAATGTCTGTTTCCGAGACCAGAGCCGCTACTTCTCAATCAAGTAGCTCCTCAGTTTGCTTCAAAAGGGCGGAGTTCACTTCAGTTGCCAACAGCGCTTGGCTGACCGGATGGTCACCCATCCAAGTGCTAGACCACCCCGACAGCGCTTAACTTCGATCTCACGGGAACCTGTGTTACCACTGCTGCAAGGCCGATGGGAACTTCATCTCTAATACCTCTTATATTCTGATGAAATATGCTATTTCCTAAACTTGGAAACCTGACATCCTCCGAAGGTTAGCCCTTAGTTAGAGGGACTTCCTTAAAGCAGACATACCTATCATCTGACCTCAATCTAAAAACGGTGCAGCTCTAACACCAACTACTACAGGAATTTTCCATGACTGATCCCACCATTACCCACTACACTGTCACCTATAAGCCTTGCTAGCCTCCCTTCCCATACCTACTGAGGTGCGGGCCATGCCTAGTGAAACCTGCTCTCCTGATAGACTTAACTGGCACAACTGAAATGTGACCCATGTCCTCTGTCATCAGTGTCTTCTCCAGCCCTATGTTAACGCTCCTAACGCTCCTAACAGCCGCATTGAGTCCAATCATGACGCTGAAACACTTGCACAGTCCATGACTGCAGCGCCGTAGACCGCTCGGCTAATCCAGCGCGGCTCATCCTAGTCCTTTGCTTCCTCTGACAGAATTACACTGTCGTCGACAGACCTTTAGGTTTTTCTTTCTTCTCTCTGGATTTTAATTCCCATCTCAAATTTTTCTATGGATTACTTTATTGTTTGATCAATGTACAGTTTGAATAACAACAGGGAAAAGCAACAATCCTATCTCACTCCCTTCTCAAGCATTGCTCCCCTTTCGTGCCTCTCGACTCTTATAACTGCCTTCTGGTTTCTGTAGAAACTATAAATAGCCTTTCCTTCCGTGTATTTTACTCCTGCCACCTTTAGAATTTTAAAGAGAGTATTCCAGTCAACATTGTCCAACGCTTTTTCTGAGTCTACAAATGCTATATACGTAGATTTGTATTTCCTTAACCTACGTTCTAAGATAAGTCGTAGTATCAGTATTGACTTGCGTGTTCCTGCATTTCTACGTAATCCAAACTGATCTTCCCCGAGGTCGGCTTCTGTCGGTTTTTCCATTCGTCTGTAAAGAGTGTCTAACTTGGCTACAATGCTTGCGTTCACTATACCTGTTGTTAGTAACTTACCCGCATTCCTGTTTTTTTATTCATTATTAAACCTACATGTGAATTACCCCTATTTGATTATGTATTTATAACCCTGTATTCACCAAACCAGAAGTCCCGTTCGTCCTGGCACCGAACTTCACTAATTCCACTATATCTAATTTTAACCTATCCATTTCTCTTTTTTAAATTTTCTGACCTACCGGCCCGATTAATGGATCTGACATTCCTCGCTTCGATCTCTAGAGCGCCGGTTTTATTTCTCCTGATAACGAATTCCTCCTGAGTAGTCCCTGACGGGAGATTCGAATGGCCGACTATTTTACCTCCGAAATATATTGCCCAAGAGGACGCCATCATCATTCAACCATACAGTAAAGCTGCATGCCCTCGGGAAAGATTACGGCTGTAGTTTCCCCTTGCTTTCAGCCGTCTTATTTAATTAACTGTTTAAAATAAATTTTATAATCTTTTACAAAGAACAAGTGTCACAGAAAATTTTCCGAAAAGGAACAGTTTACATGTTTACTACAACAATCGCAGAATACAACATATCTGGTGTAAAAAATACTTTCCTTCTATCCACTGTGCTAGGAGTACCCTTCTGGACTTTTAGCTGGAGACATATTAGAACCACATTAACTCACGCAAATAGAATTAGACAAACTTCCGGGATTCACACACACACACACACACACACACACACACACACACTGCGAAGTCAGTTTAGGAAACGACTTCATTTTAAGTAGCATCGAAGTTGCTACTGAGGTTTCTTCAAATTTTATTAGACCGTTCTGCAGCTGTTCTATTGTTGCATCAGCCGTGGTACTGACTTACAAGGCTAATTTCCCATTGTCGCGATGTCAAAGATCTGCCGGTGGTTGTTGTGAAGAAATTGATCTGTTTGTGATACGCGCACTGCAGAGGGCTGTCGGTAAAATTCTGGGAAATACTATTGACAAAATCTTAAATTTCTGTTCCTGATATTCCCCCTTTCTTGTTCAATTCTTATTCCAAAGGCAAATATAAAGATAATAAAAATCCAAAAGCTGAGGGACCTGCTCAAAATCATTTTAATACGCCTTTAAACTGAAAATAATGTATAGTATACGCATAAGTATACTAAAAGTGCCTTAGATACGCGTTATGCATATTTTTATCCACTAAAAGGTCAAAATATGCACGGAAAAAGTATATAAATTTGGAATCAGGATGCAATAAAATAGATAAGTACAAAGTTTATGTACGTCCAATGATCCAACAACAACATGCATTTGCATGGGATTCTCGTCTTTACTAATAAGTGTGGAGCACCTTGGTCGCTAAACCGTGGCCGTCATCAAGAGAAAAAGTCATGTTACATGCCACTAGCGTGAACTCGCATGGGGGTGGGGCGAGTATGTTCAGTTTTGTCCAGTGCACGTAGTTACCACGTTGTTTAATTTGCTTCTTGTTTCAAGAGATAACCCTTTGTCCTTTTTGTATTTCTTGAAACTTCCTTTTTCAACATCGTAATTATAATTTTCGCTCTCACATTTGACTAGCAGAGGACATCGAAAAAGCAAAAATAAAGAAACACGGAAATAAGTTTGCCTTGTGCAGACGGTCTGAAAAAACCCAGAAAAAGTCGGATGCCGGTCTAAGAAACATTCTGATTTCTAGAAGGATAGTTAGAAAAATCCATGAAGAAATTTTAATTGTGGATTGTGTGCCTATTCTTGGGTACCTAGATATCTTTTCCCTGCCGATCCGCTTAGAAGTGAGCCAGCTGTAAGTGTATCATTTAATCCAGAGGCGCTCCTCCGCCACTGCTGTATTTTCACTGTTCAGCCAAAACTGTAGATATTTATTATGCGACGAAATCTGTGCATATTCTCCTTTCTAAGTATAAGCATGCAAATGTATCAAATGTGCCAGTCATCCCCGTTCAAAGCTTCCTGGTCCGTTGGAGAACATTTGGTATTCTCTATCCCTTCATCCTCCATTTGAAGGAGCGAAACTTTACGACTAAGGTGAAGTGTACGACAAGAGCAACTACTGAGAAACGCGACCTACTCTTTTAACAACATGAACGAAACGCTAATGTACAGTTGTTTGCATTATAAAAAATATCACGTACTTAATCCAGAGACGCTCTTCCACCACTGCTGAATTTACACTGTGCAGCCAAAACTGTACATATTTATTATGCAGCCACAACTGTACATATTTATTACGCTACTACTAATTTATATTGCATTAAGTGAGACATTTATTGCTGTGCAAATATTCACAATGCACGAGTTCTCTCACTCTCGCATTCGCTAGCGGGAAGCACCACTGTCCAGTCATCGCTGTTTGTGTATTTTATTGTATAACGACATCATATTATCTAAAATTAACGAGAACAACGTTGCATTGCACCAGACAAGCTCTAAAAAATGCATTCACGGTACAGCCGGTATAATTGCGGAGTTCCGATACCTGCCGATGAAACATTAAACGGAAAAATTAGCTTCTGAAAGATTGTGTATCTGGAATTAGAATAGCAGTGATGTAAAATTCAGACTCATCTGAAGTATCGCATTAAAATTGCAAGCGGCTCTCTTTCGCATTTTACCTAGTTTGCGGCACTGCGGTCTGTTGATTTTCTAATTTGCATTAATAACGCAACTGAGAGTGGGCGCGAGTGCAGCGCAGTTTTCACTGTGCCTCCGCCGCCGCCGCAGCAGCCGCCGCCGCCGCCGCCGTTCATATTATATCAGCGGTGGGGCGCGGTGGTGGCATTTGCATAGCGGCGCGTGCCCGCCGGAATAACGTAACGGCAGCGCAGCGCAACGCACGCAAACACAACAGACCTGGCGGAAAAACGGTGGGCTGCCGGTGGCCGCTTCTGAAGTGCTTTTGGAACGTTATCTATACGCCATTCCGATTCCAGCTGTTTGTTCAGTCAGAGATGAGCCGAAATATTTACCAAAAATATTCCCAATCGCAGGTCCGGTAACAGGACACTGAGCTCCTCTACAGCACGGGCCTCGATTGTTACCGTAATGAGGGCGAGAGAGATGTGATTTTCGCAAGGATATCATATTATGTGCATATAGTATGCAGGAAGCGTTGGAGATCGAGCCGAACGGCCTCACGCAAAATGAGTGGTACATCATTTGCAAATTGGGATAGTGTTACACAATGGAGCACACGTCCGATATTTATCAAATATTGTGAGGATGTTCATCATGTAATAGATATTACATGATGAAACTTTCATCCTATTGGGACACGAAGTTCATTATCATGATTATGAGATGTGTTCCGACGGGTACGATTTCATTATTGCGTTAGGTGTGGTGTGGAAGAAAACACAGTACATGTGACGTCTTACCGAACTTCTTGTAATGATCGAGCCGCCGCGGTGGCCGTGCAGTTCTAGGCGCTTCAGTCCTAAACCGCAGGACTGCTACGGTCGCAGGTTCGAATCCTGCCTCGGGCATGGATGTTTGTGATGTCCTTAGGTTAGTTAGGTTTAAGTACTTCTAAGTTCTAGGGGACTGATGACCTAAGATGTTAAGTCCCATAGTGCTCAGAGCCATTTGAACCATTTTTTTCTAATGATCGAAACACATATCGCAAGCTATGATCTGATAATTCTACTGCCACTTAGTAGAAGAGTGCATAATTCTGGAATATGTACTAAGAGTGGCTACTCTGTCATATCTTGGAACAGCGAGCTATTTTTTGTTATGATTCTAGGCGCTTCAGTCTGGAACCGCTACGGTCGCAGGTTCAAATCCTGCCTCGGGCATGGATGTGTGTGATGTCCTTAGGTTAGTTAATTTTAAGTAGTTCTAAGTTAATGTTCACTTCTCATGCTGTTCTGAAATAATAACATTTTGTGATTAACGCTACTTCGGATTTTTAAATATTTTGTGTGTGTAAATGTAAGGCGAATCACGGTGCAGCACGTCTAAACCACGCCTGCCGAGCTCTTACGTCATTCTTTCCAGGTGGTTTCCCTGTTTGAGGAAAGGTATCTATGATTTACTTCTTTTTCTTATATAAGGACAGGAACAGGACGTTAATGGCATATAGATGTTATCTATGTCTTGAGTACACCAGAACATGTTCAAAGTAATGACCGGCTCTACGGTTGTGCAATATATGTACGGCATTCCGTTCGAATAATCTTGGGTATAGTCAGATGCTCACCGACATCATTACTAGACGAGTTCTCCTGACTATTAAGAGACGCCGTCTAGACGAGTTCTCCTGACTATTAAGAGACGCCGTCTAGACGAGTTCTCCTGACTATTAAGAGACGCCGTACACCGTGGCATTTTGAGTAGTTTCTGTAAGCTAGGGGCGAAAACGTTGGACGAGCACAGATATATGAGTGCATTTTTTTGTTGGAACTGCTGATGCCATGGTTGTGCACCTTGTGCTGTAGAATTTGCGTTGTCAATAACACGTTGTAATGAAATTGTATCTGTTGGAACGAAGAAAGTAAAACGACTTTTGCTGCTGTGTACTATTGTCTCCAAACGAAGGGCACTGATTACTGTACCAACGAGTGATCCGCCTATCTACGAAGAAAAGGCCACTATAAGCTACAACTAGTATATGAACTGGCAACGTACAGCGGGAACCAAGCTGACACCTAGGTTTCGAAGTGTAAGGTAAAGTTCTCCACATATTTCAGTCTCCAGTCATGTTAAATATTGTGAAATGTGACGAATGTTTTCGGAACACACTGCGCTTGGGAATACCGCTAACGACTTACAGTGACAGTGCTGTGGGAGTAAACAGCGTAGCAGTGACCGTGCACATTGTGCACAAAGCTAGTAAGTCACTGAGTGCAGCCGCGCTTATTTCTTCTTGTCCCATAATATTAGCCTTATACAAGGTAGTAAATTCGTAAATTAGACAAAATTTTATTTCTGTTCGGGCTGGTTGTTAGCCACAGGTAGAACCTACTGCAAAAAATAATATAGTGTATCTTGAATACTTGTGTTAAAAAAGATGCCAAAACACTATAGGTCTAATATCTATAAGTAAAATACAATATCTCGACTGACTGACTGTTTGGCTCATTATCGGCCAGCCAAACCACTGAGAAGGGTACTTGAAATTTGTAGATGGTGTAGATTTCACATAGGCGTCGTTTGAGAAGGGATTTTTTCGAAGGCCCACCTCTGAGGGGGTGAAATAGGGGCTGAAAGTTATTTTTGAAAATGTGTCTCCCTTAAAACCACTTTGTAGTTAGACCTACGAAAATTGATATTTGGTTTCTCAGTGACAAATAAAGAGATTTGTGTTTCAGCATTTTTGAAAGTTAAACCCCTGAGGGGGAGATATAGGAGGTGAAAGTTTTTACGAAAATAAATCGTTTTTAATAACTGCTACAGTATTTCTACAGCTACATCTATGACAAATGTTATTTGACTTGTCGGTTGGAAAATAAACAAAAAGATACGTATCACTGTTTGTGGAAATTCAGTCTGTGGAGATGAATTAAGTAATAAAAGTTCTGATGGAAATATTTCATTATGCAAGCATTTTTGAAGGTAAATCTCTGGAAATTTGTGTTCGTCTTCACTGTTGGAAAAAGAAATATACCGAATTACACTGTTTTTGGGAGTTCAACCCCATAAGGGTGAAACGCTTTATGAAGCTGTTTCATTGTGAAAGAATTTTTAAAGCTACATCTGTGAAAATTGGTATTTAGCTTGTTGGCTGGAAAAGAAGAAATGCGTGTTCCACTGCTTCGGGAAATTCAATCCCTAAGAGAATGAAATAGGATCAGACTGATTGGTTGAATCATAATCACCCATCCTAAACGCTAAGGATAGAAACTCGAAGTTTGCAGAATGTAACCATTGTTTAAGAATGCATTGTTCGAAATTTCGCTCCTAAGAGGGTGGAATAGGAGATGAGAGGTTTTTTTTAAATATGTCGTTTTTAACGTAACTTTGAACTTGTAACTACGAAAATTGTTGATTGGTTTCTGTTTCAGAAATTTTTTTTCATAATTTTTGGAAAGACGTACGTACAGTTACAAACTGTACGTACGTCTTGATGCAACATAATTCACTGCACGCAAATTACCCAGTCTATATTCATCGAGTATTTTATATGGTTCAGATGGCTCTAAACACTATGGGACTTGACATCTGATGTCATCAGTCCCCTAGACTTAGAACTACTTAAACCTGACTAACCTAAGGACGTCACACATATCCATGCCCGAGGCAGGATTCGAATTTGCGACCGTAGCAGCAGCGCGGTTCCGGACTGAAGAGCCTAGAACTGCTCGGCCACAACGGACGGCCTCCAGTATTTTAGATGGAGAGTACTTTCCAAATCCAGTCAAGTTTACACACAGTTTCGAACCTTTACAAAACTTTTTCCCCATGGAGTGCTTTAAAAACGTACCTGTGCAGAGACAGCCAACCACTGATTACTAGGCATCAGTATGACAGGACACCATACAGACACACCTTAGCCGAGTGTTGCTAAATTACTGAACCAGTGCCTGCTGGCCGCATGCGAGATCCAGTGTTTGCCGTCGGCGGTGGCCGAGCGGTTCTAGGCGCTTCAGTCCGGAACCGCGCTGCTGCTACGGTCGCAGGTTCGAATCCTGCCTCGGGCATGAATGTGTGTGATGTCCTTAGGTTAGTGAGGTTTACGTAGTTCTAAGTTCTAGGGGACTGATGACCTCAGAGTTAAGTCCCATAGTGCTCAGAGCCATTTGAACCATTTTAGATCCAGTGTTTATCTAAAGGGACGCCTGTCACGCCGGCAGCGCGAAAACATTTTTAAAGCGCTCAACATAAGTACACCTTGGGCATCGAAGGTGAAGGAGAAGAAGGGGCCTTAGAGGGTCACTTTGCCGTTCCATTCATGCATGAGTCAAAATTGCACCTCCCTATTGGCCATCGCATTGCCAAATGTCGTTTTCGACCGCAAGATATGTGGGAATATATTCCCTGCGGGAAGCGTTGCTCTCATTGATGCCCTTTATGCCATCCCTCGAAGACCTCCATCGCGGAGGCCTCTGAAGAAGGTTTGAAATATGGACAAGAAGAAGAGTGAGTATCGTCTGCTCGTGTGACACGTCCGCTGTACTGTTGGACAAATTGTAGTGAAATTTCAAGCCGATGCGACATCATTAACCCACCTCACACACTACGTGAACCTCTGATCAGTGGCCTATTTTTTCATATGTGTCGACACCTAACTGTTTGAGGCCTCACCAAGCCGGAGGGTGACATCGCAGGCTTCAAGCTTTTGCCCCATTTCGGAAGAAGGTTGTAGGCAGCTTTGAGTCAAGTTTCAAACTTTTGCGTCTCCATGGGAGACAATTGTGAAGTTTCGGAGAAAACGAGCCTATAATTGTGCTGCGCAGTGTACATTCGTAATCGTTGAGTCACGACGTCTTTCACCAGAAACGAAGGTGATCGATGTTGTACATCCGTCAAGTAACGACGAATATATCCCACCAACGGCCACTGGTGCAGAGGTAGAAATGATTTATCGCTTCGACAGAGAGGCCGGAATGGCCGAGCGGTTCTAGGCGCTACAGTCTGGAACCGCGCGACCGCTACGGTGGCAGGTTCAAATCCAGCCTCGGGCATGGATGTGTGTGATGACCTTATGTTAGTTAGGTTTAAGAAGTTCTAAGTTCTAGGGGACTGGTGACCTTGAAAGGTGTCTACACTGAGCCACAGCGCCAGAAATCGCGCCAGAGAGTATTGTTCCGCCGCCTCCACTGGCAGTGATTATTGAGACGTAGCGGCAAGCAGTTCTTGCCGAGAAGTTGTGGTGGACACTGCTTGTGGGTGAAGTCAGAGTGAGATGCGGTAGTGGAGAGTGTTGTTCCATGTTTATGCAGTTATTTGATGGGAGAGATAGCAGATGTTGTTCCAATGGAGATATTGTAATGATCTGAGTGCTTTTCGTCAATATAAATTAAGGTAACTAACTACTGTTTCTTATTTTCTTATTACTTGTGTGTCCTGAATGATGCTTCATTACAGGTTCAGTCAACAAAGCATCTGGCGTGTGTTCTTGTATTAGAGTGTAATTCTGGGTTTCTTGCACAATTATAGTATTTCTAATTTTCTTTTATCACGTCAGTATAAATGATATTTAAAAATTCTTGTCATGTTGAAGAAGAACCGTGCCAGATGTGCGTTAAGTCATACTACCACATACAGAACAGCTACACTTGTGCTTGTTGTTTCGTAGGTTTTACAGTTGCTGGGGACTTAATTAATTAACTGTGTTAATGAAAATTTTCTTACATTCTTTGTTGTCATTCTAAGCAGTCAGATTGCGTAATAATACTAGTCGGGGCCAGCCGTTTACGAAACAGCGTAATCGGACATACAGCTAAAAAAAATATTTGCATTCTTATTTATTTAATTAAGCCCCCATGCAACCTCAGAAGTTAAGTCCCATAGTGCTCAGAGCCAGAGCTCCAGAAGAGGCGGGCCTGTCCCTCTGCTGAAACCATTACCCGTGAAACACTGGTTGTTGTGAGCGTGTTAAACAATTACCATCAATCCACATCAAGAATCGAGCTCCCATTCACATTACGTCTTTAAACCTCTACTTTAAAAACAAGTTGTGTGTAAAATTTCGGCCGTTGAGATTGTAAAATCTTTATGGTTTGAGACATGGCGCTTTTTCATGAATGTCAGTGTTTATAACGTCATGTCTCTTGACTTATGATATAAATTTCCAGGTACATCAAATGACGTACGTGAAAACGGTCTGTGAAACTTGTTAACAACACATTGTGTTAGTGGATAACAGATTAAAATGTCGTGTCTGATACTGATATTTTATTGCATGAATAGAGAAAATGTAACAAGTGATAAACATTTTTCTTCTTCTCATTATTATGTGGGGTTGTCAGCAAGAAAAAAGTTTATAAAAATTTCAGTAAAGTTTGTTGGAAGTCCTAAGAGCTCTCTTTCTAAAATACTGGATGAATGTAGTCTAATTTACGCGCCTCGAGTTCTACATCTACTTAATTACTCTGCAGTTCGCAGTTAAGTACCCGGCTGAGGTCCATCGAACCACCTTTAATCTACTTCGCCACTGCTACACTCTAAAACAACGCGCGGAAATAGCGAACCCATAAATCTTTCTGTACGAGTTCTGATTTATCTTATTTTATTATGATGATCACTTCTCGCTATGTAGGTGGGTCCCAGCAAAATATTTTCATACTCTGAGGAAACAGTTGATGACTGAAGCTTCCTGCGGCAGCGAAGAACACATTTGTTTTATAGACTGCCACTTCTGTTCTTTTTTTATATCGGCGGCACTCTCACCCTTTTTTCGTGATAACACAGAATGAGCTGCCCTTGTTTGAACATTTCCGAAGTCCTCCGTCAATACTATCTGATGCGGATCCCCAATGTCTCAGAAGAGGACGGATAAGGGTAGGTAATGAATCTTTTTAGTAGGCCTGTTACATTTTCTAAGTGTTATGACAATAAATTGCAGTCTTTGGTTTGCATTCACCACAATTTTATCTATGTGAGCGTTCCAATTTAAGTTATTTGTAATTGTAATCCCTAAGTATTTAGTAAAAATCCCTAAGTATTTAGAAGAATTTACGGCCTTGGGATTTTAGTCATTTATCGTGTTAATGAGATTTAGCGGATTCCCTTTAGTACTCTTCTGCATGACTTCACACTTTTGATTATTTTAAGTCAATAACCACTGTTTGTACCACACAGATATCTTGTGTAAATCATTTTGCGTTTATTTTTGATCATCTGATGACTTTACATGACATTAAGTGTCAGCACCATCAGCGAACAATGTCAGAATCTAAGAGGGCTGCTCAGATTATCTCATCCATCATTGAGGTAAATCAGGAACAACGAAGAGCGCGAAACACTTGCTTGGGGAACGCCAAACATTACACCTGTTTTACTCGATGACTTTCCGTCAGTTACTACGGATTGTGACCTTTCGGACACGAAATAACGAATCCTGTCACACAATTGAGACGACACGCCATAGTAACGCAGTTTAGCTAGATGTCGCTTGTGAGGTACTATCTCAAAAGACTTATGAAAATCTAAAGAACTGGAGTCAATTCGACGTCTCCTGTCAGTAGCACTTGTTACTTTGCGAGAATAAAGACCTAGTTGTGCTTCACAAGATCGATATTTTGTAAATCCGTGATTACTGTTATTTTCTTCCTTTGGTAATGGCATGAATTGTGCAACTTTTCAATCTTGGGGTATGGATCTTTCTACGAGCGAGTGGTTGTACATGATTAAGTACGGAACTATTGTATCAGCATAATTTAAAAGGAAACTTATAGGTACAAAGTGGTATTGGTATTGGTATACAATGCAAGGCATTGCCTTTCTTAAGTATTTCTAGCTGCTTGGCTTCACGGAGGTTATCTACTTCTAAGTTACTCATATTGGCAGGTGTTCATGTTTCGAAATTTGGAATATTACTTTATCTTGTTTTGTGTAGGAATTTGGGAAAACCGTGTGTAGTAACGCTGCTTTAGTAGTACTTTGGTGAACATCATTCCAATTCTTATTGGAGACTGAGGGAATTGATTAAGTCTTGCTATTTTTGTACTTTAAATCCGGTCAGAATCTCTTTGTGTTTCCTGCCAGATTTCGAGAGAGAGTTTCGTTGTTGAAACTACTGAAAGCATCTCGCAATGAAGTTTGCGCTAAATTTAGAGCTTCTGTAAAACTTCGACCATTTTCGGCAATTTACGTTCTTTTAAAACTGGCCAGCTTTTTTTCGTTGGGTGTGCACAAGTGTTCAGACTTGTTGTTGTTGTTGTTGTCTTCAGTCCTGAGACTGGTTTGATGCAGATCTCCACGTTACTCTATCCTGTGCAACCTTTTTCATCTCCCAGTACATACTGCAACCTACGTCCTTCTGAATCTGCTTATTGTATTCATCTCTTGGTCGCCCCCTACGATTTTTACCCTCCACGCTGCCCTCCAATGCTAAATTTGTGATCCCTTGATGCCTCAGAATATGTCCTACCAACCGGTCATTTCTTCTTGTCAAGTTGAGCCACAAACTCCTCTTCTCCCCAATTCTATTCAATACCTTCTCATTAGTTATGTGATCTACCCATCTAATCTTCAGCATTCTTCTGTAGCACCACATTTCGAAAGCTTCTTTTCTCTTCTTGTCCGAACTATTTGTCGTCCATGTTTCACTTCCATACATGGCTACACTCCATACAAATACTTTCAGAAAGGACTTCCTGACACTGAAATCTATACTCGATGTAAACAAATTTCTCTTCTTCAGAAACGCTTTCCTTGCCATTGCCAGTCTACATTAAATACCCCTCTACTTCGACCATCATCAGTTATTTTGCTCCCCAAATAGCAAAACTCCTTTACTACTTTAAGTGTCTCATTTCCTAATCTAATTCCCTCAGCATCACCCGACTTAATTCGACTACATTCCATTGTCCTCGTTTTGCTTTTTGTGATGTTCATCTTATATCCTTCTTTCAAGACATGTCCATTCCGTTCAACTGCTCTTCGAAGTCCTTTGCTGTCTCTGACAGAATTAAAATTTCATCGGCGAACCTCAACGTTTTTATTTCTTCTCCCTGGATTTTAATACCTACTCCGAATTTTTCTTTTGTTTCATTTACCGCTTGCTCAATATACAGATTAAATAACATCGGAGACAGGTTACAACCTTGTCTCACTCCCTTCCAAACCGCTGCTTCCCTTTCATGCCTCTCGACTCTTATAACTGCCATCTGGTTTCTGTACTAATTGTAAATAGCTTTTCACTCCCTGTATTTTACCCCTGCCACCTTCAGAATTTGAAAGAGAGTATTCCAGTCAACATTGTCAGAAGCTTTCTCTAAGTCTACCAGTGCTAGAAATGTAGGTTTGCGTTTCCTTAATCTATTTTCTAAGATACGTCGTAGGGTTCAGTATTGCCTCACGTATTCCAACATTTCTGCGGAATCCAAACTGATCTTCGCCGAGGTCGGCTACTACCGGTTTTTTCCATTCGTCTGCAAAGATTTCGCGTTAGTATTTTGCAGCTGTGACTTATTAAACTGATAGTTCGGTGATTTTCACATCTGTCAACACCCGTTTCTTTGGGTTTGAAATTGTTATATTGTTCTTGAAGTCTGAGCGTATTTCACCTGTCTACTACATCTTGCTCACCAGATGGTAGAGTTTTGTCATGACTGGCTCTCCCAAGGCCGTCAGTAGTTCCAATGGAAAGTTGTCTCTTCCATTCCCATAATATTGTCCTCAAGTACATCTTCTTTGTATAGACCCTCTATATACTCCTTCCACCTTTCTGCTTTCCCTTCTTTGCTTAGAACTGGGTTTCCATCTGAGCTCTTGATATTCATACAAGTGGCTCTCTTTTCTCCAAAGGTCTCTTTAATTTTCCAGTAGGCAGTATCTATCTTACCCCTAGTGAGATAAGCCTCTACATCCTTACATTTGTCCTCTAGCCACCCCTGCTTAGCCATTTTGCATTTCCTGTCGATTTCATTTTTTGAGACGTTTGTATTCCCTTTTGCCTGCTTCATTTACTGCATTTTTATATTTTCTCCTTTCCCCAATTTAATTCAATATTTCTTCTGTTACCCAAGGATTTCTACTAGCCCTCGTCTTTTTACCTATTTCATCCTCTGCTGCCTTCACTACTTCATCGCTCAGAGCTACCCATTTTTCTTCTACTATATTTCTTTCCCCCATTCCTGTGAATTGTTCCCTTAGGCTCTCCCTGAAACTCTGTACAACCTCTGGTTTAGTCAGTTTATCCAGGCCCCATCTCCTTAAATTCCCACCTTTTTGCAGTTTCTTCAGTTTTAATCTACAGTTCATAACCAATAGATTGTGGTCAGAGTCCACATCTGCTCCTGGAAATGTCTTACAATTTAAAACCTGGTTCCTAAATCTCTGTCTCACCATTATATAATCTATCTGATACCTTCTAGTATCTGCAGGATTCTTCCATGTATACAATCTTCTTTTATGATTGTTGAACCAAGTGTTAGCTATGTTTAAATTATGCTCTGTGCAAAATTCTACCAGACGGCTTCCTCTTTCATTTCTCTCCCCCAATCCATATTCACCCACTATGTTTCCTTCTCTCCCTTTTCCTACTCTCGAATTCCAGTCACCCATGACTATTAAATTTTCGTTTCCCTTCACTACCTGAATAATTTCTTTTATCTCATCAAACATTTTATCAGTTTCTTCATCATCTGCAGAGCTAGTTGGCATAGAAACTTGTACTACTGTAGTAGGTGTGGTCTTCGTGTCTATCTTGGCCACAATAATGTGTTCACTATGCTGTTTGTAGTAGCTTACCCGCACTCCTATTTTTTTTATTCGTTATTAAACCTACTCGTGCATTACCCCTATTTGATTTTGTATTTACAACCCTGTATTCACTTGACCAAAAGTCTTGTTCCTCCTGCCACGGAACTTCACTAATTCCCACTCTATCTAACTTTAACCTATCCATTTCCCTTTTTAAATTTTCTAACCTACCTGTCTGATTAAGGGATCTGACATTCCACGCTTCGATCCGTAGAACGGCAGTTTTCTTTCTCCTGATAACGCCATCCTCTTGAGTAGTCCCCGCCCGGAGATCCGAATGGGGGACTATTTTGCCTCCGGAATATTTTACCCAAGAGGACGCCATCATTATTTAACCATACATTAAAGCTGCATGCCCTCGGGAAAAATTACGGCTGTAGTTTCCCCTTGCTTTCAGCCGTTCGCAGTACCAGTACAGCAAGGCCGTTTTGGTTAGTGTTACAAGGCCAGATCAGTCAATCATCCAGACTGTGGCCCCTGCAACTACTGAAAAGGCTGCTCCCCCTCTTCAGGAACCACACGTTTGTCTGGCCTCTCAACAGATACCCCTCCGTAGTGGTTGCACCTACGGTACGGCCATCTGTCTCGCTGAGGCACGCAAGGCTCCTCACCAACGGCAAGGTCCATGGTTCATGGGGGTAGGCGTTCAGACTTACCAACTTTTATTAATATATTCGGTATATATCTCCCAGCTACCGATGGTAATATATCTTTAAATTTAAACCACGTCTGGTGTAAGCATATACACGCAGATTAAAAGGTGTGCTGACTATCTCTTAGGAAGTTGCTAAGCGAACCTTTATTTCCTTTTTTTATTTAGATGTACTTTGAGATTATTTAAAGTTAAAGTGCACGGACGAAATATAAAGTAAGTCGCTTTTTATGAGAAGTTGTGCCAACTAACTGTATTCTGATGCCCTGCTGCTGTCACGAGAGCCATCTTTCGGCTGGGGGATCTAACTATTACAAATGCGCTCTTGAAACACAAAACGAATGCTTGGCACGACATAGTTACCGAGCGAGGTGGCGCAGTGGTTAGCACACTGGACTCGCACTGGGGAGGACGACGGTTCAATCCCGCGTCCGGCCATCCTGATTTCGGTTTTCCGCGATTTCCCTAAATCGCTCCAGGCAAATGCTGGGGTGGTTCCTTTGAAAGGGCATCGCCGACTTCCTTCCCCGTTCTTCCCTAATCCGATGAGACCGATGACCTCACTATTTGGTCTTTTCCCTCAAAACAACCAACCAACCAACCACGACATAGTTAATAAGTTACGTATACACAATATCTAACCTTAATACTTATCTTATTTTGTCAAGTCGTTAACGTAAAATCACACATCTTAATGCGTACATCATGTCAGTATTTTTAAATTCTTAAATTTGCTTAGTATTTACATGATATATTGAAAATGAAACTGGTTTGCCTTTGGCAGTCGTTATATAGCCAACTTGCAACTCGCATTGGCTGACCGCTTTAGCCTTTTACTAATGTGATTAATGAATGAGCGTACAGCTATCCATAATGCATAAGTGTAATCATACAGCATTTGTAGCAACAGCTTTAAAATAGTATTCACCTCATGGCAGTTTCAACGCCGTCTCTGAACATCTCTAACGTCGAAACTTTCATTAACCCCTAGCACCGAAACAGTGAATCTGTTACATTTTGTTCATCAAGAAAATTATTTATTTTTAATTTAATGTTATCCATATTTTGCAGCTTGAAACGTGATTGTATTCAAAACATTGGAGGTATCAATTAAATAACGCCTTCAATCACAACTTCTTCGTGTTTTATTAACTACAGGATGCATTTCGGACCCTGTGCGTCCATCGTCAGGTGTAATTTGTCTTAATACATGTTTTATTTCTTGTATTGAATGAGGTGAAATTCATATTGCTGTCACGAAAATGTTTAATTTAAGTTATGAGTTTAGTAAGTGGAACACGGAAATACGTGCAAAATAGTGGAAAATGAACTGTGTAAACTAACCACATAATCCAAGGAAAGCATCTTTAACGTTTTAGCACCGGCAAACATTCTTTTCTCCGTCGTTTTGATCATGTCATTTCATTCAAAAGGCACATTTGCACACACTTGTTTATAAACACTTCACAGATGTTTTTGTACATGGTGTTGTCAAAGATGAATTTATTCGTAGTGCTAAAGATACATATGCAAGAAATAATTTTAGAATTGGTCTTTAGAATTACTGAAATAACTATGGCTTGCGAAATCTGTTTGTTCATTTAACAAAGATTCTAGTTTTTTGATTTTGTGGTGGTATATCTCCAGTAGTTCTAAGAGATTTACGGTTTTACCATTGGCTTCGTTACGTAGTACTACCAAATTGTTTTCTACTGTTGATGACATATTTCGTTCCCAACATACTTTATGCCATGACTGATTTTTCGAAATTCTTGAGCCTGAAAACATTTACACGTTCTTGAAAACGGGTCTTGAAGTTTCTTTCTGTTTTCTCTACGTAGTAGTCAGGGCAACTAGGGCATTGATACATTGTACACTCTACTGTTGTTGTATGTTCCTCTATTTGATTTTACGTTATGGATAAGTAAGTTTCCTAACATACTATTGGTTGAAATGCAACTGTTACATTTGTTTTTCTGAAAAGGTTGGAGATTTTTTATGATATGAGGCCCAGGTACGGGATACTGGCGAATATTTTATCTTCTTTCACAGTGTGTCCATTCGTTGCCTTGCTTTTGTGTATTTGTCTACTTAAGTTGTCAATTGTTTTGGCTGTGCAGCCATTGCTTATGGCAATGCTCTTTATTGTATCTATCTCATTCTTGACTGTTTTCTTCTAAATCAAGGGAGTGTACTCTGTGTGGCATGCACCTAAATGCACCATGTTTCTATGTGGTGGGATGGCATGATGAGCTGTTCAGTGTTATGTCTGTATATGTGCGTTTTCTGTGTATGTTGAACTTGTGTTTTTGTTGGTGGTTGGTGATTTTAAGATCCAGGACGTTTATGCTTTTGTTGTCCTCATGTACTATTGTGAATTTTATGTTTTTGTGGAAAGAGCTAAATACTGCTTGTAATTCTCCGAGCTCATACTTTGTTCCATCAAATAGCAGCAAAGTGTCATCGACTTATCTCCAATAACATACGATTTTACTTTTGAGTCTATTGTCTTCATTAAAGAACTAACTTTCGAGGTGATTGAGAAATATGTCTGCCAGAAAACTGGAAATGCTACTGCCCTTGGCAAGACCTTCATTCTGTCGGAACTTTCCCATTAAATGTAAAGTAATTGTGATTACACGCCATTTCTGAGCAATTACTGCGTTCTGAAATAGTTGTACAATAACGCATATTTTGAGGACAGGTTCCTTTATTTTAAACAATTATCACACATTTGCGTTCTTAGTAAAATTATTTGCTATGTATCACCAAATTATTCGTATTTAACACATATCATTTGTTGAGAGCTGAATGTACTGTACTAAAATAGCCAATGTACGTACAGGGGGAGACTTAAATTAAGGATTTTGTTTACAAAATGATTTGAACGCTACATTTCGGAAAATAAAAGGAAATGATGATTTGACAAGGTACATATTACTAAATCAGTGTTTTAGGGATTAATTCTGTGTCAAAATGAGCATTTATTCTCTCACTTATTGCTACATGCATGTCTGACATTGTTTTCTAGACGAAAAGTGCGACGTTGATCGATATTTCGGATTACATGGTGTATTGCGGTTCCACTTATATGGCGCTCCTCGTATTAGTTTGAACGCGAAATCACATAGCATGGCTATGACAATATTGTGGTGGTCAATACAACCTACTCCTGCATGAAAGAGCTTTAAACAAGCTCGTTATAACTGTAGTGGCGCGGAATAGTAAAGAGAGTTGGAAACGTGGAATATTGTCAAAGTTTCGTTGCCTATGCCGAGAGCCAGAGGCAATAGTTTAGCCAAGAAGTAAGAGGATTGCACATATATCGGAATGTGTCGTCACGCAGGGGCAATGGCCTGGTTACACACAACAGCCGACAGAGAATTGCTTAGCACGCGGGTTTGTGTTAGACGGAGACTTTCGTGGAGTGCAAGACAGAGGTATAGCGTCAGCTGTACTGCATTTCACAACTTCGCGTAAGTCTGCCACAACAACACGTAACTCGGGTCGCAAGAACACCTAAGGGACGAGTACGACAGATGAATCAGCAGTATAAGTGGAACGAATGCAGCCATTACAAACGAGCATGACGTCAGGACGTCGCTCGTGCTTCCTTTAAATACGCCAGCTTTGATAGCAACAAGGGACTCGCACTCGCACTCGCAGTTAGACTTGCAGTTAGATGTGTACTGGGTCGTTGCGTAGCGCTCAGCTCGGTGATCGACATGTTAATCTTTATTAAGGAGATGTTGCAGTAAGGGCGGTCCATCCGGCAGGAGACGTGAGGGGACAGTACCAGCTGTGGTCCTCTCTGCTACCGCTGTCAATCATCAACTCAGGATTAGCAGACATCGCGGCAGACTCGCTTGCCGCCAATGCTGACCACATCAGTGAGTCGTCGTCGAGATCGTGCGGGGCCTAGGCCCTGTGCATCCGCCGTCACAAACTTGTGAGCCGACGACGCTGGGGGACTGCAGCCTGTTCCGCCCGTCCACCGCGGACGAGCCACCAGGAGGAGCAGGGAAGAGAAGACGGGGTGGGATAGAGTACACTCCGCACTACGAGAACGCTTCTCGTGCCGACAGCGCCGGGGACTCCAACCCGGAGCCACCTGCTATCCGCCGTCGAGCCGGCCGGCCAGCCCGCGCAGCAGCTTGCTGTCTGCAGCCGAGCCCTCGCCCAGCCGGGCGCCGCCAGCCACGCGCGGCCGAAGTAAGGGCATTCCTCCGCTACGTCACAGCACGCGGCGCTGCGCTAGCAAGACTGCGCGGCCCGGATCTGGTGTCATCGCTATGAGTCAGCAAGGACTCGGGGAAAGTCGTTATCACCAAGCCACAGTGTACTCGGCAGGAATAAAGATGTTATGAATTAATAATGATTCATTGGCGTCTCTGACGCTTCCACAGCCATTTCCCAGCGTCCTGACAACTGGAGAGGTCTCCGCTCGGCCATCTTGTCCACCGTAGGCGACTGGGACCAGATTTGGTGTCAGAAGTGGTCGCACCCACCGCCAACAGATTTGGTGTCAGAAGTGGTAGCGCCCACCGCCAACATAACCACAGCATCTCTCTCTCTCTCTCTCTCTCTCTCTCTCTCTCCCTCTGTCTTTCTCTCTCTCTGTCTCGTTTCGATATTGGCTCGAATCACATCTCTCCCAGGCTTGTGATATTTTCTTATCTACTTATCTGCTACACTGACACTTACCTTTTGCTAGATTTTTTTCGTTCTATCGACCTTAACAGTACTATCTGTGTTTGTTATTCTGGTGAAAGACTGAATGACATTAGATTGAAGCTTTTCCCATAAAACTGAAGATGAAAACTCAGTGGCTTATGTCTTCATAATCTGAAGGACTATAATTTGAATGGAAGCAATTCTTAATCTCATTCAACTTAAGCACAAAGAAAGGAGTCCACACCATTCTCCCCTCTCACCTATGAACATTTCATAATTTTGCAATCGAAAGCTGAAAATAAGCATTAATTCGAAAGTGAGAATCTTTTACATATATTTAAACTTAACAAATACCCAGTCTGTGACTTGAACCATCTGTGGAATCCAGGTACTTCGCTTAGTAAGGCCACTCCCCATTTCCTCCCGAGTTATTATTCCACTTCTAGAGGATTTGTCGTTGAAGATAACGTATTCTCTAAAATTAAAGAAGTGAGACGACTCGGAGGTGCACAGCAGGAAAGAACTAGTAGACGTCGGCGATGAGTAGTTGCATAGGGAGAGTCCCAAGTGACCATTACTGAATGATTATGTAGTATACCTTCATCTGTAACCTTTCGACATTATTATATCATACTCTCGGAACTTCTATGAGCCTCCTGTTTATGTAACGGATATATTCGCGTCCTGACAAGACAATATAAACTGAATTCATTTCCTTCGTGTTTTGTTCCAATTCAAAGAGAAGTTCGGCTAGTTGCCTTGGTATTGTTTCCGAAACACAATTTACAGCTGCGTTTTTCAAAACTAGTGACAGCTAGTTTTATGTATGTACTCAGCAGCCATTTCTGCCGTCAAGAGCCTTTGATAGCAAAAGTAGTACACTGTGTGTAACATCAGTTAGGTTTGACACTGGCGCAATAACTGCACTGGTCCGAAATGTCCAGTAAGCATTTACAGTTTAACCACAGTCTAACACACGCAGTAACGACACTCCTCATTTTCGTTATACACTGCGGCATCACTACACCAAGCGGGCAGAAAACTACAATTCTGAATACGAAGTCGGCTGAGTGCGTAAAGTTTCGTTTATATGGTTTGTGACATAATTTTTGCAGTGGAAAACGTTCGTAGTGCCATAAAAATCGACAATAATTTAAAAAAACTGCTATATTCGTCTTTCTTCACGTTCCTAAGGGGCAATGGAGATACGAAACGGTACAAAAAAGGGAAATTTATTTACGATTTTCTTCCAACCTACAGCTATTTGTTGAAGAATATCGTTTTCTTTCAAGATCAAAAAGACTGACTGGTAAGAGCAGAAGACAAGACCTTTGGCAGAAAGACGTCGTATATCCAATCCGAAACGTGAAGTTTTCTTCACTACACTTCCAGTGAAATCAGTGAAAATGGAATGTAGGAAACTTGTATGGAACGCAAGACCTACATTATTTAACGTACCAACAGTACTGAAGACGAAATCATACAGACGTAATAATAAAACTTCAAAATAAGTAAAACCGACTCTGAGTGCAGAAGAAATCAATTCTACTTTCATTGCAACACCTGAGTCATAAACAGCAACAGCCTCAACCCATTAGCTTTTGAAGCAAAAGTAATTACGTGTACAAAAAAAATTCGTAATTCGAAATTCCGGTGAAGTGTAGAAATGATCGAATCATTACACTGCAGACAGAATTAGTTCATGTCAAAGAAAGTGCCTACCATCATAAGAACGGACAACAACAGAAATACATATTTCTCATGCATGTAATACGTAGTTACTTTGGCTTGATTTCAGCAGAGTGAGCTGCAGTTACACATCGAAAGTAATTCTTCATAAACAAGTTGTAGTTTATTTCAATGAATCAATGAGGTTCGGCTGTTTGTACATTTATCTCAAATCTTGCATATATCTTGATAATTTATTAGCACTTGGAACACAAAAATATAATAGCTAGATCATTAATTATTCAGAAAAAATTAAAAACAAACATTAACCTTATGGCTGGCTTTCTCACCGCCTGGAGCTCTAGTGTCGCTCCAAATGTCTCACGATAACAATTTTCACAGCAGTGAGGGTGGTGGCTGTATAGGGGAGATACAAAGCTCCACATCTCTCGACTGCCTTCCACAAACAAATCTCTCCCACCAATAAAACCTATGTTTACTGGTATGGATGTAGGTTAGGTCGAAATGTATCGGATGAAAAACCTTCAGAGCTAAGCGTAAACCCTCCAGATAAGGTTTTCAGATAGCATGGGCTGTGTTCCGAATGGGTCCGGCCCGTATACATTTTTGTGTGACCAGTTTTCAAAGGGAGCGGTGTATTATGTCGTAGTTGAAGCAATGTGGTTCATTTCACGCCATGGAAGAGTGGCAATAAACCTAGGACGGCTCTACACTCTTCCTGATATGAAGAAAAATATAGTACGTTCTTCTGTTCGTATTCCAATACTCTCAAATGATGTTTCACAGAATTTGCGTTTACTCCATGCCTTTGTTACATGTATTCTTCGCCACCTTTAGGTAATAGGCAGCAACCAGCCAGCAGTAAAACACAGCTAGTAGTAATCTTATGAGAGTCGAAACTTGCTGCAGTCTATGGAATGGACGCTTCTACACACATCAAAAAAAGTTTTGCATCGCATCGGTTCCGAGAGTTCCGGAACCTGTACAGAAAATTGGAATAGAGATCGACATAAACATCGTTTCCGTCCTTTTTATTGCTCATGAAAACCACACATTGCATGTTATACCACCATACAGCGAGACCTTTAGATTGCTGTACACACCGGTACCTCTCGGACTGATGCATTTCTGTATTCATCGTAGCATACTATCCTCAAGTTCATCAAGGCACTGTTGATCCAAACTGTCCCACTCCTCAGTGGCCATTCGGTGTAGCTTCCTCAGAGTGGTTGATGAGTCACGTCGTCCATAAACAGTCCTTTTCAATCTATCCCAGGTATGTTCGTTAGGATTCATGCCTGGAGAACATGCTGGCCACTCTAATCGAGCGATGTCGTTTTGAAGCAAGTTATTTACGAAATGTGCACGAAGGAGACGCGAAATGTCGTCCATGAAGACGAATGTCTGGTCAATATGCTGCCGATATGGTTGCACTATCGGTCGGAGGATGGCATTCACGTATCGTACAGCCATTTTGGCTCTTTCCATAAGCACCAGCTGGGTCCACATAATGCCATCCCGAAACTGCAGGAAACCTCCACGTTGGTGCACTCGCTGGACAGTGTGTCTAAGGCGTTCAGCCTGACCGGGTTACCTCCAAACACGTCTCTGATGATTGTCTGATTGAAGGCATATGCGACACTCATCGGTGAAGAGAACGTGATGCCAGCCCTGAGCGATCACTTGGGCATGTTGTTGGGACCATCTGTACCGCGCTGCATGGTGCCTGGTTGCAAAGATGGACGTTGGGAGTGAAGTTGCGCATCATGCAACCCATTGCGCACAGTTTGAGTCGTAACACGACGTCCTGTGGCTGCACGAAAATCATTATTCAACATGGTGGCATTGCTGTGAGGATTCCTCCGAGCCATAATCCATAGGTAGCAGTCATCCACTGCAGTAGTAACACTCTGACGGCGGCCTGAGCGAGGTATGTCATCAACAGTTCCTGTCTCCCTTTATCTCTTCCATATGCGAACAGCCTCGCTTTATTTCAATCCGAGACGGCTGGACAATTCCCTTGTTGAGAGGCCTTCCTTGCACAAAGTAACAGTGTGGACGCGATCGAACCGCTGTATTGACTGTGTAGGTATGGTTGAACTACAGACAACACGAGCCGTGTACCTCCCTTCTGGTGGAATGACTGGAACTGATCGTCTCTTGGTTCCCCTCCGTCTAATAGGTGCTGCTTAAGCATTGTTATTTACATCCTTGAGCGGGTTTAGCGACATTTCTGAACAGTCAAAGGACAGTGTCTGTGATACAATATCCACAGTCCACGTGGATCTTCAGGAGTTCAAGGAACCGGGTGTTGCAAAACTTTTTTCGATGTGTGTATATACGAACATTACAGTAAAAGTTCTTACACGATGGAGAGTGGATGTCTTTGTGGAACACATTCATTGTCATACCTGCCAATTGTTTAATGTCATAACGTATTTTTTTAATTAACAGAGCTAGGTGTGAAATGCCGATAAATATGGACTTTTACGTTATACAATGCCATTTACGTATATTAGTGCCATGTTAACAAAGCTTTAGCAAGTGGTTTAACCTTATCTTTTACATTTGGCGACAAGGATTTTTCCTTGTCGAGTATTTGGTTAAATTAATGTAAAGTTAATTTTTATTTGCAGAAATGTGTCACTGTATCACTTGTAGACGGAGTGGCCTTATGTTATGCTTCCTTGAAATAGTCACAGTCTAGGTCACCCATTGTATTGACCAGTTTCTGCAGAGCTATCTCTTCTTCGTAGGAAAGGGAGTCAGTGTAGTGGTTCCTTACTTGTAAATTGAATACTTTTCCAGATTATAGTCTATAATAACGGCTCAAACGAAAGGATACACTCCAAATGCTCTAAAAATGTGAGAAGTGCAACAGTTTCCATTTCTAATTGAAGTTATTGTGGGTGCTAATTATTTTTGCTTCAAATGAAATCATTTTCATTTACCTTTATAGACTGATTGAAAATTAGCTTCATGCAAAAAGATCATTTTTGGCTAACGGCCCGCTTGGTGACGAATGACCAGTAAACTATGTAGTGTTTATACAAGAGATGTTATTTTGTGAAATTTATTCGCATTTGGAATTAAGATGCGAGCTCGACATTTAATAAAAAAATAACTAGCGACTGGCGTCACCAAACAGGCTACATCCAAATTCGGTTAAATGGTCGGAAACTCGTTGTCTGATTTAATTAAAACATGACAACTGCGAGGTTCGCCGTTTTACAGAATAAAACAGGTTTAAAATGAAACATTACAATTATTATTTACAAAAATATGGGTCTAGTACAACATACATCCGGATCATGTCGATGCCAGAACAAGAAAAAGAGTAAAAAGAATACAATCTAGTTCCGAAAATTTCTCAGACAGAGCAATTACTCAGGTCTGCAAAAAAATATTTTTTTGAATTTGTTGGAAATTTGATAAGTGACTTTTATGTACTTTTAGCGCTGATTTCAAAAATACAATCAATTTTTTTAAATCACGTCAGGTTTTCTCACAAAAAAGGGATTATTTTTGGGTATAGTAACGAAATTTAAGCAATATATCAAATTTTTTCAAACACTATAAAATTTAATTTTATTTATAAATCATGTTCTAAACTACATTTCCAGTACACTTCCTTTTCTCTTTAAGCTCATAAGTCCTTATGATAACGCTTTCTCTTTCTGTCGAAGCTTCTTTTATTGCTTTTCCGGCGGTGGACTCGTTGAGAATCATCTCTTTTTATCATCCAGCGGTAGTCCGCTGTCATGTTGACGTTCCATCTTCCTTCATACCTTCTTTCCATTTCTTTGATGTCTTTGTGGAATCTTTCGCCCTGCTCTTCACTTACATCACCAAGGTTTGCAGGGAAGTAGTCAAGATTTGAGTGGAGAAAATGAACTTTAATGCTCATCTTCTTGAAGTTGTCGAGCATGTATGCGACGATTGTCTCGCAGTTTCGATCTCTTTGTTTCCTAGGAAACAAGATGTCCATGTTGCCTTTTCTTCCCATTTTGTCCACAAAGTTGGGATCTGTCATTAGTTTTCTGATGTCTGCTAAGACAAAGATTCCTTCCTCTAGCTTTGTCTCGGATAAACCAGGAAACTGTCCACAAAGATATCTGAAACACTCCCCTTCTTTTGGCAATGCCTTACGAAATTGTTTCATCAGCCCCAACTTAATGTGAAGTGGTGGAAGTAACACATTTTTTAAATTCACAAGGCTTTTCCTCTCAACATTTTTAACCCCGACCTTTAGGTTTTTTCTCAAGAGCCAAGCTTTTCTTATGTAGTGTTCCTTTGTGTCTCTACTGTCCCATTCACAGAGAAAGAAAGGGAACTTTGTATAGCCACTTTGTTGACCAAGCAGCATTGAAATTGTGGTGTCACCGCCAGACACCACACTTGCTAGGTGGTAGCCTTTAAATCGGCCGCGGTCCGTTAGTATACGACGGACCCGCGTGTCGCCACTATCAGTGATTGCAAACCGAGCTCCGCTACGCGGCAGGTCTAGAGAGACTTCCTAGCACTCGCCCCAGTTGTACAACCGACTTTGCTAGCGATGGTTCACTGACAAAATACGCTCTCATTTGCCGAGACGAAAGTTAGCATAGCCTTCAGCTACGTCATTTGCTACGATCTAGCAAGGCGCCATTACCAGTTACTATTGATACTGTGAATAATGTACCGTCAAGAGCGCCGTTCACCATTAATGGATTAAAGTTAAGTATTCCACCAGTTACGTCCGTTTTTTCTAAATTCTAATTTCCTTGTCCTGTTCCAGACCACACGCCAGCCAGCGTGAGCTAAAACGCGTGCCTTTCGGCTTCCTCTAATAATACGGTGTTGGCTCTCCTGCCAACCACAACAGAAATCACTTTTAAATCCCCACATAGTGTCCATTGGTGGTGTGAATAGCAGAGTTTGCTTAAAACCAGTTCAAGGTTTTCATAACAGTCTTTCAATTGAACCGAGTGTCCAACTGGTATAGAAGCACACTTATTGCCATTGTGTAGAAGTACTGCTTTAAGGCTTCTTTTTGAAGAATCAATAAAAAGGCTCCACTGATCAGGAGCATATTCTATTTTGAAACGTGCCATAAGTCCAGGAACATCACCAGGTCACCTTCTTGAGAGAAGAAAGATAAAAACTCCTTTTCCCTCGATCGATACCAAGAGAAGGACGTACCCAGAGGCAACATATGTTTATGTATCTAGATCATAAAACCTCAGCCGATTCTTTAGAAAGGCCTAGGTTTCTAACTAAATCGTTCCGTTCAGATTGTGAGAATGGAATGGGATCTGTTGTGCCAGGATCGTAGAAATCTCTGTCTTCTTCACTATCATTTTGCTGAGCCAATGGCTCGTGATTATCTACATCATCCAAAGAATCAGGAGGAAAGGGTATTGGTACTTCAGGTCCATGAGGAACAAGGCGAATGGCTGATTGAATGTTAGGGTAAGAAATATCCTTTTTGTTTTTCAAATTGAAGCAGGAACAAAAATAGCAGTCATCACTATGATTTTTGGGCTCCCTCCAAACCATTGGTATTCCAAAACGTAAGGACTGCTTTTTACGTTGAAGCCATTGCTTCAGTTCTTCAACACACACTGGACAAACTCTGTGTGGGGCCAAAGGCTTATCTTGATCGCCGAACTTTATACCAAAATAGGCGAAATATACTTTTTCAACAAAATCGGAAATGTTTCTTTGTTGTTTTTTAACGGTATAGTTTCCACAGCAGAAGCAATCTGGCGAGTTTATACATCCTCTTGTAGCCATTGACCACTGGCCATAAAACAACTTCACAACACAAGAAAACAGTCACTACTTTAAAGCACTAGTAACAACAACACGTGAACAGCAGAGAGTGAAGAGGTACTGTGAATTGAAGGACAAAAGCAGATCACTGCTTGGTGATGACGGCGGAAGGGGAAGCGCCACAGACAGGCACTTAAATGAAAATACTGCTGGTTTTTCCTAATTACTCTTTATTTTGCGTATATCTAGTATTAAAACAGCTAAATGACAGTTGATGAAGATCCTAAAAACCAATATTCAAACTCAGTAGAGTCCTGAAATATCGAAAAAAGCTACAATTAGACAAGCAGCTTGTGAAATAAATGTATGTGATTGAATTGTTTCACTATTTTTCCCGAAAATAGCGTTGAAAACACTATAAAAATTACTTAATGAATTTGAAACAATTTTTACGTCGCAGACCTGTGTTATCAGAGTACAAGGACTGATGTAACATCAGCGTCTTAAAGATGTTGAATTTTTCCAAGATCTTGCTTTTTCATAGTTACAGCCAAAAGATATCGGTTTTTACTGATCATTCAATGAAACTGACGTAGGCTCGGAAACATTTTAATGGAGATAATAACGGTAGCTGTTATGTGACAGTTCACAAGCATAACTGTCATTTGACTTTGTTGCTGTAATGTCTCTCCGCTTATGTAACCCTTCCGTGACCAATCGGACTCATTTTTAGTACATACAAATTTATTTTCCTGAGATCACAGAGGTACGAAAGCCTCGCATCCGTATGGTGCTGCGATTTAGCGTTGCATGTGCCAACTGTTAGAAGCCAAGAGGCTCACTGTTTGACACCGAATGCGCGATTTGTGACTTGATTGTTTCAATTGCGTATTGTGTAACTTGTGTTTAGACGGTTTTGTATTTGTTTCCCTGTCCACAATAGATGTTGTTGTTATGGTCTTCAGTCTGAGAGTGGTTTGATGCAGCTCTCCATGCTATTCTATCCTGTGCAAGCTTCTTCATCTCCCAGTACCTACTGCAACCTACATCCTTCTGAATCTGCTTAGTGTATCCATCTCTTGGTCTCACTCTACGATTTTTACCCTCCACGCTTCCCTCCAACACTAAAATGGTAATCCTTTGATGCCTCAGAACATCTCCTACCAACCGATCCCTTCTTCTAGTCAAGTTGTGCCACAAACTCCTCTTCTCCCCGATTCTATTCAACACCTCCTCATTAGTTCTGTGATTTACCCATCTAATCTTCAGCGTTCTTCTGTAGCACCACATTTAGTAAGCTTCTATTCTCTTCTCGTCCAAACTATTCATCGTCCATGTTTCACTTCCATACATGGCTACACTCCATACAAATACTTTCAGAAACGACTTCCTGACACTTAAATCTACACTCGATGTTAATAAATTTCTCTTCTTCAGAAACGCTTTCCTTGCCATTGCCAGTCTACATTTTATATCCTCTCTACTTCGACCATCATCAGTTATTTTGCCCCCCAAATAGCAAAATTCCCGGGGCCTTGTTTCGACTTAGGTCTTTCAGTGCTCTGACAAACTCTTCACGCTTTGGATAAGCTCAGTAAAAGTATTTATTGTCTTTTTGTACACTGTTTTCTACAAATACCCAGATTTATGCACATATTTATTGATAAAACACTTTTAAGATTGTTTAGTTGTTTCTTATTATGGCCAGTGGGTATAGAGAACTTCTATTTGTGTCTTTTGTTCGTATTTGTGTCGAAATTTTTACATTTACATATTTTGTTCGGTGCTGTAATCTTATTTTATTTCCCTTGATTTGGTATGTAACGGAAAACACCGCAAACTCATGGTTTGCTTTTTTGTGATAAATTATTACCTTTCCCTTCTCTTTATATTTCTCCCAGTCGAATGCTGCCTTAGTAAAACAAGGTGAAAACAAGGATGGTGACATTTCCCCGTATTATTATCGCTGCACTTGGTGAAACTGTTTACAATTGTTACATTCAAAGTAAAATAAAGACAATACCACCATTTGAGTCACCTACTGCCGACAGTAAGTCTCTCTCTCGACTCGCCGAACCGAACCAACCCACAGCTACCATCACAGCTGAATGCAGTGTCGGGTATAGCTGAGGTTATACCTTATCTATTTATTGCGATTAATCTTATAGCGTGAGGGTGGTGAGTAACTGTCGTAACTGCAGTTAGCTTATTATCTTGGAATTTGTGTGAAATAATAATCGTAGTTTCTTCATATTTTTTACAGATGATAATACCCAGTAAAAGAATAAAAATTAAGTGGCGCTTACATGTCTCACTGGACTCGAGGAGGAATAAATTTACGGAACCATTTCTTCCTCCTCATGCCTAGTGGAGACATAGGTCCCACTTAAAATAAACTGTAAACAAAAACCGAAATTTAGAGACATGGCCGCACTCAGTACCCGTTTCAAAAGCAGAAAACCATTTTTTACGCTAATGTGCGAAATTTTAGTGAATTCGATCACGAAAGGATTATTTAGGCACAACAGTTCACCCTTGCGTCTTCGTTAAGGGATAGTCTTATTACCAGGTGTGCGTCTTCAGAAACCAGGATTCATGTCAGTTTTCTTTAGAAAGTAATATTCCTTAGAAAGTAATATTTATTTGTAGTCCATGTACTGATATCAATAGGCTACGTAGCTTGCAAAATCGTATCGTCCTTTTGCAACAGCTGCGCCGGTTCATCGAGACATCATGATTTCAGGCAACGCCATCAGCTGCTACTGACAAGTCTGGACGCTGGAGCAGTTCCGGGGGCCACGCCAAACCCAGTGAGCTCCTCCTGGCCTCAGGGCTGTCTGGGCAACAAAGTGCTTCCTTCCACCGGCGGACGTCGCGTAGGGAGCGACACCCTCGGTCCCCTTCACTCCATCGCGGCGCCGTCCCCTCCACACCGCTGAGACAAAGCAGCTCCCGATCCAATAGCGGCCCCTTTATCTTTGACGCACCTTCAATATACGCCACCAGCACCGCCGGCACAGCATATTTACTGCTCTCCCGTCACTCAGCAGGGGTTCGCCGGCAGCTCCGCGGAAGACGTAACAAGTTTCTAAATTGTCAGACGCGGTGGGGCGCTGATGTGATTCACAGCGTTCCTGAGGACCCATTACATCCACCATTTCGCAAGATTTCCTGTGAGGGAAGGCCTTCCGGTAGAACGTTGCACTACAGTAGCAATATTTCATCGAACCCCATTCAAAGCTACCCCTCTAATGAAATTCCTCTTAGCATTTGTCCTCAAGAAAGTCTGGATGATGAACCAGTCAGCGGGTAATGAATACAAATATCAGCCAATGGCTCTCTGATCTAAAGCTACGTGACTTTCAGATCTTTTACTACACTGGTCCTCCCAGACACTGCACTGCCCCCTGATGAAGAAAATACGAGCGTTCAGAGCATCGGATCAGAGTTCTAACTGGACTGGACAGTTCCTAGCAAAAATTTCTTTTATGTTTTGCCTAACTGATATGATGCAACCCGCCTCCAATTTGTCTGCTACGTCCTACTTCTTTGTCTCCCACCATCACCTGCTCCCAGCGTCCTAAATTATTTGTTAGCAATATCCGGCACCCTCACTTGTTGCTATGCCCTTCCTTCACTTGTGACAAGGGGATGGGTGTAACGTGCTTTATCTCTGGTTGACACGTTAGTAGTAATCTCAGTAACAGAGCAGTGTAAGGTGTATCTTACAGCAAAGAAGAGTTTATTAAATGTATTTTCCAGACATAAGTATCCTCGTACACTATTATATATTATGTTCTTGCTTTCCCTTGCACCCTAGCAGCTCGCAAGACATACCTTTAACATGAATTGAGTACGTTCACAGACCAGAACTTAAGGTCGTTTTAGAGTATCTCTTGTGTCCTGAATTCACAAAATCTAGAAACGTGTTTGGGCCTCTGGTTAGGTGGAATGGAGAAGGAAGAAGATTCCACTTTACTATATTACATCAAATTTCATGCTGAATTACTACTGCATGGTGTTGGATGTGTGAACAGTTTAATATTGGTGCCGTACCTGAAATTTTGATAACGGTAAATTGGAATTTGGTTCAGTTATATAAATAGAGCATTCTAACTACTTGCCATTTATCACATAGCTGAAACTCTTAGTTTAATTTCACACTGCGGGAAATAAACGTCAAAGAACATTACGACTTTCACGTCCATCGGTAGCAGTTGTCGGGCACTTGACATAGAACTACTACGAATGGCAGAAACGTACAGCAACCCTCTCTGTTCAGCTCTATCACCAATAGTAATTTTCATAGCAGCGAAAAACGAAGAAGACGTTACTGTACTCAAAACCAGCGGGCAGCGGAACGCTTCTAGATATCATTGCACTGTCACTAACAGTAACACATTCTGTGTTCTCTTGGAAAAATTTCCACTGCATTTTTTTCAATGGCTTCTGCACTTAGTCCTTGGTAAAAACACACACATGGTTTCCCCTCCGTAAGACATTAACAGAACATGCAAAAGATCTCTATGGAATTTCCCATTGACCGCAACGTTAAACTGCGCACAACTATAGCGTTTTTGTTTCGAAAATCTATGGAAAGATATAAAACGATTAAAGCGCTTATTGGCAGCTAGAATAAAAACGTCTACAGACTCACAATATATGTTCAGAAGCCTATGCGTAGATGTAGTTTGTGCACATAACGATGCTGTTACAGCATTGACATATTTATCATTCTGTCAATTGAATATACATAATTTCTATTTTTATTCGCGCTCTTTAACCTATGTCGTATGAGAAAACATTGTTTGAAAAAAATTAAGAAATTGATGAAGTGTCTAGAGGTGATGCTGTTAGTCCTTCCAATGGGAAGGATACGGACTGAACTCCTCACGTATGTTTATCAACAAGAGCTAGAGAAAGTGATAGGTAAATAACCTATATATAGATTGCGTTTTACTGTCTATAGGAATTTCAGATATGGGTGATCTATAAATGGACGATAAAAAGAAAGAAAGAAGAAAATCAATTATCAATACGGTTGAAATACAGTCAAATGTTCTCTCTAAAACGGGGTACCACGTAATTAAGGCAAATAAAAATAAGTCCATAATACGCATGAGATTTAATCATAGATCACTAACTAGCTATCTTCACCGAATACTCTTTCGAGATAAACCTTATTGTCAATGTGATGGAATAACAGTAGAGGATACCAATCACATATTTTTGTAATGTGAGCTGTATCCAAACCAGCAAATCGATTTCATACGACAACTAAATTTTACATCACCAACCATTACCAACTATTACACCAGCGGAGTTTGAAAACTAATTATGATATTCTTTAATAAAAGCAACTGTATCAGCTAAGACTTCAAAACACTGAGAGATGGCTGCACGGCCTTCAGACCAAAACTCACAATAAATAATTAAAAAAAGGAGACGCAGGTATAACTTTGGTTTGAATGGATGCTTTTCGAGTGATTGAGGGACAGGGAAGATCTTCTCCAGATGAGCTGCTTTGCAAGCTGTAGGAATATTTGATTACTTCTACACTGAAGCACCAAAGAAACTGGTATAGGCATGCCTATTAAAACACAGAGACATGTAAACAGGCAGAATAGGGCGCTGCGGTCGTCAACGCCTATATAAAACAACAAGAGCCTGGCACAGTTGTTAGAACGGCTACTGCTGCTACAATGGCAGGATATCAAGATTTTAGTGAGTTTAAACGTGGTGTTATAGGAGGTGGACGAGCGATAGGAGACAGTATTTCCGAGATAGCGATGAAGAAGGGATATTTTCGTACGACCATTTCACTAGTGCACCGTGAATAGGAATCAGGTAAAACATCAGCTCTCCAACATCGTTGCAGCTGGAAAAAGATACTGCAAGAACGGGACCAACGACGACTGAAGAGAATCGTTCTAGGTGACAAAAGGGCAACCCCTCCGCAAATAGCTGCAGATTTCAATAATGGGCCATCAACAACTGTCGCGTGCGAACCATTCAACAAAGCATCATAAATACGGGCTTTCGGAGTCAAGGGCCCAGTCGTGTTCACGTGATGACTGCACGACACAAAGCATTACGCCTCGCCTGTGCCGACATTGGACTGTTGATGACTGGGAACAAGTTGCCTGGCGGACGAATCTCGTTTAAAATTATATCGAGATGATGGACGTATACGGGTATAGAGACAACTTTACGAATCCATGGACACTGCACGTCGGCCGGGGACTGTTCAAGCTGATGGAGGCTCTATAATGGTGTGGGGCGTGTGGAGTTGGAATGATATGGGACCTCTTCTTTCAGTGTCTTTGTTACCGTCCCATAACAATCTACAAGAATGTCTAACATTTTAGGATTACATAAACACCAAAATTAGAAAAGTACCTTTATCAACGACTCAGTGTCGCTCAAGGTACGCAAATGCATTAAACATGGGATATTCATTATCCTGTTATTTTGGTGCAGCATATGGCTGTTCACCAAGACACTTTTAACAAGCAGTTACGACTCGACAGTCATTATTTTATACCACACGCCACTTATTTAAACCACCTTTCACTCGTGTAGGTGAATCTGCTGTTTTTGGTGCTGCAGTTTCGTTATATTTCAATGTTTGGAACCATGAATACGCAGTTTTCAACCATGTCCTTTTCTTTATTGACTGGGACTCTGGTCCTGTGATTCAGCTCTGCTTATCCTGTTATAGTGGTTTCAGATTCGATGTGATTCCCAACATCATCAGTTTTGATACTGGTAATGTAATAAAGAAGCACATTTCAGACAACACAATAATAACCTTACTATTTTTCATTCTGTTTGTGTATTAATAACCCTCTGCTTTTTGTGTCCCCAGCGGCGCACAAATATTTTTCTGTTTCGCAATTCATTAGTTAATGAACCCATCTCCTATAGTTATCAATGAATATTTTTCAGTTAAATTGAAGTGCAAGCAAGAACATACCATTATATACATATATATGAGTGTTGTGTGTGTATATATGTGTGTGAATATATATATATATATATATATATATATATATATATATATATATATATATATATATATATATATATAACACCCCAATGACAATACTGTTATTTACAAGCTTCATTTACAAACACTTCATACTGTAATGCAATAAATCAATAAATGTTGACAAACATTTATTGAAACACATTATCTGTCTTTCTTTAACATTGGTTTCCTCTTGATAACAACATCTCATTCTTGTATATACTTTTAACTCTGCTTAACATTTGGTTCTTCAACCATGTTCCATTCAACTACAATTGAGGGGGCCGGTCGAAGTGGCCGCGCGGTTCTGGCGCTGCAGTCTGGAACCGCGAGACCGCTACGGTCGCAGGTTCGAATCCTGCCTCGGGCATGGATGTGTGTGATGTCCTTAGGTTAGTTAGGTTTAACTAGTTCTAAGTTCTAGGGGACTAATGACCTCAGCAGTTGAGTCCCCTAGTGTTCAGAGCCATTTGAACCATTTGAACAAAAGAGGTGCTTCTTCTAGTACATGGTATTCATTCTAGTCATAGCCCAATGGCTCTTCCTGAATTTTTAAATATGAACCATATTATGTATGCCCTTTACTTACTGAGACTCAAGAATTGACACTTCTACTGCATTTAAATGAGGTATTCTGTTCACCAAATTGAGCATTCAAAAATTTCGTAAAATTTTCTTATCTCAGCATTAATTTTAGATGACTTCCCGTTGGTCCTGATTATCACTATATCCCCCACCACATATTCGTTTGCGACAACCTTCTACTCATTCGACAGTTTTCTTTCTCTATCAGTCTCTTTGCAGCTAATTTCCAATTTTTCTCAGCACATATCGGTGGTTTTTGAGAATTTCATGAAGTACTCAGTCATAGTCTTACCAGTAGGCAATCTCATATGGTGATATTTCAGTTGCTAAATATGGTAATTCGTTAAGTATCTCTTCAAAATGTTTAACATGAAGTCCTCAGATAATATATTGGTAATAGTAGTGATCTCTGCAGTACATCCCCATCTCTCTTATCACCTAACTATGGTGTTCAAATCCAGGTAGTATCTCGATATATAAATGGACTGCATACCCAATTGTTCTTGTGTGATCCTCAATGGCTTAGACAGAATGATGAAAACCTTTTCTTACTGAATTTTTTCTTATGTTTTTATATCATGTCTATATAATTTTGACTTGCTTTATTAGCTATATTTTTCAATACATATCCTAAATGGACATAAACTCAAAAATTGTGAATACACATTCATTATCAGCAAAACACATTTAAAATCACCTCCGGTCGTTGCAAATCCAACAAGCACATTGGCTGGGGCTCATTCACCACTCCTTGCGGTGTAATAAAATACATCTCATCCTTATTACTGGATGTAGATGTTCTTATAGTCTGACACCTTACTAATTTCTCTAGCAGTTTCCTAGTTCTCTTTAACGTGTTATTAAAAATGGATGTTTTCCTCAATTTCTTTGCACACTTCTTGGGTCTGAAAAGACCATAACTCAAGTTATTATTTCCTATAATCCCGTCTGTGATGTGTTCAGGCAGCCACAACTTTCAGCCTTCCCAAATTACGTTAGCTTTGTGATGTGGCACCTCTTTCAGCTTAATAGTGTTACCTCATCTTGCGTTCCTTGGTGTCTTGCCATTTTTTCTTTGTCACTGCCAATATTGGGCCTTTTCCTGTTCCTGTTAGAAATTCCTTATAAACTCTTTAATTTCACCCTGTACCTTTACCAATAGAAGGAATCTGCCTTTCTCGGTTTGGATCCCACTTGATCTCTCTGACTCATTCCTCATTCTGATAATGCATCCACTACAGTGTTATCTTTATGGGACCAATACTGTACATCAAATTGGTAGTCTCGAAGAGCTATGTCCCAGCTGGTAAGCAAGTTATGAATATTTACAGCTTTTAATCAACGAGTAAAGCTTTATGATCAGTAGTCTGTATATGTTCACTCTTGTACCCATTAAGTAGTAGTACAATTTCCTGAAAACTCGTTCAAGCGTATCGCCCCTTTCTCAGTAGCTATATAGCAGCACTCGCAATTGGTCAAATCCTGCTCACGAAGCTAACCACCCACTGTTCTATACCATGTTCTTTCTCTGTTATTTGGAACGATGGGCTCCAATCCCAAATTCTGAACTGTCAGCAGAGAGACAAATTTCCTTATCTCGTCTTGGGTAGAGTTGTATTTACCCTTGACGTAGAAACCGCTTGATACCTTCAAATTCATTTTGACTCTGTTTCGTCCAAATCCACTCGTCAATTTTCTTATAACTTGTTGATTTAGAAATTTCTGTAAACTGCATAGGCACAAAAAATTTGTTTGCGTTCTATTTCTTAGTTCAGGAAATTACTTTATGACCTTCAGTTTTTTGGGACTTGGGTTTATAGCTTTTGCTGAGATAATAAGGCCTGACAACTGTATCTTATCATTCCATAATACAGATCTGTCCAGGCCGATATTGACATTACAGTTAAGGAAAGTTTTTAACACTTTTGCCAAAATCATATTTTGCTCTTGCCAGTCACTGGCAGAAATTGAGACGTCGTCAACACAAATGCTAATCTTAGCAAATAGCTCTTCACCTAGTCAAAATCCAGCATGCATATGAATGACGCCACTGATGTATTTTGTACAAACGGCACGGCCTTGAACTGGTAACATCCTTCTCTGTATATAAAAGCATTGCATTGTTTGCAATTTCCCGATATCAATCTGCCACTAGCTCACTGTCAGGCCAGTAAAGGGCAATTTACTAGCTCCTTCAAACTTCTGTAGTAAGTTTTCGAGAACCTCTGATCTACCACTCTGAGGTTCTGTTATTGTATTTGATACCTTAATGTCTGGTGTCACCCTCACTGAACCATCATACTTCGTTATATACACGTAGGGGACTCGACTTCTCTATAATTTGCAATTTCAACATTCTATGAATTTCCTTCTCTGTAGCATCTCTTCCTGCGAAAAGTATTCCTTGGGGCCTCTGTTTAAAGTTTGGTGAACCATGACCTTAAATTTTTAATGTTCTCCTCGTATTAACCATGGTTTATTGGAAAATACTCTCTTATATTTCACAAGACAGATCTCTAACCCTCTAGTTTGGTCAACACATCAACGATATTTACGTAGCCCTCACCTAACTGTTCAAAATTTGCTCACCTTCTTTTGCTTATTTCTCTCCTGTTGCAACATATTTTCCTCTCTATTTATTTCCCACCGAAAACATTCACATATAATCTTTAGGTAGATCTGCCTTCTGCCTTTGGGCGTGAGGACTAAACCCATTAGCAAATCGTATCTCGTTTTTAGTTACTTTTACTGTTATAGTCACATAACTTTTTTCGAAATCTGAAGCAACTGACTAGTCTACCAATAAATCAGGTCCTATTATAAGTTCAAGATCTAGTACCACCATGACAATAACGTCCATTACTATTCCTTGAATTCTCAAGTCCAATAGCACTTTATTCTTTACTAGTTTGCTTTTTCTACCAACCGCACCTATGCCCTTAAGTCAATGTACCGATAGTAGTGGTAGTTCCTCTTTGTGTGCTATTTGTCTGTAAAGGCTTTCTGCAGCTGCACATAATTCACTACCCTTATCAATGAACATTACTGCCTCATTACCACTAGTTTCCACAAACTCCTGTCTAGTTGTGCCTTTCTATAGTCTCTCTTCTGTAACCCCTCTATTTTTTTCATAATATTCTTCATATCATGTGTTACCATGAACATTCGAATCTCCTCGTCTGCAAACACCTCTTCATTGCCTTTTGAAGCCATTATGGTGACTTTCGTTATCTCTTGTACCGTAGTGATTCCTATTACGGTCTCTTCTCTTTCCATTTTCTCTTGATCACCACACTATCAAAGGATTATTGTTGTCTCCTTTCCTGACAATGCATAAATTGGTTCAGAGTGTGTAAAATAATTTCAATTTTCTTTTTAGGGGTTCCTATCAATTTTTTCTGTACATTTATCGGTAGTTTGGCCAGTACCACCACAATAAAGCCTTCATCAGTTAGAGATACAAATTCTTTTCGCAATAGCTTTCGAAATAATCTTTGTATGTATGGTACTCGCTACTTCGGAAGTTTGTTTCCTGTTAAATACATTTTTGTACATTATCTTGTGTACTACTTGACCAGTTCTTTTCAAGGAAGTTATTAATAAATTCCTCGTATGACTGACAGGAATTTATGGCACTCATTCCCCAAGACAAAGCATCCCCTTCCATTCTATTTGAGACACAACCTATTTCTCTTCTGCCACCCTAGTGTTCCGGTAGTGCACCACTGAAGTGGTTCTCTAAAGCTTTGG
The DNA here is from genome assembly GCF_023864275.1 of Schistocerca cancellata. Lineage (NCBI taxonomy): Eukaryota > Metazoa > Arthropoda > Insecta > Orthoptera > Acrididae > Schistocerca > Schistocerca cancellata. The sequence goes on along the minus strand of NC_064630.1, from coordinate 311,349,494 downwards.
GATGCAGTTTCCCCTTTGTGGATAATTTATGGAAAGTACATAACTATATAGTGTTCTTTATTGCAGATATTTCCTCTATTAACATTTACTGTAATCAGGCTTTTTAATTTTGAATCAACTCCTTCTCTACTCTGTCAGCAAAGACGTCAGTACCCCCTGCATTAAATCACTGACCTCCCACTGAATAGCAGCTAATCTATGAGATACCACTTTTGTATTAATTTTCATAAAAGTTTGGACTGTCAGATAATAATGACTCAGCGTCATCTAGTTTATTCTTCAATTAAAAGATTTTCCCATCGCATTTGTCAGTCTCTTGTTAAAATTACCATCCGAAACTGTGACGGGCTTATCAAGATCATTAATATATCTACTGTATTTCACTATTGTAGCCTCACAGTGGTTACACTTGTAATGGTTTGGTGGTAGAAGAATCAGCAGGACTACAAGTAGTCCTCCCAGGGCCGCGACGTGGACGCTTCTGCTGTGGCTCCACCCAACATCAGACGAGCTATAGCAAGCGAAGCAGAGCGCCTCAAGCAGCTGCGCGACCAGCGCCATCCTCCCTCCGGACAAAACCCTCCACACACACGTCTAAAATCAAGACGGAGTTTCCTCATCTCAGTTCAACCGCTCGAAACGTCAAAACAAAAGGTCAGATTGTCAAAATGGAAAGCAACACTGCCTACGGGAGACCAGGCACCTCTAATCTCACCCAACGAACAATTGGCCTCAGGAAATGTACTAAAATGGCCATTATGGAGAACCCTCAACCGCCTACGAACTGGGGTGGGCAGATGCAACGTAAACATGTGTAAATGGGGATACCGAGACGGGACGGACACGTGCCAGTGCGGACAGACCCAAACAATGGACCACCTCCTGGAATGCAGCAACATGGGGGAAGTGTGCAGGAAAGAAGATTCGGCAAACGCTACGGCAGCGGCAGTTAAATGCGCTGAATTTTGGCGGGACGTGATATGATATATATACTATGTTTGTCTTTATATTGTAATGTAACTCCCCATTTTGGGTTTGTTTTATTTATACATATGTGTATTGTATTTGTATTTGTGTGTATATGTAATATGTGGGTTGTCTATGGCTTGGACACGATTAAATAAATAAATAAGTGGTTACACTATTTGGCAAATTTGGCAAGTTACTTCACACTGCTTTCCGCTCTTTCAAGACTTTCTTTCTCCTTTCATATACTTTTCTAAGTATTTTGTCAGCATTCTTGATGTATTCGTCAGACTTATCAGTAGCCTGTATGTTAGTTTCCTAAATGATTTTCCTTTGATTTTCCTTATGTCTTCAAACTTTTGGTTAGTTTTCCTAAAATTTTCTTCCATTTTGTTATTAGCTGCACCTATCTTATTGTCAGTCGCCCAATTAACATGTCTCATTTTAACAAATTCACTCTTAAAAATTTACATCATTTCCCTCAAACTATAATTCATATCGTCGTAACCTGTCGCTACATCCTCATCGACTACTACCTGAGTAAGAGCTTCAGCTACATTATCTGTAAGGCCCCCGCCCCTTGAGCCATTTCCTGCTCTTTATTTTCCGTTAAATCACTCGTCTTATATCCCTGACCTCCATTACACGTCTCCAGGGAGTATAAGTTACTAATATCTTCTGCGGAATCCTTTCCTTCTTGAGCGATGACCTGCTCTGTGTTTTCCACTAAGTTACTCTTTCTAACTTTCTGGCTTCTCCTAGCACTCCTAAGTAGCATATCCGTATGCATATACTACAAAACTATTTTTTAAACTTCCTCATATCTGATGTGAAGTTCAATTAGCAATTATATAAGTTCACTGGCCTCCGGACGACGTAGCTACTTGCACAATGTATCGACGCTGAAGTGATGCGTCGAGCTCCAAGTGTGCGCCTCAAGTTCACACCTTCTCTGAGGCTATGACAGACCGCCACTCGCACGCACCCTGCGCGCAGCAATGCCTCCTCAGAGTTACGTGGCCTTCCTCGTCATGCAAGCAGCCGCTTTCTCTTTTCTTCCTCGCGATCTCCTCTTGATGATCGTTGTGTTTCACTAACGAAATGTTAGTCACTAACGAAATGTTCAATGTTGACTGGAATACTCTCTTTCAAATTCTGAAGGTGGCAGGGGTAAAATACAAGAAGCGAAAGGCTATTTACAATTTGTACAGAAACCAGATGGCAGTTATAAGAGTCGAGGGACATGAAAGGAAAGCAGTGGTTGGGAAGGGAGTGAGACAGGGTTGTAGCCTCTCCCCGATGTTGTTCTGCCTGTATATTGAGCAAGCAGTAAGGGAAACAAAAGAATAATTAGGAGTAGGTATTAAAATCCATGGAGAAGAACTAAAAACGTTGAGGTTCGCCGATAACATTGTAATTCTGTCAGAGACAGCAAAGGACTTGGAAGAGCAGCTGAACGGAATGGACAGTGTCTTGAAAGGAGGATATAAGATGAACATCAACAAAATAAAAACGAGGATAATGGAATGTGGTCGAATTAAGTCGGGTGATGCTGAGGGAATTAGATTAGGAAATGAGACACTTAAAGTAGTAAAGGGGTTTTGCTATTTGGGGAGCAAAATAACTGATGATGGTCGAAGTAGAGAGGATATAAAATGTAGACTGGCAATGGCAAGGAAAACGTTTCTAAAGAAGAGAAATTTGTTAACATCGAGTATAGATTAAAGTGTCAGGAAGTCGTTTCTGAAAGTAAATGTATGGAGTGTAGCCATGTATGGAAGTGAAACATGGACGATAACTAGTTTGGACAAGAAGAGAATAGAAGCTTTCGAAATGTGGTGCTACAGAAGAAAGCTGAAGATTAGATGGGTAGATCACAGAACTAATGAGGAGGTACTGAATAGGATTGGGGAGAAGAGGAGTTTGTGGCACAATTTGACTAGAAGAAGAGATCGGTTGGCAGGACATGTTCTGAGGCATCAAGGGATCACAAATTTAGTATTGGAAAGCAGCGTGAAGGGTAAAAGTCGCAGAGGGAGACAAAGAGATGAATACACTAAGCAGATTCAGAGGGATGTAGGCTGCAGTACGTACTGGGAGATGAAGAAGCTTGCACAGGATAGAGTAGCGTGGAGAGCTGCATCAAACCACTCTCAACACTGAAGACCACAACAACAACAACAATGAAATGTTCGTAATCCCTGAGCGAAAATGTGTTCTTTCCACGACGCGAACTTAGTACGTTTCGTGACTCACTTTTCGCATGCCATGACGTGCACATTTCTAACTTTACACTGCCACCCGCAAGCCACAGATTTCTGTTAGATTTAACTTACAGGCCGCTTCCTGCTTCCCTTTCTGATGCATATGATTTCATGTCGCATTCTCTAGTGACAACACACTTCCTCGACACGTTTTCCTAGAATGCTGTCCCAGCATATGGATGACATGTGCAAGATTCCATCACATTATCAAACCACGATAAAATATTCTGAGATCATTAACGAATCAAGATAATGCAATGCAGGTGACGGTACATGCCTGACCCATGACTGAAGTAGTTAAGCTATCCCTTTCCTGGACAGTCTTAATGAATTGATGCGTACGATTTCCTTTTGCCCGTTTTCTGTGAATCATGTGAGTTGACGAGCATTTAGCTCTCATTTAAGTATACGGCCGAAAGAGTCGGTCTTCAGGAATTGAGAAACGAACCCTGTCGTCCAGGACCGTGTGTCACAAAGAGTGCAGCTTCTCCACGAGATGGGAAAATTCACTGGCGTCTGTTGTGCTGAATAAGGCCTAAGCAGTGTAGTGTGCAACTCAGACAGATTAGAACTTAAGTTATAGGGAAACCCCTTAGAAGATGTTTTTGGCCAGGAATACGTAGCAGTGTTAAATATGGTGGACATAAGATCGACCATAAAGGGAAACATTTATGAAACCTATTTAATTCTGTAGTAATTCAGGGAATGAAGCCATAGTCATTTTAATCTACCATCCTTCATAAATTTGCATGGTGATATTGACAAAACTTGAATGTTGATCACATCTATAATAGTTTGGGATTTACTGTTAAAGTGAATTAACAAGTTTTGTAACAAATTCCTGAATGCTAAAGTCTGAACGCTTTGATCGATCTTAACGATCGACATTTCATATACAAGCACATCATTAAAATGACAAATGTTGTAAATATCAACTCTTTAACTTTATCTGTTTAAAATATATAGTAAATTTATCAGTATTTTCAGTAAAGTATATCATCATTTCCTCCACGCAGAATACATTGAACGATGACAGCATGACACCTTACTGAATCATTAGGTAATAGAATATTTGTTGTAAATTTTACTGCATAATAGTTACTTTTGTTCTTTATTTATTTATCAGAAAGCACAATGGTGCCCGGCTACTGGCTGTGACAGTCAGAGTTAAGAGTGAAATACTATTGGTTCTATGTAAAAGAATTTAACGTTTATTAAGTAACAGATATTAATGTTACTTAACTTGAAAGTGGTCAACCTTTGAGAATTTAAATATGTTACAATATAAAATAATGTAGAATGAGCTGTAAACAATCAGATGGCTGGCTTGTGGGAGGGGAACTGCACTAGTCAGTTTAGCGACGATGTTCGGCACGCCGGGAACGCGGCCGGGGACAGTGCAAGTGCAGACGCGAAAGTGGACAGTTCTAGTGTAGACACCAAAGGGTACATACACTTCGGGTTGAGACGCGAAAGTAGACAGGTCGGTCTTTAGGCAGCTAGGAAGTGAAACGACTTAGAAAATTTCGCGTTGTTTTCGTGTAAATAACGAGGTGGAGTGCTGGACTTGTGTTTCGCGATGAGATTGTGAATGATCGAGCTGTGTGAAATGAATGTGCGCTGAAGTGTAACAATAACGCTAAATACGACCACTTTCGCTATTAGTTTGCTTTCTGAATAAACATTATTCTAACCAAATCGCAACTGTGTGACCTACATCGCCGCGCGGGATTAGCCGAGCGGTCTATGGGCGCTGCAGTCATGGACTGTGCCGCTGGTCCCGGCGGAGGTTCGAGTCCTCCCTCGGGCATGGGTCGTGTGTTTGTCCTTAGGATAATTTAGGTTAAGTAGTGTGTAAGCTTAGGGACTGATGACCATAACAGTTAAGTCCCATAAGATCTCACACACATTTGAACATTTTTTGACCTACTTCATTTATGGATCGTTAATTTAGTTCCCGATATTATTATTACTTTTATTATATGTTGTATTAACTTAGTATTTCGCAAACTTGCCATCAGCCAGACAATTTAACCAAAGGGACACAAATGTATAATTTAGAGCGTGTAATGCGACACGTGCGGTTCAACCCCTAGACGAGTTTGAGCCAAGACATTTCGATGAAGAAGAATCGCATGTGAGCCCTAAGATCTATGGGACGTTAGCTCGCAATCACTCACTGATTTTATCCTTCGAAGTAGTTGTTGCAGTGCACTGGGTTCTTCACGAGAAGCAAGTAGACTACCTGTGATTACTAGTGGACTTCAAGGAAGATAGTTTACTTGAAATAAGTCCCGGGATGTTATTACGATGTGCGTGTTAACAAACACCATAGATAGTTAGAATTAAATGTTCAAATATGTGTGAAATCTTATGGGACTTAACTGCTAAGGTCATCAGTCCCTAAGCTTATACACTACTTAACCTAAATTATCCTAAGGACAAACACACGACCCATGCCCGAGGGAGGACTCGAACCTCCGCCGGGACCAGGCGCAAAGTTGCAATTAAATAGTCTGAAATTATGCATCACAAAAAGTTAATAAAATTCGAGAGAACGGTAAAACCATTTACTACAGATGAACAAGCTTTGACTACGTTCTATCATTAATTGGCGAGATAGGCACACATCCGAATTCTCTTGCCAACTTCATAAGATTTCACACTCGTACATCGTCTACAGCTTAACAATATTCTTTTGCTATTGATGTAATTTAATTACCGCATTGCAGTATTGTTGTATTTGTAACAGTTCTGATACTAAATGTAACTGAGTTTTCTCTTTTGATGCTAGTAAATTGTCAGGATGACCATTCTAAGCGTTATGTCAGGGTGAAAATACTAGATAAATTAATTTTTCTCTCTTAACAACATGTGGGCAGGGTGGGTACTTCCTTGGCTCGTGTATGAGGTAGAATGAAACAGCATTTTTACATAACATAACTTTTATTGAAAGTTTCGTACAACTGTATCTTACTGGATGTTCTGGTTCGGAGAGCGGCAGCTGTGTCGTTTGCAGAGCCTTCTGCTGCGGCAGCGGCAGCGGCGGCGGCGGCGTCTGATTACGCGTAGCGGTGTGTATCTCGTGTCGCCGTCTCGCCCAGCTGACTGGAGACGCGCAGCGCGAGTTGGCCCGTTTAATTATTGCGAGCGAAGTCGTGCATCGGATGGATTTGGCGTCCCAGTGTTTCTCTTCTCTAAGCGGCCGCGTGTGTTGTGCGTCGGCCAGCGGAGCGGCGCGGCGGGGGAAGGCCAGTGTCGCGGACTCGAACAACGGACTCCCGCTTGCCAGTCTTCGGCTGTCAGATCTTCATCCCAGCTCGCAGGTGACTGCTGATATGAGGCCGTCTGCTTCCCATCCTCACGAGTCACCCTGGTACGTAAAAATCAGACTTCAGACTGACGGCGAGTCTGCTGCTTGCTATTCCATTACAGCGGCGGACTTGCTGCGTCTGTGCATGATGCAGTCTCTTCTTGCCTGACGAAACTGACTGAAAACAACTGCTACGCTTCTTCACTTCTTCGTCTTCTTCGTCTCTCGTCTCCGTCTGTCGGGCCCACTGCGTCTCGCGTATTTATTCACTTCAGTTTACTGGAGGTGAACGACTTCACAGTCATTGCCTCTTCTGTCACGTTGAGGAGCTTCTCGAAGAATCTACTTAACGTCGGTCATTGGCTCTTGGAATGTAGGGGAGGGCCTTTGATCGCATGTGACGACTGAGAAACACGTGAGCCAGTCGGGCGATGCCCTGACGGCTGAATCGACAGCGCCCGCTTATGTGGAACTTGCTGACTTCACAGTCATTGTCTCTTCTGTTCTGCTGTTCTGCCCGCTGTTTGCCAGTATGTAACTCTCTAAACTAAACCAAGTTTTTCAGTTATATTCTAATTTATACTTCACTTTGATTTCACTAATTTATTTACTTAAGTACCATTCAACATTCCTCCACCCTTCAGAGAAATTCGCCCTCGAATTTACCACTCAACATTCCTCCACTCTTCACACGGCAAAAGCACTAACACAAGCAATGAAAACTCTCGACTTAGAAGTTTACACACGCTAAACATTAAGTGTGTTGAAAATAGTTTATCACTTTACAAAAGCACTGTACGCTCATGAATCACATAGTTGACACATCATTCATTGCAACAAGTGTAACAAATCTTGAGGACAATGAATAAACAAAAATAGATTATTCACTTAGAAAGTTACATAGCAACACCTGTTTAATTTACCCTATATTAATGCAAGAATATCAATTTTACAGTATTGTTTATTTTAACATGAGACTGTTTAATAAAGACTGAAGTACATAAACAAAATTAATACACTAATGCTCACAAGTAACCTCTGAAGTACACCAGTTAAGAGTGTGGTATCCAATTAACAGGGATTTGATGAAGTGGTATATTATTATTTGGCTTATATTTTAGTCTTAAATAAAAGAAAACTGTACAAAGCAGAAACACCAACACAAAGGTTCCAGATATACCCGTTCCTAGGATTATAATTTTAGTTTTGTGTTCACTTTTTAATTTTGGGACATGTTGCGTCATAACATTGGCATCACTTTTGCATTGCTGTGAATTTATGAACATATCTAATGACTTCAGAAGGGAACTGTCAAGGAAGTCATTGAGGTAGGATAGGTTTTGTGTAGGAAATGCTTGCATGGCGTTTTCTGAAAAAAGCAAACAACATGGTTATGGACCTACGAACCTAGTAAAAACAAAAATAAGAAAAGAAGGAATACATTGTTAACAACAAGATCTACTTGTTTCTACATTCAACTTTTTTTTTAAAAAATAAACCATTACCATATTTTAATTATTTACATTTGTATACTACAGTCTACTATGATTCCATTACGACATTCGCACCCTTGGTCGAAGATTGTACTCGTATGGTGCCATGTCTGTATGTTGTGCTGGCGTGGCCACTCTTTTTCCTCTTCGGGTACTACCTCCACCCTTCGGAAAAGCAGACACTATTGTTGAAGGAATTACATCTCGAGCGCCCTTAAAAGGTTTTAAACGACTTGCATGGACAATTGTAGTTTGGGTGGGCAGTTGCAGTTTAACATTGACTGGTGACGTGATCTCAATAATTTGATAAGGACCTCTGTAGTTTGTTACAAATTTCTTCGTTTTTCCTATCGCAATATATGGGGTTGACAGCATCACCCACTGACCGATTTTGTAATTTGGATATTTAGCTTGGGCATTACCTAATCTTTCCTGTCGTTCCAAAGCCTTTGTATTAGATTTTTGAACCTTTTTCCATACATCCTTCATCATTTGACTGAAATCTCTTACTGTTTCTCCGACTTTTCCGTTTTTCTGCCTGATTACATCAAACGGGGACTGCATTTTTCTCCCATAGACCACTTCATAAGGTGACATGCCAGTTGCTTCATGCGTTTTGTCGTTGTATACCGACACGATTATTGGTAAATACGTATCCCAATTAGAATGTTGTTCGTTAATATAATAACTAAGCATCTTGCCAATTGTCCGATGAACTCTTTCTGTGCGTCCGTTGCACTGAGGGTGTAACGGAGTGGTGCGTAATTTACGTATTTTTAGTAAGTGGCATAGCTGTTTCATTAATTCAGACGTAAAATTAGATCCCTGATCTGTGATAATAGCTTCAGGTACGCCAAATTTAAGTATCCAGTTGTTAACTAAAGTTTGGGCAACTGTGTTTTCTTGCTGATCTGGAGACTCACCGTAGCTAGGTAGCGTGAAAAGTGATCTATAATTGTAAGAACATACTTATTATCAGCAGGTGTTTTATGATATGGCCCGTAGAGGTCCAGTCCACAGATCTGAAATGTACATGAAGCCTCGGGGAGCCTCTGTAAGGGTATTTTTGAACGAGAAAGTTCAGCTCGTTATGCGCACGCAATGCAATTACGAACGTACTGGGCAACATCCTGCTTTCTGGTTTGCCACCAAAACCGCTGTGCTACACGTCTTTCGGTTGTCCGCTGTCCACCGTGTCTTGCAAGGATATGGTCGTGGGCCTCTGCCATTATTTCTTGTCTCAGGTGTTGGGGGACAACAATTCGTGGTCCAAGTTTTGTTTTACGGCATAATACACCATCTTCAAAGCAAAATTGTTTTTGAGTTGCGTATTTTTTGCATTCTGTATCCTCATCTGGTGCCTTTCTCCAGTCCTCAGTATCTCGGCCTGTTGCTTCCGAAAGTGCTATTTCCCGACTTAGACAATCTGCATTCGTGTGTTTTTTGCCTGGTTTATGGATAACTTCGAAATACATTTCGGAAAGACATAGGGCCCAACGCGTGAGACGTCTGGATGGATCCTTTAACCCAAGCAACCATTTTAAACCTGCGTGGTCTGTAATAACCTTGAATTTCCTACCATTCAAGTAGCATTTAAAGTATTTGATGCCATAAATAACACTTAATAATTCTTTCTCCGTTGTGGAATAATTTCCTTCTGCTGTTGTTAGTTGTCTCGATGCGTAAGCTATGGGGTGTTACGCGCCATTAATATTCTGACTCAAAACAACTCCTACTGAATGACCACTTGCGTCACAGGATAAAATAAATTATTTATTATAATCTGGGTAGGCTAATACTGGACTGTGTGTTAACTTATCTTTAAGGGTTTGAAATGCAGATTCATAGTCTTCAGACCAATAAAATTTTGCACCCTTTTTCAATAATTGGGTTAAGGGTCGGGCAATTTCAGCAAAATTTTGAACATATTTGCGGTAATACGATGCGAGACCAATGAAACTTTGTACTCCCTTAACGCGTTGTGGTGTTGGGAAGCCCATGACATGCCCTAGGCATGTAACCTCTGTCAATGCAAAACTACATTTTTCCATATTTAATGTTAATTTAGCTTTTCTAAGTCTCTGAAAAACATTACGCAGACGCACAGAATGTTCATTAATGTCTTTGGAGAATACAATAATATCGTCTAGATATACACAACATTGCTGAGTTTTGAGTCCTCGCAATACTCCATCGAGTAGTCTTTGAAAAGTTGCTGGTGCATTGTTCAAACCGAAAGGCATTCTTTTAAATTGCCAGTGGCCTCCAGGGGTAGAAAATGCTGTTTTATGCCTATCTTCAGGTGCAACTTCCAATTGATGATATCCACTACGTAGATCGATTGTTGAAAAGTATTTACTGTTACCTAAACTGTCAATGATATCTGTAATGTTTGGAAAAGGATAAACATCTGAGATAGTTTGTTTGTTAAGTTGTCTGTAGTCACAACAAAATCTATATCGTTTCGTACCGACGGGAGACTTCTTTGGAATAATTACGATATTTGAATTATAAGACGAATCAGAATATTCTACAATTCCATCTTTTAGATGCAGTTCTAAAAATTCATCCAGTACAGGCTGTAAGTGATGCGGAACTCCATAAGGCTTCCTATAAACTTGGGGGCTATTTCCTGTTGGGATCCCATGCTGTGTGATATCTGTTGCTGGCAGTGGACCTTCTGCATTAAATAAATCTTGGAACTCAACTAAAACTGCTTCTATCGTGTCTCTGTGATTTCCTTTCAAATGCTCAATCTTCTGGCGTAATGCGGTTTTATAGGCGTCTGGTTTCTGACCATCATCAATATTTGACCAAATGAAATCTTCTTCTTCAAAAGTGCTGACTGTAGCTACTAATATTCCCTTATGCAACTCTTTGTCCTCCACTCCGAAATTGTCAATATGTACCGGTACTTTCCTTTCTCCCTCAACGTCTTGAACTCGTACAACACTTCTACGTACAAAACAATGTGATACATCTAATTCCTCATTTTCCTCTAATGGCTCTATTAGACACACTATCTGTAGGTACCTCGGGGTCAACGGTCATCCTGAGAAGTTTTCCTGAGCCAAATGGTATCTTATCCCGCGAATCAACCTTCAAGGACGTTGCACGCAGTGTAGTGGATTTCGCCTTCCGGTTGGGGAAATCTTGCGGCAGGGGGCCCTTTGCAGCGGTGTCACCTAGCTGAAACTCTATTCCGCTAAGTTCTACAATTTGCTGTCTGAGGTCGATTTTAGCGTGATGTTTATTCAGGAAATCCAGTCCTAGGATCGCGTCGTACCCGTCAGTTACCTTTGTTACCACTTCTACATCTTCTTGAAATTGTACACCATGAATATAGAAAATCAATGATTTACATCCAAATGACTTCACTGTACCTCCTCCTACCCCACTCAATCTATACCATGGAGGGTCATATTTCTTTTCTCCAATACATTCATTACTCACTATTCATACGTTTGCGCTTGTATCCACCAGTATCCTTGCCTCTTTATCCTGTATGGTAGCAGGTAACCAGCATTCCGCCTTCACATTCGCCTTAACGGCATGAAATTTTATTGGGAACGCCTTGCGGCGGCTCCGACATTCCCGTTTCAGTTTAACTGATTCCTATTTCCAAAAACTTTCTTAGACCTGCATTCCTTGAATGTGTGACCTATTCTTTGACAATTAGTGCATTGAGGTTGTCTGCAGTTTTTTGCTAATGACCCTGACGATCGAACCTAAAACATCGTACTCCTGCTGAAAATACATTTCGCTTCTCCTTCAATCTGGTGGCAATGTCAATTTCTTCAAAAGCCGTCGCCACAGATACAGCTTCTGCTAACTTTTTAGGAAACTGTGCCCTGACACGACGAGACGTTTCAGGAGGCAACCCACGTAAAAATGTATCCAGAGCTCTATTTTCTGCCTCTGTAAAATAAATTTATTTGCTTCATCACTAGTTGTCAACTGATAGGTGTTAATATTAACTTTTCTAATCCTATCTACAAAGCTTTCTAACGACTCGTTTAGCCTCTGAGTGATAGTGTTTAATTTTTCCCTATAAAATCTACAGCTGTTCTGTTTTTGAAAACGTTTCAGCAATCCTTTCTTCAATTCCTCAAATGTTGGAGCATTTCGTAATTCTTCATGGTATAATACGTGTACTTTAGCCTCTCCTAGCAATCTTAACTTTGTCATTTGTAAGAGCTGTTCATCTGACCATGATCCTAACTTTGCAGCTGCTACTAAATCATCAAAAAAGGCAGTTATGTCCTCTTCAGGTTTACCTGAAGAAGGAGTTACCAAGGCTGCTGCTGAGGAATCTAGGGTGGGAGGGATTGAACTGGTTTGCCAAACCTCACTCAACTGTTTAAATAATGCATTATTATCATTTTTGAGCTGTGCTATTTGATTAACTAAGCTCTGAATAGTTTCATCAGTAGAAACCGCTTGTGGTGCTGACTCTGACTTTTTAACGATTTCGTGCCATCATTTTATAAACTGTTACTTGCACAATCTTACCACACTGAATAAAAAATATGTTTAAATATTTTCGACAAACTCTTAAAATTATAAGAGAGAATACACTTCTAAATAAAGAAAATATTACGACTGCTATGCAAACCTCTATCCTTTCACACATTAAACAATACTAACTGTGGACCTTCAGCGACTGTCATTCACACCTTATATTGAGCCAAGGGATTTTTCTCTGACACCAAATGTAACAGTTCTGATACTAAATGTAACTGGGTTTTCTCTTTTGATGCTAGTCAATTGTCAGGATGAGCATTCCAAAGCATTGTGTCAGGGTGAAAATACTAGATAAATTAATTTATCTCTGTTAACAACATGTGGGCAGGGTGGGTTCTTCCTTGGCTCGGGTATGAGGTAGAATGTAACAGCATTTTTACATAAGATAACTTTTATTGAAAGTTTCGTACAACTGTATCTTACTGGATGTTCTGGTTCAGAGAGCGGCAGTTGTGTCGTTTGCAGAGCCTTCTGCTGCTGCAGCGGCAGCGGCAGCGGCAGCGGCGGCGGCGGTGTCTGATTACGCGTAGCGGTGTGTATCTCGTGTCGCCGTCTCGCCCAGCTGACTGGAGACGCAGCGCGAGTTGGCCCGTTTAATTATTGCGAGCGAAGTCGTGCATCGGATGGATTTGGCGTCCCAGTGTTTCTCTTCTCTAAGCGGCCGCGTGTGTTGTGCGTCGGCCAGCGGAGCGGCGCGGCGGGGGGAAGGCCAGTGTCGCGGACTCGAACAACGGACTCCCGCTTGCCAGTCTTCGGCTGTCAGATCTTCATCCCAGCTCACAGGTGACTGCTGATGTGAGACTGTCTCCTTCCCGTCCTCATGAGTCACCCGGGTACGTAAAAATCAGACTTCAAATACCTTTTAACTTCTGTCTTCTGGCGGCGAGTCTGCTGCTTGCTATTCCATTACAGCGGCGGAATTGGTGCGTCTGTGCATGATGCAGTCTCTTCCTGCATGACGGTCTTCACCACCGAAACTGACTGAAAACAACTGCTACGCTTCTTCACTTCTTCGTCTTCTTCGTCTCTCGTCTCCGTCTGTCGGGCCCATTGCGTCTCGCGTATCTATTCATTTCTGTTTACTGGAGGTGAACGACTTTACGGTCATTGCCTCTTCTGTCACGTTGAGGAGCTTCTCGAAGAATCTTCTTAACGTCGGTCATTGGCTCTTGGAATGTAGGCGAGGGCTTTTGCTCACATGCGAGAACTGAGAAACACGTGAGCCGGTCATTACCTCTTCCGTCACGTTGAAAAGCTTCTCGAAGAACCTTCTTAACGTCGGTCATTGGCTCTTGGAATGTAGGCGAGGGCCTTTGCTCACAAGAGACAACTGAGAAACATGTGAGCCGGTCGGGCGATGCTCTAACGGCTGAATCGACAGCGCCCGCTTATGTGGAACTTGCTGACTTTACGGTCATTGTCTCTTCCGTTCTGCTGTTCTGCCCGTTGTTTGCCAGTATGTAACTCTCTAAACTAAACCAAGTTTTTCAGTTATATTCTAATTTATACTTCACTTTGATTTCACTAATTTATTTACTTAAGTACCACTCAACATATTAAAGATACGATTATCTGTAGACTCCTCCTAGTATTTTCTATGCCAAAGAGGACTTCAGTAACCAACATTTAATTTAAAAAATTCCGAGTGTCGTACCAGGACACCTGTTGTTTCCCTACGTAACGATAGTCAAACGAGTTTCCTTCTCAAGTCTAGTCTACTTCTTCCCATTCCAATGGGTCACAACACCACGCCACATGGTCCGTTTACCACCAATATCTCCATGAGAACTAGCTTCTTACTCGGTGCTATCGTATTCTGCAGAGGCACTTAAGGCAGCGCAATACTTCTGATATCTGCAGAATCCGACTAAAATGCAAAAGTTACAAAATAAAATGCCATCTAAAACAAGAGGAATTTCGCAGTGTACCGTTATCCAAGGCTGGATATGCACTCCGACCATAATTCACTGGCTCTGAACCGTAGATTAAAACTCAAGAAATTACCATCGGTTGTTGGTTTCATTACGTTCCCATAGAAGGACCTTCTTTCAGTACTTTCTCATGCATATAGATACTGTTTTGTAGTGTTTCATTGTACCATGTGTTTTACACTTGATTGTTGTGTTCATTAAGATGGCTTTCATTATGGTTTAAATACAGTTATATGTTTTCTTATCTAAAGGTCCCTTGCCGTTACTTAAAAAATGTTGTGATCTTCTGATAAAGCAGTCGACACTGAACTAGCAAGTGTAATGTCTTCTTCATCACAAACACATTTGTTAAAAGCAACGTTTACACCTCAAAACCACAGTGAGTGGGACACGTCGTGTATATATATCTGTATGCTTTTACATAATCCAAGGTAAGTCATCTGTTGCAATTGCGGAGTAGCGGAGTAAGCTGGCAGCCGATCACTTTATACGATATGCTAATAGCCATGGCCAAGTATGCACAATACTTGCTCCATGCTCAGTTACTCGCACATTATTCATGTGAATTCATATGTTATCACACCTAAGCATCTTTACGCAATTCCGTCAGTCGAATTTTTCCTTATGCTCATTATTAACCTATTGTGCAAAGTAAGCTACTTCTGAGTTTGTCTCATTTCTTTGAAGGTATAGTCAAAAACCGTAGTTGTTCGATTTCATTGGTCAAAATCTTGTAAGGAAGAGGGCATTTTACTACCCGAATTGGAAATAAAAGAGGTCGTACAAGCTAAAATAGCAAAATATATTGTAAAGTAGATGGCGTTTCATTATTTTTAGTAAGAATGTGTGAAAGAACTAAGGTTCTCTACTGTTAGACTGACCCTCGTATTTTGATCTCAAAATGTAACTTTTATTTCACTCTGACAGTTTTTATGATGGCGAGTGGATCGAAATTCATCATGTGTTTGGTGTGACTACATTTAGGGCAAATCTGTTTGCTTCACTGCTGTACTTCGTGAAACATAATGATTACATGAAAAATAATCATTTTGTGAAGTGTTGGATTATTTATTATTTTCCGATCTTGGGGTAAGTGCGTTCTTGCTTTGGTGACATACGAGTGGATATCAAACCATTGATTAGCATGGGAACAGTAACTTGCAACCAAGATCGCAAAAATAATAATCAGTGAAACAAATGCAAAAAAGTGCGTGTTCGCCTTGTAATACACCGGGTCATCAGAAGCATTTTCTCTGGTGCTTCGGCAGATAGTTGTAACTTCGTTTTAATTGTATGTATATATACTCAACAAAATAAATCACTGCTCATCGTATTGTCAACGGGAAACGCTGTCAATCTATTTCTCGTTGTATTGTATTGTATTGTACTGGGGACCTAGAAACGACGAAGAGGCTTCGTTCCCGACGTAGTCCACAGTGGCACACAAGCCTACAACAGGCTACAGCAGTCCACAGACCCCCACCGCTACGCCACACCGAACCCAGGGTGATTGTGCGGTTCAGCCCCCAATGGACACCCCGATTCCCCCCTCCCCCAGGAACGTCGCACACCAGACGAGTGTAGCCCTAATGTTTGCTTGGTAGAGTAATTATGGTGTACGCGTACGTGGAGAAAGTGTTTGCCCAGCAATAGCCGACGTAGTGTAACTGAGGCGGAAAATGGGGAACCAGCCCGCATTGGCCGAGGCAGATGGAAATCCGCCTTAAAACTCATCCACCGGATCTCGACACCAGTCCGCCGGGAGGATTCGTGCCGGGGACCAGAACGCCTCCCCGCGAGGATCTCGTTAGATGCGAAATTACTTGAAGGAATACTGCAACCAGCCACTTTCGCTGTGTCGGCTGCATGTTGAAAGCTGCGCTACATCAGCGCATGACTGAAGGTGAAAGTGTTTATACTACTCATATAAATGCGGAATATTAGAGAACGAAAAACAGCTGCTACATTCAAAATTTAACCGATTAACGCATCTACTGATGAAGAAATAAATGTATTACACCAGTTGAAGATGGGTGAGAGTTCGAAACACATTGTGGCATAAAATAAATATATATAAAAAAATGCTGCTTGCTCTATTTCTTCAATGTAAATACACTCCTGGAAATTGAAATAAGAACACCGTGAATTCATTGTCCCAGGAAGGGGAAACTTTATTGACACATTCCTGGGGTCAGATACATCACATGATCACACTGACAGAACCACAGGCACATAGACACAGGCAACAGAGCATGCACAATGTCGGCACTAGTACAGTGTATATCCACCTTTCGCAGCAATGCAGGCTGCTATTCTCCCATGGAGACGATCGTAGAGATGCTGGATGTAGTCCTGTGGAACGGCTTGCCATGCCATTTCCACCTGGCGCCTCAGTTGGACCAGCGTTCGTGCTGGACGTGCAGACCGCTTCATCCAGTCCCAAACATGCTCAATGGGGGACAGATCCGGAGATCTTGCTGGCCAGGGTAGTAGACTTACACCTTCTAGAGCACGTTGGGTGGCACGGGATACATGCGGACGTGCATTGTCCTGTCGGAACAGCAAGTTCCCTTGCCGGTCTAGGAATCGTAGAACGATGGGTTCGATGACGGTTTGGATGTACCGTGCACTATTCAGTGTCCCCTAGACGATCACCAGTGGTGTACGGCCAGTGTAGGAGATCGCTCCCCACACCATGATGCCGGGTGTTGGCCCTGTGTGCCTCGGTCGTATGCAGTCCTGATTGTGGCGCTCACCTGCACGGCGCCAAACACGCATACGACCATCATTGGCACCAAGGCAGAAGCGACTCTCATCGCTGAAGACGACACGTCTCCATTCGTCCCTCCATTCACGCCTGTCGCGACACCACTGGAGGCGGGCTGCACGATGTTGGGGCGTGAGCGGAAGACGGCCTAACGGTGTGCGGGACCGTAGCCCAGCTTCATGGAGACGGTTGCGAATGGTCCTCGCCGATACCCCAGGAGCAACAGTGTCCCTAATTTGCTGGGAAGTGGCGGTGCGGTCCCCTACGGCACTGCGTATTATCCTACGGTCTTGGCGTGCATCCGTGCGTCGCTGCGGTCCGGTCCCAGGTCGACGGGTACGTGCACCTTCTGCCGACCACTGGCGACAACATCGATGTACTGTGGAGACCTCACGCCCCACGTGTTGAGCAATTCGGCGGTACGTCCACCCGGCCTCCCGCATGCCCACTATACGCCCTCGCTCAAAGTCCGTCAGCTGCACATACGGTTCACGTCCACGCTGTCGCGGCATGCTACCAGTGTTAAAGACTGCGATGGAGCTCCGTATGCCACGGCAAACTGGCTGACACTGACGGCGGCGGTGCACAAATGCTGCGCAGCTAGCGCCATTCAACTGCCAACACCGCGGTTCCTGGTGTGTCCGCTGTGCCGTGCGTGTGATCATTGCTTGTACAGCCCTCTCGCAGTGTCCGGAGCAAGTATGGTGGGTCTGACACACCAGTGTCAATGTGTTCTTTTTTCCATTTCCAGGAGTGTATAAGACACAAAAATATTTTAAAGCGAAAAATTATGTGCCCCTTTGCTAGAACGGCCAAAAATTAATCAAGTGCGTTATATGTGTTCAACATTAAGTGCTGACAGTGTTACCAAACCACGAATAGTAACTGAGAAATGCTTTTGCACGGCGACAGAGACAGAGATAGCTGGGTGAACTGACTCAGGTGACGAGAAGATCCAAGTTTCAGAAGGAATACATAGGGCAACAAACGTTCACAGATCTCTCGTTGTCTACTGTTACCAATTTTGACAGAGACTGATAGAGAGTACGTCAAGCAGCCACAGTATATAGAACGTCTGTTTCAGATCGCAACTGTCCATCGTCGTATACTTTTCCATACTAATAGCTACGGCCATTTCTTCTCTTTCATTTATATGTTTATTTTGTGTCATCAGCTTTCTGACTGGTTTGTTCCTGAGTTCATATATTGTATATGAAAAGTTTATTTCGCTGGCCAGTGCGCTTTCCTGGGACAAACAAGACCAACATGTTAAATTTAAAAAATTGGGATGCATGAAATTATTAGGGCCTGAAGCATATGCCACATTTACATACGTTCAGGGGCAATTGCCAGAGCTTGCACCATTCATCAGTCCTCTGTAGATCCTTCTGCAAATCGATACTGCCTTCTGTGGTTGCTACTTCCTTGCGAACAGTCTTAAACACCTTCAACACTTTATATTAGATCATTTACATATATTGTAAACAGTAAAGGTCCTATTGATCTTCCTTGGGGCACTCTGGAATTTCCCTGTACATTTCTAACTTTCGTACCGTTAAGAGGTACATGTTCTATCTGCAATGAATATTTTAATCCGATAGCAAAAATGTTTGAGTATTCTGTATACTGGTATTTTTCTCATTAAACAGCAGAACAGGGTGGTGTCAAATGCCTTCCTGAGGTCAAGGAAAACTTAATTGATCTGGGTGCCGCTATCTATAGTCCTACGCATCAAACGGGGGAGTCGAGAGAGCTGAGTTTCCCAAGATTCCTGTTTGCGGATTTCATTTTTAAAGAGGAGAATTCCACTTAGTAGCGGAAAGATGTCGGGACCAGATGAGATAGCTGTAAGATTTAAAAAAAAATTTGTACAGAAACCAGATGGCAGTTGTAAGAGTTCTGGGGCATGAAAGGGAAGCAGTATATTGAGCAAGCAATAAAGGAAACAAAAGAAAAAATAGGAGTAGGTATTAAAATCCATGGAGAAGAGATATAAACTTTGAGGTTCGCCGATAACATTGTAAAACTGTCAGAGACAGGAAAGGACTCGGAAGAGCAGTTGAACGGAATGGACAGTATCTTGAAAGGAGGATATAAGATGAACATCAACAAAATAAGAACGAGGATAATGGAATGTAGTCGAATTAAGTCGGGTGATGCTGAGGGAATTAGATTAGGAAATGAGACACTTAAAGTAGTAAAGGGGTTTTGCTATTTGGGGAGCAAAATAACTGATGATGGTCGAAGTAGAGAGGATATAAAATGTAGACTGGTAATGGCAAGGAAAGCGTTTCTGCGAAAGAGAAATTTGTTAACATCGACTATAGATTTAAGTGTCGGGAAGTCGTTTCAGTAAGTATTTGCATGGAATGTAGCCGTGTATGGAAGTGAAACATGGACGATAAATAGTTTGGACAAGAAGAGAATAGAAGGTTTCGAAATGTGGCGCTACAGAAGAATGCTGAAGATTAGATGGGTAGATGAGGAGGTATTGAATAGAATTGAGGAGAAGAGGAGTTTGTGTCGCAACGTGACAAGAAGAAGGGATCGGTTGGTAAGACATGTTCTGTGGCATCAAGGGATCACCAATTTAGTATTGGAAGGCAGCGTGGACGGTATAAATCGTAGAGGGAGACCAAGAGATGAATACACTAAGCAGATTCAGAAGGATGTAGCTTGCAGTAGGTTCTGGGAGATAAAGAAACTTGCACAGGATAGAGTAGCATGGAGAGCTGCATCAAACCACTCTCAACACTGAAGACCACTACAACAACAACATGCGAACAAGACCTGTGGCCTTCTAGCAGAAGTTTATAGTACATCGCTTTAGCAACGAAAGCTACCTAGCGGCTGGAGAAAAGTGCAGGTCATTCCCGTTTTCAAGAAGTGTTGGAGGACAAGTGCACATAGTTAAAAGCATATATCATTTTACCAATCTGATGTGCAATTATGGAACGTGTTTTATCTCAAGAATTACTACATCTTTGGAAAAACGAAAATGTCCTACATTAAAATCAACATGGATTCCGCAGAGAGAGATCTTGCAAAACTCAGCTCGCTCTGTTCCTACATGAGATCCATAGTGCTCTAGACAACGGTGGTATGACTGAAGCTGAACTCGCTAATGTCAGGAAGGCATCTAGCACCGATCCTTTCTGCCGTTTAGTGAAAAATATATGAGCTTACTAACTGACCAGATCTGCTACTAGGTTCCGGACTACATTGCAGATAGAACTTAACTCGTCGATTTAAACTGAATAAAGTTAACAGATGTGAAGGTAATTTCCGGACTACCTCAGGGAAGTGTGATAGGACATCTTATGTTTAGAATGTATATACACTCCTGGAAATGGAAAAAAGAACACATTGACACCGGTGTGTCAGACCCACCATACTTGCTCCGGACACTGCGAGAGGGCTGTACAAGCAATGATCACACGCACGGCACAGCGGACACACCAGGAACCGCGGTGTTGGCCGTCGAATGGCGCTAGCTGCGCAGCATTTGTGCACCGCCGCCGTCAGTGTCAGCCAGTTTGCCGTGGCATACGGAGCTCCATCGCAGTCCTTAACACTGGTAGCATGCCGCGACAGCGTGGACGTGAACCGTATGTGCAGTTGACGGCCTTTGAGCGAGGGCGTATAGTGGGCATGCGGGAGGCCGGGTGGACGTACCGCCGAATTGCTCAACATGTGGGGGGTGAGGTCTCCACAGTACATCGATGTTGTCGCCAGTGGTCGGCGGAAGGTGCACGTGCCGGTCGACCTGGGACCGGACCGCAGCGACGCACGGATGCACGCCAAGACCGTAGGATCCTACGCAGTGCCGTAGGGGACCGCACCGCCACTTCCCAGCAAATTAGGGACACTATTGCTCCTGGGGTATCGGCGAGGACCATTCGCAACCGTCTCCATGAAGCTGGGCTACGGTCCCGCACACCGTTAGGCCGTCTTCCGCTCACGCCCCAACATCGTGCAGCCCGCCTCCAGTGGTGTCGCGACAGGCGTGAATGGAGGGACGAATGGAGACGTGTCGTCTTCAGCGATGAGAGTCGCTTCTACCTTGGTGCCAATGATGGTCGTATGCGTGTTTGGCGCCGTGCAGGTAAGCGCCACAATCAGGACTGCATACGACCGAGGCACACAGGGCCAACACCCGGCATCATGCTGTGGGGAGCGATCTCCTACACTGGCCGTACACCACTGGTGATCGTCGAGGGGACACTGAATAGTGCACGGTACATCCAAACCGTCATCGAACCCATCGTTCTACGATTCCTAGACCGGCAAGGGAACTTGCTGTTCCAACAGGACAATGCACGTCCGCATGTATCCCGTGCCACCCAACGTGCTCTAGAAGGTGTAAGTCAACTACCCTGGCCAGCAAGATCTCCGGATCTGTCCCCCATTGAGCATGTTTGGGACTGGATGAAGCGTCGTCTCACGCGGTCTGCACGTCCAGCATGAACGCTGGTCCAACTGAGGCGCCAGGGGGAAATGGCATGGCAAGCCGTTCCACAGGACTACATCCAGCATCTCTACGATCGTCTCCATGGGAGAATAGCAGCCTGCATTGCTGCGAAAGGTGGATATACACTGTACTAGTGCCGACATTGTGCATGCTCTGTTGCCTGTGTCTATGTACCTGTGGTTCTGTCAGTGTGGTCATGTGATGTATCTGACCCCAGGAATGTGTCAATAAAGTTTCCCCTTCCTGGGACAAGGAATTCATGGTGTTCTTATTTGAATTTCCAGGAGTGTACATGATCTCGTATAAGGGGACGGAAGCTTTTTAAGACTTTTCGCAGATGTGCGGTTGTCTATAAGAACTAGCAAAGCCAGAAGACGGTATCGATCTGTAAAATGACGTGCGGAGCACTGATGAATGATGCAGGCTCTGGCGGTTGATGCTGTACGTAAATAAATGTAACATGTTGCACATAAATAGGAAAATAATGCCACTACTGTACAAGTACACTATTGATGACAACTTACTATAACTATTTTCGGCTTTTTCTTTTAGCTGTACAGTGAAAGCTTGCTTCTTGTCAAGTTTCATAGTTCTATGCCAACGGGATGTACGCTATAGGTTTTGATGTGGGTTTTCGATTATCAAAATACGTGACATAAATGGCCGTATCTATTAACTACATTGCCTTAAAAACTTCAATCTCGCAACCCGGCAAGGGACTGCAGACCTCAGTATCTGACATAGATCGCAGCTTGATATGTTTACTGCTCCTAAGAGAAAGGCTTTTTAACACTCAGACGGATACACGCACACAGACATACGACAGACATGGTGTGCAATATTTGTTTGTGTTGACTCCGTCCAAACATTGCAAAAAGCACATTGCTGATACTTGGCGAACAGCATTGAAAATGGTCGAGACATTTCTTAGGAAAGACACTTGATACGTACGTATGTGATCTAGACAACACCGAAATAAAAAAAAAAAAAGTTCTTGTATTTCATCTTCTCCATCAGTACGGAAAAAATGACTATATGTAAAAAGTGGACTCGTGACAAGTGGGTGTATGTTCCACAGACTTTCATCATAAAATTTTACCTGAAACAGGCAATTGTTAGTTCGTCTGCTGCACATCTTTGCCGTCGTCCCTCATTAAAATCGTTCGTATGACATCGTTTCAAACTTTGTAGCACCTGCACCGTTTGACTACAGCAAATAATGCGTGGTGGAAATACTTTTTCTTGTTGAGACGTGATCCACGATTTCCGTCCTTGTAGCAGAAAGAGAATTGATTATAATACGCTAGCAGAACTTCGTTGTCCATTCTGGATACATCGGATGCCAGCTTTTCATATTTCTCATTGTAATTTGCGTTAATCTATTCATATACTGATATCTGGGAAAGTAGTTAATGCCTCTGTACTAGTTGCCGAGAGACAACCATTTACGGTGTTGATATTGGTTTATTTTTTTCTGTTCAGATTCACTCCACTTCATGCGTTCTCATTATTTTCATTTCAGTGATGCACTATCCTTCTTCCAAATTCGACTTTTTGTGGACTTTGCCTAGCGTAACAATTGAGTGGGTCGGACGAACACAATGGTAAGTGGCGGTACCTTGTATTCTGAGTTGTAGAGTGATTGGTGGTTCTTATGAGCACCAAAATAATATACGCCAGGAATAAGTTCTAATTTCACTAAGAAGCGTGGTTTATGCTCCATGGTAAATGGGAACATAATGACAAGTGACAGATAAAGTGGCAGGCGCTAGGGGGACCCGTGCACGCTTTCAGACACTGTAGCCACCTTTCATGAGGTACAGGAAACTAAAGATTTTCTTAGTGGTCCTGATCTCTCCAGTCGGGATCCTGAGTACATTTCAAACGACTCCGATGATTCAGATGTATGTAAATTTGCAAATATGCATCACAAAGAACGTTTCACGAACATAATGGTAGGTGCATGTACATACCATTATAGTCCTGAACGGCCTGACATGAACTTATTATCGAGTGGCCGCTGCTGAAGGCTTGATATGCTAATTTTTAATTTATATTTGTACAAGTAATAATAGTAATAATCACATGGAAACTAATGATAGTAATAATCTTATATATTCAGGTAATCTTCGAAGGATGTCAGATTGGGCTTCATATCGAGCAGCGATTCATTGTAATGAAGGGGCACAAGAACAGAGGAAGAGGTGTTCTCAGAAAAGGTTGAGATGCGCCACACAACTGAAGCTTAAGCAGAAAAGGTGTAATCAAGACAAAGAATATGTTTCTCTTCTGCAACAGCTGTAACAAAAAAAAAAATGATGCAGGACGTGACTGCAATTCTAATAAAACTAAGTAGGTGAAAGCAATTTGAAACAAACGTTCAAACTTTCAAAACATTCTGGGCTATTTGTAATGTTCATGTTTAGAACGCATCTAACTGTCAACTTAAGGAATGTGTGCAGGTGGAAGGTGGCGCCTGAAGGCTGATCGTCTCGTATATCCATCAGCGTGAGATTATGTCATGACACGTAGAGCAAAGTAAGTTTCAGGAAGCGTGAGATGCAAAACCCTGTTCTTATTCTTCGATTAAAGGACCATTGACTCAGGCTACTGAAAAGAAGAAGGCTTCTGACGTTCAGTTCCTCTTACATTATATCCCTCCTGTTAAGTATGGATTTTTCCTGTCACTAAGACCGCCACGTTTGGACATTGGACACATGTGTGATGAGGATGATGATTAAGTATACTTTAAAGCATCGAGCTAGACATGTATCATCATGTTTTGTTGTTAGTTACGAAAAGATATCAATGCTAAGGTTGGATGATCGCACTGATATCATCAGTGAAAATGAAGAAGAATTACAGGATCTCTAGAATGGAATGAAGAGTCTAACGAGTACGGAATATGGACTGAGGGTAAATCGAAGAAAAACGCAATGAGAACAGCGAGAAACTTACCATGAAGACTGGTGATCACGAAGTGGATGAAGTT
Source organism: Schistocerca cancellata (assembly GCF_023864275.1). Taxonomy (NCBI): domain Eukaryota; kingdom Metazoa; phylum Arthropoda; class Insecta; order Orthoptera; family Acrididae; genus Schistocerca; species Schistocerca cancellata. The sequence continues at coordinate 311,324,773 of NC_064630.1, read as the reverse complement.
AAGGAATTCTGATACCCACGCAGCAAAGAAACCCATGACGGAAAGAGCAAAGAGGACTTAAAAAGCTGACTAGCACTGGGAAAAACTGCATCAATGGCCAAGAGAAGTCTACCAGTGTGGGACTGATAAGGTAAGCACGATGAGGTTCTCTACAGTATCAGCGAGAAAAGAAATATATGGAAAACACTGACGAGAAGAAGGGATAGGATAATAAGAGACCGATTGAGACGTCAGGTAATAACTGCCACGGATGTAGAGTAACCTATAGAGGATTAAAACTGTAGAGGAAGACAGAGATTGGGATACATCCAGCCAATAATTGAGGACATAGGTTGCAAGTGATTTTCTGAGATGAAGAGATTGGCAGAGGAGATGAATTCGTGGAGCGCTGTATCAAAGCAGTTGGAAGACTGATGACTAAAAAAATAGAGTAACGTAAATAAATAAAAATTAAAAAGAATAAACGAAAGTAAAAAGGGTAGAGTTTACGTATATCGAGGGCCACCACCGGTGCTGCCGAGGAGGTAGGACCTCAGGTCATTGAGGCTCTAGGCCTTGCGCAGCCAACGTCCGATCCACTGCTACAAGGCTTCCAAGAGCAAAGACCTCAGCAATACTTTGAGTCCGTCATCCACTGACGTCATGATGTTACATTTAGTCAAATGCAATTTTTAACTTACTGTACTCGGCGGTATCTGATACCCCTGATTCTGCATTTGTCTGACAATCTAATACTGGTGTTTAATACATAGTGATATTCCAGTGACCATCACAAAGCACGTTTAATTATGATACTATTTGCAGTTCTACTAGTCTAAGTTCCTTATACTGTCGTATATGTATTTATGAGTATGTTGTATAATGAAATGATCAGTACTGACTCATACCTTCGCTTATATGATTCAACTGCGTTAGGAGTTAGTAAATATAGTTTGTCACTTACACCACGTTTGTAGGTCATATTTGATCTTTTTCCCATACTTTCGTTCTTCGCCTGTGGCTCTGTCTTCCCATCTGCTACCACTGATATTGTTGTTGTCCATCTCACTAGTACTTTCTGTAGACTTATTCGTCGCCTGTGTTCTCGTGCCTGGAAGCACTCTTTCCGTAGTAGCACTCTAGATATTGTGTCTGCACAGTAGATGAAATCGATCTACGAACTATAGCCTCTAAGTGATTGATATGTCGTCGTTTGGTTGGCTTGACGTGGTCCTCCACGAATCCCTCTCCTGTACCAACTTCTTCGTCTCAGAGGAGCACTTAAACCTACGTCCTTAATTATTTGATAGTTGTATACCGGTCTCAGTCTTCCTCTACAGTTTTTACCCTCTACAGCTCCATCTAGTATCATGGAAGCTATTGCCTGTTGTCTCAACAGATGTCCTATCATCCTGCCCCTTCTTCTTGTCATGTTTCTCACAAATTTCTTCCCTCGCCGATTCTGCGGACAAGGTCTTCGTCGCTTACCTTATCGGTCCACCTAGTTATTAACGACTTCTCAAATGCTTCTATTCTCTTTTGTTCCGGTTTCCAACAGTCTATGTTTCACTAACATACAATGCTGTACTTCAAAAGTACATTCTCAAAAATATCTTCCTGAAATTAAGGCCTGTGTTTGATGCCGTTTTTCTCAGTGCTAGTCTAATTCTTATGACCTTCTTGCTCCATCCGTCATGGGTTCTTATATTGCTTAAGTAGCAAAATTTCTCAACTTCTTCGTGATCACCAATCTAGATGTCAAATTTCTCGCTGTTAACATTTCTGGTACTTCACATAATTTTCGTTTCTCTTCAATTTACTCTCAATCCATATTCTGTACTCATTAGAATGTTCATTCTATTCAGCAGATCCTCTAAGTCTTCTTCACTTTCACTCAGGGTAGCAATGTCGCCAACGAATCGTATCATCAATATCCTTTCACCTTGAATTTTAATTCCACTCTTGAACCTTTCATTTATTTCGACATTGCTTCTTCGATGTACAGATTGAACGGAAGCGTTGTCTCACAACCTTTTTTAATCCGAGAACTTCATTCTTGATCTTCCACTCTCACTGGTGAGTCTTGGCTCTTGAACGTAATATACTTATATATCACCGTCTTTCACTATAGCTTGCCCCACACTTTTCTTAGAATTTGGAACAGCTAACACCATTTGATACTGTGGATCTTTCAAGTCGACAAATCCTAAGAACGTGTCTTGATTTTTCTTTACTCTTACTTCCATTAGCAATCGAAATGTCAGAACTGCCTCTCTGGTGCCTTTACCTTTCTTAAAGCCATACAGATCGTCATCTAACACATCTTCAATTTTTTTTTCCATTTTCCTGTATATTATTCCTGACAGCAACTTTTATGCATGTGCTATTAAGCTGACTGTGTGATAATTCTCGCACTTGCCAGCACTTGCAGTGTTAGGGATTGTGTCGATGATGTTTTTCAAAAGTCAGACGGTAATGCGTCAGACTCATATATTCTACACAACAACATGAATAGTCGTTTTGCTGCCATTTCCCCAACGAGTTTAGATATTCTGGTGGAGTGTTATCTATCCGTCCTGCCTTATTTGATCTTAAGTCTTCCAAAGCTCGTTAAAATTCTGATTCTAATATCGTATCCCTCACCTCTTTCCTATTGACTTCTCTTTCTTCTTCTATCATGTCATTAGACAAGTTGCTCCTCATAGAGCCCTTAAGGCCGCGTGGGATTAGCCGAGCGGTGTAAGGCGCTGCAGTCATGGACTGTGCGGCTGGTCGCGGCGGAGGTTCGAGTCCTCCCTCGGGCTTTGGTGTGTGTGTTTGTACTTAGGATAATTTAGTTTAAGTAGTGTGTAAGCTTAGGGGCTGATAACCTTACGAGTTAAGTCCCATAAGATTTCACACACATTTGAACATTTGAGAGCCCTTAAATATGCTCTTTCCAGCTATCCGCTCTCTCTCCTCCGCTTTTAGCAGTGAGATTAAGGTTGCACTCTTCATGTTAGCATTCTTGCTTTCACCGAAGTTGTTTTGAATGTGTCAGTCTTAGTCCTGCGTCAGCCCTTCCGACAATCATTTCTTTTCGGTTTCGTAACTTTTCCATACAGCCATTTCGCCTTAGCTTCCCTGCACTTGTTGTTTATTTCAGTACTAATTCCCTTGTATCTCTGTATTCCTGAATTTCCCTGAACATTTTTGTACTTTCTTCTTTCACTGGTCAACAGGTTTCTTCGCTGTTACCTTATTCGCACTAAACTTTTTTTCCAGCTTCAGTAGTTGTCCTTATTATAGATGCCATTCATGTTGAAATCAACTGCCTCTAGAGCTATTCTTTATGGGAGTTTCTCTAGCCTTGGGGAATTCAAGCGTTTCTCTTCATTCTTCAATACTACCGTGCCCCACTCCTTTACGTATTGGTTTTTCATGAGTAGCATTTTGAGCTTCAACTTACTCTTCATAACAACTGAATTGTGATCTGAGTCTACATCCGCTCTTGGGTACTCCTTACAATCCATCTGCCTGATCATGATGTCATCTAACAGAAATCTTCCCTTATCTCCCAGTCTTTTCCAAGTACACCTCTTCCTCTCGTGATTGTTACCAAAGTATTCGCTATTACTAGCTGAAAATTACTGTACACCTCAATTAATCTTTCTCCTCTCTCATTCCTACTACCAAGCCCATATTTTCAAGTAATCCTTTCGTCTTCTCCTTCCCATACAACCACATTCCAATCCCCCATGACTATCTGATTTTCGTCTCCCTTTACGCCCTGTATTACCCTTTCAATGTCCTCATAAACTTTGTCTATCTCTTCACCCTGGGCTTGCGACAGCGGGATATATACCTGAACTATCTTTGTCGTTGTTGGTTTGCTGTCGATTCTAATAAGAACAAGCCTGCCACTGAACTTTTCACAGTAACTCACTCTCTGCCTCCATTCGTATTCTTAACGAATATAACTCCCGTTATACCTTTTCTCCTTCTGCTGACATTACCGTTTACTCATCTGACTAGAAATCCTTATCTTCATTCCATTTTACTTAATTGACCCCTGCTATATGTAGAGCGAGCCTTAGCATTTCCCTTTACAGACCTTCTAGCTTCCCTTTCATGCTCAAACTTCTGACATTCCACGCCCCGGTTGGTAGAACGCTGTCCTTTCGTCAGTTATTCAGTCTTTTTCCATTGCCAACTCCCCTTGGTAGTCCACTCCCAGAGAACCGAATGGGGGACTGTTCAGGAATCTTTTGCCAATGGAGAAATCATGACGACACTTTTCAGTTACAGGTCACATGTCCACTGTCTTTTGCATCCTCATGTCATTGACCATTGCTGATTTTTCCGTGTTTTCTTGCAGTTTCTAAAGCCAAGGGAAAGAGAACGCCATTACTGATGATTTTTATTCAACTTTTAAGGACATTTTGATTATTTATCAAGGACGCTACCCCTAGACCTTGGGTGTTATTGTGGCTAACACCCAGCGAATTCGTAGATTTCGGCCGGTTCTCAGGTAATAAATGAATGATGACCCTATTGGGATTGATATGTTTCATCTTTAACCGCTCCCTGGCGTTGGAGGGAGGTGGGGGGGGGGTGGGGAGGGACGCATATACCATGCTGACAATTCCAACACTTTTCCTGTACCCTTTTTCGACACAGTACGGTAACAATGGTTCGCACAAATGCGTTAGATGATGTGAACGGAGCGAAGAATTTGACTCTTCAAATAACCGAAGACAGTACCTTGTCCTGGATGGCAAGTGTTCACGGGCGGTAAGGATGTCCTTAGAAGTGCCCCGGAGAAGTGTGACGCAGCCTTTGCTGATGACACTGTACTTTGAAGCATACAGATTTTCTATTTGGAGTTATGAATGGCAGCTTGACATAAATGTGGAAACACGTATCTTAATGCAGATGAGTAAGAGAAAAAATCCTGTAGTGTTCGAATACAGTATTAGTAGTCTGCTCCTTGACAAATTCATGCCGATTAACTACCAATTCATAACATTTCAAAACGACACGAGAAGGAAAATAAAAGAAAACCATGTACAGATGACTTGTGAGACCCATTTTTAGGTCTGTTGGTGGCTATTTAAATGAAATGAATGAGGGATGACGACTGCGAATGGGAAGAGCTATTGACTGAATTGTATGCCCATGATAGATTGTTAACTGGAATAATTAGTCTTGCCAGAAGGCGGACGCGTTTAGAAAGACACCCGGCAACTTGCTACGAACCGCCATGGATAGGCAATGAAATTCAGTTGCTGGAACCACCGTCGCATATCAGCAAACGGTAGCATATCCCCAAGAAACAATAAGAGTGATTGTCATTACAACTGTGCCGCTTGCAGGAAACGTTAATTTAAATCCTGATTTCATCAGGAGGCCTCATGTAAGTGTTCATGTTTGGATGGCTTTGTTATCTCTATATAAAAAGACAGTGTCCTGACTGACTGACTGATTCATTAACTCAAAATCGTCGGCCAGCCCAAATCGCTAAGGACAGAAACTTGAAATTTGGGGAAGGTGTGAATCCTGTACAGTAGGCGCCGTTTAAGAAGAGGTTTTTCGAAATTCCAGCCCTAAGGGTGTGAAATAGGGGCTGACAGGATTTTTCTTTAAAAAGTCTGTATTAAGGCAATTTTGGAGCTAGACCTACGAAATTTGTTATTTCGTTTCTCGGTCTGAAATAAAGAAATACTTGTTTCAATATTTTTGAAAATTTAATCCTAAGGAGCTGAAATAGTAGGTGAAATATTTTTTTTTGAAAATATATCATTGTTAAAGAACTACTGAAGAATTTTTAATGGTACACCTATGAACACTGGTATTTGACTCTTGGTTGCAAATAAAAAAAAAGTGTTTGAGTGCATTTGTAAAATGAACCCTTGTAGGGCGAAATAAGTGAGGAGACTTTTTATGAATGTATTTTACTATGAAAGCGTTTTAAAGCTAAATCTATGAAAATTTAAGTTAACTTTCTCAGCTAGAAATTAAAAAAAAAGTGTTCCAGTGGAAATTTAGCCCATGAGAGAGTGCAAAAGGGGAACAAAATTTTTAAGAAAATACTTCTTTACATTTAAAAAATTTAAAGGAAAATATATGAAAACTGGTTTTTTCCTTGTCTGTTAGATACAAGGAAATATTTGCTAGGAGATGAAACTTGCTATGAAAATATCTCCACAAGAACGAAAAAGGTATGATTAACAAAAACTTAGGACTGCAGCTACAGAATCACTGTTTGACCAGAAGTACATTCAGAAAAGATCATGCTTATATGAACTTCATTAGTTTGAAAAGCTTAGACGTTGCAGTTTGTGATCAACATAAAAATTCAATTAAATAAAAACAGAAAAACTCTGCTGCCCATACAGTCTACGCGAGTGAAGCAACGAGCGCTATACTAGTTTAATTATAAAGATCAGATAAATTTTGTATCACAGAGTTTGATCTGCTGGTAGGATACATTTATTAGTTCACGAATAGCACAAGAAAAAATACTTTTTTAGACGTTGACTTTAAAACGAAAACCAGTGCCAGAATTATTCATAAATACAAACTAGGTTCACCACCAGTAAACTACTAGACAACATTGGCAGAATTAATATTCACTTGCAGTCAGAGCTGGCAGATAAATGCAGCCGTAGTTTCGTGGAAAATATTAAAATAAAAGTAGAAACGTATACTGACACACAACATGACTGCGAAAGTAAGATGAAGGGACCCATAATATCAGGATGACATTAATGGCAATATCCACCATTTCAAAGGTGATACATGAGCGGTATTTAGTTGAAGGTTTCCCCAGAGTTTAACATGACAGGGAAAGAAACAAGTATGCAAACGGATGCGTGAAGCCCAAGTTACACTAAGAGATTAGCGGAAGCTAAGACATAGAAATGATACTTCCTATCATTCAGCTGAAATTCTTGTTGCCTATCAGTCGAATTGCAGAGCGGGTTTACCGTGGATGCAATTAATCTGCGCGAGGTCTCTTACACAATGCTCTGCTAGTTCTAGCGCTCGCTGGCGTAGGCGCAGGCGGTTGGGCTTCGACTACAAGACGCACTCAGTATGTCAGACGCGATGGCGAGAACCTCATCTAAGACCCAAGAACTGCTAAATCAAACTCCGGCAATTTGGCACGAGGCTGAAGTCCAAATTTGTTAATTTCCTGAGAGTAGTGCCCAGCCTGAAACCTCCATTAGTCTCCTCACAGAAACGCACCCTAACTTCCCTCTCCACTCTGCGCACTGTATTCGGCGAATCACCGAAAAGGTCTAACTGTCTCTCCAATGAACGGACTGAAACCCACTGTCTTCCCCCAACTATTTGGATGCCAGAACACCAATCAGAAACGTGCTTTCGCAACCGTGAAAGACCCGAAAACACGTTTTCACTTATAGGCTTCTGGGATTTCGTATGAATTTAGGTATTTATTGAACTTCCCACGGTAAATTGAAGTGAAAAGTTTCTCAAGGGGCACCTGTGGCAGCATATCAGAACTGGACTGCTGTCCAGCAACGGAACGAAACGGTATTTTCTCCAAGTGGTCATTCAGACTCCATGGAGCAGGCTAGGAACTCAGGAGGCTTTTGCCCCTCCATAATCCTAAACTTTCCGTCCCACATTTATTATATAGATTTTCAGTCCACCTGTCAAGCAGAAGACTATTGTCCAACCCGAGCCCCTGATTCGACTGGTGGAAACGACACGTGTTTACACCTGCCAGTGCGGGGAAGTCTATTAGTTGCCGATAGTGTGCCTGGTCCGCGGGTAAGGCTGTTTCTACCCACTAAGACGCAATGGTGGTCAAGAGGTAGCGTCTTTGATTAGTAATCAAAACGTCCTCGGTCCCGGGTTCTAAACCCGCCACTGATTAAATGTTGATTAATAATCAGAACTGGCAGCCGAAGAACCCACCCTCATTCTGCCAACGGCCTTGTCAAAGAGGGCGGAGGAGCGGACAGAGGTTCAGGGCATTCTCTTGCCGTTAGGATGGGAAACTGCCCCTAAAGGCGGAAGAATCAGCAATGATCACCGGCATGAAGATGCACAAGGCAATGAAAACCACTGCATTAAAGGCACAAACGTGTAACTACAGCGACGTGTGACCTGCAACTAAAAAAGGTCATGATGATCTTTCCATTAGCAAAAGATCCTGGAGTAGTCCCCCCATTCGGATCTCCGGGAGGGGACTGCCAAGAGGAAGGTGACCATGAGAAAAAGATTTAATAACAACGAAAGGATAACGTTCTACGACTCGGAGCGTGGAATGTCAGAAGCTTGACCGTAATAGGCAAGATAGAAAATCTTAAAAGGGAAATTGAAATGCTTAATCTAGGTATAATAGAGATCAGTGAAGTGAAATGGAAAGAAGCCAATGACTTCTGTTCAGATGAGTATGCTGTGATGTCAATAGCAGCAGAGAATAGTATAACGGGAGTAGGATTAGTTATGAACTGGAAGGTAGAGACTGTGTTATGTGAACAGTTCAGTGATAATGTTGTTCTTATCAGATTCGACAGAAAACTAACACCATAGTTCAGGTATACCTGCCGATGTTGCAAGCTGAATATGAGGATACAGAGAGAGTATATGAAGATACTGAAAAGGTAATACGGTACATAAAGGCAGATCAAAATCTAATAGTCATGGGCTACTGAAACGCAGTTGTAGGGGGAGGAGTAGAGGGTTACAGGAGAATATGGGCTTGGGACAAGGAATGAGGGAGGAGAATAATTAAATTCTGTAATAAATGTCAGCTAGTAATAGCGAATAGCCTGTTTTAAGAATCACAAGAGGAGGAGGTATACTTAGAAAAGGCCAGATGATTCGGGAAGATTTCAGTTACATTACAACATGGCCAGACAGAGATTTCGAATTCGGATACAGGATTCCAAGACGTAGCCAAAAGCAGATATAGACTTAGATCACAACGTAGTAGTGATGAACATTAAGCTGAAGTTTAAGAGGCTAGTAAGGAAGAATAAGTACAAACGGAGGTGTGATACGCAATTCTAAGGAATGATGAAGTTCTCTAATGTTTGAAATTCTCTAATGCTATAAATACGGCAACAATGAGTAGTTCAGTAGGCAGTACAGTTAAAGAGGAATGGACATCTCCAATGCTTCAGTTGATCGATGAAAAAAGGAAGTACAAAAATGTTCAGGGAAATTCAGGAATAGAGAAATATATCTCACTGAGGAATAAAATAAATTGTATTAGCAGAGGAGCTAAGATGAAACAGCTGCAGGAAAAAAATAAATGATTGTTGCAAGGACAGACTCAGCTTATAGGAAAGCCAGCGTCCGTGAAATTAAAAGCAAGGGTGGTAACATTAAGAGCGCAAGGTAATTCCAGTGTTAAATACAGTGAAGAAAAAGGATAGGTGGAAAGAGTACATTGAAGGCTTCTACGAGGAGGAAGATTTCCCTTGATGTGATAGAAGGAGAAACATGAGTCGATTTAGAAAAGATGGGGGATCAAGTATTAGTATCAGAACTGAAGGCAGCTTTGGTGGACTTAAGATCAAACAATGCAGAAGGGATGGATGACATTCCACTATAACTTCTAAAATCATTGCAGGAAGTTGCAAACATACGACTGTTCACTTGGGTGTGTAGAATGTGTGTCAGGCGACATTCCATCTGATTTTCGGAAGAATATCAACCCCACAATTCCGAATACTACAAGAGCTGACGAGTGCAATAGTTTTCGCAGAATTAGCTTACCAGCATATGCATCCAAGTAGCTGCCCAGAATAATATACAGAAGAATGGAAAAGAAAATTTAGGGTGTGTTAAATGACTATAAGTTTGTCTTTAGAAAAGGTAAAGACACAAGAGAGGAAAATCTGACGTTGTGGTTGATAATGGAAGCAAGATTAAAGGAAAATGAAGACACGTTCACAAGATTTGACGACCTGGAAAAAGTGTTCGACAGTGTAAAATGGCGCAAGATGTTCGAAATTCTGAGAAAAAAGGGGTAAGCTATAGGGAGAGAGAGATAATACATAATATGTACAAGAGCCAAGAGGATAAGAAGAGTGAACGAAGTACTCGTATTAAAAAGAGTGTAAGACACGGATAGAATCTTTCGCCACTACTGTTCAATATGTACATTGAAGAAGCAATCATGGAAATAAAAGGAAGGTTCAGGAGTAGAATTAAACTGAACGCGAAAAAATATCAATGATACGATTCGCTGATGACATTGCTATCCTGAGTGAAAGTGAAGAAGAATTACATGATCTGCTGAATGGAATGAACAGTCTAATGAGTACAGAATATGGATTGAGATTAAATCGAAGAAAGACGAAAGTAATGAGAAGTGGCAGAAATGTGAAGAGTGAGAAACTTAACATCAGGATTGATGTTCACGAAGTAGATGAAGATAAGGAATTCTGCTAGCGAGGCAGCAAGTCAACCAATGACGAATGGATCAAGGAGGACATCAAAAACAGACTGGCACTGATACAAAGGGCATTCCTGGCCAAGCGAAATCTACTAGCATCAAAAATAGGCCTTAGTTTGAGGAAGAAAGTTCTGAGAATGTATCGTGGAAGCACAGCATTGAATAGTAGTGAAATATGGTCTGTGAGGATACCAGAACAGAAGATAATGGAAGAACTTGAGATATGGTGCTATAGACGAATTTTTAAAGTTAGGTGGACTGATAAGTTTAGGAATGATGAGGTTCTGCACATAATCGAAGAGGAAAAGAATATGTGTAAAACATTGACAAGGAGGAGGGACAGGAGATGGGACATCTGTTAAGATACCACAGAATGACTTCCGTGGTAGAAGAGGGAGCTGTAGAGGAAGACAGATATTGGATTACATGAAGCTAATAATGAAGGATATAGAATGCAAGAGCTACCAAGAGATGGACAGGTGGGCATAGGAGAGGTATCCGTGCCGGGTCGCATCAAACCTCTCAGAATATTTATTACTGAAGAAAAAAGAAAGACCACAGACCGAAGGCAACAAGATACAGGAGCTTCAAAATACAAGTAATGACAACTTAAGTAGTTATGTGCGAAGGAATTTGATCAAGAAGAAGAAAAATGGTCTGAATCGAAATAGAGAATGAAGATGTTAGGCACGACGGACACAAATCATTATTTAAATAGGTATAAAAATGTGAGAGGGTGACCTAGCATAGGCCGACATCTCACAGTCCCACTGGCCAATCTTGCGTGGCCTCGGTTATGGTGACACTGCACCCCGTTTCGTCTAGCAGGTCATAAAACATTTTGAGATGAGAAAACCGGAAATGCCACAAACCACAAGTCAGACACACCCTGGTAAAAATTTTTATGTACTGACCATAAAGCACATGAAATAAGAGGTAGCCCCTCGTATTCTATTTGCGGATACTACGCACCTATTTGAATAACAAATGCCACGAAAACTTCTTGCCGCAGGACAAGAGAAAATAATAGGAATCAGTGAACACATTAAATAAAGTATATCTCGAATAGCGCCTATTTAATTAAACAGTGCAAGTAGGCCATCACCCTCATAATAGTTTATAGTCAAGGAACTGCGTTATAATGAAGTCAAGGCAGTGACTGTACGATTTAAAGTGTCGTAGAACCATGGATAGCTTCATCATAACTATCGGTGGAGATGCTACTGGAAGAATCAAGAGAAAATAATAACGGCAGTTACAGCCGCGCTTCTCCTATCACAGAGCGGCTCCTACAAAGAAGTACGACCGACTGGGGTGTTGAGAGTGTCTCTCCTCATTCGGACGCCACACCACTGCAGGCGTTCGTCCGCAGAAAGTGAACCCCTTGGCCAAACTAGCAGGGTAGGCGGCAACAGTTTTATCGGGCCAGCGATTGCCTTATCGCCTGGCTCGGAGTTAGTGGGAAAAGCAGCGCCGATTCTGAAAGGGCAGGATGGTTCTGGTATCCTTCCAGCTCGAGGTAGCCGAGGCTTGAAATTCAGACAAACGGCTTTAATGACTCTGTAGAATTAGGCGATATTACGAATTTATAGGTATATTTAATCTGTCGTACAGGAAATTTCTCCACTCCCATGAAACGATAGTTCTATAAAAACGAATTCCTCAAACAGAGATCCTGTGATCCACAGCGCCCCTTACAACGGCCCTCAAGTTGATGCGGTGTTCCTTCATTCCGGAAGACATTTGACACCGTCCCTCACTGCCGTTCAGTGAAGAAAAACGAGTTTATCGAGTATCGAATGTAAATATTGCGAATACGTAGGAAAAGAGATCCAATACTGTACAGCTATACTATTGGTGACAAACCACTTGGAACAGTATCTACCGTAAAATATCTAGGAGTAACTAACCAGAGCGATCTCAAGTTAAGTGACCACATAAAATAAACTGTGGGAGAAACAGATGCCACACTCAGATTCATAGGAAGAATCTTAAGGAAATGTTGCTCATACACGAAGAAATTGGCTGATAAGTCATTTAGACCGATTATTGAGTATGGTTTGTCTATCCGGGATCTTTACCAGGTAGGACTGATAGAAGAGTTAGAGAAGTAGGAGACGCGTTTCGTCACGGGGTCGTTAGCGGACGTGAGACCGTTACGGAGTTGCTCAACGAAATTCGTTGGCAAAACGTTACAAGAGAAGCAGTGTGTATCAGAGATTTACTATTGAAACTTCAAGAGGACGCTTCACAAGAAGAGTAGGACAACATATTATTTCCCTCCATATACGTCTCGCGTAATGACCACGAGGAGAAAATTGGAGAAATTAGGGCCAATACAGAAGCTTATCGATAATCATTCTTCCCACGCTCTATTCGCGAGTGCAATAGCGTTAGAGGGTTAGTTGTACAAAAGTATCCCACACCTCACACCATCAGGTGGCTTGCGGAATATGATGTAGATGTAGATGTACCAGTAGATTTTCTTTAGCCTTGCTTCCATTATCAACCGCAACTTCAGAATTGCCTCTCTTGCACCTTTACCTTTCCTAACGCAAAGTGCGTTAATCTGATTGTGTGATGCTTCTCGCAATTTTCGTTTCTGGCAATCTTCGGAATTGTGTGTATATTTTTCAGAAAGTCAGGTGTTATATCACCAGACTCTTATTCTACACACCAACATGAATAGTCGTTTCATTGTCATTTCCCCCAGTGATTATAGAAATTCTGATGGATTGTTATCAAATTTTCTGTCTTACTTGATTTTAATTCTTCTAGAGGTCTTTTCAATTCTGATTCTAATACTTGACCCCATACCTCTTCCATATTGATTAGTGTTTCTTGTTCTGTCACATCATCAGGCAAGTTTTCGTCCTCATAGAGATCTTCAATGTATTCTTTCCACCAATCTGCTCTTTCCTTTGCATTTAACAGTGGTATTACCATTGCACTCTTAATGTTACCGCCCTTGCTTTTACTTTCTGCGAATGTTGCTTTGACTTTCCTATATGCTGTCTCGGTCTTTCTGACAATCATTTATTTTTCTGTTTCCTGACACGTTTCATGCAGTCATTTCGTCTTAGTTTCCCTACACTTCCTATTTGCTTTATTCTTAAGTGGCAAGTTTTTCTCTATTCCCTGATTTCCTTGAAAATATTTGTATTTCCTTTTTTCATCCTTCAACAGAAGTACTTTCTCTGTTACCCACGGTGCCTTCGCAGTTACCGACTGTTTTCTTTCCAACTTCCGTGACTGCTGTTTTTAGAGTTGCCCATTCCTCTTCAACTGGGCTGCCTACTCAGTTACTTCTTATCGCGGTATCTATAACCTCAGAGAACTTCAAGCGTACCTCTTCATTCCTTAGTACTTCCGTGTTCCACTTCTTTGTGCAGTGATTCTTCTTGAGTAGTCTCTTGAATCTCAGCCTACTCTTCATCATTACTAAATTGTGATCTGAGTCTATATCTGCTTTTGGATACGTCATACAATCCGATATCTGATTTAGGATCTCTGCCTGACCATGACGTAAACTGAAATCTTCCTGTATCTCCCAGCCATTTTCAAGTAGACCTCCTCCTCTTGTGATTGGAAAGAAGCACAGATCACTGCAATTTTCGGGAAGGCTAGTTGAACAGATGCACCAAACTATATCTATATGTTCGGTATGTTTTGGGACATGCTTTATAATAAAGTAGTATACTTCTGGAGAACGAAAATTGTCTCTGTATGAAACAACTTTGGTTTCGAAAATAATGATAGTTTCAAACCCAGAACGGTCTGTCCGTCTACGAGACACAGACAGCAGTATATTCGGGCTCCAAGGTAGGTGATTTTTTTCCTGACTTCCGTAAAGTATATAGTACTGCCGCCTTATGTGTAAAATACGAGCGTACGGAATGCGTAATCCATGAGAATGCTACAGATTCATTCCTTTTCACAATAACGAGGGCATGCTGAAAAGGAATGGCTACGAATTTTTATGTGAAAACTCTTAAACATATTTCCAGCCCGCTGCCGCTAGAGACATTGAAACTTAAGCGTTTAACTTGGCAACGTGGAGCATAGGTATATCGGTGCGTGAGAATCTGTGCTGTAATCAGTATCGACTGCGATGAGTTAGTTCATACTTGGAGTAACCTCCCTTCCCCGGCCCTTTCAGCTTGGCAATTCCAGACCACACACGAGCGCTGCGACGTCTGCAACAACCCGCCACCTTGAGTTCACTGTTTATCGATCATCCTCCTACAGTTCCGGCTTGGCCAAATCCTATTTTCATCTGTTTCTTAAGCTTAAAGAGCAGTAACAATGAGGCCGCGAAGAAAGTAGAGGTGAGGTTGTGTCTCCGGCAACGAAGTCAGTCAGTAACAGTACTAAGAAATTGGTCTCTCTTTTGGAGAAAGGTGTTTGTCGTCACAGTGACTATGTTGAGAAATAAATTTGTAGACAGGAAGAATGATGATTGAAACCTGGTGGTCAAGGAAAGGCAGAATTCGGTTACGATTGTGGACGGGGCCGTAATCAGTTACAAATTGGTTGCCTTTTACAGTTACACACACTTATTTTTAAAACAGTAATTCCAGACTCAACAATAAATAAAAAATACCAGACGTTATCAATAAAGGAATAAGCAACAGTATAAATAATATCGTTTTCAGTGCGTTAGAATTTAGCAAATCACCATAAATACCATGGTAATACGCTAAAGCCGGAATCGGCGATCTGACCTACACCCCCAGAATAATGTGCTTAGAGTGCCCGGAACGAGAAAGGAACCACTACCACCAGAGTGGAAGAATCAGAAACGGCCTACACACAACAAAGCTGTCAAAACTACACGCATTACCGGACAGCAGCGGCAAGTCAAGGGAACGCACAATGCCGTTACATACCCTAACCCGCAGGGCAGGTAACTGGGGCTTTAGCGGCCACCAGGCAGGAATATTACCGCTGGTTGAACTTAAAAAATTGAGTGCAGTAAATAGTAATAAGAAGTCGAGGAAAGGTAGTCAGATCCGCTTTTCCCAATCAATCCACTCATTGCTCTTCGCCTCGCCGACACTACGAGCAGCAACACGACACCAAGTCACTGGAGAACTGCGAGATGTCACAATGGTGGAGGTTTCACTACTTGACTTGAAATGCACTAATCTTAAAGCCTGCAGGATACGGTTTACGACGAGGTCGTGCACCCTCGTGACCACAGCCCTTCCATCTGGCAGTCCACGTGCGCCCCCAGCGGTCCCAGTGTGTTCTCGCACTGCGCGGACCTGACTCCTCTTCAGTCCCCAACCGAACTGCCGACACGGAAGAACAACCACGTCGCCCCAAAGATAGGGCAACAGTTACTACATATCGATAACCTCCACTGCCGGCACTAGCGGACAGGCAACGCTTGCGAAACGGGTGGCGCCAGTCAAGACGAGAAGACAAACAACCACAACCACAAGAAATAAAGGATACGGTCCGGCCTCCAACAGAGGGCGGAAACCTACGAACAGCACCTACGCGATCCGCTGCACTACTCAATTATGTAGAATGTCAGTAACGATTGTTGTATTTAAAAAAGAGTTTTCACGTAAGAAATTCAGAGGCAATACTTTTCAGCACTCCCTATATATATATAATCCTCCTAGGAGGTAACGTGAGAAGTTCCATGAGGCTTTGCGCAGATGATGCTATTATACACCAAGAAGTCGGGACGCTGGGAAATTGTAGAGAAATGCAGGATGACCTGCAGAGGATCGAAGGTTGCTGCAGGGAGTGGCAATTGTCCCTCAATACAGGCAAATCCGTTACAAATACGAGTACATAGGTACAAAGACCATTTATTGTATGATTACCTCGTTAGCAGAACAATCACTGGAAAGAGTCACATCCATAAAATATCCAGTATGTATACGGAGAGATTTAAAGTGGAACGGCCACATGAAAGTAATTGCGGGTAGGGCAGATGCCAGACTGAGATTCCATGGAAGAATCTTCAGGAAATGTAGTCCATCAGAAAACGAGGTCGCTTGTAAAACTCTAGTTCGACCAATACGTGAATTTCGCCAGTCACTCTAGGGTGCTCATGACATGGGGTTGATAGAGGAATTAGACAAGATCCAAACAAGAGCAGCATGTTTCGTTACAGGTTCATTTGGTAACCGCGAAATCGTCACGGAGATGCTTAGTCAACTCCAGTGGTAGTTGATGCAAGAGAAGCGTTCTGCATCACGGTGACGTTTACTGTTTAATTTCCGAGAGTGTGTTTTCCTAGAAGAGTGAACCAATACTTTGCTTCATGCTACGAATACTTTGCGAAAAGACCATGAAGATGAAATTATAAAGATTACAGCCCACACAGAGACCTATCTGCAATATTTACTGCGAACGATTCGCGACTGGAACAGATCAGAGAGAACTGACGTGCACAAAGTAGGTCAATGTACCTACCGTTTATGTGCAATCGTTTGGCTGTTAAATCCTATGTTGCAACTAGTGAGAGTTGGCAATACTCTCTCAGGATTTAAAGGTTGGTTACAGCGCGCATACACAAGCTCTGGAATCTAAGATATTGTTGTCGCGCTTCGCAGCGCACGGATTAATTAGTGGCAGTTTGGAAGCCAGTGTAGGAGCCCGCCTGCTGTGGTGCGCACGTGTGTTGGGCGAGGGGTCGTCGCCGAGCTGCCGTACTGCCGTGTCCGCCAGCAGCGACACAGGATTTGTTATTGAGTTGATATTTTTTTATAATTTGCAGCGCACTTATTAATTTAAAGAAAAGGGTTTGTGTATGTGCGTAGCAGCCGACAGTAATTTTGATAATGATAGATGTTGAATTCTTAAGGGAAACCATAGTTAGGCGAATAGATTAAGTATTGGTTTTTGTCATTGACTTCTTTTGTAATTGTCAGGGAATTGTTTCACTGTGTATTTAATTGAGAAGTATTTCAGTCAGTCTCAAGAGTTTGATTAATTTGTAATATTGCTTTAATGCCACTGGAGGCAGATTTACATAAGAAGCGATTGTTCAAAGAGCTTCTAGCGTTTTGTTAATTGAATGAGAAAGAATAGCTTTCAGAATATAGTTTTTGAAAAAAGGAATTACTTGTTTGGGTTATCATTTATCGAGTTTAGATTTGACCAAACCATGTCTCTTGAATTATATGTAGTTGTAGTAAGCAGCAGCAGCAGCAGCAACAGCAGGAGTCGCCATACAGAACATGCATTGCACTCAGGATGAATAATAGGTTTCTTTATGTTTTTGTTAAATAATGGAATGCAGCAGATCAAGCAGTGGCGGAAGAAAGACCAAGTAAGTTATACGTTGCGCACAGGACCAATTAAAAAATAAATAAACTTTAGGCGATCTCTGTAATAGTAAAGTTAACAAAAGTACAAGCACGAGATTTTCAGCAGAAAACTAGTATACGGTTGTTGAGTAACAGTCATGTTCAAAAACTGTAAGATTTCTAGCGGTGCAGGTGTGTAAGGCTGTGTCAAAGTACAAAGACGTAAGAAGAAAATCGTTAAACACAGGATAAGCAACATTTCTGATGAAGACACCAATGGTAGGTGCTGAAACCTAGTTCGATGTACCTGCCGTTTATGTGTAACAGGTTGGCTGTTTAATCCTATGTTGGTACCCTCCACGCTGATAGCCATTGAACGCCCTTAGAACGCCCCCCTGCCCCCCAAACTACCCTCCGCCACACACCGAAAGTTGACTTCCTGAGTATGGACACAGATGTAGATAGGATAGACAGTTCTTTTTGACTTCGATAAAGCGTGTTACGTGAAAATTACGTCACATTTGCACTAATTCTTGTGAACTGTAGATTACCCCAGTCTGGCAGACGGTGATGAGGAGCGTCAGGAAAAGCGGGAAGTGATGTATACGAAGTAGCCTTCGTCGCATACCACAAGTTAGCTTTCTGAGTATGGACGTACACTACTGGCCATTAAAATTGATACACCACGAGCATGGCGTGCTACAGACGCGAAATTTAACGGACAGTGCTGTGATATTCCAATGATTAGCTTTTCAGAGCATTCACACAAGGTTGGCACCGGTGGCGACACCTACAATGTGCTGACATGAGGAAAGTTTTCAGCCGATTCTCATACACAAACAGCAGTTGACCGGCGTTGCCTGGTGAAACGTTATTGTAATGCCTCGTGTAAGGAGGAGAAATGCGTACCATCACGTTTCCAACTTTGATAAAGGTCGGATTGTAGCCTATCTCGATTGCGGTTTATCGTATCGCGACAATTCTGCGCGCGTTCGTCGAGATCCAATGACTGTTAACGGAATATGGAATCGGTGGGTTCAGGAGGGTAATACGGAAGGCCGTGGTGGATCGCAAAGGCCTCGTATTACTAGCAGTCGAGATGACAGGCATCTTATTCGCATGGCTGTAACG